>NC_135548.1:51058378-53458378 GCF_045843805.1 Urocitellus parryii | reverse complement strand
GGCTGACCTCCTGCTCATCCTGTGGGCTCTTCCCACAGGCTACTAGCCCAATCCTTGTACATAGGACTTCCTGGGCCTGCCGTTGCTCTTTGTGGAGCTGCACTCCTCTCGGAGTGAAAGGACCCCACTACCTTCATACAGATGCAATCTCATCCCACAAGTTGGGAGGAATGGGACAATAGCCTCCAAGATCCCAGGTCTGCCCGAGGATGCAGGCGGCATTGGGAATGGCCTAGGCACAAAACCTAGAGGCTTTGGTCTGGATTGCCAGGGCCAAAAACAGACCCAGGAACATGACCACACACAGGAGAGCTGAAAGATAGCCACGAGAGCTCCTGGCCTCCAGAGGCTCAGTGCTGGCTGGGATGTAGGAGGGCACCTCATCCGGCAAGGGTGGTCATTGGGTTACCTGGACATTTAGTGTGCTTGCTCCACATCCATATCGACTCTGCAGAGAGACTCTCTCAGCTCCTTGTTCAAGGAACATGGAGAACCTCACACTGCTGTCCTCCTCCATAGACGTCAGCATCCCATACAAGGGAACCTGCAACCTAGTTCCTGTCCTATTCTCATCTGTCACCCATACCTGTCCCTGCCCTTCTGGACTGCATGCTGCCACCTGACACACAGACTCCCTCAGACATGGCAGTGGACAAGCTGCTGCACTCGCTCATCTCAGCTCCAGCCCTTCACACTGACCTCTCCCTTCTTGATTCCCATCTATCCTCCTGATCATCCAGAAGCTCCAAATTCAAGAGGGCATGAGTAGTCCATGGTATGGGACCAGTGTCTGCTCCCCACCCAGGTGTAAGCACCACGGGACACCCCTGCTCCCAGGCTTACCAGAACACTCTTGGCCATCTCTGGACTTTGTGTTTCTAAGTGGACATGAATTAAGCAGGTGTCTCCCACCTGCTTGTGGGAAAGCGGGCTGGAGGACTTGCAGGTTGATTCGGAGAACTGTGGGGGATGGAACATCAGCAAACCCAGAAACAGAAAGCCACCCCAGACTGTCAGTTGGCTCTATGGGCTTCCAGCAAATATGTCCAGGTGCTGAGGCTTCTTATTTCCTCAGGTCGGAGTGGAATGGCAGCACATGCACAGCTTGAATAAGGTAGGTGTTTACCTCCTTTCCCTTGACCTGGGGGCGTTTCCTCACCATGAAATATTGTATTCCCAGATTCATGGACAGACACACGAGTGAGTGGTCAGAGACCTTGATTTCTGCAGAGCGAAGTGGAGAGAATTGTTAGGTGGCACTCAAGGATTATACCACAAAACACCCACAACCCCTGAGAGTCTCCGCCAGGCCCATCACACTTTGGTATTTTGGGGCCAAGGCCCACTTTCTCTTGGCTGTCAGTTATCCTGAGCCCACTGTGGATCATGTCTCCCCACTGTCTGATTGTCCTACTTACTCTCATCCTCAGACATCATATACAGCAGCTCAAAGTTGTCCACATCCTCATGCTGCAACAAATTTTGGTCCAAGGCCCTGCGGATGAGGCTTGTCACCATCTCCTGAAAGGTCACCTGGATCAGGGTGGGACAAATGTCATCAGAGAATGGCTTTTAGAAGAGCTACCCAGAAGACTGTGGTCAAACATTCAGGAGAAATCTCAGCTACATATACAAGGGCACAATCTTGTTATCCTGCTACCTGAGTGTGTCCTCCATATACCACCTGGGTTCTTGCAATGTGCTACTAGAACAATCCTGGTACAAATATCTGCCTGTACCTGCCATCTCCCCTCCCCCTGGGGAGCCACATTCCACTCATGTCAAAGGACCAAACTGCCTATGCACAGACACACTCTCATCTCACTGAGATGAGAGCAATGGGCCAGGGATCTGCGCACCAAGTGTGATCTGGGATGCAGGCTGCCTTTGTGGGTGCAAGAGGCAGATGCACTGAAAATTTGGGTCCTGACTGCCACGACACAAAACAGACTCAGATACAAGAGTGTGCACTTGAGTGCTTCATGATAGCTTTGAGAGGCCCTGGCCTCTGGAAGCTCGGTGCGGGTCTGGTTGTCATGATGTACTTGACTCAGCACTGGCAGTCACTGAACATGTCTCCTCTGCAGCTGGACACCTGCAGCATTAGCGTGTCTACTGCACATCCATAGAAATTCTGCCAAGAACCCCTTTAGCTCCGTATTTACCTACATGCAAAGCCTAACATTCCGAAGCTTTGGCATGACCCCCCAGGTGATCCCGACCCCAAATTCCTACACCTAGTCATGCTAAGGAGGTTCTCTTCCCTGCCACCAGGAACACATCCCCTCCTACACATGTGACAAGTCACTGCCACCTCCTCTGCTCCAACTTCACTCATTGAGAATACCAAGTTCTAGGCACTGCAGCCTGCACCCTGGACATATCTCTGCCTTCATCTGTCCACAGCACTTCCGTCTGCACTTCTGGCCTGCAAAACCCACAATACACAGGCCCACTCACCACTGAAGCTGGGCATGCTGATGCTCTCCCTCCTCAGGTCAAGCCCTTAAGACGGACCTCTCTCGTCTTTATTTCCCACCATAGCCCTGGGGTTGGCTGTGTCTCCTGCCTTCCACTGTGTGGACACCCAGGAGGCAGCCCTGCTGTCGGGCTTACCGGGATGCGCTTTGTCTCCCTCAGGCTCTGTCCCTCTAGGAGGACGTGAACAACGCGGCTGTCTTCCACCTGCTCGCTGGAGTGAAGCAGTGAGGAGCTGCTACTCACAGCTGCTGGGGTCCTGGATGCCACTGCCACAGAAGGTTCCAAGAACTGTGGGGGATGACAACATCAGCAAAGCCCAGCAACTGCACCCCACCCAGCCTGGCAGTTGGCTCTGTGGGCATTCTACAACATCCATCCAGAACCTGAGGTTCTTGTCCCCTTGGAGGATGTGGAGTGGCACCAGGAGTAAAGACTGAAGAAGGTGGCTGTTTTGGGAACAAGAGATCCAGCACCTGCTGGGTGGGGATGAAATCCCAGGAGATTAACCCCATGTTGCTGCTGAAATGTAGGTTCCTCCCACAAATGACAGGCAGGAGCTCATTCCTAAGCTGGTCCTGCCTGTAAGGTTCAAGGCTCTGAACCCTGAAGGGCTCCTCCGTGTTCTGATCATTTTCACCCTGGGTTGGGACCAAGAATGGTGGGTTCAAAATGGAAATGGTGACAAACAGAAAAATGACTTGTGCCAATACACTAGAGTCAAAGCACAATGGGACAGTTCCCATCAGTACAAACACACACACACACACACACACACACACACACACACACACAGAGAGTCAGAATAGGAGTCCTGGGCCATTCATCAGGGATCAGACTAGAGGGCCTGCTGGGCTCACCTGCCCTGTGCTACTCACTGTTACTCTTGAGCTCCTCTGCGACAATCGCCAGAGGCTCTGGCGTCTAAGATGAAGCCTCACCCAGTGTATCCACAAAAGGGCTAGTTGGCCCCCCTGAGATTCCTGGGAGCCTGAGGCTCGGCATTGTCTGCAACCACAGGAGAACATCCTTCTCCCTCCAGTGGCTCCAACCAAGTGAGCTCGGATGGCTTGGTCAGTGAAGTGGGTGCCTGGATACCAGGGTTCCATGTTCTGTTTGATCCATTGTCAAGGCAATGATGTCATTTCCTGTGCCCATACCTGAGCTCTTTTCACATAAGACCACTTTCAACAGCCCTATGGGCTGCCGATTTCTCCTCCATGCCTACCCATCTCAGGTGCGCAGGTGTTCACCAACAACTACCCAAACATCCCCACCAGCATCTGCCCTGCTTGGTGCCACTAGAGT
Organism: Urocitellus parryii; assembly: GCF_045843805.1. NCBI lineage: Eukaryota > Metazoa > Chordata > Mammalia > Rodentia > Sciuridae > Urocitellus > Urocitellus parryii. The sequence continues at coordinate 53,454,592 of NC_135548.1, read as the reverse complement.
TCCAGCTTGGAGCCTTCAAAAATGCATTCACAACCAGTCCTTCCCTCTCAGCAGCTTTTGGACCCTGGTCCCATCATTGTGCAACTCATGGTGTGCCCAGTCTTTTCTGGAAAGTAGGGTAGCATCTAATCTCTAGGGTTTATTGTGTCTATTGGCCCATAACACCCTCTGTTCTCTCTGAAACCAGAGATGGGACTCACAGGTGGCTAAAGCACAAATGTAGAGATGGGATAATCACAAGAAAGGGAGAGACAAAGAATGCACCCTAACTCAATCAGGCCTGTGTCCCACACAGGGACATGGCCAATGTCCGTCCCATCGTGGCTGCAGTTCCCTCTCTACACCATGGCAAGTTGGAGGGGACTGAGATGCAGAGGCTGCTCCCCTCTGCCATACAACTTCCCAAGGCTTCTCCTAAGATTTCAAAAGGGCCAAGTGTGTCTAGTGTTGGGGTCTCACAGAGACTCCGAGGTACCACAGCATCCTGCTGCCCAGAACCGGTTCACCCCTCACCTCAAGGGGGCTCAGCCTCTGGATTCATGGGAATTGAAGTGGGTACAGGTGATGGGATATCACCTCCAAGACTGAGTTATGCCAAGTCCATGACCCCTGTCTGCATCCCTGTCTCCAGCACCACTCCCCCCTCTCTCTTTCCTCCTCAGAGCAAACAAATCCATTTAGCAAGTGTGTCCTGTGATAAAGACATGACGGTCACCCATCCTCTCATTACAAAAACACTGAGGCTCAGCCAACATGGATCCTACAGGGAACACAGGCATAAACTCAGACTCCGATCCTCCCAGCCGAGCCTCAGTGGAGCCTGGACTCCCAGCCTCCTGAGTCAAGGAAACAGAGGTTCCTAGCCGAGCCACCTTGGATGCAGCCGCACACAAACTGAACTCATCAATGCCCCTTGCTCTCAGTTGTGAGTAAGAGGGGAAGTGGTGTTTCACAACCCTGGACATCAAGTGCAGTCTCCAGGCTTTGGGGTGTGCCCTGGCCTCTGTCTATCTGCCCAGGCTCTCCAACCCACACTGGCCTCTTACCCAACCTCCTCCTAGGGCCAAACTCAATCCTGCCTCTCAATTTCTGCTGCCTTCCCCAACACACTGCTCCCCAAAATGAGCAGGGCTGGCTCTCGGTTATCATGCTGGTGCCAGCAGCAATGCCACCCCACTGACATAATTCTGAGTCCCAACCTAGGCACTCCAGCTGTCTTTGCCACACCTGGCCTGTTTGGGCTCTGGCTCTTGCTCTTTTCTTTCATGTGCATGTGTTTTGAGGTTTTGAGTTTCTCCCACTGCAGAACTGCAGCTGTGGCAGGGTAGAGCTCATGAGGGTGACATTCTGAGCCACATCCAATCCCATCAGGACTGTTCACTGGGGTGACTGCTGGAACACAGTGATGAGTGAACACATGGGAGGTGGTTGGACCCACCTTGCCTCTGAGTGGCTTCCTTTCAGGACAGGAATGTAGGCATGGGAGCCCCTGGCGTGGGATGCTTTGCACAAGGCGTGACCATGGGCTCTCTTTCCTGGCAAAAATGGCTCCACTCAGCATGGAGAGCACTGTCATTCCTGGTGGCTAACAACAGCCCTGGACCCCAGAAAGGAACCCACACTCAAGATTAACGTCTGAGTGTGCGTGTCCTCGAGGAAATGAGGTCTCCTGATCCCAGGTGCAAAGGGGTAAGTCCTCTAACTCCAGGGGCCATGAAGGGACATCTGAGTTTCCCTTGTCCTTCTTTCCCTCTCTAACTAACCACAGTTAGGACCCTGGCCTCATTCCCCAGTGAGGATCATTAGGCTCCATAAAGGACAGTCTCTAAGATGCTCAGTGGACCAACACCCTCTGCACAACCCATAACCCTATTCACCCAAGAGGCAAGAGGATTTCTATTCAGGAAAACCAGGAAAGGGAGAGCCTTTCTCAAGGACACAAGGACATTAGTGAGTGAGGGAGTGATTAATGGATGGAGAACTATTTCCAACACCAACTTCCAGGAGCATATATGGCCCCCTGGAGAATTCTGCAGTGTGTTGGTGATTAAGGAGAACGTGTGAATTCAGGGGTCACTAGGTCCTCTCAGCCATAAGGAGGGAAACTGCCATAAAGGAACTAGGACAAGGGTGCGAGGAATGCTCACTGGTGGGAGATCGGAAGGAAGGAAAGTGTACTCATTAGAAAAGTGTCGCCTGAAAATTCTTAGCCAGCCAAAAGCCGTGCGAACTTGTGTGGGAAAAGAGTCTTTGCACAGTGATGAAGCTAAGAGCTCACATGATGGAACACAGCATCAACTGGGACCAAATCCAATATCTGATATTCTTGTAGGAAGAGGAGAGTCTGGACCCAGATACCAGGGAGACTGGGGGATACCGGATATGTGAGGTTGGAGCGAGGGCGGGATGCCCATATGGGAACCACAGATCGTGGGCAGCAATAGGAGAGTGGGCAAGGGCTGGGAGAGTTGGGGAGACAGTCCCCTTGAAACCTGGGAGGGGTTATGGCACTGGGACAGCCCAACACCTACTGTGTTGAGCCTCTGGAGCTCAACGGAAGACACTTCCTCTGTTGTCGGCCACCCAGTTAACAGAGTTTGGTTGCAGCAGCCTAGGACCCAGCTGAAGGTCTGAGCATGTTGGCCATGCAGGTTGGATCTGGACCACAGACACCCTCATCAGAGATTGTAGGGTCTCAGCCCTGAGGCAAGACAGGCACTAAGTCAGGCCAGGTGGGGAAACGGATAGGCACACACTCTGGGGGCTGGTGCCTGTGTTACTGGGAGCACTTCTGATCGCAATTCCCTGATCTGCTGCCAACACAGGCTACAGAGGAGGGTACAGAAACACAGACCACGGATCTGCCCCACTCAGTGGGCCCAGGCCAACACCACACCCAGCAGCCTCGTGCCATACCCAATGAGTCTCGAAGCGGCCCCCTCTTCCCATCCTGAGAGCTCTTCCCTTCCTCATGTGCCAATAGCTCCCTACTGTCACTGGCAATATCTACTCTGTGAGATGTTAACATCCGTGGGTACTGTTCTCTCATCCCAGGACAGTGTGGTCCCACACACCCTGGTGAAATGGGCCACCTGGAGGCTGGACCTGGAGGTTGTTGAGGCTGAATGGCAGCGGTGGTACTCTGGCACTTAATATTATTTAAGTTAAAAAAAAAACAAAAACAAAAACAAAAAACGGGTCTTGGTGCTCAAAAATGTTTGATTTGCATATTCTCATCCCCTAACCCCAATATTTTCATTATTTCCTCACATATGAAATCTTACTAGCATAAAGGTAATTTCGTATTAAACAAAGTGGATTGAAATAACATTGGTAAAAATAATCAATCACCATACTTTCAATTTTTGTTCTGCTTTCCTATTAGAAACCACTTGGATACAAGAGAACAGAGGACAGACTCATGGGAATGCTTGAAATGACAAGAAGCTCCCACTCAAGCTCAGCATTCAGTCCTGGACAGGGTAAGACCAGGCCACTTTGACATCTGTGCCAAAGAGTCTACCAGACAGAATCCTCTGACTGATCCCTGACTGAGCCATAGGAACTGGCTAGAAAAGCCTTCACATCCTCAATACATTCTTCACGTCAGAATACTTGACAACCATTGATATCCATCTCTCGTTAACTTGCTCCCCAGCCAACCATTCTTCAACAAATTCAAAGGAGTAACTCATGCAAGCACACAGAAAGGGGTGTTCACTACACACATCCATGTGCGAAAAAGACAACTGGTATTTCTTGTTTGGGCTATTTCAAATGAAATCCCTTCTGCATGACCTCCACAAACCAAAGGAAAATATTTGTGAAATTCCCACGTAGAAGACAAGATACACTTGCCAAGGAGGCAGTGGCAAGAATTTTGACACTCCAAATGTAGAGTGTGTGTTTAGGAAGCAGTCACAGTTTCCATGAGAGAGTCCCATGAAATCAATTAGGAAGATCCATGCTCTAGCCCTACCATGCAAGTGATGTGACTTGAAAGAGTCACTTAGTCTTAGTAACCATCATCACTAACAACTAAGTCAATGAATAAAGGTCCTCAGGTGCCAAGCTACAAAATGTGGGATGAGCATGGATGAGGATGGGTGGGAGAAGTCTCCAACTCTAACACAATTAGGGAAGGATGTGCTGACCTCAAGTGGCTGGGGGGCTGGGATCCTGCCACAGAGGGGGATTCCAAACCTCACATCCCCTGACCCAGGCCAGAAGACCAGGTAGAGTCCAAGGACCCTGGGGTGGCCCAGTGGCAATAAAGGTCAAAAGGAACTAGGGATCTGCCTGGTCCCTCAATCCCCTACTCTGAGCAGGGCTGCATGACGAGGCCAGAGGCCATCCACAGCAATCTGCCTTTACAGGAAAACAGGGACTGCAGGCTGCCTCTGGCTCACTGAATCAGGGTGGTGTTTTCATAAAGCAAGACCACTTCCTCACATTTGACCAGCAGCTCATGTGTTGACAGCACAATGACTGACTTGACTCAGGCCCTGATGAATGAAATAGAAAATTCATAGCAAACCCATCTTTAGCTCTTCCACATCATCAGGGGCTCTGATTCAATTCCGTCCAGAAAGGTGTCTGAAATGATTTCTAAACATGCTGGGGACTCACCTCTGTGTGGAACTTTTCAGGAAAAAGGGGATCAAATCTCATGAAGCAACTCTTCTCTCTTCTAGCCCATGGGCAATGCAAGGAACCTGCATGATACCAGAGGCTCACTTCTCTCTTCTCATGTCTTCTGGAAAGGATTCGTTAATGCTTCCTGCAAGGTGAAGCAGAAGCCTGCATCCCCAGCTGCACAGAAGTGTTTTAGGGCAGTGTCTCCCTTAAAACCCAAAAATAAAAAAAACAGGTCATTCAACAGGCACATGGATTCGAGTACATGTTCAATGATCCCTCCTCCCTGGAGCCTTCCACATGCCCATCTTCCACATTCACAGAGCAATGCTTGGCCATTCTCAAGACCAGGAGACCATGATGCTCCTCACCAGGAAGTCAATAAGGAACATGAAGAGAGCAGCATGGATTGCAGAAGGTGGCACATCAAGGATCTTCAGCTCTGCTGCTAGAACACAAGAGCTTAACTTCAGTATTGACTTTTTGCCAGCTACCAAGTACGATAGCAGTGTCAAGCCCAATATGCAGATATGCAAGTAGTAGGTGACACCCCGCATCCATTCACAAAAGTGGGCAACATCTGCATCAGAACAAGGAAGTATCTTACCCTTACTCATAAAAATCATCAGAAACAAAATAAAATGGATGCAAGACTTCTCATTTCACTATTAGGTAGCTGTTGGAATTCCCTATTAAATAATACCTCCTCCAAAATAAAAAGTATCTCAGACATGTGTCAACTATTCAATGGATGACATTTTAAAAACTATGGACTTTACTTAATATTTATGTATGCTATATCCCTGCCTAAGGCTCTATGAGAAAGGAGCACATAGAATTGGATCTTTGAAAATCTCACATTTCCTGATAAATATTACTGCTGATCTCAGGCATGGCGAAGTGAAAAGTGGGACTTTGGATATTCCAAGAATGCTATGTTGTGGGATTGGTGTCCCTGATTCATACATAGCATATGGTTTCTATGAAATCCAGTGAGGGAGCAGGAGTAACGAAGCTGATTGCACAGATGACCTCAGGGAATACTGACAGATAGGCCAAATGAAAAATATGTTCCAGCTAACCATTGGTATTTGGGCTTCTGATCCCAGTCCTGTTTTTAAAAAAGGTGCAGACAGGCAGTGTTCATTAAAAAATGTCTACCATGTAAAAGTGGGTAATTTAAATGGCATCTAGTTACACATCTGATAGAATGGTCTGGCAACATATGAATTTCATTCTAACAACAACAACAACAACAAAACATAGAAAATGAGACATAAAGATAAAACCTTGTCTTCACCAGGATGCCTAAAAATAGGTTTTATTTGGCTCATGCAAATAAATATCTTTCAATAGAATTTCTGATTTCTGAATGAATCCATTCAACTTCATACTGCACAGATCACAAGGTTTTCTTTACAGAATATTCTCTTCTTCTTCTTAAAGCCTCACATAGAAAATGTCTCACAGGACATAGGAGGGCTAAAGTTTGAAGGCATCTAATTGTACTCTAAAACAATTATGAACCTATTCGATCCATTATTAATAAATATCACCACTTTACCTCTTGAACCAAATCACAGAAAATTGGAAACAGATGATCATTGGCTTTGATACCTTTACTTCTGTTTCATTACTCAGAGTCGATCAACTCTATACTTCAAGTGACACAGATTTATTACAGAATGCCTAAGATCCTAAGGATCTATTTTAGCTCAGCCCATGGTATTGCTTCATTATTTTATTATTTTGTAAGTAATAAAATATAACTTCATGTTGGATGATATATTCAAGCCATGAATATATCATCCAACATTGTTCTTCCCAAAATATTAGCCCAATTTCTGCGCGCGCTCACTTACTGTTCAGGAATTTTACTAATTGTTTGAAGGTTCTAGAGGACCTGTTAGACTCCTAATGGACAAACCATACAACATACTCCAGAGAACGGACGAGTGCCATAAGAAGAAAATAAGGTCAGCCTACAGCAATGGGCAGCTGCCTGCCCTCGGCTGGGAGGAGCCCTGGCCATGGCACCAGGGCTGCTGGGCAGCAGAAGCCTCCACAGCCCTGCAGGGAGCCTGGAGCACAGCTCTGCCTAACCATGCTCAGCCCTGGACAGATGCACATGAGTTCCCATCACAGGCTCGAGTGTGACAGTCCCATGTGCATGCCTGTCATGCCAGCCACCAGGGAGGCTGAGGCAAGAGGAACGTTTGAGGTCAGCCTTGGCAACTTAGACCCCGAGGCAAAGGGGAAATACTTTTACAGGGGTCTCTGAGGGTGTAGCTCAGGTAGGTCACTTGCCTCACAGGCTCAAGGCCCTGGGTTCAATCCCCAGAACCCACGTACACACAAAAAGTGAACTTGGAATATTGTTTAAAATGATGGGTCAGGTACACACAAGGACTTCAATATGACCTCTCAGAGGAGCTCAATTTGAGATCAGACTGAACAAAAGACCACCTGGACCATTGACTCAGTGTCTGAAACCCTCTGTGAGCATGGGAAGCACTGCTGGCAAGACACCAGAGGGCCAAAGCACTTGTGCCCCCTGCAGGGGTGTCTCTTGTCTACCGCCAAAGACTGTTCCCCTCCTGGGGCAGCTGAGAGCAAGCTGGGCCTTGGAGCAAGGACTAGTGCTTTAGATATAGACTATGCAAGCAAGGGGCAATGTCTTTAATAAAACTAAAATTAAAAAGTCACATTGAAAAAATTTTAAAAAGAAGAAAATAAGGTCAAGTAGAGGAAGCCCATTTTCACAGGAAAAAATCCCCCAGTGAAAAGCATCAGAATAGATACCAAGAAAAATACCAACAAAAACAGTGTGCTCCCACTATGTATCTACTCAACCTGCAAAAGTTAGAAAGCTAGATAATACAATCCTGGCCACAGGTAGAGCTATGCAGAAGAGCCACCTGGCAGTGCTTAGTCACAGAAGTAAACATGCACACTTTGACCTAGAAATTCCACCTGTGTGTAAACCAGGCGGTGCTTAAGCAGTTTCACAAGGGGACATGCACAGGGAAATTTATCCTCAGGTTCTTATAGAGTTGTCTGTGCTTACAGGGAGTTGATGGTTGTCAAGATGCCCACAGCTGCGAAAGTCAAAAGCTAAAAAAATAATAGATGCCAACCTGGATATATTAATAATCCCGTATCTATGATCACCTTCATAAGGTAGCTTCCCAACTTCTGTGTGGAAGTGAGTTCCTCCTTGGCCCTTACACTTTTGTGGAGACCACTAGGAGTTCAGCTTTGTGCAGGATCATCTGACCTGGACTTTTGGCAAGACCTGTACAGCCCTCACACATGCTCAGATGCTACAGGACTTTTCAGACCAGTCCAGACAACAGTAGGCATCCATTCATTGTCTGCACTCTACAGATTCCTAGATGCACGACATTCATTACCATCAAATGCAGAATTTTCATCAAAACCTAATATATATATCATTCCAATCTGAATCAAGAAAATCGGAAATATCCCCAAATCCAAAGAGTGGATCCCCATTGTGATGCTACAAGTTGAAAATTCCACAGCTGACCTCATGGGATGGTTCACAGTCAAAAGACAGCTGCATGAAAAATATTACATGACCTCCCTGCTATGTGAAAAGTGGCATGTGAAGTACACATGCATGTCTTCCTCAGACATGGGTTCATTTGCAAGACACCTTTTGCAATTGAAAATACTCCAAAAGGGGAGAAATCAGAACCATGTCTCCAAAGTATTTCAGCACAGACCAACTCCATCTGTCTATCTATCTCTCAGTGAGTGTGTGTGCTCTTGTGTGTGTTTGTGTGTCTTTGTTTGTGTTTGTACCATCACAGCTGATACTTCATTGCCCCCATTGGAAAACTGACTCAGATAATGCCATCTGCCAAACTCCTAAAAACCAAAGTTCTTGCTGATAGAATGAAACATTCCTTCCTGTTGGTTTGGATGTGTCCTTTAGGAATCACTGCTACATTTAGTATACTCAAATCATCACAGTAGATCAGGTAACAAAAACATATATATTTTAAAATAATAATAATATATTAATGGAAACAACAAATACAGGATAGAGTAACAACTGTGTTACTAAACAAGGTCAAGGACAATGGCAAACTATAGATTCAAACTTTGAAGAAAATAGTAATCAATGTAAATATTCCTGGGCTGCCTCAGCCCCGCCCAGGCACACAGCAACAGAATGGTTTTGCAAGCATCCTCAGGAGGGCAGGAGCCTTCTTTGCAGGATGAGAGGGAGGTTGAGGCTCGATACACCCATCATTCTTTTGGGAGAGGCTCCTTTTCCTCAGCACAAAGTTGGATTTTTTGTGAGGATTCTTGGCATAAAATACGTTGGCCTCTGCTGGAATCCTCAGCTCTGGGGAGAGAGGGGTGTACAAAAAGAAGGTGGCACTCAGGAGGTGCTCCCTAGGACACGCCAACATCTGAGAGCCTGTGCCAGAAAAGGCCAGAGCCACACACCTGAGAGCTCTCCAATTCAGCACCAATACCAACAAAGACAGCCTCCACAGTCCTCCCTGAGGAAGAACTAGGCAGAGCACTTCAACAGACCTAATGTCTGTTCCTACCGAAGGCTTTGGACTCCAGAATATCTCAGGTCCTCTTGCATCTGCCAAAGCACACCACTAGGGTTTGCATCTGAAATCTCCCACAAAAGGCTCCTGTGCCGAAGATTCAGTCCCCACATGAGCCATCTTCATAGGTGGGTTTGGAGGGAAGCATTGGATGGTGAGTGCTCTGATGTCAACATGAAATTCTCATTCAAGATGAATACACTACTGGGGGGTGGGAGGGACTGGAAGAAAGGTTGAGCATGGTTGGAGTAAGACCTAAACAGGGTTGTGCCCTGGGCAACAGTACCTTGTTCCTGTTGGCTCCACTGAATCCTCATTCTCCAAGGAGAGGTCCTCCCTCTCCATCTTTCTCTCTCTCCCTCTCTGCCAGCCTCGTTCTCTCTCTCCCAGTCTATGCCTTTGTGGCAAGGGCTGAGGAGCTCTCCACTGCCACACACTAGAGCTTTATGGACAGCCTCAGTGCACAACCAAAGAGAAAGCTATGAAACCCAGAGAAAAAAGGCCTAGGATTCCTCCTCTGAGTTATTTTCCTCAAGTATGGCCACAGTGAGGACAGGCTGACCAGCGCGGATACCACGTTAGAGCCATGCTTCTGCGTTGGTGGAGCCCGCCTCCATGTGAACCAGGCTTCTGAGAATGGAGGCCACATTCCAAATACTGCCCTACTGAGAACAATGGTTCCAAAGACCAGCAAAGGGACTGCTTCCCTCCAACATGGTGTATGGCCCAGTGGTGCCATGACCCCGAGTGGGGGAATACAACAGCCGCTTCTCCTTCCTCTGAACATGTGTTTCCTGTCGCCCTCCTCTAACCTAGAGCCTGTTCTCCATCCCTTCTGGGTTGGATGTGGAGATCTCTGCTATGAATTTCTTAGGCTACCAAGGCCCCAGACAGACTTCCTCTTCCATAGACTCTACTAACCTAACAGTAGGTTAAGATAGGAGACAAGTGATCCTAGAACTCATAGGGATGGTGGTCTTCAGGGTACATAGGCTGGGATAATGGCTGCTGTGGTGTTTGGCTCACAAAAACCAACCAACCAACCAACGAAAAAGCGCTGGCATTATTATCAGATGAGCTCTGTGGCTACGTGCTCAGGAAGCCCTCATCTGACTTTAGTTAGGGATCACAACCTGGCTATTGTGATCACTCCTTGCCTAGTGGACTCAGGTGCGTAAGACCATGGAATTTATGCAAAAACAGATGATTCAGGCTGTCTCCCAGGCTGTGTTTTCTTCCCAATTTCATCCTGTTACTGCTTGCTAGAATCCTGGCAATGCTCTGCCCAGGCAGTGGTTTTTTGGTCACACAGAAGGCTTTCAATAGTACTGCTTCAGTCCACAAAATGCCAGTTCCCTCTTTAGCCCATGCATTCCCATGTTCCTTTGAAACCACTCCTATCCCAGACCATGAAAACATACTGCTCCTGGAGAGAGGCTTTCCTCCTCACTCCTCAAAGATGTCAGCTTTGGATGCCTGTTCATGTCCAGGGGAGGGCACCTGGTGGGGAGCCGCAATATCCACCGGGGTATACCATTGGACCTCAAGACCTTCCACCAGCAGAAGTGCAGTTGGCTTTGTGCACGAACCCAACACACCTGTTGGAGTGTTCTTGGGGGTCAGAGACTACTCTTTGTTGCTAAGAGTTGACCTGAGTCCACATCCTGACCCTTGCTCTCTGCTATCTGATTGTCTCACTTACTCTGACGGCGAGAGATGATTTGGCCCAGCTCATAATCCTCTGGATTCTCCTCAGTAAGGAAGTGTAGGTCGAGGGCGCTGCGGATGACGACAGGAGCCCTATCGTGGCAGGTCACCTGGAGCAGCATGGGAGACAGGCCTTCAGGAAATGGGCCTTGAAGTGACTACTCAAGGACAGTGGGCAGGGGCATTCTGGAGGCACCTCCACTCTAAATACAAGGGCAACATCCATGACCCTACTATCCTAGGCTGACCTCCTGCTCATCGTGTGGGCTCTTCACACAGGCTACTAGCCCAATCCTTGTACATAGGACTTCCTGGGCCTGCCATTGCTCTTTGTGGAGCTGCACTCCTCTCGGAGTGAAAGGACCCCACTACCTGCATACAGATGCAATCTCATCCCACAAGTTGGGAGGAATGGGACAATAGCCTCCAAGATCCCAGGTCTGCCCGAGGATGCAGGCGGCATTGGGAATGGCCTAGGCACAAAACCTAGAGGCTTTGGTCTGGATTGCCAGGGCCAAAAACAGACCCAGGAACATGACCACACACAGGAGAGCTGAAAGATAGCCACGAGAGCTCCTGGCCTCCAGAGGCTCAGTGCTGGCTGGGATGTAGGAGGGCACCTCATCCGGCAAGGGTGGTCATTGGGTTACCTGGACATTTAGTGTGCTTGCTCCACATCCATATCGACTCTGCAGAGAGACTCTCTCAGCTCCTTGTTCAAGGAACATGGAGAACCTCACACTGCTGTCCTCCTCCATAGACGTCAGCATCCCATACAAGGGAACCTGCAACCTAGTTCCTGTCCTATTCTCATCTGTCACCCATACCTGTCCCTGCCCTTCTGGACTGCATGCTGCCACCTGACACACAGACTCCCTCAGACATGGCAGTGGACAAGCTGCTGCACTCGCTCATCTCAGCTCCAGCCCTTCACACTGACCTCTCCCTTCTTGATTCCCATCTATCCTCCTGATCATCCAGAAGCTCCAAATTCAAGAGGGCATGAGTAGTCCATGGTATTGGACCAGTGTCTGCTCCCCACCCAGGTGTAAGCACCACGGGACACCCCTGCTCCCAGGCTTACCAGAACACTCTTGGCCATCTCTGGACTTTGTGTTTCTAAGTGGACACGAATTAAGCAGGTGTCTCCCACCTGCTTGTGGGAAAGCGGCCTGGAGGACTTGCAGGTTGATTCTGAGAACTGTGGGGGATGGAACATCAGCAAACCCAGAAACAGAAAGCCACCCCAGACTGTCAGTTGGCTCTATGGGCTTCCAGCAAATATGTCCAGGTGCTGAGGCTTCTTATTTCCTCAGGTCGGAGTGGAATGGCAGCACATGCACAGCTTGAATAAGGTAGGTGTTTACCTCCTTTCCCTTGACCTGGGGGCGTTTCCTCACCATGAAATATTGTATTCCCAGATTCATGGACAGACACATGAGTGAGTGGTCAGAGACCTTGATTTCTGCAGAGCGAAGTGGAGAGAATTGTTAGGTGGCACTCAAGGATTATACCACAAAACACCCACAACCCCTGAGAGTCTCCGCCAGGCCCATCACACTTTGGTATTTTGGGGCCAAGGCCCACTTTCTCTTGGCTGTCAGTTATCCTGAGCCCACTGTGGATCATGTCTCCCCACTGTCTGATTGTCCTACTTACTCTCATCCTCAGACATCATATACAGCAGCTCAAAGTTGTCCACATCCTCATGCTGCAACAAATTTTGGTCCAAGGCCCTGCGGATGAGGCTTGTCACCGTCTCCTGAAAGGTCACCTGGATCAGGGTGGGACAAATGTCATCAGAGAATGGCTTTTAGAAGAGCTACCCAGAAGACTGTGGTCAAACATTCAGGAGAAATCTCAGCTACATATACAAGGGCACAATCTTGTTATCCTGCTACCTGAGTGTGTCCTCCATATACCACCTGGGTTCTTGCAATGTGCTACTAGAACAATCCTGGTACAAATATCTGCCTGTACCTGCCATCTCCCCTCCCCCTGGGGAGCCACATTCCACTCATGTCAAAGGACCAAACTGCCTATGCACAGACACACTCTCATCTCACTGAGATGAGAGCAATGGGCCAGGGATCTGCGCACCAAGTGTGATCTGGGATGCAGGCTGCCTTTGTGGGTGCAAGAGGCAGATGCACTGAAAATTTGGGTCCTGACTGAAACGACACAAAACAGACTCAGATACAAGAGTGTGCACTTGAGTGCTTCATGATAGCTTTGAGAGGCCCTGACCTCTGGAAGCTCGGTGCGGGTCTGGTTGTAATGATGTACTTGACTCAGCACTGGCAGTCACTGAACATGTCTCCTCTGCAGCTGGACACCTGCAGCATTAGCATGTCTACTGCACATCCATAGAAATTCTGCCAAGAACCCCTTTAGCTCCGTATTTACATACATGCAAAGCCTAACATTCCGAAGCTTTGGAATGACCCCCCCAGGTGATCCCGACCCCAAATTCCTACACCTAGTCATGCTAAGGAGGATCTCTTCCCTGCCACCAGGAACACATCCCCTCCTACACATGTGACAAGTCACTGCCACCTCCTCTGCTCCAACTTCACTCATTGAGAATACCAAGTTCTAGGCACTGCAGCCTGCACCCTGGACATATCTCTGCCTTCATCTGTCCACAGCACTTCCGTCTGCACTTCTGGCCTGCAAAACCCACAATACACAGGCCCACTCACCACTGAAGCTGGGCATGCTGATGCTCTCCCTCCTCAGGTCAAGCCCTTAAGACGGACCTCTCTCGTCTTTATTTCCCACCATAGCCCTGGGGTTGGCTGTGTCTCCTGCCTTCCACTGTGTGGACACCCAGGAGGCAGCCCTGCTGTCGGGCTTACCGGGATGCGCTTTGTCTCCCTCAGGCTCTGTCCCTCTAGGAGGACGTGAACAACGTGGCTGTCTTCCACCTGCTCGCTGGAGTGAAGCAGTGAGGAGCTGCTACTCACAGCTGCTGGGGTCCTGGATGCCACTGCCACAGAAGGTTCCAAGAACTGTGGGGGATGACAACATCAGCAAAGCCCAGCAACTGCACCCCACCCAGCCTGGCAGTTGGCTCTGTGGGCATTCTACAACATCCATCCAGAACCTGAGGTTCTTGTCCCCTTGGAGGATGTGGAGTGGCACCAGGAGTAAAGACTGAAGAAGGTGGCTGTTTTGGGAACAAGAGATCCAGCACCTGCTGGGTGGGGATGAAATCCCAGGAGATTAACCCCATGTTGCTGCTGAAATGTAGGTTCCTCCCACAAATGACAGGCAGGAGCTCATTCCTAAGCTGGTCCTGCCTGTAAGGTTCAAGGCTCTGAACCCTGAAGGGCTCCTCCGTGTTCTGATCATTTTCACCCTGGGTTGGGACCAAGAATGGTGGGTTCAAAATGGAAATGGTGACAAACAGAAAAATGACTTGTGCCAATACACTAGAGTCAAAGCACAATGGGACAGTTCCCATCAGTACAAACACACACACACACACACACACACACACACACACAGACAGAGTCAGAATAGGAGTCCTGGGCCATTCATCAGGGATCAGACTAGAGGGCCTGCTGGGCTCACCTGCCCTGTGCTACTCACTGTTACTCTTGAGCTCCTCTGGGACAATCGCCAGAGGCTCTGGCGTCTAAGATGAAGCCTCACCCAGTGTATCCACAAAAGGGCTAGTTGGCCCCCCTGAGATTCCTGGGAGCCTGAGGCTCGGCATTGTCTGCAACCACAGGAGAACATCCTTCTCCCTCCAGTGGCTCCAACCAAGTGAGCTCGGATGGCTTGGTCAGTGAAGTGGGTGCCTGGATACCAGGGTTCCATGTTCTGTTTGATCCATTGTCAAGGCAATGATGTCATTTCCTGTGCCCATACCTGAGCCTCTTTTCACATAAGACCACTTTCAACAGCCCTATGGGCTGCCGATTTCTCCTCCATGCCTACCCATCTCAGGTGCGCAGGTGTTCACCAACAACTACCCAAACATCCCCACCAGCATCTGCCCTGCTTGGTGCCACTAGAGTTCCAGCTTGGAGCCTTCAAAAATGCATTCACAACCAGTCCTTCCCTCTCAGCAGCTTTTGGACCCTGGTCCCATCATTGTGCAACTCATGGTGTGCCCAGTCTTTTCTGGAAAGTAGGGTAGCATCTAATCTCTAGGGTTTATTGTGTCTATTGGCCCATAACACCCTCTGTTCTCTCTGAAACCAGAGATGGGACTCACAGGTGGCTAAAGCACAAATGTAGAGATGGGATAATCACAAGAAAGGGAGAGACAAAGAATGCACCCTAACTCAATCAGGCCTGTGTCCCACACAGGGACATGGCCAATGTCCGTCCCATCGTGGCTGCAGTTCCCTCTCTACACCATGGCAAGTTGGAGGGGACTGAGATGCAGAGGCTGCTCCCCTCTGCCATACAACTTCCCAAGGCTTCTCCTAAGATTTCAAAAGGGCCAAGTGTGTCTAGTGTTGGGGTCTCACAGAGACTCCGAGGTACCACAGCATCCTGCTGCCCAGAACCGGTTCACCCCTCACCTCAAGGGGGCTCAGCCTCTGGATTCATGGGAATTGAAGTGGGTACAGGTGATGGGATATCACCTCCAAGACTGAGTTATGCCAAGTCCATGACCCCTGTCTGCATCCCTGTCTCCAGCACCACTCCCCCCTCTCTCTTTCCTCCTCAGAGCAAACAAATCCATTTAGCAAGTGTGTCCTGTGATAAAGACATGACGGTCACCCATCCTCTCATTACAAAAACACTGAGGCTCAGCCAACATGGATCCTACAGGGAACACAGGCATAAACTCAGACTCCGATCCTCCCAGCCGAGCCTCAGTGGAGCCTGGACTCCCAGCCTCCTGAGTCAAGGAAACAGAGGTTCCTAGCCGAGCCACCTTGGATGCAGCCGCACACAAACTGAACTCATCAATG
Organism: Urocitellus parryii; assembly: GCF_045843805.1. Lineage (NCBI taxonomy): Eukaryota > Metazoa > Chordata > Mammalia > Rodentia > Sciuridae > Urocitellus > Urocitellus parryii. The sequence goes on along the minus strand of NC_135548.1, from coordinate 53,438,724 downwards.
CCCCTTGCTCTCAGTTGTGAGTAAGAGGGGAAGTGGTGTTTCACAACCCTGGACATCAAGTGCAGTCTCCAGGCTTTGGGGTGTGCCCTGGCCTCTGTCTATCTGCCCAGGCTCTCCTACCCACACTGGCCTCTTACCCAACCTCCTCCTAGGGCCAAACTCAATCCTGCCTCTCAATTTCTGCTGCCTTCCCCAACACACTGCTCCCCAAAATGAGCAGGGCTGGCTCTCGGTTATCATGCTGGTGCCAGCAGCAATGCCACCAGACTGACATAATTCTGAGTCCCAACCTAGGCACTCCAGCTGTCTTTGCCACACCTGGCCTGTTTGGGCTCTGGCTCTTGCTCTTTTCTTTCATGTGCATGTGTTTTGAGGTTTTGAGTTTCTCCCACTGCAGAACTGCAGCTGTGGCAGGGTAGAGCTCATGAGGGTGACATTCTGAGCCACATCCAATCCCATCAGGACTGTTCACTGGGGTGACTGCTGGAACACAGTGATGAGTGAACACATGGGAGGTGGTTGGACCCACCTTGCCTCTGAGTGGCTTCCTTTCAGGACAGGAATGTAGGCATGGGAGCCCCTGGCGTGGGATGCTTTGCACAAGGCGTGACCATGGGCTCTTTCCTGGCAAAAATGGCTCCACTCAGCATGGAGAGCACTGTCATTCCTGGTGGCTAACAACAGCCCTGGACCCCAGAAAGGAACCCACACTCAAGATTAACGTCTGAGTGTGCGTGTCCTCGAGGAAATGAGGTCTCCTGATCCCAGGTGCAAAGGGGTAAGTCCTCTAACTCCAGGGGCCATGAAGGGACATCTGAGTTTCCCTTGTCCTTCTTTCCCTCTCTAACTAACCACAGTTAGGACCCTGGCCTCATTCCCCAGTGAGGATCATTAGGCTCCATAAAGGACAGTCTCTAAGATGCTCAGTGGACCAACACCCTCTGCACAACCCATAACCCTATTCACCCAAGAGGCAAGAGGATTTCTATTCAGGAAAACCAGGAAAGGGAGAGCCTTTCTCAAGGACACAAGGACATTAGTGAGTGAGGGAGTGATTAATGGATGGAGAACTATTTCCAACACCAACTTCCAGGAGCATATATGGCCCCCTGGAGAATTCTGCAGTGTGTTGGTGATTAAGGAGAACGTGTGAATTCAGGGGTCACTAGGTCCTCTCAGCCATAAGGAGGGAAACTGCCATAAAGGAACTAGGACAAGGGTGCGAGGAATGCACACTGGTGGGAGATCGGAAGGAAGGAAAGTGTACTCATTAGAAAAGTGTCGCCTGAAAATTCTTAGCCAGCCAAAAGCCGTGCGAACTTGTGTGGGAAAAGAGTCTTTGCACAGTGATGAAGCTAAGAGCTCACATGATGGAACACAGCATCAACTGGGACCAAATCCAATATCTGATATTCTTGTAGGAAGAGGAGAGTCTGGACCCAGACTGGGGGATACCGGATATGTGAGGTTGGAGCCAGGGCGGGATGCCCATATGGGAACCACAGATTGTGGGCAGCAATAGGAGAGTGGGCAAGGGCTGGGAGAGTTGGGGAGACAGTCCCCTTGAAACCTGGGAGGGGTTATGGCACTGGGACAGCCCAACACCTACTGTGTTGAGCCTCTGGAGCTCAACGGAAGACACTTCCTCTGTTGTCGGCCCCCCAGTTAACAGAGTTTGGTTGCAGCAGCCTAGGACCCAGCTGAAGGTCTGAGCATGTTGGCCATGCAGGTTGGATCTGGACCACAGACACCCTCATCAGAGATTGTAGGGTCTCAGCCCTGAGGCAAGACAGGCACTAAGTCAGGCCAGGTGGGGAAACGGATAGGCACACACTCTGGGGGCTGGTGCCTGTGTTACTGGGAGCACTTCTGATCGCAATTCCCTGATCTGCTGCCAACACAGGCTACAGAGGAGGGTACAGAAACACAGACCACGGATCTGCCCCACTCAGTGGGCCCAGGCCAACACCACACCCAGCAGCCTCGTGCCATACCCAATGAGTCTCGAAGCGGCCCCCTCTTCCCATCCTGAGAGCTCTTCCCTTCCTCATGTGCCAATAGCTCCCTACTGTCACTGGCAATATCTACTCTGTGAGATGTCAACATCCGTGGGTACTGTTCTCTCATCCCAGGACAGTGTGGTCCCACACACCCTGGTGAAATGGGCCACCTGGAGGCTGGACCTGGAGGTTGTTGAGGCTGAATGGCAGCGGTGGTCCTCTGGCACTTAATATTATTTAAGTTAAAAAAAAAAACAAAAACAAAAACAAAAAACGGGTCTTGGTGCTCAAAAATGTTTGATTTGCATATTCTCATCCCCTAACCCCAATATTTTCATTATTTCCTCACATATGAAATCTTACTAGCATAAAGGTAATTTCGTATTAAACAAAGTGGATTGAAATAACATTGGTAAAAATAATCAATCACCATACTTTCAATTTTTGTTCTGCTTTCCCATTAGAAACCACTTGGATACAAGAGAACAGAGGACAGACTCATGGGAATGCTTGAAATGACAAGAAGCTCCCACTCAAGCTCAGCATTCAGTCCTGGACAGGGTAAGACCAGGCCACTTTGACATCTGTGCCAAAGAGTCTACCAGACAGAATCCTCTGACTGATCCCTGACTGAGCCATAGGAACTGGCTAGAAAAGCCTTCACATCCTCAATACATTCTTCACGTCAGAATACTTGACAACCATTGATATCCATCTCTCGTTAACTTGCTCCCCAGCCAACCATTCTTCAACAAATTCAAAGGAGTAACTCATGCAAGCACACAGAAAGGGGTGTTCACTACACACATCCATGTGCGAAAAAGACAACTGGTATTTCTTGTTTGGGCTATTTCAAATGAAATCCCTTCTGCATGACCTCCACAAACCAAAGGAAAATATTTGTGAAATTCCCACGTAGAAGACAAGATACACTTGCCAAGGAGGCAGTGGCAAGAATTTTGACACTCCAAATGTAGAGTGTGTGTTTAGGAAGCAGTCACAGTTTCCATGAGAGAGTCCCATGAAATCAATTAGGAAGATCCATGCTCTAGCCCTACCATGCAAGTGATGTGACTTGAAAGAGTCACTTAGTCTTAGTAACCATCATCACTAACAACTAAGTCAATGAATAAAGGTCCTCAGGTGCCAAGCTACAAAATGTGGGATGAGCATGGATGAGGATGGGTGGGAGAAGTCTCCAACTCTAACACAATTAGGGAAGGATGTGCTGACCTCAAGTGGCTGGGGGGCTGGGATCCTGCCACAGAGGGGGATTCCAAACCTCACATCCCCTGACCCAGGCCAGAAGACCAGGTAGAGTCCAAGGACCCTGGGGTGGCCCAATGGCAATAAAGGTCAAAAGGAACTAGGGATCTGCCTGGTCCCTCAATCCCCTACTCTGAGCAGGGCTGCATGACGAGGCCAGAGGCCATCCACAGCAATCTGCCTTTACAGGAAAACAGGGACTGCAGGCTGCCTCTGGCTCACTGAATCAGGGTGGTGTTTTCATAAAGCAAGACCACTTCCTCACATTTGACCAGCAGCTCATGTGTTGACAGCACAATGACTGACTTGACTCAGGCCCTGATGAATGAAATAGAAAATTCATAGCAAACCCATCTTTAGCTCTTCCACATCATCAGGGGCTCTGATTCAATTCCGTCCAGAAAGGTGTCTGAAATGATTTCTAAACATGCTGGGGACTCACCTCTGTGTGGAACTTTTCAGGAAAAAGGGGATCAAATCTCATGAAGCAACTCTTCTCTCTTCTAGCCCATGGGCAATGCAAGGAACCTGCATGATACCAGAGGCTCACTTCTCTCTTCTCATGTCTTCTGGAAAGGATTCGTTAATGCTTCCTGCAAGGTGAAGCAGAAGCCTGCATCCCCAGCTGCACAGAAGTGTTTTAGGGCAGTGTCTCCCTTAAAACCCAAAAATAAAAAAACAGGTCATTCAACAGGCACATGGATTCGAGTACATGTTCAATGATCCCTCCTCCCTGGAGCCTTCCACATGCCCATCTTCCACATTCACAGAGCAATGCTTGGCCATTCTCAAGACCAGGAGACCATGATGCTCCTCACCAGGAAGTCAATAAGGAACATGAAGAGAGCAGCATGGATTGCAGAAGGTGGCACATCAAGGATCTTCAGCTCTGCTGCTAGAACACAAGAGCTTAACTTCAGTATTGACTTTTTGCCAACTACCAAGTACGATAGCAGTGTCAAGCCCAATATGCAGATATGCAAGTAGTAGGTGACACCCCGCATCCATTCACAAAAGTGGGCAACATCTGCATCAGAACAAGGAAGTATCTTACCCTTACTCATAAAAATCATCAGAAACAAAATAAAATGGATGCAAGACTTCTCATTTCACTATTAGGTAGCTGTTGGAATTCCCTATTAAATAATACCTCCTCCAAAATAAAAAGTATCTCAGACATGTGTCAACTATTCAATGGATGACATTTTAAAAACTATGGACTTTACTTAATATTTATGTATGCTATATCCCTGCCTAAGGCTCTATGAGAAAGGAGCACATAGAATTGGATCTTTGAAAATCTCACATTTGCTGATAAATATTACTGCTGATCTCAGGCATGGCGAAGTGAAAAGTGGGACTTTGGATATTCCAAGAATGCTATGTTGTGGGATTGGTGTCCCTGATTCATACATAGCATATGGTTTCTATGAAATCCAGTGAGGGAGCAGGAGTAACGAAGCTGATTGCACAGATGACCTCAGGGAATACTGACAGATAGGCCAAATGAAAAATATGCTCCAGCTAACCATTGGTATTTGGGCTTCTGATCCCAGTCCTGTTTTTAAAAAAGGTGCAGACAGGCAGTGTTCATTAAAAACTGTCTACCATGTAAAAGTGGGTAATTTAAATGGCATCTAGTTACACATCTGATAGAATGGTCGGGCAACATATGAATTTCATTCTAACAACAACAACAACAACAAAACATAGAAAATGAGACATAAAGATAAAACCTTGTCTTCACCAGGATGCCTAAAAATAGGTTTTATTTGGCTCATGCAAATAAATATCTTTCAATAGAATTTCTGATTTCTGAATGAATCCATTCAACTTCATACTGCACAGATCACAAGGTTTTCTTTACAGAATATTCTCTTCTTCTTCTTAAAGCCTCTAATAGAAAATGTCTCATAGGACATAGGAGGGGAATGACCCAAAGGATGTGAGAATGGTTGGAACCATTCTCAAATGTGCCCATGTAGCCTAAAGTTTGAAGGCATCTAATTGTACTCTAAAACAATTATGAACCTATTCGATCCATTATTAATAAATATCACCACTTTACCACTTGAACCAAATCACAGAAAATTGGAAACAGATGATCATTGGCTTTGATACCTTTACTTCTGTTTCATTACTCAGAGTCGATCAACTCTATACTTCAGGTGACACAGATTTATTACAGAATGCCTAAGATCCTAAGGATCTATTTTAGCTCAGCCCATGGTATTGCTTCATTATTTTATTATTTTGTAAGTAATAAAATATAACTTCATGTTGGATGATATATTCAAGCCATGAATATATCATCCAACATTGTTCTTCCCAAAATATTAGCCCAATTTCTGCGCGTGCTCACTTACTGTTCAGGAATTTTACTAATTGTTTGAAGGTTCTAGAGGACCTGTTAGACTCCTAATGGACAAACCATACAACATACTCCAGAGAACGGACGAGTGCCATAAGAAGAAAATAAGGTCAGCCTACAGCAATGGGCAGCTGCCTGCCCTCGGCTGGGAGGAGCCCTGGCCATGGCACCAGGGCTGCTGGGCAGCAGAAGCCTCCACAGCCCTGCAGGGAGCCTGGAGCACAGCTCTGCCTAACCATGCTCAGCCCTGGACAGATGCACATGAGTTCCCATCACAGGCTCGAGTGTGACAGTCCCAGGTTCATGCCTGTCGTGCCAGCCACCAGGGAGGCTGAGGCAAGAGGAACGTTTGAGGTCAGCCTTGGCAACTTAGACCCCGAGGCAAAGGGGAAATACTTTTACAGGGGTCTCTGAGGGTGTAGCTCAGGTAGGTCACTTGCCTCACAGGCTCAAGGCCCTGGGTTTAATCCCCAGAACCCACGTACACACAAAAAGTGAACTTGGAATATTGTTTAAAATGATGGGTCAGGTACACACAAGGACTTCAATATGACCTCTCAGAGGAGCTCAATTTGAGATCAGACTGAACAAAAGACCACCTGGACCATTGACTCAGTGTCTGCAACCCTCTGTGAGCATGGGAAGCACTGCTGGCAAGACACCAGAGGGCCAAAGCACTTGTGCCCCCTGCAGGGGTGTCTCTTGTCTACCGCCAAAGACTGTTCCCCTCCTGGGGCAGCTGAGAGCAAGCTGGGCCTTGGAGCAAGGACTAGTGCTTTAGATATAGACTATGCAAGCAAGGGGCAATGTCTTTAATAAAACTAAAATTAAAAAGTCACATTGAAAAAATTTTAAAAAGAAGAAAATAAGGTCAAGTAGAGGAAGCCCATTTTCACAGGAAAAAATCCCCCAGTGAAAAGCATCAGAATAGATACCAAGAAAAATACCAACAAAAACAGTGTGCTCCCACTATGTATCTACTCAACCTGCAAAAGTTAGAAAGCTAGATAATACAATCCTGGCCACAGGTAGAGCTATGCAGAAGAGCCACCTGGCAGTGCTTAGTCAAAGAAGTAAACATGCACACTTTGACCTAGAAATTCCACCTGTGTGTAAACCAGGCGGTGCTTAAGCAGTTTCACAAGGGGACATGCACAGGGAAATTTATCCTCAGGTTCTTATAGAGTTGTCTGTGCTTACAGGGAGTTGATGGTTGTCAAGATGCCCACAGCTGCGAAAGTCAAAAGCTAAAAAAATAATAGACGCCAACCTGGATATATTAATAATCCCGTATCTATGATCACCTTCATAAGGTAGCTTCCCAACTTCTGTGTGGAAGTGTGTTTCTCCTTGGCCCTTACACTGTTGTGGAGACCACTAGGAGTTCAGCTTTGTGCAGGATCATCTGACCTGGACTTTTGGCAAGACCTGTACAGCCCTCACACATGCTCAGATGCTACAGGACTTTTCAGACCAGTCCAGACAACAGTAGGCATCCATTCATTGTCTGCACTCTACAGATTCCTAGATGCACGACATTCATTACCATCAAATGCAGAATTTTCATCAAAAACTAATATATATATCATTCCAATCTGAATCAAGAAAATCGGAAATATCCCCAAATCCAAAGAGTGGATCCCCATTGTGATGCTACAAGTTGAAAATTCCACAGCTGACCTCATGGGATGGTTCACAGTCAAAAGACAGCTGCATGAAAAATATTACATGACCTTCCTGCTATGTGAAAAGTGGCATGTGAAGTACACATGCATGTCTTCCTCAGACATGGGTTCATTTGCAAGACACCTTGTGCAATTGAAAATACTCCAAAAGGGGAGAAATCAGAACCATGTCTCCAAAGTATTTCAGCAGAGACCAACTCCATCTGTCTATCTATCTCTCAGTGAGTGTGTGTGCTCTTGTGTGTGTTTGTGTGTCTTTGTTTGTGTTTGTACCATCACAGCTGATACTTCATTGCCCCCATTGGAAAACTGACTCAGATAATGCCATCTGCCAAACTCCTAAAAACCAAAGTTCTTGCTGATAGAATGAAACATTCCTTCCTGTTGGTTTGGATGTGTCCTTTAGGAATCACTGCTACATTTAGTATACTCAAATCATCACAGTAGATCAGGTAACAAAAACATATATATTTTAAAATAATAATAATATATTAATGGAAACAACAAATACAGGATAGAGTAACAACTGTGTTACTAAACAAGGTCAAGGACAATGGCAAACTATAGATTCAAACTTTGAAGAAAATAGTAATCAATGTAAATATTCCTGGGCTGCCTCAGCCCCGCCCAGGCACACAGCAACAGAATGGTTTTGCAAGCATCCTCAGGAGGGCAGGAGCCTTCTTTGCAGGACGAGAGGGAGGTTGAGGCTCGATCCACCCATCATTCTTTTGGGAGAGGCTCCTTTTCCTCAGCACAAAGTTGGATTTTTTGTGAGGATTCTTGGCATAAAATACGTTGGCCTCTGCTGGAATCCTCAGCTCTGGGGAGAGAGGGGTGTACAAAAAGAAGGTGGCACTCAGGAGGTGCTCCCTAGGACACGCCAACATCTGAGAGCCTGTGCCAGAAAAGGCCAGAGCCACACACCTGAGAGCTCTCCAATTCAGCACCAATACCAACAAAGACAGCCTCCACAGTCCTCCCTGAGGAAGAACTAGGCAGAGCACTTCAACAGACCTAATGTCTGTTCCTACCGAAGGCTTTGGACTCCAGAATATCTCAGGTCCTCTTGCATCTGCCAAAGCACACCACTAGGGTTTGCATCTGAAATCTCCCACAAAAGGCTCCTGTGCCGAAGATTCAGTCCCCACATGAGCCATCTTCATAGGTGGGTTTGGAGGGAAGCATTGGATGGTGAGTGCTCTGATGTCAACATGAAATTCTCATTCAAGATGAATACACTACTGGGGGGTGGGAGGGACTGGAAGAAAGGTTGAGCATGGTTGGAGTAAGACCTAAACAGGGTTGTGCCCTGGGCAACAGTACCTTGTTCCTGTTGGCTCCACTGAATCCTCATTCTCCAAGGAGAGGTCCTCCCTCTCCATCTTTCTCTCTCTCCCTCTCTGCCAGCCTCGTTCTCTCTCTCCCAGTCTATGCCTTTGTGGCAAGGGCTGAGGAGCTCTCCACTGCCACATACTAGAGCTTTATGGACAGCCTCAGTGCACAACCAAAGAGAAAGCTATGAAACCCAGAGAAAAAAGGCCTAGGATTCCTCCTCTGAGTTATTTTCCTCAAGTATGGCCACAGTGAGGACAGGCTGACCAGCACGGATACCACATTAGAGCCATGCTTCTGCGTTGGTGGAGCCCGCCTCCATGTGAACCAGGCTTCTGAGAATGGAGGCCACATTCCAAATACTGCCCTACTGAGAACAATGGTTCCAAAGACCAGCAAAGGGACTGCTTCCCTCCAACATGGTGTATGGCCCAGTGGTGCCATGACCCCGAGTGGGGGAATACAACAGCCGCTTCTCCTTCCTCTGAACATGTGTTTCCTGTCGCCCTCCTCTAACCTAGAGCCTGTTCTCCATCCCTTCTGGGTTGGATGTGGAGATCTCTGCTATGAATTTCTTAGGCTACCAAGGCCCCAGACAGACTTCCTCTTCCATAGACTCTACTAACCTAACAGTAGGTTAAGATAGGAGACAAGTGATCCTAGAACTCATAGGGATGGTGGTCTTCAGGGTACATAGGCTGGGATAATGGCTGCTGTGGTGTTTGGCTCACAAAAACCAACCAACCAACCAACGAAAAAGCGCTGGCATTATTATCAGATGAGCTCTGTGGCTACGTGCTCAGGAAGCCCTCATCTGACTTTAGTTAGGGATCACAACCTGGCTATTGTGATCACTCCTTGCCTAGTGGACTCAGGTGCGTAAGACCATGGAATTTATGCAAAAACAGATGATTCAGGCTGTCTCCCAGGCTGTGTTTTCTTCCCAATTTCATCCTGTTACTGCTTGCTAGAATCCTGGCAATGCTCTGCCCAGGCAGTGGTTTTTTGGTCACACAGAAGGCTTTCAATAGTACTGCTTCAGTCCACAAAATGCCAGTTCCCTCTTTAGCCCATGCATTCCCATGTTCCTTTGAAACCACTCCTATCCCAGACCATGAAAACATACTGCTCCTGGAGAGAGGCTTTCCTCCTCACTCCTCAAAGATGTCAGCTTTGGATGCCTGTTCATGTCCAGGGGAGGGCACCTGGTGGGGAGCCGCAATATCCACCGGGGTATACCATTGGACCTCAAGACCTTCCACCAGCAGAAGTGCAGTTGGCTTTGTGCACGAACCCAACACACCTGTTGGAGTGTTCTTGGGGGTCAGAGACTACTCTTTGTTGCTAAGAGTTGACCTGAGTCCACATCCTGACCCTTGCTCTCTGCTATCTGATTGTCTCACTTACTCTGACGGCGAGAGATGATTTGGCCCAGCTCATAATCCTCTGGATTCTCCTCAGTAAGGAAGTGTAGGTCGAGGGCGCTGCGGATGACGACAGGAGCCCTATCGTGGCAGGTCACCTGGAGCAGCATGGGAGACAGGCCTTCAGGAAATGGGCCTTGAAGTGACTACTCAAGGACAGTGGGCAGGGGCATTCTGGAGGCACCTCCACTCTAAATACAAGGGCAACATCCATGACCCTACTACCCGAGGCTGACCTCCTGCTCATCGTGTGGGCTCTTCCCACAGGCTACTAGCCCAATCCTTGTACATAGGACTTCCTGGGCCTGCCATTGCTCTTTGTGGAGCTGCACTCCTCTCGGAGTGAAAGGACCCCACTACCTGCATACAGATGCAATCTCATCCCACAAGTTGGGAGGAATGGGACAATAGCCTCCAAGATCCCAGGTCTGCCCGAGGATGCAGGCGGCATTGGGAATGGCCTAGGCACAAAACCTAGAGGCTTTGGTCTGGATTGCCAGGGCCAAAAACAGACCCAGGAACATGACCACACACAGGAGAGCTGAAAGATAGCCACGAGAGCTCCTGGCCTCCAGAGGCTCAGTGCTGGCTGGGATGTAGGAGGGCACCTCATCCGGCAAGGGTGGTCATTGGGTTACCTGGACATTTAGTGTGCTTGCTCCACATCCATATCGACTCTGCAGAGAGACTCTCTCAGCTCCTTGTTCAAGGAACATGGAGAACCTCACACTGCTGTCCTCCTCCATAGACGTCAGCATCCCATACAAGGGAACCTGCAACCTAGTTCCTGTCCTATTCTCATCTGTCACCCATACCTGTCCCTGCCCTTCTGGACTGCATGCTGCCACCTGACACACAGACTCCCTCAGACATGGCAGTGGACAAGCTGCTGCACTCGCTCATCTCAGCTCCAGCCCGTCACACTGACCTCTCCCTTCTTGATTCCCATCTATCCTCCTGATCATCCAGAAGCTCCAAATTCAAGAGGGCATGAGTAGTCCATGGTATTGGACCAGTGTCTGCTCCCCACCCAGGTGTAAGCACCACGGGACACCCCTGCTCCCAGGCTTACCAGAACACTCTTGGCCATCTCTGGACTTTGTGTTTCTAAGTGGACACGAATTAAGCAGGTGTCTCCCACCTACTTGTGGGAAAGCGGCCTGGAGGACTTGCAGGTTGATTCTGAGAACTGTGGGGGATGGAACATCAGCAAACCCAGAAACAGAAAGCCACCCCAGACTGTCAGTTGGCTCTATGGGCTTCCAGCAAATATGTCCAGGTGCTGAGGCTTCTTATTTCCTCAGGTCGGAGTGGAATGGCAGCACATGCACAGCTTGAATAAGGTAGGTGTTTACCTCCTTTCCCTTGACCTGGGGGCGTTTCCTCACCATGAAATATTGTATTCCCAGATTCATGGACAGACACACGAGTGAGTGGTCAGAGACCTTGATTTCTGCAGAGCGAAGTGGAGAGAATTGTTAGGTGGCACTCAAGGATTATACCACAAAACACCCACAACCCCTGAGAGTCTCCGCCAGGCCCATCACACTTTGGTATTTTGGGGCCAAGGCCCACTTTCTCTTGGCTGTCCGTTATCCTGAGCCCACTGTGGATCATGTCTCCCCACTGTCTGATTGTCCTACTTACTCTCATCCTCAGACATCATATACAGCAGCTCAAAGTTGTCCACATCCTCATGCTGCAACAAATTTTGGTCCAAGGCCCTGCGGATGAGGCTTGTCACCGTCTCCTGAAAGGTCACCTGGATCAGGGTGGGACAAATGTCATCAGAGAATGGCTTTTAGAAGAGCTACCCAGAAGACTGTGGTCAAACATTCAGGAGAAATCTCAGCTACATATACAAGGGCACAATCTTGTTATCCTGCTACCTGAGTGTGTCCTCCATATACCACCTGGGTTCTTGCAATGTGCTACTAGAACAATCCTGGTACAAATATCTGCCTGTACCTGCCATCTCCCCTCCCCCTGGGGAGCCACATTCCACTCATGTCAAAGGACCAAACTGCCTATGCACAGACACACTCTCATCTCACTGAGATGAGAGCAATGGGCCAGGGATCTGCGCACCAAGTGTGATCTGGGATGCAGGCTGCCTTTGTGGGTGGAAGAGGCAGATGCACTGAAAATTTGGGTCCTGACTGCCACGACACAAAACAGACTCAGATACAAGAGTGTGCACTTGAGTGCTTCATGATAGCTTTGAGAGGCCCTGGCCTCTGGAAGCTCGGTGCGGGTCTGGTTGTCATGATGTACTTGACTCAGCACTGGCAGTCACTGAACATGTCTCCTCTGCAGCTGGACACCTGCAGCATTAGCGTGTCTACTGCACATCCATAGAAATTCTGCCAAGAACCCCTTTAGCTCCATATTTACATACATGCAAAGCCTAACATTCCGAAGCTTTGGCATGACCCCCCAGGTGATCCCGACCCCAAATTCCTACACCTAGTCATGCTAAGGAGGTTCTCTTCCCTGCCACCAGGAACACATCCCCTCCTACACATGTGACAAGTCACTGCCACCTCCTCTGCTCCAACTTCACTCATTGAGAATACCAAGTTCTAGGCACTGCAGCCTGCACCCTGGACATATCTCTGCCTTCATCTGTCCACAGCACTTCCGTCTGCACTTCTGGCCTGCAAAACCCACAATACACAGGCCCACTCACCACTGAAGCTGGGCATGCTGATGCTCTCCCTCCTCAGGTCAAGCCCTTAAGACGGACCTCTCTCGTCTTTATTTCCCACCATAGCCCTGGGGTTGGCTGTGTCTCCTGCCTTCCACTGTGTGGACACCCAGGAGGCAGCCCTGCTGTCGGGCTTACCGGGATGCGCTTTGTCTCCCTCAGGCTCTGTCCCTCTAGGAGGACGTGAACAACGCGGCTGTCTTCCACCTGCTCGCTGGAGTGAAGCAGTGAGGAGCTGCTACTCACAGCTGCTGGGGTCCTGGATGCCACTGCCACAGAAGGTTCCAAGAACTGTGGGGGATGACAACATCAGCAAAGCCCAGCAACTGCACCCCACCCAGCCTGGCAGTTGGCTCTGTGGGCATTCTACAACATCCATCCAGAACCTGAGGTTCTTGTCCCCTTGGAGGATGTGGAGTGGCACCAGGAGTAAAGACTGAAGAAGGTGGCTGTTTTGGGAACAAGAGATCCAGCACCTGCTGGGTGGGGATGAAATCCCAGGAGATTAACCCCATGTTGCTGCTGAAATGTAGGTTCCTCCCACAAATGACAGGCAGGAGCTCATTCCTAAGCTGGTCCTGCCTGTAAGGTTCAAGGCTCTGAACCCTGAAGGGCTCCTCCGTGTTCTGATCATTTTCACCCTGGGTTGGGACCAAGAATGGTGGGTTCAAAATGGAAATGGTGACAAACAGAAAAATGACTTGTGCCAATACACTAGAGTCAAAGCACAATGGGACAGTTCCCATCAGTACAAACACACACACACACACACACACACACACACACACACACACACACACACAGAGTCAGAATAGGAGTCCTGGGCCATTCATCAGGGATCAGACTAGAGGGCCTGCTGGGCTCACCTGCCCTGTGCTACTCACTGTTACTCTTGAGCTCCTCTGCGACAATCGCCAGAGGCTCTGGCGTCTAAGATGAAGCCTCACCCAGTGTATCCACAAAAGGGCTAGTTGGCCCCCCTGAGATTCCTGGGAGCCTGAGGCTCGGCATTGTCTGCAACCACAGGAGAACATCCTTCTCCCTCCAGTGGCTCCAACCAAGTGAGCTCGGATGGCTTGGTCAGTGAAGTGGGTGCCTGGATACCAGGGTTCCATGTTCTGTTTGATCCATTGTCAAGGCAATGATGTCATTTCCTGTGCCCATACCTGAGCCTCTTTTCACATAAGACCACTTTCAACAGCCCTATGGGCTGCCGATTTCTCCTCCATGCCTACCCATCTCAGGTGCGCAGGTGTTCACCAACAACTACCCAAACATCCCCACCAGCATCTGCCCTGCTTGGTGCCACTAGAGTTCCAGCTTGGAGCCTTCAAAAATGCATTCACAACCAGTCCTTCCCTCTCAGCAGCTTTTGGACCCTGGTCCCATCATTGTGCAACTCATGGTGTGCCCAGTCTTTTCTGGAAAGTAGGGTAGCATCTAATCTCTAGGGTTTATTGTGTCTATTGGCCCATAACACCCTCTGTTCTCTCTGAAACCAGAGATGGGACTCACAGGTGGCTAAAGCACAAATGTAGAGATGGGATAATCACAAGAAAGGGAGAGACAAAGAATGCACCCTAACTCAATCAGGCCTGTGTCCCACACAGGGACATGGCCAATGTCCGTCCCATCGTGGCTGCAGTTCCCTCTCTACACCATGGCAAGTTGGAGGGGACTGAGATGCAGAGGCTGCTCCCCTCTGCCATACAACTTCCCAAGGCTTCTCCTAAGATTTCAAAAGGGCCAAGTGTGTCTAGTGTTGGGGTCTCACAGAGACTCCGAGGTACCACAGCATCCTGCTGCCCAGAACCGGTTCACCCCTCACCTCAAGGGGGCTCAGCCTCTGGATTCATGGGAATTGAAGTGGGTACAGGTGATGGGATATCACCTCCAAGACTGAGTTATGCCAAGTCCATGACCCCTGTCTGCATCCCTGTCTCCAGCACCACTCCCCCCTCTCTCTTTCCTCCTCAGAGCAAACAAATCCATTTAGCAAGTGTGTCCTGTGATAAAGACATGACGGTCACCCATCCTCTCATTACAAAAACACTGAGGCTCAGCCAACATGGATCCTACAGGGAACACAGGAATAAACTCAGACTCCGATCCTCCCAGCCAAGCCTCAGTGGAGCCTGGACTCCCAGCCTCCTGAGTCAAGGAAACAGAGGTTCCTAGCCGAGCCACCTTGGATGCAGCCGCACACAAACTGAACTCATCAATGCCCCTTGCTCTCAGTTGTGAGTAAGAGGGGAAGTGGTGTTTCACAACCCTGGACATCAAGTGCTGTCTCCAGGCGTTGGGGTGTGCCCTGGCCTCTGTCTATCTGCCCAGGCTCTCCAACCCACACTGGCCTCTTACCCAACCTCCTCCTAGGGCCAAACTCAATCCTGCCTCTCAATTTCTGCTGCCTTCCCCAACACACTGCTCCCCAAAATGAGCAGGGCTGGCTCTCGGTTATCATGCTGGTGCCAGCAGCAATGCCACCCCACTGACATAATTCTGAGTCCCAACCTAGGCACTCCAGCTGTCTTTGCCACACCTGGCCTGTTTGGGCTCTGGCTCTTGCTCTTTTCTTTCATGTGCATGTGTTTTGAGGTTTTGAGTTTCTCCCACTGCAGAACTGCAGCTGTGGCAGGGTAGAGCTCATGAGGGTGACATTCTGAGCCACATCCAATCCCATCAGGACTGTTCACTGGGGTGACTGCTGGAACACAGTGATGAGTGAACACATGGGAGGTGGTTGGACCCACCTTGCCTCTGAGTGGCTTCCTTTCAGGACAGGAATGTAGGCATGGGAGCCCCTGGCGTGGGATGCTTTGCACAAGGCGTGACCATGGGCTCTCTTTCCTGGCAAAAATGGCTCCACTCAGCATGGAGAGCACTGTCATTCCTGGTGGCTAACAACAGCCCTGGACCCCAGAAAGGAACCCACACTCAAGATTAACGTCTGAGTGTGCGTGTCCTCGAGGAAATGAGGTCTCCTGATCCCAGGTGCAAAGGGGTAAGTCCTCTAACTCCAGGGGCCATGAAGGGACATCTGAGTTTCCCTTGTCCTTCTTTCCCTCTCTAACTAACCACAGTTAGGACCCTGGCCTCATTCCCCAGTGAGGATCATTAGGCTCCATAAAGGACAGTCTCTAAGATGCTCAGTGGACCAACACCCTCTGCACAACCCATAACCCTATTCACCCAAGAGGCAAGAGGATTTCTATTCAGGAAAACCAGGAAAGGGAGAGCCTTTCTCAAGGACACAAGGACATTAGTGAGTGAGGGAGTGATTAATGGATGGAGAACTATTTCCAACACCAACTTCCAGGAGCATATATGGCCCCCTGGAGAATTCTGCAGTGTGTTGGTGATTAAGGAGAACGTGTGAATTCAGGGGTCACTAGGTCCTCTCAGCCATAAGGAGGGAAACTGCCATAAAGGAACTAGGACAAGGGTGCGAGGAATGCTCACTGGTGGGAGATCGGAAGGAAGGAAAGTGTACTCATTAGAAAAGTGTCGCCTGAAAATTCTTAGCCAGCCAAAAGCCATGCGAACTTGTGTGGGAAAAGAGTCTTTGCACAGTGATGAAGCTAAGAGCTCACATGATGGAACACAGCATCAACTGGGACCAAATCCAATATCTGATATTCTTGTAGGAAGAGGAGAGTCTGGACCCAGATACCAGGGAGACTGGGGGATACCGGATATGTGAGGTTGGAGCCAGGGCGGGATGCCCATATGGGAACCACAGATCGTGGGCAGCAATAGGAGAGTGGGCAAGGGCTGGGAGAGTTGGGGAGACAGTCCCCTTGAAACCTGGGAGGGGTTATGGCACTGGGACAGCCCAACACCTACTGTGTTGAGCCTCTGGAGCTCAACGGAAGACACTTCCTCTGTTGTCGGCCACCCAGTTAACAGAGTTTGGTTGCAGCAGCCTAGGACCCAGCTGAAGGTCTGAGCATGTTGGCCATGCAGGTTGGATCTGGACCACAGACACCCTCATCAGAGATTGTAGGGTCTCAGCCCTGAGGCAAGACAGGCACTAAGTCAGGCCAGGTGGGGAAACGGATAGGCACACACTCTGGGGGCTGGTGCCTGTGTTACTGGGAGCACTTCTGATCGCAATTCCCTGATCTGCTGCCAACACAGGCTACAGAGGAGGGTACAGAAACACAGACCACGGATCTGCCCCACTCAGTGGGCCCAGGCCAACACCAAACCCAGCAGCCTCGTGCCATACCCAATGAGTCTCGAAGCGGCCCCCTCTTCCCATCCTGAGAGCTCTTCCCTTCCTCATGTGCCAATAGCTCCCTACTGTCACTGGCAATATCTACTCTGTGAGATGTCAACATCCGTGGGTACTGTTCTCTCATCCCAGGACAGTGTGGTCCCACACACCCTGGTGAAATGGGCCACCTGGAGGCTGGACCTGGAGGTTGTTGAGGCTGAATGGCAGCGGTGGTCCTCTGGCACTTAATATTATTTAAGTTAATAAAAAACAAAAACAAAAACAAAAAACGGGTCTTGGTGCTCAAAAATGTTTGATTTGCATATTCTCATCCCCTAACCCCAATATTTTCATTATTTCCTCACATATGAAATCTTACTAGCATAAAGGTAATTTCGTATTAAACAAAGTGGATTGAAATAACATTGGTAAAAATAATCAATCACCATACTTTCAATTTTTGTTCTGCTTTCCTATTAGAAACCACTTGGATACAAGAGAACAGAGGACAGACTCATGGAAATGCTTGAAATGACAAGAAGCTCCCACTCAAGCTCAGCATTCAGTCCTGGACAGGGTAAGACCAGGCCACTTTGACATCTGTGCCAAAGAGTCTACCAGACAGAATCCTCTGACTGATCCCTGACTGAGCCATAGGAACTGGCTAGAAAAGCCTTCACATCCTCAATACATTCTTCACGTCAGAATACTTGACAACCATTGATATCCATCTCTCGTTAACTTGCTCCCCAGCCAACCATTCTTCAACAAATTCAAAGGAGTAACTCATGCAAGCACACAGAAAGGGGTGTTCACTACACACATCCATGTGCGAAAAAGACAACTGGTATTTCTTGTTTGGGCTATTTCAAATGAAATCCCTTCTGCATGACCTCCACAAACCAAAGGAAAATATTTGTGAAATTCCCACGTAGAAGACAAGATACACTTGCCAAGGAGGCAGTGGCAAGAATTTTGACACTCCAAATGTAGAGTGTGTGTTTAGGAAGCAGTCACAGTTTCCATGAGAGAGTCCCATGAAATCAATTAGGAAGATCCATGCTCTAGCCCTACCATGCAAGTGATGTGACTTGAAAGAGTCACTTAGTCTTAGTAACCATCATCACTAACAACTAAGTCAATGACTAAAGGTCCTCAGGTGCCAAGCTACAAAATGTGGGATGAGCATGGATGAGGATGGGTGGGAGAAGTCTCCAACTCTAACACAATTAGGGAAGGATGTGCTGACCTCAAGTGGCTGGGGGGCTGGGATCCTGCCACAGAGGGGGATTCCAAACCTCACATCCCCTGACCCAGGCCAGAAGACCAGGTAGAGTCCAAGGACCCTGGGGTGGCCCAATGGCAATAAAGGTCAAAAGGAACTAGGGATCTGCCTGGTCCCTCAATCCCCTACTCTGAGCAGGGCTGCATGACGAGGCCAGAGGCCATCCACAGCAATCTGCCTTTACAGGAAAACAGGGACTGCAGGCTGCCTCTGGCTCACTGAATCAGGGTGGTGTTTTCATAAAGCAAGACCACTTCCTCACATTTGACCAGCAGCTCATGTGTTGACAGCACAATGACTGACTTGACTCAGGCCCTGATGAATGAAATAGAAAATTCATAGCAAACCCATCTTTAGCTCTTCCACATCATCAGGGGCTCTGATTCAATTCCGTCCAGAAAGGTGTCTGAAATGATTTCTAAACATGCTGGGGACTCACCTCTGTGTGGAACTTTTCAGGAAAAAGGGGATCAAATCTCATGAAGCAACTCTTCTCTCTTCTAGCCCATGGGCAATGCAAGGAACCTGCATGATACCAGAGGCTCACTTCTCTCTTCTCGTGTCTTCTGGAAAGGATTCGTTAATGCTTCCTGCAAGGTGAAGCAGAAGCCTGCATCCCCAGCTGCACAGAAGTGTTTTAGGGCAGTGTCTCCCTTAAAACCCAAAAATAAAAAAAACAGGTCATTCAACAGGCACATGGATTCGAGTACATGTTCAATGATCCCTCCTCCCTGGAGCCTTCCACATGCCCATCTTCCACATTCACAGAGCAATGCTTGGCCATTCTCAAGACCAGGAGACCATGATGCTCCTCACCAGGAAGTCAATAAGGAACATGAAGAGAGCAGCATGGATTGCAGAAGGTGGCACATCAAGGATCTTCAGCTCTGCTGCTAGAACACAAGAGCTTAACTTCAGTATTGACTTTTTGCCAACTACCAAGTACGATAGCAGTGTCAAGCCCAATATGCAGATATGCAAGTAGTAGGTGACACCCCGCATCCATTCACAAAAGTGGGCAACATCTGCATCAGAACAAGGAAGTATCTTACCCTTACTCATAAAAATCATCAGAAACAAAATAAAATGGATGCAAGACTTCTCATTTCACTATTAGGTAGCTGTTGGAATTCCCTATTAAATAATACCTCCTCCAAAATAAAAAGTATCTCAGACATGTGTCAACTATTCAATGGATGACATTTTAAAAACTATGGACTTTACTTAATATTTATGTATGCTATATCCCTGCCTAAGGCTCTATGAGAAAGGAGCACATAGAATTGGATCTTTGAAAATCTCACATTTGCTGATAAATATTACTGCTGATCTCAGGCATGGCGAAGTGAAAAGTGGGACTTTGGATATTCCAAGAATGCTATGTTGTGGGATTGGTGTCCCTGATTCATACATAGAATATGGTTTCTATGAAATCCAGTGAGGGAGCAGGAGTAACGAAGCTGATTGCACAGATGACCTCAGGGAATACTGACAGATAGGCCAAATGAAAAATATGCTCCAGCTAACCATTGGTATTTGGGCTTCTGATCCCAGTCCTGTTTTTAAAAAAGGTGCAGACAGGCAGTGTTCATTAAAAACTGTCTACCATGTAAAAGTGGGTAATTTAAATGGCATCTAGTTACACATCTGATAGAATGGTCTGGCAACATATGAATTTCATTCTAACAACAACAACAACAACAAAACATAGAAAATGAGACATAAAGATAAAACCTTGTCTTCACCAGGATGCCTAAAAATAGGTTTTATTTGGCTCATGCCAATAAATATCTTTCAATAGAATTTCTGATTTCTGAATGAATCCATTCAACTTCATACTGCACAGATCACAAGGTTTTCTTTACAGAATATTCTCTTCTTCTTCTTAAAGCCTCACATAGAAAATGTCTCACAGGACATAGGAGGGGAATGACCCAAAGGATGAGAGAATGGCTGGAACCGTTCTCAAATGTGCCCATGTAGCCTAAAGTTTGAAGGCATCTAATTGTACTCTAAAACAATTATGAACCTATTCGATCCATTATTAATAAATATCACCACTTTACCACTTGAACCAAATCACAGAAAATTGGAAACAGATGATCATTGGCTTTGATACCTTTACTTCTGTTTCATTACTCAGAGTCGATCAACTCTATACTTCAAGTGACACAGATTTATTACAGAATGCCTAAGATCCTAAGGATCTACTTTAGCTCAGCCCATGGTATTGCTTCATTATTTTATTATTTTGTAAGTAATAAAATATAACTTCATGTTGGATGATATATTCAAGCCATGAATGTATCATCCAACATTGTTCTTCCCAAAATATTAGCCCAATTTCTGCGCGCGCTCACTTACTGTTCAGGAATTTTACTAATTGTTTGAAGGTTCTAGAGGACCTGTTAGACTCCTAATGGACAAACCATACAACATACTCCAGAGAACGGACGAGTGCCATAAGAAGAAAATAAGGTCAGCCTACAGCAATGGGCAGCTGCCTGCCCTCGGCTGGGAGGAGCCCTGGCCATGGCACCAGGGCTGCTGGGCAGCAGAAGCCTCCACAGCCCTGCAGGGAGCCTGGAGCACAGCTCTGCCTAACCATGCTCAGCCCTGGACAGATGCACATGAGTTCCCATCACAGGCTCGAGTGTGACAGTCCCAGGTGCATGCCTGTCATGCCAGCCACCAGGGAGGCTGAGGCAAGAGGAACGTTTGAGGTCAGCCTTGGCAACTTAGACCCCGAGGCAAAGGGGAAATACTTTTACAGGGGTCTCTGAGGGTGTAGCTCAGGTAGGTCACTTGCCTCACAGGCTCAAGGCCCTGGGTTCAATCCCCAGAACCCACGTACACACAAAAAGTGAACTTGGAATATTGTTTAAAATGATGGATCAGGTACACACAAGGACTTCAATATGACCTCTCAGAGGAGCTCAATTTGAGATCAGACTGAACAAAAGACCACCTGGACCATTGACTCAGTGTCTGCAACCCTCTGTGAGCATGGGAAGCACTGCTGGCAAGACACCAGAGGGCCAAAGCACTTGTGCCCCCTGCAGGGGTGTCTCTTGTCTACCGCCAAAGACTGTTCCCCTCCTGGGGCAGCTGAGAGCAAGCTGGGCCTTGGAGCAAGGACTAGTGCTTTAGATATAGACTATGCAAGCAAGGGGCAATGTCTTTAATAAAACTAAAATTAAAAAGTCACATTGAAAAAATTTTAAAAAGAAGAAAATAAGGTCAAGTAGAGGAAGCCCATTTTCACAGGAAAAAATCCCCCAGTGAAAAGCATCAGAATAGATACCAAGAAAAATACCAACAAAAACAGTGTGCTCCCACTATGTATCTACTCAACCTGCAAAAGTTAGAAAGCTAGATAATACAATCCTGGCCACAGGTAGAGCTATGCAGAAGAGCCACCTGGCAGTGCTTAGTCAAAGAAGTAAACATGCACACTTTGACCTAGAAATTCCACCTGTGTGTAAACCAGGCGGTGCTTAAGCAGTTTCACAAGGGGACATGCACAGGGAAATTTATCCTCAGGTTCTTATAGAGTTGTCTGTGCTTACAGGGAGTTGATGGTTGTCAAGATGCCCACAGCTGCGAAAGTCAAAAGCTAAAAAAATAATAGATGCCAACCTGGATATATTAATAATCCCGTATCTATGATCACCTTCATAAGGTAGCTTCCCAACTTCTGTGTGGAAGTGTGTTTCTCCTTGGCCCTTACACTGTTGTGGAGACCACTAGGAGTTCAGCTTTGTGCAGGATCATCTGACCTGGACTTTTGGCAAGACCTGTACAGCCCTCACACATGCTCAGATGCTACAGGACTTTTCAGACCAGTCCAGACAACAGTAGGCATCCATTCATTGTCTGCACTCTACAGATTCCTAGATGCACGACATTCATTACCATCAAATGCAGAATTTTCATCAAAAACTAATATATATATCATTCCAATCTGAATCAAGAAAATCGGAAATATCCCCAAATCCAAAGAGTGGATCCCCATTGTGATGCTACAAGTTGAAAATTCCACAGCTGACCTCATGGGATGGTTCACAGTCAAAAGACAGCTGCATGAAAAATATTACATGACCTTCCTGCTATGTGAAAAGTGGCATGTGAAGTACACATGCATGTCTTCCTCAGACATGGGTTCATTTGCAAGACACCTTGTGCAATTGAAAATACTCCAAAAGGGGAGAAATCAGAACCATGTCTCCAAAGTATTTCAGCACAGACCAACTCCATCTGTCTATCTATCTCTCAGTGAGTGTGTGTGCTCTTGTGTGTGTTTGTGTGTCTTTGTTTGTGTTTGTACCATCATAGCTGATACTTCATTGCCCCCATTGGAAAACTGACTCAGATAATGCCATCTGCCAAACTCCTAAAAACCAAAGTTCTTGCTGATAGAATGAAACATTCCTTCCTGTTGGTTTGGATGTGTCCTTTAGGAATCACTGCTACATTTAGTATACTCAAATCATCACAGTAGATCAGGTAACAAAAACATATATATTTTAAAATAATAATAATATATTAATGGAAACAACAAATACAGGATAGAGTAACAACTGTGTTACTAAACAAGGTCAAGGACAATGGCAAACTATAGATTCAAACTTTGAAGAAAATAGTAATCAATGTAAATATTCCTGGGCTGCCTCAGCCCCGCCCAGGCACACAGAAACAGAATGGTTTTGCAAGCATCCTCAGAAGGGCAGGAGCCTTCTTTGCAGGACGAGAGGGAGGTTGAGGCTCGATCCACCCATCATTCTTTTGGGAGAGGCTCCTTTTCCTCAGCACAAAGTTGGATTTTTTGTGAGGATTCTTGGCATAAAATACGTTGGCCTCTGCTGGAATCCTCAGCTCTGGGGAGAGAGGGGTGTACAAAAAGAAGGTGGCACTCAGGAGGTGCTCCCTAGGACATGCCAACATCTGAGAGCCTGTGCCAGAAAAGGCCAGAGCTACACACCTGAGAGCTCTCCAATTCAGCACCAATACCTACAAAGACAGCCTCCACAGTCCTCCCTGAGGAAGAACTAGGCAGAGCACTTCAACAGACCTAATGTCTGTTCCTACCGAAGGCTTTGGACTCCAGAATATCTCAGGTCCTCTTGCATCTGCCAAAGCACACCACTAGGGTTTGCATCTGAAATCTCCCACAAAAGGCTCCTGTGCCGAAGATTCAGTCCCCACATGAGCCATCTTCATAGGTGGGTTTGGAGGGAAGCACTGGATGGTGAGTGCTCAGATGTCAATATGAAATTCTCATTCAAGATGAATACACTACTGGGGGGTGGGAGGGACTGGAAGAAAGGTTGAGCATGGTTGGAGTAAGACCTAAATAGGGTTGTGCCCTGGGCAACCTTACCTTGTTCCTGTTGGCTCCACTGAATCCTCATTCTCCAAGGAGAGGTCCTCCCTCTCCATCTTTCTCTCTCTCCCTCTCTGCCAGCCTCGTTCTCTCTCTCCCAGTCTATGCCTTTGTGGCAAGGGCTGAGGAGCTCTCCACTGCCACACACTACAGCTTTATGGACAGCCTCAGTGCACAACCAAAGAGAAAGCTATGAAACCCAGAGAAAAAAGGCCTAGGATTCCTCCTCTGAGTTATTTTCCTCAAGTATGGCCACAGTGAGGACAGGCTGACCAGCACGGATACCACGTTAGAGCCATGCTTCTGCGTTGGTGGAGCCCGCCTCCATGTGAACCAGGCTTCTGAGAATGGAGGCCACATTCCAAATACTGCCCTACTGAGAACAATGGTTCCAAAGACCAGCAAAGGGACTGCTTCCCTCCAACATGGTGTATGGCCCAGTGGTGCCATGACCCCGAGTGGGGGAATACAACAGCCGCTTCTCCTTCCTCTGAACATGTGTTTCCTGTCGCCCTCCTCTAACCTAGAGCCTGTTCTCCATCCCTTCTGGGTTGGATGTGGAGATCTCTGCTATGAATTTCTTAGGCTACCAAGGCCCCAGACAGACTTCCTCTTCCATAGACTCTACTAACCTAACAGTAGGTTAAGATAGGAGACAAGTGATCCTAGAACTCATAGGGATGGTGGTCTTCAGGGTACATAGGCTGGGATAATGGCTGCTGTGGTGTTTGGCTCACAAAAACCAACCAACCAACCAACGAAAAAGCGCTGGCATTATTATCAGATGAGCTCTGTGGCTACGTGCTCAGGAAGCCCTCATCTGACTTTAGTTAGGGATCACAACCTGGCTATTGTGATCACTCCTTGCCTAGTGGACTCAGGTGCGTAAGACCATGGAATTTATGCAAAAACAGATGATTCAGGCTGTCTCCCAGGCTGTGTTTTCTTCCCAATTTCATCCTTTTACTGCTTGCTAGAATCCTGGCAATGCTCTGCCCAGGCAGTGGTTTTTTGGTCACACAGAAGGCTTTCAATAGTACTGCTTCAGTCCACAAAATGCCAGTTCCCTCTTTAGCCCATGCATTCCCATGTTCCTTTGAAACCACTCCTATCCCAGACCATGAAAACATACTGCTCCTGGAGAGAGGCTTTCCTCCTCACTCCTCAAAGATGTCAGCTTTGGATGCCTGTTCATGTCCAGGGGAGGGCACCTGGTGGGGAGCCACAATATCCACCGGGGTATACCATTGGACCTCAAGACCTTCCACCAGCAGAAGTGCAGTTGGCTTTGTGCACGAACCCAACACACCTGTTGGAGTGTTCTTGGGGGTCAGAGACTACTCTTTGTTGCTAAGAGTTGACCTGAGTCCACATCCTGACCCTTGCTCTCTGCTATCTGATTGTCTCACTTACTCTGACGGCGAGAGATGATTTGGCCCAGCTCATAATCCTCTGGATTCTCCTCAGTAAGGAAGTGTAGGTCGAGGGCGCTGCGGATGACGACAGGAGCCCTATCGTGGCAGGTCACCTGGAGCAGCATGGGAGACAGGCCTTCAGGAAATGGGCCTTGAAGTGACTACTCAAGGACAGTGGGCAGGGGCATTCTGGAGGCACCTCCACTCTAAATACAAGGGCAACATCCATGACCCTACTACCCGAGGCTGACCTCCTGCTCATCGTGTGGGCTCTTCCCACAGGCTACTAGCCCAATCCTTGTACATAGGACTTCCTGGGCCTGCCATTGCTCTTTGTGGAGCTGCACTCCTCTCGGAGTGAAAGGACCCCACTACCTGCATACAGATGCAATCTCATCCCACAAGTTGGGAGGAATGGGACAATAGCCTCCAAGATCCCAGGTCTGCCCGAGGATGCAGGCGGCATTGGGAATGGCCTAGGCACAAAACCTAGAGGCTTTGGTCTGGATTGCCAGGGCCAAAAACAGACCCAGGAACATGACCACACACAGGAGAGCTGAAAGATAGCCACGAGAGCTCCTGGCCTCCAGAGGCTCAGTGCTGGCTGGGATGTAGGAGGGCACCTCATCCGGCAAGGGTGGTCATTGGGTTACCTGGACATTTAGTGTGCTTGCTCCACATCCATATCGACTCTGCAGAGAGACTCTCTCAGCTCCTTGTTCAAGGAACATGGAGAACCTCACACTGCTGTCCTCCTCCATAGACGTCAGCATCCCATACAAGGGAACCTGCAACCTAGTTCCTGTCCTATTCTCATCTGTCACCCATACCTGTCCCTGCCCTTCTGGACTGCATGCTGCCACCTGACACACAGACTCCCTCAGACATGGCAGTGGACAAGCTGCTGCACTCGCTCATCTCAGCTCCAGCCCTTCACACTGACCTCTCCCTTCTTGATTCCCATCTATCCTCCTGATCATCCAGAAGCTCCAAATTCAAGAGGGCATGAGTAGTCCATGGTATTGGACCAGTGTCTGCTCCCCACCCAGGTGTAAGCACCACGGGACACCCCTGCTCCCAGGCTTACCAGAACACTCTTGGGCATCTCTGGACTTTGTGTTTCTAAGTGGACACGAATTAAGCAGGTGTCTCCCACCTGCTTGTGGGAAAGCAGCCTGGAGGACTTGCAGGTTGATTCTGAGAACTGTGGGGGATGGAACATCAGCAAACCCAGAAACAGAAAGCCACCCCAGACTGTCAGTTGGCTCTATGGGCTTCCAGCAAATATGTCCAGGTGCTGAGGCTTCTTATTTCCTCAGGTCGGAGTGGAATGGCAGCACATGCACAGCTTGAATAAGGTAGGTGTTTACCTCCTTTCCCTTGACCTGGGGGCGTTTCCTCACCATGAAATATTGTATTCCCAGATTCATGGACAGACACACGAGTGAGTGGTCAGAGACCTTGATTTCTGCAGAGCGAAGTGGAGAGAATTGTTAGGTGGCACTCAAGGATTATACCACAAAACACCCACAACCCCTGAGAGTCTCCGCCAGGCCCATCACACTTTGGTATTTTGGGGCCAAGGCCCACTTTCTCTTGGCTGTCAGTTATCCTGAGCCCACTGTGGATCATGTCTCCCCACTGTCTGATTGTCCTACTTACTCTCATCCTCAGACATCATATACAGCAGCTCAAAGTTGTCCACATCCTCATGCTGCAACAAATTTTGGGCCAAGGCCCTGCGGATGAGGCTTGTCACCGTCTCCTGAAAGGTCACCTGGATCAGGGTGGGACAAATGTCATCAGAGAATGGCTTTTAGAAGAGCTACCCAGAAGACTGTGGTCAAACATTCAGGAGAAATCTCAGCTACATATACAAGGGCACAATCTTGTTATCCTGCTACCTGAGTGTGTCCTCCATATACCACCTGGGTTCTTGCAATGTGCTACTAGAACAATCCTGGTACAAATATCTGCCTGTACCTGCCATCTCCCCTCCCCCTGGGGAGCCACATTCCACTCATGTCAAAGGACCAAACTGCCTATGCACAGACACACTCTCATCTCACTGAGATGAGAGCAATGGGCCAGGGATCTGCGCACCAAGTGTGATCTGGGATGCAGGCTGCCTTTGTGGGTGGAAGAGGCAGATGCACTGAAAATTTGGGTCCTGACTGCCACGACACAAAACAGACTCAGATACAAGAGTGTGCACTTGAGTGCTTCATGATAGCGTTGAGAGGCCCTGGCCTCTGGAAGCTCGGTGTGGGTCTGGTTGTCATGATGTACTTGACTCAGCACTGGCAGTCACTGAACATGTCTCCTCTGCAGCTGGACACCTGCAGCATTAGCGTGTCTACTGCACATCCATAGAAATTCTGCCAAGAACCCCTTTAGCTCCGTATTTACCTACATGCAAAGCCTAACATTCCGAAGCTTTGGCATGACCCCCCAGGTGATCCCGACCCCAAATTCCTACACCTAGTCATGCTAAGGAGGTTCTCTTCCCTGCCACCAGGAACACATCCCCTCCTACACATGTGACAAGTCACTGCCACCTCCTCTGCTCCAACTTCACTCATTGAGAATACCAAGTTCTAGGCACTGCAGCCTGCACCCTGGACATATCTCTGCCTTCATCTGTCCACAGCACTTCCGTCTGCACTTCTGGCCTGCAAAACCCACAATACACAGGCCCACTCACCACTGAAGCTGGGCATGCTGATGCTCTCCCTCCTCAGGTCAAGCCCTTAAGACGGACCTCTCTCGTCTTTATTTCCCACCATAGCCCTGGGGTTGGCTGTGTCTCCTGCCTTCCACTGTGTGGACACCCAGGAGGCAGCCCTGCTGTCGGGCTTACCGGGATGCGCTTTGTCTCCCTCAGGCTCTGTCCCTCTAGGAGGACGTGAACAACGCGGCTGTCTTCCACCTGCTCGCTGGAGTGAAGCAGTGAGGAGCTGCTACTCACAGCTGCTGGGGTCCTGGATGCCACTGCCACAGAAGGTTCCAAGAACTGTGGGGGATGACAACATCAGCAAAGCCCAGCAACTGCACCCCACCCAGCCCGGCAGTTGGCTCTGTGGGCATTCTACAACATCCATCCAGAACCTGAGGTTCTTGTCCCCTTGGAGGATGTGGAGTGGCACCAGGAGTAAAGACTGAAGAAGGTGGCTGTTTTGGGAACAAGAGATCCAGCACCTGCTGGGTGGGGATGAAATCCCAGGAGATTAACCCCATGTTGCTGCTGAAATGTAGGTTCCTCCCACAAATGACAGGCAGGAGCTCATTCCTAAGCTGGTCCTGCCTGTAAGGTTCAAGGCTCTGAACCCTGAAGGGCTCCTCCGTGTTCTGATCATTTTCACCCTGGGTTGGGACCAAGAATGGAGGGTTCAAAATGGAAATGGTGACAAACAGAAAAATGACTTGTGCCAATACACTAGAGTCAAAGCACAATGGGACAGTTCCCATCAGTACAAACACACACACACACACACACACACACACACACACACACACACACAGTCAGAATAGGAGTCCTGGGCCATTCATCAGGGATCAGACTAGAGGGCCTGCTGGGCTCACCTGCCCTGTGCTACTCACTGTTACTCTTGAGCTCCTCTGCGACAATCTCCAGAGGCTCTGGCGTCTAAGATGAAGCCTCACCCAGTGTATCCACAAAAGGGCTAGTTGGCCCCCCTGAGATTCCTGGGAGCCTGAGGCTCGGCATTGTCTGCAACCACAGGAGAACATCCTTCTCCCTCCAGTGGCTCCAACCAAGTGAGCTCGGATGGCTTGGTCAGTGAAGTGGGTGCCTGGATACCAGGGTTCCATGTTCTGTTTGATCCATTGTCAAGGCAATGATGTCATTTCCTGTGCCCATACCTGAGCCTCTTTTCACATAAGACCACTTTCAACAGCCCTATGGGCTGCCGATTTCTCCTCCATGCCTACCCATCTCAGGTGCGCAGGTGTTCACCAACAACTACTCAAACATCCCCACCAGCATCTGCCCTGCTTGGTGCCACTAGAGTTCCAGCTTGGAGCCTTCAAAAATGCATTCACAACCAGTCCTTCCCTCTCAGCAGCTTTTGGACCCTGGTCCCATCATTGTGCAACTCATGGTGTGCCCAGTCTTTTCTGGAAAGTAGGGTAGCATCTAATCTCTAGGGTTTATTGTGTCTATTGGCCCATAACACCCTCTGTTCTCTCTGAAACCAGAGATGGGACTCACAGGTGGCTAAAGCACAAATGTAGAGATGGGATAATCACAAGAAAGGGAGAGACAAAGAATGCACCCTAACTCAATCAGGCCTGTGTCCCACACAGGGACATGGCCAATGTCCGTCCCATCGTGGCTGCAGTTCCCTCTCTACACCATGGCAAGTTGGAGGGGACTGAGATGCAGAGGCTGCTCCCCTCTGCCATACAACTTCCCAAGGCTTCTCCTAAGATTTCAAAAGGGCCAAGTGTGTCTAGTGTTGGGGTCTCACAGAGACTCCGAGGTACCACAGCATCCTGCTGCCCAGAACCGGTTCACCCCTCACCTCAAGGGGGCTCAGCCTCTGGATTCATGGGAATTGAAGTGGGTACAGGTGATGGGATATCACCTCCAAGACTGAGTTATGCCAAGTCCATGACCCCTGTCTGCATCCCTGTCTCCAGCACCACTCCCCCCTCTCTCTTTCCTCCTCAGAGCAAACAAATCCATTTAGCAAGTGTGTCCTGTGATAAAGACATGACGGTCACCCATCCTCTCATTACAAAAACACTGAGGCTCAGCCAACATGGATCCTACAGGGAACACAGGCATAAACTCAGACTCCGATCCTCCCAGCCGAGCCTCAGTGGAGCCTGGACTCCCAGCCTCCTGAGTCAAGGAAACAGAGGTTCCTAGCCGAGCCACCTTGGATGCAGCCGCACACAAACTGAACTCATCAATGCCCCTTGCTCTCAGTTGTGAGTAAGAGGGGAAGTGGTGTTTCACAACCCTGGACATCAAGTGCAGTCTCCAGGCTTTGGGGTGTGCCCTGGCCTCTGTCTATCTGCCCAGGCTCTCCAACCCACACTGGCCTCTTACCCAACCTCCTCTTAGGGCCAAACTCAATCCTGCCTCTCAATTTCTGCTGCCTTCCCCAACACACTGCTCCCCAAAATGAGCAGGGCTGGCTCTCGGTTATCATGCTGGTGCCAGCAGCAATGCCACCCCACTGACATAATTCTGAGTCCCAACATAGGCACTCCAGCTGTCTTTGCCACACCTGGCCTGTTTGGGCTCTGGCTCTTGCTCTTTTCTTTCATGTGCATGTGTTTTGAGGTTTTGAGTTTCTCCCACTGCAGAACTGCAGCTGTGGCAGGGTAGAGCTCATGAGGGTGACATTCTGAGCCACATCCAATCCCATCAGGACTGTTCACTGGGGTGACTGCTGGAACACAGTGATGAGTGAACACATGGGAGGTGGTTGGACCCACCTTGCCTCTGAGTGGCTTCCTTTCAGGACAGGAATGTAGGCATGGGAGCCCCTGGCGTGGGATGCTTTGCACAAGGCGTGACCATGGGCTCTCTTTCCTGGCAAAAATGGCTCCACTCAGCATGGAGAGCACTGTCATTCCTGGTGGCTAACAACAGCCCTGGACCCCAGAAAGGAACCCACACTCAAGATTAACGTCTGAGTGTGTGTGTCCTCGAGGAAATGAGGTCTCCTGATCCCAGGTGCAAAGGGGTAAGTCCTCTAACTCCAGGGGCCATGAAGGGACATCTGAGTTTCCCTCGTCCTTCTTTCCCTCTCTAACTAACCACAGTTAGGACCCTGGCCTCATTCCCCAGTGAGGATCATTAGGCTCCATAAAGGACAGTCTCTAAGATGCTCAGTGGACCAACACCCTCTGCACAACCCATAACCCTATTCACCCAAGAGGCAAGAGGATTTCTATTCAGGAAAACCAGGAAAGGGAGAGCCTTTCTCAAGGACACAAGGACATTAGTGAGTGAGGGAGTGATTAATGGATGGAGAACTATTTCCAACACCAACTTGCAGGAGCATATATGGCCCCCTGGAGAATTCTGCAGTGTGTTGGTGATTAAGGAGAACGTGTGAATTCAGGGGTCACTAGGTCCTGTCAGCCATAAGGAGGGAAACTGCCATAAAGGAACTAGGACAAGGGTGCGAGGAATGCTCACTGGTGGGAGATCGGAAGGAAGGAAAGTGTACTCATTAGAAAAGTGTCGCCTGAAAATTCTTAGCCAGCCAAAAGTCGTGCGAACTTGTGTGGGAAAAGAGTCTTTGCACAGTGATGAAGCTAAGAGCTCACATGATGGAACACAGCATCAACTGGGACCAAATCCAATATCTGATATTCTTGTAGGAAGAGGAGAGTCTGGACCCAGATACCAGGGAGACTGGGGGATACCGGATATGTGAGGTTGGAGCCAGGGCGGGATGCCCATATGGGAACCACAGATCGTGGGCAGCAATAGGAGAGTGGGCAAGGGCTGGGAGAGTTGGGGAGACAGTCCCCTTGAAACCTGGGAGGGGTTATGGCACTGGGACAGCCCAACACCTACTGTGTTGAGCCTCTGGAGCTCAACGGAAGACACTTCCTCTGTTGTCGGCCACCCAGTTAACAGAGTTTGGTTGCAGCAGCCTAGGACCCAGCTGAAGGTCTGAGCATGTTGGCCATGCAGGTTGGATCTGGACCACAGACACCCTCATCAGAGATTGTAGGGTCTCAGCCCTGAGGCAAGACAGGCACTAAGTCAGGCCAGGTGGGGAAACGGATAGGCACACACTCTGGGGTCTGGTGCCTGTGTTACTGGGAGCACTTCTGATCGCAATTCCCTGATCTGCTGCCAACACAGGCTACAGAGGAGGGTACAGAAACACAGACCACGGATCTGCCCCACTCAGTGGGCCCAGGCCAACACCACACCCAGCAGCCTCGTGCCATACCCAATGAGTCTCGAAGCGGCCCCCTCTTCCCATCCTGAGAGCTCTTCCCTTCCTCATGTGCCAATAGCTCCCTACTGTCACTGGCAATATCTACTCTGTGAGATGTCAACATCCGTGGGTACTGTTCTCTCATCCCAGGACAGTGTGGTCCCACACACCCTGGTGAAATGGGCCACCTGGAGGCTGGACCTGGAGGTTGTTGAGGCTGAATGGCAGCGGTGGTCCTCTGGCACTTAATATTATTTAAGTTAATAAAAAAAAAAAAACAAAAACAAAAACAAAAAACGGGTCTTGGTGCTCAAAAATGTTTGATTTGCATATTCTCATCCCCTAACCCCAATATTTTCATTATTTCCTCACATATGAAATCTTACTAGCATAAAGGTAATTTCGTATTAAACAAAGTGGATTGAAATAACATTGGTAAAAATAATCAATCACCATACTTTCAATTTTTGTTCTGCTTTCCTATTAGAAACCACTTGGATACAAGAGAACAGAGGACAGACTCATGGAAATGCTTGAAATGACAAGAAGCTCCCACTCAAGCTCAGCATTCAGTCCTGGACAGGGTAAGACCAGGCCACTTTGACATCTGTGCCAAAGAATCTACCAGACAGAATCCTCTGACTGATCCCTGACTGAGCCATAGGAACTGGCTAGAAAAGCCTTCACATCCTCAATACATTCTTCACGTCAGAATACTTGACAACCATTGATATCCATCTCTCGTTAACTTGCTCCCCAGCCAACCATTCTTCAACAAATTCAAAGGAGTAACTCATGCAAGCACATAGAAAGGGGTGTTCACTACACACATCCATGTGCGAAAAAGACAACTGGTATTTCTTGTTTGGGCTATTTCAAATGAAATCCCTTCTGCATGAACTCCACAAACCAAAGGAAAATATTTGTGAAATTCCCACGTAGAAGACAAGATACACTTGCCAAAGAGGCAGTGGCAAGAATTTTGACACTCCAAATGTAGAGTGTGTGTTTAGGAAGCAGTCACAGTTTCCATGAGAGAGTCCCATGAAATCAATTAGGAAGATCCATGCTCTAGCCCTACCATGCAAGTGATGTGACTTGAAAGAGTCACTTAGTCTTAGTAACCATCATCACTAACAAGTAAGTCAATGAATAAAGGTCCTCAGGTGCCAAGCTACAAAATGTGGGATGAGCATGGATGAGGATGGGTGGGAGAAGTCTCCAACTCTAACACAATTAGGGAAGGATGTGCTGACCTCAAGTGGCTGGGGGGGCTGGGATCCTGCCACAGAGGGGGATTCCAAACCTCACATCCCCTGACCCAGGCCAGAAGACCAGGTAGAGTCCAAGGACCCTGGGGTGGCCCAATGGCAATAAAGGTCAAAAGGAACTAGGGATCTGCCTGGTCCCTCAATCCCCTACTCTGAGCAGGGCTGCATGACGAGGCCAGAGGCCATCCACAGCAATCTGCCTTTACAGGAAAACAGGGACTGCAGGCTGCCTCTGGCTCACTGAATCAGGGTGGTGTTTTCATAAAACAAGACCACTTCCTCACATTTGACCAGCAGCTCATGTGTTGACAGCACAATGACTGACTTGACTCAGGCCCTGATGAATGAAATAGAAAATTCATAGCAAACCCATCTTTAGCTCTTCCACATCATCAGGGGCTCTGATTCAATTCCGTCCAGAAAGGTGTCTGAAATGATTTCTAAACATGCTGGGGACTCACCTCTGTGTGGAACTTTTCAGGAAAAAGGGGATCAAATCTCATGAAGCAACTCTTCTCTCTTCTAGCCCATGGGCAATGCAAGGAACCTGCATGATACCAGAGGCTCACTTCTCTCTTCTCATGTCTTCTGGAAAGGATTCGTTAATGCTTCCTGCAAGGTGAAGCAGAAGCCTGCATCCCCAGCTGCACAGAAGTGTTTTAGGGCAGTGTCTCCCTTAAAACCCAAAAATAAAAAAACAGGTCATTCAACAGGCACATGGATTCGAGTACATGTTCAATGATCCCTCCTCCCTGGAGCCTTCCACATGCCCATCTTCCACATTCACAGAGCAATGCTTGGCCATTCTCAAGACCAGGAGACCATGATGCTCATCACCAGGAAGTCAATAAGGAACATGAAGAGAGCAGCATGGATTGCAGAAGGTGGCACATCAAGGATCTTCAGCTCTGCTGCTAGAACACAAGAGCTTAACTTCAGTATTGACTTTTTGCCAACTACCAAGTACGATAGCAGTGTCAAGCCCAATATGCAGATATGCAAGTAGTAGGTGACACCCCGCATCCATTCACAAAAGTGGGCAACATCTGCCTCAGAACAAGGAAGTATCTTACCCTTACTCATAAAAATCATCAGAAACAAAATAAAATGGATGCAAGACTTCTCATTTCACTATTAGGTAGCTGTTGGAATTCCCTATTAAATAATACCTCCTCCAAAATAAAAAGTATCTCAGACATGTGTCAACTATTCAATGGATGACATTTTAAAAACTATGGACTTTACTTAATATTTATGTATGCTATATCCCTGCCTAAGGCTCTATGAGAAAGGAGCACATAGAATTGGATCTTTGAAAATCTCACATTTGCTGATAAATATTACTGCTGATCTCAGGCATGGCGAAGTGAAAAGTGGGACTTTGGATATTCCAAGAATGCTATGTTGTGGGATTGGTGTCCCTGATTCATACATAGCATATGGTTTCTATGAAATCCAGTGAGGGAGCAGGAGTAACGAAGCTGATTGCACAGATGACCTCAGGGAATACTGACAGATAGGCCAAATGAAAAATATGCTCCAGCTAACCATTGGTATTTGGGCTTCTGATCCCAGTCCTGTTTTTAAAAAAGCTGCAGACAGGCAGTGTTCATTAAAAAATGTCTACCATGTAAAAGTGGGTAATTTAAATGGCATCTAGTTACACATCTGATAGAATGGTCTGGCAACATATGAATTTCATTCTAACAACAACAACAACAACAAAACATAGAAAATGAGACATAAAGATAAAACCTTGTCTTCACCAGGATGCCTAAAAATAGGTTTTATTTGGCTCATGCAAATAAATATCTTTCAATAGAATTTCTGATTTCTGAATGAATCCATTCAACTTCATACTGCACAGATCACAAGGTTTTCTTTACAGAATATTCTCTTCTTCTTCTTAAAGCCTCACATAGAAAATGTCTCACAGGACATAGGAGGGGAATGACCCAAAGGATGAGAGAATGGCTGGAACCGTTCTCAAATGTGCCCATGTAGCCTAAAGTTTGAAGGCATCTAATTGTACTCTAAAACAATTATGAACCTATTCGATCCATTATTAATAAATATCACCACTTTACCACTTGAACCAAATCACAGAAAATTGGAAACAGATGATCATTGGCTTTGATACCTTTACTTCTGTTTCATTACTCAGAGTCGATCAACTCTATACTTCAAGTGACACAGATTTATTACAGAATGCCTAAGATCCTAAGGATCTATTTTAGCTCAGCCCATGGTATTGCTTCATTATTTTATTATTTTGTAAGTAATAAAATATAACTTCATGTTGGATGATATATTCAAGCCATGAATATATCATCCAACATTGTTCTTCCCAAAATATTAGCCCAATTTCTGCGCGCGCTCACTTACTGTTCAGGAATTTTACTAATTGTTTGAAGGTTCTAGAGGACCTGTTAGACTCCTAATGGACAAACCATACAACATACTCCAGAGAACGGACGAGTGCCATAAGAAGAAAATAAGGTCAGCCTACAGCAATGGGCAGCTGCCTGCCCTCGGCTGGGAGGAGCCCTGGCCATGGCACCAGGGCTGCTGGGCAGCAGAAGCCTCCACAGCCCTGCAGGGAGCCTGGAGCACAGCTCTGCCTAACCATGCTCAGCCCTGGACAGATGCACATGAGTTCCCATCACAGGCTCGAGTGTGACAGTCCCAGGTGCATGCCTGTCATGCCAGCCACCAGGGAGGCTGAGGCAAGAGGAACGTTTGAGGTCAGCCTTGGCAACTTAGACCCCGAGGCAAAGGGGAAATACTTTTACAGGGGTCTCTGAGGGTGTAGCTCAGGTAGGTCACTTGCCTCACAGGCTCAAGGCCCTGGGTTCAATCCCCAGAACCCACGTACACACAAAAAGTGAACTTGGAATATTGTTTAAAATGATGGGTCAGGTACACACAAGGACTTCAATATGACCTCTCAGAGGAGCTCAATTTGAGATCAGACTGAACAAAAGACCACCTGGACCATTGACTCAGTGTCTGAAACCCTCTGTGAGCATGGGAAGCACTGCTGGCAAGACACCAGAGGGCCAAAGCACTTGTGCCCCCTGCAGGGGCGTCTCTTGTCTACCGCCAAAGACTGTTCCCCTCCTGGGGCAGCTGAGAGCAAGCTGGGCCTTGGAGCAAGGACTAGTGCTTTAGATATAGACTATGCAAGCAAGGGGCAATGTCTTTAATAAAACTAAAATTAAAAAGTCACATTGAAAAAATTTTAAAAAGAAGAAAATAAGGTCAAGTAGAGGAAGCCCATTTTCACAGGAAAAAATCCCCCAGTGAAAAGCATCAGAATAGATACCAAGAAAAATACCAACAAACACAGTGTGCTCCCCCTATGTATCTACTCAACATGCAAAAGTTAGAAAGCTAGATAATACAATCCTGGCCACAGGTAGAGCTATGCAGAAGAGCCACCTGGCAGTGCTTAGTCAAAGAAGTAAACATGCACACTTTGACCTAGAAATTCCACCTGTGTGTAAACCAGGCGGTGCTTAAGCAGTTTCACAAGGGGACATGCACAGGGAAATTTATCCTCAGGTTCTTATAGAGTTGTCTGTGCTTACAGGGAGTTGATGGTTGTCAAGATGCCCACAGCTGCGAAAGTCAAAAGCTAAAAAAAATAATAGATGCCAACCTGGATATATTAATAATCCCGTATCTATGATCACCTTCATAAGGTAGCTTCCCAACTTCTGTGTGGAAGTGTGTTTCTCCTTGGCCCTTACACTGTTGTGGAGACCACTAGGAGTTCAGCTTTGTGCAGGATCATCTGACCTGGACTTTTGGCAAGACCTGTACAGCCCTCACACATGCTCAGATGCTACAGGACTTTTCAGACCAGTCCAGACAACAGTAGGCATCCATTCATTGTCTGCACTCTACAGATTCCTAGATGCACGACATTCATTACCATCAAATGCAGAATTTTCATCAAAAACTAATATATATATCATTCCAATCTGAATCAAGAAAATCGGAAATATCCCCAAATCCAAAGAGTGGATCCCCATTGTGATGCTACAAGTTGAAAATTCCACAGCTGACCTCATGGGATGGTTCACAGTCAAAAGACAGCTGCATGAAAAATATTACATGACCTTCCTGCTATGTGAAAAGTGGCATGTGAAGTACACATGCATGTCTTCCTCAGACATGGGTTCATTTGCAAGACACCTTGTGCAATTGAAAATACTCCAAAAGGGGAGAAATCAGAACCATGTCTCCAAAGTATTTCAGCACAGACCAACTCCATCTGTCTATCTATCTCTCAGTGAGTGTGTGTGCTCTTGTGTGTGTTTGTGTGTCTTTGTTTGTGTTTGTACCATCACAGCTGATACTTCATTGCCCCCATTGGAAAACTGACTCAGATAATGCCATCTGCCAAACTCCTAAAAACCAAAGTTCTTGCTGATAGAATGAAACATTCCTTCCTGTTGGTTTGGATGTGTCCTTTAGGAATCACTGCTACATTTAGTATACTCAAATCATCACAGTAGATCAGGTAACAAAAACATATATATTTTAAAATAATAATAATATATTAATGGAAACAACAAATACAGGATAGAGTAACAACTGTGTTACTAAACAAGGTCAAGGACAATGGCAAACTATAGATTCAAACTTTGAAGAAAATAGTAATCAATGTAAATATTCCTGGGCTGCCTCAGCCCCGCCCAGGCACACAGCAACAGAATGGTTTTGCAAGCATCCTCAGGAGGGCAGGAGCCTTCTTTGCAGGATGAGAGGGAGGTTGAGGCTCGATCCACCCATCATTCTTTTGGGAGAGGCTCCTTTTCCTCAGCACAAAGTTGGATTTTTTGTGAGGATTCTTGGCATAAAATACGTAGGCCTCTGCTGGAATCCTCAGCTCTGGGGAGAGAGGGGTGTACAAAAAGAAGGTGGCACTCAGGAGGTGCTCCCTAGGACACGCCAACATCTGAGAGCCTGTGCCAGAAAAGGCCAGAGCCACACACCTGAGAGCTCTCCAATTCAGCACCAATACCAACAAAGACAGCCTCCACAGTCCTCCCTGAGGAAGAACTAGGCAGAGCACTTCAACAGACCTAATGTCTGTTCCTACCGAAGGCTTTGGACTCCAGAATATCTCAGGTCCTCTTGCATCTGCCAAAGAACACCACTAGGGTTTGCATCTGAAATCTCCCACAAAAGGCTCCTGTGCCGAAGATTCAGTCCCCACATGAGCCATCTTCATAGGTGGGTTTGGAGGGAAGCACTGGATGGTGAGTGCTCTGATGTCAACATGAAATTCTCATTCAAGATGAATACACTACTGGGGGGTGGGAGGGACTGGAAGAAAGGTTGAGCATGGTTGGAGTAAGACCTAAACAGGGTTGTGCCCTGGGCAACAGTACCTTGTTCCTGTTGGCTCCACTGAATCCTCATTCTCCAAGGAGAGGTCCTCCCTCTCCATCTTTCTCTCTCTCCCTCTCTGCCAGCCTCGTTCTCTCTCTCCCAGTCTATGCCTTTGTGGCAAGGGCTGAGGAGCTCTCCACTGCCACACACTACAGCTTTATGGACAGCCTCAGTGCACAACCAAAGAGAAAGCTATGAAACCCAGAGAAAAAAGGCCTAGGATTCCTCCTCTGAGTTATTTTCCTCAAGTATGGCCACAGTGAGGACAGGCTGACCAGCGCGGATACCACGTTAGAGCCATGCCTCTGCCTTGGTGGAGCCCGCCTCCATGTGAACCAGGCTTCTGAGAATGGAGGCCACATTCCAAATACTGCCCTACTGAGAACAATGGTTCCAAAGACCAGCAAAGGGACTGCTTCCCTCCAACATGGTGTATGGCCCAGTGGTGCCATGACCCCGAGTGGGGGAATACAACAGCCGCTTCTCCTTCCTCTGAACATGTGTATCCTGTCGCCCTCCTCTAACCTAGAGCCTGTTCTCCATCCCTTCTGGGTTGGATGTGGAGATCTCTGCTATGAATTTCTTAGGCTACCAAGGCCCCAGACAGACTTCCTCTTCCATAGACTCTACTAACCTAACAGTAGGTTAAGATAGGAGACAAGTGATCCTAGAACTCATAGGGATGGTGGTCTTCAGGGTACATAGGCTGGGATAATGGCTGCTGTGGTGTTTGGCTCACAAAAACCAACCAACCAACCAACGAAAAAGCGCTGGCATTATTATCAGATGAGCTCTGTGGCTACGTGCTCAGGAAGCCCTCATCTGACTTTAGTTAGGGATCACAACCTGGCTATTGTGATCACTCCTTGCCTAGTGGACTCAGGTGCGTAAGACCATGGAATTTATGCAAAAACAGATGATTCAGGCTGTCTCCCAGGCTGTGTTTTCTTCCCAATTTCATCCTTTTACTGCTTGCTAGAATCCTGGCAATGCTCTGCCCAGGCAGTGGTTTTTTGGTCACACAGAAGGCTTTCAATAGTACTGCTTCAGTCCACAAAATGCCAGTTCCCTCTTTAGCCCATGCATTCCCATGTTCCTTTGAAACCACTCCTATCCCAGACCATGAAATCATACTGCTCCTGGAGAGAGGCTTTCCTCCTCACTCCTCAAAGATGTCAGCTTTGGATGCCTGTTCATGTCCAGGGGAGGGCACCTGGTGGGGAGCCGCAATATCCACCGGGGTATACCATTGGACCTCAAGACCTTCCACCAGCAGAAGTGCAGTTGGCTTTGTGCACGAACCCAACACACCTGTTGGAGTGTTCTTGGGGGTCAGAGACTACTCTTTGTTGCTAAGAGTTGACCTGAGTCCACATCCTGACCCTTGCTCTCTGCTATCTGATTGTCTCACTTACTCTGACGGCGAGAGATGATTTGGCCCAGCTCATAATCCTCTGGAGTCTCCTCAGTAAGGAAGTGTAGGTCGAGGGCTCTGCGGATGACGACAGGAGCCCTATCCTGGCAGGTAACCTGGAGCAGAATGGGAGACAGGCCTTCAGGAAATGGGCCTTGAAGTGACTACTCAAAGACAGTGGGCAGGGGCATTCTGGAGGCACCTCCACTCTAAATACAAGGGCAACATCCATGACCCTACTACCCGAGGCTGACCTCCTGCTCATCGTGTGGGCTCTTCCCACAGGCTACTAGCCCAATCCTTGTACATAGGACTTCCTGGGCCTGCCATTGCTCTTTGTGGAGCTGCACTCCTCTCGGAGTGAAAGGACCCCACTACCTGCATACAGATGCAATCTCATCCCACAAGTTGGGAGGAATGGGACAATAGCCTCCAAGATCCCAGGTCTGCCCGAGGATGCAGGCGGCATTGGGAATGGCCTAGGCACAAAACCTAGAGGCTTTGGTCTGGATTGCCAGGGCCAAAAACAGACCCAGGAACATGACCACACACAGGAGAGCTGAAAGATAGCCACGAGAGCTCCTGGCCTCCAGAGGCTCAGTGCTGGCTGGGATGTAGGAGGGCACCTCATCCGGCAAGGGTGGTCATTGGGTTACCTGGACATTTAGTGTGCTTGCTCCACATCCATATCGACTCTGCAGAGAGACTCTCTCAGCTCCTTGTTCAAGGAACATGGAGAACCTCACACTGCTGTCCTCCTCCATAGACGTCAGCATCCCATACAAGGGAACCTGCAACCTAGTTCCTGTCCTATTCTCATCTGTCACCCATACCTGTCCCTGCCCTTCTGGACTGCATGCTGCCACCTGACACACAGACTCCCTCAGACATGGCAGTGGACAAGCTGCTGCACTCGCTCATCTCAGCTCCAGCCCTTCACACTGACCTCTCCCTTCTTGATTCCCATCTATCCTCCTGATCATCCAGAAGCTCCAAATTCAAGAGGGCATGAGTAGTCCATGGTATTGGACCAGTGTCTGCTCCCCACCCAGGTGTAAGCACCACGGGACACCCCTGCTCCCAGGCTTACCAGAACACTCTTGGCCATCTCTGGACTTTGTGTTTCTAAGTGGACACGAATTAAGCAGGTGTCTCCCACCTGCTTGTGGGAAAGCGGCCTGGAGGACTTGCAGGTTGATTCTGAGAACTGTGGGGGATGGAACATCAGCAAACCCAGAAACAGAAAGCCACCCCAGACTGTCAGTTGGCTCTATGGGCTTCCAGCAAATATGTCCAGGTGCTGAGGCTTCTTATTTCCTCAGGTCGGAGTGGAATGGCAGCACATGCACAGCTTGAATAAGGTAGGTGTTTACCTCCTTTCCCTTGACCTGGGGGCGTTTCCTCACCATGAAATATTGTATTCCCAGATTCATGGACAGACACACGAGTGAGTGGTCAGAGACCTTGATTTCTGCAGAACGAAGTGGAGAGAATTGTTAGGTGGCACTCAAGGATTATACCACAAAACACCCACAACCCCTGAGAGTCTCCGCCAGGCCCATCACACTTTGGTATTTTGGGGCCAAGGCCCACTTTCTCTTGGCTGTCAGTTATCCTGAGCCCACTGTGGATCATGTCTCCCCACTGTCTGATTGTCCTACTTACTCTCATCCTCAGACATCATATACAGCAGCTCAAAGTTGTCCACATCCTCATGCTGCAACAAATTTTGGGCCAAGGCCCTGCGGATGAGGCTTGTCACCGTCTCCTGAAAGGTCACCTGGATCAGGGTGGGACAAATGTCATCAGAGAATGGCTTTTAGAAGAGCTACCCAGAAGACTGTGGTCAAACATTCAGGAGAAATCTCAGCTACATATACAAGGGCACAATCTTGTTATCCTGCTACCTGAGTGTGTCCTCCATATACCACCTGGGTTCTTGCAATGTGCTACTAGAACAATCCTGGTACAAATATCTGCCTGTACCTGCCATCTCCCCTCCCCCTGGGGAGCCACATTCCACTCATGTCAAAGGACCAAACTGCCTATGCACAGACACACTCTCATCTCACTGAGATGAGAGCAATGGGCCAGGGATCTGCGCACCAAGTGTGATCTGGGATGCAGGCTGCCTTTGTGGGTGCAAGAGGCAGATGCACTGAAAATTTGGGTCCTGACTGCCACGACACAAAACAGACTCAGATACAAGAGTGTGCACTTGAGTGCTTCATGATAGCTTTGAGAGGCCCTGGCCTCTGGAAGCTCGGTGCGGGTCTGGTTGTCATGATGTACTTGACTCAGCACTGGCAGTCACTGAACATGTCTCCTCTGCAGCTGGACACCTGCAGCATTAGCGTGTCTACTGCACATCCATAGAAATTCTGCCAAGAACCCCTTTAGCTCCGTATTTACCTACATGCAAAGCCTAACATTCCGAAGCTTTGGCATGACCCCCCAGGTGATCCCGACCCCAAATTCCTACACCTAGTCATGCTAAGGAGGTTCTCTTCCCTGCCACCAGGAACACATCCCCTCCTACACATGTGACAAGTCACTGCCACCTCCTCTGCTCCAACTTCACTCATTGAGAATACCAAGTTCTAGGCACTGCAGCCTGCACCCTGGACATATCTCTGCCTTCATCTGTCCACAGCACTTCCGTCTGCACTTCTGGCCTGCAAAACCCACAATACACAGGCCCACTCACCACTGAAGCTGGGCATGCTGATGCTCTCCCTCCTCAGGTCAAGCCCTTAAGACGGACCTCTCTCTTCTTTATTTCCCACCATAGCCCTGGGGTTGGCTGTGTCTCCTGCCTTCCACTGTGTGGACACCCAGGAGGCAGCCCTGCTGTCAGGCTTACCGGGATGCGCTTTGTCTCCCTCAGGCTCTGTC
Organism: Urocitellus parryii; assembly: GCF_045843805.1. Lineage (NCBI taxonomy): Eukaryota > Metazoa > Chordata > Mammalia > Rodentia > Sciuridae > Urocitellus > Urocitellus parryii. Next base: position 53,395,716 of record NC_135548.1, on the reverse strand, counting down.
CCTCTAGGAGGACGTGAACAACGCGGCTGTCTTCCACCTGCTCGCTGGAGTGAAGCAGTGAGGAGCTGCTACTCACAGCTGCTGGGGTCCTGGATGCCACTGCCACAGAAGGTTCCAAGAACTGTGGGGGATGACAACATCAGCAAAGCCCAGCAACTGCACCCCACCCAGCCTGGCAGTTGGCTCTGTGGGCATTCTACAACATCCATCCAGAACCTGAGGTTCTTGTCCCCTTGGAGGATGTGGAGTGGCACCAGGAGTAAAGACTGAAGAAGGTGGCTGTTTTGGGAACAAGAGATCCAGCACCTGCTGGGTGGGGATGAAATCCCAGGAGATTAACCCCATGTTGCTGCTGAAATGTAGGTTCCTCCCACAAATGACAGGCAGGAGCTCATTCCTAAGCTGGTCCTGCCTGTAAGGTTCAAGGCTCTGAACCCTGAAGGGCTCCTCCGTGTTCTGATCATTTTCACCCTGGGTTGGGACCAAGAATGGTGGGTTCAAAATGGAAATGGTGACAAACAGAAAAATGACTTGTGCCAATACACTAGAGTCAAAGCACAATGGGACAGTTCCCATCAGTACAAACACACACACACACACACACACACACACACACACACACACACACAGAGTCAGAATAGGAGTCCTGGGCCATTCATCAGGGATCAGACTAGAGGGCCTGCTGGGCTCACCTGCCCTGTGCTACTCACTGTTACTCTTGAGCTCCTCTGCGACAATCGCCAGAGGCTCTGGCGTCTAAGATGAAGCCTCACCCAGTGTATCCACAAAAGGGCTAGTTGGGCCCCCTGAGATTCCTGGGAGCCTGAGGCTCGGCATTGTCTGCAACCACAGGAGAACATCCTTCTCCCTCCAGTGGCTCCAACCAAGTGAGCTCGGATGGCTTGGTCAGTGAAGTGGGTGCCTGGATACCAGGGTTCCATGTTCTGTTTGATCCATTGTCAAGGCAATGATGTCATTTCCTGTGCCCATACCTGAGCCTCTTTTCACATAAGACCACTTTCAACAGCCCTATGGGCTGCCGATTTCTCCTCCATGCCTACCCATCTCAGGTGCGCAGGTGTTCACCAACAACTACCCAAACATCCCCACCAGCATCTGCCCTGCTTGGTGCCACTAGAGTTCCAGCTTGGAGCCTTCAAAAATGCATTCACAACCAGTCCTTCCCTCTCAGCAGCTTTTGGACCCTGGTCCCATCATTGTGCAACTCATGGTGTGCCCAGTCTTTTCTGGAAAGTAGGGTAGCATCTAATCTCTAGGGTTTATTGTGTCTATTGGCCCATAACACCCTCTGTTCTCTCTGAAACCAGAGATGGGACTCACAGGTGGCTAAAGCACAAATGTAGAGATGGGATAATCACAAGAAAGGGAGAGACAAAGAATGCACCCTAACTCAATCAGGCCTGTGTCCCACACAGGGACATGGCCAATGTCCGTCCCATCGTGGCTGCAGTTCCCTCTCTACACCATGGCAAGTTGGAGGGGACTGAGATGCAGAGGCTGCTCCCCTCTGCCACACAACTTCCCAAGGCTTCTCCTAAGATTTCAAAAGGGCCAAGTGTGTCTAGTGTTGGGGTCTCACAGAGACTCCGAGGTACCACAGCATCCTGCTGCCCAGAACGGGTTCACCCCTCACCTCAAGGGGGCTCAGCCTCTGGATTCATGGGAATTGAAGTGGGTACAGGTGATGGGATATCACCTCCAAGACTGAGTTATGCCAAGTCCATGACCCCTGTCTGCATCCCTGTCTCCAGCACCACTCCCCCCTCTCTCTTTCCTCCTCAGAGCAAACAAATCCATTTAGTAAGTGTGTCCTGTGATAAAGACATGACGGTCACCCATCCTCTCATTACAAAAACACTGAGGCTCAGCCAACATGGATCCTACAGGGAACACAGGCATAAACTCAGACTCCGATCCTCCCAGCCGAGCCTCAGTGGAGCCTGGACTCCCAGCCTCCTGAGTCAAGGAAACAGAGGTTCCTAGCCGAGCCACCTTGGATGCAGCCGCACACAAACTGAACTCATCAATGCCCCTTGCTCTCAGTTGTGAGTAAGAGGGGAAGTGGTGTTTCACAACCCTGGACATCAAGTGCAGTCTCCAGGCGTTGGGGTGTGCCCTGGCCTCTGTCTATCTGCCCAGGCTCTCCAACCCACACTGGCCTCTTACCCAACCTCCTCCTAGGGCCAAACTCAATCCTGCCTCTCAATTTCTGCTGCCTTCCCCAACACACTGCTCCCCAAAATGAGCAGGGCTGGCTCTCGGTTATCATGCTGGTGCCAGCAGCAATGCCACCCCACTGACATAATTCTGAGTCCCAACCTAGGCACTCCAGCTGTCTTTGCCACACCTGGCCTGTTTGGGCTCTGGCTCTTGCTCTTTTCTTTCATGTGCATGTGTTTTGAGGTTTTGAGTTTCTCCCACTGCAGAACTGCAGCTGTGGCAGGGTAGAGCTCATGAGGGTGACATTCTGAGCCACATCCAATCCCATCAGGACTGTTCACTGGGGTGACTGCTGGAACACAGTGATGAGTGAACACATGGGAGGTGGTTGGACCCACCTTGCCTCTGAGTGGCTTCCTTTCAGGACAGGAATGTAGGCATGGGAGCCCCTGGCGTGGGATGCTTTGCACAAGGCGTGACCATGGGCTCTCTTTCCTGGCAAAAATCCTCCACTCAGCATGGAGAGCACTGTCATTCCTGGTGGCTAACAACAGCCCTGGACCCCAGAAAGGAACCCACACTCAAGATTAACGTCTGAGTGTGCGTGTCCTCGAGGAAATGAGGTCTCCTGATCCCAGGTGCAAAGGGGTAAGTCCTCTAACTCCAGGGGCCATGAAGGGACATCTGAGTTTCCCTTGTCCTTCTTTCCCTCTCTAACTAACCACAGTTAGGACCCTGGCCTCATTCCCCAGTGAGGATCATTAGGCTCCATAAAGGACAGTCTCTAAGATGCTCAGTGGACCAACACCCTCTGCACAACCCATAACCCTATTCACCCAAGAGGCAAGAGGATTTCTATTCAGGAAAACCAGGAAAGGGAGAGCCTTTCTCAAGGACACAAGGACATTAATGAGTGAGGGAGTGATTAATGGATGGAGAACTATTTCCAACACCAACTTCCAGGAGCATATATGGCCCCCTGGAGAATTCTGCAGTGTGTTGGTGATTAAGGAGAACGTGTGAATTCAGGGGTCACTAGGTCCTCTCAGCCATAAGGAGGGAAACTGCCATAAAGGAACTAGGACAAGGGTGCGAGGAATGCTCACTGGTGGGAGATCGGAAGGAAGGAAAGTGTACTCATTAGAAAAGTGTCGCCTGAAAATTCTTAGCCAGCCAAAAGTCGTGCGAACTTGTGTGGGAAAAGAGTCTTTGCACAGTGATGAAGCTAAGAGCTCACATGATGGAACACAGCATCAACTGGGACCAAATCCAATATCTGATATTCTTGTAGGAAGAGGAGAGTCTGGACCCAGATACCAGGGAGACTGGGGGATACCGGATATGTGAGGTTGGAGCCAGGGCGGGATGCCCATATGGGAACCACAGATCGTGGGCAGCAATAGGAGAGTGGGCAAGGGCTGGGAGAGTTGGGGAGACAGTCCCCTTGAAACCTGGGAGGGGTTATGGCACTGGGACAGCCCAACACCTACTGTGTTGAGCCTCTGGAGCTCAACGGAAGACACTTCCTCTGTTGTCGGCCACCCAGTTAACAGAGTTTGGTTGCAGCAGCCTAGGACCCAGCTGAAGGTCTGAGCATGTTGGCCATGCAGGTTGGATCTGGACCACAGACACCCTCATCAGAGATTGTAGGGTCTCAGCCCTGAGGCAAGACAGGCACTAAGTCAGGCCAGGTGGGGAAACGGATAGGCACACACTCTGGGGGCTGGTGCCTGTGTTACTGGGAGCACTTCTGATCGCAATTCCCTGATCTGCTGCCAACACAGGCTACAGAGGAGGGTACAGAAACACAGACCACGGATCTGCCCCACTCAGTGGGCCCAGGCCAACACCACACCCAGCAGCCTCGTGCCATACCCAATGAGTCTCGAAGCGGCCCCCTCTTCCCATCCTGAGAGCTCTTCCCTTCCTCATGTGCCAATAGCTCCCTACTGTCACTGGCAATATCTACTCTGTGAGATGTCAACATCCGTGGGTACTGTTCTCTCATCCCAGGACAGTGTGGTCCCACACACCCTGGTGAAATGGGCCACCTGGAGGCTGGACCTGGAGGTTGTTGAGGCTGAATGGCAGCGGTGGTCCTCTGGCACTTAATATTATTTAAGTTAAAAAAAAAAAAAACAAAAACAAAAAACGGGTCTTGGTGCTCAAAAATGTTTGATTTGCATATTCTCATCCCCTAACCCCAATATTTTCATTATTTCCTCACATATGAAATCTTACTAGCATAAAGGTAATTTCGTATTAAACAAAGTGGATTGAAATAACATTGGTAAAAATAATCAATCACCATACTTTCAATTTTTGTTCTGCTTTCCTATTAGAAACCACTTGGATACAAGAGAACAGAGGACAGACTCATGGAAATGCTTGAAATGACAAGAAGCTCCCACTCAAGCTCAGCATTCAGTCCTGGACAGGGTAAGACCAGGCCACTTTGACATCTGTGCCAAAGAGTCTACCAGACAGAATCCTCTGACTGATCCCTGACTGAGCCATAGGAACTGGCTAGAAAAGCCTTCACATCCTCAATACATTCTTCACGTCAGAATACTTGACAACCATTGATATCCATCTCTCGTTAACTTGCTCCCCAGCCAACCATTCTTCAACAAATTCAAAGGAGTAACTCATGCAAGCACACAGAAAGGGGTGTTCACTACACACATCCATGTGCGAAAAAGACAACTGGTATTTCTTGTTTGGGCTATTTCAAATGAAATCCCTTCTGCATGACCTCCACAAACCAAAGGAAAATATTTGTGAAATTCCCACGTAGAAGACAAGATACACTTGCCAAGGAGGCAGTGGCAAGAATTTTGACACTCCAAATGTAGAGTGTGTGTTTAGGAAGCAGTCACAGTTTCCATGAGAGAGTCCCATGAAATCAATTAGGAAGATCCATGCTCTAGCCCTACCATGCAAGTGATGTGACTTGAAAGAGTCACTTAGTCTTAGTAACCATCATCACTAACAACTAAGTCAATGAATAAAGGTCCTCAGGTGCCAAGCTACAAAATGTGGGATGAGCATGGATGAGGATGGGTGGGAGAAGTCTCCAACTCTAACACAATTAGGGAAGGATGTGCTGACCTCAAGTGGCTGGGGGGCTGGGATCCTGCCACAGAGGGGGATTCCAAACCTCACATCCCCTGACCCAGGCCAGAAGACCAGGTAGAGTCCAAGGACCCTGGGGTGGCCCAATGGCAATAAAGGTCAAAAGGAACTAGGGATCTGCCTGGTCCCTCAATCCCCTACTCTGAGCAGGGCTGCATGACGAGGCCAGAGGCCATCCACAGCAATCTGCCTTTACAGGAAAACAGGGACTGCAGGCTGCCTCTGGCTCACTGAATCAGGGTGGTGTTTTCATAAAGCAAGACCACTTCCTCACATTTGACCAGCAGCTCATGTGTTGACAGCACAATGACTGACTTGACTCAGGCCCTGATGAATGAAATAGAAAATTCATAGCAAACCCATCTTTAGCTCTTCCACATCATCAGGGGCTCTGATTCAATTCCGTCCAGAAAGGTGTCTGAAATGATTTCTAAACATGCTGGGGACTCACCTCTGTGTGGAACTTTTCAGGAAAAAGGGGATCAAATCTCATGAAGCAACTCTTCTCTCTTCTAGCCCATGGGCAATGCAAGGAACCTGCATGATACCAGAGGCTCACTTCTCTCTTCTCGTGTCTTCTGGAAAGGATTCGTTAATGCTTCCTGCAAGGTGAAGCAGAAGCCTGCATCCCCAGCTGCACAGAAGTGTTTTAGGGCAGTGTCTCCCTTAAAACCCAAAAATAAAAAAAACAGGTCATTCAACAGGCACATGGATTCGAGTACATGTTCAATGATCCCTCCTCCCTGGAGCCTTCCACATGCCCATCTTCCACATTCACAGAGCAATGCTTGGCCATTCTCAAGACCAGGAGACCATGATGCTCCTCACCAGGAAGTCAATAAGGAACATGAAGAGAGCAGCATGGATTGCAGAAGGTGGCACATCAAGGATCTTCAGCTCTGCTGCTAGAACACAAGAGCTTAACTTCAGTATTGACTTTTTGCCAACTACCAAGTACGATAGCAGTGTCAAGCCCAATATGCAGATATGCAAGTAGTAGGTGACACCCCGCATCCATTCACAAAAGTGGGCAACATCTGCCTCAGAACAAGGAAGTATCTTACCCTTACTCATAAAAATCATCAGAAACAAAATAAAATGGATGCAAGACTTCTCATTTCACTATTAGGTAGCTGTTGGAATTCCCTATTAAATAATACCTCCTCCAAAATAAAAAGTATCTCAGACATGTGTCAACTATTCAATGGATGACATTTTAAAAACTATGGACTTTACTTAATATTTATGTATGCTATATCCCTGCCTAAGGCTCTATGAGAAAGGAGCACATAGAATTGGATCTTTGAAAATCTCACATTTGCTGATAAATATTACTGCTGATCTCAGGCATGGCGAAGTGAAAAGTGGGACTTTGGATATTCCAAGAATGCTATGTTGTGGGATTGGTGTCCCTGATTCATACATAGCATATGGTTTCTATGAAATCCAGTGAGGGAGCAGGAGTAACGAAGCTGATTGCACAGATGACCTCAGGGAATACTGACAGATAGGCCAAATGAAAAATATGCTCCAGCTAACCATTGGTATTTGGGCTTCTGATCCCAGTCCTGTTTTTAAAAAAGCTGCAGACAGGCAGTGTTCATTAAAAAATGTCTACCATGTAAAAGTGGGTAATTTATATGGCATCTAGTTACACATCTGATAGAATGGTCTGGCAACATATGAATTTCATTCTAACAACAACAACAACAACAAAACATAGAAAATGAGACATAAAGATAAAACCTTGTCTTCACCAGGATGCCTAAAAATAGGTTTTATTTGGCTCATGCAAATAAATATCTTTCAATAGAATTTCTGATTTCTGAATGAATCCATTCAACTTCATACTGCACAGATCACAAGGTTTTCTTTACAGAATATTCTCTTCTTCTTCTTAAAGCCTCACATAGAAAATGTCTCACAGGACATAGGAGGGGAATGACCCAAAGGATGAGAGAATAGCTGGAACCGTTCTCAAATGTGCCCATGTAGCCTAAAGTTTGAAGGCATCTAATTGTACTCTAAAACAATTATGAACCTATTCGATCCATTATTAATAAATATCACCACTTTACCACTTGAACCAAATCACAGAAAATTGGAAACAGATGATCATTGGCTTTGATACCTTTACTTCTGTTTCATTACTCAGAGTCGATCAACTCTATACTTCAAGTGACACAGATTTATTACAGAATGCCTAAGATCCTAAGGATCTATTTTAGCTCAGCCCATGGTATTGCTTCATTATTTTATTATTTTGTAAGTAATAAAATATAACTTCATGTTGGATGATATATTCAAGCCATGAATATATCATCCAACATTGTTCTTCCCAAAATATTAGCCCAATTTCTGCGCGCGCTCACTTACTGTTCAGGAATTTTACTAATTGTTTGAAGGTTCTAGAGGACCTGTTAGACTCCTAATGGACAAACCATACAACATACTCCAGAGAACGGACGAGTGCCATAAGAAGAAAATAAGGTCAGCCTACAGCAATGGGCAGCTGCCTGCCCTCGGCTGGGAGGAGCCCTGGCCATGGCACCAGGGCTGCTGGGCAGCAGAAGCCTCCACAGCCCTGCAGGGAGCCTGGAGCACAGCTCTGCCTAACCATGCTCAGCCCTGGACAGATGCACATGAGTTCCCATCACAGGCTCGAGTGTGACAGTCCCAGGTGCATGCCTGTCATGCCAGCCACCAGGGAGGCTGAGGCAAGAGGAACGTTTGAGGTCAGCCTTGGCAACTTAGACCCCGAGGCAAAGGGGAAATACTTTTACAGGGGTCTCTGAGGGTGTAGCTCAGGTAGGTCACTTGCCTCACAGGCTCAAGGACCTGGGTTCAATCCCCAGAACCCACGTACACACAAAAAGTGAACTTGGAATATTGTTTAAAATGATGGATCAGGTACACACAAGGACTTCAATATGACCTCTCAGAGGAGCTCAATTTGAGATCAGACTGAACAAAAGACCACCTGGACCATTGACTCAGTGTCTGAAACCCTCTGTGAGCATGGGAAGCACTGCTGGCAAGACACCAGAGGGCCAAAGCACTTGTGCCCCCTGCAGGGGCGTCTCTTGTCTACTGCCAAAGACTGTTCCCCTCCTGGGGCAGCTGAGAGCAAGCTGGGCCTTGGAGCAAGGACTAGTGCTTTAGATATAGACTATGCAAGCAAGGGGCAATGTCTTTAATAAAACTAAAATTAAAAAGTCACATTGAAAAAATTTTAAAAAGAAGAAAATAAGGTCAAGTAGAGGAAGCCCATTTTCACAGGAAAAAATCCCCCAGTGAAAAGCATCAGAATAGATACCAAGAAAAATACCAACAAACACAGTGTGCTCCCCCTATGTATCTACTCAACATGCAAAAGTTAGAAAGCTAGATAATACAATCCTGGCCACAGGTAGAGCTATGCAGAAGAGCCACCTGGCAGTGCTTAGTCAAAGAAGTAAACATGCACACTTTGACCTAGAAATTCCACCTGTGTGTAAACCAGGCGGTGCTTAAGCAGTTTCACAAGGGGACATGCACAGGGAAATTTATCCTCAGGTTCTTATAGAGTTGTCTGTGCTTACAGGGAGTTGATGGTTGTCAAGATGCCCACAGCTGCGAAAGTCAAAAGCTAAAAAAATAATAGATGCCAACCTGGATATATTAATAATCCCGTATCTATGATCACCTTCATAAGGTAGCTTCCCAACTTCTGTGTGGAAGTGTGTTTCTCCTTGGCCCTTACACTGTTGTGGAGACCACTAGGAGTTCAGCTTTGTGCAGGATCATCTGACCTGGACTTTTGGCAAGACCTGTACAGCCCTCACACATGCTCAGATGCTACAGGACTTTTCAGACCAGTCCAGACAACAGTAGGCATCCATTCATTGTCTGCACTCTACAGATTCCTAGATGCACGACATTCATTACCATCAAATGCAGAATTTTCATCAAAAACTAATATATATATATCATTCCAGTCTGAATCAAGAAAATCGGAAATATCCCCAAATCCAAAGAGTGGATCCCCATTGTGATGCTACAAGTTGAAAATTCCACAGCTGACCTCATGGGATGGTTCACAGTCAAAAGACAGCTGCATGAAAAATATTACATGACCTTCCTGCTATGTGAAAAGTGGCATGTGAAGTACACATGCATGTCTTCCTCAGACATGGGTTCATTTGCAAGACACCTTGTGCAATTGAAAATACTCCAAAAGGGGAGAAATCAGAACCATGTCTCCAAAGTATTTCAGCAGAGACCAACTCCATCTGTCTATCTATCTCTCAGTGAGTGTGTGTGCTCTTGTGTGTGTTTGTGTGTCTTTGTTTGTGTTTGTACCATCATAGCTGATACTTCATTGCCCCCATTGGAAAACTGACTCAGATAATGCCATCTGCCAAACTCCTAAAAACCAAAGTTCTTGCTGATAGAATGAAACATTCCTTCCTGTTGGTTTGGATGTGTCCTTTAGGAATCACTGCTACATTTAGTATACTCAAATCATCACAGTAGATCAGGTAACAAAAACATATATATTTTAAAATAATAATATATTAATGGAAACAACAAATACAGGATAGAGAAACAACTGTGTTACTAAACAAGGTCAAGGACAATGGCAAACTATAGATTCAAACTTTGAAGAAAATAGTAATCAATGTAAATATTCCTGGGCTGCCTCAGCCCCGCCCAGGCACACAGCAACAGAATGGTTTTGCAAGCATCCTCAGGAGGGCAGGAGCCTTCTTTGCAGGACGAGAGGGAGGTTGAGGCTCGATCCACCCATCATTCTTTTGGGAGAGGCTCCTTTTCCCCAGCAAAAAGTTTTATTTTTTGTGAGGATTCTTGGCATAAAATACGTTGGCCTCTGCTGGAATCCTCAGCTCTGGGGAGAGAGGGGTGTACAAAAAGAAGGTGGCACTCAGGAGGTGCTCCCTAGGACACGCCAACATCTGAGAGCCTGTGCCAGAAAAGGCCAGAGCCACACACCTGAGAGCTCTCCAATTCAGCACCAATACCAACAAAGACAGCCTCCACAGTCCTCCCTGAGGAAGAACTAGGCAGAGCACTTCAACAGACCTAATGTCTGTTCCTACCGAAGGCTTTGGACTCCAGAATATCTCAGGTCCTCTTGCATCTGCCAAAGCACACCACTAGGGTTTGCATCTGAAATCTCCCACAAAAGGTTCCTGTGCCGAAGATTCAGTCCCCACATGAGCCATCTTCATAGGTGGGTTTGGAGGGAAGCACTGGATGGTGAGTGCTCTGATGTCAACATGAAATTCTCATTCAAGATGAATACACTACTGGGGGGTGGGAGGGACTGGAAGAAAGGTTGAGCATGGTTGGAGTAAGACCTAAACAGGGTTGTGCCCTGGGCAACAGTACCTTGTTCCTGTTGGCTCCACTGAATCCTCATTCTCCAAGGAGAGGTCCTCCCTCTCCATCTTTCTCTCTCTCCCTCTCTGCCAGCCTCGTTCTCTCTCTCCCAGTCTATGCCTTTGTGGCAAGGGCTGAGGAGCTCTCCACTGCCACACACTAGAGCTTTATGGACAGCCTCAGTGCACAACCAAAGAGAAAGCTATGAAACCCAGAGAAAAAAGGCCTAGGATTCCTCCTCTGAGTTATTTTCCTCAAGTATGGCCACAGTGAGGACAGGCTGACCAGCGCGGATACCACTTTAGAGCCATGCTTCTGCGTTGGTGGAGCCCGCCTCCATGTGAACCAGGCTTCTGAGAATGGAGGCCACATTCCAAATACTGCCCTACTGAGAACAATGGTTCCAAAGACCAGCAAAGGGACTGCTTACCTCCAACATGGCGTATGGCCCAGTGGTGCCATGACCCCGAGTGGGGTATACAACAGCCGCTTCTCCTTCCTCTGAACATGTGTTTCCTGTCGCCCTCCTCTAACCTAGAGCCTGTTCTCCATCCCTTCTGGGTTGGATGTGGAGATCTCTGCTATGAATTTCTTAGGCTACCAAGGCCCCAGACAGACTTCCTCTTCCATAGACTCTACTAACCTAACAGTAGGTTAAGATAGGAGACAAGTGATCCTAGAACTCATAGGGATGGTGGTCTTCAGGGTACATAGGCTGGGATAATGGCTGCTGTGGTGTTTGGCTCACAAAAACCAACCAACCAACCAACGAAAAAGCGCTGGCATTATTATCAGATGAGCTCTGTGGCTACGTGCTCAGGAAGCCCTCATCTGACTTTAGTTAGGGATCACAACCTGGCTATTGTGATCACTCCTTGCCTAGTGGACTCAGGTGCGTAAGACCATGGAATTTATGCAAAAACAGATGATTCAGGCTGTCTCCCAGGCTGTGTTTTCTTCCCAATTTCATCCTGTTACTGCTTGCTAGAATCCTGGCAATGCTCTGCCCAGGCAGTGGTTTTTTGGTCACACAGAAGGCTTTCAATAGTACTGCTTCAGTCCACAAAATGCCAGTTCCCTCTTTAGCCCATGCATTCCCATGTTCCTTTGAAACCACTCCTATCCCAGACCATGAAAACATACTGCTCCTGGAGAGAGGCTTTCCTCCTCACTCCTCAAAGATGTCAGCTTTGGATGCCTGTTCATGTCCAGGGGAGGGCACCTGGTGGGGAGCCGCAATATCCACCGGGGTATACCATTGGACCTCAAGACCTTCCACCAGCAGAAGTGCAGTTGGCTTTGTGCACGAACCCAACACACCTGTTGGAGTGTTCTTGGGGGTCAGAGACTACTCTTTGTTGCTAAGAGTTGACCTGAGTCCACATCCTGACCCTTGCTCTCTGCTATCTGATTGTCTCACTTACTCTGACAGCGAGAGATGATTTGGCCCAGCTCATAATCCTCTGGATTCTCCTCAGTAAGGAAGTGTAGGTCGAGGGCGCTGCGGATGACGACAGGAGCCCTATCGTGGCAGGTCACCTGGAGCAGCATGGGAGACAGGCCTTCAGGAAATGGGCCTTGAAGTGACTACTCAAGGACAGTGGGCAGGGGCATTCTGGAGGCACCTCCACTCTAAATACAAGGGCAACATCCATGACCCTACTACCCGAGGCTGACCTCCTGCTCATCGTGTGGGCTCTTCCCACAGGCTACTAGCCCAATCCTTGTACATAGGACTTCCTGGGCCTGCCATTGCTCTTTGTGGAGCTGCACTCCTCTCGGAGTGAAAGGACCCCACTACCTGCATACAGATGCAATCTCATCCCACAAGTTGGGAGGAATGGGACAATAGCCTCCAAGATCCCAGGTCTGCCCGAGGATGCAGGCGGCATTGGGAATGGCCTAGGCACAAAACCTAGAGGCTTTGGTCTGGATTGCCAGGGCCAAAAACAGACCCAGGAACATGACCACACACAGGAGAGCTGAAAGATAGCCACGAGAGCTCCTGGCCTCCAGAGGCTCAGTGCTGGCTGGGATGTAGGAGGGCACCTCATCCGGCAAGGGTGGTCATTGGGTTACCTGGACATTTAGTGTGCTTGCTCCACATCCATATCGACTCTGCAGAGAGACTCTCTCAGCTCCTTGTTCAAGGAACATGGAGAACCTCACACTGCTGTCCTCCTCCATAGACGTCAGCATCCCATACAAGGGAACCTGCAACCTAGTTCCTGTCCTATTCTCATCTGTCACCCATACCTGTCCCTGCCCTTCTGGACTGCATGCTGCCACCTGACACACAGACTCCCTCAGACATGGCAGTGGACAAGCTGCTGCACTCGCTCATCTCAGCTCCAGCCCGTCACACTGACCTCTCCCTTCTTGATTCCCATCTATCCTCCTGATCATCCAGAAGCTCCAAATTCAAGAGGGCATGAGTAGTCCATGGTATTGGACCAGTGTCTGCTCCCCACCCAGGTGTAAGCACCACGGGACACCCCTGCTCCCAGGCTTACCAGAACACTCTTGGCCATCTCTGGACTTTGTGTTTCTAAGTGGACACGAATTAAGCAGGTGTCTCCCACCTACTTGTGGGAAAGCGGCCTGGAGGACTTGCAGGTTGATTCTGAGAACTGTGGGGGATGGAACATCAGCAAACCCAGAAACAGAAAGCCACCCCAGACTGTCAGTTGGCTCTATGGGCTTCCAGCAAATATGTCCAGGTGCTGAGGCTTCTTATTTCCTCAGGTCGGAGTGGAATGGCAGCACATGCACAGCTTGAATAAGGTAGGTGTTTACCTCCTTTCCCTTGACCTGGGGGCGTTTCCTCACCATGAAATATTGTATTCCCAGATTCATGGACAGACACACGAGTGAGTGGTCAGAGACCTTGATTTCTGCAGAGCGAAGTGGAGAGAATTGTTAGGTGGCACTCAAGGATTATACCACAAAACACCCACAACCCCTGAGAGTCTCCGCCAGGCCCATCACACTTTGGTATTTTGGGGCCAAGGCCCACTTTCTCTTGGCTGTCCGTTATCCTGAGCCCACTGTGGATCATGTCTCCCCACTGTCTGATTGTCCTACTTACTCTCATCCTCAGACATCATATACAGCAGCTCAAAGTTGTCCACATCCTCATGCTGCAACAAATTTTGGTCCAAGGCCCTGCGGATGAGGCTTGTCACCATCTCCTGAAAGGTCACCTGGATCAGGGTGGGACAAATGTCATCAGAGAATGGCTTTTAGAAGAGCTACCCAGAAGACTGTGGTCAAACATTCAGGAGAAATCTCAGCTACATATACAAGGGCACAATCTTGTTATCCTGCTACCTGAGTGTGTCCTCCATATACCACCTGGGTTCTTGCAATGTGCTACTAGAACAATCCTGGTACAAATATCTGCCTGTACCTGCCATCTCCCCTCCCCCTGGGGAGCCACATTCCACTCATGTCAAAGGACCAAACTGCCTATGCACAGACACACTCTCATCTCACTGAGATGAGAGCAATGGGCCAGGGATCTGCGCACCAAGTGTGATCTGGGATGCAGGCTGCCTTTGTGGGTGGAAGAGGCAGATGCACTGAAAATTTGGGTCCTGACTGCCACGACACAAAACAGACTCAGATACAAGAGTGTGCACTTGAGTGCTTCATGATAGCTTTGAGAGGCCCTGGCCTCTGGAAGCTCGGTGCGGGTCTGGTTGTCATGATGTACTTGACTCAGCACTGGCAGTCACTGAACATGTCTCCTCTGCAGCTGGACACCTGCAGCATTAGCGTGTCTACTGCACATCCATAGAAATTCTGCCAAGAACCCCTTTAGCTCCGTATTTACATACATGCAAAGCCTAACATTCCGAAGCTTTGGCATGACCCCCCAGGTGATCCCGACCCCAAATTCCTACACCTAGTCATGCTAAGGAGGTTCTCTTCCCTGCCACCAGGAACACATCCCCTCCTACACATGTGACAAGTCACTGCCACCTCCTCTGCTCCAACTTCACTCATTGAGAATACCAAGTTCTAGGCACTGCAGCCTGCACCCTGGACATATCTCTGCCTTCATCTGTCCACAGCACTTCCGTCTGCACTTCTGGCCTGCAAAACCCACAATACACAGGCCCACTCACCACTGAAGCTGGGCATGCTGATGCTCTCCCTCCTCAGGTCAAGCCCTTAAGACGGACCTCTCTCGTCTTTATTTCCCACCATAGCCCTGGGGTTGGCTGTGTCTCCTGCCTTCCACTGTGTGGACACCCAGGAGGCAGCCCTGCTGTCGGGCTTACCGGGATGCGCTTTGTCTCCCTCAGGCTCTGTCCCTCTAGGAGGACGTGAACAACGCGGCTGTCTTCCACCTGCTCGCTGGAGTGAAGCAGTGAGGAGCTGCTACTCACAGCTGCTGGGGTCCTGGATGCCACTGCCACAGAAGGTTCCAAGAACTGTGGGGGATGACAACATCAGCAAAGCCCAGCAACTGCACCCCACCCAGCCTGGCAGTTGGCTCTGTGGGCATTCTACAACATCCATCCAGAACCTGAGGTTCTTGTCCCCTTGGAGGATGTGGAGTGGCACCAGGAGTAAAGACTGAAGAAGGTGGCTGTTTTGGGAACAAGAGATCCAGCACCTGCTGGGTGGGGATGAAATCCCAGGAGATTAACCCCATGTTGCTGCTGAAATGTAGGTTCCTCCCACAAATGACAGGCAGGAGCTCATTCCTAAGCTGGTCCTGCCTGTAAGGTTCAAGGCTCTGAACCCTGAAGGGCTCCTCCGTGTTCTGATCATTTTCACCCTGGGTTGGGACCAAGAATGGTGGGTTCAAAATGGAAATGGTGACAAACAGAAAAATGACTTGTGCCAATACACTAGAGTCAAAGCACAATGGGACAGTTCCCATCAGTACAAACACACACACACACACACACACACACACACACACACACACACACACACAGAGTCAGAATAGGAGTCCTGGGCCATTCATCAGGGATCAGACTAGAGGGCCTGCTGGGCTCACCTGCCCTGTGCTACTCACTGTTACTCTTGAGCTCCTCTGCGACAATCGCCAGAGGCTCTGGCGTCTAAGATGAAGCCTCACCCAGTGTATCCACAAAAGGTCTAGTTGGCCCCCCTGAGATTCCTGGGAGCCTGAGGCTCGGCATTGTCTGCAACCACAGGAGAACATCCTTCTCCCTCCAGTGGCTCCAACCAAGTGAGCTCGGATGGCTTGGTCAGTGAAGTGGGTGCCTGGATACCAGGGTTCCATGTTCTGTTTGATCCATTGTCAAGGCAATGATGTCATTTCCTGTGCCCATACCTGAGCCTCTTTTCACATAAGACCACTTTCAACAGCCCTATGGGCTGCCGATTTCTCCTCCATGCCTACCCATCTCAGGTGCGCAGGTGTTCACCAACAACTACCCAAACATCCCCACCAGCATCTGCCCTGCTTGGTGCCACTAGAGTTCCAGCTTGGAGCCTTCAAAAATGCATTCACAACCAGTCCTTCCCTCTCAGCAGCTTTTGGACCCTGGTCCCATCATTGTGCAACTCATGGTGTGCCCAGTCTTTTCTGGAAAGTAGGGTAGCATCTAATCTCTAGGGTTTATTGTGTCTATTGGCCCATAACACCCTCTGTTCTCTCTGAAACCAGAGATGGGACTCACAGGTGGCTAAAGCACAAATGTAGAGATGGGATAATCACAAGAAAGGGAGAGACAAAGAATGCACCCTAACTCAATCAGGCCTGTGTCCCACACAGGGACATGGCCAATGTCCGTCCCATCGTGGCTGCAGTTCCCTCTCTACACCATGGCAAGTTGGAGGGGACTGAGATGCAGAGGCTGCTCCCCTCTGCCATACAACTTCCCAAGGCTTCTCCTAAGATTTCAAAAGGGCCAAGTGTGTCTAGTGTTGGGGTCTCACAGAGACTCCGAGGTACCACAGCATCCTGCTGCCCAGAACCGGTTCACCCCTCACCTCAAGGGGGCTCAGCCTCTGGATTCATGGGAATTGAAGTGGGTACAGGTGATGGGATATCACCTCCAAGACTGAGTTATGCCAAGTCCATGACCCCTGTCTGCATCCCTGTCTCCAGCACCACTCCCCCCTCTCTCTTTCCTCCTCAGAGCAAACAAATCCATTTAGCAAGTGTGTCCTGTGATAAAGACATGACGGTCACCCATCCTCTCATTACAAAAACACTGAGGCTCAGCCAACATGGATCCTACAGGGAACACAGGCATAAACTCAGACTCCGATCCTCCCAGCCGAGCCTCAGTGGAGCCTGGACTCCCAGCCTCCTGAGTCAAGGAAAGAGAGGTTCCTAGCCGAGCCACCTTGGATGCAGCCGCACACAAACTGAACTCATCAATGCCCCTTGCTCTCAGTTGTGAGTAAGAGGGGAAGTGGTGTTTCACAACCCTGGACATCAAGTGCAGTCTCCAGGCTTTGGGGTGTGCCCTGGCCTCTGTCTATCTGCCCAGGCTCTCCTACCCACACTGGCCTCTTACCCAACCTCCTCCTAGGGTCAAACTCAATCCTGCCTCTCAATTTCTGCTGCCTTCCCCAACACACTGCTCCCCAAAATGAGCAGGGCTGGCTCTCGGTTATCATGCTGGTGCCAGCAGCAATGCCACCCCACTGACATAATTCTGAGTCCCAACCTAGGCACTCCAGCTGTCTTTGCCACACCTGGCCTGTTTGGGCTCTGGCTCTTGCTCTTTTCTTTCATGTGCATGTGTTTTGAGGTTTTGAGTTTCTCCCACTGCAGAACTGCAGCTGTGGCAGGGTAGAGCTCATGAGGGTCACATTCTGAGCCACATCCAATCCCATCAGGACTGTTCACTGGGGGGACTGCTGGAACACAGTGATGAGTGAACACATGGGAGGTGGTTGGACCCACCTTGCCTCTGAGTGGCTTCCTTTCAGGACAGGAATGTAGGCATGGGAGCCCCTGGCGTGGGATGCTTTGCACAAGGCGTGACCATGGGCTCTCTTTCCTGGCAAAAATGGCTCCACTCAGCATGGAGAGCACTGTCATTCCTGGTGGCTAACAACAGCCCTGGACCCCAGAAAGGAACCCACACTCAAGATTAACGTCTGAGTGTGCGTGTCCTCGAGGAAATGAGGTCTCCTGATCCCAGGTGCAAAGGGGTAAGTCCTCTAACTCCAGGGGCCATGAAGGGACATCTGAGTTTCCCTTGTCCTTCTTTCCCTCTCTAACTAACCACAGTTAGGACCCTGGCCTCATTCCCCAGTGAGGATCATTAGGCTCCATAAAGGACAGTCTCTAAGATGCTCAGTGGACCAACACCCTCTGCACAACCCATAACCCTATTCACCCAAGAGGCAAGAGGATTTCTATTCAGGAAAACCAGGAAAGGGAGAGCCTTTCTCAAGGACACAAGGACATTAGTGAGTGAGGGAGTGATTAATGGATGGAGAACTATTTCCAACACCAACTTCCAGGAGCATATATGGCCCCCTGGAGAATTCTGCAGTGTGTTGGTGATTAAGGAGAACGTGTGAATTCAGGGGTCACTAGGTCCTCTCAGCCATAAGGAGGGAAACTGCCATAAAGGAACTAGGACAAGGGTGCGAGGAATGCTCACTGGTGGGAGATCGGAAGGAAGGAAAGTGTACTCATTAGAAAAGTGTCGCCTGAAAATTCTTAGCCAGCCAAAAGCCGTGCGAACTTGTGTGGGAAAAGAGTCTTTGCACAGTGATGAAGCTAAGAGCTCACATGATGGAACACAGCATCAACTGGGACCAAATCCAATATCTGATATTCTTGTAGGAAGAGGAGAGTCTGGACCCAGATACCAGGGAGACTGGGGGATACCGGATATGTGAGGTTGGAGCCAGGGCGGGATGACCATATGGGAACCACAGATCGTGGGCAGCAATAGGAGAGTGGGCAAGGGCTGGGAGAGTTGGGGAGACAGTCCCCTTGAAACCTGGGAGGGGTTATGGCACTGGGACAGCCCAACACCTACTGTGTTGAGCCTCTGGAGCTCAACGGAAGACACTTCCTCTGTTGTCGGCCACCCAGTTAACAGAGTTTGGTTGCAGCAGCCTAGGACCCAGCTGAAGGTCTGAGCATGTTGGCCATGCAGGTTGGATCTGGACCACAGACACCCTCATCAGAGATTGTAGGGTCTCAGCCCTGAGGCAAGACAGGCACTAAGTCAGGCCAGGTGGGGAAACGGATAGGCACACACTCTGGGGGCTGGTGCCTGTGTTACTGGGAGCACTTCTGATCGCAATTCCCTGATCTGCTGCCAACACAGGCTACAGAGGAGGGTACAGAAACACAGACCACGGATCTGCCCCACTCAGTGGGCCCAGGCCAACACCACACCCAGCAGCCTCGTGCCATACCCAATGAGTCTCGAAGCGGCCCCCTCTTCCCATCCTGAGAGCTCTTCCCTTCCTCATGTGCCAATAGCTCCCTACTGTCACTGGCAATATCTACTCTGTGAGATGTCAACATCCGTGGGTACTGTTCTCTCATCCCAGGACAGTGTGGTCCCACACACCCTGGTGAAATGGGCCACCTGGAGGCTGGACCTGGAGGTTGTTGAGGCTGAATGGCAGCGGTGGTCCTCTGGCACTTAATATTATTTAAGTTAAAAAAAAAAAAACAAAAACAAAAACAAAAAACGGGTCTTGGTGCTCAAAAATGTTTGATTTGCATATTCTCATCCCCTAACCCCAATATTTTCATTATTTCCTCACATATGAAATCTTACTAGCATAAAGGTAATTTCGTATTAAACAAAGTGGATTGAAATAACATTGGTAAAAATAATCAATCACCATACTTTCAATTTTTGTTCTGCTTTCCTATTAGAAACCACTTGGATACAAGAGAACAGAGGACAGACTCATGGAAATGCTTGAAATGACAAGAAGCTCCCACTCAAGCTCAGCATTCAGTCCTGGACAGGGTAAGACCAGGCCACTTTGACATCTGTGCCAAAGAGTCTACCAGACAGAATCCTCTGACTGATCCCTGACTGAGCCATAGGAACTGGCTAGAAAAGCCTTCACATCCTCAATACATTCTTCACGTCAGAATACTTGACAACCATTGATATCCATCTCTCGTTAACTTGCTCCCCAGCCAACCATTCTTCAACAAATTCAAAGGAGTAACTCATGCAAGCACACAGAAAGGGGTGTTCACTACACACATCCATGTGCGAAAAAGACAACTGGTATTTCTTGTTTGGGCTATTTCAAATGAAATCCCTTCTGCATGACCTCCACAAACCAAAGGAAAATATTTGTGAAATTCCCACGTAGAAGACAAGATACACTTGCCAAGGAGGCAGTGGCAAGAATTTTGACACTCCAAATGTAGAGTGTGTGTTTAGGAAGCAGTCACAGTTTCCATGAGAGAGTCCCATGAAATCAATTAGGAAGATCCATGCTCTAGCCCTACCATGCAAGTGATGTGACTCGAAAGAGTCACTTAGTCTTAGTAACCATCATCACTAACAACTAAGTCAATGAATAAAGGTCCTCAGGTGCCAAGCTACAAAATGTGGGATGAGCATGGATGAGGATGGGTGGGAGAAGTCTCCAACTCTAACACAATTAGGGAAGGATGTGCTGACCTCAAGTGGCTGGGGGGCTGGGATCCTGCCACAGAGGGGGATTCCAAACCTCACATCCCCTGACCCAGGCCAGAAGACCAGGTAGAGTCCAAGGACCCTGGGGTGGCCCAATGGCAATAAAGGTCAAAAGGAACTAGGGATCTGCCTGGTCCCTCAATCCCCTACTCTGAGCAGGGCTGCATGACGAGGCCAGAGGCCATCCACAGCAATCTGCCTTTACAGGAAAACAGGGACTGCAGGCTGCCTCTGGCTCACTGAATCAGGGTGGTGTTTTCATAAAGCAAGACCACTTCCTCACATTTGACCAGCAGCTCATGTGTTGACAGCACAATGACTGACTTGACTCAGGCCCTGATGAATGAAATAGAAAATTCATAGCAAACCCATCTTTAGCTCTTCCACATCATCAGGGGCTCTGATTCAATTCCGTCCAGAAAGGTGTCTGAAATGATTTCTAAACATGCTGGGGACTCACCTCTGTGTGGAACTTTTCAGGAAAAAGGGGATCAAATCTCATGAAGCAACTCTTCTCTCTTCTAGCCCATGGGCAATGCAAGGAACCTGCATGATACCAGAGGCTCACTTCTCTCTTCTCATGTCTTCTGGAAAGGATTCGTTAATGCTTCCTGCAAGGTGAAGCAGAAGCCTGCATCCCCAGCTGCACAGAAGTGTTTTAGGGCAGTGTCTCCCTTAAAACCCAAAAATAAAAAAACAGGTCATTCAACAGGCACATGGATTCGAGTACATGTTCAATGATCCCTCCTCCCTGGAGCCTTCCACATGCCCATCTTCCACATTCACAGAGCAATGCTTGGCCATTCTCAAGACCAGGAGACCATGATGCTCCTCACCAGGAAGTCAATAAGGAACATGAAGAGAGCAGCATGGATTGCAGAAGGTGGCACATCAAGGATCTTCAGCTCTGCTGCTAGAACACAAGAGCTTAACTTCAGTATTGACTTTTTGCCAACTACCAAGTACGATAGCAGTGTCAAGCCCAATATGCAGATATGCAAGTAGTAGGTGACACCCCGCATCCATTCACAAAAGTGGGCAACATCTGCATCAGAACAAGGAAGTATCTTACCCTTACTCATAAAAATCATCAGAAACAAAATAAAATGGATGCAAGACTTCTCATTTCACTATTAGGTAGCTGTTGGAATTCCCTATTAAATAATACCTCCTCCAAAATAAAAAGTATCTCAGACATGTGTCAACTATTCAATGGATGACATTTTAAAAACTATGGACTTTACTTAATATTTATGTATGCTATATCCCTGCCTAAGGCTCTATGAGAAAGGAGCACATAGAATTGGATCTTTGAAAATCTCACATTTGCTGATAAATATTACTGCTGATCTCAGGCATGGCGAAGTGAAAAGTGGGACTTTGGATATTCCAAGAATGCTATGTTGTGGGATTGGTGTCCCTGATTCATACATAGCAAATGGTTTCTATGAAATCCAGTGAGGGAGCAGGAGTAACGAAGCTGATTGCACAGATGACCTCAGGGAATACTGACAGATAGGCCAAATGAAAAATATGCTCCAGCTAACCATTGGTATTTGGGCTTCTGATCCCAGTCCTGTTTTTAAAAAAGGTGCAGACAGGCAGTGTTCATTAAAAACTGTCTACCATGTAAAAGTGGGTAATTTAAATGGCATCTAGTTACACATCTGATAGAATGGTCTGGCAACATATGAATTTCATTCTAACAACAACAACAACAACAAAACATAGAAAATGAGACATAAAGATAAAACCTTGTCTTCACCAGGATGCCTAAAAATAGGTTTTATTTGGCTCATGCCAATAAATATCTTTCAATAGAATTTCTGATTTCTGAATGAATCCATTCAACTTCATACTGCACAGATCACAAGGTTTTCTTTACAGAATATTCTCTTCTTCTTCTTAAAGCCTCACATAGAAAATGTCTCAGAGGACATAGGAGGGCTAAAGTTTGAAGGCATCTAATTGTACTCTAAAACAATTATGAACCTATTCGATCCATTATTAATAAATATCACCACTTTACCACTTGAACCAAATCACAGAAAATTGGAAACAGATGATCATTGGCTTTGATACCTTTACTTCTGTTTCATTACTCAGAGTCGATCAACTCTATACTTCAAGTGACACAGATTTATTACAGAATGCCTAAGATCCTAAGGATCTATTTTAGCTCAGCCCATGGTATTGCTTCATTATTTTATTATTTTGTAAGTAATAAAATATAACTTCATGTTGGATGATATATTCAAGCCATGAATATATCATCCAACATTGTTCTTCCCAAAATATTAGCCCAATTTCTGCGCGCGCTCACTTACTGTTCAGGAATTTTACTAATTGTTTGAAGGTTCTAGAGGACCTGTTAGACTCCTAATGGACAAACCATACAACATACTCCAGAGAACGGACGAGTGCCATAAGAAGAAAATAAGGTCAGCCTACAGCAATGGGCAGCTGCCTGCCCTCGGCTGGGAGGAGCCCTGGCCATGGCACCAGGGCTGCTGGGCAGCAGAAGCCTCCACAGCCCTGCAGGGAGCCTGGAGCACAGTTCTGCCTAACCATGCTCAGCCCTGGACAGATGCACATGAGTTCCCATCACAGGCTCGAGTGTGACAGTCCCAGGTGCATGCCTGTCATGCCAGCCACCAGGGAGGCTGAGGCAAGAGGAACGTTTGAGGTCAGCCTTGGCAACTTAGACCCCGAGGCAAAGGGGAAATACTTTTACAGGGGTCTCTGAGGGTGTAGCTCAGGTAGGTCACTTGCCTCACAGGCTCAAGGCCCTGGGTTCAATCCCCAGAACCCACGTACACACAAAAAGTGAACTTGGAATATTGTTTAAAATGATGGATCAGGTACACACAAGGACTTCAATATGACCTCTCAGAGGAGCTCAATTTGAGATCAGACTGAACAAAAGACCACCTGGACCATTGACTCAGTGTCTGAAACCCTCTGTGAGCATGGGAAGCACTGCTGGCAAGACACCAGAGGGCCAAAGCACTTGTGCCCCCTGCAGGGGCGTCTCTTGTCTACCGCCAAAGACTGTTCCCCTCCTGGGGCAGCTGAGAGCAAGCTGGGCCTTGGAGCAAGGACTAGTGCTTTAGATATAGACTATGCAAGCAAGGGGCAATGTCTTTAATAAAACTAAAATTAAAAAGTCACATTGAAAAAATTTTAAAAAGAAGAAAATAAGGTCAAGTAGAGGAAGCCCATTTTCACAGGAAAAAATCCCCCAGTGAAAAGCATCAGAATAGATACCAAGAAAAATACCAACAAAAACAGTGTGCTCCCACTATGTATCTACTCAACATGCAAAAGTTAGAAAGCTAGATAATACAATCCTGGCCACAGGTAGAGCTATGCAGAAGAGCCACCTGGCAGTGCTTAGTCAAAGAAGTAAACATGCACACTTTGACCTAGAAATTCCACCTGTGTGTAAACCAGGCGGTGCTTAAGCAGTTTCACAAGGGGACATGCACAGGGAAATTTATCCTCAGGTTCTTATAGAGTTGTCTGTGCTTACAGGGAGTTGATGGTTGTCAAGATGCCCACAGCTGCGAAAGTCAAAAGCTAAAAAAATAATAGATGCCAACCTGGATATATTAATAATCCCGTATCTATGATCACCTTCATAAGGTAGCTTCCCAACTTCTGTGTGGAAGTGTGTTTCTCCTTGGCCCTTACACTGTTGTGGAGACCACTAGGAGTTCAGCTTTGTGCAGGATCATCTGACCTGGACTTTTGGCAAGACCTGTACAGCCCTCACACATGCTCAGATGCTACAGGACTTTTCAGACCAGTCCAGACAACAGTAGGCATCCATTCATTGTCTGCACTCTACAGATTCCTAGATGCACGACATTCATTACCATCAAATGCAGAATTTTCATCAAAAACTAATATATATATCATTCCAATCTGAATCAAGAAAATCGGAAATATCCCCAAATCCAAAGAGTGGATCCCCATTGTGATGCTACAAGTTGAAAATTCCACAGCTGACCTCATGGGATGGTTCACAGTCAAAAGACAGCTGCATGAAAAATATTACATGACCTTCCTGCTATGTGAAAAGTGGCATGTGAAGTACACATGCATGTCTTCCTCAGACATGGGTTCATTTGCAAGACACCTTGTGCAATTGAAAATACTCCAAAAGGGGAGAAATCAGAACCATGTCTCCAAAGTATTTCAGCAGAGACCAACTCCATCTGTCTATCTATCTCTCAGTGAGTGTGTGTGCTCTTGTGTGTGTTTGTGTGTCTTTGTTTGTGTTTGTACCATCACAGCTGATACTTCATTGCCCCCATTGGAAAACTGACTCAGATAATGCCATCTGCCAAACTCCTAAAAACCAAAGTTCTTGCTGATAGAATGAAACATTCCTTCCTGTTGGTTTGGATGTGTCCTCTAGGAATCACTGCTACATTTAGTATACTCAAATCATCACAGCAGATCAGGTAACAAAAACATATATATTTTAAAATAATAATAATATATTAATGGAAACAACAAATACAGGATAGAGTAACAACTGTGTTACTAAACAAGGTCAAGGACAATGGCAAACTATAGATTCAAACTTTGAAGAAAATAGTAATCAATGTAAATATTCCTGGGCTGCCTCAGCCCCGCCCAGGCACACAGCCCCAGAATGGTTTTGCAAGCATCCTCAGGAGGGCTGGAGCCTTCTTTGCAGGACGAGAGGGAGGTTGAGGCTCGATCCACCCATCATTCTTTTGGGAGAGGCTCCTTTTCCTCAGCACAAAGTTGGATTTTTTGTGAGGATTCTTGGCATAAAATACGTTGGCCTCTGCTGGAATCCTCAGCTCTGGGGAGAGAGGGGTGTACAAAAAGAAGGTGGCACTCAGGAGGCGCTCCCTAGGACACGCCAACATCTGAGAGCCTGTGCCAGAAAAGGCCAGAGCCACACACCTGAGAGCTCTCCAATTCAGCACCAATACCAACAAAGACAGCCTCCACAGTCCTCCCTGAGGAAGAACTAGGCAGAGCACTTCAACAGACCTAATGTCTGTTCCTACCGAAGGCTTTGGACTCCAGAATATCTCAGGTCCTCTTGCATCTGCCAAAGCACACCACTAGGGTTTGCATCTGAAATCTCCCACAAAAGGCTCCTGTGCCGAAGATTCAGTCCACACATGAGTCATCTTCATAGGTGGGTTTGGAGGGAAGCATTGGATGGTGAGTGCTCTGATGTCAACATGAAATTCTCATTCAAGATGAATACACTACTGGGGGGTGGGAGGGACTGGAAGAAAGGTTGAGCATGGTTGGAGTAAGACCTAAATAGGGTTGTGCCCTGGGCAACCGTACCTTGTTCCTGTTGGCTCCACTGAATCCTCATTCTCCAAGGAGAGGTCCTCCCTCTCCATCTTTCTCTCTCTCCCTCTCTGCCAGCCTCGTTCTCTCTCTCCCAGTCTATGCCTTTGTGGCAAGGGCTGAGGAGCTCTCCACTGCCACACACTAGAGCTTTATGGACAGCCTCAGTGCACAACCAAAGAGAAAGCTATGAAACCCAGAGAAAAAAGCCTAGGATTCCTCCTCTGAGTTATTTTCCTCAAGTATGGCCACAGTGAGGACAGGCTGACCAGCACGGATACCACGTTAGAGCCATGCTTCTGCGTTGGTGGAGCCCGCCTCCATGTGAACCAGGCTTCTGAGAATGGAGGCCACATTCCAAATACTGCCCTACTGAGAACAATGGTTCCAAAGACCAGCAAAGGGACTGCTTCCCTCCAACATGGTGTATGGCCCAGTGGTGCCATGACCCCGAGTGGGGGAATACAACAGCCGCTTCTCCTTCCTCTGAACATGTGTTTCCTGTCGCCCTCCTCTAACCTAGAGCCTGTTCTCCATCCCTTCTGGGTTGGATGTGGAGATCTCTGCTATGAATTTCTTAGGCTACCAAGGCCCCAGACAGACTTCCTCTTCCATAGACTCTACTAACCTAACAGTAGGTTAAGATAGGAGACAAGTGATCCTAGAACTCATAGGGATGGTGGTCTTCAGGGTACATAGGCTGGGATAATGGCTGCTGTGGTGTTTGGCTCACAAAAACCAACCAACCAACCAACGAAAAAGCGCTGGCATTATTATCAGATGAGCTCTGTGGCTACGTGCTCAGGAAGCCCTCATCTGACTTTAGTTAGGGATCACAACCTGGCTATTGTGATCACTCCTTGCCTAGTGGACTCAGGTGCGTAAGACCATGGAATTTATGCAAAAACAGATGATTCAGGCTGTCTCCCAGGCTGTGTTTTCTTCCCAATTTCATCCTGTTACTGCTTGCTAGAATCCTGGCAATGCTCTGCCCAGGCAGTGGTTTTTTGGTCACACAGAAGGCTTTCAATAGTACTGCTTCAGTCCACAAAATGCCAGTTCCCTCTTTAGCCCATGCATTCCCATGTTCCTTTGAAACCACTCCTATCCCAGACCATGAAAACATACTGCTCCTGGAGAGAGGCTTTCCTCCTCACTCCTCAAAGATGTCAGCTTTGGATGCCTGTTCATGTCCAGGGGAGGGCACCTGGTGGGGAGCCGCAATATCCACCGGGGTATACCATTGGACCTCAAGACCTTCCACCAGCAGAAGTGCAGTTGGCTTTGTGCACGAACCCAACACACCTGTTGGAGTGTTCTTGGGGGTCAGAGACTACTCTTTGTTGCTAAGAGTTGACCTGAGTCCACATCCTGACCCTTGCTCTCTGCTATCTGATTGTCTCACTTACTCTGACGGCGAGAGATGATTTGGCCCAGCTCATAATCCTCTGGATTCTCCTCAGTAAGGAAGTGTAGGTCGAGGGTGCTGCGGATGACGACAGGAGCCCTATCGTGGCAGGTCACCTGGAGCAGCATGGGAGACAGGCCTTCAGGAAATGGGCCTTGAAGTGACTACTCAAGGACAGTGGGCAGGGGCATTCTGGAGGCACCTCCACTCTAAATACAAGGGCAACATCCATGACCCTACTACCCGAGGCTGACCTCCTGCTCATCGTGTGGGCTCTTCCCACAGGCTACTAGCCCAATCCTTGTACATAGGACTTCCTGGGCCTGCCATTGCTCTTTGTGGAGCTGCACTCCTCTCGGAGTGAAAGGACCCCACTACCTGCATACAGATGCAATCTCATCCCACAAGTTGGGAGGAATGGGACAATAGCCTCCAAGATCCCAGGTCTGCCCGAGGATGCAGGCGGCATTGGGAATGGCCTAGGCACAAAACCTAGAGGCTTTGGTCTGGATTGCCAGGGCCAAAAACAGACCCAGGAACATGACCACACACAGGAGAGCTGAAAGATAGCCATGAGAGCTCCTGGCCTCCAGAGGCTCAGTGCTGGCTGGGATGTAGGAGGCCACCTCATCCGGCAAGGGTGGTCATTGGGTTACCTGGACATTTAGTGTGCTTGCTCCACATCCATATCGACTCTGCAGAGAGACTCTCTCAGCTCCTTGTTCAAGGAACATGGAGAACCTCACACTGCTGTCCTCCTCCATAGACGTCAGCATCCCATACAAGGGAACCTGCAACCTAGTTCCTGTCCTATTCTCATCTGTCACCCATACCTGTCCCTGCCCTTCTGGACTGCATGCTGCCACCTGACACACAGACTCCCTCAGACATGGCAGTGGACAAGCTGCTGCACTCGCTCATCTCAGCTCCAGCCCTTCACACTGACCTCTCCCTTCTTGATTCCCATCTATCCTCCTGATCATCCAGAAGCTCCAAATTCAAGAGGGCATGAGTAGTCCATGGTATTGGACCAGTGTCTGCTCCCCACCCAGGTGTAAGCACCACGGGACACCCCTGCTCCCTGGCTTACCAGAACACTCTTGGCCATCTCTGGACTTTGTGTTTCTAAGTGGACACGAATTAAGCAGGTGTCTCCCACCTGCTTGTGGGAAAGCGGCCTGGAGGACTTGCAGGTTGATTCTGAGAACTGTGGGGGATGGAACATCAGCAAACCCAGAAACAGAAAGCCACCCCAGACTGTCAGTTGGCTCTATGGGCTTCCAGCAAATATGTCCAGGTGCTGAGGCTTCTTATTTCCTCAGGTCGGAGTGGAATGGCAGCACATGCACAGCTTGAATAAGGTAGGTGTTTACCTCCTTTCCCTTGACCTGGGGGCATTTCCTCACCATGAAATATTGTATTCCCAGATTCATGGACAGACACACGAGTGAGTGGTCAGAGACCTTGATTTCTGCAGAGCGAAGTGGAGAGAATTGTTAGGTGGCACTCAAGGATTATACCACAAAACACCCACAACCCCTGAGAGTCTCCGCCAGGCCCATCACACTTTGGTATTTTGGGGCCAAGGCCCACTTTCTCTTGGCTGTCCGTTATCCTGAGCCCACTGTGGATCATGTCTCCCCACTGTCTGATTGTCCTACTTACTCTCATCCTCAGACATCATATACAGCAGCTCAAAGTTGTCCACATCCTCATGCTGCAACAAATTTTGGTCCAAGGCCCTGCGGATGAGGCTTGTCACCATCTCCTGAAAGGTCACCTGGATCAGGGTGGGACAAATGTCATCAGAGAATGGCTTTTAGAAGAGCTACCCAGAAGACTGTGGTCAAACATTCAGGAGAAATCTCAGCTACATATACAAGGGCACAATCTTGTTATCCTGCTACCTGAGTGTGTCCTCCATATACCACCTGGGTTCTTGCAATGTGCTACTAGAACAATCCTGGTACAAATATCTGCCTGTACCTGCCATCTCCCCTCCCCCTGGGGAGCCACATTCCACTCATGTCAAAGGACCAAACTGCCTATGCACAGACACACTCTCATCTCACTGAGATGAGAGCAATGGGCCAGGGATCTGCGCACCAAGTGTGATCTGGGATGCAGGCTGCCTTTGTGGGTGGAAGAGGCAGATGCACTGAAAATTTGGGTCCTGACTGCCACGACACAAAACAGACTCAGATACAAGAGTGTGCACTTGAGTGCTTCATGATAGCGTTGAGAGGCCCTGGCCTCTGGAAGCTCGGTGCGGGTCTGGTTGTCATGATGTACTTGACTCAGCACTGGCAGTCACTGAACATGTCTCCTCTGCAGCTGGACACCTGCAGCATTAGCGTGTCTACTGCACATCCATAGAAATTCTGCCAAGAACCCCTTTAGCTCCGTATTTACCTACATGCAAAGCCTAACATTCCGAAGCTTTGGCATGACCCCCCAGGTGATCCCGACCCCAAATTCCTACACCTAGTCATGCTAAGGAGGTTCTCTTCCCTGCCACCAGGAACACATCCCCTCCTACACATGTGACAAGTCACTGCCACCTCCTCTGCTCCAACTTCACTCATTGAGAATACCAAGTTCTAGGCACTGCAGCCTGCACCCTGGACATATCTCTGCCTTCATCTGTCCACAGCACTTCCGTCTGCACTTCTGGCCTGCAAAACCCACAATACACAGGCCCACTCACCACTGAAGCTGGGCATGCTGATGCTCTCCCTCCTCAGGTCAAGCCCTTAAGACGGACCTCTCTCTTCTTTATTTCCCACCATAGCCCTGGGGTTGGCTGTGTCTCCTGCCTTCCACTGTGTGGACACCCAGGAGGCAGCCCTGCTGTCGGGCTTACCGGGATGCGCTTTGTCTCCCTCAGGCTCTGTCCCTCTAGGAGGACGTGAACAACGCGGCTGTCTTCCACCTGCTCGCTGGAGTGAAGCAGTGAGGAGCTGCTACTCACAGCTGCTGGGGTCCTGGATGCCACTGCCACAGAAGGTTCCAAGAACTGTGGGGGATGACAACATCAGCAAAGCCCAGCAACTGCACCCCACCCAGCCTGGCAGTTGGCTCTGTGGGCATTCTACAACATCCATCCAGAACCTGAGGTTCTTGTCCCCTTGGAGGATGTGGAGTGGCACCAGGAGTAAAGACTGAAGAAGGTGGCTGTTTTGGGAACAAGAGATCCAGCACCTGCTGGGTGGGGATGAAATCCCAGGAGATTAACCCCATGTTGCTGCTGAAATGTAGGTTCCTCCCACAAATGACAGGCAGGAGCTCATTCCTAAGCTGGTCCTGCCTGTAAGGTTCAAGGCTCTGAACCCTGAAGGGCTCCTCCGTGTTCTGATCATTTTCACCCTGGGTTGGGACCAAGAATGGTGGGTTCAAAATGGAAATGGTGACAAACAGAAAAATGACTTGTGCCAATACACTAGGGTCAAAGCACAATGGGACAGTTCCCATCAGTACAAACACACACACACACACACACACACACACACACACACACACACACACAGAGTCAGAATAGGAGTCCTGGGCCATTCATCAGGGATCAGACTAGAGGGCCTGCTGGGCTCACCTGCCCTGTGCTACTCACTGTTACTCTTGAGCTCCTCTGCGACAATCGCCAGAGGCTCTGGCGTCTAAGATGAAGCCTCACCCAGTGTATCCACAAAAGGGCTAGTTGGCCCCCCTGAGATTCCTGGGAGCCTGAGGCTCGGCATTGTCTGCAACCACAGGAGAACATCCTTCTCCCTCCAGTGGCTCCAACCAAGTGAGCTCGGATGGCTTGGTCAGTGAAGTGGGTGCCTGGATACCAGGGTTCCATGTTCTGTTTGATCCATTGTCAAGGCAATGATGTCATTTCCTGTGCCCATACCTGAGCCTCTTTTCACATAAGACCACTTTCAACAGCCCTATGGGCTGCCGATTTCTCCTCCATGCCTACCCATCTCAGGTGCGCAGGTCTTCACCAACAACTACCCAAACATCCCCACCAGCATCTGCCCTGCTTGGTGCCACTAGAGTTCCAGCTTGGAGCCTTCAAAAATGCATTCACAACCAGTCCTTCCCTCTCAGCAGCTTTTGGACCCTGGTCCCATCATTGTGCAACTCATGGTGTGCCCAGTCTTTTCTGGAAAGTAGGGTAGCATCTAATCTCTAGGGTTTATTGTGTCTATTGGCCCATAACACCCTCTGTTCTCTCTGAAACCAGAGATGGGACTCACAGGTGGCTAAAGCACAAATGTAGAGATGGGATAATCACAAGAAAGGGAGAGACAAAGAATGCACCCTAACTCAATCAGGCCTGTGTCCCACACAGGGACATGGCCAATGTCCGTCCCATCGTGGCTGCAGTTCCCTCTCTACACCATGGCAAGTTGGAGGGGACTGAGATGCAGAGGCTGCTCCCCTCTGCCATACAACTTCCCAAGGCTTCTCCTAAGATTTCAAAAGGGCCAAGTGTGTCTAGTGTTGGGGTCTCACAGAGACTCCGAGGTACCACAGCATCCTGCTGCCCAGAACCGGTTCACCCCTCACCTCAAGGGGGCTCAGCCTCTGGATTCATGGGAATTGAAGTGGGTACAGGTGATGGGATATCACCTCCAAGACTGAGTTATGCCAAGTCCATGACCCCTGTCTGCATCCCTGTCTCCAGCACCACTCCCCCCTCTCTCTTTCCTCCTCAGAGCAAACAAATCCATTTAGCAAGTGTGTCCTGTGATAAAGACATGACGGTCACCCATCCTCTCATTACAAAAACACTGAGGCTCAGCCAACATGGATCCTACAGGGAACACAGGAATAAACTCAGACTCCGATCCTCCCAGCCAAGCCTCAGTGGAGCCTGGACTCCCAGCCTCCTGAGTCAAGGAAACAGAGGTTCCTAGCCGAGCCACCTTGGATGCAGCCGCACACAAACTGAACTCATCAATGCCCCTTGCTCTCAGTTGTGAGTAAGAGGGGAAGTGGTGTTTCACAACCCTGGACATCAAGTGCTGTCTCCAGGCGTTGGGGTGTGCCCTGGCCTCTGTCTATCTGCCCAGGCTCTCCAACCCACACTGGCCTCTTACCCAACCTCCTCCTAGGGCCAAACTCAATCCTGCCTCTCAATTTCTGCTGCCTTCCCCAACACACTGCTCCCCAAAATGAGCAGGGCTGGCTCTCGGTTATCATGCTGGTGCCAGCAGCAATGCCACCCCACTGACATAATTCTGAGTCCCAACCTAGGCACTCCAGCTGTCTTTGCCACACCTGGCCTGTTTGGGCTCTGGCTCTTGCTCTTTTCTTTCATGTGCATGTGTTTTGAGGTTTTGAGTTTCTCCCACTGCAGAACTGCAGCTGTGGCAGGGTAGAGCTCATGAGGGTGACATTCTGAGCCACATCCAATCCCATCAGGACTGTTCACTGGGGTGACTGCTGGAACACAGTGATGAGTGAACACATGGGAGGTGGTTGGACCCACCTTGCCTCTGAGTGGCTTCCTTTCAGGACAGGAATGTAGGCATGGGAGCCCCTGGCGTGGGATGCTTTGCACAAGGCGTGACCATGGGCTCTCTTTCCTGGCAAAAATGGCTCCACTCAGCATGGAGAGCACTGTCATTCCTGGTGGCTAACAACAGCCCTGGACCCCAGAAAGGAACCCACACTCAAGATTAACGTCTGAGTGTGCGTGTCCTCGAGGAAATGAGGTCTCCTGATCCCAGGTGCAAACGGGTAAGTCCTCTAACTCCAGGGGCCATGAAGGGACATCTGAGTTTCCCTTGTCCTTCTTTCCCTCTCTAACTAACCACAGTTAGGACCCTGGCCTCATTCCCCAGTGAGGATCATTAGGCTCCATAAAGGACAGTCTCTAAGATGCTCAGTGGACCAACACCCTCTGCACAACCCATAACCCTATTCACCCAAGAGGCAAGAGGATTTCTATTCAGGAAAACCAGGAAAGGGAGAGCCTTTCTCAAGGACACAAGGACATTAGTGAGTGAGGGAGTGATTAATGGATGGAGAACTATTTCCAACACCAACTTCCAGGAGCATATATGGCCCCCTGGAGAATTCTGCAGTGTGTTGGTGATTAAGGAGAACGTGTGAATTCAGGGGTCACTAGGTCCTCTCAGCCATAAGGAGGGAAACTGCCATAAAGGAACTAGGACAAGGGTGCGAGGAATGCTCACTGGTGGGAGATCGGAAGGAAGGAAAGTGTACTCATTAGAAAAGTGTCGCCTGAAAATTCTTAGCCAGCCAAAAGCCATGCGAACTTGTGTGGGAAAAGAGTCTTTGCACAGTGATGAAGCTAAGAGCTCACATGATGGAACACAGCATCAACTGGGACCAAATCCAATATCTGATATTCTTGTAGGAAGAGGAGAGTCTGGACCCAGATACCAGGGAGACTGGGGGATACCGGATATGTGAGGTTGGAGCCAGGGCGGGATGCCCATATGGGAACCACAGATCGTGGGCAGCAATAGGAGAGTGGGCAAGGGCTGGGAGAGTTGGGGAGACAGTCCCCTTGAAACCTGGGAGGGGTTATGGCACTGGGACAGCCCAACACCTACTGTGTTGAGCCTCTGGAGCTCAACGGAAGACACTTCCTCTGTTGTCGGCCACCCAGTTAACAGAGTTTGGTTGCAGCAGCCTAGGACCCAGCTGAAGGTCTGAGCATGTTGGCCATGCAGGTTGGATCTGGACCACAGACACCCTCATCAGAGATTGTAGGGTCTCAGCCCTGAGGCAAGACAGGCACTAAGTCAGGCCAGGTGGGGAAACGGATAGGCACACACTCTGGGGGCTGGTGCCTGTGTTACTGGGAGCACTTCTGATCGCAATTCCCTGATCTGCTGCCAACACAGGCTACAGAGGAGGGTACAGAAACACAGACCACGGATCTGCCCCACTCAGTGGGCCCAGGCCAACACCAAACCCAGCAGCCTCGTGCCATACCCAATGAGTCTCGAAGCGGCCCCCTCTTCCCATCCTGAGAGCTCTTCCCTTCCTCATGTGCCAATAGCTCCCTACTGTCACTGGCAATATCTACTCTGTGAGATGTCAACATCCGTGGGTACTGTTCTCTCATCCCAGGACAGTGTGGTCCCACACACCCTGGTGAAATGGGCCACCTGGAGGCTGGACCTGGAGGTTGTTGAGGCTGAATGGCAGCGGTGGTCCTCTGGCACTTAATATTATTTAAGTTAATAAAAAACAAAAACAAAAACAAAAAACGGGTCTTGGTGCTCAAAAATGTTTGATTTGCATATTCTCATCCCCTAACCCCAATATTTTCATTATTTCCTCACATATGAAATCTTACTAGCATAAAGGTAATTTCGTATTAAACAAAGTGGATTGAAATAACATTGGTAAAAATAATCAATCACCATACTTTCAATTTTTGTTCTGCTTTCCTATTAGAAACCACTTGGATACAAGAGAACAGAGGACAGACTCATGGAAATGCTTGAAATGACAAGAAGCTCCCACTCAAGCTCAGCATTCAGTCCTGGACAGGGTAAGACCAGGCCACTTTGACATCTGTGCCAAAGAGTCTACCAGACAGAATCCTCTGACTGATCCCTGACTGAGCCATAGGAACTGGCTAGAAAAGCCTTCACATCCTCAATACATTCTTCACGTCAGAATACTTGACAACCATTGATATCCATCTCTCGTTAACTTGCTCCCCAGCCAACCATTCTTCAACAAATTCAAAGGAGTAACTCATGCAAGCACACAGAAAGGGGTGTTCACTACACACATCCATGTGCGAAAAAGACAACTGGTATTTCTTGTTTGGGCTATTTCAAATGAAATCCCTTCTGCATGACCTCCACAAACCAAAGGAAAATATTTGTGAAATTCCCACGTAGAAGACAAGATACACTTGCCAAGGAGGCAGTGGCAAGAATTTTGACACTCCAAATGTAGAGTGTGTGTTTAGGAAGCAGTCACAGTTTCCATGAGAGAGTCCCATGAAATCAATTAGGAAGATCCATGCTCTAGCCCTACCATGCAAGTGATGTGACTCGAAAGAGTCACTTAGTCTTAGTAACCATCATCACTAACAACTAAGTCAATGAATAAAGGTCCTCAGGTGCCAAGCTACAAAATGTGGGATGAGCATGGATGAGGATGGGTGGGAGAAGTCTCCAACTCTAACACAATTAGGGAAGGATGTGCTGACCTCAAGTGGCTGGGGGGCTGGGATCCTGCCACAGAGGGGGATTCCAAACCTCACATCCCCTGACCCAGGCCAGAAGACCAGGTAGAGTCCAAGGACCCTGGGGTGGCCCAATGGCAATAAAGGTCAAA
The DNA here is from genome assembly GCF_045843805.1 of Urocitellus parryii. Lineage (NCBI taxonomy): Eukaryota > Metazoa > Chordata > Mammalia > Rodentia > Sciuridae > Urocitellus > Urocitellus parryii. Next base: position 53,360,307 of record NC_135548.1, on the reverse strand, counting down.
AGGAACTAGGGATCTGCCTGGTCCCTCAATCCCCTACTCTGAGCAGGGCTGCATGACGAGGCCAGAGGCCATCCACAGCAATCTGCCTTTACAGGAAAACAGGGACTGCAGGCTGCCTCTGGCTCACTGAATCAGGGTGGTGTTTTCATAAAGCAAGACCACTTCCTCACATTTGACCAGCAGCTCATGTGTTGACAGCACAATGACTGACTTGACTCAGGCCCTGATGAATGAAATAGAAAATTCATAGCAAACCCATCTTTAGCTCTTCCACATCATCAGGGGCTCTGATTCAATTCCGTCCAGAAAGGTGTCTGAAATGATTTCTAAACATGCTGGGGACTCACCTCTGTGTGGAACTTTTCAGGAAAAAGGGGATCAAATCTCATGAAGCAACTCTTCTCTCTTCTAGCCCATGGGCAATGCAAGGAACCTGCATGATACCAGAGGCTCACTTCTCTCTTCTCATGTCTTCTGGAAAGGATTCGTTAATGCTTCCTGCAAGGTGAAGCAGAAGCCTGCATCCCCAGCGGCACAGAAGTGTTTTAGGGCAGTGTCTCCCTTAAAACCCAAAAATAAAAAAACAGGTCATTCAACAGGCACATGGATTCGAGTACATGTTCAATGATCCCTCCTCCCTGGAGCCTTCCACATGCCCATCTTCCACATTCACAGAGCAATGCTTGGCCATTCTCAAGACCAGGAGACCATGATGCTCCTCACCAGGAAGTCAATAAGGAACATGAAGAGAGCAGCATGGATTGCAGAAGGTGGCACATCAAGGATCTTCAGCTCTGCTGCTAGAACACAAGAGCTTAACTTCAGTATTGACTTTTTGCCAGCTACCAAGTACGATAGCAGTGTCAAGCCCAATATGCAGATATGCAAGTAGTAGGTGACACCCCGCATCCATTCACAAAAGTGGGCAACATCTGCATCAGAACAAGGAAGTATCTTACCCTTACTCATAAAAATCATCAGAAACAAAATAAAATGGATGCAAGACTTCTCATTTCACTATTAGGTAGCTGTTGGAATTCCCTATTAAATAATACCTCCTCCAAAATAAAAAGTATCTCAGACATGTGTCAACTATTCAATGGATGACATTTTAAAAACTATGGACTTTACTTAATATTTATGTATGCTATATCCCTGCCTAAGGCTCTATGAGAAAGGAGCACATAGAATTGGATCTTTGAAAATCTCACATTTGCTGATAAATATTACTGCTGATCTCAGGCATGGCGAAGTGAAAAGTGGGACTTTGGATATTCCAAGAATGCTATGTTGTGGGATTGGTGTCCCTGATTCATACATAGCATATGGTTTCTATGAAATCCAGTGAGGGAGCAGGAGTAACGAAGCTGATTGCACAGATGACCTCAGGGAATACTGACAGATAGGCCAAATGAAAAATATGCTCCAGCTAACCATTGGTATTTGGGCTTCTGATCCCAGTCCTGTTTTTAAAAAAGGTGCAGACAGGCAGTGTTCATTAAAAACTGTCTACCATGTAAAAGTGGGTAATTTAAATGGCATCTAGTTACACATCTGATAGAATGGTCGGGCAACATATGAATTTCATTCTAACAACAACAACAACAACAACAACAAAACATAGAAAATGAGACATAAAGATAAAACCTTGTCTTCACCAGGATGCCTAAAAATAGGTTTTATTTGGCTCATGCAAATAAATATCTTTCAATAGAATTTCTGATTTCTGAATGAATCCATTCAACTTCATACTGCACAGATCACAAGGTTTTCTTTACAGAATATTCTCTTCTTCTTCTTAAAGCCTCACATAGAAAATGTCTCACAGGACATAGGAGGGGAATGACCCAAAGGATGAGAGAATAGCTGGAACCGTTCTCAAATGTGCCCATGTAGCCTAAAGTTTGAAGGCATCTAATTGTACTCTAAAACAATTATGAACCTATTCGATCCATTATTAATAAATATCACCACTTTACCACTTGAACCAAATCACAGAAAATTGGAAACAGATGATCATTGGCTTTGATACCTTTACTTCTGTTTCATTACTCAGAGTCGATCAACTCTATACTTCAAGTGACACAGATTTATTACAGAATGCCTAAGATCCTAAGGATCTATTTTAGCTCAGCCCATGGTATTGCTTCATTATTTTATTATTTTGTAAGTAATAAAATATAACTTCATGTTGGATGATATATTCAAGCCATGAATATATCATCCAACATTGTTCTTCCCAAAATATTAGCCCAATTTCTGCGCGCGCTCACTTACTGTTCAGGAATTTTACTAATTGTTTGAAGGTTCTAGAGGACCTGTTAGACTCCTAATGGACAAACCATACAACATACTCCAGAGAACGGACGAGTGCCATAAGAAGAAAATAAGGTCAGCCTACAGCAATGGGCAGCTGCCTGCCCTCGGCTGGGAGGAGCCCTGGCCATGGCACCAGGGCTGCTGGGCAGCAGAAGCCTCCACAGCCCTGCAGGGAGCCTGGAGCACAGCTCTGCCTAACCATGCTCAGCCCTGGACAGATGCACATGAGTTCCCATCACAGGCTCGAGTGTGACAGTCCCAGGTGCATGCCTGTCATGCCAGCCACCAGGGAGGCTGAGGCAAGAGGAACGTTTGAGGTCAGCCTTGGCAACTTAGACCCCGAGGCAAAGGGGAAATACTTTTACAGGGGTCTCTGAGGGTGTAGCTCAGGTAGGTCACTTGCCTCACAGGCTCAAGGCCCTGGGTTCAATCCCCAGAACCCACGTACACACAAAAAGTGAACTTGGAATATTGTTTAAAATGATGGATCAGGTACACACAAGGACTTCAATATGACCTCTCTGAGGAGCTCAATTTGAGATCAGACTGAACAAAAGACCACCTGGACCATTGACTCAGTGTCTGAAACCCTCTGTGAGCATGGGAAGCACTGCTGGCAAGACACCAGAGGGCCAAAGCACTTGTGCCCCCTGCAGGGGCGTCTCTTGTCTACCGCCAAAGACTGTTCCCCTCCTGGGGCAGCTGAGAGCAAGCTGGGCCTTGGAGCAAGGACTAGTGCTTTAGATATAGACTATGCAAGCAAGGGGCAATGTCTTTAATAAAACTAAAATTAAAAAGTCACATTGAAAAAATTTTAAAAAGAAGAAAATAAGGTCAAGTAGAGGAAGCCCATTTTCACAGGAAAAAATCCCCCAGTGAAAAGCATCAGAATAGATACCAAGAAAAATACCAACAAACACAGTGTGCTCCCCCTATGTATCTACTCAACATGCAAAAGTTAGAAAGCTAGATAATACAATCCTGGCCACAGGTAGAGCTATGCAGAAGAGCCACCTGGCAGTGCTTAGTCAAAGAAGTAAACATGCACACTTTGACCTAGAAATTCCACCTGTGTGTAAACCAGGCGGTGCTTAAGCAGTTTCACAAGGGGACATGCACAGGGAAATTTATCCTCAGGTTCTTATAGAGTTGTCTGTGCTTACAGGGAGTTGATGGTTGTCAAGATGCCCACAGCTGCGAAAGTCAAAAGCTAAAAAAATAATAGATGCCAACCTGGATATATTAATAATCCCGTATCTATGATCACCTTCATAAGGTAGCTTCCCAACTTCTGTGTGGAAGTGTGTTTCTCCTTGGCCCTTACACTGTTGTGGAGACCACTAGGAGTTCAGCTTTGTGCAGGATCATCTGACCTGGACTTTTGGCAAGACCTGTACAGCCCTCACACATGCTCAGATGCTACAGGACTTTTCAGACCAGTCCAGACAACAGTAGGCATCCATTCATTGTCTGCACTCTACAGATTCCTAGATGCACGACATTCATTACCATCAAATGCAGAATTTTCATCAAAAACTAATATATATATCATTCAAATCTGAATCAAGAAAATCGGAAATATCCCCAAATCCAAAGAGTGGATCTCCATTGTGATGCTACAAGTGGAAAATTCCACAGCTGACCTCATGGGATGGTTCACAGTCAAAAGACAGCTGCATGAAAAATATTACATGACCTTCCTGCTATGTGAAAAGTGGCATGTGAAGTACACATGCATGTCTTCCTCAGACATGGGTTCATTTGCAAGACACCTTGTGCAATTGAAAATACTCCAAAAGGGGAGAAATCAGAACCATGTCTCCAAAGTATTTCAGCAGAGACCAACTCCATCTGTCTATCTATCTCTCAGTGAGTGTGTGTGCTCTTGTGTGTGTTTGTGTGTCTTTGTTTGTGTTTGTACCATCATAGCTGATACTTCATTGCCCCCATTGGAAAACTGACTCAGATAATGCCATCTGCCAAACTCCTAAAAACCAAAGTTCTTGCTGATAGAATGAAACATTCCTTCCTGTTGGTTTGGATGTGTCCTTTAGGAATCACTGCTACATTTAGTATACTCAAATCATCACAGTAGATCAGGTAACAAAAACATATATATTTTAAAATAATAATATATTAATGGAAACAACAAATACAGGATAGAGTAACAACTGTGTTACTAAACAAGGTCAAGGACAATGGCAAACTATAGATTCAAACTTTGAAGAAAATAGTAATCAATGTAAATATTCCTGGGCTGCCTCAGCCCCGCCCAGGCACACAGCCCCAGAATGGTTTTGCAAGCATCCTCAGGAGGGCTGGAGCCTTCTTTCCAGGACGAGAGGAAGGTTGAGGCTGGATCCACCCATCATTCTTTTGGGAGAGGCTCCTTTTCCCCAGCACAAAGTTGGATTTTTTGTGAGGATTCTTGGCATAAAATACGTTGGCCTCTGCTGGAATCCTCAGCTCTGGGGAGAGAGGGGTGTACAAAAAGAAGGTGGCACTCAGGAGGTGCTCCCTAGGACACGCCAACATCTGAGAGCCTGTGCCAGAAAAGGCCAGAGCCACACACCTGAGAGCTCTCCAATTCAGCACCAATACCAACAAAGACAGCCTCCACAGTCCTCCCTGAGGAAGAACTAGGCAGAGCACTTCAACAGACCTAATGTCTGTTCCTACCGAAGGCTTTGGACTCCAGAATATCTCAGGTCCTCTTGCATCTGCCAAAGCACACCACTAGGGTTTGCATCTGAAATCTGCCACAAAAGGTTCCTGTGCCGAAGATTCAGTCCCCACATGAGCCATCTTCATAGGTGGGTTTGGAGGGAAGCACTGTATGGTGAGTGCTCTGATGTCAACATGAAATTCTCATTCAAGATGAATACACTACTGGGGGGTGGGAGGGACTGGAAGAAAGGTTGAGCATGGTTGGAGTAAGACCTAAACAGGGTTGTGCCCTGGGCAACAGTACCTTGTTCCTGTTGGCTCCACTGAATCCTCATTCTCCAAGGAGAGGTCCTCCCTCTCCATCTTTCTCTCTCTCCCTCTCTGCCAGCCTCGTTCTCTCTCTCCCAGTCTATGCCTTTGTGGCAAGGGCTGAGGAGCTCTCCACTGCCACACACTAGAGCTTTATGGACAGCCTCAGTGCACAACCAAAGAGAAAGCTATGAAACCCAGAGAAAAAAGGCCTAGGATTCCTCCTCTGAGTTATTTTCCTCAAGTATGGCCACAGTGAGGACAGGCTGACCAGCGCGGATACCACGTTAGAGCCATGCTTCTGCGTTGGTGGAGCCCGCCTCCATGTGAACCAGGCTTCTGAGAATGGAGGCCACATTCCAAATACTGCCCTACTGAGAACAATGGTTCCAAAGACCAGCAAAGGGACTGCTTCCCTCCAACATGGCGTATGGCCCAGTGGTGCCATGACCCCGAGTGGGGGAATACAACAGCCGCTTCTCCTTCCTCTGAACATGTGTTTCCTGTCGCCCTCCTCTAACCTAGAGCCTGTTCTCCATCCCTTCTGGGTTGGATGTGGAGATCTCTGCTATGAATTTCTTAGGCTACCAAGGCCCCAGACAGACTTCCTCTTCCATAGACTCTACTAACCTAACAGTAGGTTAAGATAGGAGACAAGTGATCCTAGAACTCATAGGGATGGTGGTCTTCAGGGTACATAGGCTGGGATAATGGCTGCTGTGGTGTTTGGCTCACAAAAACCAACCAACCAACCAACGAAAAAGCGCTGGCATTATTATCAGATGAGCTCTGTGGCTACGTGCTCAGGAAGCCCTCATCTGACTTTAGTTAGGGATCACAACCTGGCTATTGTGATCACTCCTTGCCTAGTGGACTCAGGTGCGTAAGACCATGGAATTTATGCAAAAACAGATGATTCAGGCTGTCTCCCAGGCTGTGTTTTCTTCCCAATTTCATCCTGTTACTGCTTGCTAGAATCCTGGCAATGCTCTGCCCAGGCAGTGGTTTTTTGGTCACACAGAAGGCTTTCAATAGTACTGCTTCAGTCCACAAAATGCCAGTTCCCTCTTTAGCCCATGCATTCCCATGTTCCTTTGAAACCACTCCTATCCCAGACCATGAAAACATACTGCTCCTGGAGAGAGGCTTTCCTCCTCACTCCTCAAAGATGTCAGCTTTGGATGCCTGTTCATGTCCAGGGGAGGGCACCTGGTGGGGAGCCGCAATATCCACCGGGGTATACCATTGGACCTCAAGACCTTCCACCAGCAGAAGTGCAGTTGGCTTTGTGCACGAACCCAACACACCTGTTGGAGTGTTCTTGGGGGTCAGAGACTACTCTTTGTTGCTAAGAGTTGACCTGAGTCCACATCCTGACCCTTGCTCTCTGCTATCTGATTGTCTCACTTACTCTGACGGCGAGAGATGATTTGGCCCAGCTCATAATCCTCTGGATTCTCCTCAGTAAGGAAGTGTAGGTCGAGGGCGCTGCGGATGACGACAGGAGCCCTATCGTGGCAGGTCACCTGGAGCAGCATGGGAGACAGGCCTTCAGGAAATGGGCCTTGAAGTGACTACTCAAGGACAGTGGGCAGGGGCATTCTGGAGGCACCTCCACTCTAAATACAAGGGCAACATCCATGACCCTACTACCCGAGGCTGACCTCCTGCTCATCGTGTGGGCTCTTCCCACAGGCTACTAGCCCAATCCTTGTACATAGGACTTCCTGGGCCTGCCATTGCTCTTTGTGGAGCTGCACTCCTCTCGGAGTGAAAGGACCCCACTACCTGCATACAGATGCAATCTCATCCCACAAGTTGGGAGGAATGGGACAATAGCCTCCAAGATCCCAGGTCTGCCCGAGGATGCAGGCGGCATTGGGAATGGCCTAGGCACAAAACCTAGAGGCTTTGGTCTGGATTGCCAGGGCCAAAAACAGACCCAGGAACATGACCACACACAGGAGAGCTGAAAGATAGCCACGAGAGCTCCTGGCCTCCAGAGGCTCAGTGCTGGCTGGGATGTAGGAGGGCACCTCATCCGGCAAGGGTGGTCATTGGGTTACCTGGACATTTAGTGTGCTTGCTCCACATCCATATCGACTCTGCAGAGAGACTCTCTCAGCTCCTTGTTCAAGGAACATGGAGAACCTCACACTGCTGTCCTCCTCCATAGACGTCAGCATCCCATACAAGGGAACCTGCAACCTAGTTCCTGTCCTATTCTCATCTGTCACCCATACCTGTCCCTGCCCTTCTGGACTGCATGCTGCCACCTGACACACAGACTCCCTCAGACATGGCAGTGGACAAGCTGCTGCACTCGCTCATCTCAGCTCCAGCCCGTCACACTGACCTCTCCCTTCTTGATTCCCATCTATCCTCCTGATCATCCAGAAGCTCCAAATTCAAGAGGGCATGAGTAGTCCATGGTATTGGACCAGTGTCTGCTCCCCACCCAGGTGTAAGCACCACGGGACACCCCTGCTCCCAGGCTTACCAGAACACTCTTGGCCATCTCTGGACTTTGTGTTTCTAAGTGGACACGAATTAAGCAGGTGTCTCCCACCTGCTTGTGGGAAAGCGGCCTGGAGGACTTGCAGGTTGATTCTGAGAACTGTGGGGGATGGAACATCAGCAAACCCAGAAACAGAAAGCCACCCCAGACTGTCAGTTGGCTCTATGGGCTTCCAGCAAATATGTCCAGGTGCTGAGGCTTCTTATTTCCTCAGGTCGGAGTGGAATGGCAGCACATGCACAGCTTGAATAAGGTAGGTGTTTACCTCCTTTCCCTTGACCTGGGGGCGTTTCCTCACCATGAAATATTGTATTCCCAGATTCATGGACAGACACACGAGTGAGTGGTCAGAGACCTTGATTTCTGCAGAGCGAAGTGGAGAGAATTGTTAGGTGGCACTCAAGGATTATACCACAAAACACCCACAACCCCTGAGAGTCTCCGCCAGGCCCATCACACTTTGGTATTTTGGGGCCAAGGCCCACTTTCTCTTGGCTGTCAGTTATCCTGAGCCCACTGTGGATCATGTCTCCCCACTGTCTGATTGTCCTACTTACTCTCATCCTCAGACATCATATACAGCAGCTCAAAGTTGTCCACATCCTCATGCTGCAACAAATTTTGGTCCAAGGCCCTGCGGATGAGGCTTGTCACCGTCTCCTGAAAGGTCACCTGGATCAGGGTGGGACAAATGTCATCAGAGAATGGCTTTTAGAAGAGCTACCCAGAAGACTGTGGTCAAACATTCAGGAGAAATCTCAGCTACATATACAAGGGCACAATCTTGTTATCCTGCTACCTGAGTGTGTCCTCCATATACCACCTGGGTTCTTGCAATGTGCTACTAGAACAATCCTGGTACAAATATCTGCCTGTACCTGCCATCTCCCCTCCCCCTGGGGAGCCACATTCCACTCATGTCAAAGGACCAAACTGCCTATGCACAGACACACTCTCATCTCACTGAGATGAGAGCAATGGGCCAGGGATCTGCGCACCAAGTGTGATCTGGGATGCAGGCTGCCTTTGTGGGTGGAAGAGGCAGATGCACTGAAAATTTGGGTCCTGACTGCCACGACACAAAACAGACTCAGATACAAGAGTGTGCACTTGAGTGCTTCATGATAGCTTTGAGAGGCCCTGGCCTCTGGAAGCTCGGTGCGGGTCTGGTTGTCATGATGTACTTGACTCAGCACTGGCAGTCACTGAACATGTCTCCTCTGCAGCTGGACACCTGCAGCATTAGCGTGTCTACTGCACATCCATAGAAATTCTGCCAAGAACCCCTTTAGCTCCGTATTTACATACATGCAAAGCCTAACATTCCGAAGCTTTGGCATGACCCCCCAGGTGATCCCGACCCCAAATTCCTACACCTAGTCATGCTAAGGAGGTTCTCTTCCCTGCCACCAGGAACACATCCCCTCCTACACATGTGACAAGTCACTGCCACCTCCTCTGCTCCAACTTCACTCATTGAGAATACCAAGTTCTAGGCACTGCAGCCTGCACCCTGGACATATCTCTGCCTTCATCTGTCCACAGCACTTCCGTCTGCACTTCTGGCCTGCAAAACCCACAATACACAGGCCCACTCACCACTGAAGCTGGGCATGCTGATGCTCTCCCTCCTCAGGTCAAGCCCTTAAGACGGACCTCTCTCTTCTTTATTTCCCACCATAGCCCTGGGGTTGGCTGTGTCTCCTGCCTTCCACTGTGTGGACACCCAGGAGGCAGCCCTGCTGTCGGGCTTACCGGGATGCGCTTTGTCTCCCTCAGGCTCTGTCCCTCTAGGAGGACGTGAACAACGCGGCTGTCTTCCACCTGCTCGCTGGAGTGAAGCAGTGAGGAGCTGCTACTCACAGCTGCTGGGGTCCTGGATGCCACTGCCACAGAAGGTTCCAAGAACTGTGGGGGATGACAACATCAGCAAAGCCCAGCAACTGCACCCCACCCAGCCTGGCAGTTGGCTCTGTGGGCATTCTACAACATCCATCCAGAACCTGAGGTTCTTGTCCCCTTGGAGGATGTGGAGTGGCACCAGGAGTAAAGACTGAAGAAGGTGGCTGTTTTGGGAACAAGAGATCCAGCACCTGCTGGGTGGGGATGAAATCCCAGGAGATTAACCCCATGTTGCTGCTGAAATGTAGGTTCCTCCCACAAATGACAGGCAGGAGCTCATTCCTAAGCTGGTCCTGCCTGTAAGGTTCAAGGCTCTGAACCCTGAAGGGCTCCTCCGTGTTCTGATCATTTTCACCCTGGGTTGGGACCAAGAATGGTGGGTTCAAAATGGAAATGGTGACAAACAGAAAAATGACTTGTGCCAATACACTAGAGTCAAAGCACAATGGGACAGTTCCCATCAGTACAAACACACACACACACACACACACACACACACACACACACAGAGTCAGAATAGGAGTCCTGGGCCATTCATCAGGGATCAGACTAGAGGGCCTGCTGGGCTCACCTGCCCTGTGCTACTCACTGTTACTCTTGAGCTCCTCTGTGACAATCGCCAGAGGCTCTGGCGTCTAAGATGAAGCCTCACCCAGTGTATCCACAAAAGGGCTAGTTGGCCCCCCTGAGATTCCTGGGAGCCTGAGGCTCGGCATTGTCTGCAACCACAGGAGAACATCCTTCTCCCTCCAGTGGCTCCAACCAAGTGAGCTCGGATGGCTTGGTCAGTGAAGTGGGTGCCTGGATACCAGGGTTCCATGTTCTGTTTGATCCATTGTCAAGGCAATGATGTCATTTCCTGTGCCCATACCTGAGCCTCTTTTCACATAAGACCACTTTCAACAGCCCTATGGGCTGCCGATTTCTCCTCCATGCCTACCCATCTCAGGTGCGCAGGTGTTCACCAACAACTACCCAAACATCCCCACCAGCATCTGCCCTGCTTGGTGCCACTAGAGTTCCAGCTTGGAGCCTTCAAAAATGCATTCACAACCAGTCCTTCCCTCTCAGCAGCTTTTGGACCCTGGTCCCATCATTGTGCAACTCATGGTGTGCCCAGTCTTTTCTGGAAAGTAGGGTAGCATCTAATCTCTAGGGTTTATTGTGTCTATTGGCCCATAACACCCTCTGTTCTCTCTGAAACCAGAGATGGGACTCACAGGTGGCTAAAGCACAAATGTAGAGATGGGATAATCACAAGAAAGGGAGAGACAAAGAATGCACCCTAACTCAATCAGGCCTGTGTCCCACACAGGGACATGGCCAATGTCTGTCCCATCGTGGCTGCAGTTCCCTCTCTACACCATGGCAAGTTGGAGGGGACTGAGATGCAGAGGCTGCTCCCCTCTGCCATACAACTTCCCAAGGCTTCTCCTAAGATTTCAAAAGGGCCAAGTGTGTCTAGTGTTGGGGTCTCACAGAGACTCCGAGGTACCACAGCATCCTGCTGCCCAGAACCGGTTCACCCCTCACCTCAAGGGGGCTCAGCCTCTGGATTCATGGGAATTGAAGTGGGTACAGGTGATGGGATATCACCTCCAAGACTGAGTTATGCCAAGTCCATGACCCCTGTCTGCATCCCTGTCTCCAGCACCACTCCCCCCTCTCTCTTTCCTCCTCAGAGCAAACAAATCCATTTAGCAAGTGTGTCCTGTGATAAAGACATGACGGTCACCCATCCTCTCATTACAAAAACACTGAGGCTCAGCCAACATGGATCCTACAGGGAACACAGGCATAAACTCAGACTCCGATCCTCCCAGCCGAGCCTCAGTGGAGCCTGGACTCCCAGCCTCCTGAGTCAAGGAAACAGAGGTTCCTAGCCGAGCCACCTTGGATGCAGCCGCACACAAACTGAACTCATCAATGCCCCTTGCTCTCAGTTGTGAGTAAGAGGGGAAGTGGTGTTTCACAACCCTGGACATCAAGTGCAGTCTCCAGGCGTTGGGGTGTGCCCTGGCCTCTGTCTATCTGCCCAGGCTCTCCAACCCACACTGGCCTCTTACCCAACCTCCTCCTAGGGCCAAACTCAATCCTGCCTCTCAATTTCTGCTGCCTTCCCCAACACACTGCTCCCCAAAATGAGCAGGGCTGGCTCTCGGTTATCATGCTGGTGCCAGCAGCAATGCCACCCCACTGACATAATTCTGAGTCCCAACCTAGGCACTCCAGCTGTCTTTGCCACACCTGGCCTGTTTGGGCTCTGGCTCTTGCTCTTTTCTTTCATGTGCATGTGTTTTGAGGTTTTGAGTTTCTCCCACTGCAGAACTGCAGCTGTGGCAGGGTAGAGCTCATGAGGGTGACATTCTGAGCCACATCCAATCCCATCAGGACTGTTCACTGGGGTGACTGCTGGAACACAGTGATGAGTGAACACATGGGAGGTGGTTGGACCCACCTTGCCTCTGAGTGGCTTCCTTTCAGGACAGGAATGTAGGCATGGGAGCCCCTGGCGTGGGATGCTTTGCACAAGGCGTGACCATGGGCTCTCTTTCCTGGCAAAAATGGCTCCACTCAGCATGGAGAGCACTGTCATTCCTGGTGGCTAACAACAGCCCTGGACCCCAGAAAGGAACCCACACTCAAGATTAACGTCTGAGTGTGCGTGTCCTCGAGGAAATGAGGTCTCCTGATCCCAGGTGCAAAGGGGTAAGTCCTCTAACTCCAGGGGCCATGAAGGGACATCTGAGTTTCCCTTGTCCTTCTTTCCCTCTCTAACTAACCACAGTTAGGACCCTGGCCTCATTCCCCAGTGAGGATCATTAGGCTCCATAAAGGACAGTCTCTAAGATGCTCAGTGGACCAACACCCTCTGCACAACCCATAACCCTATTCACCCAAGAGGCAAGAGGATTTCTATTCAGGAAAACCAGGAAAGGGAGAGCCTTTCTCAAGGACACAAGGACATTAGTGAGTGAGGGAGTGATTAATGGATGGAGAACTATTTCCAACACCAACTTCCAGGAGCATATATGGCCCCCTGGAGAATTCTGCAGTGTGTTGGTGATTAAGGAGAACGTGTGAATTCAGGGGTCACTAGGTCCTCTCAGCCATAAGGAGGGAAACTGCCATAAAGGAACTAGGACAAGGGTGCGAGGAATGCTCACTGGTGGGAGATCGGAAGGAAGGAAAGTGTACTCATTAGAAAAGTGTCACCTGAAAATTCTTAGCCAGCCAAAAGTCGTGCGAACTTGTGTGGGAAAAGAGTCTTTGCACAGTGATGAAGCTAAGAGCTCACATGATGGAACACAGCATCAACTGGGACCAAATCCAATATCTGATATTCTTGTAGGAAGAGGAGAGTCTGGACCCAGATACCAGGGAGACTGGGGGATACCGGATATGTGAGGTTGGAGCCAGGGCGGGATGCCCATATGGGAACCACAGATCGTGGGCAGCAATAGGAGAGTGGGCAAGGGCTGGGAGAGTTGGGGAGACAGTCCCCTTGAAACCTGGGAGGGGTTATGGCACTGGGACAGCCCAACACCTACTGTGTTGAGCCTCTGGAGCTCAACGGAAGACACTTCCTCTGTTGTCGGCCACCCAGTTAACAGAGTTTGGTTGCAGCAGCCTAGGACCCAGCTGAAGGTCTGAGCATGTTGGCCATGCAGGTTGGATCTGGACCACAGACACCCTCATCAGAGATTGTAGGGTCTCAGCCCTGAGGCAAGACAGGCACTAAGTCAGGCCAGGTGGGGAAACGGATAGGCACACACTCTGGGGGCTGGTGCCTGTGTTACTGGGAGCACTTCTGATCGCAATTCCCTGATCTGCTGCCAACACAGGCTACAGAGGAGGGTACAGAAACACAGACCACGGATCTGCCCCACTCAGTGGGCCCAGGCCAACACCACACCCAGCAGCCTCGTGCCATACCCAATGAGTCTCGAAGCGGCCCCCTCTTCCCATCCTGAGAGCTCTTCCCTTCCTCATGTGCCAATAGCTCCCTACTGTCACTGGCAATATCTACTCTGTGAGATGTCAACATCCGTGGGTACTGTTCTCTCATCCCAGGACAGTGTGGTCCCACACACCCTGGTGAAATGGGCCACCTGGAGGCTGGACCTGGAGGTTGTTGAGGCTGAATGGCAGCGGTGGTCCTCTGGCACTTAATATTATTTAAGTTAATAAAAAACAAAAACAAAAACAAAAAACGGGTCTTGGTGCTCAAAAATGTTTGATTTGCATATTCTCATCCCCTAACCCCAATATTTTCATTATTTCCTCACATATGAAATCTTACTAGCATAAAGGTAATTTCGTATTAAACAAAGTGGATTGAAATAACATTGGTAAAAATAATCAATCACCATACTTTCAATTTTTGTTCTGCTTTCCTATTAGAAACCACTTGGATACAAGAGAACAGAGGACAGACTCATGGAAATGCTTGAAATGACAAGAAGCTCCCACTCAAGCTCAGCATTCAGTCCTGGACAAGGTAAGACCAGGCCACTTTGACATCTGTGCCAAAGAGTCTACCAGACAGAATCCTCTGACTGATCCCTGACTGAGCCATAGGAACTGGCTAGAAAAGCCTTCACATCCTCAATACATTCTTCACGTCAGAATACTTGACAACCATTGATATCCATCTCTCGTTAACTTGCTCCCCAGCCAACCATTCTTCAACAAATTCAAAGGAGTAACTCATGCAAGCACACAGAAAGGGGTGTTCACTACACACATCCATGTGCGAAAAAGACAACTGGTATTTCTTGTTTGGGCTATTTCAAATGAAATCCCTTCTGCATGACCTCCACAAACCAAAGGAAAATATTTGTGAAATTCCCACGTAGAAGACAAGATACACTTGCCAAGGAGGCAGTGGCAAGAATTTTGACACTCCAAATGTAGAGTGTGTGTTTAGGAAGCAGTCACAGTTTCCATGAGAGAGTCCCATGAAATCAATTAGGAAGATCCATGCTCTAGCCCTACCATGCAAGTGATGTGACTTGAAAGAGTCACTTAGTCTTAGTAACCATCATCACTAACAACTAAGTCAATGAATAAAGGTCCTCAGGTGCCAAGCTACAAAATGTGGGATGAGCATGGATGAGGATGGGTGGGAGAAGTCTCCAACTCTAACACAATTAGGGAAGGATGTGCTGACCTCAAGTGGCTGGGGGGCTGGGATCCTGCCACAGAGGGGGATTCCAAACCTCACATCCCCTGACCCAGGCCAGAAGACCAGGTAGAGTCCAAGGACCCTGGGGTGGCCCAGTGGCAATAAAGGTCAAAAGGAATTAGGGATCTGCCTGGTCCCTCAATCCCCTACTCTGAGCAGGGCTGCATGACGAGGCCAGAGGCCATCCACAGCAATCTGCCTTTACAGGAAAACATGGACTGCAGGCTGCCTCTGGCTCACTGAATCAGGGTGGTGTTTTCATAAAGCAAGACCACTTCCTCACATTTGACCAGCAGCTCATGTGTTGACAGCACAATGACTGACTTGACTCAGGCCCTGATGAATGAAATAGAAAATTCATAGCAAACCCATCTTTAGCTCTTCCACATCATCAGGGGCTCTGATTCAATTCCGTCCAGAAAGGTGTCTGAAATGATTTCTAAACATGCTGGGGACTCACCTCTGTGTGGAACTTTTCAGGAAAAAGGGGATCAAATCTCATGAAGCAACTCTTCTCTCTTCTAGCCCATGGGCAATGCAAGGAACCTGCATGATACCAGAGGCTCACTTCTCTCTTCTCATGTCTTCTGGAAAGGATTCGTTAATGCTTCCTGCAAGGTGAAGCAGAAGCCTGCATCCCCAGCTGCACAGAAGTGTTTTAGGGCAGTGTCTCCCTTAAAACCCAAAAATAAAAAAACAGGTCATTCAACAGGCACATGGATTCGAGTACATGTTCAATGATCCCTCCTCCCTGGAGCCTTCCACATGCCCATCTTCCACATTCACAGAGCAATGCTTGGCCATTCTCAAGACCAGGAGACCATGATGCTCCTCACCAGGAAGTCAATAAGGAACATGAAGAGAGCAGCATGGATTGCAGAAGGTGGCACATCAAGGATCTTCAGCTCTGCTGCTAGAACACAAGAGCTTAACTTCAGTATTGACTTTTTGCCAGCTACCAAGTACGATAGCAGTGTCAAGCCCAATATGCAGATATGCAAGTAGTAGGTGACACCCCGCATCCATTCACAAAAGTGGGCAACATCTGCATCAGAACAAGGAAGTATCTTACCCTTACTCATAAAAATCATCAGAAACAAAATAAAATGGATGCAAGACTTCTCATTTCACTATTAGGTAGCTGTTGGAATTCCCTATTAAATAATACCTCCTCCAAAATAAAAAGTATCTCAGACATGTGTCAACTATTCAATGGATGACATTTTAAAAACTATGGACTTTACTTAATATTTATGTATGCTATATCCCTGCCTAAGGCTCTATGAGAAAGGAGCACATAGAATTGGATCTTTGAAAATCTCACATTTGCTGATAAATATTACTGCTGATCTCAGGCATGGCGAAGTGAAAAGTGGGACTTTGGATATTCCAAGAATGCTATGTTGTGGGATTGGTGTCCCTGATTCATACATAGCATATGGTTTCTATGAAATCCAGTGAGGGAGCAGGAGTAACGAAGCTGATTGCACAGATGACCTCAGGGAATACTGACAGATAGGCCAAATGAAAAATATGTTCCAGCTAACCATTGGTATTTGGGCTTCTGATCCCAGTCCTGTTTTTAAAAAAGCTGCAGACAGGCAGTGTTCATTAAAAAATGTCTACCATGTAAAAGTGGGTAATTTAAATGGCATCTAGTTACACATCTGATAGAATGGTCTGGCAACATATGAATTTCATTCTAACAACAACAACAAAACATAGAAAATGAGACATAAAGATAAAACCTTGTCTTCACCAGGATGCCTAAAAATAGGTTTTATTTGGCTCATGCAAATAAATATCTTTCAATAGAATTTCTGATTTCTGAATGAATCCATTCAACTTCATACTGCACAGATCACAAGGTTTTCTTTACAGAATATTCTCTTCTTCTTCTTAAAGCCTCACATAGAAAATGTCTCACAGGACATAGGAGGGCTAAAGTTTGAAGGCATCTAATTGTACTCTAAAACAATTATGAACCTATTCGATCCATTATTAATAAATATCAACACTTTACCTCTTGAACCAAATCACAGAAAATTGGAAACAGATGATCATTGGCTTTGATACCTTTACTTCTGTTTCATTACTCAGAGTCGATCAACTCTATACTTCAAGTGACACAGATTTATTACAGAATGCCTAAGATCCGAAGGATCTATTTTAGCTCAGCCCATGGTATTGCTTCATTATTTTATTATTTTGTAAGTAATAAAATATAACTTCATGTTGGATGATATATTCAAGCCATGAATATATCATCCAACATTGTTCTTCCCAAAATATTAGCCCAATTTCTGCGTGCGCTCACTTACTGTTCAGGAATTTTACTAATTGTTTGAAGGTTCTAGAGGACCTGTTAGACTCCTAATGGACAAACCATACAACATAGTCCAGAGAACGGACGAGTGCCATAAGAAGAAAATAAGGTCAGCCTACAGCAATGGGCAGCTGCCTGCCCTCGGCTGGGAGGAGCCCTGGCCATGGCACCAGGGCTGCTGGGCAGCAGAAGCCTCCACAGCCCTGCAGGGAGCCTGGAGCACAGCTCTGCCTAACCATGCTCAGCCCTGGACAGATGCACATGAGTTCCCATCACAGGCTCGAGTGTGACAGTCCCAGGTGCATGCCTGTCATGCCAGCCACCAGGGAGGCTGAGGCAAGAGGAACGTTTGAGGTCAGCCTTGGCAACTTAGACCCCGAGGCAAAGGGGAAATACTTTTACAGGGGTCTCTGAGGGTGTAGCTCAGGTAGGTCACTTGCCTCACAGGCTCAAGGCCCTGGGTTCAATCCCCAGAACCCACGTACACACAAAAAGTGAACTTGGAATATTGTTTAAAATGATGGATCAGGTACACACAAGGACTTCAATATGACCTCTCTGAGGAGCTCAATTTGAGATCAGACTGAACAAAAGACCACCTGGACCATTGACTCAGTGTCTGAAACCCTCTGTGAGCATGGGAAGCACTGCTGGCAAGACACCAGAGGGCCAAAGCACTTGTGCCCCCTGCAGGGGCGTCTCTTGTCTACCGCCAAAGACTGTTCCCCTCCTGGGGCAGCTGAGAGCAAGCTGGGCCTTGGAGCAAGGACTAGTGCTTTAGATATAGACTATGCAAGCAAGGGGCAATGTCTTTAATAAAACTAAAATTAAAAAGTCACATTGAAAAAATTTTAAAAAGAAGAAAATAAGGTCAAGTAGAGGAAGCCCATTTTCACAGGAAAAAATCCCCCAGTGAAAAGCATCAGAATAGATACCAAGAAAAATACCAACAAACACAGTGTGCTCCCCCTATGTATCTACTCAACATGCAAAAGTTAGAAAGCTAGATAATACAATCCTGGCCACAGGTAGAGCTATGCAGAAGAGCCACCTGGCAGTGCTTAGTCAAAGAAGTAAACATGCACACTTTGACCTAGAAATTCCACCTGTGTGTAAACCAGGCGGTGCTTAAGCAGTTTCACAAGGGGACATGCACAGGGAAATTTATCCTCAGGTTCTTATAGAGTTGTCTGTGCTTACAGGGAGTTGATGGTTGTCAAGATGCCCACAGCTGCGAAAGTCAAAAGCTAAAAAAATAATAGATGCCAACCTGGATATATTAATAATCCCGTATCTATGATCACCTTCATAAGGTAGCTTCCCAACTTCTGTGTGGAAGTGTGTTTCTCCTTGGCCCTTACACTGTTGTGGAGACCACTAGGAGTTCAGCTTTGTGCAGGATCATCTGACCTGGACTTTTGGCAAGACCTGTACAGCCCTCACACATGCTCAGATGCTACAGGACTTTTCAGACCAGTCCAGACAACAGTAGGCATCCATTCATTGTCTGCACTCTACAGATTCCTAGATGCACGACATTCATTACCATCAAATGCAGAATTTTCATCAAAAACTAATATATATATCATTCCAATCTGAATCAAGAAAATCGGAAATATCCCCAAATCCAAAGAGTGGATCCCCATTGTGATGCTACAAGTTGAAAATTCCACAGCTGACCTCATGGGATGGTTCACAGTCAAAAGACAGCTGCATGAAAAATATTACATGACCTTCCTGCTATGTGAAAAGTGGCATGTGAAGTACACATGCATGCCTTCCTCAGACATGGGTTCATTTGCAAGACACCTTGTGCAATTGAAAATACTCCAAAAGGGGAGAAATCAGAACCATGTCTCCAAAGTATTTCAGCAGAGACCAACTCCATCTGTCTATCTATCTCTCAGTGAGTGTGTGTGCTCTTGTGTGTGTTTGTGTGTCTTTGTTTGTGTTTGTACCATCACAGCTGATACTTCATTGCCCCCATTGGAAAACTGACTCAGATAATGCCATCTGCCAAACTCCTAAAAACCAAAGTTCTTGCTGATAGAATGAAACATTCCTTCCTGTTGGTTTGGATGTGTCCTCTAGGAATCACTGCTACATTTAGTATACTCAAATCATCACAGCAGATCAGGTAACAAAAACATATATATTTTAAAATAATAATAATATATTAATGGAAACAACAAATACAGGATAGAGTAACAACTGTGTTACTAAACAAGGTCAAGGACAATGGCAAACTATAGATTCAAACTTTGAAGAAAATAGTAATCAATGTAAATATTCCTGGGCTGCCTCAGCCCCGCCCAGGCACACAGCCCCAGAATGGTTTTCCAAGCATCCTCAGGAGGGCTGGAGCCTTCTTTGCAGGACGAGAGGGAGGTTGAGGCTCGATCCACCCATCATTCTTTTGGGAGAGACTCCTTTTCCTCAGCACAAAGTTGGATTTTTTGTGAGGATTCTTGGCATAAAATACGTTGGCCTCTGCTGGAATCCTCAGCTCTGGGGAGAGAGGGGTGTACAAAAAGAAGGTGGCACTCAGGAGGTGCTCCCTAGGACACGCCAACATCTGAGAGCCTGTGCCAGAAAAGGCCAGAGCCACACACCTGAGAGCTCTCCAATTCAGCACCAATACCAACAAAGACAGCCTCCACAGTCCTCCCTGAGGAAGAACTAGGCAGAGCACTTCAACAGACCTAATGTCTGTTCCTACCGAAGGCTTTGGACTCCAGAATATCTCAGGTCCTCTTGCATCTGCCAAAGCACACCACTAGGGTTTGCATCTGAAATCTCCCACAAAAGGCTCCTGTGCCGAAGATTCAGTCCCCACATGAGCCATCTTCATAGGTGGGTTTGGAGGGAAGCACTGGATGGTGAGTGCTCTGATGTCAACATGAAATTCTCATTCAAGATGAATACACTACTGGGGGGTGGGAGGGACTGGAAGAAAGGTTGAGCATGGTTGGAGTAAGACCTAAACAGGGTTGTGCCATGGGCAACAGTACCTTGTTCCTGTTGGCTCCACTGAATCCTCATTCTCCAAGGAGAGGTCCTCCCTCTCCATCTTTCTCTCTCTCCCTCTCTGCCAGCCTCGTTCTCTCTCTCCCAGTCTATGCCTTTGTGGCAAGGGCTGAGGAGCTCTCCACTGCCACACACTAGAGCTTTATGGACAGCCTCAGTGCACAACCAAAGAGAAAGCTATGAAACCCAGAGAAAAAAGGCCTAGGATTCCTCCTCTGAGTTATTTTCCTCAAGTATGGCCACAGTGAGGACAGGCTGACCAGCACGGATACCACATTAGAGCCATGCTTCTGCGTTGGTGGAGCCCGCCTCCATGTGAACCAGGCTTCTGAGAATGGAGGCCACATTCCAAATACTGCCCTACTGAGAACAATGGTTCCAAAGACCAGCAAAGGGACTGCTTCCCTCCAACATGGTGTATGGCCCAGTGGTGCCATGACCCCGAGTGGGGGAATACAACAGCCGCTTCTCCTTCCTCTGAACATGTGTTTCCTGTCGCCCTCCTCTAACCTAGAGCCTGTTCTCCATCCCTTCTGGGTTGGATGTGGAGATCTCTGCTATGAATTTCTTAGGCTACCAAGGCCCCAGACAGACTTCCTCTTCCATAGACTCTACTATCCTAACAGTAGGTTAAGATAGGAGACAAGTGATCCTAGAACTCATAGGGATGGTGGTCTTCAGGGTACATAGGCTGGGATAATGGCTGCTGTGGTGTTTGGCTCACAAAAACCAACCAACCAACCAACGAAAAAGCGCTGGCATTATTATCAGATGAGCTCTGTGGCTACGTGCTCAGGAAGCCCTCATCTGACTTTAGTTAGGGATCACAACCTGGCTATTGTGATCACTCCTTGCCTAGTGGACTCAGGTGCGTAAGACCATGGAATTTAGGCAAAAACAGATGATTCAGGCTGTCTCCCAGGCTGTGTTTTCTTCCCAATTTCATCCTGTTACTGCTTGCTAGAATCCTGGCAATGCTCTGCCCAGGCAGTGGTTTTTTGGTCACACAGAAGGCTTTCAATAGTACTGCTTCAGTCCACAAAATGCCAGTTCCCTCTTTAGCCCATGCATTCCCATGTTCCTTTGAAACCACTCCTATCCCAGACCATGAAAACATACTGCTCCTGGAGAGAGGCTTTCCTCCTCACTCCTCAAAGATGTCAGCTTTGGATGCCTGTTCATGTCCAGGGGAGGGCACCTGGTGGGGAGCCGCAATATCCACCGGGGTATACCATTGGACCTCAAGACCTTCCACCAGCAGAAGTGCAGTTGGCTTTGTGCACGAACCCAACACACCTGTTGGAGTGTTCTTGGGGGTCAGAGACTACTCTTTGTTGCTAAGAGTTGACCTGAGTCCACATCCTGACCCTTGCTCTCTGCTATCTGATTGTCTCACTTACTCTGACGGCGAGAGATGATTTGGCCCAGCTCATAATCCTCTGGATTCTCCTCAGTAAGGAAGTGTAGGTCGAGGGCGCTGCGGATGACGACAGGAGCCCTATCGTGGCAGGTCACCTGGAGCAGCATGGGAGACAGGCCTTCAGGAAATGGGCCTTGAAGTGACTACTCAAGGACAGTGGGCAGGGGCATTCTGGAGGCACCTCCACTCTAAATACAAGGGCAACATCCATGACCATACTACCCGAGGCTGACCTCCTGCTCATCGTGTGGGCTCTTCCCACAGGCTACTAGCCCAATCCTTGTACATAGGACTTCCTGGGCCTGCCATTGCTCTTTGTGGAGCTGCACTCCTCTCGGAGTGAAAGGACCCCACTACCTGCATACAGATGCAATCTCATCCCACAAGTTGGGAGGAATGGGACAATAGCCTCCAAGATCCCAGGTCTGCCCGAGGATGCAGGCGGCATTGGGAATGGCCTAGGCACAAAACCTAGAGGCTTTGGTCTGGATTGCCAGGGCCAAAAACAGACCCAGGAACATGACCACACACAGGAGAGCTGAAAGATAGCCACGAGAGCTCCTGGCCTCCAGAGGCTCAGTGCTGGCTGGGATGTAGGAGGCCACCTCATCCGGCAAGGGTGGTCATTGGGTTACCTGGACATTTAGTGTGCTTGCTCCACATCCATATCGACTCTGCAGAGAGACTCTCTCAGCTCCTTGTTCAAGGAACATGGAGAACCTCACACTGCTGTCCTCCTCCATAGACGTCAGCATCCCATACAAGGGAACCTGCAACCTAGTTCCTGTCCTATTCTCATCTGTCACCCATACCTGTCCCTGCCTTTCTGGACTGCATGCTGCCACCTGACACACAGACTCCCTCAGACATGGCAGTGGACAAGCTGCTGCACTCGCTCATCTCAGCTCCAGCCCGTCACACTGACCTCTCCCTTCTTGATTCCCATCTATCCTCCTGATCATCCAGAAGCTCCAAATTCAAGAGGGCATGAGTAGTCCATGGTATTGGACCAGTGTCTGCTCCCCACCCAGGTGTAAGCACCACGGGACACCCCTGCTCCCAGGCTTACCAGAACACTCTTGGCCATCTCTGGACTTTGTGTTTCTAAGTGGACACGAATTAAGCAGGTGTCTCCCACCTGCTTGTGGGAAAGCGGCCTGGAGGACTTGCAGGTTGATTCTGAGAACTGTGGGGGATGGAACATCAGCAAACCCAGAAACAGAAAGCCACCCCAGACTGTCAGTTGGCTCTATGGGCTTCCAGCAAATATGTCCAGGTGCTGAGGCTTCTTATTTCCTCAGGTCGGAGTGGAATGGCAGCACATGCACAGCTTGAATAAGGTAGGTGTTTACCTCCTTTCCCTTGACCTGGGGGCGTTTCCTCACCATGAAATATTGTATTCCCAGATTCATGGACAGACACACGAGTGAGTGGTCAGAGACCTTGATTTCTGCAGAGCGAAGTGGAGAGAATTGTTAGGTGGCACTCAAGGATTATACCACAAAACACCCACAACCCCTGAGAGTCTCCGCCAGGCCCATCACACTTTGGTATTTTGGGGCCAAGGCCCACTTTCTCTTGGCTGTCCGTTATCCTGAGCCCACTGTGGATCATGTCTCCCCACTGTCTGATTGTCCTACTTACTCTCATCCTCAGACATCATATACAGCAGCTCAAAGTTGTCCACATCCTCATGCTGCAACAAATTTTGGTCCAAGGCCCTGCAGATGAGGCTTGTCACCGTCTCCTGAAAGGTCACCTGGATCAGGGTGGGACAAATGTCATCAGAGAATGGCTTTTAGAAGAGCTACCCAGAAGACTGTGGTCAAACATTCAGGAGAAATCTCAGCTACATATACAAGGGCACAATCTTGTTGTCCTGCTACCTGAGTGTGTCCTCTATATACCACCTGGGTTCTTGCAATGTGCTACTAGAACAATCCTGGTACAAATATCTGCCTGTACCTGCCATCTCCCCTCCCCCTGGGGAGCCACATTCCACTCATGTCAAAGGACCAAACTGCCTATGCACAGACACACTCTCATCTCACTGAGATGAGAGCAATGGGCCAGGGATCTGCGCACCAAGTGTGATCTGGGATGCAGGCTGCCTTTGTGGGTGGAAGAGGCAGATGCACTGAAAATTTGGGTCCTGACTGCCACGACACAAAACAGACTCAGATACAAGAGTGTGCACTTGAGTGCTTCATGATAGCTTTGAGAGGCCCTGGCCTCTGGAAGCTCGGTGCGGGTCTGGTTGTCATGATGTACTTGACTCAGCACTGGCAGTCACTGAACATGTCTCCTCTGCAGCTGGACACCTGCAGCATTAGCGTGTCTACTGCACATCCATAGAAATTCTGCCAAGAACCCCTTTAGCTCCGTATTTACATACATGCAAAGCCTAACATTCCGAAGCTTTGGCATGACCCCCCAGGTGATCCCGACCCCAAATTCCTACACCTAGTCATGCTAAGGAGGTTCTCTTCCCTGCCACCAGGAACACATCCCCTCCTACACATGTGACAAGTCACTGCCACCTCCTCTGCTCCAACTTCACTCATTGAGAATACCAAGTTCTAGGCACTGCAGCCTGCACCCTGGACATATCTCTGCCTTCATCTGTCCACAGCACTTCCGTCTGCACTTCTGGCCTGCAAAACCCACAATACACAGGCCCACTCACCACTGAAGCTGGGCATGCTGATGCTCTCCCTCCTCAGGTCAAGCCCTTAAGACGGACCTCTCTCTTCTTTATTTCCCACCATAGCCCTGGGGTTGGCTGTGTCTCCTGCCTTCCACTGTGTGGACACCCAGGAGGCAGCCCTGCTGTCGGGCTTACCGGTATGCGCTTTGTCTCCCTCAGGCTCTGTCCCTCTAGAAGGAGGTGAACAACTCGGCTGTCTTCCACCTGCTCGCTGGAGTGAAGCAGTGAGGAGCTGCTACTCACAGCTGCTGGGGTCCTGGATGCCACTGCCACAGAAGGTTCCAAGAACTGTGGGGGATGACAACATCAGCAAAGCCCAGCAACTGCACCCCACCCAGCCTGGCAGTTGGCTCTGTGGGCATTCTACAACATCCATCCAGAACCTGAGGTTCTTGTCCCCTTGGAGGATGTGGAGTGGCACCAGGAGTAAAGACTGAAGAAGGTGGCTGTTTTGGGAACAAGAGATCCAGCACCTGCTGGGTGGGGATGAAATCCCAGGAGATTAACCCCATGTTGCTGCTGAAATGTAGGTTCCTCCCACAAATGACAGGCAGGAGCTCATTCCTAAGCTGGTCCTGCCTGTAAGGTTCAAGGCTCTGAACCCTGAAGGGCTCCTCCGTGTTCTGATCATTTTCACCCTGGGTTGGGACCAAGAATGGTGGGTTCAAAATGGAAATGGTGACAAACAGAAAAATGACTTGTGCCAATACACTAGAGTCAAAGCACAATGGGACAGTTCCCATCAGTACAAACACACACACACACACACACACACACACACACACACACACACACACAGAGTCAGAATAGGAGTCCTGGGCCATTCATCAGGGATCAGACTAGAGGGCCTGCTGGGCTCACCTGCCCTGTGCTACTCACTGTTACTCTTGAGCTCCTCTGCGACAATCGCCAGAGGCTCTGGCGTCTAAGATGAAGCCTCACCCAGTGTATCCACAAAAGGGCTAGTTGGGCCCCCTGAGATTCCTGGGAGCCTGAGGCTCGGCATTGTCTGCAACCACAGGAGAACATCCTTCTCCCTCCAGTGGCTCCAACCAAGTGAGCTCGGATGGCTTGGTCAGTGAAGTGGGTGCCTGGATACCAGGGTTCCATGTTCTGTTTGATCCATTGTCAAGGCAATGATGTCATTTCCTGTGCCCATACCTGAGCCTCTTTTCACATAAGACCACTTTCAACAGCCCTATGGGCTGCCGATTTCTCCTCCATGCCTACCCATCTCAGGTGCGCAGGTGTTCACCAACAACTACCCAAACATCCCCACCAGCATCTGCCCTGCTTGGTGCCACTAGAGTTCCAGCTTGGAGCCTTCAAAAATGCATTCACAACCAGTCCTTCCCTCTCAGCAGCTTTTGGACCCTGGTCCCATCATTGTGCAACTCATGGTGTGCCCAGTCTTTTCTGGAAAGTAGGGTAGCATCTAATCTCTAGGGTTTATTGTGTCTATTGGCCCATAACACCCTCTGTTCTCTCTGAAACCAGAGATGGGACTCACAGGTGGCTAAAGCACAAATGTAGAGATGGGATAATCACAAGAAAGGGAGAGACAAAGAATGCACCCTAACTCAATCAGGCCTGTGTCCCACACAGGGACATGGCCAATGTCCGTCCCATCGTGGCTGCAGTTCCCTCTCTACACCATGGCAAGTTGGAGGGGACTGAGATGCAGAGGCTGCTCCCCTCTGCCATACAACTTCCCAAGGCTTCTCCTAAGATTTCAAAAGGGCCAAGTGTGTCTAGTGTTGGGGTCTCACAGAGACTCCGAGGTACCACAGCATCCTGCTGCCCAGAACCGGTTCACCCCTCACCTCAAGGGGGCTCAGCCTCTGGATTCATGGGAATTGAAGTGGGTACAGGTGATGGGATATCACCTCCAAGACTGAGTTATGCCAAGTCCATGACCCCTGTCTGCATCCCTGTCTCCAGCACCACTCCCCCCTCTCTCTTTCCTCCTCAGAGCAAACAAATCCATTTAGCAAGTGTGTCCTGTGATAAAGACATGACGGTCACCCATCCTCTCATTACAAAAACACTGAGGCTCAGCCAACATGGATCCTACAGGGAACACAGGCATAAAATCAGACTCTGATCCTCCCAGCCGAGCCTCAGTGGAGCCTGGACTCCCAGCCTCCTGAGTCAAGGAAACAGAGGTTCCTAGCCGAGCCACCTTGGATGCAGCCGCACACAAACTGAACTCATCAATGCCCCTTGCTCTCAGTTGTGAGTAAGAGGGGAAGTGGTGTTTCACAACCCTGGACATCAAGTGCAGTCTCCAGGCTTTGGGGTGTGCCCTGGCCTCTGTCTATCTGCCCAGGCTCTCCAACCCACACTGGCCTCTTACCCAACCTCCTCCTAGGGCCAAACTCAATCCTGCCTCTCAATTTCTGCTGCCTTCCCCAACACACTGCTCCCCAAAATGAGCAGGGCTGGCTCTCGGTTATCATGCTGGTGCCAGCAGCAATGCCACCCCACTGACATAATTCTGAGTCCCAACCTAGGCACTCCAGCTGTCTTTGCCACACCTGGCCTGTTTGGGCTCTGGCTCTTGCTCTTTTCTTTCATGTGCATGTGTTTTGAGGTTTTGAGTTTCTCCCACTGCAGAACTGCAGCTGTGGCAGGGTAGAGCTCATGAGGGTGACATTCTGAGCCACATCCAATCCCATCAGGACTGTTCACTGGGGTGACTGCTGGAACACAGTGATGAGTGAACACATGGGAGGTGGTTGGACCCACCTTGCCTCTGAGTGGCTTCCTTTCAGGACAGGAATGTAGGCATGGGAGCCCCTGGCGTGGGATGCTTTGCACAAGGCGTGACCATGGGCTCTCTTTCCTGGCAAAAATGGCTCCACTCAGCATGGAGAGCACTGTCATTCCTGGTGGCTAACAACAGCCCTGGACCCCAGAAAGGAACCCACACTCAAGATTAACGTCTGAGTGTGCGTGTCCTCGAGGAAATGAGGTCTCCTGATCCCAGGTGCAAAGGGGTAAGTCCTCTAACTCCAGGGGCCATGAAGGGACATCTGAGTTTCCCTCGTCCTTCTTTCCCTCTCTAACTAACCACAGTTAGGACCCTGGCCTCATTCCCCAGTGAGGATCATTAGGCTCCATAAAGGACAGTCTCTAAGATGCTCAGTGGACCAACACCCTCTGCACAACCCATAACCCTATTCACCCAAGAGGCAAGAGGATTTCTATTCAGGAAAACCAGGAAAGGGAGAGCCTTTCTCAAGGACACAAGGACATTAGTGAGTGAGGGAGTGATTAATGGATGGAGAACTATTTCCAACACCAACTTCCAGGAGCATATATGGCCCCCTGGAGAATTCTGCAGTGTGTTGGTGATTAAGGAGAACGTGTGAATTCAGGGGTCACTAGGTCCTCTCAGCCATAAGGAGGGAAACTGCCATAAAGGAACTAGGACAAGGGTGCGAGGAATGCTCACTGGTGGGAGATCGGAAGGAAGGAAAGTGTACTCATTAGAAAAGTGTCGCCTGAAAATTCTTAGCCAGCCAAAAGTCGTGCGAACTTGTGTGGGAAAAGAGTCTTTGCACAGTGATGAAGCTAAGAGCTCACATGATGGAACACAGCATCAACTGGGACCAAATCCAATATCTGATATTCTTGTAGGAAGAGGAGAGTCTGGACCCAGATACCAGGGAGACTGGGGGATACTGGATATGTGAGGTTGGAGCCAGGGCGGGATGCCCATATGGGAAAGACAGATCGTGGGCAGCAATAGGAGAGTGGGCAAGGGCTGGGAGAGTTGGGGAGACAGTCCCCTTGAAACCTGGGAGGGGTTATGGCACTGGGACAGCCCAACACCTACTGTGTTGAGCCTCTGGAGCTCAACGGAAGACACTTCCTCTGTTGTCGGCCACCCAGTTAACAGAGTTTGGTTGCAGCAGCCTAGGACCCAGCTGAAGGTCTGAGCATGTTGGCCATGCAGGTTGGATCTGGACCACAGACACCCTCATCAGAGATTGTAGGGTCTCAGCCCTGAGGCAAGACAGGCACTAAGTCAGGCCAGGTGGGGAAACGGATAGGCACACACTCTGGGGGCTGGTGCCTGTGTTACTGGGAGCACTTCTGATCGCAATTCCCTGATCTGCTGCCAACACAGGCTACAGAGGAGGGTACAGAAACACAGACCACGGATCTGCCCCACTCAGTGGGCCCAGGCCAACACCACACCCAGCAGCCTCGTGCCATACCCAATGAGTCTCGAAGCGGCCCCCTCTTCCCATCCCGAGAGCTCTTCCCTTCCTCATGTGCCAATAGCTCCCTACTGTCACTGGCAATATCTACTCTGTGAGATGTCAACATCCGTGGGTACTGTTCTCTCATCCCAGGACAGTGTGGTCCCACACACCCTGGTGAAATGGGCCACCTGGAGGCTGGACCTGGAGGTTGTTGAGGCTGAATGGCAGCGGTGGTCCTCTGGCACTTAATATTATTTAAGTTAAAAAAAAAAACAAAAACAAAAAACGGGTCTTGGTGCTCAAAAATGTTTGATTTGCATATTCTCATCCCCTAACCCCAATATTTTCATTATTTCCTCACATATGAAATCTTACTAGCATAAAGGTAATTTCGTATTAAACAAAGTGGATTGAAATAACATTGGTAAAAATAATCAATCACCATACTTTCAATTTTTGTTCTGCTTTCCTATTAGAAACCACTTGGATACAAGAGAACAGAGGACAGACTCATGGAAATGCTTGAAATGACAAGAAGCTCCCACTCAAGCTCAGCATTCAGTCCTGGACAGGGTAAGACCAGGCCACTTTGACATCTGTGCCAAAGAGTCTACCAGACAGAATCCTCTGACTGATCCCTGACTGAGCCATAGGAACTGGCTAGAAAAGCCTTCACATCCTCAATACATTCTTCACGTCAGAATACTTGACAAACATTGATATCCATCTCTCGTTAACTTGCTCCCCAGCCAACCATTCTTCAACAAATTCAAAGGAGTAACTCATGCAAGCACACAGAAAGGGGTGTTCACTACACACATCCATGTGCGAAAAAGACAACTGGTATTTCTTGTTTGGGCTATTTCAAATGAAATCCCTTCTGCATGACCTCCACAAACCAAAGGAAAATATTTGTGAAATTCCCACGTAGAAGACAAGATACACTTGCCAAGGAGGCAGTGGCAAGAATTTTGACACTCCAAATGTAGAGTGTGTGTTTAGGAAGCAGTCACAGTTTCCATGAGAGAGTCCCATGAAATCAATTAGGAAGATCCATGCTCTAGCCCTACCATGCAAGTGATGTGACTTGAAAGAGTCACTTAGTCTTAGTAACCATCATCACTAACAACTAAGTCAATGAATAAAGGTCCTCAGGTGCCAAGCTACAAAATGTGGGATGAGCATGGATGAGGATGGGTGGGAGAAGTCTCCAACTCTAACACAATTAGGGAAGGATGTGCTGACCTCAAGTGGCTGGGGGGCTGGGATCCTGCCACAGAGGGGGATTCCAAACCTCACATCCCCTGACCCAGGCCAGAAGACCAGGTAGAGTCCAAGGACCCTGGGGTGGCCCAATGGCAATAAAGGTCAAAAGGAACTAGGGATCTGCCTGGTCCCTCAATCCCCTACTCTGAGCAGGGCTGCATGACGAGGCCAGAGGCCATCCACAGCAATCTGCCTTTACAGGAAAACAGGGACTGCAGGCTGCCTCTGGCTCACTGAATCAGGGTGGTGTTTTCATAAAGCAAGACCACTTCCTCACATTTGACCAGCAGCTCATGTGTTGACAGCACAATGACTGACTTGACTCAGGCCCTGATGAATGAAATAGAAAATTCATAGCAAACCCATCTTTAGCTCTTCCACATCATCAGGGGCTCTGATTCAATTCCGTCCAGAAAGGTGTCTGAAATGATTTCTAAACATGCTGGGGACTCACCTCTGTGTGGAACTTTTCAGGAAAAAGGGGATCAAATCTCATGAAGCAACTCTTCTCTCTTCTAGCCCATGGGCAATGCAAGGAACCTGCATGATACCAGAGGCTCACTTCTCTCTTCTCATGTCTTCTGGAAAGGATTCGTTAATGCTTC
The DNA here is from genome assembly GCF_045843805.1 of Urocitellus parryii. NCBI lineage: Eukaryota > Metazoa > Chordata > Mammalia > Rodentia > Sciuridae > Urocitellus > Urocitellus parryii. The sequence continues at coordinate 53,329,839 of NC_135548.1, read as the reverse complement.
CTGCAAGGTGAAGCAGAAGCCTGCATCCCCAGCTGCACAGAAGTGTTTTAGGGCAGTGTCTCCCTTAAAACCCAAAAATAAAAAAACAGGTCATTCAACAGGCACATGGATTCGAGTACATGTTCAATGATCCCTCCTCCCTGGAGCCTTCCACATGCCCATCTTCCACATTCACAGAGCAATGCTTGGCCATTCTCAAGACCAGGAGACCATGATGCTCCTCACCAGGAAGTCAATAAGGAACATGAAGAGAGCAGCATGGATTGCAGAAGGTGGCACATCAAGGATCTTCAGCTCTGCTCCTAGAACACAAGAGCTTAACTTCAGTATTGACTTTTTGCCAACTACCAAGTACGATAGCAGTGTCAAGCCCAATATGCAGATATGCAAGTAGTAGGTGACACCCCGCATCCATTCACAAAAGTGGGCAACATCTGCATCAGAACAAGGAAGTATCTTACCCTTACTCATAAAAATCATCAGAAACAAAATAAAATGGATGCAAGACTTCTCATTTCACTATTAGGTAGCTGTTGGAATTCCCTATTAAATAATACCTCCTCCAAAATAAAAAGTATCTCAGACATGTGTCAACTATTCAATGGATGACATTTTAAAAACTATGGACTTTACTTAATATTTATGTATGCTATATCCCTGCCTAAGGCTCTATGAGAAAGGAGCACATAGAATTGGATCTTTGAAAATCTCACATTTGCTGATAAATATTACTGCTGATCTCAGGCATGGCGAAGTGAGAAGTGGGACTTTGGATATTCCAAGAATGCTATGTTGTGGGATTGGTGTCCCTGATTCATACATAGCCTATGGTTTCTATGAAATCCAGTGAGGGAGCAGGAGTAACGAAGCTGATTGCACAGATGACCTCAGGGAATACTGACAGATAGGCCAAATGAAAAATATGCTCCAGCTAACCATTGGTATTTGGGCTTCTGATCCCAGTCCTGTTTTTAAAAAAGGTGCAGACAGGCAGTGTTCATTAAAAACTGTCTACCATGTAAAAGTGGGTAATTTAAATGGCATCTAGTTACACATCTGATAGAATGGTCTGGCAACATATGAATTTCATTCTAACAACAACAACAACAACAAAACATAGAAAATGAGACATAAAGATAAAACCTTGTCTTCACCAGGATGCCTAAAAATAGGTTTTATTTGGCTCATGCCAATAAATATCTTTCAATAGAATTTCTGATTTCTGAATGAATCCATTCAACTTCATACTGCACAGATCACAAGGTTTTCTTTACAGAATATTCTCTTCTTCTTCTTAAAGCCTCACATAGAAAATGTCTCACAGGACATAGGAGGGGAATGACCCAAAGGATGAGAGAATGGCTGGAACCGTTCTCAAATGTGCCCATGTAGCCTAAAGTTTGAAGGCATCTAATTGTACTCTAAAACAATTATGAACCTATTCGATCCATTATTAATAAATATCACCACTTTACCACTTGAACCAAATCACAGAAAATTGGAAACAGATGATCATTGGCTTTGATACCTTTACTTCTGTTTCATTACTCAGAGTCGATCAACTCTATACTTCAAGTGACACAGATTTATTACAGAATGCCTAAGATCCTAAGGATCTATTTTAGCTCAGCCCATGGTATTGCTTCATTATTTTATTATTTTGTAAGTAATAAAATATAACTTCATGTTGGATGATATATTCAAGCCATGAATATATCATCCAACATTGTTCTTCCCAAAATATTAGCCCAATTTCTGTGCGCGCTCACTTAATGTTCAGGAATTTTACTAATTGTTTGAAGGTTCTAGAGGACCTGTTAGACTCCTAATGGACAAACCATACAACATACTCCAGAGAACGGACGAGTGCCATAAGAAGAAAATAAGGTCAGCCTACAGCAATGGGCAGCTGCCTGCCCTCGGCTGGGAGGAGCCCTGGCCATGGCACCAGGGCTGCTGGGCAGCAGAAGCCTCCACAGCCCTGCAGGGAGCCTGGAGCACAGCTCTGCCTAACCATGCTCAGCCCTGGACAGATGCACATGAGTTCCCATCACAGGCTCGAGTGTGACAGTCCCAGGTGCATGCCTGTCATGCCAGCCACCAGGGAGGCTGAGGCAAGAGGAACGTTTGAGGTCAGCCTTGGCAACTTAGACCCCGAGGCAAAGGGGAAATACTTTTACAGGGGTCTCTGAGGGTGTAGCTCAGGTAGGTCACTTGCCTCACAGGCTCAAGGCCCTGGGTTCAATCCCCAGAACCCACGTACACACAAAAAGTGAACTTGGAATATTGTTTAAAATGATGGGTCAGGTACACACAAGGACTTCAATATGACCTCTCAGAGGAGCTCAATTTGAGATCAGACTGAACAAAAGACCACCTGGACCATTGACTCAGTGTCTGAAACCCTCTGTGAGCATGGGAAGCACTGCTGGCAAGACACCAGAGGGCCAAAGCACTTGTGCCCCCTGCAGGGGCGTCTCTTGTCTACCGCCAAAGACTGTTCCCCTCCTGGGGCAGCTGAGAGCAAGCTGGGCCTTGGAGCAAGGACTAGTGCTTTAGATATAGACTATGCAAGCAAGGGGCAATGTCTTTAATAAAACTAAAATTAAAAAGTCACATTGAAAAAATTTTAAAAAGAAGAAAATAAGGTCAAGTAGAGGAAGCCCATTTTCACAGGAAAAAATCCCCCAGTGAAAAGCATCAGAATAGATACCAAGAAAAATACCAACAAAAACAGTGTGCTCCCACTATGTATCTACTCAACCTGCAAAAGTTAGAAAGCTAGATAATACAATCCTGGCCACAGGTAGAGCTATGCAGAAGAGCCACCTGGCAGTGCTTAGTCAAAGAAGTAAACATGCACACTTTGACCTAGAAATTCCACCTGTGTGTAAACCAGGCGGTGCTTAAGCAGTTTCACAAGGGGACATGCACAGGGAAATTTATCCTCAGGTTCTTATAGAGTTGTCTGTGCTTACAGGGAGTTGATGGTTGTCAAGATGCCCACAGCTGCGAAAGTCAAAAGCTAAAAAAATAATAGATGCCAACCTGGATATATTAATAATCCCGTATCTATGATCACCTTCATAAGGTAGCTTCCCAACTTCTGTGTGGAAGTGTGTTTCTCCTTGGCCCTTACACTGTTGTGGAGACCACTAGGAGTTCAGCTTTGTGCAGGATCATCTGACCTGGACTTTTGGCAAGACCTGTACAGCCCTCACACATGCTCAGATGCTACAGGACTTTTCAGACCAGTCCAGACAACAGTAGGCATCCATTCATTGTCTGCACTCTACAGATTCCTAGATGCACGACATTCATTACCATCAAATGCAGAATTTTCATCAAAAACTAATATATATATCATTCCAATCTGAATCAAGAAAATCGGAAATATCCCCAAATCCAAAGAGTGGATCCCCATTGTGATGCTACAAGTTGAAAATTCCACAGCTGACCTCATGGGATGGTTCACAGTCAAAAGACAGCTGCATGAAAAATATTACATGACCTTCCTGCTATGTGAAAAGTGGCATGTGAAGTACACATGCATGTCTTCCTCAGACATGGGTTCATTTGCAAGACACCTTGTGCAATTGAAAATACTCCAAAAGGGGAGAAATCAGAACCATGTCTCCAAAGTATTTCAGCAGAGACCAACTCCATCTGTCTATCTATCTCTCAGTGAGTGTGTGTGCTCTTGTGTGTGTTTGTGTGTCTTTGTTTGTGTTTGTACCATCACAGCTGATACTTCATTGCCCCCATTGGAAAACTGACTCAGATAATGCCATCTGCCAAACTCCTAAAAACCAAAGTTCTTGCTGATAGAATGAAACATTCCTTCCTGTTGGTTTGGATGTGTCCTTTAGGACTCACTGCTACATTTAGTATACTCAAATCATCACAGTAGATCAGGTAACAAAAACATATATATTTTCAAATAATAATAATATATTAATGGAAACAACAAATACAGGATAGAGTAACAACTGTGTTACTAAACAAGGTCAAGGACAATGGCAAACTATAGATTCAAACTTTGAAGAAAATAGTAATCAATGTAAATATTCCTGGGCTGCCTCAGCCCCGCCCAGGCACACAGCAACAGAATGGTTTTGCAAGCATCCTCAGGAGGGCAGGAGCCTTTTTGCAGGACGAGAGGGAGGTTGAGGCTCGATCCACCCATCATTCTTTTGGGAGAGGCTCCTTTTCCCCAGCACAAAGTTGGATTTTTTGTGAGGATTCTTGGCATAAAATACGTTGGCCTCTGCTGGAATCCTCAGCTCTGGGGAGAGAGGGGTGTACAAAAAGAAGGTGGCACTCAGGAGGTGCTCCCTAGGACACGCCAACATCTGAGAGCCTGTGCCAGAAAAGGCCAGAGCCACACACCTGAGAGCTCTCCAATTCAGCACCAATACCAACAAAGACAGCCTCCACAGTCCTCCCTGAGGAAGAACTAGGCAGAGCACTTCAACAGACCTAATGTCTGTTCCTACCGAAGGCTTTGGACTCCAGAATATCTCAGGTCCTCTTGCATCTGCCAAAGCACACCACTAGGGTTTGCATCTGAAATCTCCCACAAAAGGTTCCTGTGCCGAAGATTCAGTCCCCACATGAGCCATCTTCATAGGTGGGTTTGGAGGGAAGCACTGGATGGTGAGTGCTCTGATGTCAACATGAAATTCTCATTCAAGATGAATACACTACTGGGGGGTGGGAGGGACTGGAAGAAAGGTTGAGCATGGTTGGAGTAAGACCTAAACAGGGTTGTGCCCTGGGCAACAGTACCTTGTTCCTGTTGGCTCCACTGAATCCTCATTCTCCAAGGAGAGGTCCTCCCTCTCCATCTTTCTCTCTCTCCCTCTCTGCCAGCCTCGTTCTCTCTCTCCCAGTCTATGCCTTTGTGGCAAGGGCTGAGGAGCTCTCCACTGCCACACACTAGAGCTTTATGGACAGCCTCAGTGCACAACCATAGAGAAAGCTATGAAACCCAGAGAAAAAAGGCCTAGGATTCCTCCTCTGAGTTATTTTCCTCAAGTATGGCCACAGTGAGGACAGGCTGACCAGCGCGGATACCACGTTAGAGCCATGCTTCTGCGTTGGTGGAGCCCGCCTCCATGTGAACCAGGCTTCTGAGAATGGAGGCCACATTCCAAATACTGCCCTACTGAGAACAATGGTTCCAAAGACCAGCAAAGGGACTGCTTACCTCCAACATGGCGTATGGCCCAGTGGTGCCATGACCCCGAGTGGGGGAATACAACAGCCGCTTCTCCTTCCTCTGAACATGTGTTTCCTGTCGCCCTCCTCTAACCTAGAGCCTGTTCTCCATCCCTTCTGGGTTGGATGTGGAGATCTCTGCTATGAATTTCTTAGGCTACCAAGGCCCCAGACAGACTTCCTCTTCCATAGACTCTACTAACCTAACAGTAGGTTAAGATAGGAGACAAGTGATCCTAGAACTCATAGGGATGGTGGTCTTCAGGGTACATAGGCTGGGATAATGGCTGCTGTGGTGTTTGGCTCACAAAAACCAACCAACCAACCAACGAAAAAGCGCTGGCATTATTATCAGATGAGCTCTGTGGCTACGTGCTCAGGAAGCCCTCATCTGACTTTAGTTAGGGATCACAACCTGGCTATTGTGATCACTCCTTGCCTAGTGGACTCAGGTGCGTAAGACCATGGAATTTATGCAAAAACAGATGATTCAGGCTGTCTCCCAGGCTGTGTTTTCTTCCCAATTTCATCCTGTTACTGCTTGCTAGAATCCTGGCAATGCTCTGCCCAGGCAGTGGTTTTTTGGTCACACAGAAGGCTTTCAATAGTACTGCTTCAGTCCACAAAATGCCAGTTCCCTCTTTAGCCCATGCATTCCCATGTTCCTTTGAAACCACTCCTATCCCAGACCATGAAAACATACTGCTCCTGGAGAGAGGCTTTCCTCCTCACTCCTCAAAGATGTCAGCTTTGGATGCCTGTTCATGTCCAGGGGAGGGCACCTGGTGGGGAGCTGCAATATCCACCGGGGTATACCATTGGACCTCAAGACCTTCCACCAGCAGAAGTGCAGTTGGCTTTGTGCACGAACCCAACACACCTGTTGGAGTGTTCTTGGGGGTCAGAGACTACTCTTTGTTGCTAAGAGTTGACCTGAGTCCACATCCTGACCCTTGCTCTCTGCTATCTGATGGTCTCACTTACTCTGACGGCGAGAGATGATTTGGCCCAGCTCATAATCCTCTGGATTCTCCTCAGTAAGGAAGTGTAGGTCGAGGGCGCTGCGGATGACGACAGGAGCCCTATCGTGGCAGGTCACCTGGAGCAGCATGGGAGACAGGCCTTCAGGAAATGGGCCTTGAAGTGACTACTCAAGGACAGTGGGCAGGGGCATTCTGGAGGCACCTCCACTCTAAATACAAGGGCAACATCCATGACCCTACTACCCGAGGCTGACCTCCTGCTCATCGTGTGGGCTCTTCCCACAGGCTACTAGCCCAATCCTTGTACATAGGACTTCCTGGGCCTGCCATTGCTCTTTGTGGAGCTGCACTCCTCTCGGAGTGAAAGGACCCCACTACCTGCATACAGATGCAATCTCATCCCACAAGTTGGGAGGAATGGGACAATAGCCTCCAAGATCCCAGGTCTGCCCGAGGATGCAGGCGGCATTGGGAATGGCCTAGGCACAAAACCTAGAGGCTTTGGTCTGGATTGCCAGGGCCAAAAACAGACCCAGGAACATGACCACACACAGGAGAGCTGAAAGATAGCCACGAGAGCTCCTGGCCTCCAGAGGCTCAGTGCTGGCTGGGATGTAGGAGGCCACCTCATCCGGCAAGGGTGGTCATTGGGTTACCTGGACATTTAGTGTGCTTGCTCCACATCCATATCGACTCTGCAGAGAGACTCTCTCAGCTCCTTGTTCAAGGAACATGGAGAACCTCACACTGCTGTCCTCCTCCATAGACGTCAGCATCCCATACAAGGGAACCTGCAACCTAGTTCCTGTCCTATTCTCATCTGTCACCCATACCTGTCCCTGCCCTTCTGGACTGCATGCTGCCACCTGACACACAGACTCCCTCAGACATGGCAGTGGACAAGCTGCTGCACTCGCTCATCTCAGCTCCAGCCCTTCACACTGACCTCTCCCTTCTTGATTCCCATCTATCCTCCTGATCATCCAGAAGCTCCAAATTCAAGAGGGCATGAGTAGTCCATGGTATTGGACCAGTGTCTGCTCCCCACCCAGGTGTAAGCACCACGGGACACCCCTGCTCCCAGGCTTACCAGAACACTCTTGGCCATCTCTGGACTTTGTGTTTCTAAGTGGACACGAATTAAGCAGGTGTCTCCCACCTGCTTGTGGGAAAGCGGCCTGGAGGACTTGCAGGTTGATTCTGAGAACTGTGGGGGATGGAACATCAGCAAACCCAGAAACAGAAAGCCACCCCAGACTGTCAGTTGGCTCTATGGGCTTCCAGCAAATATGTCCAGGTGCTGAGGCTTCTTATTTCCTCAGGTCGGAGTGGAATGGCAGCACATGCACAGCTTGAATAAGGTAGGTGTTTACCTCCTTTCCCTTGACCTGGGGGCGTTTCCTCACCATGAAATATTGTATTCCCAGATTCATGGACAGACACACGAGTGAGTGGTCAGAGACCTTGATTTCTGCAGAGCGAAGTGGAGAGAATTGTTAGGTGGCACTCAAGGATTATACCACAAAACACCCACAACCCCTGAGAGTCTCCGCCAGGCCCATCACACTTTGGTATTTTGGGGCCAAGGCCCACTTTCTCTTGGCTGTCAGTTATCCTGAGCCCACTGTGGATCATGTCTCCCCACTGTCTGATTGTCCTACTTACTCTCATCCTCAGACATCATATACAGCAGCTCAAAGTTGTCCACATCCTCATGCTGCAACAAATTTTGGTCCAAGGCCCTGCGGATGAGGCTTGTCACCGTCTCCTGAAAGGTCACCTGGATCAGGGTGGGACAAATGTCATCAGAGAATGGCTTTTAGAAGAGCTACCCAGAAGACTGTGGTCAAACATTCAGGAGAAATCTCAGCTACATATACAAGGGCACAATCTTGTTATCCTGCTACCTGAGTGTGTCCTCCATATACCACCTGGGTTCTTGCAATGTGCTACTAGAACAATCCTGGTACAAATATCTGCCTGTACCTGCCATCTCCCCTCCCCCTGGGGAGCCACATTCCACTCATGTCAAAGGACCAAACTGCCTATGCACAGACACACTCTCATCTCACTGAGATGAGAGCAATGGGCCAGGGATCTGCGCACCAAGTGTGATCTGGGATGCAGGCTGCCTTTGTGGGTGGAAGAGGCAGATGCACTGAAAATTTGGGTCCTGACTGCCACGACACAAAACAGACTCAGATACAAGAGTGTGCACTTGAGTGCTTCATGATAGCTTTGAGAGGCCCTGGCCTCTGGAAGCTCGGTGCGGGTCTGGTTGTCATGATGTACTTGACTCAGCACTGGCAGTCACTGAACATGTCTCCTCTGCAGCTGGACACCTGCAGCATTAGCGTGTCTACTGCACATCCATAGAAATTCTGCCAAGAACCCCTTTAGCTCCGTATTTACATACATGCAAAGCCTAACATTCCGAAGCTTTGGCATGACCCCCCAGGTGATCCCGACCCCAAATTCCTACACCTAGTCATGCTAAGGAGGTTCTCTTCCCTGCCACCAGGAACACATCCCCTCCTACACATGTGACAAGTCACTGCCACCTCCTCTGCTCCAACTTCACTCATTGAGAATACCAAGTTCTAGGCACTGCAGCCTGCACCCTGGACATATCTCTGCCTTCATCTGTCCACAGCACTTCCGTCTGCACTTCTGGCCTGCAAAACCCACAATACACAGGCCCACTCACCACTGAAGCTGGGCATGCTGATGCTCTCCCTCCTCAGGTCAAGCCCTTAAGACGGACCTCTCTCTTCTTTATTTCCCACCATAGCCCTGGGGTTGGCTGTGTCTCCTGCCTTCCACTGTGTGGACACCCAGGAGGCAGCCCTGCTGTCGGGCTTACCGGGATGCGCTTTGTCTCCCTCAGGCTCTGTCCCTCTAGGAGGACGTGAACAACGCGGCTGTCTTCCACCTGCTCGCTGGAGTGAAGCAGTGAGGAGCTGCTACTCACAGCTGCTGGGGTCCTGGATGCCACTGCCACAGAAGGTTCCAAGAACTGTGGGGGATGACAACATCAGCAAAGCCCAGCAACTGCACCCCACCCAGCCTGGCAGTTGGCTCTGTGGGCATTCTACAACATCCATCCAGAACCTGAGGTTCTTGTCCCCTTGGAGGATGTGGAGTGGCACCAGGAGTAAAGACTGAAGAAGGTGGCTGTTTTGGGAACAAGAGATCCAGCACCTGCTGGGTGGGGATGAAATCCCAGGAGATTAACCCCATGTTGCTGCTGAAATGTAGGTTCCTCCCACAAATGACAGGCAGGAGCTCATTCCTAAGCTGGTCCTGCCTGTAAGGTTCAAGGCTCTGAACCCTGAAGGGCTCCTCCGTGTTCTGATCATTTTCACCCTGGGTTGGGACCAAGAATGGTGGGTTCAAAATGGAAATGGTGACAAACAGAAAAATGACTTGTGCCAATACACTAGAGTCAAAGCACAATGGGACAGTTCCCATCAGTACAAACACACACACACACACACACACACACACACACACACACACAGACAGAGTCAGAATAGGAGTCCTGGGCCATTCATCAGGGATCAGACTAGAGGGCCTGCTGGGCTCACCTGCCCTGTGCTACTCACTGTTACTCTTGAGCTCCTCTGCGACAATCGCCAGAGGCTCTGGCGTCTAAGATGAAGCCTCACCCAGTGTATCCACAAAAGGGCTAGTTGGCCCCCCTGAGATTCCTGGGAGCCTGAGGCTCGGCATTGTCTGCAACCACAGGAGAACATCCTTCTCCCTCCAGTGGCTCCAACCAAGTGAGCTCGGATGGCTTGGTCAGTGAAGTGGGTGCCTGGATACCAGGGTTCCATGTTCTGTTTGATCCATTGTCAAGGCAATGATGTCATTTCCTGTGCCCATACCTGAGCCTCTTTTCACATAAGACCACTTTCAACAGCCCTATGGGCTGCCGATTTCTCCTCCATGCCTACCCATCTCAGGTGCGCAGGTGTTCACCAACAACTACCCAAACATCCCCACCAGCATCTGCCCTGCTTGGTGCCACTAGAGTTCCAGCTTGGAGCCTTCAAAAATGCATTCACAACCAGTCCTTCCCTCTCAGCAGCTTTTGGACCCTGGTCCCATCATTGTGCAACTCATGGTGTGCCCAGTCTTTTCTGGAAAGTAGGGTAGCATCTAATCTCTAGGGTTTATTGTGTCTATTGGCCCATAACACCCTCTGTTCTCTCTGAAACCAGAGATGGGACTCACAGGTGGCTAAAGCACAAATGTAGAGATGGGATAATCACAAGAAAGGGAGAGACAAAGAATGCACCCTAACTCAATCAGGCCTGTGTCCCACACAGGGACATGGCCAATGTCTGTCCCATCGTGGCTGCAGTTCCCTCTCTACACCATGGCAAGTTGGAGGGGACTGAGATGCAGAGGCTGCTCCCCTCTGCCATACAACTTCCCAAGGCTTCTCCTAAGATTTCAAAAGGGCCAAGTGTGTCTAGTGTTGGGGTCTCACAGAGACTCCGAGGTACCACAGCATCCTGCTGCCCAGAACCGGTTCACCCCTCACCTCAAGGGGGCTCAGCCTCTGGATTCATGGGAATTGAAGTGGGTACAGGTGATGGGATATCACCTCCAAGACTGAGTTATGCCAAGTCCATGACCCCTGTCTGCATCCCTGTCTCCAGCACCACTCCCCCCTCTCTCTTTCCTCCTCAGAGCAAACAAATCCATTTAGCAAGTGTGTCCTGTGATAAAGACATGACGGTCACCCATCCTCTCATTACAAAAACACTGAGGCTCAGCCAACATGGATCCTACAGGGAACACAGGCATAAACTCAGACTCCGATCCTCCCAGCCGAGCCTCAGTGGAGCCTGGACTCCCAGCCTCCTGAGTCAAGGAAACAGAGGTTCCTAGCCGAGCCACCTTGGATGCAGCCGCACACAAACTGAACTCATCAATGCCCCTTGCTCTCAGTTGTGAGTAAGAGGGGAAGTGGTGTTTCACAACCCTGGACATCAAGTGCAGTCTCCAGGCGTTGGGGTGTGCCCTGGCCTCTGTCTATCTGCCCAGGCTCTCCAACCCACACTGGCCTCTTACCCAACCTCCTCCTAGGGCCAAACTCAATCCTGCCTCTCAATTTCTGCTGCCTTCCCCAACACACTGCTCCCCAAAATGAGCAGGGCTGGCTCTCGGTTATCATGCTGGTGCCAGCAGCAATGCCACCCCACTGACATAATTCTGAGTCCCAACCTAGGCACTCCAGCTGTCTTTGCCACACCTGGCCTGTTTGGGCTCTGGCTCTTGCTCTTTTCTTTCATGTGCATGTGTTTTGAGGTTTTGAGTTTCTCCCACTGCAGAACTGCAGCTGTGGCAGGGTAGAGCTCATGAGGGTGACATTCTGAGCCACATCCAATCCCATCAGGACTGTTCACTGGGGTGACTGCTGGAACACAGTGATGAGTGAACACATGGGAGGTGGTTGGACCCACCTTGCTTCTGAGTGGCTTCCTTTCAGGACAGGAATGTAGGCATGGGAGCCCCTGGCGTGGGATGCTTTGCACAAGGCGTGACCATGGGCTCTCTTTTCTGGCAAAAATGGCTCCACTCAGCATGGAGAGCTGAGGAATGCTCACTGGTGGGAGATCGGAAGGAAGGAAAGTGTACTCATTAGAAAAGTGTCGCCTGAAAATTCTTAGCCAGCCAAAAGCCGTGCGAACTTGTGTGGGAAAAGAGTCTTTGCACAGTGATGAAGCTAAGAGCTCACATGATGGAACACAGCATCAACTGGGACCAAATCCAATATCTGATATTCTTGTAGGAAGAGGAGAGTCTGGACCCAGATACCAGGGAGACTGGGGGATACCGGATATGTGAGGTTGGAGCCAGGGCGGGATGCCCATATGGGAACCACAGATCGTGGGCAGCAATAGGAGAGTGGGCAAGGGCTGGGAGAGTTGGGGAGACAGTCCCCTTGAAACCTGGGAGGGGTTATGGCACTGGGACAGCCCAACACCTACTGTGTTGAGCCTCTGGAGGTCAACGGAAGACACTTCCTCTGTTGTCGGCCACCCAGTTAACAGAGTTTGGTTGCAGCAGCCTAGGACCCAGCTGAAGGTCTGAGCATGTTGGCCATGCAGGTTGGATCTGGACCACAGACACCCTCATCAGAGATTGTAGGGTCTCAGCCCTGAGGCAAGACAGGCACTAAGTCAGGCCAGGTGGGGAAACGGATAGGCACACACTCTGGGGGCTGGTGCCTGTGTTACTGGGAGCACTTCTGATCGCAATTCCCTGATCTGCTGCCAACACAGGCTACAGAGGAGGGTACAGAAACACAGACCACGGATCTGCCCCACTCAGTGGGCCCAGGCCAACACCACACCCAGCAGCCTCGTGCCATACCCAATGAGTCTCGAAGCGGCCCCCTCTTCCCATCCCGAGAGCTCTTCCCTTCCTCATGTGCCAATAGCTCCCTACTGTCACTGGCAATATCTACTCTGTGAGATGTCAACATCCGTGGGTACTGTTCTCTCATCCCAGGACAGTGTGGTCCCACACACCCTGGTGAAATGGGCCACCTGGAGGCTGGACCTGGAGGTTGTTGAGGCTGAATGGCAGCGGTGGTCCTCTGGCACTTAATATTATTTAAGTTAAAAAAAAAAAAAAAAAACAAAAAACGGGTCTTGGTGCTCAAAAATGTTTGATTTGCATATTCTCATCCCCTAACCCCAATATTTTCATTATTTCCTCACATATGAAATCTTACTAGCATAAAGGTAATTTCGTATTAAACAAAGTGGATTGAAATAACATTGGTAAAAATAATCAATCACCATACTTTCAATTTTTGTTCTGCTTTCCTATTAGAAACCACTTGGATACAAGAGAACAGAGGACAGACTCATGGAAATGCTTGAAATGACAAGAAGCTCCCACTCAAGCTCAGCATTCAGTCCTGGACAGGGTAAGACCAGGCCACTTTGACATCTGTGCCAAAGAGTCTACCAGACAGAATCCTCTGACTGATCCCTGACTGAGCCATAGGAACTGGCTAGAAAAGCCTTCACATCCTCAATACATTCTTCACGTCAGAATACTTGACAACCATTGATATCCATCTCTCGTTAACTTGCTCCCCAGCCAACCATTCTTCAACAAATTCAAAGGAGTAACTCATGCAAGCACACAGAAAGGGGTGTTCACTACACACATCCATGTGCGAAAAAGACAACTGGTATTTCTTGTTTGGGCTATTTCAAATGAAATCCCTTCTGCATGACCTCCACAAACCAAAGGAAAATATTTGTGAAATTCCCACGTAGAAGACAAGATACACTTGCCAAGGAGGCAGTGGCAAGAATTTTGACACTCCAAATGTAGAGTGTGTGTTTAGGAAGCAGTCACAGTTTCCATGAGAGAGTCCCATGAAATCAATTAGGAAGATCCATGCTCTAGCCCTACCATGCAAGTGATGTGACTTGAAAGAGTCACTTAGTCTTAGTAACCATCATCACTAACAACTAAGTCAATGAATAAAGGTCCTCAGGTGCCAAGCTACAAAATGTGGGATGAGCATGGATGAGGATGGGTGGGAGAAGTCTCCAACTCTAACACAATTAGGGAATGATGTGCTGACCTCAAGTGGCTGGGGGGGCTGGGATCCTGCCACAGAGGGGGATTCCAAACCTCACATCCCCTGACCCAGGCCAGAAGACCAGGTAGAGTCCAAGGACCCTGGGGTGGCCCAATGGCAATAAAGGTCAAAAGGAACTAGGGATCTGCCTGGTCCCTCAATCCCCTACTCTGAGCAGGGCTGCATGACGAGGCCAGAGGCCATCCACAGCAATCTGCCTTTACAGGAAAACAGGGACTGCAGGCTGCCTCTGGCTCACTGAATCAGGGTGGTGTTTTCATAAAGCAAGACCACTTCCTCACATTTGACCAGCAGCTCATGTGTTGACAGCACAATGACTGACTTGACTCAGGCCCTGATGAATGAAATAGAAAATTCATAGCAAACCCATCTTTAGCTCTTCCACATCATCAGGGGCTCTGATTCAATTCCGTCCAGAAAGGTGTCTGAAATGATTTCTAAACATGCTGGGGACTCACCTCTGTGTGGAACTTTTCAGGAAAAAGGGGATCAAATCTCATGAAGCAACTCTTCTCTCTTCTAGCCCATGGGCAATGCAAGGAACCTGCATGATACCAGAGGCTCACTTCTCTCTTCTCATGTCTTCTGGAAAGGATTCGTTAATGCTTCCTGCAAGGTGAAGCAGAAGCCTGCATCCCCAGCTGCACAGAAGTGTTTTAGGGCAGTGTCTCCCTTAAAACCCAAAAATAAAAAAAACAGGTCATTCAACAGGCACATGGATTCGAGTACATGTTCAATGATCCCTCCTCCCTGGAGCCTTCCACATGCCCATCTTCCACATTCACAGAGCAATGCTTGGCCATTCTCAAGACCAGGAGACCATGATGCTCCTCACCAGGAAGTCAATAAGGAACATGAAGAGAGCAGCATGGATTGCAGAAGGTGGCACATCAAGGATCTTCAGCTCTGCTGCTAGAACACAAGAGCTTAACTTCAGTATTGACTTTTTGCCAGCTACCAAGTACGATAGCAGTGTCAAGCCCAATATGCAGATATGCAAGTAGTAGGTGACACCCCGCATCCATTCACAAAAGTGGGCAACATCTGCATCAGAACAAGGAAGTATCTTACCCTTACTCATAAAAATCATCAGAAACAAAATAAAATGGATGCAAGACTTCTCATTTCACTATTAGGTAGCTGTTGGAATTCCCTATTAAATAATACCTCCTCCAAAATAAAAAGTATCTCAGACATGTGTCAACTATTCAATGGATGACATTTTAAAAACTATGGACTTTACTTAATATTTATGTATGCTATATCCCTGCCTAAGGCTCTATGAGAAAGGAGCACATAGAATTGGATCTTTGAAAATCTCACATTTGCTGATAAATATTACTGCTGATCTCAGGCATGGCGAAGTGAAAAGTGGGACTTTGGATATTCCAAGAATGCTATGTTGTGGGATTGGTGTCCCTGATTCATACATAGCATATGGTTTCTATGAAATCCAGTGAGGGAGCAGGAGTAACGAAGCTGATTGCACAGATGACCTCAGGGAATACTGACAGATAGGCCAAATGAAAAATATGCTCCAGCTAACCATTGGTATTTGGGCTTCTGATCCCAGTCCTGTTTTTAAAAAAGGTGCAGACAGGCAGTGTTCATTAAAAACTGTCTACCATGTAAAAGTGGGTAATTTAAATGGCATCTAGTTACACATCTGATAGAATGGTCGGGCAACATATGAATTT
The DNA here is from genome assembly GCF_045843805.1 of Urocitellus parryii. Lineage (NCBI taxonomy): Eukaryota > Metazoa > Chordata > Mammalia > Rodentia > Sciuridae > Urocitellus > Urocitellus parryii. The sequence continues at coordinate 53,314,300 of NC_135548.1, read as the reverse complement.
CATTGTAACAACAACAACAACAACAAAACATAGAAAATGAGACATAAAGATAAAACCTTGTCTTCACCAGGATGCCTAAAAATAGGTTTTATTTGGCTCATGCCAATAAATATCTTTCAATAGAATTTCTGATTTCTGAATGAATCCATTCAACTTCATACTGCACAGATCACAAGGTTTTCTTTACAGAATATTCTCTTCTTCTTCTTAAAGCCTCACATAGAAAATGTCTCACAGGACATAGGAGGGCTAAAGTTTGAAGGCATCTAATTGTACTCTAAAACAATTATGAACCTATTCGATCCATTATTAATAAATATCACCACTTTACCACTTGAACCAAATCACAGAAAATTGGAAACAGATGATCATTGGCTTTGATACCTTTACTTCTGTTTCATTACTCAGAGTCGATCAACTCTATACTTCAAGTGACACAGATTTATTACAGAATGCCTAAGATCCTAAGGATCTATTTTAGCTCAGCCCATGGTATTGCTTCATTATTTTATTATTTTGTAAGTAATAAAATATAACTTCATGTTGGATGATATATTCAAGCCATGAATATATCATCCAACATTGTTCTTCCCAAAATATTAGCCCAATTTCTGTGCGCGCTCACTTACTGTTCAGGAATTTTACTAATTGTTTGAAGGTTCTAGAGGACCTGTTAGACTCCTAATGGACAAACCATACAACATACTCCAGAGAACGGACGAGTGCCATAAGAAGAAAATAAGGTCAGCCTACAGCAATGGGCAGCTGCCTGCCCTCGGCTGGGAGGAGCCCTGGCCATGGCACCAGGGCTGCTGGGCAGCAGAAGCCTCCACAGCCCTGCAGGGAGCCTGGAGCACAGCTCTGCCTAACCATGCTCAGCCCTGGACAGATGCACATGAGTTCCCATCACAGGCTCGAGTGTGACAGTCCCAGGTGCATGCCTGTCATGCCAGCCACCAGGGAGGCTGAGGCAAGAGGAACGTTTGAGGTCAGCCTTGGCAACTTAGACCCCGAGGCAAAGGGGAAATACTTTTACAGGGGTCTCTGAGGGTGTAGCTCAGGTAGGTCACTTGCCTCACAGGCTCAAGGCCCTGGGCTCAATCCCCAGAACCCACGTACACACAAAAAGTGAACTTGGAATATTGTTTAAAATGATGGGTCAGGTACACACAAGGACTTCAATATGACCTCTCAGAGGAGCTCAATTTGAGATCAGACTGAACAAAAGACCACCTGGACCATTGACTCAGTGTCTGAAACCCTCTGTGAGCATGGGAAGCACTGCTGGCAAGACACCAGAGGGCCAAAGCACTTGTGCCCCCTGCAGGGGCGTCTCTTGTCTACCGCCAAAGACTGTTCCCCTCCTGGGGCAGCTGAGAGCAAGCTGGGCCTTGGAGCAAGGACTAGTGCTTTAGATATAGACTATGCAAGCAAGGGGCAATGTCTTTAATAAAACTAAAATTAAAAAGTCACATTGAAAAAATTTTAAAAAGAAGAAAATAAGGTCAAGTAGAGGAAGCCCATTTTCACAGGAAAAAATCCCCCAGTGAAAAGCATCAGAATAGATACCAAGAAAAATACCAACAAAAACAGTGTGCTCCCACTATGTATCTACTCAACATGCAAAAGTTAGAAAGCTAGATAATACAATCCTGGCCACAGGTAGAGCTATGCAGAAGAGCCACCTGGCAGTGCTTAGTCAAAGAAGTAAACATGCACACTTTGACCTAGAAATTCCACCTGTGTGTAAACCAGGCGGTGCTTAAGCAGTTTCACAAGGGGACATGCACAGGGAAATTTATCCTCAGGTTCTTATAGAGTTGTCTGTGCTTACAGGGAGTTGATGGTTGTCAAGATGCCCACAGCTGCGAAAGTCAAAAGCTAAAAAAATAATAGATGCCAACCTGGATATATTAATAATCCCGTATCTATGATCACCTTCATAAGGTAGCTTCCCAACTTCTGTGTGGAAGTGTGTTTCTCCTTGGCCCTTACACTGTTGTGGAGACCACTAGGAGTTCAGCTTTGTGCAGGATCATCTGACCTGGACTTTTGGCAAGACCTGTACAGCCCTCACACATGCTCAGATGCTACAGGACTTTTCAGACCAGTCCAGACAACAGTAGGCATCCATTCATTGTCTGCACTCTACAGATTCCTAGATGCACGACATTCATTACCATCAAATGCAGAATTTTCATCAAAAACTAATATATATATCATTCCAATCTGAATCAAGAAAATCGGAAATATCCCCAAATCCATAGAGTGGATCCCCATTGTGATGCTACAAGTTGAAAATTCCACAGCTGACCTCATGGGATGGTTCACAGTCAAAAGACAGCTGCATGAAAAATATTACATGACCTTCCTGCTATGTGAAAAGTGGCATGTGAAGTACACATGCATGTCTTCCTCAGACATGGGTTCATTTGCAAGACACCTTGTGCAATTGAAAATACTCCAAAAGGGGAGAAATCAGAACCATGTCTCCAAAGTATTTCAGCAGAGACCAACTCCATCTGTCTATCTATCTCTCAGTGAGTGTGTGTGCTCTTGTGTGTGTTTGTGTGTCTTTGTTTGTGTTTGTACCATCACAGCTGATACTTCATTGCCCCCATTGGAAAACTGACTCAGATAATGCCATCTGCCAAACTCCTAAAAACCAAAGTTCTTGCTGATAGAATGAAACATTCCTTCCTGTTGGTTTGGATGTGTCCTCTAGGAATCACTGCTACATTTAGTATACTCAAATCATCACAGCAGATCAGGTAACAAAAACATATATATTTTAAAATAATTATAATATATTAATGGAAACAACAAATACAGGATAGAGTAACAACTGTGTTACTAAACAAGGTCAAGGACAATGGCAAACTATAGATTCAAACTTTGAAGAAAATAGTAATCAATGTAAATATTCCTGGGCTGCCTCAGCCCCGCCCAGGCACACAGCCCCAGAATGGTTTTGCAAGCATCCTCAGGAGGGCTGGAGCCTTCTTTGCAGGACGAGAGGGAGGTTGAGGCTCGATCCACCCATCATTCTTTTGGGAGAGACTCCTTTTCCTCAGCACAAAGTTGGATTTTTTGTGAGGATTCTTGGCATAAAATACGTTGGCCTCTGCTGGAATCCTCAGCTCTGGGGAGAGAGGGGTGTACAAAAAGAAGGTGGCACTCAGGAGGTGCTCCCTAGGACACGCCAACATCTGAGAGCCTGTGCCAGAAAAGGCCAGAGCCACACACCTGAGAGCTCTCCAATTCAGCACCAATACCAACAAAGACAGCCTCCACAGTCCTCCCTGAGGAAGAACTAGGCAGAGCACTTCAACAGACCTAATGTCTGTTCCTACCGAAGGCTTTGGACTCCAGAATATCTCAGGTCCTCTTGCATCTGCCAAAGCACACCACTAGGGTTTGCATCTGAAATCTCCCACAAAAGGCTCCTGTGCCGAAGATTCAGTCCCCACATGAGCCATCTTCATAGGTGGGTTTGGAGGGAAGCACTGGATGGTGAGTGCTCTGATGTCAACATGAAATTCTCATTCAAGATGAATACACTACTGGGGGGTGGGAGGGACTGGAAGAAAGGTTGAGCATGGTTGGAGTAAGACCTAAACAGGGTTGTGCCATGGGCAACAGTACCTTGTTCCTGTTGGCTCCACTGAATCCTCATTCTCCAAGGAGAGGTCCTCCCTCTCCATCTTTCTCTCTCTCCCTCTCTGCCAGCCTCGTTCTCTCTCTCCCAGTCTATGCCTTTGTGGCAAGGGCTGAGGAGCTCTCCACTGCCACACACTAGAGCTTTATGGACAGCCTCAGTGCACAACCAAAGAGAAAGCTATGAAACCCAGAGAAAAAAGGCCTAGGATTCCTCCTCTGAGTTATTTTCCTCAAGTATGGCCACAGTGAGGACAGGCTGACCAGCACGGATACCACATTAGAGCCATGCTTCTGCGTTGGTGGAGCCCGCCTCCATGTGAACCAGGCTTCTGAGAATGGAGGCCACATTCCAAATACTGCCCTACTGAGAACAATGGTTCCAAAGACCAGCAAAGGGACTGCTTCCCTCCAACATGGTGTATGGCCCAGTGGTGCCATGACCCCGAGTGGGGGAATACAACAGCCGCTTCTCCTTCCTCTGAACATGTGTTTCCTGTCGCCCTCCTCTAACCTAGAGCCTGTTCTCCATCCCTTCTGGGTTGGATGTGGAGATCTCTGCTATGAATTTCTTAGGCTACCAAGGCCCCAGACAGACTTCCTCTTCCATAGACTCTACTAACCTAACAGTAGGTTAAGATAGGAGACAAGTGATCCTAGAACTCATAGGGATGGTGGTCTTCAGGGTACATAGGCTGGGATAATGGCTGCTGTGGTGTTTGGCTCACAAAAACCAACCAACCAACCAACGAAAAAGCGCTGGCATTATTATCAGATGAGCTCTGTGGCTACGTGCTCAGGAAGCCCTCATCTGACTTTAGTTAGGGATCACAACCTGGCTATTGTGATCACTCCTTGCCTAGTGGACTCAGGTGCGTAAGACCATGGAATTTATGCAAAAACAGATGATTCAGGCTGTCTCCCAGGCTGTGTTTTCTTCCCAATTTCATCCTGTTACTGCTTGCTAGAATCCTGGCAATGCTCTGCCCAGGCAGTGGTTTTTTGGTCACACAGAAGGCTTTCAATAGTACTGCTTCAGTCCACAAAATGCCAGTTCCCTCTTTAGCCCATGCATTCCCATGTTCCTTTGAAACCACTCCTATCCCAGACCATGAAAACATACTGCTCCTGGAGAGAGGCTTTCCTCCTCACTCCTCAAAGATGTCAGCTTTGGATGCCTGTTCATGTCCAGGGGAGGGCACCTGGTGGGGAGCCGCAATATCCACCGGGGTATACCATTGGACCTCAAGACCTTCCACCAGCAGAAGTGCAGTTGGCTTTGTGCACGAACCCAACACACCTGTTGGAGTGTTCTTGGGGGTCAGAGACTACTCTTTGTTGCTAAGAGTTGACCTGAGTCCACATCCTGACCCTTGCTCTCTGCTATCTGATTGTCTCACTTACTCTGACGGCGAGAGATGATTTGGCCCAGCTCATAATCCTCTGGATTCTCCTCAGTAAGGAAGTGTAGGTCGAGGGCGCTGCGGATGACGACAGGAGCCCTATCGTGGCAGGTCACCTGGAGCAGCATGGGAGACAGGCCTTCAGGAAATGGGCCTTGAAGTGACTACTCAAGGACAGTGGGCAGGGGCATTCTGGAGGCACCTCCACTCTAAATACAAGGGCAACATCCATGACCCTACTACCCGAGGCTGACCTCCTGCTCATCGTGTGGGCTCTTCCCACAGGCTACTAGCCCAATCCTTGTACATAGGACTTCCTGGGCCTGCCATTGCTCTTTGTGGAGCTGCACTCCTCTCGGAGTGAAAGGACCCCACTACCTGCATACAGATGCAATCTCATCCCACAAGTTGGGAGGAATGGGACAATAGCCTCCAAGATCCCAGGTCTGCCCGAGGATGCAGGCGGCATTGGGAATGGCCTAGGCACAAAACCTAGAGGCTTTGGTCTGGATTGCCAGGGCCAAAAACAGACCCAGGAACATGACCACACACAGGAGAGCTGAAAGATAGCCACGAGAGCTCCTGGCCTCCAGAGGCTCAGTGCTGGCTGGGATGTAGGAGGCCACCTCATCCGGCAAGGGTGGTCATTGGGTTACCTGGACATTTAGTGTGCTTGCTCCACATCCATATCGACTCTGCAGAGAGACTCTCTCAGCTCCTTGTTCAAGGAACATGGAGAACCTCACACTGCTGTCCTCCTCCATAGACGTCAGCATCCCATACAAGGGAACCTGCAACCTAGTTCCTGTCCTATTCTCATCTGTCACCCATACCTGTCCCTGCCCTTCTGGACTGCATGCTGCCACCTGACACACAGACTCCCTCAGACATGGCAGTGGACAAGCTGCTGCACTCGCTCATCTCAGCTCCAGCCCTTCACACTGACCTCTCCCTTCTTGATTCCCATCTATCCTCCTGATCATCCAGAAGCTCCAAATTCAAGAGGGCATGAGTAGTCCATGGTATTGGACCAGTGTCTGCTCCCCACCCAGGTGTAAGCACCACGGGACACCCCTGCTCCCAGGCTTACCAGAACACTCTTGGCCATCTCTGGACTTTGTGTTTCTAAGTGGACACGAATTAAGCAGGTGTCTCCCACCTGCTTGTGGGAAAGCGGCCTGGAGGACTTGCAGGTTGATTCTGAGAACTGTGGGGGATGGAACATCAGCAAACCCAGAAACAGAAAGCCACCCGAGACTGTCAGTTGGCTCTATGGGCTTCCAGCAAATATGTCCAGGTGCTGAGGCTTCTTATTTCCTCAGGTCGGAGTGGAATGGCAGCACATGCACAGCTTGAATAAGGTAGGTGTTTACCTCCTTTCCCTTGACCTGGGGGCGTTTCCTCACCATGAAATATTGTATTCCCAGATTCATGGACAGACACACGAGTGAGTGGTCAGAGACCTTGATTTCTGCAGAGCGAAGTGGAGAGAATTGTTAGGTGGCACTCAAGGATTATACCACAAAACACCCACAACCCCTGAGAGTCTCCGCCAGGCCCATCACACTTTGGTATTTTGGGGCCAAGGCCCACTTTCTCTTGGCTGTCAGTTATCCTGAGCCCACTGTGGATCATGTCTCCCCACTGTCTGATTGTCCTACTTACTCTCATCCTCAGACATCATATACAGCAGCTCAAAGTTGTCCACATCCTCATGCTGCAACAAATTTTGGTCCAAGGCCCTGCGGATGAGGCTTGTCACCGTCTCCTGAAAGGTCACCTGGATCAGGGTGGGACAAATGTCATCAGAGAATGGCTTTTAGAAGAGCTACCCAGAAGACTGTGGTCAAACATTCAGGAGAAATCTCAGCTACATATACAAGGGCACAATCTTGTTATCCTGCTACCTGAGTGTGTCCTCCATATACCACCTGGGTTCTTGCAATGTGCTACTAGAACAATCCTGGTACAAATATCTGCCTGTACCTGCCATCTCCCCTCCCCCTGGGGAGCCACATTCCACTCATGTCAAAGGACCAAACTGCCTATGCACAGACACACTCTCATCTCACTGAGATGAGAGCAATGGGCCAGGGATCTGCGCACCAAGTGTGATCTGGGATGCAGGCTGCCTTTGTGGGTGCAAGAGGCAGATGCACTGAAAATTTGGGTCCTGACTGCCACGACACAAAACAGACTCAGATGCAAGAGTGTCCACTTGAGTGCTTCATGATAGCTTTGAGAGGCCCTGGCCTCTGGAAGCTCGGTGCGGGTCTGGTTGTAATGATGTACTTGACTCAGCACTGGCAGTCACTGAACATGTCTCCTCTGCAGCTGGACACCTGCAGCATTAGCGTGTCTACTGCACATCCATAGAAATTCTGCCAAGAACCCCTTTAGCTCCGTATTTACCTACATGCAAAGCCTAACATTCCGAAGCTTTGGCATGACCCCCCAGGTGATCCCGACCCCAAATTCCTACACCTAGTCATGCTAAGGAGGTTCTCTTCCCTGCCACCAGGAACACATCCCCTCCTACACATGTGACAAGTCACTGCCACCTCCTCTGCTCCAACTTCACTCATTGAGAATACCAAGTTCTAGGCACTGCAGCCTGCACCCTGGACATATCTCTGCCTTCATCTGTCCACAGCACTTCCGTCTGCACTTCTGGCCTGCAAAACCCACAATACACAGGCCCACTCACCACTGAAGCTGGGCATGCTGATGCTCTCCCTCCTCAGGTCAAGCCCTTAAGACGGACCTCTCTCTTCTTTATTTCCCACCATAGCCCTGGGGTTGGCTGTGTCTCCTGCCTTCCACTGTGTGGACACCCAGGAGGCAGCCCTGCTGTCGGGCTTACCGGGATGCGCTTTGTCTCCCTCAGGCTCTGTCCCTCTAGGAGGACGTGAACAACGCGGCTGTCTTCCACCTGCTCGCTGGAGTGAAGCAGTGAGGAGTTGCTACTCACAGCTGCTGGGGTCCTGGATGCCACTGCCACAGAAGGTTCCAAGAACTGTGGGGGATGACAACATCAGCAAAGCCCAGCAACTGCACCCCACCCAGCCTGGCAGTTGGCTCTGTGGGCATTCTACAACATCCATCCAGAACCTGAGGTTCTTGTCCCCTTGGAGGATGTGGAGTGGCACCAGGAGTAAAGACTGAAGAAGGTGGCTGTTTTGGGAACAAGAGATCCAGCACCTGCTGGGTGGGGATGAAATCCCAGGAGATTAACCCCATGTTGCTGCTGAAATGTAGGTTCCTCCCACAAATGACAGGCAGGAGCTCATTCCTAAGCTGGTCCTGCCTGTAAGGTTCAAGGCTCTGAACACTGAAGGGCTCCTCCGTGTTCTGATCATTTTCACCCTGGGTTGGGACCAAGAATGGTGGGTTCAAAATGGAAATGGTGACAAACAGAAAAATGACTTGTGCCAATACACTAGAGTCAAAGCACAATGGGACAGTTCCCATCAGTACAAACACACACACACACACACACACACACACACACAGAGAGAGTCAGAATAGGAGTCCTGGGCCATTCATCAGGGATCAGACTCGAGGGCCTGCTGGGCTCACCTGCCCTGTGCTACTCACTGTTACTCTTGAGCTCCTCTGCGACAATCGCCAGAGGCTCTGGCGTCTAAGATGAAGCCTCACCCAGTGTATCCACAAAAGGGCTAGTTGGCCCCCCTGAGATTCCTGGGAGCCTGAGGCTCGGCATTGTCTGCAACCACAGGAGAACATCCTTCTCCCTCCAGTGGCTCCAACCAAGTGAGCTCGGATGGCTTGGTCAGTGAAGTGGGTGCCTGGATACCAGGGTTCCATGTTCTGTTTGATCCATTGTCAAGGCAATGATGTCATTTCCTGTGCCCATACCTGAGCCTCTTTTCACATAAGACCACTTTCAACAGCCCTATGGGCTGCCGATTTCTCCTCCATGCCTACCCATCTCAGGTGCGCAGGTGTTCACCAACAACTACCCAAACATCCCCACCAGCATCTGCCCTGCTTGGTGCCACTAGAGTTCCAGCTTGGAGCCTTCAAAAATGCATTCACAACCAGTCCTTCCCTCTCAGCAGCTTTTGGACCCTGGTCCCATCATTGTGCAACTCATGGTGTGCCCAGTCTTTTCTGGAAAGTAGGGTAGCATCTAATCTCTAGGGTTTATTGTGTCTATTGGCCCATAACACCCTCTGTTCTCTCTGAAACCAGAGATGGGACTCACAGGTGGCTAAAGCACAAATGTAGAGATGGGATAATCACAAGAAAGGGAGAGACAAAGAATGCACCCTAACTCCATCAGGCCTGTGTCCCACACAGGGACATGGCCAATGTCCGTCCCATCGTGGCTGCAGTTCCCTCTCTACACCATGGCAAGTTGGAGGGGACTGAGATGCAGAGGCTGCTCCCCTCTGCCATACAACTTCCCAAGGCTTCTCCTAAGATTTCAAAAGGGCCAAGTGTGTCTAGTGTTGGGGTCTCACAGAGACTCCGAGGTACCACAGCATCCTGCTGCCCAGAACCGGTTCACCCCTCACCTCAAGGGGGCTCAGCCTCTGGATTCATGGGAATTGAAGTGGGTACAGGTGATGGGATATCACCTCCAAGACTGAGTTATGCCAAGTCCATGACCCCTGTCTGCATCCCTGTCTCCAGCACCACTCCCCCCTCTCTCTTTCCTCCTCAGAGCAAACAAATCCATTTAGCAAGTGTGTCCTGTGATAAAGACATGACGGTCACCCATCCTCTCATTACAAAAACACTGAGGCTCAGCCAACATGGATCCTACAGGGAACACAGGCATAAAATCAGACTCCGATCCTCCCAGCCGAGCCTCAGTGGAGCCTGGACTCCCAGCCTCCTGAGTCAAGGAAACAGAGGTTCCTAGCCGAGCCACCTTGGATGCAGCCGCACACAAACTGAACTCATCAATGCCCCTTGCTCTCAGTTGTGAGTAAGAGGGGAAGTGGTGTTTCACAACCCTGGACATCAAGTGCAGTCTCCAGGCTTTGGGGTGTGCCCTGGCCTCTGTCTATCTGCCCAGGCTCTCCAACCCACACTGGCCTCTTACCCAACCTCCTCCTAGGGCCAAACTCAATCCTGCCTCTCAATTTCTGCTGCCTTCCCCAAAACACTGCTCCCCAAAATGAGCAGGGCTGGCTCTCGGTTATCATGCTGGTGCCAGCAGCAATGCCACCCCACTGACATAATTCTGAGTCCCAACCTAGGCACTCCAGCTGTCTTTGCCACACCTGGCCTGTTTGGGCTCTGGCTCTTGCTCTTTTCTTTCATGTGCATGTGTTTTGAGGTTTTGAGTTTCTCCCACTGCAGAACTGCAGCTGTGGCAGGGTAGAGCTCATGAGGGTGACATTCTGAGCCACATCCAATCCCATCAGGACTGTTCACTGGGGTGACTGCTGGAACACAGTGATGAGTGAACACATGGGAGGTGGTTGGACCCACCTTGCCTCTGAGTGGCTTCCTTTCAGGACAGGAATGTAGGCATGGGAGCCCCTGGCGTGGGATGCTTTGCACAAGGTGTGACCATGGGCTCTCTTTCCTGGCAAAAATGGCTCCACTCAGCATGGAGAGCACTGTCATTCCTGGTGGCTAACAACAGCCCTGGACCCCAGAAAGGAACCCACACTCAAGATTAACGTCTGAGTGTGCGTGTCCTCGAGGAAATGAGGTCTCCTGATCCCAGGTGCAAAGGGGTAAGTCCTCTAACTCCAGGGGCCATGAAGGGACATCTGAGTTTCCCTTGTCCTTCTTTCCCTCTCTAACTAACCACAGTTAGGACCCTGGCCTCATTCCCCAGTGAGGATCATTAGGCTCCATAAAGGACAGTCTCTAAGATGCTCAGTGGACCAACAACCTCTGCACAACCCATAACCCTATTCACCCAAGAGGCAAGAGGATTTCTATTCAGGAAAACCAGGAAAGGGAGAGCCTTTCTCAAGGACACAAGGACATTAGTGAGTGAGGGAGTGATTAATGGATGGAGAACTATTTCCAACACCAACTTCCAGGAGCATATATGGCCCCCTGGAGAATTCTGCAGTGTGTTGGTGATTAAGGAGAACGTGTGAATTCAGGGGTCACTAGGTCCTCTCAGCCATAAGGAGGGAAACTGCCATAAAGGAACTAGGACAAGGGTGCGAGGAATGCTCACTGGTGGGAGATCGGAAGGAAGGAAAGTGTACTCATTAGAAAAGTGTCGCCTGAAAATTCTTAGCCAGCCAAAAGTCGTGCGAACTTGTGTGGGAAAAGAGTCTTTGCACAGTGATGAAGCTAAGAGCTCACATGATGGAACACAGCATCAACTGGGACCAAATCCAATATCTGATATTCTTGTAGGAAGAGGAGAGTCTGGACCCAGATACCAGGGAGACTGGGGGATACCGGATATGTGAGGTTGGAGCCAGGGCGGGATGCCCATATGGGAAAGACAGATCGTGGGCAGCAATAGGAGAGTGGGCAAGGGCTGGGAGAGTTGGGGAGACAGTCCCCTTGAAACCTGGGAGGGGTTATGGCACTGGGACAGCCCAACACCTACTGTGTTGAGCCTCTGGAGCTCAACGGAAGACACTTCCTCTGTTGTCGGCCACCCAGTTAACAGAGTTTGGTTGCAGCAGCCTAGGACCCAGCTGAAGGTCTGAGCATGTTGGCCATGCAGGTTGGATCTGGACCACAGACACCCTCATCAGAGATTGTAGGGTCTCAGCCCTGAGGCAAGACAGGCACTAAGTAAGGCCAGGTGGGGAAACGGATAGGCACACACTCTGGGGGCTGGTGCCTGTGTTACTGGGAGCACTTCTGATCGCAATTCCCTGATCTGCTGCCAACACAGGCTACAGAGGAGGGTACAGAAACACAGACCACGGATCTGCCCCACTCAGTGGGCCCAGGCCAACACCACACCCAGCAGCCTCGTGCCATACCCAATGAGTCTCGAAGCGGCCCCCTCTTCCCATCCCGAGAGCTCTTCCCTTCCTCATGTGCCAATAGCTCCCTACTGTCACTGGCAATATCTACTCTGTGAGATGTCAACATCCGTGGGTACTGTTCTCTCATCCCAGGACAGTGTGGTCCCACACACCCTGGTGAAATGGGCCACCTGGAGGCTGGACCTGGAGGTTGTTGAGGCTGAATGGCAGCGGTGGTCCTCTGGCACTTAATATTATTTAAGTTAAAAAAAAAAAAAAAAAAAAAAAACAAAAAACGGGTCTTGGTGCTCAAAAATGTTTGATTTGCATATTCTCATCCCCTAACCCCAATATTTTCATTATTTCCTCACATATGAAATCTTACTAGCATAAAGGTAATTTCGTATTAAACAAAGTGGATTGAAATAACATTGGTAAAAATAATCAATCACCATACTTTCAATTTTTGTTCTGCTTTCCTATTAGAAACCACTTGGATACAAGAGAACAGAGGACAGACTCATGGAAATGCTTGAAATGACAAGAAGCTCCCACTCAAGCTCAGCATTCAGTCCTGGACAGGGTAAGACCAGGCCACTTTGACATCTGTGCCAAAGAGTCTACCAGACAGAATCCTCTGACTGATCCCTGACTGAGCCATAGGAACTGGCTAGAAAAGCCTTCACATCCTCAATACATTCTTCACGTCAGAATACTTGACAACCATTGATATCCATCTCTCGTTAACTTGCTCCCCAGCCAACCATTCTTCAACAAATTCAAAGGAGTAACTCATGCAAGCACACAGAAAGGGGTGTTCACTACACACATCCATGTGCGAAAAAGACAACTGGTATTTCTTGTTTGGGCTATTTCAAATGAAATCCCTTCTGCATGACCTCCACAAACCAAAGGAAAATATTTGTGAAATTCCCACGTAGAAGACAAGATACACTTGCCAAGGAGGCAGTGGCAAGAATTTTGACACTCCAAATGTAGAGTGTGTGTTTAGGAAGCAGTCACAGTTTCCATGAGAGAGTCCCATGAAATCAATTAGGAAGATCCATGCTCTAGCCCTACCATGCAAGTGATGTGACTCGAAAGAGTCACTTAGTCTTAGTAACCATCATCACTAACAACTAAGTCAATGAATAAAGGTCCTCAGGTGCCAAGCTACAAAATGTGGGATGAGCATGGATGAGGATGGGTGGGAGAAGTCTCCAACTCTAACACAATTAGGGAAGGATGTGCTGACCTCAAGTGGCTGGGGGGCTGGGATCCTGCCACAGAGGGGGATTCCAAACCTCACATCCCCTGACCCAGGCCAGAAGACCAGGTAGAGTCCAAGGACCCTGGGGTGGCCCAATGGCAATAAAGGTCAAAAGGAACTAGGGATCTGCCTGGTCCCTCAATCCCCTACTCTGAGCAGGGCTGCATGACGAGGCCAGAGGCCATCCACAGCAATCTGCCTTTACAGGAAAACAGGGACTGCAGGCTGCCTCTGGCTCACTGAATCAGGGTGGTGTTTTCATAAAGCAAGACCACTTCCTCACATTTGACCAGCAGCTCATGTGTTGACAGCACAATGACTGACTTGACTCAGGCCCTGATGAATGAAATAGAAAATTCATAGCAAACCCATCTTTAGCTCTTCCACATCATCAGGGGCTCTGATTCAATTCCGTCCAGAAAGGTGTCTGAAATGATTTCTAAACATGCTGGGGACTCACCTCTGTGTGGAACTTTTCAGGAAAAAGGGGATCAAATCTCATGAAGCAACTCTTCTCTCTTCTAGCCCATGGGCAATGCAAGGAACCTGCATGATACCAGAGGCTCACTTCTCTCTTCTCATGTCTTCTGGAAAGGATTCGTTAATGCTTCCTGCAAGGTGAAGCAGAAGCCTGCATCCCCAGCTGCACAGAAGTGTTTTAGGGCAGTGTCTCCCTTAAAACCCAAAAATAAAAAAACAGGTCATTCAACAGGCACATGGATTCGAGTACATGTTCAATGATCCCTCCTCCCTGGAGCCTTCCACATGCCCATCTTCCACATTCACAGAGCAATGCTTGGCCATTCTCAAGACCAGGAGACCATGATGCTCCTCACCAGGAAGTCAATAAGGAACATGAAGAGAGCAGCATGGATTGCAGAAGGTGGCACATCAAGGATCTTCAGCTCTGCTGCTAGAACACAAGAGCTTAACTTCAGTATTGACTTTTTGCCAACTACCAAGTACGATAGCAGTGTCAAGCCCAATATGCAGATATGCAAGTAGTAGGTGACACCCCGCATCCATTCACAAAAGTGGGCAACATCTGCATCAGAACAAGGAAGTATCTTACCCTTACTCATAAAAATCATCAGAAACAAAATAAAATGGATGCAAGACTTCTCATTTCACTATTAGGTAGCTGTTGGAATTCCCTATTAAATAATACCTCCTCCAAAATAAAAAGTATCTCAGACATGTGTCAACTATTCAATGGATGACATTTTAAAAACTATGGACTTTACTTAATATTTATGTATGCTATATCCCTGCCTAAGGCTCTATGAGAAAGGAGCACATAGAATTGGATCTTTGAAAATCTCACATTTGCTGATAAATATTACTGCTGATCTCAGGCATGGCGAAGTGAAAAGTGGGACTTTGGATATTCCAAGAATGCTATGTTGTGGGATTGGTGTCCCTGATTCATACATAGCAAATGGTTTCTATGAAATCCAGTGAGGGAGCAGGAGTAACGAAGCTGATTGCACAGATGACCTCAGGGAATACTGACAGATAGGCCAAATGAAAAATATGCTCCAGCTAACCATTGGTATTTGGGCTTCTGATCCCAGTCCTGTTTTTAAAAAAGGTGCAGACAGGCAGTGTTCATTAAAAACTGTCTACCATGTAAAAGTGGGTAATTTAAATGGCATCTAGTTACACATCTGATAGAATGGTCGGGCAACATATGAATTTCATTCTAACAACAACAACAACAACAAAACATAGAAAATGAGACATAAAGATAAAACCTTGTCTTCACCAGGATGCCTAAAAATAGGTTTTATTTGGCTCATGCCAATAAATATCTTTCAATAGAATTTCTGATTTCTGAATGAATCCATTCAACTTCATACTGCACAGATCACAAGGTTTTCTTTACAGAATATTCTCTTCTTCTTCTTAAAGCCTCACATAGAAAATGTCTCAGAGGACATAGGAGGGCTAAAGTTTGAAGGCATCTAATTGTACTCTAAAACAATTATGAACCTATTCGATCCATTATTAATAAATATCACCACTTTACCACTTGAACCAAATCACAGAAAATTGGAAACA
The DNA here is from genome assembly GCF_045843805.1 of Urocitellus parryii. Classification (NCBI taxonomy): domain Eukaryota; kingdom Metazoa; phylum Chordata; class Mammalia; order Rodentia; family Sciuridae; genus Urocitellus; species Urocitellus parryii. The sequence goes on along the minus strand of NC_135548.1, from coordinate 53,298,980 downwards.
GATGATCATTGGCTTTGATACCTTTACTTCTGTTTCATTACTCAGAGTCGATCAACTCTATACTTCAAGTGACACAGATTTATTACAGAATGCCTAAGATCCTAAGGATCTATTTTAGCTCAGCCCATGGTATTGCTTCATTATTTTATTATTTTGTAAGTAATAAAATATAACTTCATGTTGGATGATATATTCAAGCCATGAATATATCATCCAACATTGTTCTTCCCAAAATATTAGCCCAATTTCTGTGCGCGCTCACTTAATGTTCAGGAATTTTACTAATTGTTTGAAGGTTCTAGAGGACCTGTTAGACTCCTAATGGACAAACCATACAACATACTCCAGAGAACGGACGAGTGCCATAAGAAGAAAATAAGGTCAGCCTACAGCAATGGGCAGCTGCCTGCCCTCGGCTGGGAGGAGCCCTGGCCATGGCACCAGGGCTGCTGGGCAGCAGAAGCCTCCACAGCCCTGCAGGGAGCCTGGAGCACAGCTCTGCCTAACCATGCTCAGCCCTGGACAGATGCACATGAGTTCCCATCACAGGCTCGAGTGTGACAGTCCCAGGTGCATGCCTGTCATGCCAGCCACCAGGGAGGCTGAGGCAAGAGGAACGTTTGAGGTCAGCCTTGGCAACTTAGACCCCGAGGCAAAGGGGAAATACTTTTACAGGGGTCTCTGAGGGTGTAGCTCAGGTAGGTCACTTGCCTCACAGGCTCAAGGCCCTGGGTTCAATCCCCAGAACCCACGTACACACAAAAAGTGAACTTGGAATATTGTTTAAAATGATGGATCAGGTACACACAAGGACTTCAATATGACCTCTCAGAGGAGCTCAATTTGAGATCAGACTGAACAAAAGACCACCTGGACCATTGACTCAGTGTCTGAAACCCTCTGTGAGCATGGGAAGCACTGCTGGCAAGACACCAGAGGGCCAAAGCACTTGTGCCCCCTGCAGGGGCGTCTCTTGTCTACCGCCAAAGACTGTTCCCCTCCTGGGGCAGCTGAGAGCAAGCTGGGCCTTGGAGCAAGGACTAGTGCTTTAGATATAGACTATGCAAGCAAGGGGCAATGTCTTTAATAAAACTAAAATTAAAAAGTCACATTGAAAAAATTTTAAAAAGAAGAAAATAAGGTCAAGTAGAGGAAGCCCATTTTCACAGGAAAAAATCCCCCAGTGAAAAGCATCAGAATAGATACCAAGAAAAATACCAACAAAAACAGTGTGCTCCCACTATGTATCTACTCAACCTGCAAAAGTTAGAAAGCTAGATAATACAATCCTGGCCACAGGTAGAGCTATGCAGAAGAGCCACCTGGCAGTGCTTAGTCAAAGAAGTAAACATGCACACTTTGACCTAGAAATTCCACCTGTGTGTAAACCAGGCGGTGCTTAAGCAGTTTCACAAGGGGACATGCACAGGGAAATTTATCCTCAGGTTCTTATAGAGTTGTCTGTGCTTACAGGGAGTTGATGGTTGTCAAGATGCCCACAGCTGCGAAAGTCAAAAGCTAAAAAAATAATAGATGCCAACCTGGATATATTAATAATCCCGTATCTATGATCACCTTCATAAGGTAGCTTCCCAACTTCTGTGTGGAAGTGTGTTTCTCCTTGGCCCTTACACTGTTGTGGAGACCACTAGGAGTTCAGCTTTGTGCAGGATCATCTGACCTGGACTTTTGGCAAGACCTGTACAGCCCTCACACATGCTCAGATGCTACAGGACTTTTCAGACCAGTCCAGACAACAGTAGGCATCCATTCATTGTCTGCACTCTACAGATTCCTAGATGCACGACATTCATTACCATCAAATGCAGAATTTTCATCAAAAACTAATATATATATCATTCCAATCTGAATCAAGAAAATCGGAAATATCCCCAAATCCAAAGAGTGGATCCCCATTGTGATGCTACAAGTTGAAAATTCCACAGCTGACCTCATGGGATGGTTCACAGTCAAAAGACAGCTGCATGAAAAAGATTACATGACCTTCCTGCTATGTGAAAAGTGGCATGTGAAGTACACATGCATGTCTTCCTCAGACATGGGTTCATTTGCAAGACACCTTGTGCAATTGAAAATACTCCAAAAGGGGAGAAATCAGAACCATGTCTCCAAAGTATTTCAGCAGAGACCAACTCCATCTGTCTATCTATCTCTCAGTGAGTGTGTGTGCTCTTGTGTGTGTTTGTGTGTCTTTGTTTGTGTTTGTACCATCACAGCTGATATTTCATTGCCCCCATTGGAAAACTGACTCAGATAATGCCATCTGCCAAACTCCTAAAAACCAAAGTTCTTGCTGATAGAATGAAACATTCCTTCCTGTTGGTTTGGATGTGTCCTCTAGGAATCACTGCTACATTTAGTATACTCAAATCATCACAGCAGATCAGGTAACAAAAACATATATATTTTAAAATAATAATAATATATTAATGGAAACAACAAATACAGGATAGAGTAACAACTGTGTTACTAAACAAGGTCAAGGACAATGGCAAACTATAGATTCAAACTTTGAAGAAAATAGTAATCAATGTAAATATTCCTGGGCTGCCTCAGCCCCGCCCAGGCACACAGCCCCAGAATGGTTTTGCAAGCATCCTCAGGAGGGCTGGAGCCTTCTTTGCAGGACGAGAGGGAGGTTGAGGCTCGATCCACCCATCATTCTTTTGGGAGAGGCTCCTTTTCCTCAGCACAAAGTTGGATTTTTTGTGAGGATTCTTGGCATCAAATACGTTGGCCTCTGCTGGAATCCTCAGCTCTGGGGAGAGAGGGGTGTACAAAAAGAAGGTGGCACTCAGGAGGTGCTCCCTAGGACACGCCAACATCTGAGAGCCTGTGCCAGAAAAGGCCAGAGCCACACACCTGAGAGCTCTCCAATTCAGCACCAATACCAACAAAGACAGCCTCCACAGTCCTCCCTGAGGAAGAACTAGGCAGAGCACTTCAACAGACCTAATGTCTGTTCCTACAGAAGGCTTTGGACTCCAGAATATCTCAGGTCCTCTTGCATCTGCCAAAGCACACCACTAGGGTTTGCATCTGAAATCTCCCACAAAAGGCTCCTGTGCCGAAGATTCAGTCCCCACATGAGTCATCTTCATAGGTGGGTTTGGAGGGAAGCATTGGATGGTGAGTGCTCTGATGTCAACATGAAATTCTCATTCAAGATGAATACACTACTGGGGGGTGGGAGGGACTGGAAGAAAGGTTGAGCATGGTTGGAGTAAGACCTAAATAGGGTTGTGCCCTGGGCAACCGTACCTTGTTCCTGTTGGCTCCACTGAATCCTCATTCTCCAAGGAGAGGTCCTCCCTCTCCATCTTTCTCTCTCTCCCTCTCTGCCAGCCTCGTTCTCTCTCTCCCAGTCTATGCCTTTGTGGCAAGGGCTGAGGAGCTCTCCACTGCCACACACTAGAGCTTTATGGACAGCCTCAGTGCACAACCAAAGAGAAAGCTATGAAACCCAGAGAAAAAAGGCCTAGGATTCCTCCTCTGAGTTATTTTCCTCAAGTATGGCCACAGTGAGGACAGGCTGACCAGCACGGATACCACGTTAGAGCCATGCTTCTGCGTTGGTGGAGCCCGCCTCCATGTGAACCAGGCTTCTGAGAATGGAGGCCACATTCCAAATACTGCCCTACTGAGAACAATGGTTCCAAAGACCAGCAAAGGGACTGCTTCCCTCCAACATGGTGTATGGCCCAGTGGTGCCATGACCCCGAGTGGGGGAATACAACAGCCGCTTCTCCTTCCTCTGAACATGTGTTTCCTGTCGCCCTCCTCTAACCTAGAGCCTGTTCTCCATCCCTTCTGGGTTGGATGTGGAGATCTCTGCTATGAATTTCTTAGGCTACCAAGGCCCCAGACAGACTTCCTCTTCCATAGACTCTACTAACCTAACAGTAGGTTAAGATAGGAGACAAGTGATCCTAGAACTCATAGGGATGGTGGTCTTCAGGGTACATAGGCTGGGATAATGGCTGCTGTGGTGTTTGGCTCACAAAAACCAACCAACCAACCAACGAAAAAGCGCTGGCATTATTATCAGATGAGCTCTGTGGCTACGTGCTCAGGAAGCCCTCATCTGACTTTAGTTAGGGATCACAACCTGGCTATTGTGATCACTCCTTGCCTAGTGGACTCAGGTGCGTAAGACCATGGAATTTATGCAAAAACAGATGATTCAGGCTGTCTCCCAGGCTGTGTTTTCTTCCCAATTTCATCCTGTTACTGCTTGCTAGAATCCTGGCAATGCTCTGCCCAGGCAGTGGTTTTTTGGTCACACAGAAGGCTTTCAATAGTACTGCTTCAGTCCACAAAATGCCAGTTCCCTCTTTAGCCCATGCATTCCCATGTTCCTTTGAAACCACTCCTATCCCAGACCATGAAAACATACTGCTCCTGGAGAGAGGCTTTCCTCCTCACTCCTCAAAGATGTCAGCTTTGGATGCCTGTTCATGTCCAGGGGAGGGCACCTGGTGGGGAGCCGCAATATCCACCGGGGTATACCATTGGACCTCAAGACCTTCCACCAGCAGAAGTGCAGTTGGCTTTGTGTACGAACCCAACACACCTGTTGGAGTGTTCTTGGGGGTCAGAGACTACTCTTTGTTGCTAAGAGTTGACCTGAGTCCACATCCTGACCCTTGCTCTCTGCTATCTGATGGTCTCACTTACTCTGACGGCGAGAGATGATTTGGCCCAGCTCATAATCCTCTGGATTCTCCTCAGTAAGGAAGTGTAGGTCGAGGGCGCTGCGGATGACGACAGGATCCCTATCGTGGCAGGTCACCTGGAGCAGCATGGGAGACAGGCCTTCAGGAAATGGGCCTTGAAGTGACTACTCAAGGACAGTGGGCAGGGGCATTCTGGAGGCACCTCCACTCTAAATACAAGGGCAACATCCATGACCCTACTACCCGAGGCTGACCTCCTGCTCATCGTGTGGGCTCTTCCCACAGGCTACTAGCCCAATCCTTGTACATAGGACTTCCTGGGCCTGCCATTGCTCTTTGTGGAGCTGCACTCCTCTCGGAGTGAAAGGACCCCACTACCTGCATACAGATGCAATCTCATCCCACAAGTTGGGAGGAATGGGACAATAGCCTCCAAGATCCCAGGTCTGCCCGAGGATGCAGGCGGCATTGGGAATGGCCTAGGCACAAAACCTAGAGGCTTTGGTCTGGATTGCCAGGGCCAAAAACAGACCCAGGAACATGACCACACACAGGAGAGCTGAAAGATAGCCACGAGAGCTCCTGGCCTCCAGAGGCTCAGTGCTGGCTGGGATGTAGGAGGCCACCTCATCCGGCAAGGGTGGTCATTGGGTTACCTGGACATTTAGTGTGCTTGCTCCACATCCATATCGACTCTGCAGAGAGACTCTCTCAGCTCCTTGTTCAAGGAACATGGAGAACCTCACACTGCTGTCCTCCTCCATAGACGTCAGCATCCCATACAAGGGAACCTGCAACCTAGTTCCTGTCCTATTCTCATCTGTCACCCATACCTGTCCCTGCCCTTCTGGACTGCATGCTGCCACCTGACACACAGACTCCCTCAGACATGGCAGTGGACAAGCTGCTGCACTCGCTCATCTCAGCTCCAGCCCTTAACACTGACCTCTCCCTTCTTGATTCCCATCTATCCTCCTGATCATCCAGAAGCTCCAAATTCAAGAGGGCATGAGTAGTCCATGGTATTGGACCAGTGTCTGCTCCCCACCCAGGTGTAAGCACCACGGGACACCCCTGCTCCCTGGCTTACCAGAACACTCTTGGCCATCTCTGGACTTTGTGTTTCTAAGTGGACACGAATTAAGCAGGTGTCTCCCACCTGCTTGTGGGAAAGCGGCCTGGAGGACTTGCAGGTTGATTCTGAGAACTGTGGGGGATGGAACATCAGCAAACCCAGAAACAGAAAGCCACCCCAGACTGTCAGTTGGCTCTATGGGCTTCCAGCAAATATGTCCAGGTGCTGAGGCTTCTTATTTCCTCAGGTCGGAGTGGAATGGCAGCACATGCACAGCTTGAATAAGGTAGGTGTTTACCTCCTTTCCCTTGACCTGGGGGCGTTTCCTCACGATGAAATATTGTATTCCCAGATTCATGGACAGACACACGAGTGAGTGGTCAGAGACCTTGATTTCTGCAGAGCGAAGTGGAGAGAATTGTTAGGTGGCACTCAAGGATTATACCACAAAACACCCACAACCCCTGAGAGTCTCCGCCAGGCCCATCACACTTTGGTATTTTGGGGCCAAGGCCCACTTTCTCTTGGCTGTCCGTTATCCTGAGCCCACTGTGGATCATGTCTCCCCACTGTCTGATTGTCCTACTTACTCTCATCCTCAGACATCATATACAGCAGCTCAAAGTTGTCCACATCCTCATGCTGCAACAAATTTTGGTCCAAGGCCCTGCAGATGAGGCTTGTCACCGTTTCCTGAAAGGTCACCTGGATCAGGGTGGGACAAATGTCATCAGAGAATGGCTTTTAGAAGAGCTACCCAGAAGACTGTGGTCAAACATTCAGGAGAAATCTCAGCTACATATACAAGGGCACAATCTTGTTATCCTGCTACCTGAGTGTGTCCTCCATATACCACCTGGGTTCTTGCAATGTGCTACTAGAACAATCCTGGTACAAATATCTGCCTGTACCTGCCATCTCCCCTCCCCCTGGGGAGCCACATTCCACTCATGTCAAAGGACCAAACTGCCTATGCACAGACACACTCTCATCTCACTGAGATGAGAGCAATGGGCCAGGGATCTGCGCACCAAGTGTGATCTGTGATGCAGGCTGCCTTTGTGATTGGAAGAGGCAGATGCACTGAAAATTTGGGTCCTGACTGCCACGACACAAAACAGACTCAGATACAAGAGTGTGCACTTGAGTGCTTCATGATAGCGTTGAGAGGCCCTGGCCTCTGGAAGCTCGGTGCGGGTCTGGTTGTAATGATGTACTTGACTCAGCACTGGCAGTCACTCAACATGTCTCCTCTGCAGCTGGACACCTGCAGCATTAGCGTGTCTACTGCACATCCATAGAAATTCTGCCAAGAACCCCTTTAGCTCCGTATTTACATACATGCAAAGCCTAACATTCCGAAGCTTTGGCATGACCCCCCAGGTGATCCCGACCCCAAATTCCTACACCTAGTCATGCTAAGGAGGTTCTCTTCCCTGCCACCAGGAACACATCCCCTCCTACACATGTGACAAGTCACTGCCACCTCCTCTGCTCCAACTTCACTCATTGAGAATACCAAGTTCTAGGCACTGCAGCCTGCACCCTGGACATATCTCTGCCTTCATCTGTCCACAGCACTTCCGTCTGCACTTCTGGCCTGCAAAACCCACAATACACAGGCCCACTCACCACTGAAGCTGGGCATGCTGATGCTCTCCCTCCTCAGGTCAAGCCCTTAAGACGGACCTCTCTCTTCTTTATTTCCCACCATAGCCCTGGGGTTGGCTGTGTCTCCTGCCTTCCACTGTGTGGACACCCAGGAGGCAGCCCTGCTGTCGGGCTTACCGGGATGCGCTTTGTCTCCCTCAGGCTCTGTCCCTCTAGGAGGACGTGAACAACGCGGCTGTCTTCCACCTGCTCGCTGGAGTGAAGCAGTGAGGAGCTGCTACTCACAGCTGCTGGGGTCCTGGATGCCACTGCCACAGAAGGTTCCAAGAACTGTGGGGGATGACAACATCAGCAAAGCCCAGCAACTGCACCCCACCCAGCCTGGCAGTTGGCTCTGTGGGCATTCTACAACATCCATCCAGAACCTGAGGTTCTTGTCCCCTTGGAGGATGTGGAGTGGCACCAGGAGTAAAGACTGAAGAAGGTGGCTGTTTTGGGAACAAGAGATCCAGCACCTGCTGGGTGGGGATGAAATCCCAGGAGATTAACCCCATGTTGCTGCTGAAATGTAGGTTCCTCCCACAAATGACAGGCAGGAGCTCATTCCTAAGCTGGTCCTGCCTGTAAGGTTCAAGGCTCTGAACCCTGAAGGGCTCCTCCGTGTTCTGATCATTTTCACCCTGGGTTGGGACCAAGAATGGTGGGTTCAAAATGGAAATGGTGACAAACAGAAAAATGACTTGTGCCAATACACTAGAGTCAAAGCACAATGGGACAGTTCCCATCAGTACAAACACACACACACACACACACACACACACACACAGAGAGAGTCAGAATAGGAGTCCTGGGCCATTCATCAGGGATCAGACTCGAGGGCCTGCTGGGCTCACCTGCCCTGTGCTACTCACTGTTACTCTTGAGCTCCTCTGCGACAATCGCCAGAGGCTCTGGCGTCTAAGATGAAGCCTCACCCAGTGTATCCACAAAAGGGCTAGTTGGCCCCCCTGAGATTCCTGGGAGCCTGAGGCTCGGCATTGTCTGCAACCACAGGAGAACATCCTTCTCCCTCCAGTGGCTCCAACCAAGTGAGCTCGGATGGCTTGGTCAGTGAAGTGGGTGCCTGGATACCAGGGTTCCATGTTCTGTTTGATCCATTGTCAAGGCAATGATGTCATTTCCTGTGCCCATACCTGAGCCTCTTTTCACATAAGACCACTTTCAACAGCCCTATGGGCTGCCGATTTCTCCTCCATGCCTACCCATCTCAGGTGCGCAGGTGTTCACCAACAACTACCCAAACATCCCCACCAGCATCTGCCCTGCTTGGTGCCACTAGAGTTCCAGCTTGGAGCCTTCAAAAATGCATTCACAACCAGTCCTTCCCTCTCAGCAGCTTTTGGACCCTGGTCCCATCATTGTGCAACTCATGGTGTGCCCAGTCTTTTCTGGAAAGTAGGGTAGCATCTAATCTCTAGGGTTTATTGTGTCTATTGGCCCATAACACCCTCTGTTCTCTCTGAAACCAGAGATGGGACTCACAGGTGGCTAAAGCACAAATGTAGAGATGGGATAATCACAAGAAAGGGAGAGACAAAGAATGCACCCTAACTCAATCAGGCCTGTGTCCCACACAGGGACATGGCCAATGTCCATCCCATCGTGGCTGCAGTTCCCTCTCTACACCATGGCAAGTTGGAGGGGACTGAGATGCAGAGGCTGCTCCCCTCTGCCATACAACTTCCCAAGGCTTCTCCTAAGATTTCAAAAGGGCCAAGTGTGTCTAGTGTTGGGGTCTCACAGAGACTCCGAGGTACCACAGCATCCTGCTGCCCAGAACCGGTTCACCCCTCACCTCAAGGGGGCTCAGCCTCTGGATTCATGGGAATTGAAGTGGGTACAGGTGATGGGATATCACCTCCAAGACTGAGTTATGCCAAGTCCATGACCCCTGTCTGCATCCCTGTCTCCAGCACCACTCCCCCCTCTCTCTTTCCTCCTCAGAGCAAACAAATCCATTTAGCAAGTGTGTCCTGTGATAAAGACATGACGGTCACCCATCCTCTCATTACAAAAACACTGAGGCTCAGCCAACATGGATCCTACAGGGAACACAGGCATAAACTCAGACTCCGATCCTCCCAGCCGAGCCTCAGTGGAGCCTGGACTCCCAGCCTCCTGAGTCAAGGAAACAGAGGTTCCTAGCCGAGCCACCTTGGATGCAGCCGCACACAAACTGAACTCATCAATGCCCCTTGCTCTCAGTTGTGAGTAAGAGGGGAAGTGGTGTTTCACAACCCTGGACATCAAGTGCAGTCTCCAGGCGTTGGGGTGTGCCCTGGCCTCTGTCTATCTGCCCAGGCTCTCCAACCCACACTGGCCTCTTACCCAACCTCCTCCTAGGGCCAAACTCAATCCTGCCTCTCAATTTCTGCTGCCTTCCCCAACACATTGCTCCCCAAAATGAGCAGGGCTGGCTCTCGGTTATCATGCTGGTGCCAGCAGCAATGCCACCCCACTGACATAATTCTGAGTCCCAACCTAGGCACTCCAGCTGTCTTTGCCACACCTGGCCTGTTTGGGCTCTGGCTCTTGCTCTTTTCTTTCATGTGCATGTGTTTTGAGGTTTTGAGTTTCTCCCACTGCAGAACTGCAGCTGTGGCATGGTAGAGCTCATGAGGGTGACATTCTGAGCCACATCCAATCCCATCAGGACTGTTCACTGGGGTGACTGCTGGAACACAGTGATGAGTGAACACATGGGAGGTGGTTGGACCCACCTTGCCTCTGAGTGGCTTCCTTTCAGGACAGGAATGTAGGCATGGGAGCCCCTGGCGTGGGATGCTTTGCACAAGGCGTGACCATGGGCTCTCTTTCCTGGCAAAAATGGCTCCACTCAGCATGGAGAGCACTGTCATTCCTGGTGGCTAACAACAGCCCTGGACCCCAGAAAGGAACCCACACTCAAGATTAACGTCTGAGTGTGCGTGTCCTCGAGGAAATGAGGTCTCCTGATCCCAGGTGCAAAGGGGTAAGTCCTCTAACTCCAGGGGCCATGAAGGGACATCTGAGTTTCCCTTGTCCTTCTTTCCCTCTCTAACTAACCACAGTTAGGACCCTGGCCTCATTCCCCAGTGAGGATCATTAGGCTCCATAAAGGACAGTCTCTAAGATGCTCAGTGGACCAACACCCTCTGCACAACCCATAACCCTATTCACCCAAGAGGCAAGAGGATTTCTATTCAGGAAAACCAGGAAAGGGAGAGCCTTTCTCAAGGACACAAGGACATTAGTGAGTGAGGGAGTGATTAATGGATGGAGAACTATTTCCAACACCAACTTCCAGGAGCATATATGGCCCCCTGGAGAATTCTGCAGTGTGTTGGTGATTAAGGAGAACGTGTGAATTCAGGGGTCACTAGGTCCTCTCAGCCATAAGGAGGGAAACTGCCATAAAGGAACTAGGACAAGGGTGCGAGGAATGCTCACTGGTGGGAGATCGGAAGGAAGGAAAGTGTACTCATTAGAAAAGTGTCGCCTGAAAATTCTTAGCCAGCCAAAAGTCGTGCGAACTTGTGTGGGAAAAGAGTCTTTGCACAGTGATGAAGCTAAGAGCTCACATGATGGAACACAGCATCAACTGGGACCAAATCCAATATCTGATATTCTTGTAGGAAGAGGAGAGTCTGGACCCAGATACCAGGGAGACTGGGGGATACCTGATATGTGAGGTTGGAGCCAGGGCGGGATGCCCATATGGGAACCACAGATCGTGGGCAGCAATAGGAGAGTGGGCAAGGGCTGGGAGAGTTGGGGAGACAGTCCCCTTGAAACCTGGGAGGGGTTATGGCACTGGGACAGCCCAACACCTACTGTGTTGAGCCTCTGGAGCTCAACGGAAGACACTTCCTCTGTTGTCGGCCACCCAGTTAACAGAGTTTGGTTGCAGCAGCCTAGGACCCAGCTGAAGGTCTGAGCATGTAGGCCATGCAGGTTGGATCTGGACCACAGACACCCTCATCAGAGATTGTAGGGTCTCAGCCCTGAGGCAAGACAGGCACTAAGTCAGGCCAGGTGGGGAAACGGATAGGCACACACTCTGGGGGCTGGTGCCTGTGTTACTGGGAGCACTTCTGATCGCAATTCCCTGATCTGCTGCCAACACAGGCTACAGAGGAGGGTACAGAAACACAGACCACGGATCTGCCCCACTCAGTGGGCGTAGGCCAACACCAAACCCAGCAGCCTCGTGCCATACCCAATGAGTCTCGAAGCGGCCCCCTCTTCCCATCCTGAGAGCTCTTCCCTTCCTCATGTGCCAATAGCTCCCTACTGTCACTGGCAATATCTACTCTGTGAGATGTCAACATCCGTGGGTACTGTTCTCTCATCCCAGGACAGTGTGGTCCCACACACCCTGGTGAAATGGGCCACCTGGAGGCTGGACCTGGAGGTTGTTGAGGCTGAATGGCAGCGGTGGTCCTCTGGCACTTAATATTATTTAAGTTAATAAAAAACAAAAACAAAAACAAAAAACGGGTCTTGGTGCTCAAAAATGTTTGATTTGCATATTCTCATCCCCTAACCCCAATATTTTCATTATTTCCTCACATATGAAATCTTACTAGCATAAAGGTAATTTCGTATTAAACAAAGTGGATTGAAATAACATTGGTAAAAATAATCAATCACCATACTTTCAATTTTTGTTCTGCTTTCCTATTAGAAACCACTTGGATACAAGAGAACAGAGGACAGACTCATGGAAATGCTTGAAATGACAAGAAGCTCCCACTCAAGCTCAGCATTCAGTCCTGGACAGGGTAAGACCAGGCCACTTTGACATCTGTGCCAAAGAGTCTACCAGACAGAATCCTCTGACTGATCCCTGACTGAGCCATAGGAACTGGCTAGAAAAGCCTTCACATCCTCAATACATTCTTCACGTCAGAATACTTGACAACCATTGATATCCATCTCTCGTTAACTTGCTCCCCAGCCAACCATTCTTCAACAAATTCAAAGGAGTAACTCATGCAAGCACACAGAAAGGGGTGTTCACTACACACATCCATGTGCGAAAAAGACAACTGGTATTTCTTGTTTGGGCTATTTCAAATGAAATCCCTTCTGCATGACCTCCACAAACCAAAGGAAAATATTTGTGAAATTCCCACGTAGAAGACAAGATACACTTGCCAAGGAGGCAGTGGCAAGAATTTTGACACTCCAAATGTAGAGTGTGTGTTTAGGAAGCAGTCACAGTTTCCATGAGAGAGTCCCATGAAATCAATTAGGAAGATCCATGCTCTAGCCCTACCATGCAAGTGATGTGACTTGAAAGAGTCACTTAGTCTTAGTAACCATCATCACTAACAACTAAGTCAATGAATAAAGGTCCTCAGGTGCCAAGCTACAAAATGTGGGATGAGCATGGATGAGGATGGGTGGGAGAAGTCTCCAACTCTAACACAATTAGGGAAGGATGTGCTGACCTCAAGTGGCTGGGGGGCTGGGATCCTGCCACAGAGGGGGATTCCAAACCTCACATCCCCTGACCCAGGCCAGAAGACCAGGTAGAGTCCAAGGACCCTGGGGTGGCCCAATGGCAATAAAGGTCAAAAGGAACTAGGGATCTGCCTGGTCCCTCAATCCCCTACTCTGAGCAGGGCTGCATGACGAGGCCAGAGGCCATCCACAGCAATCTGCCTTTACAGGAAAACAGGGACTGCAGGCTGCCTCTGGCTCACTGAATCAGGGTGGTGTTTTCATAAAGCAAGACCACTTCCTCACATTTGACCAGCAGCTCATGTGTTGACAGCACAATGACTGACTTGACTCAGGCCCTGATGAATGAAATAGAAAATTCATAGCAAACCCATCTTTAGCTCTTCCACATCATCAGGGGCTCTGATTCAATTCCGTCCAGAAAGGTGTCTGAAATGATTTCTAAACATGCTGGGGACTCACCTCTGTGTGGAACTTTTCAGGAAAAAGGGGATCAAATCTCATGAAGCAACTCTTCTCTCTTCTAGCCCATGGGCAATGCAAGGAACCTGCATGATACCAGAGGCTCACTTCTCTCTTCTCATGTCTTCTGGAAAGGATTCGTTAATGCTTCCTGCAAGGTGAAGCAGAAGCCTGCATCCCCAGCTGCACAGAAGTGTTTTAGGGCAGTGTCTCCCTTAAAACCCAAAAATAAAAAAACAGGTCATTCAACAGGCACATGGATTCGAGTACATGTTCAATGATCCCTCCTCCCTGGAGCCTTCCACATGCCCATCTTCCACATTCACAGAGCAATGCTTGGCCATTCTCAAGACCAGGAGACCATGATGCTCCTCACCAGGAAGTCAATAAGGAACATGAAGAGAGCAGCATGGATTGCAGAAGGTGGCACATCAAGGATCTTCAGCTCTGCTGCTAGAACACAAGAGCTTAACTTCAGTATTGACTTTTTGCCAACTACCAAGTACGATAGCAGTGTCAAGCCCAATATGCAGATATGCAAGTAGTAGGTGACACCCCGCATCCATTCACAAAAGTGGGCAACATCTGCATCAGAACAAGGAAGTATCTTACCCTTACTCATAAAAATCATCAGAAACAAAATAAAATGGATGCAAGACTTCTCATTTCACTATTAGGTAGCTGTTGGAATTCCCTATTAAATAATACCTCCTCCAAAATAAAAAGTATCTCAGACATGTGTCAACTATTCAATGGATGACATTTTAAAAACTATGGACTTTACTTAATATTTATGTATGCTATATCCCTGCCTAAGGCTCTATGAGAAAGGAGCACATAGAATTGGATCTTTGAAAATCTCACATTTGCTGATAAATATTACTGCTGATCTCAGGCATGGCGAAGTGAAAAGTGGGACTTTGGATATTCCAAGAATGCTATGTTGTGGGCTTGGTGTCCCTGATTCATACATAGCCTATGGTTTCTATGAAATCCAGTGAGGGAGCAGGAGTAACGAAGCTGATTGCACAGATGACCTCAGGGAATACTGACAGATAGGCCAAATGAAAAATATGCTCCAGCTAACCATTGGTATTTGGGCTTCTGATCCCAGTCCTGTTTTTAAAAAAGGTGCAGACAGGCAGTGTTCATTAAAAACTGTCTACCATGTAAAAGTGGGTAATTTAAATGGCATCTAGTTACACATCTGATAGAATGGTCTGGCAACATATGAATTTCATTCTAACAACAACAACAACAACAAAACATAGAAAATGAGACATAAAGATAAAACCTTGTCTTCACCAGGATGCCTAAAAATAGGTTTTATTTGGCTCATGCCAATAAATATCTTTCAATAGAATTTCTGATTTCTGAATGAATCCATTCAACTTCATACTGCACAGATCACAAGGTTTTCTTTACAGAATATTCTCTTCTTCTTCTTAAAGCCTCACATAGAAAATGTCTCACAGGACATAGGAGGGGAATGACCCAAAGGATGAGAGAATGGCTGGAACCGTTCTCAAATGTGCCCATGTAGCCTAAAGTTTGAAGGCATCTAATTGTACTCTAAAACAATTATGAACCTATTCGATCCATTATTAATAAATATCACCACTTTACCACTTGAACCAAATCACAGAAAATTGGAAACAGATGATCATTGGCTTTGATACCTTTACTTCTGTTTCATTACTCAGAGTCGATCAACTCTATACTTCAAGTGACACAGATTTATTTCAGAATGCCTAAGATCCTAAGGATCTATTTTAGCTCAGCCCATGGTATTGCTTCATTATTTTATTATTTTGTAAGTAATAAAATATAACTTCATGTTGGATGATATATTCAAGCCATGAATATATCATCCAACATTGTTCTTCCCAAAATATTAGCCCAATTTCTGTGCGCGCTCACTTACTGTTCAGGAATTTTACTAATTGTTTGAAGGTTCTAGAGGACCTGTTAGACTCCTAATGGACAAACCATACAACATACTCCAGAGAACGGACGAGTGCCATAAGAAGAAAATAAGGTCAGCCTACAGCAATGGGCAGCTGCCTGCCCTTGGCTGGGAGGAGCCCTGGCCATGGCACCAGGGCTGCTGGGCAGCAGAAGCCTCCACAGCCCTGCAGGGAGCCTGGAGCACAGCTCTGCCTAACCATGCTCAGCCCTGGACAGATGCACATGAGTTCCCATCACAGGCTCGAGTGTGACAGTCCCAGGTGCATGCCTGTCATGCCAGCCACCAGGGAGGCTGAGGCAAGAGGAACGTTTGAGGTCAGCCTTGGCAACTTAGACCCCGAGGCAAAGGGGAAATACTTTTACAGGGGTCTCTGAGGGTGTAGCTCAGGTAGGTCACTTGCCTCACAGGCTCAAGGCCCTGGGTTCAATCCCCAGAACCCACGTACACACAAAAAGTGAACTTGGAATATTGTTTAAAATGATGGGTCAGGTACACACAAGGACTTCAATATGACCTCTCAGAGGAGCTCAATTTGAGATCAGACTGAACAAAAGACCACCTGGACCATTGACTCAGTGTCTGAAACCCTCTGTGAGCATGGGAAGCACTGCTGGCAAGACACCAGAGGGCCAAAGCACTTGTGCCCCCTGCAGGGGTGTCTCTTGTCTACCGCCAAAGACTGTTCCCCTCCTGGGGCAGCTGAGAGCAAGCTGGGCCTTGGAGCAAGGACTAGTGCTTTAGATATAGACTATGCAAGCAAGGGGCAATGTCTTTAATAAAACTAAAATTAAAAAGTCACATTGAAAAAATTTTAAAAAGAAGAAAATAAGGTCAAGTAGAGGAAGCCCATTTTCACAGGAAAAAATCCCCCAGTGAAAAGCATCAGAATAGATACCAAGAAAAATACCAACAAAAACAGTGTGCTCCCACTATGTATCTACTCAACCTGCAAAAGTTAGAAAGCTAGATAATACAATCCTGGCCACAGGTAGAGCTATGCAGAAGAGCCACCTGGCAGTGCTTAGTCAAAGAAGTAAACATACACACTTTGACCTAGAAATTCCACCTGTGTGTAAACCAGGCGGTGCTTAAGCAGTTTCACAAGGGGACATGCACAGGGAAATTTATCCTCAGGTTCTTATAGAGTTGTCTGTGCTTACAGGGAGTTGATGGTTGTCAAGATGCCCACAGCTGCGAAAGTCAAAAGCTAAAAAAATAATAGATGCCAACCTGGATATATTAATAATCCCGTATCTATGATCACCTTCATAAGGTAGCTTCCCAACTTCTGTGTGGAAGTGTGTTTCTCCTTGGCCCTTACACTGTTGTGGAGACCACTAGGAGTTCAGCTTTGTGCAGGATCATCTGACCTGGACTTTTGGCAAGACCTGTACAGCCCTCACACATGCTCAGATGCTACAGGACTTTTCAGACCAGTCCAGACAACAGTAGGCATCCATTCATTGTCTGCACTCTACAGATTCCTAGATGCACGACATTCATTACCATCAAATGCAGAATTTTCATCAAAAACTAATATATATATATATATATATATATATATATATATATATCATTCCAATCTGAATCAGGAAAATCAGAAATATCCCCAAATCCAAAGAGTGGATCCCCATTGTGATGCTACAAGTTGAAAATTCCACAGCTGACCTCATGGGATGGTTCACAGTCAAAAGACAGCTGCATGAAAAATATTACATGACCTTCCTGCTATGTGAAAAGTGGCATGTGAAGTACACATGCATGTCTTCCTCAGACATGGGTTCATTTGCAAGACACCTTGTGCAATTGAAAATACTCCAAAAGGGGAGAAATCAGAACCATGTCTCCAAAGTATTTCAGCAGAGACCAACTCCATCTGTCTATCTATCTCTCAGTGAGTGTGTGTGCTCTTGTGTGTGTTTGTGTGTCTTTGTTTGTGTTTGTACCATCACAGCTGATACTTCATTGCCCCCATTGGAAAACTGACTCACATAATGCCATCTGCCAAACTCCTAAAAACCAAAGTTCTTGCTGACAGAATGAAACATTCCTTCCTGTTGGTTTGGATGTGTCCTTTAGGAATCACTGCTACATTTAGTATACTCAAATCATCACAGTAGATCAGGTAACAAAAACATATATATTTTAAAATAATAATATATTAATGGAAACAACAAATACAGGATAGAGTAACAACTGTGTTACTAAACAAGGTCAAGGACAATGGCAAACTATAGATTCAAACTTTGAAGAAAATAGTAATCAATGTAAATATTCCTGGGCTGCCTCAGCCCCGCCCAGGCACACAGCAACAGAATGGTTTTGCAAGCATCCTCAGGAGGGCTGGAGCCTTCTTTCCAGGACGAGAGGGAGGTTGAGGCTGGATCCTCCCATCATTCTTTTGGGAGAGGCTCCTTTTCCCCAGCACAAAGTTGGATTTTTTGTGAGGATTCTTGGCATAAAATACGTTGGCCTCTGCTGGAATCCTCAGCTCTGGGGAGAGAGGGGTGTACAAAAAGAAGGTGGCACTCAGGAGGTGCTCCCTAGGACACGCTAACACTGAGAGCCTGTGCCAGAAAAGGCCAGAGCCACACACCTGAGAGCTCTCCAATTCAGCACCAATACCAACAAAGACAGCCTCCACAGTCCTCCCTGAGGAAGAACTAGGCAGAGCACTTCAACAGACCTAATGTCTGTTCCTACCGAAGGCTTTGGACTCCAGAATATCTCAGGTCCTCTTGCATCTGCCAAAGCACACCACTAGGGTTTGCATCTGAAATCTCCCACAAAAGGCTCCTGTGCCGAAGATTCAGTCCCCACATGAGCCATCTTCATAGGTGGGTTTGGAGGGAAGCATTGGATGGTGAGTGCTCTGATGTCAACATGAAATTCTCATTCAAGATGAATACACTACTGGGGGGTGGGAGGGACTGGAAGAAAGGTTGAGCATGCTTGGAGTAAGACCTAAACAGGGTTGTGCCCTGGGCAACAGTACCTTGTTCCTGTTGGCTCCACTGAATCCTCATTCTCCAAGGAGAGGTCCTCCCTCTCCATCTTTCTCTCTCTCCCTCTCTGCCAGCCTCGTTCTCTCTCTCCCAGTCTATGCCTTTGTGGCAAGGGCTGAGGAGCTCTCCACTGCCACACACTAGAGCTTTATGGACAGCCTCAGTGCACAACCAAAGAGAAAGCTATGAAACCCAGAGAAAAAAGGCCTAGGATTCCTCCTCTGAGTTATTTTCCTCAAGTATGGCCACAGTGAGGACAGGCTGACCAGCACGGATACCACGTTAGAGCCATGCTTCTGCGTTGGTGGAGCCCGCCTCCATGTGAACCAGGCTTCTGAGAATGGAGGCCACATTCCAAATACTGCCCTACTGAGAACAATGGTTCCAAAGACCAGCAAAGGGACTGCTTCCCTCCAACATGGTGTATGGCCCAGTGGTGCCATGACCCCGAGTGGGGGAATACAACAGCCGCTTCTCCTTCCTCTGAACATGTGTTTCCTGTCGCCCTCCTCTAACCTAGAGCCTGTTCTCCATCCCTTCTGGGTTGGATGTGGAGATCTCTGCTATGAATTTCTTAGGCTACCAAGGCCCCAGACAGACTTCCTCTTCCATAGACTCTACTAACCTAACAGTAGGTTAAGATAGGAGACAAGTGATCCTAGAACTCATAGGGATGGTGGTCTTCAGGGTACATAGGCTGGGATAATGGCTGCTGTGGTGTTTGGCTCACAAAAACCAACCAACCAACCAACGAAAAAGCGCTGGCATTATTATCAGATGAGCTCTGTGGCTACGTGCTCAGGAAGCCCTCATCTGACTTTAGTTAGGGATCACAACCTGGCTATTGTGATCACTCCTTGCCTAGTGGACTCAGGTGCGTAAGACCATGGAATTTATGCAAAAACAGATGATTCAGGCTGTCTCCCAGGCTGTGTTTTCTTCCCAATTTCATCCTGTTACTGCTTGCTAGAATCCTGGCAATGCTCTGCCCAGGCAGTGGTTTTTTGGTCACACAGAAGGCTTTCAATAGTACTGCTTCAGTCCACAAAATGCCAGTTCCCTCTTTAGCCCATGCATTCCCATGTTCCTTTGAAACCACTCCTATCCCAGACCATGAAAACATACTGCTCCTGGAGAGAGGCTTTCCTCCTCACTCCTCAAAGATGTCAGCTTTGGATGCCTGTTCATGTCCAGGGGAGGGCACCTGGTGGGGAGCCGCAATATCCACCGGGGTATACCATTGGACCTCAAGACCTTCCACCAGCAGAAGTGCAGTTGGCTTTGTGCACGAACCCAACACACCTGTTGGAGTGTTCTTGGGGGTCAGAGACTACTCTTTGTTGCTAAGAGTTGACCTGAGTCCACATCCTGACCCTTGCTCTCTGCTATCTGATGGTCTCACTTACTCTGACGGCGAGAGATGATTTGGCCCAGCTCATAATCCTCTGGATTCTCCTCAGTAAGGAAGTGTAGGTCGAGGGCGCTGCGGATGACGACAGGAGCCCTATCGTGGCAGGTCACCTGGAGCAGCATGGGAGACAGGCCTTCAGGAAATGGGCCTTGAAGTGACTACTCAAGGACAGTGGGCAGGGGCATTCTGGAGGCACCTCCACTCTAAATACAAGGGCAACATCCATGACACTACTACCCGAGGCTGACCTCCTGCTCATCGTGTGGGCTCTTCCCACAGGCTACTAGCCCAATCCTTGTACATAGGACTTCCTGGGCCTGCCATTGCTCTTTGTGGAGCTGCACTCCTCTCGGAGTGAAAGGACCCCACTACCTGCATACAGATGCAATCTCATCCCACAAGTTGGGAGGAATGGGACAATAGCCTCCAAGATCCCAGGTCTGCCCGAGGATGCAGGCGGCATTGGGAATGGCCTAGGCACAAAACCTAGAGGCTTTGGTCTGGATTGCCAGGGCCAAAAACAGACCCAGGAACATGACCACACACAGGAGAGCTGAAAGATAGCCACGAGAGCTCCTGGCCTCCAGAGGCTCAGTGCTGGCTGGGATGTAGGAGGGCACCTCATCCGGCAAGGGTGGTCATTGGGTTACCTGGACATTTAGTGTGCTTGCTCCACATCCATATCGACTCTGCAGAGAGACTCTCTCAGCTCCTTGTTCAAGGAACATGGAGAACCTCACACTGCTGTCCTCCTCCATAGACGTCAGCATCCCATACAAGGGAACCTGCAACCTAGTTCCTGTCCTATTCTCATCTGTCACCCATACCTGTCCCTGCCCTTCTGGACTGCATGCTGCCACCTGACACACAGACTCCCTCAGACATGGCAGTGGACAAGCTGCTGCACTCGCTCATCTCAGCTCCAGCCCTTCACACTGACCTCTCCCTTCTTGATTCCCATCTATCCTCCTGATCATCCAGAAGCTCCAAATTCAAGAGGGCATGAGTAGTCCATGGTATTGGACCAGTGTCTGCTCCCCACCCAGGTGTAAGCACCACGGGACACCCCTGCTCCCAGGCTTACCAGAACACTCTTGGCCATCTCTGGACTTTGTGTTTCTAAGTGGACACGAATTAAGCAGGTGTCTCCCACCTGCTTGTGGGAAAGCGGCCTGGAGGACTTGCAGGTTGATTCTGAGAACTGTGGGGGATGGAACATCAGCAAACCCAGAAACAGAAAGCCACCCGAGACTGTCAGTTGGCTCTATGGGCTTCCAGCAAATATGTCCAGGTGCTGAGGCTTCTTATTTCCTCAGGTCGGAGTGGAATGGCAGCACATGCACAGCTTGAATAAGGTAGGTGTTTACCTCCTTTCCCTTGACCTGGGGGCGTTTCCTCACCATGAAATATTGTATTCCCAGATTCATGGACAGACACACGAGTGAGTGGTCAGAGACCTTGATTTCTGC
Organism: Urocitellus parryii; assembly: GCF_045843805.1. Taxonomy (NCBI): domain Eukaryota; kingdom Metazoa; phylum Chordata; class Mammalia; order Rodentia; family Sciuridae; genus Urocitellus; species Urocitellus parryii. Next base: position 53,277,773 of record NC_135548.1, on the reverse strand, counting down.
AGAGCGAAGTGGAGAGAATTGTTAGGTGGCACTCAAGGATTATACCACAAAACACCCACAACCCCTGAGAGTCTCCGCCAGGCCCATCACACTTTGGTATTTTGGGGCCAAGGCCCACTTTCTCTTGGCTGTCAGTTATCCTGAGCCCACTGTGGATCATGTCTCCCCACTGTCTGATTGTCCTACTTACTCTCATCCTCAGACATCATATACAGCAGCTCAAAGTTGTCCACATCCTCATGCTGCAACGAATTTTGGTCCAAGGCCCTGCGGATGAGGCTTGTCACTGTCTCCTGAAAGGTCACCTGGATCAGGGTGGGACAAATGTCATCAGAGAATGGCTTTTAGAAGAGCTACCCAGAAGACTGTGGTCAAACATTCAGGAGAAATCTCAGCTACATATACAAGGGCACAATCTTGTTATCCTGCTACCTGAGTGTGTCCTCCATATACCACCTGGGTTCTTGCAATGTGCTACTAGAACAATCCTGGTACAAATATCTGCCTGTACCTGCCATCTCCCCTCCCCCTGGGGAGCCACATTCCACTCATGTCAAAGGACCAAACTGCCTATGCACAGACACACTCTCATCTCACTGAGATGAGAGCAATGGGCCAGGGATCTGCGCACCAAGTGTGATCTGGGATGCAGGCTGCCTTTGTGGGTGCAAGAGGCAGATGCACTGAAAATTTGGGTCCTGACTGCCACGACACAAAACAGACTCAGATACAAGAGTGTGCACTTGAGTGCTTCATGATAGCTTTGAGAGGCCCTGGCCTCTGGAAGCTCGGTGCGGGTCTGGTTGTAATGATGTACTTGATTCAGCACTGGCAGTCACTGAACATGTCTCCTCTGCAGCTGGACACCTGCAGCATTAGCGTGTCTACTGCACATCCATAGAAATTCTGCCAAGAACCCCTTTAGCTCCGTATTTACATACATGCAAAGCCTAACATTCCGAAGCTTTGGCATGACCCCCCAGGTGATCCCGACCCCAAATTCCTACACCTAGTCATGCTAAGGAGGTTCTCTTCCCTGCCACCAGGAACACATCCCCTCCTACACATGTGACAAGTCACTGCCACCTCCTCTGCTCCAACTTCACTCATTGAGAATACCAAGTTCTAGGCACTGCAGCCTGCACCCTGGACATATCTCTGCCTTCATCTGTCCACAGCACTTCCGTCTGCACTTCTGGCCTGCAAAACCCACAATACACAGGCCCACTCACCACTGAAGCTGGGCATGCTGATGCTCTCCCTCCTCAGGTCAAGCCCTTAAGACGGACCTCTCTCTTCTTTATTTCCCACCATAGCCCTGGGGTTGGCTGTGTCTCCTGCCTTCCACTGTGTGGACACCCAGGAGGCAGCCCTGCTGTCGGGCTTACCGGGATGCGCTTTGTCTCCCTCAGGCTCTGTCCCTCTAGGAGGACGTGAACAACGCGGCTGTCTTCCACCTGCTCGCTGGAGTGAAGCAGTGAGGAGCTGCTACTCACAGCTGCTGGGGTCCTGGATGCCACTGCCACAGAAGGTTCCAAGAACTGTGGGGGATGACAACATCAGCAAAGCCCAGCAACTGCACCCCACCCAGCCTGGCAGTTGGCTCTGTGGGCATTCTACAACATCCATCCAGAACCTGAGGTTCTTGTCCCCTTGGAGGATGTGGAGTGGCACCAGGAGTAAAGACTGAAGAAGGTGGCTGTTTTGGGAACAAGAGATCCAGCACCTGCTGGGTGGGGATGAAATCCCAGGAGATTAACCCCATGTTGCTGCTGAAATGTAGGTTCCTCCCACAAATGACAGGCAGGAGCTCATTCCTAAGCTGGTCCTGCCTGTAAGGTTCAAGGCTCTGAACCCTGAAGGGCTCCTCCGTGTTCTGATCATTTTCACCCTGGGTTGGGACCAAGAATGGTGGGTTCAAAATGGAAATGGTGACAAACAGAAAAATGACTTGTGCCAATACACTAGAGTCAAAGCACAATGGGACAGTTCCCATCAGTACAAACACACACACACACACACACACACACACACACACACACACACACACACACAGAGTCAGAATAGGAGTCCTGGGCCATTCATCAGGGATCAGACTAGAGGGCCTGCTGGGCTCACCTGCCCTGTGCTACTCACTGTTACTCTTGAGCTCCTCTGCGACAATCGCCAGAGGCTCTGGCGTCTAAGATGAAGCCTCACCCAGTGTATCCACAAAAGGGCTAGTTGGCCCCCCTGAGATTCCTGGGAGCCTGAGGCTCGGCATTGTCTGCAACCACAGGAGAACATCCTTCTCCCTCCAGTGGCTCCAACCAAGTGAGCTCGGATGGCTTGGTCAGTGAAGTGGGGGCCTGGATACCAGGGTTCCATGTTCTGTTTGATCCATTGTCAAGGCAATGATGTCATTTCCTGTGCCCATACCTGAGCCTCTTTTCACATAAGACCACTTTCAACAGCCCTATGGGCTGCCGATTTCTCCTCCATGCCTACCCATCTCAGGTGCGCAGGTGTTCACCAACAACTACCCAAACATCCCCACCAGCATCTGCCCTGCTTGGTGCCACTAGAGTTCCAGCTTGGAGCCTTCAAAAATGCATTCACAACCAGTCCTTCCCTCTCAGCAGCTTTTGGACCCTGGTCCCATCATTGTGCAACTCATGGTGTGCCCAGTCTTTTCTGGAAAGTAGGGTAGCATCTAATCTCTAGGGTTTATTGTGTCTATTGGCCCATAACACCCTCTGTTCTCTCTGAAACCAGAGATGGGACTCACAGGTGGCTAAAGCACAAATGTAGAGATGGGATAATCACAAGAAAGGGAGAGACAAAGAATGCACCCTAACTCCATCAGGCCTGTGTCCCACACAGGGACATGGCCAATGTCCGTCCCATCGTGGCTGCAGTTCCCTCTCTACACCATGGCAAGTTGGAGGGGACTGAGATGCAGAGGCTGCTCCCCTCTGCCATACAACTTCCCAAGGCTTCTCCTAAGATTTCAAAAGGGCCAAGTGTGTCTAGTGTTGGGGTCTCACAGAGACTCCGAGGTACCACAGCATCCTGCTGCCCAGAACCGGTTCACCCCTCACCTCAAGGGGGCTCAGCCTCTGGATTCATGGGAATTGAAGTGGGTACAGGTGATGGGATATCACCTCCAAGACTGAGTTATGCCAAGTCCATGACCCCTGTCTGCATCCCTGTCTCCAGCACCACTCCCCCCTCTCTCTTTCCTCCTCAGAGCAAACAAATCCATTTAGCAAGTGTGTCCTGTGATAAAGACATGACGGTCACCCATCCTCTCATTACAAAAACACTGAGGCTCAGCCAACATGGATCCTACAGGGAACACAGGCATAAACTCAGACTCCGATCCTCCCAGCCGAGCCTCAGTGGAGCCTGGACTCCCAGCCTCCTGAGTCAAGGAAACAGAGGTTCCTAGCCGAGCCACCTTGGATGCAGCCGCACACAAACTGAACTCATCAATGCCCCTTGCTCTCAGTTGTGAGTAAGAGGGGAAGTGGTGTTTCACAACCCTGGACATCAAGTGCAGTCTCCAGGCTTTGGGGTGTGCCCTGGCCTCTGTCGATCTGCCCAGGCTCTCCAACCCACACTGGCCTCTTACCCAACCTCCTCCTAGGGCCAAACTCAATCCTGCCTCTCAATTTCTGCTGCCTTCCCCAACACACTGCTCCCCAAAATGAGCAGGGCTGGCTCTCGGTTATCATGCTGGTGCCAGCAGCAATGCCACCCCACTGACATAATTCTGAGTCCCAACCTAGGCACTCCAGCTGTCTTTGCCACACCTGGCCTGTTTGGGCTCTGGCTCTTGCTCTTTTCTTTCATGTGCATGTGTTTTGAGGTTTTGAGTTTCTCCCACTGCAGAACTGCAGCTGTGGCATGGTAGAGCTCATGAGGGTGACATTCTGAGCCACATCCAATCCCATCAGGACTGTTCACTGGGGTGACTGCTGGAACACAGTGATGAGTGAACACATGGGAGGTGGTTGGACCCACCTTGCCTCTGAGTGGCTTCCTTTCAGGACAGGAATGTAGGCATGGGAGCCCCTGGCGTGGGATGCTTTGCACAAGGCGTGACCATGGGCTCTCTTTCCTGGCAAAAATGGCTCCACTCAGCATGGAGAGCACTGTCATTCCTGGTGGCTAACAACAGCCCTGGACCCCAGAAAGGAACCCACACTCAAGATTAACGTCTGAGTGTGCGTGTCCTCGAGGAAATGAGGTCTCCTGATCCCAGGTGCAAAGGGGTAAGTCCTCTAACTCCAGGGGCCATGAAGGGACATCTGAGTTTCCCTTGTCCTTCTTTCCCTCTCTAACTAACCACAGTTAGGACCCTGGCCTCATTCCCCAGTGAGGATCATTAGGCTCCATAAAGGACAGTCTCTAAGATGCTCAGTGGACCAACACCCTCTGCACAACCCATAACCCTATTCACCCAAGAGGCAAGAGGATTTCTATTCAGGAAAACCAGGAAAGGGAGAGCCTTTCTCAAGGACACAAGGACATTAGTGAGTGAGGGAGTGATTAATGGATGGAGAACTATTTCCAACACCAACTTCCAGGAGCATATATGGCCCCCTGGAGAATTCTGCAGTGTGTTGGTGATTAAGGAGAACGTGTGAATTCAGGGGTCACTAGGTCCTCTCAGCCATAAGGAGGGAAACTGCCATAAAGGAACTAGGACAAGGGTGCGAGGAATGCTCACTGGTGGGAGATCGGAAGGAAGGAAAGTGTACTCATTAGAAAAGTGTCGCCTGAAAATTCTTAGCCAGCCAAAAGTCGTGCGAACTTGTGTGGGAAAAGAGTCTTTGCACAGTGATGAAGCTAAGAGCTCACATGATGGAACACAGCATCAACTGGGACCAAATCCAATATCTGATATTCTTGTAGGAAGAGGAGAGTCTGGACCCAGATACCAGGGAGACTGGGGGATACCGGATATGTGAGGTTGGAGCCAGGGCGGGATGCCCATATGGGAACCACAGATCGTGGGCAGCAATAGGAGAGTGGGCAAGGGCTGGGAGAGTTGGGGAGACAGTCCCCTTGAAACCTGGGAGGGGTTATGGCACTGGGACAGCCCAACACCTACTGTGTTGAGCCTCTGGAGCTCAACGGAAGACACTTCCTCTGTTGTCGGCCACCCAGTTAACAGAGTTTGGTTGCAGCAGCCTAGGACCCAGCTGAAGGTCTGAGCATGTTGGCCATGCAGGTTGGATCTGGACCACAGACACCCTCATCAGAGATTGTAGGGTCTCAGCCCTGAGGCAAGACAGGCACTAAGTCAGGCCAGGTGGGGAAATGGATAGGCACACACTCTGGGGGCTGGTGCCTGTGTTACTGGGAGCACTTCTGATCGCAATTCCCTGATCTGCTGCCAACACAGGCTACAGAGGAGCGTACAGAAACACAGACCACGGATCTGCCCCACTCAGTGGGCCCAGGCCAACACCACACCCAGCAGCCTCGTGCCATACCCAATGAGTCTCGAAGCGGCCCCCTCTTCCCATCCTGAGAGCTCTTCCCTTCCTCATGTGCCAATAGCTCCCTACTGTCACTGGCAATATCTACTCTGTGAGATGTCAACATCCGTGGGTACTGTTCTCTCATCCCAGGACAGTGTGGTCCCACACACCCTGGTGAAATGGGCCACCTGGAGGCTGGACCTGGAGGTTGTTGAGGCTGAATGGCAGCGGTGGTCCTCTGGCACTTAATATTATTTAAGTTAAAAAAAAAACAAAAACAAAAACAAAAAACGGGTCTTGGTGCTCAAAAATGTTTGATTTGCATATTCTCATCCCCTAACCCCAATATTTTCATTATTTCCTCACATATGAAATCTTACTAGCATAAAGGTAATTTCGTATTAAACAAAGTGGATTGAAATAACATTGGTAAAAATAATCAATCACCATACTTTCAATTTTTGTTCTGCTTTCCTATTAGAAACCACTTGGATACAAGAGAACAGAGGACAGACTCATGGAAATGCTTGAAATGACAAGAAGCTCCCACTCAAGCTCAGCATTCAGTCCTGGACAGGGTAAGACCAGGCCACTTTGACATCTGTGCCAAAGAGTCTACCAACAGAATCCTCTGACTGATCCCTGACTGAGCCATAGGAACTGGCTAGAAAAGCCTTCACATCCTCAATACATTCTTCACGTCAGAATACTTGACAACCATTGATATCCATCTCTCGTTAACTTGCTCCCCAGCCAACCATTCTTCAACAAATTCAAAGGAGTAACTCATGCAAGCACACAGAAAGGGGTGTTCACTACACACATCCATGTGCGAAAAAGACAACTGGTATTTCTTGTTTGGGCTATTTCAAATGAAATCCCTTCTGCATGACCTCCACAAACCAAAGGAAAATATTTGTGAAATTCCCACGTAGAAGACAAGATACACTTGCCAAGGAGGCAGTGGCAAGAATTTTGACACTCCAAATGTAGAGTGTGTGTTTAGGAAGCAGTCACAGTTTCCAAGAGAGAGTCTCATGAAATCAATTAGGAAGATCCATGCTCTAGCCCTACCATGCAAGTGATGTGACTTGAAAGAGTCACTTAGTCTTAGTAACCATCATCACTAACAACTAAGTCAATGAATAAAGGTCCTCAGGTGCCAAGCTACAAAATGTGGGATGAGCATGGATGAGGATGGGTGGGAGAAGTCTCCAACTCTAACACAATTAGGGAAGGATGTGCTGACCTCAAGTGGCTGGGGGGCTGGGATCCTGCCACAGAGGGGGATTCCAAACCTCACATCCCCTGACCCAGGCCAGAAGACCAGGTAGAGTCCAAGGACCCTGGGGTGGCCCAATGGCAATAAAGGTCAAAAGGAACTAGGGATCTGCCTGGTCCCTCAATCCCCTACTCTGAGCAGGGCTGCATGACGAGGCCAGAGGCCATCCACAGCAATCTGCCTTTACAGGAAAACAGGGACTGCAGGCTGCCTCTGGCTCACTGAATCAGGGTGGTGTTTTCATAAAGCAAGACCACTTCCTCACATTTGACCAGCAGCTCATGTGTTGACAGCACAATGACTGACTTGACTCAGGCCCTGATGAATGAAATAGAAAATTCATAGCAAACCCATCTTTAGCTCTTCCACATCATCAGGGGCTCTGATTCAATTCCGTCCAGAAAGGTGTCTGAAATGATTTCTAAACATGCTGGGGACTCACCTCTGTGTGGAACTTTTCAGGAAAAAGGGGATCAAATCTCATGAAGCAACTCTTCTCTCTTCTAGCCCATGGGCAATGCAAGGAACCTGCATGATACCAGAGGCTCACTTCTCTCTTCTCATGTCTTCTGGAAAGGATTCGTTAATGCTTCCTGCAAGGTGAAGCAGAAGCCTGCATCCCCAGCTGCACAGAAGTGTTTTAGGGCAGTGTCTCCCTTAAAACCCAAAAATAAAAAAAAACAGGTCATTCAACAGGCACATGGATTCGAGTACATGTTCAATGATCCCTCCTCCCTGGAGCCTTCCACATGCCCATCTTCCACATTCACAGAGCAATGCTTGGCCATTCTCAAGACCAGGAGACCATGATGCTCCTCACCAGGAAGTCAATAAGGAACATGAAGAGAGCAGCATGGATTGCAGAAGGTGGCACATCAAGGATCTTCAGCTCTGCTGCTAGAACACAAGAGCTTAACTTCAGTATTGACTTTTTGCCAACTACCAAGTACGATAGCAGTGTCAAGCCCAATATGCAGATATGCAAGTAGTAGGTGACACCCCGCATCCATTCACAAAAGTGGGCAACATCTGCATCAGAACAAGGAAGTATCTTACCCTTACTCATAAAAATCATCAGAAACAAAATAAAATGGATGCAAGACTTCTCATTTCACTATTAGGTAGCTGTTGGAATTCCCTATTAAATAATACCTCCTCCAAAATAAAAAGTATCTCAGACATGTGTCAACTATTCAATGGATGACATTTTAAAAACTATGGACTTTACTTAATATTTATGTATGCTATATCCCTGCCTAAGGCTCTATGAGAAAGGAGCACATAGAATTGGATCTTTGAAAATCTCACATTTGCTGATAAATATTACTGCTGATCTCAGGCATGGCGAAGTGAAAAGTGGGACTTTGGATATTCCAAGAATGCTATGTTGTGGGATTGGTGTCCCTGATTCATACATAGCATATGGTTTCTATGAAATCCAGTGAGGGAGCAGGAGTAACGAAGCTGATTGCACAGATGACCTCAGGGAATACTGACAGATAGGCCAAATGAAAAATATGCTCCAGCTAACCATTGGTATTTGGGCTTCTGATCCCAGTCCTGTTTTTAAAAAAGGTGCAGACAGGCAGTGTTCATTAAAAACTGTCTACCATGTAAAAGTGGGTAATTTAAATGGCATCTAGTTACACATCTGATAGAATGGTCTGGCAACATATGAATTTCATTCTAACAACAACAACAACAACAAAACATAGAAAATGAGACATAAAGATAAAACCTTGTCTTCACCAGGATGCCTAAAAATAGGTTTTATTTGGCTCATGCCAATAAATATCTTTCAATAGAATTTCTGATTTCTGAATGAATCCATTCAACTTCATACTGCACAGATCACAAGGTTTTCTTTACAGAATATTCTCTTCTTCTTCTTAAAGCCTCACATAGAAAATGTCTCACAGGACATAGGAGGGGAATGACCCAAAGGATGAGAGAATGGCTGGAACCGTTCACAAATGTTCCCATGTAGCCTAAAGTTTGAAGGCATCTAATTGTACTCTAAAACAATTATGAACCTATTCGATCCATTATTAATAAATATCACCACTTTACCACTTGAACCAAATCACAGAAAATTGGAAACAGATGATCATTGGCTTTGATACCTTTACTTCTGTTTCATTACTCAGAGTCGATCAACTCTATACTTCAAGTGACACAGATTTATTACAGAATGCCTAAGATCCTAAGGATCTATTTTAGCTCAGCCCATGGTATTGCTTCATTATTTTATTATTTTGTAAGTAATAAAATATAACTTCATGTTGGATGATATATTCAAGCCATGAATATATCATCCAACATTGTTCTTCCCAAAATATTAGCCCAATTTCTGCGCGCGCTCACTTACTGTTCAGGAATTTTACTAATTGTTTGAAGGTTCTAGAGGACCTGTTAGACTCCTAATGGACAAACCATACAACATACTCCAGAGAACGGACGAGTGCCATAAGAAGAAAATAAGGTCAGCCTACAGCAATGGGCAGCTGCCTGCCCTCGGCTGGGAGGAGCCCTGGCCATGGCACCAGGGCTGCTGGGCAGCAGAAGCCTCCACAGCCCTGCAGGGAGCCTGGAGCACAGCTCTGCCTAACCATGCTCAGCCCTGGACAGATGCACATGAGTTCCCATCACAGGCTCGAGTGTGACAGTCCCAGGTGCATGCCTGTCATGCCAGCCACCAGGGAGGCTGAGGCAAGAGGAACGTTTGAGGTCAGCCTTGGCAACTTAGACCCCGAGGCAAAGGGGAAATACTTTTACAGGGGTCTCTGAGGGTGTAGCTCAGGTAGGTCACTTGCCTCACAGGCTCAAGGCCCTGGGTTCAATCCCCAGAACCCACGTACACACAAAAAGTGAACTTGGAATATTGTTTAAAATGATGGGTCAGGTACACACAAGGACTTCAATATGACCTCTCAGAGGAGCTCAATTTGAGATCAGACTGAACAAAAGACCACCTGGACCATTGACTCAGTGTCTGAAACCCTCTGTGAGCATGGGAAGCACTGCTGGCAAGACACCAGAGGGCCAAAGCACTTGTGCCCCCTGCAGGGGCGTCTCTTGTCTACCGCCAAAGACTGTTCCCCTCCTGGGGCAGCTGAGAGCAAGCTGGGCCTTGGAGCAAGGACTAGTGCTTTAGATATAGACTATGCAAGCAAGGGGCAATGTCTTTAATAAAACTAAAATTAAAAAGTCACATTGAAAAAATTTTAAAAAGAAGAAAATAAGGTCAAGTAGAGGAAGCCCATTTTCACAGGAAAAAATCCCCCAGTGAAAAGCATCAGAATAGATACCAAGAAAAATACCAACAAAAACAGTGTGCTCCCACTATGTATCTACTCAACCTGCAAAAGTTAGAAAGCTAGATAATACAATCCTGGCCACAGGTAGAGCTATGCAGAAGAGCCACCTGGCAGTGCTTAGTCAAAGAAGTAAACATGCACACTTTGACCTAGAAATTCCACCTGTGTGTAAACCAGGCGGTGCTTAAGCAGTTTCACAAGGGGACATGCACAGGGAAATTTATCCTCAGGTTCTTATAGAGTTGTCTGTGCTTACAGGGAGTTGATGGTTGTCAAGATGCCCACAGCTGCGAAAGTCAAAAGCTAAAAAAATAATAGATGCCAACCTGGATATATTAATAATCCCGTATCTATGATCACCTTCATAAGGTAGCTTCCCAACTTCTGTGTGGAAGTGTGTTTCTCCTTGGCCCTTACACTGTTGTGGAGACCACTAGGAGTTCAGCTTTGTGCAGGATCATCTGACCTGGACTTTTGGCAAGACCTGTACAGCCCTCACACATGCTCAGATGCTACAGGACTTTTCAGACCAGTCCAGACAACAGTAGGCATCCATTCATTGTCTGCACTCTACAGATTCCTAGATGCACGACATTCATTACCATCAAATGCAGAATTTTCATCAAAAACTAATATATATATATATATATATATATATATATATATATATATATATATATATATATATATCATTCCAATCTGAATCAGGAAAATCAGAAATATCCCCAAATCCAAAGAGTGGATCCCCATTGTGATGCTACAAGTTGAAAATTCCACAGCTGACCTCATGGGATGGTTCACAGTCAAAAGACAGCTGCATGAAAAATATTACATGACCTTCCTGCTATGTGAAAAGTGGCATGTGAAGTACACATGCATGTCTTCCTCAGACATGGGTTCATTTGCAAGACACCTTGTGCAATTGAAAATACTCCAAAAAGGGGAGAAATCAGAACCATGTCTCCAAAGTATTTCAGCAGAGACCAACTCCATCTGTCTATCTATCTCTCAGTGAGTGTGTGTGCTCTTGTGTGTGTTTGTGTGTCTTTGTTTGTGTTTGTACCATCACAGCTGATACTTCATTGCCCCCATTGGAAAACTGACTCAGATAATGCCATCTGCCAAACTCCTAAAAACCAAAGTTCTTGCTGACAGAATGAAACATTCCTTCCTGTTGGTTTGGATGTGTCCTTTAGGAATCACTGCTACATTTAGTATACTCAAATCATCACAGTAGATCAGGTAACAAAAACATATATATTTTAAAATAATAATAATATATTAATGGAAACAACAAATACAGGATAGAGTAACAACTGTGTTACTAAACAAGGTCAAGGACAATGGCAAACTATAGATTCAAACTTTGAAGAAAATAGTAATCAATGTAAATATTCCTGGGCTGCCTCAGCCCCGCCCAGGCACACAGCAACAGAATGGTTTTGCAAGCATCCTCAGGAGGGCAGGAGCCTTCTTTGCAGGACGAGAGGGAGGTTGAGGCTCGATCCACCCATCATTCTTTTGGGAGAGGCTCCTTTTCCTCAGCACAAAGTTGGATTTTTTGTGAGGATTCTTGGCATCAAATACGTTGGCCTCTGCTGGAATCCTCAGCTCTGGGGAGAGAGGGGTGTACAAAAAGAAGGTGGCACTCAGGAGGTGCTCCCTAGGACACGCCAACATCTGAGAGCCTGTGCCAGAAAAGGCCAGAGCCACACACCTGAGAGCTCTCCAATTCAGCACCAATACCAACAAAGACAGCCTCCACAGTCCTCCCTGAGGAAGAACTAGGCAGAGCACTTCAACAGACCTAATGTCTGTTCCTACCGAAGGCTTTGGACTCCAGAATATCTCAGGTCCTCTTGCATCTGCCAAAGCACACCACTAGGGTTTGCATCTGAAATCTCCCACAAAAGGCTCCTGTGCCGAAGATTCAGTCCCCACATGAGCCATCTTCATAGGTGGGTTTGGAGGGAAGCATTGGATGGTGAGTGCTCTGATGTCAACATGAAATTCTCATTCAAGATGAATACACTACTGGGGGGTGGGAGGGACTGGAAGAAAGGTTGAGCATGCTTGGAGTAAGACCTAAACAGGGTTGTGCCCTGGGCAACAGTACCTTGTTCCTGTTGGCTCCACTGAATCCTCATTCTCCAAGGAGAGGTCCTCCCTCTCCATCTTTCTCTCTCTCCCTCTCTGCCAGCCTCGTTCTCTCTCTCCCAGTCTATGCCTTTGTGGCAAGGGCTGAGGAGCTCTCCACTGCCACACACTAGAGCTTTATGGACAGCCTCAGTGCACAACCAAAGAGAAAGCTATGAAACCCAGAGAAAAAAGGCCTAGGATTCCTCCTCTGAGTTATTTTCCTCAAGTATGGCCACAGTGAGGACAGGCTGACCAGCACGGATACCACGTTAGAGCCATGCTTCTGCGTTGGTGGAGCCCGCCTCCATGTGAACCAGGCTTCTGAGAATGGAGGCCACATTCCAAATACTGCCCTACTGAGAACAATGGTTCCAAAGACCAGCAAAGGGACTGCTTCCCTCCAACATGGTGTATGGCCCAGTGGTGCCATGACCCCGAGTGGGGGAATACAACAGCCGCTTCTCCTTCCTCTGAACATGTGTTTCCTGTCGCCCTCCTCTAACCTAGAGCCTGTTCTCCATCCCTTCTGGGTTGGATGTGGAGATCTCTGCTATGAATTTCTTAGGCTACCAAGGCCCCAGACAGACTTCCTCTTCCATAGACTCTACTAACCTAACAGTAGGTTAAGATAGGAGACAAGTGATCCTAGAACTCATAGGGATGGTGGTCTTCAGGGTACATAGGCTGGGATAATGGCTGCTGTGGTGTTTGGCTCACAAAAACCAACCAACCAACCAACGAAAAAGCGCTGGCATTATTATCAGATGAGCTCTGTGGCTACGTGCTCAGGAAGCCCTCATCTGACTTTAGTTAGGGATCACAACCTGGCTATTGTGATCACTCCTTGCCTAGTGGACTCAGGTGCGTAAGACCATGGAATTTATGCAAAAACAGATGATTCAGGCTGTCTCCCAGGCTGTGTTTTCTTCCCAATTTCATCCTGTTACTGCTTGCTAGAATCCTGGCAATGCTCTGCCCAGGCAGTGGTTTTTTGGTCACACAGAAGGCTTTCAATAGTACTGCTTCAGTCCACAAAATGCCAGTTCCCTCTTTAGCCCATGCATTCCCATGTTCCTTTGAAACCACTCCTATCCCAGACCATGAAAACATACTGCTCCTGGAGAGAGGCTTTCCTCCTCACTCCTCAAAGATGTCAGCTTTGGATGCCTGTTCATGTCCAGGGGAGGGCACCTGGTGGGGAGCCGCAATATCCACCGGGGTATACCATTGGACCTCAAGACCTTCCACCAGCAGAAGTGCAGTTGGCTTTGTGCACGAACCCAACACACCTGTTGGAGTGTTCTTGGGGGTCAGAGACTACTCTTTGTTGCTAAGAGTTGACCTGAGTCCACATCCTGACCCTTGCTCTCTGCTATCTGATTGTCTCACTTACTCTGACGGCGAGAGATGATTTGGCCCAGCTCATAATCCTCTGGATTCTCCTCAGTAAGGAAGTGTAGGTCGAGGGCGCTGCGGATGACGACAGGAGCCCTATCGTGGCAGGTCACCTGGAGCAGCATGGGAGACAGGCCTTCAGGAAATGGGCCTTGAAGTGACTACTCAAGGACAGTGGGCAGGGGCATTCTGGAGGCACCTCCACTCTAAATACAAGGGCAACATCCATGACCCTACTACCCGAGGCTGACCTCCTGCTCATCGTGTGGGCTCTTCCCACAGGCTACTAGCCCAATCCTTGTACATAGGACTTCCTGGGCCTGCCATTGCTCTTTGTGGAGCTGCACTCCTCTCGGAGTGAAAGGACCCCACTACCTGCATACAGATGCAATCTCATCCCACAAGTTGGGAGGAATGGGACAATAGCCTCCAAGATCCCAGGTCTGCCCGAGGATGCAGGCGGCATTGGGAATGGCCTAGGCACAAAACCTAGAGGCTTTGGTCTGGATTGCCAGGGCCAAAAACAGACCCAGGAACATGACCACACACAGGAGAGCTGAAAGATAGCCACGAGAGCTCCTGGCCTCCAGAGGCTCAGTGCTGGCTGGGATGTAGGAGGGCACCTCATCCGGCAAGGGTGGTCATTGGGTTACCTGGACATTTAGTGTGCTTGCTCCACATCCATATCGACTCTGCAGAGAGACTCTCTCAGCTCCTTGTTCAAGGAACATGGAGAACCTCACACTGCTGTCCTCCTCCATAGACGTCAGCATCCCATACAAGGGAACCTGCAACCTAGTTCCTGTCCTATTCTCATCTGTCACCCATACCTGTCCCTGCCCTTCTGGACTGCATGCTGCCACCTGACACACAGACTCCCTCAGACATGGCAGTGGACAAGCTGCTGCACTCGCTCATCTCAGCTCCAGCCCTTCACACTGACCTCTCCCTTCTTGATTCCCATCTATCCTCCTGATCATCCAGAAGCTCCAAATTCAAGAGGGCATGAGTAGTCCATGGTATTGGACCAGTGTCTGCTCCCCACCCAGGTGTAAGCACCACGGGACACCCCTGCTCCCAGGCTTACCAGAACACTCTTAGCCATCTCTGGACTTTGTGTTTCTAAGTGGACACGAATTAAGCAGGTGTCTCCCACCTGCTTGTGGGAAAGCGGCCTGGAGGACTTGCAGGTTGATTCTGAGAACTGTGGGGGATGGAACATCAGCAAACCCAGAAACAGAAAGCCACCCCAGACTGTCAGTTGGCTCTATGGGCTTCCAGCAAATATGTCCAGGTGCTGAGGCTTCTTATTTCCTCAGGTCGGAGTGGAATGGCAGCACATGCACAGCTTGAATAAGGTAGGTGTTTACCTCCTTTCCCTTGACCTGGGGGCGTTTCCTCACCATGAAATATTGTATTCCCAGATTCATGGACAGACACACGAGTGAGTGGTCAGAGACCTTGATTTCTGCAGAGCGAAGTGGAGAGAATTGTTAGGTGGCACTCAAGGATTATACCACAAAACACCCACAACCCCTGAGAGTCTCCGCCAGGCCCATCACACTTTGGTATTTTGGGGCCAAGGCCCACTTTCTCTTGGCTGTCAGTTATCCTGAGCCCACTGTGGATCATGTCTCCCCACTGTCTGATTGTCCTACTTACTCTCATCCTCAGACATCATATACAGCAGCTGAAAGTTGTCCACATCCTCATGCTGCAACGAATTTTGGTCCAAGGCCCTGCGGATGAGGCTTGTCACCGTCTCCTGAAAGGTCACCTGGATCAGGGTGGGACAAATGTCATCAGAGAATGGCTTTTAGAAGAGCTACCCAGAAGACTGTGGTCAAACATTCAGGAGAAATCTCAGCTACATATACAAGGGCACAATCTTGTTATCCTGCTACCTGAGTGTGTCCTCCATATACCACCTGGGTTCTTGCAATGTGCTACTAGAACAATCCTGGTACAAATATCTGCCTGTACCTGCCATCTCCCCTCCCCCTGGGGAGCCACATTCCACTCATGTCAAAGGACCAAACTGCCTATGCACAGACACACTCTCATCTCACTGAGATGAGAGCAATGGGCCAGGGATCTGTGCACCAAGTGTGATCTGGGATGCAGGCTGCCTTTGTGGGTGCAAGAGGCAGATGCACTGAAAATTTGGGTCCTGACTGCCACGACACAAAACAGACTCAGATACAAGAGTGTGCACTTGAGTGCTTCATGATAGCTTTGAGAGGCCCTGGCCTCTGGAAGCTCGGTGCGGGTCTGGTTGTAATGATGTACTTGACTCAGCACTGGCAGTCACTGAACATGTCTCCTCTGCAGCTGGACACCTGCAGCATTAGCGTGTCTACTGCACATCCATAGAAATTCTGCCAAGAACCCCTTTAGCTCCGTATTTACATACATGCAAAGCCTAACATTCCGAAGCTTTGGCATGACCCCCCAGGTGATCCCGACCCCAAATTCCTACACCTAGTCATGCTAAGGAGGTTCTCTTCCCTGCCACCAGGAACACATCCCCTCCTACACATGTGACAAGTCACTGCCACCTCCTCTGCTCCAACTTCACTCATTGAGAATACCAAGTTCTAGGCACTGCAGCCTGCACCCTGGACATATCTCTGCCTTCATCTGTCCACAGCACTTCCGTCTGCACTTCTGGCCTGCAAAACCCACAATACACAGGCCCACTCACCACTGAAGCTGGGCATGCTGATGCTCTCCCTCCTCAGGTCAAGCCCTTAAGACGGACCTCTCTCTTCTTTATTTCCCACCATAGCCCTGGGGTTGGCTGTGTCTCCTGCCTTCCACTGTGTGGACACCCAGGAGGCAGCCCTGCTGTCAGGCTTACCGGGATGCGCTTTGTCTCCCTCAGGCTCTGTCCCTCTAGGAGGACGTGAACAACGTGGCTGTCTTCCACCTGCTCGCTGGAGTGAAGCAGTGAGGAGCTGCTACTCACAGCTGCTGGGGTCCTGGATGCCACTGCCACAGAAGGTTCCAAGAACTGTGGGGGATGACAACATCAGCAAAGCCCAGCAACTGCACCCCACCCAGCCTGGCAGTTGGCTCTGTGGGCATTCTACAACATCCATCCAGAACCTGAGGTTCTTGTCCCCTTGGAGGATGTGGAGTGGCACCAGGAGTAAAGACTGAAGAAGGTGGCTGTTTTGGGAACAAGAGATCCAGCACCTGCTGGGTGGGGATGAAATCCCAGGAGATTAACCCCATGTTGCTGCTGAAATGTAGGTTCCTCCCACAAATGACAGGCAGGAGCTCATTCCTAAGCTGGTCCTGCCTGTAAGGTTCAAGGCTCTGAACCCTGAAGGGCTCCTCCGTGTTCTGATCATTTTCACCCTGGGTTGGGACCAAGAATGGTGGGTTCAAAATGGAAATGGTGACAAACAGAAAAATGACTTGTGCCAATACACTAGAGTCAAAGCACAATGGGACAGTTCCCATCAGTACAAACACACACACACACACACACACACACACACACACAAACACACACACACACACAGAGTCAGAATAGGAGTCCTGGGCCATTCATCAGGGATCAGACTAGAGGGCCTGCTGGGCTCACCTGCCCTGTGCTACTCACTGTTACTCTTGAGCTCCTCTGCGACAATCGCCAGAGGCTCTGGCGTCTAAGATGAAGCCTCACCCAGTGTATCCACAAAAGGGCTAGTTGGCCCCCCTGAGATTCCTGGGAGCCTGAGGCTCGGCATTGTCTGCAACCACAGGAGAACATCCTTCTCCCTCCAGTGGCTCCAACCAAGTGAGCTCGGATGGCTTGGTCAGTGAAGTGGGTGCCTGGATACCAGGGTTCCATGTTCTGTTTGATCCATTGTCAAGGCAATGATGTCATTTCCTGTGCCCATACCTGAGCCTCTTTTCACATAAGACCACTTTCAACAGCCCTATGGGCTGCCGATTTCTCCTCCATGCCTACCCATCTCAGGTGCGCAGGTGTTCACCAACAACTACTCAAACATCCCCACCAGCATCTGCCCTGCTTGGTGCCACTAGAGTTCCAGCTTGGAGCCTTCAAAAATGCATTCACAACCAGTCCTTCCCTCTCAGCAGCTTTTGGACCCTGGTCCCATCATTGTGCAACTCATGGTGTGCCCAGTCTTTTCTGGAAAGTAGGGTAGCATCTAATCTCTAGGGTTTATTGTGTCTATTGGCCCATAACACCCTCTGTTCTCTCTGAAACCAGAGATGGGACTCACAGGTGGCTAAAGCACAAATGTAGAGATGGGATAATCACAAGAAAGGGAGAGACAAAGAATGCACCCTAACTCAATCAGGCCTGTGTCCCACACAGGGACATGGCCAATGTCCATCCCATCGTGGCTGCAGTTCCCTCTCTACACCATGGCAAGTTGGAGGGGACTGAGATGCAGAGGCTGCTCCCCTCTGCCATACAACTTCCCAAGGCTTCTCCTAAGATTTCAAAAGGGCCAAGTGTGTCTAGTGTTGGGGTCTCACAGAGACTCCGAGGTACCACAGCATCCTGCTGCCCAGAACCGGTTCACCCCTCACCTCAAGGGGGCTCAGCCTCTGGATTCATGGGAATTGAAGTGGGTACAGGTGATGGGATATCACCTCCAAGACTGAGTTATGCCAAGTCCATGACCCCTGTCTGCATCCCTGTCTCCAGCACCACTCCCCCCTCTCTCTTTCCTCCTCAGAGCAAACAAATCCATTTAGCAAGTGTGTCCTGTGATAAAGACATGACGGTCACCCATCCTCTCATTACAAAAACACTGAGGCTCAGCCAACATGGATCCTACAGGGAACACAGGCATAAACTCAGACTCCGATCCTCCCAGCCGAGCCTCAGTGGAGCCTGGACTCCCAGCCTCCTGAGTCAAGGAAACAGAGGTTCCTAGCCGAGCCACCTTGGATGCAGCCGCACACAAACTGAACTCATCAATGCCCCTTGCTCTCAGTTGTGAGTAAGAGGGGAAGTGGTGTTTCACAACCCTGGACATCAAGTGCAGTCTCCAGGCTTTGGGGTGTGCCCTGGCCTCTGTCTATCTGCCCAGGCTCTCCAACCCACACTGGCCTCTTACCCAACCTCCTCCTAGGGCCAAACTCAATCCTGCCTCTCAATTTCTGCTGCCTTCCCCAACACACTGCTCCCCAAAATGAGCAGGGCTGGCTCTCGGTTATCATGCTGGTGCCAGCAGCAATGCCACCCCACTGACATAATTCTGAGTCCCAACCTAGGCACTCCAGCTGTCTTTGCCACACCTGGCCTGTTTGGGCTCTGGCTCTTGCTCTTTTCTTTCATGTGCATGTGTTTTGAGGTTTTGAGTTTCTCCCACTGCAGAACTGCAGCTGTGGCAGGGTAGAGCTCATGAGGGTGACATTCTGAGCCACATCCAATCCCATCAGGACTGTTCACTGGGGTGACTGCTGGAACACAGTGATGAGTGAACACATGGGAGGTGGTTGGACCCACCTTGCCTCTGAGTGGCTTCCTTTCAGGACAGGAATGTAGGCATGGGAGCCCCTGGCGTGGGATGCTTTGCACAAGGCGTGACCATGGGCTCTCTTTCCTGGCAAAAATGGCTCCACTCAGCATGGAGAGCACTGTCATTCCTGGTGGCTAACAACAGCCCTGGACCCCAGAAAGGAACCCACACTCAAGATTAACGTCTGAGTGTGCGTGTCCTCGAGGAAATGAGGTCTCCTGATCCCAGGTGCAAAGGGGTAAGTCCTCTAACTCCAGGGGCCATGAAGGGACATCTGAGTTTCCCTCGTCCTTCTTTCCCTCTCTAACTAACCACAGTTAGGACCCTGGCCTCATTCCCCAGTGAGGATCATTAGGCTCCATAAAGGACAGTCTCTAAGATGCTCAGTGGACCAACACCCTCTGCACAACCCATAACCCTATTCACCCAAGAGGCAAGAGGATTTCTATTCAGGAAAACCAGGAAAGGGAGAGCCTTTCTCAAGGACACAAAGACATTAGTGAGTGAGGGAGTGATTAATGGATGGAGAACTATTTCCAACACCAACTTCCAGGAGCATATATGGCCCCCTGGAGAATTCTGCAGTGTGTTGGTGATTAAGGAGAACGTGTGAATTCAGGGGTCACTAGGTCCTCTCAGCCATAAGGAGGGAAACTGCCATAAAGGAACTAGGACAAGGGTGCGAGGAATGCTCACTGGTGGGAGATCGGAAGGAAGGAAAGTGTACTCATTAGAAAAGTGTCGCCTGAAAATTCTTAGCCAGCCAAAAGTCGTGCGAACTTGTGTGGGAAAAGAGTCTTTGCACAGTGATGAAGCTAAGAGCTCACATGATGGAACACAGCATCAACTGGGACCAAATCCAATATCTGATATTCTTGTAGGAAGAGGAGAGTCTGGACCCAGATACCAGGGAGACTGGGGGATACCGGATATGTGAGGTTGGAGCCAGGGCGGGATGCCCATATGGGAACCACAGATCGTGGGCAGCAATAGGAGAGTGGGCAAGGGCTGGGAGAGTTGGGGAGACAGTCCCCTTGAAACCTGGGAGGGGTTATGGCACTGGGACAGCCCAACACCTACTGTGTTGAGCCTCTGGAGCTCAACGGAAGACACTTCCTCTGTTGTCGGCCACCCAGTTAACAGAGTTTGGTTGCAGCAGCCTAGGACCCAGCTGAAGGTCTGAGCATGTTGGCCATGCAGGTTGGATCTGGACCACAGACACCCTCATCAGAGATTGTAGGGTCTCAGCCCTGAGGCAAGACAGGCACTAAGTCAGGCCAGGTGGGGAAACGGATAGGCACACACTCTGGGGGCTGGTGCCTGTGTTACTGGGAGCACTTCTGATCGCAATTCCCTGATCTGCTGCCAACACAGGCTACAGAGGAGGGTACAGAAACACAGACCACGGATCTGCCCCACTCAGTGGGCCCGGGCCAACACCACACCCAGCAGCCTCGTGCCATACCCAATGAGTCTCGAAGCGGCCCCCTCTTCCCATCCTGAGAGCTCTTCCCTTCCTCATGTGCCAATAGCTCCCTACTGTCACTGGCAATATCTACTCTGTGAGATGTCAGCGTCCGTGGGTACTGTTCTCTCATCCCAGGACAGTGTGGTCCCACACACCCTGGTGAAATGGGCCACCTGGAGGCTGGACCTGGAGGTTGTTGAGGCTGAATGGCAGCGGTGGTCCTCTGGCACTTAATATTATTTAAGTTAAAAAAAAAAAAAACAAAAACAATAAACGGGTCTTGGTGCTCAAAAATGTTTGATTTGCATTTTCTCATCCCCTAACCCCAATATTTTCATTATTTCCTCACATATGAAGTCTTACTAGCATAAAGGTAATTTCGTATTAAACAAAGTGGATTGAAATAACATTGGTAAAAATAATCAATCACCATACTTTCAATTTTTGTTCTGCTTTCCTATTTGAAACCACTTGGATACAAGAGAACAGAGGACAGACTCATGGAAATGCTTGAAATGACAAGAAGCTCCCACTCAAGCTCAGCATTCAGTCCTGGACAGGGTAAGACCAGGCCACTTTGACATCTGTGCCAAAGAGTCTACCAGACAGAATCCTCTGACTGATCCCTGACTGAGCCATAGGAACTGGCTAGAAAAGCCTTCACATCCTCAATACATTCTTCACGTCAGAATACTTGACAACCATTGATATCCATCTCTCGTTAACTTGCTCCCCAGCCAACCATTCTTCAACAAATTCAAAGGAGTAACTCATGCAAGCACACAGAAAGGGGTGTTCACTACACACATCCATGTGCGAAAAAGACAACTGGTATTTCTTGTTTGGGCTATTTCAAATGAAATCCCTTCTGCATGACCTCCACAAACCAAAGGAAAATATTTGTGAAATTCCCACGTAGAAGACAAGATACACTTGCCAAGGAGGCAGTGGCAAGAATTTTGACACTCCAAATGTAGAGTGTGTGTTTAGGAAGCAGTCACAGTTTCCATGAGAGAGTCCCATGAAATCAATTAGGAAGATCCATGCTCTAGCCCTACCATGCAAGTGATGTGACTTGAAAGAGTCACTTAGTCTTAGTAACCATCATCACTAACAACTAAGTCAATGAATAAAGGTCCTCAGGTGCCAAGCTACAAAATGTGGGATGAGCATGGATGAGGATGGGTGGGAGAAGTCTCCAACTCTAACACAATTAGGGAAGGATGTGCTGACCTCAAGTGGCTGGGGGGCTGGGATCCTGCCACAGAGGGGGATTCCAAACCTCACATCCCCTGACCCAGGCCAGAAGACCAGGTAGAGTCCAAGGACCCTGGGGTGGCCCAATGGCAATAAAGGTCAAAAGGAACTAGGGATCTGCCTGGTCCCTCAATCCCCTACTCTGAGCAGGGCTGCATGACGAGGCCAGAGGCCATCCACAGCAATCTGCCTTTACAGGAAAACAGGGACTGCAGGCTGCCTCTGGCTCACTGAATCAGGGTGGTGTTTTCATAAAGCAAGACCACTTCCTCACATTTGACCAGCAGCTCATGTGTTGACAGCACAATGACTGACTTGACTCAGGCCCTGATGAATGAAATAGAAAATTCATAGCAAACCCATCTTTAGCTCTTCCACATCATCAGGGGCTCTGATTCAATTCCGTCCAGAAAGGTGTCTGAAATGATTTCTAAACATGCTGGGGACTCACCACTCTGTGGAACTTTTCAGGAAAAAGGGGATCAAATCTCATGAAGCATCTCTTCTCTCTTCTAGCCCATGGGCAATGCAAGGAACCTGCATGATACCAGAGGCTCACTTCTCTCTTCTCATGTCTTCTGGAAAGGATTCGTTAATGCTTCCTGCAAGGTGAAGCAGAAGCCTGCATCCCCAGCTGCACAGAAGTGTTTCAGGGCAGTGTCTCCCTTAAAACCCAAAAATAAAAAAACAGGTCATTCAACAGGCACATGGATTCGAGTACATGTTCAATGATCCCTCCTCCCTGGAGCCTTCCACATGCCCATCTTCCACATTCACAGAGCAATGCTTGGCCATTCTCAAGACCAGGAGACCATGATGCTCCTCACCAGGAAGTCAATAAGGAACATGAAGAGAGCAGCATGGATTGCAGAAGGTGGCACATCAAGGATCTTCAGCTCTGCTGCTAGAACACAAGAGCTTAACTTCAGTATTGACTTTTTGCCAACTACCAAGTACGATAGCAGTGTCAAGCCCAATATGCAGATATGCAAGTAGTAGGTGACACCCCGCATCCATTCACAAAAGTGGGCAACATCTGCATCAGAACAAGGAAGTATCTTACCCTTACTCATAAAAATCATCAGAAACAAAATAAAATGGATGCAAGACTTCTCATTTCACTATTAGGTAGCTGTTGGAATTCCCTATTAAATAATACCTCCTCCAAAATAAAAAGTATCTCAGACATGTGTCAACTATTCAATGGATGACATTTTAAAAACTATGGACTTTACTTAATATTTATGTATGCTATATCCCTGCCTAAGGCTCTATGAGAAAGGAGCACATAGAATTGGATCTTTGAAAATCTCACATTTGCTGATAAATATTACTGCTGATCTCAGGCATGGCGAAGTGAAAAGTGGGACTTTGGATATTCCAAGAATGCTATGTTGTGGGATTGGTGTCCCTGATTCATACATAGCATATGGTTTCTATGAAATCCAGTGAGGGAGCAGGAGTAACGAAGCTGATTGCACAGATGACCTCAGGGAATACTGACAGATAGGCCAAATGAAAAATATGCTCCAGCTAACCATTGGTATTTGGGCTTCTGATCCCAGTCCTGTTTTTAAAAAAGGTGCAGACAGGCAGTGTTCATTAAAAACTGTCTACCATGTAAAAGTGGGTAATTTAAATGGCATCTAGTTACACATCTGATAGAATGGTCTGGCAACATATGAATTTCATTCTAACAACAACAACAACAACAACAACAAAACATAGAAAATGAGACATAAAGATAAAACCTTGTCTTCACCAGGATGCCTAAAAATAGGTTTTATTTGGCTCATGCAAATAAATATCTTTCAATAGAATTTCTGATTTCTGAATGAATCCATTCAACTTCATACTGCACAGATCACAAGGTTTTCTTTACAGAATATTCTCTTCTTCTTCTTAAAGCCTCACATAGAAAATGTCTCACAGGACATAGGAGGGGAATGACCCAAAGGATGAGAGAATGGCTGGAACCGTTCTCAAATGTGCCCATGTAGCCTAAAGTTTGAAGGCATCTAATTGTACTCTAAAACAATTATGAACCTATTCGATCCATTATTAATAAATATCACCACTTTACCACTTGAACCAAATCACAGAAAATTGGAAACAGATGATCATTGGCTTTGATACCTTTACTTCTGTTTCATTACTCAGAGTCGATCAACTCTATACTTCAAGTGACACAGATTTATTACAGAATGCCTAAGATCCTAAGGATCTATTTTAGCTCAGCCCATGGTATTGCTTCATTATTTTATTATTTTGTAAGTAATAAAATATAACTTCATGTTGGATGATATATTCAAGCCATGAATATATCATCCAACATTGTTCTTCCCAAAATATTAGCCCAATTTCTGCGCGTGCTCACTTACTGTTCAGGAATTTTACTAATTGTTTGAAGGTTCTAGAGGACCTGTTAGACTCCTAATGGACAAACCATACAACATACTCCAGAGAACGGACGAGTGCCATAAGAAGAAAATAAGGTCAGCCTACAGCAATGGGCAGCTGCCTGCCCTCGGCTGGGAGGAGCCCTGGCCATGGCACCAGGGCTGCTGGGCAGCAGAAGCCTCCACAGCCCTGCAGGGAGCCTGGAGCACAGCTCTGCCTAACCATGCTCAGCCCTGGACAGATGCACATGAGTTCCCATCACAGGCTCGAGTGTGACAGTCCCAGGTGCATGCCTGTCATGCCAGCCACCAGGGAGGCTGAGGCAAGAGGAACGTTTGAGGTCAGCCTTGGCAACTTAGACCCCGAGGCAAAGGGGCAATACTTTTACAGGGGTCTCTGAGGGTGTAGCTCAGGTAGGTCACTTGCCTCACAGGCTCAAGGCCCTGGGTTCAATCCCCAGAACCCACGTACACACAAAAAGTGAACTTGGAATATTGTTTAAAATGAGGGATCAGGTACACACAAGGACTTCAATATGACCTCTCAGAGGAGCTCAATTTGAGATCAGACTGAACAAAAGACCACCTGGACCATTGACTCAGTGTCTACAACCCTCTGTGAGCATGGGAAGCACTGCTGGCAAGACACCAGAGGGCCAAAGCACTTGTGCCCCCTGCAGGGGTGTCTCTTGTCTACCGCCAAAGACTGTTCCCCTCCTGGGGCAGCTGAGAGCAAGCTGGGCCTTGGAGCAAGGACTAGTGCTTTAGATATAGACTATGCAAGCAAGGGGCAATGTCTTTAATAAAACTAAAATTAAAAAGTCACATTGAAAAAATTTTAAAAAGAAGAAAATAAGGTCAAGTAGAGGAAGCCCATTTTCACAGGAAAAAATCCCCCAGTGAAAAGCATCAGAATAGATACCAAGAAAAATACCAACAAAAACAGTGTGCTCCCACTATGTATCTACTCAACCTGCAAAAGTTAGAAAGCTAGATAATACAATCCTGGCCACAGGTAGAGCTATGCAGAAGAGCCACCTGGCAGTGCTTAGTCAAAGAAGTAAACATGCACACTTTGACCTAGAAATTCCACCTGTGTGTAAACCAGGCGGTGCTTAAGCAGTTTCACAAGGGGACATGCACAGGGAAATTTATCCTCAGGTTCTTATAGAGTTGTCTGTGCTTACAGGGAGTTGATGGTTGTCAAGATGCCCACAGCTGCGATAGTCAAAAGCTAAAAAAATAATAGATGCCAACCTGGATATATTAATAATCCCGTATCTATGATCACCTTCATAAGGTAGCTTCCCAACTTCTGTGTGGAAGTGTGTTTCTCCTTGGCCCTTACACTGTTGTGGAGACCACTAGGAGTTCAGCTTTGTGCAGGATCATCTGACCTGGACTTTTGGCAAGACCTGTACAGCCCTCACACATGCTCAGATGCTACAGGACTTTTCAGACCAGTCCAGACAACAGTAGGCATCCATTCATTGTCTGCACTCTACAGATTCCTAGATGCACGACATTCATTACCATCAAATGCAGAATTTTCATCAAAAACTAATATATATATATATCATTCCAATCTGAATCAAGAAAATCGGAAATATCCCCAAATCCAAAGAGTGGATCCCCATTGTGATGCTACAAGTTGAAAATTCCACAGCTGACCTCATGGGATGGTTCACAGTCAAAAGACAGCTGCATGAAAAATATTACATGACCTTCCTGCTATGTGAAAAGTGGCATGTGAAGTACACATGCATGTCTTCCTCAGACATGGGTTCATTTGCAAGACACCTTGTGCAATTGAAAATACTCCAAAAGGGGAGAAATCAGAACCATGTCTCCAAAGTATTTCAGCAGAGACCAACTCCATCTGTCTATCTATCTCTCAGTGAGTGTGTGTGCTCTTGTGTGTGTTTGTGTGTCTTTGTTTGTGTTTGTACCATCACAGCTGATACTTCATTGCCCCCATTGGAAAACTGACTCAGATAATGCCATCTGCCAAACTCCTAAAAACCAAAGTTCTTGCTGATATAATGAAACATTCCTTCCTGTTGGTTTGGATGTGTCCTTTAGGAATCACTGCTACATTTAGTATACTCAAATCATCACAGTAGATCAGGTAACAAAAACATATATATTTTAAAATAATAATAATATATTAATGGAAACAACAAATACAGGATAGAGTAACAACTGTGTTACTAAACAAGGTCAAGGACAATGGCAAACTATAGATTCAAACTTTGAAGAAAATAGTAATCAATGTAAATATTCCTGGGCTGCCTCAGCCCCGCCCAGGCACACAGCAACAGAATGGTTTTGCAAGCATCCTCAGGAGGGCAGGAGCCTTCTTTGCAGGACGAGAGGGAGGTTGAGGCTCGATCCACCCATCATTCTTTTGGGAGAGGCTCCTTTTCCTCAGCACAAAGTTGGATTTTTTGTGAGGATTCTTGGCATAAAATACGTTGGCCTCTGCTGGAATCCTCAGCTCTGGGGAGAGAGGGGTGTACAAAAAGAAGGTGGCACTCAGGAGGTGCTCCCTAGGACACGCCAACATCTGAGAGCCTGTGCCAGAAAAGGCCAGAGCCACACACCTGAGAGCTCTCCAATTCAGCAAAAATACCAACAAAGACAGCCTCCACAGTCCTCCCTGAGGAAGAACTAGGCAGAGCACTTCAACAGACCTAATGTCTGTTCCTACCGAAGGCTTTGGACTCCAGAATATCTCAGGTCCTCTTGCATCTGCCAAAGCACACCACTAGGGTTTGCATCTGAAATCTCCCACAAAAGGCTCCTGTGCCGAAGATTCAGTCCCCACATGAGCCATCTTCATAGGTGGGTTTGGAGGGAAGCATTGGATGGTGAGTGCTCTGATGTCAACATGAAATTCTCATTCAAGATGAATACACTACTGGGGGGTGGGAGGGACTGGAAGAAAGGTTGAGCATGGTTGGAGTAAGACCTAAACAGGGTTGTGCCCTGGGCAACAGTACCTTGTTCCTGTTGGCTCCACTGAATCCTCATTCTCCAAGGAGAGGTCCTCCCTCTCCATCTTTCTCTCTCTCCCTCTCTGCCAGCCTCGTTCTCTCTCTCCCAGTCTATGCCTTTGTGGCAAGGGCTGAGGAGCTCTCCACTGCCACACACTAGAGCTTTATGGACAGCCTCAGTGCACAACCAAAGAGAAAGCTATGAAACCCAGAGAAAAAAGGCCTAGGATTCCTCCTCTGAGTTATTTTCCTCAAGTATGGCCACAGTGAGGACAGGCTGACCAGCGCGGATACCACGTTAGAGCCATGCTTCTGCGTTGGTGGAGCCCGCCTCCATGTGAACCAGGCTTCTGAGAATGGAGGCCACATTCCAAATACTGCCCTACTGAGAACAATGGTTTCAAAGACCAGCAAAGGGACTGCTTCCCTCCAACATGGTGTATGGCCCAGTGGTGCGATGACCCTGAGTGGGGGAATACAACAGCCGCTTCTCCTTCCTCTGAACATGTGTTTCCTGTCGCCCTCCTCTAACCTAGAGCCTGTTCTCCATCCCTTCTGGGTTGGATGTGGAGATCTCTGCTATGAATTTCTTAGGCTACCAAGGCTTCAGACAGACTTCCTCTTCCATAGACTCTACTAACCTAACAGTAGGTTAAGATAGGAGACAAGTGATCCTAGAACTCATAGGGATGGTGGTCTTCAGGGTACATAGGCTGGGATAATGGCTGCTGTGGTGTTTGGCTCACAAAAACCAACCAACCAACCAACGAAAAAGCGCTGGCATTATTATCAGATGAGCTCTGTGGCTACGTGCTCAGGAAGCCCTCATCTGACTTTAGTTAGGGATCACAACCTGGCTATTGTGATCACTCCTTGCCTAGTGGACTCAGGTGCGTAAGACCATGGAATTTATGCAAAAACAGATGATTCAGGCTGTCTCCCAGGCTGTGTTTTCTTCCCAATTTCATCCTGTTACTGCTTGCTAGAATCCTGGCAATGCTCTGCCCAGGCAGTGGTTTTTTGGTCACACAGAAGGCTTTCAATAGTACTGCTTCAGTCCACAAAATGCCAGTTCCCTCTTTAGCCCATGCATTCCCATGTTCCTTTGAAACCACTCCTATCCCAGACCATGAAAACATACTGCTCCTGGAGAGAGGCTTTCCTCCTCACTCCTCAAAGATGTCAGCTTTGGATGCCTGTTCATGTCCAGGGGAGGGCACCTGGTGGGGAGCCGCAATATCCACCGGGGTATACCATTGGACCTCAAGACCTTCCACCAGCAGAAGTGCAGTTGGCTTTGTGCACGAACCCAACACACCTGTTGGAGTGTTCTTGGGGGTCAGAGACTACTCTTTGTTGCTAAGAGTTGACCTGAGTCCACATCCTGACCCTTGCTCTCTGCTATCTGATTGTCTCACTTACTCTGACGGCGAGAGATGATTTGGCCCAGCTCATAATCCTCTGGATTCTCCTCAGTAAGGAAGTGTAGGTCGAGGGCGCTGCGGATGACGACAGGAGCCCTATCGTGGCAGGTCACCTGGAGCAGCATGGGAGACAGGCCTTCAGGAAATGGGCCTTGAAGTGACTACTCAAGGACAGTGGGCAGGGGCATTCTGGAGGCACCTCCACTCTAAATACAAGGGCAACATCCATGACCCTACTACCCGAGGCTGACCTCCTGCTCATCGTGTGGGCTCTTCCCACAGGCTACTAGCCCAATCCTTGTACATAGGACTTCCTGGGCCTGCCATTGCTCTTTGTGGAGCTGCACTCCTCTCGGAGTGAAAGGACCCCACTACCTGCATACAGATGCAATCTCATCCCACAAGTTGGGAGGAATGGGACAATAGCCTCCAAGATCCCAGGTCTGCCCGAGGATGCAGGCGGCATTGGGAATGGCCTAGGCACAAAACCTAGAGGCTTTGGTCTGGATTGCCAGGGCCAAAAACAGACCCAGGAACATGACCACACACAGGAGAGCTGAAAGATAGCCACGAGAGCTCCTGGCCTCCAGAGGCTCAGTGCTGGCTGGGATGTAGGAGGGCACCTCATCCGGCAAGGGTGGTCATTGGGTTACCTGGACATTTAGTGTGCTTGCTCCACATCCATATCGACTCTGCAGAGAGACTCTCTCAGCTCCTTGTTCAAGGAACATGGAGAACCTCACACTGCTGTCCTCCTCCATAGACGTCAGCATCCCATACAAGGGAACCTGCAACCTAGTTCCTGTCCTATTCTCATCTGTCACCCATACCTGTCCCTGCCCTTCTGGACTGCATGCTGCCACCTGACACACAGACTCCCTCAGACATGGCAGTGGACAAGCTGCTGCACTCGCTCATCTCAGCTCCAGCCCTTCACACTGACCTCTCCCTTCTTGATTCCCATCTATCC
This sequence comes from Urocitellus parryii, assembly GCF_045843805.1. Lineage (NCBI taxonomy): Eukaryota > Metazoa > Chordata > Mammalia > Rodentia > Sciuridae > Urocitellus > Urocitellus parryii. The sequence continues at coordinate 53,248,163 of NC_135548.1, read as the reverse complement.
TCCTGATCATCCAGAAGCTCCAAATTCAAGAGGGCATGAGTAGTCCATGGTATTGGACCAGTGTCTGCTCCCCACCCAGGTGTAAGCACCACGGGACACCCCTGCTCCCAGGCTTACCAGAACACTCTTGGCCATCTCTGGACTTTGTGTTTCTAAGTGGACACGAATTAAGCAGGTGTCTCCCACCTGCTTGTGGGAAAGCGGCCTGGAGGACTTGCAGGTTGATTCTGAGAACTGTGGGGGATGGAACATCAGCAAACCCAGAAACAGAAAGCCACCCCAGACTGTCAGTTGGCTCTATGGGCTTCCAGCAAATATGTCCAGGTGCTGAGGCTTCTTATTTCCTCAGGTCGGAGTGGAATGGCAGCACATGCACAGCTTGAATAAGGTAGGTGTTTACCTCCTTTCCCTTGACCTGGGGGCGTTTCCTCACGATGAAAGATTGTATTCCCAGATTCATGGACAGACACACGAGTGAGTGGTCAGAGACCTTGATTTCTGCAGAGCGAAGTGGAGAGAATTGTTAGGTGGCACTCAAGGATTATACCACAAAACACCCACAACCCCTGTGAGTCTCCGCCAGGCCCATCACACTTTGGTATTTTGGGGCCAAGGCCCTCTTTCTCTTGGCTGTCAGTTATCCTGAGCCCACTGTGGATCATGTCTCCCCACTGTCTGATTGTCCTACTTACTCTCATCCTCAGACATCATATACAGCAGCTCAAAGTTGTCCACATCCTCATGCTGCAACAAATTTTGGTCCAAGGCCCTGCGGATGAGGCTTGTCACCGTCTCCTGAAAGGTCACCTGGATCAGGGTGGGACAAATGTCATCAGAGAATGGCTTTTAGAAGAGCTACCCAGAAGACTGTGGTCAAACATTCAGGAGAAATCTCAGCTACATATACAAGGGCACAATCTTGTTATCCTGCTACCTGAGTGTGTCCTCCATATACCACCTGGGTTCTTGCAATGTGCTACTAGAACAATCCTGGTACAAATATCTGCCTGTACCTGCCATCTCCCCTCCCCCTGGGGAGCCACATTCCGCTCATGTCAAAGGACCAAACTGCCTATGCACAGACACACTCTCATCTCACTGAGATGAGAGCAATGGGCCAGGGATCTGTGCACCAAGTGTGATCTGGGATGCAGGCTGCCTTTGTGGGTGGAAGAGGCAGATGCACTGAAAACTTGGGTCCTGACTGCCACGACACAAAACAGACTCAGATACAAGAGTGTGCACTTGAGTGCTTCATGATAGCTTTGAGAGACCCTGGCCTCTGGAAGCTCGGTTCGGGTCTGGTTGTAATGATGTACTTGACTCAGCACTGGCAGTCACTGAACATGTCTCCTCTGCAGCTGGACACCTGCAGCATTAGCGTGTCTACTGCACATCCATAGAAATTCTGCCAAGAACCCCTTTAGCTCCGTATTTACATACATGCAAAGCCTAACATTCCGAAGCTTTGTCATGACCCCCCAGGTGATCCTGACCCCAAATTCCTACACCTAGTCATGCTAAGGAGGTTCTCTTCCCTGCCACCAGGAACACATCCCCTCCTACACATGTGACAAGTCACTGCCACCTCCTCTGCTCCAACTTCACTCATTGAGAATACCAAGTTCTAGGCACTGCAGCCTGCACCCTGGACATATCTCTGCCTTCATCTGTCCACAGCACTTCCGTCTGCACTTCTGGCCTGCAAAACCCACAATACACAGGCCCACTCACCACTGAAGCTGGGCATGCTGATGCTCTCCCTCCTCAGGTCAAGCCCTTAAGACGGACCTCTCTCTTCTTTATTTCCCACCATAGCCTGGGGTTGGCTGTGTCTCCTGCCTTCCACTGTGTGGACACCCAGGAGGCAGCCCTGCTGTCGGGCTTACCGGGATGCGCTTTGTCTCCCTCAGGCTCTGTCCCTCTAGGAGGACGTGAACAACGCGGCTGTCTTCCACCTGCTCGCTGGAGTGAAGCAGTGAGGAGCTGCTACTCACAGCTGCTGGGGTCCTGGATGCCACTGCCACAGAAGGTTCCAAGAACTGTGGGGGATGACAACATCAGCAAAGCCCAGCAACTGCACCCCACCCAGCCTGGCAGTTGGCTCTGTGGGCATTCTACAACATCCATCCAGAACCTGAGGTTCTTGTCCCCTTGGAGGATGTGGAGTGGCACCAGGAGTAAAGACTGAAGAAGGTGGCTGTTTTGGGAACAAGAGATCCAGCACCTGCTGGGTGGGGATGAAATCCCAGGAGATTAACCCCATGTTGCTGCTGAAATGTAGGTTCCTCCCACAAATGACAGGCAGGAGCTCATTCCTAAGCTGGTCCTGCCCGTAAGGTTCAAGGCTCTGAACCCTGAAGGGCTCCTCCGTGTTCTGATCATTTTCACCCTGGGTTGGGACCAAGAATGGTGGGTTCAAAATGGAAATGGTGACAAACAGAAAAATGACTTGTGCCAATACACTAGAGTCAAAGCACAATGGGACAGTTCCCATCAGTACAAACACACACACACACACACACACACACACACACACACACACACACACAGAGTCAGAATAGGAGTCCTGGGCCATTCATCAGGGATCAGACTAGAGGGCCTGCTGGGCTCACCTGCCCTGTGCTACTCACTGTTACTCTTGAGCTCCTCTGCGACAATCGCCAGAGGCTCTGGCGTCTAAGATGAAGCCTCACCCAGTGTATCCACAAAAGGGCTAGTTGGCCCCCCTGAGATTCCTGGGAGCCTGAGGCTCGGCATTGTCTGCAACCACAGGAGAACATCCTTCTCCCTCCAGTGGCTCCAACCAAGTGAGCTCGGATGGCTTGGTCAGTGAAGTGGGTGCCTGGATACCAGGGTTCCATGTTCTGTTTGATCCATTGTCAAGGCAATGATGTCATTTCCTGTGCCCATACCTGAGCCTCTTTTCACATAAGACCACTTTCAACAGCCCTATGGGCTGCCGATTTCTCCTCCATGCCTACCCATCTCAGGTGCGCAGGTGTTCACCAACAACTACCCAAACATCCCCACCAGCATCTGCCCTGCTTGGTGCCACTAGAGTTCCAGCTTGGAGCCTTCAAAAATGCATTCACAACCAGTCCTTCCCTCTCAGCAGCTTTTGGACCCTGGTCCCATCATTGTGCAACTCATGGTGTGCCCAGACTTTTCTGGAAAGTAGGGTAGCATCTAATCTCTAGGGTTTATTGTGTCTATTGGCCCATAACACCCTCTGTTCTCTCTGAAACCAGAGATGGGACTCACAGGTGGCTAAAGCACAAATGTAGAGATGGGATAATCACAAGAAAGGGAGAGACAAAGAATGCACCCTAACTCAATCAGGCCTGTGTCCCACACAGGGACATGGCCAATGTCCGTCCCATCGTGGCTGCAGTTCCCTCTCTACACCATGGCAAGTTGGAGGGGACTGAGATGCAGAGGCTGCTCCCCTCTGCCATACAACTTCCCAAGGCTTCTCCTAAGATTTCAAAAGGGCCAAGTGTGTCTAGTGTTGGGGTCTCACAGAGACTCCGAGGTACCACAGCATCCTGCTGCCCAGAACCGGTTCACCCCTCACCTCAAGGGGGCTCAGCCTCTGGATTCATGGGAATTGAAGTGGGTACAGGTGATGGGATATCACCTCCAAGACTGAGTTATGCCAAGTCCATGACCCCTGTCTGCATCCCTGTCTCCAGCACCACTCCCCCCTCTCTCTTTCCTCCTCAGAGCAAACAAATCCATTTAGCAAGTGTGTCCTGTGATAAAGACATGACGGTCACCCATCCTCTCATTACAAAAACACTGAGGCTCAGCCAACATGGATCCTACAGGGAACACAGGCATAAACTCAGACTCCGATCCTCCCAGCCGAGCCTCAGTGGAGCCTGGACTCCCAGCCTCCTGAGTCAAGGAAACAGAGGTTCCTAGCCGAGCCACCTTGGATGCAGCCGCACACAAACTGAACTCATCAATGCCCCTTGCTCTCAGTTGTGAGTAAGAGGGGAAGTGGTGTTTCACAACCCTGGACATCAAGTGCAGTCTCCAGGCTTTGGGGTGTGCCCTGGCCTCTGTCTATCTGCCCAGGCTCTCCAACCCACACTGGCCTCTTACCCAACCTCCTCCTAGGGCCAAACTCAATCCTGCCTCTCAATTTCTGCTGCCTTCCCCAACACACTGCTCCCCAAAATGAGCAGGGCTGGCTCTCGGTTATCATGCTGGTGCCAGCAGCAATGCCACCCCACTGACATAATTCTGAGTCCCAACCTAGGCACTCCAGCTGTCTTTGCCACACCTGGCCTGTTTGGGCTCTGGCTCTTGCTCTTTTCTTTCATGTGCATGTGTTTTGAGGTTTTGAGTTTCTCCCACTGCAGAACTGCAGCTGTGGCAGGGTAGAGCTCATGAGGGTGACATTCTGAGCCACATCCAATCCCATCAGGACTGTTCACTGGGGTGACTGCTGGAACACAGTGATGAGTGAACACATGGGAGGTGGTTGGACCCACCTTGCCTCTGAGTGGCTTCCTTTCAGGACAGGAATGTAGGCATGGGAGCCCCTGGCGTGGGATGCTTTGCACAAGGCGTGACCATGGGCTCTCTTTCCTGGCAAAAATGGCTCCACTCAGCATGGAGAGCACTGTCATTCCTGGTGGCTAACAACAGCCCTGGACCCCAGAAAGGAACCCACACTCAAGATTAACGTCTGAGTGTGCGTGTCCTCGAGGAAATGAGGTCTCCTGATCCCAGGTGCAAAGGGGTAAGTCCTCTAACTCCAGGGGCCATGAAGGGACATCTGAGTTTCCCTCGTCCTTCTTTCCCTCTCTAACTAACCACAGTTAGGACCCTGGCCTCATTCCCCAGTGAGGATCATTAGGCTCCATAAAGGACAGTCTCTAAGATGCTCAGTGGACCAACACCCTCTGCACAACCCATAACCCTATTCACCCAAGAGGCAAGAGGATTTCTATTCAGGAAAACCAGGAAAGGGAGAGCCTTTCTCAAGGACACAAGGACATTAGTGAGTGAGGGAGTGATTAATGGATGGAGAACTATTTCCAACACCAACTTCCAGGAGCATATATGGCCCCCTGGAGAATTCTGCAGTGTGTTGGTGATTAAGGAGAACGTGTGAATTCAGGGGTCACTAGGTCCTCTCAGCCATAAGGAGGGAAACTGCCATAAAGGAACTAGGACAAGGGTGCGAGGAATGCTCACTGGTGGGAGATCGGAAGGAAGGAAAGTGTACTCATTAGAAAAGTGTCGCCTGAAAATTCTTAGCCAGCCAAAAGTCGTGCGAACTTGTGTGGGAAAAGAGTCTTTGCACAGTGATGAAGCTAAGAGCTCACATGATGGAACACAGCATCAACTGGGACCAAATCCAATATCTGATATTCTTGTAGGAAGAGGAGAGTCTGGACCCAGATACCAGGGAGACTGGGGGATACCGGATATGTGAGGTTGGAGCCAGGGCGGGATGCCCATATGGGAAGCACAGATCGTGGGCAGCAATAGGAGAGTGGGCAAGGGCTGGGAGAGTTGGGGAGACAGTCCCCTTGAAACCTGGGAGGGGTTATGGCACTGGGACAGCCCAACACCTACTGTGTTGAGCCTCTGGAGCTCAACGGAAGACACTTCCTCTGTTGTCGGCCACCCAGTTAACAGAGTTTGGTTGCAGCAGCCTAGGACCCAGCTGAAGGTCTGAGCATGTTGGCCATGCAGGTTGGATCTGGACCACAGACACCCTCATCAGAGATTGTAGGGTCTCAGCCCTGAGGCAAGACAGGCACTAAGTCAGGCCAGGTGGGGAAACGGATAGGCACACACTCTGGGGGCTGGTGCCTGTGTTACTGGGAGCACTTCTGATCGCAATTCCCTGATCTGCTGCCAACACAGGCTACAGAGGAGGGTACAGAAACACAGACCACGGATCTGCCCCACTCAGTGGGCCCAGGCCAACACCACACCCAGCAGCCTCGTGCCATACCCAATGAGTCTCGAAGCGGCCCCCTCTTCCCATCCTGAGAGCTCTTCCCTTCCTCATGTGCCAATAGCTCCCTACTGTCACTGGCAATATCTACTCTGTGAGATGTCAACATCCGTGGGTACTGTTCTCTCATCCCAGGACAGTGTGGTCCCACACACCCTGGTGAAATGGGCCACCTGGAGGGTGGACCTGGAGGTTGTTGAGGCTGAATGGCAGCGGTGGTCCTCTGGCACTTAATATTATTTAAGTTAAAAAAAAAAAAAAAAAAAAACGGGTCTTGGTGCTCAAAAATGTTTGATTTGCATATTCTCATCCCCTAACCCCAATATTTTCATTATTTCCTCACATATGAAATCTTACTAGCATAAAGGTAATTTCGTATTAAACAAAGTGGATTGAAATAACATTGGTAAAAATAATCAATCACCATACTTTCAATTTTTGTTCTGCTTTCCTATTAGAAACCACTTGGATACAAGAGAACAGAGGACAGACTCATGGAAATGCTTGAAATGACAAGAAGCTCCCACTCAAGCTCAGCATTCAGTCCTGGACAGGGTAAGACCAGGCCACTTTGACATCTGTGCCAAAGAGTCTACCAGACAGAATCCTCTGACTGATCCCTGACTGAGCCATAGGAACTGGCTAGAAAAGCCTTCACATCCTCAATACATTCTTCACGTCAGAATACTTGACAACCATTGATATCCATCTCTCGTTAACTTGCTCCCCAGCCAACCATTCTTCAACAAATTCAAAGGAGTAACTCATGCAAGCACACAGAAAGGGGTGTTCACTACACACATCCATGTGCGAAAAAGACAACTGGTATTTCTTGTTTGGGCTATTTCAAATGAAATCCCTTCTGCATGACCTCCACAAACCAAAGGAAAATATTTGTGAAATTCCCACGTAGAAGACAAGATACACTTGCCAAGGAGGCAGTGGCAAGAATTTTGACACTCCAAATGTAGAGTGTGTGTTTAGGAAGCAGTCACAGTTTCCATGAGAGAGTCCCATGAAATCAATTAGGAAGATCCATGCTCTAGCCCTACCATGCAAGTGATGTGACTTGAAAGAGTCACTTAGTCTTAGTAACCATCATCACTAACAACTAAGTCAATGAATAAAGGTCCTCAGGTGCCAAGCTACAAAATGTGGGATGAGCATGGATGAGGATGGGTGGGAGAAGTCTCCAACTCTAACACAATTAGGGAAGGATGTGCTGACCTCAAGTGGCTGGGGGGCTGGGATCCTGCCACAGAGGGGGATTCCAAACCTCACATCCCCTGACCCAGGCCAGAAGACCAGGTAGAGTCCAAGGACCCTGGGGTGGCCCAATGGCAATAAAGGTCAAAAGGAACTAGGGATCTGCCTGGTCCCTCAATCCCCTACTCTGAGCAGGGCTGCATGACGAGGCCAGAGGCCATCCACAGCAATCTGCCTTTACAGGAAAACAGGGACTGCAGGCTGCCTCTGGCTCACTGAATCAGGGTGGTGTTTTCATAAAGCAAGACCACTTCCTCACACTTGACCAGCAGCTCATGTGTTGACAGCACAATGACTGACTTGACTCAGGCCCTGATGAATGAAATAGAAAATTCATAGCAAACCCATCTTTAGCTCTTCCACATCATCAGGGGCTCTGATTCAATTCCGTCCAGAAAGGTGTCTGAAATGATTTCTAAACATGCTGGGGACTCACCTCTGTGTGGAACTTTTCAGGAAAAAGGGGATCAAATCTCATGAAGCAACTCTTCTCTCTTCTAGCCCATGGGCAATGCAAGGAACCTGCATGATACCAGAGGCTCACTTCTCTCTTCTCGTGTCTTCTGGAAAGGATTCGTTAATGCTTCCTGCAAGGTGAAGCAGAAGCCTGCATCCCCAGCTGCACAGAAGTGTTTTAGGGCAGTGTCTCCCTTAAAACCCAAAAATAAAAAAACAGGTCATTCAACAGGCACATGGATTCGAGTACATGTTCAATGATCCCTCCTCCCTGGAGCCTTCCACATGCCCATCTTCCACATTCACAGAGCAATGCTTGGCCATTCTCAAGACCAGGAGACCATGATGCTCCTCACCAGGAAGTCAATAAGGAACATGAAGAGAGCAGCATGGATTGCAGAAGGTGGCACATCAAGGATCTTCAGCTCTGCTGCTAGAACACAAGAGCTTAACTTCAGTATTGACTTTTTGCCAACTACCAAGTACGATAGCAGTGTCAAGCCCAATATGCAGATATGCAAGTAGTAGGTGACACCCCGCATCCATTCACAAAAGTGGGCAACATCTGCATCAGAACAAGGAAGTATCTTACCCTTACTCATAAAAATCATCAGAAACAAAATAAAATGGATGCAAGACTTCTCATTTCACTATTAGGTAGCTGTTGGAATTCCCTATTAAATAATACCTCCTCCAAAATAAAAAGTATCTCAGACATGTGTCAACTATTCAATGGATGACATTTTAAAAACTATGGACTTTACTTAATATTTATGTATGCTATATCCCTGCCTAAGGCTCTATGAGAAAGGAGCACATAGAATTGGATCTTTGAAAATCTCACATTTGCTGATAAATATTACTGCTGATCTCAGGCATGGCGAAGTGAAAAGTGGGACTTTGGATATTCCAAGAATGCTATGTTGTGGGATTGGTGTCCCTGATTCATACATAGCATATGGTTTCTATGAAATCCAGTGAGGGAGCAGGAGTAACGAAGCTGATTGCACAGATGACCTCAGGGAATACTGACAGATAGGCCAAATGAAAAATATGCTCCAGCTAACCATTGGTATTTGGGCTTCTGATCCCAGTCCTGTTTTTAAAAAAGGTGCAGACAGGCAGTGTTCATTAAAAACTGTCTACCATGTAAAAGTGGGTAATTTAAATGGCATCTAGTTACACATCTGATAGAATGGTCTGGCAACATATGAATTTCATTCTAACAACAACAACAACAACAAAACATAGAAAATGAGACATAAAGATAAAACCTTGTCTTCACCAGGATGCCTAAAAATAGGTTTTATTTGGCTCATGCCAATAAATAACTTTCAATAGAATTTCTGATTTCTGAATGAATCCATTCAACTTCATACTGCACAGATCACAAGGTTTTCTTTACAGAATATTCTCTTCTTCTTCTTAAAGCCTCACATAGAAAATGTCTCACAGGACATAGGAGGGGAATGACCCAAAGGATGAGAGAATGGCTGGAACCGTTCTCAAATGTGCCCATGTATCCTAAAGTTTGAAGGCATCTAATTGTACTCTAAAACAATTATGAACCTATTCGATCCATTATTAATAAATATCACCACTTTACCACTTGAACCAAATCACAGAAAATTGGAAACAGATGATCATTGGCTTTGATACCTTTACTTCTGTTTCATTACTCAGAGTCGATCAACTCTATACTTCAAGTGACACAGATTTATTACAGAATGCCTAAGATCCTAAGGATCTATTTTAGCTCAGCCCATGGTATTGCTTCATTATTTTATTATTTTGTAAGTAATAAAATATAACTTCATGTTGGATGATATATTCAAGCCATGAATATATCATCCAACATTGTTCTTCCCAAAATATTAGCCCAATTTCTGCGCGCGCTCACTTACTGTTCAGGAATTTTACTAATTGTTTGAAGGTTCTAGAGGACCTGTTAGACTCCTAATGGACAAACCATACAACATACTCCAGAGAACGGACGAGTGCCATAAGAAGAAAATAAGGTCAGCCTACAGCAATGGGCAGCTGCCTGCCCTCGGCTGGGAGGAGCCCTGGCCATGGCACCAGGGCTGCTGGGCAGCAGAAGCCTCCACAGCCCTGCAGGGAGCCTGGAGCACAGCTCTGCCTAACCATGCTCAGCCCTGGACAGATGCACATGAGTTCCCATCACAGGCTCGAGTGTGACAGTCCCAGGTGCATGCCTGTCATGCCAGCCACCAGGGAGGCTGAGGCAAGAGGAACGTTTGAGGTCAGCCTTGGCAACTTAGACCCCGAGGCAAAGGGGAAATACTTTTACAGGGGTCTCTGAGGGTGTAGCTCAGGTAGGTCACTTGCCTCACAGTCTCAAGGCCCTGGGTTCAATCCCCAGAACCCACGTACACACAAAAAGTGAACTTGGAATATTGTTTAAAATGATGGGTCAGGTACACACAAGGACTTCAATATGACCTCTCAGAGGAGCTCAATTTGAGATCAGACTGAACAAAAGACCACCTGGACCATTGACTCAGTGTCTGAAACCCTCTGTGAGCATGGGAAGCACTGCTGGCAAGACACCAGAGGGCCAAAGCACTTGTGCCCCCTGCAGGGGCGTCTCTTGTCTACCGCCAAAGACTGTTCCCATCCTGGGGCAGCTGAGAGCAAGCTGGGCCTTGGAGCAAGGACTAGTGCTTTAGATATAGACTATGCAAGCAAGGGGCAATGTCTTTAATAAAACTAAAATTAAAAAGTCACATTGAAAAAATTTTAAAAAGAAGAAAATAAGGTCAAGTAGAGGAAGCCCATTTTCACAGGAAAAAATCCCCCAGTGAAAAGCATCAGAATAGATACCAAGAAAAATACCAACAAAAACAGTGTGCTCCCACTATGTATCTACTCAACATGCAAAAGTTAGAAAGCTAGATAATACAATCCTGGCCACAGGTAGAGCTATGCAGAAGAGCCACCTGGCAGTGCTTAGTCAAAGAAGTAAACATGCACACTTTGACCTAGAAATTCCACCTGTGTGTAAACCAGGCGGTGCTTAAGCAGTTTCACAAGGGGACATGCACAGGGAAATTTATCCTCAGGTTCTTATAGAGTTGTCTGTGCTTACAGGGAGTTGATGGTTGTCAAGATGCCCACAGCTGCGAAAGTCAAAAGCTAAAAAAATAATAGATGCCAACCTGGATATATTAATAATCCCGTATCTATGATCACCTTCATAAGGTAGCTTCCCAACTTCTGTGTGGAAGTGTGTTTCTCCTTGGCCCTTACACTGTTGTGGAGACCACTAGGAGTTCAGCTTTGTGCAGGATCATCTGACCTGGACTTTTGGCAAGACCTGTACAGCCCTCACACATGCTCAGATCCTACAGGACTTTTCAGACCAGTCCAGACAACAGTAGGCATCCATTCATTGTCTGCACTCTACAGATTCCTAGATGCACGACATTCATTACCATCAAATGCAGAATTTTCATCAAAAACTAATATATATATCATTCCAATCTGAATCAAGAAAATCGGAAATATCCCCAAATCCAAAGAGTGGATCCCCATTGTGATGCTACAAGTTGAAAATTCCACAGCTGACCTCATGGGATGGTTCACAGTCAAAAGACAGCTGCATGAAAAATATTACATGACCTTCCTGCTATGTGAAAAGTGGCATGTGAAGTACACATGCATGTCTTCCTCAGACATGGGTTCATTTGCAAGACACCTTGTGCAATTGAAAATACTCCAAAAGGGGAGAAATCAGAACCATGTCTCCAAAGTATTTCAGCAGAGACCAACTCCATCTGTCTATCTATCTCTCAGTGAGTGTGTGTGCTCTTGTGTGTGTTTGTGTGTCTTTGTTTGTGTTTGTACCATCACAGCTGATACTTCATTGCCCCCATTGGAAAACTGACTCAGATAATGCCATCTGCCAAACTCCTAAAAACCAAAGTTCTTGCTGATAGAATGAAACATTCCTTCCTGTTGGTTTGGATGTGTCCTTTAGGAATCACTGCTACATTTAGTATACTCAAATCATCACAGTAGATCAGGTAACAAAAACATATATATTTTAAAATAATAATAATATATTAATGGAAACAACAAATACAGGATAGAGTAACAACTGTGTTACTAAACAAGGTCAAGGACAATGGCAAACTATAGATTCAAACTTTGAAGAAAATAGTAATCAATGTAAATATTCCTGGTCTGCCTCAGCCCCGCCCAGGCACACAGCAACAGAATGGTTTTGCAAGCATCCTCAGGAGGGCAGGAGCCTTCTTTGCAGGACGAGAGGGAGGTTGAGGCTCGATCCACCCATCATTCTTTTGGGAGAGGCTCCTTTTCCTCAGCACAAAGTTGGATTTTTTGTGAGGATTCTTGGCATAAAATACGTTGGCCTCTGCTGGAATCCTCAGCTCTGGGGAGAGAGGGGTGTACAAAAAGAAGGTGGCACTCAGGAGGTGCTCCCTAGGACACGCCAACATCTGAGAGCCTGTGCCAGAAAAGGCCAGAGCCACACACCTGAGAGCTCTCCAATTCAGCACCAATACCAACAAAGACAGCCTCCACAGTCCTCCCTGAGGAAGAACTAGGCAGAGCACTTCAACAGACCTAATGTCTGTTCCTACCGAAGGCTTTGGACTCCAGAATATCTCAGGTCCTCTTGCATCTGCCAAAGCACACCACTAGGGTTTGCATCTGAAATCTCCCACAAAAGGCTCCTGTGCCGAAGATTCAGTCCCCACATGAGCCATCTTCATAGGTGGGTTTGGAGGGAAGCATTGGATGGTGAGTGCTCTGATGTCAACATGAAATTCTCATTCAAGATGAATACACTACTGGGGGGTGGGAGGGACTGGAAGAAAGGTTGAGCATGGTTGGAGTAAGACCTAAACAGGGTTGTGCCCTGGGCAACAGTACCTTGTTCCTGTTGGCTCCACTGAATCCTCATTCTCCAAGGAGAGGTCCTCCCTCTCCATCTTTCTCTCTCTCCCTCTCTGCCAGCCTCGTTCTCTCTCTCCCAGTCTATGCCTTTGTGGCAAGGGCTGAGGAGCTCTCCACTGCCACACACTAGAGCTTTATGGACAGCCTCAGTGCACAACCAAAGAGAAAGCTATGAAACCCAGAGAAAAAAGGCCTAGGATTCCTCCTCTGAGTTATTTTCCTCAAGTATGGCCACAGTGAGGACAGGCTGACCAGCACGGATACCACGTTAGAGCCATGCTTCTGCGTTGGTGGAGCCCGCCTCCATGTGAACCAGGCTTCTGAGAATGGAGGCCACATTCCAAATACTGCCCTACTGAGAACAATGGTTCCAAAGACCAGCAAAGGGACTGCTTCCCTCCAACATGGTGTATGGCCCAGTGGTGCCATGACCCCGAGTGGGGGAATACAACAGCCGCTTCTCCTTTCTCTGAACATGTGTTTCCTGTCGCCCTCCTCTAACCTAGAGCCTGTTCTCCATCCCTTCTGGGTTGGATGTGGAGATCTCTGCTATGAATTTCTTAGGCTACCAAGGCCCCAGACAGACTTCCTCTTCCATAGACTCTACTAACCTAACAGTAGGTTAAGATAGGAGACAAGTGATCCTAGAACTCATAGGGATGGTGGTCTTCAGGGTACATAGGCTGGGATAATGGCTGCTGTGGTGTTTGGCTCACAAAAACCAACCAACCAACCAACGAAAAAGCGCTGGCATTATTATCAGATGAGCTCTGTGGCTACGTGCTCAGGAAGCCCTCATCTGACTTTAGTTAGGGATCACAACCTGGCTATTGTGATCACTCCTTGCCTAGTGGACTCAGGTGCGTAAGACCATGGAATTTATGCAAAAACAGATGATTCAGGCTGTCTCCCAGGCTGTGTTTTCTGTTACTGCTTGCTAGAATCCTGGCAATGCTCTGCCCAGGCAGTGGTTTTTTGGTCACACAGAAGGCTTTCAATAGTACTGCTTCAGTCCACAAAATGCCAGTTCCCTCTTTAGCCCATGCATTCCCATGTTCCTTTGAAACCACTCCTATCCCAGACCATGAAAACATACTGCTCCTGGAGAGAGGCTTTCCTCCTCACTCCTCAAAGATGTCAGCTTTGGATGCCTGTTCATGTCCAGGGGAGGGCACCTGGTGGGGAGCCGCAATATCCACCGGGGTATACCATTGGACCTCAAGACCTTCCACCAGCAGAAGTGCAGTTGGCTTTGTGCACGAACCCAACACACCTGTTGGAGTGTTCTTGGGGGTCAGAGACTACTCTTTGTTGCTAAGAGTTGACCTGAGTCCACATCCTGACCCTTGCTCTCTGCTATCTGATTGTCTCACTTACTCTGACGGCGAGAGATGATTTGGCCCAGCTCATAATCCTCTGGATTCTCCTCAGTAAGGAAGTGTAGGTCGAGGGCGCTGCGGATGACGACAGGAGCCCTATCGTGGCAGGTCACCTGGAGCAGCATGGGAGACAGGCCTTCAGGAAATGGGCCTTGAAGTGACTACTCAAGGACAGTGGGCAGGGGCATTCTGGAGGCACCTCCACTCTAAATACAAGGGCAACATCCATGACCCTACTACCCGAGGCTGACCTCCTGCTCATCGTGTGGGCTCTTCCCACAGGCTACTAGCCCAATCCTTGTACATAGGACTTCCTGGGCCTGCCATTGCTCTTTGTGGAGCTGCACTCCTCTCGGAGTGAAAGGACCCCACTACCTGCATACAGATGCAATCTCATCCCACAAGTTGGGAGGAATGGGACAATAGCCTCCAAGATCCCAGGTCTGCCCGAGGATGCAGGCGGCATTGGGAATGGCCTAGGCACAAAACCTAGAGGCTTTGGTCTGGATTGCCAGGGCCAAAAACAGACCCAGGAACATGACCACACACAGGAGAGCTGAAAGATAGCCACGAGAGCTCCTGGCCTCCAGAGGCTCAGTGCTGGCTGGGATGTAGGAGGGCACCTCATCCGGCAAGGGTGGTCATTGGGTTACCTGGACATTTAGTGTGCTTGCTCCACATCCATATCGACTCTGCAGAGAGACTCTCTCAGCTCCTTGTTCAAGGAACATGGAGAACCTCACACTGCTGTCCTCCTCCATAGACGTCAGCATCCCATACAAGGGAACCTGCAACCTACTTCCTGTCCTATTCTCATCTGTCACCCATACCTGTCCCTGCCCTTCTGGACTGCATGCTGCCACCTGACACACAGACTCCCTCAGACATGGCAGTGGACAAGCTGCTGCACTCGCTCATCTCAGCTCCAGCCCTTCACACTGACCTCTCCCTTCTTGATTCCCATCTATCCTCCTGATCATCCAGAAGCTCCAAATTCAAGAGGGCATGAGTAGTCCATGGTATTGGACCAGTGTCTGCTCCCCACCCAGGTGTAAGCACCACGGGACACCCCTGCTCCCAGGCTTACCAGAACACTCTTGGCCATCTCTGGACTTTGTGTTTCTAAGTGGACACGAATTAAGCAGGTGTCTCCCACCTGCTTGTGGGAAAGCGGCCTGGAGGACTTGCAGGTTGATTCTGAGAACTGTGGGGGATGGAACATCAGCAAACCCAGAAACAGAAAGCCACCCCAGACTGTCAGTTGGCTCTATGGGCTTCCAGCAAATATGTCCAGGTGCTGAGGCTTCTTATTTCCTCAGGTCGGAGTGGAATGGCAGCACATGCACAGCTTGAATAAGGTAGGTGTTTACCTCCTTTCCCTTGACCTGGGGGCGTTTCCTCACGATGAAAGATTGTATTCCCAGATTCATGGACAGACACACGAGTGAGTGGTCAGAGACCTTGATTTCTGCAGAGCGAAGTGGAGAGAATTGTTAGGTGGCACTCAAGGATTATACCACAAAACACCCACAACCCCTGTGAGTCTCCGCCAGGCCCATCACACTTTGGTATTTTGGGGCCAAGGCCCTCTTTCTCTTGGCTGTCAGTTATCCTGAGCCCACTGTGGATCATGTCTCCCCACTGTCTGATTGTCCTACTTACTCTCATCCTCAGACATCATATACAGCAGCTCAAAGTTGTCCACATCCTCATGCTGCAACAAATTTTGGTCCAAGGCCCTGCGGATGAGGCTTGTCACCGTCTCCTGAAAGGTCACCTGGATCAGGGTGGGACAAATGTCATCAGAGAATGGCTTTTAGAAGAGCTACCCAGAAGACTGTGGTCAAACATTCAGGAGAAATCTCAGCTACATATACAAGGGCACAATCTTGTTATCCTGCTACCTGAGTGTGTCCTCCATATACCACCTGGGTTCTTGCAATGTGCTACTAGAACAATCCTGGTACAAATATCTGCCTGTACCTGCCATCTCCCCTCCCCCTGGGGAGCCACATTCCGCTCATGTCAAAGGACCAAACTGCCTATGCACAGACACACTCTCATCTCACTGAGATGAGAGCAATGGGCCAGGGATCTGTGCACCAAGTGTGATCTGGGATGCAGGCTGCCTTTGTGGGTGGAAGAGGCAGATGCACTGAAAACTTGGGTCCTGACTGCCACGACACAAAACAGACTCAGATACAAGAGTGTGCACTTGAGTGCTTCATGATAGCTTTGAGAGACCCTGGCCTCTGGAAGCTCGGTTCGGGTCTGGTTGTAATGATGTACTTGACTCAGCACTGGCAGTCACTGAACATGTCTCCTCTGCAGCTGGACACCTGCAGCATTAGCGTGTCTACTGCACATCCATAGAAATTCTGCCAAGAACCCCTTTAGCTCCGTATTTACATACATGCAAAGCCTAACATTCCGAAGCTTTGGCATGACCCCCCAGGTGATCCTGACCCCAAATTCCTACACCTAGTCATGCTAAGGAGGTTCTCTTCCCTGCCACCAGGAACACATCCCCTCCTACACATGTGACAAGTCACTGCCACCTCCTCTGCTCCAACTTCACTCATTGAGAATACCAAGTTCTAGGCACTGCAGCCTGCACCCTGGACATATCTCTGCCTTCATCTGTCCACAGCACTTCCGTCTGCACTTCTGGCCTGCAAAACCCACAATACACAGGCCCACTCACCACTGAAGCTGGGCATGCTGATGCTCTCCCTCCTCAGGTCAAGCCCTTAAGACGGACCTCTCTCTTCTTTATTTCCCACCATAGCCTGGGGTTGGCTGTGTCTCCTGCCTTCCACTGTGTGGACACCCAGGAGGCAGCCCTGCTGTCGGGCTTACCGGGATGCGCTTTGTCTCCCTCAGGCTCTGTCCCTCTAGGAGGACGTGAACAACGCGGCTGTCTTCCACCTGCTCGCTGGAGTGAAGCAGTGAGGAGCTGCTACTCACAGCTGCTGGGGTCCTGGATGCCACTGCCACAGAAGGTTCCAAGAACTGTGGGGGATGACAACATCAGCAAAGCCCAGCAACTGCACCCCACCCAGCCTGGCAGTTGGCTCTGTGGGCATTCTACAACATCCATCCAGAACCTGAGGTTCTTGTCCCCTTGGAGGATGTGGAGTGGCACCAGGAGTAAAGACTGAAGAAGGTGGCTGTTTTGGGAACAAGAGATCCAGCACCTGCTGGGTGGGGATGAAATCCCAGGAGATTAACCCCATGTTGCTGCTGAAATGTAGGTTCCTCCCACAAATGACAGGCAGGAGCTCATTCCTAAGCTGGTCCTGCCTGTAAGGTTCAAGGCTCTGAACCCTGAAGGGCTCCTCCGTGTTCTGATCATTTTCACCCTGGGTTGGGACCAAGAATGGTGGGTTCAAAATGGAAATGGTGACAAACAGAAAAATGACTTGTGCCAATACACTAGAGTCAAAGCACAATGGGACAGTTCCCATCAGTACAAACACACACACACACACACACACACACACACACACACACACACACAGAGTCAGAATAGGAGTCCTGGGCCATTCATCAGGGATCAGACTAGAGGGCCTGCTGGGCTCACCTGCCCTGTGCTACTCACTGTTACTCTTGAGCTCCTCTGCGACAATCGCCAGAGGCTCTGGCGTCTAAGATGAAGCCTCACCCAGTGTATCCACAAAAGGGCTAGTTGGCCCCCCTGAGATTCCTGGGAGCCTGAGGCTCGGCATTGTCTGCAACCACAGGAGAACATCCTTCTCCCTCCAGTGGCTCCAACCAAGTGAGCTCGGATGGCTTGGTCAGTGAAGTGGGTGCCTGGATACCAGGGTTCCATGTTCTGTTTGATCCATTGTCAAGGCAATGATGTCATTTCCTGTGCCCATACCTGAGCCTCTTTTCACATAAGACCACTTTCAACAGCCCTATGGGCTGCCGATTTCTCCTCCATGCCTACCCATCTCAGGTGCACAGGTGTTCACCAACAACTACCCAAACATCCCCACCAGCATCTGCCCTGCTTGGTGCCACTAGAGTTCCAGCTTGGAGCCTTCAAAAATGCATTCACAACCAGTCCTTCCCTCTCAGCAGCTTTTGGACCCTGGTCCCATCATTGTGCAACTCATGGTGTGCCCAGACTTTTCTGGAAAGTAGGGTAGCATCTAATCTCTAGGGTTTATTGTGTCTATTGGCCCATAACACCCTCTGTTCTCTCTGAAACCAGAGATGGGACTCACAGGTGGCTAAAGCACAAATGTAGAGATGGGATAATCACAAGAAAGGGAGAGACAAAGAATGCACCCTAACTCAATCAGGCCTGTGTCCCACACAGGGACATGGCCAATGTCCGTCCCATCGTGGCTGCAGTTCCCTCTCTACACCATGGCAAGTTGGAGGGGACTGAGATGCAGAGGCTGCTCCCCTCTGCCATACAACTTCCCAAGGCTTCTCCTAAGATTTCAAAAGGGCCAAGTGTGTCTAGTGTTGGGGTCTCACAGAGACTCCGAGGTACCACAGCATCCTGCTGCCCAGAACCGGTTCACCCCTCACCTCAAGGGGGCTCAGCCTCTGGATTCATGGGAATTGAAGTGGGTACAGGTGATGGGATATCACCTCCAAGACTGAGTTATGCCAAGTCCATGACCCCTGTCTGCATCCCTGTCTCCAGCACCACTCCCCCCTCTCTCTTTCCTCCTCAGAGCAAACAAATCCATTTAGCAAGTGTGTCCTGTGATAAAGACATGACGGTCACCCATCCTCTCATTACAAAAACACTGAGGCTCAGCCAACATGGATCCTACAGGGAACACAGGCATAAACTCAGACTCCGATCCTCCCAGCCGAGCCTCAGTGGAGCCTGGACTCCCAGCCTCCTGAGTCAAGGAAACAGAGGTTCCTAGCCGAGCCACCTTGGATGCAGCCGCACACAAACTGAACTCATCAATGCCCCTTGCTCTCAGTTGTGAGTAAGAGGGGAAGTGGTGTTTCACAACCCTGGACATCAAGTGCAGTCTCCAGGCTTTGGGGTGTGCCCTGGCCTCTGTCTATCTGCCCAGGCTCTCCAACCCACACTGGCCTCTTACCCAACCTCCTCCTAGGGCCAAACTCAATCCTGCCTCTCAATTTCTGCTGCCTTCCCCAACACACTGCTCCCCAAAATGAGCAGGGCTGGCTCTCGGTTATCATGCTGGTGCCAGCAGCAATGCCACCCCACTGACATAATTCTGAGTCCCAACCTAGGCACTCCAGCTGTCTTTGCCACACCTGGCCTGTTTGGGCTCTGGCTCTTGCTCTTTTCTTTCATGTGCATGTGTTTTGAGGTTTTGAGTTTCTCCCACTGCAGAACTGCAGCTGTGGCAGGGTAGAGCTCATGAGGGTGACATTCTGAGCCACATCCAATCCCATCAGGACTGTTCACTGGGGTGACTGCTGGAACACAGTGATGAGTGAACACATGGGAGGTGGTTGGACCCACCTTGCCTCTGAGTGGCTTCCTTTCAGGACAGGAATGTAGGCATGGGAGCCCCTGGCGTGGGATGCTTTGCACAAGGCGTGACCATGGGCTCTCTTTCCTGGCAAAAATGGCTCCACTCAGCATGGAGAGCACTGTCATTCCTGGTGGCTAACAACAGCCCTGGACCCCAGAAAGGAACCCACACTCAAGATTAACGTCTGAGTGTGCGTGTCCTCGAGGAAATGAGGTCTCCTGATCCCAGGTGCAAAGGGGTAAGTCCTCTAACTCCAGGGGCCATGAAGGGACATCTGAGTTTCCCTCGTCCTTCTTTCCCTCTCTAACTAACCACAGTTAGGACCCTGGCCTCATTCCCCAGTGAGGATCATTAGGCTCCATAAAGGACAGTCTCTAAGATGCTCAGTGGACCAACACCCTCTGCACAACCCATAACCCTATTCACCCAAGAGGCAAGAGGATTTCTATTCAGGAAAACCAGGAAAGGGAGAGCCTTTCTCAAGGACACAAGGACATTAGTGAGTGAGGGAGTGATTAATGGATGGAGAACTATTTCCAACACCAACTTCCAGGAGCATATATGGCCCCCTGGAGAATTCTGCAGTGTGTTGGTGATTAAGGAGAACGTGTGAATTCAGGGGTCACTAGGTCCTCTCAGCCATAAGGAGGGAAACTGCCATAAAGGAACTAGGACAAGGGTGCGAGGAATGCTCACTGGTGGGAGATCGGAAGGAAGGAAAGTGTACTCATTAGAAAAGTGTCGCCTGAAAATTCTTAGCCAGCCAAAAGTCGTGCGAACTTGTGTGGGAAAAGAGTCTTTGCACAGTGATGAAGCTAAGAGCTCACATGATGGAACACAGCATCAACTGGGACCAAATCCAATATCTGATATTCTTGTAGGAAGAGGAGAGTCTGGACCCAGATACCAGGGAGACTGGGGGATACCGGATATGTGAGGTTGGAGCCAGGGCGGGATGCCCATATGGGAAGCACAGATCGTGGGCAGCAATAGGAGAGTGGGCAAGGGCTGGGAGAGTTGGGGAGACAGTCCCCTTGAAACCTGGGAGGGGTTATGGCACTGGGACAGCCCAACACCTACTGTGTTGAGCCTCTGGAGCTCAACGGAAGACACTTCCTCTGTTGTCGGCCACCCAGTTAACAGAGTTTGGTTGCAGCAGCCTAGGACCCAGCTGAAGGTCTGAGCATGTTGGCCATGCAGGTTGGATCTGGACCACAGACACCCTCATCAGAGATTGTAGGGTCTCAGCCCTGAGGCAAGACAGGCACTAAGTCAGGCCAGGTGGTGAAACGGATAGGCACACACTCTGGGGGCTGGTGCCTGTGTTACTGGGAGCACTTCTGATCGCAATTCCCTGATCTGCTGCCAACACAGGCTACAGAGGAGGGTACAGAAACACAGACCACGGATCTGCCCCACTCAGTGGGCCCAGGCCAACACCACACCCAGCAGCCTCGTGCCATACCCAATGAGTCTCGAAGCGGCCCCCTCTTCCCATCCTGAGAGCTCTTCCCTTCCTCATGTGCCAATAGCTCCCTACTGTCACTGGCAATATCTACTCTGTGAGATGTCAACATCCGTGGGTACTGTTCTCTCATCCCAGGACAGTGTGGTCCCACACACCCTGGTGAAATGGGCCACCTGGAGGGTGGACCTGGAGGTTGTTGAGGCTGAATGGCAGCGGTGGTCCTCTGGCACTTAATATTATTTAAGTTAAAAAAAAAAAAAAAAAAAAAAAACGGGTCTTGGTGCTCAAAAATGTTTGATTTGCATATTCTCATCCCCTAACCCCAATATTTTCATTATTTCCTCACATATGAAATCTTACTAGCATAAAGGTAATTTCGTATTAAACAAAGTGGATTGAAATAACATTGGTAAAAATAATCAATCACCATACTTTCAATTTTTGTTCTGCTTTCCTATTAGAAACCACTTGGATACAAGAGAACAGAGGACAGACTCATGGAAATGCTTGAAATGACAAGAAGCTCCCACTCAAGCTCAGCATTCAGTCCTGGACAGGGTAAGACCAGGCCACTTTGACATCTGTGCCAAAGAGTCTACCAGACAGAATCCTCTGACTGATCCCTGACTGAGCCATAGGAACTGGCTAGAAAAGCCTTCACATCCTCAATACATTCTTCACGTCAGAATACTTGACAACCATTGATATCCATCTCTCGTTAACTTGCTCCCCAGCCAACCATTCTTCAACAAATTCAAAGGAGTAACTCATGCAAGCACACAGAAAGGGGTGTTCACTACACACATCCATGTGCGAAAAAGACAACTGGTATTTCTTGTTTGGGCTATTTCAAATGAAATCCCTTCTGCATGACCTCCACAAACCAAAGGAAAATATTTGTGAAATTCCCACGTAGAAGACAAGATACACTTGCCAAGGAGGCAGTGGCAAGAATTTTGACACTCCAAATGTAGAGTGTGTGTTTAGGAAGCAGTCACAGTTTCCATGAGAGAGTCCCATGAAATCAATTAGGAAGATCCATGCTCTAGCCCTACCATGCAAGTGATGTGACTTGAAAGAGTCACTTAGTCTTAGTAACCATCATCACTAACAACTAAGTCAATGAATAAAGGTCCTCAGGTGCCAAGCTACAAAATGTGGGATGAGCATGGATGAGGATGGGTGGGAGAAGTCTCCAACTCTAACACAATTAGGGAAGGATGTGCTGACCTCAAGTGGCTGGGGGGCTGGGATCCTGCCACAGAGGGGGATTCCAAACCTCACATCCCCTGACCCAGGCCAGAAGACCAGGTAGAGTCCAAGGACCCTGGGGTGGCCCAATGGCAATAAAGGTCAAAAGGAACTAGGGATCTGCCTGGTCCCTCAATCCCCTACTCTGAGCAGGGCTGCATGACGAGGCCAGAGGCCATCCACAGCAATCTGCCTTTACAGGAAAACAGGGACTGCAGGCTGCCTCTGGCTCACTGAATCAGGGTGGTGTTTTCATAAAGCAAGACCACTTCCTCACACTTGACCAGCAGCTCATGTGTTGACAGCACAATGACTGACTTGACTCAGGCCCTGATGAATGAAATAGAAAATTCATAGCAAACCCATCTTTAGCTCTTCCACATCATCAGGGGCTCTGATTCAATTCCGTCCAGAAAGGTGTCTGAAATGATTTCTAAACATGCTGGGGACTCACCTCTGTGTGGAACTTTTCAGGAAAAAGGGGATCAAATCTCATGAAGCAACTCTTCTCTCTTCTAGCCCATGGGCAATGCAAGGAACCTGCATGATACCAGAGGCTCACTTCTCTCTTCTCGTGTCTTCTGGAAAGGATTCGTTAATGCTTCCTGCAAGGTGAAGCAGAAGCCTGCATCCCCAGCTGCACAGAAGTGTTTTAGGGCAGTGTCTCCCTTAAAACCCAAAAATAAAAAAACAGGTCATTCAACAGGCACATGGATTCGAGTACATGTTCAATGATCCCTCCTCCCTGGAGCCTTCCACATGCCCATCTTCCACATTCACAGAGCAATGCTTGGCCATTCTCAAGACCAGGAGACCATGATGCTCCTCACCAGGAAGTCAATAAGGAACATGAAGAGAGCAGCATGGATTGCAGAAGGTGGCACATCAAGGATCTTCAGCTCTGCTGCTAGAACACAAGAGCTTAACTTCAGTATTGACTTTTTGCCAACTACCAAGTACGATAGCAGTGTCAAGCCCAATATGCAGATATGCAAGTAGTAGGTGACACCCCGCATCCATTCACAAAAGTGGGCAACATCTGCATCAGAACAAGGAAGTATCTTACCCTTACTCATAAAAATCATCAGAAACAAAATAAAATGGATGCAAGACTTCTCATTTCACTATTAGGTAGCTGTTGGAATTCCCTATTAAATAATACCTCCTCCAAAATAAAAAGTATCTCAGACATGTGTCAACTATTCAATGGATGACATTTTAAAAACTATGGACTTTACTTAATATTTATGTATGCTATATCCCTGCCTAAGGCTCTATGAGAAAGGAGCACATAGAATTGGATCTTTGAAAATCTCACATTTGCTGATAAATATTACTGCTGATCTCAGGCATGGCGAAGTGAAAAGTGGGACTTTGGATATTCCAAGAATGCTATGTTGTGGGATTGGTGTCCCTGATTCATACATAGCATATGGTTTCTATGAAATCCAGTGAGGGAGCAGGAGTAACGAAGCTGATTGCACAGATGACCTCAGGGAATACTGACAGATAGGCCAAATGAAAAATATGCTCCAGCTAACCATTGGTATTTGGGCTTCTGATCCCAGTCCTGTTTTTAAAAAAGGTGCAGACAGGCAGTGTTCATTAAAAACTGTCTACCATGTAAAAGTGGGTAATTTAAATGGCATCTAGTTACACATCTGATAGAATGGTCTGGCAACATATGAATTTCATTCTAACAACAACAACAACAACAACAACAAAACATAGAAAATGAGACATAAAGATAAAACCTTGTCTTCACCAGGATGCCTAAAAATAGGTTTTATTTGGCTCATGCAAATAAATATCTTTCAATAGAATTTCTGATTTCTGAATGAATCCATTCAACTTCATACTGCACAGATCACAAGGTTTTCTTTACAGAATATTCTCTTCTTCTTCTTAAAGCCTCACATAGAAAATGTCTCACAGGACATAGGAGGGGAATGACCCAAAGGATGAGAGAATGGCTGGAACCGTTCTCAAATGTGCCCATGTAGCCTAAAGTTTGAAGGCATCTAATTGTACTCTAAAACAATTATGAACCTATTCGATCCATTATTAATAAATATCACCACTTTACCACTTGAACCAAATCACAGAAAATTGGAAACAGATGATCATTGGCTTTGATACCTTTACTTCTGTTTCATTACTCAGAGTCGATCAACTCTATACTTCAAGTGACACAGATTTATTACAGAATGCCTAAGATCCTAAGGATCTATTTTAGCTCAGCCCATGGTATTGCTTCATTATTTTATTATTTTGTAAGTAATAAAATATAACTTCATGTTGGATGATATATTCAAGCCATGAATATATCATCCAACATTGTTCTTCCCAAAATATTAGCCCAATTTCTGCGCGTGCTCACTTACTGTTCAGGAATTTTACTAATTGTTTGAAGGTTCTAGAGGACCTGTTAGACTCCTAATGGACAAACCATACAACATACTCCAGAGAACGGACGAGTGCCATAAGAAGAAAATAAGGTCAGCCTACAGCAATGGGCAGCTGCCTGCCCTCGGCTGGGAGGAGCCCTGGCCATGGCACCAGGGCTGCTGGGCAGCAGAAGCCTCCACAGCCCTGCAGGGAGCCTGGAGCACAGCTCTGCCTAACCATGCTCAGCCCTGGACAGATGCACATGAGTTCCCATCACAGGCTCGAGTGTGACAGTCCCAGGTGCATGCCTGTCATGCCAGCCACCAGGGAGGCTGAGGCAAGAGGAACGTTTGAGGTCAGCCTTGGCAACTTAGACCCCGAGGCAAAGGGGAAATACTTTTACAGGGGTCTCTGAGGGTGTAGCTCAGGTAGGTCACTTGCCTCACAGGCTCAAGGCCCTGGGTTCAATCCCCAGAACCCACGTACACACAAAAAGTGAACTTGGAATATTGTTTAAAATGATGGGTCAGGTACACACAAGGACTTCAATATGACCTCTCAGAGGAGCTCAATTTGAGATCAGACTGAACAAAAGACCACCTGGACCATTGACTCAGTGTCTGAAACCCTCTGTGAGCATGGGAAGCACTGCTGGCAAGACACCAGAGGGCCAAAGCACTTGTGCCCCCTGCAGGGGCGTCTCTTGTCTACCGCCAAAGACTGTTCCCATCCTGGGGCAGCTGAGAGCAAGCTGGGCCTTGGAGCAAGGACTAGTGCTTTAGATATAGACTATGCAAGCAAGGGGCAATGTCTTTAATAAAACTAAAATTAAAAAGTCACATTGAAAAAATTTTAAAAAGAAGAAAATAAGGTCAAGTAGAGGAAGCCCATTTTCACAGGAAAAAATCCCCCAGTGAAAAGCATCAGAATAGATACCAAGAAAAATACCAACAAAAACAGTGTGCTCCCACTATGTATCTACTCAACATGCAAAAGTTAGAAAGCTAGATAATACAATCCTGGCCACAGGTAGAGCTATGCAGAAGAGCCACCTGGCAGTGCTTAGTCAAAGAAGTAAACATGCACACTTTGACCTAGAAATTCCACCTGTGTGTAAACCAGGCGGTGCTTAAGCAGTTTCACAAGGGGACATGCACAGGGAAATTTATCCTCAGGTTCTTATAGAGTTGTCTGTGCTTACAGGGAGTTGATGGTTGTCAAGATGCCCACAGCTGCGAAAGTCAAAAGCTAAAAAAATAATAGATGCCAACCTGGATATATTAATAATCCCGTATCTATGATCACCTTCATAAGGTAGCTTCCCAACTTCTGTGTGGAAGTGTGTTTCTCCTTGGCCCTTACACTGTTGTGGAGACCACTAGGAGTTCAGCTTTGTGCAGGATCATCTGACCTGGACTTTTGGCAAGACCTGTACAGCCCTCACACATGCTCAGATCCTACAGGACTTTTCAGACCAGTCCAGACAACAGTAGGCATCCATTCATTGTCTGCACTCTACAGATTCCTAGATGCACGACATTCATTACCATCAAATGCAGAATTTTCATCAAAAACTAATATATATATCATTCCAATCTGAATCAAGAAAATCGGAAATATCCCCAAATCCAAAGAGTGGATCCCCATTGTGATGCTACAAGTTGAAAATTCCACAGCTGACCTCATGGGATGGTTCACAGTCAAAAGACAGCTGCATGAAAAATATTACATGACCTTCCTGCTATGTGAAAAGTGGCATGTGAAGTACACATGCATGTCTTCCTCAGACATGGGTTCATTTGCAAGACACCTTGTGCAATTGAAAATACTCCAAAAGGGGAGAAATCAGAACCATGTCTCCAAAGTATTTCAGCAGAGACCAACTCCATCTGTCTATCTATCTCTCAGTGAGTGTGTGTGCTCTTGTGTGTGTTTGTGTGTCTTTGTTTGTGTTTGTACCATCACAGCTGATACTTCATTGCCCCCATTGGAAAACTGACTCAGATAATGCCATCTGCCAAACTCCTAAAAACCAAAGTTCTTGCTGATAGAATGAAACATTCCTTCCTGTTGGTTTGGATGTGTCCTTTAGGAATCACTGCTACATTTAGTATACTCAAATCATCACAGTAGATCAGGTAACAAAAACATATATATTTTAAAATAATAATAATATATTAATGGAAACAACAAATACAGGATAGAGTAACAACTGTGTTACTAAACAAGGTCAAGGACAATGGCAAACTAGAGATTCAAACTTTGAAGAAAATAGTAATCAATGTAAATATTCCTGGTCTGCCTCAGCCCCGCCCAGGCACACAGCAACAGAATGGTTTTGCAAGCATCCTCAGGAGGGCAGGAGCCTTCTTTGCAGGACGAGAGGGAGGTTGAGGCTCGATCCACCCATCATTCTTTTGGGAGAGGCTCCTTTTCCTCAGCACAAAGTTGGATTTTTTGTGAGGATTCTTGGCATAAAATACGTTGGCCTCTGCTGGAATCCTCAGCTCTGGGGAGAGAGGGGTGTACAAAAAGAAGGTGGCACTCAGGAGGTGCTCCCTAGGACACGCCAACATCTGAGAGCCTGTGCCAGAAAAGGCCAGAGCCACACACCTGAGAGCTCTCCAATTCAGCACCAATACCAACAAAGACAGCCTCCACAGTCCTCCCTGAGGAAGAACTAGGCAGAGCACTTCAACAGACCTAATGTCTGTTCCTACCGAAGGCTTTGGACTCCAGAATATCTCAGGTCCTCTTGCATCTGCCAAAGCACACCACTAGGGTTTGCATCTGAAATCTCCCACAAAAGGCTCCTGTGCCGAAGATTCAGTCCCCACATGAGCCATCTTCATAGGTGGGTTTGGAGGGAAGCATTGGATGGTGAGTGCTCTGATGTCAACATGAAATTCTCATTCAAGATGAATACACTACTGGGGGGTGGGAGGGACTGGAAGAAAGGTTGAGCATGGTTGGAGTAAGACCTAAACAGGGTTGTGCCCTGGGCAACAGTACCTTGTTCCTGTTGGCTCCACTGAATCCTCATTCTCCAAGGAGAGGTCCTCCCTCTCCATCTTTCTCTCTCTCCCTCTCTGCCAGCCTCGTTCTCTCTCTCCCAGTCTATGCCTTTGTGGCAAGGGCTGAGGAGCTCTCCACTGCCACACACTAGAGCTTTATGGACAGCCTCAGTGCACAACCAAAGAGAAAGCTATGAAACCCAGAGAAAAAAGGCCTAGGATTCCTCCTCTGAGTTATTTTCCTCAAGTATGGCCACAGTGAGGACAGGCTGACCAGCACGGATACCACGTTAGAGCCATGCTTCTGCGTTGGTGGAGCCCGCCTCCATGTGAACCAGGCTTCTGAGAATGGAGGCCACATTCCAAATACTGCCCTACTGAGAACAATGGTTCCAAAGACCAGCAAAGGGACTGCTTCCCTCCAACATGGTGTATGGCCCAGTGGTGCCATGACCCCGAGTGGGGGAATACAACAGCCGCTTCTCCTTTCTCTGAACATGTGTTTCCTGTCGCCCTCCTCTAACCTAGAGCCTGTTCTCCATCCCTTCTGGGTTGGATGTGGAGATCTCTGCTATGAATTTCTTAGGCTACCAAGGCCCCAGACAGACTTCCTCTTCCATAGACTCTACTAACCTAACAGTAGGTTAAGATAGGAGACAAGTGATCCTAGAACTCATAGGGATGGTGGTCTTCAGGGTACATAGGCTGGGATAATGGCTGCTGTGGTGTTTGGCTCACAAAAACCAACCAACCAACCAACGAAAAAGCGCTGGCATTATTATCAGATGAGCTCTGTGGCTACGTGCTCAGGAAGCCCTCATCTGACTTTAGTTAGGGATCACAACCTGGCTATTGTGATCACTCCTTGCCTAGTGGACTCAGGTGCGTAAGACCATGGAATTTATGCAAAAACAGATGATTCAGGCTGTCTCCCAGGCTGTGTTTTCTGTTACTGCTTGCTAGAATCCTGGCAATGCTCTGCCCAGGCAGTGGTTTTTTGGTCACACAGAA
Organism: Urocitellus parryii; assembly: GCF_045843805.1. Taxonomy (NCBI): domain Eukaryota; kingdom Metazoa; phylum Chordata; class Mammalia; order Rodentia; family Sciuridae; genus Urocitellus; species Urocitellus parryii. Next base: position 53,219,520 of record NC_135548.1, on the reverse strand, counting down.
GGCTTTCAATAGTACTGCTTCAGTCCACAAAATGCCAGTTCCCTCTTTAGCCCATGCATTCCCATGTTCCTTTGAAACCACTCCTATCCCAGACCATGAAAACATACTGCTCCTGGAGAGAGGCTTTCCTCCTCACTCCTCAAAGATGTCAGCTTTGGATGCCTGTTCATGTCCAGGGGAGGGCACCTGGTGGGGAGCCGCAATATCCACCGGGGTATACCATTGGACCTCAAGACCTTCCACCAGCAGAAGTGCAGTTGGCTTTGTGCACGAACCCAACACACCTGTTGGAGTGTTCTTGGGGGTCAGAGACTACTCTTTGTTGCTAAGAGTTGACCTGAGTCCACATCCTGACCCTTGCTCTCTGCTATCTGATTGTCTCACTTACTCTGACGGCGAGAGATGATTTGGCCCAGCTCATAATCCTCTGGATTCTCCTCAGTAAGGAAGTGTAGGTCGAGGGCGCTGCGGATGACGACAGGAGCCCTATCGTGGCAGGTCACCTGGAGCAGCATGGGAGACAGGCCTTCAGGAAATGGGCCTTGAAGTGACTACTCAAGGACAGTGGGCAGGGGCATTCTGGAGGCACCTCCACTCTAAATACAAGGGCAACATCCATGACCCTACTACCCGAGGCTGACCTCCTGCTCATCGTGTGGGCTCTTCCCACAGGCTACTAGCCCAATCCTTGTACATAGGACTTCCTGGGCCTGCCATTGCTCTTTGTGGAGCTGCACTCCTCTCGGAGTGAAAGGACCCCACTACCTGCATACAGATGCAATCTCATCCCACAAGTTGGGAGGAATGGGACAATAGCCTCCAAGATCCCAGGTCTGCCCGAGGATGCAGGCGGCATTGGGAATGGCCTAGGCACAAAACCTAGAGGCTTTGGTCTGGATTGCCAGGGCCAAAAACAGACCCAGGAACATGACCACACACAGGAGAGCTGAAAGATAGCCACGAGAGCTCCTGGCCTCCAGAGGCTCAGTGCTGGCTGGGATGTAGGAGGGCACCTCATCCGGCAAGGGTGGTCATTGGGTTACCTGGACATTTAGTGTGCTTGCTCCACATCCATATCGACTCTGCAGAGAGACTCTCTCAGCTCCTTGTTCAAGGAACATGGAGAACCTCACACTGCTGTCCTCCTCCATAGACGTCAGCATCCCATACAAGGGAACCTGCAACCTACTTCCTGTCCTATTCTCATCTGTCACCCATACCTGTCCCTGCCCTTCTGGACTGCATGCTGCCACCTGACACACAGACTCCCTCAGACATGGCAGTGGACAAGCTGCTGCACTCGCTCATCTCAGCTCCAGCCCTTCACACTGACCTCTCCCTTCTTGATTCCCATCTATCCTCCTGATCATCCAGAAGCTCCAAATTCAAGAGGGCATGAGTAGTCCATGGTATTGGACCAGTGTCTGCTCCCCACCCAGGTGTAAGCACCACGGGACACCCCTGCTCCCAGGCTTACCAGAACACTCTTGGCCATCTCTGGACTTTGTGTTTCTAAGTGGACACGAATTAAGCAGGTGTCTCCCACCTGCTTGTGGGAAAGCGGCCTGGAGGACTTGCAGGTTGATTCTGAGAACTGTGGGGGATGGAACATCAGCAAACCCAGAAACAGAAAGCCACCCCAGACTGTCAGTTGGCTCTATGGGCTTCCAGCAAATATTTCCAGGTGCTGAGGCTTCTTATTTCCTCAGGTCGGAGTGGAATGGCAGCACATGCACAGCTTGAATAAGGTAGGTGTTTACCTCCTTTCCCTTGACCTGGGGGCGTTTCCTCACCATGAAATATTGTATTCCCAGATTCATGGACAGACACACGAGTGAGTGGTCAGAGACCTTGATTTCTGCAGAGCGAAGTGGAGAGAATTGTTAGGTGGCACTCAAGGATTATACCACAAAACACCCACAACCCCTGAGAGTGTCCGCCAGGCCCATCACACTTTGGTATTTTGGGGCCAAGGCCCACTTTCTCTTGGCTGTCAGTTATCCTGAGCCCACTGTGGATCATGTCTCCCCACTGTCTGATTGTCCTACTTACTCTCATCCTCAGACATCATATACAGCAGCTCAAAGTTGTCCACATCCTCATGCTGCAACAAATTTTGGTCCAAGGCCCTGCAGATGAGGCTTGTCACCGTCTCCTGAAAGGTCACCTGGATCAGGGTGGGACAAATGTCATCAGAGAATGGCTTTTAGAAGAGCTACCCAGAAGACTGTGGTCAAACATTCAGGAGAAATCTCAGCTACATATACAAGGGCACAATCTTGTTATCCTGCTACCTGAGTGTGTCCTCCATATACCACCTGGGTTCTTGCAATGTGCTACTAGAACAATCCTGGTACAAATATCTGCCTGTACCTGCCATCACCCCTCCCCCTGGGGAGCCACATTCCACTCATGTCAAAGGACCAAACTGCCTATGCACAGACACACTCTCATCTCACTGAGATGAGAGCAATGGGCCAGGGATCTGCGCACCAAGTGTGATCTGGGATGTAGGCTGCCTTTGTGGGTGGAAGAGGCAGATGCACTGAAAATTTGGGTCCTGACTGCCACGACACAAAACAGACTCAGATACAAGAGTGTGCACTTGAGTGCTTCATGATAGCTTTGAGAGGCCCTGGCCTCTGGAAGCTCGGTGCGGGTCTGGTTGTCATTATGTACTTGACTCAGCACTGGCAGTCACTGAACATGTCTCCTCTGCAGCTGGACACCTGCAGCATTAGCGTGTCTACTGCACATCCATAGAAATTCTGCCAAGAACCCCTTTAGCTCCGTATTTACATACATGCAAAGCCTAACATTCCGAAGCTTTGGCATGACCCCCCAGGTGATCCCGACCCCAAATTCCTACACCTAGTCATGCTAAGGAGGTTCTCTTCCCTGCCACCAGGAACACATCCCCTCCTACACATGTGACAAGTCACTGCCACCTCCTCTGCTCCAACTTCACTCATTGAGAATACCAAGTTCTAGGCACTGCAGCCTGCACCCTGGACATATCTCTGCCTTCATCTGTCCACAGCACTTCCGTCTGCACTTCTGGCCTGCAAAACCCACAATACACAGGCCCACTCACCACTGAAGCTGGGCATGCTGATGCTCTCCCTCCTCAGGTCAAGCCCTTAAGACGGACCTCTCTCTTCTTTATTTCCCACCATAGCCCTGGGGTTGGCTGTGTCTCCTGCCTTCCACTGTGTGGACACCCAGGAGGCAGCCCTGCTGTCGGGCTTACCGGGATGCGCTTTGTCTCCCTCAGGCTCTGTCCCTCTAGGAGGACGTGAACAACGCGGCTGTCTTCCACCTGCTCGCTGGAGTGAAGCAGTGAGGAGCTGCTACTCACAGCTGCTGGGGTCCTGGATGCCACTGCCACAGAAGGTTCCAAGAACTGTGGGGGATGACAACATCAGCAAAGCCCAGCAACTGCACCCCACCCAGCCTGGCAGTTGGCTCTGTGGGCATTCTACAACATCCATCCAGAACCTGAGGTTCTTGTCCCCTTGGAGGATGTGGAGTGGCACCAGGAGTAAAGACTGAAGAAGGTGGCTGTTTTGGGAACAAGAGATCCAGCACCTGCTGGGTGGGGATGAAATCCCAGGAGATTAACCCCATGTTGCTGCTGAAATGTAGGTTCCTCCCACAAATGACAGGCAGGAGCTCATTCCTAAGCTGGTCCTGCCTGTAAGGTTCAAGGCTCTGAACCCTGAAGGGCTCCTCCGTGTTCTGATCATTTTCACCCTGGGTTGGGACCAAGAATGGTGGGTTCAAAATGGAAATGGTGACAAACAGAAAAATGACTTGTGCCAATACACTAGAGTCAAAGCACAATGGGACAGTTCCCATCAGTACAAACACACACACACACACACACACACACACACACACACACACACACAGAGTCAGAATAGGAGTCCTGGGCCATTCATCAGGGATCAGACTAGAGGGCCTGCTGGGCTCACCTGCCCTGTGCTACTCACTGTTACTCTTGAGCTCCTCTGCGACAATCGCCAGAGGCTCTGGCGTCTAAGATGAAGCCTCACCCAGTGTATCCACAAAAGGGCTAGTTGGCCCCCCTGAGATTCCTGGGAGCCTGAAGCTCGGCATTGTCTGCAACCACAGGAGAACATCCTTCTCCCTCCAGTGGCTCCAACCAAGTGAGCTCGGATGGCTTGGTCAGTGAAGTGGGTGCCTGGATACCAGGGTTCCATGTTCTGTTTGATCCATTGTCAAGGCAATGATGTCATTTCCTGTGCCCATACCTGAGCCTCTTTTCACATAAGACCACTTTCAACAGCCCTATGGGCTGCCGATTTCTCCTCCATGCCTACCCATCTCAGGTGCGCAGGTGTTCACCAACAACTACCCAAACATCCCCACCAGCATCTACCCTGCTTGGTGCCACTAGAGTTCCAGCTTGGAGCCTTCAAAAATGCATTCACAACCAGTCCTTCCCTCTCAGCAGCTTTTGGACCCTGGTCCCATCATTGTGCAACTCATGGTGTGCCCAGTCTTTTCTGGAAAGTAGGGTAGCATCTAATCTCTAGGGTTTATTGTGTCTATTGGCCCATAACACCCTCTGTTCTCTCTGAAACCAGAGATGGGACTCACAGGTGGCTAAAGCACAAATGTAGAGATGGGATAATCACAAGAAAGGGAGAGACAAAGAATGCACCCTAACTCAATCAGGCCTGTGTCCCACACAGGGACATGGCCAATGTCCGTCCCATCGTGGCTGCAGTTCCCTCTCTACACCATGGCAAGTTGGAGGGGACTGAGATGCAGAGGCTGCTCCCCTCTGCCATACAACTTCCCAAGGCTTCTCCTAAGATTTCAAAAGGGCCAAGTGTGTCTAGTGTTGGGGTCTCACAGAGACTCCGAGGTACCACAGCATCCTGCTGCCCAGAACCGGTTCACCCCTCACCTCAAGGGGGCTCAGCCTCTGGATTCATGGGAATTGAAGTGGGTACAGGTGATGGGATATCACCTCCAAGACTGAGTTATGCCAAGTCCATGACCCCTGTCTGCATCCCTGTCTCCAGCACCACTCCCCCCTCTCTCTTTCCTCCTCAGAGCAAACAAATCCATTTAGCAAGTGTGTCCTGTGATAAAGACATGACGGTCACCCATCCTCTCATTACAAAAACACTGAGGCTCAGCCAACATGGATCCTACAGGGAACACAGGCATAAACTCAGACTCCGATCCTCCCAGCCGAGCCTCAGTGGAGCCTGGACTCCCAGCCTCCTGAGTCAAGGAAACAGAGGTTCCTAGCCGAGCCACCTTGGATGCAGCCGCACACAAACTGAACTCATCAATGCCCCTTGCTCTCAGTTGTGAGTAAGAGGGGAAGTGGTGTTTCACAACCCTGGACATCAAGTGCAGTCTCCAGGCTTTGGGGTGTGCCCTGGCCTCTGTCTATCTGCCCAGGCTCTCCAACCCACACTGGCCTCTTACCCAACCTCCTCCTAGGGCCAAACTCAATCCTGCCTCTCAATTTCTGCTGCCTTCCCCAACACACTGCTCCCCAAAATGAGCAGGGCTGGCTCTCGGTTATCATGCTGGTGCCAGCAGCAATGCCACCCCACTGACATAATTCTGAGTCCCAACCTAGGCACTCCAGCTGTCTTTGCCACACCTGGCCTGTTTGGGCTCTGGCTCTTGCTCTTTTCTTTCATGTGCATGTGTTTTGAGGTTTTGAGTTTCTCCCACTGCAGAACTGCAGCTGTGGCAGGGTAGAGCTCATGAGGGTGACATTCTGAGCCACATCCAATCCCATCAGGACTGTTCACTGGGGTGACTGCTGGAACACAGTGATGAGTGAACACATGGGAGGTGGTTGGACCCACCTTGCCTCTGAGTGGCTTCCTTTCAGGACAGGAATGTAGGCATGGGAGCCCCTGGCGTGGGATGCTTTGCACAAGGCGTGACCATGGGCTCTCTTTCCTGGCAAAAATGGCTCCACTCAGCATGGAGAGCACTGTCATTCCTGGTGGCTAACAACAGCCCTGGACCCCAGAAAGGAACCCACACTCAAGATTAACGTCTGAGTGTGCGTGTCCTCGAGGAAATGAGGTCTCCTGATCCCAGGTGCAAAGGGGTAAGTCCTCTAACTCCAGGGGCCATGAAGGGACATCTGAGTTTCCCTCGTCCTTCTTTCCCTCTCTAACTAACCACAGTTAGGACCCTGGCCTCATTCCCCAGTGAGGATCATTAGGCTCCATAAAGGACAGTCTCTAAGATGCTCAGTGGACCAACACCCTCTGCACAACCCATAACCCTATTCACCCAAGAGGCAAGAGGATTTCTATTCAGGAAAACCAGGAAAGGGAGAGCCTTTCTCAAGGACACAAGGACATTAGTGAGTGAGGGAGTGATTAATGGATGGAGAACTATTTCCAACACCAACTTCCAGGAGCATATATGGCCCCCTGGAGAATTCTGCAGTGTGTTGGTGATTAAGGAGAACGTGTGAATTCAGGGGTCACTAGGTCCTCTCAGCCATAAGGAGGGAAACTGCCATAAAGGAACTAGGACAAGGGTGCGAGGAATGCTCACTGGTGGGAGATCGGAAGGAAGGAAAGTGTACTCATTAGAAAAGTGTCGCCTGAAAATTCTTAGCCAGCCAAAAGCCGTGCGAACTTGTGTGGGAAAAGAGTCTTTGCACAGTGATGAAGCTAAGAGCTCACATGATGGAACACAGCATCAACTGGGACCAAATCCAATATCTGATATTCTTGTAGGAAGAGGAGAGTCTGGACCCAGATACCAGGGAGACTGGGGGATACCGGATATGTGAGGTTGGAGCCAGGGCGGGATGCCCATATGGGAACCACAGATCGTGGGCAGCAATAGGAGAGTGGGCAAGGGCTGGGAGAGTTGGGGAGACAGTCCCCTTGAAACCTGGGAGGGGTTATGGCACTGGGACAGCCCAACACCTACTGTGTTGAGCCTCTGGAGCTCAACGGAAGACACTTCCTCTGTTGTCGGCCACCCAGTTAACAGAGTTTGGTTGCAGCAGCCTAGGACCCAGCTGAAGGTCTGAGCATGTTGGCCATGCAGGTTGGATCTGGACCACAGACACCCTCATCAGAGATTGTAGGGTCTCAGCCCTGAGGCAAGACAGGCACTAAGTCAGGCCAGGTGGGGAAACGGATAGGCACACACTCTGGGGGCTGGTGCCTGTGTTACTGGGAGCACTTCTGATCGCAATTCCCTGATCTGCTGCCAACACAGGCTACAGAGGAGGGTACAGAAACACAGACCACGGATCTGCCCCACTCAGTGGGCCCAGGCCAACACCACACCCAGCAGCCTCGTGCCATACCCAATGAGTCTCGAAGCGGCCCCCTCTTCCCATCCTGAGAGCTCTTCCCTTCCTCATGTGCCAATAGCTCCCTACTGTCACTGGCAATATCTACTCTGTGAGATGTCAACATCCGTGGGTACTGTTCTCTCATCCCAGGACAGTGTGGTCCCACACACCCTGGTGAAATGGGCCACCTGGAGGCTGGACCTGGAGGTTGTTGAGGCTGAATGGCAGCGGTGGTCCTCTGGCACTTAATATTATTTAAGTTAAAAAAAAAACAAAAACAAAAACAAAAACAAAAAACGGGTCTTGGTGCTCAAAAATGTTTGATTTGCATATTCTCATCCCCTAACCCCAATATTTTCATTATTTCCTCACATATGAAATCTTACTAGCATAAAGGTAATTTCGTATTAAACAAAGTGGATTGAAATAACATTGGAAAAAATAATCAATCACCATACTTTCAATTTTTGTTCTGCTTTCCTATTAGAAACCACTTGGATACAAGAGAACAGAGGACAGACTCATGGAAATGCTTGAAATGACAAGAAGCTCCCACTCAAGCTCAGCATTCAGTCCTGGACAGGGTAAGACCAGGCCACTTTGACATCTGTGCCAAAGAGTCTACCAGACAGAATCCTCTGATCCCTGACTGAGCCATAGGAACTGGCTAGAAAAGCCTTCACATCCTCAATACATTCTTCACGTCAGAATACTTGACAACCATTGATATCCATCTCTCGTTAACTTGCTCCCCAGCCAACCATTCTTCAACAAATTCAAAGGAGTAACTCATGCAAGCACACAGAAAGGGGTGTTCACTACACACATCCATGTGCGAAAAAGACAACTGGTATTTCTTGTTTGGGCTATTTCAAATGAAATCCCTTCTGCATGACCTCCACAAACCAAAGGAAAATATTTGTGAAATTCCCACGTAGAAGACAAGATACACTTGCCAAGGAGGCAGTGGCAAGAATTTTGACACTCCAAATGTAGAGTGTGTGTTTAGGAAGCAGTCACAGTTTCCATGAGAGAGTCCCATGAAATCAATTAGGAAGATCCATGCTCTAGCCCTACCATGCAAGTGATGTGACTTGAAAGAGTCACTTAGTCTTAGTAACCATCATCACTAACAACTAAGTCAATGAATAAAGGTCCTCAGGTGCCAAGCTACAAAATGTGGGATGAGCATGGATGAGGATGGGTGGGAGAAGTCTCCAACTCTAACACAATTAGGGAAGGATGTGCTGACCTCAAGTGGCTGGGGGGGCTGGGATCCTGCCACAGAGGGGGATTCCAAACCTCACATCCCCTGACCCAGGCCAGAAGACCAGGTAGAGTCCAAGGACCCTGGGGTGGCCCAATGGCAATAAAGGTCAAAAGGAACTAGGGATCTGCCTGGTCCCTCAATCCCCTACTCTGAGCAGGGCTGCATGACGAGGCCAGAGGCCATCCACAGCAATCTGCCTTTACAGGAAAACAGGGACTGCAGGCTGCCTCTGGCTCACTGAATCAGGGTGGTGTTTTCATAAAGCAAGACCACTTCCTCACATTTGACCAGCAGCTCATGTGTTGACAGCACAATGACTGACTTGACTCAGGCCCTGATGAATGAAATAGAAAATTCATAGCAAACCCATCTTTAGCTCTTCCACATCATCAGGGGCTCTGATTCAATTCCGTCCAGAAAGGTGTCTGAAATGATTTCTAAACATGCTGGGGACTCACCTCTGTGTGGAACTTTTCAGGAAAAAGGGGATCAAATCTCATGAAGCAACTCTTCTCTCTTCTAGCCCATGGGCAATGCAAGGAACCTGCATGATACCAGAGGCTCACTTCTCTCTTCTCATGTCTTCTGGAAAGGATTCGTTAATGCTTCCTGCAAGGTGAAGCAGAAGCCTGCATCCCCAGCTGCACAGAAGTGTTTTAGGGCAGTGTCTCCCTTAAAACCCAAAAATAAAAAAACAGGTCATTCAACAGGCACATGGATTCGAGTACATGTTCAATGATCCCTCCTCCCTGGAGCCTTCCACATGCCCATCTTCCACATTCACAGAGCAATGCTTGGCCATTCTCAAGGCCAGGAGACCATGATGCTCCTCACCAGGAAGTCAATAAGGAACATGAAGAGAGCAGCATGGATTGCAGAAGGTGGCACATCAAGGATCTTCAGCTCTGCTGCTAGAACACAAGAGCTTAACTTCAGTATTGACTTTTTGCCAACTACCAAGTACGATAGCAGTGTCAAGCCCAATATGCAGATATGCAATTAGTAGGTGACACCCCGCATCCATTCACAAAAGTGGGCAACATCTGCATCAGAACAAGGAAGTATCTTACCCTTACTCATAAAAATCATCAGAAACAAAATAAAATGGATGCAAGACTTCTCATTTCACTATTAGGTAGCTGTTGGAATTCCCTATTAAATAATACCTCCTCCAAAATAAAAAGTATCTCAGACATGTGTCAACTATTCAATGGATGACATTTTAAAAACTATGGACTTTCCTTAATATTTATGTATGCTATATCCCTGCCTAAGGCTCTATGAGAAAGGAGCACATAGAATTGGATCTTTGAAAATCTCACATTTGCTGATAAATATTACTGCTGATCTCAGGCATGGCGAAGTGAAAAGTGGGACTTTGGATATTCCAAGAATGCTATGTTGTGGGATTGGTGTCCCTGATTCATACATAGCATATGGTTTCTATGAAATCCAGTGAGGGAGCAGGAGTAACGAAGCTGATTGCACAGATGACCTCAGGGAATACTGACAGATAGGCCAAATGAAAAATATGCTCCAGCTAACCATTGGTATTTGGGCTTCTGATCCCAGTCCTGTTTTTAAAAAAGGTGCAGACAGGCAGTGTTCATTAAAAACTGTCTACCATGTAAAAGTGGGTAATTTAAATGGCATCTAGTTACACATCTGATAGAATGGTCTGGCAACATATGAATTTCATTCTAACAACAACAACAACAACAAAACATAGAAAATGAGACATAAAGATAAAACCTTGTCTTCACCAGGATGCCTAAAAATAGGTTTTATTTGGCTCATGCCAATAAATATCTTTCAATAGAATTTCTGATTTCTGAATGAATCCATTCAACTTCATACTGCACAGATCACAAGGTTTTCTTTACAGAATATTCTCTTCTTCTTCTTAAAGCCTCTAATAGAAAATGTCTCATAGGACATAGGAGGGGAATGACCCAAAGGATGAGAGAATGGCTGGAACCGTTCTCAAATGTGCCCATGTAGCCTAAAGTTTGAAGGCATCTCATTGTACTCTAAAACAATTATGAACCTATTCGATCCATTATTAATAAATATCACCACTTTACCACTTGAACCAAATCACAGAAAATTGGAAACAGATGATCATTGGCTTTGATACCTTTACTTCTGTTTCATTACTCAGAGTCGATCAACTCTATACTTCAAGTGACACAGATTTATTACAGAATGCCTAAGATCCTAAGGATCTATTTTAGCTCAGCCCATGGTATTGCTTCATTATTTTATTATTTTGTAAGTAATAAAATATAACTTCATGTTGGATGATATATTCAAGCCATGAATATATCATCCAACATTGTTCTTCCCAAAATATTAGCCCAATTTCTGCGCGCGCTCACTTACTGTTCAGGAATTTTACTAATTGTTTGAAGGTTCTAGAGGACCTGTTAGACTCCTAATGGACAAACCATACAACATACTCCAGAGAACGGACGAGTGCCATAAGAAGAAAATAAGGTCAGCCTACAGCAATGGGCAGCTGCCTGCCCTCGGCTGGGAGGAGCCCTGGCCATGGCACCAGGGCTGCTGGGCAGCAGAAGCCTCCACAGCCCTGCAGGGAGCCTGGAGCACAGCTCTGCCTAACCATGCTCAGCCCTGGACAGATGCACATGAGTTCCCATCACAGGCTCGAGTGTGACAGTCCCAGGTTCATGCCTGTCATGCCAGCCACCAGGGAGGCTGAGGCAAGAGGAACGTTTGAGGTCAGCCTTGGCAACTTAGACCCCGAGGCAAAGGGGAAATACTTTTACAGGGGTCTCTGAGGGTGTAGCTCAGGTAGGTCACTTGCCTCACAGGCTCAAGGCCCTGGGTTCAATCCCCAGAACCCACGTACACACAAAAAGTGAACTTGGAATATTGTTTAAAATGATGGGTCAGGTACACACAAGGACTTCAATATGACCTCTCAGAGGAGCTCAATTTGAGATCAGACTGAACAAAAGACCACCTGGACCATTGACTCAGTGTCTGAAACCCTCTGTGAGCATGAGAAGCACTGCTGGCAAGACACCAGAGGGCCAAAGCACTTGTGCCCCCTGCAGGGGCGTCTCTTGTCTACCGCCAAAGACTGTTCCCCTCCTGGGGCAGCTGAGAGCAAGCTGGGCCTTGGAGCAAGGACTAGTGCTTTAGATATAGACTATGCAAGCAAGGGGCAATGTCTTTAATAAAACTAAAATTAAAAAGTCACATTGAAAAAATTTTAAAAAGAAGAAAATAAGGTCAAGTAGAGGAAGCCCATTTTCACAGGAAAAAATCCCCCAGTGAAAAGCATCAGAATAGATACCAAGAAAAATACCAACAAAAACAGTGTGCTCCCACTATGTATCTACTCAACCTGCAAAAGTTAGAAAGCTAGATAATACAATCCTGGCCACAGGTAGAGCTATGCAGAAGAGCCACCTGGCAGTGCTTAGTCAAAGAAGTAAACATGCACACTTTGACCTAGAAATTCCACCTGTGTGTAAACCAGGCGGTGCTTAAGCAGTTTCACAAGGGGACATGCACAGGGAAATTTATCCTCAGGTTCTTATAGAGTTGTCTGTGCTTACAGGGAGTTGATGGTTGTCAAGATGCCCACAGCTGCGAAAGTCAAAAGCTAAAAAAATAATAGATGCCAACCTGGATATATTAATAATCCCGTATCTATGATCACCTTCATAAGGTAGCTTCCCAACTTCTGTGTGGAAGTGAGTTTCTCCTTGGCCCTTACACTGTTGTGGAGACCACTAGGCGTTCAGCTTTGTGCAGGATCATCTGACCTGGACTTTTGGCAAGACCTGTACAGCCCTCACACATGCTCAGTTGCTACAGGACTTTTCAGACCAGTCCAGACAACAGTAGGCATCCATTCATTGTCTGCACTCTACAGATTCCTAGATGCACGACATTCATTACCATCAAATGCAGAATTTTCATCAAAAACTAATATATATATCATTCCAATCTGAATCAAGAAAATCGGAAATATCCCCAAATCCAAAGAGTGGATCCCCATTGTGATGCTACAAGTTGAAAATTCCACAGCTGACCTCATGGGATGGTTCACAGTCAAAAGACAGCTGCATGAAAAATATTACATGACCTTCCTGCTATGTGAAAAGTGGCATGTGAAGTACACATGCATGTCTTCCTCAGACATGGGTTCATTTGCAAGACACCTTGTGCAATTGAAAATACTCCAAAAGGGGAGAAATCAGAACCATGTCTCCAAAGTATTTCAGCAGAGACCAACTCCATCTGTCTATCTATCTCTCAGTGAGTGTGTGTGCTCTTGTGTGTGTTTGTGTGTCTTTGTTTGTGTTTGTACCATCACAGCTGATACTTCATTGCCCCCATTGGAAAACTGACTCAGATAATGCCATCTGCCAAACTCCTAAAAACCAAAGTTCTTGCTGATAGAATGAAACATTCCTTCCTGTTGGTTTGGATGTGTCCTTTAGGAATCACTGCTACATTTAGTATACTCAAATCATCACAGTAGATCAGGTAACAAAAACATATATATTTTAAAATAATAATAATATATTAATGGAAACAACAAATACAGGATAGAGTAACAACTGTGTTACTAAACAAGGTCAAGGACAATGGCAAACTATAGATTCAAACTTTGAAGAAAATAGTAATCAATGTAAATATTCCTGGGCTGCCTCAGCCCCGCCCAGGCACACAGCAACAGAATGGTTTTGCAAGCATCCTCAGGAGGGCAGGAGCCTTCTTTGCAGGACGAGAGGGAGGTTGAGGCTCGATCCACCCATCATTCTTTTGGGAGAGGCTCCTTTTCCTCAGCACAAAGTTGGATTTTTTGTGAGGATTCTTGGCATAAAATACGTTGGCCTCTGCTGGAATCCTCAGCTCTGGGGAGAGAGGGGTGTACAAAAAGAAGGTGGCACTCAGGAGGTGCTCCCTAGGACACGCCAACATCTGAGAGCCTGTGCCAGAAAAGGCCAGAGCCACACACCTGAGAGCTCTCCAATTCAGCACCAATACCAACAAAGACAGCCTCCACAGTCCTCCCTGAGGAAGAACTAGGCAGAGCACTTCAACAGACCTAATGTCTGTTCCTACCGAAGGCTTTGGACTCCAGAATATCTCAGGTCCTCTTGCATCTGCCAAAGCACACCACTAGGGTTTGCATCTGAAATCTCCCACAAAAGGCTCCTGTGCCGAAGATTCAGTCCCCACATGAGCCATCTTCATAGGTGGGTTTGGAGGGAAGCATTGGATGGTGAGTGCTCTGATGTCAACATGAAATTCTCATTCAAGATGAATACACTACTGGGGGGTGGGAGGGACTGGAAGAAAGGTTGAGCATGGTTGGAGTAAGACCTAAACAGGGTTGTGCCCTGGGCAACAGTACCTTGTTCCTGTTGGCTCCACTGAATCCTCATTCTCCAAGGAGAGGTCCTCCCTCTCCATCTTTCTCTCTCTCCCTCTCTGCCAGCCTCGTTCTCTCTCTCCCAGTCTATGCCTTTGTGGCAAGGGCTGAGGAGCTCTCCACTGCCACACACTAGAGCTTTATGGACAGCCTCAGTGCACAACCAAAGAGAAAGCTATGAAACCCAGAGAAAAAAGGCCTAGGATTCCTCCTCTGAGTTATTTTCCTCAAGTATGGCCACAGTGAGGACAGGCTGACCAGCACGGATACCACGTTAGAGCCATGCTTCTGCGTTGGTGGAGCCCGCCTCCATGTGAACCAGGCTTCTGAGAATGGAGGCCACATTCCAAATACTGCCCTACTGAGAACAATGGTTCCAAAGACCAGCAAAGGGACTGCTTCCCTCCAACATGGTGTATGGCCCAGTGGTGCCATGACCCCGAGTGGGGGAATACAACAGCCGCTTCTCCTTCCTCTGAACATGTGTTTCCTGTCGCCCTCCTCTAACCTAGAGCCTGTTCTCCATCCCTTCTGGGTTGGATGTGGAGATCTCTGCTATGAATTTCTTAGGCTACCAAGGCCCCAGACAGACTTCCTCTTCCATAGACTCTACTAACCTAACAGTAGGTTAAGATAGGAGACAAGTGATCCTAGAACTCATAGGGATGGTGGTCTTCAGGGTACATAGGCTGGGATAATGGCTGCTGTGGTGTTTGGCTCACAAAAACCAACCAACCAACCAACGAAAAAGCGCTGGCATTATTATCAGATGAGCTCTGTGGCTACGTGCTCAGGAAGCCCTCATCTGACTTTAGTTAGGGATCACAACCTGGCTATTGTGATCACTCCTTGCCTAGTGGACTCAGGTGCGTAAGACCATGGAATTTATGCAAAAACAGATGATTCAGGCTGTCTCCCAGGCTGTGTTTTCTTCCCAATTTCATCCTGTTACTGCTTGCTAGAATCCTGGCAATGCTCTGCCCAGGCAGTGGTTTTTTGGTCACACAGAAGGCTTTCAATAGTACTGCTTCAGTCCACAAAATGCCAGTTCCCTCTTTAGCCCATGCATTCCCATGTTCCTTTGAAACCACTCCTATCCCAGACCATGAAAACATACTGCTCCTGGAGAGAGGCTTTCCTCCTCACTCCTCAAAGATGTCAGCTTTGGATGCCTGTTCATGTCCAGGGGAGGGCACCTGGTGGGGAGCCGCAATATCCACCGGGGTATACCATTGGACCTCAAGACCTTCCACCAGCAGAAGTGCAGTTGGCTTTGTGCACGAACCCAACACACCTGTTGGAGTGTTCTTGGGGGTCAGAGACTACTCTTTGTTGCTAAGAGTTGACCTGAGTCCACATCCTGACCCTTGCTCTCTGCTATCTGATTGTCTCACTTACTCTGACGGCGAGAGATGATTTGGCCCAGCTCATAATCCTCTGGAGTCTCCTCAGTAAGGAAGTGTAGGTCGAGGGCGCTGCGGATGACGACAGGAGCCCTATCGTGGCAGGTCACCTGGAGCAGCATGGGAGACAGGCCTTCAGGAAATGGGCCTTGAAGTGACTACTCAAGGACAGTGGGCAGGGGCATTCTGGAGGCACCTCCACTCTAAATACAAGGGCAACATCCATGACCCTACTACCCGAGGCTGACCTCCTGCTCATCGTGTGGGCTCTTCCCACAGGCTACTAGCCCAATCCTTGTACATAGGACTTCCTGGGCCTGCCATTGCTCTTTGTGGAGCTGCACTCCTCTCGGAGTGAAAGGACCCCACTACCTGCATACAGATGCAATCTCATCCCACAAGTTGGGAGGAATGGGACAATAGCCTCCAAGATCCCAGGTCTGCCCGAGGATGCAGGCGGCATTGGGAATGGCCTAGGCACAAAACCTAGAGGCTTTGGTCTGGATTGCCAGGGCCAAAAACAGACCCAGGAACATGACCACACACAGGAGAGCTGAAAGATAGCCACGAGAGCTCCTGGCCTCCAGAGGCTCAGTGCTGGCTGGGATGTAGGAGGGCACCTCATCCGGCAAGGGTGGTCATTGGGTTACCTGGACATTTAGTGTGCTTGCTCCACATCCATATCGACTCTGCAGAGAGACTCTCTCAGCTCCTTGTTCAAGGAACATGGAGAACCTCACACTGCTGTCCTCCT
The DNA here is from genome assembly GCF_045843805.1 of Urocitellus parryii. Lineage (NCBI taxonomy): Eukaryota > Metazoa > Chordata > Mammalia > Rodentia > Sciuridae > Urocitellus > Urocitellus parryii. The sequence goes on along the minus strand of NC_135548.1, from coordinate 53,203,350 downwards.
CCATAGACGTCAGCATCCCATACAAGGGAACCTGCAACCTACTTCCTGTCCTATTCTCATCTGTCACCCATACCTGTCCCTGCCCTTCTGGACTGCATGCTGCCACCTGACACACAGACTCCCTCAGACATGGCAGTGGACAAGCTGCTGCACTCGCTCATCTCAGCTCCAGCCCTTCACACTGACCTCTCCCTTCTTGATTCCCATCTATCCTCCTGATCATCCAGAAGCTCCAAATTCAAGAGGGCATGAGTAGTCCATGGTATTGGACCAGTGTCTGCTCCCCACCCAGGTGTAAGCACCACGGGACACCCCTGCTCCCAGGCTTACCAGAACACTCTTGGCCATCTCTGGACTTTGTGTTTCTAAGTGGACACGAATTAAGCAGGTGTCTCCCACCTGCTTGTGGGAAAGCGGCCTGGAGGACTTGCAGGTTGATTCTGAGAACTGTGGGGGATGGAACATCAGCAAACCCAGAAACAGAAAGCCACCCGAGACTGTCAGTTGGCTCTATGGGCTTCCAGCAAATATGTCCAGGTGCTGAGGCTTCTTATTTCCTCAGGTCGGAGTGGAATGGCAGCACATGCACAGCTTGAATAAGGTAGGTGTTTACCTCCTTTCCCTTGATCTGGGGGCGTTTCCTCACCATGAAATATTGTATTCCCAGATTCATGGACAGACACACGAGTGAGTGGTCAGAGACCTTGATTTCTGCAGAGCGAAGTGGAGAGAATTGTTAGGTGGCACTCAAGGATTATACCACAAAACACCCACAACCCCTGAGAGTCTCCGCCAGGTCCATCACACTTTGGTATTTTGGGGCCAAGGCCCACTTTCTCTTGGCTGTCAGTTATCCTGAGCCCACTGTGGATCATATCTCCCCACTGTCTGATTGTCCTACTTACTCTCATCCTCAGACATCATATACAGCAGCTCAAAGTTGTCCACATCCCCATGCTGCAACGAATTTTGGTCCAAGGCCCTGTGGATGAGGCTTGTCACCATCTCCTGAAAGGTCACCTGGATCAGGGTGGGACAAATGTCATCAGAGAATGGCTTTTAGAAGAGCTACCCAGAAGACTGTGGTCAAACATTCAGGAGAAATTTCAGCTACATATACAAGGGCACAATCTTGTTATCCTGCTACCTGAGTGTGTCCTCCATATACCACCTGGGTTCTTGCAATGTGCTACTAGAACAATCCTGGTACAAATATCTGCCTGTACCTGCCATCTCCCCTCCCCCTGGGGAGCCACATTCCACTCATGTCAAAGGACCAAACTGCCTATGCACAGACACACTCTCATCTCACTGAGATGAGAGCAATGGGCCAGGGATCTGCGCACCAAGTGTGATCTGGGATGCAGGCTGCCTTTGTGGGTGGAAGAGGCAGATGCACTGAAAATTTGGGTCCTGACTGCCACGACACAAAACAGACTCAGATACAAGAGTGTGCACTTGAGTGCTTCATGATAGCTTTGAGAGGCCCTGGCCTCTGGAAGCTCGGTGCGGGTCTGGTTGTAATGATGTACTTGACTCAGCACTGGCAGTCACTGAACATGTCTCCTCTGCAGCTGGACACCTGCAGCATTAGCGTGTCTACTGCACATCCATAGAAATTCTGCCAAGAACCCCTTTAGCTCCGTATTTACATACATGCAAAGCCTAACATTCCGAAGCTTTGGCATGACCCCCCAGGTGATCCCGACCCCACATTCCTACACCTAGTCATGCTAAGGAGGTTCTCTTCCCTGCCACCAGGAACACATCCCCTCCTACACATGTGACAAGTCACTGCCACCTCCTCTGCTCCAACTTCACTCATTGAGAATACCAAGTTCTAGGCACTGCAGCCTGCACCCTGGACATATCTCTGCCTTCATCTGTCCACAGCACTTCCGTCTGCACTTCCGGCCTGCAAAACCCACAATACACAGGCCCACTCACCACTGAAGCTGGGCATGCTGATGCTCTCCCTCCTCAGGTCAAGCCCTTAAGACGGACCTTTCTCTTCTTTGTTTCCCACCATAGCCCTGGGGTTGGCTGTGTCTCCTGCCTTCCACTGTGTGGACACCCAGGAGGCAGCCCTGCTGTCGGGCTTACCGGGATGCGCTTTGTCTCCCTCAGGCTCTGTCCCTCTAGGAGGACGTGAACAATGCGGCTGTCTTCCACCTGCTCGCTGGAGTGAAGCAGTGAGGAGCTGCTACTCACAGCTGCTGGGGTCCTGGATGCCACTGCCACAGAAGGTTCCAAGAACTGTGGGGGATGACAACATCAGCAAAGCCCAGCAACTGCACCCCACCCAGCCTGGCAGTTGGCTCTGTGGGCTTTCTACAACATCCATCCAGAACCTGAGGTTCTTGTCCCCTTGGAGGATGTGGAGTGGCACCAGGAGTAAAGACTGAAGAAGGTGGCTGTTTTGGGAACAAGAGATCCAGCACCTGCTGGGTGGGGATGAAATCCCAGGAGATTAACCCCATGTTGCTGCTGAAATGTAGGTTCCTCCCACAAATGACAGGAAGGAGCTCATTCCTAAGCTGGTCCTGCCTGTAAGGTTCAAGGCTCTGAACCCTGAAGGGCTCCTCCGTGTTCTGATCATTTTCACCCTTGGTTGGGACCAAGAATGGTGGGTTCAAAATGGAAATGGTGACAAACAGAAAAATGACTTGTGCCAATACACTAGAGTCAAAGCACAATGGGACAGTTCCCATCAGTACAAACACACACACACACACACACACACACACACACACACACACACACACAGAGTCAGAATAGGAGTCCTGGGCCATTCATCAGGGATCAGACTAGAGGGCCTGCTGGGCTCACCTGCCCTGTGCTACTCACTGTTACTCTTGAGCTCCTCTGCGACAATCGCCAGAGGCTCTGGAGTCTAAGATGAAGCCTCACCCAGTGTATCCACAAAAGGGCTAGTTGGCCCCCCTGAGATTCCTGGGAGCCTGAGGCTCGGCATTGTCTGCAACCACAGGAGAACATCCTTCTCCCTCCAGTGGCTCCAACCAAGTGAGCTCGGATGGCTTGGTCAGTGAAGTGGGTGCCTGGATACCAGGGTTCCATGTTCTGTTTGATCCATTGTCAAGGCAATGATGTCATTTCCTGTGCCCATACCTGAGCCTCTTTTCACATAAGACCACTTTCAACAGCCCTATGGGCTGCCGATTTCTCCTCCATGCCTACCCATCTCAGGTGCACAGGTGTTCACCAACAACTACCCAAACATCCCCACCAGCATCTGCCCTGCTTGGTGCCACTAGAGTTCCAGCTTGGAGCCTTCAAAAATGCATTCACAACCAGTCCTTCCCTCTCAGCAGCTTTTGGACCCTGGTCCCATCATTGTGCAACTCATGGTGTGCCCAGTCTTTTCTGGAAAGTAGGGTAGCATCTAATCTCTAGGGTTTATTGTGTCTATTGGCCCATAACACCCTCTGTTCTCTCTGAAACCAGAGATGGGACTCACAGGTGGCTAAAGCACAAATGTAGAGATGGGATAATCACAAGAAAGGGAGAGACAAAGAATGCACCCTAACTCAATCAGGCCTGTGTCCCACACAGGGACATGGCCAATGTCCGTCCCATCGTGGCTGCAGTTCCCTCTCTACACCATGGCAAGTTGGAGGGGACTGAGATGCAGAGGCTGCTCCCCTCTGCCATACAACTTCCCAAGGCTTCTCCTAAGATTTCAAAAGGGCCAAGTGTGTCTAGTGTTGGGGTCTCACAGAGACTCCGAGGTACCACAGCATCCTGCTGCCCAGAACCGGTTCACCCCTCACCTCAAGGGGGCTCAGCCTCTGGATTCATGGGAATTGAAGTGGGTACAGGTGATGGGATATCACCTCCAAGACTGAGTTATGCCAAGTCCATGACCCCTGTCTGCATCCCTGTCTCCAGCACCACTCCCCCCTCTCTCTTTCCTCCTCAGAGCAAACAAATCCATTTAGCAAGTGTGTCCTGTGATAAAGACATGACGGTCACCCATCCTCTCATTACAAAAACACTGAGGCTCAGCCAACATGGATCCTACAGGGAACACAGGCATAAACTCAGACTCCGATCCTCCCAGCCGAGCCTCAGTGGAGCCTGGACTCCCAGCCTCCTGAGTCAAGGAAACAGAGGTTCCTAGCCGAGCCACCTTGGATGCAGCCGCACACAAACTGAACTCATCAATGCCCCTTGCTCTCAGTTGTGAGTAAGAGGGGAAGTGGTGTTTCACAACCCTGGACATCAAGTGCAGTCTCCAGGCTTTGGGGTGTGCCCTGGCCTCTGTCTATCTGCCCAGGCTCTCCAACCCACACTGGCCTCTTACCCAACCTCCTCCTAGGGCCAAACTCAATCCTGCCTCTCAATTTCTGCTGCCTTCCCCAACACACTGCTCCCCAAAATGAGCAGGGCTGGCTCTCGGTTATCATGCTGGTGCCAGCAGCAATGCCACCCCACTGACATAATTCTGAGTCCCAACCTAGGCACTCCAGCTGTCTTTGCCACACCTGGCCTGTTTGGGCTCTGGCTCTTGCTCTTTTCTTTCATGTGCATGTGTTTTGAGGTTTTGAGTTTCTCCCACTGCAGAACTGCAGCTGTGGCAGGGTAGAGCTCATGAGGGTGACATTCTGAGCCACATCCAATCCCATCAGGACTGTTCACTGGGGTGACTGCTGGAACACAGTGATGAGTGAACACATGGGAGGTGGTTGGACCCACCTTGCCTCTGAGTGGCTTCCTTTCAGGACAGGAATGTAGGCATGGGAGCCCCTGGCGTGGGATGCTTTGCACAAGGCGTGACCATGGGCTCTCTTTCCTGGCAAAAATGGCTCCACTCAGCATGGAGAGCACTGTCATTCCTGGTGGCTAACAACAGCCCTGGACCCCAGAAAGGAACCCACACTCAAGATTAACGTCTGAGTGTGCGTGTCCTCGAGGAAATGAGGTCTCCTGATCCCAGGTGCAAAGGGGTAAGTCCTCTAACTCCAGGGGCCATGAAGGGACATCTGAGTTTCCCTCGTCCTTCTTTCCCTCTCTAACTAACCACAGTTAGGACCCTGGCCTCATTCCCCAGTGAGGATCATTAGGCTCCATAAAGGACAGTCTCTAAGATGCTCAGTGGACCAACACCCTCTGCACAACCCATAACCCTATTCACCCAAGAGGCAAGAGGATTTCTATTCAGGAAAACCAGGAAAGGGAGAGCCTTTCTCAAGGACACAAGGACATTAGTGAGTGAGGGAGTGATTAATGGATGGAGAACTATTTCCAACACCAACTTCCAGGAGCATATATGGCCCCCTGGAGAATTCTGCAGTGTGTTGGTGATTAAGGAGAACGTGTGAATTCAGGGGTCACTAGGTCCTCTCAGCCATAAGGAGGGAAACTGCCATAAAGGAACTAGGACAAGGGTGCGAGGAATGCTCACTGGTGGGAGATCGGAAGGAAGGAAAGTGTACTCATTAGAAAAGTGTCGCCTGAAAATTCTTAGCCAGCCAAAAGTCGTGCGAACTTGTGTGGGAAAAGAGTCTTTGCACAGTGATGAAGCTAAGAGCTCACATGATGGAACACAGCATCAACTGGGACCAAATCCAATATCTGATATTCTTGTAGGAAGAGGAGAGTCTGGACCCAGATACCAGGGAGACTGGGGGATACCGGATATGTGAGGTTGGAGCCAGGGCGGGATGCCCATATGGGAACCACAGATCGTGGGCAGCAATAGGAGAGTGGGCAAGGGCTGGGAGAGTTGGGGAGACAGTCCCCTTGAAACCTGGGAGGGGTTATGGCACTGGGACAGCCCAACACCTACTGTGTTGAGCCTCTGGAGCTCAACGGAAGACACTTCCTCTGTTGTCGGCCACCCAGTTAACAGAGTTTGGTTGCAGCAGCCTAGGACCCAGCTGAAGGTCTGAGCATGTTGGCCATGCAGGTTGGATCTGGACCACAGACACCCTCATCAGAGATTGTAGGGTCTCAGCCCTGAGGCAAGACAGGCACTAAGTCAGGCCAGGTGGGGAAACGGATAGGCACACACTCTGGGGGCTGGTGCCTGTGTTACTGGGAGCACTTCTGATCGCAATTCCCTGATCTGCTGCCAACACAGGCTACAGAGGAGGGTACAGAAACACAGACCACGGATCTGCCCCACTCAGTGGGCCCAGGCCAACACCACACCCAGCAGCCTCGTGCCATACCCAATGAGTCTCGAAGCGGCCCCCTCTTCCCATCCTGAGAGCTCTTCCCTTCCTCATGTGCCAATAGCTCCCTACTGTCACTGGCAATATCTACTCTGTGAGATGTCAACATCCGTGGGTACTGTTCTCTCATCCCAGGACAGTGTGGTCCCACACACCCTGGTGAAATGGGCCACCTGGAGGCTGGACCTGGAGGTTGTTGAGGCTGAATGGCAGCGGTGGTCCTCTGGCACTTAATATTATTTAAGTTAAAAAAAAAAAAAAAAAAAAAAAACAAAAAACGGGTCTTGGTGCTCAAAAATGTTTGATTTGCATATTCTCATCCCCTAACCCCAATATTTTCATTATTTCCTCACATATGAAGTCTTACTAGCATAAAGGTAATTTCGTATTAAACAAAGTGGATTGAAATAACATTGGTAAAAATAATCAATCACCATACTTTCAATTTTTGTTCTGCTTTCCTATTTGAAACCACTTGGATACAAGAGAACAGAGGACAGACTCATGGAAATGCTTGAAATGACAAGAAGCTCCCACTCAAGCTCAGCATTCAGTCCTGGACAGGGTAAGACCAGGCCACTTTGACATCTGTGCCAAAGAGTCTACCAGACAGAATCCTCTGACTGATCCCTGACTGAGCCATAGGAACTGGCTAGAAAAGCCTTCACATCCTCAATACATTCTTCACGTCAGAATACTTGACAACCATTGATATCCATCTCTCGTTAACTTGCTCCCCAGCCAACCATTCTTCAACAAATTCAAAGGAGTAACTCATGCAAGCACACAGAAAGGGGTGTTCACTACACACATCCATGTGCGAAAAAGACAACTGGTATTTCTTGTTTGGGCTATTTCAAATGAAATCCCTTCTGCATGACCTCCACAAACCAAAGGAAATATTTTGAAATTCCCACGTAGAAGACAAGATACACTTGCCAAGGAGGCAGTGGCAAGAATTTTGACACTCCAAATGTAGAGTGTGTGTTTAGGAAGCAGTCACAGTTTCCATGAGAGAGTCCCATGAAATCAATTAGGAAGATCCATGCTCTAGCCCTACCATGCAAGTGATGTGACTTGAAAGAGTCACTTAGTCTTAGTAACCATCATCACTAACAACTAAGTCAATGAATAAAGGTCCTCAGGTGCCAAGCTACAAAATGTGGGATGAGCATGGATGAGGACGGGTGGGAGAAGTCTCCAACTCTAACACAATTAGGGAAGGATGTGCTGACCTCAAGTGGCTGGGGGGCTGGGATCCTGCCACAGAGGGGGATTCCAAACCTCACATCCCCTGACCCAGGCCAGAAGACCAGGTAGAGTCCAAGGACCCTGGGGTGGCCCAATGGCAATAAAGGTCAAAAGGAACTAGGGATCTGCCTGGTCCCTCAATCCCTACTCTGAGCAGGGCTGCATGACGAGGCCAGAGGCCATCCACAGCAATCTGCCTTTACAGGAAAACAGGGACTGCAGGCTGCCTCTGGCTCACTGAATCAGGGTGGTGTTTTCATAAAGCAAGACCACTTCCTCACATTTGACCAGCAGCTCATGTGTTGACAGCACAATGACTGACTTGACTCAGGCCCTGATGAATGAAATAGAAAATTCATAGCAAACCCATCTTTAGCTCTTCCACATCATCAGGGGCTCTGATTCAATTCCGTCCAGAAAGGTGTCTGAAATGATTTCTAAACATGCTGGGGACTCACCTCTGTGTGGAACTTTTCAGGAAAAAGGGGATCAAATCTCATGAAGCAACTCTTCTCTCTTCTAGCCCATGGGCAATGCAAGGGACCTGCATGATACCAGAGGCTCACTTCTCTCTTCTCATGTCTTCTGGAAAGGATTCGTTAATGCTTCCTGCAAGGTGAAGCAGAAGCCTGCATCCCCAGCTGCACAGAAGTGTTTTAGGGCAGTGTCTCCCTTAAAACCCAAAAATAAAAAAACAGGTCATTCAACAGGCACATGGATTCGAGTACATGTTCAATGATCCCTCCTCCCTGGAGCCTTCCACATGCCCATCTTCCACATTCACAGAGCAATGCTTGGCCATTCTCAAGACCAGGAGACCATGATGCTCCTCACCAGGAAGTCAATAAGGAACATGAAGAGAGCAGCATGGATTGCAGAAGGTGGCACATCAAGGATCTTCAGCTCTGCTGCTAGAACACAAGAGCTTAACTTCAGTATTGACTTTTTGCCAACTACCAAGTACGATAGCAGTGTCAAGCCCAATATGCAGATATGCAAGTAGTAGGTGACACCCCGCATCCATTCACAAAAGTGGGCAACATCTGCATCAGAACAAGGAAGTATCTTACCCTTACTCATAAAAATCATCAGAAACAAAATAAAATGGATGCAAGACTTCTCATTTCACTATTAGGTAGCTGTTGGAATTCCCTATTAAATAATACCTCCTCCAAAATAAAAAGTATCTCAGACATGTGTCAAGTATTCAATGGATGACATTTTAAAAACTATGGACTTTACTTAATATTTATGTATGCTATATCCCTGCCTAAGGCTCTATGAGAAAGGAGCACATAGAATTGGATCTTTGAAAATCTCACATTTGCTGATAAATATTACTGCTGATCTCAGGCATGGCGAAGTGAAAAGTGGGACTTTGGATATTCCAAGAATGCTATGTTGTGGGATTGGTGTCCCTGATTCATACATAGCATATGGTTTCTATGAAATCCAGTGAGGGAGCAGGAGTAACGAAGCTGATTGCACAGATGACCTCAGGGAATACTGACAGATAGGCCAAATGAAAAATATGCTCCAGCTAACCATTGGTATTTGGGCTTCTGATCCCAGTCCTGTTTTTAAAAAAGGTGCAGACAGGCAGTGTTCATTAAAAACTGTCTACCATGTAAAAGTGGGTAATTTAAATGGCATCTAGTTACACATCTGATACAATGGTCTGGCAACATATGAATTTCATTCTAACAACAACAACAACAACAAAACATAGAAAATGAGACATAAAGATAAAACCTTGTCTTCACCAGGATGCCTAAAAATAGGTTTTATTTGGCTCATGCAAATAAATATCTTTCAATAGAATTTCTGATTTCTGAATGAATCCATTCAACTTCATACTGCACAGATCACAAGGTTTTCTTTACAGAATATTCTCTTCTTCTTCTTAAAGCCTCACATAGAAAATGTCTCACAGGACATAGGAGGGCTAAAGTTTGAAGGCATCTAATTGTACTCTAAAACAATTATGAACCTATTCGATCCATTATTAATAAATATCACCACTTTACCACTTGAACCAAATCACAGAAAATTGGAAACAGATGATCATTGGCTTTGATACCTTTACTTCTGTTTCATTACTCAGAGTCGATCAACTCTATACTTCAAGTGACACAGATTTATTACAGAATGCCTAAGATCCTAAGGATCTATTTTAGCTCAGCCCATGGTATTGCTTCATTATTTTATTATTTTGTAAGTAATAAAATATAACTTCATGTTGGATGATATATTCAAGCCATGAATATATCATCCAACATTGTTCTTCCCAAAATATTAGCCCAATTTCTGCGCGCGCTCACTTACTGTTCAGGAATTTTACTAATTGTTTGAAGGTTCTAGAGGACCTGTTAGACTCCTAATGGACAAACCATACAACATACTCCAGAGAACAGACGAGTGGCATAAGAAGAAAATAAGGTCAGCCTACAGCAATGGGCAGCTGCCTGCCCTCGGCTGGGAGGAGCCCTGGCCATGGCACCAGGGCTGCTGGGCAGCAGAAGCCTCCACAGCCCTGCAGGGAGCCTGGAGCACAGCTCTGCCTAACCATGCTCAGCCCTGGACAGATGCACATGAGTTCCCATCACAGGCTCGAGTGTGACAGTCCCAGGTGCATGCCTGTCATGCCAGCCACCAGGGAGGCTGAGGCAAGAGGAACGTTTGAGGTCAGCCTTGGCAACTTAGACCCCGAGGCAAAGGGGAAATACTTTTACAGGGGTCTCTGAGGGTGTAGCTCAGGTAGGTCACTTGCCTCACAGGCTCAAGGCCCTGGGTTCAATCCCCAGAACCCACGTACACACAAAAAGTGAACTTGGAATATTGTTTAGAATGATGGATCAGGTACACACAAGGACTTCAATATGACCTCTCAGAGGAGCTCAATTTGAGATCAGACTGAACAAAAGACCACCTGGACCATTGACTCAGTGTCTGAAACCCTCTGTGAGCATGGGAAGCACTGCTGGCAAGACACCAGAGGGCCAAAGCACTTGTGCCCCCTGCAGGGGCGTCTCTTGTCTACCGCCAAAGACTGTTCCCCTCCTGGGGCAGCTGAGAGCAAGCTGGGCCTTGGAGCAAGGACTAGTGCTTTAGATATAGACTATGCAAGCAAGGGGCAATGTCTTTAATAAAACTAAAATTAAAAAGTCACATTGAAAAAATTTTAAAAAGAAGAAAATAAGGTCAAGTAGAGGAAGCCCATTTTCACAGGAAAAAATCCCCCAGTGAAAAGCATCAGAATAGATACCAAGAAAAATACCAACAAAAACAGTGTGCTCCCACTATGTATCTACTCAACATGCAAAAGTTAGAAAGCTAGATAATACAATCCTGGCCACAGGTAGAGCTATGCAGAAGAGCCACCTGGCAGTGCTTAGTCAAAGAAGTAAACATGCACACTTTGACCTAGAAATTCCACCTGTGTGTAAACCAGGCGGTGCTTAAGCAGTTTCACAAGGGGACATGCACAGGGAAATTTATCCTCAGGTTCTTATAGAGTTGTCTGTGCTTACAGGGAGTTGATGGTTGTCAAGATGCCCACAGCTGCGAAAGTCAAAAGCTAAAAAAATAATAGATGCCAACCTGGATATATTAATAATCCTGTATCTATGATCACCTTCATAAGGTAGCTTCCCAAATTCTGTGTGGAAATGTGTTTCTCCTTGGCCCTTACACTGTTGTGGAGACCACTAGGAGTTCAGCTTTGTGCAGGATCATCTGACCTGGACTTTTGGCAAGACCTGTACAGCCCTCACACATGCTCAGATGCTACAGGACTTTTCAGACCAGTCCAGACAACAGTAGGCATCCATTCATTGTCTGCACTCTACAGATTCCTAGATGCACGACATTCATTACCATCAAATGCAGAATTTTCATCAAAAACTAATATATATATATATATCATTCCAATCTGAATCAAGAAAATCGGAAATATCCCCAAATCCAAAGAGTGGATCCCCATTGTGATGCTACAAGTTGAAAATTCCACAGCTGACCTCATGGGATGGTTCACAGTCAAAAGACAGCTGCATGAAAAATATTACATGACCTTCCTGCTATGTGAAAAGTGGCATGTGAAGTACACATGCATGTCTTCCTCAGACATGGGTTCATTTGCAAGACACCTTGTGCAATTGAAAACACTCCAAAAGGGGAGAAATCAGAACCATGTCTCCAAAGTATTTCAGCAGAGACCAACTCCATCTGTCTATCTATCTCTCAGTGAGTGTGTGTGCTCTTGTGTGTGTTTGTGTGTCTTTGTTTGTGTTTGTACCATCATAGCTGATACTTCATTGCCCCCATTGGAAAACTGACTCAGATAATGCCATCTGCCAAACTCCTAAAAACCAAAGTTCTTGCTGATAGAATGAAACATTCCTTCCTGTTGGTTTGGATGTGTCCTTTAGGAATCACTGCTACATTTAGTATACTCAAATCATCACAGTAGATCAGGTAACAAAAACATATATATTTTAAAATAATAATAATATATTAATGGAAACAACAAATACAGGATAGAGTAACAACTGTGTTACTAAACAAGGTCAAGGACAATGGCAAACTATAGATTCAAACTTTGAAGAAAATAGTAATCAATGTAAATATTCCTGGGCTGCCTCAGCCCCGCCCAGGCACACAGCAACAGAATGGTTTTGCAAGCATCCTCAGGAGGGCAGGAGCCTTCTTTGCAGGACGAGAGAGAGGTTGAGGCTCGATCCACCCATCATTCTTTTGGGAGAGGCTCCTTTTCCTCAGCACAAAGTTGGATTTTTTGTGAGGATTCTTGGCATAAAATACGTTGGCCTCTGCTGGAATCTTCAGCTCTGGGGAGAGAGGGGTGTACAAAAAGAAGGTGGCACTCAGGAGGTGCTCCCTAGGACACGCCAACATCTGAGAGCCTGTGCCAGAAAAGGCCAGAGCCACACACCTGAGAGCTCTCCAATTCAGCACCAATACCAACAAAGACAGCCTCCACAGTCCTCCCTGAGGAAGAACTAGGCAGAGCACTTCAACAGACCTAATGTCTGTTCCTACCGAAGGCTTTGGACTCCAGAATATCTCAGGTCCTCTTGCATCTGCCAAAGCACACCACTAGGGTTTGCATCTGAAATCTCCCACAAAAGGCTCCTGTGCCGAAGATTCAGTCCCCACATGAGCCATCTTCATAGGTGGGTTTGGAGGGAAGCATTGGATGGTGAGTGCTCTGATGTCAACATGAAATTCTCATTCAAGATGAATACACTACTGGGGGGTGGGAGGGACTGGAAGAAAGGTTGAGCATGGTTGGAGTAAGACCTAAACAGGGTTGTGCCCTGGGCAACAGTACCTTGTTCCTGTTGGCTCCACTGAATCCTCATTCTCCAAGGAGAGGTCCTCCCTCTCCATCTTTCTCTCTCTCCCTCTCTGCCAGCCTCGTTCTCTCTCTCCCAGTCTATGCCTTTGTGGCAAGGGCTGAGGAGCTCTCCACTGCCACACACTAGAGCTTTATGGACAGCCTCAGTGCACAACCAAAGAGAAAGCTATGAAACCCAGAGAAAAAAGGCCTAGGATTCCTCCTCTGAGTTATTTTCCTCAAGTATGGCCACAGTGAGGACAGGCTGACCAGCACGGATACCACGTTAGAGCCATGCTTCTGCGTTGGTGGAGCCCGCCTCCATGTGAACCAGGCTTCTGAGAATGGAGGCCACATTCCAAATACTGCCCTACTGAGAACAATGGTTCCAAAGACCAGCAAAGGGACTGCTTCCCTCCAACATGGTGTATGGCCCAGTGGTGCCATGACCCCGAGTGGGGGAATACAACAGCCGCTTCTCCTTCCTCTGAACATGTGTTTCCTGTCGCCCTCCTCTAACCTAGAGCCTGTTCTCCATCCCTTCTGGGTTGGATGTGGAGATCTCTGCTATGAATTTCTTAGGCTACCAAGGCCCCAGACAGACTTCCTCTTCCATAGACTCTACTAACCTAACAGTAGGTTAAGATAGGAGACAAGTGATCCTAGAACTCATAGGGATGGTGGTCTTCAGGGTACATAGGCTGGGATAATGGCTGCTGTGGTGTTTGGCTCACAAAAACCAACCAACCAACCAACGAAAAAGCGCTGGCATTATTATCAGATGAGCTCTGTGGCTACGTGCTCAGGAAGCCCTCATCTGACTTTAGTTAGGGATCACAACCTGGCTATTGTGATCACTCCTTGCCTAGTGGACTCAGGTGCGTAAGACCATGGAATTTATGCAAAAACAGATGATTCAGGCTGTCTCCCAGGCTGTGTTTTCTTCCCAATTTCATCCTGTTACTGCTTGCTAGAATCCTGGCAATGTTCTGCCCAGGCAGTGGTTTTTTGGTCACACAGAAGGCTTTCAATAGTACTGCTTCAGTCCACAAAATGCCAGTTCCCTCTTTAGCCCATGCATTCCCATGTTCCTTTGAAACCACTCCTATCCCAGACCATGAAAACATACTGCTCCTGGAGAGAGGCTTTCCTCCTCACTCCTCAAAGATGTCAGCTTTGGATGCCTGTTCATGTCCAGGGGAGGGCACCTGGTGGGGAGCCGCAATATCCACCGGGGTATACCATTGGACCTCAAGACCTTCCACCAGCAGAAGTGCAGTTGGCTTTGTGCACGAACCCAACACACCTGTTGGAGTGTTCTTGGGGGTCAGAGACTACTCTTTGTTGCTAAGAGTTGACCTGAGTCCACATCCTGACCCTTGCTCTCTGCTATCTGATTGTCTCACTTACTCTGACGGCGAGAGATGATTTGGCCCAGCTCATAATCCTCTGGAGTCTCCTCAGTAAGGAAGTGTAGGTCGAGGGCGCTGCGGATGACGACAGGAGCCCTATCGTGGCAGGTCACCTGGAGCAGCATGGGAGACAGGCCTTCAGGAAATGGGCCTTGAAGTGACTACTCAAGGACAGTGGGCAGGGGCATTCTGGAGGCACCTCCACTCTAAATACAAGGGCAACATCCATGACCCTACTACCCGAGGCTGACCTCCTGCTCATCGTGTGGGCTCTTCCCACAGGCTACTAGCCCAATCCTTGTACATAGGACTTCCTGGGCCTGCCATTGCTCTTTGTGGAGCTGCACTCCTCTCGGAGTGAAAGGACCCCACTACCTGCATACAGATGCAATCTCATCCCACAAGTTGGGAGGAATGGGACAATAGCCTCCAAGATCCCAGGTCTGCCCGAGGATGCAGGCGGCATTGGGAATGGCCTAGGCACAAAACCTAGAGGCTTTGGTCTGGATTGCCAGGGCCAAAAACAGACCCAGGAACATGACCACACACAGGAGAGCTGAAAGATAGCCACGAGAGCTCCTGGCCTCCAGAGGCTCAGTGCTGGCTGGGATGTAGGAGGGCACCTCATCCGGCAAGGGTGGTCATTGGGTTACCTGGACATTTAGTGTGCTTGCTCCACATCCATATCGACTCTGCAGAGAGACTCTCTCAGCTCCTTGTTCAAGGAACATGGAGAACCTCACACTGCTGTCCTCCTCCATAGACGTCAGCATCCCATACAAGGGAACCTGCAACCTAGTTCCTGTCCTATTCTCATCTGTCACCCATACCTGTCCCTGCCCTTCTGGACTGCATGCTGCCACCTGACACACAGACTCCCTCAGACATGGCAGTGGACAAGCTGCTGCACTCGCTCATCTCAGCTCCAGCCCTTCACACTGACCTCTCCCTTCTTGATTCCCATCTATCCTCCTGATCATCCAGAAGCTCCAAATTCAAGAGGGCATGAGTAGTCCATGGTATTGGACCAGTGTCTGCTCCCCACCCAGGTGTAAGCACCACGGGACACCCCTGCTCCCAGGCTTACCAGAACACTCTTGGCCATCTCTGGACTTTGTGTTTCTAAGTGGACACGAATTAAGCAGGTGTCTCCCACCTGCTTGTGGGAAAGCGGCCTGGAGGACTTGCAGGTTGATTCTGAGAACTGTGGGGGATGGAACATCAGCAAACCCAGAAACAGAAAGCCACCCGAGACTGTCAGTTGGCTCTATGGGCTTCCAGCAAATATGTCCAGGTGCTGAGGCTTCTTATTTCCTCAGGTCGGAGTGGAATGGCAGCACATGCACAGCTTGAATAAGGTAGGTGTTTACCTCCTTTCCCTTGACCTGGGGGCGTTTCCTCACCATGAAATATTGTATTCCCAGATTCATGGACAGACACACGAGTGAGTGGTCAGAGACCTTGATTTCTGCAGAGCGAAGTGGAGAGAATTGTTAGGTGGCACTCAAGGATTATACCACAAAACACCCACAACCCCTGAGAGTCTCCGCCAGGCCCATCACACTTTGGTATTTTGGGGCCAAGGCCCACTTTCTCTTGGCTGTCAGTTATCCTGAGCCCACTGTGGATCATATCTCCCCACTGTCTGATTGTCCTACTTACTCTCATCCTCAGACATCATATACAGCAGCTCAAAGTTGTCCACATCCCCATGCTGCAACGAATTTTGGTCCAAGGCCCTGCAGATGAGGCTTGTCACCATCTCCTGAAAGGTCACCTGGATCAGGGTGGGACAAATGTCATCAGAGAATGGCTTTTAGAAGAGCTACCCAGAAGACTGTGGTCAAACATTCAGGAGAAATTTCAGCTACATATACAAGGGCACAATCTTGTTATCCTGCTACCTGAGTGTGTCCTCCATATACCACCTGGGTTCTTGCAATGTGCTACTAGAACAATCCTGGTACAAATATCTGCCTGTACCTGCCATCTCCCCTCCCCCTGGGGAGCCACATTCCACTCATGTCAAAGGACCAAACTGCCTATGCACAGACACACTCTCATCTCACTGAGATGAGAGCAATGGGGCAGGGATCTGCGCACCAAGTGTGATCTGGGATGCAGGCTGCCTTTGTGGGTGATAGAGGCAGATGCACTGAAAATTTGGGTCCTGACTGCCACGACACAAAACAGACTCAGATACAAGAGTGTGCACTTGAGTGCTTCATGATAGCTTTGAGAGGCCCTGGCCTCTGGAAGCTCGGTGCGGGTCTGGTTGTAATGATGTACTTGACTCAGCACTGGCAGTCACTGAACATGTCTCCTCTGCAGCTGGACACCTGCAGCATTAGCGTGTCTACTGCACATCCATAGAAATTCTGCCAAGAACCCCTTTAGCTCCGTATTTACATACATGCAAAGCCTAACATTCCGAAGCTTTGGCATGACCCCCCAGGTGATCCCGACCCCACATTCCTACACCTAGTCATGCTAAGGAGGTTCTCTTCCCTGCCACCAGGAACACATCCCCTCCTACACATGTGACAAGTCACTGCCACCTCCTCTGCTCCAACTTCACTCATTGAGAATACCAAGTTCTAGGCACTGCAGCCTGCACCCTGGACATATCTCTGCCTTCATCTGTCCACAGCACTTCCGTCTGCACTTCCGGCCTGCAAAACCCACAATACACAGGCCCACTCACCACTGAAGCTGGGCATGCTGATGCTCTCCCTCCTCAGGTCAAGCCCTTAAGACGGACCTTTCTCTTCTTTGTTTCCCACCATAGCCCTGGGGTTGGCTGTGTCTCCTGCCTTCCACTGTGTGGACACCCAGGAGGCAGCCCTGCTGTCGGGCTTACCGGGATGCGCTTTGTCTCCCTCAGGCTCTGTCCCTCTAGGAGGACGTGAACAATGCGGCTGTCTTCCACCTGCTCGCTGGAGTGAAGCAGTGAGGAGCTGCTACTCACAGCTGCTGGGGTCCTGGATGCCACTGCCACAGAAGGTTCCAAGAAATGTGGGGGATGACAACATCAGCAAAGCCCAGCAACTGCACCCCACCCAGCCTGGCAGTTGGCTCTGTGGGCATTCTACAACATCCATCCAGAACCTGAGGTTCTTGTCCCCTTGGAGGATGTGGAGTGGCACCAGGAGTAAAGACTGAAGAAGGTGGCTGTTTTGGGAACAAGAGATCCAGCACCTGCTGGGTGGGGATGAAATCCCAGGAGATTAACCCCATGTTGCTGCTGAAATGTAGGTTCCTCCCACAAATGACAGGCAGGAGCTCATTCCTAAGCTGGTCCTGCCTGTAAGGTTCAAGGCTCTGAACCCTGAAGGGCTCCTCCGTGTTCTGATCATTTTCACCCTGGGTTGGGACCAAGAATGGTGGGTTCAAAATGGAAATGGTGACAAACAGAAAAATGACTTGTGCCAATACACTAGAGTCAAAGCACAATGGGACAGTTCCCATCAGTACAAACACACACACACACACACACACACACACACACACAGAGTCAGAATAGGAGTCCTGGGCCATTCATCAGGGATCAGACTAGAGGGCCTGCTGGGCTCACCTGCCCTGTGCTACTCACTGTTACTCTTGAGCTCCTCTGCGACAATCGCCAGAGGCTCTGGCGTCTAAGATGAAGCCTCACCCAGTGTATCCACAAAAGGGCTAGTTGGCCCCCCTGAGATTCCTGGGAGCCTGAGGCTCGGCATTGTCTGCAACCACAGGAGAACATCCTTCTCCCTCCAGTGGCTCCAACCAAGTGAGCTCGGATGGCTTGGTCAGTGAAGTGGGTGCCTGGATACCAGGGTTCCATGTTCTGTTTGATCCATTGTCAAGGCAATGATGTCATTTCCTGTGCCCATACCTGAGCCTCTTTTCACATAAGACCACTTTCAACAGCCCTATGGGCTGCCGATTTCTCCTCCATGCCTACCCATCTCAGGTGCGCAGGTGTTCACCAACAACTACCCAAACATCCCCACCAGCATCTGCCCTGCTTGGTGCCACTAGAGTTCCAGCTTGGAGCCTTCAAAAATGCATTCACAACCAGTCCTTCCCTCTCAGCAGCTTTTGGACCCTGGTCCCATCATTGTGCAACTCATGGTGTGCCCAGTCTTTTCTGGAAAGTAGGGTAGCATCTAATCTCTAGGGTTTATTGTGTCTATTGGCCCATAACACCCTCTGTTCTCTCTGAAACCAGAGATGGGACTCACAGGTGGCTAAAGCACAAATGTAGAGATGGGATAATCACAAGAAAGGGAGAGACAAAGAATGCACCCTAACTCAATCAGGCCTGTGTCCCACACAGGGACATGGCCAATGTCCGTCCCATCGTGGCTGCAGTTCCCTCTCTACACCATGGCAAGTTGGAGGGGACTGAGATGCAGAGGCTGCTCCCCTCTGCCATACAACTTCCCAAGGCTTCTCCTAAGATTTCAAAAGGGCCAAGTGTGTCTAGTGTTGGGGTCTCACAGAGACTCCGAGGTACCACAGCATCCTGCTGCCCAGAACCGGTTCACCCCTCACCTCAAGGGGGCTCAGCCTCTGGATTCATGGGAATTGAAGTGGGTACAGGTGATGGGATATCACCTCCAAGACTGAGTTATGCCAAGTCCATGACCCCTGTCTGCATCCCTGTCTCCAGCACCACTCCCCCCTCTCTCTTTCCTCCTCAGAGCAAACAAATCCATTTAGCAAGTGTGTCCTGTGATAAAGACATGACGGTCACCCATCCTCTCATTACAAAAACACTGAGGCTCAGCCAACATGGATCCTACAGGGAACACAGGCATAAACTCAGACTCCGATCCTCCCAGCCGAGCCTCAGTGGAGCCTGGACTCCCAGCCTCCTGAGTCAAGGAAACAGAGGTTCCTAGCCGAGCCACCTTGGATGCAGCCGCACACAAACTGAACTCATCAATGCCCCTTGCTCTCAGTTGTGAGTAAGAGGGGAAGTGGTGTTTCACAACCCTGGACATCAAGTGCAGTCTCCAGGCTTTGGGGTGTGCCCTGGCCTCTGTCTATCTGCCCAGGCTCTCCAACCCACACTGGCCTCTTACCCAACCTCCTCCTAGGGCCAAACTCAATCCTGCCTCTCAATTTCTGCTGCCTTCCCCAACACACTGCTCCCCAAAATGAGCAGGGCTGGCTCTCGGTTATCATGCTGGTGCCAGCAGCAATGCCACCCCACTGACATAATTCTGAGTCCCAACCTAGGCACTCCAGCTGTCTTTGCCACACCTGGCCTGTTTGGGCTCTGGCTCTTGCTCTTTTCTTTCATGTGCATGTGTTTTGAGGTTTTGAGTTTCTCCCACTGCAGAACTGCAGCTGTGGCAGGGTAGAGCTCATGAGGGTGACATTCTGAGCCACATCCAATCCCATCAGGACTGTTCACTGGGGTGACTGCTGGAACACAGTGATGAGTGAATACATGGGAGGTGGTTGGACCCACCTTGCCTCTGAGTGGCTTCCTTTCAGGACAGGAATGTAGGCATGGGAGCCCCTGGCGTGGGATGCTTTGCACAAGGCGTGACCATGGGCTCTCTTTCCTGGCAAAAATGGCTCCACTCAGCATGGAGAGCACTGTCATTCCTGGTGGCTAACAACAGCCCTGGACCCCAGAAAGGAACCCACACTCAAGATTAACGTCTGAGTGTGCGTGTCCTCGAGGAAATGAGGTCTCCTGATCCCAGGTGCAAAGGGGTAAGTCCTCTAACTCCAGGGGCCATGAAGGGACATCTGAGTTTCCCTCGTCCTTCTTTCCCTCTCTAACTAACCACAGTTAGGACCCTGGCCTCATTCCCCAGTGAGGATCATTAGGCTCCATAAAGGACAGTCTCTAAGATGCTCAGTGGACCAACACCCTCTGCACAACCCATAACCCTATTCACCCAAGAGGCAAGAGGATTTCTATTCAGGAAAACCAGGAAAGGGAGAGCCTTTCTCAAGGACACAAGGACATTAGTGAGTGAGGGAGTGATTAATGGATGGAGAACTATTTCCAACACCAACTTCCAGGAGCATATATGGCCCCCTGGAGAATTCTGCAGTGTGTTGGTGATTAAGGAGAACGTGTGAATTCAGGGGTCACTAGGTCCTCTCAGCCATAAGGAGGGAAACTGCCATAAAGGAACTAGGACAAGGGTGCGAGGAATGCTCACTGGTGGGAGATCGGAAGGAAGGAAAGTGTACTCATTAGAAAAGTGTCGCCTGAAAATTCTTAGCCAGCCAAAAGCCGTGCGAACTTGTGTGGGAAAAGAGTCTTTGCACAGTGATGAAGCTAAGAGCTCACATGATGGAACACAGCATCAACTGGGACCAAATCCAATATCTGATATTCTTGTAGGAAGAGGAGAGTCTGGACCCAGATACCAGGGAGACTGGGGGATACCGGATATGTGAGGTTGGAGCCAGGGCGGGATGCCCATATGGGAACCACAGATCGTGGGCAGCAATAGGAGAGTGGGCAAGGGCTGGGAGAGTTGGGGAGACAGTCCCCTTGAAACCTGGGAGGGGTTATGGCACTGGGACAGCCCAACACCTACTGTGTTGAGCCTCTGGAGCTCAACGGAAGACACTTCCTCTGTTGTCGGCCACCCAGTTAACAGAGTTTGGTTGCAGCAGCCTAGGACCCAGCTGAAGGTCTGAGCATGTTGGCCATGCAGGTTGGATCTGGACCACAGACACCCTCATCAGAGATTGTAGGGTCTCAGCCCTGAGGCAAGACAGGCACTAAGTCAGGCCAGGTGGGGAAACGGATAGGCACACACTCTGGGGGCTGGTGCCTGTGTTACTGGGAGCACTTCTGATCGCAATTCCCTGATCTGCTGCCAACACAGGCTACAGAGGAGGGTACAGAAACACAGACCACGGATCTGCCCCACTCAGTGGGCCCAGGCCAACACCACACCCAGCAGCCTCGTGCCATACCCAATGAGTCTCGAAGCGGCCCCCTCTTCCCATCCTGAGAGCTCTTCCCTTCCTCATGTGCCAATAGCTCCCTACTGTCACTGGCAATATCTACTCTGTGAGATGTCAACATCCGTGGGTACTGTTCTCTCATCCCAGGACAGTGTGGTCCCACACACCCTGGTGAAATGGGCCACCTGGAGGCTGGACCTGGAGGTTGTTGAGGCTGAATGGCAGCGGTGGTCCTCTGGCACTTAATATTATTTAAGTTAAAAAAAAAAAAAAAAAAAAAAAAAAACAAAAAACGGGTCTTGGTGCTCAAAAATGTTTGATTTGCATATTCTCATCCCCTAACCCCAATATTTTCATTATTTCCTCACATATGAAGTCTTACTAGCATAAAGGTAATTTCGTATTAAACAAAGTGGATTGAAATAACATTGGTAAAAATAATCAATCACCATACTTTCAATTTTTGTTCTGCTTTCCTATTTGAAACCACTTGGATACAAGAGAACAGAGGACAGACTCATGGAAATGCTTGAAATGACAAGAAGCTCCCACTCAAGCTCAGCATTCAGTCCTGGACAGGGTAAGACCAGGCCACTTTGACATCTGTGCCAAAGAGTCTACCAGACAGAATCCTCTGACTGATCCCTGACTGAGCCATAGGAACTGGCTAGAAAAGCCTTCACATCCTCAATACATTCTTCACGTCAGAATACTTGACAACCATTGATATCCATCTCTCGTTAACTTGCTCCCCAGCCAACCATTCTTCAACAAATTCAAAGGAGTAACTCATGCAAGCACACAGAAAGGGGTGTTCACTACACACATCCATGTGCGAAAAAGACAACTGGTATTTCTTGTTTGGGCTATTTCAAATGAAATCCCTTCTGCATGACCTCCACAAACCAAAGGAAAATATTTGTGAAATTCCCACGTAGAAGACAAGATACACTTGCCAAGGAGGCAGTGGCAAGAATTTTGACACTCCAAATGTAGAGTGTGTGTTTAGGAAGCAGTCACAGTTTCCATGAGAGAGTCCCATGAAATCAATTAGGAAGATCCATGCTCTAGCCCTACCATGCAAGTGATGTGACTTGAAAGAGTCACTTAGTCTTAGTAACCATCATCACTAACAACTAAGTCAATGAATAAAGGTCCTCAGGTGCCAAGCTACAAAATGTGGGATGAGCATGGATGAGGATGGGTGGGAGAAGTCTCCAACTCTAACACAATTAGGGAAGGATGTGCTGACCTCAAGTGGCTGGGGGGCTGGGATCCTGCCACAGAGGGGGATTCCAAACCTCACATCCCCTGACCCAGGCCAGAAGACCAGGTAGAGTCCAAGGACCCTGGGGTGGCCCAATGGCAATAAAGGTCAAAAGGAACTAGGGATCTGCCTGGTCCCTCAATCCCCTACTCTGAGCAGGGCTGCATGACGAGGCCAGAGGCCATCCACAGCAATCTGCCTTTACAGGAAAAGAGGGACTGCAGGCTGCCTCTGGCTCACTGAATCAGGGTGGTGTTTTCATAAAGCAAGACCACTTCCTCACACTTGACCAGCAGCTCATGTGTTGACAGCACAATGACTGACTTGACTCAGGCCCTGATGAATGAAATAGAAAATTCATAGCAAACCCATCTTTAGCTCTTCCACATCATCAGGGGCTCTGATTCAATTCCGTCCAGAAAGGTGTCTGAAATGATTTCTAAACATGCTGGGGACTCACCTCTGTGTGGAACTTTTCAGGAAAAAGGGGATCAAATCTCATGAAGCAACTCTTCTCTCTTCTAGCCCATGGGCAATGCAAGGAACCTGCATGATACCAGAGGCTCACTTCTCTCTTCTCGTGTCTTCTGGAAAGGATTCGTTAATGCTTCCTGCAAGGTGAAGCAGAAGCCTGCATCCCCAGCTGCACAGAAGTGTTTTAGGGCAGTGTCTCCCTTAAAACCCAAAAATAAAAAAACAGGTCATTCAACAGGCACATGGATTCGAGTACATGTTCAATGATCCCTCCTCCCTGGAGCCTTCCACATGCCCATCTTCCACATTCACAGAGCAATGCTTGGCCATTCTCAAGACCAGGAGACCATGATGCTCCTCACCAGGAAGTCAATAAGGAACATGAAGAGAGCAGCATGGATTGCAGAAGGTGGCACATCAAGGATCTTCAGCTCTGCTGCTAGAACACAAGAGCTTAACTTCAGTATTGACTTTTTGCCAACTACCAAGTACGATAGCAGTGTCAAGCCCAATATGCAGATATGCAAGTAGTAGGTGACACCCCGCATCCATTCACAAAAGTGGGCAACATCTGCATCAGAACAAGGAAGTATCTTACCCTTACTCATAAAAATCATCAGAAACAAAATAAAATGGATGCAAGACTTCTCATTTCACTATTAGGTAGCTGTTGGAATTCCCTATTAAATAATACCTCCTCCAAAATAAAAAGTATCTCAGACATGTGTCAACTATTCAATGGATGACATTTTAAAAACTATGGACTTTACTTAATATTTATGTATGCTATATCCCTGCCTAAGGCTCTATGAGAAAGGAGCACATAGAATTGGATCTTTGAAAATCTCACATTTGCTGATAAATATTACTGCTGATCTCAGGCATGGCGAAGTGAAAAGTGGGACTTTGGATATTCCAAGAATGCTATGTTGTGGGATTGGTGTCCCTGATTCATACATAGCATATGGTTTCTATGAAATCCAGTGAGGGAGCAGGAGTAACGAAGCTGATTGCACAGATGACCTCAGGGAATACTGACAGATAGGCCAAATGAAAAATATGCTCCAGCTAACCATTGGTATTTGGGCTTCTGATCCCAGTCCTGTTTTTAAAAAAGGTGCAGACAGGCAGTGTTCATTAAAAACTGTCTACCATGTAAAAGTGGGTAATTTAAATGGCATCTAGTTACACATCTGATAGAATGGTCTGGCAACATATGAATTTCATTCTAACAACAACAACAACAACAAAACATAGAAAATGAGACATAAAGATAAAACCTTGTCTTCACCAGGATGCCTAAAAATAGGTTTTATTTGGCTCATGCCAATAAATAACTTTCAATAGAATTTCTGATTTCTGAATGAATCCATTCAACTTCATACTGCACAGATCACAAGGTTTTCTTTACAGAATATTCTCTTCTTCTTCTTAAAGCCTCACATAGAAAATGTCTCACAGGACATAGGAGGGGAATGACCCAAAGGATGAGAGAATGGCTGGAACCGTTCTCAAATGTGCCCATGTATCCTAAAGTTTGAAGGCATCTAATTGTACTCTAAAACAATTATGAACCTATTCGATCCATTATTAATAAATATCACCACTTTACCACTTGAACCAAATCACAGAAAATTGGAAACAGATGATCATTGGCTTTGATACCTTTACTTCTGTTTCATTACTCAGAGTCGATCAACTCTATACTTCAAGTGACACAGATTTATTACAGAATGCCTAAGATCCTAAGGATCTATTTTAGCTCAGCCCATGGTATTGCTTCATTATTTTATTATTTTGTAAGTAATAAAATATAACTTCATGTTGGATGATATATTCAAGCCATGAATATATCATCCAACATTGTTCTTCCCAAAATATTAGCCCAATTTCTGCGCGTGCTCACTTACTGTTCAGGAATTTTACTAATTGTTTGAAGGTTCTAGAGGACCTGTTAGACTCCTAATGGACAAACCATACAACATACTCCAGAGAACGGACGAGTGCCATAAGAAGAAAATAAGGTCAGCCTACAGCAATGGGCAGCTGCCTGCCCTCGGCTGGGAGGAGCCCTGGCCATGGCACCAGGGCTGCTGGGCAGCAGAAGCCTCCACAGCCCTGCAGGGAGCCTGGAGCACAGCTCTGCCTAACCATGCTCAGCCCTGGACAGATGCACATGAGTTCCCATCACAGGCTCGAGTGTGACAGTCCCAGGTGCATGCCTGTCATGCCAGCCACCAGGGAGGCTGAGGCAAGAGGAACGTTTGAGGTCAGCCTTGGCAACTTAGACCCCGAGGCAAAGGGGAAATACTTTTACAGGGGTCTCTGAGGGTGTAGCTCAGGTAGGTCACTTGCCTCACAGTCTCAAGGCCCTGGGTTCAATCCCCAGAACCCACGTACACACAAAAAGTGAACTTGGAATATTGTTTAAAATGATGGGTCAGGTACACACAAGGACTTCAATATGACCTCTCAGAGGAGCTCAATTTGAGATCAGACTGAACAAAAGACCACCTGGACCATTGACTCAGTGTCTGAAACCCTCTGTGAGCATGGGAAGCACTGCTGGCAAGACACCAGAGGGCCAAAGCACTTGTGCCCCCTGCAGGGGCGTCTCTTGTCTACCGCCAAAGACTGTTCCCATCCTGGGGCAGCTGAGAGCAAGCTGGGCCTTGGAGCAAGGACTAGTGCTTTAGATATAGACTATGCAAGCAAGGGGCAATGTCTTTAATAAAACTAAAATTAAAAAGTCACATTGAAAAAAATTTAAAAAGAAGAAAATAAGGTCAAGTAGAGGAAGCCCATTTTCACAGGAAAAAATCCCCCAGTGAAAAGCATCAGAATAGATACCAAGAAAAATACCAACAAAAACAGTGTGCTCCCACTATGTATCTACTCAACATGCAAAAGTTAGAAAGCTAGATAATACAATCCTGGCCACAGATAGAGCTATGCAGAAGAGCCACCTGGCAGTGCTTAGTCAAAGAAGTAAACATGCACACTTTGACCTAGAAATTCCACCTGTGTGTAAACCAGGCGGTGCTTAAGCAGTTTCACAAGGGGACATGCACAGGGAAATTTATCCTCAGGTTCTTATAGAGTTGTCTGTGCTTACAGGGAGTTGATGGTTGTCAAGATGCCCACAGCTGCGAAAGTCAAAAGCTAAAAAAATAATAGATGCCAACCTGGATATATTAATAATCCCGTATCTATGATCACCTTCATAAGGTAGCTTCCCAACTTCTGTGTGGAAGTGTGTTTCTCCTTGGCCCTTACACTGTTGTGGAGACCACTAGGAGTTCAGCTTTGTGCAGGATCATCTGACCTGGACTTTTGGCAAGACCTGTACAGCCCTCACACATGCTCAGATCCTACAGGACTTTTCAGACCAGTCCAGACAACAGTAGGCATCCATTCATTGTCTGCACTCTACAGATTCCTAGATGCACGACATTCATTACCATCAAATGCAGAATTTTCATCAAAAACTAATATATATATCATTCCAATCTGAATCAAGAAAATCGGAAATATCCCCAAATCCAAAGAGTGGATCCCCATTGTGATGCTACAAGTTGAAAATTCCACAGCTGACCTCATGGGATGGTTCACAGTCAAAAGACAGCTGCATGAAAAATATTACATGACCTTCCTGCTATGTGAAAAGTGGCATGTGAAGTACACATGCATGTCTTCCTCAGACATGGGTTCATTTGCAAGACACCTTGTGCAATTGAAAATACTCCAAAAGGGGAGAAATCAGAACCATGTCTCCAAAGTATTTCAGCAGAGACCAACTCCATCTGTCTATCTATCTCTCAGTGAGTGTGTGTGCTCTTGTGTGTGTTTGTGTGTCTTTGTTTGTGTTTGTACCATCACAGCTGATACTTCATTGCCCCCATTGGAAAACTGACTCAGATAATGCCATCTGCCAAACTCCTAAAAACCAAAGTTCTTGCTGATAGAATGAAACATTCCTTCCTGTTGGTTTGGATGTGTCCTTTAGGAATCACTGCTACATTTAGTATACTCAAATCATCACAGTAGATCAGGTAACAAAAACATATATATTTTAAAATAATAATAATATATTAATGGAAACAACAAATACAGGATAGAGTAACAACTGTGTTACTAAACAAGGTCAAGGACAATGGCAAACTATAGATTCAAACTTTGAAGAAAATAGTAATCAATGTAAATATTCCTGGTCTGCCTCAGCCCCGCCCAGGCACACAGCAACAGAATGGTTTTGCAAGCATCCTCAGGAGGGCAGGAGCCTTCTTTGCAGGACGAGAGGGAGGTTGAGGCTCGATCCACCCATCATTCTTTTGGGAGAGGCTCCTTTTCCTCAGCACAAAGTTGGATTTTTTGTGAGGATTCTTGGCATAAAATACGTTGGCCTCTGCTGGAATCCTCAGCTCTGGGGAGAGAGGGGTGTACAAAAAGAAGGTGGCACTCAGGAGGTGCTCCCTAGGACACGCCAACATCTGAGAGCCTGTGCCAGAAAAGGCCAGAGCCACACACCTGAGAGCTCTCCAATTCAGCACCAATACCAACAAAGACAGCCTCCACAGTCCTCCCTGAGGAAGAACTAGGCAGAGCACTTCAACAGACCTAATGTCTGTTCCTACCGAAGGCTTTGGACTCCAGAATATCTCAGGTCCTCTTGCATCTGCCAAAGCACACCACTAGGGTTTGCATCTGAAATCTCCCACAAAAGGCTCCTGTGCCGAAGATTCAGTCCCCACATGAGCCATCTTCATAGGTGGGTTTGGAGGGAAGCATTGGATGGTGAGTGCTCTGATGTCAACATGAAATTCTCATTCAAGATGAATACACTACTGGGGGGTGGGAGGGACTGGAAGAAAGGTTGAGCATGGTTGGAGTAAGACCTAAACAGGGTTGTGCCCTGGGCAACAGTACCTTGTTCCTGTTGGCTCCACTGAATCCTCATTCTCCAAGGAGAGGTCCTCCCTCTCCATCTTTCTCTCTCTCCCTCTCTGCCAGCCTCGTTCTCTCTCTCCCAGTCTATGCCTTTGTGGCAAGGGCTGAGGAGCTCTCCACTGCCACACACTAGAGCTTTATGGACAGCCTCAGTGCACAACCAAAGAGAAAGCTATGAAACCCAGAGAAAAAAGGCCTAGGATTCCTCCTCTGAGTTATTTTCCTCAAGTATGGCCACAGTGAGGACAGGCTGACCAGCACGGATACCATGTTAGAGCCATGCTTCTGCGTTGGTGGAGCCCGCCTCCATGTGAACCAGGCTTCTGAGAATGGAGGCCACATTCCAAATACTGCCCTACTGAGAACAATGGTTCCAAAGACCAGCAAAGGGACTGCTTCCCTCCAACATGGTGTATGGCCCAGTGGTGCCATGACCCCGAGTGGGGGAATACAACAGCCGCTTCTCCTTCCTCTGAACATGTGTTTCCTGTCGCCCTCCTCTAACCTAGAGCCTGTTCTCCATCCCTTCTGGGTTGGATGTGGAGATCTCTGCTATGAATTTCTTAGGCTACCAAGGCCCCAGACAGACTTCCTCTTCCATAGACTCTACTAACCTAACAGTAGGTTAAGATAGGAGACAAGTGATCCTAGAACTCATAGGGATGGTGGTCTTCAGGGTACATAGGCTGGGATAATGGCTGCTGTGGTGTTTGGCTCACAAAAACCAACCAACCAACCAACGAAAAAGCGCTGGCATTATTATCAGATGAGCTCTGTGGCTACGTGCTCAGGAAGCCCTCATCTGACTTTAGTTAGGGATCACAACCTGGCTATTGTGATCACTCCTTGCCTAGTGGACTCAGGTGCGTAAGACCATGGAATTTATGCAAAAACAGATGATTCAGGCTGTCTCCCAGGCTGTGTTTTCTTCCCAATTTCATCCTGTTACTGCTTGCTAGAATCCTGGCAATGTTCTGCCCAGGCAGTGGTTTTTTGGTCACACAGAAGGCTTTCAATAGTACTGCTTCAGTCCACAAAATGCCAGTTCCCTCTTTAGCCCATGCATTCCCATGTTCCTTTGAAACCACTCCTATCCCAGACCATGAAAACATACTGCTCCTGGAGAGAGGCTTTCCTCCTCACTCCTCAAAGATGTCAGCTTTGGATGCCTGTTCATGTCCAGGGGAGGGCACCTGGTGGGGAGCCGCAATATCCACCGGGGTATACCATTGGACCTCAAGACCTTCCACCAGCAGAAGTGCAGTTGGCTTTGTGCACGAACCCAACACACCTGTTGGAGTGTTCTTGGGGGTCAGAGACTACTCTTTGTTGCTAAGAGTTGACCTGAGTCCACATCCTGACCCTTGCTCTCTGCTATCTGATTGTCTCACTTACTCTGACGGCGAGAGATGATTTGGCCCAGCTCATAATCCTCTGGAGTCTCCTCAGTAAGGAAGTGTAGGTCGAGGGCGCTGCGGATGACGACAGGAGCCCTATCGTGGCAGGTCACCTGGAGCAGCATGGGAGACAGGCCTTCAGGAAATGGGCCTTGAAGTGACTACTCAAGGACAGTGGGCAGGGGCATTCTGGAGGCACCTCCACTCTAAATACAAGGGCAACATCCATGACCCTACTACCCGAGGCTGACCTCCTGCTCATCGTGTGGGCTCTTCCCACAGGCTACTAGCCCAATCCTTGTACATAGGACTTCCTGGGCCTGCCATTGCTCTTTGTGGAGCTGCACTCCTCTCGGAGTGAAAGGACCCCACTACCTGCATACAGATGCAATCTCATCCCACAAGTTGGGAGGAATGGGACAATAGCCTCCAAGATCCCAGGTCTGCCCGAGGATGCAGGCGGCATTGGGAATGGCCTAGGCACAAAACCTAGAGGCTTTGGTCTGGATTGCCAGGGCCAAAAACAGACCCAGGAACATGACCACACACAGGAGAGCTGAAAGATAGCCACGAGAGCTCCTGGCCTCCAGAGGCTCAGTGCTGGCTGGGATGTAGGAGGGCACCTCATCCGGCAAGGGTGGTCATTGGGTTACCTGGACATTTAGTGTGCTTGCTCCACATCCATATCGACTCTGCAGAGAGACTCTCTCAGCTCCTTGTTCAAGGAACATGGAGAACCTCACACTGCTGTCCTCCTCCATAGACGTCAGCATCCCATACAAGGGAACCTGCAACCTAGTTCCTGTCCTATTCTCATCTGTCACCCATACCTGTCCCTGCCCTTCTGGACTGCATGCTGCCACCTGACACACAGACTCCCTCAGACATGGCAGTGGACAAGCTGCTGCACTCGCTCATCTCAGCTCCAGCCCTTCACACTGACCTCTCCCTTCTTGATTCCCATCTATCCTCCTGATCATCCAGAAGCTCCAAAT
Source organism: Urocitellus parryii (assembly GCF_045843805.1). Lineage (NCBI taxonomy): Eukaryota > Metazoa > Chordata > Mammalia > Rodentia > Sciuridae > Urocitellus > Urocitellus parryii. The sequence continues at coordinate 53,173,127 of NC_135548.1, read as the reverse complement.
TCAAGAGGGCATGAGTAGTCCATGGTATTGGACCAGTGTCTGCTCCCCACCCAGGTGTAAGCACCACGGGACACCCCTGCTCCCAGGCTTACCAGAACACTCTTGGCCATCTCTGGACTTTGTGTTTCTAAGTGGACACGAATTAAGCAGGTGTCTCCCACCTGCTTGTGGGAAAGCGGCCTGGAGGACTTGCAGGTTGATTCTGAGAACTGTGGGGGATGGAACATCAGCAAACCCAGAAACAGAAAGCCACCCCAGACTGTCAGTTGGCTCTATGGGCTTCCAGCAAATATTTCCAGGTGCTGAGGCTTCTTATTTCCTCAGGTCGGAGTGGAATGGCAGCACATGCACAGCTTGAATAAGGTAGGTGTTTACCTCCTTTCCCTTGACCTGGGGGCGTTTCCTCACCATGAAATATTGTATTCCCAGATTCATGGACAGACACACGAGTGAGTGGTCAGAGACCTTGATTTCTGCAGAGCGAAGTGGAGAGAATTGTTAGGTGGCACTCAAGGATTATACCACAAAACACCCACAACCCCTGAGAGTGTCCGCCAGGCCCATCACACTTTGGTATTTTGGGGCCAAGGCCCACTTTCTCTTGGCTGTCAGTTATCCTGAGCCCACTGTGGATCATGTCTCCCCACTGTCTGATTGTCCTACTTACTCTCATCCTCAGACATCATATACAGCAGCTCAAAGTTGTCCACATCCTCATGCTGCAACAAATTTTGGTCCAAGGCCCTGCAGATGAGGCTTGTCACCGTCTCCTGAAAGGTCACCTGGATCAGGGTGGGACAAATGTCATCAGAGAATGGCTTTTAGAAGAGCTACCCAGAAGACTGTGGTCAAACATTCAGGAGAAATCTCAGCTACATATACAAGGGCACAATCTTGTTATCCTGCTACCTGAGTGTGTCCTCCATATACCACCTGGGTTCTTGCAATGTGCTACTAGAACAATCCTGGTACAAATATCTGCCTGTACCTGCCATCACCCCTCCCCCTGGGGAGCCACATTCCACTCATGTCAAAGGACCAAACTGCCTATGCACAGACACACTCTCATCTCACTGAGATGAGAGCAATGGGCCAGGGATCTGCGCACCAAGTGTGATCTGGGATGTAGGCTGCCTTTGTGGGTGGAAGAGGCAGATGCACTGAAAATTTGGGTCCTGACTGCCACGACACAAAACAGACTCAGATACAAGAGTGTGCACTTGAGTGCTTCATGATAGCTTTGAGAGGCCCTGGCCTCTGGAAGCTCGGTGCGGGTCTGGTTGTAATGATGTACTTGACTCAGCACTGGCAGTCACTGAACATGTCTCCTCTGCAGCTGGACACCTGCAGCATTAGCGTGTCTACTGCACATCCATAGAAATTCTGCCAAGAACCCCTTTAGCTCCGTATTTACATACATGCAAAGCCTAACATTCCGAAGCTTTGGCATGACCCCCCAGGTGATCCCGACCCCAAATTCCTACACCTAGTCATGCTAAGGAGGTTCTCTTCCCTGCCACCAGGAACACATCCCCTCCTACACATGTGACAAGTCACTGCCACCTCCTCTGCTCCAACTTCACTCATTGAGAATACCAAGTTCTAGGCACTGCAGCCTGCACCCTGGACATATCTCTGCCTTCATCTGTCCACAGCACTTCCGTCTGCACTTCTGGCCTGCAAAACCCACAATACACAGGCCCACTCACCACTGAAGCTGGGCATGCTGATGCTCTCCCTCCTCAGGTCAAGCCCTTAAGACGGACCTCTCTCTTCTTTATTTCCCACCATAGCCCTGGGGTTGGCTGTGTCTCCTGCCTTCCACTGTGTGGACACCCAGGAGGCAGCCCTGCTGTCGGGCTTACCGGGATGCGCTTTGTCTCCCTCAGGCTCTGTCCCTCTAGGAGGACGTGAACAACGCGGCTGTCTTCCACCTGCTCGCTGGAGTGAAGCAGTGAGGAGCTGCTACTCACAGCTGCTGGGGTCCTGGATGCCACTGCCACAGAAGGTTCCAAGAACTGTGGGGGATGACAACATCAGCAAAGCCCAGCAACTGCACCCCACCCAGCCTGGCAGTTGGCTCTGTGGGCATTCTACAACATCCATCCAGAACCTGAGGTTCTTGTCCCCTTGGAGGATGTGGAGTGGCACCAGGAGTAAAGACTGAAGAAGGTGGCTGTTTTGGGAACAAGAGATCCAGCACCTGCTGGGTGGGGATGAAATCCCAGGAGATTAACCCCATGTTGCTGCTGAAATGTAGGTTCCTCCCACAAATGACAGGCAGGAGCTCATTCCTAAGCTGGTCCTGCCTGTAAGGTTCAAGGCTCTGAACCCTGAAGGGCTCCTCCGTGTTCTGATCATTTTCACCCTGGGTTGGGACCAAGAATGGTGGGTTCAAAATGGAAATGGTGACAAACAGAAAAATGACTTGTGCCAATACACTAGAGTCAAAGCACAATGGGACAGTTCCCATCAGTACAAACACACACACACACACACACACACACACACACACACACACACACAGAGTCAGAATAGGAGTCCTGGGCCATTCATCAGGGATCAGACTAGAGGGCCTGCTGGGCTCACCTGCCCTGTGCTACTCACTGTTACTCTTGAGCTCCTCTGCGACAATCGCCAGAGGCTCTGGCGTCTAAGATGAAGCCTCACCCAGTGTATCCACAAAAGGGCTAGTTGGCCCCCCTGAGATTCCTGGGAGCCTGAAGCTCGGCATTGTCTGCAACCACAGGAGAACATCCTTCTCCCTCCAGTGGCTCCAACCAAGTGAGCTCGGATGGCTTGGTCAGTGAAGTGGGTGCCTGGATACCAGGGTTCCATGTTCTGTTTGATCCATTGTCAAGGCAATGATGTCATTTCCTGTGCCCATACCTGAGCCTTTTTTCACATAAGACCACTTTCAACAGCCCTATGGGCTGCCGATTTCTCCTCCATGCCTACCCATCTCAGGTGCGCAGGTGTTCACCAACAACTACCCAAACATCCCCACCAGCATCTACCCTGCTTGGTGCCACTAGAGTTCCAGCTTGGAGCCTTCAAAAATGCATTCACAACCAGTCCTTCCCTCTCAGCAGCTTTTGGACCCTGGTCCCATCATTGTGCAACTCATGGTGTGCCCAGTCTTTTCTGGAAAGTAGGGTAGCATCTAATCTCTAGGGTTTATTGTGTCTATTGGCCCATAACACCCTCTGTTCTCTCTGAAACCAGAGATGGGACTCACAGGTGGCTAAAGCACAAATGTAGAGATGGGATAATCACAAGAAAGGGAGAGACAAAGAATGCACCCTAACTCAATCAGGCCTGTGTCCCACACAGGGACATGGCCAATGTCCGTCCCATCGTGGCTGCAGTTCCCTCTCTACACCATGGCAAGTTGGAGGGGACTGAGATGCAGAGGCTGCTCCCCTCTGCCATACAACTTCCCAAGGCTTCTCCTAAGATTTCAAAAGGGCCAAGTGTGTCTAGTGTTGGGGTCTCACAGAGACTCCGAGGTACCACAGCATCCTGCTGCCCAGAACCGGTTCACCCCTCACCTCAAGGGGGCTCAGCCTCTGGATTCATGGGAATTGAAGTGGGTACAGGTGATGGGATATCACCTCCAAGACTGAGTTATGCCAAGTCCATGACCCCTGTCTGCATCCCTGTCTCCAGCACCACTCCCCCCTCTCTCTTTCCTCCTCAGAGCAAACAAATCCATTTAGCAAGTGTGTCCTGTGATAAAGACATGACGGTCACCCATCCTCTCATTACAAAAACACTGAGGCTCAGCCAACATGGATCCTACAGGGAACACAGGCATAAACTCAGACTCCGATCCTCCCAGCCGAGCCTCAGTGGAGCCTGGACTCCCAGCCTCCTGAGTCAAGGAAACAGAGGTTCCTAGCCGAGCCACCTTGGATGCAGCCGCACACAAACTGAACTCATCAATGCCCCTTGCTCTCAGTTGTGAGTAAGAGGGGAAGTGGTGTTTCACAACCCTGGACATCAAGTGCAGTCTCCAGGCTTTGGGGTGTGCCCTGGCCTCTGTCTATCTGCCCAGGCTCTCCAACCCACACTGGCCTCTTACCCAACCTCCTCCTAGGGCCAAACTCAATCCTGCCTCTCAATTTCTGCTGCCTTCCCCAACACACTGCTCCCCAAAATGAGCAGGGCTGGCTCTCGGTTATCATGCTGGTGCCAGCAGCAATGCCACCCCACTGACATAATTCTGAGTCCCAACCTAGGCACTCCAGCTGTCTTTGCCACACCTGGCCTGTTTGGGCTCTGGCTCTTGCTCTTTTCTTTCATGTGCATGTGTTTTGAGGTTTTGAGTTTCTCCCACTGCAGAACTGCAGCTGTGGCAGGGTAGAGCTCATGAGGGTGACATTCTGAGCCACATCCAATCCCATCAGGACTGTTCACTGGGGTGACTGCTGGAACACAGTGATGAGTGAACACATGGGAGGTGGTTGGACCCACCTTGCCTCTGAGTGGCTTCCTTTCAGGACAGGAATGTAGGCATGGGAGCCCCTGGCGTGGGATGCTTTGCACAAGGCGTGACCATGGGCTCTCTTTCCTGGCAAAAATGGCTCCACTCAGCATGGAGAGCACTGTCATTCCTGGTGGCTAACAACAGCCCTGGACCCCAGAAAGGAACCCACACTCAAGATTAACGTCTGAGTGTGCGTGTCCTCGAGGAAATGAGGTCTCCTGATCCCAGGTGCAAAGGGGTAAGTCCTCTAACTCCAGGGGCCATGAAGGGACATCTGAGTTTCCCTCGTCCTTCTTTCCCTCTCTAACTAACCACAGTTAGGACCCTGGCCTCATTCCCCAGTGAGGATCATTAGGCTCCATAAATGACAGTCTCTAAGTTGCTCAGTGGACCAACACCCTCTGCACAACCCATAACCCTATTCACCCAAGAGGCAAGAGGATTTCTATTCAGGAAAACCAGGAAAGGGAGAGCCTTTCTCAAGGACACAAGGACATTAGTGAGTGAGGGAGTGATTAATGGATGGAGAACTATTTCCAACACCAACTTCCAGGAGCATATATGGCCCCCTGGAGAATTCTGCAGTGTGTTGGTGATTAAGGAGAACGTGTGAATTCAGGGGTCACTAGGTCCTCTCAGCCATAAGGAGGGAAACTGCCATAAAGGAACTAGGACAAGGGTGCGAGGAATGCTCACTGGTGGGAGATCGGAAGGAAGGAAAGTGTACTCATTAGAAAAGTGTCGCCTGAAAATTCTTAGCCAGCCAAAAGTCGTGGGAACTTGTGTGGGAAAAGAGTCTTTGCACAGTGATGAAGCTAAGAGCTCACATGATGGAACACAGCATCAACTGGGACCAAATCCAATATCTGATATTCTTGTAGGAAGAGGAGAGTCTGGACCCAGATACCAGGGAGACTGGGGGATACCGGATATGTGAGGTTGGAGCCAGGGCGGGATGCCCATATGGGAACCACAGATCGTGGGCAGCAATAGGAGAGTGGGCAAGGGCTGGGAGAGTTGGGGAGACAGTCCCCTTGAAACCTGGGAGGGGTTATGGCACTGGGACAGCCCAACACCTACTGTGTTGAGCCTCTGGAGCTCAACGGAAGACACTTCCTCTGTTGTCGGCCACCCAGTTAACAGAGTTTGGTTGCAGCAGCCTAGGACCCAGCTGAAGGTCTGAGCATGTTGGCCATGCAGGTTGGATCTGGACCACAGACACCCTCATCAGAGATTGTAGGGTCTCAGCCCTGAGGCAAGACAGGCACTAAGTCAGGCCAGGTGGGGAAACTGATAGGCACACACTCTGGGGGCTGGTGCCTGTGTTACTGGGAGCACTTCTGATCGCAATTCCCTGATCTGCTGCCAACACAGGCTACAGAGGAGGGTACAGAAACACAGACCACGGATCTGCCCCACTCAGTGGGCCCAGGCCAACACCACACCCAGCAGCCTCGTGCCATACCCAATGAGTCTCGAAGCGGCCCCCTCTTCCCATCCTGAGAGCTCTTCCCTTCCTCATGTGCCAATAGCTCCCTACTGTCACTGGCAATATCTACTCTGTGAGATGTCAACATCCGTGGGTACTGTTCTCTCATCCCAGGACAGTGTGGTCCCACACACCCTGGTGAAATGGGCCACCTGGAGGCTGGACCTGGAGGTTGTTGAGGCTGAATGGCAGCGGTGGTCCTCTGGCACTTAATATTATTTAAGTTAAAAAAAAAACAAAAACAAAAACAAAAACAAAAAACGGGTCTTGGTGCTCAAAAATGTTTGATTTGCATATTCTCATCCCCTAACCCCAATATTTTCATTATTTCCTCACATATGAAATCTTACTAGCATAAAGGTAATTTCGTATTAAACAAAGTGGATTGAAATAACATTGGAAAAAATAATCAATCACCATACTTTCAATTTTTGTTCTGCTTTCCTATTAGAAACCACTTGGATACAAGAGAACAGAGGACAGACTCATGGAAATGCTTGAAATGACAAGAAGCTCCCACTCAAGCTCAGCATTCAGTCCTGGACAGGGTAAGACCAGGCCACTTTGACATCTGTGCCAAAGAGTCTACCAGACAGAATCCTCTGACTGATCCCTGACTGAGCCATAGGAACTGGCTAGAAAAGCCTTCACATCCTCAATACATTCTTCACGTCAGAATACTTGACAACCATTGATATCCATCTCTCGTTAACTTGCTCCCCAGCCAACCATTCTTCAACAAATTCAAAGGAGTAACTCATGCAAGCACACAGAAAGGGGTGTTCACTACACACATCCATGTGCGAAAAAGACAACTGGTATTTCTTGTTTGGGCTATTTCAAATGAAATCCCTTCTGCATGACCTCCACAAACCAAAGGAAAATATTTGTGAAATTCCCACGTAGAAGACAAGATACACTTGCCAAGGAGGCAGTGGCAAGAATTTTGACACTCCAAATGTAGAGTGTGTGTTTAGGAAGCAGTCACAGTTTCCATGAGAGAGTCCCATGAAATCAATTAGGAAGATCCATGCTCTAGCCCTACCATGCAAGTGATGTGACTTGAAAGAGTCACTTAGTCTTAGTAACCATCATCACTAACAACTAAGTCAATGAATAAAGGTCCTCAGGTGCCAAGCTACAAAATGTGGGATGAGCATGGATGAGGATGGGTGGGAGAAGTCTCCAACTCTAACACAATTAGGGAAGGATGTGCTGACCTCAAGTGGCTGGGGGGGCTGGGATCCTGCCACAGAGGGGGATTCCAAACCTCACATCCCCTGACCCAGGCCAGAAGACCAGGTAGAGTCCAAGGACCCTGGGGTGGCCCAATGGCAATAAAGGTCAAAAGGAACTAGGGATCTGCCTGGTCCCTCAATCCCCTACTCTGAGCAGGGCTGCATGACGAGGCCAGAGGCCATCCACAGCAATCTGCCTTTACAGGAAAACAGGGACTGCAGGCTGCCTCTGGCTCACTGAATCAGGGTGGTGTTTTCATAAAGCAAGACCACTTCCTCACACTTGACCAGCAGCTCATGTGTTGACAGCACAATGACTGACTTGACTCAGGCCCTGATGAATGAAATAGAAAATTCATAGCAAACCCATCTTTAGCTCTTCCACATCATCAGGGGCTCTGATTCAATTCCGTCCAGAAAGGTGTCTGAAATGATTTCTAAACATGCTGGGGACTCACCTCTGTGTGGAACTTTTCAGGAAAAAGGGGATCAAATCTCATGAAGCAACTCTTCTCTCTTCTAGCCCATGGGCAATGCAAGGAACCTGCATGATACCAGAGGCTCACTTCTCTCTTCTCGTGTCTTCTGGAAAGGATTCGTTAATGCTTCCTGCAAGGTGAAGCAGAAGCCTGCATCCCCAGCTGCACAGAAGTGTTTTAGGGCAGTGTCTCCCTTAAAACCCAAAAATAAAAAAAACAGGTCATTCAACAGGCACATGGATTCGAGTACATGTTCAATGATCCCTCCTCCCTGGAGCCTTCCACATGCCCATCTTCCACATTCACAGAGCAATGCTTGGCCATTCTCAAGGCCAGGAGACCATGATGCTCATCACCAGGAAGTCAATAAGGAACATGAAGAGAGCAGCATGGATTGCAGAAGGTGGCACATCAAGGATCTTCAGCTCTGCTGCTAGAACACAAGAGCTTAACTTCAGTATTGACTTTTTGCCAACTACCAAGTACGATAGCAGTGTCAAGCCCAATATGCAGATATGCAAGTAGTAGGTGACACCCCGCATCCATTCACAAAAGTGGGCAACATCTGCATCAGAACAAGGAAGTATCTTACCCTTACTCATAAAAATCATCAGAAACAAAATAAAATGGATGCAAGACTTCTCATTTCACTATTAGGTAGCTGTTGGAATTCCCTATTAAATAATACCTCCTCCAAAATAAAAAGTATCTCAGACATGTGTCAACTATTCAATGGATGACATTTTAAAAACTATGGACTTTACTTAATATTTATGTATGCTATATCCCTGCCTAAGGCTCTATGAGAAAGGAGCACATAGAATTGGATCTTTGAAAATCTCACATTTGCTGATAAATATTACTGCTGATCTCAGGCATGGCGAAGTGAAAAGTGGGACTTTGGATATTCCAAGAATGCTATGTTGTGGGATTGGTGTCCCTGATTCATACATAGCATATGGTTTCTATGAAATCCAGTGAGGGAGCAGGAGTAACGAAGCTGATTGCACAGATGACCTCAGGGAATACTGACAGATAGGCCAAATGAAAAATATGCTCCAGCTAACCATTGGTATTTGGGCTTCTGATCCCAGTCCTGTTTTTAAAAAAGGTGCAGACAGGCAGTGTTCATTAAAAACTGTCTACCATGTAAAAGTGGGTAATTTAAATGGCATCTAGTTACACATCTGATAGAATGGTCTGGCAACATATGAATTTCATTCTAACAACAACAACAACAACAAAACATAGAAAATGAGACATAAAGATAAAACCTTGTCTTCACCAGGATGCCTAAAAATAGGTTTTATTTGGCTCATGCCAATAAATATCTTTCAATAGAATTTCTGATTTCTGAATGAATCCATTCAACTTCATACTGCACAGATCACAAGGTTTTCTTTACAGAATATTCTCTTCTTCTTCTTAAAGCCTCTAATAGAAAATGTCTCATAGGACATAGGAGGGGAATGACCCAAAGGATGAGAGAATGGCTGGAACCGTTCTCAAATGTGCCCATGTAGCCTAAAGTTTGAAGGCATCTCATTGTACTCTAAAACAATTATGAACCTATTCGATCCATTATTAATAAATATCACCACTTTACCACTTGAACCAAATCACAGAAAATTGGAAACAGATGATCATTGGCTTTGATACCTTTACTTCTGTTTCATTACTCAGAGTCGATCAACTCTATACTTCAAGTGACACAGATTTATTACAGAATGCCTAAGATCCTAAGGATCTATTTTAGCTCAGCCCATGGTATTGCTTCATTATTTTATTATTTTGTAAGTAATAAAATATAACTTCATGTTGGATGATATATTCAAGCCATGAATATATCATCCAACATTGTTCTTCCCAAAATATTAGCCCAATTTCTGCGCGCGCTCACTTACTGTTCAGGAATTTTACTAATTGTTTGAAGGTTCTAGAGGACCTGTTAGACTCCTAATGGACAAACCATACAACATACTCCAGAGAACGGACGAGTGCCATAAGAAGAAAATAAGGTCAGCCTACAGCAATGGGCAGCTGCCTGCCCTCGGCTGGGAGGAGCCCTGGCCATGGCACCAGGGCTGCTGGGCAGCAGAAGCCTCCACAGCCCTGCAGGGAGCCTGGAGCACAGCTCTGCCTAACCATGCTCAGCCCTGGACAGATGCACATGAGTTCCCATCACAGGCTCGAGTGTGACAGTCCCAGGTGCATGCCTGTCATGCCAGCCACCAGGGAGGCTGAGGCAAGAGGAACGTTTGAGGTCAGCCTTGGCAACTTAGACCCCGAGGCAAAGGGGAAATACTTTTACAGGGGTCTCTGAGGGTGTAGCTCAGGTAGGTCACTTGCCTCACAGGCTCAAGGCCCTGGGTTCAATCCCCAGAACCCACGTACACACAAAAAGTGAACTTGGAATATTGTTTAAAATGATGGGTCAGGTACACACAAGGACTTCAATATGACCTCTCAGAGGAGCTCAATTTGAGATCAGACTGAACAAAAGACCACCTGGACCATTGACTCAGTGTCTGAAACCCTCTGTGAGCATGAGAAGCACTGCTGGCAAGACACCAGAGGGCCAAAGCACTTGTGCCCCCTGCAGGGGCGTCTCTTGTCTACCGCCAAAGACTGTTCCCCTCCTGGGGCAGCTGAGAGCAAGCTGGGCCTTGGAGCAAGGACTAGTGCTTTAGATATAGACTATGCAAGCAAGGGGCAATGTCTTTAATAAAACTAAAATTAAAAAGTCACATTGAAAAAATTTTAAAAAGAAGAAAATAAGGTCAAGTAGAGGAAGCCCATTTTCACAGGAAAAAATCCCCCAGTGAAAAGCATCAGAATAGATACCAAGAAAAATACCAACAAAAACAGTGTGCTCCCACTATGTATCTACTCAACCTGCAAAAGTTAGAAAGCTAGATAATACAATCCTGGCCACAGGTAGAGCTATGCAGAAGAGCGACCTGGCAGTGCTTAGTCAAAGAAGTAAACATGCACACTTTGACCTAGAAATTCCACCTGTGTGTAAACCAGGCGGTGCTTAAGCAGTTTCACAAGGGGACATGCACAGGGAAATTTATCCTCAGGTTCTTATAGAGTTGTCTGTGCTTACAGGGAGTTGATGGTTGTCAAGATGCCCACAGCTGCGAAAGTCAAAAGCTAAAAAAATAATAGATGCCAACCTGGATATATTAATAATCCCGTATCTATGATCACCTTCATAAGGTAGCTTCCCAACTTCTGTGTGGAAGTGAGTTTCTCCTTGGCCCTTACACTGTTGTGGAGACCACTAGGCGTTCAGCTTTGTGCAGGATCATCTGACCTGGACTTTTGGCAAGACCTGTACAGCCCTCACACATGCTCAGTTGCTACAGGACTTTTCAGACCAGTCCAGACAACAGTAGGCATCCATTCATTGTCTGCACTCTACAGATTCCTAGATGCACGACATTCATTACCATCAAATGCAGAATTTTCATCAAAAACTAATATATATATCATTCCAATCTGAATCAAGAAAATCGGAAATATCCCCAAATCCAAAGAGTGGATCCCCATTGTGATGCTACAAGTTGAAAATTCCACAGCTGACCTCATGGGATGGTTCACAGTCAAAAGACAGCTGCATGAAAAATATTACATGACCTTCCTGCTATGTGAAAAGTGGCATGTGAAGTACACATGCATGTCTTCCTCAGACATGGGTTCATTTGCAAGACACCTTGTGCAATTGAAAATACTCCAAAAGGGGAGAAATCAGAACCATGTCTCCAAAGTATTTCAGCAGAGACCAACTCCATCTGTCTATCTATCTCTCAGTGAGTGTGTGTGCTCTTGTGTGTGTTTGTGTGTCTTTGTTTGTGTTTGTACCATCACAGCTGATACTTCATTGCCCCCATTGGAAAACTGACTCAGATAATGCCATCTGCCAAACTCCTAAAAACCAAAGTTCTTGCTGATAGAATGAAACATTCCTTCCTGTTGGTTTGGATGTGTCCTTTAGGAATCACTGCTACATTTAGTATACTCAAATCATCACAGTAGATCAGGTAACAAAAACATATATATTTTAAAATAATAATAATATATTAATGGAAACAACAAATACAGGATAGAGTAACAACTGTGTTACTAAACAAGGTCAAGGACAATGGCAAACTATAGATTCAAACTTTGAAGAAAATAGTAATCAATGTAAATATTCCTGGGCTGCCTCAGCCCCGCCCAGGCACACAGCAACAGAATGGTTTTGCAAGCATCCTCAGGAGGGCAGGAGCCTTCTTTGCAGGACGAGAGGGAGGTTGAGGCTCGATCCACCCATCATTCTTTTGGGAGAGGCTCCTTTTCCTCAGCACAAAGTTGGATTTTTTGTGAGGATTCTTGGCATAAAATACGTTGGCCTCTGCTGGAATCCTCAGCTCTGGGGAGAGAGGGGTGTACAAAAAGAAGGTGGCACTCAGGAGGTGCTCCCTAGGACACGCCAACATCTGAGAGCCTGTGCCAGAAAAGGCCAGAGCCACACACCTGAGAGCTCTCCAATTCAGCACCAATACCAACAAAGACAGCCTCCACAGTCCTCCCTGAGGAAGAACTAGGCAGAGCACTTCAACAGACCTAATGTCTGTTCCTACCGAAGGCTTTGGACTCCAGAATATCTCAGGTCCTCTTGCATCTGCCAAAGCACACCACTAGGGTTTGCATCTGAAATCTCCCACAAAAGGCTCCTGTGCCGAAGATTCAGTCCCCACATGAGCCATCTTCATAGGTGGGTTTGGAGGGAAGCATTGGATGGTGAGTGCTCTGATGTCAACATGAAATTCTCATTCAAGATGAATACACTACTGGGGGGTGGGAGGGACTGGAAGAAAGGTTGAGCATGGTTGGAGTAAGACCTAAACAGGGTTGTGCCCTGGGCAACAGTACCTTGTTCCTGTTGGCTCCACTGAATCCTCATTCTCCAAGGAGAGGTCCTCCCTCTCCATCTTTCTCTCTCTCCCTCTCTGCCAGCCTCGTTCTCTCTCTCCCAGTCTATGCCTTTGTGGCAAGGGCTGAGGAGCTCTCCACTGCCACACACTAGAGCTTTATGGACAGCCTCAGTGCACAACCAAAGAGAAAGCTATGAAACCCAGAGAAAAAAGGCCTAGGATTCCTCCTCTGAGTTATTTTCCTCAAGTATGGCCACAGTGAGGACAGGCTGACCAGCACGGATACCACGTTAGAGCCATGCTTCTGCGTTGGTGGAGCCCGCCTCCATGTGAACCAGGCTTCTGAGAATGGAGGCCACATTCCAAATACTGCCCTACTGAGAACAATGGTTCCAAAGACCAGCAAAGGGACTGCTTCCCTCCAACATGGTGTATGGCCCAGTGGTGCCATGACCCCGAGTGGGGGAATACAACAGCCGCTTCTCCTTCCTCTGAACATGTGTTTCCTGTCGCCCTCCTCTAACCTAGAGCCTGTTCTCCATCCCTTCTGGGTTGGATGTGGAGATCTCTGCTATGAATTTCTTAGGCTACCAAGGCCCCAGACAGACTTCCTCTTCCATAGACTCTACTAACCTAACAGTAGGTTAAGATAGGAGACAAGTGATCCTAGAACTCATAGGGATGGTGGTCTTCAGGGTACATAGGCTGGGATAATGGCTGCTGTGGTGTTTGGCTCACAAAAACCAACCAACCAACCAACGAAAAAGCGCTGGCATTATTATCAGATGAGCTCTGTGGCTACGTGCTCAGGAAGCCCTCATCTGACTTTAGTTAGGGATCACAACCTGGCTATTGTGATCACTCCTTGCCTAGTGGACTCAGGTGCGTAAGACCATGGAATTTATGCAAAAACAGATGATTCAGGCTGTCTCCCAGGCTGTGTTTTCTTCCCAATTTCATCCTGTTACTGCTTGCTAGAATCCTGGCAATGCTCTGCCCAGGCAGTGGTTTTTTGGTCACACAGAAGGCTTTCAATAGTACTGCTTCAGTCCACAAAATGCCAGTTCCCTCTTTAGCCCATGCATTCCCATGTTCCTTTGAAACCACTCCTATCCCAGACCATGAAAACATACTGCTCCTGGAGAGAGGCTTTCCTCCTCACTCCTCAAAGATGTCAGCTTTGGATGCCTGTTCATGTCCAGGGGAGGGCACCTGGTGGGGAGCCGCAATATCCACCGGGGTATACCATTGGACCTCAAGACCTTCCACCAGCAGAAGTGCAGTTGGCTTTGTGCACGAACCCAACACACCTGTTGGAGTGTTCTTGGGGGTCAGAGACTACTCTTTGTTGCTAAGAGTTGACCTGAGTCCACATCCTGACCCTTGCTCTCTGCTATCTGATTGTCTCACTTACTCTGACGGCGAGAGATGATTTGGCCCAGCTCATAATCCTCTGGATTCTCCTCAGTAAGGAAGTGTAGGTCGAGGGCGCTGCGGATGACGACAGGAGCCCTATCGTGGCAGGTCACCTGGAGCAGCATGGGAGACAGGCCTTCAGGAAATGGGCCTTGAAGTGACTACTCAAGGACAGTGGGCAGGGGCATTCTGGAGGCACCTCCACTCTAAATACAAGGGCAACATCCATGACCCTACTACCCGAGGCTGACCTCCTGCTCATCGTGTGGGCTCTTCCCACAGGCTACTAGCCCAATCCTTGTACATAGGACTTCCTGGGCCTGCCATTGCTCTTTGTGGAGCTGCACTCCTCTCGGAGTGAAAGGACCCCACTACCTGCATACAGATGCAATCTCATCCCACAAGTTGGGAGGAATGGGACAATAGCCTCCAAGATCCCAGGTCTGCCCGAGGATGCAGGCGGCATTGGGAATGGCCTAGGCACAAAACCTAGAGGCTTTGGTCTGGATTGCCAGGGCCAAAAACAGACCCAGGAACATGACCACACACAGGAGAGCTGAAAGATAGCCACGAGAGCTCCTGGCCTCCAGAGGCTCAGTGCTGGCTGGGATGTAGGAGGGCACCTCATCCGGCAAGGGTGGTCATTGGGTTACCTGGACATTTAGTGTGCTTGCTCCACATCCATATCGACTCTGCAGAGAGACTCTCTCAGCTCCTTGTTCAAGGAACATGGAGAACCTCACACTGCTGTCCTCCTCCATAGACGTCAGCATCCCATACAAGGGAACCTGCAACCTACTTCCTGTCCTATTCTCATCTGTCACCCATACCTGTCCCTGCCCTTCTGGACTGCATGCTGCCACCTGACACACAGACTCCCTCAGACATGGCAGTGGACAAGCTGCTGCACTCGCTCATCTCAGCTCCAGCCCTTCACACTGACCTCTCCCTTCTTGATTCCCATCTATCCTCCTGATCATCCAGAAGCTCCAAATTCAAGAGGGCATGAGTAGTCCATGGTATTGGACCAGTGTCTGCTCCCCACCCAGGTGTAAGCACCACGGGACACCCCTGCTCCCAGGCTTACCAGAACACTCTTGGCCATCTCTGGACTTTGTGTTTCTAAGTGGACACGAATTAAGCAGGTGTCTCCCACCTGCTTGTGGGAAAGCGGCCTGGAGGACTTGCAGGTTGATTCTGAGAACTGTGGGGGATGGAACATCAGCAAACCCAGAAACAGAAAGCCACCCGAGACTGTCAGTTGGCTCTATGGGCTTCCAGCAAATATGTCCAGGTGCTGAGGCTTCTTATTTCCTCAGGTCGGAGTGGAATGGCAGCACATGCACAGCTTGAATAAGGTAGGTGTTTACCTCCTTTCCCTTGACCTGGGGGCGTTTCCTCACCATGAAATATTGTATTCCCAGATTCATGGACAGACACACGAGTGAGTGGTCAGAGACCTTGATTTCTGCAGAGCGAAGTGGAGAGAATTGTTAGGTGGCACTCAAGGATTATACCACAAAACACCCACAACCCCTGAGAGTCTCCGCCAGGCCCATCACACTTTGGTATTTTGGGGCCAAGGCCCACTTTCTCTTGGCTGTCAGTTATCCTGAGCCCACTGTGGATCATATCTCCCCACTGTCTGATTGTCCTACTTACTCTCATCCTCAGACATCATATACAGCAGCTCAAAGTTGTCCACATCCCCATGCTGCAACGAATTTTGGTCCAAGGCCCTGTGGATGAGGCTTGTCACCATCTCCTGAAAGGTCACCTGGATCAGGGTGGGACAAATGTCATCAGAGAATGGCTTTTAGAAGAGCTACCCAGAAGACTGTGGTCAAACATTCAGGAGAAATTTCAGCTACATATACAAGGGCACAATCTTGTTATCCTGCTACCTGAGTGTGTCCTCCATATACCACCTGGGTTCTTGCAATGTGCTACTAGAACAATCCTGGTACAAATATCTGCCTGTACCTGCCATCTCCCCTCCCCCTGGGGAGCCACATTCCACTCATGTCAAAGGACCAAACTGCCTATGCACAGACACACTCTCATCTCACTGAGATGAGAGCAATGGGCCAGGGATCTGCGCACCAAGTGTGATCTGGGATGCAGGCTGCCTTTGTGGGTGGAAGAGGCAGATGCACTGAAAATTTGGGTCCTGACTGCCACGACACAAAACAGACTCAGATACAAGAGTGTGCACTTGAGTGCTTCATGATAGCTTTGAGAGGCCCTGGCCTCTGGAAGCTCGGTGCAGGTCTGGTTGTAATGATGTACTTGACTCAGCACTGGCAGTCACTGAACATGTCTCCTCTGCAGCTGGACACCTGCAGCATTAGCGTGTCTACTGCACATCCATAGAAATTCTGCCAAGAACCCCTTTAGCTCCGTATTTACATACATGCAAAGCCTAACATTCCGAAGCTTTGGCATGACCCCCCAGGTGATCCCGACCCCACATTCCTACACCTAGTCATGCTAAGGAGGTTCTCTTCCCTGCCACCAGGAACACATCCCCTCCTACACATGTGACAAGTCACTGCCACCTCCTCTGCTCCAACTTCACTCATTGAGAATACCAAGTTCTAGGCACTGCAGCCTGCACCCTGGACATATCTCTGCCTTCATCTGTCCACAGCACTTCCGTCTGCACTTCCGGCCTGCAAAACCCACAATACACAGGCCCACTCACCACTGAAGCTGGGCATGCTGATGCTCTCCCTCCTCAGGTCAAGCCCTTAAGACGGACCTTTCTCTTCTTTGTTTCCCACCATAGCCCTGGGGTTGGCTGTGTCTCCTGCCTTCCACTGTGTGGACACCCAGGAGGCAGCCCTGCTGTCGGGCTTACCGGGATGCGCTTTGTCTCCCTCAGGCTCTGTCCCTCTAGGAGGACGTGAACAATGCGGCTGTCTTCCACCTGCTCGCTGGAGTGAAGCAGTGAGGAGCTGCTACTCACAGCTGCTGGGGTCCTGGATGCCACTGCCACAGAAGGTTCCAAGAACTGTGGGGGATGACAACATCAGCAAAGCCCAGCAACTGCACCCCACCCAGCCTGGCAGTTGGCTCTGTGGGCTTTCTACAACATCCATCCAGAACCTGAGGTTCTTGTCCCCTTGGAGGATGTGGAGTGGCACCAGGAGTAAAGACTGAAGAAGGTGGCTGTTTTGGGAACAAGAGATCCAGCACCTGCTGGGTGGGGATGAAATCCCAGGAGATTAACCCCATGTTGCTGCTGAAATGTAGGTTCCTCCCACAAATGACAGGAAGGAGCTCATTCCTAAGCTGGTCCTGCCTGTAAGGTTCAAGGCTCTGAACCCTGAAGGGCTCCTCCGTGTTCTGATCATTTTCACCCTGGGTTGGGACCAAGAATGGTGGGTTCAAAATGGAAATGGTGACAAACAGAAAAATGACTTGTGCCAATACACTAGAGTCAAAGCACAATGGGACAGTTCCCATCAGTACAAACACACACACACACACACACACACACACACACACACACACACACACACAGAGTCAGAATAGGAGTCCTGGGCCATTCATCAGGGATCAGACTAGAGGGCCTGCTGGGCTCACCTGCCCTGTGCTACTCACTGTTACTCTTGAGCTCCTCTGCGACAATCGCCAGAGGCTCTGGAGTCTAAGATGAAGCCTCACCCAGTGTATCCACAAAAGGGCTAGTTGGCCCCCCTGAGATTCCTGGGAGCCTGAGGCTCGGCATTGTCTGCAACCATAGGAGAACATCCTTCTCCCTCCAGTGGCTCCAACCAAGTGAGCTCGGATGGCTTGGTCAGTGAAGTGGGTGCCTGGATACCAGGGTTCCATGTTCTGTTTGATCCATTGTCAAGGCAATGATGTCATTTCCTGTGCCCATACCTGAGCCTCTTTTCACATAAGACCACTTTCAACAGCCCTATGGGCTGCCGATTTCTCCTCCATGCCTACCCATCTCAGGTGCGCAGGTGTTCACCAACAACTACCCAAACATCCCCACCAGCATCTGCCCTGCTTGGTGCCACTAGAGTTCCAGCTTGGAGCCTTCAAAAATGCATTCACAACCAGTCCTTCCCTCTCAGCAGCTTTTGGACCCTGGTCCCATCATTGTGCAACTCATGGTGTGCCCAGTCTTTTCTGGAAAGTAGGGTAGCATCTAATCTCTAGGGTTTATTGTGTCTATTGGCCCATAACACCCTCTGTTCTCTCTGAAACCAGAGATGGGACTCACAGGTGGCTAAAGCACAAATGTAGAGATGGGATAATCACAAGAAAGGGAGAGACAAAGAATGCACCCTAACTCAATCAGGCCTGTGTCCCACACAGGGACATGGCCAATGTCCGTCCCATCGTGGCTGCAGTTCCCTCTCTACACCATGGCAAGTTGGAGGGGACTGAGATGCAGAGGCTGCTCCCCTCTGCCATACAACTTCCCAAGGCTTCTCCTAAGATTTCAAAAGGGCCAAGTGTGTCTAGTGTTGGGGTCTCACAGAGACTCCGAGGTACCACAGCATCCTGCTGCCCAGAACCGGTTCACCCCTCACCTCAAGGGGGCTCAGCCTCTGGATTCATGGGAATTGAAGTGGGTACAGGTGATGGGATATCACCTCCAAGACTGAGTTATGCCAAGTCCATGACCCCTGTCTGCATCCCTGTCTCCAGCACCACTCCCCCCTCTCTCTTTCCTCCTCAGAGCAAACAAATCCATTTAGCAAGTGTGTCCTGTGATAAAGACATGACGGTCACCCATCCTCTCATTACAAAAACACTGAGGCTCAGCCAACATGGATCCTACAGGGAACACAGGCATAAACTCAGACTCCGATCCTCCCAGCCGAGCCTCAGTGGAGCCTGGACTCCCAGCCTCCTGAGTCAAGGAAACAGAGGTTCCTAGCCGAGCCACCTTGGATGCAGCCGCACACAAACTGAACTCATCAATGCCCCTTGCTCTCAGTTGTGAGTAAGAGGGGAAGTGGTGTTTCACAACCCTGGACATCAAGTGCAGTCTCCAGGCTTTGGGGTGTGCCCTGGCCTCTGTCGATCTGCCCAGGCTCTCCAACCCACACTGGCCTCTTACCCAACCTCCTCCTAGGGCCAAACTCAATCCTGCCTCTCAATTTCTGCTGCCTTCCCCAACACACTGCTCCCCAAAATGAGCAGGGCTGGCTCTCGGTTATCATGCTGGTGCCAGCAGCAATGCCACCCCACTGACATAATTCTGAGTCCCAACCTAGGCACTCCAGCTGTCTTTGCCACACCTGGCCTGTTTGGGCTCTGGCTCTTGCTCTTTTCTTTCATGTGCATGTGTTTTGAGGTTTTGAGTTTCTCCCACTGCAGAACTGCAGCTGTGGCAGGGTAGAGCTCATGAGGGTGACATTCTGAGCCACATCCAATCCCATCAGGACTGTTCACTGGGGTGACTGCTGGAACACAGTGATGAGTGAACACATGGGAGGTGGTTGGACCCACCTTGCCTCTGAGTGGCTTCCTTTCAGGACAGGAATGTAGGCATGGGAGCCCCTGGCGTGGGATGCTTTGCACAAGGCGTGACCATGGGCTCTCTTTCCTGGCAAAAATGGCTCCACTCAGCATGGAGAGCACTGTCATTCCTGGTGGCTAACAACAGCCCTGGACCCCAGAAAGGAACCCACACTCAAGATTAACGTCTGAGTGTGCGTGTCCTCGAGGAAATGAGGTCTCCTGATCCCAGGTGCAAAGGGGTAAGTCCTCTAACTCCAGGGGCCATGAAGGGACATCTGAGTTTCCCTCGTCCTTCTTTCCCTCTCTAACTAACCACAGTTAGGACCCTGGCCTCATTCCCCAGTGAGGATCATTAGGCTCCATAAAGGACAGTCTCTAAGATGCTCAGTGGACCAACACCCTCTGCACAACCCATAACCCTATTCACCCAAGAGGCAAGAGGATTTCTATTCAGGAAAACCAGGAAAGGGAGAGCCTTTCTCAAGGACACAAGGACATTAGTGAGTGAGGGAGTGATTAATGGATGGAGAACTATTTCCAACACCAACTTCCAGGAGCATATATGGCCCCCTGGAGAATTCTGCAGTGTGTTGGTGATTAAGGAGAACGTGTGAATTCAGGGGTCACTAGGTCCTCTCAGCCATAAGGAGGGAAACTGCCATAAAGGAACTAGGACAAGGGTGCGAGGAATGCTCACTGGTGGGAGATCGGAAGGAAGGAAAGTGTACTCATTAGAAAAGTGTCGCCTGAAAATTCTTAGCCAGCCAAAAGTCGTGCGAACTTGTGTGGGAAAAGAGTCTTTGCACAGTGATGAAGCTAAGAGCTCACATGATGGAACACAGCATCAACTGGGACCAAATCCAATATCTGATATTCTTGTAGGAAGAGGAGAGTCTGGACCCAGATACCAGGGAGACTGGGGGATACCGGATATGTGAGGTTGGAGCCAGGGCGGGATGCCCATATGGGAACCACAGATCGTGGGCAGCAATAGGAGAGTGGGCAAGGGCTGGGAGAGTTGGGGAGACAGTCCCCTTGAAACCTGGGAGGGGTTATGGCACTGGGACAGCCCAACACCTACTGTGTTGAGCCTCTGGAGCTCAACGGAAGACACTTCCTCTGTTGTCGGCCACCCAGTTAACAGAGTTTGGTTGCAGCAGCCTAGGACCCAGCTGAAGGTCTGAGCATGTTGGCCATGCAGGTTGGATCTGGACCACAGACACCCTCATCAGAGATTGTAGGGTCTCAGCCCTGAGGCAAGACAGGCACTAAGTCAGGCCAGGTGGTGAAACGGATAGGCACACACTCTGGGGGCTGGTGCCTGTGTTACTGGGAGCACTTCTGATCGCAATTCCCTGATCTGCTGCCAACACAGGCTACAGAGGAGGGTACAGAAACACAGACCACGGATCTGCCCCACTCAGTGGGCCCAGGCCAACACCACACCCAGCAGCCTCGTGCCATACCCAATGAGTCTCGAAGCGGCCCCCTCTTCCCATCCTGAGAGCTCTTCCCTTCCTCATGTGCCAATAGCTCCCTACTGTCACTGGCAATATCTACTCTGTGAGATGTCAACATCCGTGGGTACTGTTCTCTCATCCCAGGACAGTGTGGTCCCACACACCCTGGTGAAATGGGCCACCTGGAGGCTGGACCTGGAGGTTGTTGAGGCTGAATGGCAGTGGTGGTCCTCTGGCACTTAATATTATTTAAGTTAAAAAAAAAAAAAAACAAAAACAAAAAACGGGTCTTGGTGCTCAAAAATGTTTGATTTGCATATTCTCATCCCCTAACCCCAATATTTTCATTATTTCCTCACATATGAAGTCTTACTAGCATAAAGGTAATTTCGTATTAAACAAAGTGGATTGAAATAACATTGGTAAAAATAATCAATCACCATACTTTCAATTTTTGTTCTGCTTTCCTATTTGAAACCACTTGGATACAAGAGAACAGAGGACAGACTCATGGAAATGCTTGAAATGACAAGAAGCTCCCACTCAAGCTCAGCATTCAGTCCTGGACAGGGTAAGACCAGGCCACTTTGACATCTGTGCCAAAGAGTCTACCAGACAGAATCCTCTGACTGATCCCTGACTGAGCCATAGGAACTGGCTAGAAAAGCCTTCACATCCTCAATACATTCTTCACGTCAGAATACTTGACAACCATTGATATCCATCTCTCGTTAACTTGCTCCCCAGCCAACCATTCTTCAACAAATTCAAAGGAGTAACTCATGCAAGCACACAGAAAGGGGTGTTCACTACACACATCCATGTGCGAAAAAGACAACTGGTATTTCTTGTTTGGGCTATTTCAAATGAAATCCCTTCTGCATGACCTCCACAAACCAAAGGAAATATTTTGAAATTCCCACGTAGAAGACAAGATACACTTGCCAAGGAGGCAGTGGCAAGAATTTTGACACTCCAAATGTAGAGTGTGTGTTTAGGAAGCAGTCACAGTTTCCATGAGAGAGTCCCATGAAATCAATTAGGAAGATCCATGCTCTAGCCCTACCATGCAAGTGATGTGACTTGAAAGAGTCACTTAGTCTTAGTAACCATCATCACTAACAACTAAGTCAATGAATAAAGGTCCTCAGGTGCCAAGCTACAAAATGTGGGATGAGCATGGATGAGGACGGGTGGGAGAAGTCTCCAACTCTAACACAATTAGGGAAGGATGTGCTGACCTCAAGTGGCTGGGGGGCTGGGATCCTGCCACAGAGGGGGATTCCAAACCTCACATCCCCTGACCCAGGCCAGAAGACCAGGTAGAGTCCAAGGACCCTGGGGTGGCCCAATGGCAATAAAGGTCAAAAGGAACTAGGGATCTGCCTGGTCCCTCAATCCCTACTCTGAGCAGGGCTGCATGACGAGGCCAGAGGCCATCCACAGCAATCTGCCTTTACAGGAAAACAGGGACTGCAGGCTGCCTCTGGCTCACTGAATCAGGGTGGTGTTTTCATAAAGCAAGACCACTTCCTCACATTTGACCAGCAGCTCATGTGTTGACAGCACAATGACTGACTTGACTCAGGCCCTGATGAATGAAATAGAAAATTCATAGCAAACCCATCTTTAGCTCTTCCACATCATCAGGGGCTCTGATTCAATTCCGTCCAGAAAGGTGTCTGAAATGATTTCTAAACATGCTGGGGACTCACCTCTGTGTGGAACTTTTCAGGAAAAAGGGGATCAAATCTCATGAAGCAACTCTTCTCTCTTCTAGCCCATGGGCAATGCAAGGGACCTGCATGATACCAGAGGCTCACTTCTCTCTTCTCATGTCTTCTGGAAAGGATTCGTTAATGCTTCCTGCAAGGTGAAGCAGAAGCCTGCATCCCCAGCTGCACAGAAGTGTTTTAGGGCAGTGTCTCCCTTAAAACCCAAAAATAAAAAAACAGGTCATTCAACAGGCACATGGATTCGAGTACATGTTCAATGATCCCTCCTCCCTGGAGCCTTCCACATGCCCATCTTCCACATTCACAGAGCAATGCTTGGCCATTCTCAAGACCAGGAGACCATGATGCTCCTCACCAGGAAGTCAATAAGGAACATGAAGAGAGCAGCATGGATTGCAGAAGGTGGCACATCAAGGATCTTCAGCTCTGCTGCTAGAACACAAGAGCTTAACTTCAGTATTGACTTTTTGCCAACTACCAAGTACGATAGCAGTGTCAAGCCCAATATGCAGATATGCAAGTAGTAGGTGACACCCCGCATCCATTCACAAAAGTGGGCAACATCTGCATCAGAACAAGGAAGTATCTTACCCTTACTCATAAAAATCATCAGAAACAAAATAAAATGGATGCAAGACTTCTCATTTCACTATTAGGTAGCTGTTGGAATTCCCTATTAAATAATACCTCCTCCAAAATAAAAAGTATCTCAGACATGTGTCAACTATTCAATGGATGACATTTTAAAAACTATGGACTTTACTTAATATTTATGTATGCTATATCCCTGCCTAAGGCTCTATGAGAAAGGAGCACATAGAATTGGATCTTTGAAAATCTCACATTTGCTGATAAATATTACTGCTGATCTCAGGCATGGCGAAGTGAAAAGTGGGACTTTGGATATTCCAAGAATGCTATGTTGTGGGATTGGTGTCCCTGATTCATACATAGCATATGGTTTCTATGAAATCCAGTGAGGGAGCAGGAGTAACGAAGCTGATTGCACAGATGACCTCAGGGAATACTGACAGATAGGCCAAATGAAAAATATGCTCCAGCTAACCATTGGTATTTGGGCTTCTGATCCCAGTCCTGTTTTTAAAAAAGGTGCAGACAGGCAGTGTTCATTAAAAACTGTCTACCATGTAAAAGTGGGTAATTTAAATGGCATCTAGTTACACATCTGATAGAATGGTCTGGCAACATATGAATTTCATTCTAACAACAACAACAACAACAAAACATAGAAAATGAGACATAAAGATAAAACCTTGTCTTCACCAGGATGCCTAAAAATAGGTTTTATTTGGCTCATGCAAATAAATATCTTTCAATAGAATTTCTGATTTCTGAATGAATCCATTCAACTTCATACTGCACAGATCACAAGGTTTTCTTTACAGAATATTCTCTTCTTCTTCTTAAAGCCTCACATAGAAAATGTCTCAGAGGACATAGGAGGGCTAAAGTTTGAAGGCATCTAATTGTACTCTAAAACAATTATGAACCTATTCGATCCATTATTAATAAATATCACCACTTTACCACTTGAACCAAATCACAGAAAATTGGAAACAGATGATCATTGGCTTTGATACCTTTACTTCTGTTTCATTACTCAGAGTCGATCAACTCTATACTTCAAGTGACACAGATTTATTACAGAATGCCTAAGATCCTAAGGATCTATTTTAGCTCAGCCCATGGTATTGCTTCATTATTTTATTATTTTGTAAGTAATAAAATATAACTTCATGTTGGATGATATATTCAAGCCATGAATATATCATCCAACATTGTTCTTCCCAAAATATTAGCCCAATTTCTGCGCGCGCTCACTTACTGTTCAGGAATTTTACTAATTGTTTGAAGGTTCTAGAGGACCTGTTAGACTCCTAATGGACAAACCATACAACATACTCCAGAGAACAGACGAGTGGCATAAGAAGAAAATAAGGTCAGCCTACAGCAATGGGCAGCTGCCTGCCCTCGGCTGGGAGGAGCCCTGGCCATGGCACCAGGGCTGCTGGGCAGCAGAAGCCTCCACAGCCCTGCAGGGAGCCTGGAGCACAGCTCTGCCTAACCATGCTCAGCCCTGGACAGATGCACATGAGTTCCCATCACAGGCTCGAGTGTGACAGTCCCAGGTGCATGCCTGTCATGCCAGCCACCAGGGAGGCTGAGGCAAGAGGAACGTTTGAGGTCAGCCTTGGCAACTTAGACCCCGAGGCAAAGGGGAAATACTTTTACAGGGGTCTCTGAGGGTGTAGCTCAGGTAGGTCACTTGCCTCACAGGCTCAAGGCCCTGGGTTCAATCCCCAGAACCCACGTACACACAAAAAGTGAACTTGGAATATTGTTTAGAATGATGGATCAGGTACACACAAGGACTTCAATATGACCTCTCAGAGGAGCTCAATTTGAGATCAGACTGAACAAAAGACCACCTGGACCATTGACTCAGTGTCTGAAACCCTCTGTGAGCATGGGAAGCACTGCTGGCAAGACACCAGAGGGCCAAAGCACTTGTGCCCCCTGCAGGGGCGTCTCTTGTCTACCGCCAAAGACTGTTCCCCTCCTGGGGCAGCTGAGAGCAAGCTGGGCCTTGGAGCAAGGACTAGTGCTTTAGATATAGACTATGCAAGCAAGGGGCAATGTCTTTAATAAAACTAAAATTAAAAAGTCACATTGAAAAAATTTTAAAAAGAAGAAAATAAGGTCAAGTAGAGGAAGCCCATTTTCACAGGAAAAAATCCCCCAGTGAAAAGCATCAGAATAGATACCAAGAAAAATACCAACAAAAACAGTGTGCTCCCACTATGTATCTACTCAACATGCAAAAGTTAGAAAGCTAGATAATACAATCCTGGCCACAGGTAGAGCTATGCAGAAGAGCCACCTGGCAGTGCTTAGTCAAAGAAGTAAACATGCACACTTTGACCTAGAAATTCCACCTGTGTGTAAACCAGGCGGTGCTTAAGCAGTTTCACAAGGGGACATGCACAGGGAAATTTATCCTCAGGTTCTTATAGAGTTGTCTGTGCTTACAGGGAGTTGATGGTTGTCAAGATGCCCACAGCTGCGAAAGTCAAAAGCTAAAAAAATAATAGATGCCAACCTGGATATATTAATAATCCTGTATCTATGATCACCTTCATAAGGTAGCTTCCCAAATTCTGTGTGGAAGTGTGTTTCTCCTTGGCCCTTACACTGTTGTGGAGACCACTAGGAGTTCAGCTTTGTGCAGGATCATCTGACCTGGACTTTTGGCAAGACCTGTACAGCCCTCACACATGCTCAGATGCTACAGGACTTTTCAGACCAGTCCAGACAACAGTAGGCATCCATTCATTGTCTGCACTCTACAGATTCCTAGATGCACGACATTCATTACCATCAAATGCAGAATTTTCATCAAAAACTAATATATATATATATATCATTCCAATCTGAATCAAGAAAATCGGAAATATCCCCAAATCCAAAGAGTGGATCCCCATTGTGATGCTACAAGTTGAAAATTCCACAGCTGACCTCATGGGATGGTTCACAGTCAAAAGACAGCTGCATGAAAAATATTACATGACCTTCCTGCTATGTGAAAAGTGGCATGTGAAGTACACATGCATGTCTTCCTCAGACATGGGTTCATTTGCAAGACACCTTGTGCAATTGAAAACACTCCAAAAGGGGAGAAATCAGAACCATGTCTCCAAAGTATTTCAGCAGAGACCAACTCCATCTGTCTATCTATCTCTCAGTGAGTGTGTGTGCTCTTGTGTGTGTTTGTGTGTCTTTGTTTGTGTTTGTACCATCATAGCTGATACTTCATTGCCCCCATTGGAAAACTGACTCAGATAATGCCATCTGCCAAACTCCTAAAAACCAAAGTTCTTGCTGATAGAATGAAACATTCCTTCCTGTTGGTTTGGATGTGTCCTTTAGGAATCACTGCTACATTTAGTATACTCAAATCATCACAGTAGATCAGGTAACAAAAACATATATATTTTAAAATAATAATAATATATTAATGGAAACAACAAATACAGGATAGAGTAACAACTGTGTTACTAAACAAGGTCAAGGACAATGGCAAACTATAGATTCAAACTTTGAAGAAAATAGTAATCAATGTAAATATTCCTGGGCTGCCTCAGCCCCGCCCAGGCACACAGCAACAGAATGGTTTTGCAAGCATCCTCAGGAGGGCAGGAGCCTTCTTTGCAGGACGAGAGAGAGGTTGAGGCTCGATCCACCCATCATTCTTTTGGGAGAGGCTCCTTTTCCTCAGCACAAAGTTGGATTTTTTGTGAGGATTCTTGGCATAAAATACGTTGGCCTCTGCTGGAATCTTCAGCTCTGGGGAGAGAGGGGTGTACAAAAAGAAGGTGGCACTCAGGAGGTGCTCCCTAGGACACGCCAACATCTGAGAGCCTGTGCCAGAAAAGGCCAGAGCCACACACCTGAGAGCTCTCCAATTCAGCACCAATACCAACAAAGACAGCCTCCACAGTCCTCCCTGAGGAAGAACTAGGCAGAGCACTTCAACAGACCTAATGTCTGTTCCTACCGAAGGCTTTGGACTCCAGAATATCTCAGGTCCTCTTGCATCTGCCAAAGCACACCACTAGGGTTTGCATCTGAAATCTCCCACAAAAGGCTCCTGTGCCGAAGATTCAGTCCCCACATGAGCCATCTTCATAGGTGGGTTTGGAGGGAAGCATTGGATGGTGAGTGCTCTGATGTCAACATGAAATTCTCATTCAAGATGAATACACTACTGGGGGGTGGGAGGGACTGGAAGAAAGGTTGAGCATGGTTGGAGTAAGACCTAAACAGGGTTGTGCCCTGGGCAACAGTACCTTGTTCCTGTTGGCTCCACTGAATCCTCATTCTCCAAGGAGAGGTCCTCCCTCTCCATCTTTCTCTCTCTCCCTCTCTGCCAGCCTCGTTCTCTCTCTCCCAGTCTATGCCTTTGTGGCAAGGGCTGAGGAGCTCTCCACTGCCACACACTAGAGCTTTATGGACAGCCTCAGTGCACAACCAAAGAGAAAGCTATGAAACCCAGAGAAAAAAGGCCTAGGATTCCTCCTCTGAGTTATTTTCCTCAAGTATGGCCACAGTGAGGACAGGCTGACCAGCACGGATACCACGTTAGAGCCATGCTTCTGCATTGGTGGAGCCCGCCTCCATGTGAACCAGGCTTCTGAGAATGGAGGCCACATTCCAAATACTGCCCTACTGAGAACAATGGTTCCAAAGACCAGCAAAGGGACTGCTTCCCTCCAACATGGTGTATGGCCCAGTGGTGCCATGACCCCGAGTGGGGGAATACAACAGCCGCTTCTCCTTCCTCTGAACATGTGTTTCCTGTCGCCCTCCTCTAACCTAGAGCCTGTTCTCCATCCCTTCTGGGTTGGATGTGGAGATCTCTGCTATGAATTTCTTAGGCTACCAAGGCCCCAGACAGACTTCCTCTTCCATAGACTCTACTAACCTAACAGTAGGTTAAGATAGGAGACAAGTGATCCTAGAACTCATAGGGATGGTGGTCTTCAGGGTACATAGGCTGGGATAATGGCTGCTGTGGTGTTTGGCTCACAAAAACCAACCAACCAACCAACGAAAAAGCGCTGGCATTATTATCAGATGAGCTCTGTGGCTACGTGCTCAGGAAGCCCTCATCTGACTTTAGTTAGGGATCACAACCTGGCTATTGTGATCACTCCTTGCCTAGTGGACTCAGGTGCGTAAGACCATGGAATTTATGCAAAAACAGATGATTCAGGCTGTCTCCCAGGCTGTGTTTTCTTCCCAATTTCATCCTGTTACTGCTTGCTAGAATCCTGGCAATGCTCTGCCCAGGCAGTGGTTTTTTGGTCACACAGAAGGCTTTCAATAGTACTGCTTCAGTCCACAAAATGCCAGTTCCCTCTTTAGCCCATGCATTCCCATGTTCCTTTGAAACCACTCCTATCCCAGACCATGAAAACATACTGCTCCTGGAGAGAGGCTTTCCTCCTCACTCCTCAAAGATGTCAGCTTTGGATGCCTGTTCATGTCCAGGGGAGGGCACCTGGTGGGGAGCCGCAATATCCACCGGGGTATACCATTGGACCTCAAGACCTTCCACCAGCAGAAGTGCAGTTGGCTTTGTGCACGAACCCAACACACCTGTTGGAGTGTTCTTGGGGGTCAGAGACTACTCTTTGTTGCTAAGAGTTGACCTGAGTCCACATCCTGACCCTTGCTCTCTGCTATCTGATTGTCTCACTTACTCTGACGGCGAGAGATGATTTGGCCCAGCTCATAATCCTCTGGAGTCTCCTCAGTAAGGAAGTGTAGGTCGAGGGCGCTGCGGATGACGACAGGAGCCCTATCGTGGCAGGTCACCTGGAGCAGCATGGGAGACAGGCCTTCAGGAAATGGGCCTTGAAGTGACTACTCAAGGACAGTGGGCAGGGGCATTCTGGAGGCACCTCCACTCTAAATACAAGGGCAACATCCATGACCCTACTACCCGAGGCTGACCTCCTGCTCATCGTGTGGGCTCTTCCCACAGGCTACTAGCCCAATCCTTGTACATAGGACTTCCTGGGCCTGCCATTGCTCTTTGTGGAGCTGCACTCCTCTCGGAGTGAAAGGACCCCACTACCTGCATACAGATGCAATCTCATCCCACAAGTTGGGAGGAATGGGACAATAGCCTCCAAGATCCCAGGTCTGCCCGAGGATGCAGGCGGCATTGGGAATGGCCTAGGCACAAAACCTAGAGGCTTTGGTCTGGATTGCCAGGGCCAAAAACAGACCCAGGAACATGACCACACACAGGAGAGCTGAAAGATAGCCACGAGAGCTCCTGGCCTCCAGAGGCTCAGTGCTGGCTGGGATGTAGGAGGGCACCTCATCCGGCAAGGGTGGTCATTGGGTTACCTGGACATTTAGTGTGCTTGCTCCACATCCATATCGACTCTGCAGAGAGACTCTCTCAGCTCCTTGTTCAAGGAACATGGAGAACCTCACACTGCTGTCCTCCTCCATAGACGTCAGCATCCCATACAAGGGAACCTGCAACCTAGTTCCTGTCCTATTCTCATCTGTCACCCATACCTGTCCCTGCCCTTCTGGACTGCATGCTGCCACCTGACACACAGACTCCCTCAGACATGGCAGTGGACAAGCTGCTGCACTCGCTCATCTCAGCTCCAGCCCTTCACACTGACCTCTCCCTTCTTGATTCCCATCTATCCTCCTGATCATCCAGAAGCTCCAAATTCAAGAGGGCATGAGTAGTCCATGGTATTGGACCAGTGTCTGCTCCCCACCCAGGTGTAAGCACCACGGGACACCCCTGCTCCCAGGCTTACCAGAACACTCTTGGCCATCTCTGGACTTTGTGTTTCTAAGTGGACACGAATTAAGCAGGTGTCTCCCACCTGCTTGTGGGAAAGCGGCCTGGAGGACTTGCAGGTTGATTCTGAGAACTGTGGGGGATGGAACATCAGCAAACCCAGAAACAGAAAGCCACCCGAGACTGTCAGTTGGCTCTATGGGCTTCCAGCAAATATGTCCAGGTGCTGAGGCTTCTTATTTCCTCAGGTCGGAGTGGAATGGCAGCACATGCACAGCTTGAATAAGGTAGGTGTTTACCTCCTTTCCCTTGACCTGGGGGCGTTTCCTCACGATGAAATATTGTATTCCCAGATTCATGGACAGACACACGATTGAGTGGTCAGAGACCTTGATTTCTGCAGAGCGAAGTGGAGAGAATTGTTAGGTGGCACTCAAGGATTATACCACAAAACACCCACAACCCCTGAGAGTCTCCGCCAGGCCCATCACACTTTGGTATTTTGGGGCCAAGGCCCACTTTCTCTTGGCTGTCAGTTATCCTGAGCCCACTGTGGATCATATCTCCCCACTGTCTGATTGTCCTACTTACTCTCATCCTCAGACATCATATACAGCAGCTCAAAGTTGTCCACATCCCCATGCTGCAACGAATTTTGGTCCAAGGCCCTGCAGATGAGGCTTGTCACCATCTCCTGAAAGGTCACCTGGATCAGGGTGGGACAAATGTCATCAGAGAATGGCTTTTAGAAGAGCTACCCAGAAGACTGTGGTCAAACATTCAGGAGAAATTTCAGCTACATATACAAGGGCACAATCTTGTTATCCTGCTACCTGAGTGTGTCCTCCATATACCACCTGGGTTCTTGCAATGTGCTACTAGAACAATCCTGGTACAAATATCTGCCTGTACCTGCCATCTCCCCTCCCCCTGGGGAGCCACATTCCACTCATGTCAAAGGACCAAACTGCCTATGCACAGACACACTCTCATCTCACTGAGATGAGAGCAATGGGCCAGGGATCTGCGCACCAAGTGTGATCTGGGATGCAGGCTGCCTTTGTGGGTGGAAGAGGCAGATGCACTGAAAATTTGGGTCCTGACTGCCACGACACAAAACAGACTCAGATACAAGAGTGTGCACTTGAGTGCTTCATGATAGCTTTGAGAGGCCCTGGCCTCTGGAAGCTCGGTGCGGGTCTGGTTGTAATGATGTACTTGACTCAGCACTGGCAGTCACTGAACATGTCTCCTCTGCAGCTGGACACCTGCAGCATTAGCGTGTCTACTGCACATCCATAGAAATTCTGCCAAGAACCCCTTTAGCTCCGTATTTACATACATGCAAAGCCTAACATTCCGAAGCTTTGGCATGACCCCCCAGGTGATCCCGACCCCACATTCCTACACCTAGTCATGCTAAGGAGGTTCTCTTCCCTGCCACCAGGAACACATCCCCTCCTACACATGTGACAAGTCACTGCCACCTCCTCTGCTCCAACTTCACTCATTGAGAATACCAAGTTCTAGGCACTGCAGCCTGCACCCTGGACATATCTCTGCCTTCATCTGTCCACAGCACTTCCGTCTGCACTTCCGGCCTGCAAAACCCACAATACACAGGCCCACTCACCACTGAAGCTGGGCATGCTGATGCTCTCCCTCCTCAGGTCAAGCCCTTAAGACGGACCTTTCTCTTCTTTGTTTCCCACCATAGCCCTGGGGTTGGCTGTGTCTCCTGCCTTCCACTGTGTGGACACCCAGGAGGCAGCCCTGCTGTCGGGCTTACCGGGATGCGCTTTGTCTCCCTCAGGCTCTGTCCCTCTAGGAGGACGTGAACAATGCGGCTGTCTTCCACCTGCTCGCTGGAGTGAAGCAGTGAGGAGCTGCTACTCACAGCTGCTGGGGTCCTGGATGCCACTGCCACAGAAGGTTCCAAGAACTGTGGGGGATGACAACATCAGCAAAGCCCAGCAACTGCACCCCACCCAGCCTGGCAGTTGGCTCTGTGGGCATTCTACAACATCCATCCAGAACCTGAGGTTCTTGTCCCCTTGGAGGATGTGGAGTGGCACCAGGAGTAAAGACTGAAGAAGGTGGCTGTTTTGGGAACAAGAGATCCAGCACCTGCTGGGTGGGGATGAAATCCCAGGAGATTAACCCCATGTTGCTGCTGAAATGTAGGTTCCTCCCACAAATGACAGGCAGGAGCTCATTCCTAAGCTGGTCCTGCCTGTAAGGTTCAAGGCTCTGAACCCTGAAGGGCTCCTCCGTGTTCTGATCATTTTCACCCTGGGTTGGGACCAAGAATGGTGGGTTCAAAATGGAAATGGTGACAAACAGAAAAATGACTTGTGCCAATACACTAGAGTCAAAGCACAATGGGACAGTTCCCATCAGTACAAACACACACACACACACACACACACACACACACACACACAGAGTCAGAATAGGAGTCCTGGGCCATTCATCAGGGATCAGACTAGAGGGCCTGCTGGGCTCACCTGCCCTGTGCTACTCACTGTTACTCTTGAGCTCCTCTGCGACAATCGCCAGAGGCTCTGGCGTCTAAGATGAAGCCTCACCCAGTGTATCCACAAAAGGGCTAGTTGGCCCCCCTGAGATTCCTGGGAGCCTGAGGCTCGGCATTGTCTGCAACCACAGGAGAACATCCTTCTCCCTCCAGTGGCTCCAACCAAGTGAGCTCGGATGGCTTGGTCAGTGAAGTGGGTGCCTGGATACCAGGGTTCCATGTTCTGTTTGATCCATTGTCAAGGCAATGATGTCATTTCCTGTGCCCATACCTGAGCCTCTTTTCACATAAGACCACTTTCAACAGCCCTATGGGCTGCCGATTTCTCCTCCATGCCTACCCATCTCAGGTGCGCAGGTGTTCACCAACAACTACCCAAACATCCCCACCAGCATCTGCCCTGCTTGGTGCCACTAGAGTTCCAGCTTGGAGCCTTCAAAAATGCATTCACAACCAGTCCTTCCCTCTCAGCAGCTTTTGGACCCTGGTCCCATCATTGTGCAACTCATGGTGTGCCCAGTCTTTTCTGGAAAGTAGGGTAGCATCTAATCTCTAGGGTTTATTGTGTCTATTGGCCCATAACACCCTCTGTTCTCTCTGAAACCAGAGATGGGACTCACAGGTGGCTAAAGCACAAATGTAGAGATGGGATAATCACAAGAAAGGGAGAGACAAAGAATGCACCCTAACTCAATCAGGCCTGTGTCCCACACAGGGACATGGCCAATGTCCGTCCCATCGTGGCTGCAGTTCCCTCTCTACACCATGGCAAGTTGGAGGGGACTGAGATGCAGAGGCTGCTCCCCTCTGCCATACAACTTCCCAAGGCTTCTCCTAAGATTTCAAAAGGGCCAAGTGTGTCTAGTGTTGGGGTCTCACAGAGACTCCGAGGTACCACAGCATCCTGCTGCCCAGAACCGGTTCACCCCTCACCTCAAGGGGGCTCAGCCTCTGGATTCATGGGAATTGAAGTGGGTACAGGTGATGGGATATCACCTCCAAGACTGAGTTATGCCAAGTCCATGACCCCTGTCTGCATCCCTGTCTCCAGCACCACTCCCCCCTCTCTCTTTCCTCCTCAGAGCAAACAAATCCATTTAGCAAGTGTGTCCTGTGATAAAGACATGACGGTCACCCATCCTCTCATTACAAAAACACTGAGGCTCAGCCAACATGGATCCTACAGGGAACACAGGCATAAACTCAGACTCCGATCCTCCCAGCCGAGCCTCAGTGGAGCCTGGACTCCCAGCCTCCTGAGTCAAGGAAACAGAGGTTCCTAGCCGAGCCACCTTGGATGCAGCCGCACACAAACTGAACTCATCAATGCCCCTTGCTCTCAGTTGTGAGTAAGAGGGGAAGTGGTGTTTCACAACCCTGGACATCAAGTGCAGTCTCCAGGCTTTGGGGTGTGCCCTGGCCTCTGTCGATCTGCCCAGGCTCTCCAACCCACACTGGCCTCTTACCCAACCTCCTCCTAGGGCCAAACTCAATCCTGCCTCTCAATTTCTGCTGCCTTCCCCAACACACTGCTCCCCAAAATGAGCAGGGCTGGCTCTCGGTTATCATGCTGGTGCCAGCAGCAATGCCACCCCACTGACATAATTCTGAGTCCCAACCTAGGCACTCCAGCTGTCTTTGCCACACCTGGCCTGTTTGGGCTCTGGCTCTTGCTCTTTTCTTTCATGTGCATGTGTTTTGAGGTTTTGAGTTTCTCCCACTGCAGAACTGCAGCTGTGGCAGGGTAGAGCTCATGAGGGTGACATTCTGAGCCACATCCAATCCCATCAGGACTGTTCACTGGGGTGACTGCTGGAACACAGTGATGAGTGAACACATGGGAGGTGGTTGGACCCACCTTGCCTCTGAGTGGCTTCCTTTCAGGACAGGAATGTAGGCATGGGAGCCCCTGGCGTGGGATGCTTTGCACAAGGCGTGACCATGGGCTCTCTTTCCTGGCAAAAATGGCTCCACTCAGCATGGAGAGCACTGTCATTCCTGGTGGCTAACAACAGCCCTGGACCCCAGAAAGGAACCCACACTCAAGATTAACGTCTGAGTGTGCGTGTCCTCGAGGAAATGAGGTCTCCTGATCCCAGGTGCAAAGGGGTAAGTCCTCTAACTCCAGGGGCCATGAAGGGACATCTGAGTTTCCCTCGTCCTTCTTTCCCTCTCTAACTAACCACAGTTAGGACCCTGGCCTCATTCCCCAGTGAGGATCATTAGGCTCCATAAAGGACAGTCTCTAAGATGCTCAGTGGACCAACACCCTCTGCACAACCCATAACCCTATTCACCCAAGAGGCAAGAGGATTTCTATTCAGGAAAACCAGGAAAGGGAGAGCCTTTCTCAAGGACACAAGGACATTAGTGAGTGAGGGAGTGATTAATGGATGGAGAACTATTTCCAACACCAACTTCCAGGAGCATATATGGCCCCCTGGAGAATTCTGCAGTGTGTTGGTGATTAAGGAGAACGTGTGAATTCAGGGGTCACTAGGTCCTCTCAGCCATAAGGAGGGAAACTGCCATAAAGGAACTAGGACAAGGGTGCGAGGAATGCTCACTGGTGGGAGATCGGAAGGAAGGAAAGTGTACTCATTAGAAAAGTGTCGCCTGAAAATTCTTAGCCAGCCAAAAGTCGTGCGAACTTGTGTGGGAAAAGAGTCTTTGCACAGTGATGAAGCTAAGAGCTCACATGATGGAACACAGCATCAACTGGGACCAAATCCAATATCTGATATTCTTGTAGGAAGAGGAGAGTCTGGACCCAGATACCAGGGAGACTGGGGGATACCGGATATGTGAGGTTGGAGCCAGGGCGGGATGCCCATATGGGAACCACAGATCGTGGGCAGCAATAGGAGAGTGGGCAAGGGCTGGGAGAGTTGGGGAGACAGTCCCCTTGAAACCTGGGAGGGGTTATGGCACTGGGACAGCCCAACACCTACTGTGTTGAGCCTCTGGAGCTCAACGGAAGACACTTCCTCTGTTGTCGGCCACCCAGTTAACAGAGTTTGGTTGCAGCAGCCTAGGACCCAGCTGAAGGTCTGAGCATGTTGGCCATGCAGGTTGGATCTGGACCACAGACACCCTCATCAGAGATTGTAGGGTCTCAGCCCTGAGGCAAGACAGGCACTAAGTCAGGCCAGGTGGGGAAACGGATAGGCACACACTCTGGGGGCTGGTGCCTGTGTTACTGGGAGCACTTCTGATCGCAATTCCCTGATCTGCTGCCAACACAGGCTACAGAGGAGGGTACAGAAACACAGACCACGGATCTGCCCCACTCAGTGGGCCCAGGCCAACACCACACCCAGCAGCCTCGTGCCATACCCAATGAGTCTCGAAGCGGCCCCCTCTTCCCATCCTGAGAGCTCTTCCCTTCCTCATGTGCCAATAGCTCCCTACTGTCACTGGCAATATCTACTCTGTGAGATGTCAACATCCGTGGGTACTGTTCTCTCATCCCAGGACAGTGTGGTCCCACACACCCTGGTGAAATGGGCCACCTGGAGGCTGGACCTGGAGGTTGTTGAGGCTGAATGGCAGCGGTGGTCCTCTGGCACTTAATATTATTTAAGTTAAAAAAAAAAAAAAAAAAAAAAACAAAAAACGGGTCTTGGTGCTCAAAAATGTTTGATTTGCATATTCTCATCCCCTAACCCCAATATTTTCATTATTTCCTCACATATGAAGTCTTACTAGCATAAAGGTAATTTCGTATTAAACAAAGTGGATTGAAATAACATTGGTAAAAATAATCAATCACCATACTTTCAATTTTTGTTCTGCTTTCCTATTTGAAACCACTTGGATACAAGAGAACAGAGGACAGACTCATGGAAATGCTTGAAATGACAAGAAGCTCCCACTCAAGCTCAGCATTCAGTCCTGGACAGGGTAAGACCAGGCCACTTTGACATCTGTGCCAAAGAGTCTACCAGACAGAATCCTCTGACTGATCCCTGACTGAGCCATAGGAACTGGCTAGAAAAGCCTTCACATCCTCAATACATTCTTCACATCAGAATACTTGACAACCATTGATATCCATCTCTCGTTAACTTGCTCCCCAGCCAACCATTCTTCAACAAATTCAAAGGAGTAACTCATGCAAGCACACAGAAAGGGGTGTTCACTACACACATCCATGTGCGAAAAAGACAACTGGTATTTCTTGTTTGGGCTATTTCAAATGAAATCCCTTCTGCATGACCTCCACAAACCAAAGGAAAATATTTGTGAAATTCCCACGTAGAAGACAAGATACACTTGCCAAGGAGGCAGTGGCAAGAATTTTGACACTCCAAATGTAGAGTGTGTGTTTAGGAAGCAGTCACAGTTTCCATGAGAGAGTCCCATGAAATCAATTAGGAAGATCCATGCTCTAGCCCTACCATGCAAGTGATGTGACTTGAAAGAGTCACTTAGTCTTAGTAACCATCATCACTAACAACTAAGTCAATGAATAAAGGTCCTCAGGTGCCAAGCTACAAAATGTGGGATGAGCATGGATGAGGATGGGTGGGAGAAGTCTCCAACTCTAACACAATTAGGGAAGGATGTGCTGACCTCAAGTGGCTGGGGGGCTGGGATCCTGCCACAGAGGGGGATTCCAAACCTCACATCCCCTGACCCAGGCCAGAAGACCAGGTAGAGTCCAAGGACCCTGGGGTGGCCCAATGGCAATAAAGGTCAAAAGGAACTAGGGATCTGCCTGGTCCCTCAATCCCCTACTCTGAGCAGGGCTGCATGACGAGGCCAGAGGCCATCCACAGCAATCTGCCTTTACAGGAAAAGAGGGACTGCAGGCTGCCTCTGGCTCACTGAATCAGGGTGGTGTTTTCATAAAGCAAGACCACTTCCTCACACTTGACCAGCAGCTCATGTGTTGACAGCACAATGACTGACTTGACTCAGGCCCTGATGAATGAAATAGAAAATTCATAGCAAACCCATCTTTAGCTCTTCCACATCATCAGGGGCTCTGATTCAATTCCGTCCAGAAAGGTGTCTGAAATGATTTCTAAACATGCTGGGGACTCACCTCTGTGTGGAACTTTTCAGGAAAAAGGGGATCAAATCTCATGAAGCAACTCTTCTCTCTTCTAGCCCATGGGCAATGCAAGGAACCTGCATGATACCAGAGGCTCACTTCTCTCTTCTCGTGTCTTCTGGAAAGGATTCGTTAATGCTTCCTGCAAGGTGAAGCAGAAGCCTGCATCCCCAGCTGCACAGAAGTGTTTTAGGGCAGTGTCTCCCTTAAAACCCAAAAATAAAAAAACAGGTCATTCAACAGGCACATGGATTCGAGTACATGTTCAATGATCCCTCCTCCCTGGAGCCTTCCACATGCCCATCTTCCACATTCACAGAGCAATGCTTGGCCATTCTCAAGACCAGGAGACCATGATGCTCCTCACCAGGAAGTCAATAAGGAACATGAAGAGAGCAGCATGGATTGCAGAAGGTGGCACATCAAGGATCTTCAGCTCTGCTGCTAGAACACAAGAGCTTAACTTCAGTATTGACTTTTTGCCAACTACCAAGTACGATAGCAGTGTCAAGCCCAATATGCAGATATGCAAGTAGTAGGTGACACCCCGCATCCATTCACAAAAGTGGGCAACATCTGCATCAGAACAAGGAAGTATCTTACCCTTACTCATAAAAATCATCAGAAACAAAATAAAATGGATGCAAGACTTCTCATTTCACTATTAGGTAGCTGTTGGAATTCCCTATTAAATAATACCTCCTCCAAAATAAAAAGTATCTCAGACATGTGTCAACTATTCAATGGATGACATTTTAAAAACTATGGACTTTACTTAATATTTATGTATGCTATATCCCTGCCTAAGGCTCTATGAGAAAGGAGCACATAGAATTGGATCTTTGAAAATCTCACATTTGCTGATAAATATTACTGCTGATCTCAGGCATGGCGAAGTGAAAAGTGGGACTTTGGATATTCCAAGAATGCTATGTTGTGGGATTGGTGTCCCTGATTCATACATAGCATATGGTTTCTATGAAATCCAGTGAGGGAGCAGGAGTAACGAAGCTGATTGCACAGATGACCTCAGGGAATACTGACAGATAGGCCAAATGAAAAATATGCTCCAGCTAACCATTGGTATTTGGGCTTCTGATCCCAGTCCTGTTTTTAAAAAAGGTGCAGACAGGCAGTGTTCATTAAAAACTGTCTACCATGTAAAAGTGGGTAATTTAAATGGCATCTAGTTACACATCTGATAGAATGGTCTGGCAACATATGAATTTCATTCTAACAACAACAACAACAACAAAACATAGAAAATGAGACATAAAGATAAAACCTTGTCTTCACCAGGATGCCTAAAAATAGGTTTTATTTGGCTCATGCCAATAAATATCTTTCAATAGAATTTCTGATTTCTGAATGAATCCATTCAACTTCATACTGCACAGATCACAAGGTTTTCTTTACAGAATATTCTCTTCTTCTTCTTAAAGCCTCACATAGAAAATGTCTCACAGGACATAGGAGGGGAATGACCCAAAGGATGAGAGAATGGCTGGAACCGTTCTCAAATGTGCCCATGTAGCCTAAAGTTTGAAGGCATCTAATTGTACTCTAAAACAATTATGAACCTATTCGATCCATTATTAATAAATATCACCACTTTACCACTTGAACCAAATCACAGAAAATTGGAAACAGATGATCATTGGCTTTGATACCTTTACTTCTGTTTCATTACTCAGAGTCGATCAACTCTATACTTCAAGTGACACAGATTTATTACAGAATGCCTAAGATCCTAAGGATCTATTTTAGCTCAGCCCATGGTATTGCTTCATTATTTTATTATTTTGTAAGTAATAAAAAATAACTTCATGTTGGATGATATATTCAAGCCATGAATATATCATCCAACATTGTTCTTCCCAAAATATTAGCCCAATTTCTGCGCGCGCTCACTTACTGTTCAGGAATTTTACTAATTGTTTGAAGGTTCTAGAGGACCTGTTAGACTCCTAATGGACAAACCATACAACATACTCCAGAGAACGGACGAGTGCCATAAGAAGAAAATAAGGTCAGCCTACAGCAATGGGCAGCTGCCTGCCCTCGGCTGGGAGGAGCCCTGGCCATGGTACTAGGGCTGCTGGGCAGCAGAAGCCTCCACAGCCCTGCAGGGAGCCTGGAGCACAGCTCTGCCTAACCATGCTCAGCCCTGGACAGATGCACATGAGTTCCCATCACAGGCTCGAGTGTGACAGTCCCAGGTGCATGCCTGTCATGCCAGCCACCAGGGAGGCTGAGGCAAGAGGAACGTTTGAGGTCAGCCTTGGCAACTTAGACCCCGAGGCAAAGGGGAAATACTTTTACAGGGGTCTCTGAGGGTGTAGCTCAGGTAGGTCACTTGCCTCACAGGCTCAAGGCCCTGGGTTCAATCCCCAGAACCCACGTACACACAAAAAGTGAACTTGGAATATTGTTTAAAATGATGGGTCAGGTACACACAAGGACTTCAATATGACCTCTCAGAGGAGCTCAATTTGAGATCAGACTGAACAAAAGACCACCTGGACCATTGACTCAGTGTCTGAAAACCTCTGTGAGCATGAGAAGCACTGCTGGCAAGACACCAGAGGGCCAAAGCACTTGTGCCCCCTGCAGGGGCGTCTCTTGTCTACCGCCAAAGACTGTTCCCCTCCTGGGGCAGCTGAGAGCAAGCTGGGCCTTGGAGCAAGGACTAGTGCTTTAGATATAGACTATGCAAGCAAGGGGCAATGTCTTTAATAAAACTAAAATTAAAAAGTCACATTGAAAAAATTTTAAAAAGAAGAAAATAAGGTCAAGTAGAGGAAGCCCATTTTCACAGGAAAAAATCCCCCAGTGAAAAGCATCAGAATAGATACCAAGAAAAATACCAACAAAAACAGTGTGCTCCCACTATGTATCTACTCAACCTGCAAAAGTTAGAAAGCTAGATAATACAATCCTGGCAACAGGTAGAGCTATGCAGAAGAGCCACCTGGCAGTGCTTAGTCAAAGAAGTAAACATGCACACTTTGACCTAGAAATTCCACCTGTGTGTAAACCAGGCGGTGCTTAAGCAGTTTCACAAGGGGACATGCACAGGGAAATTTATCCTCAGGTTCTTATAGAGTTGTCTGTGCTTACAGGGAGTTGATGGTTGTCAAGATGCCCACAGCTGCGAAAGTCAAAAGCTAAAAAAATAATAGATGCCAACCTGGATATATTAATAATCCCGTATCTATGATCACCTTCATAAGGTAGCTTCCCAACTTCTGTGTGGAAGTGAGTTTCTCCTTGGCCCTTACACTGTTGTGGAGACCACTAGGAGTTCAGCTTTGTGCATTATCATCTGACCTGGACTTTTGGCAAGACCTGTACAGCCCTCACACATGCTCAGATGCTACAGGACTTTTCAGACCAGTCCAGACAACAGTAGGCATCCATTCATTGTCTGCACTCTACAGATTCCTAGATGCACGACATTCATTACCATCAAATGCAGAATTTTCATCAAAAACTAATATATATATATATCATTCCAATCTGAATCAAGAAAATCGGAAATATCCCCAAATCCAAAGAGTGGATCCCCATTGTGATGCTACAAGTTGAAAATTCCACAGCTGACCTCATGGGATGGTTCACAGTCAAAAGACAGCTGCATGAAAAATATTACATGACCTTCCTGCTATGTGAAAAGTGGCATGTGAAGTACACATGCATGTCTTCCTCAGACATGGGTTCATTTGCAAGACACCTTGTGCAATTGAAAATACTCCAAAAGGGGAGAAATCAGAACCATGTCTCCAAAGTATTTCAGCAGAGACCAACTCCATCTGTCTATCTATCTCTCAGTGAGTGTGTGTGCTCTTGTGTGTGTTTGTGTGTCTTTGTTTGTGTTTGTACCATCATAGCTGATACTTCATTGCCCCCATTGGAAAACTGACTCAGATAATGCCATCTGCCAAACTCCTAAAAACCAAAGTTCTTGCTGATAGAATGAAACATTCCTTCCTGTTGGTTTGGATGTGTCCTTTAGGAATCACTGCTACATTTAGTATACTCAAATCATCACAGTAGATCAGGTAACAAAAACATATATATTTTAAAATAATAATAATATATTAATGGAAACAACAAATACAGGATAGAGTAACAACTGTGTTACTAAACAAGGTCAAGGACAATGGCAAACTATAGATTCAAACTTTGAAGAAAATAGTAATCAATGTAAATATTCCTGGGCTGCCTCAGCCCCGCCCAGGCACACAGCAACAGAATGGTTTTGCAAGCATCCTCAGGAGGGCAGGAGCCTTCTTTGCAGGACGAGAGAGAGGTTGAGGCTCGATCCACCCATCATTCTTTTGGGAGAGGCTCCTTTTCCTCAGCACAAAGTTGGATTTTTTGTGAGGATTCTTGGCATAAAATACGTTGGCCTCTGCTGGAATCTTCAGCTCTGGGGAGAGAGGGGTGTACAAAAAGAAGGTGGCACTCAGGAGGTGCTCCCTAGGACACGCCAACATCTGAGAGCCTGTGCCAGAAAAGGCCAGAGCCACACACCTGAGAGCTCTCCAATTCAACACCAATACCAACAAAGACAGCCTCCACAGTCCTCCCTGAGGAAGAACTAGGCAGAGCACTTCAACAGACCTAATGTCTGTTCCTACCGAAGGCTTTGGACTCCAGAATATCTCAGGTCCTCTTGCATCTGCCAAAGCACACCACTAGGGTTTGCATCTGAAATCTCCCACAAAAGGCTCCTGTGCCGAAGATTCAGTCCCCACATGAGCCATCTTCATAGGTGGGTTTGGAGGGAAGCATTGGATGGTGAGTGCTCTGATGTCAACATGAAATTCTCATTCAAGATGAATACACTACTGGGGGGTGGGAGGGACTGGAAGAAAGGTTGAGCATGGTTGGAGTAAGACCTAAACAGGGTTGTGCCCTGGGCAACAGTACCTTGTTCCTGTTGGCTCCACTGAATCCTCATTCTCCAAGGAGAGGTCCTCCCTCTCCATCTTTCTCTCTCTCCCTCTCTGCCAGCCTCGTTCTCTCTCTCCCAGTCTATGCCTTTGTGGCAAGGGCTGAGGAGCTCTCCACTGCCACACACTAGAGCTTTATGGACAGCCTCAGTGCACAACCAAAGAGAAAGCTATGAAACCCAGAGAAAAAAGGCCTAGGATTCCTCCTCTGAGTTATTTTCCTCAAGTATGGCCACAGTGAGGACAGGCTGACCAGCACGGATACCACGTTAGAGCCATGCTTCTGCGTTGGTGGAGCCCGCCTCCATGTGAACCAGGCTTCTGAGAATGGAGGCCACATTCCAAATACTGCCCTACTGAGAACAATGGTTCCAAAGACCAGCAAAGGGACTGCTTCCCTCTAACATGGTGTATGGCCCAGTGGTGCCATGACCCCGAGTGGGGGAATACAACAGCCGCTTCTCCTTCCTCTGAACATGTGTTTCCTGTCGCCCTCCTCTAACCTAGAGCCTGTTCTCCATCCCTTC
Source organism: Urocitellus parryii (assembly GCF_045843805.1). Classification (NCBI taxonomy): domain Eukaryota; kingdom Metazoa; phylum Chordata; class Mammalia; order Rodentia; family Sciuridae; genus Urocitellus; species Urocitellus parryii. The sequence continues at coordinate 53,129,974 of NC_135548.1, read as the reverse complement.
TGGGTTGGATGTGGAGATCTCTGCTATGAATTTCTTAGGCTACCAAGGCCCCAGACAGACTTCGTCTTCCATAGACTCTACTAACCTAACAGTAGGTTAAGATAGGAGACAAGTGATCCTAGAACTCATAGGGATGGTGGTCTTCAGGGTACATAGGCTGGGATAATGGCTGCTGTGGTGTTTGGCTCACAAAAACCAACCAACCAACCAACGAAAAAGCGCTGGCATTATTATCAGATGAGCTCTGTGGCTACGTGCTCAGGAAGCCCTCATCTGACTTTAGTTAGGGATCACAACCTGGCTATTGTGATCACTCCTTGCCTAGTGGACTCAGGTGCGTAAGACCATGGAATTTAGGCAAAAACAGATGATTCAGGCTGTCTCCCAGGCTGTGTTTTCTTCCCAATTTCATCCTGTTACTGCTTGCTAGAATCCTGGCAATGCTCTGCCCAGGCAGTGGTTTTTTGGTCACACAGAAGGCTTTCAATAGTACTGCTTCAGTCCACAAAATGCCAGTTCCCTCTTTAGCCCATGCATTCCCATGTTCCTTTGAAACCACTCCTATCCCAGACCATGAAAACATACTGCTCCTGGAGAGAGGCTTTCCTCCTCACTCCTCAAAGATGTCAGCTTTGGATGCCTGTTCATGTCCAGGGGAGGGCACCTGGTGGGGAGCCGCAATATCCACCGGGGTATACCATTGGACCTCAAGACCTTCCACCAGCAGAAGTGCAGTTGGCTTTGTGCACGAACCCAACACACCTGTTGGAGTGTTCTTGGGGGTCAGAGACTACTCTTTGTTGCTAAGAGTTGACCTGAGTCCACATCCTGACCCTTGCTCTCTGCTATCTGATTGTCTCACTTACTCTGACGGCGAGAGATGATTTGGCCCAGCTCATAATCCTCTGGAGTCTCCTCAGTAAGGAAGTGTAGGTCGAGGGCGCTGCGGATGACGACAGGAGCCCTATCGTGGCAGGTCACCTGGAGCAGCATGGGAGACAGGCCTTCAGGAAATGGGCCTTGAAGTGACTACTCAAGGACAGTGGGCAGGGGCATTCTGGAGGCACCTCCACTCTAAATACAAGGGCAACATCCATGACCCTACTACCCGAGGCTGACCTCCTGCTCATCGTGTGGGCTCTTCCCACAGGCTACTAGCCCAATCCTTGTACATAGGACTTCCTGGGCCTGCCATTGCTCTTTGTGGAGCTGCACTCCTCTCGGAGTGAAAGGACCCCACTACCTGCATACAGATGCAATCTCATCCCACAAGTTGGGAGGAATGGGACAATAGCCTCCAAGATCCCAGGTCTGCCCGAGGATGCAGGCGGCATTGGGAATGGCCTAGGCACAAAACCTAGAGGCTTTGGTCTGGATTGCCAGGGCCAAAAACAGACCCAGGAACATGACCACACACAGGAGAGCTGAAAGATAGCCACGAGAGCTCCTGGCCTCCAGAGGCTCAGTGCTGGCTGGGATGTAGGAGGGCACCTCATCCGGCAAGGGTGGTCATTGGGTTACCTGGACATTTAGTGTGCTTGCTCCACATCCATATCGACTCTGCAGAGAGACTCTCTCAGCTCCTTGTTCAAGGAACATGGAGAACCTCACACTGCTGTCCTCCTCCATAGACGTCAGCATCCCATACAAGGGAACCTGCAACCTAGTTCCTGTCCTATTCTCATCTGTCACCCATACCTGTCCCTGCCCTTCTGGACTGCATGCTGCCACCTGACACACAGACTCCCTCAGACATGGCAGTGGACAAGCTGCTGCACTCGCTCATCTCAGCTCCAGCCCTTCACACTGACCTCTCCCTTCTTGATTACCATCTATCCTCCTGATCATCCAGAAGCTCCAAATTCAAGAGGGCATGAGTAGTCCATGGTATTGGACCAGTGTCTGCTCCCCACCCAGGTGTAAGCACCACGGGACACCCCTGCTCCCAGGCTTACCAGAACACTCTTGGCCATCTCTGGACTTTGTGTTTCTAAGTGGACACGAATTAAGCAGGTGTCTCCCACCTGCTTGTGGGAAAGCGGCCTGGAGGACTTGCAGGTTGATTCTGAGAACTGTGGGGGATGGAACATCAGCAAACCCAGAAACAGAAAGCCACCCCAGACTGTCAGTTGGCTCTATGGGCTTCCAGCAAATATGTCCAGGTGCTGAGGCTTCTTATTTCCTCAGGTCGGAGTGGAATGGCAGCACATGCACAGCTTGAATAAGGTAGGTGTTTACCTCCTTTCCCTTGACCTGGGGGCGTTTCCTCACCATGAAATATTGTATTCCCAGATTCATGGCAGACACACGAGTGAGTGGTCAGAGACCTTGATTTCTGCAGAGCGAAGTGGAGAGAATTGTTAGGTGGCACTCAAGGATTATACCACAAAACACCCACAACCCCTGAGAGTCTCCGCCAGGCCCATCACACTTTGGTATTTTGGGGCCAAGGCCCACTTTCTCTTGGCTGTCAGTTATCCTGAGCCCACTGTGGATCATGTCTCCCCACTGTCTGATTGTCCTACTTACTCTCATCCTCAGACATCATATACAGCAGCTCAAAGTTGTCCACATCCTCATGCTGCAACAAATTTTGGTCCAAGGCCCTGCGGATGAGGCTTGTCACCGTCTCCTGAAAGGTCACCTGGATCAGGGTGGGACAAATGTCATCAGAGAATGGCTTTTAGAAGAGCTACCCAGAAGACTGTGGTCAAACATTCAGGAGAAATCTCAGCTACATATACAAGGGCACAATCTTGTTATCCTGCTACCTGAGTGTGTCCTCCATATACCACCTGGGTTCTTGCAATGTGCTACTAGAACAATCCTGGTACAAATATCTGCCTGTACCTGCCATCTCCCCTCCCCCTGGGGAGCCACATTCCACTCATGTCAAAGGACCAAACTGCCTATGCACAGACACACTCTCATCTCACTGAGATGAGAGCAATGGGCCAGGGATCTGCGCACCAAGTGTGATCTGGGATGCAGGCTGCCTTTGTGGGTGGAAGAGGCAGATGCACTGAAAATTTGGGTCCTGACTGCCACGACACAAAACAGACTCAGATACAAGAGTGTGCACTTGAGTGCTTCATGATAGCTTTGAGAGGCCCTGGCCTCTGGAAGCTCGGTGCGGGTCTGGTTGTAATGATGTACTTGACTCAGCACTGGCAGTCACTGAACATGTCTCCTCTGCAGCTGGACACCTGCAGCATTAGCGTGTCTACTGCACATCCATAGAAATTCTGCCAAGAACCCCTTTAGCTCCGTATTTACATACATGCAAAGCCTAACATTCCGAAGCTTTGGCATGACCCCCCAGGTGATCCCGACCCCACATTCCTACACCTAGTCATGCTAAGGAGGTTCTCTTCCCTGCCACCAGGAACACATCCCCTCCTACACATGTGACAAGTCACTGCCACCTCCTCTGCTCCAACTTCACTCATTGAGAATACCAAGTTCTAGGCACTGCAGCCTGCACCCTGGACATATCTCTGCCTTCATCTGTCCACAGCACTTCCGTCTGCACTTCCGGCCTGCAAAACCCACAATACACAGGCCCACTCACCACTGAAGCTGGGCATGCTGATGCTCTCCCTCCTCAGGTCAAGCCCTTAAGACGGACCTTTCTCTTCTTTGTTTCCCACCATAGCCCTGGGGTTGGCTGTGTCTCCTGCCTTCCACTGTGTGGACACCCAGGAGGCAGCCCTGCTGTCGGGCTTACCGGGATGCGCTTTGTCTCCCTCAGGCTCTGTCCCTCTAGGAGGACGTGAACAATGCGGCTGTCTTCCACCTGCTCGCTGGAGTGAAGCAGTGAGGAGCTGCTACTCACAGCTGCTGGGGTCCTGGATGCCACTGCCACAGAAGGTTCCAAGAACTGTGGGGGATGACAACATCAGCAAAGCCCAGCAACTGCACCCCACCCAGCCTGGCAGTTGGCTCTGTGGGCATTCTACAACATCCATCCAGAACCTGAGGTTCTTGTCCCCTTGGAGGATGTGGAGTGGCACCAGGAGTAAAGACTGAAGAAGGTGGCTGTTTTGGGAACAAGAGATCCAGCACCTGCTGGGTGGGGATGAAATCCCAGGAGATTAACCCCATGTTGCTGCTGAAATGTAGGTTCCTCCCACAAATGACAGGCAGGAGCTCATTCCTAAGCTGGTCCTGCCTGTAAGGTTCAAGGCTCTGAACCCTGAAGGGCTCCTCCGTGTTCTGATCATTTTCACCCTGGGTTGGGACCAAGAATGGTGGGTTCAAAATGGAAATGGTGACAAACAGAAAAATGACTTGTGCCAATACACTAGAGTCAAAGCACAATGGAACAGTTCCCATCAGTACAAACACACACACACACACACACACACACACACACACAGAGTCAGAATAGGAGTCCTGGGCCATTCATCAGGGATCAGACTAGAGGGCCTGCTGGGCTCACCTGCCCTGTGCTACTCACTGTTACTCTTGAGCTCCTCTGCGACAATCGCCAGAGGCTCTGGCGTCTAAGATGAAGCCTCACCCAGTGTATCCACAAAAGGGCTAGTTGGCCCCCCTGAGATTCCTGGGAGCCTGAGGCTCGGCATTGTCTGCAACCACAGGAGAACATCCTTCTCCCTCCAGTGGCTCCAACCAAGTGAGCTCGGATGGCTTGGTCAGTGAAGTGGGTGCCTGGATACCAGGGTTCCATGTTCTGTTTGATCCATTGTCAAGGCAATGATGTCATTTCCTGTGCCCATACCTGAGCCTCTTTTCACATAAGACCACTTTCAACAGCCCTATGGGCTGCCGATTTCTCCTCCATGCCTACCCATCTCAGGTGCGCAGGTGTTCACCAACAACTACCCAAACATCCCCACCAGCATCTGCCCTGCTTGGTGCCACTAGAGTTCCAGCTTGGAGCCTTCAAAAATGCATTCACAACCAGTCCTTCCCTCTCAGCAGCTTTTGGACCCTGGTCCCATCATTGTGCAACTCATGGTGTGCCCAGTCTTTTCTGGAAAGTAGGGTAGCATCTAATCTCTAGGGTTTATTGTGTCTATTGGCCCATAACACCCTCTGTTCTCTCTGAAACCAGAGATGGGACTCACAGGTGGCTAAAGCACAAATGTAGAGATGGGATAATCACAAGAAAGGGAGAGACAAAGAATGCACCCTAACTCAATCAGGCCTGTGTCCCACACAGGGACATGGCCAATGTCCGTCCCATCGTGGCTGCAGTTCCCTCTCTACACCATGGCAAGTTGGAGGGGACTGAGATGCAGAGGCTGCTCCCCTCTGCCATACAACTTCCCAAGGCTTCTCCTAAGATTTCAAAAGGGCCAAGTGTGTCTAGTGTTGGGGTCTCACAGAGACTCCGAGGTACCACAGCATCCTGCTGCCCAGAACCGGTTCACCCCTCACCTCAAGGGGGCTCAGCCTCTGGATTCATGGGAATTGAAGTGGGTACAGGTGATGGGATATCACCTCCAAGACTGAGTTATGCCAAGTCCATGACCCCTGTCTGCATCCCTGTCTCCAGCACCACTCCCCCCTCTCTCTTTCCTCCTCAGAGCAAACAAATCCATTTAGCAAGTGTGTCCTGTGATAAAGACATGACGGTCACCCATCCTCTCATTACAAAAACACTGAGGCTCAGCCAACATGGATCCTACAGGGAACACAGGCATAAACTCAGACTCCGATCCTCCCAGCCGAGCCTCAGTGGAGCCTGGACTCCCAGCCTCCTGAGTCAAGGAAACAGAGGTTCCTAGCCGAGCCACCTTGGATGCAGCCGCACACAAACTGAACTCATCAATGCCCCTTGCTCTCAGTTGTGAGTAAGAGGGGAAGTGGTGTTTCACAACCCTGGACATCAAGTGCAGTCTCCAGGCTTTGGGGTGTGCCCTGGCCTCTGTCTATCTGCCCAGGCTCTCCAACCCACACTGGCCTCTTACCCAACCTCCTCCTAGGGCCAAACTCAATCCTGCCTCTCAATTTCTGCTGCCTTCCCCAACACACTGCTCCCCAAAATGAGCAGGGCTGGCTCTCGGTTATCATGCTGGTGCCAGCAGCAATGCCACCCCACTGACATAATTCTGAGTCCCAACCTAGGCACTCCAGCTGTCTTTGCCACACCTGGCCTGTTTGGGCTCTGGCTCTTGCTCTTTTCTTTCATGTGCATGTGTTTTGAGGTTTTGAGTTTCTCCCACTGCAGAACTGCAGCTGTGGCAGGGTAGAGCTCATGAGGGTGACATTCTGAGCCACATCCAATCCCATCAGGACTGTTCACTGGGGTGACTGCTGGAACACAGTGATGAGTGAACACATGGGAGGTGGTTGGACCCACCTTGCCTCTGAGTGGCTTCCTTTCAGGACAGGAATGTAGGCATGGGAGCCCCTGGCGTGGGATGCTTTGCACAAGGCGTGACCATGGGCTCTCTTTCCTGGCAAAAATGGCTCCACTCAGCATGGAGAGCACTGTCATTCCTGGTGGCTAACAACAGCCCTGGACCCCAGAAAGGAACCCACACTCAAGATTAACGTCTGAGTGTGCGTGTCCTCGAGGAAATGAGGTCTCCTGATCCCAGGCGCAAAGGGGTAAGTCCTCTAACTCCAGGGGCCATGAAGGGACATCTGAGTTTCCCTCGTCCTTCTTTCCCTCTCTAACTAACCACAGTTAGGACCCTGGCCTCATTCCCCAGTGAGGATCATTAGGCTCCATAAAGGACAGTCTCTAAGATGCTCAGTGGACCAACACCCTCTGCACAACCCATAACCCTATTCACCCAAGAGGCAAGAGGATTTCTATTCAGGAAAACCAGGAAAGGGAGAGCCTTTCTCAAGGACACAAGGACATTAGTGAGTGAGGGAGTGATTAATGGATGGAGAACTATTTCCAACACCAACTTCCAGGAGCATATATGGCCCCCTGGAGAATTCTGCAGTGTGTTGGTGATTAAGGAGAACGTGTGAATTCAGGGGTCACTAGGTCCTCTCAGCCATAAGGAGGGAAACTGCCATAAAGGAACTAGGACAAGGGTGCGAGGAATGCTCACTGGTGGGAGATCGGAAGGAAGGAAAGTGTACTCATTAGAAAAGTGTCGCCTGAAAATTCTTAGCCAGCCAAAAGTCGTGCGAACTTGTGTGGGAAAAGAGTCTTTGCACAGTGATGAAGCTAAGAGCTCACATGATGGAACACAGCATCAACTGGGACCAAATCCAATATCTGATATTCTTGTAGGAAGAGGAGAGTCTGGACCCAGATACCAGGGAGACTGGGGGATACCGGATATGTGAGGTTGGAGCCAGGGCGGGATGCCCATATGGGAACCACAGATCGTGGGCAGCAATAGGAGAGTGGGCAAGGGCTGGGAGAGTTGGGGAGACAGTCCCCTTGAAACCTGGGAGGGGTTATGGCACTGGGACAGCCCAACACCTACTGTGTTGAGCCTCTGGAGCTCAACGGAAGACACTTCCTCTGTTGTCGGCCACCCAGTTAACAGAGTTTGGTTGCAGCAGCCTAGGACCCAGCTGAAGGTCTGAGCATGTTGGCCATGCAGGTTGGATCTGGACCACAGACACCCTCATCAGAGATTGTAGGGTCTCAGCCCTGAGGCAAGACAGGCACTAAGTCAGGCCAGGTGGGGAAACGGATAGGCACACACTCTGGGGGCTGGTGCCTGTGTTACTGGGAGCACTTCTGATCGCAATTCCCTGATCTGCTGCCAACACAGGCTACAGAGGAGGGTACAGAAACACAGACCACGGATCTGCCCCACTCAGTGGGCCCAGGCCAACACCACACCCAGCAGCCTCGTGCCATACCCAATGAGTCTCGAAGCGGCCCCCTCTTCCCATCCTGAGAGCTCTTCCCTTCCTCATGTGCCAATAGCTCCCTACTGTCACTGGCAATATCTACTCTGTGAGATGTCAACATCCGTGGGTACTGTTCTCTCATCCCAGGACAGTGTGGTCCCACACACCCTGGTGAAATGGGCCACCTGGAGGCTGGACCTGGAGGTTGTTGAGGCTGAATGGCAGCGGTGGTCCTCTGGCACTTAATATTATTTAAGTTAAAAAAAAAAAAAAAAAACAAAAAACAAAAAACGGGTCTTGGTGCTCAAAAATATTTGATTTGCATATTCTCATCCCCTAACCCCAATATTTTCATTATTTCCTCACATATGAAGTCTTACTAGCATAAAGGTAATTTCGTATTAAACAAAGTGGATTGAAATAACATTGGTAAAAATAATCAATCACCATACTTTCAATTTTTGTTCTGCTTTCCTATTTGAAACCACTTGGATACAAGAGAACAGAGGACAGACTCATGGAAATGCTTGAAATGACAAGAAGCTCCCACTCAAGCTCAGCATTCAGTCCTGGACAGGGTAAAACCAGGCCACTTTGACATCTGTGCCAAAGAGTCTACCAGACAGAATCCTCTGACTGATCCCTGACTGAGCCATAGGAACTGGCTAGAAAAGCCTTCACATCCTCAATACATTCTTCACGTCAGAATACTTGACAACCATTGATATCCATCTCTCGTTAACTTGCTCCCCAGCCAACCATTCTTCAACAAATTCAAAGGAGTAACTCATGCAAGCACACAGAAAGGGGTGTTCACTACACACATCCATGTGCGAAAAAGACAACTGGTATTTCTTGTTTGGGCTATTTCAAATGAAATCCCTTCTGCATGACCTCCACAAACCAAAGGAAAATATTTGTGAAATTCCCACGTAGAAGACAAGATACACTTGCCAAGGAGGCAGTGGCAAGAATTTTGACACTCCAAATGTAGAGTGTGTGTTTAGGAAGCAGTCACAGTTTCCATGAGAGAGTCCCATGAAATCAATTAGGAAGATCCATGCTCTAGCCCTACCATGCAAGTGATGTGACTTGAAAGAGTCACTTAGTCTTAGTAACCATCATCACTAACAACTAAGTCAATGAATAAAGGTCCTCAGGTGCCAAGCTACAAAATGTGGGATGAGCATGGATGAGGATGGGTGGGAGAAGTCTCCAACTCTAACACAATTAGGGAAGGATGTGCTGACCTCAAGTGGCTGGGGGGCTGGGATCCTGCCACAGAGGGGGATTCCAAACCTCACATCCCCTGACCCAGGCCAGAAGACCAGGTAGAGTCCAAGGACCCTGGGGTGGCCCAATGGCAATAAAGGTCAAAAGGAACTAGGGATCTGCCTGGTCCCTCAATCCCCTACTCTGAGCAGGGCTGCATGACGAGGCCAGAGGCCATCCACAGCAATCTGCCTTTACAGGAAAACAGGGACTGCAGGCTGCCTCTGGCTCACTGAATCAGGGTGGTGTTTTCATAAAGCAAGACCACTTCCTCACACTTGACCAGCAGCTCATGTGTTGACAGCACAATGACTGACTTGACTCAGGCCCTGATGAATGAAATAGAAAATTCATAGCAAACCCATCTTTAGCTCTTCCACATCATCAGGGGCTCTGATTCAATTCCGTCCAGAAAGGTGTCTGAAATGATTTCTAAACATGCTGGGGACTCACCTCTGTGTGGAACTTTTCAGGAAAAAGGGGATCAAATCTCATGAAGCAACTCTTCTCTCTTCTAGCCCATGGGCAATGCAAGGAACCTGCATGATACCAGAGGCTCACTTCTCTCTTCTCGTGTCTTCTGGAAAGGATTCGTTAATGCTTCCTGCAAGGTGAAGCAGAAGCCTGCATCCCCAGCTGCACAGAAGTGTTTTAGTGCAGTGTCTCCCTTAAAACCCAAAAATAAAAAAAAACAGGTCATTCAACAGGCACATGGATTCGAGTACATGTTCAATGATCCCTCCTCCCTGGAGCCTTCCACATGCCCATCTTCCACATTCACAGAGCAATGCTTGGCCATTCTCAAGACCAGGAGACCATGATGCTCCTCACCAGGAAGTCAATAAGGAACATGAAGAGAGCAGCATGGATTGCAGAAGGTGGCACATCAAGGATCTTCAGCTCTGCTGCTAGAACACAAGAGCTTAACTTCAGTATTGACTTTTTGCCAACTACCAAGTACGATAGCAGTGTCAAGCCCAATATGCAGATATGCAAGTAGTAGGTGACACCCCGCATCCATTCACAAAAGTGGGCAACATCTGCATCAGAACAAGGAAGTATCTTACCCTTACTCATAAAAATCATCAGAAACAAAATAAAATGGATGCAAGACTTCTCATTTCACTATTAGGTAGCTGTTGGAATTCCCTATTAAATAATACCTCCTCCAAAATAAAAAGTATCTCAGACATGTGTCAACTATTCAATGGATGACATTTTAAAAACTATGGACGTTACTTAATATTTATGTATGCTATATCCCTGCCTCAGGCTCTATGAGAAAGGAGCACATAGAATTGGATCTTTGAAAATCTCACATTTGCTGATAAATATTACTGCTGATCTCAGGCATGGCGAAGTGAAAAGTGGGACTTTGGATATTCCAAGAATGCTATGTTGTGGGATTGGTGTCCCTGATTCATACATAGCATATGGTTTCTATGAAATCCAGTGAGGGAGCAGGAGTAACGAAGCTGATTGCACAGATGACCTCAGGGAATACTGACAGATAGGCCAAATGAAAAATATGCTCCAGCTAACCATTGGTATTTGGGCTTCTGATCCCAGTCCTGTTTTTAAAAAAGGTGCAGACAGGCAGTGTTCATTAAAAACTGTCTACCATGTAAAAGTGGGTAATTTAAATGGCATCTAGTTACACATCTGATAGAATGGTCTGGCAACATATGAATTTCATTCTAACAACAACAACAACAACAAAACATAGAAAATGAGACATAAAGATAAAACCTTGTCTTCACCAGGATGCCTAAAAATAGGTTTTATTTGGCTCATGCCAATAAATATCTTTCAATAGAATTTCTGATTTCTGAATGAATCCATTCAACTTCATACTGCACAGATCACAAGGTTTTCTTTACAGAATATTCTCTTCTTCTTCTTAAAGCCTCACATAGAAAATGTCTCACAGGACATAGGAGGGGAATGACCCAAAGGATGAGAGAATGGCTGGAACCGTTCTCAAATGTGCCCATGTAGCCTAAAGTTTGAAGGCATCTAATTGTACTCTAAAACAATTATGAACCTATTCGATCCATTATTAATAAATATCACCACTTTACCACTTGAACCAAATCACAGAAAATTGGAAACAGATGATCATTGGCTTTGATACCTTTACTTCTGTTTCATTACTCAGAGTCGATCAACTCTATACTTCAAGTGACACAGATTTATTACAGAATGCCTAAGATCCTAAGGATCTATTTTAGCTCAGCCCATGGTATTGCTTCATTATTTTATTATTTTGTAAGTAATAAAAAATAACTTCATGTTGGATGATATATTCAAGCCATGAATATATCATCCAACATTGTTCTTCCCAAAATATTAGCCCAATTTCTGCGCGCGCTCACTTACTGTTCAGGAATTTTACTAATTGTTTGAAGGTTCTAGAGGACCTGTTAGACTCCTAATGGACAAACCATACAACATACTCCAGAGAACGGACGAGTGCCATAAGAAGAAAATAAGGTCAGCCTACAGCAATGGGCAGCTGCCTGCCCTCGGCTGGGAGGAGCCCTGGCCATGGTACCAGGGCTGCTGGGCAGCAGAAGCCTCCACAGCCCTGCAGGGAGCCTGGAGCACAGCTCTGCCTAACCATGCTCAGCCCTGGACAGATGCACATGAGTTCCCATCACAGGCTCGAGTGTGACAGTCCCAGGTGCATGCCTGTCATGCCAGCCACCAGGGAGGCTGAGGCAAGAGGAACGTTTGAGGTCAGCCTTGGCAACTTAGACCCCGAGGCAAAGGGGAAATACTTTTACAGGGGTCTCTGAGGGTGTAGCTCAGGTAGGTCACTTGCCTCACAGGCTCAAGGCCCTGGGTTCAATCCCCAGAACCCACGTACACACAAAAAGTGAACTTGGAATATTGTTTAAAATGATGGGTCAGGTACACACAAGGACTTCAATATGACCTCTCAGAGGAGCTCAATTTGAGATCAGACTGAACAAAAGACCACCTGGACCATTGACTCAGTGTCTGAAAACCTCTGTGAGCATGAGAAGCACTGCTGGCAAGACACCAGAGGGCCAAAGCACTTGTGCCCCCTGCAGGGGCGTCTCTTGTCTACCGCCAAAGACTGTTCCCCTCCTGGGGCAGCTGAGAGCAAGCTGGGCCTTGGAGCAAGGACTAGTGCTTTAGATATAGACTATGCAAGCAAGGGGCAATGTCTTTAATAAAACTAAAATTAAAAAGTCACATTGAAAAAATTTTAAAAAGAAGAAAATAAGGTCAAGTAGAGGAAGCCCATTTTCACAGGAAAAAATCCCCCAGTGAAAAGCATCAGAATAGATACCAAGAAAAATACCAACAAAAACAGTGTGCTCCCACTATGTATCTACTCAACATGCAAAAGTTAGAAAGCTAGATAATACAATCCTGGCCACAGGTAGAGCTATGCAGAAGAGCCACCTGGCAGTGCTTAGTCAAAGAAGTAAACATGCACACTTTGACCTAGAAATTCCACCTGTGTGTAAACCAGGCGGTGCTTAAGCAGTTTCACAAGGGGACATGCACAGGGAAATTTATCCTCAGGTTCTTATAGAGTTGTCTGTGCTTACAGGGAGTTGATGGTTGTCAAGATGCCCACAGCTGCGAAAGTCAAAAGCTAAAAAAATAATAGATGCCAACCTGGATATATTAATAATCCCGTATCTATGATCACCTTCATAAGGTAGCTTCCCAACTTCTGTGTGGAAGTGAGTTTCTCCTTGGCCCTTACACTGTTGTGGAGACCACTAGGCGTTCAGCTTTGTGCAGGATCATCTGACCTGGACTTTTGGCAAGACCTGTACAGCCCTCACACATGCTCAGATGCTACAGGACTTTTCAGACCAGTCCAGACAACAGTAGGCATCCATTCATTGTCTGCACTCTACAGATTCCTAGATGCACGACATTCATTACCATCAAATGCAGAATTTTCATCAAAAACTAATATATATATATATCATTCCAATCTGAATCAAGAAAATCGGAAATATCCCCAAATCCAAAGAGTGGATCCCCATTGTGATGCTACAAGTTGAAAATTCCACAGCTGACCTCATGGGATGGTTCACAGTCAAAAGACAGCTGCATGAAAAATATTACATGACCTTCCTGCTATGTGAAAAGTGGCATGTGAAGTACACATGCATGTCTTCCTCAGACATGGGTTCATTTGCAAGACACCTTGTGCAATTGAAAATACTCCAAAAGGGGAGAAATCAGAACCATGTCTCCAAAGTATTTCAGCAGAGACCAACTCCATCTGTCTATCTATCTCTCAGTGAGTGTGTGTGCTCTTGTGTGTGTTTGTGTGTCTTTGTTTGTGTTTGTACCATCATAGCTGATACTTCATTGCCCCCATTGGAAAACTGACTCAGATAATGCCATCTGCCAAACTCCTAAAAACCAAAGTTCTTGCTGATAGAATGAAACATTCCTTCCTGTTGGTTTGGATGTGTCCTTTAGGAATCACTGCTACATTTAGTATACTCAAATCATCACAGTAGATCAGGTAACAAAAACATATATATTTTAAAATAATAATAATATATTAATGGAAACAACAAATACAGGATAGAGTAACAACTGTGTTACTAAACAAGGTCAAGGACAATGGCAAACTATAGATTCAAACTTTGAAGAAAATAGTAATCAATGTAAATATTCCTGGGCTGCCTCAGCCCCGCCCAGGCACACAGCAACAGAATGGTTTTGCAAGCATCCTCAGGAGGGCAGGAGCCTTCTTTGCAGGACGAGAGAGAGGTTGAGGCTCGATCCACCCATCATTCTTTTGGGAGAGGCTCCTTTTCCTCAGCACAAAGTTGGATTTTTTGTGAGGATTCTTGGCATAAAATACGTTGGCCTCTGCTGGAATCTTCAGCTCTGGGGAGAGAGGGGTGTACAAAAAGAAGGTGGCACTCAGGAGGTGCTCCCTAGGACACGCCAACATCTGAGAGCCTGTGCCAGAAAAGGCCAGAGCCACACACCTGAGAGCTCTCCAATTCAACACCAATACCAACAAAGACAGCCTCCACAGTCCTCCCTGAGGAAGAACTAGGCAGAGCACTTCAACAGACCTAATGTATGTTCCTACCGAAGGCTTTGGACTCCAGAATATCTCAGGTCCTCTTGCATCTGCCAAAGCACACCACTAGGGTTTGCATCTGAAATCTCCCACAAAAGGCTCCTGTGCCGAAGATTCAGTCCCCACATGAGCCATCTTCATAGGTGGGTTTGGAGGGAAGCATTGGATGGTGAGTGCTCTGATGTCAACATGAAATTCTCATTCAAGATGAATACACTACTGGGGGGTGGGAGGGACTGGAAGAAAGGTTGAGCATGGTTGGAGTAAGACCTAAACAGGGTTGTGCCCTGGGCAACAGTACCTTGTTCCTGTTGGCTCCACTGAATCCTCATTCTCCAAGGAGAGGTCCTCCCTCTCCATCTTTCTCTCTCTCCCTCTCTGCCAGCCTCGTTCTCTCTCTCCCAGTCTATGCCTTTGTGGCAAGGGCTGAGGAGCTCTCCACTGCCACACACTAGAGCTTTATGGACAGCCTCAGTGCACAACCAAAGAGAAAGCTATGAAACCCAGAGAAAAAAGGCCTAGGATTCCTCCTCTGAGTTATTTTCCTCAAGTATGGCCACAGTGAGGACAGGCTGACCAGCACGGATACCACGTTAGAGCCATGCTTCTGCGTTGGTGGAGCCCGCCTCCATGTGAACCAGGCTTCTGAGAATGGAGGCCACATTCCAAATACTGCCCTACTGAGAACAATGGTTCCAAAGACCAGCAAAGGGACTGCTTCCCTCTAACATGGTGTATGGCCCAGTGGTGCCATGACCCCGAGTGGGGGAATACAACAGCCGCTTCTCCTTCCTCTGAACATGTGTTTCCTGTCGCCCTCCTCTAACCTAGAGCCTGTTCTCCATCCCTTCTGGGTTGGATGTGGAGATCTCTGCTATGAATTTCTTAGGCTACCAAGGCCCCAGACAGACTTCGTCTTCCATAGACTCTACTAACCTAACAGTAGGTTAAGATAGGAGACAAGTGATCCTAGAACTCATAGGGATGGTGGTCTTCAGGGTACATAGGCTGGGATAATGGCTGCTGTGGTGTTTGGCTCACAAAAACCAACCAACCAACCAACGAAAAAGCGCTGGCATTATTATCAGATGAGCTCTGTGGCTACGTGCTCAGGGAGCCCTCATCTGACTTTAGTTAGGGATCACAACCTGGCTATTGTGATCACTCCTTGCCTAGTGGACTCAGGTGCGTAAGACCATGGAATTTATGCAAAAACAGATGATTCAGGCTGTCTCCCAGGCTGTGTTTTCTTCCCAATTTCATCCTGTTACTGCTTGCTAGAATCCTGGCAATGCTCTGCCCAGGCAGTGGTTTTTTGGTCACACAGAAGGCTTTCAATAGTACTGCTTCAGTCCACAAAATGCCAGTTCCCTCTTTAGCCCATGCATTCCCATGTTCCTTTGAAACCACTCCTATCCCAGACCATGAAAACATACTGCTCCTGGAGAGAGGCTTTCCTCCTCACTCCTCAAAGATGTCAGCTTTGGATGCCTGTTCATGTCCAGGGGAGGGCACCTGGTGGGGAGCCGCAATATCCACCGGGGTATACCATTGGACCTCAAGACCTTCCACCAGCAGAAGTGCAGTTGGCTTTGTGCACGAACCCAACACACCTGTTGGAGTGTTCTTGGGGGTCAGAGACTACTCTTTGTTGCTAAGAGTTGACCTGAGTCCACATCCTGACCCTTGCTCTCTGCTATCTGATTGTCTCACTTACTCTGACGGCGAGAGATGATTTGGCCCAGCTCATAATCCTCTGGAGTCTCCTCAGTAAGGAAGTGTAGGTCGAGGGTGCTGCGGATGACGACAGGAGCCCTATCGTGGCAGGTCACCTGGAGCAGCATGGGAGACAGGCCTTCAGGAAATGGGCCTTGAAGTGACTACTCAAGGACAGTGGGCAGGGGCATTCTGGAGGCACCTCCACTCTAAATACAAGGGCAACATCCATGACCCTACTACCCGAGGCTGACCTCCTGCTCATCGTGTGGGCTCTTCCCACAGGCTACTAGCCAAATCCTTGTACATAGGACTTCCTGGGCCTGCCATTGCTCTTTGTGGAGCTGCACTCCTCTCGGAGTGAAAGGACCCCACTACCTGCATACAGATGCAATCTCATCCCACAAGTTGGGAGGAATGGGACAATAGCCTCCAAGATCCCAGGTCTGCCCGAGGATGCAGGCGGCATTGGGAATGGCCTAGGCACAAAACCTAGAGGCTTTGGTCTGGATTGCCAGGGCCAAAAACAGACCCAGGAACATGACCACACACAGGAGAGCTGAAAGATAGCCACGAGAGCTCCTGGCCTCCAGAGGCTCAGTGCTGGCTGGGATGTAGGAGGGCACCTCATCCGGCAAGGGTGGTCATTGGGTTACCTGGACATTTAGTGTGCTTGCTCCACATCCATATCGACTCTGCAGAGAGACTCTCTCAGCTCCTTGTTCAAGGAACATGGAGAACCTCACACTGCTGTCCTCCTCCATAGACGTCAGCATCCCATACAAGGGAACCTGCAACCTACTTCCTGTCCTATTCTCATCTGTCACCCATACCTGTCCCTGCCCTTCTGGACTGCATGCTGCCACCTGACACACAGACTCCCTCAGACATGGCAGTGGACAAGCTGCTGCACTCGCTCATCTCAGCTCCAGCCCTTCACACTGACCTCTCCCTTCTTGATTCCCATCTATCCTCCTGATCATCCAGAAGCTCCAAATTCAAGAGGGCATGAGTAGTCCATGGTATTGGACCAGTGTCTGCTCCCCACCCAGGTGTAAGCACCACGGGACACCCCTGCTCCCAGGCTTACCAGAACACTCTTGGCCATCTCTGGACTTTGTGTTTCTAAGTGGACACGAATTAAGCAGGTGTCTCCCACCTGCTTGTGGGAAAGCGGCCTGGAGGACTTGCAGGTTGATTCTGAGAACTGTGGGGGATGGAACATCAGCAAACCCAGAAACAGAAAGCCACCCGAGACTGTCAGTTGGCTCTATGGGCTTCCAGCAAATATGTCCAGGTGCTGAGGCTTCTTATTTCCTCAGGTCGGAGTGGAATGGCAGCACATGCACAGCTTGAATAAGGTAGGTGTTTACCTCCTTTCCCTTGACCTGGGGGCGTTTCCTCACCATGAAATATTGTATTCCCAGATTCATGGACAGACACACGAGTGAGTGGTCAGAGACCTTGATTTCTGCAGAGCGAAGTGGAGAGAATTGTTAGGTGGCACTCAAGGATTATACCACAAAACACCCACAACCCCTGAGAGTCTCCGCCAGGCCCATCACACTTTGGTATTTTGGGGCCAAGGCCCACTTTCTCTTGGCTGTCAGTTATCCTGAGCCCACTGTGGATCATGTCTCCCCACTGTCTGATTGTCCTACTTACTCTCATCCTCAGACATCATATACAGCAGCTCAAAGTTGTCCACATCCTCATGCTGCAACAAATTTTGGTCCAAGGCCCTGCGGATGAGGCTTGTCACCGTCTCCTGAAAGGTCACCTGGATCAGGGTGGGACAAATGTCATCAGAGAATGGCTTTTAGAAGAGCTACCCAGAAGACTGTGGTCAAACATTCAGGAGAAATCTCAGCTACATATACAAGGGCACAATCTTGTTATCCTGCTACCTGAGTGTGTCCTCCATATACCACCTGGGTTCTTGCAATGTGCTACTAGAACAATCCTGGTACAAATATCTGCCTGTACCTGCCATCTCCCCTCCCCCTGGGGAGCCACATTCCACTCATGTCAAAGGACCAAAAGGCCTATGCACAGACACACTCTCATCTCACTGAGATGAGAGCAATGGGCCAGGGATCTGCGCACCAAGTGTGATCTGGGATGCAGGCTGCCTTTGTGGGTGGAAGAGGCAGATGCACTGAAAATTTGGGTCCTGACTGCCACGACACAAAACAGACTCAGATACAAGAGTGTGCACTTGAGTGCTTCATGATAGCTTTGAGAGGCCCTGGCCTCTGGAAGCTCGGTGCGGGTCTGGTTGTAATGATGTACTTGACTCAGCACTGGCAGTCACTGAACATGTCTCCTCTGCAGCTGGACACCTGCAGCATTAGCATGTCTACTGCACATCCATAGAAATTCTGCCAAGAACCCCTTTAGCTCCGTATTTACATACATGCAAAGCCTAACATTCCGAAGCTTTGGCATGACCCCCCAGGTGATCCCGACCCCACATTCCTACACCTAGTCATGCTAAGGAGGTTCTCTTCCCTGCCACCAGGAACACATCCCCTCCTACACATGTGACAAGTCACTGCCACCTCCTCTGCTCCAACTTCACTCATTGAGAATACCAAGTTCTAGGCACTGCAGCCTGCACCCTGGACATATCTCTGCCTTCATCTGTCCACAGCACTTCCGTCTGCACTTCCGGCCTGCAAAACCCACAATACACAGGCCCACTCACCACTGAAGCTGGGCATGCTGATGCTCTCCCTCCTCAGGTCAAGCCCTTAAGACGGACCTTTCTCTTCTTTGTTTCCCACCATAGCCCTGGGGTTGGCTGTGTCTCCTGCCTTCCACTGTGTGGACACCCAGGAGGCAGCCCTGCTGTCGGGCTTACCGGGATGCGCTTTGTCTCCCTCAGGCTCTGTCCCTCTAGGAGGACGTGAACAATGCGGCTGTCTTCCACCTGCTCGCTGGAGTGAAGCAGTGAGGAGCTGCTACTCACAGCTGCTGGGGTCCTGGATGCCACTGCCACAGAAGGTTCCAAGAACTGTGGGGGATGACAACATCAGCAAAGCCCAGCAACTGCACCCCACCCAGCCTGGCAGTTGGCTCTGTGGGCATTCTACAACATCCATCCAGAACCTGAGGTTCTTGTCCCCTTGGAGGATGTGGAGTGGCACCAGGAGTAAAGACTGAAGAAGGTGGCTGTTTTGGGAACAAGAGATCCAGCACCTGCTGGGTGGGGATGAAATCCCAGGAGATTAACCCCATGTTGCTGCTGAAATGTAGGTTCCTCCCACAAATGACAGGCAGGAGCTCATTCCTAAGCTGGTCCTGCCTGTAAGGTTCAAGGCTCTGAACCCTGAAGGGCTCCTCCGTGTTCTGATCATTTTCACCCTGGGTTGGGACCAAGAATGGTGGGTTCAAAATGGAAATGGTGACAAACAGAAAAATGACTTGTGCCAATACACTAGAGTCAAAGCACAATGGAACAGTTCCCATCAGTACAAACACACACACACACACACACACACACACACACACAGAGTCAGAATAGGAGTCCTGGGCCATTCATCAGGGATCAGACTAGAGGGCCTGCTGGGCTCACCTGCCCTGTGCTACTCACTGTTACTCTTGAGCTCCTCTGCGACAATCGCCAGAGGCTCTGGCGTCTAAGATGAAGCCTCACCCAGTGTATCCACAAAAGGGCTAGTTGGCCCCCCTGAGATTCCTGGGAGCCTGAGGCTCGGCATTGTCTGCAACCACAGGAGAACATCCTTCTCCCTCCAGTGGCTCCAACCAAGTGAGCTCGGATGGCTTGGTCAGTGAAGTGGGTGCCTGGATACCAGGGTTCCATGTTCTGTTTGATCCATTGTCAAGGCAATGATGTCATTTCCTGTGCCCATACCTGAGCCTCTTTTCACATAAGACCACTTTCAACAGCCCTATGGGCTGCCGATTTCTCCTCCATGCCTACCCATCTCAGGTGCGCAGGTGTTCACCAACAACTACCCAAACATCCCCACCAGCATCTGCCCTGCTTGGTGCCACTAGAGTTCCAGCTTGGAGCCTTCAAAAATGCATTCACAACCAGTCCTTCCCTCTCAGCAGCTTTTGGACCCTGGTCCCATCATTGTGCAACTCATGGTGTGCCCAGTCTTTTCTGGAAAGTAGGGTAGCATCTAATCTCTAGGGTTTATTGTGTCTATTGGCCCATAACACCCTCTGTTCTCTCTGAAACCAGAGATGGGACTCACAGGTGGCTAAAGCACAAATGTAGAGATGGGATAATCACAAGAAAGGGAGAGACAAAGAATGCACCCTAACTCAATCAGGCCTGTGTCCCACACAGGGACATGGCCAATGTCCGTCCCATCGTGGCTGCAGTTCCCTCTCTACACCATGGCAAGTTGGAGGGGACTGAGATGCAGAGGCTGCTCCCCTCTGCCATACAACTTCCCAAGGCTTCTCCTAAGATTTCAAAAGGGCCAAGTGTGTCTAGTGTTGGGGTCTCACAGAGACTCCGAGGTACCACAGCATCCTGCTGCCCAGAACCGGTTCACCCCTCACCTCAAGGGGGCTCAGCCTCTGGATTCATGGGAATTGAAGTGGGTACAGGTGATGGGATATCACCTCCAAGACTGAGTTATGCCAAGTCCATGACCCCTGTCTGCATCCCTGTCTCCAGCACCACTCCCCCCTCTCTCTTTCCTCCTCAGAGCAAACAAATCCATTTAGCAAGTGTGTCCTGTGATAAAGACATGACGGTCACCCATCCTCTCATTACAAAAACACTGAGGCTCAGCCAACATGGATCCTACAGGGAACACAGGCATAAACTCAGACTCCGATCCTCCCAGCCGAGCCTCAGTGGAGCCTGGACTCCCAGCCTCCTGAGTCAAGGAAACAGAGGTTCCTAGCCGAGCCACCTTGGATGCAGCCGCACACAAACTGAACTCATCAATGCCCCTTGCTCTCAGTTGTGAGTAAGAGGGGAAGTGGTGTTTCACAACCCTGGACATCAAGTGCAGTCTCCAGGCTTTGGGGTGTGCCCTGGCCTCTGTCGATCTGCCCAGGCTCTCCAACCCACACTGGCCTCTTACCCAACCTCCTCCTAGGGCCAAACTCAATCCTGCCTCTCAATTTCTGCTGCCTTCCCCAACACACTGCTCCCCAAAATGAGCAGGGCTGGCTCTCGGTTATCATGCTGGTGCCAGCAGCAATGCCACCCCACTGACATAATTCTGAGTCCCAACCTAGGCACTCCAGCTGTCTTTGCCACACCTGGCCTGTTTGGGCTCTGGCTCTTGCTCTTTTCTTTCATGTGCATGTGTTTTGAGGTTTTGAGTTTCTCCCACTGCAGAACTGCAGCTGTGGCAGGGTAGAGCTCATGAGGGTGACATTCTGAGCCACATCCAATCCCATCAGGACTGTTCACTGGGGTGACTGCTGGAACACAGTGATGAGTGAACACATGGGAGGTGGTTGGACCCACCTTGCCTCTGAGTGGCTTCCTTTCAGGACAGGAATGTAGGCATGGGAGCCCCTGGCGTGGGATGCTTTGCACAAGGCGTGACCATGGGCTCTCTTTCCTGGCAAAAATGGCTCCACTCAGCATGGAGAGCACTGTCATTCCTGGTGGCTAACAACAGCCCTGGACCCCAGAAAGGAACCCACACTCAAGATTAACGTCTGAGTGTGCGTGTCCTCGAGGAAATGAGGTCTCCTGATCCCAGGTGCAAAGGGGTAAGTCCTCTAACTCCAGGGGCCATGAAGGGACATCTGAGTTTCCCTCGTCCTTCTTTCCCTCTCTAACTAACCACAGTTAGGACCCTGGCCTCATTCCCCAGTGAGGATCATTAGGCTCCATAAAGCACAGTCTCTAAGATGCTCAGTGGACCAACACCCTCTGCACAACCCATAACCCTATTCACCCAAGAGGCAAGAGGATTTCTATTCAGGAAAACCAGGAAAGGGAGAGCCTTTCTCAAGGACACAAGGACATTAGTGAGTGAGGGAGTGATTAATGGATGGAGAACTATTTCCAACACCAACTTCCAGGAGCATATATGGCCCCCTGGAGAATTCTGCAGTGTGTTGGTGATTAAGGAGAACGTGTGAATTCAGGGGTCACTAGGTCCTCTCAGCCATAAGGAGGGAAACTGCCATAAAGGAACTAGGACAAGGGTGCGAGGAATGCTCACTGGTGGGAGATCGGAAGGAAGGAAAGTGTACTCATTAGAAAAGTGTCGCCTGAAAATTCTTAGCCAGCCAAAAGTCGTGCGAACTTGTGTGGGAAAAGAGTCTTTGCACAGTGATGAAGCTAAGAGCTCACATGATGGAACACAGCATCAACTGGGACCAAATCCAATATCTGATATTCTTGTAGGAAGAGGAGAGTCTGGACCCAGATACCAGGGAGACTGGGGGATACCGGATATGTGAGGTTGGAGCCAGGGCGGGATGCCCATATGGGAACCACAGATCGTGGGCAGCAATAGGAGAGTGGGCAAGGGCTGGGAGAGTTGGGGAGACAGTCCCCTTGAAACCTGGGAGGGGTTATGGCACTGGGACAGCCCAACACCTACTGTGTTGAGCCTCTGGAGCTCAACGGAAGACACTTCCTCTGTTGTCGGCCACCCAGTTAACAGAGTTTGGTTGCAGCAGCCTAGGACCCAGCTGAAGGTCTGAGCATGTTGGCCATGCAGGTTGGATCTGGACCACAGACACCCTCATCAGAGATTGTAGGGTCTCAGCCCTGAGGCAAGACAGGCACTAAGTCAGGCCAGGTGGGGAAACGGATAGGCACACACTCTGGGGGCTGGTGCCTGTGTTACTGGGAGCACTTCTGATCGCAATTCCCTGATCTGCTGCCAACACAGGCTACAGAGGAGGGTACAGAAACACAGACCACGGATCTGCCCCACTCAGTGGGCCCAGGCCAACACCACACCCAGCAGCCTCGTGCCATACCCAATGAGTCTCGAAGCGGCCCCCTCTTCCCATCCTGAGAGCTCTTCCCTTCCTCATGTGCCAATAGCTCCCTACTGTCACTGGCAATATCTACTCTGTGAGATGTCAACATCCGTGGGTACTGTTCTCTCATCCCAGGACAGTGTGGTCCCACACACCCTGGTGAAATGGGCCACCTGGAGGCTGGACCTGGAGGTTGTTGAGGCTGAATGGCAGCGGTGGTCCTCTGGCACTTAATATTATTTAAGTTAAAAAAAAAAAAAAAAAAACAAAAAACGGGTCTTGGTGCTCAAAAATATTTGATTTGCATATTCTCATCCCCTAACCCCAATATTTTCATTATTTCCTCACATATGAAGTCTTACTAGCATAAAGGTAATTTCGTATTAAACAAAGTGGATTGAAATAACATTGGTAAAAATAATCAATCACCATACTTTCAATTTTTGTTCTGCTTTCCTATTTGAAACCACTTGGATACAAGAGAACAGAGGACAGACTCATGGAAATGCTTGAAATGACAAGAAGCTCCCACTCAAGCTCAGCATTCAGTCCTGGACAGGGTAAGACCAGGCCACTTTGACATCTGTGCCAAAGAGTCTACCAGACAGAATCCTCTGACTGATCCCTGACTGAGCCATAGGAACTGGCTAGAAAAGCCTTCACATCCTCAATACATTCTTCACGTCAGAATACTTGACAACCATTGATATCCATCTCTCGTTAACTTGCTCCCCAGCCAACCATTCTTCAACAAATTCAAAGGAGTAACTCATGCAAGCACACAGAAAGGGGTGTTCACTACACACATCCATGTGCGAAAAAGACAACTGGTATTTCTTGTTTGGGCTATTTCAAATGAAATCCCTTCTGCATGACCTCCACAAACCAAAGGAAAATATTTGTGAAATTCCCACGTAGAAGACAAGATACACTTGCCAAGGAGGCAGTGGCAAGAATTTTGACACTCCAAATGTAGAGTGTGTGTTTAGGAAGCAGTCACAGTTTCCATGAGAGAGTCCCATGAAATCAATTAGGAAGATCCATGCTCTAGCCCTACCATGCAAGTGATGTGACTTGAAAGAGTCACTTAGTCTTAGTAACCATCATCACTAACAACTAAGTCAATGAATAAAGGTCCTCAGGTGCCAAGCTACAAAATGTGGGATGAGCATGGATGAGGATGGGTGGGAGAAGTCTCCAACTCTAACACAATTAGGGAAGGATGTGCTGACCTCAAGTGGCTGGGGGGCTGGGATCCTGCCACAGAGGGGGATTCCAAACCTCACATCCCCTGACCCAGGCCAGAAGACCAGGTAGAGTCCAAGGACCCTGGGGTGGCCCAATGGCAATAAAGGTCAAAAGGAACTAGGGATCTGCCTGGTCCCTCAATCCCCTACTCTGAGCAGGGCTGCATGACGAGGCCAGAGGCCATCCACAGCAATCTGCCTTTACAGGAAAACAGGGACTGCAGGCTGCCTCTGGCTCACTGAATCAGGGTGGTGTTTTCATAAAGCAAGACCACTTCCTCACACTTGACCAGCAGCTCATGTGTTGACAGCACAATGACTGACTTGACTCAGGCCCTGATGAATGAAATAGAAAATTCATAGCAAACCCATCTTTAGCTCTTCCACATCATCAGGGGCTCTGATTCAATTCCGTCCAGAAAGGTGTCTGAAATGATTTCTAAACATGCTGGGGACTCACCTCTGTGTGGAACTTTTCAGGAAAAAGGGGATCAAATCTCATGAAGCAACTCTTCTCTCTTCTAGCCCATGGGCAATGCAAGGAACCTGCATGATACCAGAGGCTCACTTCTCTCTTCTCGTGTCTTCTGGAAAGGATTCGTTAATGCTTCCTGCAAGGTGAAGCAGAAGCCTGCATCCCCAGCTGCACAGAAGTGTTTTAGTGCAGTGTCTCCCTTAAAACCCAAAAATAAAAAAAACAGGTCATTCAACAGGCACATGGATTCGAGTACATGTTCAATGATCCCTCCTCCCTGGAGCCTTCCACATGCCCATCTTCCACATTCACAGAGCAATGCTTGGCCATTCTCAAGACCAGGAGACCATGATGCTCCTCACCAGGAAGTCAATAAGGAACATGAAGAGAGCAGCATGGATTGCAGAAGGTGGCACATCAAGGATCTTCAGCTCTGCTGCTAGAACACAAGAGCTTAACTTCAGTATTGACTTTTTGCCAACTACCAAGTACGATAGCAGTGTCAAGCCCAATATGCAGATATGCAAGTAGTAGGTGACACCCCGCATCCATTCACAAAAGTGGGCAACATCTGCATCAGAACAAGGAAGTATCTTACCCTTACTCATAAAAATCATCAGAAACAAAATAAAATGGATGCAAGACTTCTCATTTCACTATTAGGTAGCTGTTGGAATTCCCTATTAAATAATACCTCCTCCAAAATAAAAAGTATCTCAGACATGTGTCAACTATTCAATGGATGACATTTTAAAAACTATGGACTTTACTTAATATTTATGTATGCTATATCCCTGCCTAAGGCTCTATGAGAAAGGAGCACATAGAATTGGATCTTTGAAAATCTCACATTTGCTGATAAATATTACTGCTGATCTCAGGCATGGCGAAGTGAAAAGTGGGACTTTGGATATTCCAAGAATGCTATGTTGTGGGATTGGTGTCCCTGATTCATACATAGCATATGGTTTCTATGAAATCCAGTGAGGGAGCAGGAGTAACGAAGCTGATTGCACAGATGACCTCAGGGAATACTGACAGATAGGCCAAATGAAAAATATGCTCCAGCTAACCATTGGTATTTGGGCTTCTGATCCCAGTCCTGTTTTTAAAAAAGGTGCAGACAGGCAGTGTTCATTAAAAACTGTCTACCATGTAAAAGTGGGTAATTTAAATGGCATCTAGTTACACATCTGATAGAATGGTCTGGCAACATATGAATTTCATTCTAACAACAACAACAACAACAAAACATAGAAAATGAGACATAAAGATAAAACCTTGTCTTCACCAGGATGCCTAAAAATAGGTTTTATTTGGCTCATGCCAATAAATATCTTTCAATAGAATTTCTGATTTCTGAATGAATCCATTCAACTTCATACTGCACAGATCACAAGGTTTTCTTTACAGAATATTCTCTTCTTCTTCTTAAAGCCTCACATAGAAAATGTCTCACAGGACATAGGAGGGGAATGACCCAAAGGATGAGAGAATGGCTGGAACCGTTCTCAAATGTGCCCATGTAGCCTAAAGTTTGAAGGCATCTAATTGTACTCTAAAACAATTATGAACCTATTCGATCCATTATTAATAAATATCACCACTTTACCACTTGAACCAAATCACAGAAAATTGGAAACAGATGATCATTGGCTTTGATACCTTTACTTCTGTTTCATTACTCAGAGTCGATCAACTCTATACTTCAAGTGACACAGATTTATTACAGAATGCCTAAGATCCTAAGGATCTATTTTAGCTCAGCCCATGGTATTGCTTCATTATTTTATTATTTTGTAAGTAATAAAAAATAACTTCATGTTGGATGATATATTCAAGCCATGAATATATCATCCAACATTGTTCTTCCCAAAATATTAGCCCAATTTCTGCGCGCGCTCACTTACTGTTCAGGAATTTTACTAATTGTTTGAAGGTTCTAGAGGACCTGTTAGACTCCTAATGGACAAACCATACAACATACTCCAGAGAACGGACGAGTGCCATAAGAAGAAAATAAGGTCAGCCTACAGCAATGGGCAGCTGCCTGCCCTCGGCTGGGAGGAGCCCTGGCCATGGTACTAGGGCTGCTGGGCAGCAGAAGCCTCCACAGCCCTGCAGGGAGCCTGGAGCACAGCTCTGCCTAACCATGCTCAGCCCTGGACAGATGCACATGAGTTCCCATCACAGGCTCGAGTGTGACAGTCCCAGGTGCATGCCTGTCATGCCAGCCACCAGGGAGGCTGAGGCAAGAGGAACGTTTGAGGTCAGCCTTGGCAACTTAGACCCCGAGGCAAAGGGGAAATACTTTTACAGGGGTCTCTGAGGGTGTAGCTCAGGTAGGTCACTTGCCTCACAGGCTCAAGGCCCTGGGTTCAATCCCCAGAACCCACGTACACACAAAAAGTGAACTTGGAATATTGTTTAAAATGATGGGTCAGGTACACACAAGGACTTCAATATGACCTCTCAGAGGAGCTCAATTTGAGATCAGACTGAACAAAAGACCACCTGGACCATTGACTCAGTGTCTGAAAACCTCTGTGAGCATGAGAAGCACTGCTGGCAAGACACCAGAGGGCCAAAGCACTTGTGCCCCCTGCAGGGGCGTCTCTTGTCTACCGCCAAAGACTGTTCCCCTCCTGGGGCAGCTGAGAGCAAGCTGGGCCTTGGAGCAAGGACTAGTGCTTTAGATATAGACTATGCAAGCAAGGGGCAATGTCTTTAATAAAACTAAAATTAAAAAGTCACATTGAAAAAATTTTAAAAAGAAGAAAATAAGGTCAAGTAGAGGAAGCCCATTTTCACAGGAAAAAATCCCCCAGTGAAAAGCATCAGAATAGATACCAAGAAAAATACCAACAAAAACAGTGTGCTCCCACTATGTATCTACTCAACCTGCAAAAGTTAGAAAGCTAGATAATACAATCCTGGCAACAGGTAGAGCTATGCAGAAGATCCACCTGGCAGTGCTTAGTCAAAGAAGTAAACATGCACACTTTGACCTAGAAATTCCACCTGTGTGTAAACCAGGCGGTGCTTAAGCAGTTTCACAAGGGGACATGCACAGGGAAATTTATCCTCAGGTTCTTATAGAGTTGTCTGTGCTTACAGGGAGTTGATGGTTGTCAAGATGCCCACAGCTGCGAAAGTCAAAAGCTAAAAAAATAATAGATGCCAACCTGGATATATTAATAATCCCGTATCTATGATCACCTTCATAAGGTAGCTTCCCAACTTCTGTGTGGAAGTGAGTTTCTCCTTGGCCCTTACACTGTTGTGGAGACCACTAGGAGTTCAGCTTTGTGCAGGATCATCTGACCTGGACTTTTGGCAAGACCTGTACAGCCCTCACACATGCTCAGATGCTACAGGACTTTTCAGACCAGTCCAGACAACAGTAGGCATCCATTCATTGTCTGCACTCTACAGATTCCTAGATGCACGACATTCATTACCATCAAATGCAGAATTTTCATCAAAAACTAATATATATATCATTCCAATCTGAATCAAGAAAATCGGAAATATCCCCAAATCCAAAGAGTGGATCCCCATTGTGATGCTACAAGTTGAAAATTCCACAGCTGACCTCATGGGATGGTTCACAGTCAAAAGACAGCTGCATGAAAAATATTGCATGACCTTGCTGCTATTTGAAAAGTGGCATGTGAAGTACACATGCATGTCTTCCTCAGACATGGGTTCATTTGCAAGACACCTTGTGCAATTGAAAATACTCCAAAAGGGGAGAAATCAGAACCATGTCTCCAAAGTATTTCAGCAGAGACCAACTCCATCTGTGTATCTATCTCTCAGTGAGTGTGTGTGCTCTTGTGTGTGTTTGTGTGTCTTTGTTTGTGTTTGTACCATCACAGCTGATACTTCATTGCCCCATTGGAAACCTGACTCAGATAATGCCATCTGCCAAACTCCTAAAAACCAAAGTTCTTTCTGATAGAATGAAACATTCCTTCCTGTTGGTTTGGATGTGTCCTTTAGGAATCACTGCTACATTTAGTATACTCAAATCATCACAGTAGATCAGGTAACAAAAACATATATATTTTAAAATAATAATAATATATTAATGGAAACAACAAATACAGGATAGAGTAACAACTGTGTTACTAAACAAGGTCAAGGACAATGGCAAACTATTGATTCAAACTTTGAAGAAAATAGTAATCAATGTAAATATTCCTGGGCTGCCTCAGCCCCGCCCAGGCACACAGCAACAGAATGGTTTTGCAAGCATCCTCAGGAGGGCAGGAGCCTTCTTTGCAGGATGAGAGGGAGGTTGAGGCTGGATCCACCCATCATTCTTTTGGGAGAGGCTCCTTTTCCTCAGCACAAAGTTGGATTTTTTGTGAGGATTCTTGGCATAAAATACCTTGGCCTCTGCTGGAATCCTCAGCTCTGCGGAGAGAGGGGTGTACAAAAAGAAGGTGGCACTCAGGAGGTGCTCCCTAGGACACGCCAACATCTGAGAGCCTGTGCCAGAAAAGGCCAGAGCCACACACCTGAGAGCTCTCCAATTCAGCACCAATACCAACAAAGACAGCCTCCACAGTCCTCCCTGAGGAAGAACTAGGCAGAGCACTTCAACAGACCTAATGTCTGTTCCTACCGAAGGCTTTGGACTCCAGAATATCTCAGGTCCTCTTGCATCTGCCAAAGCACACCACTAGGGTTTGCATCTGAAATCTCCCACAAAAGGCTCCTGTGCCGAAGATTCAGTCCCCACATGAGCCATCTTCATAGGTGGGTTTGGAGGGAAGCATTGGATGGTGAGTGCTCTGATGTCAACATGAAATTCTCATTCAAGATGAATACACTACTGGGGGGTGGGAGGGACTGGAAGAAAGGTTGAGCATGGTTGGAGTAAGACCTAAACAGGGTTGTGCCCTGGGCAACAGTACCTTGTTCCTGTTGGCTCCACTGAATCCTCATTCTCCAAGGAGAGGTCCTCCCTCTCCATCTTTCTCTCTCTCCCTCTCTGCCAGCCTCGTTCTCTCTCTCCCAGTCTATACCTTTGTGGCAAGGGCTGAGGAGCTCTCCACTGCCACACACTAGAGCTTTATGGACAGCCTCAGTGCACAACCAAAGAGAAAGCTATGAAACCCAGAGAAAAAAGGCCTAGGATTCCTCCTCTGAGTTATTTTCCTCAAGTATGGCCACAGTCAGGACAGGCTGACCAGCGCGGATACCACGTTAGAGCCATGCTTCTGCGTTGGTGGAGCCCGCCTCCAAGTGAACCAGGCTTCTGAGAATGGAGGCCACATTCCAAATACTGCCCTACTGAGAACAATGGTTCCAAAGACCAGCAAAGGGACTGCTTCCCTCCAACATGGTGTATGGCCCAGTGGTGCCATGACCCCGAGTGGGGGAATACAACAGCCACTTCTCCTTCCTCTGAACATGTGTTTCCTGTCGCCCTCCTCTAACCTAGAGCCTGTTCTCCATCCCTTCTGGGTTGGATGTGGAGATCTCTGCTATGAATTTCTTAGGCTACCAAGGCCCCAGACAGACTTCCTCTTCCATAGAGTCTACTAACCTAACAGTAGGTTAAGATAGGAGACAAGTGATCCTAGAACTCATAGGGATGGTGGTCTTCAGGGTACATAGGCTGGGATAATGGCTGCTGTGGTGTTTGGCTCACAAAAACCAACCAACCAACCAACGAAAAAGCGCTGGCATTATTATCAGATGAGCTCTGTGGCTACGTGCTCAGGAAGCCCTCATCTGACTTTAGTTAGGGATCACAACCTGGCTATTGTGATCACTCCTTGCCTAGTGGACTCAGGTGCGTAAGACCATGGAATTTATGCAAAAACAGATGATTCAGGCTGTCTCCCAGGCTGTGTTTTCTTCCCAATTTCATCCTGTTACTGCTTGCTAGAATCCTGGCAATGCTCTGCCCAGGCAGTGGTTTTTTGGTCACACAGAAGGCTTTCAATAGTACTGCTTCAGTCCACAAAATGCCAGTTCCCTCTTTAGCCCATGCATTCCCATGTTCCTTTGAAACCACTCCTATCCCAGACCATGAAAACATACTGCTCCTGGAGAGAGGCTTTCCTCCTCACTCCTCAAAGATGTCAGCTTTGGATGCCTGTTCATGTCCAGGGGAGGGCACCTGGTGGGGAGCCGCAATATCCACCGGGGTATACCATTGGACCTCAAGACCTTCCACCAGCAGAAGTGCAGTTGGCTTTGTGCACGAACCCAACACACCTGTTGGAGTGTTCTTGGGGGTCAGAGACTACTCTTTGTTGCTAAGAGTTGACCTGAGTCCACATCCTGACCCTTGCTCTCTGCTATCTGATTGTCTCACTTACTCTGACGGCGAGAGATGATTTGGCCCAGCTCATAATCCTCTGGATTCTCCTCAGTAAGGAAGTGTAGGTCGAGGGCGCTGCGGATGACGACAGGAGCCCTATCGTGGCAGGTCACCTGGAGCAGCATGGGAGACAGGCCTTCAGGAAATGGGCCTTGAAGTGACTACTCAAGGACAGTGGGCAGGGGCATTCTGGAGGCACCTCCACTCTAAATACAAGGGCAACATCCATGACACTACTACCCGAGGCTGACCTCCTGCTCATCGTGTGGGCTCTTCCCACAGGCTACTAGCCCTATCCTTGTTCATAGGACTTCCTGGGCCTGCCATTGCTCTTTGTGGAGCTGCACTCCTCTCGGAGTGAAAGGACCCCACTACCTGCATACAGATGCAATCTCATCCCACAAGTTGGGAGGAATGGGACAATAGCCTCCAAGATCCCAGGTCTGCCCGAGGATGCAGGCGGCATTGGGAATGGCCTAGGCACAAAACCTAGAGGCTTTGGTCTGGATTGCCAGGGCCAAAAACAGACCCAGGAACATGACCACACACAGGAGAGCTGAAAGATAGCCACGAGAGCTCCTGGCCTCCAGAGGCTCAGTGCTGGCTGGGATGTAGGAGGGCACCTCATCCGGCAAGGGTGGTCATTGGGTTACCTGGACATTTAGTGTGCTTGCTCCACATCCATATCGACTCTGCAGAGAGACTCTCTCAGCTCCTTGTTCAAGGAACATGGAGAACCTCACACTGCTGTCCTCCTCCATAGACGTCAGCATCCCATACAAGGGAACCTGCAACCTACTTCCTGTCCTATTCTCATCTGTCACCCATACCTGTCCCTGCCCTTCTGGACTGCATGCTGCCACCTGACACACAGACTCCCTCAGACATGGCAGTGGACAAGCTGCTGCACTCGCTCATCTCAGCTCCAGCCCTTCACACTGACCTCTCCCTTCTTGATTCCCATCTATCCTCCTGATCATCCAGAAGCTCCAAATTCAAGAGGGCATGAGTAGTCCATGGTATTGGACCAGTGTCTGCTCCCCACCCAGGTGTAAGCACCACGGGACACCCCTGCTCCCAGGCTTACCAGAACACTCTTGGCCATCTCTGGACTTTGTGTTTCTAAGTGGACACGAATTAAGCAGGTGTCTCCCACCTGCTTGTGGGAAAGCGGCCTGGAGGACTTGCAGGTTGATTCTGAGAACTGTGGGGGATGGAACATCAGCAAACCCAGAAACAGAAAGCCACCCGAGACTGTCAGTTGGCTCTATGGGCTTCCAGCAAATATGTCCAGGTGCTGAGGCTTCTTATTTCCTCAGGTCGGAGTGGAATGGCAGCACATGCACAGCTTGAATAAGGTAGGTGTTTACCTCCTTTCCCTTGACCTGGGGGCGTTTCCTCACGATGAAATATTGTATTCCCAGATTCATGGACAGACACACGATTGAGTGGTCAGAGACCTTGATTTCTGCAGAGCGAAGTGGAGAGAATTGTTAGGTGGCACTCAAGGATTATACCACAAAACACCCACAACCCCTGAGAGTCTCCGCCAGGCCCATCACACTTTGGTATTTTGGGGCCAAGGCCCACTTTCTCTTGGCTGTCAGTTATCCTGAGCCCACTGTGGATCATGTCTCCCCACTGTCTGATTGTCCTACTTACTCTCATCCTCAGACATCATATACAGCAGCTCAAAGTTGTCCACATCCTCATGCTGCAACAAATTTTGGTCCAAGGCCCTGCGGATGAGGCTTGTCACCATCTCCTGAAAGGTCACCTGGATCAGGGTGGGACAAATGTCATCAGAGAATGGCTTTTAGAAGAGCTACCCAGAAGACTGTGGTCAAACATTCAGGAGAAATCTCAGCTACATATACAAGGGCACAATCTTGTTATCCTGCTACCTGAGTGTGTCCTCCATATACCACCTGGGTTCTTGCAATGTGCTACTAGAACAATCCTGGTACAAATATCTGCCTGTACCTGCCATCTCCCCTCCCCCTGGGGAGCCACATTCCACTCATGTCAAAGGACCAAAAGGCCTATGCACAGACACACTCTCATCTCACTGAGATGAGAGCAATGGGCCAGGGATCTGCGCACCAAGTGTGATCTGGGATGCAGGCTGCCTTTGTGGGTGGAAGAGGCAGATGCACTGAAAATTTGGGTCCTGACTGCCACGACACAAAACAGACTCAGATACAAGAGTGTGCACTTGAGTGCTTCATGATAGCTTTGAGAGGCCCTGGCCTCTGGAAGCTCGGTGCGGGTCTGGTTGTAATGATGTACTTGACTCAGCACTGGCAGTCACTGAACATGTCTCCTCTGCAGCTGGACACCTGCAGCATTAGCGTGTCTACTGCACATCCATAGAAATTCTGCCAAGAACCCCTTTAGCTCCGTATTTACATACATGCAAAGCCTAACATTCCGAAGCTTTGGCATGAACCCCCAGGTGATCCCGACCCCAAATTCCTACACCTAGTCATGCTAAGGAGGTTCTCTTCCCTGCCACCAGGAACACATCCCCTCCTACACATGTGACAAGTCACTGCCACCTCCTCTGCTCCAACTTCACTCATTGAGAATACCAAGTTCTAGGCACTGCAGCCTGCACCCTGGACATATCTCTGCCTTCATCTGTCCACAGCACTTCCGTCTGCACTTCTGGCCTGCAAAACCCACAATACACAGGCCCACTCACCACTGAAGCTGGGCATGCTGATGCTCTCCCTCCTCAGGTCAAGCCCTTAAGACGGACCTCTCTCTTCTTTATTTCCCACCATAGCCCTGGGGTTGGCTGTGTCTCCTGCCTTCCACTGTGTGGACACCCAGGAGGCAGCCCTGCTGTCGGGCTTACCGGGATGCACTTTGTCTCCCTCAGGCTCTGTCCCTCTAGGAGGACGTGAACAACGCGGCTGTCTTCCACCTGCTCGCTGGAGTGAAGCAGTGAGGAGCTGCTACTCACAGCTGCTGGGGTCCTGGATGCCACTGCCACAGAAGGTTCCAAGAACTGTGGGGGATGACAACATCAGCAAAGCCCAGCAACTGCACCCCACCCAGCCTGGCAGTTGGCTCTGTGGGCATTCTACAACATCCATCCAGAACCTGAGGTTCTTGTCCCCTTGGAGGATGTGGAGTGGCACCAGGAGTAAAGACTGAAGAAGGTGGCTGTTTTGGGAACAAGAGATCCAGCACCTGCTGGGTGGGGATGAAATCCCAGGAGATTAACCCCATGTTGCTGCTGAAATGTAGGTTCCTCCCACAAATGACAGGCAGGAGCTCATTCCTAAGCTGGTCCTGTCTGTAAGGTTCAAGGCTCTGAACCCTGAAGGGCTCCTCCGTGTTCTGATCATTTTCACCCTGGGTTGGGACCAAGAATGGTGGGTTCAAAATGGAAATGGTGACAAACAGAAAAATGACTTGTGCCAATACACTAGAGTCAAAGCACAATGGGACAGTTCCCATCAGTACAAACACACACACACACACACACACACACACACACACACACACACACACACAGAGTCAGAATAGGAGTCCTGGGCCATTCATCAGGGATCAGACTAGAGGGCCTGCTGGGCTCACCTGCCCTGTGCTACTCACTGTTACTCTTGAGCTCCTCTGCGACAATCGCCAGAGGCTCTGGCGTCTAAGATGAAGCCTCACCCAGTGTATCCACAAAAGGGCTAGTTGGCCCCCCTGAGATTCCTGGGAGCCTGAGGCTCGGCATTGTCTGCAACCACAGGAGAACATCCTTCTCCCTCCAGTGGCTCCAACCAAGTGAGCTCGGATGGCTTGGTCAGTGAAGTGGGTGCCTGGATACCAGGGTTCCATGTTCTGTTTGATCCATTGTCAAGGCAATGATGTCATTTCCTGTGCCCATACCTGAGCCTCTTTTCACATAAGACCACTTTCAACAGCCCTATGGGCTGCCGATTTCTCCTCCATGCCTACCCATCTCAGGTGCGCAGGTGTTCACCAACAACTACCCAAACATCCCCACCAGCATCTGCCCTGCTTGGTGCCACTAGAGTTCCAGCTTGGAGCCTTCAAAAATGCATTCACAACCAGTCCTTCCCTCTCAGCAGCTTTTGGACCCTGGTCCCATCATTGTGCAACTCATGGTGTGCCCAGTCTTTTCTGGAAAGTAGGGTAGCATCTAATCTCTAGGGTTTATTGTGTCTATTGGCCCATAACACCCTCTGTTCTCTCTGAAACCAGAGATGGGACTCACAGGTGGCTAAAGCACAAATGTAGAGATGGGATAATCACAAGAAAGGGAGAGACAAAGAACGCACCCTAACTCAATCAGGCCTGTGTCCCACACAGGGACATGGCCAATGTCCGTCCCATCGTGGCTGCAGTTCCCTCTCTACACCATGGCAAGTTGGAGGGGACTGAGATGCAGAGGCTGCTCCCCTCTGCCATACAACTTCCCAAGGCTTCTCCTAAGATTTCAAAAGGGCCAAGTGTGTCTAGTGTTGGGGTCTCACAGAGACTCCGAGGTACCACAGCATCCTGCTGCCCAGAACCGGTTCACCCCTCACCTCAAGGGGGCTCAGCCTCTGGATTCATGGGAATTGAAGTGGGTACAGGTGATGGGATATCACCTCCAAGACTGAGTTATGCCAAGTCCATGACCCCTGTCTGCATCCCTGTCTCCAGCACCACTCCCCCCTCTCTCTTTCCTCCTCAGAGCAAACAAATCCATTTAGCAAGTGTGTCCTGTGATAAAGACATGACGGTCACCCATCCTCTCATTACAAAAACACTGAGGCTCAGCCAACATGGATCCTACAGGGAACACAGGCATAAACTCAGACTCCGATCCTCCCAGCCGAGCCTCAGTGGAGCCTGGACTCCCAGCCTCCTGAGTCAAGGAAACAGAGGTTCCTAGCCGAGCCACCTTGGATGCAGCCGCACACAAACTGAACTCATCAATGCCCCTTGCTCTCAGTTGTGAGTAAGAGGGGAAGTGGTGTTTCACAACCCTGGACATCAAGTGCAGTCTCCAGGCTTTGGGGTGTGCCCTGGCCTCTGTCGATCTGCCCAGGCTCTCCAACCCACACTGGCCTCTTACCCAACCTCCTCCTAGGGCCAAACTCAATCCTGCCTCTCAATTTCTGCTGCCTTCCCCAACACACTGCTCCCCAAAATGAGCAGGGCTGGCTCTCGGTTATCATGCTGGTGCCAGCAGCAATGCCACCCCACTGACATAATTCTGAGTCCCAACCTAGGCACTCCAGCTGTCTTTGCCACACCTGGCCTGTTTGGGCTCTGGCTCTTGCTCTTTTCTTTCATGTGCATGTGTTTTGAGGTTTTGAGTTTCTCCCACTGCAGAACTGCAGCTGTGGCAGGGTAGAGCTCATGAGGGTGACATTCTGAGCCACATCCAATCCCATCAGGACTGTTCACTGGGGTGACTGCTGGAACACAGTGATGAGTGAACACATGGGAGGTGGTTGGACCCACCTTGCCTCTGAGTG
This sequence comes from Urocitellus parryii, assembly GCF_045843805.1. NCBI lineage: Eukaryota > Metazoa > Chordata > Mammalia > Rodentia > Sciuridae > Urocitellus > Urocitellus parryii. The sequence continues at coordinate 53,093,592 of NC_135548.1, read as the reverse complement.
GCTTCCTTTCAGGACAGGAATGTAGGCATGGGAGCCCCTGGCGTGGGATGCTTTGCACAAGGCGTGACCATGGGCTCTCTTTCCTGGCAAAAATGGCTCCACTCAGCATGGAGAGCACTGTCATTCCTGGTGGCTAACAACAGCCCTGGACCCCAGAAAGGAACCCACACTCAAGATTAACGTCTGAGTGTGCGTGTCCTCGAGGAAATGAGGTCTCCTGATCCCAGGTGCAAAGGGGTAAGTCCTCTAACTCCAGGGGCCATGAAGGGACATCTGAGTTTCCCTCGTCCTTCTTTCCCTCTCTAACTAACCACAGTTAGGACCCTGGCCTCATTCCCCAGTGAGGATCATTAGGCTCCATAAAGGACAGTCTCTAAGATGCTCAGTGGACCAACACCCTCTGCACAACCCATAACCCTATTCACCCAAGAGGCAAGAGGATTTCTATTCAGGAAAACCAGGAAAGGGAGAGCCTTTCTCAAGGACACAAGGACATTAGTGAGTGAGGGAGTGATTAATGGATGGAGAACTATTTCCAACACCAACTTCCAGGAGCATATATGGCCCCCTGGAGAATTCTGCAGTGTGTTGGTGATTAAGGAGAACGTGTGAATTCAGGGGTCACTAGGTCCTCTCAGCCATAAGGAGGGAAACTGCCATAAAGGAACTAGGACAAGGGTGCGAGGAATGCTCACTGGTGGGAGATCGGAAGGAAGGAAAGTGTACTCATTAGAAAAGTGTCGCCTGAAAATTCTTAGCCAGCCAAAAGCCGTGCGAACTTGTGTGGGAAAAGAGTCTTTGCACAGTGATGAAGCTCAGAGCTCACATGATGGAACACAGCATCAACTGGGACCAAATCCAATATCTGATATTCTTGTAGGAAGAGGAGAGTCTGGACCCAGATACCAGGGAGACTGGGGGATACCGGATATGTGAGGTTGGAGCCAGGGCGGGATGCCCATATGGGAACCACAGATCGTGGGCAGCAATAGGAGAGTGGGCAAGGGCTGGGAGAGTTGGGGAGACAGTCCCCTTGAAACCTGGGAGGGGTTATGGCACTGGGACAGCCCAACACCTACTGTGTTGAGCCTCTGGAGCTCAACGGAAGACACTTCCTCTGTTGTCGGCCACCCAGTTAACAGAGTTTGGTTGCAGCAGCCTAGGACCCAGCTGAAGGTCTGAGCATGTTGGCCATGCAGGTTGGATCTGGACCACAGACACCCTCATCAGAGATTGTAGGGTCTCAGCCCTGAGGCAAGACAGGCACTAAGTCAGGCCAGGTGGGGAAACGGATAGGCACACACTCTGGGGGCTGGTGCCTGTGTTACTGGGAGCACTTCTGATCGCAATTCCCTGATCTGCTGCCAACACAGGCTACAGAGGAGGGTACAGAAACACAGACCACGGATCTGCCCCACTCAGTGGGCCCAGGCCAACACCACACCCAGCAGCCTCGTGCCATACCCAATGAGTCTCGAAGCGGCCCCCTCTTCCCATCCTGAGAGCTCTTCCCTTCCTCATGTGCCAATAGCTCCCTACTGTCACTGGCAATATCTACTCTGTGAGATGTCAACATCCGTGGGTACTGTTCTCTCATCCCAGGACAGTGTGGTCCCACACACCCTGGTGAAATGGGCCACCTGGAGGCTGGACCTGGAGGTTGTTGAGGCTGAATGGCAGCGGTGGTCCTCTGGCACTTAATATTATTTAAGTTAAAAAAAAAAAAACAAAAACAAAAACAAAAAACGGGTCTTGGTGCTCAAAAATGTTTGATTTGCATATTCTCATCCCCTAACCCCAATATTTTCATTATTTCCTCACATATGAAATCTTACTAGCATAAAGGTAATTTCGTATTAAACAAAGTGGATTGAAATAACATTGGTAAAAATAATCAATCACCATACTTTCAATTTTTGTTCTGCTTTCCTATTAGAAACCACTTGGATACAAGAGAACAGAGGACAGACTCATGGAAATGCTTGAAATGTCAAGAAGCTCCCACTCAAGCTCAGCATTCAGTCCTGGACAGGGTAAGACCAGGCCACTTTGACATCTGTGCCAAAGAGTCTACCAGACAGAATCCTCTGACTGATCCCTGACTGAGCCATAGGAACTGGCTAGAAAAGCCTTCACATCCTCAATACATTCTTCACGTCAGAATACTTGACAACCATTGATATCCATCTCTCGTTAACTTGCTCCCCAGCCAACCATTCTTCAACAAATTCAAAGGAGTAACTCATGCAAGCACACAGAAAGGGGTGTTCACTACACACATCCATGTGCGAAAAAGACAACTGGTATTTCTTGTTTGGGCTATTTCAAATGAAATCCCTTCTGCATGACCTCCACAAACCAAAGGAAAATATTTGTGAAATTCCCACGTAGAAGACAAGATACACTTGCCAAGGAGGCAGTGGCAAGAATTTTGACACTCCAAATGTAGAGTGTGTGTTTAGGAAGCAGTCACAGTTTCCATGAGAGAGTCCCATGAAATCAATTAGGAAGATCCATGCTCTAGCCCTACCATGCAAGTGATGTGACTTGAAAGAGTCACTTAGTCTTAGTAACCATCATCACTAACAACTAAGTCAATGAATAAAGGTCCTCAGGTGCCAAGCTACAAAATGTGGGATGAGCATGGATGAGGATGGGTGGGAGAAGTCTCCAACTCTAACACAATTAGGGAAGGATGTGCTGACCTCAAGTGGCTGGGGGGCTGGGATCCTGCCACAGAGGGGGATTCCAAACCTCACATCCCCTGACCCAGGCCAGAAGACCAGGTAGAGTCCAAGGACCCTGGGGTGGCCCAATGGCAATAAAGGTCAAAAGGAACTAGGGATCTGCCTGGTCCCTCAATCCCCTACTCTGAGCAGGGCTGCATGACGAGGCCAGAGGCCATCCACAGCAATCTGCCTTTACAGGAAAACAGGGACTGCAGGCTGCCTCTGGCTCACTGAATCAGGGTGGTGTTTTCATAAAGCAAGACCACTTCCTCACACTTGACCAGCAGCTCATGTGTTGACAGCACAATGACTGACTTGACTCAGGCCCTGATGAATGAAATAGAAAATTCATAGCAAACCCATCTTTAGCTCTTCCACATCATCAGGGGCTCTGATTCAATTCCGTCCAGAAAGGTGTCTGAAATGATTTCTAAACATGCTGGGGACTCACCTCTGTGTGGAACATTTCAGGAAAAAGGGGATCAAATCTCATGAAGCAACTCTTCTCTCTTCTAGCCCATGGGCAATGCAAGGAACCTGCATGATACCAGAGGCTCACTTCTCTCTTCTCATGTCTTCTGGAAAGGATTCGTTAATGCTTCCTGCAAGGTGAAGCAGAAGCCTGCATCCCCAGCTGCACAGAAGTGTTTTAGGGCAGTGTCTCCCTTAAAACCCAAAAATAAAAAAAACAGGTCATTCAACAGGCACATGGATTCGAGTACATGTTCAATGATCCCTCCTCCCTGGAGCCTTCCACATGCCCATCTTCCACATTCACAGAGCAATGCTTGGCCATTCTCAAGACCAGGAGACCATGATGCTCCTCACCAGGAAGTCAATAAGGAACATGAAGAGAGCAGCATGGATTGCAGAAGGTGGCACATCAAGGATCTTCAGCTCTGCTGCTAGAACACAAGAGCTTAACTTCAGTATTGACTTTTTGCCAACTACCAAGTACGATAGCAGTGTCAAGCCCAATATGCAGATATGCAAGTAGTAGGTGACACCCCGCATCCATTCACAAAAGTGGGCAACATCTGCATCAGAACAAGGAAGTATCTTACCCTTACTCATAAAAAATCATCAGAAACAAAATAAAATGGATGCAAGACTTCTCATTTCACTATTAGGTAGCTGTTGGAATTCCCTATTAAATAATACCTCCTCCAAAATAAAAAGTATCTCAGACATGTGTCAACTATTCAATGGATGACATTTTAAAAACTATGGACTTTACTTAATATTTATGTATGCTATATCCCTGCCTAAGGCTCTATGAGAAAGGAGCACATAGAATTGGATCTTTGAAAATCTCACATTTGCTGATAAATATTACTGCTGATCTCAGGCATGGCGAAGTGAAAAGTGGGACTTTGGATATTCCAAGAATGCTATGTTGTGGGCTTGGTGTCCCTGATTCATACATAGCATATGGTTTCTATGAAATCCAGTGAGGGAGCAGGAGTAACGAAGCTGATTGCACAGATGACCTCAGGGAATACTGACAGATAGGCCAAATGAAAAATATGCTCCAGCTAACCATTGGTATTTGGGCTTCTGATCCCAGTCCTGTTTTTAAAAAAGGTGCAGACAGGCAGTGTTCATTAAAAACTGTCTACCATGTAAAAGTGGGTAATTTAAATGGCATCTAGTTACACATCTGATAGAATGGTCTGGCAACAAATGAATTTCATTCTAACAACAACAACAACAACAAAACATAGAAAATGATACATAAAGATAAAACCTTGTCTTCACCAGGATGCCTAAAAATAGGTTTTATTTGGCTCATGCAAATAAATATCTTTCAATAGAATTTCTGATTTCTGAATGAATCCATTCAACTTCATACTGCACAGATCACAAGGTTTTCTTTAAAGAATATTCTCTTCTTCTTCTTAAAGCCTCACATAGAAAATGTCTCACAGGACATAGGAGGGCTAAAGTTTGAAGGCATCTAATTGTACTCTAAAACAATTATGAACCTATTCGATCCATTATTAATAAATATCACCACTTTACCACTTGAACCAAATCACAGAAAATTGGAAACAGATGATCATTGGCTTTGATACCTTTACTTCTGTTTCATTACTCAGAGTCGATCAACTCTATACTTCAAGTGACACAGATTTATTACAGAATGCCTAAGATCCTAAGGATCTATTTTAGCTCAGCCCATGGTATTGCTTCATTATTTTATTATTTTGTAAGTAATAAAATATAACTTCATGTTGGATGATATATTCAAGCCATGAATATATCATCCAACATTGTTCTTCCCAAAATATTAGCCCAATTTCTGCGCGCGCTCACTTACTGTTCAGGAATTTTACTAATTGTTTGAAGGTTCTAGAGGACCTGTTAGACTCCTAATGGACAAACCATACAACATACTCCAGAGAACAGACGAGTGGCATAAGAAGAAAATAAGGTCAGCCTACAGCAATGGGCAGCTGCCTGCCCTCGGCTGGGAGGAGCCCTGGCCATGGCACCAGGGCTGCTGGGCAGCAGAAGCCTCCACAGCCCTGCAGGGAGCCTGGAGCACAGCTCTGCCTAACCATGCTCAGCCCTGGACAGATGCACATGAGTTCCCATCACAGGCTCGAGTGTGACAGTCCCAGGTGCATGCCTGTCATGCCAGCCACCAGGGAGGCTGAGGCAAGAGGAACGTTTGAGGTCAGCCTTGGCAACTTAGACCCCGAGGCAAAGGGGAAATACTTTTACAGGGGTCTCTGAGGGTGTAGCTCAGGTAGGTCACTTGCCTCACAGGCTCAAGGCCCTGGGTTCAATCCCCAGAACACACGTACACACAAAAAGTGAACTTGGAATATTGTTTAGAATGATGGATCAGGTACACACAAGGACTTCAATATGACCTCTCAGAGGAGCTCAATTTGAGATCAGACTGAACAAAAGACCACCTGGACCATTGACTCAGTGTCTGAAACCCTCTGTGAGCATGGGAAGCACTGCTGGCAAGACACCAGAGGGCCAAAGCACTTGTGCCCCCTGCAGGGGCGTCTCTTGTCTACCGCCAAAGACTGTTCCCCTCCTGGGGCAGCTGAGAGCAAGCTGGGCCTTGGAGCAAGGACTAGTGCTTTAGATATAGACTATGCAAGCAAGGGGCAATGTCTTTAATAAAACTAAAATTAAAAAGTCACATTGAAAAAATTTTAAAAAGAAGAAAATAAGGTGAAGTAGAGGAAGCCCATTTTCACAGGAAAAAATCCCCCAGTGAAAAGCATCAGAATAGATACCAAGAAAAATACCAACAAAAACAGTGTGCTCCCACTATGTATCTACTCAACATGCAAAAGTTAGAAAGCTAGATAATACAATCCTGGCCACAGGTAGAGCTATGCAGAAGAGCCACCTGGCAGTGCTTAGTCAAAGAAGTAAACATGCACACTTTGACCTAGAAATTCCACCTGTGTGTAAACCAGGCGGTGCTTAAGCAGTTTCACAAGGGGACATGCACAGGGAAATTTATCCTCAGGTTCTTATAGAGTTGTCTGTGCTTACAGGGAGTTGATGGTTGTCAAGATGCCCACAGCTGCGAAAGTCAAAAGCTAAAAAAATAATAGATGCCAACCTGGATATATTAATAATCCTGTATCTATGATCACCTTCATAAGGTAGCTTCCCAACTTCTGTGTGGAAGTGTGTTTCTCCTTGGCCCTTACACTGTTGTGGAGACCACTAGGAGTTCAGCTTTGTGCAGGATCATCTGACCTGGACTTTTGGCAAGACCTGTACAGCCCTCACACATGCTCAGATGCTACAGGACTTTTCAGACCAGTCCAGACAACAGTAGGCATCCATTCATTGTCTGCACTCTACAGATTCCTAGATGCACGACATTCATTACCATCAAATGCAGAATTTTCATCAAAAACTAATATATATATATATATCATTCCAATCTGAATCAAGAAAATCGGAAATATCCCCAAATCCAAAATGTGGATCCCCATTGTGATGCTACAAGTTGAAAATTCCACAGCTGACCTCATGGGATGGTTCACAGTCAAAAGACAGCTGCATGAAAAATATTACATGACCTTCCTGCTATGTGAAAAGTGGCATGTGAAGTACACATGCATGTCTTCCTCAGACATGGGTTCATTTGCAAGACACCTTGTGCAATTGAAAATACTCCAAAAGGGGAGAAATCAGAACCATGTCTCCAAAGTATTTCAGCAGAGACCAACTCCATCTGTCTATCTATCTCTCAGTGAGTGTGTGTGCTCTTGTGTGTGTTTGTGTGTCTTTGTTTGTGTTTGTACCATCATAGCTGATACTTCATTGCCCCCATTGGAAAACTGACTCAGATAATGCCATCTGCCAAACTCCTAAAAACCAAAGTTCTTGCTGATAGAATGAAACATTCCTTCCTGTTGGTTTGGATGTGTCCTTTAGGAATCACTGCTACATTTAGTATACTCAAATCATCACAGTAGATCAGGTAACAAAAACATATATATTTTAAAATAATAATAATATATTAATGGAAACAACAAATACAGGATAGAGTAACAACTGTGTTACTAAACAAGGTCAAGGACAATGGCAAACTATAGATTCAAACTTTGAAGAAAATAGTAATCAATGTAAATATTCCTGGGCTGCCTCAGCCCCGCCCAGGCACACAGCAACAGAATGGTTTTGCAAGCATCCTCAGGAGGGCAGGAGCCTTCTTTGCAGGACTAGAGAGAGGTTGAGGCTCGATCCACCCATCATTCTTTTGGGAGAGGCTCCTTTTCCTCAGCACAAAGTTGGATTTTTTGTGAGGATTCTTGGCATAAAATACGTTGGCCTCTGCTGGAATCTTCAGCTCTGGGGAGAGAGGGGTGTACAAAAAGAAGGTGGCACTCAGGAGGTGCTCCCTAGGACACGCCAACATCTGAGAGCCTGTGCCAGAAAAGGCCAGAGCCACACACCTGAGAGCTCTCCAATTCAGCACCAATACCAACAAAGACAGCCTCCACAGTCCTCCCTGAGGAAGAACTAGGCAGAGCACTTCAACAGACCTAATGTCTGTTCCTACCGAAGGCTTTGGACTCCAGAATATCTCAGGTCCTCTTGCATCTGCCAAAGCACACCACTAGGGTTTGCATCTGAAATCTCCCACAAAAGGCTCCTGTGCCGAAGATTCAGTCCCCACATGAGCCATCTTCATAGGTGGGTTTGGAGGGAAGCATTGGATGGTGAGTGCTCTGATGTCAACATGAAATTCTCATTCAAGATGAATACACTACTGGGGGGTGGGAGGGACTGGAAGAAAGGTTGAGCATGGTTGGAGTAAGACCTAAACAGGGTTGTGCCCTGGGCAACAGTACCTTGTTCCTGTTGGCTCCACTGAATCCTCATTCTCCAAGGAGAGGTCCTCCCTCTCCATCTTTCTCTCTCTCCCTCTCTGCCAGCCTCGTTCTCTCTCTCCCAGTCTATGCCTTTGTGGCAAGGGCTGAGGAGCTCTCCACTGCCACACACTAGAGCTTTATGGACAGCCTCAGTGCACAACCAAAGAGAAAGCTATGAAACCCAGAGAAAAAAGGCCTAGGATTCCTCCTCTGAGTTATTTTCCTCAAGTATGGCCACAGTGAGGACAGGCTGACCAGCACGGATACCACGTTAGAGCCATGCTTCTGCGTTGGTGGAGCCCGCCTCCATGTGAACCAGGCTTCTGAGAATGGAGGCCACATTCCAAATACTGCCCTACTGAGAACAATGGTTCCAAAGACCAGCAAAGGGACTGCTTCCCTCCAAAATGGCGTATGGCCCAGTGGTGCCATGACCCCGAGTGGGGGAATACAACAGCCGCTTCTCCTTCCTCTGAACATGTGTTTCCTGTCGCCCTCCTCTAACCTAGAGCCTGTTCTCCATCCCTTCTGGGTTGGATGTGGAGATCTCTGCTATGAATTTCTTAGGCTACCAAGGCCCCAGACAGACTTCCTCTTCCATAGAGTCTACTAACCTAACAGTAGGTTAAGATAGGAGACAAGTGATCCTAGAACTCATAGGGATGGTGGTCTTCAGGGTACATAGGCTGGGATAATGGCTGCTGTGGTGTTTGGCTCACAAAAACCAACCAACCAACCAACGAAAAAGCGCTGGCATTATTATCAGATGAGCTCTGTGGCTACGTGCTCAGGAAGCCCTCATCTGACTTTAGTTAGGGATCACAACCTGGCTATTGTGATCACTCCTTGCCTAGTGGACTCAGGTGCGTAAGACCATGGAATTTATGCAAAAACAGATGATTCAGGCTGTCTCCCAGGCTGTGTTTTCTTCCCAATTTCATCCTGTTACTGCTTGCTAGAATCCTGGCAATGCTCTGCCCAGGCAGTGGTTTTTTGGTCACACAGAAGGCTTTCAATAGTACTGCTTCAGTCCACAAAATGCCAGTTCCCTCTTTAGCCCATGCATTCCCATGTTCCTTTGAAACCACTCCTATCCCAGACCATGAAAACATACTGCTCCTGGAGAGAGGCTTTCCTCCTCACTCCTCAAAGATGTCAGCTTTGGATGCCTGTTCATGTCCAGGGGAGGGCACCTGGTGGGGAGCCGCAATATCCACCGGGGTATACCATTGGACCTCAAGACCTTCCACCAGCAGAAGTGCAGTTGGCTTTGTGCACGAACCCAACACACCTGTTGGAGTGTTCTTGGGGGTCAGAGACTACTCTTTGTTGCTAAGAGTTGACCTGAGTCCACATCCTGACCCTTGCTCTCTGCTATCTGATTGTCTCACTTACTCTGACGGCGAGAGATGATTTGGCCCAGCTCATAATCCTCTGGAGTCTCCTCAGTAAGGAAGTGTAGGTCGAGGGCGCTGCGGATGACGACAGGAGCCCTATCGTGGCAGGTCACCTGGAGCAGCATGGGAGACAGGCCTTCAGGAAATGGGCCTTGAAGTGACTACTCAAGGACAGTGGGCAGGGGCATTCTGGAGGCACCTCCACTCTAAATACAAGGGCAACATCCATGACCCTACTACCCGAGGCTGACCTCCTGCTCATCGTGTGGGCTCTTCCCACAGGCTACTAGCCCAATCCTTGTACATAGGACTTCCTGGGCCTGCCATTGCTTTTTGTGGAGCTGCACTCCTCTCGGAGTGAAAGGACCCCACTACCTGCATACAGATGCAATCTCATCCCACAAGTTGGGAGGAATGGGACAATAGCCTCCAAGATCCCAGGTCTGCCCGAGGATGCAGGCGGCATTGGGAATGGCCTAGGCACAAAACCTAGAGGCTTTGGTCTGGATTGCCAGGGCCAAAAACAGACCCAGGAACATGACCACACACAGGAGAGCTGAAAGATAGCCACGAGAGCTCCTGGCCTCCAGAGGCTCAGTGCTGGCTGGGATGTAGGAGGGCACCTCATCCGGCAAGGGTGGTCATTGGGTTACCTGGACATTTAGTGTGCTTGCTCCACATCCATATCGACTCTGCAGAGAGACTCTCTCAGCTCCTTGTTCAAGGAACATGGAGAACCTCACACTGCTGTCCTCCTCCATAGACGTCAGCATTCCATACAAGGGAACCTGCAACCTAGTTCCTGTCCTATTCTCATCTGTCACCCATACCTGTCCCTGCCCTTCTGGACTGCATGCTGCCACCTGACACACAGACTCCCTCAGACATGGCAGTGGACAAGCTGCTGCACTCGCTCATCTCAGGTCCAGCCCTTCACACTGACCTCTCCCTTCTTGATTACCATCTATCCTCCTGATCATCCAGAAGCTCCAAATTCAAGAGGGCATGAGTAGTCCATGGTATTGGACCAGTGTCTGCTCCCCACCCAGGTGTAAGCACCACGGGACACCCCTGCTCCCAGGCTTACCAGAACACTCTTGGCCATCTCTGGACTTTGTGTTTCTAAGTGGACACGAATTAAGCAGGTGTCTCCCACCTGCTTGTGGGAAAGCGGCCTGGAGGACTTGCAGGTTGATTCTGAGAACTGTGGGGGATGGAACATCAGCAAACCCAGAAACAGAAAGCCACCCCAGACTGTCAGTTGGCTCTATGGGCTTCCAGCAAATATGTCCAGGTGCTGAGGCTTCTTATTTCCTCAGGTCGGAGTGGAATGGCAGCACATGCACAGCTTGAATAAGGTAGGTGTTTACCTCCTTTCCCTTGACCTGGGGGCGTTTCCTCACGATGAAATATTGTATTCCCAGATTCATGGACAGACACACGAGTGAGTGGTCAGAGACCTTGATTTCTGCAGAGCGAAGTGGAGAGAATTGTTAGGTGGCACTCAAGGATTATACCACAAAACACCCACAACCCCTGAGAGTCTCCGCCAGGCCCATCACACTTTGGTATTTTGGGGCCAAGGCCCACTTTCTCTTGGCTGTCAGTTATCCTGAGCCCACTGTGGATCATGTCTCCCCACTGTCTGATTGTCCTACTTACTCTCATCCTCAGACATCATATACAGCAGCTCAAAGTTGTCCACATCCTCATGCTGCAACAAATTTTGGTCCAAGGCCCTGCGGATGAGGCTTGTCACCGTCTCCTGAAAGGTCACCTGGATCAGGGTGGGACAAATGTCATCAGAGAATGGCTTTTAGAAGAGCTACCCAGAAGACTGTGGTCAAACATTCAGGAGAAATCTCAGCTACATATACAAGGGCACAATCTTGTTATCCTGCTACCTGAGTGTGTCCTCCATATACCACCTGGGTTCTTGCAATGTGCTACTAGAACAATCCTGGTACAAATATCTGCCTGTACCTGCCATCTCCCCTCCCCCTGGGGAGCCACATTCCACTCATGTCAAAGGACCAAACTGCCTATGCACAGACACACTCTCATCTCACTGAGATGAGAGCAATGGGCCAGGGATCTGCGCACCAAGTGTGATCTGGGATGCAGGCTGTTTTTGTGGGTGCAAGAGGCAGATGCACTGAAAATTTGGGTCCTGACTGCCACGACACAAAACAGACTCAGATACAAGAGTGTGCACTTGAGTGCTTCATGATAGCTTTGAGAGGCCCTGGCCTCTGGAAGCTCAGTGCGGGTCTGGTTGTAATGATGTACTTGACTCAGCACTGGCAGTCACTGAACATGTCTCCTCTGCAGCTGGACACCTGCAGCATTAGCGTGTCTACTGCACATCCATAGAAATTCTGCCAAGAACCCATTAGCTCCGTATTTACATACATGCAAAGCCTAACATTCCGAAGCTTTGGCATGACCCCCCAGGTGATCCCGACCCCAAATTCCTACACCTAGTCATGCTAAGGAGGTTCTCTTCCCTGACACCAGGAACACATCCCCTCCTACACATGTGACAAGTCACTGCCACCTCCTCTGCTCCAACTTCACTCATTGAGAATACCAAGTTCTAGGCACTGCAGCCTGCACCCTGGACATATCTCTGCCTTCATCTGTCCACAGCACTTCCGTCTGCACTTCTGGCCTGGAAAACCCACAATACACAGGCCCACTCACCACTGAAGCTGGGCATGCTGATGCTCTCCCTCCTCAGGTCAAGCCCTTAAGACGGACCTCTCTCTTCTTTATTTCCCACCATAGCCCTGGGGTTGGCTGTGTCTCCTGCCTTCCACTGTGTGGACACCCAGGAGGCAGCCCTGCTGTCGGGCTTACCGGGATGCGCTTTGTCTCCCTCAGGCTCTGTCCCTCTAGGAGGACGTGAACAACGCGGCTGTCTTCCACCTGCTCGCTGGAGTGAAGCAGTGAGGAGCTGCTACTCACAGCTGCTGGGGTCCTGGATGCCACTGCCACAGAAGGTTCCAAGAACTGTGGGGGATGACAACATCAGCAAAGCCCAGCAACTGCACCCCACCCAGCCTGGCAGTTGGCTCTGTGGGCATTCTACAACATCCATCCAGAACCTGAGGTTCTTGTCCCCTTGGAGGATGTGGAGTGGCACCAGGAGTAAAGACTGAAGAAGGTGGCTGTTTTGGGAACAAGAGATCCAGCACCTGCTGGGTGGGGATGAAATCCCAGGAGATTAACCCCATGTTGCTGCTGAAATGTAGGTTCCTCCCACAAATGACAGGCAGGAGCTCATTCCTAAGCTGGTCCTGCCTGTAAGGTTCAAGGCTCTGAACCCTGAAGGGCTCCTCCGTGTTCTGATCATTTTCACCCTGGGTTGGGACCAAGAATGGTGGGTTCAAAATGGAAATGGTGACAAACAGAAAAATGACTTGTGCCAATACACTAGAGTCAAAGCACAATGGGACAGTTCCCATCAGTACAAACACACACACACACACACACACACACACACACACACACACACACACACAGAGTCAGAATAGGAGTCCTGGGCCATTCATCAGGGATCAGACTAGAGGGCCTGCTGGGCTCACCTGCCCTGTGCTACTCACTGTTACTCTTGAGCTCCTCTGCGACAATCGCCAGAGGCTCTGGCGTCTAAGATGAAGCCTCACCCAGTGTATCCACAAAAGGGCTAGTTGGCCCCCCTGAGATTCCTGGGAGCCTGAGGCTCGGCATTGTCTGCAACCACAGGAGAACATCCTTCTCCCTCCAGTGGCTCCAACCAAGTGAGCTCGGATGGCTTGGTCAGTGAAGTGGGTGCCTGGATACCAGGGTTCCATGTTCTGTTTGATCCATTGTCAAGGCAATGATGTCATTTCCTGTGCCCATACCTGAGCCTCTTTTCACATAAGACCACTTTCAACAGCCCTATGGGCTGCCGATTTCTCCTCCATGCCTACCCATCTCAGGTGCGCAGGTGTTCACCAACAACTACCCAAACATCCCCACCAGCATCTGCCCTGCTTGGTGCCACTAGAGTTCCAGCTTGGAGCCTTCAAAAATGCATTCACAACCAGTCCTTCCCTCTCAGCAGCTTTTGGACCCTGGTCCCATCATTGTGCAACTCATGGTGTGCCCAGTCTTTTCTGGAAAGTAGGGTAGCATCTAATCTCTAGGGTTTATTGTGTCTATTGGCCCATAACACCCTCTGTTCTCTCTGAAACCAGAGATGGGACTCACAGGTGGCTAAAGCACAAATGTAGAGATGGGATAATCACAAGAAAGGGAGAGACACAGAATGCACCCTAACTCAATCAGGCCTGTGTCCCACACAGGGACATGGCCAATGTCCGTCCCATCGTGGCTGCAGTTCCCTCTCTACACCATGGCAAGTTGGAGGGGACTGAGATGCAGAGGCTGCTCCCCTCTGCCATACAACTTCCCAAGGCTTCTCCTAAGATTTCAAAAGGGCCAAGTGTGTCTAGTGTTGGGGTCTCACAGAGACTCCGAGGTACCACAGCATCCTGCTGCCCAGAACCGGTTCACCCCTCACCTCAAGGGGGCTCAGCCTCTGGATTCATGGGAATTGAAGTGGGTACAGGTGATGGGATATCACCTCCAAGACTGAGTTATGCCAAGTCCATGACCCCTGTCTGCATCCCTGTCTCCAGCACCACTCCCCCCTCTCTCTTTCCTCCTCAGAGCAAACAAATCCATTTAGCAAGTGTGTCCTGTGATAAAGACATGACGGTCACCCATCCTCTCATTACAAAAACACTGAGGCTCAGCCAACATGGATCCTACAGGGAACACAGGCATAAACTCAGACTCCGATCCTCCCAGCCGAGCCTCAGTGGAGCCTGGACTCCCAGCCTCCTGAGTCAAGGAAACAGAGGTTCCTAGCCGAGCCACCTTGGATGCAGCCGCACACAAACTGAACTCATCAATGCCCCTTGCTCTCAGTTGTGAGTAAGAGGGGAAGTGGTGTTTCACAACCCTGGACATCAAGTGCAGTCTCCAGGCTTTGGGGTGTGCCCTGGCCTCTGTCTATCTGCCCAGGCTCTCCAACCCACACTGGCCTCTTACCCAACCTCCTCCTAGGGCCAAACTCAATCCTGCCTCTCAATTTCTGCTGCCTTCCCCAACACACTGCTCCCCAAAATGAGCAGGGCTGGCTCTCGGTTATCATGCTGGTGCCAGCAGCAATGCCACCCCACTGACATAATTCTGAGTCCCAACCTAGGCACTCCAGCTGTCTTTGCCACACCTGGCCTGTTTGGGCTCTGGCTCTTGCTCTTTTCTTTCATGTGCATGTGTTTTGAGGTTTTGAGTTTCTCCCACTGCAGAACTGCAGCTGTGGCAGGGTAGAGCTCATGAGGGTGACATTCTGAGCCACATCCAATCCCATCAGGACTGTTCACTGGGGTGTCTGCTGGAACACAGTGATGAGTGAACACATGGGAGGTGGTTGGACCCACCTTGCCTCTGAGTGGCTTCCTTTCAGCACAGGAATGTAGGCATGGGAGCCCCTGGCATGGGATGCTTTGCACAAGGCGTGACCATGGGCTCTCTTTCCTGGCAAAAATGGCTCCACTCAGCATGGAGAGCACTGTCATTCCTGGTGGCTAACAACAGCCCTGGACCCCAGAAAGGAACCCACACTCAAGATTAACGTCTGAGTGTGCGTGTCCTCGAGGAAATGAGGTCTCCTGATCCCAGGTGCAAAGGGGTAAGTCCTCTAACTCCAGGGGCCATGAAGGGACATCTGAGTTTCCCTTGTCCTTCTTTCCCTCTCTAACTAACCACAGTTAGGACCCTGGCCTCATTCCCCAGTGAGGATCATTAGGCTCCATAAAGGACAGTCTCTAAGATGCTCAGTGGACCAACACACTCTGCACAACCCATAACCCTATTCACCCAAGAGGCAAGAGGATTTCTATTCAGGAAAACCAGGAAAGGGAGAGCCTTTCTCAAGGACACAAGGACATTAGTGAGTGAGGGAGTGATTAATGGATGGAGAACTATTTCCAACACCAACTTCCAGGAGCATATATGGCCCCCTGGAGAATTCTGCAGTGTGTTGGTGATTAAGGAGAACGTGTGAATTCAGGGGTCACTAGGTCCTCTCAGCCATAAGGAGGGAAACTGCCATAAAGGAACTAGGACAAGGGTGCGAGGAATGCTCACTGGTGGGAGATCGGAAGGAAGGAAAGTGTACTCATTAGAAAAGTGTCGCCTGAAAATTCTTAGCCAGCCAAAAGTCGTGCGAACTTGTGTGGGAAAAGAGTCTTTGCACAGTGATGAAGCTAAGAGCTCACATGATGGAACACAGCATCAACTGGGACCAAATCCAATATCTGATATTCTTGTAGGAAGAGGAGAGTCTGGACCCAGATACCAGGGAGACTGGGGGATACCGGATATGTGAGGTTGGAGCCAGGGCGGGATGCCCATATGGGAACCACAGATCGTGGGCAGCAATAGGAGAGTGGGCAAGGGCTGGGAGAGTTGGGGAGACAGTCCCCTTGAAACCTGGGAGGGGTTATGGCACTGGGACAGCCCAACACCTACTGTGTTGAGCCTCTGGAGCTCAACGGAAGACACTTCCTCTGTTGTCGGCCACCCAGTTAACAGAGTTTGGTTGCAGCAGCCTAGGACCCAGCTGAAGGTCTGAGCATGTTGGCCATGCAGGTTGGATCTGGACCACAGACACCCTCATCAGAGATTGTAGGGTCTCAGCCCTGAGGCAAGACAGGCACTAAGTCAGGCCAGGTGGGGAAACGGATAGGCACACACTCTGGGGGCTGGTGCCTGTGTTACTGGGAGCACTTCTGATCGCAATTCCCTGATCTGCTGCCAACACAGGCTACAGAGGAGGGTACAGAAACACAGACCACGGATCTGCCCCACTCAGTGGGCCCAGGCCAACACCACACCCAGCAGCCTCGTGCCATACCCAATGAGTCTCGAAGCGGCCCCCTCTTCCCATCCTGAGAGCTCTTCCCTTCCTCATGTGCCAATAGCTCCCTACTGTCACTGGCAATATCTACTCTGTGAGATGTCAACATCCGTGGGTACTGTTCTCTCATCCCAGGACAGTGTGGTCCCACACACCCTGGTGAAATGGGCCACCTGGAGGCTGGACCTGGAGGTTGTTGAGGCTGAATGGCAGCGGTGGTCCTCTGGCACTTAATATTATTTAAGTTAAAAAAAAAACAAAAACAAAAACAAAAAACGGGTCTTGGTGCTCAAAAATGTTTGATTTGCATATTCTCATCCCCTAACCCCAATATTTTCATTATTTCCTCACATATGAAATCTTGCTAGCATAAAGGTAATTTCGTATTAAACAAAGTGGATTGAAATAACATTGGTAAAAATAATCAATCACCATACTTTCAATTTTTGTTCTGCTTTCCTATTAGAAACCACTTGGATACAAGAGAACAGAGGACAGACTCATGGAAATGCTTGAAATGACAAGAAGCTCCCACTCAAGCTCAGCATTCAGTCCTGGACAGGGTAAGACCAGGCCACTTTGACATCTGTGCCAAAGAGTCTACCAGACAGAATCCTCTGACTGATCCCTGACTGAGCCATAGGAACTGGCTAGAAAAGCCTTCACATCCTCAATACATTCTTCACGTCAGAATACTTGACAACCATTGATATCCATCTCTCGTTAACTTGCTCCCCAGCCAACCATTCTTCAACAAATTCAAAGGAGTAACTCATGCAAGCACACAGAAAGGGGTGTTCACTACACACATCCATGTGCGAAAAAGACAACTGGTATTTCTTGTTTGGGCTATTTCAAATGAAATCCCTTCTGCATGACCTCCACAAACCAAAGGAAAATATTTGTGAAATTCCCACGTAGAAGACAAGATACACTTGCCAAGGAGGCAGTGGCAAGAATTTTGACACTCCAAATGTAGAGTGTGTGTTTAGGAAGCAGTCACAGTTTCCATGAGAGAGTCCCATGAAATCAATTAGGAAGATCCATGCTCTAGCCCTACCATGCAAGTGATGTGACTTGAAAGAGTCACTTAGTCTTAGTAACCATCATCACTAACAACTAAGTCAATGAATAAAGGTCCTCAGGTGCCAAGCTACAAAATGTGGGATGAGCATGGATGAGGATGGGTGGGAGAAGTCTCCAACTCTAACACAATTAGGGAAGGATGTGCTGACCTCAAGTGGCTGGGGGGCTGGGATCCTGCCACAGAGGGGGATTCCAAACCTCACATCCCCTGACCCAGGCCAGAAGACCAGGTAGAGTCCAAGGACCCTGGGGTGGCCCAATGGCAATAAAGGTCAAAAGGAACTAGGGATCTGCCTGGTCCCTCAATCCCCTACTCTGAGCAGGGCTGCATGACGAGGCCAGAGGCCATCCACAGCAATCTGCCTTTACAGGAAAACAGGGACTACAGGCTGCCTCTGGCTCACTGAATCAGGGTGGTGTTTTCATAAAGCAAGACCACTTCCTCACATTTGACCAGCAGCTCATGTGTTGACAGCACAAAGACTGACTTGACTCAGGCCCTGATGAATGAAATAGAAAATTCATAGCAAACCCATCTTTAGCTCTTCCACATCATCAGGGGCTCTGATTCAATTCCGTCCAGAAAGGTGTCTGAAATGATTTCTAAACATGCTGGGGACTCACCTCTGTGTGGAACTTTTCAGGAAAAAGGGGATCAAATCTCATGAAGCAACTCTTCTCTCTTCTAGCCCATGGGCAATGCAAGGAACCTGCATGATACCAGAGGCTCACTTCTCTCTTCTCATGTCTTCTGGAAAGGATTCGTTAATGCTTCCTGCAAGGTGAAGCAGAAGCCTGCATCCCCAGCTGCACAGAAGTGTTTTAGGGCAGTGTCTCCCTTAAAACCCAAAAATAAAAAAACAGGTCATTCAACAGGCACATGGATTCGAGTACATGTTCAATGATCCCTCCTCCCTGGAGCCTTCCACATGCCCATCTTCCACATTCACAGAGCAATGCTTGGCCATTCTCAAGACCAGGAGACCATGATGCTCCTCACCAGGAAGTCAATAAGGAACATGAAGAGAGCAGCATGGATTGCAGAAGGTGGCACATCAAGGATCTTCAGCTCTGCTCCTAGAACACAAGAGCTTAACTTCAGTATTGACTTTTTGCCAACTACCAAGTACGATAGCAGTGTCAAGCCCAATATGCAGATATGCAAGTAGTAGGTGACACCCCGCATCCATTCACAAAAGTGGGCAACATCTGCATCAGAACAAGGAAGTATCTTACCCTTACTCATAAAAATCATCAGAAACAAAATAAAATGGATGCAAGACTTCTCATTTCACTATTAGGTAGCTGTTGGAATTCCCTATTAAATAATACCTCCTCCAAAATAAAAAGTATCTCAGACATGTGTCAACTATTCAATGGATGACATTTTAAAAACTATGGACTTTACTTAATATTTATGTATGCTATATCCCTGCCTAAGGCTCTATGAGAAAGGAGCACATAGAATTGGATCTTTGAAAATCTCACATTTGCTGATAAATATTACTGCTGATCTCAGGCATGGCGAAGTGAAAAGTGGGACTTTGGATATTCCAAGAATGCTATGTTGTGGGATTGGTGTCCCTGATTCATACATAGCATATGGTTTCTATGAAATCCAGTGAGGGAGCAGGAGTAACGAAGCTGATTGCACAGATGACCTCAGGGAATACTGACAGATAGGCCAAATGAAAAATATGCTCCAGCTAACCATTGGTATTTGGGCTTCTGATCCCAGTCCTGTTTTTAAAAAAGGTGCAGACAGGCAGTGTTCATTAAAAACTGTCTACCATGTAAAAGTGGGTAATTTAAATGGCATCTAGTTACACATCTGATAGAATGGTCTGGCAACATATGAATTTCATTCTAACAACAACAACAACAACAAAACATAGAAAATGAGACATAAAGATAAAACCTTGTCTTCACCAGGATGCCTAAAAATAGGTTTTATTTGGCTCATGCCAATAAATATCTTTCAATAGAATTTCTGATTTCTGAATGAATCCATTCAACTTCATACTGCACAGATCACAAGGTTTTCTTTACAGAATATTCTCTTCTTCTTCTTAAAGCCTCACATAGAAAATGTCTCACAGGACATAGGAGGGGAATGACCCAAAGGATGAGAGAATGGCTGGAACCGTTCTCAAATGTGCCCATGTAGCCTAAAGTTTGAAGGCATCTAATTGTACTCTAAAACAATTATGAACCTATTCGATCCATTATTAATAAATATCACCACTTTACCACTTGAACCAAATCACAGAAAATTGGAAACAGATGATCATTGGCTTTGATACCTTTACTTCTGTTTCATTACTCAGAGTCGATCAACTCTATACTTCAAGTGACACAGATTTATTACAGAATGCCTAAGATCCTAAGGATCTATTTTAGCTCAGCCCATGGTATTGCTTCATTATTTTATTATTTTGTAAGTAATAAAATATAACTTCATGTTGGATGATATATTCAAGCCATGAATATATCATCCAACATTGTTCTTCCCAAAATATTAGCCCGATTTCTGCACGCGCTCACTTACTGTTCAGGAATTTTACTAATTGTTTGAAGGTTCTAGAGGACCTGTTAGACTCCTAATGGACAAACCATACAACATACTCCAGAGAACGGACGAGTGCCATAAGAAGAAAATAAGGTCTGCTAACAGCAATGGGCAGCTGCCTGCCCTCGGCTGGGAGGAGCCCTGGCCATGGCACCAGGGCTGCTGGGCAGCAGAAGCCTCCACAGCCCTGCAGGGAGCCTGGAGCACAGCTCTGCCTAACCATGCTCAGCCCTGGACAGATGCACATGAGTTCCCATCACAGGCTTGAGTGTGACAGTCCCAGGTGCATGCCTGTCATGCCAGCCACCAGGGAGGCTGAGGCAAGAGGAACGTTTGAGGTCAGCCTTGGCAACTTAGACCCCGAGGCAAAGGGGAAATACTTTTACAGGGGTCTCTGAGGGTGTAGCTCAGGTAGGTCACTTGCCTCACAGGCTCAAGGCCCTGGGTTCAATCCCCAGAACCCACGTACACACAAAAAGTGAACTTGGAATATTGTTTAAAATGATGGGTCAGGTACACACAAGGACTTCAATATGACCTCTCAGAGGAGCTCAATTTGAGATCAGACTGAACAAAAGACCACCTGGACCATTGACTCAGTGTCTGAAACCCTCTGTGAGCATGGGAAGCACTGCTGGCAAGACACCAGAGGGCCAAAGCACTTGTGCCCCCTGCAGGGGCGTCTCTTGTCTACCGCCAAAGACTGTTCCACTCCTGGGGCAGCTGAGAGCAAGCTGGGCCTTGGAGCAAGGGCTAGTGCTTTAGATATAGACTATGCAAGCAAGGGGCAATGTCTTTAATAAAACTAAAATTAAAAAGTCACATTGAAAAAATTTTAAAAAGAAGAAAATAAGGTCAAGTAGAGGAAGCCCATTTTCACAGGAAAAAATCCCCCAGTGAAAAGCATCAGAATAGATACCAAGAAAAATACCAACAAAAACAGTGTGCTCCCACTATGTATCTACTCAACCTGCAAAAGTTAGAAAGCTAGATAATACAATCCTGGCCACAGGTAGAGCTATGCAGAAGAGCCACCTGGCAGTGCTTAGTCAAAGAAGTAAACATGCACACTTTGACCTAGAATTTCCACCTGTGTGTAAACCAGGCGGTGCTTAAGCAGTTTCACAAGGGGACATGCACAGGGAAATTTATCCTCAGGTTCTTATAGAGTTGTCTGTGCTTACAGGGAGTTGATGGTTGTCAAGATGCCCACAGCTGCGAAAGTCAAAAGCTAAAAATATAATAGATGCCAACCTGGATATATTAATAATGCCGTATCTATGATCACCTTCATAAGGTAGCTTCCCAACTTCTGTGTGGAAGTGAGTTTCTCCTTGGCCCTTACACTGTTGTGGAGACCACTAGGAGTTCAGCTTTGTGCAGGATCATCTGACCTGGACTTTTGGCAAGACCTGTACAGCCCTCACACATGCTCAGATGCTACAGGACTTTTCAGACCAGTCCAGACAACAGTAGGCATCCATTCATTGTCTGCACTCTACAGATTCCTAGATGCACGACATTCATTACCATCAAATGCAGAATTTTCATCAAAAACTAATATATATATCATTCCAATCTGAATCAAGAAAATCGGAAATATCCCCAAATCCAAAGAGTGGATCCCCATTGTGATGCTACAAGTTGAAAATTCCACAGCTGACCTCATGGGATGGTTCACAGTCAAAAGACAGCTGCATGAAAAATATTACATGACCTTCCTGCTATGTGAAAAGTGGCATGTGAAGTACACATGCATGTCTTCCTCAGACATGGGTTCATTTGCAAGACACCTTGTGCAATTGAAAATACTCCAAAAGGGGAGAAATCAGAACCATGTCTCCAAAGTATTTCAGCAGAGACCAACTCCATCTGTCTATCTATCTCTCAGTGAGTGTGTGTGCTCTTGTGTGTGTTTGTGTGTCTTTGTTTGTGTTTGTACCATCATAGCTGATACTTCATTGCCCCCATTGGAAAACTGACTCAGATAATGCCATCTGCCAAACTCCTAAAAACCAAAGTTCTTGCTGATAGAATGAAACATTCCTTCCTGTTGGTTTGGATGTGTCCTTTAGGAATCACTGCTACATTTAGTATACTCAAATCATCACAGTAGATCAGGTAACAAAAACATATATATTTTAAAATAATAATAATATATTAATGGAAACAACAAATACAGGATAGAGTAACAACTGTGTTACTAAACAAGGTCAAGGACAATGGCAAACTATAGATTCAAACTTTGAAGAAAATAGTAATCAATGTAAATATTCCTGGGCTGCCTCTGCCCCGCCCAGGCACACAGCAACAGAATGGTTTTGCAAGCATCCTCAGGAGGGCAGGAGCCTTCTTTGCAGGACGAGAGGGAGGTTGAGGCTCGATCCACCCATCATTCTTTTGGGAGAGGCTCCTTTTCCTCAGCACAAAGTTGGATTTTTTGTGAGGATTCTTGGCATAAAATACGTTGGCCTCTGCTGGAATCCTCAGCTCTGGGGAGAGAGGGGTGTACAAAAGGAAGGTGGCACTCAAGAGGTGCTCCCTAGGACACGCCAACATCTGAGAGCCTGTGCCAGAAAAGTCCAGAGCCACACACCTGAGAGCTCTCCAATTCAGCACCAATACCAACAAAGACAGCCTCCACAGTCCTCCCTGAGGAAGAACTAGGCAGAGCACTTCAACAGACCTAATGTCTGTTCCTACCGAAGGCTTTGGACTCCAGAATATCTCAGGTCCTCTTGCATCTGCCAAAGCACACCACTAGGGTTTGCATCTGAAATCTCCCACAAAAGGCTCCTGTGCCGAAGATTCAGTCCCCACATGAGCCATCTTCATAGGTGGGTTTGGAGGGAAGCATTGGATGGTGAGTGCTCTGATGTCAACATGAAATTCTCATTCAAGATGAATACACTACTGGGGGGTGGGAGGGACTGGAAGAAAGGTTGAGCATGCTTGGAGTAAGACCTAAACAGGGTTGTGCCCTGGGCAACAGTACCTTGTTCCTGTTGGCTCCACTGAATCCTCATTCTCCAAGGAGAGGTCCTCCCTCTCCATCTTTCTCTCTCTCCCTCTCTGCCAGCCTCGTTCTCTCTCTCCCAGTCTATGCCTTTGTGGCAAGGGCTGAGGAGCTCTCCACTGCCACACACTAGAGCTTTATGGACAGCCTCAGTGCACAACCAAAGAGAAAGCTATGAAACCCAGAGAAAAAAGGCCTAGGATTCCTCCTCTGAGTTATTTTCCTCAAGTATGGCCACAGTGAGGACAGGCTGACCAGCACGGATACCACGTTAGAGCCATGCTTCTGCGTTGGTGGAGCCCGCCTCCATGTGAACCAGGCTTCTGAGAATGGAGGCCACATTCCAAATACTGCCCTACTGAGAACAATGGTTCCAAAGACCAGCAAAGGGACTGCTTCCCTCCAACATGGTGTATGGCCCAGTGGTGCCATGACCCCGAGTGGGGGAATACAACAGCCACTTCTCCTTCCTCTGAACATGTGTTTCCTGTCGCCCTCCTCTAACCTAGAGCCTGTTCTCCATCCCTTCTGGGTTGGATGTGGAGATCTCTGCTATGAATTTCTTAGGCTACCAAGGCCCCAGACAGACTTCCTCTTCCATAGACTCTACTAACCTAACAGTAGGTTAAGATAGGAGACAAGTGATCCTAGAACTCATAGGGATGGTGGTCTTCAGGGTACATAGGCTGGGATAATGGCTGCTGTGGTGTTTGGCTCACAAAAACCAACCAACCAACCAACGAAAAAGCGCTGGCATTATTATCAGATGAGCTCTGTGGCTACGTGCTCAGGAAGCCCTCATCTGACTTTAGTTAGGGATCACAACCTGGCTATTGTGATCACTCCTTGCCTAGTGGACTCAGGTGCATAAGACCATGGAATTTATGCAAAAACAGATGATTCAGGCTGTCTCCCAGGCTGTGTTTTCTTCCCAATTTCATCCTGTTACTGCTTGCTAGAATCCTGGCAGTGCTCTGCCCAGGCAGTGGTTTTTTGGTCACACAGAAGGCTTTCAATAGTACTGCTTCAGTCCACAAAATGCCAGTTCCCTCTTTAGCCCATGCATTCCCATGTTCCTTTGAAACCACTCCTATCCCAGACCATGAAAACATACTGCTCCTGGAGAGAGGCTTTCCTCCTCACTCCTCAAAGATGTCAGCTTTGGATGCCTGTTCATGTCCAGGGGAGGGCACCTGGTGGGGAGCCGCAATATCCACCGGGGTATACCATGGGACCTCAAGACCTTCCCCCAGCAGAAGTGCAGTTGGCTTTGTGCACGAACCCAACACACCTGTTGGAGTGTTCTTGGGGGTCAGAGACTACTCTTTGTTGCTAAGAGTTGACCTGAGTCCACATCCTGACCCTTGCTCTCTGCTATCTGATTGTCTCACTTACTCTGACGGCGAGAGATGATTTGGCCCAGCTCATAATCCTCTGGATTCTCCTCAGTAAGGAAGTGTAGGTCGAGGGCGCTGCGGATGACGACAGGAGCCCTATCGTGGCAGGTCACCTGGAGCAGCATGGGAGACAGGCCTTCAGGAAATGGGCCTTGAAGTGACTACTCAAGGACAGTGGGCAGGGGCATTCTGGAGGCACCTCCACTCTAAATACAAGGGCAACATCCATGACCCTACTACCCGAGGCTGACCTCCTGCTCATCTTGTGGGCTCTTCCCACAGGCTACTAGCCCAATCCTTGTACATAGGACTTCCTGGGCCTGCCATTGCTCTTTGTGGAGCTGCACTCCTCTCAGAGTGAAAGGACCCCACTACCTGCATACAGATGCAATCTCATCCCACAAGTTGGGAGGAATGGGACAATAGCCTCCAAGATCCCAGGTCTGCCCGAGGATGCAGGCGGCATTGGGAATGGCCTAGGCACAAAACCTAGAGGCTTTGGTCTGGATTGCCAGGGCCAAAAACAGACCCAGGAACATGACCACACACAGGAGAGCTGAAAGATAGCCACGAGAGCTCCTGGCCTCCAGAGGCTCAGTGCTGGCTGGGATGTAGGAGGGCACCTCATCCGGCAAGGGTGGTCATTGGGTTACCTGGACATTTAGTGTGCTTGCTCCACATCCATATCGACTCTGCAGAGAGACTCTCTCAGCTCCTTGTTCAAGGAACATGGAGAACCTCACACTGCTGTCCTCCTCCATAGACGTCAGCATCCCATACAAGGGAACCTGCAACCTAGTTCCTGTCCTATTCTCATCTGTCACCCATACCTGTCCCTGCCCTTCTGGACTGCATGCTGCCACCTGACACACAGACTCCCTCAGACATGGCAGTGGACAAGCTGCTGCACTCGCTCATCTCAGCTCCAGCCCTTCACACTGACCTCTCCCTTCTTGATTCCCATCTATCCTCCTGATCATCCAGAAGCTCCAAATTCAAGAGGGCATGAGTAGTCCATGGTATTGGACCAGTGTCTGCTCCCCACCCAGGTGTAAGCACCACGGGACACCCCTGCTCCCAGGCTTACCAGAACACTCTTGGCCATCTCTGGACTTTGTGTTTCTAAGTGGACACGAATTAAGCAGGTGTCTCCCACCTGCTTGTGGGAAAGCGGCCTGGAGGACTTGCAGGTTGATTCTGAGAACTGTGGGGGATGGAACATCAGCAAACCCAGAAACAGAAAGCCACCCCAGACTGTCAGTTGGCTCTATGGGCTTCCAGCAAATATGTCCAGGTGCTGAGGCTTCTTATTTCCTCAGGTCGGAGTGGAATGGCAGCACATGCACAGCTTGAATAAGGTAGGTGTTTACCTCCTTTCCCTTGACCTGGGGGCGTTTCCTCACCATGAAATATTGTATTCCCAGATTCATGGACAGACACACGAGTGAGTGGTCAGAGACCTTGATTTCTGCAGAGCGAAGTGGAGAGAATTGTTAGGTGGCACTCAAGGATTATACCACAAAACACCCACAACCCCTGAGAGTCTCCGCCAGGCCCATCACACTTTGGTATTTTGGGGCCAAGGCCCACTTTCTCTTGGCTGTCCGTTATCCTGAGCCCACTGTGGATCATGTCTCCCCACTGTCTGATTGTCCTACTTACTCTCATCCTCAGACATCATATACAGCAGCTCAAAGTTGTCCACATCCTCATGCTGCAACAAATTTTGGTCCAAGGCCCTGCGGATGAGGCTTGTCACCGTCTCCTGAAAGGTCACCTGGATCAGGGTGGGACAAATGTTATCAGAGAATGGCTTTTAGAAGAGCTACCCAGAAGACTGTGGTCAAACATTCAGGAGAAATCTCAGCTACATATACAAGGGCACAATCTTGTTATCCTGCTACCTGAGTGTGTCCTCCATATACCACCTGGGTTCTTGCAATGTGCTACTAGAACAATCCTGGTACAAATATCTACCTGTACCTGCCATCTCCCCTCCCCCTGGGGAGCCACATTCCACTCATGTCAAAGGACCAAACTGCCTATGCACAGACACACTCTCATCTCACTGAGATGAGAGCAATGGGCCAGGGATCTGCGCACCAAGTGTAATCTGGGATGCAGGCTGCCTTTGTGGGTGGAAGAGGCAGATGCACTGAAAATTTGGGTCCTGACTGCCACGACACAAAACAGACTCAGATACAAGAGTGTGCACTTGAGTGCTTCATGATAGGTTTGAGAGGCCCTGGCCTCTGGAAGCTCGGTGCGGGTCTGGTTGTAATGATGTACTTGACTCAGCACTGGCAGTCACTGAACATGTCTCCTCTGCAGCTGGACACCTGCAGCATTAGCGTGTCTACTGCACATCCATAGAAATTCTGCCAAGAACCCCTTTAGCTCCGTATTTACATACATGCAAAGCCTAACATTCCGAAGCTTTGGCATGACCCCCCAGGTGATCCCGACCCCAAATTCCTACACCTAGTCATGCTAAGGAGGTTCTCTTCCCTGCCACCAGGAACACATCCCCTCCTACACATGTGAAAAGTCACTGCCGCCTCCTCTGCTCCAACTTCACTCATTGAGAATACCAAGTTCTAGGCACTGCAGCCTGCACCCTGGACATATCTCTGCCTTCATCTGTCCACAGCACTTCCGTCTGCACTTCTGGCCTGCAAAACCCACAATACACAGGCCCACTCACCACTGAAGCTGGGCATGCTGATGCTCTCCCTCCTCAGGTCAAGCCCTTAAGACGGACCTCTCTCTTCTTTATTTCCCACCATAGCCCTGGGGTTGGCTGTGTCTCCTGCCTTCCACTGTGTGGACACCCAGGAGGCAGCCCTGCTGTCGGGCTTACCGGGATGCGCTTTGTCTCCCTCAGGCTCTGTCCCTCTAGGAGGACGTGAACAACGCGGCTGTCTTCCACCTGCTCGCTGGAGTGAAGCAGTGAGGAGCTGCTACTCACAGCTGCTGGGGTCCTGGATGCCACTGCCACAGAAGGTTCCAAGAACTGTGGGGGATGACAACATCAGCAAAGCCCAGCAACTGCACCCCACCCAGCCTGGCAGTTGGCTCTGTGGGCATTCTACAACATCCATCCAGAACCTGAGGTTCTTGTCCCCTTGGAGGATGTGGAGTGGCACCAGGAGTAAAGACTGAAGAAGGTGGCTGTTTTGGGAACAAGAGATCCAGCACCTGCTGGGTGGGGATGAAATCCCAGGAGATTAACCCCATGTTGCTGCTGAAATGTAGGTTCCTCCCACAAATGACAGGCAGGAGCTCATTCCTAAGCTGGTCCTGCCTGTAAGGTTCAAGGCTCTGAACCCTGAAGGGCTCCTCCGTGCTCTGATCATTTTCACCCTGGGTTGGGACCAAGAATGGTGGGTTCAAAATGGAAATGGTGACAAACAGAAAAATGACTTGTGCCAATACACTAGAGTCAAAGCACAATGGGACAGTTCCCATCAGTACAAACACACACACACACACACACACACACACACACACACACACAGAGTCAGAATAGGAGTCCTGGGCCATTCATCAGGGATCAGACTAGAGGGCCTGCTGGGCTCACCTGCCCTGTGCTACTCACTGTTACTCTTGAGCTCCTCTGCGACAATCGCCAGAGGCTCTGGCGTCTAAGATGAAGCCTCATCCAGTGTATCCACAAAAGGGCTAGTTGCCCCCCCTGAGAGTCCTGGGAGCCTGAGGCTCGGCATTGTCTGCAACCACAGGAGAACATCCTTCTCCCTCCAGTGGCTCCAACCAAGTGAGCTCGGATGGCTTGGTCAGTGAAGTGGGTGCCTGGATACCAGGGTTCCATGTTCTGTTTGATCCATTGTCAAGGCAATGATGTCATTTCCTGTGCCCATACCTGAGCCTCTTTTCACATAAGACCACTTTCAACAGCCCTATGGGCTGCCGATTTCTCCTCCATGCCTACCCATCTCAGGTGCGCAGGTGTTCACCAACAACTACCCAAACATCCCCACCAGCATCTGCCCTGCTTGGTGCCACTAGAGTTCCAGCTTGGAGCCTTCAAAAATGCATTCACAACCAGTCCTTCCCTCTCAGCAGCTTTTGGACCCTGGTCCCATCATTGTGCAACTCATGGTGTGCCCAGTCTTTTCTGGAAAGTAGGGTAGCATCTAATCTCTAGGGTTTATTGTGTCTATTGGCCCATAACACCCTCTGTTCTCTCTGAAACCAGAGATGGGACTCACAGGTGGCTAAAGCACAAATGTAGAGATGGGATAATCACAAGAAAGGGAGAGACACAGAATGCACCCTAACTCAATCAGGCCTGTGTCCCACACAGGGACATGGCCAATGTCCGTCCCATCGTGGCTGCAGTTCCCTCTCTACACCATGGCAAGTTGGAGGGGACTGAGATGCAGAGGCTGCTCCCCTCTGCCATACAACTTCCCAAGGCTTCTCCTAAGATTTCAAAAGGGCCAAGTGTGTCTAGTGTTGGGGTCTCACAGAGACTCCGAGGTACCACAGCATCCTGCTGCCCAGAACCGGTTCACCCCTCACCTCAAGGGGGCTCAGCCTCTGGATTCATGGGAATTGAAGTGGGTACAGGTGATGGGATATCACCTCCTAGACTGAGTTATGCCAAGTCCATGACCCCTGTCTGCATCCCTGTCTCCAGCACCACTCCCCCCTCTCTCTTTCCTCCTCAGAGCAAACAAATCCATTTAGCAAGTGTGTCCTGTGATAAAGACATGACGGTCACCCATCCTCTCATTACAAAAACACTGAGGCTCAGCCAACATGGATCCTACAGGGAACACAGGCATAAACTCAGACTCCGATCCTCCCAGCCGAGCCTCAGTGGAGCCTGGACTCCCAGCCTCCTGAGTCAAGGAAACAGAGGTTCCTAGCCGAGCCACCTTGGATGCAGCCGCACACAAACTGAACTCATCAATGCCCCTTGCTCTCAGTTGTGAGTAAGAGGGGAAGTGGTGGTTCACAACCCTGGACATCAAGTGCAGTCTCCAGGCGTTCGGGTGTGCCCTGGCCTCTGTCTATCTGCCCAGGCTCTCCAACCCACACTGGCCTCTTACCCAACCTCCTCCTAGGGCCAAACTCAATCCTGCCTCTCAATTTCTGCTGCCTTCCCCAACACACTGCTCCCCAAAATGAGCAGGGCTGGCTCTCGGTTATCATGCTGGTGCCAGCAGCAATGCCACCCCACTGACATAATTCTGAGTCCCAACCTAGGCACTCCAGCTGTCTTTGCCACACCTGGCCTGTTTGGGCTCTGGCTCTTGCTCTTTTCTTTCATGTGCATGTGTTTTGAGGTTTTGAGTTTCTCCCACTGCAGAACTGCAGCTGTGGCAGGGTAGAGCTCATGAGGGTGACATTCTGAGCCACATCCAATCCCATCAGGACTGTTCACTGGGGTGACTGCTGGAACACAGTGATGAGCGAACACATGGGAGGTGGTTGGACCCACCTTGCCTCTGAGTGGCTTCCTTTCAGGACAGGAATGTAGGCATGGGAGCCCCTGGCGTGGGATGCTTTGCACAAGGCGTGACCATGGGCTCTCTTTCCTGGCAAAAATGGCTCCACTCAGCATGGAGAGCACTGTCATTCCTGGTGGCTAACAACAGCCCTGGACCCCAGAAAGGAACCCACACTCAAGATTAACGTCTGAGTGTGCGTGTCCTCGAGGAAATGAGGTCTCCTGATCCCAGGTGCAAAGGGGTAAGTCCTCTAACTCCAGGGGCCATGAAGGGACATCTGAGTTTCCCTCGTCCTTCTTTCCCTCTCTAACTAACCACAGTTAGGACCCTGGCCTCATTCCCCAGTGAGGATCATTAGGCTCCATAAAGGACAGTCTCTAAGATGCTCAGTGGACCAACACCCTCTGCACAACCCATAACCCTATTCACCCAAGAGGCAAGAGGATTTCTATTCAGGAAAACCAGGAAAGGGAGAGCCTTTCTCAAGGACACAAGGACATTAGTGAGTGAGGGAGTGATTAATGGATGGAGAACTATTTCCAACACCAACTTCCAGGAGCATATATGGCCCCCTGGAGAATTCTGCAGTGTGTTGGTGATTAAGGAGAACGTGTGAATTCAGGGGTCACTAGGTCCTCTCAGCCATAAGGAGGGAAACTGCCATAAAGGAACTAGGACAAGGGTGCGAGGAATGCTCACTGGTGGGAGATCGGAAGGAAGGAAAGTGTACTCATTAGAAAAGTGTCGCCTGAAAATTCTTAGCCAGCCAAAAGTCGTGCGAACTTGTGTGGGAAAAGAGTCTTTGCACAGTGATGAAGCTAAGAGCTCACATGATGGAACACAGCATCAACTGGGACCAAATCCAATATCTGATATTCTTGTAGGAAGAGGAGAGTCTGGACCCAGATACCAGGGAGACTGGGGGATACCGGATATGTGAGGTTGGAGCCAGGGCGGGATGCCCATATGGGAACCACAGATCGTGGGCAGCAATAGGAGAGTGGGCAAGGGCTGGGAGAGTTGGGGAGACAGTCCCCTTGAAACCTGGGAGGGGTTATGGCACTGGGACAGCCCAACACCTACTGTGTTGAGCCTCTGGAGCTCAACGGAAGACACTTCCTCTGTTGTCGGCCACCCAGTTAACAGAGTTTGGTTGCAGCAGCCTAGGACCCAGCTGAAGGTCTGAGCATGTTGGCCATGCAGGTTGGATCTGGACCACAGACACCCTCATCAGAGATTGTAGGGTCTCAGCCCTGAGGCAAGACAGGCACTAAGTCAGGCCAGGTGGGGAAACGGATAGGCACACACTCTGGGGGCTGGTGCCTGTGTTACTGGGAGCACTTCTGATCGCAATTCCCTGATCTGCTGCCAACACAGGCTACAGAGGAGGGTACAGAAACACAGACCACGGATCTGCCCCACTCAGTGGGCCCAGGCCAACACCACACCCAGCAGCCTCGTGCCATACCCAATGAGTCTCGAAGCGGCCCCCTCTTCCCATCCTGAGAGCTCTTCCCTTCCTCATGTGCCAATAGCTCCCTACTGTCACTGGCAATATCTACTCTGTGAGATGTCAACATCCGTGGGTACTGTTCTCTCATCCCAGGACAGTGTGGTCCCACACACCCTGGTGAAATGGGCCACCTGGAGGCTGGACCTGGAGGTTGTTGAGGCTGAATGGCAGCGGTGGTCCTCTGGCACTTAATATTATTTAAGTTAAAAAAAAAAACAAAAACAAAAACAAAAAACGGGTCTTGGTGCTCAAAAATGTTTGATTTGCATATTCTCATCCCCTAACCCCAATATTTTCATTATTTCCTCACATATGAAATCTTACTAGCATAAAGGTAATTTCGTATTAAACAAAGTGGATTGAAATAACATTGGTAAAAATAATCAATCACCATACTTTCAATTTTTGTTCTGCTTTCCTATTAGAAACCACTTGGATACAAGAGAACAGAGGACAGACTCATGGAAATGCTTGAAATGACAAGAAGCTCCCACTCAAGCTCAGCATTCAGTCCTGGACAGGGTAAGACCAGGCCACTTTGACATCTGTGCCAAAGAGTCTACCAGACAGAATCCTCTGACTGATCCCTGACTGAGCCATAGGAACTGGCTAGAAAAGCCTTCACATCCTCAATACATTCTTCACGTCAGAATACTTGACAACCATTGATATCCATCTCTCGTTAACTTGCTCCCCAGCCAACCATTCTTCAACAAATTCAAAGGAGTAACTCATGCAAGCACACAGAAAGGGGTGTTCACTACACACATCCATGTGCGAAAAAGACAACTGGTATTTCTTGTTTGGGCTATTTCAAATGAAATCCCTTCTGCATGACCTCCACAAACCAAAGGAAAACATTTGTGAAATTCCCACGTAGAAGACAAGATACACTTGCCAAGGAGGCAGTGGCAAGAATTTTGACACTCCAAATGTAGAGTGTGTGTTTAGGAAGCAGTCACAGTTTCCATGAGAGAGTCCCATGAAATCAATTAGGAAGATCCATGCTCTAGCCCTACCATGCAAGTGATGTGACTTGAAAGAGTCACTTAGTCTTAGTAACCATCATCACTAACAACTAAGTCAATGAAT
Organism: Urocitellus parryii; assembly: GCF_045843805.1. NCBI lineage: Eukaryota > Metazoa > Chordata > Mammalia > Rodentia > Sciuridae > Urocitellus > Urocitellus parryii. Next base: position 53,060,998 of record NC_135548.1, on the reverse strand, counting down.
AAAGGTCCTCAGGTGCCAAGCTACAAAATGTGGGATGAGCATGGATGAGGATGGGTGGGAGAAGTCTCCAACTCTAACACAATTAGGGAAGGATGTGCTGACCTCAAGTGGCTGGGGGGCTGGGATCCTGCCACAGAGGGGGATTCCAAACCTCACATCCCCTGACCCAGGCCAGAAGACCAGGTAGAGTCCAAGGACCCTGGGGTGGCCCAATGGCAATAAAGTTCAAAAGGAACTAGGGATCTGCCTGGTCCCTCAATCCCCTACTCTGAGCAGGGCTGCATGACGAGGCCAGAGGCCATCCACAGCAATCTGCCTTTACAGGAAAACAGGGACTGCAGGCTGCCTCTGGCTCACTGAATCAGGGTGGTGTTTTCATAAAGCAAGACCACTTCCTCACATTTGACCAGCAGCTCATGTGTTGACAGCACAATGACTGACTTGACTCAGGCCCTGATGAATGAAATAGAAAATTCATAGCAAACCCATCTTTAGCTCTTCCACATCATCAGGGGCTCTGATTCAATTCCGTCCAGAAAGGTGTCTGAAATGATTTCTAAACATGCTGGGGACTCACCTCTGTGTGGAACTTTTCAGGAAAAAGGGGATCAAATCTCATGAAGCAACTCTTCTCTCTTCTAGCCCATGGGCAATGCAAGGAACCTGCATGATACCAGAGGCTCACTTCTCTCTTCTCGTGTCTTCTGGAAAGGATTCGTTAATGCTTCCTGCAAGGTGAAGCAGAAGCCTGCATCCCCAGCTGCACAGAAGTGTTATAGGGCAGTGTCTCCCTTAAAACCCAAAAATAAAAAAAACAGGTCATTCAACAGGCACATGGATTCGAGTACATGTTCAATGATCCCTCCTCCCTGGAGCCTTCCACATGCCCATCTTCCACATTCACAGAGCAATGCTTGGCCATTCTCAAGACCAGGAGACCATGATGCTCCTCACCAGGAAGTCAATAAGGAACATGAAGAGAGCAGCATGGATTGCAGAAGGTGGCACATCAAGGATCTTCAGCTCTGCTCCTAGAACACAAGAGCTTAACTTCAGTATTGACTTTTTGCCAACTACCAAGTACGATAGCAGTGTCAAGCCCAATATGCAGATATGCAAGTAGTAGGTGACACCCCGCATCCATTCACAAAAGTGGGCAACATCTGCATCAGAACAAGGAAGAATCTTACCCTTACTCATAAAAATCATCAGAAACAAAATAAAATGGATGCAAGACTTCTCATTTCACTATTAGGTAGCTGTTGGAATTCCCTATTAAATAATACCTCCTCCAAAATAAAAAGTATCTCAGACATGTGTCAACTATTCAATGGATGACATTTTAAAAACTATGGACTTTACTTAATATTTATGTATGCTATATCCTTGCCTAAGGCTCTATGAGAAAGGAGCACATAGAATTGGATCTTTGAAAATCTCACATTTGCTGATAAATATTACTGCTGATCTCAGGCATGGCGAAGTGAAAAGTGGGACTTTGGATATTCCAAGAATGCTATGTTGTGGGATTGGTGTCCCTGATTCATACATAGCATATGGTTTCTATGAAATCCAGTGAGGGAGCAGGAGTAACGAAGCTGATTGCACAGATGACCTCAGGGAATACTGACAGATAGGCCAAATGAAAAATATGCTCCAGCTAACCATTGGTATTTGGGCTTCTGATCCCAGTCCTGTTTTTAAAAAAGGTGCAGACAGGCAGTGTTCATTAAAAACTGTCTACCATGTAAAAGTGGGTAATTTAAATGGCATCTAGTTACACATCTGATAGAATGGTCTGGCAACATATGAATTTCATTCTAACAACAACAACAACAACAAAACATAGAAAATGAGACATAAAGATAAAACCTTGTCTTCACCAGGATGCCTAAAAATAGGTTTTATTTGGCTCATGCAAAGAAATATCTTTCAATAGAATTTCTGATTTCTGAATGAATCCATTCAACTTCATACTGCACAGATCACAAGGTTTTCTTTACAGAATATTCTCTTCTTCTTCTTAAAGCCTCACATAGAAAATGTCTCACAAGACATAGGAGGGGAATGACCCAAAGGATGAGAGAATGGCTGCAACCGTTCTCAAATGTGCCCATGTAGCCTAAAGTTTGAAGGCATCTAATTGTACTCTAAAACAATTATGAACCTATTCGATCCATTATTAATAAATATCACCACTTTACCACTTGAACCAAATCACAGAAAATTGGAAACAGATGATCATTGGCTTTGATACCTTTACTTCTGTTTCATTACTCAGAGTCGATCAACTCTATACTTCAAGTGACACAGATTTATTACAGAATGCCTAAGATCCTAAGGATCTATTTTAGCTCAGCCCCTGGTATTGCTTCATTATTTTATTATTTTGTAAGTAATAAAATATAACTTCATGTTGGATGATATATTCAAGCCATGAATATATCATCCAACATTGTTCTTCCCAAAATATTAGCCCAATTTCTGCGTGCGCTCACTTACTGTTCAGGAATTTTACTAGTTGTTTGAAGGTTCTAGAGGACCTGTTAGACTCCTAATGGACAAACCATACAACATACTCCAGAGAACGGACGAGTGCCATAAGAAGAAAATAAGGTCAGCCTACAGCAATGGGCAGCTGCCTGCCCTCGGCTGGGAGGAGCCCTGGCCATGGCACCAGGGCTGCTGGGCAGCAGAAGCCTCCACAGCCCTGCAGGGAGCCTGGAGCACAGCTCTGCTTAACCATGCTCAGCCCTGGACAGATGCACATGAGTTCCCATCACAGGCTTGAGTGTGACAGTCCCAGGTGCATGCCTGTCATGCCAGCCACCAGGGAGGCTGAGGCAAGAGGAACTTTTGAGGTCAGCCTTGGCAACTTAGACCCCGAGGCAAAGGGGAAATACTTTTACAGGGGTCTCTGAGGGTGTAGCTCAGGTAGGTCACTTGCCTCACAGGCTCAAGGCCCTGGGTTCAATCCCCAGAACCCACGTACACACAAAAAGTGAACTTGGAATATTGTTTAAAATGATGGGTCAGGTACACACAAGGACTTCAATATGACCTCTCAGAGGAGCTCAATTTGAGATCAGACTGAACAAAAGACCACCTGGACCATTGACTCAGTGTCTGAAACCCTCTGTGAGCATGGGAAGCACTGCTGGCTAGAAACCAGAGGGCCAAAGCACTTGTGCCCCCTGCAGGGGCGTCTCTTGTCTACCGCCAAAGACTGTTCCCCTCCTGGGGCAGCTGAGACCAAGCTGGGCCTTGGAGCAAGGACTAGTGCTTTAGATATAGACTATGCAAGCAAGGGGCAATGTCTTTAATAAAACTAAAATTAAAAAGTCACATTGAAAAAATTTTAAAAAGAAGAAAATAAGGTGAAGTAGAGGAAGCCCATTTTCACAGGAAAAAATCCCCCAGTGAAAAGCATCAGAATAGATACCAAGAAAAATACCAACAAAAACAGTGTGCTCCCACTATGTATCTACTCAACATGCAAAAGTTAGAAAGCTAGATAATACAATCCTGGCCACAGGTAGAGCTATGCAGAAGAGCCACCTGGCAGTGCTTAGTCAAAGAAGTAAACATGCACACTTTGACCTAGAAATTCCACCTGTGTGTAAACCAGGCGGTGCTTAAGCAGTTTCACAAGGGGACATGCACAGGGAAATTTATCCTCAGGTTCTTATAGAGTTGTCTGTGCTTACAGGGAGTTGATGGTTGTCAAGATGCCCACAGCTGCGAAAGTCAAAAGCTAAAAAAATAATAGATGCCAACCTGGATATATTAATAATCCCGTATCTATGATCACCTTCATAAGGTAGCTTCCCAACTTCTGTGTGGAAGTGAGTTTCTCCTTGGCCCTTACACTGTTGTGGAGACCACTAGGAGTTCAGCTTTGTGCAGGATCATCTGACCTGGACTTTTGGCAAGACCTGTACAGCCCTCACACATGCTCAGATGCTACAGGACTTTTCAGACCAGTCCAGACAACAGTAGTCATCCATTCATTGTCTGCACTCTACAGATTCCTAGATGCACGACATTCATTACCATCAAATGCAGAATTTTCATCAAAAACTAATATATATATCATTCCAATCTGAATCAAGAAAATCGGAAATATCCCCAAATCCAAAGAGTGGATCCCCATTGTGATGCTACAAGTTGAAAATTCCACAGCTGACCTCATGGGATGGTTCACAGTCAAAAGACAGCTGCATGAAAAATATTACATGACCTTCCTGCTATGTGAAAAGTGGCATGTGAAGTACACATGCATATCTTCCTCAGACATGGGTTCATTTGCAAGACACCTTGTGCAATTGAAAATACTCCAAAAGGGGAGAAATCAGAACCATGTCTCCAAAGTATTTCAGCAGAGACCAACTCCATCTGTCTATCTATCTCTCAGTGAGTGTGTGTGCTCTTGTGTGTGTTTGTGTGTCTTTGTTTGTGTTTGTACCATCATAGCTGATACTTCATTGCCCCCATTGGAAAACTGACTCAGATAATGCCATCTGCCAAACTCCTAAAAACCAAAGTTCTTGCTGATAGAATGAAACATTCCTTCCTGTTGGTTTGGATGTGTCCTTTAGGAATCACTGCTACATTTAGTATACTCAAATCATCACAGTAGATCAGGTAACAAAAACATATATATTTTAAAATAATAATAATATATTAATGGAAACAACAAATACAGGATAGAGTAACAACTGTGTTACTAAACAAGGTCAAGGACAATGGCAAACTATAGATTCAAACTTTGAAGAAAATAGTAATCAATGTAAATATTCCTGGGCTGCCTCTGCCCCGCCCAGGCACACAGCAACAGAATGGTTTTGCAAGCATCCTCAGGAGGGCAGGAGCCTTCTTTGCAGGACGAGAGGGAGGTTGAGGCTCGATCCACTCATCATTCTTTTGGGAGAGGCTCCTTTTCCTCAGCACAAAGTTGGATTTTTTGTGAGGATTCTTGGCATAAAATACGTTGGCCTCTGCTGGAATCCTCAGCTCTGGGGAGAGAGGGGTGTACAAAAAGAAGGTGGCACTCAGGAGGTGCTCCCTAGGACACGCCAACATCTGAGAGCCTGTGCCAGAAAAGGCCAGAGCCACACACCTGAGAGCTCTCCAATTCAGCACCAATACCAACAAAGACAGCCTCCACAGTCCTCCCTGAGGAAGAACTAGGCAGAGCACTTCAACAGACCTAATGTCTGTTCCTACCGAAGGCTTTGGACTCCAGAATATCTCAGGTCCTCTTGCATCTGCCAAAGCACACCACTAGGGTTTGCATCTGAAATCTCCCACAAAAGGCTCCTGTGCCGAAGATTCAGTCCCTACATGAGCCATCTTCATAGGTGGGTTTGGAGGGAAGCATTGGATGGTGAGTGCTCTGATGTCAACATGAAATTCTCATTCAAGATGAATACACTACTGGGGGGTGGGAGGGACTGGAAGAAAGGTTGAGCATGGTTGGAGTAAGACCTAAACAGGGTTGTGCCCTGGGCAACAGTACCTTGTTCCTGTTGGCTCCACTGAATCCTCATTCTCCAAGGAGAGGTCCTCCCTCTCCATCTTTCTCTCTCTCCCTCTCTGCCAGCCTCGTTCTCTCTCTCCCAGTCTATGCCTTTGTGGCAAGGGCTGAGGAGCTCTCCACTGCCACACACTAGAGCTTTATGGACAGCCTCAGTGCACAACCAAAGAGAAAGCTATGAAACCCAGAGAAAAAAGGCCTAGGATTCCTCCTCTGAGTTATTTTCCTCAAGTATGGCCACAGTGAGGACAGGCTGACCAGCACGGATACCACGTTAGAGCCATGCTTCTGCGTTGGTGGAGCCCGCCTCCATGTGAACCAGGCTTCTGAGAATGGAGGCCACATTCCAAATACTGCCCTACTGAGAACAATGGTTCCAAAGACCAGCAAAGGGACTGCTTCCCTCCAACATGGTGTATGGCCCAGTGGTGCCATGACCCCGAGTGGGGGAATACAACAGCCACTTCTCCTTCCTCTGAACATGTGTTTCCTGTCGCCCTCCTCTAACCTAGAGCCTGTTCTCCATCCCTTCTGGGTTGGATGTGGAGATCTCTGCTATGAATTTCTTAGGCTACCAAGGCCCCAGACAGACTTCCTCTTCCATAGACTCTACTAACCTAACAGTAGGTTAAGATAGGAGACAAGTGATCCTAGAACTCATAGGGATGGTGGTCTTCAGGGTACATAGGCTGGGATAATGGCTGCTGTGGTGTTTGGCTCACAAAAACCAACCAACCAACCAACGAAAAAGCGCTGGCATTATTATCAGATGAGCTCTGTGGCTACGTGCTCAGGAAGCCCTCATCTGACTTTAGTTAGGGATCACAACCTGGCTATTGTGATCACTCCTTGCCTAGTGGACTCAGGTGCGTAAGACCATGGAATTTATGCAAAAACAGATGATTCAGGCTGTCTCCCAAGCTGTGTTTTCTTCCCAATTTCATCCTGTTACTGATTGCTAGAATCCTGGCAGTGCTCTGCCCAGGCAGTGGTTTTTTGGTCACACAGAAGGCTTTCAATAGTACTGCTTCAGTCCACAAAATGCCAGTTCCCTCTTTAGCCCATGCATTCCCATGTTCCTTTGAAACCACTCCTATCCCAGACCATGAAAACATACTGCTCCTGGAGAGAGGCTTTCCTCCTCACTCCTCAAAGATGTCAGCTTTGGATGCCTGTTCATGTCCAGGGGAGGGCACCTGGTGGGGAGCCGCAATATCCACCGGGGTATACCATTGGACCTCAAGACCTTCCACCAGCAGAAGTGCAGTTGGCTTTGTGCACGAACCCAACACACCTGTTGGAGTGTTCTTGGGGGTCAGAGACTACTCTTTGTTGCTAAGAGTTGACCTGAGTCCACATCCTGACCCTTGCTCTCTGCTATCTGATTGTCTCACTTACTCTGACGGCGAGAGATGATTTGGCCCAGCTCATAATCCTCTGGATTCTCCTCAGTAAGGAAGTGTAGGTCGAGGGCGCTGCGGATGACGACAGGAGCCCTATCGTGGCAGGTCACCTGGAGCAGCATGGGAGACAGGCCTTCAGGAAGTGGGCCTTGAAGTGACTACTCAAGGACAGTGGGCAGGGGCATTCTGGAGGCACCTCCACTCTAAATACAAGGGCAACATCCATGACACTACTACCCGAGGCTGACCTCCTGCTCATCGTGTGGGCTCTTCCCACAGGCTACTAGCCCTATCCTTGTTCATAGGACTTCCTGGGCCTGCCATTGCTCTTTGTGGAGCTGCACTCCTCTCGGAGTGAAAGGACCCCACTACCTGCATACAGATGCAATCTCATCCCACAAGTTGGGAGGAATGGGACAATAGCCTCCAAGATCCCAGGTCTGCCCGAGGATGCAGGCGGCATTGGGAATGGCCTAGGCACAAAACCTAGAGGCTTTGGTCTGGATTGCCAGGGCCAAAAACAGACCCAGGAACATGACCACACACAGGAGAGCTGAAAGATAGCCACGAGAGCTCCTGGCCTCCAGAGGCTCAGTGCTGGCTGGGATGTAGGAGGGCACCTCATCCGGCAAGGGTGGTCATTGGGTTACCTGGACATTTAGTGTGCTTGCTCCACATCCATATCGACTCTGCAGAGAGACTCTCTCAGCTCCTTGTTCAAGGAACATGGAGAACCTCACACTGCTGTCCTCCTCCATAGACGTCAGCATCCCATACAAGGGAACCTGCAACCTACTTCCTGTCCTATTCTCATCTGTCACCCATACCTGTCCCTGCCCTTCTGGACTGCATGCTGCCACCTGACACACAGACTCCCTCAGACATGGCAGTGGACAAGCTGCTGCACTCGCTCATCTCAGCTCCAGCCCTTCACACTGACCTCTCCCTTCTTGATTCCCATCTATCCTCCTGATCATCCAGAAGCTCCAAATTCAAGAGGGCATGAGTAGTCCATGGTATTGGACCAGTGTCTGCTCCCCACCCAGGTGTAAGCACCACGGGACACCCCTGCTCCCAGGCTTACCAGAACACTCTTGGCCATCTCTGGACTTTGTGTTTCTAAGTGGACACGAATTAAGCAGGTGTCTCCCACCTGCTTGTGGGAAAGCGGCCTGGAGGACTTGCAGGTTGATTCTGAGAACTGTGGGGGATGGAACATCAGCAAACCCAGAAACAGAAAGCCACCCCAGACTGTCAGTTGGCTCTATGGGCTTCCAGCAAATATGTCCAGGTGCTGAGGCTTCTTATTTCCTCAGGTCGGAGTGGAATGGCAGCACATGCACAGCTTGAATAAGGTAGGTGTTTACCTCCTTTCCCTTGACCTGGGGGCGTTTCCTCACCATGAAATATTGTATTCCCAGATTCATGGACAGACACACGAGTGAGTGGTCAGAGACCTTGATTTCTGCAGAGCGAAGTGGAGAGAATTGTTAGGTGGCACTCAAGGATTATACCACAAAACACCCACAACCCCTGAGAGTCTCCGCCAGGCCCATCACACTTTGGTATTTTGGGGCCAAGGCCCACTTTCTCTTGGCTGTCAGTTATCCTGAGCCCACTGTGGATCATGTCTCCCCACTGTCTGATTGTCCTACTTACTCTCATCCTCAGACATCATATACAGCAGCTCAAAGTTGTCCACATCCTCATGCTGCAACAAATTTTGGTCCAAGGCCCTGCGGATGAGGCTTGTCACCGTCTCCTGAAAGGTCACCTGGATCAGGGTGGGACAAATGTCATCAGAGAATGGCTTTTAGAAGAGCTACCCAGAAGACTGTGGTCAAACATTCAGGAGAAATCTCAGCTACATATACAAGGGCACAATCTTGTTATCCTGCTACCTGAGTGTGTCCTCCATATACCACCTGGGTTCTTGCAATGTGCTACTAGAACAATCCTGGTACAAATATCTGCCTGTACCTGCCATCTCCCCTCCCCCTGGGGAGCCACATTCCACTCATGTCAAAGGACCAAACTGCCTATGCACAGACACACTCTCATCTCACTGAGATGAGAGCAATGGGCCAGGGATCTGCGCACCAAGTGTGATCTGGGATGCAGGCTGCCTTTGTGGGTGGAAGAGGCAGATGCACTGAAAATTTGGGTCCTGACTGCCACGACACAAAACAGACTCAGATACAAGAGTGTGCACTTGAGTGCTTCATGATAGCTTTGAGAGGCCCTGGCCTCTGGAAGCTCGGTGCGGGTCTGGTTGTAATGATGTACTTGACTCAGCACTGGCAGTCACTGAACATGTCTCCTCTGCAGCTGGACACCTGCAGCATTAGCGTGTCTACTGCACATCCATAGAAATTCTGCCAAGAACCCCTTTAGCTCCGTATTTACATACATGCAAAGCCTAACATTCCGAAGCTTTGGCATGACCCCCCAGGTGATCCCGACCCCAAATTCCTACACCTAGTCATGCTAAGGAGGTTCTCTTCCCTGCCACCAGGAACACATCCCCTCCTACACATGTGACAAGTCACTGCCACCTCCTCTGCTCCAACTTCACTCATTGAGAATACCAAGTTCTAGGCACTGTAGCCTGCACCCTGGACATATCTCTGCCTTCATCTGTCCACAGCACTTCCGTCTGCACTTCTGGCCTGCAAAACCCACAATACACAGGCCCACTCACCACTGAAGCTGGGCATGCTGATGCTCTCCCTCCTCAGGTCAAGCCCTTAAGACGGACCTCTCTCTTCTTTATTTCCCACCATAGCCCTGGGGTTGGCTGTGTCTCCTGCCTTCCACGGTGTGGACACCCAGGAGGCAGCCCTGCTGTCGGGCTTACCGGGATGCGCTTTGTCTCCCTCAGGCTCTGTCCCTCTAGGAGGACGTGAACAACGCGGCTGTCTTCCACCTGCTCGCTGGAGTGAAGCAGTGAGGAGCTGCTGGGGTCCTGGATGCCACTGCCACAGAAGGTTCCAAGAACTGTGGGGGATGACAACATCAGCAAAGCCCAGCAACTGCACCCCACCCAGCCTGGCAGTTGGCTCTGTGGGCATTCTACAACATCCATCCAGAACCTGAGGTTCTTGTCCCCTTGGAGGATGTGGAGTGGCACCAGGAGTAAAGACTGAAGAAGGTGGCTGTTTTGGGAACAAGAGATCCAGCACCTGCTGGGTGGGGATGAAATCCCAGGAGATTAACCCCATGTTGCTGCTGAAATGTAGGTTCCTCCCACAAATGACAGGCAGGAGCTCATTCCTAAGCTGGTCCTGCCTGTAAGGTTCAAGGCTCTGAACCCTGAAGGGCTCCTCCGTGTTCTGATCATTTTCACCCTGGGTTGGGACCAAGAATGGTGGGTTCAAAATGGAAATGGTGACAAACAGAAAAATGACTTGTGCCAATACACTAGAGTCAAAGCACAATGGGACAGTTCCCATCAGTACAAACACACACACACACACACACACACACACACACACACACACACACACACAGAGTCAGAATAGGAGTCCTGGGCCATTCATCAGGGATCAGACTAGAGGGCCTGCTGGGCTCACCTGCCCTGTGCTACTCACTGTTACTCTTGAGCTCCTCTGGGACAATCGCCAGAGGCTCTGGCGTCTAAGATGAAGCCTCACCCAGTGTATCCACAAAAGGGCTAGTTGGCCCCCCTGAGATTCCTGGGAGCCTGAGGCTCGGCATTGTCTGCAACCACAGGAGAACATCCTTCTCCCTCCAGTGGCTCCAACCAAGTGAGCTCGGATGGCTTGGTCAGTGAAGTGGGTGCCTGGATACCAGGGTTCCATGTTCTGTTTGATCCATTGTCAAGGCAATGATGTCATTTCCTGTGCCCATACCTGAGCCTCTTTTCACATAAGACCACTTTCAACAGCCCTATGGGCTGCCGATTTCTCCTCCATGCCTACCCATCTCAGGTGCACAGGTGTTCACCAACAACTCCCCAAACATCCCCACCAGCATCTGCCCTGCTTGGTGCCACTAGAGTTCCAGCTTGGAGCCTTCAAAAATGCATTCACAACCAGTCCTTCCCTCTCAGCAGCTTTTGGACCCTGGTCCCATCATTGTGCAACTCATGGTGTGCCCAGTCTTTTCTGGAAAGTAGGGTAGCATCTAATCTCTAGGGTTTATTGTGTCTATTGGCCCATAACACCCTCTGTTCTCTCTGAAACCAGAGATGGGACTCACAGGTGGCTAAAGCACGAATGTAGAGATGGGATAATCACAAGAAAGGGAGAGACAAAGAATGCACCCTAACTCAATCAGGCCTGTGTCCCACACAGGGACATGGCCAATGTCCGTCCCATCGTGGCTGCAGTTCCCTCTCTACACCATGGCAAGTTGGAGGGGACTGAGATGCAGAGGCTGCTCCCCTCTGCCATACAACTTCCCAAGGCTTCTCCTAAGATTTCAAAAGGGCCAAGTGTGTCTAGTGTTGGGGTCTCACAGAGACTCCGAGGTACCACAGCATCCTGCTGCCCAGAACCGGTTCACCCCTCACCTCAAGGGGGCTCAGCCTCTGGATTCATGGGAATTGAAGTGGGTACAGGTGATGGGATATCACCTCCAAGACTGAGTTATGCCAAGTCCATGACCCCTGTCTGCATCCCTGTCTCCAGCACCACTCCCCCCTCTCTCTTTCCTCCTCAGAGCAAACAAATCCATTTAGCAAGTGTGTCCTGTGATAAAGACATGACGGTCACCCATCCTCTCATTACAGAAACACTGAGGCTCAGCCAACATGGATCCTACAGGGAACACAGGCATAAACTCAGACTCTGATCCTCCCAGCCGAGCCTCAGTGGAGCCTGGACTCCCAGCCTCCTGAGTCAAGGAAACAGAGGTTCCTAGCCGAGCCACCTTGGATGCAGCCGCACACAAACTGAACTCATCAATGCCCCTTGCTCTCAGTTGTGAGTAAGAGGGGAAGTGGTGTTTCACAACCCTGGACATCAAGTGCAGTCTCCAGGCTTTGGGGTGTGCCCTGGCCTCTGTCTATCTGCCCAGGCTCTCCAACCCACACTGGCCTCTTACCAACCTCCTCCTAGGGCCAAACTCAATCCTGCCTCTCAATTTCTGCTGCCTTCCCCAACACACTGCTCCCCAAAATGAGCAGGGCTGGCTCTCGGTTATCATGCTGGTGCCAGCAGCAATGCCACCCCACTGACATAATTCTGAGTCCCAACCTAGGCACTCCAGCTGTCTTTGCCACACCTGGCCTGTTTGGGCTCTGGCTCTTGCTCTTTTCTTTCATGTGCATGTGTTTTGAGGTTTTGAGTTTCTCCCACTGCAGAACTGCAGCTGTGGCAGGGTAGAGCTCATGAGGGTGACATTCTGAGCCACATCCAATCCCATCAGGACTGTTCACTGGGGTGACTGCTGGAACACAGTGATGAGTGAACACATGGGAGGTGGTTGGACCCACCTTGCCTCTGAGTGGCTTCCTTTCAGGACAGGAATGTAGGCATGGGTGCCCCTGGCGTGGGATGCTTTGCACAAGGCGTGACCATGGGCTCTCTTTCCTGGCAAAAATGGCTCCACTCAGCATGGAGAGCACTGTCATTCCTGGTGGCTAACAACAGCCCTGGACCCCAGAAAGGAACCCACACTCAAGATTAACGTCTGAGTGTGCGTGTCCTCGAGGAAATGAGGTCTCCTGATCCCAGGTGCAAAGGGGTAAGTCCTCTAACTCCAGTGGCCATGAAGGGACATCTGAGTTTCCCTTGTCCTTCTTTCCCTCTCTAACTAACCACAGTTAGGACCCTGGCCTCATTCCCCAGTGAGGATCATTAGGCTCCATAAAGGACAGTCTCTAAGATGCTCAGTGGACCAACACCCTCTGCACAACCCATAACCCTATTCACCCAAGAGGCAAGAGGATTTCTATTCAGGAAAACCAGGAAAGGGAGAGCCTTTCTCAAGGACACAAGGACATTAGTGAGTGAGGGAGTGATTAATGGATGGAGAACTATTTCCAACACCAACTTCCAGGAGCATATATGGCCCCCTGGAGAATTCTGCAGTGTGTTGGTGATTAAGGAGAACGTGTGAATTCAGGGGTCACTAGGTCCTCTCAGCCATAAGGAGGGAAACTGCCATAAAGGAACTAGGACAAGGGTGCGAGGAATGCTCACTGGTGGGAGATCGGAAGGAAGGAAAGTGTACTCATTAGAAAAGTGTCGCCTGAAAATTCTTAGCCAGCCAAAAGCCGTGCGAACTTGTGTGGGAAAAGAGTCTTTGCACAGTGATGAAGCTAAGAGCTCACATGATGGAACACAGCATCAACTGGGACCAAATCCAATATCTGATATTCTTGTAGGAAGAGGAGAGTCTGGACCCAGATACCAGGGAGACTGGGGGATACCGGATATGTGAGGTTGGAGCCAGGGCGGGATGCCCATATGGGAACCACAGATCGTGGGCAGCAATAGGAGAGTGGGCAAGGGCTGGGAGAGTTGGGGAGACAGTCCCCTTGAAACCTGGGAGGGGTTATGGCACTGGGACAGCCCAACACCTACTGTGTTGAGCCTCTGGAGCTCAACGGAAGACACTTCCTCTGTTGCCGGAAACCCAGTTAACAGAGTTTGGTTGCAGCAGCCTAGGACCCAGCTGAAGGTCTGAGCATGTTGGCCATGCAGGTTGGATCTGGACCACAGACACCCTCATCAGAGATTGTAGGGTCTCAGCCCTGAGGCAAGACAGGCACTAAGTCAGGCCAGGTGGGGAAATGGATAGGCACACACTCTGGGGCCTGGTGCCTGTGTTACTGGGAGCACTTCTGATCGCAATTCCCTGATCTGCTGCCAACACAGGCTACAGAGGAGGGTACAGAAACACAGACCACGGATCTGCCCCACTCAGTGGGCCCAGGCCAACACCACACCCAGCAGCCTCGTGCCATACCCAATGAGTCTCGAAGCGGCCCCCTCTTCCCATCCTGAGAGCTCTTCCCTTCCTCATGTGCCAATAGCTCCCTACTGTCACTGGCAATATCTACTCTGTGAGATGTCAACATCCGTGGGTACTGTTCTCTCATCCCAGGACAGTGTGGTCCCACACACCCTGGTGAAATGGGCCACCTGGAGGCTGGACCTGGAGGTTGTTGAGGCTGAATGGCAGCGGTGGTCCTCTGGCACTTAATATTATTTAAGTTAAAAAAAAAAAAAAAAAAAAAAAAAAAAAAACGGGTCTTGGTGCTCAAAAATGTTTGATTTGCATATTCTCATCCCCGAACCCCAATATTTTCATTATTTCCTCACATATGAAATCTTACTAGCATAAAGGTAATTTCGTATTAAACAAAGTGGATTGAAATAACATTGGTAAAAATAATCAATCACCATACTTTCAATTTTTGTTCTGCTTTCCTATTAGAAACCACTTGGATACAAGAGAACAGAGGACAGACTCATGGAAATGCTTGAAATGACAAGAAGCTCCCACTCAAGCTCAGCATTCAGTCCTGGACAGGGTAAGACCAGGCCACTTTGACATCTGTGCCAAAGAGTCTACCAGACAGAATCCTCTGACTGATCCCTGACTGAGCCATAGGAACTGGCTAGAAAAGCCTTCACATCCTCAATACATTCTTCACGTCAGAATACTTGACAACCATTGATATCCATCTCTCGTTAACTTGCTCCCCAGCCAACCTTTCTTCAACAAATTCAAAGGAGTAACTCATGCAAGCACACAGAAAGGGGTGTTCACTACACACATCCATGTGCGAAAAAGACAACTGGTATTTCTTGTTTGGGCTATTTCAAATGAAATCCCTTCTGCATGCCCTCCACAAACCAAAGGAAAATATTTGTGAAATTCCCACGTAGAAGACAAGATACACTTGCCAAGGAGGCAGTGGCAAGAATTTTGACACTCCAAATGTAGAGTGTGTGTTTAGGAAGCAGTCACAGTTTCCATGAGAGAGTCCCATGAAATCAATTAGGAAGATCCATGCTCTAGCCCTACCATGCAAGTGATGTGACTTGAAAGAGTCACTTAGTCTTAGTAACCATAATCACTAACAACTAAGTCAATGAATAAAGGTCCTCAGGTGCCAAGCTACAAAATGTGGGATGAGCATGGATGAGGACGGGTGGGAGAAGTCTCCAACTCTAACACAATTAGGGAAGGATGTGCTGACCTCAAGTGGCTGGGGGGCTGGGATCCTGCCACAGAGGGGGATTCCAAACCTCACATCCCCTGACCCAGGCCAGAAGACCAGGTAGAGTCCAAGGACACTGGGGTGGCCCAATGGCAATAAAGGTCAAAAGGAACTAGGGATCTGCCTGGTCCCTCAATCCCCTACTCTGAGCAGGGCTGCATGACGAGGCCAGAGGCCATCCACAGCAATCTGCCTTTACAGGAAAACAGGGACTGCAGGCTGCCTCTGGCTCACTGAATCAGGGTGGTGTTTTCATAAAGCAAGACCACTTCCTCACATTTGACCAGCAGCTCATGTGTTGACAGCACAATGACTGACTTGACTCAGGCCCTGATGAATGAAATAGAAAATTCATAGCAAACCCATCTTTAGCTCTTCCACATCATCAGGGGCTCTGATTCAATTCCGTCCAGAAAGGTGTCTGAAATGATTTCTAAACATGCTGGGGACTCACCTCTGTGTGGAACTTTTCAGGAAAAAGGGGATCAAATCTCATGAAGCAACTCTTCTCTCTTCTAGCCCATGGGCAATGCAAGGAACCTGCATGATACCAGAGGCTCACTTCTCTCTTCTCATGTCTTCTGGAAAGGATTCGTTAATGCTTCCTGCAAGGTGAAGCAGAAGCCTGCATCCCCAGCTGCACAGAAGTGTTTTAGGGCAGTGTCTCCCTTAAAACCCAAAAATAAAAAAACAGGTCATTCAACAGGCACATGGATTCGAGTACATGTTCAATGATCCCTCCTCCCTGGAGCCTTCCACATGCCCATCTTCCACATTCACAGAGCAATGCTTGGCCATTCTCAAGACCAGGAGACCATAATGCTCATCACCAGGAAGTCAATAAGGAACATGAAGAGAGCAGCATGGATTGCAGAAGGTGGCACATCAAGGATCTTCAGCTCTGCTGCTAGAACACAAGAGCTTAACTTCAGTATTGACTTTTTGCCAACTACCAAGTACGATAGCAGTGTCAAGCCCAATATGCAGATATGCAAGTAGTAGGTGACACCCCGCATCCATTCACAAAAGTGGGCAACATCTGCATCAGAACAAGGAAGTATCTTACCCTTACTCATAAAAATCATCAGAAACAAAATAAAATGGATGCAAGACTTCTCATTTCACTATTAGGTAGCTGTTGGAATTCCCTATTAAATAATACCTCCTCCAAAATAAAAAGTATCTCAGACATGTGTCAACTATTCAATGGATGACATTTTAAAAACTATGGACTTTCCTTAATATTTATGTATGCTATATCCCTGCCTAAGGCTCTATGAGAAAGGAGCACATAGAATTGGATCTTTGAAAATCTCACATTTGCTGATAAATATTACTGCTGATCTCAGGCATGGCGAAGTGAAAAGTGGGACTTTGGATATTCCAAGAATGCTATGTTGTGGGATTGGTGTCCCTGATTCATACATAGCATATGGTTTCTATGAAATCCAGTGAGGGAGCAGGAGTAACGAAGCTGATTGCACAGATGACCTCAGGGAATACTGACAGATAGGCCAAATGAAAAATATGCTCCAGCTAACCATTGGTATTTGGGCTTCTGATCCCAGTCCTGTTTTTAAAAAAGGTGCAGACAGGCAGTGTTCATTAAAAACTGTCTACCATGTAAAAGTGGGTAATTTAAATGGCATCTAGTTACACATCTGATAGAATGGTCTGGCAACATATGAATTTCATTCTAACAACAACAACAACAACAAAACATAGAAAATGAGACATAAAGATAAAACCTTGTCTTCACCAGGATGCCTAAAAATAGGTTTTATTTGGCTCATGCAAATAAATATCTTTCAATAGAATTTCTGATTTCTGAATGAATCCATTCAACTTCATACTGCACAGATCACAAGGTTTTCTTTACAGAATATTCTCTTCTTCTTCTTAAAGCCTCACATAGAAAATGTCTCACAGGACATAGGAGGGGAATGACCCAAAGGATGAGAGAATGGCTGGAACCGTTCTCAAATGTGCCCATGTAGCCTAAAGTTTGAAGGCATCTAATTGTACTCTAAAACAATTATGAACCTATTCGATCCATTATTAATAAATATCACCACTTTACCACTTGAACCAAATCACAGAAAATTGGAAACAGATGATCATTGGCTTTGATACCTTTACTTCTGTTTCATTACTCAGAGTCGATCAACTCTATACTTCAAGTGACACAGATTTATTACAGAATGCCTAAGATCCTAAGGATCTATTTTAGCTCAGCCCATGGTATTGCTTCATTATTTTATTATTTTGTAAGTAATAAAATATAACTTCATGTTGGATGATATATTCAAGCCATGAATATATCATCCAACATTGTTCTTCCCAAAATATTAGCCCAATTTCTGCGCGTGCTCACTTACTGTTCAGGAATTTTACTAATTGTTTGAAGGTTCTAGAGGACCTGTTAGACTCCTAATGGACAAACCATACAACATACTCCAGAGAACGGACGAGTGCCATAAGAAGAAAATAAGGTCAGCCTACAGCAATGGGCAGCTGCCTGCCCTCGGCTGGGAGGAGCCCTGGCCATGGCACCAGGGCTGCTGGGCAGCAGAAGCCTCCACAGCCCTGCAGGGAGCCTGGAGCACAGCTCTGCCTAACCATGCTCAGCCCTGGACAGATGCACATGAGTTCCCATCACAGGCTCGAGTGTGACAGTCCCAGGTGCATGCCTGTCATGCCAGCCACCAGGGAGGCTGAGGCAAGAGGAACGTTTGAGGTCAGCCTTGGCAACTTAGACCCCGAGGCAAAGGGGAAATACTTTTACAGGGGTCTCTGAGGGTGTAGCTCAGGTAGGTCACTTGCCTCACAGGCTCAAGGCCCTGGGTTCAATCCCCAGAACCCACGTACACACAAAAAGTGAACTTGGAATATTGTTTAAAATGATGGGTCAGGTACACACAAGGACTTCAATATGACCTCTCAGAGGAGCTCAATTTGAGATCAGACTGAACAAAAGACCACCTGGACCATTGACTCAGTGTCTGAAACCCTCTGTGAGCATGGGAAGCACTGCTGGCAAGACACCAGAGGGCCAAAGCACTTGTGCCCCCTGCAGGGGCGTCTCTTGTCTACCGCCAAAGACTGTTCCCCTCCTGGGGCAGCTGAGAGCAAGCTGGGCCTTGGAGCAAGGACTAGTGCTTTAGATATAGACTATGCAAGCAAGGGGCAATGTCTTTAATAAAACTAAAATTAAAAAGTCACATTGAAAAAATTTTAAAAAGAAGAAAATAAGGTCAAGTAGAGGAAGCCCATTTTCACAGGAAAAAATCCCCCAGTGAAAAGCATCAGAATAGATACCAAGAAAAATACCAACAAAAACAGTGTGCTCCCACTATGTATCTACTCAACCTGCAAAAGTTAGAAAGCTAGATAATACAATCCTGGCCACAGGTAGAGCTATGCAGAAGAGCCACCTGGCAGTGCTTAGTCAAAGAAGTAAACATGCACACTTTGACCTAGAAATTCCACCTGTGTGTAAACCAGGCGGTGCTTAAGCAGTTTCACAAGGGGACATGCACAGGGAAATTTATCCTCAGGTTCTTATAGAGTTGTCTGTGCTTACAGGGAGTTGATGGTTGTCAAGATGCCCACAGCTGCGAAAGTCAAAAGCTAAAAAAATAATAGATGCCAACCTGGATATATTAATAATCCCGTATCTATGATCACCTTCATAAGGTAGCTTCCCAACTTCTGTGTGGAAGTGTGTTTCTCCTTGGCCCTTACACTGTTGTGGAGACCACTAGGAGTTCAGCTTTGTGCAGGATCATCTGACCTGGACTTTTGGCAAGACCTGTACAGCCCTCACACATGCTCAGATGCTACAGGACTTTTCAGACCAGTCCAGACAACAGTAGGCATCCATTCATTGTCTGCACTCTACAGATTCCTAGATGCACGACATTCATTACCATCAAATGCAGAATTTTCATCAAAAACTAATATATATATCATTCCAATCTGAATCAAGAAAATCGGAAATATCCCCAAATCCAAAGAGTGGATCCCCATTGTGATGCTACAAGTTGAAAATTCCACAGCTGACCTCATGGGATGGTTCACAGTCAAAAGACAGCTGCATGAAAAATATTACATGACCTTCCTGCTATGTGAAAAGTGGCATGTGAAGTACACATGCATGTCTTCCTCAGACATGGGTTCATTTGCAAGACACCTTGTGCAATTGAAAATACTCCAAAAGGGGAGAAATCAGAACCATGTCTCCAAAGTATTTCAGCAGAGACCAACTCCATCTGTCTATCTATCTCTCAGTGAGTGTGTGTGCTCTTGTGTGTGTTTGTGTGTCTTTGTTTGTGTTTGTACCATCATAGCTGATACTTCATTGCCCCCATTGGAAAACTGACTCAGATAATGCCATCTGCCAAACTCCTAAAAACCAAAGTTCTTGCTGATAGAATGAAGCATTCCTTCCTGTTGGTTTGGATGTGTCCTTTAGGAATCACTGCTACATTTAGTATACTCAAATCATCACAGTAGATCAGGTAACAAAAACATATATATTTTAAAATAATAATAATATATTAATGGAAACAACAAATACAGGATAGAGTAACAACTGTGTTACTAAACAAGGTCAAGGACAATGGCAAACTATAGATTCAACCTTTGAAGAAAATAGTAATCAATGTAAATATTCCTGGGCTGCCTCAGCCCCGCCCAGGCACACAGCAACAGAATGGTTTTGCAAGCATCCTCAGGAGGGCAGGAGCCTTCTTTGCAGGACGAGAGGGAGGTTGAGGCTCGATCCACCCATCATTCTTTTGGGAGAGGCTCCTTTTCCTCAGCACAAAGTTGGATTTTTTGTGAGGATTCTTGGCATAAAATACGTTGGCCTCTGCTGGAATCCTCAGCTCTGGGGAGAGAGGGGTGTACAAAAAGAAGGTGGCACTCAGGAGGTGCTCCCTAGGACACGCCAACATCTGAGAGCCTGTGCCAGAAAAGGCCAGAGCCACACACCTGAGAGCTCTCCAATTCAGCACCAATACCAACAAAGACAGCCTCCACAGTCCTCCCTGAGGAAGAACTAGGCAGAGCACTTCAACAGACCTAATGTCTGTTCCTACCGAAGGCTTTGGACTCCAGAATATCTCAGGTCCTCTTGCATCTTCCAAAGCACACCACTAGGGTTTGCATCTGAAATCTCCCACAAAAGGCTCCTGTGCCGAAGATTCAGTCCCCACATGAGCCATCTTCATAGGTGGGTTTGGAGGGAAGCATTGGATGGTGAGTGCTCTGATGTCAACATGAAATTCTCATTCAAGATGAATACACTACTGGGGGGTGGGAGGGACTGGAAGAAAGGTTGAGCATGGTTGGAGTAAGACCTAAACAGGGTTGTGCCCTGGGCAACAGTACCTTGTTCCTGTTGGCTCCACTGAATCCTCATTCTCCAAGGAGAGGTCCTCCCTCTCCATCTTTCTCTCTCTCCCTCTCTGCCAGCCTCGTTCTCTCTCTCCCAGTCTATGCCTTTGTGGCAAGGGCTGAGGAGCTCTCCACTGCCAAACACTAGAGCTTTATGGACAGCCTCAGTGCACAACCAAAGAGAAAGCTATGAAACCCAGAGAAAATAGGCCTAGGATTCCTCCTCTGAGTTATTTTCCTCAAGTATGGCCACAGTGAGGACAGGCTGAGCAGCACGGATACCACGTTAGAGCCATGCTTCTGCGTTGGTGGAGCCCGCCTCCATGTGAACCAGGCTTCTGAGAATGGAGGCCACATTCCAAATACTGCCCTACTGAGAACAATGGTTCCAAAGACCAGCAAAGGGACTGCTTCCCTCCAACATGGTGTATGGCCCAGTGGTGCCATGACCCCGAGTGGGGGAATACAACAGCCGCTTCTCCTTCCTCTGAACATGTGTTTCCTGTCGCCCTCCTCTAACCTAGAGCCTGTTCTCCATCCCTTCTGGGTTGGATGTGGAGATCTCTGCTATGAATTTCTTAGGCTACCAAGGCCCCAGACAGACTTCCTCTTCCATAGACTCTACTAACCTAACAGTAGGTTAAGATAGGAGACAAGTGATCCTAGAACTCATAGGGATGGTGGTCTTCAGGGCACATAGGCTGGGATAATGGCTGCTGTGGTGTTTGGCTCACAAAAACCAACCAACCATCCAACGAAAAAGCGCTGGCATTATTATCAGATGAGCTCTGTGGCTACGTGCTCAGGAAGCCCTCATCTGACTTTAGTTAGGGATCACAACCTGGCTATTGTGATCACTCCTTGCCTAGTGGACTCAGGTGCGTAAGACCATGGAATTTATGCAAAAACAGATGATTCAGGCTGTCTCCCAGGCTGTGTTTTCTTCCCAATTTCATCCTGTTACTGCTTGCTAGAATCCTGGCAATGCTCTGCCCAGGCAGTGGTTTTTTGGTCACACAGAAGGCTTTCAATAGTACTGCTTCAGTCCACAAAATGCCAGTTCCCTCTTTAGCCCATGCATTCCCATGTTCCTTTGAAACCACTCCTATCCCAGACCATGAAAACATACTGCTCCTGGAGAGAGGCTTTCCTCCTCACTCCTCAAAGATGTCAGCTTTGGATGCCTGTTCATGTCCAGGGGAGGGCACCTGGTGGGGAGCCGCAATATCCACCGGGGTATACCATTGGACCTCAAGACCTTCCACCAGCAGAAGTGCAGTTGGCTTTGTGCACGAACCCAACACACCTGTTGGAGTGTTCTTGGGGGTCAGAGACTACTCTTTGTTGCTAAGAGTTGACCTGAGTCCACATCCTGACCCTTGCTCTCTGCTATCTGATTGTCTCACTTACTCTGACGGCGAGAGATGATTTGGCCTAGCTCATAATCCTCTGGATTCTCCTCAGTAAGGAAGTGTAGGTCGAGGGCGCTGCGGATGACGACAGGAGCCCTATCGTGGCAGGTCACCTGGAGCAGCATGGGAGACAGGCCTTCAGGAAATGGGCCTTGAAGTGACTACTCAAGGACAGTGGGCAGGGGCATTCTGGAGGCACGTCCACTCTAAATACAAGGGCAACATCCATGACCCTACTACCCGAGGCTGACCTCCTGCTCATCGTGTGGGCTCTTCCCACAGGCTACTAGCCCAATCCTTGTACATAGGACTTCCTGGGCCTGCCATTGCTCTTTGTGGAGCTGCACTCCTCTCGGAGTGAAAGGACCCCACTACCTGCATACAGATGCAATCTCATCCCACAAGTTGGGAGGAATGGGACAATAGCCTCCAAGATCCCAGGTCTGCCCGAGGATGCAGGCGGCATTGGGAGTGGCCTAGGCACAAAACCTAGAGGCTTTGGTCTGGATTGCCAGGGCCAAAAACAGACCCAGGAACATGACCACACACAGGAGAGCTGAAAGATAGCCACGAGAGCTCCTGGCCTCCAGAGGCTCAGTGCTGGCTGGGATGTAGGAGGGCACCTCATCCGGCAAGGGTGGTCATTGGGTTACCTGGACATTTAGTGTGCTTGCTCCACATCCATATCGACTCTGCAGAGAGACTCTCTCAGCTCCTTGTTCAAGGAACATGGAGAACCTCACACTGCTGTCCTCCTCCATAGACGTCAGCATCCCATACAAGGGAACCTGCAACCTAGTTCCTGTCCTATTCTCATCTGTCACCCATACCTGTCCCTGCCCTTCTGGACTGCATGCTGCCACCTGACACACAGACTCCCTCAGACATGGCAGTGGACAAGCTGCTGTACTCGCTCATCTCAGCTCCAGCCCTTCACACTGACCTCTCCCTTCTTGATTCCCATCTATCCTCCTGATCATCCAGAAGCTCCAAATTCAAGAGGGCATGAGTAGTCCATGGTATTGGACCAGTGTCTGCTCCCCACCCAGGTGTAAGCACCACGGGACACCCCTGCTCCCAGGCTTACCAGAACACTCTTGGCCATCTCTGGACATTGTGTTTCTAAGTGGGCACGAGTTAAGCAGGTGTCTCCCACCTGCTTGTGGGAAAGCGGCCTGGAGGACTTGCAGGTTGATTCTGAGAACTGTGGGGGATGGAACATCAGCAAACCCAGAAACAGAAAGCCACCCCAGACTGTCAGTTGGCTCTATGGGCTTCCAGCAAATATGTCCAGGTGCTGAGGCTTCTTATTTCCTCAGGTCGGAGTGGAATGGCAGCACATGCACAGCTTGAATAAGGTAGGTGTTTACCTCCTTTCCCTTGACCTGGGGGCGTTTCCTCACCATGAAATATTGTATTCCCAGATTCATGGACAGACACACGAGTGAGTGGTCAGAGACCTTGATTTCTGCAGAGCGAAGTGGAGAGAATTGTTAGGTGGCACTCAAGGATTATACCACAAAACACCCACAACCCCTGAGAGTCTCCGCCAGGCCCATCACACTTTGGTATTTTGGGGCCAAGGCCCACTTTCTCTTGGCTGTCAGTTATCCTGAGCCCACTGTGGATCATGTCTCCCCACTGTCTGATTGTCCTACTTACTCTCATCCTCAGACATCATATACAGCAGCTCAAAGTTGTCCACATCCTCATGCTGCAACAAATTTTGGTCCAAGGCCCTGCGGATGAGGCTTGTCACCGTCTCCTGAAAGGTCACCTGGATCAGGGTGGGACAAATGTCATCAGAGAATGGCTTTTAGAAGAGCTACCCAGAAGACTGTGGTCAAACATTCAGGAGAAATCTCAGCTACATATACAAGGGCACAATCTTGTTATCCTGCTACCTGAGTGTGTCCTCCATATACCACCTGGGTTCTTGCAATGTGCTACTAGAACAATCCTGGTACAAATATCTGCCCGTACCTGCCATCTCCCCTCCCCCTGGGGAGCCACATTCCACTCATGTCAAAGGACCAAACTGCCTATGCACAGACACACTCTCATCTCACTGAGATGAGAGCAATGGGCCAGGGATCTGCGCACCAAGTGTGATCTGGGATGCAGGCTGCCTTTGTGGGTGGAAGAGGCAGATGCACTGAAAATTTGGGTCCTGACTGCCACGACACAAAACAGACTCAGATACAAGAGTGTGCACTTGAGTGCTTCATGATAGCTTTGAGAGGCCCTGGCCTCTGGAAGCTCGGTGCGGGTCTGGTTGTAATGATGTACTTGACTCAGCACTGGCAGTCACTGAACATGTCTCCTCTGCAGCTGGACACCTGCAGCATTAGCGTGTCTACTGCACATCCATAGAAATTCTGCCAAGAACCCATTAGCTCCGTATTTACATACATGCAAAGCCTAACATTCCGAAGCTTTGGCATGACCCCCTAGGTGATCCCGACCCCAAATTCCTACACCTAGTCATGCTAAGGAGGTTCTCTTCCCTGCCACCAGGAACACATCCCCTCCTACACATGTGACAAGTCACTGCCACCTCCTCTGCTCCAACTTCACTCATTGAGAATACCAAGTTCTAGGCACTGCAGCCTGCACCCTGGACATATCTCTGCCTTCATCTGTCCACAGCACTTCCGTCTGCACTTCTGGCCTGCAAAACCCACAATACACAGGCCCACTCACCACTGAAGCTGGGCATGCTGATGCTCTCCCTCCTCAGGTCAAGCCCTTAAGACGGACCTCTCTCTTCTTTATTTCCCACCATAGCCCTGGGGTTGGCTGTGTCTCCTGCCTTCCACTGTGTGGACACCCAGGAGGCAGCCCTGCTGTCGGGCTTACCGGGATGCGCTTTGTCTCCCTCAGGCTCTGTCCCTCTAGGAGGACGTGAACAACGCGGCTGTCTTCCACCTGCTCGCTGGAGTGAAGCAGTGAGGAGCTGCTGGGTTCCTGGATGCCACTGCCACAGAAGGTTCCAAGAACTGTGGGGGATGACAACATCAGCAAAGCCCAGCAACTGCACCCCACCCAGCCTGGCAGTTGGCTCTGTGGGCATTCTACAACATCCATCCAGAACCTGAGGTTCTTGTCCCCTTGGAGGATGTGGAGTGGCACCAGGAGTAAAGACTGAAGAAGGTGGCTGTTTTGGGAACAAGAGATCCAGCACCTGCTGGGTGGGGATGAAATCCCAGGAGATTAACCCCATGTTGCTGCTGAAATGTAGGTTCCTCCCACAAATGACAGGCAGGAGCTCATTCCTAAGCTGGTCCTGCCTGTAAGGTTCAAGGCTCTGAACCCTGAAGGGCTCCTCCGTGTTCTGATCATTTTCACCCTGGGTTGGGACCAAGAATGGTGGGTTCAAAATGGAAATGGTGACAAACAGAAAAATGACTTGTGCCAATACACTAGAGTCAAAGCACAATGGGACAGTTCCCATCAGTACAAACACACACACACACACACACACACACACACACACACACACACACACAGAGTCAGAAAAGGAGTCCTGGGCCATTCATCAGGGATCAGACTAGAGGGCCTGCTGGGCTCACCTGCCCTGTGCTACTCACTGTTACTCTTGAGCTCCTCTGCGACAATCGCCAGAGGCTCTGGCGTCTAAGATGAAGCCTCACCCAGTGTATCCACAAAAGGGCTAGTTGCCCCCCCTGAGATTCCTGGGAGCCTGAGGCTCGGCATTGTCTGCAACCACAGGAGAACATCCTTCTCCCTCCAGTGGCTCCAACCAAGTGAGCTCGGATGGCTTGGTCAGTGAAGTGGGTGCCTGGATACCAGGGTTCCATGTTCTGTTTGATCCATTGTCAAGGCAATGATGTCATTTCCTGTGCCCATACCTGAGCCTCTTTTCACATAAGACCACTTTCAACAGCCCTATGGGCTGCCGATTTCTCCTCCATGCCTACCCATCTCAGGTGCGCAGGTGTTCACCAACATCTCCCCAAACATCCCCACCAGCATCTGCCCTGCTTGGTGCCACTAGAGTTCCAGCTTGGAGCTTTCAAAAATGCATTCACAACCAGTCCTTCCCTCTCAGCAGCTTTTGGACCCTGGTCCCATCATTGTGCAACTCATGGTGTGCCCAGTCTTTTCTGGAAAGTAGGGTAGCATCTAATCTCTAGGGTTTATTGTGTCTATTGGCCCATAACACCCTCTGTTCTCTCTGAAACCAGAGATGGGACTCACAGGTGGCTAAAGCACAAATGTAGAGATGGGATAATCACAAGAAAGGGAGAGACAAAGAATGCACCCTAACTCAATCAGGCCTGTGTCCCACACAGGGACATGGCCAATGTCCGTCCCATCGTGGCTGCAGTTCCCTCTCTACACCATGGCAAGTTGGAGGGGACTGAGATGCAGAGGCTGCTCCCCTCTGCCATACAACTTCCCAAGGCTTCTCCTAAGATTTCAAAAGGGCCAAGTGTGTCTAGTGTTGGGGTCTCACAGAGACTCCGAGGTACCACAGCATCCTGCTGCCCAGAACCGGTTCACCCCTCACCTCAAGGGGGCTCAGCCTCTGGATTCATTGGAATTGAAGTGGGTACAGGTGATGGGATATCACCTCCAAGATTGAGTTATGCCAAGTCCATGACCCCTGTCTGCATCCCTGTCTCCAGCACCACTCCCCCCTCTCTCTTTCCTCCTCAGAGCAAACAAATCCATTTAGCAAGTGTGTCCTGTGATAAAGACATGACGGTCACCCATCCTCTCATTACAAAAACACTGAGGCTCAGCCAACATGGATCCTACAGGGAACACAGGCATAAACTCAGACTCCGATCCTCCCAGCCGAGCCTCAGTGGAGCCTGGACTCCCAGCCTCCTGAGTCAAGGAAACAGAGGTTCCTAGCCGAGCCACCTTGGATGCAGCCGCACACAAACTGAACTCATCAATGCCCCTTGCTCTCAGTTGTGAGTAAGAGGGGAAGTGGTGTTTCACAACCCTGGACATCAAGTGCAGTCTCCAGGCTTTGGGGTGTGCCCTGGCCTCTGTCTATCTGCCCAGGCTCTCCAACCCACACTGGCCTCTTACCCAACCTCCTCCTAGGGCCAAACTCAATCCTGCCTCTCAATTTCTGCTGCCTTCCCCAACACACTGCTCCCCAAAATGAGCAGGGCTGGCTCTCGGTTATCATGCTGGTGCCAGCAGCAATGCCACCCCACTGACATAATTCTGAGTCCCAACCTAGGCACTCCAGCTGTCTTTGCCACACCTGGCCTGTTTGGGCTCTGGCTCTTGCTCTTTTCTTTCATGTGCATGTGTTTTGAGGTTTTGAGTTTCTCCCACTGCAGAACTGCAGCTGTGGCAGGGTAGAGCTCATGAGGGTGACATTCTGAGCCACATCCAATCCCATCAGGACTGTTCACTGGGGTGACTGCTGGAACACAGTGATGAGTGAACACATGGGAGGTGGTTGGACCCACCTTGCCTCTGAGTGGCTTCCTTTCAGGACAGGAATGTAGGCATGGGAGCCCCTGGCGTGGGATGCTTTGCACAAGGCGTGACCATGGGCTCTCTTTCCTGGCAAAAATGGCTCCACTCAGCATGGAGAGCACTGTCATTCCTGGTGGCTAACAACAGCCCTGGACCCCCGAAAGGAACCCACACTCAAGATTAACGTCTGAGTGTGCGTGTCCTCGAGGAAATGAGGTCTCCTGATCCCAGGTGCAAAGGGGTAAGTCCTCTAACTCCAGGGGCCATGAAGGGACATCTGAGTTTCCCTTGTCCTTCTTTCCCTCTCTAACTAACCACAGTTAGGACCCTGGCCTCATTCCCCAGTGAGGATCATTAGGCTCCATAAAGGACAGTCTCTAAGATGCTCAGTGGACCAACACCCTCTGCACAACCCATAACCCTATTCACCCAAGAGGCAAGAGGATTTCTATTCAGGAAAACCAGGAAAGGGAGAGCCTTTCTCAAGGACACAAGGACATTAGTGAGTGAGGGAGTGATTAATGGATGGAGAACTATTTCCAACACCAACTTCCAGGAGCATATATGGCCCCCTGGAGAATTCTGCAGTGTGTTGGTGATTAAGGAGAACGTGTGAATTCAGGGGTCACTAGGTCCTCTCAGCCATAAGGAGGGAAACTGCCATAAAGGAACTAGGACAAGGGTGCGAGGAATGCTCACTGGTGGGAGATCGGAAGGAAGGAAAGTGTACTCATTAGAAAAGTGTCGCCTGAAAATTCTTAGCCAGCCAAAAGCCGTGCGAACTTGTGTGGGAAAAGAGTCTTTGCACAGTGATGAAGCTAAGAGCTCACATGATGGAACACAGCATCAACTGGGACCAAATCCAATATCTGATATTCTTGTAGGAAGAGGAGAGTCTGGACCCAGATACCAGGGAGACTGGGGGATACCGGATATGTGAGGTTGGAGCCAGGGCGGGATGCCCATATGGGAACCACAGATCGTGGGCAGCAATAGGAGAGTGGGCAAGGGCTGGGAGAGTTGGGGAGACAGTCCCCTTGAAACCTGGGAGGGGTTATGGCACTGGGACAGCCCAACACCTACTGTGTTGAGCCTCTGGAGCTCAACGGAAGACACTTCCTCTGTTGTCGGCCACCCAGTTAACAGAGTTTGGTTGCAGCAGCCTAGGACCCAGCTGAAGGTCTGAGCATGTTGGCCATGCAGGTTGGATCTGGACCACAGACACCCTCATCAGAGATTGTAGGGTCTCAGCCCTGAGGCAAGACAGGCACTAAGTCAGGCCAGGTGGGGAAACGGATAGGCACACACTCTGGGGGCTGGTGCCTGTGTTACTGGGAGCACTTCTGATCGCAATTCCCTGATCTGCTGCCAATACAGGCTACAGAGGAGGGTACAGAAACACAGACCACGGATCTGCCCCACTCAGTGGGCCCAGGCCAACACCACACCCAGCAGCCTCGTGCCATACCCAATGAGTCTCGAAGCGGCCCCCTCTTCCCATCCTGAGAGCTCTTCCCTTCCTCATGTGCCAATAGCTCCCTACTGTCACTGGCAATATCTACTCTGTGAGATGTCAACATCCGTGGGTACTGTTCTCTCATCCCAGGACAGTGTGGTCCCACACACCCTGGTGAAATGGGCCACCTGGAGGCTGGACCTGGAGGTTGTTGAGGCTGAATGGCAGCGGTGGTCCTCTGGCACTTAATATTATTTAAGTTAAAAAAAAAACAAAAACAAAAACAAAAAACGGGTCTTGGTGCTCAAAAATGTTTGATTTGCATATTCTCATCCCCTAACCCCAATATTTTCATTATTTCCTCACATATGAAATCTTACTAGCATAAAGGTAATTTCGTATTAAACAAAGTGGATTGAAATAACATTGGTAAAAATAATCAATCACCATACTTTCAATTTTTGTTCTGCTTTCCTATTAGAAACCACTTGGATACAAGAGAACAGAGGACAGACTCATGGAAATGCTTGAAATGACAAGAAGCTCCCACTCAAGCTCAGCATTCAGTCCTGGACAGGGTAAGACCAGGCCACTTTGACATCTGTGCCAAAGAGTCTACCAGACAGAATCCTCTGACTGATCCCTGACTGAGCCATAGGAACTGGCTAGAAAAGCCTTCACATCCTCAATACATTCTTCACGTCAGAATACTTGACAACCATTGATATCCATCTCTCGTTAACTTGCTCCCCAGCCAACCATTCTTCAACAAATTCAAAGGAGTAACTCATGCAACCACACAGAAAGGGGTGTTCACAACACACATCCATGTGCGAAAAAGACAACTGGTATTTCTTGTTTGGGCTATTTCAAATGAAATCCCTTCTGCATGACCTCCACAAACCAAAGGAAAATATTTGTGAAATTCCCACGTAGAAGACAAGATACACTTGCCAAGGAGGCAGTGGCAAGAATTTTGACACTCCAAATGTAGAGTGTGTGTTTAGGAAGCAGTCACAGTTTCCATGAGAGAGTCCCATGAAATCAATTAGGAAGATCCATGCTCTAGCCCTACCATGCAAGTGATGTGACTTGAAAGAGTCACTTAGTCTTAGTAACCATCATCACTAACAACTAAGTCAATGAATAAAGGTCCTCAGGTGCCAAGCTACAAAATGTGGGATGAGCATGGATGAGGATGGGTGGGAGAAGTCTCCAACTCTAACAAAATTAGGGAAGGATGTGCTGACCTCAAGTGGCTGGGGGGCTGGGATCCTGCCACAGAGGGGGATTCCAAACCTCACATCCCCTGACCCAGGCCAGAAGACCAGGTAGAGTCCAAGGACACTGGGGTGGCCCAATGGCAATAAAGGTCAAAAGGAACTAGGGATCTGCCTGGTCCCTCAATCCCCTACTCTGAGCAGGGCTGCATGACGAGGCCAGAGGCCATCCACAGCAATCTGCCTTTACAGGAAAACAGGGACTGCAGGCTGCCTCTGGCTCACTGAATCAGGGTGGTGTTTTCATAAAGCAAGACCACTTCCTCACATTTGACCAGCAGCTCATGTGTTGACAGCACAATGACTGACTTGACTCAGGCCCTGATGAATGAAATAGAAAATTCATAGCAAACCCATCTTTAGCTCTTCCACATCATCAGGGGCTCTGATTCAATTCCGTCCAGAAAGGTGTCTGAAATGATTTCTAAACATGCTGGGGACTCACCTCTGTGTGGAACTTTTCAGGAAAAAGGGGATCAAATCTCATGAAGCAACTCTTCTCTCTTCTAGCCCATGGGCAATGCAAGGAACCTGCATGATACCAGAGGCTCACTTCTCTCTTCTCATGTCTTCTGGAAAGGATTCGTTAATGCTTCCTGCAAGGTGAAGCAGAAGCCTGCATCCCCAGCTGCACAGAAATGTTTTAGGGCAGTGTCTCCCTTAAAACCCAAAAATAAAAAAACAGGTCATTCAACAGGCACATGGATTCGAGTACATGTTCAATGATCCCTCCTCCCTGGAGCCTTCCACATGCCCATCTTCCACATTCACAGAGCAATGCTTGGCCATTCTCAAGACCAGGAGACCATGATGCTCATCACCAGGAAGTCAATAAGGAACATGAAGAGAGCAGCATGGATTGCAGAAGGTGGCACATCAAGGATCTTCAGCTCTGCTGCTAGAACACAAGAGCTTAACTTCAGTATTGACTTTTTGCCAACTACCAAGTACGATAGCAGTGTCAAGCCCAATATGCAGATATGCAAGTAGTAGGTGACACCCCGCATCCATTCACAAAAGTGGGCAACATCTGCATCAGAACAAGGAAGTATCTTACCCTTACTCATAAAAATCATCAGAAACAAAATAAAATGGATGCAAGACTTCTCATTTCACTATTAGGTAGCTGTTGGAATTCCCTATTAAATAATACCTCCTCCAAAATAAAAAGTATCTCAGACATGTGTCAACTATTCAATGGATGACATTTTAAAAACTATGGACTTTACTTAATATTTATGTATGCTATATCCCTGCCTAAGGCTCTATGAGAAAGGAGCACATAGAATTGGATCTTTGAAAATCTCGCATTTGCTGATAAATATTACTGCTGATCTCAGGCATGGCGAAGTGAAAAGTGGGACTTTGGATATTCCAAGAATGCTATGTTGTGGGATTAGTGTCCCAGATTCATACATAGCATATGGTTTCTATGAAATCCAGTGAGGGAGCAGGAGTAACGAAGCTGATTGCACAGATGACCTCAGGGAATACTGACAGATAGGCCAAATGAAAAATATGCTCCAGCTAACCATTGGTATTTGGGCTTCTGATCCCAGTCCTGTTTTTAAAAAAGGTGCAGACAGGCAGTGTTCATTAAAAACTGTCTACCATGTAAAAGTGGGTAATTTAAATGGCATCTAGTTACACATCTGATAGAATGGTCTGGCAACATATGAATTTCATTCTAACAACAACAACAACAACAAAACATAGAAAATGAGACATAAAGATAAAACCTTGTCTTCACCAGGATGCCTAAAAATAGGTTTTATTTGGCTCATGCAAATAAATATCTTTCAATAGAATTTCTGATTTCTGAATGAATCCATTCAACTTCATACTGCACAGATCACAAGGTTTTCTTTACAGAATATTCTCTTCTTCTTCTTAAAGCCTCTAATAGAAAATGTCTCATAGGACATAGGAGGGGAATGACCCAAAGGATGAGAGAATGGCTGGAACCGTTCTCAAATGTGCCCATGTAGCCTAAAGTTTGAAGGCATCTCATTGTACTCTAAAACAATTATGAACCTATTCGATCCATTATTAATAAATATCACCACTTTACCACTTGAACCAAATCACAGAAAATTGGAAACAGATGATCATTGGCTTTGATACCTTTACTTCTGTTTCATTACTCAGAGTCGATCAACTCTATACTTCAAGTGACACAGATTTATTACAGAATGCCTAAGATCCTAAGGATCTATTTTAGCTCAGCCCATGGTATTGCTTCATTATTTTATTATTTTGTAAGTAATAAAATATAACTTCATGTTGGATGATATATTCAAGCCATGAATATATCATCCAACATTGTTCTTCCCAAAATATTAGCCCAATTTCTGCGCGCGCTCACTTACTGTTCAGGAATTTTACTAATTGTTTGAAGGTTCTAGAGGACCTGTTAGACTCCTAATGGACAAACCATACAACATACTCCAGAGAACGGACGAGTGCCATAAGAAGAAAATAAGGTCAGCCTACAGCAATGGGCAGCTGCCTGCCCTCGGCTGGGAGGAGCCCTGGCCATGGCACCAGGGCTGCTGGGCAGCAGAAGCCTCCACAGCCCTGCAGGGAGCCTGGAGCACAGCTCTGCCTAACCATGCTCAGCCCTGGACAGATGCACGTGAGTTCCCATCACAGGCTCGAGTGTGACAGTCCCAGGTGCATGCCTGTCATGCCAGCCACCAGGGAGGCTGAGGCAAGAGGAACGTTTGAGGTCAGCCTTGGCAACTTAGACCCCGAGGCAAAGGGGAAATACTTTTACAGGGGTCTCTGAGGGTGTAGCTCAGGTAGGTCACTTGCCTCACAGGCT
This sequence comes from Urocitellus parryii, assembly GCF_045843805.1. Lineage (NCBI taxonomy): Eukaryota > Metazoa > Chordata > Mammalia > Rodentia > Sciuridae > Urocitellus > Urocitellus parryii. Next base: position 53,028,021 of record NC_135548.1, on the reverse strand, counting down.
CAAGGCCCTGGGTTCAATCCCCAGAACCCACGTACACACAAAAAGTGAACTTGGAATATTGTTTAAAATGATGGGTCAGGTACACACAAGGACTTCAATATGACCTCTCAGAGGAGCTCAATTTGAGATCAGACTGAACAAAAGACCACCTGGACCATTGACTCAGTGTCTGAAACCCTCTGTGAGCATGAGAAGCACTGCTGGCAAGACACCAGAGGGCCAAAGCACTTGTGCCCCCTGCAGGGGCGTCTCTTGTCTACCGCCAAAGACTGTTCCCCTCCTGGGGCAGCTGAGAGCAAGCTGGGCCTTGGAGCAAGGACTAGTGCTTTAGATATAGACTATGCAAGCAAGGGGCAATGTCTTTAATAAAACTAAAATTAAAAAGTCACATTGAAAAAATTTTAAAAAGAAGAAAATAAGGTCAAGTAGAGGAAGCCCATTTTCACAGGAAAAAATCCCCCAGTGAAAAGCATCAGAATAGATACCAAGAAAAATACCAACAAAAACAGTGTGCTCCCACTATGTATCTACTCAACCTGCAAAAGTTAGAAAGCTAGATAATACAATCCTGGCCACAGGTAGAGCTATGCAGAAGAGCCACCTGGCAGTGCTTAGTCAAAGAAGTAAACATGCACAGTTTGACCTAGAAATTCCACCTGTGTGTAAACCAGGCGGTGCTTAAGCAGTTTCACAAGGGGACATGCACAGGGAAATTTATCCTCAGGTTCTTATAGAGTTGTCTGTGCTTACAGGGAGTTGATGGTTGTCAAGATGCCCACAGCTGCGAAAGTCAAAAGCTAAAAAAATAATAGATGCCAACCTGGATATATTAATAATCCCGTATCTATGATCACCTTCATAAGGTAGCTTCCCAACTTCTGTGTGGAAGTGAGTTTCTCCTTGGCCCTTACACTGTTGTGGAGACCACTAGGAGTTCAGCTTTGTGCAGGATCATCTGACCTGGACTTTTGGCAAGACCTGTACAGCCCTCACACATGCTCAGATGCTACAGTACTTTTCAGACCAGTCCAGACAACAGTAGGCATCCATTCATTGTCTGCACTCTACAGATTCCTAGATGCACGACATTCATTACCATCAAATGCAGAATTTTCATCAAAAACTAATATATATATCATTCCAATCTGAATCAAGAAAATCGGAAATATCCCCAAATCCAAAGAGTGGATCCCCATTGTGATGCTACAAGTTGAAAATTCCACAGCTGACCTCATGGGATGGTTCACAGTCAAAAGACAGCTGCATGAAAAATATTACATGACCTTCCTGCTATGTGAAAAGTGGCATGTGAAGTACACATGCATGTCTTCCTCAGACATGGGTTCATTTGCAAGACACCTTGTGCAATTGAAAATACTCCAAAAGGGGAGAAATCAGAACCATGTCTCCAAAGTATTTCAGCAGAGACCAACTCCATCTGTCTATCTATCTCTCAGTGAGTGTGTGTGCTCTTGTGTGTGTTTGTGTGTCTTTGTTTGTGTTTGTACCATCATAGCTGATACTTCATTGCCCCCATTGGAAAACTGACTCAGATAATGCCATCTGCCAAACTCCTAAAAACCAAAGTTCTTGCTGATAGAATGAAACATTCCTTCCTGTTGGTTTGGATGTGTCCTTTAGGAATCACTGCTACATTTAGTATACTCAAATCATCACAGTAGATCAGGTAACAAAAACATATATATTTTAAAATAATAATAATATATTAATGGAAACAACAAATACAGGATAGAGTAACAACTGTGTTACTAAACAAGGTCAAGGACAATGGCAAACTATAGATTCAAACTTTGAAGAAAATAGTAATCAATGTAAATATTCCTGGGCTGCCTCAGCCCCGCCCAGGCACACAGCAACAGAATGGTTTTGCAAGCATCCTCAGGAGGGCAGGAGCCTTCTTTGCAGGACGAGAGGGAGGTTGAGGCTCGATCCACCCATCATTCTTTTGGGAGAGGCTCCTTTTCCTCAGCACAAAGTTGGATTTTTTGTGAGGATTCTTGGCATAAAATACGTTGGCCTCTGCTGGAATCCTCAGCTCTGGGGAGAGAGGGGTGTACAAAAAGAAGGTGGCACTCAGGAGGTGCTCCCTAGGACACGCCAACATCTGAGAGCCTGTGCCAGAAAAGGCCAGAGCCACACACCTGAGAGCTCTCCAATTCAGCACCAATACCAACAAAGACAGCCTCCACAGTCCTCCCTGAGGAAGAACTAGGCAGAGCACTTCAACAGACCTAATGTCTGTTCCTACCGAAGGCTTTGGACTCCAGAATATCTCAGGTCCTCTTGCATCTGCCAAAGCACACCACTAGGGTTTGCATCTGAAATCTCCCACAAAAGGCTCCTGTGCCGAAGATTCAGTCCCCACATGAGCCATCTTCATAGGTGGGTTTGGAGGGAAGCATTGGATGGTGAGTGCTCTGATGTCAACATGAAATTCTCATTCAAGATGAATACACTACTGGGGGGTGGGAGGGACTGGAAGAAAGGTTGAGCATGGTTGGAGTAAGACCTAAACAGGGTTGTGCCCTGGGCAACAGTACCTTGTTCCTGTTGGCTCCACTGAATCCTCATTCTCCAAGGAGAGGTCCTCCCTCTCCATCTTTCTCTCTCTCCCTCTCTGCCAGCCTCGTTCTCTCTCTCCCAGTCTATGCCTTTGTGGCAAGGGCTGAGGAGCTCTCCACTGCCACACACTAGAGCTTTATGGACAGCCTCAGTGCACAACCAAAGAGAAAGCTATGAAACCCAGAGAAAAAAGGCCTAGGATTCCTCCTCTGAGTTATTTTCCTCAAGTATGGCCACAGTGAGGACAGGCTGACCAGCACGGATACCACGTTAGAGCCATGCTTCTGCGTTGGTGGAGCCCGCCTCCATGTGAACCAGGCTTCTGAGAATGGAGGCCACATTCCAAATACTGCCCTACTGAGAACAATGGTTCCAAAGACCAGCAAAGGGACTGCTTCCCTCCAACATGGTGTATGGCCCAGTGGTGCCATGACCCCGAGTGGGGGAATACAACAGCCGCTTCTCCTTCCTCTGAACATGTGTTTCCTGTCGCCCTCCTCTAACCTAGAGCCTGTTCTCCATCCCTTCTGGGTTGGATGTGGAGATCTCTGCTATGAATTTCTTAGGCTACCAAGGCCCCAGACAGACTTCCTCTTCCATAGACTCTACTAACCTAACAGTAGGTTAAGATAGGAGACAAGTGATCCTAGAACTCATAGGGATGGTGGTCTTCAGGGTACATAGGCTGGGATAATGGCTGCTGTGGTGTTTGGCTCACAAAAACCAACCAACCAACCAACGAAAAAGCGCTGGCATTATTATCAGATGAGCTCTATGGCTACGTGCTCAGGAAGCCCTCATCTGACTTTAGTTAGGGATCACAACCTGGCTATTGTGATCACTCCTTGCCTAGTGGACTCAGGTGCGTAAGACCATGGAATTTATGCAAAAACAGATGATTCAGGCTGTCTCCCAGGCTGTGTTTTCTTCCCAATTTCATCCTGTTACTGCTTGCTAGAATCCTGGCAATGCTCTGCCCAGGCAGTGGTTTTTTGGTCACACAGAAGGCTTTCAATAGTACTGCTTCAGTCCACAAAATGCCAGTTCCCTCTTTAGCCCATGCATTCCCATGTTCCTTTGAAACCACTCCTATCCCAGACCATGAAAACATACTGCTCCTGGAGAGAGGCTTTCCTCCTCACTCCTCAAAGATGTCAGCTTTGGATGCCTGTTCATGTCCAGGGGAGGGCACCTGGTGGGGAGCCGCAATATCCACCGGGGTATACCATTGGACCTCAAGACCTTCCACCAGCAGAAGTGCAGTTGGCTTTGTGCACGAACCCAACACACCTGTTGGAGTGTTCTTGGGGGTCAGAGACTACTCTTTGTTGCTAAGAGTTGACCTGAGTCCACATCCTGACCCTTGCTCTCTGCTATCTGATTGTCTCACTTACTCTGACGGCGAGAGATGATTTGGCCCAGCTCATAATCCTCTGGATTCTCCTCAGTAAGGAAGTGTAGGTCGAGGGCGCTGCGGATGACGACAGGAGCCCTATCGTGGCAGGTCACCTGGAGCAGCATGGGAGACAGGCCTTCAGGAAATGGGCCTTGAAGTGACTACTCAAGGACAGTGGGCAGGGGCATTCTGGAGGCACCTCCACTCTAAATACAAGGGCAACATCCATGACCCTACTACCCGAGGCTGACCTCCTGCTCATCGTGTGGGCTCTTCCCACAGGCTACTAGCCCAATCCTTGTACATAGGACTTCCTGGGCCTGCCATTGCTCTTTGTGGAGCTGCACTCCTCTCGGAGTGAAAGGACCCCACTACCTGCATACAGATGCAATCTCATCCCACAAGTTGGGAGGAATGGGACAATAGCCTCCAAGATCCCAGGTCTGCCCGAGGATGCAGGCGGCATTGGGAATGGCCTAGGCACAAAACCTAGAGGCTTTGGTCTGGATTGCCAGGGCCAAAAACAGACCCAGGAACATGACCACACACAGGAGAGCTGAAAGATAGCCACGAGAGCTCCTGGCCTCCAGAGGCTCAGTGCTGGCTGGGATGTAGGAGGGCACCTCATCCGGCAAGGGTGGTCATTGGGTTACCTGGACATTTAGTGTGCTTGCTCCACATCCATATCGACTCTGCAGAGAGACTCTCTCAGCTCCTTGTTCAAGGAACATGGAGAACCTCACACTGCTGTCCTCCTCCATAGACGTCAGCATCCCATACAAGGGAACCTGCAACCTAGTTCCTGTCCTATTCTCATCTGTCACCCATACCTGTCCCTGCCCTTCTGGACTGCATGCTGCCACCTGACACACAGACTCCCTCAGACATGGCAGTGGACAAGCTGCTGCACTCGCTCATCTCAGCTCCAGCCCTTCACACTGACCTCTCCCTTCTTGATTCCCATCTATCCTCCTGATCATCCAGAAGCTCCAAATTCAAGAGGGCATGAGTAGTCCATGGTATTGGACCAGTGTCTGCTCCCCACCCAGGTGTAAGCACCACGGGACACCCCTGCTCCCAGGCTTACCAGAACACTCTTGGCCATCTCTGGACTTTGTGTTTCTAAGTGGACACGAATTAAGCAGGTGTCTCCCACCTGCTTGTGGGAAAGCGGCCTGGAGGACTTGCAGGTTGATTCTGAGAACTGTGGGGGATGGAACATCAGCAAACCCAGAAACAGAAAGCCACCCCAGACTGTCAGTTGGCTCTATGGGCTTCCAGCAAATATGTCCAGGTGCTGAGGCTTCTTATTTCCTCAGGTCGGAGTGGAATGGCAGCACATGCACAGCTTGAATAAGGTAGGTGTTTACCTCCTTTCCCTTGACCTGGGGGCGTTTCCTCACCATGAAATATTGTATTCCCAGATTCATGGACAGACACACGAGTGAGTGGTCAGAGACCTTGATTTCTGCAGAGCGAAGTGGAGAGAATTGTTAGGTGGCACTCAAGGATTATACCACAAAACACCCACAACCCCTGAGAGTCTCCGCCAGGCCCATCACACTTTGGTATTTTGGGGCCAAGGCCCACTTTCTCTTGGCTGTCAGTTATCCTGAGCCCACTGTGGATCATGTCTCCCCACTGTCTGATTGTCCTACTTACTCTCATCCTCAGACATCATATACAGCAGCTCAAAGTTGTCCACATCCTCATGCTGCAACAAATTTTGGTCCAAGGCCCTGCGGATGAGGCTTGTCACCGTCTCCTGAAAGGTCACCTGGATCAGGGTGGGACAAATGTCATCAGAGAATGGCTTTTAGAAGAGCTACCCAGAAGACTGTGGTCAAACATTCAGGAGAAATCTCAGCTACATATACAAGGGCACAATCTTGTTATCCTGCTACCTGAGTGTGTCCTCCATATACCACCTGGGTTCTTGCAATGTGCTACTAGAACAATCCTGGTACAAATATCTGCCTGTACCTGCCATCTCCCCTCCCCCTGGGGAGCCACATTCCACTCATGTCAAAGGACCAAACTGCCTATGCACAGACACACTCTCATCTCACTGAGATGAGAGCAATGGGCCAGGGATCTGCGCACCAAGTGTGATCTGGGATGCAGGCTGCCTTTGTGGGTGCAAGAGGCAGATGCACTGAAAATTTGGGTCCTGACTGCCACGACACAAAACAGACTCAGATACAAGAGTGTGCACTTGAGTGCTTCATGATAGCTTTGAGAGGCCCTGGCCTCTGGAAGCTCGGTGCGGGTCTGGTTGTAATGATGTACTTGACTCAGCACTGGCAGTCACTGAACATGTCTCCTCTGCAGCTGGACATCTGCAGCATTAGCGTGTCTACTGCACATCCATAGAAATTCTGCCAAGAACCCCTTTAGCTCCGTATTTACATACATGCAAAGCCTAACATTCCGAAGCTTTGGCATGACCCCCCAGGTGATCCCGACCCCAAATTCCTACACCTAGTCATGCTAAGGAGGTTCTCTTCCCTGCCACCAGGAACACATCCCCTCCTACACATGTGACAAGTCACTGCCGCCTCCTCTGCTCCAACTTCACTCATTGAGAATACCAAGTTCTAGGCACTGCAGCCTGCACCCTGGACATATCTCTGCCTTCATCTGTCCACAGCACTTCCGTCTGCACTTCTGGCCTGCAAAACCCACAATACACAGGCCCACTCACCACTGAAGCTGGGCATGCTGATGCTCTCCCTCCTCAGGTCAAGCCCTTAAGACGGACCTCTCTCTTCTTTATTTCCCACCATAGCCCTGGGGTTGGCTGTGTCTCCTGCCTTCCACTGTGTGGACACCCAGGAGGCAGCCCTGCTGTCGGGCTTACCGGGATGCGCTTTGTCTCCCTCAGGCTCTGTCCCTCTAGGAGGACGTGAACAACGCGGCTGTCTTCCACCTGCTCGCTGGAGTGAAGCAGTGAGGAGCTGCTACTCACAGCTGCTGGGGTCCTGGATGCCACTGCCACAGAAGGTTCCAAGAACTGTGGGGGATGACAACATCAGCAAAGCCCAGCAACTGCACCCCACCCAGCCTGGCAGTTGGCTCTGTGGGCATTCTACAACATCCATCCAGAACCTGAGGTTCTTGTCCCCTTGGAGGATGTGGAGTGGCACCAGGAGTAAAGACTGAAGAAGGTGGCTGTTTTGGGAACAAGAGATCCAGCACCTGCTGCTTGGGGATGAAATCCCAGGAGATTAACCCCATGTTGCCGCTGAAATGTAGGTTCCTCCCACAAATGACAGGCAGGAGCTCATTCCTAAGCTGGTCCTGCCTGTAAGGTTCAAGGCTCTGAACCCTGAAGGGCTCCTCCGTGTTCTGATCATTTTCACCCTGGGTTGGGACCAAGAATGGTGGGTTCAAAATGGAAATGGTGACAAACAGAAAAATGACTTGTGCCAATACACTAGAGTCAAAGCACAATGGGACAGTTCCCATCAGTACAAACACACACACACACACACACACACACACACACACACACACACACACACAGAGTCAGAATAGGAGTCCTGGGCCATTCATCAGGGATCAGACTAGAGGGCCTGCTGGGCTCACCTGCCCTGTGCTACTCACTGTTACTCTTGAGCTCCTCTGCGACAATCGCCAGAGGCTCTGGCGTCTAAGATGAAGCCTCACCCAGTGTATCCACAAAAGGGCTAGTTGGCCCCCCTGAGATTCCTGGGAGCCTGAGGCTCGGCATTGTCTGCAACCACAGGAGAACATCCTTCTCCCTCCAGTGGCTCCAACCAAGTGAGCTCGGATGGCTTGGTCAGTGAAGTGGGTGACTGGATACCAGGGTTCCATGTTCTGTTTGATCCATTGTCAAGGCAATGATGTCATTTCCTGTGCCCATACCTGAGCCTCTTTTCACATAAGACCACTTTCAACAGCCCTATGGGCTGCCGATTTCTCCTCCATGCCTACCCATCTCAGGTGCGCAGGTGTTCACCAACAACTCCCCAAACATCCCCACCAGCATCTGCCCTGCTTGGTGCCACTAGAGTTCCAGCTTGGAGCCTTCAAAAATGCATTCACAACCAGTCCTTCCCTCTCAGCAGCTTTTGGACCCTGGTCCCATCATTGTGCAACTCATGGTGTGCCCAGTCTTTTCTGGAAAGTAGGGTAGCATCTAATCTCTAGGGTTTATTGTGTCTATTGGCCCATAACACCCTCTGTTCTCTCTGAAACCAGAGATGGGACTCACAGGTGGCTAAAGCACAAATGTAGAGATGGGATAATCACAAGAAAGGGAGAGACAAAGAATGCACCCTAACTCAATCAGGCCTGTGTCCCACACAGGGACATGGCCAATGTCCGTCCCATCGTGGCTGCAGTTCCCTCTCTACACCATGGCAAGTTGGAGGGGACTGAGATGCAGAGGCTGCTCCCCTCTGCCATACAACTTCCCAAGGCTTCTCCTAAGATTTCAAAAGGGCCAAGTGTGTCTAGTGTTGGGGTCTCAGAGAGACTCCGAGGTACCACAGCATCCTGCTGCCCAGAACCGGTTCACCCCTCACCTCAAGGGGGCTCAGCCTCTGGATTCATGGGAATTGAAGTGGGTACAGGTGATGGGATATCACCTCCAAGACTGAGTTATGCCAAGTCCATGACCCCTGTCTGCATCCCTGTCTCCAGCACCACTCCCCCCTCTCTCTTTCCTCCTCAGAGCAAACAAATCCATTTAGCAAGTGTGTCCTGTGATAAAGACATGACGGTCACCCATCCTCTCATTACAAAAACACTGAGGCTCAGCCAACATGGATCCTACAGGGAACACAGGCATAAACTCAGACTCCGATCCTCCCAGCGGAGCCTCAGTGGAGCCTGGACTCCCAGCCTCCTGAGTCAAGGAAACAGAGGTTCCTAGCCGAGCCACCTTGGATGCAGCCGCACACAAACTGAACTCATCAATGCCCCTTGCTCTCAGTTGTGAGTAAGAGGGGAAGTGGTGTTTCACAACCCTGGACATCAAGTGCAGTCTCCAGGCTTTGGGGTGTGCCCTGGCCTCTGTCTATCTGCCCAGGCTCTCCAACCCACACTGGCCTCTTACCCAACCTCCTCCTAGGGCCAAACTCAATCCTGCCTCTCAATTTCTGCTGCCTTCCCCAACACACTGCTCCCCAAAATGAGCAGGGCTGGCTCTCGGTTATCATGCTGGTGCCAGCAGCAATGCCACCCCACTGACATAATTCTGAGTCCCAACCTAGGCACTCCAGCTGTCTTTGCCACACCTGGCCTGTTTGGGCTCTGGCTCTTGCTCTTTTCTTTCATGTGCATGTGTTTTGAGGTTTTGAGTTTCTCCCACTGCAGAACTGCAGCTGTGGCAGGGTAGAGCTCATGAGGGTGACATTCTGAGCCACATCCAATCCCATCAGGACTGTTCACTGGGGTGACTGCTGGAACACAGTGATGAGTGAACACATGGGAGGTGGTTGGACCCACCTTGCCTCTGAGTGGCTTCCTTTCAGGACAGGAATGTAGGCATGGGAGCCCCTGGCGTGGGATGCTTTGCACAAGGCGTGACCATGGGCTCTCTTTCCTGGCAAAAATGGCTCCACTCAGCATGGAGAGCACTGTCATTCCTGGTGGCTAACAACAGCCCTGGACCCCAGAAAGGAACCCACACTCAAGATTAACGTCTGAGTGTGCGTGTCCTCGAGGAAATGAGGTCTCCTGATCCCAGGTGCAAAGGGGTAAGTCCTCTAACTCCAGGGGCCATGAAGGGACATCTGAGTTTCCCTTGTCCTTCTTTCCCTCTCTAACTAACCACAGTTAGGACCCTGGCCTCATTCCCCAGTGAGGATCATTAGGCTCCATAAAGGACAGTCTCTAAGATGCTCAGTGGACCAACACCCTCTGCACAACCCATAACCCTATTCACCCAAGAGGCAAGAGGATTTCTATTCAGGAAAACCAGGAAAGGGAGAGCCTTTCTCAAGGACACAAGGACATTAGTGAGTGAGGGAGTGATTAATGGATGGAGAACTATTTCCAACACCAACTTCCAGGAGCATATATGGCCCCCTGGAGAATTCTGCAGTGTGTTGGTGATTAAGGAGAACGTGTGAATTCAGGGGTCACTAGGTCCTCTCAGCCATAAGGAGGGAAACTGCCATAAAGGAACTAGGACAAGGGTGCGAGGAATGCTCACTGGTGGGAGATCGGAAGGAAGGAAAGTGTACTCATTAGAAAAGTGTCGCCTGAAAATTCTTAGCCAGCCAAAAGCCGTGCGAACTTGTGTGGGAAAAGAGTCTTTGCACAGTGATGAAGCTAAGAGCTCACATGATGGAACACAGCATCAACTGGGACCAAATCCAATATCTGATATTCTTGTAGGAAGAGGAGAGTCTGGACCCAGATACCAGGGAGACTGGGGGATACCGGATATGTGAGGTTGGAGCCAGGGCGGGATGCCCATATGGGAACCACAGATCGTGGGCAGCAATAGGAGAGTGGGCAAGGGCTGGGAGAGTTGGGGAGACAGTCCCCTTGAAACCTGGGAGGGGTTATGGCACTGGGACAGCCCAACACCTACTGTGTTGAGCCTCTGGAGCTCAACGGAAGACACTTCCTCTGTTGTCGGCCACCCAGTTAACAGAGTTTGGTTGCAGCAGCCTAGGACCCAGCTGAAGGTCTGAGCATGTTGGCCATGCAGGTTGGATCTGGACCACAGACACCCTCATCAGAGATTGTAGGGTCTCAGCCCTGAGGCAAGACAGGCACTAAGTCAGGCCAGGTGGGGAAACGGATAGGCACACACTCTGGGGGCTGGTGCCTGTGTTACTGGGAGCACTTCTGATCGCAATTCCCTGATCTGCTGCCAACACAGGCTACAGAGGAGGGTACAGAAACACAGACCACGGATCTGCCCCACTCAGTGGGCCCAGGCCAACACCACACCCAGCAGCCTCGTGCCATACCCAATGAGTCTCGAAGCGGCCCCCTCTTCCCATCCTGAGAGCTCTTCCCTTCCTCATGTGCCAATAGCTCCCTACTGTCACTGGCAATATCTACTCTGTGAGATGTCAACATCCGTGGGTACTGTTCTCTCATCCCAGGACAGTGTGGTCCCACACACCCTGGTGAAATGGGCCACCTGGAGGCTGGACCTGGAGGTTGTTGAGGCTGAATGGCAGCGGTGGTCCTCTGGCACTTAATATTATTTAAGTTAAAAAAAAACAAAAACAAAAACAAAAAACGGGTCTTGGTGCTCAAAAATGTTTGATTTGCATATTCTCATCCCCTAACCCCAATATTTTCATTATTTCCTCACATATGAAATCTTACTAGCATAAAGGTAATTTCGTATTAAACAAAGTGGATTGAAATAACATTGGTAAAAATAATCAATCACCATACTTTCAATTTTTGTTCTGCTTTCCTATTAGAAACCACTTGGATACAAGAGAACAGAGGACAGACTCATGGAAATGCTTGAAATGACAAGAAGCTCCCACTCAAGCTCAGCATTCAGTCCTGGACAGGGTAAGACCAGGCCACTTTGACATCTGTGCCAAAGAGTCTACCAGACAGAATCCTCTGACTGATCCCTGACTGAGCCATAGGAACTGGCTAGAAAAGCCTTCACATCCTCAATACATTCTTCACGTCAGAATACTTGACAACCATTGATATCCATCTCTCGTTAACTTGCTCCCCAGCCAACCATTCTTCAACAAATTCAAAGGAGTAACTCATGCAAGCACACAGAAAGGGGTGTTCACTACACACATCCATGTGCGAAAAAGACAACTGGTATTTCTTGTTTGGGCTATTTCAAATGAAATCCCTTCTGCATGACCTCCACAAACCAAAGGAAAATATTTGTGAAATTCCCACGTAGAAGACAAGATACACTTGCCAAGGAGGCAGTGGCAAGAATTTTGACACTCCAAATGTAGAGTGTGTGTTTAGGAAGCAGTCACAGTTTCCATGAGAGAGTCCCATGAAATCAATTAGGAAGATCCATGCTCTAGCCCTACCATGCAAGTGATGTGACTTGAAAGAGTCACTTAGTCTTAGTAACCATCATCACTAACAACTAAGTCAATGAATAAAGGTCCTCAGGTGCCAAGCTACAAAATGTGGGATGAGCATGGATGAGGATGGGTGGGAGAAGTCTCCAACTCTAACACAATTAGGGAAGGATGTGCTGACCTCAAGTGGCTGGGGGGCTGGGATCCTGCCACAGAGGGGGATTCCAAACCTCACATCCCCTGACCCAGGCCAGAAGACCAGGTAGAGTCCAAGGACCCTGGGGTGGCCCAATGGCAATAAAGGTCAAAAGGAACTAGGGATCTGCCTGGTCCCTCAATCCCCTACTCTGAGCAGGGCTGCATGACGAGGCCAGAGGCCATCCACAGCAATCTGCCTTTACAGGAAAACAGGGACTGCAGGCTGCCTCTGGCTCACTGAATCAGGGTGGTGTTTTCATAAAGCAAGACCACTTCCTCACATTTGACCAGCAGCTCATGTGTTGACAGCACAATGACTGACTTGACTCAGGCCCTGATGAATGAAATAGAAAATTCATAGCAAACCCATCTTTAGCTCTTCCACATCATCAGGGGCTCTGATTCAATTCCGTCCAGAAAGGTGTCTGAAATGATTTCTAAACATGCTGGGGACTCACCTCTGTGTGGAACTTTTCAGGAAAAAGGGGATCAAATCTCATGAAGCAACTCTTCTCTCTTCTAGCCCATGGGCAATGCAAGGAACCTGCATGATACCAGAGGCTCACTTCTCTCTTCTCATGTCTTCTGGAAAGGATTCGTTAATGCTTCCTGCAAGGTGAAGCAGAAGCCTGCATCCCCAGCTGCACAGAAGTGTTTTAGGGCAGTGTCTCCCTTAAAACCCAAAAATAAAAAAACAGGTCATTCAACAGGCACATGGATTCGAGTACATGTTCAATGATCCCTCCTCCCTGGAGCCTTCCACATGCCCATCTTCCACATTCACAGAGCAATGCTTGGCCATTCTCAAGACCAGGAGACCATGATGCTCATCACCAGGAAGTCAATAAGGAACATGAAGAGAGCAGCATGGATTGCAGAAGGTGGCACATCAAGGATCTTCAGCTCTGCTGCTAGAACACAAGAGCTTAACTTCAGTATTGACTTTTTGCCAACTACCAAGTACGATAGCAGTGTCAAGCCCAATATGCAGATATGCAAGTAGTAGGTGACACCCCGCATCCATTCACAAAAGTGGGCAACATCTGCATCAGAACAAGGAAGTATCTTACCCTTACTCATAAAAATCATCAGAAACAAAATAAAATGGATGCAAGACTTCTCATTTCACTATTAGGTAGCAGTTGGAATTCCCTATTAAATAATACCTCCTCCAAAATAAAAAGTATCTCAGACATGTGTCAACTATTCAATGGATGACATTTTAAAAACTATGGACTTTACTTAATATTTATGTATGCTATATCCCTGCCTAAGGCTCTATGAGAAAGGAGCACATAGAATTGGATCTTTGAAAATCTCACATTTGCTGATAAATATTACTGCTGATCTCAGGCATGGCGAAGTGAAAAGTGGGACTTTGGATATTCCAAGAATGCTATGTTGTGGGATTGGTGTCCCTGATTCATACATAGCATATGGTTTCTATGAAATCCAGTGAGGGAGCAGGAGTAACGAAGCTGATTGCACAGATGACCTCAGGGAATAATGACAGATAGGCCAAATGAAAAATATGTTCCAGCTAACCATTGGTATTTGGGCTTCTGATCCCAGTCCTGTTTTTAAAAAAGGTGCAGACAGGCAGTGTTCATTAAAAACTGTCTACCATGTAAAAGTGGGTAATTTAAATGGCATCTAGTTACACATCTGATAGAATGGTCTGGCAACATATGAATTTCATTCTAACAACAACAACAACAACAAAACATAGAAAATGAGACATAAAGATAAAACCTTGTCTTCACCAGGATGCCTAAAAATAGGTTTTATTTGGCTCATGCAAATAAGTATCTTTCAATAGAATTTCTGATTTCTGAATGAATCCATTCAACTTCATACTGCACAGATCACAAGGTTTTCTTTACAGAATATTCTCTTCTTCTTCTTAAAGCCTCACATAGAAAATGTCTCACAGGACATAGGAGGGGAATGACCCAAAGGATGAGAGAATGGCTGGAACCGTTCTCAAATGTGCCCATGTAGCCTAAAGTTTGAAGGCATCTAATTGTACTCTAAAACAATTATGAACCTATTCGATCCATTATTAATAAATATCACCACTTTACCACTTGAACCAAATCACAGAAAATTGGAAACAGATGATCATTGGCTTTGATACCTTTACTTCTGTTTCATTACTCAGAGTCGATCAACTCTATACTTCAAGTGACACAGATTTATTACAGAATGCCTAAGATCCTAAGGATCTATTTTAGCTCAGCCCATGGTATTGCTTCATTATTTTATTATTTTGTAAGTAATAAAATATAACTTCATGTTGGATGATATATTCAAGCCATGAATATATCATCCAACATTGTTCTTCCCAAAATATTAGCCCAATTTCTGCGCGCGCTCACTTACTGTTCAGGAATTTTACTAATTGTTTGAAGGTTCTAGAGGACCTGTTAGACTCCTAATGGACAAACCATACAACATACTCCAGAGAACGGACGAGTGCCATAAGAAGAAAATAAGGTCAGCCTACAGCAATGGGCAGCTGCCTGCCCTCGGCTGGGAGGAGCCCTGGCCATGGCACCAGGGCTGCTGGGCAGCAGAAGCCTCCACAGCCCTGCAGGGAGCCTGGAGCACAGCTCTGCCTAACCATGCTCAGCCCTGGACAGATGCACATGAGTTCCCATCACAGGCTCGAGTGTGACAGTCCCAGGTGCATGCCTGTCATGCCAGCCACCAGGGAGGCTGAGGCAAGAGGAACGTTTGAGGTCAGCCTTGGCAACTTAGACCCCGAGGCAAAGGGGAAATACTTTTACAGGGGTCTCTGAGGGTGTAGCTCAGGTAGGTCACTTGCCTCACAGGCTCAAGGCCCTGGGTTCAATCCCCAGAACACACGTACACACAAAAAGTGAACTTGGAATATTGTTTAGAATGATGGATCAGGTACACACAAGGACTTCAATATGACCTCTCAGAGGAGCTCAATTTGAGATCAGACTGAACAAAAGACCACCTGGACCATTGACTCAGTGTCTGAAACCCTCTGTGAGCATGGGAAGCACTGCTGGCAAGACACCAGAGGGCCAAAGCACTTGTGCCCCCTGCAGGGGCGTCTCTTGTCTACCGCCAAAGACTGTTCCCCTCCTGGGGCAGCTGAGAGCAAGCTGGGCCTTGGAGCAAGGACTAGTGCTTTAGATATAGACTATGCAAGCAAGGGGCAATGTCTTTAATAAAACTAAAATTAAAAAGTCACATTGAAAAAATTTTAAAAAGAAGAAAATAAGGTGAAGTAGAGGAAGCCCATTTTCACAGGAAAAAATCCCCCAGTGAAAAGCATCAGAATAGATACCAAGAAAAATACCAACAAAAACAGTGTGCTCCCACTATGTATCTACTCAACCTGCAAAAGTTAGAAAGCTAGATAATACAATCCTGGCCACAGGTAGAGCTATGCAGAAGAGCCACCTGGCAGTGCTTAGTCAAAGAAGTAAACATGCACACTTTGACCTAGAAATTCCACCTGTGTGTAAACCAGGCTGTGCTTAAGCAGTTTCACAAGGGGACATGCACAGGGAAATTTATCCTCAGGTTCTTATAGAGTTGTCTGTGCTTACAGGGAGTTGATGGTTGTCAAGATGCCCACAGCTGCGAAAGTCAAAAGCTAAAAAAATAATAGATGCCAACCTGGATATATTAATAATCCCGTATCTATGATCACCTTCATAAGGTAGCTTCCCAACTTCTGTGTGGAAGTGAGTTTCTCCTTGGCCCTTACACTGTTGTGGAGACCACTAGGAGTTCAGCTTTGTGCAGGATCATCTGACCTGGACTTTTGGCAAGACCTGTACAGCCCTCAGACATGCTCAGATGCTACAGGACTTTTCAGACCAGTCCAGACAACAGTAGGCATCCATTCATTGTCTGCACTCTACAGATTCCTAGATGCACGACATTCATTACCATCAAATGCAGAATTTTCATCAAAAACTAATATATATATCATTCCAATCTGAATCAAGAAAATCGGAAATATCCCCAAATCCAAAGAGTGGATCCCCATTGTGATGCTACAAGTTGAAAATTCCACAGCTGACCTCATGGGATGGTTCACAGTCAAAAGACAGCTGCATGAAAAATATTACATGACCTTCCTGCTATGTGAAAAGTGGCATGTGAAGTACACATGCATGTCTTCCTCAGACATGGGTTCATTTGCAAGACACCTTGTGCAATTGAAAATACTCCAAAAGGGGAGAAATCAGAACCATGTCTCCAAAGTATTTCAGCATAGACCAACTCCATCTGTCTATCTATCTCTCAGTGAGTGTGTGTGCTCTTGTGTGTGTTTGTGTGTCTTTGTTTGTGTTTGTACCATCATAGCTGATACTTCATTGCCCCCATTGGAAAACTGACTCAGATAATGGCATCTGCCAAACTCCTAAAAACCAAAGTTCTTGCTGATAGAATGAAACATTCCTTCCTGTTGGTTTGGATGTGTCCTTTAGGAATCACTGCTACATTTAGTATACTCAAATCATCACAGTAGATCAGGTAACAAAAACATATATATTTTAAAATAATAATAATATATTAATGGAAACAACAAATACAGGATAGAGTAACAACTGTGTTACTAAACAAGGTCAAGGACAATGGCAAACTATAGATTCAAACTTTGAAGAAAATAGTAATCAATGTAAATATTCCTGGGCTGCCTCAGCCCCGCCCAGGCACACAGCAACAGAATGGTTTTGCAAGCATCCTCAGGAGGGCAGGAGCCTTCTTTGCAGGACGAGAGGGAGGTTGAGGCTCGATCCACCCATCATTCTTTTGGGAGAGGCTCCTTTTCCTCAGCACAAAGTTGGATTTTTTGTGAGGATTCTTGGCATAAAATACGTTGGCCTCTGTTGGAATCCTCAGCTCTGGGGAGAGAGGGGTGTACAAAAAGAAGGTGGCACTCAGGAGGTGCTCCCTAGGACACGCCAACATCTGAGAGCCTGTGCCAGAAAAGGCCAGAGCCACACACCTGAGAGCTCTCCAATTCAGCATCAATACCAACAAAGACAGCCTCCACAGTCCTCCCTGAGGAAGAACTAGGCAGAGCACTTCAACAGACCTAATGTCTGTTCCTACCGAAGGCTTTGGACTCCAGAATATCTCAGGTCCTCTTGCATCTGCCAAAGCACACCACTAGGGTTTGCATCTGAAATCTCCCACAAAAGGCTCCTGTGCCGAAGATTCAGTCCCCACATGAGCCATCTTCATAGGTGGGTTTGGAGGGAAGCATTGGATGGTGAGTGCTCTGATGTCAACATGAAATTCTCATTCAAGATGAATACACTACTGGGGGGTGGGAGGGACTGGAAGAAAGGTTGAGCATGGTTGGAGTAAGACCTAAACAGGGTTGTGCCCTGGGCAACAGTACCTTGTTCCTGTTGGCTCCACTGAATCCTCATTCTCCAAGGAGAGGTCCTCCCTCTCCATCTTTCTCTCTCTCCCTCTCTGCCAGCCTCGTTCTCTCTCTCCCAGTCTATGCCTTTGTGGCAAGGGCTGAGGAGCTCTCCACTGCCACACACTAGAGCTTTATGGACAGCCTCAGTGCACAACCAAAGAGAAAGCTATGAAACCCAGAGAAAAAAGGCCTAGGATTCCTCCTCTGAGTTATTTTCCTCAAGTATGGCCACAGTGAGGACAGGCTGACCAGCACGGATACCACGTTAGAGCCATGCTTCTGCGTTGGTGGAGCCCGCCTCCATGTGAACCAGGCTTCTGAGAATGGAGGCCACATTCCAAATACTGCCCTAC
Source organism: Urocitellus parryii (assembly GCF_045843805.1). Taxonomy (NCBI): domain Eukaryota; kingdom Metazoa; phylum Chordata; class Mammalia; order Rodentia; family Sciuridae; genus Urocitellus; species Urocitellus parryii. The sequence continues at coordinate 53,010,057 of NC_135548.1, read as the reverse complement.
TGAGAACAATGGTTCCAAAGACCAGCAAAGGGACTGCTTCCCTCCAACATGGTGTATGGCCCAGTGGTGCCATGACCCCGAGTGGGGGAATACAACAGCCGCTTCTCCTTCCTCTGAACATGTGTTTCCTGTCGCCCTCTCTAACCTAGAGCCTGTTCTCCATCCCTTCTGGGTTGGATGTGGAGATCTCTGCTATGAATTTCTTAGGCTACCAAGGCCCCAGACAGACTTCCTCTTCCATAGACTCTACTAACCTAACAGTAGGTTAAGATAGGAGACAAGTGATCCTAGAACTCATAGGGATGGTGGTCTTCAGGGTACATAGGCTGGGATAATGGCTGCTGTGGTGTTTGGCTCACAAAAACCAACCAACCAACCAACGAAAAAGCGCTGGCATTATTATCAGATGAGCTCTGTGGCTACGTGCTCAGGAAGCCCTCATCTGACTTTAGTTAGGGATCACAACCTGGCTATTGTGATCACTCCTTGCCTAGTGGACTCAGGTGCGTAAGACCATGGAATTTATGCAAAAACAGATGATTCAGGCTGTCTCCCAGGCTGTGTTTTCTTCCCAATTTCATCCTGTTACTGCTTGCTAGAATCCTGGCAATGCTCTACCCAGGCAGTGGTTTTTTGGTCACACAGAAGGCTTTCAATAGTACTGCTTCAGTCCACAAAATGCCAGTTCCCTCTTTAGCCCATGCATTCCCATGTTCCTTTGAAACCACTCCTATCCCAGACCATGAAAACATACTGCTCCTGGAGAGAGGCTTTCCTCCTCACTCCTCAAAGATGTCAGCTTTGGATGCCTGTTCATGTCCAGGGGAGGGCACCTGGTGGGGAGCCACAATATCCACCGGGGTATACCATTGGACCTCAAGACCTTCCACCAGCAGAAGTGCAGTTGGCTTTGTGCACGAACCCAACACACCTGTTGGAGTGTTCTTGGGGGTCAGAGACTACTCTTTGTTGCTAAGAGTTGACCTGAGTCCACATCCTGACCCTTGCTCTCTGCTATCTGATTGTCTCACTTACTCTGACGGCGAGAGATGATTTGGCCCAGCTCATAATCCTCTGGAGTCTCCTCAGTAAGGAAGTGTAGGTCGAGGGCGCTGCGGATGACGACAGGAGCCCTATCGTGGCAGGTCACCTGGAGTAGCATGGGAGACAGGCCTTCAGGAAATGGGCCTTGAAGTGACTACTCAAGGACAGTGGGCAGGGGCATTCTGGAGGCACCTCCACTCTAAATACAAGGGCAACATCCATGACCCTACTACCCGAGGCTGACCTCCTGCTCATCGTGTGGGCTCTTCCCACAGGTTACTAGCCCAATCCTTGTACATAGGACTTCCTGGGCCTGCCATTGCTCTTTGTGGAGCTGCACTCCTCTTGGAGTGAAAGGACCCCACTACCTGCATACAGATGCAATCTCATCCCACAAGTTGGGAAGAATGGGACAATAGCCTCCAAGATCCCAGGTCTGCCCGAGGATGCAGGCGGCATTGGGAATGGCCTAGGCACAAAACCTAGAGGCTTTGGTTTGGATTGCCAGGGCCAAAAACAGACCCAGGAACATGACCACACACAGGAGAGCTGAAAGATAGCCACGAGAGCTCCTGGCCTCCAGAGGCTCAGTGCTGGCTGGGATGTAGGAGGGCACCTCATCCGGCAAGGGTGGTCATTGGGTTACCTGGACATTTAGTGTGCTTGCTCCACATCCATATCGACTCTGCAGAGAGACTCTCTCAGCTCCTTGTTCAAGGAACATGGAGAACCTCACACTGCTGTCCTCCTCCATAGACGTCAGCATCCCATACAAGGGAACCTGCAACCTAGTTCCTGTCCTATTCTCATCTGTCACCCATACCTGTCCCTGCCCTTCTGGACTGCATGCTGCCACCTGACACACAGACTCCCTCAGACATGGCAGTGGACAAGCTGCTGCACTCGCTCATCTCAGCTCCAGCCCTTCACACTGACCTCTCCCTTCTTGATTCCCATCTATCCTCCTGATCATCCAGAAGCTCCAAATTCAAGAGGGCATGAGTAGTCCATGGTATTGGACCAGTGTCTGCTCCCCACCCAGGTGTAAGCACCACGGGACACCCCTGCTCCCAGGCTTACCAGAACACTCTTGGCCATCTCTGGACTTTGTGTTTCTAAGTGGACACGAATTAAGCAGGTGTCTCCCACCTGCTTGTGGGAAAGCGGCCTGGAGGACTTGCAGGTTGATTCTGAGAACTGTGGGGGATGGAACATCAGCAAACCCAGAAACAGAAAGCCACCCCAGACTGTCAGTTGGCTCTATGGGCTTCCAGCAAATATGTCCAGGTGCTGAGGCTTCTTATTTCCTCAGGTCGGAGTGGAATGGCAGCACATGCACAGCTTGAATAAGGTAGGTGTTTACCTCCTTTCCCTTGACCTGGGGGCATTTCCTCACCATGAAATATTGTATTCCCAGATTCATGGACAGCCACACGAGTGAGTGGTCAGAGACCTTGATTTCTGCAGAGCGAAGTGGAGAGAATTGTTAGGTGGCACTCAAGGATTATACCACAAAACACCCACAACCCCTGAGAGTCTCCGCCAGGCCCATCACACTTTGGTATTTTGGGGCCAAGGCCCACTTTCTCTTGGCTGTCAGTTATCCTGAGCCCACTGTGGATCATGTCTCCCCACTGTCTGATTGTCCTACTTACTCTCATCCTCAGACATCATATACAGCAGCTCAAAGTTGTCCACATCCTCATGCTGCAACAAATTTTGGTCCAAGGCCCTGCGGATGAGGCTTGTCACCGTCTCCTGAAAGGTCACCTGGATCAGGGTGGGACAAATGTCATCAGAGAATGGCTTTTAGAAGAGCTACCCAGAAGACTGTGGTCAAACATTCAGGAGAAATCTCAGCTACATATACAAGGGCACAATCTTGTTATCCTGCTACCTGAGTGTGTCCTCCATATACCACCTGGGTTCTTGCAATGTGCTACTAGAACAATCCTGGTACAAATATCTGCCTGTACCTGCCATCTCCCCTCCCCCTGGGGAGCCACATTCCACTCATGTCAAAGGACCAAACTGCCTATGCACAGACACACTCTCATCTCACTGAGATGAGAGCAATGGGCCAGGGATCTGCGCACCAAGTGTGATCTGGGATGCAGGCTGCCTTTGTGGGTGGAAGAGGCAGATGCACTGAAAATTTGGGTCCTGACTGCCACGACACAAAACAGACTCAGATACAAGAGTGTGCACTTGAGTGCTTCATGATAGCTTTGAGAGGCCCTGGCCTCTGGAAGCTCGGTGCGGGTCTGGTTGTCATGATGTACTTGACTCAGCACTGGCAGTCACTGAACATGTCTCCTCTGCAGCTGGACACCTGCAGCATTAGCGTGTCTACTGCACATCCATAGAAATTCTGCCAAGAACCCCTTTAGCTCCGTATTTACATACATGCAAAGCCTAACATTCCGAAGCTTTGGCATGACCCCACAGGTGATCCCGACCCCAAATTCCTACACCTAGTCATGCTAAGGAGGTTCTCTTCCCTGCCACCAGGAACACATCCCCTCCTACACATGTGACAAGTCACTGCCACCTCCTCTGCTCCAACTTCACTCATTGAGAATACCAAGTTCTAGGCACTGTAGCCTGCACCCTGGACATATCTCTGCCTTCATCTGTCCACAGCACTTCCGTCTGCACTTCTGGCCTGCAAAACCCACAATACACAGGCCCACTCACCACTGAAGCTGGGCATGCTGATGCTCTCCCTCCTCAGGTCAAGCCCTTAAGACGGACCTCTCTCTTCTTTATTTCCCACCATAGCCCTGGGGTTGGCTGTGTCTCCTGCCTTCCACTGTGTGGACACCCAGGAGGCAGCCCTGCTGTCGGGCTTACCGGGATGCGCTTTGTCTCCCTCAGGCTCTGTCCCTCTAGGAGGACGTGAACAACGCGGCTGTCTTCCACCTGCTCGCTGGAGTGAAGCAGTGAGGAGCTGCTACTCACAGCTGCTGGGGTCCTGGATGCCACTGCCACAGAAGGTTCCAAGAACTGTGGGGGATGACAACATCAGCAAAGCCCAGCAACTGCACCCCACCCAGCCTGGCAGTTGGCTCTGTGGGCATTCTACAACATCCATCCAGAACCTGAGGTTCTTGTCCCCTTGGAGGATGTGGAGTGGCACCAGGAGTAAAGACTGAAGAAGGTGGCTGTTTTGGGAACAAGAGATCCAGCACCTGCTGCTTGGGGATGAAATCCCAGGAGATTAACCCCATGTTGCTGCTGAAATGTAGGTTCCTCCCACAAATGACAGGCAGGAGCTCATTCCTAAGCTGGTCCTGCCTGTAAGGTTCAAGGCTCTGAACCCTGAAGGGCTCCTCCGTGTTCTGATCATTTTCACCCTGGGTTGGGACCAAGAATGGTGGGTTCAAAATGGAAATGGTGACAAACAGAAAAATGACTTGTGCCAATACACTAGAGTCAAAGCACAATGGGACAGTTCCCATCAGTACAAACACACACACACACACACACACACACACACACACACACACACACACAGAGTCAGAATAGGAGTCCTGGGCCATTCATCAGGGATCAGACTAGAGGGCCTGCTGGGCTCACCTGCCCTGTGCTACTCACTGTTACTCTTGAGCTCCTCTGCGACAATCGCCAGAGGCTCTGGCGTCTAAGATGAAGCCTCACCCAGTGTATCCACAAAAGGGCTAGTTGGCCCCCCTGAGATTCCTGGGAGCCTGAGGCTCGGCATTGTCTGCAACCACAGGAGAACATCCTTCTCCCTCCAGTGGCTCCAACCAAGTGAGCTCGGATGGCTTGGTCAGTGAAGTGGGTGCCTGGATACCAGGGTTCCATGTTCTGTTTGATCCATTGTCAAGGCAATGATGTCATTTCCTGTGCCCATACCTGAGCCTCTTTTCACATAAGACCACTTTCAACAGCCCTATGGGCTGCCGATTTCTCCTCCATGCCTACCCATCTCAGGTGCGCAGGTGTTCACCAACAACTACCCAAACATCCCCACCAGCATCTGCCCTGCTTGGTGCCACTAGAGTTCCAGCTTGGAGCCTTCAAAAATGCATTCACAACCAGTCCTTCCCTCTCAGCAGCTTTTGGACCCTGGTCCCATCATTGTGCAACTCATGGTGTGCCCAGTCTTTTCTGGAAAGTAGGGTAGCATCTAATCTCTAGGGTTTATTGTGTCTATTGGCCCATAACACCCTCTGTTCTCTCTGAAACCAGAGATGGGACTCACAGGTGGCTAAAGCACAAATGTAGAGATGGGATAATCACAAGAAAGGGAGAGACAAAGAATGCACCCTAACTCAATCAGGCCTGTGTCCCACACAGGGACATGGCCAATGTCCGTCCCATCGTGGCTGCAGTTCCCTCTCTACACCATGGCAAGATGGAGGGGACTGAGATGCAGAGGCTGCTCCCCTCTGCCATACAACTTCCCAAGGCTTCTCCTAAGATTTCAAAAGGGCCAAGTGTGTCTAGTGTTGGGGTCTCACAGAGACTCCGAGGTACCACAGCATCCTGCTGCCCAGAACCGGTTCACCCCTCACCTCAAGGGGGCTCAGCCTCTGGATTCATGGGAATTGAAGTGGGTACAGGTGATGGGATATCACCTCCAAGACTGAGTTATGCCAAGTCCATGACCCCTGTCTGCATCCCTGTCTCCAGCACCACTCCCCCCTCTCTCTTTCCTCCTCAGAGCAAACAAATCCATTTAGCAAGTGTGTCCTGTGATAAAGACATGACGGTCACCCATCCTCTCATTACAGAAACACTGAGGCTCAGCCAACATGGATCCTACAGGGAACACAGGCATAAACTCAGACTCCGATCCTCCCAGCCGAGCCTCAGTGGAGCCTGGACTCCCAGCCTCCTGAGTCAAGGAAACAGAGGTTCCTAGCCGAGCCACCTTGGATGCAGCCGCACACAAACTGAACTCATCAATGCCCCTTGCTCTCAGTTGTGAGTAAGAGGGGAAGTGGTGTTTCACAACCCTGGACATCAAGTGCAGTCTCCAGGCTTTGGGGTGTGCCCTGGCCTCTGTCTATCTGCCCAGGCTCTCCAACCCACACTGGCCTCTTACCAACCTCCTCCTAGGGCCAAACTCAATCCTGCCTCTCAATTTCTGCTGCCTTCCCCAACACACTGCTCCCCAAAATGAGCAGGGCTGGCTCTCGGTTATCATGCTGGTGCCAGCAGCAATGCCACCCCACTGACATAATTCTGAGTCCCAACCTAGGCACTCCAGCTGTCTTTGCCACACCTGGCCTGTTTGGGCTCTGGCTCTTGCTCTTTTCTTTCATGTGCATGTGTTTTGAGGTTTTGAGTTTCTCCCACTGCAGAACTGCAGCTGTGGCAGGGTAGAGCTCATGAGGGTGACATTCTGAGCCACATCCAATCCCATCAGGACTGTTCACTGGGGTGACTGCTGGAACACAGTGATGAGTGAACACATGGGAGGTGGTTGGACCCACCTTGCCTCTGAGTGGCTTCCTTTCAGGACAGGAATGTAGGCATGGGAGCCCCTGGCGTGGGATGCTTTGCACAAGGCGTGACCATGGGCTCTCTTTCCTGGCAAAAATGGCTCCACTCAGCATGGAGAGCACTGTCATTCCTGGTGGCTAACAACAGCCCTGGACCCCAGAAAGGAACCCACACTCAAGATTAACGTCTGAGTGTGCGTGTCCTCGAGGAAATGAGGTCTCCTGATCCCAGGTGCAAAGGGGTAAGTCCTCTAACTCCAGGGGCCATGAAGGGACATCTGAGTTTCCCTCGTCCTTCTTTCCCTCTCTAACTAACCACAGTTAGGACCCTGGCCTCATTCCCCAGTGAGGATCATTAGGCTCCATAAAGGACAGTCTCTAAGATGCTCAGTGGACCAACACCCTCTGCACAACCCATAACCCTATTCACCCAAGAGGCAAGAGGATTTCTATTCAGGAAAACCAGGAAAGGGAGAGCCTTTCTCAAGGACACAAGGACATTAGTGAGTGAGGGAGTGATTAATGGATGGAGAACTATTTCCAACACCAACTTCCAGGAGCATATATGGCCCCCTGGAGAATTCTGCAGTGTGTTGGTGATTAAGGAGAACGTGTGAATTCAGGGGTCACTAGGTCCTCTCAGCCATAAGGAGGGAAACTGCCATAAAGGAACTAGGACAAGGGTGCGAGGAATGCTCACTGGTGGGAGATCGGAAGGAAGGAAAGTGTACTCATTAGAAAAGTGTCGCCTGAAAATTCTTAGCCAGCCAAAAGCCGTGCGAACTTGTGTGGGAAAAGAGTCTTTGCACAGTGATGAAGCTAAGAGCTCACATGATGGAACACAGCATCAACTGGGACCAAATCCAATATCTGATATTCTTGTAGGAAGAGGAGAGTCTGGACCCAGATACCAGGGAGACTGGGGGATACCGGATATGTGAGGTTGGAGCCAGGGCGGGATGCCCATATGGGAACCACAGATCGTGGGCAGCAATAGGAGAGTGGGCAAGGGCTGGGAGAGTTGGGGAGACAGTCCCCTTGAAACCTGGGAGGGGTTATGGCACTGGGACAGCCCAACACCTACTGTGTTGAGCCTCTGGAGCTCAACGGAAGACACTTCCTCTGTTGTCGGCCACCCAGTTAACAGAGTTTGGTTGCAGCAGCCTAGGACCCAGCTGAAGGTCTGAGCATGTTGGCCATGCAGGTTGGATCTGGACCACAGACACCCTCATCAGAGATTGTAGGGTCTCAGCCCTGAGGCAAGACAGGCACTAAGTCAGGCCAGGTGGGGAAACGGATAGGCACACACTCTGGGGGCTGGTGCCTGTGTTACTGGGAGCACTTCTGATCGCAATTCCCTGATCTGCTGCCAACACAGGCTACAGAGGAGGGTACAGAAACACAGACCACGGATCTGCCCCACTCAGTGGGCCCAGGCCAACACCACACCCAGCAGCCTCGTGCCATACCCAATGAGTCTCGAAGCGGCCCCCTCTTCCCATCCTGAGAGCTCTTCCCTTCCTCATGTGCCAATAGCTCCCTACTGTCACTGGCAATATCTACTCTGTGAGATGTCAACATCCGTGGGTACTGTTCTCTCATCCCAGGACAGTGTGGTCCCACACACCCTGGTGAAATGGGCCACCTGGAGGCTGGACCTGGAGGTTGTTGAGGCTGAATGGCAGCGGTGGTCCTCTGGCACTTAATATTATTTAAGTTAAAAAAAAAAAAAAAAACAAAAACAAAAAACGGGTCTTGGTGCTCAAAAATGTTTGATTTGCATATTCTCATCCCCTAACCCCAATATTTTCATTATTTCCTCACATATGAAATCTTACTAGCATAAAGGTAATTTCGTATTAAACAAAGTGGATTGAAATAACATTGGTAAAAATAATCAATCACCATACTTTCAATTTTTGTTCTGCTTTCCTATTAGAAACCACTTGGATACAAGAGAACAGAGGACAGACTCATGGAAATGCTTGAAATGACAAGAAGCTCCCACTCAAGCTCAGCATTCAGTCCTGGACAGGGTAAGACCAGGCCACTTTGACATCTGTGCCAAAGAGTCTACCAGACAGAATCCTCTGACTGATCCCTGACTGAGCCATAGGAACTGGCTAGAAAAGCCTTCACATCCTCAATACATTCTTCACGTCAGAATACTTGACAACCATTGATATCCATCTCTCGTTAACTTGCTCCCCAGCCAACCATTCTTCAACAAATTCAAAGGAGTAACTCATGCAACCACACAAAAAGGGGTGTTCACTACACACATCCATGTGCGAAAAAGACAACTGGTATTTCTTGTTTGGGCTATTTCAAATGAAATCCCTTCTGCATGACCTCCACAAACCAAAGGAAAATATTTGTGAAATTCCCACGTAGAAGACAAGATACACTTGCCAAGGAGGCAGTGGCAAGAATTTTGACACTCCAAATGTAGAGTGTGTGTTTAGGAAGCAGTCACAGTTTCCATGAGAGAGTCCCATGGAATCAATTAGGAAGATCCATGCTCTAGCCCTACCATGCAAGTGATGTGACTTGAAAGAGTCACTTAGTCTTAGTAACCATCATCACTAACAAGTAAGTCAATGAATAAAGGTCCTCAGGTGCCAAGCTACAAAATGTGGGATGAGCATGGATGAGGATGGGTGGGAGAAGTCTCCAACTCTAACACAATTAGGGAAGGATGTGCTGACCTCAAGTGGCTGGGGGGCTGGGATCCTGCCACAGAGGGGGATTCCAAACCTCACATCCCCTGACCCAGGCCAGAAGACCAGGTAGAGTCCAAGGACCCTGGGGTGGCCCAATGGCAATAAAGGTCAAAAGGAACTAGGGATCTGCCTGGTCCCTCAATCCCCTACTCTGAGCAGGGCTGCATGACGAGGCCAGAGGCCATCCACAGCAATCTGCCTTTACAGGAAAACAGGGACTGCAGGCTGCCTCTGGCTCACTGAATCAGGGTGGTGTTTTCATAAAGCAAGACCACTTCCTCACATTTGACCAGCAGCTCATGTGTTGACAGCACAATGACTGACTTGACTCAGGCCCTGATGAATGAAATAGAAAATTCATAGCAAACCCATCTTTAGCTCTTCCACATCATCAGGGGCTCTGATTCAATTCCGTCCAGAAAGGTGTCTGAAATGATTTCTAAACATGCTGGGGACTCACCTCTCTGTGGAACTTTTCAGGAAAAAGGGGATCAAATCTCATGAAGCAACTCTTCTCTCTTCTAGCCCATGGGCAATGCAAGGAACCTGCATGATACCAGAGGCTCACTTCTCTCTTCTCATGTCTTCTGGAAAGGATTCGTTAATGCTTCCTGCAAGGTGAAGCAGAAGCCTGCATCCCCAGCTGCACAGAAGTGTTTTAGGGCAGTGTCTCCCTTAAAACCCAAAAATAAAAAAAACAGGTCATTCAACAGGCACATGGATTCGAGTACATGTTCAATGATCCCTCCTCCCTGGAGCCTTCCACATGCCCATCTTCCACATTCACAGAGCAATGCTTGGCCATTCTCAAGACCAAGAGACCATGATGCTCATCACCAGGAAGTCAATAAGGAACATGAAGAGAGCAGCATGGATTGCAGAAGGTGGCACATCAAGGATCTTCAGCTCTGCTGCTAGAACACAAGAGCTTAACTTCAGTATTGACTTTTTGCCAACTACCAAGTACGATAGCAGTGTCAAGCCCAATATGCAGATATGCAAGTAGTAGGTGACACCCCGCATCCATTCACAAAAGTGGGCAACATCTGCATCAGAACAAGGAAGTATCTTACCCTTACTCATAAAAATCATCAGAAACAAAATAAAATGGATGCAAGACTTCTCATTTCACTATTAGGTAGCTGTTGGAATTCCCTATTAAATAATACCTCCTCCAAAATAAAAAGTATCTCAGACATGTGTCAACTATTCAATGGATGACATTTTAAAAACTATGGACTTTACTTAATATTTATGTATGCTATATCCCTGCCTAAGGCTCTATGAGAAAGGAGCACATAGAATTGGATCTTTGAAAATCTCACATTTGCTGATAAATATTACTGCTGATCTCAGGCATGGCGAAGTGAAAAGTGGGACTTTGGATATTCCAAGAATGCTATGTTGTGGGATTGGTGTCCCTGATTCATACATAGCATATGGTTTCTATGAAATCCAGTGAGGGAGCAGGAGTAACGAAGCTGATTGCACAGATGACCTCAGGGAATACTGACAGATAGGCCAAATGAAAAATATGCTCCAGCTAACCATTGGTATTTGGGCTTCTGATCCCAGTCCTGTTTTTAAAAAAGGTGCAGACAGGCAGTGTTCATTAAAAACTGTCTACCATGTAAAAGTGGGTAATTTAAATGGCATCTAGTTACACATCTGATAGAATGGTCGGGCAACATATGAATTTCATTCTAACAACAACAACAACAACAAAACATAGAAAATGAGACATAAAGATAAAACCTTGTCTTCACCAGGATGCCTAAAAATAGGTTTTATTTGGCTCATGCAAATAAATATCTTTCAATAGAATTTCTGATTTCTGAATGAATCCATTCAACTTCATGCTGCACAGATCACAAGGTTTTCTTTACAGAATATTCTCTTCTTCTTCTTAAAGCCTCACATAGAAAATGTCTCACAGGACATAGGAGGGCTAAAGTTTGAAGGCATCTAATTGTACTCTAAAACAATTATGAACCTATTCGATCCATTATTAATAAATATCACCACTTTACCACTTGAACCAAATCACAGAAAATTGGAAACAGATGATCATTGGCTTTGATACCTTTACTTCTGTTTCATTACTCAGAGTCGATCAACTCTATACTTCAAGTGACACAGATTTATTACAGAATGCCTAAGATCCTAAGGATCTATTTTAGCTCAGCCCATGGTATTGCTTCATTATTTTATTATTTTGTAAGTAATAAAATATAACTTCATGTTGGATGATATATTCAAGCCATGAATATATCATCCAACATTGTTCTTCCCAAAATATTAGCCCAATTTCTGCGCGCGCTCACTTACTGTTCAGGAATTTTACTAATTGTTTGAAGGTTCTAGAGGACCTGTTAGACTCCTAATGGACAAACCATACAACATACTCCAGAGAACGGACGAGTGCCATAAGAAGAAAATAAGGTCAGCCTACAGCAATGGGCAGCTGCCTGCCCTCGGCTGGGAGGAGCCCTGGCCATGGCACCAGGGCTGCTGGGCAGCAGAAGCCTCCACAGCCCTGCAGGGAGCCTGGAGCACAGCTCTGCCTAACCATGCTCAGCCCTGGACAGATGCACATGAGTTCCCATCACAGGCTCGAGTGTGACAGTCCCAGGTGCATGCCTGTCATGCCAGCCACCAGGGAGGCTGAGGCAAGAGGAACGTTTGAGGTCAGCCTTGGCAACTTAGACCCCGAGGCAAAGGGGAAATACTTTTACAGGGGTCTCTGAGGGTGTAGCTCAGGTAGGTCACTTGCCTCACAGGCTCAAGGCCCTGGGTTCAATCCCCAGAACCCACGTACACACAAAAAGTGAACTTGGAATATTGTTTAAAATGATGGGTCAGGTACACACAAGGACTTCAATATGACCTCTCAGAGGAGCTCAATTTGAGATCAGACTGAACAAAAGACCACCTGGACCATTGACTCAGTGTCTGAAACCCTCTGTGAGCATGGGAAGCACTGCTGGCAAGACACCAGAGGGCCAAAGCACTTGTGCCCCCTGCAGGGGTGTCTCTTGTCTACCGCCAAAGACTGTTCCCCTCCTGGGGCAGCTGAGAGCAAGCTGGGCCTTGGAGCAAGGACTAGTGCTTTAGATATAGACTATGCAAGCAAGGGGCAATGTCCTTAATAAAACTAAAATTAAAAAGTCACATTGAAAAAATTTTAAAAAGAAGAAAATAAGGTGAAGTAGAGGAAGCCCATTTTCACAGGAAAAAATCCCCCAGTGAAAAGCATCAGAATAGATACCAAGAAAAATACCAACAAAAACAGTGTGCTCCCACTATGTATCTACTCAACCTGCAAAAGTTAGAAAGCTAGATAATACAATCCTGGCCACAGGTAGAGCTATGCAGAAGAGCCACCTGGCAGTGCTTAGTCAAAGAAGTAAACATGCACAGTTTGACCTAGAAATTCCACCTGTGTGTAAACCAGGCGGTGCTTAAGCAGTTTCACAAGGGGACATGCACAGGGAAATTTATCCTCAGGTTCTTATAGAGTTGTCTGTGCTTACAGGGAGTTGATGGTTGTCAAGATGCCCACAGCTGCGAAAGTCAAAAGCTAAAAAAATAATAGATGCCAACCTGGATATATTAATAATCCCGTATCTATGATCACCTTCATAAGGTAGCTTCCCAACTTCTGTGTGGAAGTGTGTTTCTCCTTGGCCCTTACACTGTTGTGGAGACCACTAGGAGTTCAGCTTTGTGCAGGATCATCTGACCTGGACTTTTGGCAAGACCTGTACAGCCCTCACACATGCTCAGATGCTACAGGACTTTTCAGACCAGTCCAGACAACAGTAGGCATCCATTCATTGTCTGCACTCTACAGATTCCTAGATGCACGACATTCATTACCATCAAATGCAGAATTTTCATCAAAAACTAATATATATATCATTCCAATCTGAATCAAGAAAATCGGAAATATCCCCAAATCCAAAGAGTGGATCCCCATTGTGATGCTACAAGTTGAAAATTCCACAGCTGACCTCATGGGATGGTTCACAGTCAAAAGACAGCTGCATGAAAAATATTACATGACCTTCCTGCTATGTGAAAAGTGGCATGTGAAGTACACATGCATGTCTTCCTCAGACATGGGTTCATTTGCAAGACACCTTGTGCAATTGAAAATACTCCAAAAGGGGAGAAATCAGAACCATGTCTCCAAAGTATTTCAGCAGAGACCAACTCCATCTGTCTATCTATCTCTCAGTGAGTGTGTGTGCTCTTGTGTGTGTTTGTGTGTCTTTGTTTGTGTTTGTACCATCACAGCTGATACTTCATTGCCCCCATTGGAAAACTGACTCAGATAATGCCATCTGCCAAACTCCTAAAAACCAAAGTTCTTGCTGATAGAATGAAACATTCCTTCCTGTTGGTTTGGATGTGTCCTTTAGGAATCACTGCTACATTTAGTATACTCAAATCATCACAGTAGATCAGGTAACAAAAACATATATATTTTAAAATAATAATAATATATTAATGGAAACAACAAATACAGGATAGAGTAACAACTGTGTTACTAAACAAGGTCAAGGACAATGGCAAACTATAGATTCAAACTTTGAAGAAAATAGTAATCAATGTAAATATTCCTGGGCTGCCTCAGCCCCGCCCAGGCACACAGCAACAGAATGGTTTTGCAAGCATCCTCAGGAGGGCAGGAGCCTTCTTTGCAGGACGAGAGGGAGGTTGAGGCTCGATCCATCCATCATTCTTTTGGGAGAGGCTCCTTTTCCTCAGCACAAAGTTCGATTTTTTGTGAGGATTCTTGGCATAAAATACGTTGGCCTCTGCTGGAATCCTCAGCTCTGGGGAGAGAGGGGTGTACAAAAAGAAGGTGGCACTCAGGAGGTGCTCCCTAGGACACGCCAACATCTGAGAGCCTGTGCCAGAAAAGGCCAGAGCCACACACCTGAGAGCTCTCCAATTCAGCACCAATACCAACAAAGACAGCCTCCACAGTCCTCCCTGAGGAAGAACTAGGCAGAGCACTTCAACAGACCTAATGTCTGTTCCTACCGAAGGCTTTGGACTCCAGAATATCTCAGGTCCTCTTGCATCTGCCAAAGCACACCACTAGGGTTTGCATCTGAAATCTCCCACAAAAGGCTCCTGTGCCGAAGATTCAGTCCCCACATGAGCCATCTTCATAGGTGGGTTTGGAGGGAAGCATTGGATGGTGAGTGCTCTGATGTCAACATGAAATTCTCATTCAAGATGAATACACTACTGGGGAGTGGGAGGGACTGGAAGAAAGGTTGAGCATGGTTGGAGTAAGACCTAAACAGGGTTGTGCCCTGGGCAACAGTACCTTGTTCCTGTTGGCTCCACTGAATCCTCATTCTCCAAGGAGAGGTCCTCCCTCTCCATCTTTCTCTCTCTCCCTCTCTGCCAGCCTCGTTCTCTCTCTCCCAGTCTATGCCTTTGTGGCAAGGGCTGAGGAGCTCTCCACTGCCACACACTAGAGCTTTATGGACAGCCTCAGTGCACAACCAAAGAGAAAGCTATGAAACCCAGAGAAAAAAGGCCTAGGATTCCTCCTCTGAGTTATTTTCCTCAAGTATGGCCACAGTGAGGACAGGCTGACCAGCGCGGATACCACGTTAGAGCCATGCTTCTGCGTTGGTGGAGCCCGCCTCCATGTGAACCAGGCTTCTGAGAATGGAGGCCACATTCCAAATACTGCCCTACTGAGAACAATGGTTCCAAAGACCAGCAAAGGGACTGCTTCCCTCCAACATGGTGTATGGCCCAGTGGTGCCATGACCCCGAGTGGGGGAATACAACAGCCGCTTCTCCTTCCTCTGAACATGTGTTTCCTGTCGCCCTCCTCTAACCTAGAGCCTGTTCTCCATCCCTTCTGGGTTGGATGTGGAGATCTCTGCTATGAATTTCTTAGGCTACCAAGGCCCCAGACAGACTTCCTCTTCCATAGACTCTACTAACCTAACAGTAGGTTAAGATAGGAGACAAGTGATCCTAGAACTCATAGGGATGGTGGTCTTCAGGGTACATAGGCTGGGATAATGGCTGCTGTGGTGTTTGGCTCACAAAAACCAACCAACCAACCAACGAAAAAGCGCTGGCATTATTATCAGATGAGCTCTGTGGCTACGTGCTCAGGAAGCCCTCATCTGACTTTAGTTAGGGATCACAACCTGGCTATTGTGATCACTCCTTGCCTAGTGGACTCAGGTGCGTAAGACCATGGAATTTATGCAAAAACAGATGATTCAGGCTGTCTCCCAGGCTGTGTTTTCTTCCCAATTTCATCCTGTTACTGCTTGCTAGAATCCTGGCAATGCTCTGCCCAGGCAGTGGTTTTTTGGTCACACAGAAGGCTTTCAATAGTACTGCTTCAGTCCACAAAATGCCAGTTCCCTCTTTAGCCCATGCATTCCCATGTTCCTTTGAAACCACTCCTATCCCAGACCATGAAAACATACTGCTCCTGGAGAGAGGCTTTCCTCCTCACTCCTCAAAGATGTCAGCTTTGGATGCCTGTTCATGTCCAGGGGAGGGCACCTGGTGGGGAGCCGCAATATCCACCGGGGTATACCATTGGACCTCAAGACCTTCCACCAGCAGAAGTGCAGTTGGCTTTGTGCACGAACCCAACACACCTGTTGGAGTGTTCTTGGGGGTCAGAGACTACTCTTTGTTGCTACGAGTTGACCTGAGTCCACATCCTGACCCTTGCTCTCTGCTATCAGATTGTCTCACTTACTCTGACGGCGAGAGATGATTTGGCCCAGCTCATAATCCTCTGGATTCTCCTCAGTAAGGAAGTGTAGGTCGAGGGCGCTGCGGATGACGACAAGAGCCCTATCGTGGCAGGTCACCTGGAGCAGCATGGGAGACAGGCCTTCAGGAAATGGGCCTTGAAGTGACTACTCAAGGACAGTGGGCAGGGGCATTCTGGAGGCACCTCCACTCTAAATACAAGGGCAACATCCATGACCCTACTACCCGAGGCTGACCTCCTGCTCATCGTGTGGGCTCTTCCCACAGGCTACTAGCCCAATCCTTGTACATAGGACTTCCTGGGCCTGCCATTGCTCTTTGTGGAGCTGCACTCCTCTCGGAGTGAAAGGACCCCACTACCTGCATACAGATGCAATCTCATCCCACAAGTTGGGAGGAATGGGACAATAGCCTCCAAGATCCCAGGTCTGCCCGAGGATGCAGGCGGCATTGGGAATGGCCTAGGCACAAAACCTAGAGGCTTTGGTCTGGATTGCCAGGGCCAAAAACAGACCCAGGAACATGACCACACACAGGAGAGCTGAAAGATAGCCACGAGAGCTCCTGGCCTCCAGAGGCTCAGTGCTGGCTGGGATGTAGGAGGCCACCTCATCCGGCAAGGGTGGTCATTGGGTTACCTGGACATTTAGTGTGCTTGCTCCACATCCATATCGACTCTGCAGAGAGACTCTCTCAGCTCCTTGTTCAAGGAACATGGAGAACCTCACACTGCTGTCCTCCTCCATAGACGTCAGCATCCCATACAAGGGAACCTGCAACCTACTTCCTGTCCTATTCTCATCTGTCACCCATACCTGTCCCTGCCCTTCTGGACTGCATGCTGCCACCTGACACACAGACTCCCTCAGACATGGCAGTGGACAAGCTGCTGCACTCGCTCATCTCAGCTCCAGCCCTTCACACTGACCTCTCCCTTCTTGATTCCCATCTATCCTCCTGATCATCCAGAAGCTCCAAATTCAAGAGGGCATGAGTAGTCCATGGTATTGGACCAGTGTCTGCTCCCCACCCAGGTGTAAGCACCACGGGACACCCCTGCTCCCAGGCTTACCAGAACACTCTTGGCCATCTCTGGACTTTGTGTTTCTAAGTGGGCACGAATTAAGCAGGTGTCTCCCACCTGCTTGTGGGAAAGCGGCCTGGAGGACTTGCAGGTTGATTCTGAGAACTGTGGGGGATGGAACATCAGCAAACCCAGAAACAGAAAGCCACCCCAGACTGTCAGTTGGCTCTATGGGCTTCCAGCAAATATGTCCAGGTGCTGAGGCTTCTTATTTCCTCAGGTCGGAGTGGAATGGCAGCACATGCACAGCTTGAATAAGGTAGGTGTTTACCTCCTTTCCCTTGACCTGGGGGCGTTTCCTCACGATGAAATATTGTATTCCCAGATTCATGGACAGACACACGAGTGAGTGGTCAGAGACCTTGATTTCTGCAGAGCGAAGTGGAGAGAATTGTTAGGTGGCACTCAAGGATTATACCACAAAACACCCACAACCCCTGAGAGTCTCCGCCAGGCCCATCACACTTTGGTATTTTGGGGCCAAGGCCCACTTTCTCTTGGCTGTCAGTTATCCTGAGCCCACTGTGGATCATGTCTCCCCACTGTCTGATTGTCCTACTTACTCTCATCCTCAGACATCATATACAGCAGCTCAAAGTTGTCCACATCCTCATGCTGCAACAAATTTTGGTCCAAGGCCCTGCGGATGAGGCTTGTCACCGTCTCCTGAAAGGTCACCTGGATCAGGGTGGGACAAATGTCATCAGAGAATGGCTTTTAGAAGAGCTACCCAGAAGACTGTGGTCAAACATTCAGGAGAAATCTCAGCTACATATACAAGGGCACAATCTTGTTATCCTGCTACCTGAGTGTGTCCTCCATATACCACCTGGGTTCTTGCAATGTGCTACTAGAACAATCCTGGTACAAATATCTGCCTGTACCTGCCATCTCCCCTTCCCCTGGGGAGCCACATTCCACTCATGTCAAAGGACCAAACTGCCTATGCACAGACACACTCTCATCTCACTGAGATGAGAGCAATGGGCCAGGGATCTGCGCACCAAGTGTGATCTGGGATGCAGGCTGCCTTTGTGGGTGCAAGAGGCAGATGCACTGAAAATTTGGGTCCTGACTGCCACGACACAAAACAGACTCAGATACAAGAGTGTGCACTTGAGTGCTTCATGATAGCTTTGAGAGGCCCTGGCCTCTGGAAGCTCGGTGCGGGTCTGGTTGTAATGATGTACTTGACTCAGCACTGGCAGTCACTGAACATGTCTCCTCTGCAGCTGGACACCTGCAGCATTAGCGTGTCTACTGCACATCCATAGAAATTCTGCCAAGAACCCCTTTAGCTCCGTATTTACATACATGCAAAGCCTAACATTCCGAAGCTTTGGCATGACCCCCCAGGTGATCCCGACCCCAAATTCCTACACCTAGTCATGCTAAGGAGGTTCTCTTCCCTGCCACCAGGAACACATCCCCTCCTACACATGTGACAAGTCACTGCCACCTCCTCTGCTCCAACTTCACTCATTGAGAATACCAAGTTCTAGGCACTGCAGCCTGCACCCTGGACATATCTCTGCCTTCATCTGTCCACAGCACTTCCGTCTGCACTTCTGGCCTGCAAAACCCACAATACACAGGCCCACTCACCACTGAAGCTGGGCATGCTGATGCTCTCCCTCCTCAGGTCAAGCCCTTAAGACGGACCTCTCTCTTCTTTATTTCCCACCATAGCCCTGGGGTTGGCTGTGTCTCCTGCCTTCCACGGTGTGGACACCCAGGAGGCAGCCCTGCTGTCGGGCTTATCGGGATGCGCTTTGTCTCCCTCAGGCTCTGTCCCTCTAGGAGGACGTGAACAACGTGGCTGTCTTCCACCTGCTCGCTGGAGTGAAGCAGTGAGGAGCTGCTACTCACAGCTGCTGGGGTCCTGGATGCCACTGCCACAGAAGGTTCCAAGAACTGTGGGGGATGACAACATCAGCAAAGCCCAGCAACTGCACCCCACCCAGCCTGGCAGTTGGCTCTGTGGGCATTCTACAACATCCATCCAGAACCTGAGGTTCTTGTCCCCTTGGAGGATGTGGAGTGGCACCAGGAGTAACGACTGAAGAAGGTGGCTGTTTTGGGAACAAGAGATCCAGCACCTGCTGGGTGGGGATGAAATCCCAGGAGATTAACCCCATGTTGCTGCTGAAATGTAGGTTCCTCCCACAAATGACAGGCAGGAGCTCATTCCTAAGCTGGTCCTGCCTGTAAGGTTCAAGGCTCTGAACCCTGAAGGGCTCCTCCGTGCTCTGATCATTTTCACCCTGGGTTGGGACCAAGAATGGTGGGTTCAAAATGGAAATGGTGACAAACAGAAAAATGACTTGTGCCAATACACTAGAGTCAAAGCACAATGGGACAGTTCCCATCAGTACAAACACACACACACACACACACACACACACACACACACACACACAGAGTCAGAATAGGAGTCCTGGGCCATTCATCAGGGATCAGACTAGAGGGCCTGCTGGGCTCACCTGCCCTGTGCTACTCACTGTTACTCTTGAGCTCCTCTGCGACAATCACCAGAGGCTCTGGAGTCTAAGATGAAGCCTCACACAGTGTATCCACAAAAGGGCTAGTTGGCCCCCCTGAGATTCCTGGGAGCCTGAGGCTCGGCATTGTCTGCAACCACAGGAGAACATCCTTCTCCCTCCAGTGGCTCCAACCAAGTGAGCTCGGATGGCTTGGTCAGTGAAGTGGGTGCCTGGATACCAGGGTTCCATGTTCTGTTTGATCCATTGTCAAGGCAATGATGTCATTTCCTGTGACCATACCTGAGCCTCTTTTCACATAAGACCACTTTCAACAGCCCTATGGGCTGCCGATTTCTCCTCCATGCCTACCCATCTCAGGTGCGCAGGTGTTCACCAACAACTCCCCAAACATCCCCACCAGCATCTGCCCTGCTTGGTGCCACTAGAGTTCCAGCTTGGAGCCTTCAAAAATGCATTCACAACCAGTCCTTCCCTCTCAGCAGCTTTTGGACCCTGGTCCCATCATTGTGCAACTCATGGTGTGCCCAGTCTTTTCTGGAAAGTAGGGTAGCATCTAATCTCTAGGGTTTATTGTGTCTATTGGCCCATAACACCCTCTGTTCTCTCTGAAACCAGAGATGGGACTCACAGGTGGCTAAAGCACAAATGTAGAGATGGGATAATCACAAGAAAGGGAGAGACAAAGAATGCACCCTAACTCAATCAGGCCTGTGTCCCACACAGGGACATGGCCAATGTCCGTCCCATCGTGGCTGCAGTTCCCTCTCTACACCATGGCAAGTTGGAGGGGACTGAGATGCAGAGGCTGCTCCCCTCTGCCATACAACTTCCCAAGGCTTCTCCTAAGATTTCAAAAGGGCCAAGTGTGTCTAGTGTTGGGGTCTCACAGAGACTCCGAGGTACCACAGCATCCTGCTGCCCAGAACCGGTTCACCCCTCACCTCAAGGGGGCTCAGCCTCTGGATTCATGGGAATTGAAGTGGGTACAGGTGATGGGATATCACCTCCAAGACTGAGTTATGCCAAGTCCATGACCCCTGTCTGCATCCCTGTCTCCAGCACCACTCCCCCCTCTCTCTTTCCTCCTCAGAGCAAACAAATCCATTTAGCAAGTGTGTCCTGTGATAAAGACATGACGGTCACCCATCCTCTCATTACAAAAACACTGAGGCTCAGCCAACATGGATCCTACAGGGAACACAGGCATAAACTCAGACTCCGATCCTCCCAGCCAAGCCTCAGTGGAGCCTGGACTCCCAGCCTCCTGAGTCAAGGAAACAGAGGTTCCTAGCCGAGCCACCTTGGATGCAGCCGCACACAAACTGAACTCATCAATGCTCTCAGTTGTGAGTAAGAGGGGAAGTGGTGTTTCACAACCCTGGACATCAAGTGCAGTCTCCAGGCTTTGGGGTGTGCCCTGGCCTCTGTCTATCTGCCCAGGCTCTCCAACCCACACTGGCCTCTTACCCAACCTCCTCCTAGGGCCAAACTCAATCCTGCCTCTCAATTTCTGCTGCCTTCCCCAACACACTGCTCCCCAAAATGAGCAGGGCTGGCTCTCGGTTATCATGCTGGTGCCAGCAGCAATGCCACCCCACTGACATAATTCTGAGTCCCAACCTAGGCACTCCAGCTGTCTTTGCCACACCTGGCCTGTTTGGGCTCTGGCTCTTGCTCTTTTCTTTCATGTGCATGTGTTTTGAGGTTTTGAGTTTCTCCCACTGCAGAACTGCAGCTGTGGCAGGGTAGAGCTCATGAGGGTGACATTCTGAGCCACATCCAATCCCATCAGGACTGTTCACTGGGGTGACTGCTGGAACACAGTGATGAGTGAACACATGGGAGGTGGTTGGACCCACCTTGCCTCTGAGTGGCTTCCTTTCAGGACAGGAATGTAGGCATGGGAGCCCCTGGCGTGGGATGCTTTGCACAAGGCGTGACCATGGGCTCTCTTTCCTGGCAAAAATGGCTCCACTCAGCATGGAGAGCACTGTCATTCCTGGTGGCTAACAACAGCCCTGGACCCCAGAAAGGAACCCACACTCAAGATTAACGTCTGAGTGTGCGTGTCCTCGAGGAAATGAGGTCTCCTGATCCCAGGTGCAAAGGGGTAAGTCCTCTAACTCCAGGGGCCATGAAGGGACATCTGAGTTTCCCTTGTCCTTCTTTCCCTCTCTAACTAACCACAGTTAGGACCCTGGCCTCATTCCCCAGTGAGGATCATTAGGCTCCATAAAGGACAGTCTCTAAGATGCTCAGTGGACCAACACCCTCTGCACAACCCATAACCCTATTCACCCAAGAGGCAAGAGGATTTCTATTCAGGAAAACCAGGAAAGGGAGAGCCTTTCTCAAGGACACAAGGACATTAGTGAGTGAGGGAGTGATTAATGGATGGAGAACTATTTCCAACACCAACTTCCAGGAGCATATATGGCCCCCTGGAGAATTCTGCAGTGTGTTGGTGATTAAGGAGAACGTGTGAATTCAGGGGTCACTAGGTCCTCTCAGCCATAAGGAGGGAAACTGCCATAAAGGAACTAGGACAAGGGTGCGAGGAATGCTCACTGGTGGGAGATCGGAAGGAAGGAAAGTGTACTCATTAGAAAAGTGTCGCCTGAAAATTCTTAGCCAGCCAAAAGCCGTGCGAACTTGTGTGGGAAAAGAGTCTTTGCACAGTGATGAAGCTAAGAGCTCACATGATGGAACACAGCATCAACTGGGACCAAATCCAATATCTGATATTCTTGTAGGAAGAGGAGAGTCTGGACCCAGATACCAGGGAGACTGGGGGATACCGGATATGTGAGGTTGGAGCCAGGGCGGGATGCCCATATGGGAACCACAGATCGTGGGCAGCAATAGGAGAGTGGGCAAGGGCTGGGAGAGTTGGGGAGACAGTCCCCTTGAAACCTGGGAGGGGTTATGGCACTGGGACAGCCCAACACCTACTGTGTTGAGCCTCTGGAGCTCAACGGAAGACACTTCCTCTGTTGTCGGCCACCCAGTTAACAGAGTTTGGTTGCAGCAGCCTAGGACCCAGCTGAAGGTCTGAGCATGTTGGCCATGCAGGTTGGATCTGGACCACAGACACCCTCATCAGAGATTGTAGGGTCTCAGCCCTGAGGCAAGACAGGCACTAAGTCAGGCCAGGTGGGGAAACGGATAGGCACACACTCTGGGGGCTGGTGCCTGTGTTACTGGGAGCACTTCTGATCGCAATTCCCTGATCTGCTGCCAACACAGGCTACAGAGGAGGGTACAGAAACACAGACCACGGATCTGCCCCACTCAGTGGGCCCAGGCCAACACCACACCCAGCAGCCTCGTGCCATACCCAATGAGTCTCGAAGCGGCCCCCTCTTCCCATCCTGAGAGCTCTTCCCTTCCTCATGTGCCAATAGCTCCCTACTGTCACTGGCAATATCTACTCTGTGAGATGTCAACATCCGTGGGTACTGTTCTCTCATCCCAGGACAGTGTGGTCCCACACACCCTGGTGAAATGGGCCACCTGGAGGCTGGACCTGGAGGTTGTTGAGGCTGAATGGCAGCGGTGGTCCTCTGGCACTTAATATTATTTAAGTTAAAAAAAAAAAACAAAAACAAAAACAAAAAACGGGTCTTGGTGCTCAAAAATGTTTGATTTGCATATTCTCATCCCCTAACCCCAATATTTTCATTATTTCCTCACATATGAAATCTTACTAGCATAAAGGTAATTTCGTATTAAACAAAGTGGATTGAAATAACATTGGTAAAAATAATCAATCACCATACTTTCAATTTTTGTTCTGCTTTCCTATTAGAAACCACTTGGATACAAGAGAACAGAGGACAGACTCATGGAAATGCTTGAAATGACAAGAAGCTCCCACTCAAGCTCAGCATTCAGTCCTGGACAGGGTAAGACCAGGCCACTTTGACATCTGTGCCAAAGAGTCTACCAGACAGAATCCTCTGACTGATCCCTGACTGAGCCATAGGAACTGGCTAGAAAAGCCTTCACATCCTCAATACATTCTTCACGTCAGAATACTTGACAACCATTGATATCCATCTCTCGTTAACTTGCTCCCCAGCCAACCATTCTTCAACAAATTCAAAGGAGTAACTCATGCAAGCACACAGAAAGGGGTGTTCACTACACACATCCATGTGCGAAAAAGACAACTGGTATTTCTTGTTTGGGCTATTTCAAATGAAATCCCTTCTGCATGACCTCCACAAACCAAAGGAAAATATTTGTGAAATTCCCACGTAGAAGACAAGATACACTTGCCAAGGAGGCAGTGGCAAGAATTTTGACACTCCAAATGTAGAGTGTGTGTTTAGGAAGCAGTCACAGTTTCCATGAGAGAGTCCCATGAAATCAATTAGGAAGATCCATGCTCTAGCCCTACCATGCAAGTGATGTGACTTGAAAGAGTCACTTAGTCTTAGTAACCATCATCACTAACAACTAAGTCAATGAATAAAGGTCCTCAGGTGCCAAGCTACAAAATGTGGGATGAGCATGGATGAGGATGGGTGGGAGAAGTCTCCAACTCTAACACAATTAGGGAAGGATGTGCTGACCTCAAGTGGCTGGGGGGCTGGG
This sequence comes from Urocitellus parryii, assembly GCF_045843805.1. Lineage (NCBI taxonomy): Eukaryota > Metazoa > Chordata > Mammalia > Rodentia > Sciuridae > Urocitellus > Urocitellus parryii. The sequence goes on along the minus strand of NC_135548.1, from coordinate 52,985,852 downwards.
ATCCTGCCACAGAGGGGGATTCCAAACCTCACATCCCCTGACCCAGGCCAGAAGACCAGGTAGAGTCCAAGGACCCTGGGGTGGCCCAATGGCAATAAAGGTCAAAAGGAACTAGGGATCTGCCTGGTCCCTCAATCCCCTACTCTGAGCAGGGCTGCATGACGAGGCCAGAGGCCATCCACAGCAATCTGCCTTTACAGGAAAACAGGGACTGCAGGCTGCCTCTGGCTCACTGAATCAGGGTGGTGTTTTCATAAAGCAAGACCACTTCCTCACATTTGACCAGCAGCTCATGTGTTGACAGCACAATGCCTGACTTGACTCAGGCCCTGATGAATGAAATAGAAAATTCATAGCAAACCCATCTTTAGCTCTTCCACATCATCAGGGGCTCTGATTCAATTCCGTCCAGAAAGGTGTCTGAAATGATTTCTAAACATGCTGGGGACTCACCTCTGTGTGGAACTTTTCAGGAAAAAGGGGATCAAATCTCATGAAGCAACTCTTCTCTCTTCTAGCCCATGGGCAATGCAAGGAACCTGCATGATACCAGAGGCTCACTTCTCTCTTCTCATGTCTTCTGGAAAGGATTCGTTAATGCTTCCTGCAAGGTGAAGCAGAAGCCTGCATCCCCAGCTGCACAGAAGTGTTTTAGGGCAGTGTCTCCCTTAAAACCCAAAAATAAAAAAACAGGTCATTCAACAGGCACATGGATTCGAGTACATGTTCAATGATCCCTCCTCCCTGGAGCCTTCCACATGCCCATCTTCCACATTCACAGAGCAATGCTTGGCCATTCTCAAGACCAGGAGACCATGATGCTCATCACCAGGAAGTCAATAAGGAACATGAAGAGAGCAGCATGGATTGCAGAAGGTGGCACATCAAGGATCTTCAGCTCTGCTGCTAGAACACAAGAGCTTAACTTCAGTATTGACTTTTTGCCAACTACCAAGTACGATAGCAGTGTCAAGCCCAATATGCAGATATGCAAGTAGTAGGTGACACCCCGCATCCATTCACAAAAGTGGGCAACATCTGCATCAGAACAAGGAAGTATCTTACCCTTACTCATAAAAATCATCAGAAACAAAATAAAATGGATGCAAGACTTCTCATTTCACTATTAGGTAGCTGTTGGAATTCCCTATTAAATAATACCTCCTCCAAAATAAAAAGTATCTCAGACATGTGTCAACTATTCAATGGATGACATTTTAAAAACTATGGACTTTACTTAATATTTATGTATGCTATATCCCTGCCTAAGGCTCTATGAGAAAGGAGCACATAGAATTGGATCTTTGAAAATCTCACATTTGCTGATAAATATTACTGCTGATCTCAGGCATGGCGAAGTGAAAAGTGGGACTTTGGATATTCCAAGAATGCTATGTTGTGGGATTGGTGTCCCTGATTCATACATAGCATATGGTTTCTATGAAATCCAGTGAGGGAGCAGGAGTAACGAAGCTGATTGCACAGATGACCTCAGGGAATACTGACAGATAGGCGAAATGAAAAATATGCTCCAGCTAACCATTGGTATTTGGGCTTCTGATCCCAGTCCTGTTTTTAAAAAAGGTGCAGACAGGCAGTGTTCATTAAAAACTGTCTACCATGTAAAAGAGGGTAATTTAAATGGCATCTAGTTACACATCTGATAGAATGGTCTGGCAACATATGAATTTCATTCTAACAACAACAACAACAAAACATAGAAAATGAGACATAAAGATAAAACCTTGTCTTCACCAGGATGCCTAAAAATAGGTTTTATTTGGCTCATGCCAATAAATATCTTTCAATAGAATTTCTGATTTCTGAATGAATCCATTCAACTTCATACTGCACAGATCACAAGGTTTTCTTTACAGAATATTCTCTTCTTCTTCTTAAAGCCTCACATAGAAAATGTCTCACAGGACATAGGAGGGGAATGACCCAAAGGATGAGAGAATGGCTGGAACCGTTCTCAAATGTGCCCATGTAGCCTAAAGTTTGAAGGCATCTAATTGTACTCTAAAACAATTATGAACCTATTCGATCCATTATTAATAAATATCACCACTTTACCACTTGAACCAAATCACAGAAAATTGGAAACAGATGATCATTGGCTTTGATACCTTTACTTCTGTTTCATTACTCAGAGTCGATCAACTCTATACTTCAAGTGACACAGATTTATTACAGAATGCCTAAGATCCTAAGGATCTATTTTAGCTCAGCCCATGGTATTGCTTCATTATTTTATTATTTTGTAAGTAATAAAATATAACTTCATGTTGGATGATATATTCAAGCCATGAATATATCATCCAACATTGTTCTTCCCAAAATATTAGCCCAATTTCTGCGCGTGCTCACTTACTGTTCAGGAATTTTACTAATTGTTTGAAGGTTCTAGAGGACCTGTTAGACTCCTAATGGACAAACCATACAACATACTCCAGAGAACGGACGAGTGCCATAAGAAGAAAATAAGGTCAGCCTACAGCAATGGGCAGCTGCCTGCCCTCGGCTGGGAGGAGCCCTGGCCATGGCACCAGGGCTGCTGGGCAGCAGAAGCCTCCACAGCCCTGCAGGGAGCCTGGAGCACAGCTCTGCCTAACCATGCTCAGCCCTGGACAGATGCACATGAGTTCCCATCACAGGCTCGAGTGTGACAGTCCCAGGTGCATGCCTGTCATGCCAGCCACCAGGGAGGCTGAGGCAAGAGGAACGTTTGAGGTCAGCCTTGGCAACTTAGACCCCGAGGCAAAGGGGAAATACTTTTACAGGGGTCTCTGAGGGTGTAGCTCAGGTAGGTCACTTGCCTCACAGGCTCAAGGCCCTGGGTTCAATCCCCAGAACCCACGTACACACAAAAAGTGAACTTGGAATATTGTTTAAAATGATGGGTCAGGTACACACAAGGACTTCAATATGACCTCTCAGAGGAGCTCAATTTGAGATCAGACTGAACAAAAGACCACCTGGACCATTGACTCAGTGTCTGAAACCCTCTGTGAGCATGGGAAGCACTGCTGGCAAGACACCAGAGGGCCAAAGCACTTGTGCCCCCTGCAGGGGCGTCTCTTGTCTACCGCCAAAGACTGTTCCCCTCCTGGGGCAGCTGAGAGCAAGCTGGGCCTTGGAGCAAGGACTAGTGCTTTAGATATAGACTATGCAAGCAAGGGGCAATGTCTTTAATAAAACTAAAATTAAAAAGTCACATTGAAAAAATTTTAAAAAGAAGAAAATAAGGTGAAGTAGAGGAAGCCCATTTTCACAGGAAAAAATCCCCCAGTGAAAAGCATCAGAATAGATACCAAGAAAAATACCAACAAAAACAGTGTGCTCCCACTATGTATCTACTCAACCTGCAAAAGTTAGAAAGCTAGATAATACAATCCTGGCCACAGGTAGAGCTATGCAGAAGAGCCACCTGGCAGTGCTTAGTCAAAGAAGTAAACATGCACACTTTGACCTAGAAATTCCACCTGTGTGTAAACCAGGCGGTGCTTAAGCAGTTTCACAAGGGGACATGCACAGGGAAATTTATCCTCAGGTTCTTATAGAGTTGTCTGTGCTTACAGGGAGTTGATGGTTGTCAAGATGCCCACAGCTGCGAAAGTCAAAAGCTAAAAAAATAATAGATGCCAACCTGGATATATTAATAATCCCGTATCTATGATCACCTTCATAAGGTAGCTTCCCAACTTCTGTGTGGAAGTGTGTTTCTCCTTGGCCCTTACACTGTTGTGGAGACCACTAGGAGTTCAGCTTTGTGCAGGATCATCTGACCTGGACTTTTGGCAAGACCTGTACAGCCCTCACACATGCTCAGATGCTACAGGACTTTTCAGACCAGTCCAGACAACAGTAGGCATCCATTCATTGTCTGCACTCTACAGATTCCTAGATGCACGACATTCATTACCATCAAATGCAGAATTTTCATCAAAAACTAATATATATATATCATTCCAATCTGAATCAAGAAAATCGGAAATATCCCCAAATCCAAAGAGTGGATCCCCATTGTGATGCTACAAGTTGAAAATTCCACAGCTGACCTCATGGGATGGTTCACAGTCAAAAGACAGCTGCATGAAAAATATTACATGACCTTCCTGCTATGTGAAAAGTGGCATGTGAAGTACACATGCATGTCTTCCTCAGACATGGGTTCATTTGCAAGACACCTTGTGCAATTGAAAATACTCCAAAAGGGGAGAAATCAGAACCATGTCTCCAAAGTATTTCAGCAGAGACCAACTCCATCTGTCTATCTATCTCTCAGTGAGTGTGTGTGCTCTTGTGTGTGTTTGTGTGTCTTTGTTTGTGTTTGTACCATCATAGCTGATACTTCATTGCCCCCATTGGAAAACTGACTCAGATAATGCCATCTGCCAAATTCATAAAAACCAAAGTTCTTGCTGATAGAATGAAGCATTCCTTCCTGTTGGTTTGGATGTGTCCTTTAGGAATCACTGCTACATTTAGTATACTCAAATCATCACAGTAGATCAGGTAACAAAAACATATATATTTTAAAATAATAATAATATATTAATGGAAACAACAAATACAGGATTGAGTAACAACTGTGTTACTAAACAAGGTCAAGGACAATGGCAAACTATAGATTCAAACTTTGAAGAAAATAGTAATCAATGTAAATATTCCTGGGCTGCCTCAGCCCCGCCCAGGCACACAGCAACAGAATGGTTTTGCAAGCATCCTCAGGAGGGCAGGAGCCTTCTTTGCAGAACGAGAGGGAGGTTGAGGCTCGATCCACCCATCATTCTTTTGGGAGAGGCTCCTTTTCCTCAGCACAAAGTTGGATTTTTTGTGAGGATTCTTGGCATAAAATACGTTGGCCTCTGCTGGAATCCTCAGCTCTGGGGAGAGAGGGGTGTACAAAAAGAAGGTGGCACTCAGGAGGTGCTCCCTAGGACACGCCAACATCTGAGAGCCTGTGCCAGAAAAGGCCAGAGCCACACACCTGAGAGCTCTCCAATTCAGCACCAATACCAACAAAGACAGCCTCCACAGTCCTCCCTGAGGAAGAACTAGGCAGAGCACTTCAACAGACCTAATGTCTGTTCCTACCGAAGGCTTTGGACTCCAGAATATCTCAGGTCCTCTTGCATCTTCCAAAGCACACCACTAGGGTTTGCATCTGAAATCTCCCACAAAAGGCTCCTGTGCCGAAGATTCAGTCCCCACATGAGCCATCTTCATAGGTGGGTTTGGAGGGAAGCATTGGATGGTGAGTGCTCTGATGTCAACATGAAATTCTCATTCAAGATGAATACACTACTGGGGGGTGGGAGGGACTGGAAGAAAGGTTGAGCATGGTTGGAGTAAGACCTAAACAGGGTTGTGCCCTGGGCAACAGTACCTTGTTCCTGTTGGCTCCACTGAATCCTCATTCTCCAAGGAGAGGTCCTCCCTCTCCATCTTTCTCTCTCTCCCTCTCTGCCAGCCTCGTTCTCTCTCTCCCAGTCTATGCCTTTGTGGCAAGGGCTGAGGAGCTCTCCACTGCCACACACTAGAGCTTTATGGACAGCCTCAGTGCACAACCAAAGAGAAAGCTATGAAACCCAGAGAAAAAAGGCCTAGAATTCCTCCTCTGAGTTATTTTCCTCAAGTATGGCCACAGTGAGGACAGGCTGACCAGCACGGATACCACGTTAGAGCCATGCTTCTGCATTGGTGGAGCCCGCCTCCATGTGAACCAGGCTTCTGAGAATGGAGGCCACATTCCAAATACTGCCCTACTGAGAACAATGGTTCCAAAGACCAGCAAAGGGACTGCTTCCCTCCAACATGGTGTATGGCCCAGTGGTGCCATGACCCCGAGTGGGGGAATACAACAGCCGCTTCTCCTTCCTCTGAACATGTGTTTCCTGTCGCCCTCCTCTAACCTAGAGCCTGTTCTCCATCCCTTCTGGGTTGGATGTGGAGATCTCTGCTATGAATTTCTTAGGCTACCAAGGCCCCAGACAGACTTCCTCTTCCATAGACTCTACTAACCTAACAGTAGGTTAAGATAGGAGACAAGTGATCCTAGAACTCATAGGGATGGTGGTCTTCAGGGTACATAGGCTGGGATAATGGCTGCTGTGGTGTTTGGCTCACAAAAACCAACCAACCAACCAACGAAAAAGCGCTGGCATTATTATCAGATGAGCTCTGTGGCTACGTGCTCAGGAAGCCCTCATCTGACTTTAGTTAGGGATCACAACCTGGCTATTGTGATCACTCCTTGCCTAGTGGACTCAGGTGCGTAAGACCATGGAATTTATGCAAAAACAGATGATTCAGGCTGTCTCCCAGGCTGTGTTTTCTTCCCAATTTCATCCTGTTACTACTTGCTAGAATCCTGGCAATGCTCTGCCCAGGCAGTGGTTTTTTGGTCACACAGAAGGCTTTCAATAGTACTGCTTCAGTCCACAAAATGCCAGTTCCCTCTTTAGCCCATGCATTCCCATGTTCCTTTGAAACCACTCCTATCCCAGACCATGAAAACATACTGCTCCTGGAGAGAGGCTTTCCTCCTCACTCCTCAAAGATGTCAGCTTTGGATGCCTGTTCATGTCCAGGGGAGGGCACCTGGTGGGGAGCCGCAATATCCACCGGGGTATACCATTGGACCTCAAGACCTTCCACCAGCAGAAGTGCAGTTGGCTTTGTGCACGAACCCAACACACCTGTTGGAGTGTTCTTGGGGGTCAGAGACTACTCTTTGTTGCTAAGAGTTGACCTGAGTCCACATCCTGACCCTTGCGCTCTGCTATCTGATTGTCTCACTTACTCTGACGGCGAGAGATGATTTGGCCCAGCTCATAATCCTCTGGATTCTCCTCAGTAAGGAAGTGTAGGTCGAGGGCGCTGCGGATGACGACAGGAGCCCTATCGTGGCAGGTCACCTGGAGCAGCATGGGAGACAGGCCTTCAGGAAATGGGCCTTGAAGTGACTACTCAAGGACAGTGGGCAGGGGCATTCTGGAGGCACCTCCACTCTAAATACAAGGGCAACATCCATGACCCTACTAGCAGGAGGCTGACCTCCTGCTCATCGTGTGGGCTCTTCCCACAGGCTACTAGCCCAATCCTTGTACATAGGACTTCCTGGGCCTGCCATTGCTCTTTGTGGAGCTGCACTCCTCTCGGAGTGAAAGGACCCCACTACCTGCATACAGATGCAATCTCATCCCACAAGTTGGGAGGAATGGGACAATAGCCTCCAAGATCCCAGGTCTGCCCGAGGATGCAGGCGGCATTGGGAATGGCCTAGGCACAAAACCTAGAGGCTTTGGTCTGGATTGCCAGGGCCAAAAACAGACCCAGGAACATGACCACACACAGGAGAGCTGAAAGATAGCCACGAGAGCTCCTGGCCTCCAGAGGCTCAGTGCTGGCTGGGATGTAGGAGGGCACCTCATCCGGCAAGGGTGGTCATTGGGTTACCTGGACATTTAGAGTGCTTGCTCCACATCCATATCGACTCTGCAGAGAGACTCTCTCAGCTCCTTGTTCAAGGAACATGGAGAACCTCACACTGCTGTCCTCCTCCATAGACGTCAGCATCCCATACAAGGGAACCTGCAACCTAGTTCCTGTCCTATTCTCATCTGTCACCCATACCTGTCCCTGCCCTTCTGGACTGCATGCTGCCACCTGACACACAGACTCCCTCAGACATGGCAGTGGACAAGCTGCTGCACTCGCTCATCTCAGCTCCAGCCCTTCACACTGACCTCTCCCTTCTTGATTCCCATCTATCCTCCTGATCATCCAGAAGCTCCAAATTCAAGAGGGCATGAGTAGTCCATGGTATTGGACCAGTGTCTGCTCCCCACCCAGGTGTAAGCACCACGGGACACCCCTGCTCCCAGGCTTACCAGAACACTCTTGGCCATCTCTGGACTTTGTGTTTCTAAGTGGGCACGAATTAAGCAGGTGTCTCCCACCTGCTTGTGGGAAAGCGGCCTGGAGGACTTGCAGGTTGATTCTGAGAACTGTGGGGGATGGAACATCAGCAAACCCAGAAACAGAAAGCCACCCCAGACTGTCAGTTGGCTCTATGGGCTTCCAGCAAATATGTCCAGGTGCTGAGGCTTCTTATTTCCTCAGGTCGGAGTGGAATGGCAGCACATGCACAGCTTGAATAAGGTAGGTGTTTACCTCCTTTCCCTTGACCTGGGGGCGTTTCCTCACCATGAAATATTGTATTCCCAGATTCATGGACAGACACACGAGTGAGTGGTCAGAGACCTTGATTTCTGCAGAGCGAAGTGGAGAGAATTGTTAGGTGGCACTCAAGGATTATACCACAAAACACCCACAACCCCTGAGAGTCTCCGCCAGGCCCATCACACTTTGGTATTTTGGGGCCAAGGCCCACTTTCTCTTGGCTGTCAGTTATCCTGAGCCCACTGTGGATCATGTCTCCCCACTGTCTGATTGTCCTACTTACTCTCATCCTCAGACATCATATACAGCAGCTCAAAGTTGTCCACATCCTCATGCTGCAACAAATTTTGGTCCAAGGCCCTGCGGATGAGGCTTGTCACCGTCTCCTGAAAGGTCACCTGGATCAGGGTGGGACAAATGTCATCAGAGAATGGCTTTTAGAAGAGCTACCCAGAAGACTGTGGTCAAACATTCAGGAGAAATCTCAGCTACATATACAAGGGCACAATCTTGTTATCCTGCTACCTGAGTGGGTCCTCCATATACCACCTGGGTTCTTGCAATGTGCTACTAGAACAATCCTGGTACAAATATCTGCCTGTACCTGCCATCTCCCCTCCCCCTGGGGAGCCACATTCCACTCATGTCAAAGGACCAAACTGCCTATGCACAGACACACTCTCATCTCACTGAGATGAGAGCAATGGGCCAGGGATCTGCGCACCAAGTGTGATCTGGGATGCAGGCTGTTTTTGTGGGTGCAAGAGGCAGATGCACTGAAAATTTGGGTCCTGACTGCCACGACACAAAACAGACTCAGATACAAGAGTGTGCACTTGAGTGCTTCATGATAGCTTTGAGAGGCCCTGGCCTCTGGAAGCTCAGTGCGGGTCTGGTTGTAATGATGTACTTGACTCAGCACTGGCAGTCACTGAACATGTCTCCTCTGCAGCTGGACACCTGCAGCATTAGCGTGTCTACTGCACATCCATAGAAATTCTGCCAAGAACCCATTAGCTCCGTATTTACATACATGCAAAGCCTAACATTCCGAAGCTTTGGCATGACCCCCCAGGTGATCCCGACCCCAAATTCCTACACCTAGTCATGCTAAGGAGGTTCTCTTCCCTGACACCAGGAACACATCCCCTCCTACACATGTGACAAGTCACTGCCACCTCCTCTGCTCCAACTTCACTCATTGAGAATACCAAGTTCTAGGCACTGCAGCCTGCACCCTGGACATATCTCTGCCTTCATCTGTCCACAGCACTTCCGTCTGCACTTCTGGCCTGGAAAACCCACAATACACAGGCCCACTCACCACTGAAGCTGGGCATGCTGATGCTCTCCCTCCTCAGGTCAAGCCCTTAAGACGGACCTCTCTCTTCTTTATTTCCCACCATAGCCCTGGGGTTGGCTGTGTCTCCTGCCTTCCACTGTGTGGACACCCAGGAGGCAGCCCTGCTGTCGGGCTTACCGGGATGCGCTTTGTCTCCCTCAGGCTCTGTCCCTCTAGGAGGACGTGAACAACGCGGCTGTCTTCCACCTGCTCGCTGGAGTGAAGCAGTGAGGAGCTGCTACTCACAGCTGCTGGGGTCCTGGATGCCACTGCCACAGAAGGTTCCAAGAACTGTGGGGGATGACAACATCAGCAAAGCCCAGCAACTGCACCCCACCCAGCCTGGCAGTTGGCTCTGTGGGCATTCTACAACATCCATCCAGAACCTTAGGTTCTTGTCCCCTTGGAGGATGTGGAGTGGCACCAGGAGTAAAGACTGAAGAAGGTGGCTGTTTTGGGAACAAGAGATCCAGCACCTGCTGGGTGGGGATGAAATCCCAGGAGATTAACCCCATTTTGCTGCTGAAATGTAGGTTCCTCCCACAAATGACAGGCAGGAGCTCATTCCTAAGCTGGTCCTGCCTGTAAGGTTCAAGGCTCTGAACCCTGAAGGGCTCCTCCGTGTTCTGATCATTTTCACCCTGGGTTGGGACCAAGAATGGTGGGTTCAAAATGGAAATGGTGACAAACAGAAAAATGACTTGTGCCAATACACTAGAGTCAAAGCACAATGGGACAGTTCCCATCAGTACAAACACACACACACACACACACACACACACACACACACACACACACACAGAGTCAGAATAGGAGTCCTGGGCCATTCATCAGGGATCAGACTAGAGGGCCTGCTGGGCTCACCTGCCCTGTGCTACTCACTGTTACTCTTGAGCTCCTCTGCGACAATCGCCAGAGGCTCTGGCGTCTAAGATGAAGCCTCACCCAGTGTATCCACAAAAGGGCTAGTTGGCCCCCCTGAGATTCCTGGGAGCCTGAGGCTCGGCATTGTCTGCAACCACAGGAGAACATCCTTCTCCCTCCAGTGGCTCCAACCAAGTGAGCTCGGATGGCTTGGTCAGTGAAGTGGGTGCCTGGATACCAGGGTTCCATGTTCTGTTTGATCCATTGTCAAGGCAATGATGTCATTTCCTGTGCCCATACCTGAGCCTCTTTTCACATAAGACCACTTTCAACAGCCCTATGGGCTGCCGATTTCTCCTCCATGCCTACCCATCTCAGGTGCGCAGGTGTTCACCAACAACTCCCCAAACATCCCCACCAGCATCTGCCCTGCTTGGTGCCACTAGAGTTCCAGCTTGGAGCCTTCAAAAATGCATTCACAACCAGTCCTTACCTCTCAGCAGCTTTTGGACCCTGGTCCCATCATTGTGCAACTCATGGTGTGCCCAGTCTTTTCTGGAAAGTAGGGTAGCATCTAATCTCTAGGGTTTATTGTGTCTATTGGCCCATAACACCCTCTGTTCTCTCTGAAACCAGAGATGGGACTCACAGGTGGCTAAAGCACAAATGTAGAGATGGGATAATCACAAGAAAGGGAGAGACACAGAATGCACCCTAACTCAATCAGGCCTGTGTCCCACACAGGGACATGGCCAATGTCCGTCCCATCGTGGCTGCAGTTCCCTCTCTACACCATGGCAAGTTGGAGGGGACTGAGATGCAGAGGCTGCTCCCCTCTGCCATACAACTTCCCAAGGCTTCTCCTAAGATTTCAAAAGGGCCAAGTGTGTCTAGTGTTGGGGTCTCACAGAGACTCCGAGGTACCACAGCATCCTGCTGCCCAGAACCGGTTCACCCCTCACCTCAAGGGGGCTCAGCCTCTGGATTCATGGGAATTGAAGTGGGTACAGGTGATGGGATATCACCTCCAAGACTGAGTTATGCCAAGTCCATGACCCCTGTCTGCATCCCTGTCTCCAGCACCACTCCCCCCTCTCTCTTTCCTCCTCAGAGCAAACAAATCCATTTAGCAAGTGTGTCCTGTGATAAAGACATGACGGTCACCCATCCTCTCATTACAGAAACACTGAGGCTCAGCCAACATGGATCCTACAGGGAACACAGGCATAAACTCAGACTCCGATCCTCCCAGCCGAGCCTCAGTGGAGCCTGGACTCCCAGCCTCCTGAGTCAAGGAAACAGAGGTTCCTAGCCGAGCCACCTTGGATGCAGCCGCACACAAACTGAACTCATCAATGCCCCTTGCTCTCAGTTGTGAGTAAGAGGGGAAGTGGTGTTTCACAACCCTGGACATCAAGTGCAGTCTCCAGGCTTTGGGGTGTGCCCTGGCCTCTGTCTATCTGCCCAGGCTCTCCAACCCACACTGGCCTCTTACCAACCTCCTCCTAGGGCCAAACTCAATCCTGCCTCTCAATTTCTGCTGCCTTCCCCAACACACTGCTCCCCAAAATGAGCAGGGCTGGCTCTCGGTTATCATGCTGGTGCCAGCAGCAATGCCACCCCACTGACATAATTCTGAGTCCCAACCTAGGCACTCCAGCTGTCTTTGCCACACCTGGCCTGTTTGGGCTCTGGCTCTTGCTCTTTTCTTTCATGTGCATGTGTTTTGAGGTTTTGAGTTTCTCCCACTGCAGAACTGCAGCTGTGGCAGGGTAGAGCTCATGAGGGTGACATTCTGAGCCACATCCAATCCCATCAGGACTGTTCACTGGGGTGACTGCTGGAACACAGTGATGAGTGAACACATGGGAGGTGGTTGGACCCACCTTGCCTCTGAGTGGCTTCCTTTCAGGACAGGAATGTAGGCATGGGAGCCCCTGGCGTGGGATGCTTTGCACAAGGCGTGACCATGGGCTCTCTTTCCTGGCAAAAATGGCTCCACTCAGCATGGAGAGCACTGTCATTCCTGGTGGCTAACAACAGCCCTGGACCCCAGAAAGGAACCCACACTCAAGATTAACGTCTGAGTGTGCGTGTCCTCGAGGAAATGAGGTCTCCTGATCCCAGGTGCAAAGGGGTAAGTCCTCTAACTCCAGGGGCCATGAAGGGACATCTGAGTTTCCCTCGTCCTTCTTTCCCTCTCTAACTAACCACAGTTAGGACCCTGGCCTCATTCCCCAGTGAGGATCATTAGGCTCCATAAAGGACAGTCTCTAAGATGCTCAGTGGACCAACACCCTCTGCACAACCCATAACCCTATTCACCCAAGAGGCAAGAGGATTTCTATTCAGGAAAACCAGGAAAGGGAGAGCCTTTCTCAAGGACACAAGGACATTAGTGAGTGAGGGAGTGATTAATGGATGGAGAACTATTTCCAACACCAACTTCCAGGAGCATATATGGCCCCCTGGAGAATTCTGCAGTGTGTTGGTGATTAAGGAGAACGTGTGAATTCAGGGGTCACTAGGTCCTCTCAGCCATAAGGAGGGAAACTGCCATAAAGGAACTAGGACAAGGGTGCGAGGAATGCTCACTGGTGGGAGATCGGAAGGAAGGAAAGTGTACTCATTAGAAAAGTGTCGCCTGAAAATTCTTAGCCAGCCAAAAGCCGTGCGAACTTGTGTGGGAAAAGAGTCTTTGCACAGTGATGAAGCTAAGAGCTCACATGATGGAACACAGCATCAACTGGGACCAAATCCAATATCTGATATTCTTGTAGGAAGAGGAGAGTCTGGACCCAGATACCAGGGAGACTGGGGGATACCGGATATGTGAGGTTGGAGCCAGGGCGGGATGCCCATATGGGAACCACAGATCGTGGGCAGCAATAGGAGAGTGGGCAAGGGCTGGGACAGTTGGGGAGACAGTCCCCTTGAAACCTGGGAGGGGTTATGGCACTGGGACAGCCCAACACCTACTGTGTTGAGCCTCTGGAGCTCAACGGAAGACACTTCCTCTGTTGTCGGCCACCCAGTTAACAGAGTTTGGTTGCAGCAGCCTAGGACCCAGCTGAAGGTCTGAGCATGTTGGCCATGCAGGTTGGATCTGGACCACAGACACCCTCATCAGAGATTGTAGGGTCTCAGCCCTGAGGCAAGACAGGCACTAAGTCAGGCCAGGTGGGGAAACGGATAGGCACACACTCTGGGGGCTGGTGCCTGTGTTACTGGGAGCACTTCTGATCGCAATTCCCTGATCTGCTGCCAACACAGGCTACAGAGGAGGGTACAGAAACACAGACCACGGATCTGCCCCACTCAGTGGGCCCAGGCCAACACCACACCCAGCAGCCTCGTGCCATACCCAATGAGTCTCGAAGCGGCCCCCTCTTCCCATCCTGAGAGCTCTTCCCTTCCTCATGTGCCAATAGCTCCCTACTGTCACTGGCAATATCTACTCTGTGAGATGTCAACATCCGTGGGTACTGTTCTCTCATCCCAGGACAGTGTGGTCCCACACACCCTGGTGAAATGGGCCACCTGGAGGCGGGACCTGGAGGTTGTTGAGGCTGAATGGCAGCGGTGGTCCTCTGGCACTTAATATTATTTAAGTTAAAAAAAAAAAAACAAAAACAAAAACAAAAAACGGGTCTTGGTGCTCAAAAATGTTTGATTTGCATATTCTCATCCCCTAACCCCAATATTTTCATTATTTCCTCACATATGAAATCTTACTAGCATAAAGGTAATTTCGTATTAAACAAAGTGGATTGAAATAACATTGGTAAAAATAATCAATCACCATACTTTCAATTTTTGTTCTGCTTTCCTATTAGAAACCACTTGGATACAAGAGAACAGAGGACAGACTCATGGAAATGCTTGAAATGACAAGAAGCTCCCACTCAAGCTCAGCATTCAGTCCTGGACAGGGTAAGACCAGGCCACTTTGACATCTGTGCCAAAGAGTCTACCAGACAGAATCCTCTGACTGATCCCTGACTGAGCCATAGGAACTGGCTAGAAAAGCCTTCACATCCTCAATACATTCTTCACGTCAGAATACTTGACAACCATTGATATCCATCTCTCGTTAACTTGCTCCCCAGCCAACCATTCTTCAACAAATTCAAAGGAGTAACTCATGCAAGCACACAGAAAGGGGTGTTCACTACACACATCCATGTGCGAAAAAGACAACTGGTATTTCTTGTTTGGGCTATTTCAAATGAAATCCCTTCTGCATGACCTCCACAAACCAAAGGAAAATATTTGTGAAATTCCCACGTAGAAGACAAGATACACTTGCCAAGGAGGCAGTGGCAAGAATTTTGACACTCCAAATGTAGAGTGTGTGTTTAGGAAGCAGTCACAGTTTCCATGAGAGAGTCCCATGAAATCAATTAGGAAGATCCATGCTCTAGCCCTACCATGCAAGTGATGTGACTTGAAAGAGTCACTTAGTCTTAGTAACCATCATCACTAACAACTAAGTCAATGAATAAAGGTCCTCAGGTGCCAAGCTACAAAATGTGGGATGAGCATGGATGAGGATGGGTGGGAGAAGTCTCCAACTCTAACACAATTAGGGAAGGATGTGCTGACCTCAAGTGGCTGGGGGGCTGGGATCCTGCCACAGAGGGGGATTCCAAACCTCACATCCCCTGACCCAGGCCAGAAGACCAGGTAGAGTCCAAGGACCCTGGGGTGGCCCAATGGCAATAAAGGTCAAAAGGAACTAGGGATCTGCCTGGTCCCTCAATCCCCTACTCTGAGCAGGGCTGCATGACGAGGCCAGAGGCCATCCACAGCAATCTGCCTTTACAGGAAAACAGGGACTGCAGGCTGCCTCTGGCTCACTGAATCAGGGTGGTGTTTTCATAAAGCAAGACCACTTCCTCACATTTGACCAGCAGCTCATGTGTTGACAGCACAATGACTGACTTGACTCAGGCCCTGATGAATGAAATAGAAAATTCATAGCAAACCCATCTTTAGCTCTTCCACATCATCAGGGGCTCTGATTCAATTCCGTCCAGAAAGGTGTCTGAAATGATTTCTAAACATGCTGGGGACTCACCTCTGTGTGGAACTTTTCAGGAAAAAGGGGATCAAATCTCATGAAGCAACTCTTCTCTCTTCTAGCCCATGGGCAATGCAAGGAACCTGCATGATACCAGAGGCTCACTTCTCTCTTCTCATGTCTTCTGGAAAGGATTCGTTAATGCTTCCTGCAAGGTGAAGCAGAAGCCTGCATCCCCAGCTGCACAGAAGTGTTTTAGGGCAGTGTCTACCTTAAAACCCAAAAATAAAAAAACAGGTCATTCAACAGGCACATGGATTCGAGTACATGTTCAATGATCCCTCCTCCCTGGAGCCTTCCACATGCCCATCTTCCATATTCACAGAGCAATGCTTGGCCATTCTCAAGACCAGGAGACCATGATGCTCATCTCCAGGAAGTCAATAAGGAACATGAAGAGAGCAGCATGGATTGCAGAAGGTGGCACATCAAGGATCTTCAGCTCTGCTGCTAGAACACAAGAGCTTAACTTCAGTATTGACTTTTTGCCAACTACCAAGTACGATAGCAGTGTCAAGCCCAATATGCAGATATGCAAGTAGTAGGTGACACCCCGCATCCATTCACAAAAGTGGGCAACATCTGCATCAGAACAAGGAAGTATCTTACCCTTACTCATAAAAAATCATCAGAAACAAAATAAAATGGATGCAAGACTTCTCATTTCACTATTAGGTAGCTGTTGGAATTCCCTATTAAATAATACCTCCTCCAAAATAAAAAGTATCTCAGACATGTGTCAACTATTCAATGGATGACATTTTAAAAACTATGGACTTTACTTAATATTTATGTATGCTATATCCCTGCCTAAGGCTCTATGAGAAAGGAGCACATAGAATTGGATCTTTGAAAATCTCACATTTGCTGATAAATATTACTGCTGATCTCAGGCATGGCGAAGTGAAAAGTGGGACTTTGGATATTCCAAGAATGCTATGTTGTGGGATTGGTGTCCCTGATTCATACATAGCATATGGTTTCTATGAAATCCAGTGAGGGAGCAGGAGTAACGAAGCTGATTGCACAGATGACCTCAGGGAATACTGACAGATAGGCCAAATGAAAAATATGCTCCAGCTAACCATTGGTATTTGGGCTTCTGATCCCAGTCCTGTTTTTAAAAAAGGTGCAGACAGGCAGTGTTCATTAAAAACTGTCTACCATGTAAAAGTGGGTAATTTAAATGGCATCTAGTTACACATCTGATAGAATGGTCGGGCAACATATGAATTTCATTCTAACAACAACAACAACAACAAAACATAGAAAATGAGACATAAAGATAAAACCTTGTCTTCACCAGGATGCCTAAAAATAGGTTTTATTTGGCTCATGCAAATAAATATCTTTCAATAGAATTTCTGATTTCTGAATGAATCCATTCAACTTCATACTGCACAGATCACAAGGTTTTCTTTACAGAATATTCTCTTCTTCTTCTTAAAGCCTCACATAGAAAATGTCTCACAGGACATAGGAGGGGAATGACCCAAAGGATGAGAGAATAGCTGGAACCGTTCTCAAATGTGCCCATGTAGCCTAAAGTTTGAAGGCATCTAATTGTACTCTAAAACAATTATGAACCTATTCGATCCATTATTAATAAATATCACCACTTTACCACTTGAACCAAATCACAGAAAATTGGAAACAGATGATCATTGGCTTTGATACCTTTACTTCTGTTTCATTACTCAGAGTCGATCAACTCTATACTTCAAGTGACACAGATTTATTACAGAATGCCTAAGATCCTAAGGATCTATTTTAGCTCAGCCCATGGTATTGCTTCATTATTTTATTATTTTGTAAGTAATAAAATATAACTTCATGTTGGATGACATATTCAAGCCATGAATATATCATCCAACATTGTTCTTCCCAAAATATTAGCCCAATTTCTGCGCGCGCTCACTTACTGTTCAGGAATTTTACTAATTGTTTGAAGGTTCTAGAGGACCTGTTAGACTCCTAATGGACAAACCATACAACATACTCCAGAGAACGGACGAGTGCCATAAGAAGAAAATAAGGTCAGCCTACAGCAATGGGCAGCTGCCTGCCCTCGGCTGGGAGGAGCCCTGGCCATGGCACCAGGGCTGCTGGGCAGCAGAAGCCTCCACAGCCCTGCAGGGAGCCTGGAGCACAGCTCTGCCTAACCATGCTCAGCCCTGGACAGATGCACATGAGTTCCCATCACAGGCTCGAGTGTGACAGTCCCAGGTGCATGCCTGTCATGCCAGCCACCAGGGAGGCTGAGGCAAGAGGAACGTTTGAGGTCAGCCTTGGCAACTTAGACCCCGAGGCAAAGGGGAAATACTTTTACAGGGGTCTCTGAGGGTGTAGCTCAGGTAGGTCACTTGCCTCACAGGCTCAAGGCCCTGGGTTCAATCCCCAGAACCCACGTACACACAAAAAGTGAACTTGGAATATTGTTTAAAATGATGGATCAGGTACACACAAGGACTTCAATATGACCTCTCAGAGGAGCTCAATTTGAGATCAGACTGAACAAAAGACCACCTGGACCATTGACTCAGTGTCTGCAACCCTCTGTGAGCATGAGAAGCACTGCTGGCAAGACACCAGAGGGCCAAAGCACTTGTGCCCCCTGCAGGGGCGTCTCTTGTCTACCGCCAAAGACTGTTCCCCTCCTGGGGCAGCTGAGAGCAAGCTGGGCCTTGGAGCAAGGACTAGTGCTTTAGATATAGACTATGCAAGCAAGGGGCAATGTCTTTAATAAAACTAAAATTAAAAAGTCACATTGAAAAAATTTTAAAAAGAAGAAAATAAGGTCAAGTAGAGGAAGCCCATTTTCACAGGAAAAAATCCCCCAGTGAAAAGCATCAGAATAGATACCAAGAAAAATACCAACACAAACAGTGTGCTCCCACTATGTATCTACTCAACCTGCAAAAGTTAGAAAGCTAGATAACACAATCCTGGCCACAGGTAGAGCTATGCAGAAGAGCCACCTGGCAGTGCTTAGTCAAAGAAGTAAACATGCACACTTTGACCTAGAAATTCCACCTGTGTGTAAACCAGGCGGTGCTTAAGCAGCTTCACAAGGGGACATGCACAGGGAAATTTATCCTCAGGTTCTTATAGAGTTGTCTGTGCTTACAGGGAGTTGATGGTTGTCAAGATGCCCACAGCTGCGAAAGTCAAAAGCTAAAAAAATAATAGATGCCAACCTGGATATATTAATAATCCCGTATCTATGATCACCTTCATAAGGTAGCTTCCCAACTTCTGTGTGGAAGTGAGTTTCTCCTTGGCCCTTACACTGTTGTGGAGACCACTAGGAGTTCAGCTTTGTGCAGGATCATCTGACCTGGACTTTTGGCAAGACCTGTACAGCCCTCACACATGCTCAGATGCTACAGGACTTTTCAGACCAGTCCAGACAACAGTAGGCATCCATTCATTGTCTGCACTCTACAGATTCCTAGATGCACGACATTCATTACCATCAAATGCAGAATTTTCATCAAAAACTAATATATATATCATTCCAATCTGAATCAAGAAAATCGGAAATATCCCCAAATCCAAAGAGTGGATCCCCGTTGTGATGCTACAAGTTGAAAATTCCACAGCTGACCTCATGGGATGGTTCACAGTTAAAAGACAGCTGCATGAAAAATATTGCATGACCTTCCTGCTATTTGAAAAGTGGCATGTGAAGTACACATGCATGTCTTCCTCAGACATGGGTTCATTTGCAAGACACCTTGTGCAATTGAAAATACTCCAAAAGGGGAGAAATCAGAACCATGTCTCCAAAGTATTTCAGCAGAGACCAACTCCATCTGTCTATCTATCTCTCAGTGAGTGTGTGTGCTCTTGTGTGTGTTTGTGTGTCTTTGTTTGTGTTTGTACCATCATAGCTGATACTTCATTGCCCCCATTGGAAAACTGACTCAGATAATGCCATCTGCCAAACTCCTAAAAACCAAAGTTCTTGCTGATAGAATGAAACATTCCTTCCTGTTGGTTTGGATGTGTCCTTTAGGAATCACTGCTACATTTAGTATACTCAAATCATCACAGTAGATCAGGTAACAAAAACATATATATTTTAAAATAATAATAATATATTAATGGAAACAACAAATACAGGATAGAGTAACAACTGTGTTACTAAACAAGGTCAAGGACAATGGCAAACTATAGATTCAAACTTTGAAGAAAATAGTAATCAATGTAAATATTCCTGGGCTGCCTCAGCCCCGCCCAGGCACACAGCAACAGAATGGTTTTGCAAGCATCCTCAGGAGGGCAGGAGCCTTCTTTGCAGGACGAGAGGGAGGTTGAGGCTCGATCCACCCATCATTCTTTTGGGAGAGGCTCCTTTTCCTCAGCACAAAGTTGGATTTTTTGTGAGGATTCTTGGCATCAAATACGTTGGCCTCTGCTGGAATCCTCAGCTCTGGGGAGAGAGGGGTGTACAAAAAGAAGGTGGTACTCAGGAGGTGCTCCCTAGGACACGCCAACATCTGAGAGCCTGTGCCAGAAGAGGCCAGAGCCACACACCTGAGAGCTCTCCAATTCAG
The DNA here is from genome assembly GCF_045843805.1 of Urocitellus parryii. Classification (NCBI taxonomy): domain Eukaryota; kingdom Metazoa; phylum Chordata; class Mammalia; order Rodentia; family Sciuridae; genus Urocitellus; species Urocitellus parryii. Next base: position 52,965,814 of record NC_135548.1, on the reverse strand, counting down.
CACCAATACCAACAAAGACAGCCTCCACAGGCTACCAAGGCCCCAGACAGACTTCCTCTTCCATAGACTCTACTAACCTAACAGTAGGTTAAGATAGGAGACAAGTGATCCTAGAACTCATAGGGATGGTGGTCTTCAGGGTACATAGGCTGGGATAATGGCTGCTGTGTTGTTTGGCTCACAAAAACCAACCAACCAACCAACGAAAAAGCGCTGGCATTATTATCAGTTGAGCTCTGTGGCTATGTGCTCAGGAAGCCCTCATCTGACTTTAGTTAGGGATCACAACCTGGCTATTGTGATCACTCCTTGCCTAGTGGACTCAGGTGCGTAAGACCATGGAATTTATGCAAAAACAGATGATTCAGGCTGTCTCCCAGGCTGTGTTTTCTTCCCAATTTCATCCTGTTACTGCTTGCTAGAATCCTGGCAATGCTCTGCCCAGGCAGTGGTTTTTTGGTCACACAGAAGGCTTTCAATAGTACTGCTTCAGTCCACAAAATGCCAGTTCCCTCTTTAGCCCATGCATTCCCATGTTCCTTTGAAACCACTCCTATCCCAGACCATGAAAACATACTGCTCCTGGAGAGAGGCTTTCCTCCTCACTCCTCAAAGATGTCAGCTTTGGATGCCTGTTCATGTCCAGGGGAGGGCACCTGGTGGGGAGCCGCAATATCCACCGGGGTATACCATTGGACCTCAAGACCTTCCACCAGCAGAAGTGCAGTTGGCTTTGTGCACGAACCCAACACACCTGTTGGAGTGTTCTTGGGGGTCAGAGACTACTCTTTGTTGCTAAGAGTTGACCTGAGTCCACATCCTGACCCTTGCTCTCTGCTATCTGATTGTCTCACTTACTCTGACGGCGAGAGATGATTTGGCCCAGCTCATAATCCTCTGGAGTCTCCTCAGTAAGGAAGTGTAGGTCGAGGGCGCTGCGGATGACGACAGGAGCCCTATCGTGGCAGGTCACCTGGAGCAGCATGGGAGACAGGCCTTCAGGAAATGGGCCTTGAAGTGACTACTCAAGGACAGTGGGCAGGGGCATTCTGGAGGCACCTCCACTCTAAATACAAGGGCAACATCCATGACCCTACTACCCGAGGCTGACCTCCTGCTCATCGTGTGGGCTCTTCCCACAGGCTACTAGCCCAATCCTTGTACATAGGACTTCCTGGGCCTGCCATTGCTCTTTGTGGAGCTGCACTCCTCTCGGAGTGAAAGGACCCCACTACCTGCATACAGATGCAATCTCATCCCACAAGTTGGGAGGAATGGGACAATAGCCTCCAAGATCCCAGGTCTGCCCGAGGATGCAGGCGGCATTGGGAATGGCCTAGGCACAAAACCTAGAGGCTTTGGTCTGGATTGCCAGGGCCAAAAACAGACCCAGGAACATGACCACACACAGGAGAGCTGAAAGATAGCCACGAGAGCTCCTGGCCTCCAGAGGCTCAGTGCTGGCTGGGATGTAGGAGGCCACCTCATCCGGCAAGGGTGGTCATTGGGTTACCTGGACATTTAGTGTGCTTGCTCCACATCCATATCGACTCTGCAGAGAGACTCTCTCAGCTCCTTGTTCAAGGAACATGGAGAACCTCACACTGCTGTCCTCCTCCATAGACGTCAGCATCCCATACAAGGGAACCTGCAACCTAGTTCCTGTCCTATTCTCATCTGTCACCCATACCTGTCCCTGCCCTTCTGGACTGCATGCTGCCACCTGACACACAGACTCCCTCAGACAAGGCAGTGGACAAGCTGCTGCACTCGCTCATCTCAGCTCCAGCCCTTCACACTGACCTCTCCCTTCTTGATTCCCATCTATCCTCCTGATCATCCAGAAGCTCCAAATTCAAGAGGGCATGAGTAGTCCATGGTATTGGACCAGTGTCTGCTCCCCACCCAGGTGTAAGCACCACGGGACACCCCTGCTCCCAGGCTTACCAGAACACTCTTGGCCATCTCTGGACTTTGTGTTTCTAAGTGGACACGAATTAAGCAGGTGTCTCCCACCTGCTTGTGGGAAAGCGGCCTGGAGGACTTGCAGGTTGATTCTGAGAACTGTGGGGGATGGAACATCAGCAAACCCAGAAACAGAAAGCCACCCCAGACTGTCAGTTGGCTCTATGGGCTTCCAGCAAATATGTCCAGGTGCTGAGGCTTCTTATTTCCTCAGGTCGGAGTGGAATGGCAGCACATGCACAGCTTGAATAAGGTAGGTGTTTACCTCCTTTCCCTTGACCTGGGGGCGTTTCCTCACGATGAAATATTGTATTCCCAGATTCATGGACAGACACACGATTGAGTGGTCAGAGACCTTGATTTCTGCAGAGCGAAGTGGAGAGAATTGTTAGGTGGCACTCAAGGATTATACCACAAAACACCCACAACCCCTGAGAGTCTCCGCCAGGCCCATCACACTTTGGTATTTTGGGGCCAAGGCCCACTTTCTCTTGGCTGTCAGTTATCCTGAGCCCACTGTGGATCATGTCTCCCCACTGTCTGATTGTCCTACTTACTCTCATCCTCAGACATCATATACAGCAGCTCAAAGTTGTCCACATCCTCATGCTGCAACAAATTTTGGTTCAAGGCCCTGCGGATGAGGCTTGTCACCGTCTCCTGAAAGGTCACCTGGATCAGGGTGGGACAAATGTCATCAGAGAATGGCTTTTAGAAGAGCTACCCAGAAGACTGTGGTCAAACATTCAGGAGAAATCTCAGCTACATATACAAGGGCACAATCTTGTTATCCTGCTACCTGAGTGTGTCCTCCATATACCACCTGGGTTCTTGCAATGTGCTACTAGAACAATCCTGGTACAAATATCTGCCTGTACCTGCCATCTCCCCTCCCCCTGGGGAGCCACATTCCACTCATGTCAAAGGACCAAACTGCCTATGCACAGACACACTCTCATCTCACTGAGATGAGAGCAATGGGCCAGGGATCTGCGCACCAAGTGTGATCTGGGATGCAGGCTGCCTTTGTGGGTGGAAGAGGCAGATGCACTGAAAATTTGGGTCCTGACTGCCACGACACAAAACAGACTCAGATACAAGAGTGTGCACTTGAGTGCTTCATGATAGCTTTGAGAGGCCCTGGCCTCTGGAAGCTCGGTGCGGGTCTGGTTGTCATGATGTACTTGACTCAGCACTGGCAGTCACTGAACATGTCTCCTCTGCAGCTGGACACCTGCAGCATTAGCGTGTCTACTGCACATCCATAGAAATTCTGCCAAGAACCCCTTTAGCTCCGTATTTACATACATGTAAAGCCTAACATTCCGAAGCTTTGGCATAACCCCCCCAGGTGATCCCGACCCCAAATTCCTACACCTAGTCATGCTAAGGAGGATCTCTTCCCTGCCACCAGGAACACATCCCCTCCTACACATGTGACAAGTCACTGCCACCTCCTCTGCTCCAACTTCACTCATTGAGAATACCAAGTTCTAGGCACTGCAGCCTGCACCCTGGACATATCTCTGCCTTCATCTGTCCACAGCACTTCCGTCTGCACTTCTGGCCTGCAAAACCCACAATACACAGGCCCACTCACCACTGAAGCTGGGCATGCTGATGCTCTCCCTCCTCAGGTCAAGCCCTTAAGACGGACCTCTCTCTTCTTTATTTCCCACCATAGCCCTGGGGTTGGCTGTGTCTCCTGCCTTCCACTGTGTGGACACCCAGGAGGCAGCCCTGCTGTCGGGCTTATCGGGATGCGCTTTGTCTCCCTAAGGCTCTGTCCCTCTAGGAGGACGTGAACAACGCGGCTGTCTTCCACCTGCTCGCTGGAGTGAAGCAGTGAGGAGCTGCTACTCACAGCTGCTGGGGTCCTGGATGCCACTGCCACAGAAGGTTCCAAGAACTGTGGGGGATGACAACATCAGCAAAGCCCAGCAACTGCACCCCACCCAGCCTGGCAGTTGGCTCTGTGGGCATTCTACAACATCCATCCAGAACCTGAGGTTCTTGTCCCCTTGGAGGATGTGGAGTGGCACCAGGAGTAAAGACTGAAGAAGGTGGCTGTTTTGGGAACAAGAGATCCAGCACCTGCTGGGTGGGGATGAAATCCCAGGAGATTAACCCCATGTTGCTGCTGAAATGTAGGTTCCTCCCACAAATGACAGGCAGGAGCTCATTCCTAAGCTGGTCCTGCCTGTAAGGTTCAAGGCTCTGAACCCTGAAGGGCTCCTCCGTGTTCTGATCATTTTCACCCTGGGTTGGGACCAAGAATGGTGGGTTCAAAATGGAAATGGTGACAAACAGAAAAATGACTTGTGCCAATACACTAGAGTCAAAGCACAATGGGACAGTTCCCATCAGTACAAACACACACACACACACACACACACACACACACACACACACACAGAGTCAGAATAGGAGTCCTGGGCCATTCATCAGGGATCAGACTAGAGGGCCTGCTGGGCTCACCTGCCCTGTGCTACTCACTGTTACTCTTGAGCTCCTCTGCGACAATCGCCAGAGGCTCTGGCGTCTAAGATGAAGCCTCACCCAGTGTATCCACAAAAGGGCTAGTTGGCCCCCCTGAGATTCCTGGGAGCCTGAGGCTCGGCATTGTCTGCAACCACAGGAGAACATCCTTCTCCCTCCAGTGGCTCCAACCAAGTGAGCTCGGATGGCTTGGTCAGTGAAGTGGGTGCCTGGATACCAGGGTTCCATGTTCTGTTTGATCCATTGTCAAGGCAATGATGTCATTTCCTGTGCCCATACCTGAGCCTCTTTTCACATAAGACCACTTTCAACAGCCCTATGGGCTGCCGATTTCTCCTCCATGCCTACCCATCTCAGGTGCACAGGTGTTCACCAACAACTCCCCAAACATCCCCACCAGCATCTGCCCTGCTTGGTGCCACTAGAGTTCCAGCTTGGAGCCTTCAAAAATGCATTCACAACCAGTCCTTCCCTCTCAGCAGCTTTTGGACCCTGGTCCCATCATTGTGCAACTCATGGTGTGCCCAGTCTTTTCTGGAAAGTAGGGTAGCATCTAATCTCTAGGGTTTATTGTGTCTATTGGCCCATAACACCCTCTGTTCTCTCTGAAACCAGAGATGGGACTCACAGGTGGCTAAAGCACGAATGTAGAGATGGGATAATCACAAGAAAGGGAGAGACAAAGAATGCACCCTAACTCAATCAGGCCTGTGTCCCACACAGGGACATGGCCAATGTCCGTCCCATCGTGGCTGCAGTTCCCTCTCTACACCATGGCAAGTTGGAGGGGACTGAGATGCAGAGGCTGCTCCCCTCTGCCATACAACTTCCCAAGGCTTCTCCTAAGATTTCAAAAGGGCCAAGTGTGTCTAGTGTTGGGGTCTCACAGAGACTCCGAGGTACCACAGCATCCTGCTGCCCAGAACCGGTTCACCCCTCACCTCAAGGGGGCTCAGCCTCTGGATTCATGGGAATTGAAGTGGGTACAGGTGATGGGATATCACCTCCAAGACTGAGTTATGCCAAGTCCATGACCCCTGTCTGCATCCCTGTCTCCAGCACCACTCCCCCCTCTCTCTTTCCTCCTCAGAGCAAACAAATCCATTTAGCAAGTGTGTCCTGTGATAAAGACATGACGGTCACCCATCCTCTCATTACAGAAACACTGAGGCTCAGCCAACATGGATCCTACAGGGAACACAGGCATAAACTCAGACTCTGATCCTCCCAGCCGAGCCTCAGTGGAGCCTGGACTCCCAGCCTCCTGAGTCAAGGAAACAGAGGTTCCTAGCCGAGCCACCTTGGATGCAGCCGCACACAAACTGAACTCATCAATGCCCCTTGCTCTCAGTTGTGAGTAAGAGGGGAAGTGGTGTTTCACAACCCTGGACATCAAGTGCAGTCTCCAGGCTTTGGGGTGTGCCCTGGCCTCTGTCTATCTGCCCAGGCTCTCCAACCCACACTGGCCTCTTACCAACCTCCTCCTAGGGCCAAACTCAATCCTGCCTCTCAATTTCTGCTGCCTTCCCCAACACACTGCTCCCCAAAATGAGCAGGGCTGGCTCTCGGTTATCATGCTGGTGCCAGCAGCAATGCCACCCCACTGACATAATTCTGAGTCCCAACCTAGGCACTCCAGCTGTCTTTGCCACACCTGGCCTGTTTGGGCTCTGGCTCTTGCTCTTTTCTTTCATGTGCATGTGTTTTGAGGTTTTGAGTTTCTCCCACTGCAGAACTGCAGCTGTGGCAGGGTAGAGCTCATGAGGGTGACATTCTGAGCCACATCCAATCCCATCAGGACTGTTCACTGGGGTGACTGCTGGAACACAGTGATGAGTGAACACATGGGAGGTGGTTGGACCCACCTTGCCTCTGAGTGGCTTCCTTTCAGGACAGGAATGTAGGCATGGGTGCCCCTGGCGTGGGATGCTTTGCACAAGGCGTGACCATGGGCTCTCTTTCCTGGCAAAAATGGCTCCACTCAGCATGGAGAGCACTGTCATTCCTGGTTGCTAACAAGAGCCCTGGACCCCAGAAAGGAACCCACACTCAAGATTAACGTCTGAGTGTGCGTGTCCTCGAGGAAATGAGGTCTCCTGATCCCAGGTGCAAAGGGGTAAGTCCTCTAACTCCAGTGGCCATGAAGGGACATCTGAGTTTCCCTTGTCCTTCTTTCCCTCTCTAACTAACCACAGTTAGGACCCTGGCCTCATTCCCCAGTGAGGATCATTAGGCTCCATAAAGGACAGTCTCTAAGATGCTCAGTGGACCAACACCCTCTGCACAACCCATAACCCTATTCACCCAAGAGGCAAGAGGATTTCTATTCAGGAAAACCAGGAAAGGGAGAGCCTTTCTCAAGGACACAAGGACATTAGTGAGTGAGGGAGTGATTAATGGATGGAGAACTATTTCCAACACCAACTTCCAGGAGCATATATGGCCCCCTGGAGAATTCTGCAGTGTGTTGGTGATTAAGGAGAACGTGTGAATTCAGGGGTCACTAGGTCCTCTCAGCCATAAGGAGGGAAACTGCCATAAAGGAACTAGGACAAGGGTGCGAGGAATGCTCACTGGTGGGAGATCGGAAGGAAGGAAAGTGTACTCATTAGAAAAGTGTCGCCTGAAAATTCTTAGCCAGCCAAAAGCCGTGCGAACTTGTGTGGGAAAAGAGTCTTTGCACAGTGATGAAGCTAAGAGCTCACATGATGGAACACAGCATCAACTGGGACCAAATCCAATATCTGATATTCTTGTAGGAAGAGGAGAGTCTGGACCCAGATACCAGGGAGACTGGGGGATACCGGATATGTGAGGTTGGAGCCAGGGCGGGATGCCCATATGGGAACCACAGATCGTGGGCAGCAATAGGAGAGTGGGCAAGGGCTGGGAGAGTTGGGGAGACAGTCCCCTTGAAACCTGGGAGGGGTTATGGCACTGGGACAGCCCAACACCTACTGTGTTGAGCCTCTGGAGCTCAACGGAAGACACTTCCTCTGTTGTCGGCCACCCAGTTAACAGAGTTTGGTTGCAGCAGCCTAGGACCCAGCTGAAGGTCTGAGCATGTTGGCCATGCAGGTTGGATCTGGACCACAGACACCCTCATCAGAGATTGTAGGGTCTCAGCCCTGAGGCAAGACAGGCACTAAGTCAGGCCAGGTGGGGAAATGGATAGGCACACACTCTGGGGCCTGGTGCCTGTGTTACTGGGAGCACTTCTGATCGCAATTCCCTGATCTGCTGCCAACACAGGCTACAGAGGAGGGTACAGAAACACAGACCACGGATCTGCCCCACTCAGTGGGCCCAGGCCAACACCACACCCAGCAGCCTCGTGCCATACCCAATGAGTCTCGAAGCGGCCCCCTCTTCCCATCCTGAGAGCTCTTCCCTTCCTCATGTGCCAATAGCTCCCTACTGTCACTGGCAATATCTACTCTGTGAGATGTCAACATCCGTGGGTACTGTTCTCTCATCCCAGGACAGTGTGGTCCCACACACCCTGGTGAAATGGGCCACCTGGAGGCTGGACCTGGAGGTTGTTGAGGCTGAATGGCAGCGGTGGTCCTCTGGCACTTAATATTATTTAAGTTAAAAAAAAAAAAAAAAAAAAAAAAAAAAAAAAAAAAAAAAAAACGGGTCTTGGTGCTCAAAAATGTTTGATTTGCATATTCTCATCCCCTAACCCCAATATTTTCATTATTTCCTCACATATGAAATCTTACTAGCATAAAGGTAATTTCGTATTAAACAAAGTGGATTGAAATAACATTGGTAAAAATAATCAATCACCATACTTTCAATTTTTGTTCTGCTTTCCTATTAGAAACCACTTGGATACAAGAGAACAGAGGACAGACTCATGGAAATGCTTGAAATGACAAGAAGCTCCCACTCAAGCTCAGCATTCAGTCCTGGACAGGGTAAGACCAGGCCACTTTGACATCTGTGCCAAAGAGTCTACCAGACAGAATCCTCTGACTGATCCCTGACTGAGCCATAGGAACTGGCTAGAAAAGCCTTCACATCCTCAATACATTCTTCACGTCAGAATACTTGACAACCATTGATATCCATCTCTCGTTAACTTGCTCCCCAGCCAACCTTTCTTCAACAAATTCAAAGGAGTAACTCATGCAAGCACACAGAAAGGGGTGTTCACTACACACATCCATGTGCGAAAAAGACAACTGGTATTTCTTGTTTGGGCTATTTCAAATGAAATCCCTTCTGCATGCCCTCCACAAACCAAAGGAAAATATTTGTGAAATTCCCACGTAGAAGACAAGATACACTTGCCAAGGAGGCAGTGGCAAGAATTTTGACACTCCAAATGTAGAGTGTGTGTTTAGGAAGCAGTCACAGTTTCCATGAGAGAGTCCCATGAAATCAATTAGGAAGATCCATGCTCTAGCCCTACCATGCAAGTGATGTGACTTGAAAGAGTCACTTAGTCTTAGTAACCATAATCACTAACAACTAAGTCAATGAATAAAGGTCCTCAGGTGCCAAGCTACAAAATGTGGGATGAGCATGGATGAGGACGGGTGGGAGAAGTCTCCAACTCTAACACAATTAGGGAAGGATGTGCTGACCTCAAGTGGCTGGGGGGCTGGGATCCTGCCACAGAGGGGGATTCCAAACCTCACATCCCCTGACCCAGGCCAGAAGACCAGGTAGAGTCCAAGGACACTGGGGTGGCCCAATGGCAATAAAGGTCAAAAGGAACTAGGGATCTGCCTGGTCCCTCAATCCCCTACTCTGAGCAGGGCTGCATGACGAGGCCAGAGGCCATCCACAGCAATCTGCCTTTACAGGAAAACAGGGACTGCAGGCTGCCTCTGGCTCACTGAATCAGGGTGGTGTTTTCATAAAGCAAGACCACTTCCTCACATTTGACCAGCAGCTCATGTGTTGACAGCACAATGACTGACTTGACTCAGGCCCTGATGAATGAAATAGAAAATTCATAGCAAACCCATCTTTAGCTCTTCCACATCATCAGGGGCTCTGATTCAATTCCGTCCAGAAAGGTGTCTGAAATGATTTCTAAACATGCTGGGGACTCACCTCTGTGTGGAACTTTTCAGGAAAAAGGGGATCAAATCTCATGAAGCAACTCTTCTCTCTTCTAGCCCATGGGCAATGCAAGGAACCTGCATGATACCAGAGGCTCACTTCTCTCTTCTCATGTCTTCTGGAAAGGATTCGTTAATGCTTCCTGCAAGGTGAAGCAGAAGCCTGCATCCCCAGCTGCACAGAAGTGTTTTAGGGCAGTGTCTCCCTTAAAACCCAAAAATAAAAAAACAGGTCATTCAACAGGCACATGGATTCGAGTACATGTTCAATGATCCCTCCTCCCTGGAGCCTTCCACATGCCCATCTTCCACATTCACAGAGCAATGCTTGGCCATTCTCAAGACCAGGAGACCATGATGCTCATCACCAGGAAGTCAATAAGGAACATGAAGAGAGCAGCATGGATTGCAGAAGGTGGCACATCAAGGATCTTCAGCTCTGCTGCTAGAACACAAGAGCTTAACTTCAGTATTGACTTTTTGCCAACTACCAAGTACGATAGCAGTGTCAAGCCCAATATGCAGATATGCAAGTAGTAGGTGACACCCCGCATCCATTCACAAAAGTGGGCAACATCTGCATCAGAACAAGGAAGTATCTTACCCTTACTCATAAAAATCATCAGAAACAAAATAAAATGGATGCAAGACTTCTCATTTCACTATTAGGTAGCTGTTGGAATTCCCTATTAAATAATACCTCCTCCAAAATAAAAAGTATCTCAGACATGTGTCAACTATTCAATGGATGACATTTTAAAAACTATGGACTTTCCTTAATATTTATGTATGCTATATCCCTGCCTAAGGCTCTATGAGAAAGGAGCACATAGAATTGGATCTTTGAAAATCTCACATTTGCTGATAAATATTACTGCTGATCTCAGGCATGGCGAAGTGAAAAGTGGGACTTTGGATATTCCAAGAATGCTATGTTGTGGGATTGGTGTCCCTGATTCATACATAGCATATGGTTTCTATGAAATCCAGTGAGGGAGCAGGAGTAACGAAGCTGATTGCACAGATGACCTCAGGGAATACTGACAGATAGGCCAAATGAAAAATATGCTCCAGCTAACCATTGGTATTTGGGCTTCTGATCCCAGTCCTGTTTTTAAAAAAGGTGCAGACAGGCAGTGTTCATTAAAAACTGTCTACCATGTAAAAGTGGGTAATTTAAATGGCATCTAGTTACACATCTGATAGAATGGTCTGGCAACATATGAATTTCATTCTAACAACAACAACAACAACAAAACATAGAAAATGAGACATAAAGATAAAACCTTGTCTTCACCAGGATGCCTAAAAATAGGTTTTATTTGGCTCATGCCAATAAATATCTTTCAATAGAATTTCTGATTTCTGAATGAATCCATTCAACTTCATACTGCACAGATCACAAGGTTTTCTTTACAGAATATTCTCTTCTTCTTCTTAAAGCCTCACATAGAAAATGTCTCACAGGACATAGGAGGGGAATGACCCAAAGGATGAGAGAATGGCTGGAACCGTTCTCAAATGTGCCCATGTAGCCTAAAGTTTGAAGGCATCTAATTGTACTCTAAAACAATTATGAACCTATTCGATCCATTATTAATAAATATCACCACTTTACCACTTGAACCAAATCACAGAAAATTGGAAACAGATGATCATTGGCTTTGATACCTTTACTTCTGTTTCATTACTCAGAGTCGATCAACTCTATACTTCAAGTGACACAGATTTATTACAGAATGCCTAAGATCCTAAGGATCTATTTTAGCTCAGCCCATGGTATTGCTTCATTATTTTATTATTTTGTAAGTAATAAAATATAACTTCATGTTGGATGATATATTCAAGCCATGAATATATCATCCAACATTGTTCTTCCCAAAATATTAGCCCAATTTCTGTGCGCGCTCACTTACTGTTCAGGAATTTTACTAATTGTTTGAAGGTTCTAGAGGACCTGTTAGACTCCTAATGGACAAACCATACAACATATTCCAGAGAACGGACGAGTGCCATAAGAAGAAAATAAGGTCAGCCTACAGCAATGGGCAGCTGCCTGCCCTCGGCTGGGAGGAGCCCTGGCCATGGCACCAGGGCTGCTGGGCAGCAGAAGCCTCCACAGCCCTGCAGGGAGCCTGGAGCACAGCTCTGCCTAACCATGCTCAGCCCTGGACAGATGCACATGAGTTCCCATCACAGGCTCGAGTGTGACAGTCCCAGGTGCATGCCTGTCATGCCAGCCACCAGGGAGGCTGAGGCAAGAGGAACGTTTGAGGTCAGCCTTGGCAACTTAGACCCCGAGGCAAAGGGGAAATACTTTTACAGGGGTCTCTGAGGGTGTAGCTCAGGTAGGTCACTTGCCTCACAGGCTCAAGGCCCTGGGTTCAATCCCCAGAACCCACGTACACACAAAAAGTGAACTTGGAATATTGTTTAAAATGATGGGTCAGGTACACACAAGGACTTCAATATGACCTCTCAGAGGAGCTCAATTTGAGATCAGACTGAACAAAAGACCACCTGGACCATTGACTCAGTGTCTGAAACCCTCTGTGAGCATGGGAAGCACTGCTGGCAAGACACCAGAGGGCCAAAGCACTTGTGCCCCCTGCAGGGGCGTCTCTTGTCTACCGCCAAAGACTGTTCCCCTCCTGGGGCAGCTGAGAGCAAGCTGGGCCTTGGAGCAAGGACTAGTGCTTTAGATATAGACTATGCAAGCAAGGGGCAATGTCTTTAATAAAACTAAAATTAAAAAGTCACATTGAAAAAATTTTAAAAAGAAGAAAATAAGGTCAAGTAGAGGAAGCCCATTTTCACAGGAAAAAATCCCCCAGTGAAAAGCATCAGAATAGATACCAAGAAAAATACCAACAAAAACAGTGTGCTCCCACTATGTATCTACTCAACATGCAAAAGTTAGAAAGCTAGATAATACAATCCTGGCCACAGGTAGAGCTATGCAGAAGAGCCACCTGGCAGTGCTTAGTCAAAGAAGTAAACGTGCACACTTTGACCTAGAAATTCCACCTGTGTGTATACCAGGCGGTGCTTAAGCAGTTTCACAAGGGGACATGCACAGGGAAATTTATCCTCAGGTTCTTATAGAGTTGTCTGTGCTTACAGGGAGTTGATGGTTGTCAAGATGCCCACAGCTGCGAAAGTCAAAAGCTAAAAAAATAATAGATGCCAACCTGGATATATTAATAATCCCGTATCTATGATCACCTTCATAAGGTAGCTTCCCAACTTCTGTGTGGAAGTGTGTTTCTCCTTGGCCCTTACACTGTTGTGGAGACCACTAGGAGTTCAGCTTTGTGCAGGATCATCTGACCTGGACTTTTGGCAAGACCTGTACAGCCCTCACACATGCTCAGATGCTACAGGACTTTTCAGACCAGTCCAGACAACAGTAGGCATCCATTCATTGTCTGCACTCTACAGATTCCTAGATGCACGACATTCATTACCATCAAATGCAGAATTTTCATCAAAAACTAATATATATATATATATCATTCCAATCTGAATCAAGAAAATCGGAAATATCCCCAAATCCAAAGAGTGGATCCCCATTGTGATGCTACAAGTTGAAAATTCCACAGCTGACCTCATGGGATGGTTCACAGTCAAAAGACAGCTGCATGAAAAATATTACATGACCTTCCTGCTATGTGAAAAGTGGCATGTGAAGTACACATGCATGTCTTCCTCAGACATGGGTTCATTTGCAAGACACCTTGTGCAATTGAAAATACTCCAAAAGGGGAGAAATCAGAACCATGTCTCCAAAGTATTTCAGCACAGACCAACTCCATCTGTCTATCTATCTCTCAGTGAGTGTGTGTGCTCTTGTGTGTGTTTGTGTGTCTTTGTTTGTGTTTGTACCATCATAGCTGATACTTCATTGCCCCCATTGGAAAACTGACTCAGATAATGCCATCTGCCAAACTCCTAAAAACCAAAGTTCTTGCTGATAGAATGAAACATTCCTTCCTGTTGGTTTGGATGTGTCCTTTAGGAATCACTGCTACATTTAGTATACTCAAATCATCACAGTAGATCAGGTAACAAAAACATATATATTTTAAAATAATAATAATATATTAATGGAAACAACAAATACAGGATAGAGTAACAACTGTGTTACTAAACAAGGTCAAGGACAATGGCAAACTATAGATTCAAACTTTGGAGAAAATAGTAATCAATGTAAATATTCCTGGGCTGCCTCAGCCCCGCCCAGGCACACAGCAACAGAATGGTTTTGCAAGCATCCTCAGGAGGGCAGGAGCCTTCTTTGCAGGACGAGAGAGAGGTTGAGGCTCGATCCACCCTCTTCTTTTGGGAGAGGCTCCTTTTCCTCAGCACAAAGTTGGATTTTTTGTGAGGATTCTTGGCATAAAATACGTTGGCCTCTGCTGGAATCTTCAGCTCTGGGGAGAGAGGGGTGTACAAAAAGAAGGTGGCACTCAGGAGGTGCTCCCTAGGACACGCCAACATCTGAGAGCCTGTGCCAGAAAAGGCCAGAGCCACACACCTGAGAGCTCTCCAATTCAGCACCAATACCAACAAAGACAGCCTCCACAGTCCTCCCTGAGGAAGAACTAGGCAGAGCACTTCAACAGACCTAATGTCTGTTCCTACCGAAGGCTTTGGACTCCAGAATATCTCAGGTCCTCTTGCATCTGCCAAAGCACACCACTAGGGTTTGCATCTGAAATCTCCCACAAAAGGCTCCTGTGCCGAAGATTCAGTCCCCACATGAGCCATCTTCATAGGTGGGTTTGGAGGGAAGCATTGGATGGTGAGTGCTCTGATGTCAACATGAAATTCTCATTCAAGATGAATACACTACTGGGGGGTGGGAGGGACTGGAAGAAAGGTTGAGCATGGTTGGAGTAAGACCTAAACAGGGTTGTGCCCTGGGCAACAGTACCTTGTTCCTGTTGGCTCCACTGAATCCTCATTCTCCAAGGAGAGGTCCTCCCTCTCCATCTTTCTCTCTCTCCCTCTCTGCCAGCCTCGTTCTCTCTCTCCCAGTCTATGCCTTTGTGGCAAGGGCTGAGGAGCTCTCCACTGCCACACACTAGAGCTTTATGGACAGCCTCAGTGCACAACCAAAGAGAAAGCTATGAAACCCAGAGAAAAAAGGCCTAGGATTCCTCCTCTGAGTTATTTTCCACAAGTATGGCCACAGTGAGGACAGGCTGACCAGCACGGATACCACGTTAGAGCCATGCTTCTGCGTTGGTGGAGCCCGCCTCCATGTGAACCAGGCTTCTGAGAATGGAGGCCACATTCCAAATACTGCCCTACTGAGAACAATGGTTCCAAAGACCAGCAAAGGGACTGCTTCCCTCCAACATGGCATATGGCCCAGTGGTGCCATGACCCCGAGTGGGGGAATACAACAGCCGCTTCTCCTTCCTCTGAACATGTGTTTCCTGTCGCCCTCCTCTAACCTAGAGCCTGTTCTCCATCCCTTCTGGGTTGGATGTGGAGATCTCTGCTATGAATTTCTTAGGCTACCAAGGCCCCAGACAGACTTCCTCTTCCATAGAGTCTACTAACCTAACAGTAGGTTAAGATAGGAGACAAGTGATCCTAGAACTCATAGGGATGGTCGTCTTCAGGGTACATAGGCTGGGATAATGGCTGCTGTGGTGTTTGGCTCACAAAAACCAACCAACCAACCAACGAAAAAGCGCTGGCATTATTATCAGATGAGCTCTGTGGCTACGTGCTCAGGAAGCCCTCATCTGACTTTAGTTAGGGATCACAACCTGGCTATTGTGATCACTCCTTGCCTAGTGGACTCAGGTGCGTAAGACCATGGAATTTATGCAAAAACAGATGATTCAGGCTGTCTCCCAGGCTGTGTTTTCTTCCCAATTTCATCCTGTTACTGCTTGCTAGAATCCTGGCAATGCTCTGCCCAGGCAGTGGTTTTTTGGTCACACAGAAGGCTTTCAATAGTACTGCTTCAGTCCACAAAATGCCAGTTCCCTCTTTAGCCCATGCATTCCCATGTTCCTTTGAAACCACTCCTATCCCAGACCATGAAAACATACTGCTCCTGGAGAGAGGCTTTCCTCCTCACTCCTCAAAGATGTCAGCTTTGGATGCCTGTTCATGTCCAGGGGAGGGCACCTGGTGGGGAGCCGCAATATCCACCGGGGTATACCATTGGACCTCAAGACCTTCCACCAGCAGAAGTGCAGTTGGCTTTGTGCACGAACCCAACACACCTGTTGGAGTGTTCTTGGGGGTCAGAGACTACTCTTTGTTGCTAAGAGTTGACCTGAGTCCACATCCTGACCCTTGCTCTCTGCTATCTGATTGTCTCACTTACTCTGATGGCGAGAGATGATTTGGCCCAGCTCATAATCCTCTGGATTCTCCTCAGTAAGGAAGTGTAGGTCGAGGGCGCTGCGGATGACGACAGGAGCCCTATCGTGGCAGGTCACCTGGAGCAGCATGGGAGACAGGCCTTCAGGAAATGGGCCTTGAAGTGACTACTCAAGGACAGTGGGCAGGGGCATTCTGGAGGCACCTCCACTCTAAATACAAGGGCAACATCCATGACCCTACTACCCGAGGCTGACCTCCTGCTCATCGTGTGGGCTCTTCCCACAGGCTACTAGCCCAATCCTTGTACATAGGACTTCCTGGGCCTGCCATTGCTTTTTGTGGAGCTGCACTCCTCTCGGAGTGAAAGGACCCCACTACCTGCATACAGATGCAATCTCATCCCACAAGTTGGGAGGAATGGGACAATAGCCTCCAAGATCCCAGGTCTGCCCGAGGATGCAGGCGGCATTGGGAATGGCCTAGGCACAAAACCTAGAGGCTTTGGTCTGGATTGCCAGGGCCAAAAACAGACCCAGGAACATGACCACACACAGGAGAGCTGAAAGATAGCCACGAGAGCTCCTGGCCTCCAGAGGCTCAGTGCTGGCTGGGATGTAGGAGGCCACCTCATCCGGCAAGGGTGGTCATTGGGTTACCTGGACATTTAGTGTGCTTGCTCCACATCCATATCGACTCTGCAGAGAGACTCTCTCAGCTCCTTGTTCAAGGAACATGGAGAACCTCACACTGCTGTCCTCCTCCATAGACGTCAGCATTCCATACAAGGGAACCTGCAACCTAGTTCCTGTCCTATTCTCATCTGTCACCCATACCTGTCCCTGCCCTTCTGGACTGCATGCTGCCACCTGACACACAGACTCCCTCAGACATGGCAGTGGACAAGCTGCTGCACTCGCTCATCTCAGCTCCAGCCCTTCACACTGACCTCTCCCTTCTTGATTCCCATCTATCCTCCTGATCATCCAGAAGCTCCAAATTCAAGAGGGCATGAGTAGTCCATGGTATTGGACCAGTGTCTGCTCCCCACCCAGGTGTAAGCACCACGGGACACCCCTGCTCCCAGGCTTACCAGAACACTCTTGGCCATCTCTGGACTTTGTGTTTCTAAGTGGACACGAATTAAGCAGGTGTCTCCCACCTGCTTGTGGGAAAGCGGCCTGGAGGACTTGCAGGTTGATTCTGAGAACTGTGGGGGATGGAACATCAGCAAACCCAGAAACAGAAAGCCACCCCAGACTGTCAGTTGGCTCTATGGGCTTCCAGCAAATATGTCCAGGTGCTGAGGCTTCTTATTTCCTCAGGTCGGAGTGGAATGGCAGCACATGCACAGCTTGAATAAGGTAGGTGTTTACCTCCTTTCCCTTGACCTGGGGGCGTTTCCTCACCATGAAATATTGTATTCCCAGATTCATGGACAGACACACGAGTGAGTGGTCAGAGACCTTGATTTCTGCAGAGCGAAGTGGAGAGAATTGTTAGGTGGCACTCAAGGATGATACCACAAAACACCCACAACCCCTGAGAGTCTCCGCCAGGCCCATCACACTTTGGTATTTTGGGGCCAAGGCCCACTTTCTCTTGGCTGTCAGTTATCCTGAGCCCACTGTGGATCATGTCTCCCCACTGTCTGATTGTCCTACTTACTCTCATCCTCAGACATCATATACAGCAGCTCAAAGTTGTCCACATCCTCATGCTGCAACAAATTTTGGTCCAAGGCCCTGCGGATGAGGCTTGTCACCGTCTCCTGAAAGGTCACCTGGATCAGGGTGGGACAAATGTCATCAGAGAATGGCTTTTAGAAGAGCTACCCAGAAGACTGTGGTCAAACATTCAGGAGAAATCTCAGCTACATATACAAGGGCACAATCTTGTTATCCTGCTACCTGAGTGTGTCCTCCATATACCACCTGGGTTCTTGCAATGTGCTACTAGAACAATCCTGGTACAAATATCTGCCTGTACCTGCCATCTCCCCTCCCCCTGGGGAGCCACATTCCACTCATGTCAAAGGACCAAACTGCCTATGCACAGACACACTCTCATCTCACTGAGATGAGAGCAATGGGCCAGGGATCTGCGCACCAAGTGTGATCTGGGATGCAGGCTGTTTTTGTGGGTGCAAGAGGCAGATGCACTGAAAATTTGGGTCCTGACTGCCACGACACAAAACAGACTCAGATACAAGAGTGTGCACTTGAGTGCTTCATGATAGCTTTGAGAGGCCCTGGCCTCTGGAAGCTCAGTGCGGGTCTGGTTGTAATGATGTACTTGACTCAGCACTGGCAGTCACTGAACATGTCTCCTCTGCAGCTGGACACCTGCAGCATTAGCGTGTCTACTGCACATCCATAGAAATTCTGCCAAGAACCCATTAGCTCCGTATTTACATACATGCAAAGCCTAACATTCCGAAGCTTTGGCATGACCCCCCAGGTGATCCCGACCCCAAATTCCTACACCTAGTCATGCTAAGGAGGTTCTCTTCCCTGACACCAGGAACACATCCCCTCCTACACATGTGACAAGTCACTGCCACCTCCTCTGCTCCAACTTCACTCATTGAGAATACCAAGTTCTAGGCACTGCAGCCTGCACCCTGGACATATCTCTGCCTTCATCTGTCCACAGCACTTCCGTCTGCACTTCTGGCCTGGAAAACCCACAATACACAGGCCCACTCACCACTGAAGCTGGGCATGCTGATGCTCTCCCTCCTCAGGTCAAGCCCTTAAGACGGACCTCTCTCTTCTTTATTTCCCACCATAGCCCTGGGGTTGGCTGTGTCTCCTGCCTTCCACTGTGTGGACACCCAGGAGGCAGCCCTGCTGTCGGGCTTACCGGGATGCGCTTTGTCTCCCTCAGGCTCTGTCCCTCTAGGAGGACGTGAACAACGCGGCTGTCTTCCACCTGCTCGCTGGAGTGAAGCAGTGAGGAGCTGCTACTCACAGCTGCTGGGGTCCTGGATGCCACTGCCACAGAAGGTTCCAAGAACTGTGGGGGATGACAACATCAGCAAAGCCCAGCAACTGCACCCCACCCAGCCTGGCAGTTGGCTCTGTGGGCATTCTACAACATCCATCCAGAACCTGAGGTTCTTGTCCCCTTGGAGGATGTGGAGTGGCACCAGGAGTAAAGACTGAAGAAGGTGGCTGTTTTGGGAACAAGAGATCCAGCACCTGCTGGGTGGGGATGAAATCCCAGGAGATTAACCCCATGTTGCTGCTGAAATGTAGGTTCCTCCCACAAATGACAGGCAGGAGCTCATTCCTAAGCTGGTCCTGCCTGTAAGGTTCAAGGCTCTGAACCCTGAAGGGCTCCTCCGTGTTCTGATCATTTTCACCCTGGGTTGGGACCAAGAATGGTGGGTTCAAAATGGAAATGGTGACAAACAGAAAAATGACTTGTGCCAATACACTAGAGTCAAAGCACAATGGGACAGTTCCCATCAGTACAAACACACACACACACACACACACACACACACACACACACACACAGAGTCAGAATAGGAGTCCTGGGCCATTCATCAGGGATCAGACTAGAGGGCCTGCTGGGCTCACCTGCCCTGTGCTACTCACTGTTACTCTTGAGCTCCTCTGCGACAATCGCCAGAGGCTCTGGCGTCTAAGATGAAGCCTCACCCAGTGTATCCACAAAAGGGCTAGTTGGCCCCCCTGAGATTCCTGGGAGCCTGAGGCTCGGCATTGTCTGCAACCACAGGAGAACATCCTTCTCCCTCCAGTGGCTCCAACCAAGTGAGCTCGGATGGCTTGGTCAGTGAAGTGGGTGCCTGGATACCAGGGTTCCATGTTCTGTTTGATCCATTGTCAAGGCAATGATGTCATTTCCTGTGCCCATACCTGAGCCTCTTTTCACATAAGACCACTTTCAACAGCCCTATGGGCTGCCGATTTCTCCTCCATGCCTACCCATCTCAGGTGCGCAGGTGTTCACCAACAACTACCCAAACATCCCCACCAGCATCTGCCCTGCTTGGTGCCACTAGAGTTCCAGCTTGGAGCCTTCAAAAATGCATTCACAACCAGTCCTTCCCTCTCAGCAGCTTTTGGACCCTGGTCCCATCATTGTGCAACTCATGGTGTGCCCAGTCTTTTCTGGAAAGTAGGGTAGCATCTAATCTCTAGGGTTTATTGTGTCTATTGGCCCATAACACCCTCTGTTCTCTCTGAAACCAGAGATGGGACTCACAGGTGGCTAAAGCACAAATGTAGAGATGGGATAATCACAAGAAAGGGAGAGACAAAGAATGCACCCTAACTCAATCAGGCCTGTGTCCCACACAGGGACATGGCCAATGTCCGTCCCATCGTGGCTGCAGTTCCCTCTCTACACCATGGCAAGTTGGAGGGGACTGAGATGCAGAGGCTGCTCCCCTCTGCCATACAACTTCCCAAGGCTTCTCCTAAGATTTCAAAAGGGCCAAGTGTGTCTAGTGTTGGGGTCTCACAGAGACTCCGAGGTACCACAGCATCCTGCTGCCCAGAACCGGTTCACCCCTCACCTCAAGGGGGCTCAGCCTCTGGATTCATGGGAATTGAAGTGGGTACAGGTGATGGGATATCACCTCCAAGACTGAGTTATGCCAAGTCCATGACCCCTGTCTGCATCCCTGTCTCCAGCACCACTCCCCCCTCTCTCTTTCCTCCTCAGAGCAAACAAATCCATTTAGCAAGTGTGTCCTGTGATAAAGACATGACGGTCACCCATCCTCTCATTACAAAAACACTGAGGCTCAGCCAACATGGATCCTACAGGGAACACAGGCATAAACTCAGACTCCCATCCTCCCAGCCGAGCCTCAGTGGAGCCTGGACTCCCAGCCTCCTGAGTCAAGGAAACAGAGGTTCCTAGCCGAGCCACCTTGGATACAGCCGCACACAAACTGAACTCATCAATGCCCCTTGCTCTCAGTTGTGAGTAAGAGGGGAAGTGGTGTTTCACAACCCTGGACATCAAGTGCAGTCTCCAGGCTTTGGGGTGTGCCCTGGCCTCTGTCTATCTGCCCAGGCTCTCCAACCCACACTGGCCTCTTACCCAACCTCCTCCTAGGGCCAAACTCAATCCTGCCTCTCAATTTCTGCTGCCTTCCCCAACACACTGCTCCCCAAAATGAGCAGGGCTGGCTCTCGGTTATCATGCTGGTGCCAGCAGCAATGCCACCCCACTGACATAATTCTGAGTCCCAACCTAGGCACTCCAGCTGTCTTTGCCACACCTGGCCTGTTTGGGCTCTGGCTCTTGCTCTTTTCTTTCATGTGCATGTGTTTTGAGGTTTTGAGTTTCTCCCACTGCAGAACTGCAGCTGTGGCAGGGTAGAGCTCATGAGGGTGACATTCTGAGCCACATCCAATCCCATCAGGACTGTTCACTGGGGTGACTGCTGGAACACAGTGATGAGTGAACACATGGGAGGTGGTTGGACCCACCTTGCCTCTGAGTGGCTTCCTTTCAGGACAGGAATGTAGGCATGGGAGCCCCTGGCGTGGGATGCTTTGCACAAGGCGTGACCATGGGCTCTCTTTCCTGGCAAAAATGGCTCCACTCAGCATGGAGAGCACTGTCATTCCTGGTGGCTAACAAGAGCCCTGGACCCCAGAAAGGAACCCACACTCAAGATTAACGTCTGAGTGTGCGTGTCCTCGAGGAAATGAGGTCTCCTGATCCCAGGTGCAAAGGGGTAAGTCCTCTAACTCCAGGGGCCATGAAGGGACATCTGAGTTTCCCTCGTCCTTCTTTCCCTCTCTAACTAACCACAGTTAGGACCCTGGCCTCATTCCCCAGTGAGGATCATTAGGCTCCATAAAGGACAGTCTCTAAGATGCTCAGTGGACCAACACCCTCTGCACAACCCATAACCCTATTCACCCAAGAGGCAAGAGGATTTCTATTCAGGAAAACCAGGAAAGGGAGAGCCTTTCTCAAGGACACAAGGACATTAGTGAGTGAGGGAGTGATTAATGGATGGAGAACTATTTCCAACACCAACTTCCAGGAGCATATATGGCCCCCTGGAGAATTCTGCAGTGTGTTGGTGATTAAGGAGAACGTGTGAATTCAGGGGTCACTAGGTCCTCTCAGCCATAAGGAGGGAAACTGCCATAAAGGAACTAGGACAAGGGTGCGAGGAATGCTCACTGGTGGGAGATCGGAAGGAAGGAAAGTGTACTCATTAGAAAAGTGTCGCCTGAAAATTCTTAGCCAGCCAAAAGCCGTGCGAACTTGTGTGGGAAAAGAGTCTTTGCACAGTGATGAAGCTAAGAGCTCACATGATGGAACACAGCATCAACTGGGACCAAATCCAATATCTGATATTCTTGTAGGAAGAGGAGAGTCTGGACCCAGATACCAGGGAGACTGGGGGATACCGGATATGTGAGGTTGGAGCCAGGGCGGGATGCCCATATGGGAACCACAGATCGTGGGCAGCAATAGGAGAGTGGGCAAGGGCTGGGAGAGTTGGGGAGACAGTCCCCTTGAAACCTGGGAGGGGTTATGGCACTGGGACAGCCCAACACCTACTGTGTTGAGCCTCTGGAGCTCAACGGAAGACACTTCCTCTGTTGTCGGCCACCCAGTTAACAGAGTTTGGTTGCAGCAGCCTAGGACCCAGCTGAAGGTCTGAGCATGTTGGCCATGCAGGTTGGATCTGGACCACAGACACCCTCATCAGAGATTGTAGGGTCTCAGCCCTGAGGCAAGACAGGCACTAAGTCAGGCCAGGTGGGGAAACGGATAGGCACACACTCTGGGGGCTGGTGCCTGTGTTACTGGGAGCACTTCTGATCGCAATTCCCTGATCTGCTGCCAACACAGGCTACAGAGGAGCGTACAGAAACACAGACCACGGATCTGCCCCACTCAGTGGGCCCAGGCCAACACCACACCCAGCAGCCTCGTGCCATACCCAATGAGTCTCGAAGCGGCCCCCTCTTCCCATCCTGAGAGCTCTTCCCTTCCTCATGTGCCAATAGCTCCCTACTGTCACTGGCAATATCTACTCTGTGAGATGTCAACATCCGTGGGTACTGTTCTCTCATCCCAGGACAGTGTGGTCCCACACACCCTGGTGAAATGGGCCACCTGGAGGCTGGACCTGGAGGTTGTTGAGGCTGAATGGCAGCGGTGGTCCTCTGGCACTTAATATTATTTAAGTTAAAAAAAAAAAACAAAAACTAAAACAAAAAACGGGTCTTGGTGCTCAAAAATGTTTGATTTGCATATTCTCATTCCCTAACCCCAATATTTTCATTATTTCCTCACATATGAAATCTTACTAGCATAAAGGTAATTTCGTATTAAACAAAGTGGATTGAAATAACATTGGTAAAAATAATCAATCACCATACTTTCAATTTTTGTTCTGCTTTCCTATTAGAAACCACTTGGATACAAGAGAACAGAGGACAGACTCATGGAAATGCTTGAAATGACAAGAAGCTCCCACTCAAGCTCAGCATTCAGTCCTGGACAGGGTAAGACCAGGCCACTTTGACATCTGTGCCAAAGAGTCTACCAGACAGAATCCTCTGACTGATCCCTGACTGAGCCATAGGAACTGGCTAGAAAAGCCTTCACATCCTCAATACATTCTTCACGTCAGAATACTTGACAACCATTGATATCCATCTCTCGTTAACTTGCTCCCCAGCCAACCATTCTTCAACAAATTCAAAGGAGTAACTCATGCAAGCACACAGAAAGGGGTGTTCACTACACACATCCATGTGCGAAAAAGACAACTGGTATTTCTTGTTTGGGCTATTTCAAATGAAATCCCTTCTGCATGACCTCCACAAACCAAAGGAAAATATTTGTGAAATTCCCACGTAGAAGACAAGATACACTTGCCAAGGAGGCAGTGGCAAGAATTTTGACACTCCAAATGTAGAGTGTGTGTTTAGGAAGCAGTCACAGTTTCCATGAGAGAGTCCCATGAAATCAATTAGGAAGATCCATGCTCTAGCCCTACCATGCAAGTGATGTGACTTGAAAGAGTCACTTAGTCTTAGTAACCATCATCACTAACAACTAAGTCAATGAATAAAGGTCCTCAGGTGCCAAGCTACAAAATGTGGGATGAGCATGGATGAGGATGGGTGGGAGAAGTCTCCAACTCTAACACAATTAGGGAAGGATGTGCTGACCTCAAGTGGCTGGGGGGCTGGGATGCTGCCACAGAGGGGGATTCCAAACCTCACATCCCCTGACCCAGGCCAGAAGACCAGGTAGAGTCCAAGGACCCTGGGGTGGCCCAATGGCAATAAAGGTCAAAAGGAACTAGGGATCTGCCTGGTCCCTCAATCCCCTACTCTGAGCAGGGCTGCATGACGAGGCCAGAGGCCATCCACAGCAATCTGCCTTTACAGGAAAACAGGGACTGCAGGCTGCCTCTGGCTCACTGAATCAGGGTGGTGTTTTCATAAAGCAAGACCACTTCCTCACATTTGACCAGCAGCTCATGTGTTGACAGCACAATGACTGACTTGACTCAGGCCCTGATGAATGAAATAGAAAATTCATAGCAAACCCATCTTTAGCTCTTCCACATCATCAGGGGCTCTGATTCAATTCCGTCCAGAAAGGTGTCTGAAATGATTTCTAAACATGCTGGGGACTCACCTCTGTGTGGAACTTTTCAGGAAAAAGGGGATCAAATCTCATGAAGCAACTCTTCTCTCTTCTAGCCCATGGGCAATGCAAGGAACCTGCATGATACCAGAGGCTCACGTCTCTCTTCTCATGTCTTCTGGAAAGGATTCGTTAATGCTTCCTGCAAGGTGAAGCAGAAGCCTGCATCCCCAGCTGCACAGAAGTGTTTTAGGGCAGTGTCTCCCTTAAAACCCAAAAATAAAAAAAAACAGGTCATTCAACAGGCACATGGATTCGAGTACATGTTCAATGATCCCTCCTCCCTGGAGCCTTCCACATGCCCATCTTCCACATTCACAGAGCAATGCTTGGCCATTCTCAAGACCAGGAGACCATGATGCTCATCACCAGGAAGTCAATAAGGAACATGAAGAGAGCAGCATGGATTGCAGAAGGTGGCACATCAAGGATCTTCAGCTCTGCTGCTAGAACACAAGAGCTTAACTTCAGTATTGACTTTTTGCCAACTACCAAGTACGATAGCAGTGTCAAGCCCAATATGCAGATATGCAAGTAGTAGGTGACACCCCGCATCCATTCACAAAAGTGGGCAACATCTGCATCAGAACAAGGAAGTATCTTACCCTTACTCATAAAAATCATCAGAAACAAAATAAAATGGATGCAAGACTTCTCATTTCACTATTAGGTAGCTGTTGGAATTCCCTATTAAATAATACCTCCTCCAAAATAAAAAGTATCTCAGACATGTGTCAACTATTCAATGGATGACATTTTAAAAACTATGGACTTTACTTAATATTTATGTATGCTATATCCCTGCCTAAGGCTCTATGAGAAAGGAGCACATAGAATTGGATCTTTGAAAATCTCACATTTGCTGATAAATATTACTGCTGATCTCAGGCATGGCGAAGTGAAAAGTGGGACTTTGGATATTCCAAGAATGCTATGTTGTGGGATTGGTGTCCCTGATTCATACATAGCATATGGTTTCTATGAAATCCAGTGAGGGAGCAGGAGTAACGAAGCTGATTGCACAGATGACCTCAGGGAATACTGACAGATAGGCCAAATGAAAAATATGCTCCAGCTAACCATTGGTATTTGGGCTTCTGATCCCAGTCCTGTTTTTAAAAAAGGTGCAGACAGGCAGTGTTCATTAAAAACTGTCTACCATGTAAAAGAGGGTAATTTAAATGGCATCTAGTTACACATCTGATAGAATGGTCTGGCAACATATGAATTTCATTCTAACAACAACAACAACAACAAAACATAGAAAATGAGACATAAAGATAAAACCTTGTCTTCAGCAGGATGCCTAAAAATAGGTTTTATTTGGCTCATGCCAATAAATATCTTTCAATAGAATTTCTGATTTCTGAATGAATCCATTCAACTTCATACTGCACAGATCACAAGGTTTTCTTTACAGAATATTCTCTTCTTCTTCTTAAAGCCTCACATAGAAAATGTCTCACAGGACATAGGAGGGGAATGACCCAAAGGATGAGAGAATGGCTGGAACCGTTCTCAAATGTGCCCATGTAGCCTAAAGTTTGAAGGCATCTAATTGTACTCTAAAACAATTATGAACCTATTCGATCCATTATTAATAAATATCACCACTTTACCACTTGAACCAAATCACAGAAAATTGGAAACAGATGATCATTGGCTTTGATACCTTTACTTCTGTTTCATTACTCAGAGTCGATCAACTCTATACTTCAAGTGACACAGATTTATTACAGAATGCCTAAGATCCTAAGGATCTATTTTAGCTCAGCCCATGGTATTGCTTCATTATTTTATTATTTTGTAAGTAATAAAATATAACTTCATGTTGGATGATATATTCAAGCCATGAATATATCATCCAACATTGTTCTTCCCAAAATATTAGCCCAATTTCTGCGCGTGCTCACTTACTGTTCAGGAATTTTACTAATTGTTTGAAGGTTCTAGAGGACCTGTTAGACTCCTAATGGACAAACCATACAACATACTCCAGAGAACGGACGAGTGCCATAAGAAGAAAATAAGGTCAGCCTACAGCAATGGGCAGCTGCCTGCCCTCGGCTGGGAGGAGCCCTGGCCATGGCACCAGGGCTGCTGGGCAGCAGAAGCCTCCACAGCCCTGCAGGGAGCCTGGAGCACAGCTCTGCCTAACCATGCTCAGCCCTGGACAGATGCACATGAGTTCCCATCACAGGCTCGAGTGTGACAGTCCCAGGTGCATGCCTGTCATGCCAGCCACCAGGGAGGCTGAGGCAAGAGGAACGTTTGAGGTCAGCCTTGGCAACTTAGACCCCGAGGCAAAGGGGAAATACTTTTACAGGGGTCTCTGAGGGTGTAGCTCAGGTAGGTCACTTGCCTCACAGGCTCAAGGCCCTGGGTTCAATCCCCAGAACCCACGTACACACAAAAAGTGAACTTGGAATATTGTTTAAAATGATGGATCAGGTACACACAAGGACTTCAATATGACCTCTCAGAGGAGCTCAATTTGAGATCAGACTGAACAAAAGACCACCTGGACCATTGACTCAGTGTCTGAAACCCTCTGTGAGCATGGGAAGCACTGCTGGCAAGACACCAGAGGGCCAAAGCACTTGTGCCCCCTGCAGGGGCGTCTCTTGTCTACCGCCAAAGACTGTTCCCCTCCTGGGGCAGCTGAGAGCAAGCTGGGCCTTGGAGCAAGGACTAGTGCTTTAGATATAGACTATGCAAGCAAGGGGCAATGTCTTTAATAAAACTAAAATTAAAAAGTCACATTGAAAAAATTTTAAAAAGAAGAAAATAAGGTGAAGTAGAGGAAGCCCATTTTCACAGGAAAAAATCCCCCAGTGAAAAGCATCAGAATAGATACCAAGAAAAATACCAACAAAAACAGTGTGCTCCCACTATGTATCTACTCAACATGCAAAAGTTAGAAAGCTAGATAATACAATCCTGGCCACAGGTAGAGCTATGCAGAAGAGCCACCTGGCAGTGCTTAGTCAAAGAAGTAAACATGCACAGTTTGACCTAGAAATTCCACCTGTGTGTAAACCAGGCGGTGCTTAAGCAGTTTCACAAGGGGACATGCACAGGGAAATTTATCCTCAGGTTCTTATAGAGTTGTCTGTGCTTACAGGGAGTTGATGGTTGTCAAGATGCCCACAGCTGCGAAAGTCAAAAGCTAAAAAAATAATAGATGCCAACCTGGATATATTAATAATCCCGTATCTATGATCACCTTCATAAGGTAGCTTCCCAACTTCTGTGTGGAAGTGTGTTTCTCCTTGGCCCTTACACTGTTGTGGAGACCACTAGGAGTTCAGCTTTGTGCAGGATCATCTGACCTGGACTTTTGGCAAGACCTGTACAGCCCTCACACATGCTCAGATGCTACAGGACTTTTCAGACCAGTCCAGACAACAGTAGGCATCCATTCATTGTCTGCACTCTACAGATTCCTAGATGCACGACATTCATTACCATCAAATGCAGAATTTTCATCAAAAACTAATATATATATCATTCCAATCTGAATCAAGAAAATCGGAAATATCCCCAAATCCAAAGAGTGGATCCCCATTGTGATGCTACAAGTTGAAAATTCCACAGCTGACCTCATGGGATGGTTCACAGTCAAAAGACAGCTGCATGAAAAATATTACATGACCTTCCTGCTATGTGAAAAGTGGCATGTGAAGTACACATGCATGTCTTCCTCAGACATGGGTTCATTTGCAAGACACCTTGTGCAATTGAAAATACTCCAAAAGGGGAGAAATCAGAACCATGTCTCCAAAGTATTTCAGCAGAGACCAACTCCATCTGTCTATCTATCTCTCAGTGAGTGTGTGTGCTCTTGTGTGTGTTTGTGTGTCTTTGTTTGTGTTTGTACCATCATAGCTGATACTTCATTGCCCCCATTGGAAAACTGACTCAGATAATGCCATCTGCCAAACTCATAAAAACCAAAGTTCTTGCTGATAGAATGAAGCATTCCTTCCTGTTGGTTTGGATGTGTCCTTTAGGAATCACTGCTACATTTAGTATACTCAAATCATCACAGTAGATCAGGTAACAAAAACATATATATATTTTAAAATAATAATAATATATTAATGGAAACAACAAATACAGGATAGAGTAACAACTGTGTTACTAAACAAGGTCAAGGACAATGGCAAACTATAGATTCAAACTTTGAAGAAAATAGTAATCAATGTAAATATTCCTGGGCTGCCTCAGCCCCGCCCAGGCACACAGCAACAGAATGGTTTTGCAAGCATCCTCAGGAGGGCAGGAGCCTTCTTTGCAGAACGAGAGGGAGGTTGAGGCTCGATCCACCCATCATTCTTTTGGGAGAGGCTCCTTTTCCTCAGCACAAAGTTGGATTTTTTGTGAGGATTCTTGGCATCAAATACGTTGGCCTCTGCTGGAATCCTCAGCTCTGGGGAGAGAGGGGTGTACAAAAAGAAGGTGGCACTCAGGAGGTGCTCCCTAGGACACGCCAACATCTGAGAGCCTGTGCCAGAAAAGGCCAGAGCCACACACCTGAGAGCTCTCCAATTCAGCACCAATACCAACAAAGACAGCCTCCACAGTCCTCCCTGAGGAAGAACTAGGCAGAGCACTTCAACAGACCTAATGTCTGTTCCTACCGAAGGCTTTGGACTCCAGAATATCTCAGGTCCTCTTGCATCTGCCAAAGCACACCACTAGGGTTTGCATCTGAAATCTCCCACAAAAGGCTCCTGTGCCGAAGATTCAGTCCCCACATGAGCCATCTTCATAGGTGGGTTTGGAGGGAAGCATTGGATGGTGAGTGCTCTGATGTCAACATGAAATTCTCATTCAAGATGAATACACTACTGGGGGGTGGGAGGGACTGGAAGAAAGGTTGAGCATGCTTGGAGTAAGACCTAAACAGGGTTGTGCCCTGGGCAACCGTACCTTGTTCCTGTTGGCTCCACTGAATCCTCATTCTCCAAGGAGAGGTCCTCCCTCTCCATCTTTCTCTCTCTCCCTCTCTGCCAGCCTCGTTCTCTCTCTCCCAGTCTATGCCTTTGTGGCAAGGGCTGAGGAGCTCTCCACTGCTACACACTAGAGCTTTATGGACAGCCTCAGTGCACAACCAAAGAGAAAGCTATGAAACCCAGAGAAAAAAGGCCTAGGATTCCTCCTCTGAGTTATTTTCCTCAAGTATGGCCACAGTGAGGACAGGCTGACCAGCACGGATACCACGTTAGAGCCATGCTTCTGCATTGGTGGAGCCCGCCTCCATGTGAACCAGGCTTCTGAGAATGGAGGCCACATTCCAAATACTGCCCTACTGAGAACAATGGTTCCAAAGACCAGCAAAGGGACTGCTTCCCTCCAACATGGTGTATGGCCCAGTGGTGCCATGACCCCGAGTGGGGGAATACAACAGCCGCTTCTCCTTCCTCTGAACATGTGTTTCCTGTCGCCCTCCTCTAACCTAGAGCCTGTTCTCCATCCCTTCTGGGTTGGATGTGGAGATCTCTGCTATGAATTTCTTAGGCTACCAAGGCCCCAGACAGACTTCCTCTTCCATAGACTCTACTAACCTAACAGTAGGTTAAGATAGGAGACAAGTGATCCTAGAACTCATAGGGATGGTGGTCTTCAGGGTACATAGGCTGGGATAATGGCTGCTGTGGTGTTTGGCTCACAAAAACCAACCAACCAACCAACGAAAAAGCGCTGGCATTATTATCAGATGAGCTCTGTGGCTACGTGCTCAGGAAGCCCTCATCTGACTTTAGTTAGGGATCACAACCTGGCTATTGTGATCACTCCTTGCCTAGTGGACTCAGGTGCGTAAGACCATGGAATTTATGCAAAAACAGATGATTCAGGCTGTCTCCCAGGCTGTGTTTTCTTCCCAATTTCATCCTGTTACTACTTGCTAGAATCCTGGCAATGCTCTGCCCAGGCAGTGGTTTTTTGGTCACACAGAAGGCTTTCAATAGTACTGCTTCAGTCCACAAAATGCCAGTTCCCTCTTTAGCCCATGCATTCCCATGTTCCTTTGAAACCACTCCTATCCCAGACCATGAAAACATACTGCTCCTGGAGAGAGGCTTTCCTCCTCACTCCTCAAAGATGTCAGCTTTGGATGCCTGTTCATGTCCAGGGGAGGGCACCTGGTGGGGAGCCGCAATATCCACCGGGGTATACCATTGGACCTCAAGACCTTCCACCAGCAGAAGTGCAGTTGGCTTTGTGCACGAACCCAACACACCTGTTGGAGTGTTCTTGGGGGTCAGAGACTAGTCTTTGTTGCTAAGAGTTGACCTGAGTCCACATCCTGACCCTTGCTCTCTGCTATCTGATTGTCTCACTTACTCTGACGGCGAGAGATGATTTGGCCCAGCTCATAATCCTCTGGAGTCTCCTCAGTAAGGAAGTGTAGGTCGA
Organism: Urocitellus parryii; assembly: GCF_045843805.1. NCBI lineage: Eukaryota > Metazoa > Chordata > Mammalia > Rodentia > Sciuridae > Urocitellus > Urocitellus parryii. Next base: position 52,934,825 of record NC_135548.1, on the reverse strand, counting down.
GGGCGCTGCGGATGACGACAGGAGCCCTATCGTGGCAGGTCACCTGGAGCAGCATGGGAGACAGGCCTTCAGGAAATGGGCCTTGAAGTGACTACTCAAGGACAGTGGGCAGGGGCATTCTGGAGGCACCTCCACTCTAAATACAAGGGCAACATCCATGACCCTACTAGCAGGAGGCTGACCTCCTGCTCATCTTGTGGGCTCTTCCCACAGGCTACTAGCCCAATCCTTGTACATAGGACTTCCTGGGCCTGCCATTGCTCTTTGTGGAGCTGCACTCCTCTCGGAGTGAAAGGACCCCACTACCTGCATACAGATGCAATCTCATCCCACAAGTTGGGAGGAATGGGACAATAGCCTCCAAGATCCCAGGTCTGCCCGAGGATGCAGGCGGCATTGGGAATGGCCTAGGCACAAAACCTAGAGGCTTTGGTCTGGATTGCCAGGGCCAAAAACAGACCCAGGAACATGACCACACACAGGAGAGCTGAAAGATAGCCACGAGAGCTCCTGGCCTCCAGAGGCTCAGTGCTGGCTGGGATGTAGGAGGGCACCTCATCCGGCAAGGGTGGTCATTGGGTTACCTGGACATTTAGTGTGCTTGCTCCACATCCATATCGACTCTGCAGAGAGACTCTCTCAGCTCCTTGTTCAAGGAACATGGAGAACCTCACACTGCTGTCCTCCTCCATAGACGTCAGCATCCCATACAAGGGAACCTGCAACCTAGTTCCTGTCCTATTCTCATCTGTCACCCATACCTGTCCCTGCCCTTCTGGACTGCATGCTGCCACCTGACACACAGACTCCCTCAGACATGGCAGTGGACAAGCTGCTGCACTCGCTCATCTCAGCTCCAGCCCTTCACACTGACCTCTCCCTTCTTGATTCCCATCTATCCTCCTGATCATCCAGAAGCTCCAAATTCAAGAGGGCATGAGTAGTCCATGGTATTGGACCAGTGACTGCTCCCCACCCAGGTGTAAGCACCAAGGGACACCCCTGCTCCCAGGCTTACCAGAACACTCTTGGCCATCTCTGGACTTTGTGTTTCTAAGTGGACACGAATTAAGCAGGTGTCTCCCACCTGCTTGTGGGAAAGCGGCCTGGAGGACTTGCAGGTTGATTCTGAGAACTGTGGGGGATGGAACATCAGCAAACCCAGAAACAGAAAGCCACCCCAGACTGTCAGTTGGCTCTATGGGCTTCCAGCAAATATGTCCAGGTGCTGAGGCTTCTTATTTCCTCAGGTCGGAGTGGAATGGCAGCACATGCACAGCTTGAATAAGGTAGGTGTTTACCTCCTTTCCCTTGACCTGGGGGCGTTTCCTCACCATGAAATATTGTATTCCCAGATTCATGGACAGACACACGAGTGAGTGGTCAGAGACCTTGATTTCTGCAGAGCGAAGTGGAGAGAATTGTTAGGTGGCACTCAAGGATTATACCACAAAACACCCACAACCCCTGAGAGTCTCCGCCAGGCCCATCACACTTTGGTATTTTGGGGCCAAGGCCCACTTTCTCTTGGCTGTCAGTTATCCTGAGCCCACTGTGGATCATGTCTCCCCACTGTCTGATTGTCCTACTTACTCTCATCCTCAGACATCATATACAGCAGCTCAAAGTTGTCCACATCCTCATGCTGCAACAAATTTTGGTCCAAGGCCCTGCGGATGAGGCTTGTCACCGTCTCCTGAAAGGTCACCTGGATCAGGGTGGGACAAATGTCATCAGAGAATGGCTTTTAGAAGAGCTACCCAGAAGACTGTGGTCAAACATTCAGGAGAAATCTCAGCTACATATACAAGGGCACAATCTTGTTATCCTGCTACCTGAGTGTGTCCTCCATATACCACCTGGGTTCTTGCAATGTGCTACTAGAACAATCCTGGTACAAATATCTGCCTGTACCTGCCATCTCCCCTCCCCCTGGGGAGCCACATTCCACTCATGTCAAAGGACCAAACTGCCTATGCACAGACACACTCTCATCTCACTGAGATGAGAGCAATGGGCCAGGGATCTGCGCACCAAGTGTGATCTGGGATGCAGGCTGCCTTTGTGGGTGCAAGAGGCAGATGCACTGAAAATTTGGGTCCTGACTGCCACGACACAAAACAGACTCAGATACAAGAGTGTGCACTTGAGTGCTTCATGATAGCTTTGAGAGGCCCTGGCCTCTGGAAGCTCGGTGCGGGTCTGGTTGTAATGATGTACTTGACTCAGCACTGGCAGTCACTGAACATGTCTCCTCTGCAGCTGGACATCTGCAGCATTAGCGTGTCTACTGCACATCCATAGAAATTCTGCCAAGAACCCCTTTAGCTCCGTATTTACATACATGCAAAGCCTAACATTCCGAAGCTTTGGCATGACCCCCCAGGTGATCCCGACCCCAAATTCCTACACCTAGTCATGCTAAGGAGGTTCTCTTCCCTGCCACCAGGAACACATCCCCTCCTACACATGTGACAAGTCACTGCCGCCTCCTCTGCTCCAACTTCACTCATTGAGAATACCAAGTTCTAGGCACTGCAGCCTGCACCCTGGACATATCTCTGCCTTCATCTGTCCACAGCACTTCCGTCTGCACTTCTGGCCTGCAAAACCCACAATACACAGGCCCACTCACCACTGAAGCTGGGCATGCTGATGCTCTCCCTCCTCAGGTCAAGCCCTTAAGACGGACCTCTCTCTTCTTTATTTCCCACCATAGCCCTGGGGTTGGCTGTGTCTCCTGCCTTCCACTGTGTGGACACCCAGGAGGCAGCCCTGCTGTCGGGCTTACCGGGATGCGCTTTGTCTCCCTCAGGCTCTGTCCCTCTAGGAGGACGTGAACAACGCGGCTGTCTTCCACCTGCTCGCTGGAGTGAAGCAGTGAGGAGCTGCTACTCACAGCTGCTGGGGTCCTGGATGCCACTGCCACAGAAGGTTCCAAGAACTGTGGGGGATGACAACATCAGCAAAGCCCAGCAACTGCACCCCACCCAGCCTGGCAGTTGGCTCTGTGGGCATTCTACAACATCCATCCAGAACCTGAGGTTCTTGTCCCCTTGGAGGATGTGGAGTGGCACCAGGAGTAAAGACTGAAGAAGGTGGCTGTTTTGGGAACAAGAGATCCAGCACCTGCTGCTTGGGGATGAAATCCCAGGAGATTAACCCCATGTTGCCGCTGAAATGTAGGTTCCTCCCACAAATGACAGGCAGGAGCTCATTCCTAAGCTGGTCCTGCCTGTAAGGTTCAAGGCTCTGAACCCTGAAGGGCTCCTCCGTGTTCTGATCATTTTCACCCTGGGTTGTGACCAAGAATGGTGGGTTCAAAATGGAAATGGTGACAAACAGAAAAATGACTTGTGCCAATACACTAGAGTCAAAGCACAATGGGACAGTTCCCATCAGTACAAACACACACACACACACACACACACACACACACACACACACACACACACAGAGTCAGAATAGGAGTCCTGGGCCATTCATCAGGGATCAGACTAGAGGGCCTGCTGGGCTCACCTGCCCTGTGCTACTCACTGTTACTCTTGAGCTCCTCTGCGACAATCGCCAGAGGCTCTGGCGTCTAAGATGAAGCCTCACCCAGTGTATCCACAAAAGGGCTAGTTGGCCCCCCTGAGATTCCTGGGAGCCTGAGGCTCGGCATTGTCTGCAACCACAGGAGAACATCCTTCTCCCTCCAGTGGCTCCAACCAAGTGAGCTCGGATGGCTTGGTCAGTGAAGTGGGTGACTGGATACCAGGGTTCCATGTTCTGTTTGATCCATTGTCAAGGCAATGATGTCATTTCCTGTGCCCATACCTGAGCCTCTTTTCACATAAGACCACTTTCAACAGCCCTATGGGCTGCCGATTTCTCCTCCATGCCTACCCATCTCAGGTGCGCAGGTGTTCACCAACAACTCCCCAAACATCCCCACCAGCATCTGCCCTGCTTGGTGCCACTAGAGTTCCAGCTTGGAGCCTTCAAAAATGCATTCACAACCAGTCCTTCCCTCTCAGCAGCTTTTGGACCCTGGTCCCATCATTGTGCAACTCATGGTGTGCCCAGTCTTTTCTGGAAAGTAGGGTAGCATCTAATCTCTAGGGTTTATTGTGTCTATTGGCCCATAACACCCTCTGTTCTCTCTGAAACCAGAGATGGGACTCACAGGTGGCTAAAGCACAAATGTAGAGATGGGATAATCACAAGAAAGGGAGAGACAAAGAATGCACCCTAACTCAATCAGGCCTGTGTCCCACACAGGGACATGGCCAATGTCCGTCCCATCGTGGCTGCAGTTCCCTCTCTACACCATGGCAAGTTGGAGGGGACTGAGATGCAGAGGCTGCTCCCCTCTGCCATACAACTTCCCAAGGCTTCTCCTAAGATTTCAAAAGGGCCAAGTGTGTCTAGTGTTGGGGTCTCACAGAGACTCCGAGGTACCACAGCATCCTGCTGCCCAGAACCGGTTCACCCCTCACCTCAAGGGGGCTCAGCCTCTGGATTCATGGGAATTGAAGTGGGTACAGGTGATGGGATATCACCTCCAAGACTGAGTTATGCCAAGTCCATGACCCCTGTCTGCATCCCTGTCTCCAGCACCACTCCCCCCTCTCTCTTTCCTCCTCAGAGCAAACAAATCCATTTAGCAAGTGTGTCCTGTGATAAAGACATGACGGTCACCCATCCTCTCATTACAAAAACACTGAGGCTCAGCCAACATGGATCCTACAGGGAACACAGGCATAAACTCAGACTCCGATCCTCCCAGCCGAGCCTCAGTGGAGCCTGGACTCCCAGCCTCCTGAGTCAAGGAAACAGAGGTTCCTAGCCGAGCCACCTTGGATGCAGCCGCACACAAACTGAACTCATCAATGCCCCTTGCTCTCAGTTGTGAGTAAGAGGGGAAGTGGTGTTTCACAACCCTGGACATCAAGTGCAGTCTCCAGGCTTTGGGGTGTGCCCTGGCCTCTGTCTATCTGCCCAGGCTCTCCAACCCACACTGGCCTCTTACCCAACCTCCTCCTAGGGCCAAACTCAATCCTGCCTCTCAATTTCTGCTGCCTTCCCCAACACACTGCTCCCCAAAATGAGCAGGGCTGGCTCTCGGTTATCATGCTGGTGCCAGCAGCAATGCCACCCCACTGACATAATTCTGAGTCCCAACCTAGGCACTCCAGCTGTCTTTGCCACACCTGGCCTGTTTGGGCTCTGGCTCTTGCTCTTTTCTTTCATGTGCATGTGTTTTGAGGTTTTGAGTTTCTCCCACTGCAGAACTGCAGCTGTGGCAGGGTAGAGCTCATGAGGGTGACATTCTGAGCCACATCCAATCCCATCAGGACTGTTCACTGGGGTGACTGCTGGAACACAGTGATGAGTGAACACATGGGAGGTGGTTGGACCCACCTTGCCTCTGAGTGGCTTCCTTTCAGGACAGGAATGTAGGCATGGGAGCCCCTGGCATGGGATGCTTTGCACAAGGCGTGACCATGGGCTCTCTTTCCTGGCAAAAATGGCTCCACTCAGCATGGAGAGCACTGTCATTCCTGGTGGCTAACAACAGCCCTGGACCCCAGAAAGGAACCCACACTCAAGATTAACGTCTGAGTGTGCGTGTCCTCGAGGAAATGAGGTCTCCTGATCCCAGGTGCAAAGGGGTAAGTCCTCTAACTCCAGGGGCCATGAAGGGACATCTGAGTTTCCCTCGTCCTTCTTTCCCTCTCTAACTAACCACAGTTAGGACCCTGGCCTCATTCCCCAGTGAGGATCATTAGGCTCCATAAAGGACAGTCTCTAAGATGCTCAGTGGACCAACACCCTCTGCACAACCCATAACCCTATTCACCCAAGAGGCAAGAGGATTTCTATTCAGGAAAACCAGGAAAGGGAGAGCCTTTCTCAAGGACACAAGGACATTAGTGAGTGAGGGAGTGATTAATGGATGGAGAACTATTTCCAACACCAACTTCCAGGAGCATATATGGCCCCCTGGAGAATTCTGCAGTGTGTTGGTGATTAAGGAGAACGTGTGAATTCAGGGGTCACTAGGTCCTCTCAGCCATAAGGAGGGAAACTGCCATAAAGGAACTAGGACAAGGGTGCGAGGAATGCTCACTGGTGGGAGATCGGAAGGAAGGAAAGTGTACTCATTAGAAAAGTGTCGCCTGAAAATTCTTAGCCAGCCAAAAGCCGTGCGAACTTGTGTGGGAAAAGAGTCTTTGCACAGTGATGAAGCTAAGAGCTCACATGATGGAACACAGCATCAACTGGGACCAAATCCAATATCTGATATTCTTGTAGGAAGAGGAGAGTCTGGACCCAGATACCAGGGAGACTGGGGGATACCGGATATGTGAGGTTGGAGCCAGGGCGGGATGCCCATATGGGAACCACAGATCGTGGGCAGCAATAGGAGAGTGGGCAAGGGCTGGGAGAGTTGGGGAGACAGTCCCCTTGAAACCTGGGAGGGGTTATGGCACTGGGACAGCCCAACACCTACTGTGTTGAGCCTCTGGAGCTCAACGGAAGACACTTCCTCTGTTGTCGGCCACCCAGTTAACAGAGTTTGGTTGCAGCAGCCTAGGACCCAGCTGAAGGTCTGAGCATGTTGGCCATGCAGGTTGGATCTGGACCACAGACACCCTCATCAGAGATTGTAGGGTCTCAGCCCTGAGGCAAGACAGGCACTAAGTCAGGCCAGGTGGGGAAACGGATAGGCACACACTCTGGGGGCTGGTGCCTGTGTTACTGGGAGCACTTCTGATCGCAATTCCCTGATCTGCTGCCAACACAGGCTACAGAGGAGGGTACAGAAACACAGACCACGGATCTGCCCCACTCAGTGGGCCCAGGCCAACACCACACCCAGCAGCCTCGTGCCATACCCAATGAGTCTCGAAGCGGCCCCCTCTTCCCATCCTGAGAGCTCTTCCCTTCCTCATGTGCCAATAGCTCCCTACTGTCACTGGCAATATCTACTCTGTGAGATGTCAACATCCGTGGGTACTGTTCTCTCATCCCAGGACAGTGTGGTCCCACACACCCTGGTGAAATGGGCCACCTGGAGGCTGGACCTGGAGGTTGTTGAGGCTGAATGGCAGCGGTGGTCCTCTGGCACTTAATATTATTTAAGTTAAAAAAAAAAAAACAAAAACAAAAACAAAAAACGGGTCTTGGTGCTCAAAAATGTTTGATTTGCATATTCTCATCCCCTAACCCCAATATTTTCATTATTTCCTCACATATGAAATCTTACTAGCATAAAGGTAATTTCGTATTAAACAAAGTGGATTGAAATAACATTGGTAAAAATAATCAATCACCATACTTTCAATTTTTGTTCTGCTTTCCTATTAGAAACCACTTGGATACAAGAGAACAGAGGACAGACTCATGGAAATGCTTGAAATGACAAGAAGCTCCCACTCAAGCTCAGCATTCAGTCCTGGACAGGGTAAGACCAGGCCACTTTGACATCTGTGCCAAAGAGTCTACCAGACAGAATCCTCTGACTGATCCCTGACTGAGCCATAGGAACTGGCTAGAAAAGCCTTCACATCCTCAATACATTCTTCACGTCAGAATACTTGACAACCATTGATATCCATCTCTCGTTAACTTGCTCCCCAGCCAACCATTCTTCAACAAATTCAAAGGAGTAACTCATGCAAGCACACAGAAAGGGGTGTTCACTACACACATCCATGTGCGAAAAAGACAACTGGTATTTCTTGTTTGGGCTATTTCAAATGAAATCCCTTCTGCATGACCTCCACAAACCAAAGGAAAATATTTGTGAAATTCCCACGTAGAAGACAAGATACACTTGCCAAGGAGGCAGTGGCAAGAATTTTGACACTCCAAATGTAGAGTGTGTGTTTAGGAAGCAGTCACAGTTTCCATGAGAGAGTCCCATGAAATCAATTAGGAAGATCCATACTCTAGCCCTACCATGCAAGTGATGTGACTCGAAAGAGTCACTTAGTCTTAGTAACCATCATCACTAACAACTAAGTCAATGAATAAAGGTCCTCAGGTGCCAAGCTACAAAATGTGGGATGAGCATGGATGAGGATGGGTGGGAGAAGTCTCCAACTCTAACACAATTAGGGAAGGATGTGCTGACCTCAAGTGGCTGGGGGGCTGGGATCCTGCCACAGAGGGGGATTCCAAACCTCACATCCCCTGACCCAGGCCAGAAGACCAGGTAGAGTCCAAGGAACCTGGGGTGGCCCAATGGTAATAAAGGTCAAAAGGAACTAGGGATCTGCCTGGTCCCTCAATCCCCTACTCTGAGCAGGGCTGCATGACGAGGCCAGAGGCCATCCACAGCAATCTGCCTTTACAGGAAAACAGGGACTGCAGGCTGCCTCTGGCTCACTGAATCAGGGTGGTGTTTTCATAAAGCAAGACCACTTCCTCACATTTGACCAGCAGCTCATGTGTTGACAGCACAATGACTGACTTGACTCAGGCCCTGATGAATGAAATAGAAAATTCATAGCAAACCCATCTTTAGCTCTTCCACATCATCAGGGGCTCTGATTCAATTCCGTCCAGAAAGGTGTCTGAAATGATTTCTAAACATGCTGGGGACTCACCTCTGTGTGGAACTTTTCAGGAAAAAGGGGATCAAATCTCATGAAGCAACTCTTCTCTCTTCTAGCCCATGGGCAATGCAAGGAACCTGCATGATACCAGAGGCTCACTTCTCTCTTCTCATGTCTTCTGGAAAGGATTCGTTAATGCTTCCTGCAAGGTGAAGCAGAAGCCTGCATCCCCAGCTGCACAGAAGTGTTTTAGGGCAGTGTCTCCCTTAAAACCCAAAAATAAAAAAACAGGTCATTCAACAGGCACATGGATTCGAGTACATGTTCAATGATCCCTCCTCCCTGGAGCCTTCCACATGCCCATCTTCCACATTCACAGAGCAATGCTTGGCCATTCTCAAGACCAGGAGACCATGATGCTCCTCACCAGGAAGTCAATAAGGAACATGAAGAGAGCAGCATGGATTGCAGAAGGTGGCACATCAAGGATCTTCAGCTCTGCTCCTAGAACACAAGAGCTTAACTTCAGTATTGACTTTTTGCCAACTACCAAGTACGATAGCAGTGTCAAGCCCAATATGCAGATATGCAAGTAGTAGGTGACACCCCGCATCCATTCACAAAAGTGGGCAACATCTGCATCAGAACAAGGAAGTATCTTACCCTTACTCATAAAAATCATCAGAAACAAAATAAAATGGATGCAAGACTTCTCATTTCACTATTAGGTAGCTGTTGGAATTCCCTATTAAATAATACCTCCTCCAAAATAAAAAGTATCTCAGACATGTGTCAACTATTCAATGGATGACATTTTAAAAACTATGGACTTTACTTAATATTTATGTATGCTATATCCCTGCCTAAGGCTCTATGAGAAAGGAGCACATAGAATTGGATCTTTGAAAATCTCACATTTGCTGATAAATATTACTGCTGATCTCAGGCATGGCGAAGTGAAAAGTGGGACTTTGGATATTCCAAGAATGCTATGTTGTGGGATTGGTGTCCCTGATTCATACATAGCATATGGTTTCTATGAAATCCAGTGAGGGAGCAGGAGTAACGAAGCTGATTGCACAGATGACCTCAGGGAATACTGACAGATAGGCCAAATGAAAAATATGTTCCAGCTAACCATTGGTATTTGGGCTTCTGATCCCAGTCCTGTTTTTAAAAAAGGTGCAGACAGGCAGTGTTCATTAAAAACTGTCTACCATGTAAAAGTGGGTAATTTAAATGGCATCTAGTTACACATCTGATAGAATGGTCGGGCAACATATGAATTTCATTCTAACAACAACAACAACAACAAAACATAGAAAATGAGACATAAAGATAAAACCTTGTCTTCACCAGGATGCCTAAAAATAGGTTTTATTTGGCTCATGCAAATAAATATCTTTCAATAGAATTTCTGATTTCTGAATGAATCCATTCAACTTCATACTGCACAGATCACAAGGTTTTCTTTACAGAATATTCTCTTCTTCTTCTTAAAGCCTCACATAGAAAATGTCTCACAGGACATAGGAGGGCTAAAGTTTGAAGGCATCTAATTGTACTCTAAAACAATTATGAACCTATTCGATCCATTATTAATAAATATCACCACTTTACCACTTGAACCAAATCACAGAAAATTGGAAACAGATGATCATTGGCTTTGATACCTTTACTTCTGTTTCATTACTCAGAGTCGATCAACTCTATACTTCAAGTGACACAGATTTATTACAGAATGCCTAAGATCCTAAGGGTCTATTTTAGCTCAGCCCATGGTATTGCTTCATTATTTTATTATTTTGTAAGTAATAAAATATAACTTCATGTTGGATGATATATTCAAGCCATGAATATATCATCCAACATTGTTCTTCCCAAAATATTAGCCCAATTTCTGCGCGCGCTCACTTACTGTTCAGGAATTTTACTAATTGTTTGAAGGTTCTAGAGGACCTGTTAGACTCCTAATGGACAAACCATACAACATACTCCAGAGAACGGACGAGTGCCATAAGAAGAAAATAAGGTCAGCCTACAGCAATGGGCAGCTGCCTGCCCTCGGCTGGGAGGAGCCCTGGCCATGGCACCAGGGCTGCTGGGCAGCAGAAGCCTCCACAGCCCTGCAGGGAGCCTGGAGCACAGCTCTGCCTAACCATGCTCAGCCCTGGACAGATGCACATGAGTTCCCATCACAGGCTCGAGTGTGACAGTCCCAGGTGCATGCCTGTCATGCCAGCCACCAGGGAGGCTGAGGCAAGAGGAACGTTTGAGGTCAGCCTTGGCAACTTAGACCCCGAGGCAAAGGGGAAATACTTTTACAGGGGTCTCTGAGGGTGTAGCTCAGGTAGGTCACTTGCCTCACAGGCTCAAGGCCCTGGGTTCAACCCCAGAACCCACGTACACACAAAAAGTGAACTTGGAATATTGTTTAAAATGATGGATCAGGTACACACAAGGACTTCAATATGACCTCTCAGAGGAGCTCAATTTGAGATCAGACTGAACAAAAGACCACCTGGACCATTGACTCAGTGTCTGAAACCCTCTGTGAGCATGGGAAGCACTGCTGGCAAGACACCAGAGGGCCAAAGCACTTGTGCCCCCTGCAGGGGCGTCTCTTGTCTACCGCCAAAGACTGTTCCCCTCCTGGGGCAGCTGAGAGCAAGCTGGGCCTTGGAGCAAGGACTAGTGCTTTAGATATAGACTATGCAAGCAAGGGGCAATGTCTTTAATAAAACTAAAATTAAAAAGTCACATTGAAAAAAAATTAAAAAGAAGAAAATAAGGTCAAGTAGAGGAAGCCCATTTTCACAGGAAAAAATCCCCCAGTGAAAAGCATCAGAATAGATACCAAGAAAAATACCAACAAAAACAGTGTGCTCCCACTATGTATCTACTCAACATGCAAAAGTTAGAAAGCTAGATAATACAATCCTGGCCACAGGTAGAGCTATGCAGAAGAGCCACCTGGCAGTGCTTAGTCAAAGAAGTAAACATGCACACTTTGACCTAGAAATTCCACCTGTGTGTAAACCAGGCGGTGCTTAAGCAGTTTCACAAGGGGACATGCACAGGGAAATTTATCCTCAGGTTCTTATAGAGTTGTCTGTGCTTACAGGGAGTTGATGGTTGTCAAGATGCCCACAGCTGCGAAAGTCAAAAGCTAAAAAAATAATAGATGCCAACCTGGATATATTAATAATCCCGTATCTATGATCACCTTCATAAGGTAGCTTCCCAACTTCTGTGTGGAAGTGTGTTTCTCCTTGGCCCTTACACTGTTGTGGAGACCACTAGGAGTTCAGCTTTGTGCAGGATCATCTGACCTGGACTTTTGGCAAGACCTGTACAGCCCTCACACATGCTCAGATGCTACAGGACTTTTCAGACCAGTCCAGACAACAGTAGGCATCCATTCATTGTCTGCACTCTACAGATTCCTAGATGCACGACATTCATTACCATCAAATGCAGAATTTTCATCAAAAACTAATATATATATCATTCCAATCTGAATCAAGAAAATCGGAAATATCCCCAAATCCAAAGAGTGGATCCCCATTGTGATGCTACAAGTTGAAAATTCCACAGCTGACCTCATGGGATGGTTCACAGTCAAAAGACAGCTGCATGAAAAATATTACATGACCTTCCTGCTATGTGAAAAGTGGCATGTGAAGTACACATGCATGTCTTCCTCAGACATGGGTTCATTTGCAAGACACCTTGTGCAATTGAAAATACTCCAAAAGGGGAGAAATCAGAACCATGTCTCCAAAGTATTTCAGCACAGACCAACTCCATCTGTCTATCTATCTCTCAGTGAGTGTGTGTGCTCTTGTGTGTGTTTGTGTGTCTTTGTTTGTGTTTGTACCATCACAGCTGATACTTCATTGCCCCCATTGGAAAACTGACTCAGATAATGCCATCTGCCAAACTCCTAAAAACCAAAGTTCTTGCTGATAGAATGAAACATTCCTTCCTGTTGGTTTGGATGTGTCCTTTAGGAATCACTGCTACATTTAGTATACTCAAATCATCACAGTAGATCAGGTAACAAAAACATATATATTTTAAAATAATAATAATATATTAATGGAAACAACAAATACAGGATAGAGTAACAACTGTGTTACTAAACAAGGTCAAGGACAATGGCAAACTATAGATTCAAACTTTGAAGAAAATAGTAATCAATGTAAATATTCCTGGTCTGCCTCAGCCCCGCCCAGGCACACAGCCCCAGAATGGTTTTGCAAGCATCCTCAGGAGGGCTGGAGCCTTCTTTGCAGGACGAGAGGGAGGTTGAGGCTCGATCCACCCATCATTCTTTTGGGAGAGGCTCCTTTTCCTCAGCACAAAGTTGGATTTTTTGTGAGGATTCTTGGCATAAAATACGTTGGCCTCTGCTGGAATCCTCAGCTCTGGGGAGAGAGGGGTGTACAAAAAGAAGGTGGCACTCAGGAGGTGCTCCCTAGGACACGCCAACATCTGAGAGCCTGTGCCAGAAAAGGCCAGAGCCACACACCTGAGAGCTCTCCAATTCAGCACCAATACCAACAAAGACAGCCTCCACAGTCCTCCCTGAGGAAGAACTAGGCAGAGCACTTCAACAGACCTAATGTCTGTTCCTACCGAAGGCTTTGGACTCCAGAATATCTCAGGTCCTCTTGCATCTGCCAAAGCACACCACTAGGGTTTGCATCTGAAATCTCCCACAAAAGGCTCCTGTGCCGAAGATTCAGTCCCCACATGAGTCATCTTCATAGGTGGGTTTGGAGGGAAGCATTGGATGGTGAGTGCTCTGATGTCAACATGAAATTCTCATTCAAGATGAATACACTACTGGGGGGTGGGAGGGACTGGAAGAAAGGTTGAGCATGGTTGGAGTAAGACCTAAATAGGGTTGTGCCCTGGGCAACCGTACCTTGTTCCTGTTGGCTCCACTGAATCCTCATTCTCCAAGGAGAGGTCCTCCCTCTCCATCTTTCTCTCTCTCCCTCTCTGCCAGCCTCGTTCTCTCTCTCCCAGTCTATGCCTTTGTGGCAAGGGCTGAGGAGCTCTCCACTGCCACACACTAGAGCTTTATGGACAGCCTCCGTGCACAACCAAAGAGAAAGCTATGAAACCCAGAGGAAAAAAGGCCTAGGATTCCTCCTCTGAGTTATTTTCCTCAAGTATGGCCACAGTGAGGACAGGCTGACCAGCACGGATACCACGTTAGAGCCATGCTTCTGCATTGGTGGAGCCCGCCTCCATGTGAACCAGGCTTCTGAGAATGGAGGCCACATTCCAAATACTGCCCTACTGAGAACAATGGTTCCAAAGACCAGCAAAGGGACTGCTTCCCTCCAACATGGTGTATGGCCCAGTGGTGCCATGACCCCGAGTGGGGGAATACAACAGCCGCTTCTCCTTCCTCTGAACATGTGTTTCCTGTCGCCCTCCTCTAACCTAGAGCCTGTTCTCCATCCCTTCTGGGTTGGATGTGGAGATCTCTGCTATGAATTTCTTAGGCTACCAAGGCCCCAGACAGACTTCCTCTTCCATAGACTCTACTAACCTAACAGTAGGTTAAGATAGGAGACAAGTGATCCTAGAACTCATAGGGATGGTGGTCTTCAGCGTACATAGGCTGGGATAATGGCTGCTGTGGTGTTTGGCTCACAAAAACCAACCAACCAACCAACGAAAAAGCGCTGGCATTATTATCAGATGAGCTCTGTGGCTACGTGCTCAGGAAGCCCTCATCTGACTTTAGTTAGGGATCACAACCTGGCTATTGTGATCACTCCTTGCCTAGTGGACTCAGGTGCGTAAGACCATGGAATTTATGCAAAAACAGATGATTCAGGCTGTCTCCCAGGCTGTGTTTTCTTCCCAATTTCATCCTGTTACTGCTTGCTAGAATCCTGGCAATGCTCTGCCCAGGCAGTGGTTTTTTGGTCACACAGAAGGCTTTCAATAGTACTGCTTCAGTCCACAAAATGCCAGTTCCCTCTTTAGCCCATGCATTCCCATGTTCCTTTGAAACCACTCCTATCCCAGACCATGAAAACATACTGCTCCTGGAGAGAGGCTTTCCTCCTCACTCCTCAAAGATGTCAGCTTTGGATGCCTGTTCATGTCCAGGGGAGGGCACCTGGTGGGGAGCCGCAATATCCACCGGGGTATACCATTGGACCTCAAGACCTTCCACCAGCAGAAGTGCAGTTGGCTTTGTGCACGAACCCAACACACCTGTTGGAGTGTTCTTGGGGGTCAGAGACTACTCTTTGTTGCTAAGAGTTGACCTGAGTCCACATCCTGACCCTTGCTCTCTGCTATCTGATTGTCTCACTTACTCTGACGGCGAGAGATGATTTGGCCCAGCCAATAATCCTCTGGATTCTCCTCAGTAAGGAAGTGTAGGTCGAGGGCGCTGCGGATGACGACAGGAGCCCTATCGTGGCAGGTCACCTGGAGCAGCATGGGAGACAGGCCTTCAGGAAATGGGCCTTGAAGTGACTACTCAAGGACAGTGGGCAGGGGCATTCTGGAGGCACCTCCACTCTAAATACAAGGGCAACATCCATGACCCTACTACCCGAGGCTGACCTCCTGCTCATCGTGTGGGCTCTTCCCACAGGCTACTAGCCCAATCCTTGTACATAGGACTTCCTGGGCCTGCCATTGCTCTTTGTGGAGCTGCACTCCTCTCGGAGTGAAAGGACCCCACTACCTGCATACAGATGCAATCTCATCCCACAAGTTGGGAGGAATGGGACAATAGCCTCCAAGATCCCAGGTCTGCCCGAGGATGCAGGCGGCATTGGGAATGGCCTAGGCACAAAACCTAGAGGCTTTGGTCTGGATTGCCAGGGCCAAAAACAGACCCAGGAACATGACCACACACAGGAGAGCTGAAAGATAGCCACGAGAGCTCCTGGCCTCCAGAGGCTCAGTGCTGGCTGGGATGTAGGAGGCCACCTCATCCGGCAAGGGTGGTCATTGGGTTACCTGGACATTTAGTGTGCTTGCTCCACATCCATATCGACTCTGCAGAGAGACTCTCTCAGCTCCTTGTTCAAGGAACATGGAGAACCTCACACTGCTGTCCTCCTCCATAGACGTCAGCATCCCATACAAGGGAACCTGCAACCTAGTTCCTGTCCTATTCTCATCTGTCACCCATACCTGTCCCTGCCCTTCTGGACTGCATGCTGCCACCTGACACACAGACTCCCTCAGACATGGCAGTGGACAAGCTGCTGCACTCGCTCATCTCAGCTCCAGCCCTTCACACTGACCTCTCCCTTCTTGATTCCCATCTATCCTCCTGATCATCCAGAAGCTCCAAATTCAAGAGGGCATGAGTAGTCCATGGTATTGGACCAGTGTCTGCTCCCCACCCAGGTGTAAGCACCACGGGACACCCCTGCTCCCAGGCTTACCAGAACACTCTTGGCCATCTCTGGACTTTGTGTTTCTAAGTGGACACGAATTAAGCAGGTGTCTCCCACCTGCTTGTGGGAAAGCGGCCTGGAGGACTTGCAGGTTGATTCTGAGAACTGTGGGGGATGGAACATCAGCAAACCCAGAAACAGAAAGCCACCCCAGACTGTCAGTTGGCTCTATGGGCTTCCAGCAAATATGTCCAGGTGCTGAGGCTTCTTATTTCCTCAGGTCGGAGTGGAATGGCAGCACATGCACAGCTTGAATAAGGTAGGTGTTTACCTCCTTTCCCTTGACCTGGGGGCGTTTCCTCACCATGAAAGATTGTATTCCCAGATTCATGGACAGACACACGAGTGAGTGGTCAGAGACCTTGATTTCTGCAGAGCGAAGTGGAGAGAATTGTTAGGTGGCACTCAAGGATTATACCACAAAACACCCACAACCCCTGAGAGTCTCCGCCAGGCCCATCACACTTTGGTATTTTGGGGCCAAGGCCCACTTTCTCTTGGCTGTCAGTTATCCTGAGCCCACTGTGGATCATGTCTCCCCACTGTCTGATTGTCCTACTTACTCTCATCCTCAGACATCATATACAGCAGCTCAAAGTTGTCCACATCCTCATGCTGCAACAAATTTTGGTCCAAGGCCCTGCAGATGAGGCTTGTCACCGTCTCCTGAAAGGTCACCTGGATCAGGGTGGGACAAATGTCATCAGAGAATGGCTTTTAGAAGAGCTACCCAGAAGACTGTGGTCAAACATTCAGGAGAAATCTCAGCTACATATACAAGGGCACAATCTTGTTATCCTGCTACCTGAGTGTGTCCTCCATATACCACCTGGGTTCTTGCAATGTGCTACTAGAACAATCCTGGTACAAATATCTGCCTGTACCTGCCATCTCCCCTCCCCCTGGGGAGCCACATTCCACTCATGTCAAAGGACCAAACTGCCTATGCACAGACACACTCTCATCTCACTGAGATGAGAGCAATGGGCCAGGGATCTGCGCACCAAGTGTGATCTGGGATGCAGGCTGCCTTTGTGGGTGCAAGAGGCAGATGCACTGAAAATTTGGGTCCTGACTGCCACGACACAAAACAGACTCAGATACAAGAGTGTGCACTTGAGTGCTTCATGATAGCTTTGAGAGGCCCTGGCCTCTGGAAGCTCGGTGCGGGTCTGGTTGTAATGATGTACTTGACTCAGCACTGGCAGTCACTGAACATGTCTCCTCTGCAGCTGGACACCTGCAGCATTAGCGTGTCTACTGCACATCCATAGAAATTCTGCCAAGAACCCCTTTAGCTCCGTATTTACCTACATGCAAAGCCTAACATTCCGAAGCTTTGGCATGACCCCCCAGGTGATCCCGACCCCAAATTCCTACACCTAGTCATGCTAAGGAGGTTCTCTTCCCTGCCACCAGGAACACATCCCCTCCTACACATGTGACAAGTCACTGCCACCTCCTCTGCTCCAACTTCACTCATTGAGAATACCAAGTTCTAGGCACTGCAGCCTGCACCCTGGACATATCTCTGCCTTCATCTGTCCACAGCACTTCCGTCTGCACTTCTGGCCTGCAAAACCCACAATACACAGGCCCACTCACCACTGAAGCTGGGCATGCTGATGCTCTCCCTCCTCAGGTCAAGCCCTTAAGACGGACCTCTCTCTTCTTTATTTCCCACCATAGCCCTGGGGTTGGCTGTGTCTCCTGCCTTCCACTGTGTGGACACCCAGGAGGCAGCCCTGCTGTCGGGCTTACCGGGATGCGCTTTGTCTCCCTCAGGCTCTGTCCCTCTAGGAGGACGTGAACAACGCGGCTGTCTTCCACCTGCTCGCTGGAGTGAAGCAGTGAGGAGCTGCTACTCACAGCTGCTGGGGTCCTGGATGCCACTGCCACAGAAGGTTCCAAGAACTGTGGGGGATGACAACATCAGCAAAGCCCAGCAACTGCACCCCACCCAGCCTGGCAGTTGGCTCTGTGGGCATTCTACAACATCCATCCAGAACCTGAGGTTCTTGTCCCCTTGGAGGATGTGGAGTGGCACCAGGAGTAAAGACTGAAGAAGGTGGCTGTTTTGGGAACAAGAGATCCAGCACCTGCTGGGTGGGGATGAAATCCCAGGAGATTAACCCCATGTTGCTGCTGAAATGTAGGTTCCTCCCACAAATGACAGGCAGGAGCTCATTCCTAAGCTGGTCCTGCCTGTAAGGTTCAAGGCTCTGAACCCTGAAGGGCTCCTCCGTGTTCTGATCATTTTCACCCTGGGTTGGGACCAAGAATGGTGGGTTCAAAATGGAATTGGTGACAAACAGAAAAATGACTTGTGCCAATACACTAGAGTCAAAGCACAATGGGACAGTTCCCATCAGTACAAACACACACACACACACACACACACACACACACACACACACACACACAGAGTCAGAATAGGAGTCCTGGGCCATTCATCAGGGATCAGACTAGAGGGCCTGCTGGGCTCACCTGCCCTGTGCTACTCACTGTTACTCTTGAGCTCCTCTGCGACAATCGCCAGAGGCTCTGGCGTCTAAGATGAAGCCTCACCCAGTGTATCCACAAAAGGGCTAGTTGCCCCCCCTGAGATTCCTGGGAGCCTGAGGCTCGGCATTGTCTGCAACCACAGGAGAACATCCTTCTCCCTCCAGTGGCTCCAACCAAGTGAGCTCGGATGGCTTGGTCAGTGAAGTGGGTGCCTGGATACCAGGGTTCCATGTTCTGTTTGATCCATTGTCAAGGCAATGATGTCATTTCCTGTGCCCATACCTGAGCCTCTTTTCACATAAGACCACTTTCAACAGCCCTATGGGC
This sequence comes from Urocitellus parryii, assembly GCF_045843805.1. NCBI lineage: Eukaryota > Metazoa > Chordata > Mammalia > Rodentia > Sciuridae > Urocitellus > Urocitellus parryii. The sequence continues at coordinate 52,915,993 of NC_135548.1, read as the reverse complement.
TGCCGATTTCTCCTCCATGCCTACCCATCTCAGGTGCGCAGGTGTTCACCAACAACTACCCAAACATCCCCACCAGCATCTGCCCTGCTTGGTGCCACTAGAGTTCCAGCTTGGAGCCTTCAAAAATGCATTCACAACCAGTCCTTCCCTCTCAGCAGCTTTTGGACCCTGGTCCCATCATTGTGCAACTCATGGTGTGCCCAGTCTTTTCTGGAAAGTAGGGTAGCATCTAATCTCTAGGGTTTATTGTGTCTATTGGCCCATAACACCCTCTGTTCTCTCTGAAACCAGAGATGGGACTCACAGGTGGCTAAAGCACAAATGTAGAGATGGGATAATCACAAGAAAGGGAGAGACAAAGAATGCACCCTAACTCAATCAGGCCTGTGTCCCACACAGGGACATGGCCAATGTCCGTCCCATCGTGGCTGCAGTTCCCTCTCTACACCATGGCAAGTTGGAGGGGACTGAGATGCAGAGGCTGCTCCCCTCTGCCATACAACTTCCCAAGGCTTCTCCTAAGATTTCAAAAGGGCCAAGTGTGTCTAGTGTTGGGGTCTCACAGAGACTCCGAGGTACCACAGCATCCTGCTGCCCAGAACCGGTTCACCCCTCACCTCAAGGGGGCTCAGCCTCTGGATTCATGGGAATTGAAGTGGGTACAGGTGATGGGATATCACCTCCAAGACTGAGTTATGCCAAGTCCATGACCCCTGTCTGCATCCCTGTCTCCAGCACCACTCCCCCCTCTCTCTTTCCTCCTCAGAGCAAACAAATCCATTTAGCAAGTGTGTCCTGTGATAAAGACATGACGGTCACCCATCCTCTCATTACAAAAACACTGAGGCTCAGCCAACATGGATCCTACAGGGAACACAGGCATAAACTCAGACTCCGATCCTCCCAGCCGAGCCTCAGTGGAGCCTGGACTCCCAGCCTCCTGAGTCAAGGAAACAGAGGTTCCTAGCCGAGCCACCTTGGATGCAGCCGCACACAAACTGAACTCATCAATGCCCCTTGCTCTCAGTTGTGAGTAAGAGGGGAAGTGGTGTTTCACAACCCTGGACATCAAGTGCAGTCTCCAGGCTTTGGGGTGTGCCCTGGCCTCTGTCTATCTGCCCAGGCTCTCCAACCCACACTGGCCTCTTACCCAACCTCCTCCTAGGGCCAAACTCAATCCTGCCTCTCAATTTCTGCTGCCTTCCCCAACACACTGCTCCCCAAAATGAGCAGGGCTGGCTCTCGGTTATCATGCTGGTGCCAGCAGCAATGCCACCCCACTGACATAATTCTGAGTCCCAACCTAGGCACTCCAGCTGTCTTTGCCACACCTGGCCTGTTTGGGCTCTGGCTCTTGCTCTTTTCTTTCATGTGCATGTGTTTTGAGGTTTTGAGTTTCTCCCACTGCAGAACTGCAGCTGTGGCAGGGTAGAGCTCATGAGGGTGACATTCTGAGCCACATCCAATCCCATCAGGACTGTTCACTGGGGTGACTGCTGGAACACAGTGATGAGTGAACACATGGGAGGTGGTTGGACCCACCTTGCCTCTGAGTGGCTTCCTTTCAGGACAGGAATGTAGGCATGGGAGCCCCTGGCGTGGGATGCTTTGCACAAGGCGTGACCATGGGCTCTCTTTCCTGGCAAAAATGGCTCCACTCAGCATGGAGAGCACTGTCATTCCTGGTGGCTAACAACAGCCCTGGACCCCAGAAAGGAACCCACACTCAAGATTAACGTCTGAGTGTGCGTGTCCTCGAGGAAATGAGGTCTCCTGATCCCAGGTGCAAAGGGGTAAGTCCTCTAACTCCAGGGGCCATGAAGGGACATCTGAGTTTCCCTCGTCCTTCTTTCCCTCTCTAACTAACCACAGTTAGGACCCTGGCCTCATTCCCCAGTGAGGATCATTAGGCTCCATAAAGGACAGTCTCTAAGATGCTCAGTGGACCAACACCCTCTGCACAACCCATAACCCTATTCACCCAAGAGGCAAGAGGATTTCTATTCAGGAAAACCAGGAAAGGGAGAGCCTTTCTCAAGGACACAAGGACATTAGTGAGTGAGGGAGTGATTAATGGATGGAGAACTATTTCCAACACCAACTTCCAGGAGCATATATGGCCCCCTGGAGAATTCTGCAGTGTGTTGGTGATTAAGGAGAACGTGTGAATTCAGGGGTCACTAGGTCCTCTCAGCCATAAGGAGGGAAACTGCCATAAAGGAACTAGGACAAGGGTGCGAGGAATGCTCACTGGTGGGAGATCGGAAGGAAGGAAAGTGTACTCATTAGAAAAGTGTCGCCTGAAAATTCTTAGCCAGCCAAAAGCCGTGCGAACTTGTGTGGGAAAAGAGTCTTTGCACAGTGATGAAGCTAAGAGCTCACATGATGGAACACAGCATCAACTGGGACCAAATCCAATATCTGATATTCTTGTAGGAAGAGGAGAGTCTGGACCCAGATACCAGGGAGACTGGGGGATACCGGATATGTGAGGTTGGAGCCAGGGCGGGATGCCCATATGGGAACCACAGATCGTGGGCAGCAATAGGAGAGTGGGCAAGGGCTGGGAGAGTTGGGGAGACAGTCCCCTTGAAACCTGGGAGGGGTTATGGCACTGGGACAGCCCAACACCTACTGTGTTGAGCCTCTGGAGCTCAACGGAAGACACTTCCTCTGTTGTCGGCCACCCAGTTAACAGAGTTTGGTTGCAGCAGCCTAGGACCCAGCTGAAGGTCTGAGCATGTTGGCCATGCAGGTTGGATCTGGACCACAGACACCCTCATCAGAGATTGTAGGGTCTCAGCCCTGAGGCAAGACAGGCACTAAGTCAGGCCAGGTGGGGAAACGGATAGGCACACACTCTGGGGGCTGGTGCCTGTGTTACTGGGAGCACTTCTGATCGCAATTCCCTGATCTGCTGCCAACACAGGCTACAGAGGAGGGTACAGAAACACAGACCACGGATCTGCCCCACTCAGTGGGCCCAGGCCAACACCACACCCAGCAGCCTCGTGCCATACCCAATGAGTCTCGAAGCGGCCCCCTCTTCCCATCCTGAGAGCTCTTCCCTTCCTCATGTGCCAATAGCTCCCTACTGTCACTGGCAATATCTACTCTGTGAGATGTCAACATCCGTGGGTACTGTTCTCTCATCCCAGGACAGTGTGGTCCCACACACCCTGGTGAAATGGGCCACCTGGAGGCTGGACCTGGAGGTTGTTGAGGCTGAATGGCAGCGGTGGTCCTCTGGCACTTAATATTATTTAAGTTAAAAAAAAAAAAAAAAAAAAAAAAAAAAAAAAAAAAAAACGGGTCTTGGTGCTCAAAAATGTTTGATTTGCATATTCTCATCCCCTAACCCCAATATTTTCATTATTTCCTCACATATGAAGTCTTACTAGCATAAAGGTAATTTCGTATTAAACAAAGTGGATTGAAATAACATTGGTAAAAATAATCAATCACCATACTTTCAATTTTTGTTCTGCTTTCCTATTTGAAACCACTTGGATACAAGAGAACAGAGGACAGACTCATGGAAATGCTTGAAATGACAAGAAGCTCCCACTCAAGCTCAGCATTCAGTCCTGGACAGGGTAAGACCAGGCCACTTTGACATCTGTGCCAAAGAGTCTACCAGACAGAATCCTCTGACTGATCCCTGACTGAGCCATAGGAACTGGCTAGAAAAGCCTTCACATCCTCAATACATTCTTCACGTCAGAATACTTGACAACCATTGATATCCATCTCTCGTTAACTTGCTCCCCAGCCAACCATTCTTCAACAAATTCAAAGGAGTAACTCATGCAAGCACACAGAAAGGGGTGTTCACTACACACATCCATGTGCGAAAAAGACAACTGGTATTTCTTGTTTGGGCTATTTCAAATGAAATCCCTTCTGCATGACCTCCACAAACCAAAGGAAAATATTTGTGAAATTCCCACGTAGAAGACAAGATACACTTGCCAAGGAGGCAGTGGCAAGAATTTTGACACTCCAAATGTAGAGTGTGTGTTTAGGAAGCAGTCACAGTTTCCATGAGAGAGTCCCATGAAATCAATTAGGAAGATCCATGCTCTAGCCCTACCATGCAAGTGATGTGACTTGAAAGAGTCACTTAGTCTTAGTAACCATCATCACTAACAACTAAGTCAATGAATAAAGGTCCTCAGGTGCCAAGCTACAAAATGTGGGATGAGCATGGATGAGGATGGGTGGGAGAAGTCTCCAACTCTAACACAATTAGGGAAGGATGTGCTGACCTCAAGTGGCTGGGGGGCTGGGATCCTGCCACAGAGGGGGATTCCAAACCTCACATCCCCTGACCCAGGCCAGAAGACCAGGTAGAGTCCAAGGACCCTGGGGTGGCCCAATGGCAATAAAGGTCAAAAGGAACTAGGGATCTGCCTGGTCCCTCAATCCCCTACTCTGAGCAGGGCTGCATGACGAGGCCAGAGGCCATCCACAGCAATCTGCCTTTACAGGAAAAGAGGGACTGCAGGCTGCCTCTGGCTCACTGAATCAGGGTGGTGTTTTCATAAAGCAAGACCACTTCCTCACACTTGACCAGCAGCTCATGTGTTGACAGCACAATGACTGACTTGACTCAGGCCCTGATGAATGAAATAGAAAATTCATAGCAAACCCATCTTTAGCTCTTCCACATCATCAGGGGCTCTGATTCAATTCCGTCCAGAAAGGTGTCTGAAATGATTTCTAAACATGCTGGGGACTCACCTCTGTGTGGAACTTTTCAGGAAAAAGGGGATCAAATCTCATGAAGCAACTCTTCTCTCTTCTAGCCCATGGGCAATGCAAGGAACCTGCATGATACCAGAGGCTCACTTCTCTCTTCTCATGTCTTCTGGAAAGGATTCGTTAATGCTTCCTGCAAGGTGAAGCAGAAGCCTGCATCCCCAGCTGCACAGAAGTGTTTTAGGGCAGTGTCTCCCTTAAAACCCAAAAATAAAAAAAACAGGTCATTCAACAGGCACATGGATTCGAGTACATGTTCAATGATCCCTCCTCCCTGGAGCCTTCCACATGCCCATCTTCCACATTCACAGAGCAATGCTTGGCCATTCTCAAGACCAGGAGACCATGATGCTCCTCACCAGGAAGTCAATAAGGAACATGAAGAGAGCAGCATGGATTGCAGAAGGTGGCACATCAAGGATCTTCAGCTCTGCTGCTAGAACACAAGAGCTTAACTTCAGTATTGACTTTTTGCCAACTACCAAGTATGATAGCAGTGTCAAGCCCAATATGCAGATATGCAAGTAGTAGGTGACACCCCGCATCCATTCACAAAAGTGGGCAACATCTGCATCAGAACAAGGAAGTATCTTACCCTTACTCATAAAAATCATCAGAAACAAAATAAAATGGATGCAAGACTTCTCATTTCACTATTAGGTAGCTGTTGGAATTCCCTATTAAATAATACCTCCTCCAAAATAAAAAGTATCTCAGACATGTGTCAACTATTCAATGGATGACATTTTAAAAACTATGGACTTTACTTAATATTTATGTATGCTATATCCCTGCCTAAGGCTCTATGAGAAAGGAGCACATAGAATTGGATCTTTGAAAATCTCACATTTGCTGATAAATATTACTGCTGATCTCAGGCATGGCGAAGTGAAAAGTGGGACTTTGGATATTCCAAGAATGCTATGTTGTGGGATTGGTGTCCCTGATTCATACATAGCATATGGTTTCTATGAAATCCAGTGAGGGAGCAGGAGTAACGAAGCTGATTGCACAGATGACCTCAGGGAATACTGACAGATAGGCCAAATGAAAAATATGTTCCAGCTAACCATTGGTATTTGGGCTTCTGATCCCAGTCCTGTTTTTAAAAAAGGTGCAGACAGGCAGTGTTCATTAAAAACTGTCTACCATGTAAAAGTGGGTAATTTAAATGGCATCTAGTTACACATCTGATAGAATGGTCGGGCAACATATGAATTTCATTCTAACAACAACAACAACAACAAAACATAGAAAATGAGACATAAAGATAAAACCTTGTCTTCACCAGGATGCCTAAAAATAGGTTTTATTTGGCTCATGCAAATAAATATCTTTCAATAGAATTTCTGATTTCTGAATGAATCCATTCAACTTCATACTGCACAGATCACAAGGTTTTCTTTACAGAATATTCTCTTCTTCTTCTTAAAGCCTCACATAGAAAATGTCTCACAGGACATAGGAGGGCTAAAGTTTGAAGGCATCTAATTGTACTCTAAAACAATTATGAACCTATTCGATCCATTATTAATAAATATCACCACTTTACCACTTGAACCAAATCACAGAAAATTGGAAACAGATGATCATTGGCTTTGATACCTTTACTTCTGTTTCATTACTCAGAGTCGATCAACTCTATACTTCAAGTGACACAGATTTATTACAGAATGCCTAAGATCCTAAGGATCTATTTTAGCTCAGCCCATGGTATTGCTTCATTATTTTATTATTTTGTAAGTAATAAAATATAACTTCATGTTGGATGATATATTCAAGCCATGAATATATCATCCAACATTGTTCTTCCCAAAATATTAGCCCAATTTCTGCACGCGCTCACTTACTGTTCAGGAATTTTACTAATTGTTTGAAGGTTCTAGAGGACCTGTTAGACTCCTAATGGACAAACCATACAACATACTCCAGAGAACGGACGAGTGCCATAAGAAGAAAATAAGGTCTGCTAACAGCAATGGGCAGCTGCCTGCCCTCGGCTGGGAGGAGCCCTGGCCATGGCACCAGGGCTGCTGGGCAGCAGAAGCCTCCACAGCCCTGCAGGGAGCCTGGAGCACAGCTCTGCCTAACCATGCTCAGCCCTGGACAGATGCACATGAGTTCCCATCACAGGCTTGAGTGTGACAGTCCCAGGTGCATGCCTGTCATGCCAGCCACCAGGGAGGCTGAGGCAAGAGGAACGTTTGAGGTCAGCCTTGGCAACTTAGACCCCGAGGCAAAGGGGAAATACTTTTACAGGGGTCTCTGAGGGTGTAGCTCAGGTAGGTCACTTGCCTCACAGGCTCAAGGCCCTGGGTTCAATCCCCAGAACCCACGTACACACAAAAAGTGAACTTGGAATATTGTTTAAAATGATGGGTCAGGTACACACAAGGACTTCAATATGACCTCTCAGAGGAGCTCAATTTGAGATCAGACTGAACAAAAGACCACCTGGACCATTGACTCAGTGTCTGAAACCCTCTGTGAGCATGGGAAGCACTGCTGGCAAGACACCAGAGGGCCAAAGCACTTGTGCCCCCTGCAGGGGCGTCTCTTGTCTACCGCCAAAGACTGTTCCCCTCCTGGGGCAGCTGAGAGCAAGCTGGGCCTTGGAGCAAGGGCTAGTGCTTTAGATATAGACTATGCAAGCAAGGGGCAATGTCTTTAATAAAACTAAAATTAAAGAGTCACATTGAAAAAATTTTAAAAAGAAGAAAATAAGGTCAAGTAGAGGAAGCCCATTTTCACAGGAAAAAATCCCCCAGTGAAAAGCATCAGAATAGATACCAAGAAAAATACCAACAAAAACAGTGTGCTCCCACTATGTATCTACTCAACCTGCAAAAGTTAGAAAGCTAGATAATACAATCCTGGCCACAGGTAGAGCTATGCAGAAGAGCCACCTGGCAGTGCTTAGTCAAAGAAGTAAACATGCACACTTTGACCTAGAATTTCCACCTGTGTGTAAACCAGGCGGTGCTTAAGCAGTTTCACAAGGGGACATGCACAGGGAAATTTATCCTCAGGTTCTTATAGAGTTGTCTGTGCTTACAGGGAGTTGATGGTTGTCAAGATGCCCACAGCTGCGAAAGTCAAAAGCTAAAAAATAATAGATGCCAACCTGGATATATTAATAATGCCGTATCTATGATCACCTTCATAAGGTAGCTTCCCAACTTCTGTGTGGAAGTGAGTTTCTCCTTGGCCCTTACACTGTTGTGGAGACCACTAGGAGTTCAGCTTTGTGCAGGATCATCTGACCTGGACTTTTGGCAAGACCTGTACAGCCCTCACACATGCTCAGATGCTACAGGACTTTTCAGACCAGTCCAGACAACAGTAGGCATCCATTCATTGTCTGCACTCTACAGATTCCTAGATGCACGACATTCATTACCATCAAATGCAGAATTTTCATCAAAAACTAATATATATATCATTCCAATCTGAATCAAGAAAATCGGAAATATCCCCAAATCCAAAGAGTGGATCCCCATTGTGATGCTACAAGTTGAAAATTCCACAGCTGACCTCATGGGATGGTTCACAGTCAAAAGACAGCTGCATGAAAAATATTACATGACCTTCCTACTATGTGAAAAGTGGCATGTGAAGTACACATGCATGTCTTCCTCAGACATGGGTTCATTTGCAAGACACCTTGTGCAATTGAAAATACTCCAAAAGGGGAGAAATCAGAACCATGTCTCCAAAGTATTTCAGCAGAGACCAACTCCATCTGTCTATCTATCTCTCAGTGAGTGTGTGTGCTCTTGTGTGTGTTTGTGTGTCTTTGTTTGTGTTTGTACCATCATAGCTGATACTTCATTGCCCCCATTGGAAAACTGACTCAGATAATGCCATCTGTCAAACTCCTAAAAACCAAAGTTCTTGCTGATAGAATGAAACATTCCTTCCTGTTGGTTTGGATGTGTCCTTTAGGAATCACTGCTACATTTAGTATACTCAAATCATCACAGTAGATCAGGTAACAAAAACATATATATTTTAAAATAATAATAATATATTAATGGAAACAACAAATACAGGATAGAGTAACAACTGTGTAACTAAACAAGGTCAAGGACAATGGCAAACTATAGATTCAAACTTTGAAGAAAATAGTAATCAATGTAAATATTCCTGGGCTGCCTCAGCCCCGCCCAGGCACACAGCAACAGAATGGTTTTGCAAGCATCCTCAGGGGGGCAGGAGCCTTCTTTGCAGGACGAGAGGGAGGTTGAGGCTCGATCCACCCATCATTCTTTTGGGAGAGGCTCCTTTTCCTCAGCACAAAGTTGGATTTTTTGTGAGGATTCTTGGCATAAAATACGTTGGCCTCTGCTGGAATCCTCAGCTCTGGGGAGAGAGGGGTGTACAAAAAGAAGGTGGCACTCAGGAGGTGCTCCCTAGGACACGCCAACATCTGAGAGCCTGTGCCAGAAAAGGCCAGAGCCACACACCTGAGAGCTCTCCAATTCAGCACCAATACCAACAAAGACAGCCTCCACAGTCCTCCCTGAGGAAGAACTAGGCAGAGCACTTCAACAGACCTAATGTCTGTTCCTACCGAAGGCTTTGGACTCCAGAATATCTCAGGTCCTCTTGCATCTGCCAAAGCACACCACTAGGGTTTGCATCTGAAATCTCCCACAAAAGGCTCCTGTGCCGAAGATTCAGTCCCCACATGAGCCATCTTCATAGGTGGGTTTGGAGGGAAGCATTGGATGGTGAGTGCTCTGATGTCAACATGAAATTCTCATTCAAGATGAATACACTACTGGGGGGTGGGAGGGACTGGAAGAAAGGTTGAGCATGGTTGGAGTAAGACCTAAACAGGGTTGTGCCCTGGGCAACAGTACCTTGTTCCTGTTGGCTCCACTGAATCCTCATTCTCCAAGGAGAGGTCCTCCCTCTCCATCTTTCTCTCTCTCCCTCTCTGCCAGCCTCGTTCTCTCTCTCCCAGTCTATGCCTTTGTGGCAAGGGCTGAGGAGCTCTCCACTGCCACACACTAGAGCTTTATGGACAGCCTCAGTGCACAACCAAAGAGAAAGCTATGAAACCCAGAGAAAAAAGGCCTAGGATTCCTCCTCTGAGTTATTTTCCTCAAGTATGGCCACAGTGAGGACAGGCTGACCAGCACGGATACCACGTTAGAGCCATGCTTCTGCATTGGTGGAGCCCGCCTCCATGTGAACCAGGCTTCTGAGAATGGAGGCCACATTCCAAATACTGCCCTACTGAGAACAATGGTTCCAAAAACTAGCAAAGGGACTGCTTCCCTCCAACATGGTGTATGGCCCAGTGGTGCCATGACCTCGAGTGGGGGAATACAACAGCCGCTTCTCCTTCCTCTGAACATGTGTTTCCTGTCGCCCTCCTCTAACCTAGAGCCTGTTCTCCATCCCTTCTGGGTTGGATGTGGAAATCTCTGCTATGAATTTCTTAGGCTACCAAGGCCCCAGACAGACTTCCTCTTCCATAGACTCTACTAACCTAACAGTAGGTTAAGATAGGAGACAAGTGATCCTAGAACTCATAGGGATGGTGGTCTTCAGGGTACATAGGCTGGGATAATGGCTGCTGTGGTGTTTGGCTCACAAAAACCAACCAACCAACCAACGAAAAAGCGCTGGCATTATTATCAGATGAGCTCTGTGGCTACGTGCTCAGGAAGCCCTCATCTGACTTTAGTTAGGGATCACAACCTGGCTATTGTGATCACTCCTTGCCTAGTGGACTCAGGTGCGTAAGACCATGGAATTTATGCAAAAACAGATGATTCAGGCTGTCTCCCAGGCTGTGTTTTCTTCCCAATTTCATCCTGTTACTGCTTGCTAGAATCCTGGCAATGCTCTGCCCAGGCAGTGGTTTTTTGGTCACACAGAAGGCTTTCAATAGTACTGCTTCAGTCCACAAAATGCCAGTTCCCTCTTTAGCCCATGCATTCCCATGTTCCTTTGAAACCACTCCTATCCCAGACCATGAAAACATACTGCTCCTGGAGAGAGGCTTTCCTCCTCACTCCTCAAAGATGTCAGCTTTGGATGCCTGTTCATGTCCAGGGGAGGGCACCTGGTGGGGAGCCGCAATATCCACCGGGGTATACCATTGGACCTCAAGACCTTCCACCAGCAGAAGTGCAGTTGGCTTTGTGCACGAACCCAACACACCTGTTGGAGTGTTCTTGGGGGTCAGAGACTACTCTTTGTTGCTAAGAGTTGACCTGAGTCCACATCCTGACCCTTGCTCTCTGCTATCTGATTGTCTCACTCTGACGGCGAGAGATGATTTGGCCCAGCTCATAATCCTCTGGATTCTCCTCAGTAAGGAAGTGTAGGTCGAGGGCGCTGCGGATGACGACAGGAGCCCTATCGTGGCAGGTCACCTGGAGCAGCATGGGAGACAGGCCTTCAGGAAATGGGCCTTGAAGTGACTACTCAAGGACAGTGGGCAGGGGCATTCTGGAGGCACCTCCACTCTAAATACAAGGGCAACATCCATGACCCTACTACCCGAGGCTGACCTCCTGCTCATCGTGTGGGCTCTTCCCACAGGCTACTAGCCCAATCCTTGTACATAGGACTTCCTGGGCCTGCCATTGCTCTTTGTGGAGCTGCACTCCTCTCGGAGTGAAAGGACCCCACTACCTGCATACAGATGCAATCTCATCCCACAAGTTGGGAGGAATGGGACAATAGCCTCCAAGATCCCAGGTCTGCCCGAGGATGCAGGCGGCATTGGGAATGGCCTAGGCACAAAACCTAGAGGCTTTGGTCTGGATTGCCAGGGCCAAAAACAGACCCAGGAACATGACCACACACAGGAGAGCTGAAAGATAGCCACGAGAGCTCCTGGCCTCCAGAGGCTCAGTGCTGGCTGGGATGTAGGAGGGCACCTCATCCGGCAAGGGTGGTCATTGGGTTACCTGGACATTTAGTGTGCTTGCTCCACATCCATATCGACTCTGCAGAGAGACTCTCTCAGCTCCTTGTTCAAGGAACATGGAGAACCTCACACTGCTGTCCTCCTCCATAGACGTCAGCATCCCATACAAGGGAACCTGCAACCTAGTTCCTGTCCTATTCTCATCTGTCACCCATACCTGTCCCTGCCCTTCTGGACTGCATGCTGCCACCTGACACACAGACTCCCTCAGACATGGCAGTGGACAAGCTGCTGCACTCGCTCATCTCAGCTCCAGCCCTTCACACTGACCTCTCCCTTCTTGATTCCCATCTATCCTCCTGATCATCCAGAAGCTCCAAATTCAAGAGGGCATGAGTAGTCCATGGTATTGGACCAGTGTCTGCTCCCCACCCAGGTGTAAGCACCATGGGACACCCCTGCTCCCAGGCTTACCAGAACACTCTTGGCCATCTCTGGACTTTGTGTTTCTAAGTGGACACGAATTAAGCAGGTGTCTCCCACCTGCTTGTGGGAAAGCGGCCTGGAGGACTTGCAGGTTGATTCTGAGAACTGTGGGGGATGGAACATCAGCAAACCCAGAAACAGAAAGCCACCCCAGACTGTCAGTTGGCTCTATGGGCTTCCAGCAAATATGTCCAGGTGCTGAGGCTTCTTATTTCCTCAGGTCGGAGTGGAATGGCAGCACATGCACAGCTTGAATAAGGTAGGTGTTTACCTCCTTTCCCTTGACCTGGGGGCGTTTCCTCACCATGAAATATTGTATTCCCAGATTCATGGACAGACACACGAGTGAGTGGTCAGAGACCTTGATTTCTGCAGAGCGAAGTGGAGAGAATTGTTAGGTGGCACTCAAGGATTATACCACAAAACACCCACAACCCCTGAGAGTCTCCGCCAGGCCCATCACACTTTGGTATTTTGGGGCCAAGGCCCACTTTCTCTTGGCTGTCAGTTATCCTGAGCCCACTGTGGATCATGTCTCCCCACTGTCTGATTGTCCTACTTACTCTCATCCTCAGACATCATATACAGCAGCTCAAAGTTGTCCACATCCTCATGCTGCAACAAATTTTGGTCCAAGGCCCTGCAGATGAGGCTTGTCACCGTCTCCTGAAAGGTCACCTGGATCAGGGTGGGACAAATGTCATCAGAGAATGGCTTTTAGAAGAGCTACCCAGAAGACTGTGGTCAAACATTCAGGAGAAATCTCAGCTACATATACAAGGGCACAATCTTGTTATCCTGCTACCTGAGTGTGTCCTCCATATACCACCTGGGTTCTTGCAATGTGCTACTAGAACAATCCTGGTACAAATATCTGCCTGTACCTGCCATCTCCCCTCCCCCTGGGGAGCCACATTCCACTCATGTCAAAGGACCAAACTGCCTATGCACAGACACACTCTCATCTCACTGAGATGAGAGCAATGGGCCAGGGATCTGCGCACCAAGTGTGATCTGGGATGCAGGCTGCCTTTGTGGGTGCAAGAGGCAGATGCACTGAAAATTTGGGTCCTGACTGCCACGACACAAAACAGACTCAGATACAAGAGTGTGCACTTGAGTGCTTCATGATAGCTTTGAGAGGCCCTGGCCTCTGGAAGCTCGGTGCGGGTCTGGTTGTAATGATGTACTTGACTCAGCACTGGCAGTCACTGAACATGTCTCCTCTGCAGCTGGACACCTGCAGCATTAGCGTGTCTACTGCACATCCATAGAAATTCTGCCAAGAACCCCTTTAGCTCCGTATTTACCTACATGCAAAGCCTAACATTCCGAAGCTTTGGCATGACCCCCCAGGTGATCCCGACCCCAAATTCCTACACCTAGTCATGCTAAGGAGGTTCTCTTCCCTGCCACCAGGAACACATCCCCTCCTACACATGTGACAAGTCACTGCCACCTCCTCTGCTCCAACTTCACTCATTGAGAATACCAAGTTCTAGGCACTGCAGCCTGCACCCTGGACATATCTCTGCCTTCATCTGTCCACAGCACTTCCGTCTGCACTTCTGGCCTGCAAAACCCACAATACACAGGCCCACTCACCACTGAAGCTGGGCATGCTGATGCTCTCCCTCCTCAGGTCAAGCCCTTAAGACGGACCTCTCTCTTCTTTATTTCCCACCATAGCCCTGGGGTTGGCTGTGTCTCCTGCCTTCCACTGTGTGGACACCCAGGAGGCAGCCCTGCTGTCGGGCTTACCGGGATGCGCTTTGTCTCCCTCAGGCTCTGTCCCTCTAGGAGGACGTGAACAACGCGGCTGTCTTCCACCTGCTCGCTGGAGTGAAGCAGTGAGGAGCTGCTACTCACAGCTGCTGGGGTCCTGGATGCCACTGCCACAGAAGGTTCCAAGAACTGTGGGGGATGACAACATCAGCAAAGCCCAGCAACTGCACCCCACCCAGCCTGGCAGTTGGCTCTGTGGGCATTCTACAACATCCATCCAGAACCTGAGGTTCTTGTCCCCTTGGAGGATGTGGAGTGGCACCAGGAGTAAAGACTGAAGAAGGTGGCTGTTTTGGGAACAAGAGATCCAGCACCTGCTGGGTGGGGATGAAATCCCAGGAGATTAACCCCATGTTGCTGCTGAAATGTAGGTTCCTCCCACAAATGACAGGCAGGAGCTCATTCCTAAGCTGGTCCTGCCTGTAAGGTTCAAGGCTCTGAACCCTGAAGGGCTCCTCCGTGTTCTGATCATTTTCACCCTGGGTTGGGACCAAGAATGGTGGGTTCAAAATGGAATTGGTGACAAACAGAAAAATGACTTGTGCCAATACACTAGAGTCAAAGCACAATGGGACAGTTCCCATCAGTACAAACACACACACACACACACACACACACACACACACACACACACAGAGTCAGAATAGGAGTCCTGGGCCATTCATCAGGGATCAGACTAGAGGGCCTGCTGGGCTCACCTGCCCTGTGCTACTCACTGTTACTCTTGAGCTCCTCTGCGACAATCGCCAGAGGCTCTGGCGTCTAAGATGAAGCCTCACCCAGTGTATCCACAAAAGGGCTAGTTGCCCCCCCTGAGATTCCTGGGAGCCTGAGGCTCGGCATTGTCTGCAACCACAGGAGAACATCCTTCTCCCTCCAGTGGCTCCAACCAAGTGAGCTCGGATGGCTTGGTCAGTGAAGTGGGTGCCTGGATACCAGGGTTCCATGTTCTGTTTGATCCATTGTCAAGGCAATGATGTCATTTCCTGTGCCCATACCTGAGCCTCTTTTCACATAAGACCACTTTCAACAGCCCTATGGGCTGCCGATTTCTCCTCCATGCCTACCCATCTCAGGTGCGCAGGTGTTCACCAACAACTACCCAAACATCCCCACCAGCATCTGCCCTGCTTGGTGCCACTAGAGTTCCAGCTTGGAGCCTTCAAAAATGCATTCACAACCAGTCCTTCCCTCTCAGCAGCTTTTGGACCCTGGTCCCATCATTGTGCAACTCATGGTGTGCCCAGTCTTTTCTGGAAAGTAGGGTAGCATCTAATCTCTAGGGTTTATTGTGTCTATTGGCCCATAACACCCTCTGTTCGCTCTGAAACCAGAGATGGGACTCACAGGTGGCTAAAGCACAAATGTAGAGATGGGATAATCACAAGAAAGGGAGAGACAAAGAATGCACCCTAACTCAATCAGGCCTGTGTCCCACACAGGGACATGGCCAATGTCCGTCCCATCGTGGCTGCAGTTCCCTCTCTACACCATGGCAAGTTGGAGGGGACTGAGATGCAGAGGCTGCTCCCCTCTGCCATACAACTTCCCAAGGCTTCTCCTAAGATTTCAAAAGGGCCAAGTGTGTCTAGTGTTGGGGTCTCACAGAGACTCCGAGGTACCACAGCATCCTGCTGCCCAGAACCGGTTCACCCCTCACCTCAAGGGGGCTCAGCCTCTGGATTCATGGGAATTGAAGTGGGTACAGGTGATGGGATATCACCTCCAAGACTGAGTTATGCCAAGTCCATGACCCCTGTCTGCATCCCTGTCTCCAGCACCACTCCCCCCTCTCTCTTTCCTCCTCAGAGCAAACAAATCCATTTAGCAAGTGTGTCCTGTGATAAAGACATGACGGTCACCCATCCTCTCATTACAAAAACACTGAGGCTCAGCCAACATGGATCCTACAGGGAACACAGGCATAAACTCAGACTCCGATCCTCCCAGCCGAGCCTCAGTGGAGCCTGGACTCCCAGCCTCCTGAGTCAAGGAAACAGAGGTTCCTAGCCGAGCCACCTTGGATGCAGCCGCACACAAACTGAACTCATCAATGCCCCTTGCTCTCAGTTGTGAGTAAGAGGGGAAGTGGTGTTTCACAACCCTGGACATCAAGTGCAGTCTCCAGGCTTTGGGGTGTGCCCTGGCCTCTGTCTATCTGCCCAGGCTCTCCAACCCACACTGGCCTCTTACCCAACCTCCTCCTAGGGCCAAACTCAATCCTGCCTCTCAATTTCTGCTGCCTTCCCCAACACACTGCTCCCCAAAATGAGCAGGGCTGGCTCTCGGTTATCATGCTGGTGCCAGCAGCAATGCCACCCCACTGACATAATTCTGAGTCCCAACCTAGGCACTCCAGCTGTCTTTGCCACACCTGGCCTGTTTGGGCTCTGGCTCTTGCTCTTTTCTTTCATGTGCATGTGTTTTGAGGTTTTGAGTTTCTCCCACTGCAGAACTGCAGCTGTGGCAGGGTAGAGCTCATGAGGGTGACATTCTGAGCCACATCCAATCCCATCAGGACTGTTCACTGGGGTGACTGCTGGAACACAGTGATGAGTGAACACATGGGAGGTGGTTGGACCCACCTTGCCTCTGAGTGGCTTCCTTTCAGGACAGGAATGTAGGCATGGGAGCCCCTGGCGTGGGATGCTTTGCACAAGGCGTGACCATGGGCTCTCTTTCCTGGCAAAAATGGCTCCACTCAGCATGGAGAGCACTGTCATTCCTGGTGGCTAACAACAGCCCTGGACCCCAGAAAGGAACCCACACTCAAGATTAACGTCTGAGTGTGCGTGTCCTCGAGGAAATGAGGTCTCCTGATCCCAGGTGCAAAGGGGTAAGTCCTCTAACTCCAGGGGCCATGAAGGGACATCTGAGTTTCCCTTGTCCTTCTTTCCCTCTCTAACTAACCACAGTTAGGACCCTGGCCTCATTCCCCAGTGAGGATCATTAGGCTCCATAAAGGACAGTCTCTAAGATGCTCAGGGGACCAACACCCTCTGCACAACCCATAACCCTATTCACCCAAGAGGCAAGAGGATTTCTATTCAGGAAAACCAGGAAAGGGAGAGCCTTTCTCAAGGACACAAGGACATTAGTGAGTGAGGGAGTGATTAATGGATGGAGAACTATTTCCAACACCAACTTCCAGGAGCATATATGGCCCCCTGGAGAATTCTGCAGTGTGTTGGTGATTAAGGAGAACGTGTGAATTCAGGGGTCACTAGGTCCTCTCAGCCATAAGGAGGGAAACTGCCATAAAGGAACTAGGACAAGGGTGCGAGGAATGCTCACTGGTGGGAGATCGGAAGGAAGGAAAGTGTACTCATTAGAAAAGTGTCGCCTGAAAATTCTTAGCCAGCCAAAAGTCGTGCGAACTTGTTTGGGAAAAGAGTCTTTGCACAGTGATGAAGCTAAGAGCTCACATGATGGAACACAGCATCAACTGGGACCAAATCCAATATCTGATATTCTTGTAGGAAGAGGAGAGTCTGGACCCAGATACCAGGGAGACTGGGCGATACCGGATATGTGAGGTTGGAGCCAGGGCGGGATGCCCATATGGGAACCACAGATCGTGGGCAGCAATAGGAGAGTGGGCAAGGGCTGGGAGAGTTGGGGAGACAGTCCCCTTGAAACCTGGGAGGGGTTATGGCACTGGGACAGCCCAACACCTACTGTGTTGAGCCTCTGGAGCTCAACGGAAGACACTTCCTCTGTTGTCGGCCACCCAGTTAACAGAGTTTGGTTGCAGCAGCCTAGGACCCAGCTGAAGGTCTGAGCATGTTGGCCATGCAGGTTGGATCTGGACCACAGACACCCTCATCAGAGATTGTAGGGTCTCAGCCCTGAGGCAAGACAGGCACTAAGTCAGGCCAGGTGGGGAAACGGATAGGCACACACTCTGGGGGCTGGTGCCTGTGTTACTGGGAGCACTTCTGATCGCAATTCCCTGATCTGCTGCCAACACAGGCTACAGAGGAGGGTACAGAAACACAGACCACGGATCTGCCCCACTCAGTGGGCCCAGGCCAACACCACACCCAGCAGCCTCGTGCCATACCCAATGAGTCTCGAAGCGGCCCCCTCTTCCCATCCTGAGAGCTCTTCCCTTCCTCATGTGCCAATAGCTCCCTACTGTCACTGGCAATATCTACTCTGTGAGATGTCAACATCCGTGGGTACTGTTCTCTCATCCCAGGACAGTGTGGTCCCACACACCCTGGTGAAATGGGCCACCTGGAGGCTGGACCTGGAGGTTGTTGAGGCTGAATGGCAGCGGTGGTCCTCTGGCACTTAATATTATTTAAGTTAAAAAAAAAAAAACAAAAACAAAAACAAAAAACGGGTCTTGGTGCTCAAAAATGTTTGATTTGCATATTCTCATCCCCTAACCCCAATATTTTCATTATTTCCTCACATATGAAATCTTACTAGCATAAAGGTAATTTCGTATTAAACAAAGTGGATTGAAATAACATTGGTAAAAATAATCAATCACCATACTTTCAATTTTTGTTCTGCTTTCCTATTAGAAACCACTTGGATACAAGAGAACAGAGGACAGACTCATGGAAATGCTTGAAATGACAAGAAGCTCCCACTCAAGCTCAGCATTCAGTCCTGGACAGGGTAAGACCAGGCCACTTTGACATCTGTGCCAAAGAGTCTACCAGACAGAATCCTCTGACTGATCCCTGACTGAGCCATAGGAACTGGCTAGAAAAGCCTTCACATCCTCAATACATTCTTCACGTCAGAATACTTGACAACCATTGATATCCATCTCTCGTTAACTTGCTCCCCAGCCAACCATTCTTCAACAAATTCAAAGGAGTAACTCATGCAAGCACACAGAAAGGGGTGTTCACTACACACATCCATGTGCGAAAAAGACAACTGGTATTTCTTGTTTGGGCTATTTCAAATGAAATCCCTTCTGCATGACCTCCACAAACCAAAGGAAAATATTTGTGAAATTCCCACGTAGAAGACAAGATACACTTGCCAAGGAGGCAGTGGCAAGAATTTTGACACTCCAAATGTAGAGTGTGTGTTTAGGAAGCAGTCACAGTTTCCATGAGAGAGTCCCATGAAATCAATTAGGAAGATCCATGCTCTAGCCCTACCATGCAAGTGATGTGACTTGAAAGAGTCACTTAGTCTTAGTAACCATCATCACTAACAACTAAGTCAATGAATAAAGGTCCTCAGGTGCCAAGCTACAAAATGTGGGATGAGCATGGATGAGGATGGGTGGGAGAAGTCTCCAACTCTAACACAATTAGGGAAGGATGTGCTGACCTCAAGTGGCTGGGGGGGCTGGGATCCTGCCACAGAGGGGGATTCCAAACCTCACATCCCCTGACCCAGGCCAGAAGACCAGGTAGAGTCCAAGGACCCTGGGGTGTCCCTATGGCAATAAAGGTCAAAAGGAACTAGGGATCTGCCTGGTCCCTCAATCCCCTACTCTGAGCAGGGCTGCATGACGAGGCCAGAGGCCATCCACAGCAATCTGCCTTTACAGGAAAACAGGGACTGCAGGCTGCCTCTGGCTCACTGAATCAGGGTGGTGTTTTCATAAAGCAAGACCACTTCCTCACATTTGACCAGCAGCTCATGTGTTGACAGCACAATGACTGACTTGACTCAGGCCCTGATGAATGAAATAGAAAATTCATAGCAAACCCATCTTCAGCTCTTCCACATCATCAGGGGCTCTGATTCAATTCCGTCCAGAAAGGTGTCTGAAATGATTTCTAAACATGCTGGGGACTCACCTCTGTGTGGAACTTTTCAGGAAAAAGGGGATCAAATCTCATGAAGCAACTCTTCTCTCTTCTAGCCCATGGGCAATGCAAGGAACCTGCATGATACCAGAGGCTCACTTCTCTCTTCTCATGTCTTCTGGAAAGGATTCGTTAATGCTTCCTGCAAGGTGAAGCAGAAGCCTGCATCCCCAGCTGCACAGAAGTGTTTTAGGGCAGTGTCTCCCTTAAAACCCAAAAATAAAAAAAACAGGTCATTCAACAGGCACATGGATTCGAGTACATGTTCAATGATCCCTCCTCCCTGGAGCCTTCCACATGCCCATCTTCCACATTCACAGAGCAATGCTTGGCCATTCTCAAGACCAGGAGACCATGATGCTCATCACCAGGAAGTCAATAAGGAACATGAAGAGAGCAGCATGGATTGCAGAAGGTGGCACATCAAGGATCTTCAGCTCTGCTGCTAGAACACAAGAGCTTAACTTCAGTATTGACTTTTTGCCAACTACCAAGTACGATAGCAGTGTCAAGCCCAATATGCAGATATGCAAGTAGTAGGTGACACCCCGCATCCATTCACAAAAGTGGGCAACATCTGCATCAGAACAAGGAAGTATCTTACCCTTACTCATAAAAATCATCAGAAACAAAATAAAATGGATGCAAGACTTCTCATTTCACTATTAGGTAGCTGTTGGAATTCCCTATTAAATAATACCTCCTCCAAAATAAAAAGTATCTCAGACATGTGTCAACTATTCAATGGATGACATTTTAAAAACTATGGACTTTACTTAATATTTATGTATGCTATATCCCTGCCTAAGGCTCTATGAGAAAGGAGCACATAGAATTGGATCTTTGAAAATCTCACATTTGCTGATAAATATTACTGCTGATCTCAGGCATGGCGAAGTGAAAAGTGGGACTTTGGATATTCCAAGAATGCTATGTTGTGGGATTGGTGTCCCTGATTCATACATAGCATATGGTTTCTATGAAATCCAGTGAGGGAGCAGGAGTAACGAAGCTGATTGCACAGATGACCTCAGGGAATACTGACAGATAGGCCAAATGAAAAATATGCTCCAGCTAACCATTGGTATTTGGGCTTCTGATCCCAGTCCTGTTTTTAAAAAAGGTGCAGACAGGCAGTGTTCATTAAAAACTGTCTACCATGTAAAAGTGGGTAATTTAAATGGCATCTAGTTACACATCTGATAGAATGGTCTGGCAACATATGAATTTCATTCTAACAACAACAACAACAACAAAACATAGAAAATGAGACATAAAGATAAAACCTTGTCTTCACCAGGATGCCTAAAAATAGGTTTTATTTGGCTCATGCCAAAAAATATCTTTCAATAGAATTTCTGATTTCTGAATGAATCCATTCAACTTCATACTGCACAGATCACAAGGTTTTCTTTACAGAATATTCTCTTCTTCTTCTTAAAGCCTCACATAGAAAATGTCTCACAGGACATAGGAGGGCTAAAGTTTGAAGGCATCTAATTGTACTCTAAAACAATTATGAACCTATTCGATCCATTATTAATAAATATCACCACTTTACCACTTGAACCAAATCACAGAAAATTGGAAACAGATGATCATTGGCTTTGATACCTTTACTTCTGTTTCATTACTCAGAGTCGATCAACTCTATACTTCAAGTGACACAGATTTATTACAGAATGCCTAAGATCCTAAGGATCTATTTTAGCTCAGCCCATGGTATTGCTTCATTATTTTATTATTTTGTAAGTAATAAAATATAACTTCATGTTGGATGATATATTCAAGCCATGAATATATCATCCAACATTGTTCTTCCCAAAATATTAGCCCAATTTCTGCACGCGCTCACTTACTGTTCAGGAATTTTACTAATTGTTTGAAGGTTCTAGAGGACCTGTTAGACTCCTAATGGACAAACCATACAACATACTCCAGAGAACGGACGAGTGCCATAAGAAGAAAATAAGGTCTGCTAACAGCAATGGGCAGCTGCCTGCCCTCGGCTGGGAGGAGCCCTGGCCATGGCACCAGGGCTGCTGGGCAGCAGAAGCCTCCACAGCCCTGCAGGGAGCCTGGAGCACAGCTCTGCCTAACCATGCTCAGCCCTGGACAGATGCACATGAGTTCCCATCACAGGCTTGAGTGTGACAGTCCCAGGTGCATGCCTGTCATGCCAGCCACCAGGGAGGCTGAGGCAAGAGGAACGTTTGAGGTCAGCCTTGGCAACTTAGACCCCGAGGCAAAGGGGAAATACTTTTACAGGGGTCTCTGAGGGTGTAGCTCAGGTAGGTCACTTGCCTCACAGGCTCAAGGCCCTGGGTTCAATCCCCAGAACCCACGTACACACAAAAAGTGAACTTGGAATATTGTTTAAAATGATGGGTCAGGTACACACAAGGACTTCAATATGACCTCTCAGAGGAGCTCAATTTGAGATCAGACTGAACAAAAGACCACCTGGACCATTGACTCAGTGTCTGAAACCCTCTGTGAGCATGGGAAGCACTGCTGGCAAGACACCAGAGGGCCAAAGCACTTGTGCCCCCTGCAGGGGCGTCTCTTGTCTACCGCCAAAGACTGTTCCCCTCCTGGGGCAGCTGAGAGCAAGCTGGGCCTTGGAGCAAGGGCTAGTGCTTTAGATATAGACTATGCAAGCAAGGGGCAATGTCTTTAATAAAACTAAAATTAAAGAGTCACATTGAAAAAATTTTAAAAAGAAGAAAATAAGGTCAAGTAGAGGAAGCCCATTTTCACAGGAAAAAATCCCCCAGTGAAAAGCATCAGAATAGATACCAAGAAAAATACCAACAAAAACAGTGTGCTCCCACTATGTATCTACTCAACCTGCAAAAGTTAGAAAGCTAGATAATACAATCCTGGCCACAGGTAGAGCTATGCAGAAGAGCCACCTGGCAGTGCTTAGTCAAAGAAGTAAACATGCACACTTTGACCTAGAATTTCCACCTGTGTGTAAACCAGGCGGTGCTTAAGCAGTTTCACAAGGGGACATGCACAGGGAAATTTATCCTCAGGTTCTTATAGAGTTGTCTGTGCTTACAGGGAGTTGATGGTTGTCAAGATGCCCACAGCTGCGAAAGTCAAAAGCTAAAAAATAATAGATGCCAACCTGGATATATTAATAATGCCGTATCTATGATCACCTTCATAAGGTAGCTTCCCAACTTCTGTGTGGAAGTGAGTTTCTCCTTGGCCCTTACACTGTTGTGGAGACCACTAGGAGTTCA
Source organism: Urocitellus parryii (assembly GCF_045843805.1). Taxonomy (NCBI): domain Eukaryota; kingdom Metazoa; phylum Chordata; class Mammalia; order Rodentia; family Sciuridae; genus Urocitellus; species Urocitellus parryii. Next base: position 52,893,029 of record NC_135548.1, on the reverse strand, counting down.
GCTTTGTGCAGGATCATCTGACCTGGACTTTTGGCAAGACCTGTACAGCCCTCACACATGCTCAGATGCTACAGGACTTTTCAGACCTGTCCAGACAACAGTAGGCATCCATTCATTGTCTGCACTCTACAGATTCCTAGATGCACGACATTCATTACCATCAAATGCAGAATTTTCATCAAAAACTAATATATATATCATTCCAATCTGAATCAAGAAAATCGGAAATATCCCCAAATCCAAAGAGTGGATCCCCATTGTGATGCTACAAGTTGAAAATTCCACAGCTGACCTCATGGGATGGTTCACAGTCAAAAGACAGCTGCATGAAAAATATTACATGACCTTCCTACTATGTGAAAAGTGGCATGTGAAGTACACATGCATGTCTTCCTCAGACATGGGTTCATTTGCAAGACACCTTGTGCAATTGAAAATACTCCAAAAGGGGAGAAATCAGAACCATGTCTCCAAAGTATTTCAGCAGAGACCAACTCCATCTGTCTATCTATCTCTCAGTGAGTGTGTGTGCTCTTGTGTGTGTTTGTGTGTCTTTGTTTGTGTTTGTACCATCATAGCTGATACTTCATTGCCCCCATTGGAAAACTGACTCAGATAATGCCATCTGTCAAACTCCTAAAAACCAAAGTTCTTGCTGATAGAATGAAACATTCCTTCCTGTTGGTTTGGATGTGTCCTTTAGGAATCACTGCTACATTTAGTATACTCAAATCATCACAGTAGATCAGGTAACAAAAACATATATATTTTAAAATAATAATAATATATTAATGGAAACAACAAATACAGGATAGAGTAACAACTGTGTTACTAAACAAGGTCAAGGACAATGGCAAACTATAGATTCAAACTTTGAAGAAAATAGTAATCAATGTAAATATTCCTGGGCTGCCTCAGCCCCGCCCAGGCACACAGCAACAGAATGGTTTTGCAAGCATCCTCAGGGGGGCAGGAGCCTTCTTTGCAGGACGAGAGGGAGGTTGAGGCTCGATCCACCCATCATTCTTTTGGGAGAGGCTCCTTTTCCTCAGCACAAAGTTGGATTTTTTGTGAGGATTCTTGGCATAAAATACGTTGGCCTCTGCTGGAATCCTCAGCTCTGGGGAGAGAGGGGTGTACAAAAAGAAGGTGGCACTCAGGAGGTGCTCCCTAGGACACGCCAACATCTGAGAGCCTGTGCCAGAAAAGGCCAGAGCCACACACCTGAGAGCTCTCCAATTCAGCACCAATACCAACAAAGACAGCCTCCACAGTCCTCCCTGAGGAAGAACTAGGCAGAGCACTTCAACAGACCTAATGTCTGTTCCTACCGAAGGCTTTGGACTCCAGAATATCTCAGGTCCTCTTGCATCTGCCAAAGCACACCACTAGGGTTTGCATCTGAAATCTCCCACAAAAGGCTCCTGTGCCGAAGATTCAGTCCCCACATGAGCCATCTTCATAGGTGGGTTTGGAGGGAAGCATTGGATGGTGAGTGCTCTGATGTCAACATGAAATTCTCATTCAAGATGAATACACTACTGGGGGGTGGGAGGGACTGGAAGAAAGGTTGAGCATGGTTGGAGTAAGACCTAAACAGGGTTGTGCCCTGGGCAACAGTACCTTGTTCCTGTTGGCTCCACTGAATCCTCATTCTCCAAGGAGAGGTCCTCCCTCTCCATCTTTCTCTCTCTCCCTCTCTGCCAGCCTCGTTCTCTCTCTCCCAGTCTATGCCTTTGTGGCAAGGGCTGAGGAGCTCTCCACTGCCACACACTAGAGCTTTATGGACAGCCTCAGTGCACAACCAAAGAGAAAGCTATGAAACCCAGAGAAAAAAGGCCTAGGATTCCTCCTCTGAGTTATTTTCCTCAAGTATGGCCACAGTGAGGACAGGCTGACCAGCACGGATACCACGTTAGAGCCATGCTTCTGCATTGGTGGAGCCCGCCTCCATGTGAACCAGGCTTCTGAGAATGGAGGCCACATTCCAAATACTGCCCTACTGAGAACAATGGTTCCAAAAACCAGCAAAGGGACTGCTTCCCTCCAACATGGTGTATGGCCCAGTGGTGCCATGACCTCGAGTGGGGGAATACAACAGCCGCTTCTCCTTCCTCTGAACATGTGTTTCCTGTCGCCCTCCTCTAACCTAGAGCCTGTTCTCCATCCCTTCTGGGTTGGATGTGGAGATCTCTGCTATGAATTTCTTAGGCTACCAAGGCCCCAGACAGACTTCCTCTTCCATAGACTCTACTAACCTAACAGTAGGTTAAGATAGGAGACAAGTGATCCTAGAACTCATAGGGATGGTGGTCTTCAGGGTACATAGGCTGGGATAATGGCTGCTGTGGTGTTTGGCTCACAAAAACCAACCAACCAACCAACGAAAAAGCGCTGGCATTATTATCAGATGAGCTCTGTGGCTACGTGCTCAGGAAGCCCTCATCTGACTTTAGTTAGGGATCACAACCTGGCTATTGTGATCACTCCTTGCCTAGTGGACTCAGGTGCGTAAGACCATGGAATTTATGCAAAAACAGATGATTCAGGCTGTCTCCCAGGCTGTGTTTTCTTCCCAATTTCATCCTGTTACTGCTTGCTAGAATCCTGGCAATGCTCTGCCCAGGCAGTGGTTTTTTGGTCACACAGAAGGCTTTCAATAGTACTGCTTCAGTCCACAAAATGCCAGTTCCCTCTTTAGCCCATGCATTCCCATGTTCCTTTGAAACCACTCCTATCCCAGACCATGAAAACATACTGCTCCTGGAGAGAGGCTTTCCTCCTCACTCCTCAAAGATGTCAGCTTTGGATGCCTGTTCATGTCCAGGGGAGGGCACCTGGTGGGGAGCCGCAATATCCACCGGGGTATACCATTGGACCTCAAGACCTTCCACCAGCAGAAGTGCAGTTGGCTTTGTGCACGAACCCAACACACCTGTTGGAGTGTTCTTGGGGGTCAGAGACTACTCTTTGTTGCTAAGAGTTGACCTGAGTCCACATCCTGACCCTTGCTCTCTGCTATCTGATTGTCTCACTCTGACGGCGAGAGATGATTTGGCCCAGCTCATAATCCTCTGGATTCTCCTCAGTAAGGAAGTGTAGGTCGAGGGCGCTGCGGATGACGACAGGAGCCCTATCGTGGCAGGTCACCTGGAGCAGCATGGGAGACAGGCCTTCAGGAAATGGGCCTTGAAGTGACTACTCAAGGACAGTGGGCAGGGGCATTCTGGAGGCACCTCCACTCTAAATACAAGGGCAACATCCATGACCCTACTACCCGAGGCTGACCTCCTGCTCATCGTGTGGGCTCTTCCCACAGGCTACTAGCCCAATCCTTGTACATAGGACTTCCTGGGCCTGCCATTGCTCTTTGTGGAGCTGCACTCCTCTCGGAGTGAAAGGACCCCACTACCTGCATACAGATGCAATCTCATCCCACAAGTTGGGAGGAATGGGACAATAGCCTCCAAGATCCCAGGTCTGCCCGAGGATGCAGGCGGCATTGGGAATGGCCTAGGCACAAAACCTAGAGGCTTTGGTCTGGATTGCCAGGGCCAAAAACAGACCCAGGAACATGACCACACACAGGAGAGCTGAAAGATAGCCACGAGAGCTCCTGGCCTCCAGAGGCTCAGTGCTGGCTGGGATGTAGGAGGGCACCTCATCCGGCAAGGGTGGTCATTGGGTTACCTGGACATTTAGTGTGCTTGCTCCACATCCATATCGACTCTGCAGAGAGACTCTCTCAGCTCCTTGTTCAAGGAACATGGAGAACCTCACACTGCTGTCCTCCTCCATAGACGTCAGCATCCCATACAAGGGAACCTGCAACCTAGTTCCTGTCCTATTCTCATCTGTCACCCATACCTGTCCCTGCCCTTCTGGACTGCATGCTGCCACCTGACACACAGACTCCCTCAGACATGGCAGTGGACAAGCTGCTGCACTCGCTCATCTCAGCTCCAGCCCTTCACACTGACCTCTCCCTTCTTGATTCCCATCTATCCTCCTGATCATCCAGAAGCTCCAAATTCAAGAGGGCATGAGTAGTCCATGGTATTGGACCAGTGTCTGCTCCCCACCCAGGTGTAAGCACCATGGGACACCCCTGCTCCCAGGCTTACCAGAACACTCTTGGCCATCTCTGGACTTTGTGTTTCTAAGTGGACACGAATTAAGCAGGTGTCTCCCACCTGCTTGTGGGAAAGCGGCCTGGAGGACTTGCAGGTTGATTCTGAGAACTGTGGGGGATGGAACATCAGCAAACCCAGAAACAGAAAGCCACCCCAGACTGTCAGTTGGCTCTATGGGCTTCCAGCAAATATGTCCAGGTGCTGAGGCTTCTTATTTCCTCAGGTCGGAGTGGAATGGCAGCACATGCACAGCTTGAATAAGGTAGGTGTTTACCTCCTTTCCCTTGACCTGGGGGCGTTTCCTCACCATGAAAGATTGTATTCCCAGATTCATGGACAGACACACGAGTGAGTGGTCAGAGACCTTGATTTCTGCAGAGCGAAGTGGAGAGAATTGTTAGGTGGCACTCAAGGATTATACCACAAAACACCCACAACCCCTGAGAGTCTCCGCCAGGCCCATCACACTTTGGTATTTTGGGGCCAAGGCCCACTTTCTCTTGGCTGTCAGTTATCCTGAGCCCACTGTGGATCATGTCTCCCCACTGTCTGATTGTCCTACTTACTCTCATCCTCAGACATCATATACAGCAGCTCAAAGTTGTCCACATCCTCATGCTGCAACAAATTTTGGTCCAAGGCCCTGCAGATGAGGCTTGTCACCGTCTCCTGAAAGGTCACCTGGATCAGGGTGGGACAAATGTCATCAGAGAATGGCTTTTAGAAGAGCTACCCAGAAGACTGTGGTCAAACATTCAGGAGAAATCTCAGCTACATATACAAGGGCACAATCTTGTTATCCTGCTACCTGAGTGTGTCCTCCATATACCACCTGGGTTCTTGCAATGTGCTACTAGAACAATCCTGGTACAAATATCTGCCTGTACCTGCCATCTCCCCTCCCCCTGGGGAGCCACATTCCACTCATGTCAAAGGACCAAACTGCCTATGCACAGACACACTCTCATCTCACTGAGATGAGAGCAATGGGCCAGGGATCTGCGCACCAAGTGTGATCTGGGATGCAGGCTGCCTTTGTGGGTGGAAGAGGCAGATGCACTGAAAACTTGGGTCCTGACTGCCACGACACAAAACAGACTCAGATACAAGAGTGTGCACTTGAGTGCTTCATGATAGCTTTGAGAGGCCCTGGCCTCTGGAAGCTCGGTGCGGGTCTGGTTGTAATGATGTACTTGACTCAGCACTGGCAGTCACTGAACATGTCTCCTCTGCAGCTGGACACCTGCAGCATTAGCGTGTCTACTGCACATCCATAGAAATTCTGCCAAGAACCCCTTTAGCTCCGTATTTACATACATGCAAAGCCTAACATTCCGAAGCTTTGGCATGACCCCCCAGGTGATCCCGACCCCAAATTCCTACACCTAGTCATGCTAAGGAGGTTCTCTTCCCTGCCACCAGGAACACATCCCCTCCTACACATGTGACAAGTCACTGCCACCTCCTCTGCTCCAACTTCACTCATTGAGAATACCAAGTTCTAGGCACTGCAGCCTGCACCCTGGACATATCTCTGCCTTCATCTGTCCACAGCACTTCCGTCTGCACTTCTGGCCTGCAAAACCCACAATACACAGGCCCACTCACCACTGAAGCTGGGCATGCTGATGCTCTCCCTCCTCAGGTCAAGCCCTTAAGACGGACCTCTCTCTTCTTTATTTCCCACCATAGCCCTGGGGTTGGCTGTGTCTCCTGCCTTCCACTGTGTGGACACCCAGGAGGCAGCCCTGCTGTCGGGCTTACCGGGATGCGCTTTGTCTCCCTCAGGCTCTGTCCCTCTAGGAGGACGTGAACAACGCGGCTGTCTTCCACCTGCTCGCTGGAGTGAAGCCGTGAGGAGCTGCTACTCACAGCTGCTGGGGTCCTGGATGCCACTGCCACAGAAGGTTCCAAGAACTGTGGGGGATGACAACATCAGCAAAGCCCAGCAACTGCACCCCACCCAGCCTGGCAGTTGGCTCTGTGGGCATTCTACAACATCCATCCAGAACCTGAGGTTCTTGTCCCCTTGGAGGATGTGGAGTGGCACCAGGAGTAAAGACTGAAGAAGGTGGCTGTTTTGGGAACAAGAGATCCAGCACCTGCTGGGTGGGGATGAAATCCCAGGAGATTAACCCCATGTTGCTGCTGAAATGTAGGTTCCTCCCACAAATGACAGGCAGGAGCTCATTCCTAAGCTGGTCCTGCCTGTAAGGTTCAAGGCTCTGAACCCTGAAGGGCTCCTCCGTGTTCTGATCATTTTCACCCTGGGTTGGGACCAAGAATGGTGGGTTCAAAATGGAAATGGTGACAAACAGAAAAATGACTTGTGCCAATACACTAGAGTCAAAGCACAATGGGACAGTTCCCATCAGTACAAACACACACACACACACACACACACACACACACACACACACACAGAGTCAGAATAGGAGTCCTGGGCCATTCATCAGGGATCAGACTAGAGGGCCTGCTGGGCTCACCTGCCCTGTGCTACTCACTGTTACTCTTGAGCTCCTCTGCGACAATCGCCAGAGGCTCTGGCGTCTAAGATGAAGCCTCACCCAGTGTATCCACAAAAGGGCTAGTTGGCCCCCCTGAGATTCCTGGGAGCCTGAGGCTCGGCATTGTCTGCAACCACAGGAGAACATCCTTCTCCCTCCAGTGGCTCCAACCAAGTGAGCTCGGATGGCTTGGTCAGTGAAGTGGGTGCCTGGATACCAGGGTTCCATGTTCTGTTTGATCCATTGTCAAGGCAATGATGTCATTTCCTGTGCCCATACCTGAGCCTCTTTTCACAGAAGACCACTTTCAACAGCCCTATGGGCTGCCGATTTCTCCTCCATGCCTACCCATCTCAGGAGCGCAGGTGTTCACCAACAACTACCCAAACATCCCCACCAGCATCTGCCCTGCTTGGTGCCACTAGAGTTCCAGCTTGGAGCCTTCAAAAATGCATTCACAACCAGTCCTTCCCTCTCAGCAGCTTTTGGACCCTGGTCCCATCATTGTGCAACTCATGGTGTGCCCAGTCTTTTCTGGAAAGTAGGGTAGCATCTAATCTCTAGGGTTTATTGTGTCTATTGGCCCATAACACCCTCTGTTCTCTCTGAAACCAGAGATGGGACTCACAGGTGGCTAAAGCACAAATGTAGAGATGGGATAATCACAAGAAAGGGAGAGACAAAGAATGCACCCTAACTCAATCAGGCCTGTGTCCCACACAGGGACATGGCCAATGTCCGTCCCATCGTGGCTGCAGTTCCCTCTCTACACCATGGCAAGTTGGAGGGGACTGAGATGCAGAGGCTGCTCCCCTCTGCCACACAACTTCCCAAGGCTTCTCCTAAGATTTCAAAAGGGCCAAGTGTGTCTAGTGTTGGGGTCTCACAGAGACTCCGAGGTACCACAGCATCCTGCTGCCCAGAACCGGTTCACCCCTCACCTCAAGGGGGCTCAGCCTCTGGATTCATGGGAATTGAAGTGGGTACAGGTGATGGGATATCACCTCCAAGACTGAGTTATGCCAAGTCCATGACCCCTGTCTGCATCCCTGTCTCCAGCACCACTCCCCCCTCTCTCTTTCCTCCTCAGAGCAAACAAATCCATTTAGCAAGTGTGTCCTGTGATAAAGACATGACGGTCACCCATCCTCTCATTACAAAAACACTGAGGCTCAGCCAACATGGATCCTACAGGGAACACAGGCATAAACTCAGACTCCGATCCTCCCAGCCGAGCCTCAGTGGAGCCTGGACTCCCAGCCTCCTGAGTCAAGGAAACAGAGGTTCCTAGCCGAGCCACCTTGGATGCAGCCGCACACAAACTGAACTCATCAATGCCCCTTGCTCTCAGTTGTGAGTAAGAGGGGAAGTGGTGTTTCACAACCCTGGACATCAAGTGCAGTCTCCAGGCTTTGGGGTGTGCCCTGGCCTCTGTCTATCTGCCCAGGCTCTCCAACCCACACTGGCCTCTTACCCAACCTCCTCCTAGGGCCAAACTCAATCCTGCCTCTCAATTTCTGCTGCCTTCCCCAACACACTGCTCCCCAAAATGAGCAGGGCTGGCTCTCGGTTATCATGCTGGTGCCAGCAGCAATGCCACCCCACTGACATAATTCTGAGTCCCAACCTAGGCACTCCAGCTGTCTTTGCCACACCTGGCCTGTTTGGGCTCTGGCTCTTGCTCTTTTCTTTCATGTGCATGTGTTTTGAGGTTTTGAGTTTCTCCCACTGCAGAACTGCAGCTGTGGCAGGGTAGAGCTCATGAGGGTGACATTCTGAGCCACATCCAATCCCATCAGGACTGTTCACTGGGGTGACTGCTGGAACACAGTGATGAGTGAACACATGGGAGGTGGTTGGACCCACCTTGCCTCTGAGTGGCTTCCTTTCAGGACAGGAATGTAGGCATGGGAGCCCCTGGCGTGGGATGCTTTGCACAAGGCGTGACCATGGGCTCTCTTTCCTGGCAAAAATGGCTCCACTCAGCATGGAGAGCACTGTCATTCCTGGTGGCTAACAACAGCCCTGGACCCCAGAAAGGAACCCACACTCAAGATTAACGTCTGAGTGTGCGTGTCCTCGAGGAAATGAGGTCTCCTGATCCCAGGTGCAAAGGGGTAAGTCCTCTAACTCCAGGGGCCATGAAGGGACATCTGAGTTTCCCTTGTCCTTCTTTCCCTCTCTAACTAACCACAGTTAGGACCCTGGCCTCATTCCCCAGTGAGGATCATTAGGCTCCATAAAGGACAGTCTCTAAGATGCTCAGGGGACCAACACCCTCTGCACAACCCATAACCCTATTCACCCAAGAGGCAAGAGGATTTCTATTCAGGAAAACCAGGAAAGGGAGAGCCTTTCTCAAGGACACAAGGACATTAGTGAGTGAGGGAGTGATTAATGGATGGAGAACTATTTCCAACACCAACTTCCAGGAGCATATATGGCCCCCTGGAGAATTCTGCAGTGTGTTGGTGATTAAGGAGAACGTGTGAATTCAGGGGTCACTAGGTCCTCTCAGCCATAAGGAGGGAAACTGCCATAAAGGAACTAGGACAAGGGTGCGAGGAATGCTCACTGGTGGGAGATCGGAAGGAAGGAAAGTGTACTCATTAGAAAAGTGTCGCCTGAAAATTCTTAGCCAGCCAAAAGTCGTGCGAACTTGTTTGGGAAAAGAGTCTTTGCACAGTGATGAAGCTAAGAGCTCACATGATGGAACACAGCATCAACTGGGACCAAATCCAATATCTGATATTCTTGTAGGAAGAGGAGAGTCTGGACCCAGATACCAGGGAGACTGGGCGATACCGGATATGTGAGGTTGGAGCCAGGGCGGGATGCCCATATGGGAACCACAGATCGTGGGCAGCAATAGGAGAGTGGGCAAGGGCTGGGAGAGTTGGGGAGACAGTCCCCTTGAAACCTGGGAGGGGTTATGGCACTGGGACAGCCCAACACCTACTGTGTTGAGCCTCTGGAGCTCAACGGAAGACACTTCCTCTGTTGTCGGCCACCCAGTTAACAGAGTTTGGTTGCAGCAGCCTAGGACCCAGCTGAAGGTCTGAGCATGTTGGCCATGCAGGTTGGATCTGGACCACAGACACCCTCATCAGAGATTGTAGGGTCTCAGCCCTGAGGCAAGACAGGCACTAAGTCAGGCCAGGTGGGGAAACGGATAGGCACACACTCTGGGGGCTGGTGCCTGTGTTACTGGGAGCACTTCTGATCGCAATTCCCTGATCTGCTGCCAACACAGGCTACAGAGGAGGGTACAGAAACACAGACCACGGATCTGCCCCACTCAGTGGGCCCAGGCCAACACCACACCCAGCAGCCTCGTGCCATACCCAATGAGTCTCGAAGCGGCCCCCTCTTCCCATCCTGAGAGCTCTTCCCTTCCTCATGTGCCAATAGCTCCCTACTGTCACTGGCAATATCTACTCTGTGAGATGTCAACATCCGTGGGTACTGTTCTCTCATCCCAGGACAGTGTGGTCCCACACACCCTGGTGAAATGGGCCACCTGGAGGCTGGACCTGGAGGTTGTTGAGGCTGAATGGCAGCGGTGGTCCTCTGGCACTTAATATTATTTAAGTTAAAAAAAAAAAAACAAAAACAAAAACAAAAAACGGGTCTTGGTGCTCAAAAATGTTTGATTTGCATATTCTCATCCCCTAACCCCAATATTTTCATTATTTCCTCACATATGAAATCTTACTAGCATAAAGGTAATTTCGTATTAAACAAAGTGGATTGAAATAACATTGGTAAAAATAATCAATCACCATACTTTCAATTTTTGTTCTGCTTTCCTATTAGAAACCACTTGGATACAAGAGAACAGAGGACAGACTCATGGAAATGCTTGAAATGACAAGAAGCTCCCACTCAAGCTCAGCATTCAGTCCTGGACAGGGTAAGACCAGGCCACTTTGACATCTGTGCCAAAGAGTCTACCAGACAGAATCCTCTGACTGATCCCTGACTGAGCCATAGGAACTGGCTAGAAAAGCCTTCACATCCTCAATACATTCTTCACGTCAGAATACTTGACAACCATTGATATCCATCTCTCGTTAACTTGCTCCCCAGCCAACCATTCTTCAACAAATTCAAAGGAGTAACTCATGCAAGCACACAGAAAGGGGTGTTCACTACACACATCCATGTGCGAAAAAGACAACTGGTATTTCTTGTTTGGGCTATTTCAAATGAAATCCCTTCTGCATGACCTCCACAAACCAAAGGAAAATATTTGTGAAATTCCCACGTAGAAGACAAGATACACTTGCCAAGGAGGCAGTGGCAAGAATTTTGACACTCCAAATGTAGAGTGTGTGTTTAGGAAGCAGTCACAGTTTCCATGAGAGAGTCCCATGAAATCAATTAGGAAGATCCATGCTCTAGCCCTACCATGCAAGTGATGTGACTTGAAAGAGTCACTTAGTCTTAGTAACCATCATCACTAACAACTAAGTCAATGAATAAAGGTCCTCAGGTGCCAAGCTACAAAATGTGGGATGAGCATGGATGAGGATGGGTGGGAGAAGTCTCCAACTCTAACACAATTAGGGAAGGATGTGCTGACCTCAAGTGGCTGGGGGGGCTGGGATCCTGCCACAGAGGGGGATTCCAAACCTCACATCCCCTGACCCAGGCCAGAAGACCAGGTAGAGTCCAAGGACCCTGGGGTGTCCCTATGGCAATAAAGGTCAAAAGGAACTAGGGATCTGCCTGGTCCCTCAATCCCCTACTCTGAGCAGGGCTGCATGACGAGGCCAGAGGCCATCCACAGCAATCTGCCTTTACAGGAAAACAGGGACTGCAGGCTGCCTCTGGCTCACTGAATCAGGGTGGTGTTTTCATAAAGCAAGACCACTTCCTCACATTTGACCAGCAGCTCATGTGTTGACAGCACAATGACTGACTTGACTCAGGCCCTGATGAATGAAATAGAAAATTCATAGCAAACCCATCTTCAGCTCTTCCACATCATCAGGGGCTCTGATTCAATTCCGTCCAGAAAGGTGTCTGAAATGATTTCTAAACATGCTGGGGACTCACCTCTGTGTGGAACTTTTCAGGAAAAAGGGGATCAAATCTCATGAAGCAACTCTTCTCTCTTCTAGCCCATGGGCAATGCAAGGAACCTGCATGATACCAGAGGCTCACTTCTCTCTTCTCATGTCTTCTGGAAAGGATTCGTTAATGCTTCCTGCAAGGTGAAGCAGAAGCCTGCATCCCCAGCTGCACAGAAGTGTTTTAGGGCAGTGTCTCCCTTAAAACCCAAAAATAAAAAAAACAGGTCATTCAACAGGCACATGGATTCGAGTACATGTTCAATGATCCCTCCTCCCTGGAGCCTTCCACATGCCCATCTTCCACATTCACAGAGCAATGCTTGGCCATTCTCAAGACCAGGAGACCATGATGCTCATCACCAGGAAGTCAATAAGGAACATGAAGAGAGCAGCATGGATTGCAGAAGGTGGCACATCAAGGATCTTCAGCTCTGCTGCTAGAACACAAGAGCTTAACTTCAGTATTGACTTTTTGCCAACTACCAAGTACGATAGCAGTGTCAAGCCCAATATGCAGATATGCAAGTAGTAGGTGACACCCCGCATCCATTCACAAAAGTGGGCAACATCTGCATCAGAACAAGGAAGTATCTTACCCTTACTCATAAAAATCATCAGAAACAAAATAAAATGGATGCAAGACTTCTCATTTCACTATTAGGTAGCTGTTGGAATTCCCTATTAAATAATACCTCCTCCAAAATAAAAAGTATCTCAGACATGTGTCAACTATTCAATGGATGACATTTTAAAAACTATGGACTTTACTTAATATTTATGTATGCTATATCCCTGCCTAAGGCTCTATGAGAAAGGAGCACATAGAATTGGATCTTTGAAAATCTCACATTTGCTGATAAATATTACTGCTGATCTCAGGCATGGCGAAGTGAAAAGTGGGACTTTGGATATTCCAAGAATGCTATGTTGTGGGATTGGTGTCCCTGATTCATACATAGCATATGGTTTCTATGAAATCCAGTGAGGGAGCAGGAGTAACGAAGCTGATTGCACAGATGACCTCAGGGAATACTGACAGATAGGCCAAATGAAAAATATGCTCCAGCTAACCATTGGTATTTGGGCTTCTGATCCCAGTCCTGTTTTTAAAAAAGGTGCAGACAGGCAGTGTTCATTAAAAACTGTCTACCATGTAAAAGTGGGTAATTTAAATGGCATCTAGTTACACATCTGATAGAATGGTCTGGCAACATATGAATTTCATTCTAACAACAACAACAACAACAAAACATAGAAAATGAGACATAAAGATAAAACCTTGTCTTCACCAGGATGCCTAAAAATAGGTTTTATTTGGCTCATGCCAAAAAATATCTTTCAATAGAATTTCTGATTTCTGAATGAATCCATTCAACTTCATACTGCACAGATCACAAGGTTTTCTTTACAGAATATTCTCTTCTTCTTCTTAAAGCCTCACATAGAAAATGTCTCACAGGACATAGGAGGGCTAAAGTTTGAAGGCATCTAATTGTACTCTAAAACAATTATGAACCTATTCGATCCATTATTAATAAATATCACCACTTTACCACTTGAACCAAATCACAGAAAATTGGAAACAGATGATCATTGGCTTTGATACCTTTACTTCTGTTTCATTACTCAGAGTCGATCAACTCTATACTTCAAGTGACACAGATTTATTACAGAATGCCTAAGATCCTAAGGATCTATTTTAGCTCAGCCCATGGTATTGCTTCATTATTTTATTATTTTGTAAGTAATAAAATATAACTTCATGTTGGATGATATATTCAAGCCATGAATATATCATCCAACATTGTTCTTCCCAAAATATTAGCCCAATTTCTGCACGCGCTCACTTACTGTTCAGGAATTTTACTAATTGTTTGAAGGTTCTAGAGGACCTGTTAGACTCCTAATGGACAAACCATACAACATACTCCAGAGAACGGACGAGTGCCATAAGAAGAAAATAAGGTCTGCTAACAGCAATGGGCAGCTGCCTGCCCTCGGCTGGGAGGAGCCCTGGCCATGGCACCAGGGCTGCTGGGCAGCAGAAGCCTCCACAGCCCTGCAGGGAGCCTGGAGCACAGCTCTGCCTAACCATGCTCAGCCCTGGACAGATGCACATGAGTTCCCATCACAGGCTTGAGTGTGACAGTCCCAGGTGCATGCCTGTCATGCCAGCCACCAGGGAGGCTGAGGCAAGAGGAACGTTTGAGGTCAGCCTTGGCAACTTAGACCCCGAGGCAAAGGGGAAATACTTTTACAGGGGTCTCTGAGGGTGTAGCTCAGGTAGGTCACTTGCCTCACAGGCTCAAGGCCCTGGGTTCAATCCCCAGAACCCACGTACACACAAAAAGTGAACTTGGAATATTGTTTAAAATGATGGGTCAGGTACACACAAGGACTTCAATATGACCTCTCAGAGGAGCTCAATTTGAGATCAGACTGAACAAAAGACCACCTGGACCATTGACTCAGTGTCTGAAACCCTCTGTGAGCATGGGAAGCACTGCTGGCAAGACACCAGAGGGCCAAAGCACTTGTGCCCCCTGCAGGGGCGTCTCTTGTCTACCGCCAAAGACTGTTCCCCTCCTGGGGCAGCTGAGAGCAAGCTGGGCCTTGGAGCAAGGGCTAGTGCTTTAGATATAGACTATGCAAGCAAGGGGCAATGTCTTTAATAAAACTAAAATTAAAGAGTCACATTGAAAAAATTTTAAAAAGAAGAAAATAAGGTCAAGTAGAGGAAGCCCATTTTCACAGGAAAAAATCCCCCAGTGAAAAGCATCAGAATAGATACCAAGAAAAATACCAACAAAAACAGTGTGCTCCCACTATGTATCTACTCAACCTGCAAAAGTTAGAAAGCTAGATAATACAATCCTGGCCACAGGTAGAGCTATGCAGAAGAGCCACCTGGCAGTGCTTAGTCAAAGAAGTAAACATGCACACTTTGACCTAGAATTTCCACCTGTGTGTAAACCAGGCGGTGCTTAAGCAGTTTCACAAGGGGACATGCACAGGGAAATTTATCCTCAGGTTCTTATAGAGTTGTCTGTGCTTACAGGGAGTTGATGGTTGTCAAGATGCCCACAGCTGCGAAAGTCAAAAGCTAAAAAATAATAGATGCCAACCTGGATATATTAATAATGCCGTATCTATGATCACCTTCATAAGGTAGCTTCCCAACTTCTGTGTGGAAGTGAGTTTCTCCTTGGCCCTTACACTGTTGTGGAGACCACTAGGAGTTCAGCTTTGTGCAGGATCATCTGACCTGGACTTTTGGCAAGACCTGTACAGCCCTCACACATGCTCAGATGCTACAGGACTTTTCAGACCTGTCCAGACAACAGTAGGCATCCATTCATTGTCTGCACTCTACAGATTCCTAGATGCACGACATTCATTACCATCAAATGCAGAATTTTCATCAAAAACTAATATATATATCATTCCAATCTGAATCAAGAAAATCGGAAATATCCCCAAATCCAAAGAGTGGATCCCCATTGTGATGCTACAAGTTGAAAATTCCACAGCTGACCTCATGGGATGGTTCACAGTCAAAAGACAGCTGCATGAAAAATATTACATGACCTTCCTACTATGTGAAAAGTGGCATGTGAAGTACACATGCATGTCTTCCTCAGACATGGGTTCATTTGCAAGACACCTTGTGCAATTGAAAATACTCCAAAAGGGGAGAAATCAGAACCATGTCTCCAAAGTATTTCAGCAGAGACCAACTCCATCTGTCTATCTATCTCTCAGTGAGTGTGTGTGCTCTTGTGTGTGTTTGTGTGTCTTTGTTTGTGTTTGTACCATCATAGCTGATACTTCATTGCCCCCATTGGAAAACTGACTCAGATAATGCCATCTGTCAAACTCCTAAAAACCAAAGTTCTTGCTGATAGAATGAAACATTCCTTCCTGTTGGTTTGGATGTGTCCTTTAGGAATCACTGCTACATTTAGTATACTCAAATCATCACAGTAGATCAGGTAACAAAAACATATATATTTTAAAATAATAATAATATATTAATGGAAACAACAAATACAGGATAGAGTAACAACTGTGTTACTAAACAAGGTCAAGGACAATGGCAAACTATAGATTCAAACTTTGAAGAAAATAGTAATCAATGTAAATATTCCTGGGCTGCCTCAGCCCCGCCCAGGCACACAGCAACAGAATGGTTTTGCAAGCATCCTCAGGGGGGCAGGAGCCTTCTTTGCAGGACGAGAGGGAGGTTGAGGCTCGATCCACCCATCATTCTTTTGGGAGAGGCTCCTTTTCCTCAGCACAAAGTTGGATTTTTTGTGAGGATTCTTGGCATAAAATACGTTGGCCTCTGCTGGAATCCTCAGCTCTGGGGAGAGAGGGGTGTACAAAAAGAAGGTGGCACTCAGGAGGTGCTCCCTAGGACACGCCAACATCTGAGAGCCTGTGCCAGAAAAGGCCAGAGCCACACACCTGAGAGCTCTCCAATTCAGCACCAATACCAACAAAGACAGCCTCCACAGTCCTCCCTGAGGAAGAACTAGGCAGAGCACTTCAACAGACCTAATGTCTGTTCCTACCGAAGGCTTTGGACTCCAGAATATCTCAGGTCCTCTTGCATCTGCCAAAGCACACCACTAGGGTTTGCATCTGAAATCTCCCACAAAAGGCTCCTGTGCCGAAGATTCAGTCCCCACATGAGCCATCTTCATAGGTGGGTTTGGAGGGAAGCATTGGATGGTGAGTGCTCTGATGTCAACATGAAATTCTCATTCAAGATGAATACACTACTGGGGGGTGGGAGGGACTGGAAGAAAGGTTGAGCATGGTTGGAGTAAGACCTAAACAGGGTTGTGCCCTGGGCAACAGTACCTTGTTCCTGTTGGCTCCACTGAATCCTCATTCTCCAAGGAGAGGTCCTCCCTCTCCATCTTTCTCTCTCTCCCTCTCTGCCAGCCTCGTTCTCTCTCTCCCAGTCTATGCCTTTGTGGCAAGGGCTGAGGAGCTCTCCACTGCCACACACTAGAGCTTTATGGACAGCCTCAGTGCACAACCAAAGAGAAAGCTATGAAACCCAGAGAAAAAAGGCCTAGGATTCCTCCTCTGAGTTATTTTCCTCAAGTATGGCCACAGTGAGGACAGGCTGACCAGCACGGATACCACGTTAGAGCCATGCTTCTGCGTTGGTGGAGCCCGCCTCCATGTGAACCAGGCTTCTGAGAATGGAGGCCACATTCCAAATACTGCCCTACTGAGAACAATGGTTCCAAAAACCAGCAAAGGGACTGCTTCCCTCCAACATGGTGTATGGCCCAGTGGTGCCATGACCTCGAGTGGGGGAATACAACAGCCGCTTCTCCTTCCTCTGAACATGTGTTTCCTGTCGCCCTCCTCTAACCTAGAGCCTGTTCTCCATCCCTTCTGGGTTGGATGTGGAGATCTCTGCTATGAATTTCTTAGGCTACCAAGGCCCCAGACAGACTTCCTCTTCCATAGACTCTACTAACCTAACAGTAGGTTAAGATAGGAGACAAGTGATCCTAGAACTCATAGGGATGGTGGTCTTCAGGGTACATAGGCTGGGATAATGGCTGCTGTGGTGTTTGGCTCACAAAAACCAACCAACCAACCAACGAAAAAGCGCTGGCATTATTATCAGATGAGCTCTGTGGCTACGTGCTCAGGAAGCCCTCATCTGACTTTAGTTAGGGATCACAACCTGGCTATTGTGATCACTCCTTGCCTAGTGGACTCAGGTGCGTAAGACCATGGAATTTATGCAAAAACAGATGATTCAGGCTGTCTCCCAGGCTGTGTTTTCTTCCCAATTTCATCCTGTTACTGCTTGCTAGAATCCTGGCAATGCTCTGCCCAGGCAGTGGTTTTTTGGTCACACAGAAGGCTTTCAATAGTACTGCTTCAGTCCACAAAATGCCAGTTCCCTCTTTAGCCCATGCATTCCCATGTTCCTTTGAAACCACTCCTATCCCAGACCATGAAAACATACTGCTCCTGGAGAGAGGCTTTCCTCCTCACTCCTCAAAGATGTCAGCTTTGGATGCCTGTTCATGTCCAGGGGAGGGCACCTGGTGGGGAGCCGCAATATCCACCGGGGTATACCATTGGACCTCAAGACCTTCCACCAGCAGAAGTGCAGTTGGCTTTGTGCACGAACCCAACACACCTGTTGGAGTGTTCTTGGGGGTCAGAGACTACTCTTTGTTGCTAAGAGTTGACCTGAGTCCACATCCTGACCCTTGCTCTCTGCTATCTGATTGTCTCACTCTGACGGCGAGAGATGATTTGGCCCAGCTCATAATCCTCTGGATTCTCCTCAGTAAGGAAGTGTAGGTCGAGGGCGCTGCGGATGACGACAGGAGCCCTATCGTGGCAGGTCACCTGGAGCAGCATGGGAGACAGGCCTTCAGGAAATGGGCCTTGAAGTGACTACTCAAGGACAGTGGGCAGGGGCATTCTGGAGGCACCTCCACTCTAAATACAAGGGCAACATCCATGACCCTACTATCCGAGGCTGACCTCCTGCTCATCGTGTGGGCTCTTCCCACAGGCTACTAGCCCAATCCTTGTACATAGGACTTCCTGGGCCTGCCATTGCTCTTTGTGGAGCTGCACTCCTCTCGGAGTGAAAGGACCCCACTACCTGCATACAGATGCAATCTCATCCCACAAGTTGGGAGGAATGGGACAATAGCCTCCAAGATCCCAGGTCTGCCCGAGGATGCAGGCGGCATTGGGAATGGCCTAGGCACAAAACCTAGAGGCTTTGGTCTGGATTGCCAGGGCCAAAAACAGACCCAGGAACATGACCACACACAGGAGAGCTGAAAGATAGCCACGAGAGCTCCTGGCCTCCAGAGGCTCAGTGCTGACTGGGATGTAGGAGGCCACCTCATCCGGCAAGGGTGGTCATTGGGTTACCTGGACATTTAGTGTGCTTGCTCCACATCCATATCGACTCTGCAGAGAGACTCTCTCAGCTCCTTGTTCAAGGAACATGGAGAACCTCACACTGCTGTCCTCCTCCATAGACGTCAGCATCCCATACAAGGGAACCTGCAACCTAGTTCCTGTCCTATTCTCATCTGTCACCCATACCTGTCCCTGCCCTTCTGGACTGCATGCTGCCACCTGACACACAGACTCCCTCAGACATGGCAGTGGACAAGCTGCTGCACTCGCTCATCTCAGCTCCAGCCCTTCACACTGACCTCTCCCTTCTTGATTCCCATCTATCCTCCTGATCATCCAGAAGCTCCAAATTCAAGAGGGCATGAGTAGTCCATGGTATTGGACCAGTGTCTGCTCCCCACCCAGGTGTAAGCACCATGGGACACCCCTGCTCCCAGGCTTACCAGAACACTCTTGGCCATCTCTGGACTTTGTGTTTCTAAGTGGACACGAATTAAGCAGGTGTCTCCCACCTGCTTGTGGGAAAGCGGCCTGGAGGACTTGCAGGTTGATTCTGAGAACTGTGGGGGATGGAACATCAGCAAACCCAGAAACAGAAAGCCACCCCAGACTGTCAGTTGGCTCTATGGGCTTCCAGCAAATATGTCCAGGTGCTGAGGCTTCTTATTTCCTCAGGTCGGAGTGGAATGGCAGCACATGCACAGCTTGAATAAGGTAGGTGTTTACCTCCTTTCCCTTGACCTGGGGGCGTTTCCTCACCATGAAATATTGTATTCCCAGATTCATGGACAGACACACGAGTGAGTGGTCAGAGACCTTGATTTCTGCAGAGCGAAGTGGAGAGAATTGTTAGGTGGCACTCAAGGATTATACCACAAAACACCCACAACCCCTGAGAGTCTCCACCAGGCCCATCACACTTTGGTATTTTGGGGCCAAGGCCCACTTTCTCTTGGCTGTCAGTTATCCTGAGCCCACTGTGGATCATGTCTCCCCACTGTCTGATTGTCCTACTTACTCTCATCCTCAGACATCATATACAGCAGCTCAAAGTTGTCCACATCCTCATGCTGCAACAAATTTTGGTCCAAGGCCCTGCAGATGAGGCTTGTCACCGTCTCCTGAAAGGTCACCTGGATCAGGGTGGGACAAATGTCATCAGAGAATGGCTTTTAGAAGAGCTACCCAGAAGACTGTGGTCAAACATTCAGGAGAAATCTCAGCTACATATACAAGGGCACAATCTTGTTATCCTGCTACCTGAGTGTGTCCTCCATATACCACCTGGGTTCTTGCAATGTGCTACTAGAACAATCCTGGTACAAATATCTGCCTGTACCTGCCATCTCCCCTCCCCCTGGGGAGCCACATTCCACTCATGTCAAAGGACCAAACTGCCTATGCACAGACACACTCTCATCTCACTGAGATGAGAGCAATGGGCCAGGGATCTGCGCACCAAGTGTGATCTGGGATGCAGGCTGCCTTTGTGGGTGGAAGAGGCAGATGCACTGAAAACTTGGGTCCTGACTGCCACGACACAAAACAGACTCAGATACAAGAGTGTGCACTTGAGTGCTTCATGATAGCTTTGAGAGGCCCTGGCCTCTGGAAGCTCGGTGCGGGTCTGGTTGTAATGATGTACTTGACTCAGCACTGGCAGTCACTGAACATGTCTCCTCTGCAGCTGGACACCTGCAGCATTAGCGTGTCTACTGCACATCCATAGAAATTCTGCCAAGAACCCCTTTAGCTCCGTATTTACATACATGCAAAGCCTAACATTCCGAAGCTTTGGCATGACCCCCCAGGTGATCCCGACCCCAAATTCCTACACCTAGTCATGCTAAGGAGGTTCTCTTCCCTGCCACCAGGAACACATCCCCTCCTACACATGTGACAAGTCACTGCCACCTCCTCTGCTCCAACTTCACTCATTGAGAATACCAAGTTCTAGGCACTGCAGCCTGCACCCTGGACATATCTCTGCCTTCATCTGTCCACAGCACTTCCGTCTGCACTTCTGGCCTGCAAAACCCACAATACACAGGCCCACTCACCACTGAAGCTGGGCATGCTGATGCTCTCCCTCCTCAGGTCAAGCCCTTAAGACGGACCTCTCTCTTCTTTATTTCCCACCATAGCCCTGGGGTTGGCTGTGTCTCCTGCCTTCCACTGTGTGGACACCCAGGAGGCAGCCCTGCTGTCGGGCTTACCGGGATGCGCTTTGTCTCCCTCAGGCTCTGTCCCTCTAGGAGGACGTGAACAACGCGGCTGTCTTCCACCTGCTCGCTGGAGTGAAGCCGTGAGGAGCTGCTACTCACAGCTGCTGGGGTCCTGGATGCCACTGCCACAGAAGGTTCCAAGAACTGTGGGGGATGACAACATCAGCAAAGCCCAGCAACTGCACCCCACCCAGCCTGGCAGTTGGCTCTGTGGGCATTCTACAACATCCATCCAGAACCTGAGGTTCTTGTCCCCTTGGAGGATGTGGAGTGGCACCAGGAGTAAAGACTGAAGAAGGTGGCTGTTTTGGGAACAAGAGATCCAGCACCTGCTGGGTGGGGATGAAATCCCAGGAGATTAACCCCATGTTGCTGCTGAAATGTAGGTTCCTCCCAAAAATGACAGGCAGGAGCTCATTCCTAAGCTGGTCCTGCCTGTAAGGTTCAAGGCTCTGAACCCTGAAGGGCTCCTCCGTGTTCTGATCATTTTCACCCTGGGTTGGGACCAAGAATGGTGGGTTCAAAATGGAATTGGTGACAAACAGAAAAATGATTTGTGCCAATACACTAGAGTCAAAGCACAATGGGACAGTTCCCATCAGTACAAACACACACACACACACACACACACACACACACACACACAGAGTCAGAATAGGAGTCCTGGGCCATTCATCAGGGATCAGACTAGAGGGCCTGCTGGGCTCACCTGCCCTGTGCTACTCACTGTTACTCTTGAGCTCCTCTGCGACAATCACCAGAGGCTCTGGCGTCTAAGATGAAGCCTCACCCAGTGTATCCACAAAAGGGCTAGTTGCCCCCCCTGAGATTCCTGGGAGCCTGAGGCTCGGCATTGTCTGCAACCACAGGAGAACATCCTTCTCCCTCCAGTGGCTCCAACCAAGTGAGCTCGGATGGCTTGGTCAGTGAAGTGGGTGCCTGGATACCAGGGTTCCATGTTCTGTTTGATCCATTGTCAAGGCAATGATGTCATTTCCTGTGCCCATACCTGAGCCTCTTTTCACATAAGACCACTTTCAACAGCCCTATGGGCTGCCGATTTCTCCTCCATGCCTACCCATCTCAGGTGCGCAGGTGTTCACCAACAACTCCCCAAACATCCCCACCAGCATCTGCCCTGCTTGGTGCCACTAGAGTTCCAGCTTGGAGCCTTCAAAAATGCATTCACAACCAGTCCTTCCCTCTCAGCAGCTTTTGGACCCTGGTCCCATCATTGTGCAACTCATGGTGTGCCCAGTCTTTTCTGGAAAGTAGGGTAGCATCTAATCTCTAGGGTTTATTGTGTCTATTGGCCCATAACACCCTCTGTTCTCTCTGAAACCAGAGATGGGACTCACAGGTGGCTAAAGCACAAATGTAGAGATGGGATAATCACAAGAAAGGGAGAGACAAAGAATGCACCCTAACTCAATCAGGCCTGTGTCCCACACAGGGACATGGCCAATGTCCGTCCCATCGTGGCTGCAGTTCCCTCTCTACACCATGGCAAGTTGGAGGGGACTGAGATGCAGAGGCTGCTCCCCTCTGCCATACAACTTCCCAAGGCTTCTCCTAAGATTTCAAAAGGGCCAAGTGTGTCTAGTGTTGGGGTCTCACAGAGACTCCGAGGTACCACAGCAACCTGCTGCCCAGAACCGGTTCACCCCTCACCTCAAGGGGGCTCAGCCTCTGGATTCATGGGAATTGAAGTGGGTACAGGTGATGGGATATCACCTCCAAGACTGAGTTATGCCAAGTCCATGACCCCTGTCTGCATCCCTGTCTCCAGCACCACTCCCCCCTCTCTCTTTCCTCCTCAGAGCAAACAAATCCATTTAGCAAGTGTGTCCTGTGATAAAGACATGACGGTCACCCATCCTCTCATTACAAAAACACTGAGGCTCAGCCAACATGGATCCTACAGGGAACACAGGCATAAACTCAGACTCCGATCCTCCCAGCCGAGCCTCAGTGGAGCCTGGACTCCCAGCCTCCTGAGTCAAGGAAACAGAGGTTCCTAGCCGAGCCACCTTGGATGCAGCCGCACACAAACTGAACTCATCAATGCCCCTTGCTCTCAGTTGTGAGTAAGAGGGGAAGTGGTGTTTCACAACCCTGGACATCAAGTGCAGTCTCCAGGCTTTGGGGTGTGCCCTGGCCTCTGTCTATCTGCCCAGGCTCTCCAACCCACACTGGCCTCTTACCCAACCTCCTCCTAGGGCCAAACTCAATCCTGCCTCTCAATTTCTGCTGCCTTCCCCAACACACTGCTCCCCAAAATGAGCAGGGCTGGCTCTCGGTTATCATGCTGGTGCCAGCAGCAATGCCACCCCACTGACATAATTCTGAGTCCCAACCTAGGCACTCCAGCTGTCTTTGCCACACCTGGCCTGTTTGGGCTCTGGCTCTTGCTCTTTTCTTTCATGTGCATGTGTTTTGAGGTTTTGAGTTTCTCCCACTGCAGAACTGCAGCTGTGGCAGGGTAGAGCTCATGAGGGTGACATTCTGAGCCACATCCAATCCCATCAGGACTGTTCACTGGGGTGACTGCTGGAACACAGTGATGAGTGAACACATGGGAGGTGGTTGGACCCACCTTGCCTCTGAGTGGCTTCCTTTCAGGACAGGAATGTAGGCATGGGAGCCCCTGGCGTGGGATGCTTTGCACAAGGCGTGACCATGGGCTCTCTTTCCTGGCAAAAATGGCTCCACTCAGCATGGAGAGCACTGTCATTCCTGGTGGCTAACAACAGCCCTGGACCCCAGAAAGGAACCCACACTCAAGATTAACGTCTGAGTGTGCGTGTCCTCGAGGAAATGAGGTCTCCTGATCCCAGGTGCAAAGGGGTAAGTCCTCTAACTCCAGGGGCCATGAAGGGACATCTGAGTTTCCCTTGTCCTTCTTTCCCTCTCTAACTAACCACAGTTAGGACCCTGGCCTCATTCCCCAGTGAGGATCATTAGGCTCCATAAAGGAGAGTCTCTAAGATGCTCAGTGGACCAACACCCTCTGCACAACCCATAACCCTATTCACCCAAGAGGCAAGAGGATTTCTATTCAGGAAAACCAGGAAAGGGAGAGCCTTTCTCAAGGACACAAGGACATTAGTGAGTGAGGGAGTGATTAATGGATGGAGAACTATTTCCAACACAAACTTCCAGGAGCATATATGGCCCCCTGGAGAATTCTGCAGTGTGTTGGTGATTAAGGAGAACGTGTGAATTCAGGGGTCACTAGGTCCTCTCAGCCATAAGGAGGGAAACTGCCATAAAGGAACTAGGACAAGGGTGCGAGGAATGCTCACTGGTGGGAGATCGGAAGGAAGGAAAGTGTACTCATTAGAAAAGTGTCGCCTGAAAATTCTTAGCCAGCCAAAAGTCGTGCGAACTTGCGTGGGAAAAGAGTCTTTGCACAGTGATGAAGCTAAGAGCTCACATGATGGAACACAGCATCAACTGGGACCAAATCCAATATCTGATATTCTTGTAGGAAGAGGAGAGTCTGGACCCAGATACCAGGGAGACTGGGGGATACCGGATATGTGAGGTTGGAGCCAGGGCGGGATGCCCATATGGGAACCACAGATCGTGGGCAGCAATAGGAGAGTGGGCAAGGGCTGGGAGAGTTGGGGAGACAGTCCCCTTGAAACCTGGGAGGGGTTATGGCACTGGGACAGCCCAACACCTACTGTGTTGAGCCTCTGGAGCTCAACGGAAGACACTTCCTCTGTTGTCGGCCACCCAGTTAACAGAGTTTGGTTGCAGCAGCCTAGGACCCAGCTGAAGGTCTGAGCATGTTGGCCATGCAGGTTGGATCTGGACCACAGACACCCTCATCAGAGATTGTAGGGTCTCAGCCCTGAGGCAAGACAGGCACTAAGTCAGGCCAGGTGGGGAAACGGATAGGCACACACTCTGGGGGCTGGTGCCTGTGTTACTGGGAGCACTTCTGATCGCAATTCCCTGATCTGCTGCCAACACAGGCTACAGAGGAGCGTACAGAAACACAGACCACGGATCTGCCCCACTCAGTGGGCCCAGGCCAACACCACACCCAGCAGCCTCGTGCCATACCCAATGAGTCTCGAAGCGGCCCCCTCTTCCCATCCTGAGAGCTCTTCCCTTCCTCATGTGCCAATAGCTCCCTACTGTCACTGGCAATATCTACTCTGTGAGATGTCAACATCCGTGGGTACTGTTCTCTCATCCCAGGACAGTGTGGTCCCACACACCCTGGTGAAATGGGCCACCTGGAGGCTGGACCTGGAGGTTGTTGAGGCTGAATGGCAGCGGTGGTCCTCTGGCACTTAATATTATTTAAGTTAATAAAAAAAAAAACAAAAACAAAAACAAAAAACGGGTCTTGGTGCTCAAAAATGTTTGATTTGCATATTCTCATCCCCTAACCCCAATATTTTCATTATTTCCTCACATATGAAATCTTACTAGCATAAAGGTAATTTCGTATTAAACAAAGTGGATTGAAATAACATTGGTAAAAATAATCAATCACCATACTTTCAATTTTTGTTCTGCTTTCCTATTAGAAACCACTTGGATACAAGAGAACAGAGGACAGACTCATGGAAATGCTTGAAATGACAAGAAGCTCCCACTCAAGCTCAGCATTCAGTCCTGGACAGGGTAAGACCAGGCCACTTTGACATCTGTGCCAAAGAGTCTACCAACAGAATCCTCTGACTGATCCCTGACTGAGCCATAGGAACTGGCTAGAAAAGCCTTCACATCCTCAATACATTCTTCACGTCAGAATACTTGACAACCATTGATATCCATCTCTCGTTAACTTGCTCCCCAGCCAACCATTCTTCAACAAATTCAAAGGAGTAACTCATGCAAGCACACAGAAAGGGGTGTTCACTACACACATCCATGTGCGAAAAAGACAACTGGTATTTCTTGTTTGGGCTATTTCAAATGAAATCCCTTCTGCATGACCTCCACAAACCAAAGGAAAATATTTGTGAAATTCCCACGTAGAAGACAAGATACACTTGCCAAGGAGGCAGTGGCAAGAATTTTGACACTCCAAATGTAGAGTGTGTGTTTAGGAAGCAGTCACAGTTTCCATGAGAGAGTCCCATGAAATCAATTAGGAAGATCCATGCTCTAGCCCTACCATGCAAGTGATGTGACTTGAAAGAGTCACTTAGTCTTAGTAACCATCATCACTAACAACTAAGTCAATGAATAAAGGTCCTCAGGTGCCAAGCTACAAAATGTGGGATGAGCATGGATGAGGATGGGTGGGAGAAGTCTCCAACTCTAACACAATTAGGGAAGGATGTGCTGACCTCAAGTGGCTGGGGGGCTGGGATCCTGCCACAGAGGGGGATTCCAAACCTCACATCCCCTGACCCAGGCCAGAAGACCAGGTAGAGTCCAAGGACCCTGGGGTGGCCCAATGGCAATAAAGGTCAAAAGGAACTAGGGATCTGCCTGGTCCCTCAATCCCCTACTCTGAGCAGGGCTGCATGACGAGGCCAGAGGCCATCCACAGCAATCTGCCTTTACAGGAAAACAGGGACTGCAGGCTGCCTCTGGCTCACTGAATCAGGGTGGTGTTTTCATAAAGCAAGACCACTTCCTCACATTTGACCAGCAGCTCATGTGTTGACAGCACAATGACTGACTTGACTCAGGCCCTGATGAATGAAATAGAAAATTCATAGCAAACCCATCTTTAGCTCTTCCACATCATCAGGGGCTCTGATTCAATTCCGTCCAGAAAGGTGTCTGAAATGATTTCTAAACATGCTGGGGACTCACCTCTGTGTGGAACTTTTCAGGAAAAAGGGGATCAAATCTCATGAAGCAACTCTTCTCTCTTCTAGCCCATGGGCAATGCAAGGAACCTGCATGATACCAGAGGCTCACTTCTCTCTTCTCATGTCTTCTGGAAAGGATTCGTTAATGCTTCCTGCAAGGTGAAGCAGAAGCCTGCATCCCCAGCTGCACAGAAGTGTTTTAGGGCAGTGTCTCCCTTAAAACCCAAAAATAAAAAAAACAGGTCATTCAACAGGCACATGGATTCGAGTACATGTTCAATGATCCCTCCTCCCTGGAGCCTTCCACATGCCCATCTTCCACATTCACAGAGCAATGCTTGGCCATTCTCAAGACCAGGAGACCATGATGCTCATCACCAGGAAGTCAATAAGGAACATGAAGAGAGCAGCATGGATTGCAGAAGGTGGCACATCAAGGATCTTCAGCTCTGCTGCTAGAACACAAGAGCTTAACTTCAGTATTGACTTTTTGCCAACTACCAAGTACGATAGCAGTGTCAAGCCCAATATGCAGATATGCAAGTAGTAGGTGACACCCCGCATCCATTCACAAAAGTGGGCAACATCTGCATCAGAACAAGGAAGTATCTTACCCTTACTCATAAAAATCATCAGAAACAAAATAAAATGGATGCAAGACTTCTCATTTCACTATTAGGTAGCTGTTGGAATTCCCTATTAAATAATACCTCCTCCAAAATAAAAAGTATCTCAGACATGTGTCAACTATTCAATGGATGACATTTTAAAAACTATGGACTTTACTTAATATTTATGTATGCTATATCCCTGCCTAAGGCTCTATGAGAAAGGAGCACATAGAATTGGATCTTTGAAAATCTCACATTTGCTGATAAATATTACTGCTGATCTCAGGCATGGCGAAGTGAAAAGTGGGACTTTGGATATTCCAAGAATGCTATGTTGTGGGATTGGTGTCCCTGATTCATACATAGCATATGGTTTCTATGAAATCCAGTGAGGGAGCAGGAGTAACGAAGCTGATTGCACAGATGACCTCAGGGAATACTGACAGATAGGCCAAATGAAAAATATGCTCCAGCTAACCATTGGTATTTGGGCTTCTGATCCCAGTCCTGTTTTTAAAAAAGGTGCAGACAGGCAGTGTTCATTAAAAACTGTCTACCATGTAAAAGTGGGTAATTTAAATGGCATCTAGTTACACATCTGATAGAATGGTCTGGCAACATATGAATTTCATTCTAACAACAACAACAACAACAAAACATAGAAAATGAGACATAAAGATAAAACCTTGTCTTCACCAGGATGCCTAAAAATAGGTTTTATTTGGCTCATGCAAATAAATATCTTTCAATAGAATTTCTGATTTCTGAATGAATCCATTCAACTTCATACTGCACAGATCACAAGGTTTTCTTTACAGAATATTCTCTTCTTCTTCTTAAAGCCTCACATAGAAAATGTCTCACAGGACATAGGAGGGGAATGACCCAAAGGATGAGATAATGGCTGGAACCGTTCTCAAATGTGCCCATGTAGCCTAAAGTTTGAAGGCATCTAATTGTACTCTAAAACAATTATGAACCTATTCGATCCATTATTAATAAATATCACCACTTTACCACTTGAACCAAATCACAGAAAATTGGAAACAGATGATCATTGGCTTTGATACCTTTACTTCTGTTTCATTACTCAGAGTCGATCAACTCTATACTTCAAGTGACACAGATTTATTACAGAATGCCTAAGATCCTAAGGATCTATTTTAGCTCAGCCCATGGTATTGCTTCATTATTTTATTATTTTGTAAGTAATAAAATATAACTTCATGTTGGATGATATATTCAAGCCATGAATATATCATCCAACATTGTTCTTCCCAAAATATTAGCCCAATTTCTGCGCGCGCTCACTTACTGTTCAGGAATTTTACTAATTGTTTGAAGGTTCTAGAGGACCTGTTAGACTCCTAATGGACAAACCATACAACATACTCCAGAGAATGGAGGAGTGCCATAAGAAGAAAATAAGGTCAGCCTACAGCAATGGGCAGCTGCCTGCCCTCGGCTGGGAGGAGCCCTGGCCATGGCACCAGGGCTGCTGGGCAGCAGAAGCCTCCACAGCCCTGCAGGGAGCCTGGAGCACAGCTCTGCCTAACCATGCTCAGCCCTGGACAGATGCACATGAGTTCCCATCACAGGCTCGAGTGTGACAGTCCCAGGTGCATGCCTGTCATGCCAGCCACCAGGGAGGCTGAGGCAAGAGGAACGTTTGAGGTCAGCCTTGGCAACTTAGACCCCGAGGCAAAGGGGAAATACTTTTACAGGGGTCTCTGAGGGTGTAGCTCAGGTAGGTCACTTGCCTCACAGGCTCAAGGCCCTGGGTTCAATCCCCAGAACCCACGTACACACAAAAAGTGAACTTGGAATATTGTTTAAAATGATGGGTCAGGTACACACAAGGACTTCAATATGACCTCTCAGAGGAGCT
The DNA here is from genome assembly GCF_045843805.1 of Urocitellus parryii. Lineage (NCBI taxonomy): Eukaryota > Metazoa > Chordata > Mammalia > Rodentia > Sciuridae > Urocitellus > Urocitellus parryii. Next base: position 52,863,874 of record NC_135548.1, on the reverse strand, counting down.
CAATTTGAGATCAGACTGAACAAAAGACCACCTGGACCATTGACTCAGTGTCTGAAACCCTCTGTGAGCATGGGAAGCACTGCTGGCAAGACACCAGAGGGCCAAAGCACTTGTGCCCCCTGCAGGGGCGTCTCTTGTCTACCGCCAAAGACTGTTCCCCTCCTGGGGCAGCTGAGAGCAAGCTGGGCCTTGGAGCAAGGACTAGTGCTTTAGATATAGACTATGCAAGCAAGGGGCAATGTCTTTAATAAAACTAAAATTAAAAAGTCACATTGAAAAAATTTTAAAAAGAAGAAAATAAGGTCAAGTAGAGGAAGCCCATTTTCACAGGAAAAAATCCCCCAGTGAAAAGCATCAGAATAGATACCAAGAAAAATACCAACAAAAACAGTGTGCTCCCACTATGTATCTACTCAACATGCAAAAGTTAGAAAGCTAGATAATACAATCCTGGCCACAGGTAGAGCTATGCAGAAGAGCCACCTGGCAGTGCTTAGTCAAAGAAGTAAACATGCACACTTTGACCTAGAAATTCCACCTGTGTGTAAACCAGGCGGTGCTTAAGCAGTTTCACAAGGGGACATGCACAGGGAAATTTATCCTCAGGTTCTTATAGAGTTGTCTGTGCTTACAGGGAGTTGATGGTTGTCAAGATGCCCACAGCTGCGAAAGTCAAAAGCTAAAAAAATAATAGATGCCAACCTGGATATATTAATAATCCCGTATCTATGATCACCTTCATAAGGTAGCTTCCCAACTTCTGTGTGGAAGTGTGTTTCTCCTTGGCCCTTACACTGTTGTGGAGACCACTAGGAGTTCAGCTTTGTGCAGGATCATCTGACCTGGACTTTTGGCAAGACCTGTACAGCCCTCACACATGCTCAGATGCTACAGGACTTTTCAGACCAGTCCAGACAACAGTAGGCATCCATTCATTGTCTGCACTCTACAGATTCCTAGATGCACGACATTCATTACCATCAAATGCAGAATTTTCATCAAAAACTAATATATATATCATTCCAATCTGAATCAAGAAAATCGGAAATATCCCCAAATCCAAAGAGTGGATCCCCATTGTGATGCTACAAGTTGAAAATTCCACAGCTGACCTCATGGGATGGTTCACAGTCAAAAGATAGCTGCATGAAAAATATTACATGACCTTCCTGCTATGTGAAAAGTGGCATGTGAAGTACACATGCATGTCTTCCTCAGACATGGGTTCATTTGCAAGACACCTTGTGCAATTGAAAATACTCCAAAAGGGGAGAAATCAGAACCATGTCTCCAAAGTATTTCAGCACAGACCAACTCCATCTGTCTATCTATCTCTCAGTGAGTGTGTGTGCTCTTGTGTGTGTTTGTGTGTCTTTGTTTGTGTTTGTACCATCACAGCTGATACTTCATTGCCCCCATTGGAAAACTGACTCAGATAATGCCATCTGCCAAACTCCTAAAAACCAAAGTTCTTGCTGATAGAATGAAACATTCCTTCCTGTTGGTTTGGATGTGTCCTTTAGGAATCACTGCTACATTTAGTATACTCAAATCATCACAGTAGATCAGGTAACAAAAACATATATATTTTAAAATAATAATAATATATTAATGGAAACAACAAATACAGGATAGAGTAACAACTGTGTTACTAAACAAGGTCAAGGACAATGGCAAACTATAGATTCAAACTTTGAAGAAAATAGTAATCAATGTAAATATTCCTGGGCTGCCTCAGCCCCGCCCAGGCACACAGCAACAGAATGGTTTTGCAAGCATCCTCAGGAGGGAAGGAGCCTTCTTTGCAGGACGAGAGGGAGGTTGAGGCTCGATCCACCCATCATTCTTTTGGGAGAGGCTCCTTTTCCTCAGCACAAAGTTGGATTTTTTGTGAGGATTCTTGGCATCAAATACGTTGGCCTCTGCTGGAATCCTCAGCTCTGGGGAGAGAGGGGTGTACAAAAAGAAGGTGGCACTCAGGAGGTGCTCCCTAGGACACGCCAACATCTGAGAGCCTGTGCCAGAAAAGGCCAGAGCCACACACCTGAGAGCTCTCCAATTCAGCACCAATACCAACAAAGACAGCCTCCACAGTCCTCCCTGAGGAAGAACTAGGCAGAGCACTTCAACAGACCTAATGTCTGTTCCTACCGAAGGCTTTGGACTCCAGAATATCTCAGGTCCTCTTGCATCTGCCAAAGCACACCACTAGGGTTTGCATCTGAAATCTCCCACAAAAGGCTCCTGTGCCGAAGATTCAGTCCCCACATGAGCCATCTTCATAGGTGGGTTTGGAGGGAAGCATTGGATGGTGAGTGCTCTGATGTCAACATGAAATTCTCATTCAAGATGAATACACTACTGGGGGGTGTGAGGGACTGGAAGAAAGGTTAAGCATGGTTGGAGTAAGACCTAAACAGGGTTGTGCCCTGGGCAACAGTACCTTGTTCCTGTTGGCTCCACTGAATCCTCATTCTCCAAGGAGAGGTCCTCCCTCTCCATCTTTCTCTCTCTCCCTCTCTGCCAGCCTCGTTCTCTCTCTCCCAGTCTATGCCTTTGTGGCAAGGGCTGAGGAGCTCTCCACTGCCACACACTAGAGCTTTATGGACAGCCTCAGTGCACAACCAAAGAGAAAGCTATGAAACCCAGAGAAAAAAGGCCTAGGATTCCTCCTCTGAGTTATTTTCCTCAAGTATGGCCACAGTGAGTACAGGCTGACCAGCACGGATACCACGTTAGAGCCATGCTTCTGCGTTGGTGGAGCCCGCCTCCATGTGAACCAGGCTTCTGAGAATGGAGGCCACATTCCAAATACTGCCCTACTGAGAACAATGGTTCCAAAGACCAGCAAAGGGACTGCTTCCCTCCAACATGGTGTATGGCCCAGTGGTGCCATGACCCCGAGTGGGGGAATACAACAGCCGCTTCTCCTTCCTCTGAACATGTGTTTCCTGTCGCCCTCCTCTAACCTAGAGCCTGTTCTCCATCCCTTCTGGGTTGGATGTGGAGATCTCTGCTATGAATTTCTTAGGCTACCAAGGCCCCAGACAGACTTCCTCTTCCATAGACTCTACTAACCTAACAGTAGGTTAAGATAGGAGACAAGTGATCCTAGAACTCATAGGGATGGTGGTCTTCAGGGTACATAGGCTGGGATAATGGCTGCTGTGGTGTTTGGCTCACAAAAACCAACCAACCAACCAACGAAAAAGCGCTGGCATTATTATCAGATGAGCTCTGTGGCTACGTGCTCAGGAAGCCCTCATCTGACTTTAGTTAGGGATCACAACCTGGCTATTGTGATCACTCCTTGCCTAGTGGACTCAGGTGTGTAAGACCATGGAATTTATGCAAAAACAGATGATTCAGGCTGTCTCCCAGGCTGTGTTTTCTTCCCAATTTCATCCTGTTACTGCTTGCTAGAATCCTGGCAATGCTCTGCCCAGGCAGTGGTTTTTTGGTCACACAGAAGGCTTTCAATAGTACTGCTTCAGTCCACAAAATGCCAGTTCCCTCTTTAGCCCATGCATTCCCATGTTCCTTTGAAACCACTCCTATCCCAGACCATGAAAACATACTGCTCCTGGAGAGAGGCTTTCCTCCTCACTCCTCAAAGATGTCAGCTTTGGATGCCTGTTCATGTCCAGGGGAGGGCACCTGGTGGGGAGCCGCAATATCCACCGGGGTATACCATTGGACCTCAAGACCTTCCACCAGCAGAAGTGCAGTTGGCTTTGTGCACGAACCCAACACACCTGTTGGAGTGTTCTTGGGGGTCAGAGACTACTCTTTGTTGCTACGAGTTGACCTGAGTCCACATCCTGACCCTTGCTCTCTGCTATCAGATTGTCTCACTTACTCTGACGGCGAGAGATGATTTGGCCCAGCTCATAATCCTCTGGATTCTCCTCAGTAAGGAAGTGTAGGTCGAGGGCGCTGCGGATGACGACAAGAGCCCTATCGTGGCAGGTCACCTGGAGCAGCATGGGAGACAGGCCTTCAGGAAATGGGCCTTGAAGTGACTACTCAAGGACAGTGGGCAGGGGCATTCTGGAGGCACCTCCACTCTAAATACAAGGGCAACATCCATGACCCTACTACCCGAGGCTGACCTCCTGCTCATCGTGTGGGCTCTTCCCACAGGCTACTAGCCCAATCCTTGTACATAGGACTTCCTGGGCCTGCCATTGCTCTTTGTGGAGCTGCACTCCTCTCGGAGTGAAAGGACCCCACTACCTGCATACAGATGCAATCTCATCCCACAAGTTGGGAGGAATGGGACAATAGCCTCCAAGATCCCAGGTCTGCCCGAGGATGCAGGCGGCATTGGGAATGGCCTAGGCACAAAACCTAGAGGCTTTGGTCTGGATTGCCAGGGCCAAAAACAGACCCAGGAACATGACCACACACAGGAGAGCTGAAAGATAGCCACGAGAGCTCCTGGCCTCCAGAGGCTCAGTGCTGGCTGGGATGTAGGAGGGCACCTCATCCGGCAAGGGTGGTCATTGGGTTACCTGGACATTTAGTGTGCTTGCTCCACATCCATATCGACTCTGCAGAGAGACTCTCTCAGCTCCTTGTTCAAGGAACATGGAGAACCTCACACTGCTGTCCTCCTCCATAGACGTCAGCATCCCATACAAGGGAACCTGCAACCTAGTTCCTGTCCTATTCTCATCTGTCACCCATACCTGTCCCTGCCCTTCTGGACTGCATGCTGCCACCTGACACACAGACTCCCTCAGACATGGCAGTGGACAAGCTGCTGCACTCGCTCATCTCAGCTCCAGCCCTTCACACTGACCTCTCCCTTCTTGATTCCCATCTATCCTCCTGATCATCCAGAAGCTCCAAATTCAAGAGGGCATGAGTAGTCCATGGTATTGGACCAGTGTCTGCTCCCCACCCAGGTGTAAGCACCACGGGACACCCCTGCTCCCAGGCTTACCAGAACACTCTTGGCCATCTCTGGACTTTGTGTTTCTAAGTGGACACGAATTAAGCAGGTGTCTCCCACCTGCTTGTGGGAAAGCGGCCTGGAGGACTTGCAGGTTGATTCTGAGAACTGTGGGGGATGGAACATCAGCAAACCCAGAAACAGAAAGCCACCCCAGACTGTCAGTTGGCTCTATGGGCTTCCAGCAAATATGTCCAGGTGCTGAGGCTTCTTATTTCCTCAGGTCGGAGTGGAATGGCAGCACATGCACAGCTTGAATAAGGTAGGTGTTTACCTCCTTTCCCTTGACCTGGGGGCGTTTCCTCACCATGAAATATTGCATTCCCAGATTCATGGACAGACACACGAGTGAGTGGTCAGAGACCTTGATTTCTGCAGAGCGAAGTGGAGAGAATTGTTAGGTGGCACTCAAGGATTATACCACAAAACACCCACAACCCCTGAGAGTCTCCGCCAGGCCCATCACACTTTGGTATTTTGGGGCCAAGGCCCACTTTCTCTTGGCTGTCAGTTATCCTGAGCCCACTGTGGATCATGTCTCCCCACTGTCTGATTGTCCTACTTACTCTCATCCTCAGACATCATATACAGCAGCTCAAAGATGTCCACATCCTCATGCTGCAACAAATTTTGGTCCAAGGCCCTGCGGATGAGGCTTGTCACCGTCTCCTGAAAGGTCACCTGGATCAGGGTGGGACAAATGTCATCAGAGAATGGCTTTTAGAAGAGCTACCCAGAAGACTGTGGTCAAACATTCAGGAGAAATCTCAGCTACATATACAAGGGCACAATCTTGTTATCCTGCTACCTGAGTGTGTCCTCCATATACCACCTGGGTTCTTGCAATGTGCTACTAGAACAATCCTGGTACAAATATCTGCCTGTACCTGCCATCTCCCCTCCCCCTGGGGAGCCACATTCCACTCATGTCAAAGGACCAAACTGCCTATGCACAGACACACTCTCATCTCACTGAGATGAGAGCAATGGGCCAGGGATCTGCGCACCAAGTGTGATCTGGGATGCAGGCTGCCTTTGTGGGTGCAAGAGGCAGATGCACTGAAAATTTGGGTCCTGACTGCCACGACACAAAACAGACTCAGATACAAGAGTGTGCACTTGAGTGCTTCATGATAGCTTTGAGAGGCCCTGGCCTCTGGAAGCTCGGTGCGGGTCTGGTTGTAATGATGTACTTGACTCAGCACTGGCAGTCACTGAACATGTCTCCTCTGCAGCTGGACACCTGCAGCATTAGCGTGTCTACTGCACATCCATAGAAATTCTGCCAAGAACCCCTTTAGCTCCGTATTTACATACATGCAAAGCCTAACATTCCGAAGCTTTGGCATGACCCCCCAGGTGATCCCGACCCCAAATTCCTACACCTAGTCATGCTAAGGAGGTTCTCTTCCCTGCCACCAGGAACACATCCCCTCCTACACATGTGACAAGTCACTGCCACCTCCTCTGCTCCAACTTCACTCATTGAGAATACCAAGTTCTAGGCACTGCAGCCTGCACCCTGGACATATCTCTGCCTTCATCTGTCCACAGCACTTCCGTCTGCACTTCTGGCCTGCAAAACCCACAATACACAGGCCCACTCACCACTGAAGCTGGGCATGCTGATGCTCTCCCTCCTCAGGTCAAGCCCTTAAGACGGACCTCTCTCTTCTTTATTTCCCACCATAGCCCTGGGGTTGGCTGTGTCTCCTGCCTTCCACTGTGTGGACACCCAGGAGGCAGCCCTGCTGTCGGGCTTACCGGGATGTGCTTTGTCTCCCTCAGGCTCTGTCCCTCTAGGAGGACGTGAACAACGTGGCTGTCTTCCACCTGCTCGCTGGAGTGAAGCAGTGAGGAGCTGCTACTCACAGCTGCTGGGGTCCTGGATGCCACTGCCACAGAAGGTTCCAAGAACTGTGGGGGATGACAACATCAGCAAAGCCCAGCAACTGCACCCCACCCAGCCTGGCAGTTGGCTCTGTGGGCATTCTACAACATCCATCCAGAACCTGAGGTTCTTGTCCCCTTGGAGGATGTGGAGTGGCACCAGGAGTAAAGACTGAAGAAGGTGGCTGTTTTGGGAACAAGAGATCCAGCACCTGCTGGGTGGGGATGAAATCCCAGGAGATTAACCCCATGTTGCTGCTGAAATGTAGGTTCCTCCCACAAATGACAGGCAGGAGCTCATTCCTAAGCTGGTCCTGCCTGTAAGGTTCAAGGCTCTGAACCCTGAAGGGCTCCTCCGTGTTCTGATCATTTTCACCCTGGGTTGGGACCAAGAATGGTGGGTTCAAAATGGAATTGGTGACAAACAGAAAAATGACTTGTGCCAATACACTAGAGTCAAAGCACAATGGGACAGTTCCCATCAGTACAAACACACACACACACACACACACACACACACACACACACACACACACAGTCAGAATAGGAGTCCTGGGCCATTCATCAGGGATCAGACTAGAGGGCCTGCTGGGCTCACCTGCCCTATGCTACTCACTGTTACTCTTGAGCTCCTCTGCGACAATCACCAGAGGCTCTGGCGTCTAAGATGAAGCCTCACCCAGTGTATCCACAAAAGGGCTAGTTGGCCCCCCTGAGATTCCTGGGAGCCTGAGGCTCGGCATTGTCTGCAACCACAGGAGAACATCCTTCTCCCTCCAGTGGCTCCAACCAAGTGAGCTCGGATGGCTTGGTCAGTGAAGTGGGTGCCTGGATACCAGGGTTCCATGTTCTGTTTGATCCATTGTCAAGGCAATGATGTCATTTCCTGTGCCCATACCTGAGCCTCTTTTCACATAAGACCACTTTCAACAGCCCTATGGGCTGCCGATTTCTCCTCCATGCCTACCCATCTCAGGTGCGCAGGTGTTCACCAACAACTCCCCAAACATCCCCACCAGCATCTGCCCTGCTTGGTGCCACTAGAGTTCCAGCTTGGAGCCTTCAAAAATGCATTCACAACCAGTCCTTCCCTCTCAGCAGCTTTTGGACCCTGGTCCCATCATTGTGCAACTCATGGTGTGCCCAGTCTTTTCTGGAAAGTAGGGTAGCATCTAATCTCTAGGGTTTATTGTGTCTATTGGCCCATAACACCCTCTGTTCTCTCTGAAACCAGAGATGGGACTCACAGGTGGCTAAAGCACAAATGTAGAGATGGGATAATCACAAGAAAGGGAGAGACAAAGAATGCACCCTAACTCAATCAGGCCTGTGTCCCACACAGGGACATGGCCAATGTCCGTCCCATCGTGGCTGCAGTTCCCTCTCTACACCATGGCAAGTTGGAGGGGACTGAGATGCAGAGGCTGCTCCCCTCTGCCATACAACTTCCCAAGGCTTCTCCTAAGATTTCAAAAGGGCCAAGTGTGTCTAGTGTTGGGGTCTCACAGAGACTCCGAGGTACCACAGCATCCTGCTGCCCAGAACCGGTTCACCCCTCACCTCAAGGGGGCTCAGCCTCTGGATTCATGGGAATTGAAGTGGGTACAGGTGATGGGATATCACCTCCAAGACTGAGTTATGCCAAGTCCATGACCCCTGTCTGCATCCCTGTCTCCAGCACCACTCCCCCCTCTCTCTTTCCTCCTCAGAGCAAACAAATCCATTTAGCAAGTGTGTCCTGTGATAAAGACATGACGGTCACCCATCCTCTCATTACAAAAACACTGAGGCTCAGCCAACATGGATCCTACAGGGAACACAGGCATAAACTCAGACTCCGATCCTCCCAGCCGAGCCTCAGTGGAGCCTGGACTCCCAGCCTCCTGAGTCAAGGAAACAGAGGTTCCTAGCCGAGCCACCTTGGATGCAGCCGCACACAAACTGAACTCATCAATGCCCCTTGCTCTCAGTTGTGAGTAAGAGGGGAAGTGGTGTTTCACAACCCTGGACATCAAGTGCAGTCTCCAGGCTTTGGGGTGTGCCCTGGCCTCTGTCTATCTGCCCAGGCTCTCCAACCCACACTGGCCTCTTACCCAACCTCCTCCTAGGGCCAAACTCAATCCTGCCTCTCAATTTCTGCTGCCTTCCCCAACACACTGCTCCCCAAAATGAGCAGGGCTGGCTCTCGGTTATCATGCTGGTGCCAGCAGCAATGCCACCCCACTGACATAATTCTGAGTCCCAACCTAGGCACTCCAGCTGTCTTTGCCACACCTGGCCTGTTTGGGCTCTGGCTCTTGCTCTTTTCTTTCATGTGCATGTGTTTTGAGGTTTTGAGTTTCTCCCACTGCAGAACTGCAGCTGTGGCAGGGTAGAGCTCATGAGGGTGACATTCTGAGCCACATCCAATCCCATCAGGACTGTTCACTGGGGTGACTGCTGGAACACAGTGATGAGTGAACACATGGGAGGTGGTTGGACCCACCTTGCCTCTGAGTGGCTTCCTTTCAGGACAGGAATGTAGGCATGGGAGCCCCTGGCGTGGGATGCTTTGCACAAGGCGTGACCATGGGCTCTCTTTCCTGGCAAAAATGGCTCCACTCAGCATGGAGAGCACTGTCATTCCTGGTGGCTAACAACAGCCCTGGACCCCAGAAAGGAACCCACACTCAAGATTAACGTCTGAGTGTGCGTGTCCTCGAGGAAATGAGGTCTCCTGATCCCAGGTGCAAAGGGGTAAGTCCTCTAACTCCAGGGGCCATGAAGGGACATCTGAGTTTCCCTTGTCCTTCTTTCCCTCTCTAACTAACCACAGTTAGGACCCTGGCCTCATTCCCCAGTGAGGATCATTAGGCTCCATAAAGGAGAGTCTCTAAGATGCTCAGTGGACCAACACCCTCTGCACAACCCATAACCCTATTCACCCAAGAGGCAAGAGGATTTCTATTCAGGAAAACCAGGAAAGGGAGAGCCTTTCTCAAGGACACAAGGACATTAGTGAGTGAGGGAGTGATTAATGGATGGAGAACTATTTCCAACACCAACTTCCAGGAGCATATATGGCCCCCTGGAGAATTCTGCAGTGTGTTGGTGATTAAGGAGAACGTGTGAATTCAGGGGTCACTAGGTCCTCTCAGCCATAAGGAGGGAAACTGCCATAAAGGAACTAGGACAAGGGTGCGAGGAATGCTCACTGGTGGGAGATCGGAAGGAAGGAAAGTGTACTCATTAGAAAAGTGTCGCCTGAAAATTCTTAGCCAGCCAAAAGTCGTGCGAACTTGTGTGGGAAAAGAGTCTTTGCACAGTGATGAAGCTAAGAGCACACATGATGGAACACAGCATCAACTGGGACCAAATCCAATATCTGATATTCTTGTAGGAAGAGGAGAGTCTGGACCCAGATACCAGGGAGACTGGGGGATACCGGATATGTGAGGTTGGAGCCAGGGCGGGATGCCCATATGGGAACCACAGATCGTGGGCAGCAATAGGAGAGTGGGCAAGGGCTGGGAGAGTTGGGGAGACAGTCCCCTTGAAACCTGGGAGGGGTTATGGCACTGGGACAGCCCAACACCTACTGTGTTGAGCCTCTGGAGCTCAACGGAAGACACTTCCTCTGTTGTCGGCCACCCAGTTAACAGAGTTTGGTTGCAGCAGCCTAGGACCCAGCTGAAGGTCTGAGCATGTTGGCCATGCAGGTTGGATCTGGACCACAGACACCCTCATCAGAGATTGTAGGGTCTCAGCCCTGAGGCAAGACAGGCACTAAGTCAGGCCAGGTGGGGAAACGGATAGGCACACACTCTGGGGGCTGGTGCCTGTGTTACTGGGAGCACTTCTGATCGCAATTCCCTGATCTGCTGCCAACACAGGCTACAGAGGAGCGTACAGAAACACAGACCACGGATCTGCCCCACTCAGTGGGCCCAGGCCAACACCACACCCAGCAGCCTCGTGCCATACCCAATGAGTCTCGAAGCGGCCCCCTCTTCCCATCCTGAGAGCTCTTCCCTTCCTCATGTGCCAATAGCTCCCTACTGTCACTGGCAATATCTACTCTGTGAGATGTCAACATCCGTGGGTACTGTTCTCTCATCCCAGGACAGTGTGGTCCCACACACCCTGGTGAAATGGGCCACCTGGAGGCTGGACCTGGAGGTTGTTGAGGCTGAATGGCAGCGGTGGTCCTCTGGCACTTAATATTATTTAAGTTAATAAAAAACAAAAACAAAAACAAAAAACGGGTCTTGGTGCTCAAAAATGTTTGATTTGCATATTCTCATCCCCTAACCCCAATATTTTCATTATTTCCTCACATATGAAATCTTACTAGCATAAAGGTAATTTCGTATTAAACAAAGTGGATTGAAATAACATTGGTAAAAATAATCAATCACCATACTTTCAATTTTTGTTCTGCTTTCCTATTTGAAACCACTTGGATACAAGAGAACAGAGGACAGACTCATGGAAATGCTTGAAATGACAAGAAGCTCCCACTCAAGCTCAGCATTCAGTCCTGGACAGGGTAAGACCAGGCCACTTTGACATCTGTGCCAAAGAGTCTACCAGACAGAATCCTCTGACTGATCCCTGACTGAGCCATAGGAACTGGCTAGAAAAGCCTTCACATCCTCAATACATTCTTCACGTCAGAATACTTGACAACCATTGATATCCATCTCTCGTTAACTTGCTCCCCAGCCAACCATTCTTCAACAAATTCAAAGGAGTAACTCATGCAAGCACACAGAAAGGGGTGTTCACTACACACATCCATGTGCGAAAAAGACAACTGGTATTTCTTGTTTGGGCTATTTCAAATGAAATCCCTTCTGCATGACCTCCACAAACCAAAGGAAAATATTTGTGAAATTCCCACGTAGAAGACAAGATACACTTGCCAAGGAGGCAGTGGCAAGAATTTTGACACTCCAAATGTAGAGTGTGTGTTTAGGAAGCAGTCACAGTTTCCATGAGAGAGTCCCATGAAATCAATTAGGAAGATCCATGCTCTAGCCCTACCATGCAAGTGATGTGACTTGAAAGAGTCACTTAGTCTTAGTAACCATCATCACTAACAACTAAGTCAATGAATAAAGGTCCTCAGGTGCCAAGCTACAAAATGTGGGATGAGCATGGATGAGGATGGGTGGGAGAAGTCTCCAACTCTAACACAATTAGGGAAGGATGTGCTGACCTCAAGTGGCTGGGGGGCTGGGATCCTGCCACAGAGGGGGATTCCAAACCTCACATCCCCTGACCCAGGCCAGAAGACCAGGTAGAGTCCAAGGACCCTGGGGTGGCCCAATGGCAATAAAGGTCAAAAGGAACTAGGGATCTGCCTGGTCCCTCAATCCCCTACTCTGAGCAGGGCTGCATGACGAGGCCAGAGGCCATCCACAGCAATCTGCCTTTACAGGAAAACAGGGACTGCAGGCTGCCTCTGGCTCACTGAATCAGGGTGGTGTTTTCATAAAGCAAGACCACTTCCTCACATTTGACCAGCAGCTCATGTGTTGACAGCACAATGACTGACTTGACTCAGGCCCTGATGAATGAAATAGAAAATTCATAGCAAACCCATCTTTAGCTCTTCCACATCATCAGGGGCTCTGATTCAATTCCGTCCAGAAAGGTGTCTGAAATGATTTCTAAACATGCTGGGGACTCACCTCTGTGTGGAACTTTTCAGGAAAAAGGGGATCAAATCTCATGAAGCAACTCTTCTCTCTTCTAGCCCATGGGCAATGCAAGGAACCTGCATGATACCAGAGGCTCACTTCTCTCTTCTCATGTCTTCTGGAAAGGATTCGTTAATGCTTCCTGCAAGGTGAAGCAGAAGCCTGCATCCCCAGCTGCACAGAAGTGTTTTAGGGCAGTGTCTCCCTTAAAACCCAAAAATAAAAAAAACAGGTCATTCAACAGGCACATGGATTCGAGTACATGTTCAATGATCCCTCCTCCCTGGAGCCTTCCACATGCCCATCTTCCACATTCACAGAGCAATGCTTGGCCATTCTCAAGACCAGGAGACCATGATGCTCATCACCAGGAAGTCAATAAGGAACATGAAGAGAGCAGCATGGATTGCAGAAGGTGGCACATCAAGGATCTTCAGCTCTGCTGCTAGAACACAAGAGCTTAACTTCAGTATTGACTTTTTGCCAACTACCAAGTACGATAGCAGTGTCAAGCCCAATATGCAGATATGCAAGTAGTAGGTGACACCCCGCATCCATTCACAAAAGTGGGCAACATCTGCATCAGAACAAGGAAGTATCTTACCCTTACTCATAAAAATCATCAGAAACAAAATAAAATGGATGCAAGACTTCTCATTTCACTATTAGGTAGCTGTTGGAATTCCCTATTAAATAATACCTCCTCCAAAATAAAAAGTATCTCAGACATGTGTCAACTATTCAATGGATGACATTTTAAAAACTATGGACTTTACTTAATATTTATGTATGCTATATCCCTGCCTAAGGCTCTATGAGAAAGGAGCACATAGAATTGGATCTTTGAAAATCTCACATTTGCTGATAAATATTACTGCTGATCTCAGGCATGGCGAAGTGAAAAGTGGGACTTTGGATATTCCAAGAATGCTATGTTGTGGGATTGGTGTCCCTGATTCATACATAGCATATGGTTTCTATGAAATCCAGTGAGGGAGCAGGAGTAACGAAGCTGATTGCACAGATGACCTCAGGGAATACTGACAGATAGGCCAAATGAAAAATATGTTCCAGCTAACCATTGGTATTTGGGCTTCTGATCCCAGTCCTGTTTTTAAAAAAGGTGCAGACAGGCAGTGTTCATTAAAAACTGTCTACCATGTAAAAGTGGGTAATTTAAATGGCATCTAGTTACACATCTGATAGAATGGTCTGGCAACATATGAATTTCATTCTAACAACAACAACAACAACAAAACATAGAAAATGAGACATAAAGATAAAACCTTGTCTTCACCAGGATGCCTAAAAATAGGTTTTATTTGGCTCATGCCAATAAATATCTTTCAATAGAATTTCTGATTTCTGAATGAATCCATTCAACTTCATACTGCACAGATCACAAGGTTTTCTTTACAGAATATTCTCTTCTTCTTCTTAAAGCCTCACATAGAAAATGTCTCACAGGACATAGGAGGGCTAAAGTTTGAAGGCATCTAATTGTACTCTAAAACAATTATGAACCTATTCGATCCATTATTAATAAATATCACCACTTTACCACTTGAACCAAATCACAGAAAATTGGAAACAGATGATCATTGGCTTTGATACCTTTACTTCTGTTTCATTACTCAGAGTCGATCAACTCTATACTTCAAGTGACACAGATTTATTACAGAATGCCTAAGATCCTAAGTATCTATTTTAGCTCAGCCCATGGTATTGTTTCATTATTTTATTATTTTGTAAGTAATAAAATATAACTTCATGTTGGATGATATATTCAAGCCATGAATATATCATCCAACATTGTTCTTCCCAAAATATTAGCCCAATTTCTGCGCGCGCTCACTTACTGTTCAGGAATTTTACTAATTGTTTGAAGGTTCTAGAGGACCTGTTAGACTCCTAATGGACAAACCATACAACATACTCCAGAGAACGGACGAGTGCCATAAGAAGAAAATAAGGTCAGCCTACAGCAATGGGCAGCTGCCTGCCCTCGGCTGGGAGGAGCCCTGGCCATGGCACCAGGGCTGCTGGGCAGCAGAAGCCTCCACAGCCCTGCAGGGAGCCTGGAGCACAGCTCTGCCTAACCATGCTCAGCCCTGGACAGATGCACATGAGTTCCCATCACAGGCTCGAGTGTGACAGTCCCAGGTGCATGCCTGTCATGCCAGCCACCAGGGAGGCTGAGGCAAGAGGAACGTTTGAGGTCAGCCTTGGCAACTTAGACCCCGAGGCAAAGGGGAAATACTTTTACAGGGGTCTCTGAGGGTGTAGCTCAGGTAGGTCACTTGCCTCACAGGCTCAAGGCCCTGGGTTCAATCCCCAGAACCCACGTACACACAAAAAGTGAACTTGGAATATTGTTTAAAATGATGGATCAGGTACACACAAGGACTTCAATATGACCTCTCAGAGGAGCTCAATTTGAGATCAGACTGAACAAAAGACCACCTGGACCATTGACTCAGTGTCTGAAACCCTCTGTGAGCATGGGAAGCACTGCTGGCAAGACACCAGAGGGCCAAAGCACTTGTGCCCCCTGCAGGGGCGTCTCTTGTCTACCGCCAAAGACTGTTCCCCTCCTGGGGCAGCTGAGAGCAAGCTGGGCCTTGGAGCAAGGACTAGTGCTTTAGATATAGACTATGCAAGCAAGGGGCAATGTCTTTAATAAAACTAAAATTAAAAAGTCACATTGAAAAAATTTTAAAAAGAAGAAAATAAGGTCAAGTAGAGGAAGCCCATTTTCACAGGAAAAAATCCCCCAGTGAAAAGCATCAGAATAGATACCAAGAAAAATACCAACAAAAACAGTGTGCTCCCACTATGTATCTACTCAACATGCAAAAGTTAGAAAGCTAGATAATACAATCCTGGCCACAGGTAGAGCTATGCAGAAGAGCCACCTGGCAGTGCTTAGTCAAAGAAGTAAACATGCACACTTTGACCTAGAAATTCCACCTGTGTGTAAACCAGGCGGTGCTTAAGCAGTTTCACAAGGGGACATGCACAGGGAAATTTATCCTCAGGTTCTTATAGAGTTGTCTGTGCTTACAGGGAGTTGATGGTTGTCAAGATGCCCACAGCTGCGAAAGTCAAAAGCTAAAAAAATAATAGATGCCAACCTGGATATATTAATAATCCCGTATCTATGATCACCTTCATAAGGTAGCTTCCCAACTTCTGTGTGGAAGTGTGTTTCTCCTTGGCCCTTACACTGTTGTGGAGACCACTAGGAGTTCAGCTTTGTGCAGGATCATCTGACCTGGACTTTTGGCAAGACCTGTACAGCCCTCACACATGCTCAGATGCTACAGGACTTTTCAGACCAGTCCAGACAACAGTAGGCATCCATTCATTGTCTGCACTCTACAGATTCCTAGATGCACGACATTCATTACCATCAAATGCAGAATTTTCATCAAAAACTAATATATATATCATTCCAATCTGAATCAAGAAAATCGGAAATATCCCCAAATCCAAAGAGTGGATCCCCATTGTGATGCTACAAGTTGAAAATTCCACAGCTGACCTCATGGGATGGTTCACAGTCAAAAGACAGCTGCATGAAAAATATTACATGACCTTCCTGCTATGTGAAAAGTGGCATGTGAAGTACACATGCATGTCTTCCTCAGACATGGGTTCATTTGCAAGACACCTTGTGCAATTGAAAATACTCCAAAAGGGGAGAAATCAGAACCATGTCTCCAAAGTATTTCAGCACAGACCAACTCCATCTGTCTATCTATCTCTCAGTGAGTGTGTGTGCTCTTGTGTGTGTTTGTGTGTCTTTGTTTGTGTTTGTACCATCACAGCTGATACTTCATTGCCCCCATTGGAAAACTGACTCAGATAATGCCATCTGCCAAACTCCTAAAAACCAAAGTTCTTGCTGATAGAATGAAACATTCCTTCCTGTTGGTTTGGATGTGTCCTTTAGGAATCACTGCTACATTTAGTATACTCAAATCATCACAGTAGATCAGGTAACAAAAACATATATATTTTAAAATAATAATAATATATTAATGGAAACAACAAATACAGGATAGAGTAACAACTGTGTTACTAAACAAGGTCAAGGACAATGGCAAACTATAGATTCAAACTTTGAAGAAAATAGTAATCAATGTAAATATTCCTGGGCTGCCTCAGCCCCGCCCAGGCACACAGCAACAGAATGGTTTTGCAAGCATCCTCAGGAGGGCTGGAGCCTTCTTTGCAGGACGAGAGGGAGGTTGAGGCTCGATCCACCCATCATTCTTTTGGGAGAGGCTCCTTTTCCTCAGCACAAAGTTGGATTTTTTGTGAGGATTCTTGGCATAAAATACGTTGGCCTCTGCTGGAATCCTCAGCTCTGGGGAGAGAGGGGTGTACAAAAAGAAGGTGGCACTCAGGAGGTGCTCCCTAGGACACGCCAACATCTGAGAGCCTGTGCCAGAAAAGGCCAGAGCCACACTCCTGTGAGCTCTCCAATTCAGCACCAATACCAACAAAGACAGCCTCCACAGTCCTCCCTGAGGAAGAACTAGGCAGAGCACTTCAACAGACCTAATGTCTGTTCCTACCGAAGGCTTTGGACTCCAGAATATCTCAGGTCCTCTTGCATCTGCCAAAGCACACCACTAGGGTTTGCATCTGAAATCTCCCACAAAAGGCTCCTGTGCCGAAGATTCAGTCCCCACATGAGCCATCTTCATAGGTGGGTTTGGAGGGAAGCATTGGATGGTGAGTGCTCTGATGTCAACATGAAATTCTCATTCAAGATGAATACACTACTGGGGGGTGGGAGGGACTGGAAGAAAGGTTGAGCATGGTTGGAGTAAGACCTAAACAGGGTTGTGCCCTGGGCAACAGTACCTTGTTCCTGTTGGCTCCACTGAATCCTCATTCTCCAAGGAGAGGTCCTCCCTCTCCATCTTTCTCTCTCTCCCTCTCTGCCAGCCTCGTTCTCTCTCTCCCAGTCTATGCCATTGTGGCAAGGGCTGAGGAGCTCTCCACTGCCAAACACTAGAGCTTTATGGACAGCCTCAGTGCACAACCAAAGAGAAAGCTATGAAACCCAGAGAAAAAAGGCCTAGGATTCCTCCTCTGAGTTATTTTCCTCAAGTATGGCCACAGTGAGGACAGGCTGACCAGCACGGATACCACGTTAGAGCCATGCTTCTGCATTGGTGGAGCCCGCCTCCATGTGAACCAGGCTTCTGAGAATGGAGGCCACATTCCAAATACTGCCCTACTGAGAACAATGGTTCCAAAGACCAGCAAAGGGACTGCTTCCCTCCAACATGGTGTATGGCCCAGTGGTGCCATGACCCCGAGTGGGGGAATACAACAGCCGCTTCTCCTTCCTCTGAACATGTGTTTCCTGTCGCCCTCCTCTAACCTAGAGCCTGTTCTCCATCCCTTCTGGGTTGGATGTGGAGATCTCTGCTATGAATTTCTTAGGCTACCAAGGCCCCAGACAGACTTCCTCTTCCATAGACTCTACTAACCTAACAGTAGGTTAAGATAGGAGACAAGTGATCCTAGAACTCATAGGGATGGTGGTCTTCAGGGTACATAGGCTGGGATAATGGCTGCTGTGGTGTTTGGCTCACAAAAACCAACCAACCAACCAACGAAAAAGCGCTGGCATTATTATCAGATGAGCTCTGTGGCTACGTGCTCAGGAAGCCCTCATCTGACTTTAGTTAGGGATCACAACCTGGCTATTGTGATCACTCCTTGCCTAGTGGACTCAGGTGCGTAAGACCATGGAATTTATGCAAAAACAGATGATTCAGGCTGTCTCCCAGGCTGTGTTTTCTTCCCAATTTCATCCTGTTACTGCTTGCTAGAATCCTGGCAATGCTCTGCCCAGGCAGTGGTTTTTTTGGTCACACAGAAGGCTTTCAATAGTACTGCTTCAGTCCACAAAATGCCAGTTCCCTCTTTAGCCCATGCATTCCCATGTTCCTTTGAAACCACTCCTATCCCAGACCATGAAAACATACTGCTCCTGGAGAGAGGCTTTCCTCCTCACTCCTCAAAGATGTCAGCTTTGGATGCCTGTTCATGTCCAGGGGAGGGCACCTGGTGGGGAGCCGCAATATCCACCAGGGTATACCATTGGACCTCAAGACCTTCCACCAGCAGAAGTGCAGTTGGCTTTGTGCACGAACCCAACACACCTGTTGGAGTGTTCTTGGGGGTCAGAGACTACTCTTTGTTGCTAAGAGTTGACCTGAGTCCACATCCTGACCCTTGCTCTCTGCTATCTGATTGTCTCACTTACTCTGACGGCGAGAGATGATTTGGCCCAGCTCATAATCCTCTGGAGTCTCCTCAGTAAGGAAGTGTAGGTCGAGGGCGCTGCGGATGACGACAGGAGCCCTATCGTGGCAGGTCACCTGGAGCAGCATGGGAGACAGGCCTTCAGGAAATGGGCCTTGAAGTGACTACTCAAGGACAGTGGGCAGGGGCATTCTGGAGGCACCTCCACTCTAAATACAAGGGCAACATCCATGACACTACTACCCGAGGCTGACCTCCTGCTCATCGTGTGGGCTCTTCCCACAGGCTACTAGCCCAATCCTTGTACATAGGACTTCCTGGGCCTGCCATTGCTCTTTGTGGAGCTGCACTCCTCTCGGAGTGAAAGGACCCCACTACCTGCATACAGATGCAATCTCATCCCACAAGTTGGGAGGAATGGGACAATAGCCTCCAAGATCCCAGGTCTGCCCGAGGATGCAGGCGGCATTGGGAATGGCCTAGGCACAAAACCTAGAGGCTTTGGTCTGGATTGCCAGGGCCAAAAACAGACCCAGGAACATGACCACACACAGGAGAGCTGAAAGATAGCCACGAGAGCTCCTGGCCTCCAGAGGCTCAGTGCTGGCTGGGATGTAGGAGGGCACCTCATCCGGCAAGGGTGGTCATTGGGTTACCTGGACATTTAGTGTGCTTGCTCCACATCCATATCGACTCTGCAGAGAGACTCTCTCAGCTCCTTGTTCAAGGAACATGGAGAACCTCACACTGCTGTCCTCCTCCATAGACGTCAGCATCCCATACAAGGGAACCTGCAACCTAGTTCCTGTCCTATTCTCATCTGTCACCCATACCTGTCCCTGCCCTTCTGGACTGCATGCTGCCACCTGACACACAGACTCCCTCAGACATGGCAGTGGACAAGCTGCTGCACTCGCTCATCTCAGCTCCAGCCCTTCACACTGACCTCTCCCTTCTTGATTCCCATCTATCCTCCTGATCATCCAGAAGCTCCAAATTCAAGAGGGCATGAGTAGTCCATGGTATTGGACCAGTGTCTGCTCCCCACCCAGGTGTAAGCACCACGGGACACCCCTGCTCCCAGGCTTACCAGAACACTCTTGGCCATCTCTGGACTTTGTGTTTCTAAGTGGACACGAATTAAGCAGGTGTCTCCCACCTGCTTGTGGGAAAGCGGCCTGGAGGACTTGCAGGTTGATTCTGAGAACTGTGGGGGATGGAACATCAGCAAACCCAGAAACAGAAAGCCACCCCAGACTGTCAGTTGGCTCTATGGGCTTCCAGCAAATATGTCCAGGTGCTGAGGCTTCTTATTTCCTCAGGTCGGAGTGGAATGGCAGCACATGCACAGCTTGAATAAGGTAGGTGTTTACCTCCTTTCCCTTGACCTGGGGGCATTTCCTCACCATGAAATATTGTATTCCCAGATTCATGGACAGCCACACGAGTGAGTGGTCAGAGACCTTGATTTCTGCAGAGCGAAGTGGAGAGAATTGTTAGGTGGCACTCAAGGATTATACCACAAAACACCCACAACCCCTGAGAGTCTCCGCCAGGCCCATCACACTTTGGTATTTTGGGGCCAAGGCCCACTTTCTCTTGGCTGTCAGTTATCCTGAGCCCACTGTGGATCATGTCTCCCCACTGTCTGATTGTCCTACTTACTCTCATCCTCAGACATCATATACAGCAGCTCAAAGTTGTCCACATCCTCATGCTGCAACAAATTTTGGTCCAAGGCCCTGCGGATGAGGCTTGTCACCGTCTCCTGAAAGGTCACCTGGATCAGGGTGGGACAAATGTCATCAGAGAATGGCTTTTAGAAGAGCTACCCAGAAGACTGTGGTCAAACATTCAGGAGAAATCTCAGCTACATATACAAGGGCACAATCTTCTTATCCTGCTACCTGAGTGTGTCCTCCATATACCACCTGGGTTCTTGCAATGTGCTACTAGAACAATCCTGGTACAAATATCTGCCTGTACCTGCCATCTCCCCTCCCCCTGGGGAGCCACATTCCACTCATGTCAAAGGACCAAACTGCCTATGCACAGACACACTCTCATCTCACTGAGATGAGAGCAATGGGCCAGGGATCTGCGCACCAAGTGTGATCTGGGATGCAGGCTGCCTTTGTGGGTGCAAGAGGCAGATGCACTGAAAATTTGGGTCCTGACTGCCACGACACAAAACAGACTCAGATACAAGAGTGTGCACTTGAGTGCTTCATGATAGCTTTGAGAGGCCCTGGCCTCTGGAAGCTCGGTGCGGGTCTGGTTGTAATGATGTACTTGACTCAGCACTGGCAGTCACTGAACATGTCTCCTCTGCAGCTGGACACCTGCAGCATTAGCGTGTCTACTGCACATCCATAGAAATTCTGCCAAGAACCCCTTTAGCTCCGTATTTACATACATGCAAAGCCTAACATTCCGAAGCTTTGGCATGACCCCCCAGGTGATCCCGACCCCAAATTCCTACACCTAGTCATGCTAAGGAGGTTCTCTTCCCTGCCACCAGGAACACATCCCCTCCTACACATGTGACAAGTCACTGCCACCTCCTCTGCTCCAACTTCACTCATTGAGAATACCAAGTTCTAGGCACTGCAGCCTGCACCCTGGACATATCTCTGCCTTCATCTGTCCACAGCACTTCCGTCTGCACTTCTGGCCTGCAAAACCCACAATACACAGGCCCACTCACCACTGAAGCTGGGCATGCTGATGCTCTCCCTCCTCAGGTCAAGCCCTTAAGACGGACCTCTCTCTTCTTTATTTCCCACCATAGCCCTGGGGTTGGCTGTGTCTCCTGCCTTCCACTGTGTGGACACCCAGGAGGCAGCCCTGCTGTCGGGCTTACCGGGATGTGCTTTGTCTCCCTCAGGCTCTGTCCCTCTAGGAGGACGTGAACAACGCGGCTGTCTTCCACCTGCTCGCTGGAATGAAGCAGTGAGGAGCTGCTACTCACAGCTGCTGGGGTCCTGGATGCCACTGCCACAGAAGGTTCCAAGAACTGTGGGGGATGACAACATCAGCAAAGCCCAGCAACTGCACCCCACCCAGCCTGGCAGTTGGCTCTGTGGGCATTCTACAACATCCATCCAGAACCTGAGGTTCTTGTCCCCTTGGAGGATGTGGAGTGGCACCAGGAGTAAAGACTGAAGAAGGTGGCTGTTTTGGGAACAAGAGATCCAGCACCTGCTGGGTGGGGATGAAATCCCAGGAGATTAACCCCATGTTGCTGCTGAAATGTAGGTTCCTCCCACAAATGACAGGCAGGAGCTCATTCCTAAGCTGGTCCTGCCTGTAAGGTTCAAGGCTCTGAACCCTGAAGGGCTCCTCCGTGTTCTGATCATTTTCACCCTGGGTTGGGACCAAGAATGGTGGGTTCAAAATGGAAATGGTGACAAACAGAAAAATGACTTGTGCCAATACACTAGAGTCAAAGCACAATGGGACAGTTCCCATCAGTACAAACACACACACACACACACACACACACACACACACACACACACACACAGAGTCAGAATAGGAGTCCTGGGCCATTCATCAGGGATCAGACTCGAGGGCCTGCTGGGCTCACCTGCCCTGTGCTACTCACTGTTACTCTTGAGCTCCTCTGCGACAATCGCCAGAGGCTCTGGCGTCTAAGATGAAGCCTCACCCAGTATATCCACAAAAGGGCTAGTTGGCCCCCCTGAGATTCCTGGGAGCCTGAGGCTCGGCATTGTCTGCAACCACAGGAGAACATCCTTCTCCCTCCAGTGGCTCCAACCAAGTGAGCTCGGATGGCTTGGTCAGTGAAGTGGGTGCCTGGATACCAGGGTTCCATGTTCTGTTTGATCCATTGTCAAGGCAATGATGTCATTTCCTGTGCCCATACCTGAGCCTCTTTTCACATAAGACCACTTTCAACAGCCCTATGGGCTGCCGATTTCTCCTCCATGCCTACCCATCTCAGGTGCGCAGGTGTTCACCAACAACTCCCCAAACATCCCCACCAGCATCTGCCCTGCTTGGTGCCACTAGAGTTCCAGCTTGGAGCCTTCAAAAATGCATTCACAACCAGTCCTTCCCTCTCAGCAGCTTTTGGACCCTGGTCCCATCATTGTGCAACTCATGGTGTGCCCAGTCTTTTCTGGAAAGTAGGGTAGCATCTAATCTCTAGGGTTTATTGTGTCTATTGGCCCATAACACCCTCTGTTCTCTCTGAAACCAGAGATGGGACTCACAGGCGGCTAAAGCACAAATGTAGAGATGGGATAATCACAAGAAAGGGAGAGACAAAGAATGCACCCTAACTCAATCAGGCCTGTGTCCCACACAGGGACATGGCCAATGTCCGTCCCATCGTGGCTGCAGTTCCCTCTCTACACCATGGCAAGTTGGAGGGGACTGAGATGCAGAGGCTGCTCCCCTCTGCCATACAACTTCCCAAGGCTTCTCCTAAGATTTCAAAAGGGCCAAGTGTGTCTAGTGTTGGGGTCTCAGAGAGACTCCGAGGTACCACAGCATCCTGCTGCCCAGAACCGGTTCACCCCTCACCTCAAGGGGGCTCAGCCTCTGGATTCATGGGAATTGAAGTGGGTACAGGTGATGGGATATCACCTCCAAGACTGAGTTATGCCAAGTCCATGACCCCTGTCTGCATCCCTGTCTCCAGCACCACTCCCCCCTCTCTCTTTCCTCCTCAGAGCAAACAAATCCATTTAGCAAGTGTGTCCTGTGATAAAGACATGACGGTCACCCATCCTCTCATTACAAAAACACTGAGGCTCAGCCAACATGGATCCTACAGGGAACACAGGCATAAACTCAGACTCCGATCCTCCCAGCCGAGCCTCAGTGGAGCCTGGACTCCCAGCCTCCTGAGTCAAGGAAACAGAGGTTCCTAGCCGAGCCACCTTGGATGCAGCCGCACACAAACTGAACTCATCAATGCCCCTTGCTCTCAGTTGTGAGTAAGAGGGGAAGTGGTGTTTCACAACCCTGGACATCAAGTGCAGTCTCCAGGCTTTGGGGTGTGCCCTGGCCTCTGTCTATCTGCCCAGGCTCTCCAACCCACACTGGCCTCTTACCCAACCTCCTCCTAGGGCCAAACTCAATCCTGCCTCTCAATTTCTGCTGCCTTCCCCAACACACTGCTCCCCAAAATGAGCAGGGCTGGCTCTCGGTTATCATGCTGGTGCCAGCAGCAATGCCACCCCACTGACATAATTCTGAGTCCCAACCTAGGCACTCCAGCTGTCTTTGCCACACCTGGCCTGTTTGGGCTCTGGCTCTTGCTCTTTTCTTTCATGTGCATGTGTTTTGAGGTTTTGAGTTTCTCCCACTGCAGAACTGCAGCTGTGGCAGGGTAGAGCTCATGAGGGTGACATTCTGAGCCACATCCAATCCCATCAGGACTGTTCACTGGGGTGACTGCTGGAACACAGTGATGAGTGAACACATGGGAGGTGGTTGGACCCACCTTGCCTCTGAGTGGCTTCCTTTCAGGACAGGAATGTAGGCATGGGAGCCCCTGGCGTGGGATGCTTTGCACAAGGCGTGACCATGGGCTCTCTTTCCTGGCAAAAATGGCTCCACTCAGCATGGAGAGCACTGTCATTCCTGGTGGCTAACAACAGCCCTGGACCCCAGAAAGGAACCCACACTCAAGATTAACGTCTGAGTGTGCGTGTCCTCGAGGAAATGAGGTCTCCTGATCCCAGGTGCAAAGGGGTAAGTCCTCTAACTCCAGGGGCCATGAAGGGACATCTGAGTTTCCCTTGTCCTTCTTTCCCTCTCTAACTAACCACAGTTAGGACCCTGGCCTCATTCCCCAGTGAGGATCATTAGGCTCCATAAAGGACAGTCTCTAAGATGCTCAGTGGACCAACACCCTCTGCACAACCCATAACCCTATTCACCCAAGAGGCAAGAGGATTTCTATTCAGGAAAACCAGGAAAGGGAGAGCCTTTCTCAAGGACACAAGGACATTAGTGAGTGAGGGAGTGATTAATGGATGGAGAACTATTTCCAACACCAACTTCCAGGAGCATATATGGCCCCCTGGAGAATTCTGCAGTGTGTTGGTGATTAAGGAGAACGTGTGAATTCAGGGGTCACTAGGTCCTCTCAGCCATAAGGAGGGAAACTGCCATAAAGGAACTAGGACAAGGGTGCGAGGAATGCTCACTGGTGGGAGATCGGAAGGAAGGAAAGTGTACTCATTAGAAAAGTGTCGCCTGAAAATTCTTAGCCAGCCAAAAGTCGTGCGAACTTGTGTGGGAAAAGAGTCTTTGCACAGTGATGAAGCTAAGAGCTCACATGATGGAACACAGCATCAACTGGGACCAAATCCAATATCTGATATTCTTGTAGGAAGAGGAGAGTCTGGACCCAGATACCAGGGAGACTGGGGGATACCGGATATGTGAGGTTGGAGCCAGGGCGGGATGCCCATATGGGAACCACAGATCGTGGGCAGCAATAGGAGAGTGGGCAAGGGCTGGGAGAGTTGGGGAGACAGTCCCCTTGAAACCTGGGAGGGGTTATGGCACTGGGACAGCCCAACACCTACTGTGTTGAGCCTCTGGAGCTCAACGGAAGACACTTCCTCTGTTGTCGGCCACCCAGTTAACAGAGTTTGGTTGCAGCAGCCTAGGACCCAGCTGAAGGTCTGAGCATGTTGGCCATGCAGGTTGGATCTGGACCACAGACACCCTCATCAGAGATTGTAGGGTCTCAGCCCTGAGGCAAGACAGGCACTAAGTCAGGCCAGGTGGGGAAACGGATAGGCACACACTCTGGGGGCTGGTGCCTGTGTTACTGGGAGCACTTCTGATCGCAATTCCCTGATCTGCTGCCAACACAGGCTACAGAGGAGCGTACAGAAACACAGACCACGGATCTGCCCCACTCAGTGGGCCCAGGCCAACACCACACCCAGCAGCCTCGTGCCATACCCAATGAGTCTCGAAGCGGCCCCCTCTTCCCATCCTGAGAGCTCTTCCCTTCCTCATGTGCCAATAGCTCCCTACTGTCACTGGCAATATCTACTCTGTGAGATGTCAACATCCGTGGGTACTGTTCTCTCATCCCAGGACAGTGTGGTCCCACACACCCTGGTGAAATGGGCCACCTGGAGGCTGGACCTGGAGGTTGTTGAGGCTGAATGGCAGCGGTGGTCCTCTGGCACTTAATATTATTTAAGTTAAAAAAAAAAAAACAAAAACTAAAACAAAAAACGGGTCTTGGTGCTCAAAAATGTTTGATTTGCATATTCTCATTCCCTAACCCCAATATTTTCATTATTTCCTCACATATGAAATCTTACTAGCATAAAGGTAATTTCGTATTAAACAAAGTGGATTGAAATAACATTGGTAAAAATAATCAATCACCATACTTTCAATTTTTGTTCTGCTTTCCTATTAGAAACCACTTGGATACAAGAGAACAGAGGACAGACTCATGGAAATGCTTGAAATGACAAGAAGCTCCCACTCAAGCTCAGCATTCAGTCCTGGACAGGGTAAGACCAGGCCACTTTGACATCTGTGCCAAAGAGTCTACCAGACAGAATCCTCTGACTGATCCCTGACTGAGCCATAGGAACTGGCTAGAAAAGCCTTCACATCCTCAATACATTCTTCACGTCAGAATACTTGACAACCATTGATATCCATCTCTCGTTAACTTGCTCCCCAGCCAACCATTCTTCAACAAATTCAAAGGAGTAACTCATGCAAGCACACAGAAAGGGGTGTTCACTACACACATCCATGTGCGAAAAAGACAACTGGTATTTCTTGTTTGGGCTATTTCAAATGAAATCCCTTCTGCATGACCTCCACAAACCAAAGGAAAATATTTGTGAAATTCCCACGTAGAAGACAAGATACACTTGCCAAGGAGGCAGTGGCAAGAATTTTGACACTCCAAATGTAGAGTGTGTGTTTAGGAAGCAGTCACAGTTTCCATGAGAGAGTCCCATGAAATCAATTAGGAAGATCCATGCTCTAGCCCTACCATGCAAGTGATGTGACTTGAAAGAGTCACTTAGTCTTAGTAACCATCATCAATAACAACTAAGTCAATGAATAAAGGTCCTCAGGTGCCAAGCTACAAAATGTGGGATGAGCATGGATGAGGATGGGTGGGAGAAGTCTCCAACTCTAACACAATTAGGGAAGGATGTGCTGACCTCAAGTGGCTGGGGGGCTGGGATGCTGCCACAGAGGGGGATTCCAAACCTCACATCCCCTGACCCAGGCCAGAAGACCAGGTAGAGTCCAAGGACCCTGGGGTGGCCCAATGGCAATAAAGGTCAAAAGGAACTAGGGATCTGCCTGGTCCCTCAATCCCCTACTCTGAGCAGGGCTGCATGACGAGGCCAGAGGCCATCCACAGCAATCTGCCTTTACAGGAAAACAGGGACTGCAGGCTGCCTCTGGCTCACTGAATCAGGGTGGTGTTTTCATAAAGCAAGACCACTTCCTCACATTTGACCAGCAGCTCATGTGTTGACAGCACAATGACTGACTTGACTCAGGCCCTGATGAATGAAATAGAAAATTCATAGCAAACCCATCTTTAGCTCTTCCACATCATCAGGGGCTCTGATTCAATTCCGTCCAGAAAGGTGTCTGAAATGATTTCTAAACATGCTGGGGACTCACCTCTGTGTGGAACTTTTCAGGAAAAAGGGGATCAAATCTCATGAAGCAACTCTTCTCTCTTCTAGCCCATGGGCAATCCAAGGAACCTGCATGATACCAGAGGCTCACTTCTCTCTTCTCATGTCTTCTGGAAAGGATTCGTTAATGCTTCCTGCAAGGTGAAGCAGAAGCCTGCATCCCCAGCTGCACAGAAGTGTTTCAGGGCAGTGTCTCCCTTAAAACCCAAAAAATAAAAAAACAGGTCATTCAACAGGCACATGGATTCGAGTACATGTTCAATGATCCCTCCTCCCTGGAGCCTTCCACATGCCCATCTTCCACATTCACAGAGCAATGCTTGGCCATTCTCAAGACCAGGAGACCATGATGCTCATCACCAGGAAGTCAATAAGGAACATGAAGAGAGCAGCATGGATTGCAGAAGGTGGCACATCAAGGATCTTCAGCTCTGCTGCTAGAACACAAGAGCTTAACTTCAGTATTGACTTTTTGCCAACTACCAAGTACGATAGCAGTGTCAAGCCCAATATGCAGATATTCAAGTAGTAGGTGACACCCCGCATCCATTCACAAAAGTGGGCAACATCTGCATCAGAACAAGGAAGTATCTTACCCTTACTCATAAAAATCATCAGAAACAAAATAAAATGGATGCAAGACTTCTCATTTCACTATTAGGTAGCTGTTGGAATTCCCTATTAAATAATACCTCCTCCAAAATAAAAAGTATCTCAGACATGTGTCAACTCTTCAATGGATGACATTTTAAAATCTATGGACTTTACTTAATATTTATGTATGCTATATCCCTGCCTAAGGCTCTATGAGAAAGGAGCACATAGAATTGGATCTTTGAAAATCTCACATTTGCTGATAAATATTACTGCTGATCTCAGGCATGGCGAAGTGAAAAGTGGGACTTTGGATATTCCAAGAATGCTATGTTGTGGGATTGGTGTCCCTGATTCATACATAGCATATGGTTTCCATGAAATCCAGTGAGGGAGCAGGAGTAACGAAGCTGATTGCACAGATGACCTCAGGGAATACTGACAGATAGGCCAAATGAAAAATATGCTCCAGCTAACCATTGGTATTTGGGCTTCTGATCCCAGTCCTGTTTTTAAAAAAGGTGCAGACAGGCAGTGTTCATTAAAAACTGTCTACCATGTAAAAGTGGGTAATTTAAATGGCATCTAGTTACACATCTGATAGAATGGTCTGGCAACGTATGAATTTCATTCTAACAACAACAACAACAACAAAACATAGAAAATGAGACATAAAGATAAAACCTTGTCTTCACCAGGATGCCTAAAAATAGGTTTTATTTGGCTCATGCCAATAAATATCTTTCAATAGAATTTCTGATTTCTGAATGAATCCATTCAACTTCATACTGCACAGATCACAAGGTTTTCTTTACAGAATATTCTCTTCTTCTTCTTAAAGCCTCACATAGAAAATGTCTCACAGGACATAGGAGGGGAATGACCCAAAGGATGAGAGAATGGCTGGAACCGTTCTCAAATGTGCCCATGTAGCCTAAAGTTTGAAGGCATCTAATTGTACTCTAAAACAATTATGAACCTATTCGATCCATTATTAATAAATATCACCACTTTACCACTTGAACCAAATCACAGAAAATTGGAAACAGATGATCATTGGCTTTCATACCTTTACTTCTGTTTCATTACTCAGAGTCGATCAACTCTATACTTCAAGTGACACAGATTTATTACAGAATGCCTAAGATCCTAAGGATCTATTTTAGCTCAGCCCATGGTATTGCTTCATTATTTTATTATTTTGTAAGTAATAAAATATAACTTCATGTTGGATGATATATTCAAGCCATGAATATATCATCCAACATTGTTCTTCCCAAAATATTAGCCCAATTTCTGCGCGCGCTCACTTACTGTTCAGGAATTTTACTAATTGTTTGAAGGTTCTAGAGGACCTGTTAGACTCCTAATGGACAAACCATACAACATACTCCAGAGAACGGACGAGTGCCATAAGAAGAAAATAAGGTCAGCCTACAGCAATGGGCAGCTGCCTGCCCTCGGCTGGGAGGAGCCCTGGCCATGGCACCAGGGCTGCTGGGCAGCAGAAGCCTCCACAGCCCTGCAGGGAGCCTGGAGCACAGCTCTGCCTAACCATGCTCAGCCCTGGACAGATGCACATGAGTTCCCATCACAGGCTCGAGTGTGACAGTCCCAGGTGCATGCCTGTCATGCCAGCCACCAGGGAGGCTGAGGCAAGAGGAACGTTTGAGGTCAGCCTTGGCAACTTAGACCCCGAGGCAAAGGGGAAATACTTTTACAGGGGTCTCTGAGGGTGTAGCTCAGGTAGGTCACTTGCCTCACAGGCTCAAGGCCCTGGGTTCAATCCCCAGAACCCACGTACACACAAAAAGTGAACTTGGAATATTGTTTAAAATGATGGATCAGGTACACACAAGGACTTCAATATGACCTCTCAGAGGAGCTCAATTTGAGATCAGACTGAACAAAAGACCACCTGGACCATTGACTCAGTGTCTGAAACCCTCTGTGAGCATGGGAAGCACTGCTGGCAAGACACCAGAGGGCCAAAGCACTTGTGCCCCCTGCAGGGGCGTCTCTTGTCTACCGCCAAAGACTGTTCCCCTCCTGGGGCAGCTGAGAGCAAGCTGGGCCTTGGAGCAAGGACTAGTGCTTTAGATATAGACTATGCAAGCAAGGGGCAATGTCTTTAATAAAACTAAAATTAAAAAGTCACATTGAAAAAATTTTAAAAAGAAGAAAATAAGGTCAAGTAGAGGAAGCCCATTTTCACAGGAAAAAATCCCCCAGTGAAAAGCATCAGAATAGATACCAAGAAAAATACCAACAAAAACAGTGTGCTCCCACTATGTATCTACTCAACCTGCAAAAGTTAGAAAGCTAGATAATACAATCCTGGCCACAGGTAGAGCTATGCAGAAGAGCCACCTGGCAGTGCTTAGTCAAAGAAGTAAACATGCACACTTTGACCTAGAAATTCCACCTGTGTGTAAACCAGGCGGTGCTTAAGCAGTTTCACAAGGGGACATGCACAGGGAAATTTATCCTCAGGTTCTTATAGAGTTGTCTGTGCTTACAGGGAGTTGATGGTTGTCAAGATGCCCACAGCTGCGAAAGTCAAAAGCTAAAAAAATAATAGACGCCAACCTGGATATATTAATAATCCCGTATCTATGATCACCTTCATAAGGTAGCTTCCCAACTTCTGTGTGGAAGTGTGTTTCTCCTTGGCCCTTACACTGTTGTGGAGACCACTAGGAGTTCAGCTTTGTGCAGGATCATCTGACCTGGACTTTTGGCAAGACCTGTACAGCCCTCACACATGCTCAGATGCTACAGGACTTTTCAGACCAGTCCAGACAACAGTAGGCATCCATTCATTGTCTGCACTCTACAGATTCCTAGATGCACGACATTCATTACCATCAAATGCAGAATTTTCATCAAAAACTAATATATATATCATTCCAATCTGAATCAAGAAAATCGGAAATATCCCCAAATCCAAAGAGTGGATCCCCATTGTGATGCTACAAGTTGAAAATTCCACAGCTGACCTCATGGGATGGTTCACAGTCAAAAGACAGCTGCATGAAAAATATTACATGACCTTCCTGCTATGTGAAAAGTGGCATGTGAAGTACACATGCATGTCTTCCTCAGACATGGGTTCATTTGCAAGACACCTTGTGCAATTGAAAATACTCCAAAAGGGGAGAAATCAGAACCATGTCTCCAAAGTATTTCAGCACAGACCAACTCCATCTGTCTATCTATCTCTCAGTGAGTGTGTGTGCTCTTGTGTGTGTTTGTGTGTCTTTGTTTGTGTTTGTACCATCACAGCTGATACTTCATTGCCCCCATTGGAAAACTGACTCAGATAATGCCATCTGCCAAACTCCTAAAAACCAAAGTTCTTGCTGATAGAATGAAACATTCCTTCCTGTTGGTTTGGATGTGTCCTTTAGGAATCACTGCTACATTTAGTATACTCAAATCATCACAGTAGATCAGGTAACAAAAACATATATATTTTAAAATAATAATAATATATTAATGGAAACAACAAATACAGGATAGAGTAACAACTGTGTTACTAAACAAGGTCAAGGACAATGGCAAACTATAGATTCAAACTTTGAAGAAAATAGTAATCAATGTAAATATTCCTGGTCTGCCTCAGCCCCGCCCAGGCACACAGCAACAGAATGGTTTTGCAAGCATCCTCAGGAGGGCAGGAGCCTTCTTTGCAGGACGAGAGGGAGGTTGAGGCTCGATCCACCCATCATTCTTTTGGGAGAGGCTCCTTTTCCTCAGCACAAAGTTGGATTTTTTGTGAGGATTCTTGGCATAAAATACGTTGGCCTCTGCTGGAATCCTCAGCTCTGGGGAGAGAGGGGTGTACAAAAAGAAGGTGGCACTCAGGAGGTGCTCCCTAGGACACGCCAACATCTGAGAGCCTGTGCCAGAAAAGGCCAGAGCCACACACCTGAGAGCTCTCCAATTCAGCACCAATACCAACAAAGACAGCCTCCACAGTCCTCCCTGAGGAAGAACTAGGCAGAGCACTTCAACAGACCTAATGTCTGTTCCTACCGAAGGCTTTGGACTCCAGAATATCTCAGGTCCTCTTGCATCTGCCAAAGCACACCACTAGGGTTTGCATCTGAAATCTCCCACAAAAGGCTCCTGTGCCGAAGATTCAGTCCCCACATGAGCCATCTTCATAGGTGGGTTTGGAGGGAAGCATTGGATGGTGAGTGCTCTGATGTCAACATGAAATTCTCATTCAAGATGAATACACTACTGGGGGGTGGGAGGGACTGGAAGAAAGGTTGAGCATGGTTGGAGTAAGACCTAAACAGGGTTGTGCCCTGGGCAACAGTACCTTGTTCCTGTTGGCTCCACTGAATCCTCATTCTCCAAGGAGAGGTCCTCCCTCTCCATCTTTCTCTGTCTCCCTCTCTGCCAGCCTCGTTCTCTCTCTCCCAGTCTATGCCTTTGTGGCAAGGGCTGAGGAGCTCTCCACTGCCACACACTAGAGCTTTATGGACAGCCTCAGTGCACAACCAAAGAGAAAGCTATGAAACCCAGAGAAAAAAGGCCTAGGATTCCTCCTCTGAGTTATTTTCCTCAAGTATGGCCACAGTGAGGACAGGCTGACCAGCGCGGATACCACGTTAGAGCCATGCATCTGTGTTGGTGGAGCCCGCCTCCATGTGAACCAGGCTTCTGAGAATGGAGGCCACATTCCAAATACTGCCCTACTGAGAACAATGGTTCCAAATACCAGCAAAGGGACTGCTTACCTCCAACATGGCGTATGGCCCAGTGGTGCCATGACCCCGAGTGGGGGAATACAACAGCCGCTTCTCCTTCCTCTGAACATGTGTTTCCTGTCACCCTCCTCTAACCTAGAGCCTGTTCTCCATCCCTTCTGGGTTGGATGTGGAGATCTCTGCTATGAATTTCTTAGGCTACCAAGGCCCCAGACAGACTTCCTCTTCCATAGACTCTACTAACCTAACAGTAGGTTAAGATAGGAGACAAGTGATCCTAGAACTCATAGGGATGGTGGTCTTCAGGGTACATAGGCTGGGATAATGGCTGCTGTGGTGTTTGGCTCACAAAAACCAACCAACCAACCAAGGAAAAAGCGCTGGCATTATTATCAGATGAGCTCTGTGGCTACGTGCTCAGGAAGCCCTCATCTGACTTTAGTTAGGGATCACAACCTGGCTATTGTGATCACTCCTTGCCTAGTGGACTCAGGTGTGTAAGACCATGGAATTTATGCAAAAACAGATGATTCAGGCTGTCTCCCAGGCTGTGTTTTCTTCCCAATTTCATCCTGTTACTGCTTGCTAGAATCCTGGCAATGCTCTGCCCAGGCAGTGGTTTTTTGGTCACACAGAAGGCTTTCAATAGTACTGCTTCAGTCCACAAAATGCCAGTTCCCTCTTTAGCCCATGCATTCCCATGTTCCTTTGAAACCACTCCTATCCCAGACCATGAAAACATACTGCTCCTGGAGAGAGGCTTTCCTCCTCACTCCTCAAAGATGTCAGCTTTGGATGCCTGTTCATGTCCAGGGGAGGGCACCTGGTGGGGAGCCGCAATATCCACCGGGGTATACCATTGGACCTCAAGACCTTCCACCAGCAGAAGTGCAGTTGGCTTTGTGCACGAACCCAACACACCTGTTGGAGTGTTCTTGGGGGTCAGAGACTACTCTTTGTTGCTAAGAGTTGACCTGAGTCCACATCCTGACCCTTGCTCTCTGCTATCTGATTGTCTCACTTACTCTGACGGTGAGAGATGATTTGGCCCAGCTCATAATCCTCTGGATTCTCCTCAGTAAGGAAGTGTAGGTCGAGGGCGCTGCGGATGATGACAGGAGCCCTATCGTGGCAGGTCACCTGGAGCAGCATGGGAGACAGGCCTTCAGGAAATGGGCCTTGAAGTGACTACTCAAGGACAGTGGGCAGGGGCATTCTGGAGGCACCTCCACTCTAAATACAAGGGCAACATCCATGACCCTACTACCCGAGGCTGACCTCCTGCTCATCGTGTGGGCTCTTCCCACAGGCTACTAGCCCAATCCTTGTACATAGGACTTCCTGGGCCTGCCATTGCTCTTTGTGGAGCTGCACTCCTCTCGGAGTGAAAGGACCCCACTACCTGCATACAGATGCAATCTCATCCCACAAGTTGGGAGGAATGGGACAATAGCCTCCAAGATCCCAGGTCTGCCCGAGGATGCAGGCGGCATTGGGAATGGCCTAGGCACAAAACCTAGAGGCTTTGGTCTGGATTGCCAGGGCCAAAAACAGACCCAGGAACATGACCACACACAGGAGAGCTGAAAGATAGCCACGAGAGCTCCTGGCCTCCAGAGGCTCAGTGCTGGCTGGGATGTAGGAGGGCACCTCATCCGGCAAGGGTGGTCATTGGGTTACCTGGACATTTAGTGTGCTTGCTCCACATCCATATCAACTCTGCAGAGAGACTCTCTCAGCTCCTTGTTCAAGGAACATGGAGAACCTCACACTGCTGTCCTCCTCCATAGACGTCAGCATCCCATACAAGGGAACCTGCAACCTAGTTCCTGTCCTATTCTCATCTGTCACCCATACCTGTCCCTGCCCTTCTGGACTGCATGCTGCCACCTGACACACAGACTCCCTCAGACATGGCAGTGGACAAGCTGCTGCACTCGCTCATCTCAGCTCCAGCCCTTCACACTGACCTCTCCCTTCTTGATTCCCATCTATCCTCCTGATCATCCAGAAGCTCCAAATTCAAGAGGGCATGAGTAGTCCATGGTATTGGACCAGTGTCTGCTCCCCACCCAGGTGTAAGCACCACGGGACACCCCTGCTCCCAGGCTTACCAGAACACTCTTGGCCATCTCTGGACTTTGTGTTTCTAAGTGGACACGAATTAAGCAGGTGTCTCCCACCTGCTTGTGGGAAAGCGGCCTGGAGGACTTGCAGGTTGATTCTGAGAACTGTGGGGGATGGAACATCAGCAAACCCAGAAACAGAAAGCCACCCCAGACTGTCAGTTGGCTCTATGGGCTTCCAGCAAATATGTCCAGGTGCTGAGGCTTCTTATTTCCTCAGGTCGGAGTGGAATGGCAGCACATGCACAGCTTGAATAAGGTAGGTGTTTACCTCCTTTCCCTTGACCTGGGGGCGTTTCCTCACCATGAAATATTGTATTCCCAGATTCATGGACAGACACACGAGTAGTGGTCAGAGACCTTGATTTCTGCAGAGCGAAGTGGAGAGAATTGTTAGGTGGCACTCAAGGATTATACCACAAAACACCCACAACCCCTGAGAGTCTCCGCCAGGCCCATCACACTTTGGTATTTTGGGGCCAAGGCCCACTTTCTCTTGGCTGTCAGTTATCCTGAGCCCACTGTGGATCATGTCTCCCCACTGTCTGATTGTCCTACTTACTCTCATCCTCAGACATCATATACAGCAGCTCAAAGTTGTCCACATCCTCATGCTGCAACAAATTTTGGTCCAAGGCCCTGCGGATGAGGCTTGTCACCGTCTCCTGAAAGGTCACCTGGATCAGGGTGGGACAAATGTCATCAGAGAATGGCTTTTAGAAGAGCTACCCAGAAGACTGTGGTCAAACATTCAGGAGAAATCTCAGCTACATATACAAGGGCACAATCTTGTTATCCTGCTACCTGAGTGTGTCCTCCATATACCACCTGGGTTCTTGCAATGTGCTACTAGAACAATCCTGGTACAAATATCTGCCTGTACCTGCCATCTCCCCTCCCCCTGGGGAGCCACATTCCACTCATGTCAAAGGACCAAACTGCCTATGCACAGACACACTCTCATCTCACTGAGATGAGAGCAATGGGCCAGGGATCTGCGCACCAAGTGTGATCTGGGATGCAGGCTGCCTTTGTGGGTGGAAGAGGCAGATGCACTGAAAATTTGGGTCCTGACTGCCACGACACAAAACAGACTCAGATACAAGAGTGTGCACTTGAGTGCTTCATGATAGCTTTGAGAGGCCCTGGCCTCTGGAAGCTCGGTGCGGGTCTGGTTGTAATGATGTACTTGACTCAGCACTGGCAGTCACTGAACATGTCTCCTCTGCAGCTGGACACCTGCAGCATTAGCGTGTCTACTGCACATCCATAGAAATTCTGCCAAGAACCCCTTTAGCTCCGTATTTACCTACATGCAAAGCCTAACATTCCGAAGCTTTGGCATGACCCCCCAGGTGATCCCGACCCCAAATTCCTACACCTAGTCATGCTAAGGAGGTTCTCTTCCCTGCCACCAGGAACACATCCCCTCCTACACATGTGACAAGTCACTGCCACCTCCTCTGCTCCAACTTCACTCATTGAGAATACCAAGTTCTAGGCACTGCAGCCTGCACCCTGGACATATCTCTGCCTTCATCTGTCCACAGCACTTCCGTCTGCACTTCTGGCCTGCAAAACCCACAATACACAGGCCCACTCACCACTGAAGCTGGGCATGCTGATGCTCTCCCTCCTCAGGTCAAGCCCTTAAGACGGACCTCTCTCTTCTTTATTTCCCACCATAGCCCTGGGGTTGGCTGTGTCTCCTGCCTTCCACTGTGTGGACACCCAGGAGGCAGCCCTGCTGTCGGGCTTACCGGGATGCGCTTTGTCTCCCTCAGGCTCTGTCCCTCTAGGAGGACGTGAACAACGCGGCTGTCTTCCACCTGCTCGCTGGAGTGAAGCAGTGAGGAGCTGCTACTCACAGCTGCTGGGGTCCTGGATGCCACTGCCACAGAAGGTTCCAAGAACTGTGGGGGATGACAACATCAGCAAAGCCCAGCAACTGCACCCCACCCAGCCTGGCAGTTGGCTCTGTGGGCATTCTACAACATCCATCCAGAACCTGGGGTTCTTGTCCCCTTGGAGGATGTGGAGTGGCACCAGAGTAAAGACTGAAGAAGGTGGCTGTTTTGGGAACAAGAGATCCAGCACCTGCTGGGTGGGGATGAAATCCCAGGAGATTAACCCCATGTTGCTGCTGAAATGTAGGTTCCTCCCACAAATGACAGGCAGGAGCTCATTCCTAAGCTGGTCCTGCCTGTAAGGTTCAAGGCTCTGAACCCTGAAGGGCTCCTCCGTGTTCTGATCATTTTCACCCTGGGTTGGGACCAAGAATGGTGGGTTCAAAATGGAAATGGTGACAAACAGAAAAATGACTTGTGCCAATACACTAGAGTCAAAGCACAATGGGACAGTTCCCATCAGTACAAACACACACACACACACACACACACACACACACACACACACACAGAGTCAGAATAGGAGTCCTGGGCCATTCATCAGGGATCAGACTAGAGGGCCTGCTGGGCTCACCTGCCCTGTGCTACTCACTGTTACTCTTGAGCTCCTCTGCGACAATCGCCAGAGGCTCTGGCGTCTAAGATGAAGCCTCACCCAGTGTATCCACAAAAGGGCTAGTTGGCCCCCCTGAGATTCCTGGGAGCCTGAGGCTCGGCATTGTCTGCAACCACAGGAGAACATCCTTCTCCCTCCAGTGGCTCCAACCAAGTGAGCTCGGATGGCTTGGTCAGTGAAGTGGGTGCCTGGATACCAGGGTTCCATGTTCTGTTTGATCCATTGTCAAGGCAATGATGTCATTTCCTGTGCCCATACCTGAGCCTCTTTTCACATAAGACCACTTTCAACAGCCCTATGGGCTGCCGATTTCTCCTCCATGCCTACCCATCTCAGGTGCGCAGGTGTTCACCAACAACTCCCCAAACATCCCCACCAGCATCTGCCCTGCTTGGTGCCACTAGAGTTCCAGCTTGGAGCCTTCAAAAATGCA
The DNA here is from genome assembly GCF_045843805.1 of Urocitellus parryii. Classification (NCBI taxonomy): domain Eukaryota; kingdom Metazoa; phylum Chordata; class Mammalia; order Rodentia; family Sciuridae; genus Urocitellus; species Urocitellus parryii. The sequence continues at coordinate 52,825,968 of NC_135548.1, read as the reverse complement.
TTCACAACCAGTCCTTCCCTCTCAGAAGCTTTTGGACCCTGGTCCCATCATTGTGCAACTCATGGTGTGCCCAGTCTTTTCTGGAAAGTAGGGTAGCATCTAATCTCTAGGGTTTATTGTGTCTATTGGCCCATAACACCCTCTGTTCTCTCTGAAACCAGAGATGGGACTCACAGGTGGCTAAAGCACAAATGTAGAGATGGGATAATCACAAGAAAGGGAGAGACAAAGAATGCACCCTAACTCAATCAGGCCTGTGTCCCACACAGGGACATGGCCAATGTCCGTCCCATCGTGGCTGCAGTTCCCTCTCTACACCATGGCAAGTTGGAGGGGACTGAGATGCAGAGGCTGCTCCCCTCTGCCATACAACTTCCCAAGGCTTCTCCTAAGATTTCAAAAGGGCCAAGTGTGTCTAGTGTTGGGGTCTCAGAGAGACTCCGAGGTACCACAGCATCCTGCTGCCCAGAACCGGTTCACCCCTCACCTCAAGGGGGCTCAGCCTCTGGATTCATGGGAATTGAAGTGGGTACAGGTGATGGGATATCACCTCCAAGACTGAGTTATGCCAAGTCCATGACCCCTGTCTGCATCCCTGTCTCCAGCACCACTCCCCCCTCTCTCTTTCCTCCTCAGAGCAAACAAATCCATTTAGCAAGTGTGTCCTGTGATAAAGACATGACGGTCACCCATCCTCTCATTACAAAAACACTGAGGCTCAGCCAACATGGATCCTACAGGGAACACAGGCATAAACTCAGACTCCGATCCTCCCAGCTGAGCCTCAGTGGAGCCTGGACTCCCAGCCTCCTGAGTCAAGGAAACAGAGGTTCCTAGCCGAGCCACCTTGGATGCAGCCGCACACAAACTGAACTCATCAATGCCCCTTGCTCTCAGTTGTGAGTAAGAGGGGAAGTGGTGTTTCACAACCCTGGACATCAAGTGCAGTCTCCAGGCTTTGGGGTGTGCCCTGGCCTCTGTCTATCTGCCCAGGCTCTCCAACCCACACTGGCCTCTTACCCAACCTCCTCCTAGGGCCAAACTCAATCCTGCCTCTCAATTTCTGCTGCCTTCCCCAACACACTGCTCCCCAAAATGAGCAGGGCTGGCTCTCGGTTATCATGCTGGTGCCAGCAGCAATGCCACCCCACTGACATAATTCTGAGTCCCAACCTAGGAACTCCAGCTGTCTTTGCCACACCTGGCCTGTTTGGGCTCTGGCTCTTGCTCTTTTCTTTCATGTGCATGTGTTTTGAGGTTTTGAGTTTCTCCCACTGCAGAACTGCAGCTGTGGCAGGGTAGAGCTCATGAGGGTGACATTCTGAGCCACATCCAATCCCATCAGGACTGTTCACTGGGGTGACTGCTGGAACACAGTGATGAGTGAACACATGGGAGGTGGTTGGACCCACCTTGCCTCTGAGTGGCTTCCTTTCAGGACAGGAATGTAGGCATGGGAGCCCCTGGCGTGGGATGCTTTGCACAAGGCGTGACCATGGGCTCTCTTTCCTGGCAAAAATGGCTCCACTCAGCATGGAGAGCACTGTCATTCCTGGTGGCTAACAACAGCCCTGGACCCCAGAATGGAACCCACACTCAAGATTAACGTCTGAGTGTGCATGTCCTCGAGGAAATGAGGTCTCCTGATCCCAGGTGCAAAGGGGTAAGTCCTCTAACTCCAGGGGCCATGAAGGGACATCTGAGTTTCCCTTGTCCTTCTTTCCCTCTCTAACTAACCACAGTTAGGACCCTGGCCTCATTCCCCAGTGAGGATCATTAGGCTCCATAAAGGACAGTCTCTAAGATGCTCAGTGGACCAACACCCTCTGCACAACCCATAACCCTATTCACCCAAGAGGCAAGAGGATTTCTATTCAGGAAAACCAGGAAAGGGAGAGCCTTTCTCAAGGACACAAGGACATTAGTGAGTGAGGGAGTGATTAATGGATGGAGAACTATTTCCAACACCAACTTCCAGGAGCATATATGGCCCCCTGGAGAATTCTGCAGTGTGTTGGTGATTAAGGAGAACGTGTGAATTCAGGGGTCACTAGGTCCTCTCAGCCATAAGGAGGGAAACTGCCATAAAGGAACTAGGACAAGGGTGCGAGGAATGCTCACTGGTGGGAGATCGGAAGGAAGGAAAGTGTACTCATTAGAAAAGTGTCGCCTGAAAATTCTTAGCCAGCCAAAAGTCGTGCGAACTTGTGTGGGAAAAGAGTCTTTGCACAGTGATGAAGCTAAGAGCTCACATGATGGAACACAGCATCAACTGGGACCAAATCCAATATCTGATATTCTTGTAGGAAGAGGAGAGTCTGGACCCAGATACCAGGGAGACTGGGGGATACCGGATATGTGAGGTTGGAGCCAGGGCGGGATGCCCATATGGGAACCACAGATCGTGGGCAGCAATAGGAGAGTGGGCAAGGGCTGGGAGAGTTGGGGAGACAGTCCCCTTGAAACCTGGGAGGGGTTATGGCACTGGGACAGCCCAACACCTACTGTGTTGAGCCTCTGGAGCTCAACGGAAGACATTTCCTCTGTTGTCGGCCACCCAGTTAACAGAGTTTGGTTGCAGCAGCCTAGGACCCAGCTGAAGGTCTGAGCATGTTGGCCATGCAGGTTGGATCTGGACCACAGACACCCTCATCAGAGATTGTAGGGTCTCAGCCCTGAGGCAAGACAGGCACTAAGTCAGGCCAGGTGGGGAAACGGATAGGCACACACTCTGGGGGCTGGTGCCTGTGTTACTGGGAGCACTTCTGATCGCAATTCCCTGATCTGCTGCCAACACAGGCTACAGAGGAGGGTACAGAAACACAGACCACGGATCTGCCCCACTCAGTGGGCCCAGGCCAACACCACACCCAGCAGCCTCGTGCCATACCCAATGAGTCTCGAAGCGGCCCCCTCTTCCCATCCTGAGAGCTCTTCCCTTCCTCATGTGCCAATAGCTCCCTACTGTCACTGGCAATATCTACTCTGTGAGATGTCAACATCCGTGGGTACTGTTCTCTCATCCCAGGACAGTGTGGTCCCACACACCCTGGTGAAATGGGCCACCTGGAGGCTGGACCTGGAGGTTGTTGAGGCTGAATGGCAGCGGTGGTCCTCTGGCACTTAATATTATTTAAGTTAAAAAAAAAAAACAAAAACTAAAACAAAAAACGGGTCTTGGTGCTCAAAAATGTTTGATTTGCATATTCTCATTCCCTAACCCCAATATTTTCATTATTTCCTCACATATGAAATCTTACTAGCATAAAGGTAATTTCGTATTAAACAAAGTGGATTGAAATAACATTGGTAAAAATAATCAATCACCATACTTTCAATTTTTGTTCTGCTTTCCTATTAGAAACCACTTGGATACAAGAGAACAGAGGACAGACTCATGGAAATGCTTGAAATGACAAGAAGCTCCCACTCAAGCTCAGCATTCAGTCCTGGACAGGGTAAGACCAGGCCACTTTGACATCTGTGCCAAAGAGTCTACCAGACAGAATCCTCTGACTGATCCCTGACTGAGCCATAGGAACTGGCTAGAAAAGCCTTCACATCCTCAATACATTCTTCACGTCAGAATACTTGACAACCATTGATATCCATCTCTCGTTAACTTGCTCCCCAGCCAACCATTCTTCAACAAATTCAAAGGAGTAACTCATGCAAGCACACAGAAAGGGGTGTTCACTACACACATCCATGTGCGAAAAAGACAACTGGTATTTCTTGTTTGGGCTATTTCAAATGAAATCCCTTCTGCATGACCTCCACAAACCAAAGGAAAATATTTGTGAAATTCCCACGTAGAAGACAAGATACACTTGCCAAGGAGGCAGTGGCAAGAATTTTGACACTCCAAATGTAGAGTGTGTGTTTAGGAAGCAGTCACAGTTTCCATGAGAGAGTCCCATGAAATCAATTAGGAAGATCCATGCTCTAGCCCTACCATGCAAGTGATGTGACTTGAAAGAGTCACTTAGTCTTAGTAACCATCATCACTAACAACTAAGTCAATGAATAAAGGTCCTCAGGTGCCAAGCTACAAAATGTGGGATGAGCATGGATGAGGATGGGTGGGAGAAGTCTCCAACTCTAACACAATTAGGGAAGGATGTGCTGACCTCAAGTGGCTGGGGGGCTGGGATCCTGCCACAGAGGGGGATTCCAAACCTCACATCCCCTGACCCAGGCCAGAAGACCAGGTAGAGTCCAAGGACCCTGGGGTGGCCCAATGGCAATAAAGGTCAAAAGGAACTAGGGATCTGCCTGGTCCCTCAATCCCCTACTCTGAGCAGGGCTGCATGACGAGGCCAGAGGCCATCCACAGCAATCTGCCTTTACAGGAAAACAGGGACTGCAGGCTGCCTCTGGCTCACTGAATCAGGGTGGTGTTTTCATAAAGCAAGACCACTTCCTCACATTTGACCAGCAGCTCATGTGTTGACAGCACAATGACTGACTTGACTCAGGCCCTGATGAATGAAATAGAAAATTCATAGCAAACCCATCTTTAGCTCTTCCACATCATCAGGGGCTCTGATTCAATTCCGTCCAGAAAGGTGTCTGAAATGATTTCTAAACATGCTGGGGACTCACCTCTGTGTGGAACTTTTCAGGAAAAAGGGGATCAAATCTCATGAAGCAACTCTTCTCTCTTCTAGCCCATGGGCAATGCAAGGAACCTGCATGATACCAGAGGCTCACTTCTCTCTTCTCATGTCTTCTGGAAAGGATTCGTTAATGCTTCCTGCAAGGTGAAGCAGAAGCCTGCATCCCCAGCTGCACAGAAGTGTTTTAGGGCAGTGTCTCCCTTAAAACCCAAAAATAAAAAAACAGGTAATTCAACAGGCACATGGATTCGAGTACATGTTCAATGATCCCTCCTCCCTGGAGCCTTCCACATGCCCATCTTCCACATTCACAGAGCAATGCTTGGCCATTCTCAAGACCAGGAGACCATGATGCTCCTCACCAGGAAGTCAATAAGGAACATGAAGAGAGCAGCATGGATTGCAGAAGGTGGCACATCAAGGATCTTCAGCTCTGCTGCTAGAACACAAGAGCTTAACTTCAGTATTGACTTTTTGCCAACTACCAAGTACGATAGCAGTGTCAAGCCCAATATGCAGATATGCAAGTAGTAGGTGACACCCCGCATCCATTCACAAAAGTGGGCAACATCTGCATCAGAACAAGGAAGTATCTTACCCTTACTCATAAAAATCATCAGAAACAAAATAAAATGGATGCAAGACTTCTCATTTCACTATTAGGTAGCTGTTGGAATTCCCTATTAAATAATACCTCCTCCAAAATAAAAAGTATCTCAGACATGTGTCAACTATTCAATGGATGACATTTTAAAAACTATGGACTTTACTTAATATTTATGTATGCTATATCCCTGCCTAAGGCCCTATGAGAAAGGAGCACATAGAATTGGATCTTTGAAAATCTCACATTTGCTGATAAATATTACTGCTGATCTCAGGCATGGCGAAGTGAAAAGTGGGACTTTAGATATTCCAAGAATGCTATGTTGTGGGATTGGTGTCCCTGATTCATACATAGCATATGGTTTCTATGAAATCCAGTGAGGGAGCAGGAGTAACGAAGCTGATTGCACAGATGACCTCAGGGAATACTGACAGATAGGCCAAATGAAAAATATGCTCCAGCTAACCATTGGTATTTGGGCTTCTGATCCCAGTCCTGTTTTTAAAAAAGGTGCAGACAGGCAGTGTTCATTAAAAACTGTCTACCATGTAAAAGTGGGTAATTTAAATGGCATCTAGTTACACATCTGATAGAATGGTCTGGCAACATATGAATTTCATTCTAACAACAACAACAACAACAAAACATAGAAAATGAGACATAAAGATAAAACCTTGTCTTCACCAGGATGCCTAAAAATAGGTTTTATTTGGCTCATGCCAATAAATATCTTTCAATAGAATTTCTGATTTCTGAATGAATCCATTCAACTTCATACTGCACAGATCACAAGGTTTTCTTTACAGAATATTCTCTTCTTCTTCTTAAAGCCTCACATAGAAAATGTCTCACAGGACATAGGAGGGGAATGACCCAAAGGATGAGAGAATGGCTGGAACCGTTCTCAAATGTGCCCATGTAGCCTAAAGTTTGAAGGCATCTAATTGTACTCTAAAACAATTATGAACCTATTCGATCCATTATTAATAAATATCACCACTTTACCACTTGAACCAAATCACAGAAAATTGGAAACAGATGATCATTGGCTTTGATACCTTTACTTCTGTTTCATTACTCAGAGTCGATCAACTCTATACTTCAAGTGACACAGATTTATTACAGAATGCCTAAGATCCTAAGGATCTATTTTAGCTCAGCCCATGGTATTGCTTCATTATTTTATTATTTTGTAAGTAATAAAAAATAACTTCATGTTGGATGATATATTCAAGCCATGAATATATCATCCAACATTGTTCTTCCCAAAATATTAGCCCAATTTCTGCGCGCGCTCACTTACTGTTCAGGAATTTTACTAATTGTTTGAAGGTTCTAGAGGACCTGTTAGACTCCTAATGGACAAACCATACAACATACTCCAGAGAACGGACGAGTGCCATAAGAAGAAAATAAGGTCAGCCTACAGCAATGGGCAGCTGCCTGCCCTCGGCTGGGAGGAGCCCTGGCCATGGCACCAGGGCTGCTGGGCAGCAGAAGCCTCCACAGCCCTGCAGGGAGCCTGGAGCACAGCTCTGCCTAACCATGCTCAGCCCTGGACAGATGCACATGAGTTCCCATCACAGGCTGGAGTGTGACAGTCCCAGGTGCATGCCTGTCATGCCAGCCACCAGGGAGGCTGAGGCAAGAGGAACGTTTGAGGTCAGCCTTGGCAACTTAGACCCCGAGGCAAAGGGGAAATACTTTTACAGGGGTCTCTGAGGGTGTAGCTCAGGTAGGTCACTTGCCTCACAGGCTCAAGGCCCTGGGTTCAATCCCCAGAACCCACGTACACACAAAAAGTGAACTTGGAATATTGTTTAAAATGATGGGTCAGGTACACACAAGGACTTCAATATGACCTCTCAGAGGAGCTCAATTTGAGATCAGACTGAACAAAAGACCACCTGGACCATTGACTCAGTGTCTGAAACCCTCTGTGAGCATGGGAAGCACTGCTGGCAAGACACCAGAGGGCCAAAGCACTTGTGCCCCCTGCAGGGGCGTCTCTTGTCTACCGCCAAAGACTGTTCCCCTCCTGGGGCAGCTGAGAGCAAGCTGGGCCTTGGAGCAAGGACTAGTGCTTTAGATATAGACTATGCAAGCAAGGGGCAATGTCTTTAATAAAACTAAAATTAAAAAAGTCACATTGAAAAAATTTTAAAAAGAAGAAAATAAGGTCAAGTAGAGGAAGCCCATTTTCACAGGAAAAAATCCCCCAGTGAAAAGCATCAGAATAGATACCAAGAAAAATACCAACAAAAACAGTGTGCTCCCACTATGTATCTACTCAACATGCAAAAGTTAGAAAGCTAGATAATACAATCCTGGCCACAGGTAGAGCTATGCAGAAGAGCCACCTGGCAGTGCTTAGTCAAAGAAGTAAACATGCACACTTTGACCTAGAAATTCCACCTGTGTGTAAACCAGGCGGTGCTTAAGCAGTTTCACAAGGGGACATGCACAGGGAAATTTATCCTCAGGTTCTTATAGAGTTGTCTGTGCTTACAGGGAGTTGATGGTTGTCAAGATGCCCACAGCTGCGAAAGTCAAAAGCTAAAAAAATAATAGATGCCAACCTGGATATATTAATAATCCCGTATCTATGATCACCTTCATAAGGTAGCTTCCCAACTTCTGTGTGGAAGTGTGTTTCTCCTTGGCCCTTACACTGTTGTGGAGACCACTAGGAGTTCAGCTTTGTGCAGGATCATCTGACCTGGGCTTTTGGCAAGTCCTGTACAGCCCTCACACATGCTCAGATGCTACAGGACTTTTCAGACCAGTCCAGACAACAGTAGGCATCCATTCATTGTCTGCACTCTACAGATTCCTAGATGCACGACATTCATTACCATCAAATGCAGAATTTTCATCAAAAACTAATATATATATCATTCCAATCTGAATCAAGAAAATCGGAAATATCCCCAAATCCAAAGAGTGGATCCCCATTGTGATGCTACAAGTTGAAAATTCCACAGCTGACCTCATGGGATGGTTCACAGTCAAAAGACAGCTGCATGAAAAATATTACATGACCTTCCTGCTATGTGAAAAGTGGCATGTGAAGTACACATGCATGTCTTCCTCAGACATGGGTTCATTTGCAAGACACCTTGTGCAATTGAAAATACTCCAAAAGGGGAGAAATCAGAACCATGTCTCCAAAGTATTTCAGCAGAGACCAACTCCATCTGTCTATCTATCTCTCAGTGAGTGTGTGTGCTCTTGTGTGTGTTTGTGTGTCTTTGTTTGTGTTTGTACCATCATAGCTGATACTTCATTGCCCCCATTGGAAAACTGACTCAGATAATGCCATCTGCCAAACTCCTAAAAACCAAAGTTCTTGCTGATAGAATGAAGCATTCCTTCCTGTTGGTTTGGATGTGTCCTTTAGGAATCACTGCTACATTTAGTATACTCAAATCATCACAGTAGATCAGGTAACAAAAACATATATATTTTAAAATAATAATAATATATTAATGGAAACAACAAATACAGGATAGAGTAACATCTGTGTTACTAAACAAGGTCAAGGACAATGGCAAACTATAGATTCAAACTTTGAAGAAAATAGTAATCAATGTAAATATTCCTGGGCTGCCTCAGCCCCGCCCAGGCACACAGCAACAGAATGGTTTTGCAAGCATCCTCAGGAGGGCAGGAGCCTTCTTTGCAGGACGAGAGGGAGGTTGAGGCTCGATCCACCCATCATTCTTTTGGGAGAGGCTCCTTTTCCTCAGCACAAAGTTGGATTTTTTGTGAGGATTCTTGGCATAAAATATGTTGGCCTCTGCTGGAATCCTCAGCTCTGGGGAGAGAGGGGTGTACAAAAAGAAGGTGGCACTCAGGAGGTGCTCCCTAGGACATGCCAACATCTGAGAGCCTGTGCCAGAAAAGGCCAGAGCCACACACCTGAGAGCTCTCCAATTCAGCACCAATACCAACAAAGACAGCCTCCACAGTCCTCCCTGAGGAAGAACTAGGCAGAGCACTTCAACAGACCTAATGTCTGTTCCTACCGAAGGCTTTGGACTCCAGAATATCTCAGGTCCTCTTGCATCTGCCAAAGCACACCACTAGGGTTTGCATCTGAAATCTCCCACAAAAGGCTCCTGTGCCGAAGATTCAGTCCCCACATGAGCCATCTTCATAGGTGGGTTTGGAGGGAAGCATTGGATGGTGAGTGCTCTGATGTCAACATGAAATTCTCATTCAAGATGAATACACTACTGGGGGGTGGGAGGGACTGGAAGAAAGGTTGAGAATGGTTGGAGTAAGACCTAAACAGGGTTGTGCCCTGGGCAACAGTACCTTGTTCCTGTTGGCTCCACTGAATCCTCATTCTCCAAGGAGAGGTCCTCCCTCTCCATCTTTCTCTCTCTCCCTCTCTGCCAGCCTCGTTCTCTCTCTCCCAGTCTATGCCTTTGTGGCAAGGGCTGAGGAGCTCTCCACTGCCACACACTAGAGCGTTATGGACAGCCTCAGTGCACAACCAAAGAGAAAGCTATGAAACCCAGAGAAAAAAGGCCTAGGATTCCTCCTCTGAGTTATTTTCCTCAAGTATGGCCACAGTGAGGACAGGCTGACCAGCACGGATACCACGTTAGAGCCATGCTTCTGCATTGGTGGAGCCCGCCTCCATGTGAGCCAGGCTTCTGAGAATGGAGGCCACATTCCAAATACTGCCCTACTGAGAACAATGGTTCCAAAGACCAGCAAAGGGACTGCTTCCCTCCAACATGGTGTATGGCCCAGTGGTGCCATGACCCCGAGTGGGGGAATACAACAGCCGCTTCTCCTTCCTCTGAACATGTGTTTCCTGTCGCCCTCCTCTAACCTAGAGCCTGTTCTCCATCCCTTCTGGGTTGGATGTGGAGATCTCTGCTATGAATTTCTTAGGCTACCAAGGCCCCAGACAGACTTCCTCTTCCATAGACTCTACTAACCTAACAGTAGGTTAAGATAGGAGACAAGTGATCCTAGAACTCATAGGGATGGTGGTCTTCAGGGTACATAGGCTGGGATAATGGCTGCTGTGGTGTTTGGCTCACAAAAACCAACCAACCAACCAACGAAAAAGCGCTGGCATTATTATCAGATGAGCTCTGTGGCTACGTGCTCAGGAAGCCCTCATCTGACTTTAGTTAGGGATCACAACCTGGCTATTGTGATCACTCCTTGCCTAGTGGACTCAGGTGCGTAAGACCATGGAATTTATGCAAAAACAGATGTTTCAGGCTGTCTCCCAGGCTGTGTTTTCTTCCCAATTTCATCCTGTTACTGCTTGCTAGAATCCTGGCAATGCTCTGCCCAGGCAGTGGTTTTTTGGTCACACAGAAGGCTTTCAATAGTACTGCTTCAGTCCACAAAATGCCAGTTCCCTCTTTAGCCCATGCATTCCCATGTTCCTTTGAAACCACTCCTATCCCAGACCATGAAAACACACTGCTCCTGGAGAGAGGCTTTCCTCCTCACTCCTCAAAGATGTCAGCTTTGGATGCCTGTTCATGTCCAGGGGAGGGCACCTGGTGGGGAGCTGCAATATCCACCGGGGTATACCATTGGACCTCAAGACCTTCCACCAGCAGAAGTGCAGTTGGCTTTGTGCACGAACCCAACACACCTGTTGGAGTGTTCTTGGGGGTCAGAGACTACTCTTTGTTGCTAAGAGTTGACCTGAGTCCACATCCTGACCCTTGCTCTCTGCTATCTGATTGTCTCACTTACTCTGACGGCGAGAGATGATTTGGCCCAGCTCATAATCCTCTGGATTCTCCTCAGTAAGGAAGTGTAGGTCGAGGGCGCTGCGGATGACGACAGGAGCCCTATCGTGGCAGGTCACCTGGAGCAGCATGGGAGACAGGCCTTCAGGAAATGGGCCTTGAAGTGACTACTCAAGGACAGTGGGCAGGGGCATTCTGGAGGCACCTCCACTCTAAATACAAGGGCAACATCCATGACCCTACTACCCGAGGCTGACCTCCTGCTCATCGTGTGGGCTCTTCCCACAGGCTACTAGCCCAATCCTTGTACATAGGACTTCCTGGGCCTGCCATTGCTCTTTGTGGAGCTGCACTCCTCTCGGAGTGAAAGGACCCCACTACCTGCATACAGATGCAATCTCATCCCACAAGTTGGGAGGAATGGGACAATAGCCTCCAAGATCCCAGGTCTGCCCGAGGATGCAGGCGGCATTGGGAATGGCCTAGGCACAAAACCTAGAGGCTTTGGTCTGGATTGCCAGGGCCAAAAACAGACCCAGGAACATGACCACACACAGGAGAGCTGAAAGATAGCCACGAGAGCTCCTGGCCTCCAGAGGCTCAGTGCTGGCTGGGATGTAGGAGGGCACCTCATCCGGCAAGGGTGGTCATTGGGTTACCTGGACATTTAGTGTGCTTGCTCCACATCCATATCGACTCTGCAGAGAGACTCTCTCAGCTCCTTATTCAAGGAACATGGAGAACCTCACACTGCTGTCCTCCTCCATAGACGTCAGCATCCCATACAAGGGAACCTGCAACCTAGTTCCTGTCCTATTCTCATCTGTCACCCATACCTGTCCCTGCCCTTCTGGACTGCATGCTGCCACCTGACACACAGACTCCCTCAGACATGGCAGTGGACAAGCTGCTGCACTCGCTCATCTCAGCTCCAGCCCTTCACACTCACCTCTCCCTTCTTGATTCCCATCTATCCTCCTGATCATCCAGAAGCTCCAAATTCAAGAGGGCATGAGTAGTCCATGGTATTGTACCAGTGTCTGCTCCCCACCCAGGTGTAAGCACCACGGGACACCCCTGCTCCCAGGCTTACCAGAACACTCTTGGCCATCTCTGGACTTTGTGTTTCTAAGTGGACACGAATTAAGCAGGTGTCTCCCACCTGCTTGTGGGAAAGCGGCCTGGAGGACTTGCAGGTTGATTCTGAGAACTGTGGGGGATGGAACATCAGCAAACCCAGAAACAGAAAGCCACCCCAGACTGTCAGTTGGCTCTATGGGCTTCCAGCAAATATGTCCAGGTGCTGAGGCTTCTTATTTCCTCAGGTCGGAGTGGAATGGCAGCACATGCACAGCTTGAATAAGGTAGGTGTTTACCTCCTTTCCCTTGACCTGGGGGCGTTTCCTCACCATGAAATATTGTATTCCCAGATTCATGGACAGACACACGAGTGAGTGGTCAGAGACCTTGATTTCTGCAGAGCGAAGTGGAGAGAATTGTTAGGTGGCACTCAAGGATTATACCACAAAACACCCACAACCCCTGAGAGTCTCCGCCAGGCCCATCACACTTTGGTATTTTGGGGCCAAGGCCCACTTTCTCTTGGCTGTCAGTTATCCTGAGCCCACTGTGGATCATGTCTCCCCACTGTCTGATTGTCCTACTTACTCTCATCCTCAGACATCATATACAGCAGCTCAAAGTTGTCCACATCCTCATGCTGCAACAAATTTTGGTCCAAGGCCCTGCAGATGAGGCTTGTCACCGTCTCCTGAAAGGTCACCTGGATCAGGGTGGGACAAATGTCATCAGAGAATGGCTTTTAGAAGAGCTACCCAGAAGACTGTGGTCAAACATTCAGGAGAAATCTCAGCTACATATACAAGGGCACAATCTTGTTATCCTGCTACCTGAGTGTGTCCTCCATATACCACCTGGGTTCTTGCAATGTGCTACTAGAACAATCCTGGTACAAATATCTGCCTGTACCTGCCATCTCCCCTCCCCCTGGGGAGCCACATTCCACTCATGTCAAAGGACCAAACTGCCTATGCACAGACACACTCTCATCTCACTGAGATGAGAGCAATGGGCCAGGGATCTGCGCACCAAGTGTGATCTGGGATGCAGGCTGCCTTTGTGGGTGCAAGAGGCAGATGCACTGAAAATTTGGGTCCTGACTGCCACGACACAAAACAGACTCAGATACAAGAGTGTGCACTTGAGTGCTTCATGATAGCTTTGAGAGGCCCTGGCCTCTGGAAGCTCGGTGCGGGTCTGGTTGTAATGATGTACTTGACTCAGCACTGGCAGTCACTGAACATGTCTCCTCTGCAGCTGGACACCTGCAGCATTAGCGTGTCTACTGCACATCCATAGAAATTCTGCCAAGAACCCCTTTAGCTCCGTATTTACATACATGCAAAGCCTAACATTCCGAAGCTTTGGCATGACCCCCCAGGTGATCCCGACCCCAAATTCCTACACCTAGTCATGCTAAGGAGGTTCTCTTCCCTGCCACCAGGAACACATCCCCTCCTACACATGTGACAAGTCACTGCCACCTCCTCTGCTCCAACTTCACTCATTGAGAATACCAAGTTCTAGGCACTGCAGCCTGCACCCTGGACATATCTCTGCCTTCATCTGTCCACAGCACTTCCGTCTGCACTTCTGGCCTGCAAAACCCACAATACACAGGCCCACTCACCACTGAAGCTGGGCATGCTGATGCTCTCCCTCCTCAGGTCAAGCCCTTAAGACGGACCTCTCTCTTCTTTATTTCCCACCATAGCCCTGGGGTTGGCTGTGTCTCCTGCCTTCCACTGTGTGGACACCCAGGAGGCAGCCCTGCTGTCGGGCTTACCGGGATGCGCTTTGTCTCCCTCAGGCTCTGTCCCTCTAGGAGGACGTGAACAACGCGGCTGTCTTCCACCTGCTCGCTGGAGTGAAGCCGTGAGGAGCTGCTACTCACAGCTGCTGGGGTCCTGGATGCCACTGCCACAGAAGGTTCCAAGAACTGTGGGGGATGACAACATCAGCAAAGCCCAGCAACTGCACCCCACCCAGCCTGGCAGTTGGCTCTGTGGGCATTCTACAACATCCATCCAGAACCTGAGGTTCTTGTCCCCTTGGAGGATGTGGAGTGGCACCAGGAGTAAAGACTGAAGAAGGTGGCTGTTTTGGGAACAAGAGATCCAGCACCTGCTGGGTGGGGATGAAATCCCAGGAGATTAACCCCATGTTGCTGCTGAAATGTAGGTTCCTCCCACAAATGACAGGCAGGAGCTCATTCCTAAGCTGGTCCTGCCTGTAAGGTTCAAGGCTCTGAACCCTGAAGGGCTCCTCCGTGTTCTGATCATTTTCACCCTGGGTTGGGACCAAGAATGGTGGGTTCAAAATGGAATTGGTGACAAACAGAAAAATGACTTGTGCCAATACACTAGAGTCAAAGCACAATGGGACAGTTCCCATCAGTACAAACACACACACACACACACACACACACACACACACACACACACAGAGTCAGAATAGGAGTCCTGGGCCATTCATCAGGGATCAGACTAGAGGGCCTGCTGGGCTCACCTGCCCTGTGCTACTCACTGTTACTCTTGAGCTCCTCTGCAACAATCGCCAGAGGCTCTGGCGTCTAAGATGAAGCCTCACCCAGTGTATCCACAAAAGGGCTAGTTGGCCCCCCTGAGATTCCTGGGAGCCTGAGGCTCGGCATTGTCTGCAACCACAGGAGAACATCCTTCTCCCTCCAGTGGCTCCAACCAAGTGAGCTCGGATGGCTTGGTCAGTGAAGTGGGTGCCTGGATACCAGGGTTCCATGTTCTGTTTGATCCATTGTCAAGGCAATGATGTCATTTCCTGTGCCCATACCTGAGCCTCTTTTCACATAAGACCACTTTCAACAGCCCTATGGGCTGCCGATTTCTCCTCCATGCCTACCCATCTCAGGTGCGCAGGTGTTCACCAACAACTCCCCAAACATCCCCACCAGCATCTGCCCTGCTTGGTGCCACTAGAGTTCCAGCTTGGAGCCTTCAAAAATGCATTCACAACCAGTCCTTCCCTCTCAGCAGCTTTTGGACCCTGGTCCCATCATTGTGCAACTCATGGTGTGCCCAGTCTTTTCTGGAAAGTAGGGTAGCATCTAATCTCTAGGGTTTATTGTGTCTATTGGCCCATAACACCCTCTGTTCTCTCTGAAACCAGAGATGGGACTCACAGGTGGCTAAAGCACAAATGTAGAGATGGGATAATCACAAGAAAGGGAGAGACAAAGAATGCACCCTAACTCAATCAGGCCTGTGTCCCACACAGGGACATGGCCAATGTCCGTCCCATCGTGGCTGCAGTTCCCTCTCTACACCATGGCAAGTTGGAGGGGACTGAGATGCAGAGGCTGCTCCCCTCTGCCATACAACTTCCCAAGGCTTCTCCTAAGATTTCAAAAGGGCCAAGTGTGTCTAGTGTTGGGGTCTCACAGAGACTCCGAGGTACCACAGCATCCTGCTGCCCAGAACCGGTTCACCCCTCACCTCAAGGGGGCTCAGCCTCTGGATTCATGGGAATTGAAGTGGGTACAGGTGATGGGATATCACCTCCAAGACTGAGTTATGCCAAGTCCATGACCCCTGTCTGCATCCCTGTCTCCAGCACCACTCCCCCCTCTCTCTTTCCTCCTCAGAGCAAACAAATCCATTTAGCAAGTGTGTCCTGTGATAAAGACATGACGGTCACCCATCCTCTCATTACAAAAACACTGAGGCTCAGCCAACATGGATCCTACAGGGAACACAGGCATAAACTCAGACTCCGATCCTCCCAGCCGAGCCTCAGTGGAGCCTGGACTCCCAGCCTCCTGAGTCAAGGAAACAGAGGTTCCTAGCCGAGCCACCTTGGATGCAGCCGCACACAAACTGAACTCATCAATGCCCCTTGCTCTCAGTTGTGAGTAAGAGGGGAAGTGGTGTTTCACAACCCTGGACATCAAGTGCAGTCTCCAGGCTTTGGGGTGTGCCCTGGCCTCTGTCTATCTGCCCAGGCTCTCCAACCCACACTGGCCTCTTACCCAACCTCCTCCTAGGGCCAAACTCAATCCTGCCTCTCAATTTCTGCTGCCTTCCCCAACACACTGCTCCCCAAAATGAGCAGGGCTGGCTCTCGGTTATCATGCTGGTGCCAGCAGCAATGCCACCCCACTGACATAATTCTGAGTCCCAACCTAGGCACTCCAGCTGTCTTTGCCACACCTGGCCTGTTTGGGCTCTGGCTCTTGCTCTTTTCTTTCATGTGCATGTGTTTTGAGGTTTTGAGTTTCTCCCACTGCAGAACTGCAGCTGTGGCAGGGTAGAGCTCATGAGGGTGACATTCTGAGCCACATCCAATCCCATCAGGACTGTTCACTGGGGTGACTGCTGGAACACAGTGATGAGTGAACACATGGGAGGTGGTTGGACCCACCTTGCCTCTGAGTGGCTTCCTTTCAGGACAGGAATGTAGGCATGGGAGCCCCTGGCGTGGGATGCTTTGCACAAGGCGTGACCATGGGCTCTCTTTCCTGGCAAAAATGGCTCCACTCAGCATGGAGAGCACTGTCATTCCTGGTGGCTAACAACAGCCCTGGACCCCAGAAAGGAACCCACACTCAAGATTAACGTCTGAGTGTGCGTGTCCTCGAGGAAATGAGGTCTCCTGATCCCAGGTGCAAAGGGGTAAGTCCTCTAACTCCAGGGGCCATGAAGGGACATCTGAGTTTCCCTTGTCCTTCTTTCCCTCTCTAACTAACCACAGTTAGGACCCTGGCCTCATTCCCCAGTGAGGATCATTAGGCTCCATAAAGGACAGTCTCTAAGATGCTCAGTGGACCAACACCCTCTGCACAACCCATAACCCTATTCACCCAAGAGGCAAGAGGATTTCTATTCAGGAAAACCAGGAAAGGGAGAGCCTTTCTCAAGGACACAAGGACATTAGTGAGTGAGGGAGTGATTAATGGATGGAGAACTATTTCCAACACCAACTTCCAGGAGCATATATGGCCCCCTGGAGAATTCTGCAGTGTGTTGGTGATTAAGGAGAACGTGTGAATTCAGGGGTCACTAGGTCCTCTCAGCCATAAGGAGGGAAACTGCCATAAAGGAACTAGGACAAGGGTGCGAGGAATGCTCACTGGTGGGAGATCGGAAGGAAGGAAAGTGTACTCATTAGAAAAGTGTCGCCTGAAAATTCTTAGCCAGCCAAAAGTCGTGCGAACTTGCGTGGGAAAAGAGTCTTTGCACAGTGATGAAGCTAAGAGCTCACATGATGGAACACAGCATCAACTGGGACCAAATCCAATATCTGATATTCTTGTAGGAAGAGGAGAGTCTGGACCCAGATACCAGGGAGACTGGGGGATACCGGATATGTGAGGTTGGAGCGAGGGCGGGATGCCCATATGGGAACCACAGATCGTGGGCAGCAATAGGAGAGTGGGCAAGGGCTGGGAGAGTTGGGGAGACAGTCCCCTTGAAACCTGGGAGGGGTTATGGCACTGGGACAGCCCAACACCTACTGTGTTGAGCCTCTGGAGCTCAACGGAAGACACTTCCTCTGTTGTCGGCCACCCAGTTAACAGAGTTTGGTTGCAGCAGCCTAGGACCCAGCTGAAGGTCTGAGCATGTTGGCCATGCAGGTTGGATCTGGACCACAGACACCCTCATCAGAGATTGTAGGGTCTCAGCCCTGAGGCAAGACAGGCACTAAGTCAGGCCAGGTGGGGAAACGGATAGGCACACACTCTGGGGGCTGGTGCCTGTGTTACTGGGAGCACTTCTGATCGCAATTCCCTGATCTGCTGCCAACACAGGCTACAGAGGAGCGTACAGAAACACAGACCACGGATCTGCCCCACTCAGTGGGCCCAGGCCAACACCACACCCAGCAGCCTCGTGCCATACCCAATGAGTCTCGAAGCGGCCCCCTCTTCCCATCCTGAGAGCTCTTCCCTTCCTCATGTGCCAATAGCTCCCTACTGTCACTGGCAATATCTACTCTGTGAGATGTCAACATCCGTGGGTACTGTTCTCTCATCCCAGGACAGTGTGGTCCCACACACCCTGGTGAAATGGGCCACCTGGAGGCTGGACCTGGAGGTTGTTGAGGCTGAATGGCAGCGGTGGTCCTCTGGCACTTAATATTATTTAAGTTAATAAAAAAAAAACAAAAACAAAAACAAAAAACGGGTCTTGGTGCTCAAAAATGTTTGATTTGCATATTCTCATCCCCTAACCCCAATATTTTCATTATTTCCTCACATATGAAATCTTACTAGCATAAAGGTAATTTCGTATTAAACAAAGTGGATTGAAATAACATTGGTAAAAATAATCAATCACCATACTTTCAATTTTTGTTCTGCTTTCCTATTAGAAACCACTTGGATACAAGAGAACAGAGGACAGACTCATGGAAATGCTTGAAATGACAAGAAGCTCCCACTCAAGCTCAGCATTCAGTCCTGGACAGGGTAAGACCAGGCCACTTTGACATCTGTGCCAAAGAGTCTACCAGACAGAATCCTCTGACTGATCCCTGACTGAGCCATAGGAACTGGCTAGAAAAGCCTTCACATCCTCAATACATTCTTCACGTCAGAATACTTGACAACCATTGATATCCATCTCTCGTTAACTTGCTCCCCAGCCAACCATTCTTCAACAAATTCAAAGGAGTAACTCATGCAAGCACACAGAAAGGGGTGTTCACTACACACATCCATGTGCGAAAAAGACAACTGGTATTTCTTGTTTGGGCTATTTCAAATGAAATCCCTTCTGCATGACCTCCACAAACCAAAGGAAAATATTTGTGAAATTCCCACGTAGAAGACAAGATACACTTGCCAAGGAGGCAGTGGCAAGAATTTTGACACTCCAAATGTAGAGTGTGTGTTTAGGAAGCAGTCACAGTTTCCATGAGAGAGTCCCATGAAATCAATTAGGAAGATCCATGCTCTAGCCCTACCATGCAAGTGATGTGACTTGAAAGAGTCACTTAGTCTTAGTAACCATCATCACTAACAACTAAGTCAATGAATAAAGGTCCTCAGGTGCCAAGCTACAAAATGTGGGATGAGCATGGATGAGGATGGGTGGGAGAAGTCTCCAACTCTAACACAATTAGGGAAGGATGTGCTGACCTCAAGTGGCTGGGGGGCTGGGATCCTGCCACAGAGGGGGATTCCAAACCTCACATCCCCTGACCCAGGCCAGAAGACCAGGTAGAGTCCAAGGACCCTGGGGTGGCCCAGTGGCAATAAAGGTCAAAAGGAACTAGGGATCTGCCTGGTCCCTCAATCCCCTACTCTGAGCAGGGCTGCATGACGAGGCCAGAGGCCATCCACAGCAATCTGCCTTTACAGGAAAACAGGGACTGCAGGCTGCCTCTGGCTCACTGAATCAGGGTGGTGTTTTCATATAGCAAGACCACTTCCTCACATTTGACCAGCAGCTCATGTGTTGACAGCACAATGACTGACTTGACTCAGGCCCTGATGAATGAAATAGAAAATTCATAGCAAACCCATCTTTAGCTCTTCCACATCATCAGGGGCTCTGATTCAATTCCGTCCAGAAAGGTGTCTGAAATGATTTCTAAACATGCTGGGGACTCACCTCTGTGTGGAACTTTTCAGGAAAAAGGGGATCAAATCTCATGAAGCAACTCTTCTCTCTTCTAGCCCATGGGCAATGCAAGGAACCTGCATGATACCAGAGGCTCACTTCTCTCTTCTCATGTCTTCTGGAAAGGATTCGTTAATGCTTCCTGCAAGGTGAAGCAGAAGCCTGCATCCCCAGCTGCACAGAAGTGTTTTAGGGCAGTGTCTCCCTTAAAACCCAAAAATAAAAAAACAGGTAATTCAACAGGCACATGGATTCGAGTACATGTTCAATGATCCCTCCTCCCTGGAGCCTTCCACATGCCCATCTTCCACATTCACAGAGCAATGCTTGGCCATTCTCAAGACCAGGAGACCATGATGCTCCTCACCAGGAAGTCAATAAGGAACATGAAGAGAGCAGCATGGATTGCAGAAGGTGGCACATCAAGGATCTTCAGCTCTGCTGCTAGAACACAAGAGCTTAACTTCAGTATTGACTTTTTGCCAACTACCAAGTACGATAGCAGTGTCAAGCCCAATATGCAGATATGCAAGTAGTAGGTGACACCCCGCATCCATTCACAAAAGTGGGCAACATCTGCATCAGAACAAGGAAGTATCTTACCCTTACTCATAAAAATCATCAGAAACAAAATAAAATGGATGCAAGACTTCTCATTTCACTATTAGGTAGCAGTTGGAATTCCCTATTAAATAATACCTCCTCCAAAATAAAAAGTATCTCAGACATGTGTCAACTATTCAATGGATGACATTTTAAAAACTATGGACTTTACTTAATATTTATGTTTGCTATATCCCTGCCTAAGGTTCTATGAGAAAGGAGCACATAGAATTGGATCTTTGAAAATCTCACATTTGCTGATAAATATTACTGCTGATCTCAGGCATGGCGAAGTGAAAAGTGGGACTTTGGATATTCCAAGAATGCTATGTTGTGGGATTGGTGTCCCTGATTCATACATAGCATATGGTTTCTATGAAATCCAGTGAGGGAGCAGGAGTAACGAAGCTGATTGCACAGATGACCTCAGGGAATACTGACAGATAGGCCAAATGAAAAATATGTTCCAGCTAACCATTGGTATTTGGGCTTCTGATCCCAGTCCTGTTTTTAAAAAAGGTGCAGACAGGCAGTGTTCATTAAAAACTGTCTACCATGTAAAAGTGGGTAATTTAAATGGCATCTAGTTACACATCTGATAGAATGGTCTGGCAACATATGAATTTCATTCTAACAACAACAACAACAACAAAACATAGAAAATGAGACATAAAGATAAAACCTTGTCTTCACCAGGATGCCTAAAAATAGGTTTTATTTGGCTCATGCCAATAAATATCTTTCAATAGAATTTCTGATTTCTGAATGAATCCATTCAACTTCATACTGCACAGATCACAAGGTTTTCTTTACAGAATATTCTCTTCTTCTTCTTAAAGCCTCACATAGAAAATGTCTCACAGGACATAGGAGGGGAATGACCCAAAGGATGAGAGAATGGCTGGAACCGTTCTCAAATGTGCCCATGTAGCCTAAAGTTTGAAGGCATCTAATTGTACTCTAAAACAATTATGAACCTATTCGATCCATTATTAATAAATATCACCACTTTACCACTTGAACCAAATCACAGAAAATTGGAAACAGATGATCATTGGCTTTGATACCTTTACTTCTGTTTCATTACTCAGAGTCGATCAACTCTATACTTCAAGTGACACAGATTTATTACAGAATGCCTAAGATCCTAAGGATCTATTTTAGCTCAGCCCATGGTATTGCTTCATTATTTTATTATTTTGTAAGTAATAAAATATAACTTCATGTTGGATGATATATTCAAGCCATGAATATATCATCCAACATTGTTCTTCCCAAAATATTAGCCCAATTTCTGCACGCGCTCACTTACTGTTCAGGAATTTTACTAATTGTTTGAAGGTTCTAGAGGACCTGTTAGACTCCTAATGGACAAACCATACAACATACTCCAGAGAATGGAGGAGTGCCATAAGAAGAAAATAAGGTCAGCCTACAGCAATGGGCAGCTGCCTGCCCTCGGCTGGGAGGAGCCCTGGCCATGGCACCAGGGCTGCTGGGCAGCAGAAGCCTCCACAGCCCTGCAGGGAGCCTGGAGCACAGCTCTGCCTAACCATGCTCAGCCCTGGACAGATGCACATGAGTTCCCATCACAGGCTCGAGTGTGACAGTCCCAGGTGCATGCCTGTCATGCCAGCCACCAGGGAGGCTGAGGCAAGAGGAACGTTTGAGGTCAGCCTTGGCAACTTAGACCCCGAGGCAAAGGGGAAATACTTTTACAGGGGTCTCTGAGGGTGTAGCTCAGGTAGGTCACTTGCCTCACAGGCTCAAGGCCCTGGGTTCAATCCCCAGAACCCACGTACACACAAAAAGTGAACTTGGAATATTGTTTAAAATGATGGGTCAGGTACACACAAGGACTTCAATATGACCTCTCAGAGGAGCTCAATTTGAGATCAGACTGAACAAAAGACCACCTGGACCATTGACTCAGTGTCTGAAACCCTCTGTGAGCATGGGAAGCACTGCTGGCAAGACACCAGAGGGCCAAAGCACTTGTGCCCCCTGCAGGGGCGTCTCTTGTCTACCGCCAAAGACTGTTCCCCTCCTGGGGCAGCTGAGAGCAAGCTGGGCCTTGGAGCAAGGACTAGTGCTTTAGATATAGACTATGCAAGCAAGGGGCAATGTCTTTAATAAAACTAAAATTAAAAAGTCACATTGAAAAAATTTTAAAAAGAAGAAAATAAGGTCAAGTAGAGGAAGCCCATTTTCACAGGAAAAAATCCCCCAGTGAAAAGCATCAGAATAGATACCAAGAAAAATACCAACAAAAACAGTGTGCTCCCACTATGTATCTACTCAACATGCAAAAGTTAGAAAGCTAGATAATACAATCCTGGCCACAGGTAGAGCTATGCAGAAGAGCCACCTGGCAGTGCTTAGTCAAAGAAGTAAACATGCACACTTTGACCTAGAAATTCCACCTGTGTGTAAACCAGGCGGTGCTTAAGCAGTTTCACAAGGGGACATGCACAGGGAAATTTATCCTCAGGTTCTTATAGAGTTGTCTGTGCTTACAGGGAGTTGATGGTTGTCAAGATGCCCACAGCTGCGAAAGTCAAAAGCTAAAAAAATAATAGATGCCAACCTGGATATATTAATAATCCTGTATCTATGATCACCTTCATAAGGTAGCTTCCCAACTTCTGTGTGGAAGTGTGTTTCTCCTTGGCCCTTACACTGTTGTGGAGACCACTAGGAGTTCAGCTTTGTGCAGGATCATCTGACCTGGACTTTTGGCAAGACCTGTACAGCCCTCACACATGCTCAGATGCTACAGGACTTTTCAGACCAGTCCAGACAACAGTAGGCATCCATTCATTGTCTGCACTCTACAGATTCCTAGATGCACGACATTCATTACCATCAAATGCAGAATTTTCATCAAAAACTAATATGTATATCATTCCAATCTGAATCAAGAAAATCGGAAATATCCCCAAATCCAAAGAGTGGATCCCCATTGTGATGCTACAAGTTGAAAATTCCACAGCTGACCTCATGGGATGGTTCACAGTCAAAAGACAGCTGCATGAAAAATATTACATGACCTTCCTGCTATGTGAAAAGTGGCATGTGAAGTACACATGCATGTCTTCCTCAGACATGGGTTCATTTGCAAGACACCTTGTGCAATTGAAAATACTCCAAAAGGGGAGAAATCAGAACCATGTCTCCAAAGTATTTCAGCACAGACCAACTCCATCTGTCTATCTATCTCTCAGTGAGTGTGTGTGCTCTTGTGTGTGTTTGTGTGTCTTTGTTTGTGTTTGTACCATCACAGCTGATACTTCATTGCCCCCATTGGAAAACTGACTCAGATAATGCCATCTGCCAAACTCCTAAAAACCAAAGTTCTTGCTGATAGAATGAAACATTCCTTCCTGTTGGTTTGGATGTGTCCTTTAGGAATCACTGCTACATTTAGTATACTCAAATCATCACAGTAGATCAGGTAACAAAAACATATATATTTTAAAATAATAATAATATATTAATGGAAACAACAAATACAGGATAGAGTAACAACTGTGTTACTAAACAAGGTCAAGGACAATGGCAAACTATAGATTCAAACTTTGAAGAAAATAGTAATCAATGTAAATATTCCTGGTCTGCCTCAGCCCCGCCCAGGCACACAGCAACAGAATGGTTTTGCAAGCATCCTCAGGAGGGCAGGAGCCTTCTTTGCAGGACGAGAGGGAGGTTGAGGCTCGATCCACCCATCATTCTTTTGGGAGAGGCTCCTTTTCCTCAGCACAAAGTTGGATTTTTTGTGAGGATTCTTGGCATAAAATACGTTGGCCTCTGCTGGAATCCTCAGCTCTGGGGAGAGAGGGGTGTACAAAAAGAAGGTGGCACTCAGGAGGTGCTCCCTAGGACACGCCAACATCTGAGAGCCTGTGCCAGAAAAGGCCAGAGCCACACACCTGAGAGCTCTCCAATTCAGCACCAATACCAACAAAGACAGCCTCCACAGTCCTCCCTGAGGAAGAACTAGGCAGAGCACTTCAACAGACCTAATGTCTGTTCCTACCGAAGGCTTTGGACTCCAGAATATCTCAGGTCCTCTTGCATCTGCCAAAGCACACCACTAGGGTTTGCATCTGAAATCTCCCACAAAAGGCTCCTGTGCCGAAGATTCAGTCCCCACATGAGCCATCTTCATAGGTGGGTTTGGAGGGAAGCATTGGATGGTGAGTGCTCTGATGTCAACATGAAATTCTCATTCAAGATGAATACACTACTGGGGGGTGGGAGGGACTGGAAGAAAGGTTGAGCATGGTTGGAGTAAGACCTAAACAGGGTTGTGCCCTGGGCAACAGTACCTTGTTCCTGTTGGCTCCACTGAATCCTCATTCTCCAAGGAGAGGTCCTCCCTCTCCATCTTTCTCTGTCTCCCTCTCTGCCAGCCTCGTTCTCTCTCTCCCAGTCTAAGCCTTTGTGGCAAGGGCTGAGGAGCTCTCCACTAGAGCTTTATGGACAGCCTCAGTGCACAACCAAAGAGAAAGCTATGAAACCCAGAGAAAAAAGGCCTAGGATTCCTCCTCTGAGTTATTTTCCTCAAGTATGGCCACAGTGAGGACAGGCTGACCAGCGCGGATACCACGTTAGAGCCATGCTTCTGCGTTGGTGGAGCCCGCCTCCATGTGAACCAGGCTTCTGAGAATGGAGGCCACATTCCAAATACTGCCCTACTGAGAACAATGGTTCCAAAGACCAGCAAAGGGACTGCTTCCCTCCAACATGGTGTATGGCCCAGTGGTGCCATGACCCCGAGTGGGGGAATACAACAGCCGCTTCTCCTTCCTCTGAACATGTGTTTCCTGTCGCCCTCCTCTAACCTAGAGCCTGTTCTCCATCCCTTCTGGGTTGGATGTGGAGATCTCTGCTATGAATTTCTTAGGCTACCAAGGCCCCAGACAGACTTCCTCTTCCATAGACTCTACTAACCTAACAGTAGGTTAAGATAGGAGACAAGTGATCCTAGAACTCATAGGGATGGTGGTCTTCAGGGTACATAGGCTGGGATAATGGCTGCTGTGGTGTTTGGCTCACAAAAACCAACCAACCAACCAACGAAAAAGCGCTGGCATTATTATCAGATGAGCTCTGTGGCTACGTGCTCAGGAAGCCCTCATCTGACTTTAGTTAGGGATCACAACCTGGCTATTGTGATCACTCCTTGCCTAGTGGACTCAGGTGCGTAAGACCATGGAATTTATGCAAAAACAGATGATTCAGGCTGTCTCCCAGGCTGTGTTTTCTTCCCAATTTCATCCTGTTACTGCTTGCTAGAATCCTGGCAATGCTCTGCCCAGGCAGTGGTTTTTTGGTCACACAGAAGGCTTTCAATAGTACTGCTTCAGTCCACAAAATGCCAGTTCCCTCTTTAGCCCATGCATTCCCATGTTCCTTTGAAACCACTCCTATCCCAGACCATGAAAACATACTGCTCCTGGAGAGAGGCTTTCCTCCTCACTCCTCAAAGATGTCAGCTTTGGATGCCTGTTCATGTCCAGGGGAGGGCACCTGGTGGGGAGCCGCAATATCCACCGGGGTATACCATTGGACCTCAAGACCTTCCACCAGCAGAAGTGCAGTTGGCTTTGTGCACGAACCCAACACACCTGTTGGAGTGTTCTTGGGGGTCAGAGACTACTCTTTGTTGCTAAGAGTTGACCTGAGTCCACATCCTGACCCTTGCTCTCTGCTATCTGATTGTCTCACTTACTCTGACGGCGAGAGATGATTTGGCCCAGCTCATAATCCTCTGGATTCTCCTCAGTAAGGAAGTGTAGGTCGAGGGCGCTGCGGATGACGACAGGAGCCCTATCGTGGCAGGTCACCTGGAGCAGCATGGGAGACAGGCCTTCAGGAAATGGGCCTTGAAGTGACTACTCAAGGACAGTGGGCAGGGGCATTCTGGAGGCACCTCCACTCTAAATACAAGGGCAACATCCATGACCCTACTACCCGAGGCTGACCTCCTGCTCATCGTGTGGGCTCTTCCCACAGGCTACTAGCCCAATCCTTGTACATAGGACTTCCTGGGCCTGCCATTGCTCTTTGTGGAGCTGCACTCCTCTCGGAGTGAAAGGACCCCACTACCTGCATACAGATGCAATCTCATCCCACAAGTTGGGAGGAATGGGACAATAGCCTCCAAGATCCCAGGTCTGCCCGAGGATGCAGGCGGCATTGGGAATGGCCTAGGCACAAAACCTAGAGGCTTTGGTCTGGATTGCCAGGGCCAAAAACAGACCCAGGAACATGACCACACACAGGAGAGCTGAAAGATAGCCACGAGAGCTCCTGGCCTCCAGAGGCTCAGTGCTGGCTGGGAAGTAGGAGGGCACCTCATCCGGCAAGGGTGGTCATTGGGTTACCTGGACATTTAGTGTGCTTGCTCCACATCCATATCGACTCTGCAGAGAGACTCTCTCAGCTCCTTGTTCAAGGAACATGGAGAACCTCACACTGCTGTCCTCCTCCATAGACGTCAGCATCCCATACAAGGGAACCTGCAACCTAGTTCCTGTCCTATTCTCATCTGTCACCCATACCTGTCCCTGCCCTTCTGGACTGCATGCTGCCACCTGACACACAGACTCCCTCAGACATGGCAGTGGACAAGCTGCTGCACTCGCTCATCTCAGCTCCAGCCCTTCACACTGACCTCTCCCTTCTTGATTCCCATCTATCCTCCTGATCATCCAGAAGCTCCAAATTCAAGAGGGCATGAGTAGTCCATGGTATTGGACCAGTGTCTGCTCCCCACCCAGGTGTAAGCACCACGGGACACCCCTGCTCCCAGGCTTACCAGAACACTCTTGGCCATCTCTGGACTTTGTGTTTCTAAGTGGACACGAATTAAGCAGGTGTCTCCCACCTGCTTGTGGGAAAGCGGCCTGGAGGACTTGCAGGTTGATTCTGAGAACTGTGGGGGATGGAACATCAGCAAACCCAGAAACAGAAAGCCACCCCAGACTGTCAGTTGGCTCTATGGGCTTCCAGCAAATATGTCCAGGTGCTGAGGCTTCTTATTTCCTCAGGTCGGAGTGGAATGGCAGCACATGCACAGCTTGAATAAGGTAGGTGTTTACCTCCTTTCCCTTGACCTGGGGGCGTTTCCTCACCATGAAATATTGTACTCCCAGATTCATGGACAGACACACGAGTGAGTGGTCAGAGACCTTGATTTCTGCAGAGCGAAGTGGAGAGAATTGTTAGGTGGCACTCAAGGATTATACCACAAAACACCCACAACCCCTGAGAGTCTCCGCCAGGCCCATCACACTTTGGTATTTTGGGGCCAAGGCCCACTTTCTCTTGGCTGTCAGTTATCCTGAGCCCACTGTGGATCATGTCTCCCCACTGTCTGATTGTCCTACTTACTCTCATCCTCAGACATCATATACAGCAGCTCAAAGTTGTCCACATCCTCATGCTGCAACGAATTTTGGTCCAAGGCCCTGCGGATGAGGCTTGTCACCGTCTCCTGAAAGGTCACCTGGATCAGGGTGGGACAAATGTCATCAGAGAATGGCTTTTAGAAGAGCTACCCAGAAGACTGTGGTCAAACATTCAGGAGAAATCTCAGCTACATATACAAGGGCACAATCTTGTTATCCTGCTACCTGAGTGTGTCCTCCATATACCACCTGGGTTCTTGCAATGTGCTACTAGAACAATCCTGGTACAAATATCTGCCTGTACCTGCCATCTCCCCTCCCCCTGGGGAGCCACATTCCACTCATGTCAAAGGACCAAACTGCCTATGCACAGACACACTCTCATCTCACTGAGATGAGAGCAATGGGCCAGGGATCTGCGCACCAAGTGTGATCTGGGATGCAGGCTGCCTTTGTGGGTGCAAGAGGCAGATGCACTGAAAATTTGGGTCCTGACTGCCACGACACAAAACAGACTCAGATACAAGAGTGTGCACTTGAGTGCTTCATGATAGCTTTGAGAGGCCCTGGCCTCTGGAAGCTCGGTGCGGGTCTGGTTGTAATGATGTACTTGACTCAGCACTGGCAGTCACTGAACATGTCTCCTCTGCAGCTGGACACCTGCAGCATTAGCGTGTCTACTGCACATCCATAGAAATTCTGCCAAGAACCCCTTTAGCTCCGTATTTACATACATGCAAAGCCTAACATTCCGAAGCTTTGGCATGACCCCCCAGGTGATCCCGACCCCAAATTCCTACACCTAGTCATGCTAAGGAGGTTCTCTTCCCTGCCACCAGGAACACATCCCCTCCTACACATGTGACAAGTCACTGCCACCTCCTCTGCTCCAACTTCACTCATTGAGAATACCAAGTTCTAGGCACTGCAGCCTGCACCCTGGACATATCTCTGCCTTCATCTGTCCACAGCACTTCCGTCTGCACTTCTGGCCTGCAAAACCCACAATACACAGGCCCACTCACCACTGAAGCTGGGCATGCTGATGCTCTCCCTCCTCAGGTCAAGCCCTTAAGACGGACCTCTCTCTTCTTTATTTCCCACCATAGCCCTGGGGTTGGCTGTGTCTCCTGCCTTCCACTGTGTGGACACCCAGGAGGCAGCCCTGCTGTCGGGCTTACCGGGATGCGCTTTGTCTCCCTCAGGCTCTGTCCCTCTAGGAGGACGTGAACAACGCGGCTGTCTTCCACCTGCTCGCTGGAGTGAAGCAGTGAGGAGCTGCTACTCACAGCTGCTGGGGTCCTGGATGCCACTGCCACAGAAGGTTCCAAGAACTGTGGGGGATGACAACATCAGCAAAGCCCAGCAACTGCACCCCACCCAGCCTGGCAGTTGGCTCTGTGGGCATTCTACAACATCCATCCAGAACCTGAGGTTCTTGTCCCCTTGGAGGATGTGGAGTGGCACCAGGAGTAAAGACTGAAGAAGGTGGCTGTTTTGGGAACAAGAGATCCAGCACCTGCTGGGTGGGGATGAAATCCCAGGAGATTAACCCCATGTTGCTGCTGAAATGTAGGTTCCTCCCACAAATGACAGGCAGGAGCTCATTCCTAAGCTGGTCCTGCCTGTAAGGTTCAAGGCTCTGAACCCTGAAGGGCTCCTCCGTGTTCTGATCATTTTCACCCTGGGTTGGGACCAAGAATGGTGGGTTCAAAATGGAATTGGTGACAAACAGAAAAATGACTTGTGCCAATACACTAGAGTCAAAGCACAATGGGACAGTTCCCATCAGTACAAACACACACACACACACACACACACACACACACACACACAGAGTCAGAATAGGAGTCCTGGGCCATTCATCAGGGATCAGACTAGAGGGCCTGCTGGGCTCACCTGCCCTGTGCTACTCACTGTTACTCTTGAGCTCCTCTGCGACAATCGCCAGAGGCTCTGGCGTCTAAGATGAAGCCTCACCCAGTGTATCCACAAAAGGGCTAGTTGCCCCCCCTGAGATTCCTGGGAGCCTGAGGCTCGGCATTGTCTGCAACCACAGGAGAACATCCTTCTCCCTCCAGTGGCTCCAACCAAGTGAGCTCGGATGGCTTGGTCAGTGAAGTGGGTGCCTGGATACCAGGGTTCCATGTTCTGTTTGATCCATTGTCAAGGCAATGATGTCATTTCCTGTGCCCATACCTGAGCCTCTTTTCACATAAGACCACTTTCAACAGCCCTATGGGCTGCCGATTTCTCCTCCATGCCTACCCATCTCAGGTGCGCAGGTGTTCACCAACAACTCCCCAAACATCCCCACCAGCATCTGCCCTGCTTGGTGCCACTAGAGTTCCAGCTTGGAGCCTTCAAAAATGCATTCACAACCAGTCCTTCCCTCTCAGCAGCTTTTGGACCCTGGTCCCATCATTGTGCAACTCATGGTGTGCCCAGTCTTTTCTGGAAAGTAGGGTAGCATCTAATCTCTAGGGTTTATTGTGTCTATTGGCCCATAACACCCTCTGTTCTCTCTGAAACCAGAGATGGGACTCACAGGTGGCTAAAGCACAAATGTAGAGATGGGATAATCACAAGAAAGGGAGAGACAAAGAATGCACCCTAACTCAATCAGGCCTGTGTCCCACACAGGGACATGGCCAATGTCCGTCCCATCGTGGCTGCAGTTCCCTCTCTACACCATGGCAAGTTGGAGGGGACTGAGATGCAGAGGCTGCTCCCCTCTGCCATACAACTTCCCAAGGCTTCTCCTAAGATTTCAAAAGGGCCAAGTGTGTCTAGTGTTGGGGTCTCACAGAGACTCCGAGGTACCACAGCATCCTGCTGCCCAGAACCGGTTCACCCCTCACCTCAAGGGGGCTCAGCCTCTGGATTCATGGGAATTGAAGTGGGTACAGGTGATGGGATATCACCTCCAAGACTGAGTTATGCCAAGTCCATGACCCCTGTCTGCATCCCTGTCTCCAGCACCACTCCCCCCTCTCTCTTTCCTCCTCAGAGCAAACAAATCCATTTAGCAAGTGTGTCCTGTGATAAAGACATGACGGTCACCCATCCTCTCATTACAAAAACACTGAGGCTCAGCCAACATGGATCCTACAGGGAACACAGGCATAAACTCAGACTCCGATCCTCCCAGCCGAGCCTCAGTGGAGCCTGGACTCCCAGCCTCCTGAGTCAAGGAAACAGAGGTTCCTAGCCGAGCCACCTTGGATGCAGCCGCACACAAACTGAACTCATCAATGCCCCTTGCTCTCAGTTGTGAGTAAGAGGGGAAGTGGTGTTTCACAACCCTGGACATCAAGTGCAGTCTCCAGGCTTTGGGGTGTGCCCTGGCCTCTGTCTATCTGCCCAGGCTCTCCAACCCACACTGGCCTCTTACCCAACCTCCTCCTAGGGCCAAACTCAATCCTGCCTCTCAATTTCTGCTGCCTTCCCCAACACACTGCTCCCCAAAATGAGCAGGGCTGGCTCTCGGTTATCATGCTGGTGCCAGCAGCAATGCCACCCCACTGACATAATTCTGAGTCCCAACCTAGGCACTCCAGCTGTCTTTGCCACACCTGGCCTGTTTGGGCTCTGGCTCTTGCTCTTTTCTTTCATGTGCATGTGTTTTGAGGTTTTGAGTTTCTCCCACTGCAGAACTGCAGCTGTGGCAGGGTAGAGCTCATGAGGGTGACATTCTGAGCCACATCCAATCCCATCAGGACTGTTCACTGGGGTGACTGCTGGAACACAGTGATGAGTGAACACATGGGAGGTGGTTGGACCCACCTTGCCTCTGAGTGGCTTCCTTTCAGGACAGGAATGTAGGCATGGGAGCCCCTGGCGTGGGATGCTTTGCACAAGGCGTGACCATGGGCTCTCTTTCCTGGCAAAAATGGCTCCACTCAGCATGGAGAGCACTGTCATTCCTGGTGGCTAACAACAGCCCTGGACCCCAGAAAGGAACCCACACTCAAGATTAACGTCTGAGTGTGCGTGTCCTCGAGGAAATGAGGTCTCCTGATCCCAGGTGCAAAGGGGTAAGTCCTCTAACTCCAGGGGCCATGAAGGGACATCTGAGTTTCCCTTGTCCTTCTTTCCCTCTCTAACTAACCACAGTTAGGACCCTGGCCTCATTCCCCAGTGAGGATCATTAGGCTCCATAAAGGACAGTCTCTAAGATGCTCAGTGGACCAACACCCTCTGCACAACCCATAACCCTATTCACCCAAGAGGCAAGAGGATTTCTATTCAGGAAAACCAGGAAAGGGAGAGCCTTTCTCAAGGACACAAGGACATTAGTGAGTGAGGGAGTGATTAATGGATGGAGAACTATTTCCAACACCAACTTCCAGGAGCATATATGGCCCCCTGGAGAATTCTGCAGTGTGTTGGTGATTAAGGAGAACGTGTGAATTCAGGGGTCACTAGGTCCTCTCAGCCATAAGGAGGGAAACTGCCATAAAGGAACTAGGACAAGGGTGCGAGGAATGCTCACTGGTGGGAGATCGGAAGGAAGGAAAGTGTACTCATTAGAAATGTGTCGCCTGAAAATTCTTAGCCAGCCAAAAGTCGTGCGAACTTGTGTGGGAAAAGAGTCTTTGCACAGTGATGAAGCTAAGAGCTCACATGATGGAACACAGCATCAACTGGGACCAAATCCAATATCTGATATTCTTGTAGGAAGAGGAGAGTCTGGACCCAGATACCAGGGAGACTGGGGGATACCGGATATGTGAGGTTGGAGCGAGGGCGGGATGCCCATATGGGAACCACAGATCGTGGGCAGCAATAGGAGAGTGGGCAAGGGCTGGGAGAGTTGGGGAGACAGTCCCCTTGAAACCTGGGAGGGGTTATGGCACTGGGACAGCCCAACACCTACTGTGTTGAGCCTCTGGAGCTCAACGGAAGACACTTCCTCTGTTGTCGGCCACCCAGTTAACAGAGTTTGGTTGCAGCAGCCTAGGACCCAGCTGAAGGTCTGAGCATGTTGGCCATGCAGGTTGGATCTGGACCACAGACACCCTCATCAGAGATTGTAGGGTCTCAGCCCTGAGGCAAGACAGGCACTAAGTCAGGCCAGGTGGGGAAACGGATAGGCACACACTCTGGGGGCTGGTGCCTGTGTTACTGGGAGCACTTCTGATCGCAATTCCCTGATCTGCTGCCAACACAGGCTACAGAGGAGGGTACAGAAACACAGACCACGGATCTGCCCCACTCAGTGGGCCCAGGCCAACACCACACCCAGCAGCCTCGTGCCATACCCAATGAGTCTCGAAGCGGCCCCCTCTTCCCATCCTGAGAGCTCTTCCCTTCCTCATGTGCCAATAGCTCCCTACTGTCACTGGCAATATCTACTCTGTGAGATGTCAACATCCGTGGGTACTGTTCTCTCATCCCAGGACAGTGTGGTCCCACACACCCTGGTGAAATGGGCCACCTGGAGGCTGGACCTGGAGGTTGTTGAGGCTGAATGGCAGCGGTGGTCCTCTGGCACTTAATATTATTTAAGTTAAAAAAAAAAAAAAACAAAAACTAAAACAAAAAACGGGTCTTGGTGCTCAAAAATGTTTGATTTGCATATTCTCATTCCCTAACCCCAATATTTTCATTATTTCCTCACATATGAAGTCTTACTAGCATAAAGGTAATTTCGTATTAAACAAAGTGGATTGAAATAACATTGGTAAAAATAATCAATCACCATACTTTCAATTTTTGTTCTGCTTTCCTATTAGAAACCACTTGGATACAAGAGAACAGAGGACAGACTCATGGAAATGCTTGAAATGACAAGAAGCTCCCACTCAAGCTCAGCATTCAGTCCTGGACAGGGTAAGACCAGGCCACTTTGACATCTGTGCCAAAGAGTCTACCAGACAGAATCCTCTGACTGATCCCTGACTGAGCCATAGGAACTGGCTAGAAAAGCCTTCACATCCTCAATACATTCTTCACGTCAGAATACTTGACAACCATTGATATCCATCTCTCGTTAACTTGCTCCCCAGCCAACCATTCTTCAACAAATTCAAAGGAGTAACTCATGCAAGCACACAGAAAGGGGTGTTCACTACACACATCCATGTGCGAAAAAGACAACTGGTATTTCTTGTTTGGGCTATTTCAAATGAAATCCCTTCTGCATGACCTCCACAAACCAAAGGAAAATATTTGTGAAATTCCCACGTAGAAGACAAGATACACTTGCCAAGGAGGCAGTGGCAAGAATTTTGACACTCCAAATGTAGAGTGTGTGTTTAGGAAGCAGTCACAGTTTCCATGAGAGAGTCCCATGAAATCAATTAGGAAGATCCATGCTCTAGCCCTACCATGCAAGTGATGTGACTTGAAAGAGTCACTTAGTCTTAGTAACCATCATCACTAACAACTAAGTCAATGAATAAAGGTCCTCAGGTGCCAAGCTACAAAATGTGGGATGAGCATGGATGAGGATGGGTGGGAGAAGTCTCCAACTCTAACACAATTAGGGAAGGATGTGCTGACCTCAAGTGGCTGGGGGGCTGGGATCCTGCCACAGAGGGGGATTCCAAACCTCACATCCCCTGACCCAGGCCAGAAGACCAGGTAGAGTCCAAGGACCCTGGGGTGGCCCAATGGCAATAAAGGTCAAAAGGAACTAGGGATCTGCCTGGTCCCTCAATCCCCTACTCTGAGCAGGGCTGCATGACGAGGCCAGAGGCCATCCACAGCAATCTGCCTTTACAGGAAAACAGGGACTGCAGGCTGCCTCTGGCTCACTGAATCAGGGTGGTGTTTTCATAAAGCAAGACCACTTCCTCACATTTGACCAGCAGCTCATGTGTTGACAGCACAATGACTGACTTGACTCAGGCCCTGATGAATGAAATAGAAAATTCATAGCAAACCCATCTTTAGCTCTTCCACATCATCAGGGGCTCTGATTCAATTCCGTCCAGAAAGGTGTCTGAAATGATTTCTAAACATGCTGGGGACTCACCTCTGTGTGGAACTTTTCAGGAAAAAGGGGATCAAATCTCATGAAGCAACTCTTCTCTCTTCTAGCCCATGGGCAATGCAAGGAACCTGCATGATACCAGAGGCTCACTTCTCTCTTCTCATGTCTTCTGGAAAGGATTCGTTAATGCTTCCTGCAAGGTGAAGCAGAAGCCTGCATCCCCAGCTGCACAGAAGTGTTTTAGGGCAGTGTCTCCCTTAAAACCCAAAAATAAAAAAACAGGTCATTCAACAGGCACATGGATTCGAGTACATGTTCAATGATCCCTCCTCCCTGGAGCCTTCCACATGCCCATCTTCCACATTCACAGAGCAATGCTTGGCCATTCTCAAGACCAGGAGACCATGATGCTCATCACCAGGAAGTCAATAAGGAACATGAAGAGAGCAGCATGGATTGCAGAAGGTGGCACATCAAGGATCTTCAGCTCTGCTGCTAGAACACAAGAGCTTAACTTCAGTATTGACTTTTTGCCAACTACCAAGTACGATAGCAGTGTCAAGCCCAATATGCAGATATGCAAGTAGTAGGTGACACCCCGCATCCATTCACAAAAGTGGGCAACATCTGCATCAGAACAAGGAAGTATCTTACCCTTACTCATAAAAATCATCAGAAACAAAATAAAATGGATGCAAGACTTCTCATTTCACTATTAGGTAGCTGTTGGAATTCCCTATTAAATAATACCTCCTCCAAAATAAAAAGTATCTCAGACATGTGTCAACTATTCAATGGATGACATTTTAAAAACTATGGACTTTACTTAATATTTATGTATGCTATATCCCTGCCTAAGGCTCTATGAGAAAGGAGCACATAGAATTGGATCTTTGAAAATCTCACATTTGCTGATAAATATTACTGCTGATCTCAGGCATGGCGAAGTGAAAAGTGGGACTTTAGATATTCCAAGAATGCTATGTTGTGGGATTGGTGTCCCTGATTCATACATAGCATATGGTTTCTATGAAATCCAGTGAGGGAGCAGGAGTAACGAAGCTGATTGCACAGATGACCTCAGGGAATACTGACAGATAGGCCAAATGAAAAATATGCTCCAGCTAACCATTGGTATTTGGGCTTCTGATCCCAGTCCTGTTTTTAAAAAAGGTGCAGACAGGCAGTGTTCATTAAAAA
This sequence comes from Urocitellus parryii, assembly GCF_045843805.1. NCBI lineage: Eukaryota > Metazoa > Chordata > Mammalia > Rodentia > Sciuridae > Urocitellus > Urocitellus parryii. Next base: position 52,790,174 of record NC_135548.1, on the reverse strand, counting down.
CTGTCTACCATGTAAAAGTGGGTAATTTAAATGGCATCTAGTTACACATCTGATAGAATGGTCTGGCAACATATGAATTTCATTCTAACAACAACAACAACAACAAAACATAGAAAATGAGACATAAAGATAAAACCTTGTCTTCACCAGGATGCCTAAAAATAGGTTTTATTTGGCTCATGCCAATAAATATCTTTCAATAGAATTTCTGATTTCTGAATGAATCCATTCAACTTCATACTGCACAGATCACAAGGTTTTCTTTACAGAATATTCTCTTCTTCTTCTTAAAGCCTCACATAGAAAATGTCTCACAGGACATAGGAGGGGAATGACCCAAAGGATGAGAGAATGGCTGGAACCGTTCTCAAATGTGCCCATGTAGCCTAAAGTTTGAAGGCATCTAATTGTACTCTAAAACAATTATGAACCTATTCGATCCATTATTAATAAATATCACCACTTTACCACTTGAACCAAATCACAGAAAATTGGAAACAGATGATCATTGGCTTTGATACCTTTACTTCTGTTTCATTACTCAGAGTCGATCAACTCTATACTTCAAGTGACACAGATTTATTACAGAATGCCTAAGATCCTAAGGATCTATTTTAGCTCAGCCCATGGTATTGCTTCATTATTTTATTATTTTGTAAGTAATAAAAAATAACTTCATGTTGGATGATATATTCAAGCCATGAATATATCATCCAACATTGTTCTTCCCAAAATATTAGCCCAATTTCTGCGCGCGCTCACTTACTGTTCAGGAATTTTACTAATTGTTTGAAGGTTCTAGAGGACCTGTTAGACTCCTAATGGACAAACCATACAACATACTCCAGAGAACGGACGAGTGCCATAAGAAGAAAATAAGGTCAGCCTACAGCAATGGGCAGCTGCCTGCCCTCGGCTGGGAGGAGCCCTGGCCATGGCACCAGGGCTGCTGGGCAGCAGAAGCCTCCACAGCCCTGCAGGGAGCCTGGAGCACAGCTCTGCCTAACCATGCTCAGCCCTGGACAGATGCACATGAGTTCCCATCACAGGCTCGAGTGTGACAGTCCCAGGTGCATGCCTGTCATGCCAGCCACCAGGGAGGCTGAGGCAAGAGGAACGTTTGAGGTCAGCCTTGGCAACTTAGACCCCGAGGCAAAGGGGAAATACTTTTACAGGGGTCTCTGAGGGTGTAGCTCAGGTAGGTCACTTGCCTCACAGGCTCAAGGCCCTGGGTTCAATCCCCAGAACCCACGTACACACAAAAAGTGAACTTGGAATATTGTTTAAAATGATGGATCAGGTACACACAAGGACTTCAATATGACCTCTCAGAGGAGCTCAATTTGAGATCAGACTGAACAAAAGACCACCTGGACCATTGACTCAGTGTCTGAAACCCTCTGTGAGCATGGGAAGCACTGCTGGCAAGACACCAGAGGGCCAAAGCACTTGTGCCCCCTGCAGGGGCGTCTCTTGTCTACCGCCAAAGACTGTTCCCCTCCTGGGGCAGCTGAGAGCAAGCTGGGCCTTGGAGCAAGGACTAGTGCTTTAGATATAGACTATGCAAGCAAGGGGCAATGTCTTTAATAAAACTAAAATTAAAAAGTCACATTGAAAAAATTTTAAAAAGAAGAAAATAAGGTCAAGTAGAGGAAGCCCATTTTCACAGGAAAAAATCCCCCAGTGAAAAGCATCAGAATAGATACCAAGAAAAATACCAACAAAAACAGTGTGCTCCCACTATGTATCTACTCAACATGCAAAAGTTAGAAAGCTAGATAATACAATCCTGGCCACAGGTAGAGCTATGCAGAAGAGCCACCTGGCAGTGCTTAGTCAAAGAAGTAAACATGCACACTTTGACCTAGAAATTCCACCTGTGTGTAAACCAGGCGGTGCTTAAGCAGTTTCACAAGGGGACATGCACAGGGAAATTTATCCTCAGGTTCTTATAGAGTTGTCTGTGCTTACAGGGAGTTGATGGTTGTCAAGATGCCCACAGCTGCGAAAGTCAAAAGCTAAAAAAATAATAGATGCCAACCTGGATATATTAATAATCCCGTATCTATGATCACCTTCATAAGGTAGCTTCCCAACTTCTGTGTGGAAGTGTGTTTCTCCTTGGCCCTTACACTGTTGTGGAGACCACTAGGAGTTCAGCTTTGTGCAGGATCATCTGACCTGGGCTTTTGGCAAGACCTGTACAGCCCTCACACATGCTCAGATGCTACAGGACTTTTCAGACCAGTCCAGACAACAGTAGGCATCCATTCATTGTCTGCACTCTACAGATTCCTAGATGCACAACATTCATTACCATCAAATGCAGAATTTTCATCAAAAACTAATATATATATCATTCCAATCTGAATCAAGAAAATCGGAAATATCCCCAAATCCAAAGAGTGGATCCCCATTGTGATGCTACAAGTTGAAAATTCCACAGCTGACCTCATGGGATGGTTCACAGTCAAAAGACAGCTGCATGAAAAATATTACATGACCTTCCTGCTATGTGAAAAGTGGCATGTGAAGTACACATGCATGTCTTCCTCAGACATGGGTTCATTTGCAAGACACCTTGTGCAATTGAAAATACTCCAAAAGGGGAGAAATCAGAACCATGTCTCCAAAGTATTTCAGCAGAGACCAACTCCATCTGTCTATCTATCTCTCAGTGAGTGTGTGTGCTCTTGTGTGTGTTTGTGTGTCTTTGTTTGTGTTTGTACCATCATAGCTGATACTTCATTGCCCCCATTGGAAAACTGACTCAGATAATGCCATCTGCCAAACTCCTAAAAACCAAAGTTCTTGCTGATAGAATGAAGCATTCCTTCCTGTTGGTTTGGATGTGTCCTTTAGGAATCACTGCTACATTTAGTATACTCAAATCATCACAGTAGATCAGGTAACAAAAACATATATATTTTAAAATAATAATAATATATTAATGGAAACAACAAATACAGGATAGAGTAACATCTGTGTTACAAAACAAGGTCAAGGACAATGGCAAACTATAGATTCAAACTTTGAAGAAAATAGTAATCAATGTAAATATTCCTGGGCTGCCTCAGCCCCGCCCAGGCACACAGCAACAGAATGGTTTTGCAAGCATCCTCAGGAGGGCAGGAGCCTTCTTTGCAGGACGAGAGGGAGGTTGAGGCTCGATCCACCCATCATTCTTTTGGGAGAGGCTCCTTTTCCTCAGCACAAAGTTGGATTTTTTGTGAGGATTCTTGGCATAAAATACGTTGGCCTCTGCTGGAATCCTCAGCTCTGGGGAGAGAGGGGTGTACAAAAAGAAGGTGGCACTCAGGAGGTGCTCCCTAGGACATGCCAACATCTGAGAGCCTGTGCCAGAAAAGGCCAGAGCCACACACCTGAGAGCTCTCCAATTCAGCACCAATACCAACAAAGACAGCCTCCACAGTCCTCCCTGAGGAAGAACTAGGCAGAGCACTTCAACAGACCTAATGTCTGTTCCTACCGAAGGCTTTGGACTCCAGAATATCTCAGGTCCTCTTGCATCTGCCAAAGCACACCACTAGGGTTTGCATCTGAAATCTCCCACAAAAGGCTCCTGTGCCGAAGATTCAGTCCCCACATGAGCCATCTTCATAGGTGGGTTTGGAGGGAAGCATTGGATGGTGAGTGCTCTGATGTCAACATGAAATTCTCATTCAAGATGAATACACTACTGGGGGGTGGGAGGGACTGGAAGAAAGGTTGAGCATGGTTGGAGTAAGACCTAAACAGGGTTGTGCCCTGGGCAACAGTACCTTGTTCCTGTTGGCTCCACTGAATCCTCATTCTCCAAGGAGAGGTCCTCCCTCTCCATCTTTCTCTCTCTCCCTCTCTGCCAGCCTCGTTCTCTCTCTCCCAGTCTATGCCTTTGTGGCAAGGGCTGAGGAGCTCTCCACTGCCACACACTAGAGCTTTATGGACAGCCTCAGTGCACAACCAAAGAGAAAGCTATGAAACCCAGAGAAAAAAGGCCTAGGATTCCTCCTCTGAGTTATTTTCCTCAAGTATGGCCACAGTGAGGACAGGCTGACCAGCACGGATACCACGTTAGAGCCATGCTTCTGCATTGGTGGAGCCCGCCTCCATGTGAACCAGGCTTCTGAGAATGGAGGCCACATTCCAAATACTGCCCTACTGAGAACAATGGTTCCAAAGACCAGCAAAGGGACTGCTTCCCTCCAACATGGTGTATGGCCCAGTGGTGCCATGACCCCGAGTGGGGGAATACAACAGCCGCTTCTCCTTCCTCTGAACATGTGTTTCCTGTCGCCCTCCTCTAACCTACAGCCTGTTCTCCATCCCTTCTGGGTTGGATGTGGAGATCTCTGCTATGAATTTCTTAGGCTACCAAGGCCCCAGACAGACTTCCTCTTCCATAGACTCTACTAACCTAACAGTAGGTTAAGATAGGAGACAAGTGATCCTAGAACTCATAGGGATGGTGGTCTTCAGGGTACATAGGCTGGGATAATGGCTGCTGTGGTGTTTGGCTCACAAAAACCAACCAACCAACCAACGAAAAAGCGCTGGCATTATTATCAGATGAGCTCTGTGGCTACGTGCTCAGGAAGCCCTCATCTGACTTTAGTTAGGGATCACAACCTGGCTATTGTGATCACTCCTTGCCTAGTGGACTCAGGTGCGTAAGACCATGGAATTTATGCAAAAACAGATGTTTCAGGCTGTCTCCCAGGCTGTGTTTTCTTCCCAATTTCATCCTGTTACTGCTTGCTAGAATCCTGGCAATGCTCTGCCCAGGCAGTGGTTTTTTGGTCACACAGAAGGCTTTCAATAGTACTGCTTCAGTCCACAAAATGCCAGTTCCCTCTTTAGCCCATGCATTCCCATGTTCCTTTGAAACCACTCCTATCCCAGACCATGAAAACACACTGCTCCTGGAGAGAGGCTTTCCTCCTCACTCCTCAAAGATGTCAGCTTTGGATGCCTGTTCATGTCCAGGGGAGGGCACCTGGTGGGGAGCCGCAATATCCACCGGGGTATACCATTGGACCTCAAGACCTTCCACCAGCAGAAGTGCAGTTGGCTTTGTGCACGAACCCAACACACCTGTTGGAGTGTTCTTGGGGGTCAGAGACTACTCTTTGTTGCTAAGAGTTGACCTGAGTCCACATCCTGACCCTTGCTCTCTGCTATATGATTGTCTCACTTACTCTGACGGCGAGAGATGATTTGGCCCAGCTCATAATCCTCTGGATTCTCCTCAGTAAGGAAGTGTAGGTCGAGGGCGCTGCGGATGACGACAGGAGCCCTATCGTGGCAGGTCACCTGGAGCAGCATGGGAGACAGGCCTTCAGGAAATGGGCCTTGAAGTGACTACTCAAGGACAGTGGGCAGGGGCATTCTGGAGGCACCTCCACTCTAAATACAAGGGCAACATCCATGACCCTACTACCCGAGGCTGACCTCCTGCTCATCGTGTGGGCTCTTCCCACAGGCTACTAGCCCAATCCTTGTACATAGGACTTCCTGGGCCTGCCATTGCTCTTTGTGGAGCTGCACTCCTCTCGGAGTGAAAGGACCCCACTACCTGCATACAGATGCAATCTCATCCCACAAGTTGGGAGGAATGGGACAATAGCCTCCAAGATCCCAGGTCTGCCCGAGGATGCAGGCGGCATTGGGAATGGCCTAGGCACAAAACCTAGAGGCTTTGGTCTGGATTGCCAGGGCCAAAAACAGACCCAGGAACATGACCACACACAGGAGAGCTGAAAGATAGCCACGAGAGCTCCTGGCCTCCAGAGGCTCAGTGCTGGCTGGGATGTAGGAGGGCACCTCATCCGGCAAGGGTGGTCATTGGGTTACCTGGACATTTAGTGTGCTTGCTCCACATCCATATCGACTCTGCAGAGAGACTCTCTCAGCTCCTTGTTCAAGGAACATGGAGAACCTCACACTGCTGTCCTCCTCCATAGACGTCAGCATCCCATACAAGGGAACCTGCAACCTAGTTCCTGTCCTATTCTCATCTGTCACCCATACCTGTCCCTGCCCTTCTGGACTGCATGCTGCCACCTGACACACAGACTCCCTCAGACATGGCAGTGGACAAGCTGCTGCACTCGCTCATCTCAGCTCCAGCCCTTCACACTGACCTCTCCCTTCTTGATTCCCATCTATCCTCCTGATCATCCAGAAGCTCCAAATTCAAGAGGGCATGAGTAGTCCATGGTATTGGACCAGTGTCTGCTCCCCACCCAGGTGTAAGCACCACGGGACACCCCTGCTCCCAGGCTTACCAGAACACTCTTGGCCATCTCTGGACTTTGTGTTTCTAAGTGGACACGAATTAAGCAGGTGTCTCCCACCTGCTTGTGGGAAAGCGGCCTGGAGGACTTGCAGGTTGATTCTGAGAACTGTGGGGGATGGAACATCAGCAAACCCAGAAACAGAAAGCCACCCCAGACTGTCAGTTGGCTCTATGGGCTTCCAGCAAATATGTCCAGGTGCTGAGGCTTCTTATTTCCTCAGGTCGGAGTGGAATGGCAGCACATGCACAGCTTGAATAAGGTAGGTGTTTACCTCCTTTCCCTTGACCTGGGGGCGTTTCCTCACCATGAAATATTGTATTCCCAGATTCATGGACAGACACACGAGTGAGTGGTCAGAGACCTTGATTTCTGCAGAGCGAAGTGGAGAGAATTGTTAGGTGGCACTCAAGGATTATACCACAAAACACCCACAACCCCTGAGAGTCTCCGCCAGGCCCATCACACTTTGGTATTTTGGGGCCAAGGCCCACTTTCTCTTGGCTGTCAGTTATCCTGAGCCCACTGTGGATCATGTCTCCCCACTGTCTGATTGTCCTACTTACTCTCATCCTCAGACATCATATACAGCAGCTCAAAGTTGTCCACATCCTCATGCTGCAACAAATTTTGGTCCAAGGCCCTGCGGATGAGGCTTGTCACCGTCTCCTGAAAGGTCACCTGGATCAGGGTGGGACAAATGTCATCAGAGAATGGCTTTTAGAAGAGCTACCCAGAAGACTGTGGTCAAACATTCAGGAGAAATCTCAGCTACATATACAAGGGCACAATCTTGTTATCCTGCTACCTGAGTGTGTCCTCCATATACCACCTGGGTTCTTGCAATGTGCTACTAGAACAATCCTGGTACAAATATCTGCCTGTACCTGCCATCTCCCCTCCCCCTGGGGAGCCACATTCCACTCATGTCAAAGGACCAAACTGCCTATGCACAGACACACTCTCATCTCACTGAGATGAGAGCAATGGGCCAGGGATCTGCGCACCAAGTGTGATCTGGGATGCAGGCTGCCTTTGTGGGTGGAAGAGGCAGATGCACTGAAAATTTGGGTCCTGACTGCCACGACACAAAACAGACTCAGATACAAGAGTGTGCACTTGAGTGCTTCATGATAGCTTTGAGAGGCCCTGGCCTCTGGAAGCTCGGTGCGGGTCTGGTTGTAATGATGTACTTGACTCAGCACTGGCAGTCACTGAACATGTCTCCTCTGCAGCTGGACACCTGCAGCATTAGCGTGTCTACTGCACATCCATAGAAATTCTGCCAAGAACCCCTTTAGCTCCGTATTTACATACATGCAAAGCCTAACATTCCGAAGCTTTGGCATGACCCCCCAGGTGATCCCGACCCCAAATTCCTACACATAGTCATGCTAAGGAGGTTCTCTTCCCTGCCACCAGGAACACATCCCCTCCTACACATGTGACAAGTCACTGCCACCTCCTCTGCTCCAACTTCACTCATTGAGAATACCAAGTTCTAGGCACTGCAGCCTGCACCCTGGACATATCTCTGCCTTCATCTGTCCACAGCACTTCCGTCTGCACTTCTGGCCTGCAAAACCCACAATACACAGGCCCACTCACCACTGAAGCTGGGCATGCTGATGCTCTCCCTCCTCAGGTCAAGCCCTTAAGACGGACCTCTCTCTTCTTTATTTCCCACCATAGCCCTGGGGTTGGCTGTGTCTCCTGCCTTCCACTGTGTGGACACCCAGGAGGCAGCCCTGCTGTCGGGCTTACCGGGATGCGCTTTGTCTCCCTCAGGCTCTGTCCCTCTAGGAGGACGTGAACAACGCGGCTGTCTTCCACCTGCTCGCTGGAGTGAAGCAGTGAGGAGCTGCTACTCACAGCTGCTGGGGTCCTGGATGCCACTGCCACAGAAGGTTCCAAGAACTGTGGGGGATGACAACATCAGCAAAGCCCAGCAACTGCACCCCACCCAGCCTGGCAGTTGGCTCTGTGGGCATTCTACAACATCCATCCAGAACCTGAGGTTCTTGTCCCCTTGGAGGATGTGGAGTGGCACCAGGAGTAAAGACTGAAGAAGGTGGCTGTTTTGGGAACAAGAGATCCAGCACCTGCTGGGTGGGGATGAAATCCCAGGAGATTAACCCCATGTTGCTGCTGAAATGTAGGTTCCTCCCACAAATGACAGGCAGGAGCTCATTCCTAAGCTGGTCCTGCCTGTAAGGTTCAAGGCTCTGAACCCTGAAGGGCTCCTCCGTGTTCTGATCATTTTCACCCTGGGTTGGGACCAAGAATGGTGGGTTCAAAATGGAATTGGTGACAAACAGAAAAATGACTTGTGCCAATACACTAGAGTCAAAGCACAATGGGACAGTTCCCATCAGTACAAACACACACACACACACACACACACACACACACACACACACAGAGTCAGAATAGGAGTCCTGGGCCATTCATCAGGGATCAGACTAGAGGGCCTGCTGGGCTCACCTGCCCTGTGCTACTCACTGTTACTCTTGAGCTCCTCTGCGACAATCACCAGAGGCTCTGGCGTCTAAGATGAAGCCTCACACAGTGTATCCACAAAAGGGCTAGTTGGCCCCCCTGAGATTCCTGGGAGCCTGAGGCTCGGCATTGTCTGCAACCACAGGAGAACATCCTTCTCCCTCCAGTGGCTCCAACCAAGTGAGCTCGGATGGCTTGGTCAGTGAAGTGGGTGCCTGGATACCAGGGTTCCATGTTCTGTTTGATCCATTGTCAAGGCAATGATGTCATTTCCTGTGCCCATACCTGAGCCTCTTTTCACATAAGACCACTTTCAACAGCCCTATGGGCTGCCGATTTCTCCTCCATGCCTACCCATCTCAGGTGCGCAGGTGTTCACCAACAACTACCCAAACATCCCCACCAGCATCTGCCCTGCTTGGTGCCACTAGAGTTCCAGCTTGGAGCCTTCAAAAATGCATTCACAACCAGTCCTTCCCTCTCAGCAGCTTTTGGACCCTGGTCCCATCATTGTGCAACTCATGGTGTGCCCAGTCTTTTCTGGAAAGTAGGGTAGCATCTAATCTCTAGGGTTTATTGTGTCTATTGGCCCATAACACCCTCTGTTCTCTCTGAAACCAGAGATGGGACTCACAGGTGGCTAAAGCACAAATGTAGAGATGGGATAATCACAAGAAAGGGAGAGACAAAGAATGCACCCTAACTCAATCAGGCCTGTGTCCCACACAGGGACATGGCCAATGTCCGTCCCATCGTGGCTGCAGTTCCCTCTCTACACCATGGCAAGTTGGAGGGGACTGAGATGCAGAGGCTGCTCCCCTCTGCCATACAACTTCCCAAGGCTTCTCCTAAGATTTCAAAAGGGCCAAGTATGTCTAGTGTTGGGGTCTCACAGAGACTCCGAGGTACCACAGCATCCTGCTGCCCAGAACCGGTTCACCCCTCACCTCAAGGGGGCTCAGCCTCTGGATTCATGGGAATTGAAGTGGGTACAGGTGATGGGATATCACCTCCAAGACTGAGTTATGCCAAGTCCATGACCCCTGTCTGCATCCCTGTCTCCAGCACCACTCCCCCCTCTCTCTTTCCTCCTCAGAGCAAACAAATCCATTTAGCAAGTGTGTCCTGTGATAAAGACATGACGGTCACCCATCCTCTCATTACAAAAACACTGAGGCTCAGCCAACATGGATCCTACAGGGAACACAGGCATAAACTCAGACTCCGATCCTCCCAGCCGAGCCTCAGTGGAGCCTGGACTCCCAGCCTCCTGAGTCAAGGAAACAGAGGTTCCTAGCCGAGCCACCTTGGATGCAGCCGCACACAAACTGAACTCATCAATGCCCCTTGCTCTCAGTTGTGAGTAAGAGGGGAAGTGGTGTTTCACAACCCTGGACATCAAGTGCAGTCTCCAGGCTTTGGGGTGTGCCCTGGCCTCTGTCTATCTGCCCAGGCTCTCCAACCCACACTGGCCTCTTACCCAACCTCCTCCTAGGGCCAAACTCAATCCTGCCTCTCAATTTCTGCTGCCTTCCCCAACACACTGCTCCCCAAAATGAGCAGGGCTGGCTCTCGGTTATCATGCTGGTGCCAGCAGCAATGCCACCCCACTGACATAATTCTGAGTCCCAACCTAGGCACTCCAGCTGTCTTTGCCACACCTGGCCTGTTTGGGCTCTGGCTCTTGCTCTTTTCTTTCATGTGCATGTGTTTTGAGGTTTTGAGTTTCTCCCACTGCAGAACTGCAGCTGTGGCAGGGTAGAGCTCATGAGGGTGACATTCTGAGCCACATCCAATCCCATCAGGACTGTTCACTGGGGTGACTGCTGGAACACAGTGATGAGTGAACACATGGGAGGTGGTTGGACCCACCTTGCCTCTGAGTGGCTTCCTTTCAGGACAGGAATGTAGGCATGGGAGCCCCTGGCGTGGGATGCTTTGCACAAGGCGTGACCATGGGCTCTCTTTCCTGGCAAAAATGGCTCCACTCAGCATGGAGAGCACTGTCATTCCTGGTGGCTAACAACAGCCCTGGACCCCAGAAAGGAACCCACACTCAAGATTAACGTCTGACTGTGCGTGTCCTCGAGGAAATGAGGTCTCCTGATCCCAGGTGCAAAGGGGTAAGTCCTCTAACTCCAGGGGCCATGAAGGGACATCTGAGTTTCCCTCGTCCTTCTTTCCCTCTCTAACTAACCACAGTTAGGACCCTGGCCTCATTCCCCAGTGAGGATCATTAGGCTCCATAAAGGACAGTCTCTAAGATGCTCAGTGGACCAACACCCTCTGCACAACCCATAACCCTATTCACCCAAGAGGCAAGAGGATTTCTATTCAGGAAAACCAGGAAAGGGAGAGCCTTTCTCAAGGACACAAGGACATTAGTGAGTGAGGGAGTGATTAATGGATGGAGAACTATTTCCAACACCAACTTCCAGGAGCATATATGGCCCCCTGGAGAATTCTGCAGTGTGTTGGTGATTAAGGAGAACGTGTGAATTCAGGGGTCACTAGGTCCTCTCAGCCATAAGGAGGGAAACTGCCATAAAGGAACTAGGACAAGGGTGCGAGGAATGCTCACTGGTGGGAGATCGGAAGGAAGGAAAGTGTACTCATTAGAAAAGTGTCGCCTGAAAATTCTTAGCCAGCCAAAAGTCGTGCGAACTTGCGTGGGAAAAGAGTCTTTGCACAGTGATGAAGCTAAGAGCTCACATGATGGAACACAGCATCAACTGGGACCAAATCCAATATCTGATATTCTTGTAGGAAGAGGAGAGTCTGGACCCAGATACCAGGGAGACTGGGGGATACCGGATATGTGAGGTTGGAGCCAGGGCGGGATGCCCATATGGGAACCACAGATCGTGGGCAGCAATAGGAGAGTGGGCAAGGGCTGGGAGAGTTGGGGAGACAGTCCCCTTGAAACCTGGGAGGGGTTATGGCACTGGGACAGCCCAACACCTACTGTGTTGAGCCTCTGGAGCTCAACGGAAGACACTTCCTCTGTTGTCGGCCACCCAGTTAACAGAGTTTGGTTGCAGCAGCCTAGGACCCAGCTGAAGGTCTGAGCATGTTGGCCATGCAGGTTGGATCTGGACCACAGACACCCTCATCAGAGATTGTAGGGTCTCAGCCCTGAGGCAAGACAGGCACTAAGTCAGGCCAGGTGGGGAAACGGATAGGCACACACTCTGGGGGCTGGTGCCTGTGTTACTGGGAGCACTTCTGATCGCAATTCCCTGATCTGCTGCCAACACAGGCTACAGAGGAGCGTACAGAAACACAGACCACGGATCTGCCCCACTCAGTGGGCCCAGGCCAACACCACACCCAGCAGCCTCGTGCCATACCCAATGAGTCTCGAAGCGGCCCCCTCTTCCCATCCTGAGAGCTCTTCCCTTCCTCATGTGCCAATAGCTCCCTACTGTCACTGGCAATATCTACTCTGTGAGATGTCAACATCCGTGGGTACTGTTCTCTCATCCCAGGACAGTGTGGTCCCACACACCCTGGTGAAATGGGCCACCTGGAGGCTGGACCTGGAGGTTGTTGAGGCTGAATGGCAGCGGTGGTCCTCTGGCACTTAATATTATTTAAGTTAATAAAAAAAAAAACAAAAACAAAAACAAAAAACGGGTCTTGGTGCTCAAAAATGTTTGATTTGCATATTCTCATCCCCTAACCCCAATATTTTCATTATTTCCTCACATATGAAATCTTACTAGCATAAAGGTAATTTCGTATTAAACAAAGTGGATTGAAATAACATTGGTAAAAATAATCAATCACCATACTTTCAATTTTTGTTCTGCTTTCCTATTAGAAACCACTTGGATACAAGAGAACAGAGGACAGACTCATGGAAATGCTTGAAATGACAAGAAGCTCCCACTCAAGCTCAGCATTCAGTCCTGGACAGGGTAAGACCAGGCCACTTTGACATCTGTGCCAAAGAGTCTACCAACAGAATCCTCTGACTGATCCCTGACTGAGCCATAGGAACTGGCTAGAAAAGCCTTCACATCCTCAATACATTCTTCACGTCAGAATACTTGACAACCATTGATATCCATCTCTCGTTAACTTGCTCCCCAGCCAACCATTCTTCAACAAATTCAAAGCAGTAACTCATGCAAGCACACAGAAAGGGGTGTTCACTACACACATCCATGTGCGAAAAAGACAACTGGTATTTCTTGTTTGGGCTATTTCAAATGAAATCCCTTCTGCATGACCTCCACAAACCAAAGGAAAATATTTGTGAAATTCCCACGTAGAAGACAAGATACACTTGCCAAGGAGGCAGTGGCAAGAATTTTGACACTCCAAATGTAGAGTGTGTGTTTAGGAAGCAGTCACAGTTTCCATGAGAGAGTCCCATGAAATCAATTAGGAAGATCCATGCTCTAGCCCTACCATGCAAGTGATGTGACTTGAAAGAGTCACTTAGTCTTAGTAACCATCATCACTAACAAGTAAGTCAATGAATAAAGGTCCTCAGGTGCCAAGCTACAAAATGTGGGATGAGCATGGATGAGGATGGGTGGGAGAAGTCTCCAACTCTAACACAATTAGGGAAGGATGTGCTGACCTCAAGTGGCTGGGGGGCTGGGATCCTGCCACAGAGGGGGATTCCAAACCTCACATCCCCTGACCCAGGCCAGAAGACCAGGTAGAGTCCAAGGACCCTGGGGTGGCCCAATGGCAATAAAGGTCAAAAGGAACTAGGGATCTGCCTGGTCCCTCAATCCCCTACTCTGAGCAGGGCTGCATGACGAGGCCAGAGGCCATCCACAGCAATCTGCCTTTACAGGAAAACAGGGACTGCAGGCTGCCTCTGGCTCACTGAATCAGGGTGGTGTTTTCATAAAGCAAGACCACTTCCTCACATTTGACCAGCAGCTCATGTGTTGACAGCACAATGACTGACTTGACTCAGGCCCTGATGAATGAAATAGAAAATTCATAGCAAACCCATCTTTAGCTCTTCCACATCATCAGGGGCTCTGATTCAATTCCGTCCAGAAAGGTGTCTGAAATGATTTCTAAACATGCTGGGGACTCACCTCTGTGTGGAACTTTTCAGGAAAAAGGGGATCAAATCTCATGAAGCAACTCTTCTCTCTTCTAGCCCATGGGCAATGCAAGGAACCTGCATGATACCAGAGGCTCACTTCTCTCTTCTCATGTCTTCTGGAAAGGATTCGTTAATGCTTCCTGCAAGGTGAAGCAGAAGCCTGCATCCCCAGCTGCACAGAAGTGTTTTAGGGCAGTGTCTCCCTTAAAACCCAAAAATAAAAAAACAGGTCATTCAACAGGCACATGGATTCGAGTACATGTTCAATGATCCCTCCTCCCTGGAGCCTTCCACATGCCCATCTTCCACATTCACAGAGCAATGCTTGGCCATTCTCAAGACCAGGAGACCATGATGCTCATCACCAGGAAGTCAATAAGGAACATGAAGAGAGCAGCATGGATTGCAGAAGGTGGCACATCAAGGATCTTCAGCTCTGCTGCTAGAACACAAGAGCTTAACTTCAGTATTGACTTTTTGCCAACTACCAAGTACGATAGCAGTGTCAAGCCCAATATGCAGATATGCAAGTAGTAGGTGACACCCCGCATCCATTCACAAAAGTGGGCAACATCTGCATCAGAACAAGGAAGTATCTTACCCTTACTCATAAAAATCATCAGAAACAAAATAAAATGGATGCAAGACTTCTCATTTCACTATTAGGTAGCTGTTGGAATTCCCTATTAAATAATACCTCCTCCAAAATAAAAAGTATCTCAGACATGTGTCAACTATTCAATGGATGACATTTTAAAAACTATGGACTTTACTTAATATTTATGTATGCTATATCCCTGCCTAAGGCTCTATGAGAAAGGAGCACATAGAATTGGATCTTTGAAAATCTCACATTTGCTGATAAATATTACTGCTGATCTCAGGCATGGCGAAGTGAAAAGTGGGACTTTGGATATTCCAAGAATGCTATGTTGTGGGATTGGTGTCCCTGATTCATACATAGCATATGGTTTCTATGAAATCCAGTGAGGGAGCAGGAGTAACGAAGCTGATTGCACAGATGACCTCAGGGAATACTGACAGATAGGCCAAATGAAAAATATGTTCCAGCTAACCATTGGTATTTGGGCTTCTGATCCCAGTCCTGTTTTTAAAAAAGGTGCAGACAGGCAGTGTTCATTAAAAACTGTCTACCATGTAAAAGTGGGTAATTTAAATGGCATCTAGTTACACATCTGATAGAATGGTCTGGCAACATATGAATTTCATTCTAACAACAACAACAACAACAAAACATAGAAAATGAGACATAAAGATAAAACCTTGTCTTCACCAGGATGCCTAAAAATAGGTTTTATTTGGCTCATGCCAATAAATATCTTTCAATAGAATTTCTGATTTCTGAATGAATCCATTCAACTTCATACTGCACAGATCACAAGGTTTTCTTTACAGAATATTCTCTTCTTCTTCTTAAAGCCTCACATAGAAAATGTCTCACAGGACATAGGAGGGGAATGACCCAAAGGATGAGAGAATGGCTGGAACCGTTCTCAAATGTGCCCATGTAGCCTAAAGTTTGAAGGCATCTAATTGTACTCTAAAACAATTATGAACCTATTCGATCCATTATTAATAAATATCACCACTTTACCACTTGAACCAAATCACAGAAAATTGGAAACAGATGATCATTGGCTTTGATACCTTTACTTCTGTTTCATTACTCAGAGTCGATCAACTCTATACTTCAAGTGACACAGATTTATTACAGAATGCCTAAGATCCTAAGGATCTATTTTAGCTCAGCCCATGGTATTGCTTCATTATTTTATTATTTTGTAAGTAATAAAAAATAACTTCATGTTGGATGATATATTCAAGCCATGAATATATCATCCAACATTGTTCTTCCCAAAATATTAGCCCAATTTCTGCGCGCGCTCACTTACTGTTCAGGAATTTTACTAATTGTTTGAAGGTTCTAGAGGACCTGTTAGACTCCTAATGGACAAACCATACAACATACTCCAGAGAATGGACGAGTGCCATAAGAAGAAAATAAGGTCAGCCTACAGCAATGGGCAGCTGCCTGCCCTCGGCTGGGAGGAGCCCTGGCCATGGCACCAGGGCTGCTGGGCAGCAGAAGCCTCCACAGCCCTGCAGGGAGCCTGGAGCACAGCTCTGCCTAACCATGCTCAGCCCTGGACAGATGCACATGAGTTCCCATCACAGGCTCGAGTGTGACAGTCCCAGGTGCATGCCTGTCATGCCAGCCACCAGGGAGGCTGAGGCAAGAGGAACGTTTGAGGTCAGCCTTGGCAACTTAGACCCCGAGGCAAAGGGGAAATACTTTTACAGGGGTCTCTGAGGGTGTAGCTCAGGTAGGTCACTTGCCTCACAGGCTCAAGGCCCTGGGTTCAATCCCCAGAACCCACGTACACACAAAAAGTGAACTTGGAATATTGTTTAAAATGATGGATCAGGTACACACAAGGACTTCAATATGACCTCTCAGAGGAGCTCAATTTGAGATCAGACTGAACAAAAGACCACCTGGACCATTGACTCAGTGTCTGAAACTCTCTGTGAGCATGGGAAGCACTGCTGGCAAGACACCAGAGGGCCAAAGCACTTGTGCCCCCTGCAGGGGCGTCTCTTGTCTACCGCCAAAGACTGTTCCCCTCCTGGGGCAGCTGAGAGCAAGCTGGGCCTTGGAGCAAGGACTAGTGCTTTAGATATAGACTATGCAAGCAAGGGGCAATGTCTTTAATAAAACTAAAATTAAAAAGTCACATTGAAAAAATTTTAAAAAGAAGAAAATAAGGTCAAGTAGAGGAAGCCCATTTTCACAGGAAAAAATCCCCCAGTGAAAAGCATCAGAATAGATACCAAGAAAAATACCAACAAAAACAGTGTGCTCCCACTATGTATCTACTCAACATGCAAAAGTTAGAAAGCTAGATAATACAATCCTGGCCACAGGTAGAGCTATGCAGAAGAGCCACCTGGCAGTGCTTAGTCAAAGAAGTAAACATGCACACTTTGACCTAGAAATTCCACCTGTGTGTAAACCAGGCGGTGCTTAAGCAGTTTCACAAGGGGACATGCACAAGGAAATTTATCCTCAGGTTCTTATAGAGTTGTCTGTGCTTACAGGGAGTTGATGGTTGTCAAGATGCCCACAGCTGCGAAAGTCAAAAGCTAAAAAAATAATAGATGCCAACCTGGATATATTAATAATCCCGTATCTATGATCACCTTCATAAGGTAGCTTCCCAACTTCTGTGTGGAAGTGTGTTTCTCCTTGGCCCTTACACTGTTGTGGAGACCACTAGGAGTTCAGCTTTGTGCAGGATCATCTGACCTGGGCTTTTGGCAAGACCTGTACAGCCCTCACACATGCTCAGATGCTACAGGACTTTTCAGACCAGTCCAGACAACAGTAGGCATCCATTCATTGTCTGCACTCTACAGATTCCTAGATGCACGACATTCATTACCATCAAATGCAGAATTTTCATCAAAAACTAATATATATATCATTCCAATCTGAATCAAGAAAATCGGAAATATCCCCAAATCCAAAGAGTGGATCCCCATTGTGATGCTACAAGTTGAAAATTCCACAGCTGACCTCATGGGATGGTTCACAGTCAAAAGACAGCTGCATGAAAAATATTACATGACCTTCCTGCTATGTGAAAAGTGGCATGTGAAGTACACATGCATGTCTTCCTCAGACATGGGTTCATTTGCAAGACACCTTGTGCAATTGAAAATACTCCAAAAGGGGAGAAATCAGAACCATGTCTCCAAAGTATTTCAGCAGAGACCAACTCCATCTGTCTATCTATCTCTCAGTGAGTGTGTGTGCTCTTGTGTGTGTTTGTGTGTCTTTGTTTGTGTTTGTACCATCACAGCTGATACTTCATTGCCCCCATTGGAAAACTGACTCAGATAATGCCATCTGCCAAACTCCTAAAAACCAAAGTTCTTGCTGATAGAATGAAACATTCCTTCCTGTTGGTTTGGATGTGTCCTTTAGGAATCACTGCTACATTTAGTATACTCAAATCATCTC
Organism: Urocitellus parryii; assembly: GCF_045843805.1. Classification (NCBI taxonomy): domain Eukaryota; kingdom Metazoa; phylum Chordata; class Mammalia; order Rodentia; family Sciuridae; genus Urocitellus; species Urocitellus parryii. The sequence goes on along the minus strand of NC_135548.1, from coordinate 52,772,257 downwards.
AGTAGATCAGGTAACAAAAACATATATATTTTAAAATAATAATAATATATTAATGGAAACAACAAATACAGGATAGAGTAACAACTGTGTTACTAAACAAGGTCAAGGACAATGGCAAACTATAGATTCAAACTTTGAAGAAAATAGTAATCAATGTAAATATTCCTGGTCTGCCTCAGCCCCGCCAAGGCACACAGCCCCAGAATGGTTTTGCAAGCATCCTCAGGAGGGCTGGAGCCTTCTTTGCAGGACGAGAGGGAGGTTGAGGCTCGATCCACCCATCATTCTTTTGGGAGAGGCTCCTTTTCCTCAGCACAAAGTTGGATTTTTTGTGAGGATTCTTGGCATAAAATACGTTGGCCTCTGCTGGAATCCTCAGCTCTGGGGAGAGAGGGGTGTACAAAAAGAAGGTGGCACTCAGGAGGTGCTCCCTAGGACACGCCAACATCTGAGAGCCTGTGCCAGAAAAGGCCAGAGCCACACACCTGAGAGCTCTCCAATTCAGCACCAATACCAACAAAGACAGCCTCCACAGTCCTCCCTGAGGAAGAACTAGGCAGAGCACTTCAACAGACCTAATGTCTGTTCCTACCGAAGGCTTTGGACTCCAGAATATCTCAGGTCCTCTTGCATCTGCCAAAGCACACCACTAGGGTTTGCATCTGAAATCTCCCACAAAAGGCTCCTGTGCCGAAGATTCAGTCCCCACATGAGTCATCTTCATAGGTGGGTTTGGAGGGAAGCATTGGATGGTGAGTGCTCTGATGTCAACATGAAATTCTCATTCAAGATGAATACACTACTGGGGGGTGGGAGGGACTGGAAGAAAGGTTGAGCATGGTTGGAGTAAGACCTAAATAGGGTTGTGCCCTGGGCAACCGTACCTTGTTCCTGTTGGCTCCACTGAATCCTCATTCTCCAAGGAGAGGTCCTCCCTCTCCATCTTTCTCTCTCTCCCTCTCTGCCAGCCTCGTTCTCTCTCTCCCAGTCTATGCCTTTGTGGCAAGGGCTGAGGAGCTCTCCACTGCCACACACTAGAGCTTTATGGACAGCCTCAGTGCACAACCAAAGAGAAAGCTATGAAACCCAGAGGAAAAAAGGCCTAGGATTCCTCCTCTGAGTTATTTTCCTCAAGTATGGCCACAGTGAGGACAGGCTGACCAGCACGGATACCACGTTAGAGCCATGCTTCTGCATTGGTGGAGCCCGCCTCCATGTGAACCAGGCTTCTGAGAATGGAGGCCACATTCCAAATACTGCCCTACTGAGAACAATGGTTCCAAAGACCAGCAAAGGGACTGCTTCCCTCCAACATGGTGTATGGCCCAGTGGTGCCATGACCCCGAGTGGGGGAATACAACAGCCGCTTCTCCTTCCTCTGAACATGTGTTTCCTGTCGCCCTCCTCTAACCTAGAGCCTGTTCTCCATCCCTTCTGGGTTGGATGTGGAGATCTCTGCTATGAATTTCTTAGGCTACCAAGGCCCCAGACAGACTTCCTCTTCCATAGACTCTACTAACCTAACAGTAGGTTAAGATAGGAGACAAGTGATCCTAGAACTCATAGGGATGGTGGTCTTCAGGGTACATAGGCTGGGATAATGGCTGCTGTGGTGTTTGGCTCACAAAAACCAACCAACCAACCAAGGAAAAAGCGCTGGCATTATTATCAGATGAGCTCTGTGGCTACGTGCTCAGGAAGCCCTCATCTGACTTTAGTTAGGGATCACAACCTGGCTATTGTGATCACTCCTTGCCTAGTGGACTCAGGTGCGTAAGACCATGGAATTTATGCAAAAACAGATGATTCAGGCTGTCTCCCAGGCTGTGTTTTCTTCCCAATTTCATCCTGTTACTGCTTGCTAGAATCCTGGCAATGCTCTGCCCAGGCAGTGGTTTTTTGGTCACACAGAAGGCTTTCAATAGTACTGCTTCAGTCCACAAAATGCCAGTTCCCTCTTTAGCCCATGCATTCCCATGTTCCTTTGAAACCACTCCTATCCCAGACCATGAAAACATACTGCTCCTGGAGAGAGGCTTTCCTCCTCACTCCTCAAAGATGTCAGCTTTGGATGCCTGTTCATGTCCAGGGGAGGGCACCTGGTGGGGAGCCGCAATATCCACCAGGGTATACCATTGGACCTCAAGACCTTCCACCAGCAGAAGTGCAGTTGGCTTTGTGCACGAACCCAACACACCTGTTGGAGTGTTCTTGGGGGTCAGAGACTACTCTTTGTTGCTAAGAGTTGACCTGAGTCCACATCCTGACCCTTGCTCTCTGCTATCTGATTGTCTCACTTACTCTGAAGGCGAGAGATGATTTGGCCCAGCTCATAATCCTCTGGATTCTCCTCAGTAAGGAAGTGTAGGTCGAGGGCGCTGCGGATGACGACAGGAGCCCTATCGTGGCAGGTCACCTGGAGCAGCATGGGAGACAGGCCTTCAGGAAATGGGCCTTGAAGTGACTACTCAAGGACAGTGGGCAGGGGCATTCTGGAGGCACCTCCACTCTAAATACAAGGGCAACATCCATGACCCTACTACCCGAGGCTGACCTCCTGCTCATCGTGTGGGCTCTTCCCACAGGCTACTAGCCCAATCCTTGTACATAGGACTTCCTGGGCCTGCCATTGCTCTTTGTGGAGCTGCACTCCTCTCGGAGTGAAAGGACCCCACTACCTGCATACAGATGCAATCTCATCCCACAAGTTGGGAGGAATGGGACAATAGCCTCCAAGATCCCAGGTCTGCCCGAGGATGCAGGCGGCATTGGGAATGGCCTAGGCACAAAACCTAGAGGCTTTGGTCTGGATTGCCAGGGCCAAAAACAGACCCAGGAACATGACCACACACAGGAGAGCTGAAAGATAGCCACGAGAGCTCCTGGCCTCCAGAGGCTCAGTGCTGGCTGGGATGTAGGAGGGCACCTCATCCGGCAAGGGTGGTCATTGGGTTACCTGGACATTTAGTGTGCTTGCTCCACATCCATATCGACTCTGCAGAGAGACTCTCTCAGCTCCTTGTTCAAGGAACATGGAGAACCTCACACTGCTGTCCTCCTCCATAGACGTCAGCATCCCATACAAGGGAACCTGCAACCTAGTTCCTGTCCTATTCTCATCTGTCACCCATACCTGTCCCTGCCCTTCTGGACTGCATGCTGCCACCTGACACACAGACTCCCTCAGACATGGCAGTGGACAAGCTGCTGCACTCGCTCATCTCAGCTCCAGCCCTTCACACTGACCTCTCCCTTCTTGATTCCCATCTATCCTCCTGATCATCCAGAAGCTCCAAATTCAAGAGGGCATGAGTAGTCCATGGTATTGGACCAGTGTCTGCTCCCCACCCAGGTGTAAGCACCACGGGACACCCCTGCTCCCAGGCTTACCAGAACACTCTTGGCCATCTCTGGACTTTGTGTTTCTAAGTGGACACGAATTAAGCAGGTGTCTCCCACCTGCTTGTGGGAAAGCGGCCTGGAGGACTTGCAGGTTGATTCTGAGAACTGTGGGGGATGGAACATCAGCAAACCCAGAAACAGAAAGCCACCCCAGACTGTCAGTTGGCTCTATGGGCTTCCAGCAAATATGTCCAGGTGCTGAGGCTTCTTATTTCCTCAGGTCGGAGTGGAATGGCAGCACATGCACAGCTTGAATAAGGTAGGTGTTTACCTCCTTTCCCTTGACCTGGGGGCGTTTCCTCACCATGAAATATTGTATTCCCAGATTCATGGACAGACACACGAGTGAGTGGTCAGAGACCTTGATTTCTGCAGAGCGAAGTGGAGAGAATTGTTAGGTGGCACTCAAGGATTATACCACAAAACACCCACAACCCCTGAGAGTCTCCGCCAGGCCCATCACACTTTGGTATTTTGGGGCCAAGGCCCACTTTCTCTTGGCTGTCAGTTATCCTGAGCCCACAGTGGATCATGTCTCCCCACTGTCTGATTGTCCTACTTACTCTCATGCTCAGACATCATATACAGCAGCTCAAAGTTGTCCACATCCTCATGCTGCAACAAATTTTGGTCCAAGGCCCTGCGGATGAGGCTTGTCACCGTCTCCTGAAACGTCACCTGGATCAGGGTGGGACAAATGTCATCAGAGAATGGCTTTTAGAAGAGCTACCCAGAAGACTGTGGTCAAACATTCAGGAGAAATCTCAGCTACATATACAAGGGCACAATCTTGTTATCCTGCTACCTGAGTGTGTCCTCCATATACCACCTGGGTTCTTGCAATGTGCTACTAGAACAATCCTGGTACAAATATCTGCCTGTACCTGCCATCTCCCCTCCCCCTGGGGAGCCACATTCCACTCATGTCAAAGGACCAAACTGCCTATGCACAGACACACTCTCATCTCACTGAGATGAGAGCAATGGGCCAGGGATCTGCGCACCAAGTGTGATCTGGGATGCAGGCTGCCTTTGTGGGTGCAAGAGGCAGATGCACTGAAAATTTGGGTCCTGACTGCCACGACACAAAACAGACTCAGATACAAGAGTGTGCACTTGAGTGCTTCATGATAGCTTTGAGAGGCCCTGGCCTCTGGAAGCTCGGTGCGGGTCTGGTTGTAATGATGTACTTGACTGAGCACTGGCAGTCACTGAACATGTCTCCTCTGCAGCTGGACACCTGCAGCATTAGCGTGTCTACTGCACATCCATAGAAATTCTGCCAAGAACCCCTTTAGCTCCGTATTTACATACATGCAAAGCCTAACATTCCGAAGCTTTGGCATGACCCCCCAGGTGATCCCGACCCCAAATTCCTACACCTAGTCATGCTAAGGAGGTTCTCTTCCCTGCCACCAGGAACACATCCCCTCCTACACATGTGACAAGTCACTGCCACCTCCTCTGCTCCAACTTCACTCATTGAGAATACCAAGTTCTAGGCACTGCAGCCTGCACCCTGGACATATCTCTGCCTTCATCTGTCCACAGCACTTCCGTCTGCACTTCTGGCCTGCAAAACCCACAATACACAGGCCCACTCACCACTGAAGCTGGGCATGCTGATGCTCTCCCTCCTCAGGTCAAGCCCTTAAGACGGACCTCTCTCTTCTTTATTTCCCACCATAGCCCTGGGGTTGGCTGTGTCTCCTGCCTTCCACTGTGTGGACACCCAGGAGGCAGCCCTGCTGTCGGGCTTACCGGGATGCGCTTTGTCTCCCTCAGGCTCTGTCCCTCTAGGAGGACGTGAACAACGCGGCTGTCTTCCACCTGCTCGCTGGAGTGAAGCCGTGAGGAGCTGCTACTCACAGCTGCTGGGGTCCTGGATGCCACTGCCACAGAAGGTTCCAAGAACTGTGGGGGATGACAACATCAGCAAAGCCCAGCAACTGCACCCCACCCAGCCTGGCAGTTGGCTCTGTGGGCATTCTACAACATCCATCCAGAACCTGAGGTTCTTGTCCCCTTGGAGGATGTGGAGTGGCACCAGGAGTAAAGACTGAAGAAGGTGGCTGTTTTGGGAACAAGAGATCCAGCACCTGCTGGGTGGGGATGAAATCCCAGGAGATTAACCCCATGTTGCTGCTGAAATGTAGGTTCCTCCCACAAATGACAGGCAGGAGCTCATTCCTAAGCTGGTCCTGCCTGTAAGGTTCAAGGCTCTGAACCCTGAAGGGCTCCTCCGTGTTCTGATCATTTTCACCCTGGGTTGGGACCAAGAATGGTGGGTTCAAAATGGAAATGGTGACAAACAGAAAAATGACTTGTGCCAATACACTAGAGTCAAAGCACAATGGGACAGTTCCCATCAGTACAAACACACACACACACACACACACACACACACACACACACACACACAGAGTCAGAATAGGAGTCCTGGGCCATTCATCAGGGATCAGACTAGAGGGCCTGCTGGGCTCACCTGCCCTGTGCTACTCACTGTTACTCTTGAGCTCCTCTGCGACAATCACCAGAGGCTCTGGCGTCTAAGATGAAGCCTCACACAGTGTATCCACAAAAGGGCTAGTTGGCCCCCCTGAGATTCCTGGGAGCCTGAGGCTCGGCATTGTCTGCAACCACAGGAGAACATCCTTCTCCCTCCAGTGGCTCCAACCAAGTGAGCTCGGATGGCTTGGTCAGTGAAGTGGGTGCCTGGATACCAGGGTTCCATGTTCTGTTTGATCCATTGTCAAGGCAATGATGTCATTTCCTGTGCCCATACCTGAGCCTCTTTTCACATAAGACCACTTTCAACAGCCCTATGGGCTGCCGATTTCTCCTCCATGCCTACCCATCTCAGGTGCGCAGGTGTTCACCAACTCCCCAAACATCCCCACCAGCATCTGCCCTGCTTGGTGCCACTAGAGTTCCAGCTTGGAGCCTTCAAAAATGCATTCACAACCAGTCCTTCCCTCTCAGCAGCTTTTGGACCCTGGTCCCATCATTGTGCAACTCATGGTGTGCCCAGTCTTTTCTGGAAAGTAGGGTAGCATCTAATCTCTAGGGTTTATTGTGTCTATTGGCCCATAACACCCTCTGTTCTCTCTGAAACCAGAGATGGGACTCACAGGTGGCTAAAGCACAAATGTAGAGATGGGATAATCACAAGAAAGGGAGAGACAAAGAATGCACCCTAACTCAATCAGGCCTGTGTCCCACACAGGGACATGGCCAATGTCTGTCCCATCGTGGCTGCAGTTCCCTCTCTACACCATGGCAAGTTGGAGGGGACTGAGATGCAGAGGCTGCTCCCCTCTGCCATACAACTTCCCAAGGCTTCTCCTAAGATTTCAAAAGGGCCAAGTGTGTCTAGTGTTGGGGTCTCACAGAGACTCCGAGGTACCACAGCATCCTGCTGCCCAGAACCGGTTCACCCCTCACCTCAAGGGGGCTCAGCCTCTGGATTCATGGGAATTGAAGTGGGTACAGGTGATGGGATATCACCTCCAAGACTGAGTTATGCCAAGTCCATGACCCCTGTCTGCATCCCTGTCTCCAGCACCACTCCCCTCTCTCTCTTTCCTCCTCAGAGCAAACAAATCCATTTAGCAAGTGTGTCCTGTGATAAAGACATGACGGTCACCCATCCTCTCATTACAAAAACACTGAGGCTCAGCCAACATGGATCCTACAGGGAACACAGGCATAAACTCAGACTCCGATCCTCCCAGCCGAGCCTCAGTGGAGCCTGGACTCCCAGCCTCCTGAGTCAAGGAAACAGAGGTTCCTAGCCGAGCCACCTTGGATGCAGCCGCACACAAACTGAACTCATCAATGCCCCTTGCTCTCAGTTGTGAGTAAGAGGGGAAGTGGTGTTTCACAACCCTGGACATCAAGTGCAGTCTCCAGGCTTTGGGGTGTGCCCTGGCCTCTGTCTATCTGCCCAGGCTCTCCAACCCACACTGGCCTCTTACCCAACCTCCTCCTAGGGCCAAACTCAATCCTGCCTCTCAATTTCTGCTGCCTTCCCCAACACACTGCTCCCCAAAATGAGCAGGGCTGGCTCTCGGTTATCATGCTGGTGCCAGCAGCAATGCCACCCCACTGACATAATTCTGAGTCCCAACCTAGGCACTCCAGCTGTCTTTGCCACACCTGGCCTGTTTGGGCTCTGGCTCTTGCTCTTTTCTTTCATGTGCATGTGTTTTGAGGTTTTGAGTTTCTCCCACTGCAGAACTGCAGCTGTGGCAGGGTAGAGCTCATGAGGGTGACATTCTGAGCCACATCCAATCCCATCAGGACTGTTCACTGGGGTGACTGCTGGAACACAGTGATGAGTGAACACATGGGAGGTGGTTGGACCCACCTTGCCTCTGAGTGGCTTCCTTTCAGGACAGGAATGTAGGCATGGGAGCCCCTGGCATGGGATGCTTTGCACAAGGCGTGACCATGGGCTCTCTTTCCTGGCAAAAATGGCTCCACTCAGCATGGAGAGCACTGTCATTCCTGGTGGCTAACAACAGCCCTGGACCCCAGAAAGGAACCCACACTCAAGATTAACGTCTGAGTGTGCGTGTCCTCGAGGAAATGAGGTCTCCTGATCCCAGGTGCAAAGGGGTAAGTCCTCTAACTCCAGGGGCCATGAAGGGACATCTGAGTTTCCCTCGTCCTTCTTTCCCTCTCTAACTAACCACAGTTAGGACCCTGGCCTCATTCCCCAGTGAGGATCATTAGGCTCCATAAAGGACAGTCTCTAAGAGGCTCAGTGGACCAACACCCTCTGCACAACCCATAACCCTATTCACCCAAGAGGCAAGAGGATTTCTATTCAGGAAAACCAGGAAAGGGAGAGCCTTTCTCAGACACAAGGACATTAGTGAGTGAGGGAGTGATTAATGGATGGAGAACTATTTCCAACACCAACTTCCAGGAGCATATATGGCCCCCTGGAGAATTCTGCAGTGTGTTGGTGATTAAGGAGAACGTGTGAATTCAGGGGTCACTAGGTCCTCTCAGCCATAAGGAGGGAAACTGCCATAAAGGAACTAGGACAAGGGTGCGAGGAATGCTCACTGGTGGGAGATCGGAAGGAAGGAAAGTGTACTCATTAGAAAAGTGTCGCCTGAAAATTCTTAGCCAGCCAAAAGTCGTGCGAACTTGTGTGGGAAAAGAGTCTTTGCACAGTGATGAAGCTAAGAGCTCACATGATGGAACACAGCATCAACTGGGACCAAATCCAATATCTGATATTCTCGTAGGAAGAGGAGAGTCTGGACCCAGATACCCGGGAGACTGGGGGATACCGGATATGTGAGGTTGGAGCGAGGGCGGGATGCCCATATGGGAACCACAGATCGTGGGCAGCAATAGGAGAGTGGGCAAGGGCTGGGAGAGTTGGGGAGACAGTCCCCTTGAAACCTGGGAGGGGTTATGGCACTGGGACAGCCCAACACCTACTGTGTTGAGCCTCTGGAGCTCAACGGAAGACACTTCCTCTGTTGTCGGCCACCCAGTTAACAGAGTTTGGTTGCAGCAGCCTAGGACCCAGCTGAAGGTCTGAGCATGTTGGCCATGCAGGTTGGATCTGGACCACAGACACCCTCATCAGAGATTGTAGGGTCTCAGCCCTGAGGCAAGACAGGCACTAAGTCAGGCCAGGTGGGGAAACGGATAGGCACACACTCTGGGGGCTGCTGCCTGTGTTACTGGGAGCACTTCTGATCGCAATTCCCTGATCTGCTGCCAACACAGGCTACAGAGGAGCGTACAGAAACACAGACCACGGATCTGCCCCACTCAGTGGGCCCAGGCCAACACCACACCCAGCAGCCTCGTGCCATACCCAATGAGTCTGGAAGCGGCCCCCTCTTCCCATCCTGAGAGCTCTTCCCTTCCTCATGTGCCAATAGCTCCCTACTGTCACTGGCAATATCTACTCTGTGAGATGTCAACATCCGTGGGTACTGTTCTCTCATCCCAGGACAGTGTGGTCCCACACACCCTGGTGAAATGGGCCACCTGGCGGCTGGACCTGGAGGTTGTTGAGGCTGAATGGCAGCGGTGGTCCTCTGGCACTTAATATTATTTAAGTTAAAAAAAAAAAAAAAAAAAAAAAAAAAACGGGTCTTGGTGCTCAAAAATGTTTGATTTGCATATTCTCATCCCCTAACCCCAATATTTTCATTATTTCCTCACATATGAAATCTTACTAGCATAAAGGTAATTTCGTATTAAACAAAGTGGATTGAAATAACATTGGTAAAAATAATCAATCACCATACTTTCAATTTTTGTTCTGCTTTCCTATTAGAAACCACTTGGATACAAGAGAACAGAGGACAGACTCATGGAAATGCTTGAAATGACAAGAAGCTCCCACTCAAGCTCAGCATTCAGTCCTGGACAGGGTAAGACCAGGCCACTTTGACATCTGTGCCAAAGAGTCTACCAGACAGAATCCTCTGACTGATCCCTGACTGAGCCATAGGAACTGGCTAGAAAAGCCTTCACATCCTCAATACATTCTTCACGTCAGAATACTTGACAACCATTGATATCCATCTCTCGTTAACTTGCTCCCCAGACAACCATTCTTCAACAAATTCAAAGGAGTAACTCATGCAAGCACACAGAAAGGGGTGTTCACTACACACATCCATGTGCGAAAAAGACAACTGGTATTTCTTGTTTGGGCTATTTCAAATGAAATCCCTTCTGCATGACCTCCACAAACCAAAGGAAAATATTTGTGAAATTCCCACGTAGAAGACAAGATACACTTGCCAAGGAGGCAGTGGCAAGAATTTTGACACTCCAAATGTAGAGTGTGTGTTTAGGAAGCAGTCACAGTTTCCATGAGAGAGTCCCATGAAATCAATTAGGAAGATCCATGCTCTAGCCCTACCATGCAAGTGATGTGACTTGAAAGAGTCACTTAGTCTTAGTAACCATCATCACTAACAACTAAGTCAATGAATAAAGGTCCTCAGGTGCCAAGCTACAAAATGTGGGATGAGCATGGATGAGGATGGGTGGGAGAAGTCTCCAACTCTAACACAATTAGGGAAGGATGTGCTGACCTCAAGTGGCTGGGGGGCTGGGATCCTGCCACAGAGGGGGATTCCAAACCTCACATCCCCTGACCCAGGCCAGAAGACCAGGTAGAGTCCAAGGACCCTGGGGTGGCCCAATGGCAATAAAGGTCAAAAGGAACTAGGGATCTGCCTGGTCCCTCAATCCCCTACTCTGAGCAGGGCTGCATGACGAGGCCAGAGGCCATCCACAGCAATCTGCCTTTACAGGAAAACAGGGACTGCAGGCTGCCTCTGGCTCACTGAATCAGGGTGGTGTTTTCATAAAGCAAGACCACTTCCTCACATTTGACCAGCAGCTCATGTGTTGACAGCACAATGACTGACTTGACTCAGGCCCTGATGAATGAAATAGAAAATTCATAGCAAACCCATCTTTAGCTCTTCCTCATCATCAGGGGCTCTGATTCAATTCCGTCCAGAAAGGTGTCTGAAATGATTTCTAAACATGCTGGGGACTCACCTCTGTGTGGAACTTTTCAGGAAAAAGGGGATCAAACCTCATGAAGCAACTCTTCTCTCTTCTAGCCCATGGGCAATGCAAGGAACCTGCATGATACCAGAGGCTCACTTCTCTCTTCTCATGTCTTCTGGAAAGGATTCGTTAATGCTTCCTGCAAGGTGAAGCAGAAGCCTGCATCCCCAGCTGCACAGAAGTGTTTTAGGGCAGTGTCTCCCTTAAAACCCAAAAATAAAAAAAACAGGTCATTCAACAGGCACATGGATTCGAGTACATGTTCAATGATCCCTCCTCCCTGGAGCCTTCCACATGCCCATCTTCCACATTCACAGAGCAATGCTTGGCCATTCTCAAGACCAGGAGACCATGATGCTCATCACCAGGAAGTCAATAAGGAACATGAAGAGAGCAGCATGGATTGCAGAAGGTGGCACATCAAGGATCTTCAGCTCTGCTGCTAGAACACAAGAGCTTAACTTCAGTATTGACTTTTTGCCAACTACCAAGTACGATAGCAGTGTCAAGCCCAATATGCAGATATGCAAGTAGTAGGTGACACCCCGCATCCATTCACAAAAGTGGGCAACATCTGCATCAGAACAAGGAAGTATCTTACCCTTACTCATAAAAATCATCAGAAACAAAATAAAATGGATGCAAGACTTCTCATTTCACTATTAGGTAGCTGTTGGAATTCCCTATTAAATAATACCTCCTCCAAAATAAAAAGTATCTCAGACATGTGTCAACTATTCAATGGATGACATTTTAAAAACTATGGACTTTACTTAATATTTATGTATGCTATATCCCTGCCTAAGGCTCTATGAGAAAGGAGCACATAGAATTGGATCTTTGAAAATCTCACATTTGCTGATAAATATTACTGCTGATCTCAGGCATGGCGAAGTGAAAAGTGGGACTTTGGATATTCCAAGAATGCTATGTTGTGGGATTGGTGTCCCTGATTCATACATAGCATATGGTTTCTATGAAATCCAGTGAGGGAGCAGGAGTAACGAAGCTGATTGCACAGATGACCTCAGGGAATACTGACAGATAGGCCAAATGAAAAATATGTTCCAGCTAACCATTGGTATTTGGGCTTCTGATCCCAGTCCTGTTTTTAAAAAAAGTGCAGACAGGCAGTGTTCATTAAAAACTGTCTACCATGTAAAAGTGGGTAATTTAAATGGCATCTAGTTACACATCTGATAGAATGGTCTGGCAACATATGAATTTCATTCTAACAACAACAACAACAACAAAACATAGAAAATGAGACATAAAGATAAAACCTTGTCTTCACCAGGATGCCTAAAAATAGGTTTTATTTGGCTCATGCAAATAAATATCTTTCAATAGAATTTCTGATTTCTGAATGAATCCATTCAACTTCATACTGCACAGATCACAAGGTTTTCTTTACAGAATATTCTCTTCTTCTTCTTAAAGCCTCACATAGAAAATGTCTCACAGGACATAGGAGGGGAATGACCCAAAGGATGAGAGAATGGCTGGAACCGTTCTCAAATGTGCCCATGTAGCCTAAAGTTTGAAGGCATCTAATTGTACTCTAAAACAATTATGAACCTATTCGATCCATTATTAATAAATATCACCACTTTACCACTTGAACCAAATCACAGAAAATTGGAAACAGATGATCATTGGCTTTGATACCTTTACTTCTGTTTCATTACTCAGAGTCGATCAACTCTATACTTCAAGTGACACAGATTTATTACAGAATGCCTAAGATCCTAAGGATCTATTTTAGCTCAGCCCATGGTATTGTTTCATTATTTTATTATTTTGTAAGTAATAAAATATAACTTCATGTTGGATGATATATTCAAGCCATGAATATATCATCCAACATTGTTCTTCCCAAAATATTAGCCCAATTTCTGTGCGCGCTCACTTACTGTTCAGGAATTTTACTAATTGTTTGAAGGTTCTAGAGGACCTGTTAGACTCCTAATGGACAAACCATACAACATACTCCAGAGAACGGACGAGTGCCATAAGAAGCAAATAAGGTCAGCCTACAGCAATGGGCAGCTGCCTGCCCTCGGCTGGGAGGAGCCCTGGCCATGGCACCAGGGCTGCTGGGCAGCAAAAGCCTCCACAGCCCTGCAGGGAGCCTGGAGCACAGCTCTGCCTAACCATGCTCAGCCCTGGACAGATGCACATGAGTTCCCATCACAGGCTCGAGTGTGACAGTCCCAGGTGCATGCCTGTCATGCCAGCCACCAGGGAGGCTGAGGCAAGAGGAACGTTTGAGGTCAGCCTTGGCAACTTAGACCCCGAGGCAAAGGGGAAATACTTTTACAGGGGTCTCTGAGGGTGTAGCTCAGGTAGGTCACTTGCCTCACAGGCTCAAGGCCCTGGGTTCAATCCCCAGAACCCACGTACACACAAAAAGTGAACTTGGAATATTGTTTAAAATGATGGATCAGGTACACACAAGGACTTCAATATGACCTCTCAGAGGAGCTCAATTTGAGATCAGACTGAACAAAAGACCACCTGGACCATTGACTCAGTGTCTGAAACCCTCTGTGAGCATGGGAAGCACTGCTGGCAAGACACCAGAGGGCCAAAGCACTTGTGCCCCCTGCAGGGGCGTCTCTTGTCTACCGCCAAAGACTGTTCCCCTCCTGGGGCAGCTGAGAGCAAGCTGGGCCTTGGAGCAAGGACTAGTGCTTTAGATATAGACTATGCAAGCAAGGGGCAATGTCTTTAATAAAACTAAAATTAAAAAGTCACATTGAAAAAATTTTAAAAAGAAGAAAATAAGGTCAAGTAGAGGAAGCCCATTTTCACAGGAAAAAATCCCCCAGTGAAAAGCATCAGAATAGATACCAAGAAAAATACCAACAAAAACAGTGTGCTCCCACTATGTATCTACTCAACATGCAAAAGTTAGAAAGCTAGATAATACAATCCTGGCCACAGGTAGAGCTATGCAGAAGAGCCACCTGGCAGTGCTTAGTCAAAGAAGTAAACATGCACACTTTGACCTAGAAATTCCACCTGTGTGTAAACCAGGCGGTGCTTAAGCAGTTTCACAAGGGGACATGCACAGGGAAATTTATCCTCAGGTTCTTATAGAGTTGTCTGTGCTTACAGGGAGTTGATGGTTGTCAAGATGCCCACAGCTGCGAAAGTCAAAAGCTAAAAAAATAATAGATGCCAACCTGGATATATTAATAATCCCGTATCTATGATCACCTTCATAAGGTAGCTTCCCAACTTCTGTGTGGAAGTGTGTTTCTCCTTGGCCCTTACACTGTTGTGGAGACCACTAGGAGTTCAGCTTTGTGCAGGATCATCTGACCTGGACTTTTGGCAAGACCTGTACAGCCCTCACACATGCTCAGATGCTACAGGACTTTTCAGACCAGTCCAGACAACAGTAGGCATCCATTCATTGTCTGCACTCTACAGATTCCTAGATGCACGACATTCATTACCATCAAATGCAGAATTTTCATCAAAAACTAATATATATATCATTCCAATCTGAATCAAGAAAATCGGAAATATCCCCAAATCCAAAGAGTGGATCCCCATTGTGATGCTACAAGTTGAAAATTCCACAGCTGACCTCATGGGATGGTTCACAGTCAAAAGACAGCTGCATGAAAAATATTACATGACCTTCCTGCTATGTGAAAAGTGGCATGTGAAGTACACATGCATGTCTTCCTCAGACATGGGTTCATTTGCAAGACACCTTGTGCAATTGAAAATACTCCAAAAGGGGAGAAATCAGAACCATGTCTCCAAAGTATTTCAGCAGAGACCAACTCCATCTGTCTATCTATCTCTCAGTGAGTGTGTGTGCTCTTGTGTGTGTTTGTGTGTCTTTGTTTGTGTTTGTACCATCACAGCTGATACTTCATTGCCCCCATTGGAAAACTGACTCAGATAATGCCATCTGCCAAACTCCTAAAAACCAAAGTTCTTGCTGATAGAATGAAACATTCCTTCCTGTTGGTTTGGATGTGTCCTTTAGGAATCACTGCTACATTTAGTATACTCAAATCATCACAGTAGATCAGGTAACAAAAACATATATATTTTAAAATAATAATAATATATTAATGGAAACAACAAATACAGGATAGAGTAACAACTGTGTTACTAAACAAGGTCAAGGACAATGGCAAACTATAGATTCAAACATTGAAGAAAATAGTAATCAATGTAAATATTCCTGGGCTGCCTCAGCCCCGCCCAGGCACACAGCCCCAGAATGGTTTTGCAAGCATCCTCAGGAGGGCTGGAGCCTTCTTTGCAGGACGAGAGGGAGGTTGAGGCTCGATCCACCCATCATTCTTTTGGGAGAGGCTCCTTTTCCTCAGCACAAAGTTGGATTTTTTGTGAGGATTCTTGGCATAAAATACGTTGGCCTCTGCTGGAATCCTCAGCTCTGGGGAGAGAGGGGTGTACAAAAAGAAGGTGGCACTCAGGAGGTGCTCCCTAGGACACGCCAACATCTGAGAGCCTGTGCCAGAAAAGGCCAGAGCCACACACCTGTGAGCTCTCCAATTCAGCACCAATACCAACAAAGACAGCCTCCACAGTCCTCCCTGAGGAAGAACTAGGCAGAGCACTTCAACAGACCTAATGTCTGTTCCTACCGAAGGCTTTGGACTCCAGAATATCTCAGGTCCTCTTGCATCTGCCAAAGCACACCACTAGGGTTTGCATCTGAAATCTCCCACAAAAGGCTCCTGTGCCGAAGATTCAGTCCCCACATGAGCCATCTTCATAGGTGGGTTTGGAGGGAAGCATTGGATGGTGAGTGCTCTGATGTCAACATGAAATTCTCATTCAAGATGAATACACTACTGGGGGGTGGGAGGGACTGGAAGAAAGGTTGAGCATGGTTGGAGTAAGACCTAAACAGGGTTGTGCCCTGGGCAACAGTACCTTGTTCCTGTTGGCTCCACTGAATCCTCATTCTCCAAGGAGAGGTCCTCCCTCTCCATCTTTCTCTGTCTCCCTCTCTGCCAGCCTCGTTCTCTCTCTCCCAGTCTATGCCTTTGTGGCAAGGGCTGAGGAGCTCTCCACTGCCACACACTAGAGCTTTATGGACAGCCTCAGTGCACAACCAAAGAGAAAGCTATGAAACCCAGAGAAAAAAGGCCTAGGATTCCTCCTCTGAGTTATTTTCCTCAAGTATGGCCACAGTGAGGACAGGCTGACCAGCACGGATACCACGTTAGAGCCATGCTTCTGCATTGGTGGAGCCCGCCTCCATGTGAACCAGGCTTCTGAGAATGGAGGCCACATTCCAAATACTGCCCTACTGAGAACAATGGTTCCAAAGACCAGCAAAGGGACTGCTTCCCTCCAACATGGTGTATGGCCCAGTGGTGCCATGACCCCGAGTGGGGGAATACAACAGCCGCTTCTCCTTCCTCTGAACATGTGTTTCCTGTCGCCCTCCTCTAACCTAGAGCCTGTTCTCCATCCCTTCTGGGTTGGATGTGGAGATCTCTGCTATGAATTTCTTAGGCTACCAAGGCCCCAGACAGACTTCCTCTTCCATAGACTCTACTAACCTAACAGTAGGTTAAGATAGGAGACAAGTGATCCTAGAACTCATAGGGATGGTGGTCTTCAGGGTACATAGGCTGGGATAATGGCTGCTGTGGTGTTTGGCTCACAAAAACCAACCAACCAACCAACGAAAAAGCGCTGGCATTATTATCAGATGAGCTCTGTGGCTACGTGCTCAGGAAGCCCTCATCTGACTTTAGTTAGGGATCACAACCTGGCTATTGTGATCACTCCTTGCCTAGTGGACTCAGGTGCGTAAGACCATGGAATTTATGCAAAAACAGATGATTCAGGCTGTCTCCCAGGCTGTGTTTTCTTCCCAATTTCATCCTGTTACTGCTTGCTAGAATCCTGGCAATGCTCTGCACAGGCAGTGGTTTTTTTGGTCACACAGAAGGCTTTCAATAGTACTGCTTCAGTCCACAAAATGCCAGTTCCCTCTTTAGCCCATGCATTCCCATGTTCCTTTGAAACCACTCCTATCCCAGACCATGAAAACATACTGCTCCTGGAGAGAGGCTTTCCTCCTCACTCCTCAAAGATGTCAGCTTTGGATGCCTGTTCATGTCCAGGGGAGGGCACCTGGTGGGGAGCCGCAATATCCACCAGGGTATACCATTGGACCTCAAGACCTTCCACCAGCAGAAGTGCAGTTGGCTTTGTGCACGAACCCAACACACCTGTTGGAGTGTTCTTGGGGGTCAGAGACTACTCTTTGTTGCTAAGAGTTGACCTGAGTCCACATCCTGACCCTTGCTCTCTGCTATCTGATTGTCTCACTTACTCTGACGGCGAGAGATGATTTGGCCCAGCTCATAATCCTCTGGATTCTCCTCAGTAAGGAAGTGTAGGTCGAGGGCGCTGCGGATGACGACAGGAGCCCTATCGTGGCAGGTCACCTGGAGCAGCATGGGAGACAGGCCTTCAGGAAATGGGCCTTGAAGTGACTACTCAAGGACAGTGGGCAAGGGCATTCTGGAGGCACCTCCACTCTAAATACAAGGGCAACATCCATGACACTACTACCTGAGGCTGACCTCCTGCTCATCGTGTGGGCTCTTCCCACAGGCTACTAGCCCAATCCTTGTACATAGGACTTCCTGGGCCTGCCATTGCTCTTTGTGGAGCTGCACTCCTCTCGGAGTGAAAGGACCCCACTACCTGCATACAGATGCAATCTCATCCCACAAGTTGGGAGGAATGGGACAATAGCCTCCAAGATCCCAGGTCTGCCCGAGGATGCAGGCGGCATTGGGAATGGCCTAGGCACAAAACCTAGAGGCTTTGGTCTGGATTGCCAGGGCCAAAAACAGACCCAGGAACATGACCACACACAGGAGAGCTGAAAGATAGCCACGAGAGCTCCTGGCCTCCAGAGGCTCAGTGCTGGCTGGGATGTAGGAGGGCACCTCATCCGGCAAGGGTGGTCATTGGGTTACCTGGACATTTAGTGTGCTTGCTCCACATCCATATCGACTCTGCAGAGAGACTCTCTCAGCTCCTTGTTCAAGGAACATGGAGAACCTCACACTGCTGTCCTCCTCCATAGACGTCAGCATCCCATACAAGGGAACCTGCAACCTAGTTCCTGTCCTATTCTCATCTGTCACCCATACCTGTCCCTGCCCTTCTGGACTGCATGCTGCCACCTGACACACAGACTCCCTCAGACATGGCAGTGGACAAGCTGCTGCACTCGCTCATCTCAGCTCCAGCCCTTCACACTGACCTCTCCCTTCTTGATTCCCATCTATCCTCCTGATCATCCAGAAGCTCCAAATTCAAGAGGGCATGAGTAGTCCATGGTATTGGACCAGTGTCTGCTCCCCACCCAGGTGTAAGCACCACGGGACACCCCTGCTCCCTGGCTTACCAGAACACTCTTGGCCATCTCTGGACTTTGTGTTTCTAAGTGGACACGAATTAAGCAGATGTCTCCCACCTGCTTGTGGGAAAGCGGCCTGGAGGACTTGCAGGTTGATTCTGAGAACTGTGGGGGATGGAACATCAGCAAACCCAGAAACAGAAAGCCACCCCAGACTGTCAGTTGGCTCTATGGGCTTCCAGCAAATATGTCCAGGTGCTGAGGCTTCTTATTTCCTCAGGTCGGAGTGGAATGGCAGCACATGCACAGCTTGAATAAGGTAGGTGTTTACCTCCTTTCCCTTGACCTGGGGGCGTTTCCTCACCATGAAATATTGTATTCCCAGATTCATGGACAGACACACGAGTGAGTGGTCAGAGACCTTGATTTCTGCAGAGCGAAGTGGAGAGAATTGTTAGGTGGCACTCAAGGATTATACCACAAAACACCCACAACCCCTGAGAGTCTCCGCCAGGCCCATCACACTTTGGTATTTTGGGGCCAAGGCCCACTTTCTCTTGGCTGTCAGTTATCCTGAGCCCACTGTGGATCATGTCTCCCCACTGTCTGATTGTCCTACTTACTCTCATCCTCAGACATCATATACAGCAGCTCAAAGTTGTCCACATCCTCATGCTGCAACAAATTTTGGTCCAAGGCCCTGCGGATGAGGCTTGTCACCGTCTCCTGAAAGGTCACCTGGATCAGGGTGGGACAAATGTCATCAGAGAATGGCTTTTAGAAGAGCTACCCAGAAGACTGTGGTCAAACATTCAGGAGAAATCTCAGCTACATATACAAGGGCACAATCTTGTTATCCTGCTACCTGAGTGTGTCCTCCATATACCACCTGGGTTCTTGCAATGTGCTACTAGAACAATCCTGGTACAAATATCTGCCTGTACCTGCCATCTCCCCTCCCCCTGGGGAGCCACATTCCACTCATGTCAAAGGACCAAACTGCCTATGCACAGACACACTCTCATCTCACTGAGATGAGAGCAATGGGCCAGGGATCTGCGCACCAAGTGTGATCTGGGATGCAGGCTGCCTTTGTGGGTGCAAGAGGCAGATGCACTGAAAATTTGGGTCCTGACTGCCACGACACAAAACAGACTCAGATACAAGAGTGTGCACTTGAGTGCTTCATGATAGCTTTGAGAGGCCCTGGCCTCTGGAAGCTCGGTGCGGGTCTGGTTGTAATGATGTACTTGACTGAGCACTGGCAGTCACTGAACATGTCTCCTCTGCAGCTGGACACCTGCAGCATTAGCGTGTCTACTGCACATCCATAGAAATTCTGCCAAGAACCCCTTTAGCTCCGTATTTACATACATGCAAAGCCTAACATTCCGAAGCTTTGGCATGACCCCCCAGGTGATCCCGACCCCAAATTCCTACACCTAGTCATGCTAAGGAGGTTCTCTTCCCTGCCACCAGGAACACATCCCCTCCTACACATGTGACAAGTCACTGCCACCTCCTCTGCTCCAACTTCACTCATTGAGAATACCAAGTTCTAGGCACTGCAGCCTGCACCCTGGACATATCTCTGCCTTCATCTGTCCACAGCACTTCCGTCTGCACTTCTGGCCTGCAAAACCCACAATACACAGGCCCACTCACCACTGAAGCTGGGCATGCTGATGCTCTCCCTCCTCAGGTCAAGCCCTTAAGACGGACCTCTCTCTTCTTTATTTCCCACCATAGCCCTGGGGTTGGCTGTGTCTCCTGCCTTCCACTGTGTGGACACCCAGGAGGCAGCCCTGCTGTCGGGCTTACCGGGATGCGCTTTGTCTCCCTCAGGCTCTGTCCCTCTAGGAGGACGTGAACAACGCGGCTGTCTTCCACCTGCTCGCTGGAGTGAAGCAGTGAGGAGCTGCTACTCACAGCTGCTGGGGTCCTGGATGCCACTGCCACAGAAGGTTCCAAGAACTGTGGGGGATGACAACATCAGCAAAGCCCAGCAACTGCACCCCACCCAGCCTGGCAGTTGGCTCTGTGGGCATTCTACAACATCCATCCAGAACCTGAGGTTCTTGTCCCCTTGGAGGATGTGGAGTGGCACCAGGAGTAAAGACTGAAGAAGGTGGCTGTTTTGGGAACAAGAGATCCAGCACCTGCTGGGTGGGGATGAAATCCCAGGAGATTAACCCCATGTTGCTGCTGAAATGTAGGTTCCTCCCACAAATGACAGGCAGGAGCTCATTCCTAAGCTGGTCCTGCCTGTAAGGTTCAAGGCTCTGAACCCTGAAGGGCTCCTCCGTGTTCTGATCATTTTCACCCTGGGTTGGGACCAAGAATGGTGGGTTCAAAATGGAATTGGTGACAAACAGAAAAATGACTTGTGCCAATACACTAGAGTCAAAGCACAATGGGACAGTTCCCATCAGTACAAACACACACACACACACACACACACACACACACACACAGAGTCAGAATAGGAGTCCTGGGCCATTCATCAGGGATCAGACTAGAGGGCCTGCTGGGCTCACCTGCCCTGTGCTACTCACTGTTACTCTTGAGCTCCTCTGCGACAATCACCAGAGGCTCTGGCGTCTAAGATGAAGCCTCACACAGTGTATCCACAAAAGGGCTAGTTGGCCCCCCTGAGATTCCTGGGAGCCTGAGGCTCGGCATTGTCTGCAACCACAGGAGAACATCCTTCTCCCTCCAGTGGCTCCAACCAAGTGAGCTCGGATGGCTTGGTCAGTGAAGTGGGTGCCTGGATACCAGGGTTCCATGTTCTGTTTGATCCATTGTCAAGGCAATGATGTCATTTCCTGTGCCCATACCTGAGCCTCTTTTCACATAAGACCACTTTCAACAGCCCTATGGGCTGCCGATTTCTCCTCCATGCCTACCCATCTCAGGTGCGCAGGTGTTCACCAACAACTACCCAAACATCCCCACCAGCATCTGCCCTGCTTGGTGCCACTAGAGTTCCAGCTTGGAGCCTTCAAAAATGCATTCACAACCAGTCCTTCCCTCTCAGCAGCTTTTGGACCCTGGTCCCATCATTGTGCAACTCATGGTGTGCCCAGTCTTTTCTGGAAAGTAGGGTAGCATCTAATCTCTAGGGTTTATTGTGTCTATTGGCCCATAACACCCTCTGTTCTCTCTGAAACCAGAGATGGGACTCACAGGTGGCTAAAGCACAAATGTAGAGATGGGATAATCACAAGAAAGGGAGAGACAAAGAATGCACCCTAACTCAATCAGGCCTGTGTCCCACACAGGGACATGGCCAATGTCCGTCCCATCGTGGCTGCAGTTCCCTCTCTACACCATGGCAAGTTGGAGGGGACTGAGATGCAGAGGCTGCTCCCCTCTGCCATACAACTTCCCAAGGCTTCTCCTAAGATTTCAAAAGGGCCAAGTGTGTCTAGTGTTGGGGTCTCACAGAGACTCCGAGGTACCACAGCATCCTGCTGCCCAGAACCGGTTCACCCCTCACCTCAAGGGGGCTCAGCCTCTGGATTCATGGGAATTGAAGTGGGTACAGGTGATGGGATATCACCTCCAAGACTGAGTTATGCCAAGTCCATGACCCCTGTCTGCATCCCTGTCTCCAGCACCACTCCCCCCTCTCTCTTTCCTCCTCAGAGCAAACAAATCCATTTAGCAAGTGTGTCCTGTGATAAAGACATGACGGTCACCCATCCTCTCATTACAAAAACACTGAGGCTCAGCCAACATGGATCCTACAGGGAACACAGGCATAAACTCAGACTCCGATCCTCCCAGCCGAGCCTCAGTGGAGCCTGGACTCCCAGCCTCCTGAGTCAAGGAAACAGAGGTTCCTAGCCGAGCCACCTTGGATGCAGCCGCACACAAACTGAACTCATCAATGCCCCTTGCTCTCAGTTGTGAGTAAGAGGGGAAGTGGTGTTTCACAACCCTGGACATCAAGTGCAGTCTCCAGGCTTTGGGGTGTGCCCTGGCCTCTGTCTATCTGCCCAGGCTCTCCAACCCACACTGGCCTCTTACCCAACCTCCTCCTAGGGCCAAACTCAATCCTGCCTCTCAATTTCTGCTGCCTTCCCCAACACACTGCTCCCCAAAATGAGCAGGGCTGGCTCTCGGTTATCATGCTGGTGCCAGCAGCAATGCCACCCCACTGACATAATTCTGAGTCCCAACCTAGGCACTCCAGCTGTCTTTGCCACACCTGGCCTGTTTGGGCTCTGGCTCTTGCTCTTTTCTTTCATGTGCATGTGTTTTGAGGTTTTGAGTTTCTCCCACTGCAGAACTGCAGCTGTGGCAGGGTAGAGCTCATGAGGGTGACATTCTGAGCCACATCCAATCCCATCAGGACTGTTCACTGGGGTGACTGCTGGAACACAGTGATGAGTGAACACATGGGAGGTGGTTGGACCCACCTTGCCTCTGAGTGGCTTCCTTTCAGGACAGGAATGTAGGCATGGGAGCCCCTGGCGTGGGATGCTTTGCACAAGGCGTGACCATGGGCTCTCTTTCCTGGCAAAAATGGCTCCACTCAGCATGGAGAGCACTGTCATTCCTGGTGGCTAACAACAGCCCTGGACCCCAGAAAGGAACCCACACTCAAGATTAACGTCTGAGTGTGCGTGTCCTCGAGGAAATGAGGTCTCCTGATCCCAGGTGCAAAGGGGTAAGTCCTCTAACTCCAGGGGCCATGAAGGGACATCTGAGTTTCCCTTGTCCTTCTTTCCCTCTCTAACTAACCACAGTTAGGACCCTGGCCTCATTCCCCAGTGAGGATCATTAGGCTCCATAAAGGACAGTCTCTAAGATGCTCAGTGGACCAACACCCTCTGCACAACCCATAACCCTATTCACCCAAGAGGCAAGAGGATTTCTATTCAGGAAAACCAGGAAAGGGAGAGCCTTTCTCAAGGACACAAGGACATTAGTGAGTGAGGGAGTGATTAATGGATGGAGAACTATTTCCAACACCAACTTCCAGGAGCATATATGGCCCCCTGGAGAATTCTGCAGTGTGTTGGTGATTAAGGAGAACGTGTGAATTCAGGGGTCACTAGGTCCTCTCAGCCATAAGGAGGGAAACTGCCATAAAGGAACTAGGACAAGGGTGCGAGGAATGCTCACTGGTGGGAGATCGGAAGGAAGGAAAGTGTACTCATTAGAAAAGTGTCGCCTGAAAATTCTTAGCCAGCCAAAAGTCGTGCGAACTTGCGTGGGAAAAGAGTCTTTGCACAGTGATGAAGCTAAGAGCTCACATGATGGAACACAGCATCAACTGGGACCAAATCCAATATCTGATATTCTTGTAGGAAGAGGAGAGTCTGGACCCAGATACCAGGGAGACTGGGGGATACCGGATATGTGAGGTTGGAGCCAGGGCGGGATGCCCATATGGGAACCACAGATCGTGGGCAGCAATAGGAGAGTGGGCAAGGGCTGGGAGAGTTGGGGAGACAGTCCCCTTGAAACCTGGGAGGGGTTATGGCACTGGGACAGCACAACACCTACTGTGTTGAGCCTCTGGAGCTCAACGGAAGACACTTCCTCTGTTGTCGGCCACCCAGTTAACAGAGTTTGGTTGCAGCAGCCTAGGACCCAGCTGAAGGTCTGAGCATGTTGGCCATGCAGGTTGGATCTGGACCACAGACACCCTCATCAGAGATTGTAGGGTCTCAGCCCTGAGGCAAGACAGGCACTAAGTCAGGCCAGGTGGGGAAACGGATAGGCACACACTCTGGGGGCTGGTGCCTGTGTTACTGGGAGCACTTCTGATCGCAATTCCCTGATCTGCTGCCAACACAGGCTACAGAGGAGGGTACAGAAACACAGACCACGGATCTGCCCCACTCAGTGGGCCCAGGCCAACACCACACCCAGCAGCCTCGTGCCATACCCAATGAGTCTCGAAGCGGCCCCCTCTTCCCATCCTGAGAGCTCTTCCCTTCCTCATGTGCCAATAGCTCCCTACTGTCACTGGCAATATCTACTCTGTGAGAAGTCAACATCCGTGGGTACTGTTCTCTCATCCCAGGACAGTGTGGTCCCACACACCCTGGTGAAATGGGCCACCTGGAGGCTGGACCTGGAGGTTGTTGAGGCTGAATGGCAGCGGTGGTCCTCTGGCACTTAATATTATTTAAGTTAATAAAAAACAAAAACAAAAACAAAAAACGGGTCTTGGTGCTCAAAAATGTTTGATTTGCATATTCTCATCCCCTAACCCCAATATTTTCATTATTTCCTCACATATGAAATCTTACTAGCATAAAGGTAATTTCGTATTAAACAAAGTGGATTGAAATAACATTGGTAAAAATAATCAATCACCATACTTTCAATTTTTGTTCTGCTTTCCTATTAGAAACCACTTGGATACAAGAGAACAGAGGACAGACTCATGGAAATGCTTGAAATGACAAGAAGCTCCCACTCAAGCTCAGCATTCAGTCCTGGACAGGGTAAGACCAGGCCACTTTGACATCTGTGCCAAAGAGTCTACCAGACAGAATCCTCTGACTGATCCCTGACTGAGCCATAGGAACTGGCTAGAAAAGCCTTCACATCCTCAATACATTCTTCACGTCAGAATACTTGACAACCATTGATATCCATCTCTCGTTAACTTGCTCCCCAGCCAACCATTCTTCAACAAATTCAAAGGAGTAACTCATGCAAGCACACAGAAAGGGGTGTTCACTACACACATCCATGTGCGAAAAAGACAACTGGTATTTCTTGTTTGGGCTATTTCAAATGAAATCCCTTCTGCATGACCTCCACAAACCAAAGGAAAATATTTGTGAAATTCCCACGTAGAAGACAAGATACACTTGCCAAGGAGGCAGTGGCAAGAATTTTGACAC
Source organism: Urocitellus parryii (assembly GCF_045843805.1). Classification (NCBI taxonomy): domain Eukaryota; kingdom Metazoa; phylum Chordata; class Mammalia; order Rodentia; family Sciuridae; genus Urocitellus; species Urocitellus parryii. The sequence goes on along the minus strand of NC_135548.1, from coordinate 52,747,027 downwards.
TCCAAATGTAGAGTGTGTGTTTAGGAAGCAGTCACAGTTTCCATGAGAGAGTCCCATGAAATCAATTAGGAAGATCCATGCTCTAGCCCTACCATGCAAGTGATGTGACTTGAAAGAGTCACTTAGTCTTAGTAACCATCATCACTAACAACTAAGTCAATGAATAAAGGTCCTCAAGTGCCAAGCTACAAAATGTGGGATGAGCATGGATGAGGATGGGTGGGAGAAGTCTCCAACTCTAACACAATTAGGGAAGGATGTGCTGACCTCAAGTGGCTGGGGGGCTGGGATCCTGCCACAGAGGGGGATTCCAAACCTCACATCCCCTGACCCAGGCCAGAAGACCAGGTAGAGTCCAAGGACCCTGGGGTGGCCCAATGGCAATAAAGGTCAAAAGGAACTAGGGATCTGCCTGGTCCCTCAATCCCCTACTCTGAGCAGGGCTGCATGACGAGGCCAGAGGCCATCCACAGCAATCTGCCTTTACAGGAAAACAGGGACTGCAGGCTGCCTCTGGCTCACTGAATCAGGGTGGTGTTTTCATATAGCAAGACCACTTCCTCACATTTGACCAGCAGCTCATGTGTTGACAGCACAATGACTGACTTGACTCAGGCCCTGATGAATGAAATAGAAAATTCATAGCAAACCCATCTTTAGCTCTTCCACATCATCAGGGGCTCTGATTCAATTCCGTCCAGAAAGGTGTCTGAAATGATTTCTAAACATGCTGGGGACTCACCTCTGTGTGGAACTTTTCAGGAAAAAGGGGATCAAATCTCATGAAGCAACTCTTCTCTCTTCTAGCCCATGGGCAATGCAAGGAACCTGCATGATACCAGAGGCTCACTTCTCTCTTCTCATGTCTTCTGGAAAGGATTCGTTAATGCTTCCTGCAAGGTGAAGCAGAAGCCTGCATCCCCAGCTGCACAGAAGTGTTTTAGGGCAGTGTCTCCCTTAAAACCCAAAAAATAAAAAAACAGGTCATTCAACAGGCACATGGATTCGAGTACATGTTCAATGATCCCTCCTCCCTGGAGCCTTCCACATGCCCATCTTCCACATTCACAGAGCAATGCTTGGCCATTCTCAAGACCAGGAGACCATGATGCTCATCACCAGGAAGTCAATAAGGAATATGAAGAGAGCAGCATGGATTGCAGAAGGTGGCACATCAAGGATCTTCAGCTCTGCTGCTAGAACACAAGAGCTTAACTTCAGTATTGACTTTTTGCCAACTACCAAGTACGATAGCAGTGTCAAGCCCAATATGCAGATATGCAAGTAGTAGGTGACACCCCGCATCCATTCACAAAAGTGGGCAACATCTGCATCAGAACAAGGAAGTATCTTACCCTTACTCATAAAAATCATCAGAAACAAAATAAAATGGATGCAAGACTTCTCATTTCACTATTAGGTAGCTGTTGGAATTCCCTATTAAATAATACCTCCTCCAAAATAAAAAGTATCTCAGACATGTGTCAACTATTCAATGGATGACATTTTAAAAACTATGGACTTTACTTAATATTTATGTATGCTATATCCCTGCCTAAGGCTCTATGAGAAAGGAGCACATAGAATTGGATCTTTGAAAATCTCACATTTGCTGATAAATATTACTGCTGATCTCAGGCATGGCGAAGTGAAAAGTGGGACTTTGGATATTCCAAGAATGCTATGTTGTGGGATTGGTGTCCCTGATTCATACATAGCATATGGTTTCTATGAAATCCAGTGAGGGAGCAGGAGTAACGAAGCTGATTGCACAGATGACCTCAGGGAATACTGACAGATAGGCCAAATGAAAAATATGCTCCAGCTAACCATTGGTATTTGGGCTTCTGATCCCAGTCCTGTTTTTAAAAAAGGTGCAGACAGGCAGTGTTCATTAAAAACTGTCTACCATGTAAAAGTGGGTAATTTAAATGGCATCTAGTTACACATCTGATAGAATGGTCTGGCAACATATGAATTTCATTCTAACAACAACAACAACAACAAAACATAGAAAATGAGACATAAAGATAAAACCTTGTCTTCACCAGGATGCCTAAAAATAGGTTTTATTTGGCTCATGCCAATAAATATCTTTCAATAGAATTTCTGATTTCTGAATGAATCCATTCAACTTCATACTGCACAGATCACAAGGTTTTCTTTACAGAATATTCTCTTCTTCTTCTTAAAGCCTCACATAGAAAATGTCTCACAGGACATAGGAGGGGAATGACCCAAAGGATGAGAGAATGGCTGGAACCGTTCTCAAATGTGCCCATGTAGCCTAAAGTTTGAAGGCATCTAATTGTACTCTAAAACAATTATGAACCTATTCGATCCATTATTAATAAATATCACCACTTTACCACTTGAACCAAATCACAGAAAATTGGAAACAGATGATCATTGGCTTTGATACCTTTACTTCTGTTTCATTACTCAGAGTCGATCAACTCTATACTTCAAGTGACACAGATTTATTACAGAATGCCTAAGATCCTAAGGATCTATTTTAGCTCAGCCCATGGTATTGCTTCATTATTTTATTATTTTGTAAGTAATAAAATATAACTTCATGTTGGATGATATATTCAAGCCATGAATATATCATCCAACATTGTTCTTCCCAAAATATTAGCCCAATTTCTGCGCGCGCTCACTTACTGTTCAGGAATTTTACTAATTGTTTGAAGGTTCTAGAGGACCTGTTAGACTCCTAATGGACAAACCATACAACATACTCCAGAGAACGGACGAGTGCCATAAGAAGAAAATAAGGTCAGCCTACAGCAATGGGCAGCTGCCTGCCCTCGGCTGGGAGGAGCCCTGGCCATGGCACCAGGGCTGCTGGGCAGCAGAAGCCTCCACAGCCCTGCAGGGAGCCTGGAGCACAGCTCTGCCTAACCATGCTCAGCCCTGGACAGATGCACATGAGTTCCCATCACAGGCTCGAGTGTGACAGTCCCAGGTGCATGCCTGTCATGCCAGCCACCAGGGAGGCTGAGGCAAGAGGAACGTTTGAGGTCAGCCTTGGCAACTTAGACCCCAAGGCAAAGGGGAAATACATTTACAGGTGTCTCTGAGGGTGTAGCTCAGGTAGGTCACTTGCCTCACAGGCTCAAGGCCCTGGGTTCAATCCCCAGAACCCACGTACACACAAAAAGTGAACTTGGAATATTGTTTAAAATGATGGATCAGGTACACACAAGGACTTCAATATGACCTCTCAGAGGAGCTCAATTTGAGATCAGACTGAACAAAAGACCACCTGGACCATTGACTCAGTGTCTGAAACCCTCTGTGAGCATGGGAAGCACTGCTGGCAAGACACCAGAGGGCCAAAGCACTTGTGCCCCCTGCAGGGGCGTCTCTTGTCTACCGCCAAAGACTGTTCCCCTCCTGGGGCAGCTGAGAGCAAGCTGGGCCTTGGAGCAAGGACTAGTGCTTTAGATATAGACTATGCAAGCAAGGGGCAATGTCTTTAATAAAACTAAAATTAAAAAGTCACATTGAAAAAATTTTAAAAAGAAGAAAATAAGGTCAAGTAGAGGAAGCCCATTTTCACAGGAAAAAATCCCCCAGTGAAAAGCATCAGAATAGATACCAAGAAAAATACCAACAAAAACAGTGTGCTCCCACTATGTATCTACTCAACATGCAAAAGTTAGAAAGCTAGATAATACAATCCTGGCCACAGGTAGAGCTATGCAGAAGAGCCACCTGGCAGTGCTTAGTCAAAGAAGTAAACATGCACACTTTGACCTAGAAATTCCACCTGTGTGTAAACCAGGCGGTGCTTAAGCAGTTTCACAAGGGGACATGCACAGGGAAATTTATCCTCAGGTTCTTATAGAGTTGTCTGTGCTTACAGGGAGTTGATGGTTGTCAAGATGCCCACAGCTGCGAAAGTCAAAAGCTAAAAAAATAATAGATGCCAACCTGGATATATTAATAATCCCGTATCTATGATCACCTTCATAAGGTAGCTTCCCAACTTCTGTGTGGAAGTGTGTTTCTCCTTGGCCCTTACACTGTTGTGGAGACCACTAGGAGTTCAGCTTTGTGCAGGATCATCTGACCTGGGCTTTTGGCAAGACCTGTACAGCCCTCACACATGCTCAGATGCTACAGGACTTTTCAGACCAGTCCAGACAACAGTAGGCATCCATTCATTGTCTGCACTCTACAGATTCCTAGATGCATGACATTCATTACCATCAAATGCAGAATTTTCATCAAAAACTAATATATATATATCATTCCAATCTGAATCAAGAAAATCGGAAATATCCCCAAATCCAAAGAGTGGATCCCCATTGTGATGCTACAAGTTGAAAATTCCACAGCTGACCTCATGGGATGGTTCACAGTCAAAAGACAGCTGCATGAAAAATATTACATGACATTCCTGCTATGTGAAAAGTGGCATGTGAAGTACACATGCATGTCTTCCTCAGACATGGGATCATTTGCAAGACACCTTGTGCAATTGAAAATACTCCAAAAGGGGAGAAATCAGAACCATGTCTCCAAAGTATTTCAGCAGAGACCAACTCCATCTGTCTATCTATCTCTCAGTGAGTGTGTGTGCTCTTGTGTGTGTTTGTGTGTCTTTGTTTGTGTTTGTACCATCACAGCTGATACTTCATTGCCCCCATTGGAAAACTGACTCAGATAATGCCATCTGCCAAACTCCTAAAAACCAAAGTTCTTGCTGATAGAATGAAACATTCCTTCCTGTTGGTTTGGATGTGTCCTTTAGGAATCACTGCTACATTTAGTATACTCAAATCATCACAGTAGATCAGGTAACAAAAACATATATATTTTAAAATAATAATAATATATTAATGGAAACAACAAATACAGGATAGAGTAACAACTGTGTTACTAAACAAGGTCAAGGACAATGGTAAACTATAGATTCAAACTTTGAAGAAAATAGTAATCAATGTAAATATTCCTGGTCTGCCTCAGCCCCGCCCAGGCACACAGCAACAGAATGGTTTTGCAAGCATCCTCAGGAGGGCAGGAGCCTTCTTTGCAGGACGAGAGGGAGGTTGAGGCTTGATCCACCCATCATTCTTTTGGGAGAGGCTCCTTTTCCTCAGCACAAAGTTGGATTTTTTGTGAGGATTCTTGGCATAAAATACGTTGGCCTCTGCTGGAATCCTCAGCTCTGGGGAGAGAGGGGTGTACAAAAAGAAGGTGGCACTCAGGAGGTGCTCCCTAGGACACGCCAACATCTGAGAGCCTGTGCCAGAAAAGGCCAGAGCCACACACCTGAGAGCTCTCCAATTCAGCACCAATACCAACAAAGACAGCCTCCACAGTCCTCCCTGAGGAAGAACTAGGCAGAGCACTTCAACAGACCTAATGTCTGTTCCTGCCGAAGGCTTTGGACTCCAGAATATCTCAGGTCCTCTTGCATCTGCCAAAGCACACCACTAGGGTTTGCATCTGAAATCTCCCACAAAAGGCTCCTGTGCTGAAGATTCAGTCCCCACATGAGCCATCTTCATAGGTGGGTTTGGAGGGAAGCATTGGATGGTGAGTGCTCTGATGTCAACATGAAATTCTCATTCAAGATGAATACACTACTGGGGGCTGGGAGGGACTGGAAGAAAGGTTGAGCATGGTTGGAGTAAGACCTAAACAGGGTTGTGCCCTGGGCAACAGTACCTTGTTCCTGTTGGCTCCACTGAATCCTCATTCTCCAAAGAGAGGTCCTCCCTCTCCATCTTTCTCTCTCTCCCTCTCTGCCAGCCTCGTTCTCTCTCTCCCAGTCTATGCCTTTGTGGCAAGGGCTGAGGAGCTCTCCACTGCCACACACTAGAGCTTTATGGACAGCCTCAGTGCACAACCAAAGAGAAAGCTATGAAACCCAGAGAAAAAAGGCCTAGGATTCCTCCTCTGAGTTATTTTCCTCAAGTATGGCCACAGTGAGGACAGGCTGACCAGCACGGATACCATGTTAGAGCCATGCTTCTGCATTGGTGGAGCCCGCCTCCATGTGAACCAGGCTTCTGAGAATGGAGGCCACATTCCAAATACTGCCCTACTGAGAACAATGGTTCCAAAGACCAGCAAAGGGACTGCTTCCCTCCAACATGGTGTATGGCCCAGTGGTGCCATGACCCCGAGTGGGGGAATACAACAGCCGCTTCTCCTTCCTCTGAACATGTGTTTCCTGTCGCCCTCCTCTAACCTAGAGCCTGTTCTCCATCCCTTCTGGGTTGGATGTGGAGATCTCTGCTATGAATTTCTTAGGCTACCAAGGCCCCAGACAGACTTCCTCTTCCATAGACTCTACTAACCTAACAGTAGGTTAAGATAGGAGACAAGTGATCCTAGAACTCATAGGGATGGTGGTCTTCAGGGTACATAGGCTGGGATAATGGCTGCTGTGGTGTTTGGCTCACAAAAACCAACCAACCAACCAACGAAAAAGCGCTGGCATTATTATCAGATGAGCTCTGTGGCTACGTGCTCAGGAAGCCCTCATCTGACTTTAGTTAGGGATCACAACCTGGCTATTGTGATCACTCCTTGCCTAGTGGACTCAGGTGCGTAAGACCATGGAATTTATGCAAAAACAGATGATTCAGGCTGTCTCCCAGGCTGTGTTTTCTTCCCAATTTCATCCTGTTACTGCTTGCTAGAATCCTGGCAATGCTCTGCCCAGGCAGTGGTTTTTTGGTCACACAGAAGGCTTTCAATAGTACTGCTTCAGTCCACAAAATGCCAGTTCCCTCTTTAGCCCATGCATTCCCATGTTCCTTTGAAACCACTCCTATCCCAGACCATGAAAACATACTGCTCCTGGAGAGAGGCTTTCCTCCTCACTCCTCAAAGATGTCAGCTTTGGATGCCTGTTCATGTCCAGGGGAGGGCACCTGGTGGGGAGCCGCAATATCCACCGGGGTATACCATTGGACCTCAAGACCTTCCACCAGCAGAAGTGCAGTTGGCTTTGTGCACGAACCCAACACACCTGTTGGAGTGTTCTTGGGGGTCAGAGATTACTCTTTGTTGCTAAGAGTTGACCTGAGTCCACATCCTGACCCTTGCTCTCTGCTATCTGATTGTCTCACTTACTCTGACGGCGAGAGATGATTTGGCCCAGCTCATAATCCTCTGGATTCTCCTCAGTAAGGAAGTGTAGGTCGAGGGCGCTGCGGATGACGACAGGAGCCCTATCGTGGCAGGTCACCTGGAGCAGCATGGGAGACAGGCCTTCAGGAAATGGGCCTTGAAGTGACTACTCAAGGACAGTGGGCAGGGGCATTCTGGAGGCACCTCCACTCTAAATACAAGGGCAACATCCATGACCCTACTACCCGAGGCTGACCTCCTGCTCATCGTGTGGGCTCTTCCCACAGGCTACTAGCCCAATCCTTGTACATAGGACTTCCTGGGCCTGCCATTGCTCTTTGTGGAGCTGCACTCCTCTTGGAGTGAAAGGACCCCACTACCTGCATACAGATGCAATCTCATCCCACAAGTTGGGAGGAATGGGACAATAGCCTCCAAGATCCCAGGTCTGCCCGAGGATGCAGGCGGCATTGGGAATGGCCTAGGCACAAAACCTAGAGGCTTTGGTCTGGATTGCCAGGGCCAAAAACAGACCCAGGAACATGACCACACACAGGAGAGCTGAAAGATAGCCACGAGAGCTCCTGGCCTCCAGAGGCTCAGTGCTGGCTGGGATGTAGGAGGGCACCTCATCCGGCAAGGGTGGTCATTGGGTTACCTGGACATTTAGTGTGCTTGCTCCACATCCATATCGACTCTGCAGAGAGACTCTCTCAGCTCCTTGTTCAAGGAACATGGAGAACCTCACACTGCTGTCCTCCTCCATAGACGTCAGCATCCCATACAAGGGAACCTGCAACCTACTTCCTGTCCTATTCTCATCTGTCACCCATACCTGTCCCTGCCCTTCTGGACTGCATGCTGCCACCTGACACACAGACTCCCTCAGACATGGCAGTGGACAAGCTGCTGCACTCGCTCATCTCAGCTCCAGCCCTTCACACTGACCTCTCCCTTCTTGATTCCCATCTATCCTCCTGATCATCCAGAAGCTCCAAATTCAAGAGGGCATGAGTAGTCCATGGTATTGGACCAGTGTCTGCTCCCCACCCAGGTGTAAGCACCACGGGACACCCCTGCTCCCAGGCTTACCAGAACACTCTTGGCCATCTCTGGACTTTGTGTTTCTAAGTGGACACGAGTTAAGCAGTTGTCTCCCACCTGCTTGTGGGAAAGCGGCCTGGAGGACTTGCAGGTTGATTCTGAGAACTGTGGGGGATGGAACATCAGCAAACCCAGAAACAGAAAGCCACCCCAGACTGTCAGTTGGCTCTATGGGCTTCCAGCAAATATGTCCAGGTGCTGAGGCTTCTTATTTCCTCAGGTCGGAGTGGAATGGCAGCACATGCACAGCTTGAATAAGGTAGGTGTTTACCTCCTTTCCCTTGACCTGGGGGCGTTTCCTCACGATGAAATATTGTATTCCCAGATTCATGGACAGACACACGAGTGAGTGGTCAGAGACCTTGATTTCTGCAGAGCGAAGTGGAGAGAATTGTTAGGTGGCACTCAAGGATTATACCACAAAACACCCACAACCCCTGAGAGTCTCCGCCAGGCCCATCACACTTTGGTATTTTGGGGCCAAGGCCCACTTTCTCTTGGCTGTCAGTTATCCTGAGCCCACTGTGGATCATGTCTCCCCACTGTCTGATTGTCCTACTTACTCTCATCCTCAGACATCATATACAGCAGCTCAAAGTTGTCCACATCCTCATGCTGCAACAAATTTTGGTCCAAGGCCCTGCGGATGAGGCTTGTCACCGTCTCCTGAAAGGTCACCTGGATCAGGGTGGGACAAATGTCATCAGAGAATGGCTTTTAGAAGAGCTACCCAGAAGACTGTGGTCAAACATTCAGGAGAAATCTCAGCTACATATACAAGGGCACAATCTTGTTATCCTGCTACCTGAGTGTGTCCTCCATATACCACCTGGGTTCTTGCAATGTGCTACTAGAACAATCCTGGTACAAATATCTGCCTGTACCTGCCATCTCCCCTCCCCCTGGGGAGCCACATTCCACTCATGTCAAAGGACCAAACTGCCTATGCACAGACACACTCTCATCTCACTGAGATGAGAGCAATGGGCCAGGGATCTGCGCACCAAGTGTGATCTGGGATGCAGGCTGCCTTTGTGGGTGCAAGAGGCAGATGCACTGAAAACTTGGGTCCTGACTGCCACGACACAAAACAGACTCAGATACAAGAGTGTGCACTTGAGTGCTTCATGATAGCTTTGAGAGGCCCTGGCCTCTGGAAGCTCGGTGCGGGTCTGGTTGTAATGATGTACTTGACTCAGCACTGGCAGTCACTGAACATGTCTCCTCTGCAGCTGGACACCTGCAGCATTAGCGTGTCTACTGCACATCCATAGAAATTCTGCCAAGAACCCCTTTAGCTCCGTATTTACATACATGCAAAGCCTAACATTCCGAAGCTTTGGCATGACCCCCCAGGTGATCCCGACCCCAAATTCCTACACCTAGTCATGCTAAGGAGGTTCTCTTCCCTGCCACCAGGAACACATCCCCTCCTACACATGTGACAAGTCACTGCCACCTCCTCTGCTCCAACTTCACTCATTGAGAATACCAAGTTCTAGGCACTGCAGCCTACACCCTGGACATATCTCTGCCTTCATCTGTCCACAGCACTTCCGTCTGCACTTCTGGCCTGCAAAACCCACAATACACAGGCCCACTCACCACTGAAGCTGGGCATGCTGATGCTCTCCCTCCTCAGGTCAAGCCCTTAAGACGGACCTCTCTCTTCTTTATTTCCCACCATAGCCCTGGGGTTGGCTGTGTCTCCTGCCTTCCACTGTGTGGACACCCAGGAGGCAGCCCTGCTGTCGGGCTTACCGGGATGCGCTTTGTCTCCCTCAGGCTCTGTCCCTCTAGGAGGACGTGAACAACGCGGCTGTCTTCCACCTGCTCGCTGGAGTGAAGCAGTGAGGAGCTGCTACTCACAGCTGCTGGGGTCCTGGATGCCACTGCCACAGAAGGTTCCAAGAACTGTGGGGGATGACAACATCAGCAAAGCCCAGCAACTGCACCCTACCCAGCCTGGCAGTTGGCTCTGTGGGCATTCTACAACATCCCTCCAGAACCTGAGGTTCTTGTCCCCTTGGAGGATGTGGAGTGGCACCAGGAGTAAAGACTGAAGAAGGTGGCTGTTTTGGGAACAAGAGATCCAGCACCTGCTGGGTGGGGATGAAATCCCAGGAGATTAACCCCATGTTGCTGCTGAAATGTAGGTTCCTCCCACAAATGACAGGCAGGAGCTCATTCCTAAGCTGGTCCTGCCTGTAAGGTTCAAGGCACTGAACCCTGAAGGGCTCCTCCGTGTTCTGATCATTTTCACCCTGGGTTGGGACCAAGAATGGTGGGTTCAAAATGGAAATGGTGACAAACAGAAAAATGACTTGTGCCAATACACTAGAGTCAAAGCACAATGGGACAGTTCCCATCAGTACAAACACACACACACACACACACACACACACACACACACACACACACACACACACACAGAGTCAGAATAGGAGTCCTGGGCCATTCATCAGGGATCAGACTCGAGGGCCTGCTGGGCTCACCTGCCCTGTGCTACTCACTGTTACTCTTGAGCTCCTCTGCGACAATCGCCAGAGGCTGTGGCGTCTAAGATGAAGCCTCACCCAGTGTATCCACAAAAGGGCTAGTTGGCCCCCCTGAGATTCCTGGGAGCCTGAGGCTCGGCATTGTCTGCAACCACAGGAGAACATCCTTCTCCCTCCAGTGGCTCCAACCAAGTGAGCTCGGATGGCTTGGTCAGTGAAGTGGGTGCCTGGATACCAGGGTTCCATGTTCTGTTTGATCCATTGTCAAGGCAATGATGTCATTTCCTGTGCCCATACCTGAGCCTCTTTTCACATAAGACCACTTTCAACAGCCCTATGGGCTGCCGATTTCTCCTCCATGCCTACCCATCTCAGGTGCGCAGGTGTTCACCAACAACTACCCAAACATCCCCACCAGCATCTGCCCTGCTTGGTGCCACTAGAGTTCCAGCTTGGAGCCTTCAAAAATGCATTCACAACCAGTCCTTCCCTCTCAGCAGCTTTTGGACCCTGGTCCCATCATTGTGCAACTCATGGTGTGCCCAGTCTTTTCTGGAAAGTAGGGTAGCATCTAATCTCTAGGGTTTATTGTGTCTATTGGCCCATAACACCCTCTGTTCTCTCTGAAACCAGAGATGGGACTCACAGGTGGCTAAAGCACAAATGTAGAGATGGGATAATCACAAGAAAGGGAGAGACAAAGAATGCACCCTAACTCAATCAGGCCTGTGTCCCACACAGGGACATGGCCAATGTCCGTCCCATCGTGGCTGCAGTTCCCTCTCTACACCATGGCAAGTTGGAGGGGACTGAGATGCAGAGGCTGCTCCCCTCTGCCATACAACTTCCCAAGGCTTCTCCTAAGATTTCAAAAGGGCCAAGTGTGTCTAGTGTTGGGGTCTCACAGAGACTCCGAGGTACCACAGCATCCTGCTGCCCAGAACCGGTTCACCCCTCACCTCAAGGGGGCTCAGCCTCTGGATTCATGGGAATTGAAGTGGGTACAGGTGATGGGATATCACCTCCAAGACTGAGTTATGCCAAGTCCATGACCCCTGTCTGCATCCCTGTCTCCAGCACCACTCCCCCCTCTCTCTTTCCTCCTCAGAGCAAACAAATCCATTTAGCAAGTGTGTCCTGTGATAAAGACATGACGGTCACCCATCCTCTCATTACAAAAACACTGAGGCTCAGCCAACATGGATCCTACAGGGAACACAGGCATAAACTCAGACTCCGATCCTCCCAGCCGAGCCTCAGTGGAGCCTGGACTCCCAGCCTCCTGAGTCAAGGAAACAGAGGTTCCTAGCCGAGCCACCTTGGATGCAGCCGCACACAAACTGAACTCATCAATGCCCCTTGCTCTCAGTTGTGAGTAAGAGGGGAAGTGGTGTTTCACAACCCTGGACATCAAGTGCAGTCTCCAGGCTTTGGGGTGTGCCCTGGCCTCTGTCTATCTGCCCAGGCTCTCCAACCCACACTGGCCTCTTACCCAACCTCCTCCTAGGGCCAAACTCAATCCTGCCTCTCAATTTCTGCTGCCTTCCCCAACACACTGCTCCCCAAAATGAGCAGGGCTGGCTCTCGGTTATCATGCTGGTGCCAGCAGCAATGCCACCCCACTGACATAATTCTGAGTCCCAACCTAGGCACTCCAGCTGTCTTTGCCACACCTGGCCTGTTTGGGCTCTGGCTCTTGCTCTTTTCTTTCATGTGCATGTGTTTTGAGGTTTTGAGTTTCTCCCACTGCAGAACTGCAGCTGTGGCAGGGTAGAGCTCATGAGGGTGACATTCTGAGCCACATCCAATCCCATCAGGACTGTTCACTGGGGTGACTGCTGGAACACAGTGATGAGTGAACACATGGGAGGTGGTTGGACCCACCTTGCCTCTGAGTGGCTTCCTTTCAGGACAGGAATGTAGGCATGGGAGCCCCTGGCGTGGGATGCTTTGCACAAGGCGTGACCATGGGCTCTCTTTCCTGGCAAAAATGGCTCCACTCAGCATGGAGAGCACTGTCATTCCTGGTGGCTAACAACAGCCCTGGACCCCAGAGAGGAACCTACACTCAAGATTAACGTCTGAGTGTGCGTGTCCTCGAGGAAATGAGGTCTCCCTATCCCAGGTGCAAAGGGGTAAGTCCTCTAACCCCAGGGGCCATGAAGGGACATCTGAGTTTCCCTCGTCCTTCTTTCCCTCTCTAACTAACCACAGTTAGGACCCTGGCCTCATTCCCCAGTGAGGATCATTAGGCTCCAGAAAGGACAGTCTCTAAGATGCTCAGTGGACCAACACCCTCTGCACAACCCATAACCCTATTCACCCAAGAGGCAAGAGGATTTCTATTCAGGAAAACCAGGAAAGGGAGAGCCTTTCTCAAGGACACAAGGACATTAGTGAGTGAGGGAGTGATTAATGGATGGAGAACTATTTCCAACACCAACTTCCAGGAGCATATATGGCCCCCTGGAGAATTCTGCAGTGTGTTGGTGATTAAGGAGAACGTGTGAATTCAGGGGTCACTAGGTCCTCTCAGCCATAAGGAGGGAAACTGCCATAAAGGAACTAGGACAAGGGTGCGAGGAATGCTCACTGGTGGGAGATCGGAAGGAAGGAAAGTGTACTCATTAGAAAAGTGTCGCCTGAAAATTCTTAGCCAGCCAAAAGCCGTGCGAACTTGTGTGGGAAAAGAGTCTTTGCACAGTGATGAAGCTAAGAGCTCACATGATGGAACACAGCATCAACTGGGACCAAATCCAATATCTGATATTCTTGTAGGAATAGGAGAGTCTGGACCCAGATACCAGGGAGACTGGGGGATACCGGATATGTGAGGTTGGAGCGAGGGCGGGATGCCCATATGGGAACCACAGATCGTGGGCAGCAATAGGAGAGTGGGCAAGGGCTGGGAGAGTTGGGGAGACAGTCCCCTTGAAACCTGGGAGGGGTTATGGCACTGGGACAGCCCAACACCTACTGTGTTGAGCCTCTGGAGCTCAACGGAAGACACTTCCTCTGTTGTCGGCCACCCAGTTAACAGAGTTTGGTTGCAGCAGCCTAGGACCCAGCTGAAGGTCTGAGCATGTTGGCCATGCAGGTTGGATCTGGACCACAGACACCCTCATCAGAGATTGTAGGGTCTCAGCCCTGAGGCAAGACAGGCACTAAGTCAGGCCAGGTGGGGAAACGGATAGGCACACACTCTGGGGGCTGGTGCCTGTGTTACTGGGAGCACTTCTGATCGCAATTCCCTGATCTGCTGCCAACACAGGCTACAGAGGAGGGTACAGAAACACAGACCACGGATCTGCCCCACTCAGTGGGCCCAGGCCAACACCACACCCAGCAGCCTCGTGCCATACCCAATGAGTCTCGAAGCGGCCCCCTCTTCCCATCCTGAGAGCTCTTCCCTTCCTCATGTGCCAATAGCTCCCTACTGTCACTGGCAATATCTACTCTGTGAGATGTCAACATCCGTGGGTACTGTTCTCTCATCCCAGGACAGTGTGGTCCCACACACCCTGGTGAAATGGGCCACCTGGAGGCTGGACCTGGAGGTTGTTGAGGCTGAATGGCAGCGGTGGTCCTCTGGCACTTAATATTATTTAAGTTAAAAAAAAAAAAAAAAAAAACAAAAAACGGGTCTTGGTGCTCAAAAATGTTTGATTTGCATATTCTCATCCCCTAACCCCAATATTTTCATTATTTCCTCACATATGAAATCTTACTAGCATAAAGGTAATTTCGTATTAAACAAAGTGGATTGAAATAACATTGGTAAAAATAATCAATCACCATACTTTCAATTTTTGTTCTGCTTTCCTATTAGAAACCACTTGGATACAAGAGAACAGAGGACAGACTCATGGAAATGCTTGAAATGACAAGAAGCTCCCACTCAAGCTCAGCATTCAGTCCTGGACAGGGTAAGACCAGGCCACTTTGACATCTGTGCCAAAGAGTCTACCAGACAGAATCCTCTGACTGATCCCTGACTGAGCCATAGGAACTGGCTAGAAAAGCCTTCACATCCTCAATACATTCTTCACGTCAGAATACTTGACAACCATTGATATCCATCTCTCGTTAACTTGCTCCCCAGCCAACCATTCTTCAATAAATTCAAAGGAGTAACTCATGCAAGCACACAGAAAGGGGTGTTCACTACACACATCCATGTGCGAAAAAGACAACTGGTATTTCTTGTTTGGGCTATTTCAAATGAAATCCCTTCTGCATGACCTCCACAAACCAAAGGAAAATATTTGTGAAATTCCCACGTAGAAGACAAGATACACTTGCCAAGGAGGCAGTGGCAAGAATTTTGACACTCCAAATGTAGAGTGTGTGTTTAGGAAGCAGTCACAGTTTCCATGAGAGAGTCCCATGAAATCAATTAGGAAGATTCATGCTCTAGCCCTACCATGCAAGTGATGTGACTTGAAAGAGTCACTTAGTCTTAGTAACCATCATCACTAACAACTAAGTCAATGAATAAAGGTCCTCAGGTGCCAAGCTACAAAATGTGGGATGAGCATGGATGAGGATGGGTGGGAGAAGTCTCCAACTCTAACACAATTAGGGAAGGATGTGCTGACCTCAAGTGGCTGGGGGGCTGGGATCCTGCCACAGAGGGGGATTCCAAACCTCACATCCCCTGACCCAGGCCAGAAGACCAGGTAGAGTCCAAGGACCCTGGGGTGGCCCAGTGGCAATAAAGGTCAAAAGGAACTAGGGATCTGCCTGGTCCCTCAATCCCCTACTCTGAGCAGGGCTGCATGACGAGGCCAGAGGCCATCCACAGCAATCTGCCTTTACAGGAAAACAGGGACTGCAGGCTGCCTCTGGCTCACTGAATCAGGGTGGTGTTTTCATATAGCAAGACCACTTCCTCACATTTGACCAGCAGCTCATGTGTTGACAGCACAATGACTGACTTGACTCAGGCCCTGATGAATGAAATAGAAAATTCATAGCAAACCCATCTTTAGCTCTTCCACATCATCAGGGGCTCTGATTCAATTCCGTCCAGAAAGGTGTCTGAAATGATTTCTAAACATGCTGGGGACTCACCTCTGTGTGGAACTTTTCAGGAAAAAGGGGATCAAATCTCATGAAGCAACTCTTCTCTCTTCTAGCCCATGGGCAATGCAAGGAACCTGCATGATACCAGAGGCTCACTTCTCTCTTCTCATGTCTTCTGGAAAGGATTCGTTAATGCTTCCTGCAAGGTGAAGCAGAAGCCTGCATCCCCAGCTGCACAGAAGTGTTTTAGGGCAGTGTCTCCCTTAAAACCCAAAAAATAAAAAAACAGGTCATTCAACAGGCACATGGATTCGAGTACATGTTCAATGATCCCTCCTCCCTGGAGCCTTCCACATGCCCATCTTCCACATTCACAGAGCAATGCTTGGCCATTCTCAAGACCAGGAGACCATGATGCTCATCACCAGGAAGTCAATAAGGAACATGAAGAGAGCAGCATGGATTGCAGAAGGTGGCACATCAAGGATCTTCAGCTCTGCTGCTAGAACACAAGAGCTTAACTTCAGTATTGACTTTTTGCCAACTACCAAGCACGATAGCAGTGTCAAGCCCAATATGCAGATATGCAAGTAGTAGGTGACACCCCGCATCCATTCACAAAAGTGGGCAACATCTGCATCAGAACAAGGAAGTATCTTACCCTTACTCATAAAAATCATCAGAAACAAAATAAAATGGATGCAAGACTTCTCATTTCACTATTAGGTAGCTGTTGGAATTCCCTATTAAATAATACCTCCTCCAAAATAAAAAGTATCTCAGACATGTGTCAACTATTCAATGGATGACATTTTAAAAACTATGGACTTTACTTAATATTTATGTATGCTATATCCCTGCCTAAGGCTCTATGAGAAAGGAGCACATAGAATTGGATCTTTGAAAATCTCACATTTGCTGATAAATATTACTGCTGATCTCAGGCATGGCGAAGTGAAAAGTGGGACTTTGGATATTCCAAGAATGCTATGTTGTGGGATTGGTGTCCCTGATTCATACATAGCATATGGTTTCTATGAAATCCAGTGAGGGAGCAGGAGTAACGAAGCTGATTGCACAGATGACCTCAGGGAATACTGACAGATAGGCCAAATGAAAAATATGCTCCAGCTAACCATTGGTATTTGGGCTTCTGATCCCAGTCCTGTTTTTAAAAAAGGTGCAGACAGGCAGTGTTCATTAAAAACTGTCTACCATGTAAAAGTGGGTAATTTAAATGGCATCTAGTTACACATCTGATAGAATGGTCTGGCAACATATGAATTTCATTCTAACAACAACAACAACAACAAAACATAGAAAATGAGACATAAAGATAAAACCTTGTCTTCACCAGGATGCCTAAAAATAGCTTTAATTTGGCTCATGCCAATAAATATCTTTCAATAGAATTTCTGATTTCTGAATGAATCCATTCAACTTCATACTGCACAGATCACAAGGTTTTCTTTACAGAATATTCTCTTCTTCTTCTTAAAGCCTCACATAGAAAATGTCTCACAGGACATAGGAGGGGAATGACCCAAAGGATGAGAGAATGGCTGGAACCGTTCTCAAATGTGCCCATGTAGCCTAAAGTTTGAAGGCATCTAATTGTACTCTAAAACAATTATGAACCTATTCGATCCATTATTAATAAATATCACCACTTTACCACTTGAACCAAATCACAGAAAATTGGAAACAGATGATCATTGGCTTTGATACCTTTACTTCTGTTTCATTACTCAGAGTCGATCAACTCTATACTTCAAGTGACACAGATTTATTACAGAATGCCTAAGATCCTAAGGATCTATTTTAGCTCAGCCCATGGTATTGCTTCATTATTTTATTATTTTGTAAGTAATAAAATAAAACTTCATGTTGGATGATATATTCAAGCCATGAATATATCATCCAACATTGTTCTTCCCAAAATATTAGCCCAATTTCTGCGCGTGCTCACTTACTGTTCAGGAATTTTACTAATTGTTTGAAGGTTCTAGAGGACCTGTTAGACTCCTAATGGACAAACCATACAACATACTCCAGAGAACGGACGAGTGCCATAAGAAGAAAATAAGGTCAGCCTACAGCAATGGGCAGCTGCCTGCCCTCGGCTGGGAGGAGCCCTGGCCATGGCACCAGGGCTGCTGGGCAGCAGAAGCCTCCACAGCCCTGCAGGGAGCCTGGAGCACAGCTCTGCCTAACCATGCTCAGCCCTGGACAGATGCACATGAGTTCCCATCACAGGCTCGAGTGTGACAGTCCCAGGTGCATGCCTGTCATGCCAGCCACCAGGGAGGCTGAGGCAAGAGGAACGTTTGAGGTCAGCCTTGGCAACTTAGACCCCAAGGCAAAGGGGAAATACTTTTACAGGGGTCTCTGAGGGTGTAGCTCAGGTAGGTCACTTGCCTCACAGGCTCAAGGCCCTGGGTTCAATCCCCAGAACCCACGTACACACAAAAAGTGAACTTGGAATATTGTTTAAAATGAGGGATCAGGTACACACAAGGACTTCAATATGACCTCTCAGAGGAGCTCAATTTGAGATCAGACTGAACAAAAGACCACCTGGACCATTGACTCAGTGTCTGAAACCCTCTGTGAGCATGGGAAGCACTGCTGGCAAGACACCAGAGGGCCAAAGCACTTGTGCCCCCTGCAGGGGCGTCTCTTGTCTACCGCCAAAGACTGTTCCCCTCCTGGGGCAGCTGAGAGCAAGCTGGGCCTTGGAGCAAGGACTAGTGCTTTAGATATAGACTATGCAAGCAAGGGGCAATGTCTTTAATAAAACTAAAATTAAAAAGTCACATTGAAAAAATTTTAAAAAGAAGAAAATAAGGTCAAGTAGAGGAAGCCCATTTTCACAGGAAAAAATCCCCCAGTGAAAAGCATCAGAATAGATACCAAGAAAAATACCAACAAAAACAGTGTGCTCCCACTATGTATCTACTCAACATGCAAAAGTTAGAAAGCTAGATAATACAATCCTGGAAACAGGTAGAGCTATGCAGAAGAGCCACCTGGCAGTGCTTAGTCAAAGAAGTAAACATGCACACTTTGACCTAGAAATTCCACCTGTGTGTAAACCAGGCGGTGCTTAAGCAGTTTCACAAGGGGACATGCACAGGGAAATTTATCCTCAGGTTCTTATAGAGTTGTCTGTGCTTACAGGGAGTTGATGGTTGTCAAGATGCCCACAGCTGCGAAAGTCAAAAGCTAAAAAAATAATAGATGCCAACCTGGATATATTAATAATCCCGTATCTATGATCACCTTCATAAGGTAGCTTCCCAACTTCTGTGTGGAAGTGTGTTTCTCCTTGGCCCTTACACTGTTGTGGAGACCACTAGGAGTTCAGCTTTGTGCAGGATCATCTGACCTGGGCTTTTGGCAAGACCTGTACAGCCCTCACACATGCTCAGATGCTACAGGACTTTTCAGACCAGTCCAGACAACAGTAGGCATCCATTCATTGTCTGCACTCTACAGATTCCTAGATGCACGACATTCATTACCATCAAATGCAGAATTTTCATCAAAAACTAATATATATATCATTCCAATCTGAATCAAGAAAATCGGAAATATCCCCAAATCCAAAGAGTGGATCCCCATTGTGATGCTACAAGTTGAAAATTCCACAGCTGACCTCATGGGATGGTTCACAGTCAAAAGACAGCTGCATGTAAAATATTTCATGACCTTCCTGCTATGTGAAAAGTGGCATGTGAAGTACACATGCATGTCTTCCTCAGACATGGGTTCATTTGCAAGACACCTTGTGCAATTGAAAATACTCCAAAAGGGGAGAAATCAGAACCATGTCTCCAAAGTATTTCAGCAGAGACCAACTCCATCTGTCTATCTATCTCTCAGTGAGTGTGTGTGCTCTTGTGTGTGTTTGTGTGTCTTTGTTTGTGTTTGTACCATCACAGCTGATACTTCATTGCCCCCATTGGAAAACTGACTCAGATAATGCCATCTGCCAAACTCCTAAAAACCAAAGTTCTTGCTGATAGAATGAAACATTCCTTCCTGTTGGTTTGGATGTGTCCTTTAGGAATCACTGCTACATTTAGTATACTCAAATCATCACAGTAGATCAGGTAACAAAAACATATATATTTTAAAATAATAATAATATATTAATGGAAACAACAAATACAGGATAGAGTAACATCTGTGTTACTAAACAAGGTCAAGGACAATGGCAAACTATAGATTCAAACTTTGAAGAAAATAGTAATCAATGTAAATATTCCTGGGCTGCCTCAGCCCCGCCCAGGCACACAGCCCCAGAATGGTTTTGCAAGCATCCTCAGGAGGGCTGGAGCCTTCTTTGCAGGACGAGAGGGAGGTTGAGGCTCGATCCACCCATCATTCTTTTGGGAGAGGCTCCTTTTCCTCAGCACAAAGTTGGATTTTTTGTGAGGATTCTTCATAAAATACGTTGGCCTCTGCTGGAATCCTCAGCTCTGGGGAGAGAGGGGTGTACAAAAAGAAGGTGGCACTCAGGAGGTGCTCCCTAGGACACGCCAACATCTGAGAGCCTGTGCCAGAAAAGGCCAGAGCCACACACCTGAGAGCTCTCCAATTCAGCACCAATACCAACAAAGACAGCCTCCACAGTCCTCCCTGAGGAAGAACTAGGCAGAGCACTTCAACAGACCTAATGTCTGTTCCTACCGAAGGCTTTGGACTCCAGAATATCTCAGGTCCTCTTGCATCTGCCAAAGCACACCACTAGGGTTTGCATCTGAAATCTCCCACAAAAGGCTCCTGTGCCGAAGATTCAGTCCCCACATGAGCCATCTTCATAGGTGGGTTTGGAGGGAAGCATTGGATGGTGAGTGCTCTGATGTCAACATGAAATTCTCATTCAAGATGAATACACTACTGGGGGGTGGGAGGGACTGGAAGAAAGGTTGAGCATGGTTGGAGTAAGACCTAAACAGGGTTGTGCCCTGGGCAACAGTACCTTGTTCCTGTTGGCTCCACTGAATCCTCATTCTCCAAGGAGAGGTCCTCCCTCTCCATCTTTCTCTGTCTCCCTCTCTGCCAGCCTCGTTCTCTCTCTCCCAGTCTATGCCTTTGTGGCAAGGGCTGAGGAGCTCTCCACTGCCACACACTAGAGCTTTATGGACAGCCTCAGTGCACAACCAAAGAGAAAGCTATGAAACCCAGAGAAAAAAGGCCTAGGATTCCTCCTCTGAGTTATTTTCCTCAAGTATGGCCACAGTGAGGACAGGCTGACCAGCACGGATACCACGTTAGAGCCATGCTTCTGCGTTGGTGGAGCCCGCCTCCATGTGAACCAGGCTTCTGAGAATGGAGGCCACATTCCAAATACTGCCCTACTGAGAACAATGGTTCCAAAGACCAGCAAAGGGACTGCTTCCCTCTAACATGGTGTATGGCCCAGTGGTGCCATGACCCCGAGTGGGGGAATACAACAGCCGCTTCTCCTTCCTCTGAACATGTGTTTCCTGTCGCCCTCCTCTAACCTAGAGCCTGTTCTCCATCCCTTCTGGGTTGGATGTGGAGATCTCTGCTATGAATTTCTTAGGCTACCAAGGCCCCAGACAGACTTCGTCTTCCATAGACTCTACTAACCTAACAGTAGGTTAAGATAGGAGACAAGTGATCCTAGAACTCATAGGGATGGTGGTCTTCAGGGTACATAGGCTGGGATAATGGCTGCTGTGGTGTTTGGCTCACAAAAACCAACCAACCAACCAACGAAAAAGCGCTGGCATTATTATCAGATGAGCTCTGTGGCTACGTGCTCAGGAAGCCCTCATCTGACTTTAGTTAGGGATCACAACCTGGCTATTGTGATCACTCCTTGCCTAGTGGACTCAGGTGCGTAAGACCATGGAATTTATGCAAAAACAGATGATTCAGGCTGTCTCCCAGGCTGTGTTTTCTTCCCAATTTCATCCTGTTACTGCTTGCTAGAATCCTGGCAATGCTCTGCCCAGGCAGTGGTTTTTTGGTCACACAGAAGGCTTTCAATAGTACTGCTTCAGTCCACAAAATGCCAGTTCCCTCTTTAGCCCATGCATTCCCATGTTCCTTTGAAACCACTCCTATCCCAGACCATGAAAACATACTGCTCCTGGAGAGAGGCTTTCCTCCTCACTCCTCAAAGATGTCAGCTTTGGATGCCTGTTCATGTCCAGGGGAGGGCACCTGGTGGGGAGCCGCAATATCCACCGGGGTATACCATTGGACCTCAAGACCTTCCACCAGCAGAAGTGCAGTTGGCTTTGTGCACGAACCCAACACACCTGTTGGAGTGTTCTTGGGGGTCAGAGACTACTCTTTGTTGCTAAGAGTTGACCTGAGTCCACATCCTGACCCTTGCTCTCTGCTATCTGATTGTCTCACTTACTCTGACGGCGAGAGATGATTTGGCCCAGCTCATAATCCTCTGGATTCTCCTCAGTAAGGAAGTGTAGGTCGAGGGCGCTGCGGATGACGACAGGAGCCCTATCGTGGCAGGTCACCTGGAGCAGCATGGGAGACAGGCCTTCAGGAAATGGGCCTTGAAGTGACTACTCAAGGACAGTGGGCAGGGGCATTCTGGAGGCACCTCCACTCTAAATACAAGGGCAACATCCATGACCCTACTACCCGAGGCTGACCTCCTGCTCATCGTGTGGGCTCTTCCCACAGGCTACTAGCCCAATCCTTGTACATAGGACTTCCTGGGCCTGCCATTGCTCTTTGTGGAGCTGCACTCCTCTCGGAGTGAAAGGACCCCACTACCTGCATACAGATGCAATCTCATCCCACAAGTTGGGAGGAATGGGACAATAGCCTCCAAGATCCCAGGTCTGCCCGAGGATGCAGGCGGCATTGGGAATGGCCTAGGCACAAAACCTAGAGGCTTTGGTCTGGATTGCCAGGGCCAAAAACAGACCCAGGAACATGACCACACACAGGAGAGCTGAAAGATAGCCACGAGAGCTCCTGGCCTCCAGAGGCTCAGTACTGGCTGGGATGTAGGAGGGCACCTCATCCGGCAAGGGTGGTCATTGGGTTACCTGGACATTTAGTGTGCTTGCTCCACATCCATATCGACTCTGCAGAGAGACTCTCTCAGCTCCTTGTTCAAGGAACATGGAGAACCTCACACTGCTGTCCTCCTCCATAGACGTCAGCATCCCATACAAGGGAACCTGCAACCTAGTTCCTGTCCTATTCTCATCTGTCACCCATACCTGTCCCTGCCCTTCTGGACTGCATGCTGCCACCTGACACACAGACTCCCTCAGACATGGCAGTGGACAAGCTGCTGCACTCGCTCATCTCAGCTCCAGCCCTTCACACTGACCTCTCCCTTCTTGATTCCCATCTATCCTCCTGATCATCCAGAAGCTCCAAATTCAAGAGGGCATGAGTAGTCCATGGTATTGGACCAGTGTCTGCTCCCCACCCAGGTGTAAGCACCACGGGACACCCCTGCTCCCAGGCTTACCAGAACACTCTTGGCCATCTCTGGACTTTGTGTTTCTAAGTGGACACGAATTAAGCAGGTGTCTCCCACCTGCTTGTGGGAAAGCGGCCTGGAGGACTTGCAGGTTGATTCTGAGAACTGTGGGGGATGGAACATCAGCAAACCCAGAAACAGAAAGCCACCCCAGACTGTCAGTTGGCTCTATGGGCTTCCAGCAAATATGTCCAGGTGCTGAGGCTTCTTATTTCCTCAGGTCGGAGTGGAATGGCAGCACATGCACAGCTTGAATAAGGTAGGTGTTTACCTCCTTTCCCTTGACCTGGGGGCGTTTCCTCACCATGAAATATTGTATTCCCAGATTCATGGACAGACACACGAGTGAGTGGTCAGAGACCTTGATTTCTGCAGAGCGAAGTGGAGAGAATTGTTAGGTGGCACTCAAGGATTATACCACAAAACACCCACAACCCCTGAGAGTCTCCGCCAGGCCCATCACACTTTGGTATTTTGGGGCCAAGGCCCACTTTCTCTTGGCTGTCAGTTATCCTGAGCCCACTGTGGATCATGTCTCCCCACTGTCTGATTG
Organism: Urocitellus parryii; assembly: GCF_045843805.1. Classification (NCBI taxonomy): domain Eukaryota; kingdom Metazoa; phylum Chordata; class Mammalia; order Rodentia; family Sciuridae; genus Urocitellus; species Urocitellus parryii. Next base: position 52,723,245 of record NC_135548.1, on the reverse strand, counting down.
TCCTACTTACTCTCATCCTCAGACATCATATACAGCAGCTCAAAGTTGTCCACATCCTCATGCTGCAACAAATTTTGGTCCAAGACCCTGCGGATGAGGCTTGTCACCGTCTCCTGAAAGGTCACCTGGATCAGGGTGGGACAAATGTCATCAGAGAATGGCTTTTAGAAGAGCTACCCAGAAGACTGTGGTCAAATATTCAGGAGAAATCTCAGCTACATATACAAGGGCACAATCTTGTTATCCTGCTACCTGAGTGTGTCCTCCATATACCACCTGGGTTCTTGCAATGTGCTACTAGAACAATCCTGGTACAAATATCTGCCTGTACCTGCCATCTCCCCTCCCCCTGGGGAGCCACATTCCACTCATGTCAAAGGACCAAACTGCCTATGCACAGACACACTCTCATCTCACTGAGATGAGAGCAATGGGCCAGGGATCTGCGCACCAAGTGTGATCTGGGATGCAGGCTGCCTTTGTGGGTGGAAGAGGCAGATGCACTGAAAACTTGGGTCCTGACTGCCACGACACAAAACAGACTCAGATACAAGAGTGTGCACTTGAGTGCTTCATGATAGCTTTGAGAGGCCCTGGCCTCTGGAAGCTCGGTGCGGGTCTGGTTGTAATGATGTACTTGACTCAGCACTGGCAGTCACTGAACATGTCTCCTCTGCAGCTGGACACCTGCAGCATTAGCGTGTCTACTGCACATCCATAGAAATTCTGCCAAGAACCCCTTTAGCTCCGTATTTACATACATGCAAAGCCTAACATTCCGAAGCTTTGGCATGACCCCTCAGGTGATCCCGACCCCAAATTCCTACTCCTAGTCATGCTAAGGAGGATCTCTTCCCTGCCACCAGGAACACATCCCCTCCTACACATGTGACAAGTCACTGCCACCTCCTCTGCTCCAATTTCACTCATTGAGAATACCAAGTTCTAGGCACTGCAGCCTGCACCTTGGACATATCTCTGCCTTCATCTGTCCACAGCACTTCCGTCTGCACTTCTGGCCTGCAAAACCCGCAATGCACAGGCCCACTCACCACTGAAGCTGGGCATGCTGATGCTCTCCCTCCTCAGGTCAAGCCCTTAAGACGGACCTCTCTCTTCTTTATTTCCCACCATAGCCCTGGGGTTGGCTGTGTCTCCTGCCTTCCACTGTGTGGACACCCAGGAGGCAGCCCTGCTGTCGGGCTTACCGGGATGCGCTTTGTCTCCCTCAGGCTCTGTCCCTCTAGGAGGACGTGAACAACGCGGCTGTCTTCCACCTGCTCGCTGGAGTGAAGCAGTGAGGAGCTGCTACTCACAGCTGCTGGGGTCCTGGATGCCACTGCCACAGAAGGTTCCAAGAACTGTGGGGGATGACAACATCAGCAAAGCCCAGCAACTGCACCCCACCCAGCCTGGCAGTTGGCTCTGTGGGCATTCTACAACATCCATCCAGAACCTGAGGTTCTTGTCCCCTTGGAGGATGTGGAGTGGCACCAGGAGTAAAGACTGAAGAAGGTGGCTGTTTTGGGAACAAGAGATCCAGCACCTGCTGGGTGGGGATGAAATCCCAGGAGATTAACCCCATGTTGCTGCTGAAATGTAGGTTCCTCCCACAAATGACAGGCAGGAGCTCATTCCTAAGCTGGTCCTGCCTGTAAGGTTCAAGGCTCTGAACCCTGAAGGGCTCCTCCGTGTTCTGATCATTTTCACCCTGGGTTGGGACCAAGAATGGTGGGTTCAAAATGGAAATGGTGACAAACAGAAAAATGACTTGTGCCAATACACTAGAGTCAAAGCACAATGGGACAGTTCCCATCAGTACAAACACACACACACACACACACACACACACACACACACACACACACACACAGAGTCAGAATAGGAGTCCTGGGCCATTCATCAGGGATCAGACTAGAGGGCCTGCTGGGCTCACCTGCCCTGTGCTACTCACTGTTACTCTTGAGCTCCTCTGCGACAATCGCCAGAGGCTCTGGCGTCTAAGATGAAGCCTCACCCAGTGTATCCACAAAAGGGCTAGTTGGCCCCCCTGAGATTCCTGGGAGCCTGAGGCTCGGCATTGTCTGCAACCACAGGAGAACATCCTTCTCCCTCCAGTGGCTCCAACCAAGTGAGCTCGGATGGCTTGGTCAGTGAAGTGGGTGCCTGGATACCAGGGTTCCATGTTCTGTTTGATCCATTGTCAAGGCAATGATGTCATTTCCTGTGCCCATACCTGAGCCTCTTTTCACATAAGACCACTTTCAACAGCCCTATGGGCTGCCGATTTCTCCTCCATGCCTACCCATCTCAGGTGCGCAGGTGTTCACCAACAACTACCCAAACATCCCCACCAGCATCTGCCCTGCTTGGTGCCACTAGAGTTCCAGCTTGGAGCCTTCAAAAATGCATTCACAACCAGTCCTTCCCTCTCAGCAGCTTTTGGACCCTGGTCCCATCATTGTGCAACTCATGGTGTGCCCAGTCTTTTCTGGAAAGTAGGGTAGCATCTAATCTCTAGGGTTTATTGTGTCTATTGGCCCATAACACCCTCTGTTCTCTCTGAAACCAGAGATGGGACTCACAGGTGGCTAAAGCACAAATGTAGAGATGGGATAATCACAAGAAAGGGAGAGACAAAGAATGCACCCTAACTCAATCAGGCCTGTGTCCCACACAGGGACATGGCCAATGTCCGTCCCATCGTGGCTGCAGTTCCCTCTCTACACCATGGCAAGTTGGAGGGGACTGAGATGCAGAGGCTGCTCCCCTCTGCCATACAACTTCCCAAGGCTTCTCCTAAGATTTCAAAAGGGCCAAGTGTGTCTAGTGTTGGGGTCTCACAGAGACTCCGAGGTACCACAGCATCCTGCTGCCCAGAACCGGTTCACCCCTCACCTCAAGGGGGCTCAGCCTCTGGATTCATGGGAATTGAAGTGGGTACAGGTGATGGGATATCACCTCCAAGACTGAGTTATGCCAAGTCCATGACCCCTGTCTGCATCCCTGTCTCCAGCACCACTCCCCCCTCTCTCTTTCCTCCTCAGAGCAAACAAATCCATTTAGCAAGTGTGTCCTGTGATAAAGACATGACGGTCACCCATCCTCTCATTACAAAAACACTGAGGCTCAGCCAACATGGATCCTACAGGGAACACAGGCATAAACTCAGACTCCGATCCTCCCAGCCGAGCCTCAGTGGAGCCTGGACTCCCAGCCTCCTGAGTCAAGGAAACAGAGGTTCCTAGCCGAGCCACCTTGGATGCAGCCGCACACAAACTGAACTCATCAATGCCCCTTGCTCTCAGTTGTGAGTAAGAGGGGAAGTGGTGTTTCACAACCCTGGACATCAAGTGCAGTCTCCAGGCTTTGGGGTGTGCCCTGGCCTCTGTCTATCTGCCCAGGCTCTCCAACCCACACTGGCCTCTTACCCAACCTCCTCCTAGGGCCAAACTCAATCCTGCCTCTCAATTTCTGCTGCCTTCCCCAACACACTGCTCCCCAAAATGAGCAGGGCTGGCTCTCGGTTATCATGCTGGTGCCAGCAGCAATGCCACCCCACTGACATAATTCTGAGTCCCAACCTAGGCACTCCAGCTGTCTTTGCCACACCTGGCCTGTTTGGGCTCTGGCTCTTGCTCTTTTCTTTCATGTGCATGTGTTTTGAGGTTTTGAGTTTCTCCCACTGCAGAACTGCAGCTGTGGCAGGGTAGAGCTCATGAGGGTGACATTCTGAGCCACATCCAATCCCATCAGGACTGTTCACTGGGGTGACTGCTGGAACACAGTGATGAGTGAACACATGGGAGGTGGTTGGACCCACCTTGCCTCTGAGTGGCTTCCTTTCAGGACAGGAATGTAGGCATGGGAGCCCCTGGCGTGGGATGCTTTGCACAAGGCGTGACCATGGGCTCTCTTTCCTGGCAAAAATGGCTCCACTCAGCATGGAGAGCACTGTCATTCCTGGTGGCTAACAACAGCCCTGGACCCCAGAAAGGAACCCACTCTCAAGATTAACGTCTGAGTGTGCGTGTCCTCGAGGAAATGAGGTCTCCTGATCCCAGGTGCAAAGGGGTAAGTCCTCTAACTCCAGGGGCCATGAAGGGACATCTGAGTTTCCCTTGTCCTTCTTTCCCTCTCTAACTAACCACAGTTAGGACCCTGGCCTCATTCCCCAGTGAGGATCATTAGGCTCCATAAAGGACAGTCTCTAAGATGCTCAGTGGACCAACACCCTCTGCACAACCCATAACCCTATTCACCCAAGAGGCAAGAGGATTTCTATTCAGGAAAACCAGGAAAGGGAGAGCCTTTCTCAAGGACACAAGGACATTAGTGAGTGAGGGAGTGATTAATGGATGGAGAACTATTTCCAACACCAACTTCCAGGAGCATATATGGCCCCCTGGAGAATTCTGCAGTGTGTTGGTGATTAAGGAGAACGTGTGAATTCAGGGGTCACTAGGTCCTCTCAGCCATAAGGAGGGAAACTGCCATAAAGGAACTAGGACAAGGGTGCGAGGAATGCTCACTGGTGGGAGATCGGAAGGAAGGAAAGTGTACTCATTAGAAATGTGTCGCCTGAAAATTCTTAGCCAGCCAAAAGTCGTGCGAACTTGTGTGGGAAAAGAGTCTTTGCACAGTGATGAAGCTAAGAGCTCACATGATGGAACACAGCATCAACTGGGACCAAATCCAATATCTGATATTCTTGTAGGAAGAGGAGAGTCTGGACCCAGATACCAGGGAGACTGGGGGATACCGGATATGTGAGGTTGGAGCCAGGGCGGGATGCCCATATGGGAACCACAGATCGTGGGCAGCAATAGGAGAGTGGGCAAGGGCTGGGACAGTTGGGGAGACAGTCCCCTTGAAACCTGGGAGGGGTTATGGCACTGGGACAGCCCAACACCTACTGTGTTGAGCCTCTGGAGCTCAACGGAAGACACTTCCTCTGTTGTCGGCCACCCAGTTAACAGAGTTTGGTTGCAGCAGCCTAGGACCCAGCTGAAGGTCTGAGCATGTTGGCCATGCAGGTTGGATCTGGACCACAGACACCCTCATCAGAGATTGTAGGGTCTCAGCCCTGAGGCAAGACAGGCACTAAGTCAGGCCAGGTGGGGAAACGGATAGGCACACACTCTGGGGGCTGGTGCCTGTGTTACTGGGAGCACTTCTGATCGCAATTCCCTGATCTGCTGCCAACACAGGCTACAGAGGAGGGTACAGAAACACAGACCACGGATCTGCCCCACTCAGTGGGCCCAGGCCAACACCACACCCAGCAGCCTCGTGCCATACCCAATGAGTCTCGAAGCGGCCCCCTCTTCCCATCCTGAGAGCTCTTCCCTTCCTCATGTGCCAATAGCTCCCTACTGTCACTGGCAATATCTACTCTGTGAGATGTCAACATCCGTGGGTACTGTTCTCTCATCCCAGGACAGTGTGGTCCCACACACCCTGGTGAAATGGGCCACCTGGAGGCTGGACCTGGAGGTTGTTGAGGCTGAATGGCAGCGGTGGTCCTCTGGCACTTAAAATTATTTAAGTTAAAAAAAAACAAAAACAAAAACAAAAAACGGGTCTTGGTGCTCAAAAATGTTTGATTTGCATATTCTCATCCCCTAACCCCAATATTTTCATTATTTCCTCACATATGAAATCTTACTAGCATAAAGGTAATTTCGTATTAAACAAAGTGGATTGAAATAACATTGGTAAAAATAATCAATCACCATACTTTCAATTTTTGTTCTGCTTTCCTATTAGAAACCACTTGGATACAAGAGAACAGAGGACAGACTCATGGAAATGCTTGAAATGACAAGAAGCTCCCACTCAAGCTCAGCATTCAGTCCTGGACAGGGTAAGACCAGGCCACTTTGACATCTGTGCCAAAGAGTCTACCAGACAGAATCCTCTGACTGATCCCTGACTGAGCCATAGGAACTGGCTAGAAAAGCCTTCACATCCTCAATACATTCTTCACGTCAGAATACTTGACAACCATTGATATCCATCTCTCGTTAACTTGCTCCCCAGCCAACCATTCTTCAACAAATTCAAAGGAGTAACTCATGCAAGCACACAGAAAGGGGTGTTCACTACACACATCCATGTGCGAAAAAGACAACTGGTATTTCTTGTTTGGGCTATTTCAAATGAAATCCCTTCTGCATGACCTCCACAAACCAAAGGAAAATATTTGTGAAATTCCCACGTAGAAGACAAGATACACTTGCCAAGGAGGCAGTGGCAAGAATTTTGACACTCCAAATGTAGAGTGTGTGTTTAGGAAGCAGTCACAGTTTCCATGAGAGAGTCCCATGAAATCAATTAGGAAGATCCATGCTCTAGCCCTACCATGCAAGTGATGTGACTTGAAAGAGTCACTTAGTCTTAGTAACCATCATCACTAACAACTAAGTCAATGAATAAAGGTCCTCAGGTGCCAAGCTACAAAATGTGGGATGAGCATGGATGAGGATGGGTGGGAGAAGTCTCCAACTCTAACACAATTAGGGAAGGATGTGCTGACCTCAAGTGGCTGGGGGGCTGGGATCCTGCCACAGAGGGGGATTCCAAACCTCACATCCCCTGACCCAGGCCAGAAGACCAGGTAGAGTCCAAGGACCCTGGGGTGGCCCAATGGCAATAAAGGTCAAAAGGAACTAGGGATCTGCCTGGTCCCTCAATCCCCTACTCTGAGCAGGGCTGCATGACGAGGCCAGAGGCCATCCACAGCAATCTGCCTTTACAGGAAAACAGGGACTGCAGGCTGCCTCTGGCTCACTGAATCAGGGTGGTGTTTTCATAAAGCAAGACCACTTCCTCACATTTGACCAGCAGCTCATGTGTTGACAGCACAATGACTGACTTGACTCAGGCCCTGATGAATGAAATAGAAAATTCATAGCAAACCCATCTTTAGCTCTTCCACATCATCAGGGGCTCTGATTCAATTCCGTCCAGAAAGGTGTCTGAAATGATTTCTAAACATGCTGGGGACTCACCTCTGTGTGGAACTTTTCAGGAAAAAGGGGATCAAATCTCATGAAGCAACTCTTCTCTCTTCTAGCCCATGGGCAATGCAAGGAACCTGCATGATACCAGAGGCTCACTTCTCTCTTCTCATGTCTTCTGGAAAGGATTCGTTAATGCTTCCTGCAAGGTGAAGCAGAAGCCTGCATCCCCAGCTGCACAGAAGTGTTTTAGGGCAGTGTCTCCCTTAAAACCCAAAAATAAAAAAAAACAGGTCATTCAACAGGCACATGGATTCGAGTACATGTTCAATGATCCCTCCTCCCTGGAGCCTTCCACATGCCCATCTTCCACATTCACAGAGCAATGCTTGGCCATTCTCAAGACCAGGAGACCATGATGCTCATCACCAGGAAGTCAATAAGGAACATGAAGAGAGCAGCATGGATTGCAGAAGGTGGCACATCAAGGATCTTCAGCTCTGCTGCTAGAACACAAGAGCTTAACTTCAGTATTGACTTTTTGCCAACTACCAAGTACGATAGCAGTGTCAAGCCCAATATGCAGATATGCAAGTAGTAGGTGACACCCCGCATCCATTCACAAAAGTGGGCAACATCTGCATCAGAACAAGGAAGTATCTTACCCTTACTCATAAAAATCATCAGAAACAAAATAAAATGGATGCAAGACTTCTCATTTCACTATTAGGTAGCTGTTGGAATTCCCTATTAAATAATACCTCCTCCAAAATAAAAAGTATCTCAGACATGTGTCAACTATTCAATGGATGACATTTTAAAAACTATGGACTTTACTTAATATTTATGTATGCTATATCCCTGCCTAAGGCTCTATGAGAAAGGAGCACATAGAATTGGATCTTTGAAAATCTCACATTTGCTGATAAATATTACTGCTGATCTCAGGCATGGCGAAGTGAAAAGTGGGACTTTGGATATTCCAAGAATGCTATGTTGTGGGATTGGTGTCCCTGATTCATACATAGCATATGGTTTCTATGAAATCCAGTGAGGGAGCAGGAGTAACGAAGCTGATTGCACAGATGACCTCAGGGAATACTGACAGATAGGCCAAATGAAAAATATGCTCCAGCTAACCATTGGTATTTGGGCTTCTGATCCCAGTCCTGTTTTTAAAAAAGGTGCAGACAGGCAGTGTTCATTAAAAACTGTCTACCATGTAAAAGTGGGTAATTTAAATGGCATCTAGTTACACATCTGATAGAATGGTCTGGCAACATATGAATTTCATTCTAACAACAACAACAACAACAAAACATAGAAAATGAGACATAAAGATAAAACCTTGTCTTCACCAGGATGCCTAAAAATAGGTTTTATTTGGCTCATGCCAATAAATATCTTTCAATAGAATTTCTGATTTCTGAATGAATCCATTCAACTTCATACTGCACAGATCACAAGGTTTTCTTTACAGAATATTCTCTTCTTCTTCTTAAAGCCTCACATAGAAAATGTCTCACAGGACATAGGAGGGAAATGACCCAAAGGATGAGAGAATGGCTGGAACCGTTCTCAAATGTGCCCATGTAGCCTAAAGTTTGAAGGCATCTAATTGTACTCTAAAACAATTATGAACCTATTCGATCCATTATTAATAAATATCACCACTTTACCACTTGAACCAAATCACAGAAAATTGGAAACAGATGATCATTGGCTTTGATACCTTTACTTCTGTTTCATTACTCAGAGTCGATCAACTCTATACTTCAAGTGACACAGATTTATTACAGAATGCCTAAGATCCTAAGGATCTATTTTAGCTCAGCCCATGGTATTGCTTCATTATTTTATTATTTTGTAAGTAATAAAATATAACTTCATGTTGGATGACATATTCAAGCCATGAATATATCATCCAACATTGTTCTTCCCAAAATATTAGCACAATTTCTGCGCGCGCTCACTTACTGTTCAGGAATTTTACTAATTGTTTGAAGGTTCTAGAGGACCTGTTAGACTCCTAATGGACAAACCATACAACATACTCCAGAGAACGGACGAGTGCCATAAGAAGAAAATAAGGTCAGCCTACAGCAATGGGCAGCTGCCTGCCCTCGGCTGGGAGGAGCCCTGGCCATGGCACCAGGGCTGCTGGGCAGCAGAAGCCTCCACAGCCCTGCAGGGAGCCTGGAGCACAGCTCTGCCTAACCATGCTCAGCCCTGGACAGATGCACATGAGTTCCCATCACAGGCTCGAGTGTGACAGTCCCAGGTGCATGCCTGTCATGCCAGCCACCAGGGAGGCTGAGGCAAGAGGAACGTTTGAGGTCACCCTTGGCAACTTAGACCCCGAGGCAAAGGGGAAATACTTTTACAGGGGTCTCTGAGGGTGTAGCTCAGGTAGGTCACTTGCCTCACAGGCTCAAGGCCCTGGGTTCAATCCCCAGAACCCACGTACACACAAAAAGTGAACTTGGAATATTGTTTAAAATGATGGGTCAGGTACACACAAGGACTTCAATATGACCTCTCAGAGGAGCTCAATTTGAGATCAGACTGAACAAAAGACCACCTGGACCATTGACTCAGTGTCTGCAACCCTCTGTGAGCATGGGAAGCACTGCTGGCAAGACACCAGAGGGCCAAAGCACTTGTGCCCCCTGCAGGGGTGTCTCTTGTCTACCACCAAAGACTGTTCCCCTCCTGGGGCAGCTGAGAGCAAGCTGGGCCTTGGAGCAAGGACTAGTGCTTTAGATATAGACTATGCAAGCAAGGGGCAATGTCTTTAATAAAACTAAAATTAAAAAGTCACATTGAAAAAATTTTAAAAAGAAGAAAAGAAGGTCAAGTAGAGGAAGCCCATTTTCACAGGAAAAAATCCCCCAGTGAAAAGCATCAGAATAGATACCAAGAAAAATACCAACAAAAACAGTGTGCTCCCACTATGTATCTACTCAACCTGCAAAAGTTAGAAAGCTAGATAATACAATCCTGGCCACATGTAGAGCTATGCAGAAGAGCCACCTGACAGTGCTTAGTCAAAGAAGTAAACATGCACACTTTGACCTAGAAATTCCACCTGTGTGTAAACCAGGAGGTGCTTAAGCAGTTTCACAAGGGGACATGCACTGGGAAATTTATCCTCAGGTTCTTATAGAGTTGTCTGTGCTTACAGGGAGTTGATGGTTGTCAAGATGCCCACAGCAGCGAAAGTCAAAAGCTAAAAAAATAATAGATGCCAACCTGGATATATTAATAATGCCGTATCTATGATCACCTTCATAAGGTAGCTTCCCAACTTCTGTGTGGAAGTGTGTTTCTCCTTGGCCCTTACACTGTTGTGGAGACCACTAGGAGTTCAGCTTTGTGCAGGATCATCTGACCTGGACTTTTGGCAAGACCTGTACAGCCCTCACACATGCTCAGATGCTACAGGACTTTTCAGACCAGTCCAGACAACAGTAGGCATCCATTCATTGTCTGCACTCTACAGATTCCTAGATGCACGACATTCATTACCATCAAATGCAGAATTTTCATCAAAAACTAATATATATATATCATTCCAATCTGAATCAAGAAAATCGGAAATATCCCCAAATCCAAAGAGTGGATCCCCATTGTGATGCTACAAGTTGAAAATTCCACAGCTGACCTCATGGGATGGTTCACAGTCAAAAGACAGCTGCATGAAAAATATTACATGACCTTCCTGCTATGTGAAAAGTGGCATGTGAAGTACACATGCATGTCTTCCTCAGACATGGGTTCATTTGCAAGACACCTTGTGCAATTGAAAATACTCCAAAAGGGGAGAAATCAGAACCATGTCTCCAAAGTATTTCAGCAGAGACCAACTCCATCTGTCTATCTATCTCTCAGTGAGTGTGTGTGCTCTTGTGTGTGTTTGTGTGTCTTTGTTTGTGTTTGTACCATCATAGCTGATACTTCATTGCCCCCATTGGAAAACTGACTCAGATAATGCCATCTGCCAAACTCCTAAAAACCAAAGTTCTTGCTGATAGAATGAAACATTCCTTCCTGTTGGTTTGGATGTGTCCTTTAGGAATCACTGCTACATTTAGTATACTCAAATCATCACAGTAGATCAGGTAACAAAAACATATATATTTTAAAATAATAATAATATATTAATGGAAACAACAAATACAGGATAGAGTAACAACTGTGTTACTAAACAAGGTCAAGGACAATGGCAAACTATAGATTCAAACTTTGAAGAAAATAGTAATCAATGTAAATATTCCTGGGCTGCCTCAGCCCCGCCCAGGCACACAGCAACAGAATGGTTTTGCAAGCATCCTCAGGAGGGCAGGAGCCTTCTTTGCAGGACGAGAGGGAGGTTGAGGCTCGATCCACCCATCATTCTTTTGGGAGAGGCTCCTTTTCCTCAGCACAAAGTTGGATTTTTTGTGAGGATTCTTGGCATAAAATACGTTGGCCTCTGCTGGAATCCTCAGCTCTGGGGAGAGAGGGGTGTACAAAAAGAAGGTGGCACTCAGGAGGTGCTCCCTAGGACACGCCAACATCTGAGAGCCTGTGCCAGAAAAGGCCAGAGCCACACACCTGAGAGCTCTCCAATTCAGCACCAATACCAACAAAGACAGCCTCCACAGTCCTCCCTGAGGAAGAACTAGGCAGAGCACTTCAACAGACCTAATGTCTGTTCCTACCGAAGGCTTTGGACTCCAGAATATCTCAGGTCCTCTTGCATCTGCCAAAGCACACCACTAGGGTTTGCATCTGAAATCTCCCACAAAAGGCTCCTGTGCCGAAGATTCAGTCCCCACATGAGCCATCTTCATAGGTGGGTTTGGAGGGAAGCATTGGATGGTGAGTGCTCTGATGTCAACATGAAATTCTCATTCAAGATGAATACACTACTGGGGGGTGGGAGGGACTGGAAGAAAGGTTGAGCATGGTTGGAGTAAGACCTAAACAGGGTTGTGCCCTGGGCAACAGTACCTTGTTCCTGTTGGCTCCACTGAATCCTCATTCTCCAAGGAGAGGTCCTCCCTCTCCATCTTTCTCTCTCTCCCTCTCTGCCAGCCTCGTTCTCTCTCTCCCAGGCTATGCCTTTGTGGCAAGGGCTGAGGAGCTCTCCACTGCCACACACTAGAGCTTTATGGACAGCCTCAGTGCACAACCAAAGAGAAAGCTATGAAACCCAGAGAAAAAAGGCCTAGGATTCCTCCTCTGAGTTATTTTCCTCAAGTATGGCCACAGTGAGGACAGGCTGACCAGCACGGATACCACGTTAGAGCCATGCTTCTGCGTTGGTGGAGCCCGCCTCCATGTGAACCAGGCTTCTGAGAATGGAGGCCACATTCCAAATACTGCCCTACTGAGAACAATGGTTCCAAAGACCAGCAAAGGGACTGCTTCCCTCCAACATGGTGTATGGCCCAGTGGTGCCATGACCCCGAGTGGGGGAATACAACAGCCACTTCTCCTTCCTCTGAACATGTGTTTCCTGTCGCCCTCCTCTAACCTAGAGCCTGTTCTCCATCCCTTCTGGGTTGGATGTGGAGATCTCTGCTATGAATTTCTTAGGCTACCAAGGCCCCAGACAGACTTCCTCTTCCATAGACTCTACTAACCTAACAGTAGGTTAAGATAGGAGACAAGTGATCCTAGAACTCATAGGGATGGTGGTCTTCAGGGTACATAGGCTGGGATAATGGCTGCTGTGGTGTTTGGCTCACAAAAACCAACCAACCAACCAACGAAAAAGCGCTGGCATTATTATCAGATGAGCTCTGTGGCTACGTGCTCAGGAAGCCCTCATCTGACTTTAGTTAGGGATCACAACCTGGCTATTGTGATCACTCCTTGCCTAGTGGACTCAGGTGCGTAAGACCATGGAATTTATGCAAAAACAGATGATTCAGGCTGTCTCCCAAGCTGTGTTTTCTTCCCAATTTCATCCTGTTACTGCTTGCTAGAATCCTGGCAGTGCTCTGCCCAGGCAGTGGTTTTTTGGTCACACAGAAGGCTTTCAATAGTACTGCTTCAGTCCACAAAATGCCAGTTCCCTCTTTAGCCCATGCATTCCCATGTTCCTTTGAAACCACTCCTATCCCAGACCATGAAAACATACTGCTCCTGGAGAGAGGCTTTCCTCCTCACTCCTCAAAGATGTCAGCTTTGGATGCCTGTTCATGTCCAGGGGAGGGCACCTGGTGGGGAGCCGCAATATCCACCGGGGTATACCATTGGACCTCAAGACCTTCCACCAGCAGAAGTGCAGTTGGCTTTGTGCACGAACCCAACACACCTGTTGGAGTGTTCTTGGGGGTCAGAGACTACTCTTTGTTGCTAAGAGTTGACCTGAGTCCACATCCTGACCCTTGCTCTCTGCTATCTGATTGTCTCACTTACTCTGACGGCGAGAGATGATTTGGCCCAGCTCATAATCCTCTGGATTCTCCTCAGTAAGGAAGTGTAGGTCGAGGGCGCTGCGGATGACGACAGGAGCCCTATCGTGGCAGGTCACCTGGAGCAGCATGGGAGACAGGCCTTCAGGAAGTGGGCCTTGAAGTGACTACTCAAGGACAGTGGGCAGGGGCATTCTGGAGGCACCTCCACTCTAAATACAAGGGCAACATCCATGACCCTACTACCCGAGGCTGACCTCCTGCTCATCGTGTGGGCTCTTCCCACAGGCTACTAGCCCAATCCTTGTACATAGGACTTCCTGGGCCTGCCATTGCTCTTTGTGGAGCTGCACTCCTCTCGGAGTGAAAGGACCCCACTACCTGCATACAGATGCAATCTCATCCCACAAGTTGGGAGGAATGGGACAATAGCCTCCAAGATCCCAGGTCTGCCCGAGGATGCAGGCGGCATTGGGAATGGCCTAGGCACAAAACCTAGAGGCTTTGGTCTGGATTGCCAGGGCCAAAAACAGACCCAGGAACATGACCACACACAGGAGAGCTGAAAGATAGCCACGAGAGCTCCTGGCCTCCAGAGGCTCAGTGCTGGCTGGGATGTAGGAGGGCACCTCATCCGGCAAGGGTGGTCATTGGGTTACCTGGACATTTAGTGTGCTTGCTCCACATCCATATCGACTCTGCAGAGAGACTCTCTCAGCTCCTTGTTCAAGGAACATGGAGAACCTCACACTGCTGTCCTCCTCCATAGACGTCAGCATCCCATACAAGGGAACCTGCAACCTAGTTCCTGTCCTATTCTCATCTGTCACCCATACCTGTCCCTGCCCTTCTGGACTGCATGCTGCCACCTGACACACAGACTCCCTCAGACATGGCAGTGGACAAGCTGCTGCACTCGCTCATCTCAGCTCCAGCCCTTCACACTGACCTCTCCCTTCTTGATTCCCATCTATCCTCCTGATCATCCAGAAGCTCCAAATTCAAGAGGGCATGAGTAGTCCATGGTATTGGACCAGTGTCTGCTCCCCACCCAGGTGTAAGCACCACGGGACACCCCTGCTCCCAGGCTTACCAGAACACTCTTGGCCATCTCTGGACTTTGTGTTTCTAAGTGGACACGAATTAAGCAGGTGTCTCCCACCTGCTTGTGGGAAAGCGGCCTGGAGGACTTGCAGGTTGATTCTGAGAACTGTGGGGGATGGAACATCAGCAAACCCAGAAACAGAAAGCCACCCCAGACTGTCAGTTGGCTCTATGGGCTTCCAGCAAATATGTCCAGGTGCTGAGGCTTCTTATTTCCTCAGGTCGGAGTGGAATGGCAGCACATGCACAGCTTGAATAAGGTAGGTGTTTACCTCCTTTCCCTTGACCTGGGGGCGTTTCCTCACCATGAAATATTGTATTCCCAGATTCATGGACAGACACACGAGTGAGTGGTCAGAGACCTTGATTTCTGCAGAGCGAAGTGGAGAGAATTGTTAGGTGGCACTCAAGGATTATACCACAAAACACCCACAACCCCTGAGAGTCTCCGCCAGGCCCATCACACTTTGGTATTTTGGGGCCAAGGCCCACTTTCTCTTGGCTGTCAGTTATCCTGAGCCCACTGTGGATCATGTCTCCCCACTGTCTGATTGTCCTACTTACTCTCATCCTCAGACATCATATACAGCAGCTCAAAGTTGTCCACATCCTCATGCTGCAACGAATTTTGGTCCAAGGCCCTGCGGATGAGGCTTGTCACCGTCTCCTGAAAGGTCACCTGGATCAGGGTGGGACAAATGTCATCAGAGAATGGCTTTTAGAAGAGCTACCCAGAAGACTGTGGTCAAACATTCAGGAGAAATCTCAGCTACATATACAAGGGCACAATCTTGTTATCCTGCTACCTGAGTGTGTCCTCCATATACCACCTGGGTTCTTGCAATGTGCTACTAGAACAATCCTGGTACAAATATCTGCCTGTACCTGCCATCTCCCCTCCCCCTGGGGAGCCACATTCCACTCATGTCAAAGGACCAAACTGCCTATGCACAGAAACACTCTCATCTCACTGAGATGAGAGCAATGGGCCAGGGATCTGCGCACCAAGTGTGATCTGGGATGCAGGCTGCCTTTGTGGGTGCAAGAGGCAGATGCACTGAAAATTTGGGTCCTGACTGCCACGACACAAAACAGACTCAGATACAAGAGTGTGCACTTGAGTGCTTCATGATAGCTTTGAGAGGCCCTGGCCTCTGGAAGCTCGGTGCGGGTCTGGTTGTAATGATGTACTTGACTCAGCACTGGCAGTCACTGAACATGTCTCCTCTGCAGCTGGACACCTGCAGCATTAGCGTGTCTACTGCACATCCATAGAAATTCTGCCAAGAACCCCTTTAGCTCCGTATTTACATACATGCAAAGCCTAACATTCCGAAGCTTTGGCATGACCCCCCAGGTGATCCCGACCCCAAATTCCTACACCTAGTCATGCTAAGGAGGTTCTCTTCCCTGCCACCAGGAACACATCCCCTCCTACACATGTGACAAGTCACTGCCACCTCCTCTGCTCCAACTTCACTCATTGAGAATACCAAGTTCTAGGCACTGCAGCCTGCACCCTGGACATATCTCTGCCTTCATCTGTCCACAGCACTTCCGTCTGCACTTCTGGCCTGCAAAACCCACAATACACAGGCCCACTCACCACTGAAGCTGGGCATGCTGATGCTCTCCCTCCTCAGGTCAAGCCCTTAAGACGGACCTCTCTCTTCTTTATTTCCCACCATAGCCCTGGGGTTGGCTGTGTCTCCTGCCTTCCACTGTGTGGACACCCAGGAGGCAGCCCTGCTGTCGGGCTTACCGGGATGCGCTTTGTCTCCCTCAGGCTCTGTCCCTCTAGGAGGACGTGAACAACGCGGCTGTCTTCCACCTGCTCGCTGGAGTGAAGCAGTGAGGAGCTGCTACTCACAGCTGCTTTGGTCCTGGATGCCACTGCCACAGAAGGTTCCAAGAACTGTGGGGGATGACAACATCAGCAAAGCCCAGCAACTGCACCCCACCCAGCCTGGCAGTTGGCTCTGTGGGCATTCTACAACATCCATCCAGAACCTGAGGTTCTTGTCCCCTTGGAGGATGTGGAGTGGCACCAGGAGTAAAGACTGAAGAAGGTGGCTGTTTTGGGAACAAGAGATCCAGCACCTGCTGGGTGGGGATGAAATCCCAGGAGATTAACCCCATGTTGCTGCTGAAATGTAGGTTCCTCCCACAAATGACAGGCAGGAGCTCATTCCTAAGCTGGTCCTGCCTGTAAGGTTCAAGGCTCTGAACCCTGAAGGGCTCCTCCGTGTTCTGATCATTTTCACCCTGGGTTGGGACCAAGAATGGTGGGTTCAAAATGGAAATGGTGACAAACAGAAAAATGACTTGTGCCAATACACTAGAGTCAAAGCACAATGGGACAGTTCCCATCAGTACAAACACACACACACACACACACACACACACACACACACACACACACACACAGAGTCAGAATAGGAGTCCTGGGCCATTCATCAGGGATCAGACTAGAGGGCCTGCTGGGCTCACCTGGCCTGTGCTACTCACTGTTACTCTTGAGCTCCTCTGCGACAATCGCCAGAGGCTCTGGCGTCTAAGATGAAGCCTCACCCAGTGTATCCACAAAAGGGCTAGTTGGCCCCCCTGAGATTCCTGGGAGCCTGAGGCTCGGCATTGTCTGCAACCACAGGAGAACATCCTTCTCCCTCCAGTGGCTCCAACCAAGTGAGCTCGGATGGCTTGGTCAGTGAAGTGGGTGCCTGGATACCAGGGTTCCATGTTCTGTTTGATCCATTGTCAAGGCAATGATGTCATTTCCTGTGCCCATACCTGAGCCTCTTTTCACATAAGACCACTTTCAACAGCCCTATGGGCTGCCGATTTCTCCTCCATGCCTACCCATCTCAGGTGCGCAGGTGTTCACCAACAACTACCCAAACATCCCCACCAGCATCTGCCCTGCTTGGTGCCACTAGAGTTCCAGCTTGGAGCCTTCAAAAATGCATTCACAACCAGTCCTTCCCTCTCAGCAGCTTTTGGACCCTGGTCCCATCATTGTGCAACTCATGGTGTGCCCAGTCTTTTCTGGAAAGTAGGGTAGCATCTAATCTCTAGGGTTTATTGTGTCTATTGGCCCATAACACCCTCTGTTCTCTCTGAAACCAGAGATGGGACTCACAGGTGGCTAAAGCACAAATGTAGAGATGGGATAATCACAAGAAAGGGAGAGACAAAGAATGCACCCTAACTCAATCAGGCCTGTGTCCCACACAGGGACATGGCCAATGTCCGTCCCATCGTGGCTGCAGTTCCCTCTCTACACCATGGCAAGTTGGAGGGGACTGAGATGCAGAGGCTGCTCCCCTCTGCCATACAACTTCCCAAGGCTTCTCCTAAGATTTCAAAAGGGCCAAGTGTGTCTAGTGTTGGGGTCTCACAGAGACTCCGAGGTACCACAGCATCCTGCTGCCCAGAACCGGTTCACCCCTCACCTCAAGGGGGCTCAGCCTCTGGATTCATGGGAATTGAAGTGGGTACAGGTGATGGGATATCACCTCCAAGACTGAGTTATGCCAAGTCCATGACCCCTGTCTGCATCCCTGTCTCCAGCACCACTCCCCCCTCTCTCTTTCCTCCTCAGAGCAAACAAATCCATTTAGCAAGTGTGTCCTGTGATAAAGACATGACGGTCACCCATCCTCTCATTACAAAAACACTGAGGCTCAGCCAACATGGATCCTACAGGGAACACAGGCATAAACTCAGACTCCGATCCTCCCAGCCGAGCCTCAGTGGAGCCTGGACTCCCAGCCTCCTGAGTCAAGGAAACAGAGGTTCCTAGCCGAGCCACCTTGGATGCAGCCGCACACAAACTGAACTCATCAATGCCCCTTGCTCTCAGTTGTGAGTAAGAGGGGAAGTGGTGTTTCACAACCCTGGACATCAAGTGCAGTCTCCAGGCTTTGGGGTGTGCCCTGGCCTCTGTCTATCTGCCCAGGCTCTCCAACCCACACTGGCCTCTTACCCAACCTCCTCCTAGGGCCAAACTCAATCCTGCCTCTCAATTTCTGCTGCCTTCCCCAACACACTGCTCCCCAAAATGAGCAGGGCTGGCTCTCGGTTATCATGCTGGTGCCAGCAGCAATGCCACCCCACTGACATAATTCTGAGTCCCAACCTAGGCACTCCAGCTGTCTTTGCCACACCTGGCCTGTTTGGGCTCTGGCTCTTGCTCTTTTCTTTCATGTGCATGTGTTTTGAGGTTTTGAGTTTCTCCCACTGCAGAACTGCAGCTGTGGCAGGGTAGAGCTCATGAGGGTGACATTCTGAGCCACATCCAATCCCATCAGGACTGTTCACTGGGGTGACTGCTGGAACACAGTGATGAGTGAACACATGGGAGGTGGTTGGACCCACCTTGCCTCTGAGTGGCTTCCTTTCAGGACAGGAATGTAGGCATGGGAGCCCCTGGCGTGGGATGCTTTGCACAAGGCGTGACCATGGGCTCTCTTTCCTGGCAAAAATGGCTCCACTCAGCATGGAGAGCACTGTCATTCCTGGTGGCTAACAACAGCCCTGGACCCCAGAAAGGAACCCACTCTCAAGATTAACGTCTGAGTGTGCGTGTCCTCGAGGAAATGAGGTCTCCTGATCCCAGGTGCAAAGGGGTAAGTCCTCTAACTCCAGGGGCCATGAAGGGACATCTGAGTTTCCCTCGTCCTTCTTTCCCTCTCTAACTAACCACAGTTAGGACCCTGGCCTCATTCCCCAGTGAGGATCATTAGGCTCCATAAAGGACAGTCTCTAAGATGCTCAGTGGACCAACACCCTCTGCACAACCCATAACCCTATTCACCCAAGAGGCAAGAGGATTTCTATTCAGGAAAACCAGGAAAGGGAGAGCCTTTCTCAAGGACACAAGGACATTAGTGAGTGAGGGAGTGATTAATGGATGGAGAACTATTTCCAACACCAACTTCCAGGAGCATATATGGCCCCCTGGAGAATTCTGCAGTGTGTTGGTGATTAAGGAGAACGTGTGAATTCAGGGGTCACTAGGTCCTCTCAGCCATAAGGAGGGAAACTGCCATAAAGGAACTAGGACAAGGGTGCGAGGAATGCTCACTGGTGGGAGATCGGAAGGAAGGAAAGTGTACTCATTAGAAAAGTGTCGCCTGAAAATTCTTAGCCAGCCAAAAGTCGTGCGAACTTGTGTGGGAAAAGAGTCTTTGCACAGTGATGAAGCTAAGAGCTCACATGATGGAACACAGCATCAACTGGGACCAAATCCAATATCTGA
Organism: Urocitellus parryii; assembly: GCF_045843805.1. NCBI lineage: Eukaryota > Metazoa > Chordata > Mammalia > Rodentia > Sciuridae > Urocitellus > Urocitellus parryii. Next base: position 52,703,512 of record NC_135548.1, on the reverse strand, counting down.
TATTCTTGTAGGAAGAGGAGAGTCTGGACCCAGATACCAGGGAGACTGGGGGATACCGGATATGTGAGGTTGGAGCCAGGGCGGGATGCCCATATGGGAACCACAGATCGTGGGCAGCAATAGGAGAGTGGGCAAGGGCTGGGAGAGTTGGGGAGACAGTCCCCTTGAAACCTGGGAGGGGTTATGGCACTGGGACAGCCCAACACCTACTGTGTTGAGCCTCTGGAGCTCAACGGAAGACACTTCCTCTGTTGTCGGCCACCCAGTTAACAGAGTTTGGTTGCAGCAGCCTAGGACCCAGCTGAAGGTCTGAGCATGTTGGCCATGCAGGTTGGATCTGGACCACAGACACCCTCATCAGAGATTGTAGGGTCTCAGCCCTGAGGCAAGACAGGCACTAAGTCAGGCCAGGTGGGGAAACGGATAGGCACACACTCTGGGGGCTGGTGCCTGTGTTACTGGGAGCACTTCTGATCGCAATTCCCTGATCTGCTGCCAACACAGGCTACAGAGGAGGGTACAGAAACACAGACCACGGATCTGCCCCACTCAGTGGGCCCAGGCCAACACCACACCCAGCAGCCTCGTGCCATACCCAATGAGTCTCGAAGCGGCCCCCTCTTCCCATCCTGAGAGCTCTTCCCTTCCTCATGTGCCAATAGCTCCCTACTGTCACTGGCAATATCTACTCTGTGAGATGTCAACATCCGTGGGTACTGTTCTCTCATCCCAGGACAGTGTGGTCCCACACACCCTGGTGAAATGGGCCACCTGGAGGCTGGACCTGGAGGTTGTTGAGGCTGAATGGCAGCGGTGGTCCTCTGGCACTTAATATTATTTAAGTTAAAAAAAACAAAAACAAAAACAAAAAACGGGTCTTGGTGCTCAAAAATGTTTGATTTGCATATTCTCATCCCCTAACCCCAATATTTTCATTATTTCCTCACATATGAAATCTTACTAGCATAAAGGTAATTTCGTATTAAACAAAGTGGATTGAAATAACATTGGTAAAAATAATCAATCACCATACTTTCAATTTTTGTTCTGCTTTCCTATTAGAAACCACTTGGATACAAGAGAACAGAGGACAGACTCATGGAAATGCTTGAAATGACAAGAAGCTCCCACTCAAGCTCAGCATTCAGTCCTGGACAGGGTAAGACCAGGCCACTTTGACATCTGTGCCAAAGAGTCTACCAGACAGAATCCTCTGACTGATCCCTGACTGAGCCATAGGAACTGGCTAGAAAAGCCTTCACATCCTCAATACATTCTTCACGTCAGAATACTTGACAACCATTGATATCCATCTCTCGTTAACTTGCTCCCCAGCCAACCATTCTTCAACAAATTCAAAGGAGTAACTCATGCAAGCACACAGAAAGGGGTGTTCACTACACACATCCATGTGCGAAAAAGACAACTGGTATTTCTTGTTTGGGCTATTTCAAATGAAATCCCTTCTGCATGACCTCCACAAACCAAAGGAAAATATTTGTGAAATTCCCACGTAGAAGACAAGATACACTTGCCAAGGAGGCAGTGGCAAGAATTTTGACACTCCAAATGTAGAGTGTGTGTTTAGGAAGCAGTCACAGTTTCCATGAGAGAGTCCCATGAAATCAATTAGGAAGATCCATGCTCTAGCCCTACCATGCAAGTGATGTGACTTGAAAGAGTCACTTAGTCTTAGTAACCATCATCACTAACAACTAAGTCAATGAATAAAGGTCCTCAGGTGCCAAGCTACAAAATGTGGGATGAGCATGGATGAGGATGGGTGGGAGAAGTCTCCAACTCTAACACAATTAGGGAAGGATGTGCTGACCTCAAGTGGCTGGGGGGCTGGGATCCTGCCACAGAGGGGGATTCCAAACCTCACATCCCCTGACCCAGGCCAGAAGACCAGGTAGAGTCCAAGGACCCTGGGGTGGCCCAATGGCAATAAAGGTCAAAAGGAACTAGGGATCTGCCTGGTCCCTCAATCCCCTACTCTGAGCAGGGCTGCATGACGAGGCCAGAGGCCTTCCAAAGCAATCTGCCTTTACAGGAAAACAGGGACTGCAGGCTGCCTCTGGCTCACTGAATCAGGGTGGTGTTTTCATAAAGCAAGACCACTTCCTCACATTTGACCAGCAGCTCATGTGTTGACAGCACAATGACTGACTTGACTCAGGCCCTGATGAATGAAATAGAAAATTCATAGCAAACCCATCTTTAGCTCTTCCACATCATCAGGGGCTCTGATTCAATTCCGTCCAGAAAGGTGTCTGAAATGATTTCTAAACATGCTGGGGACTCACCTCTGTGTGGAACTTTTCAGGAAAAAGGGGATCAAATCTCATGAAGCAACTCTTCTCTCTTCTAGCCCATGGGCAATGCAAGGAACCTGCATGATACCAGAGGCTCACTTCTCTCTTCTCATGTCTTCTGGAAAGGATTCGTTAATGCTTCCTGCAAGGTGAAGCAGAAGCCTGCATCCCCAGCTGCACAGAAGTGTTTTAGGGCATTGTCTCCCTTAAAACCCAAAAATAAAAAAAACAGGTCATTCAACAGGCACATGGATTCGAGTACATGTTCAATGATCCCTCCTCCCTGGAGCCTTCCACATGCCCATCTTCCACATTCACAGAGCAATGCTTGGCCATTCTCAAGACCAGGAGACCATGATGCTCCTCACCAGGAAGTCAATAAGGAACATGAAGAGAGCAGCATGGATTGCAGAAGGTGGCACATCAAGGATCTTCAGCTCTGCTGCTAGAACACAAGAGCTTAACTTCAGTATTGACTTTTTGCCAACTACCAAGTACGATAGCAGTGTCAAGCCCAATATGCAGATATGCAAGTAGTAGGTGACACCCCGCATCCATTCACAAAAGTGGGCAACATCTGCATCAGAACAAGGAAGTATCTTACCCTTACTCATAAAAATCATCAGAAACAAAATAAAATGGATGCAAGACTTCTCATTTCACTATTAGGTAGCTGTTGGAATTCCCTATTAAATAATACCTCCTCCAAAATAAAAAGTATCTCAGACATGTGTCAACTATTCAATGGATGACATTTTAAAAACTATGGACTTTACTTAATATTTATGTATGCTATATCCCTGCCTAAGGCTCTATGAGAAAGGAGCACATAGAATTGGATCTTTGAAAATCTCACATTTGCTGATAAATATTACTGCTGATCTCAGGCATGGCGAAGTGAAAAGTGGGACTTTGGATATTCCAAGAATGCTATGTTGTGGGATTGGTGTCCCTGATTCATACATAGCCTATGGTTTCTATGAAATCCAGTGAGGGAGCAGGAGGAACGAAGCTGATTGCACAGATGACCTCAGGGAATACTGACAGATAGGCCAAATGAAAAATATGCTCCAGCTAACCATTGGTATTTGGGCTTCTGATCCCAGTCCTGTTTTTAAAAAAGGTGCAGACAGGCAGTGTTCATTAAAAACTGTCTACCATGTAAAAGTGGGTAATTTAAATGGCATCTAGTTACACATCTGATAGAATGGTCTGGCAACATATGAATTTCATTCTAACAACAACAACAACAACAAAACATAGAAAATGAGACATAAAGATAAAACCTTGTCTTCACCAGGATGCCTAAAAATAGGTTTTATTTGGCTCATGCCAATAAATATCTTTCAATAGAATTTCTGATTTCTGAATGAATCCATTCAACTTCATACTGCACAGATCACAAGGTTTTCTTTACAGAATATTCTCTTCTTCTTCTTAAAGCCTCACATAGAAAATGTCTCACAGGACATAGGAGGGGAATGACCCAAAGGATGAGAGAATGGCTGGAACCGTTCTCAAATGTGCCCATGTAGCCTAAAGTTTGAAGGCATCTAATTGTACTCTAAAACAATTATGAACCTATTCGATCCATTATTAATAAATATCACCACTTTACCACTTGAACCAAATCACAGAAAATTGGAAACAGATGATCATTGGCTTTGATACCTTTACTTCTGTTTCATTACTCAGAGTCGATCAACTCTATACTTCAAGTGACACAGATTTATTTCAGAATGCCTAAGATCCTAAGGATCTATTTTAGCTCAGCCCATGGTATTGCTTCATTATTTTATTATTTTGTAAGTAATAAAATATAACTTCATGTTGGATGATATATTCAAGCCATGAATATATCATCCAACATTGTTCTTCCCAAAATATTAGCCCAATTTCTGCGCGCGCTCACTTACTGTTCAGGAATTTTACTAATTGTTTGAAGGTTCTAGAGGACCTGTTAGACTCCTAATGGACAAACCATACAACATACTCCAGAGAACGGACGAGTGCCATAAGAAGAAAATAAGGTCAGCCTACAGCAATGGGCAGCTGCCTGCCCTCGGCTGGGAGGAGCCCTGGCCATGGCACCAGGGCTGCTGGGCAGCAGAAGCCTCCACAGCCCTGCAGGGAGCCTGGAGCACAGCTCTGCCTAACCATGCTCAGCCCTGGACAGATGCACATGAGTTCCCATCACAGGCTCGAGTGTGACAGTCCCAGGTGCATGCCTGTCATGCCAGCCACCAGGGAGGCTGAGGCAAGAGGAACGTTTGAGGTCAGCCTTGGCAACTTAGACCCCGAGGCAAAGGGGAAATACTTTTACAGGGGTCTCTGAGGGTGTAGCTCAGGTAGGTCACTTGCCTCACAGGCTCAAGGCCCTGGGTTCAATCCCCAGAACCCACGTACACACAAAAAGTGAACTTGGAATATTGTTTAAAATGAGGGATCAGGTACACACAAGGACTTCAATATGACCTCTGAGAGGAGCTCAATTTGAGATCAGACTGAACAAAAGACCACCTGGACCATTGACTCAGTGTCTGCAACCCTCTGTGAGCATGGGAAGCACTGCTGGCAAGACACCAGAGGGCCAAAGCACTTGTGCCCCCTGCAGGGGTGTCTCTTGTCTACTGCCAAAGACTGTTCCCCTCCTGGGGCAGCTGAGAGCAAGCTGGGCCTTGGAGCAAGGACTAGTGCTTTAGATATAGACTATGCAAGCAAGGGGCAATGTCTTTAATAAAACTAAAATTAAAAAGTCACATTGAAAAAATTTTAAAAAGAAGAAAATAAGGTCAAGTAGAGGAAGCCCATTTTCACAGGAAAAAATCCCCCAGTGAAAAGCATCAGAATAGATACCAAGAAAAATACCAACAAAAACAGTGTGCTCCCACTATGTATCTACTCAACCTGCAAAAGTTAGAAAGCTAGATAATACAATCCTGGCCACAGGTAGAGCTATGCAGAAGAGCCACCTGGCAGTGCTTAGTCAAAGAAGTAAACATGCACACTTTGACCTAGAAATTCCACCTGTGTGTAAACCAGGCGGTGCTTAAGCAGTTTCACAAGGGGACATGCACAGGGAAATTTATCCTCAGGTTCTTATAGAGTTGTCTGTGCTTACAGGGAGTTGATGGTTGTCAAGATGCCCACAGCTGCGAAAGTCAAAAGCTAAAAAAATAATAGATGCCAACCTGGATATATTAATAATCCCGTATCTATGATCACCTTCATAAGGTAGCTTCCCAACTTCTGTGTGGAAGTGTGTTTCTCCTTGGCCCTTACACTGTTGTGGAGACCACTAGGAGTTCAGCTTTGTGCAGGATCATCTGACCTGGGCTTTTGGCAAGACCTGTACAGCCCTCACACATGCTCAGATGCTACAGGAGTTTTCAGACCAGTCCAGACAACAGTAGGCATCCATTCATTGTCTGCACTCTACAGATTCCTAGATGCACGACATTCATTACCATCAAATGCAGAATTTTCATCAAAAACTAATATATATATATATATATATATCATTCCAATCTGAATCAGGAAAATCAGAAATATCCCCAAATCCAAAGAGTGGATACCCATTGTGATGCTACAAGTTGAAAATTCCACAGCTGACCTCATGGGATGGTTCACAGTCAAAAGACAGCTGCATGAAAAATATTACATGACCTTCCTGCTATGTGAAAAGTGGCATGTGAAGTACACATGCATGTCTTCCTCAGACATGGGTTCATTTGCAAGACACCTTGTGCAATTGAAAATACTCCAAAAGGGGAGAAATCAGAACCATGTCTCCAAAGTATTTCAGCAGAGACCAACTCCATCTGTCTATCTATCTCTCAGTGAGTGTGTGTGCTCTTGTGTGTGTTTGTGTGTCTTTGTTTGTGTTTGTACCATCACAGCTGATACTTCATTGCCCCCATTGGAAAACTGACTCAGATAATGCCATCTGCCAAACTCCTAAAAACCAAAGTTCTTGCTGACAGAATGAAACATTCCTTCCTGTTGGTTTGGATGTGTCCTTTAGGAATCACTGCTACATTTAGTATACTCAAATCATCACAGTAGATCAGGTAACAAAAACATATATATTTTAAAATAATAATATATTAATGGAAACAACAAATACAGGATAGAGTAACAACTGTGTTACTAAACAAGGTCAAGGACAATGGCAAACTATAGATTCAAACTTTGAAGAAAATAGTAATCAATGTAAATATTCCTGGGCTGCCTCAGCCCCGCCCAGGCACACAGCAACAGAATGGTTTTGCAAGCATCCTCAGGAAGGCTGGAGCCTTCTTTCCAGGACGAGAGGGAGGTTGAGGCTGGATCCTCCCATCATTCTTTTGGGAGAGGCTCCTTTTCCCCAGCACAAAGTTGGATTTTTTGTGAGGATTCTTGGCATAAAATACGTTGGCCTCTGCTGGAATCCTCAGCTCTGGGGAGAGAGGGGTGTACAAAAAGAAGGTGGCACTCAGGAGGTGCTCCCTAGAACACACTAACACTGAGAGCCTGTGCCAGAAAAGGCCAGAGCCACACACCTGAGAGCTCTCCAATTCAGCACCAATACCAACAAAGACAGCCTCCACAGTCCTCCCTGAGGAAGAACTAGGCAGAGCACTTCAACAGACCTAATGTCTGTTCCTACCGAAGGCTTTGGACTCCAGAATATCTCAGGTCCTCTTGCATCTGCCAAAGCACACCACTAGGGTTTGCATCTGAAATCTCCCACAAAAGGCTCCTGTGCCGAAGATTCAGTCCCCACATGAGCCATCTTCATAGGTGGGTTTGGAGGGAAGCATTGGATGGTGAGTGCTCTGATGTCAACATGAAATTCTCATTCAAGATGAATACACTACTGGGGGGTGGGAGGGACTGGAAGAAAGGTTGAGCATGGTTGGAGTAAGACCTAAACAGGGTTGTGCCCTGGGCAACAGTACCTTGTTCCTGTTGGCTCCACTGAATCCTCATTCTCCAAGGAGAGGTCCTCCCTCTCCATCTTTCTCTCTCTACCTCTCTGCCAGCCTCGTTCTCTCTCTCCCAGTCCATGCCTTTGTGGCAAGGGCTGAGGAGCTCTCCACTGCCACACACTAGAGCTTTATGGACAGCCTCAGTGCACAACCAAAGAGAAAGCTATGAAACCCAGAGAAAAAAGGCCTAGGATTCCTCCTCTGAGTTATTTTCCTCAAGTATGGCCACAGTGAGGACAGGCTGACCAGCACGGATACCACGTTAGAGCCATGCTTCTGCGTTGGTGGAGCCCGCCTCCATGTGAACCAGGCTTCTGAGAATGGAGGCCACATTCCAAATACTGCCCTACTGAGAACAATGGTTCCAAAGACCAGCAAAGGGACTGCTTCCCTCCAACATGGTGTATGGCCCAGTGGTGCCATGACCCCGAGTGGGGGAATACAACAGCCGCTTCTCCTTCCTCTGAACATGTGTTTCCTGTCGCCCTCCTCTAACCTAGAGCCTGTTCTCCATCCCTTCTGGGTTGGATGTGGAGATCTCTGCTATGAATTTCTTAGGCTACCAAGGCCCCAGACAGACTTCCTCTTCCATAGACTCTACTAACCTAACAGTAGGTTAAGATAGGAGACAAGTGATCCTAGAACTCATAGGGATGGTGGTCTTCAGGGTACATAGGCTGGGATAATGGCTGCTGTGGTGTTTGGCTCACAAAAACCAACCAACCAACCAACGAAAAAGCGCTGGCATTATTATCAGATGAGCTCTGTGGCTACGTGCTCAGGAAGCCCTCATCTGACTTTAGTTAGGGATCACAACCTGGCTATTGTGATCACTCCTTGCCTAGTGGACTCAGGTGCGTAAGACCATGGAATTTATGCAAAAACAGATGATTCAGGCTGTCTCCCAGGCTGTGTTTTCTTCCCAATTTCATCCTGTTACTGCTTGCTAGAATCCTGGCAATGCTCTGCCCAGGCAGTGGTTTTTTGGTCACACAGAAGGCTTTCAATAGTACTGCTTCAGTCCACAAAATGCCAGTTCCCTCTTTAGCCCATGCATTCCCATGTTCCTTTGAAACCACTCCTATCCCAGACCATGAAAACATACTGCTCCTGGAGAGAGGCTTTCCTCCTCACTCCTCAAAGATGTCAGCTTTGGATGCCTGTTCATGTCCAGGGGAGGGCACCTGGTGGGGAGCCGCAATATCCACCGGGGTATACCATTGGACCTCAAGACCTTCCACCAGCAGAAGTGCAGTTGGCTTTGTGCACGAACCCAACACACCTGTTGGAGTGTTCTTGGGGGTCAGAGACTACTCTTTGTTGCTAAGAGTTGACCTGAGTCCACATCCTGACCCTTGCTCTCTGCTATCTGATTGTCTCACTTACTCTGACGGCGAGAGATGATTTGGCCCAGCTCATAATCCTCTGGATTCTCCTCAGTAAGGAAGTGTAGGTCGAGGGCGCTGTGGATGACGACAGGAGCCCTATCGTGGCAGGTCACCTGGAGCAGCATGGGAGACAGGCCTTCAGGAAATGGGCCTTGAAGTGACTACTCAAGGACAGTGGGCAGGGGCATTCTGGAGGCACCTCCACTCTAAATACAAGGGCAACATCCATGACACTACTACCCTAGGCTGACCTCCTGCTCATCGTGTGGGCTCTTCCCACAGGCTACTAGCCCAATCCTTGTACATAGGACTTCCTGGGCCTGCCATTGCTCTTTGTGGAGCTGCACTCCTCTCGGAGTGAAAGGACCCCACTACCTGCATACAGATGCAATCTCATCCCACAAGTTGGGAGGAATGGGACAATAGCCTCCAAGATCCCAGGTCTGCACGAGGATGCAGGCGGCATTGGGAATGGCCTAGGCACAAAACCTAGAGGCTTTGGTCTGGATTGCCAGGGCCAAAAACAGACCCAGGAACATGACCACACACAGGAGAGCTGAAAGATAGCCACGAGAGCTCCTGGCCTCCAGAGGCTCAGTGCTGGCTGGGATGTAGGAGGGCACCTCATCCGGCAAGGGTGGTCATTGGGTTACCTGGACATTTAGTGTGCTTGCTCCACATCCATATCGACTCTGCAGAGAGACTCTCTCAGCTCCTTGTTCAAGGAACATGGAGAACCTCACACTGCTGTCCTCCTCCATAGACGTCAGCATCCCATACAAGGGAACCTGCAACCTAGTTCCTGTCCTATTCTCATCTGTCACCCATACCTGTCCCTGCCCTTCTGGACTGCATGCTGCCACCTGACACACAGACTCCCTCAGACATGGCAGTGGACAAGCTGCTGCACTCGCTCATCTCAGCTCCAGCCCTTCACACTGACCTCTCCCTTCTTGATTCCCATCTATCCTCCTGATCATCCAGAAGCTCCAAATTCAAGAGGGCATGAGTAGTCCATGGTATTGGACCAGTGTCTGCTCCCCACCCAGGTGTAAGCACCACGGGACACCCCTGCTCCCAGGCTTACCAGAACACTCTTGGCCATCTCTGGACTTTGTGTTTCTAAGTGGACACGAATTAAGCAGGTGTCTCCCACCTGCTTGTGGGAAAGCGGCCTGCAGGACTTGCAGGTTGATTCTGAGAACTGTGGGGGATGGAACATCAGCAAACCCAGAAACAGAAAGCCACCCCAGACTGTCAGTTGGCTCTATGGGCTTCCAGCAAATATGTCCAGGTGCTGAGGCTTCTTATTTCCTCAGGTCGGAGTGGAATGGCAGCACATGCACAGCTTGAATAAGGTAGGTGTTTACCTCCTTTCCCTTGACCTGGGGGCGTTTCCTCACCATGAAATATTGTATTCCCAGATTCATGGACAGACACACGAGTGAGTGGTCAGAGACCTTGATTTCTGCAGAGCGAAGTGGAGAGAATTGTTAGGTGGCACTCAAGGATTATACCACAAAACACCCACAACCCCTGAGAGTCTCCGCCAGGCCCATCACACTTTGGTATTTTGGGGCCAAGGCCCACTTTCTCTTGGCTGTCAGTTATCCTGAGCCCACTGTGGATCATGTCTCCCCACTGTCTGATTGTCCTACTTACTCTCATCCTCAGACATCATATACAGCAGCTCAAAGTTGTCCACATCCTCATGCTGCAACAAATTTTGGTCCAAGACCCTGCGGATGAGGCTTGTCACCGTCTCCTGAAAGGTCACCTGGATCAGGGTGGGACAAATGTCATCAGAGAATGGCTTTTAGAAGAGCTACCCAGAAGACTGTGGTCAAACATTCAGGAGAAATCTCAGCTACATATACAAGGGCACAATCTTGTTATCCTGCTACCTGAGTGTGTCCTCCATATACCACCTGGGTTCTTGCAATGTGCTACTAGAACAATCCTGGTACAAATATCTGCCTGTACCTGCCATCTCCCCTCCCCCTGGGGAGCCACATTCCACTCATGTCAAAGGACCAAACTGCCTATGCACAGACACACTCTCATCTCACTGAGATGAGAGCAATGGGCCAGGGATCTGCGCACCAAGTGTGATCTGGGATGCAGGCTGCCTTTGTGGGTGGAAGAGGCAGATGCACTGAAAACTTGGGTCCTGACTGCCACGACACAAAACAGACTCAGATACAAGAGTGTGCACTTGAGTGCTTCATGATAGCTTTGAGAGGCCCTGGCCTCTGGAAGCTCGGTGCGGGTCTGGTTGTAATGATGTACTTGACTCAGCACTGGCAGTCACTGAACATGTCTCCTCTGCAGCTGGACACCTGCAGCATTAGCGTGTCTACTGCACATCCATAGAAATTCTGCCAAGAACCCCTTTAGCTCCGTATTTACATACATGCAAAGCCTAACATTCCGAAGCTTTGGCATGACCCCCCAGGTGATCCCGACCCCAAATTCCTACACCTAGTCATGCTAAGGAGGTTCTCTTCCCTGCCACCAGGAACACATCCCCTCCTACACATGTGACAAGTCACTGCCACCTCCTCTGCTCCAACTTCACTCATTGAGAATACCAAGTTCTAGGCACTGCAGCCTGCACCCTGGACATATCTCTGCCTTCATCTGTCCACAGCACTTCCGTCTGCACTTCTGGCCTGCAAAACCCACAATACACAGGCCCACTCACCACTGAAGCTGGGCATGCTGATGCTCTCCCTCCTCAGGTCAAGCCCTTAAGACGGACCTCTCTCTTCTTTATTTCCCACCATAGCCCTGGGGTTGGCTGTGTCTCCTGCCTTCCACTGTGTGGACACCCAGGAGGCAGCCCTGCTGTCGGGCTTACCGGGATGCGCTTTGTCTCCCTCAGGCTCTGTCCCTCTAGGAGGACGTGAACAACGCGGCTGTCTTCCACCTGCTCGCTGGAGTGAAGCAGTGAGGAGCTGCTACTCACAGCTGCTGGGGTCCTGGATGCCACTGCCACAGAAGGTTCCAAGAACTGTGGGGGATGACAACATCAGCAAAGCCCAGCAACTGCACCCCACCCAGCCTGGCAGTTGGCTCTGTGGGCATTCTACAACATCCATCCAGAACCTGAGGTTCTTGTCCCCTTGGAGGATGTGGAGTGGCACCAGGAGTAAAGACTGAAGAAGGTGGCTGTTTTGGGAACAAGAGATCCAGCACCTGCTGGGTGGGGATGAAATCCCAGGAGATTAACCCCATGTTGCTGCTGAAATGTAGGTTCCTCCCACAAATGACAGGCAGGAGCTCATTCCTAAGCTGGTCCTGCCTGTAAGGTTCAAGGCTCTGAACCCTGAAGGGCTCCTCCGTGTTCTGATCATTTTCACCCTGGGTTGGGACCAAGAATGGTGGGTTCAAAATGGAAATGGTGACAAACAGAAAAATGACTTGTGCCAATACACTAGAGTCAAAGCACAATGGGACAGTTCCCATCAGTACAAACACACACACACACACACACACACACACACACACACACACACACAGTCAGAATAGGAGTCCTGGGCCATTCATCAGGGATCAGACTAGAGGGCCTGCTGGGCTCACCTGCCCTGTGCTACTCACTGTTACTCTTGAGCTCCTCTGGGACAATCACCAGAGGCTCTGGCGTCTAAGATGAAGCCTCACCCAGTGTATCCACAAAAGGGCTAGTTGGCCCCCCTGAGATTCCTGGGAGCCTGAGGCTCGGCATTGTCTGCAACCACAGGAGAACATCCTTCTCCCTCCAGTGGCTCCAACCAAGTGAGCTCGGATGGCTTGGTCAGTGAAGTGGGTGCCTGGATACCAGGGTTCCATGTTCTGTTTGATCCATTGTCAAGGCAATGATGTCATTTCCTGTGCCCATACCTGAGCCTCTTTTCACATAAGACCACTTTCAACAGCCCTATGGGCTGCCGATTTCTCCTCCATGCCTACCCATCTCAGGTGCGCAGGTGTTCACCAACAACTCCCCAAACATCCCCACCAGCATCTGCCCTGCTTGGTGCCACTAGAGTTCCAGTTTGGAGCCTTCAAAAATGCATTCACAACCAGTCCTTCCCTCTCAGCAGCTTTTGGACCCTGGTCCCATCATTGTGCAACTCATGGTGTGCCCAGTCTTTTCTGGAAAGTAGGGTAGCATCTAATCTCTAGGGTTTATTGTGTCTATTGGCCCATAACACCCTCTGTTCTCTCTGAAACCAGAGATGGGACTCACAGGTGGCTAAAGCACAAATGTAGAGATGGGATAATCACAAGAAAGGGAGAGACAAAGAATGCACCCTAACTCAATCAGGCCTGTGTCCCACACAGGGACATGGCCAATGTCCGTCCCATCGTGGCTGCAGTTCCCTCTCTACACCATGGCAAGTTGGAGGGGACTGAGATGCAGAGGCTGCTCCCCTCTGCCATACAACTTCCCAAGGCTTCTCCTAAGATTTCAAAAGGGCCAAGTGTGTCTAGTGTTGGGGTCTCACAGAGACTCCGAGGTACCACAGCATCCTGCTGCCCAGAACCGGTTCACCCCTCACCTCAAGGGGGCTCAGCCTCTGGATTCATGGGAATTGAAGTGGGTACAGGTGATGGGATATCACCTCCAAGACTGAGTTATGCCAAGTCCATGACCCCTGTCTGCATCCCTGTCTCCAGCACCACTCCCCCCTCTCTCTTTCCTCCTCAGAGCAAACAAATCCATTTAGCAAGTGTGTCCTGTGATAAAGACATGACGGTCACCCATCCTCTCATTACAAAAACACTGAGGCTCAGCCAACATGGATCCTACAGGGAACACAGGCATAAACTCAGACTCCGATCCTCCCAGCCGAGCCTCAGTGGAGCCTGGACTCCCAGCCTCCTGAGTCAAGGAAACAGAGGTTCCTAGCCGAGCCACCTTGGATGCAGCCGCACACAACCTGAACTCATCAATGCCCCTTGCTCTCAGTTGTGAGTAAGAGGGGAAGTGGTGTTTCACAACCCTGGACATCAAGTGCAGTCTCCAGGCTTTGGGGTGTGCCCTGGCCTCTGTCGATCTGCCCAGGCTCTCCAACCCACACTGGCCTCTTACCCAACCTCCTCCTAGGGCCAAACTCAATCCTGCCTCTCAATTTCTGCTGCCTTCCCCAACACACTGCTCCCCAAAATGAGCAGGGCTGGCTCTCGGTTATCATGCTGGTGCCAGCAGCAATGCCACCCCACTGACATAATTCTGAGTCCCAACCTAGGCACTCCAGCTGTCTTTGCCACACCTGGCCTGTTTGGGCTCTGGCTCTTGCTCTTTTCTTTCATGTGCATGTGTTTTGAGGTTTTGAGTTTCTCCCACTGCAGAACTGCAGCTGTGGCAGGGTAGAGCTCATGAGGGTGACATTCTGAGCCACATCCAATCCCATCAGGACTGTTCACTGGGGTGACTGCTGGAACACAGTGATGAGTGAACACATGGGAGGTGGTTGGACCCACCTTGCCTCTGAGTGGCTTCCTTTCAGGACAGGAATGTAGGCATGGGAGCCCCTGGCGTGGGATGCTTTGCACAAGGCGTGACCATGGGCTCTCTTTCCTGGCAAAAATGGCTCCACTCAGCATGGAGAGCACTGTCATTCCTGGTGGCTAACAACAGCCCTGGACCCCAGAAAGGAACCCACACTCAAGATTAACGTCTGAGTGTGCGTGTCCTCGAGGAAATGAGGTCTCCTGATCCCAGGTGCAAAGGGGTAAGTCCTCTAACTCCAGGGGCCATGAAGGGACATCTGAGTTTCCCTCGTCCTTCTTTCCCTCTCTAACTAACCACAGTTAGGACCCTGGCCTCATTCCCCAGTGAGGATCATTAGGCTCCATAAAGGACAGTCTCTAAGATGCTCAGTGGACCAACACCCTCTGCACAACCCATAACCCTATTCACCCAAGAGACAAGAGGATTTCTATTCAGGAAAACCAGGAAAGAGAGAGCCTTTCTCAAGGACACAAGGACATTAGTGAGTGAGGGAGTGATTAATGGATGGAGAACTATTTCCAACACCAACTTCCAGGAGCATATATGGCCCCCTGGAGAATTCTGCAGTGTGTTGGTGATTAAGGAGAACGTGTGAATTCAGGGGTCACTAGGTCCTCTCAGCCATAAGGAGGGAAACTGCCATAAAGGAACTAGGACAAGGGTGCGAGGAATGCTCACTGGTGGGAGATCGGAAGGAAGGAAAGTGTACTCATTAGAAAAGTGTCGCCTGAAAATTCTTAGCCAGCCAAAAGTCGTGCGAACTTGTGTGGGAAAAGAGTCTTTGCACAGTGATGAAGCTAAGAGCTCACATGATGGAACACAGCATCAACTGGGACCAAATCCAATATCTGATATTCTTGTAGGAAGAGGAGAGTCTGGACCCAGATACCAGGGAGACTGGGGGATACCGGATATGTGAGGTTGGAGCCAGGGCGGGATGCCCATATGGGAACCACAGATCGTGGGCAGCAATAGGAGAGTGGGCAAGGGCTGGGAGAGTTGGGGAGACAGTCCCCTTGAAACCTGGGAGGGGTTATGGCACTGGGACAGCCCAACACCTACTGTGTTGAGCCTCTGGAGCTCAACGGAAGACACTTCCTCTGTTGTCGGCCACCCAGTTAACAGAGTTTGGTTGCAGCAGCCGAGGACCCAGCTGAAGGTCTGAGCATGTTGGCCATGCAGGTTGGATCTGGACCACAGACACCCTCATCAGAGATTGTAGGGTCTCAGCCCTGAGGCAAGACAGGCACTAAGTCAGGCCAGGTGGGGAAACGGATAGGCACACACTCTGGGGGCTGGTGCCTGTGTTACTGGGAGCACTTCTGATCGCAATTCCCTGATCTGCTGCCAACACAGGCTACAGAGGAGGGTACAGAAACACAGACCACGGATCTGCCCCACTCAGTGGGCCCAGGCCAACACCACACCCAGCAGCCTCGTGCCATACCCAATGAGTCTCGAAGCGGCCCCCTCTTCCCATCCTGAGAGCTCTTCCCTTCCTCATGTGCCAATAGCTCCCTACTGTCACTGGCAATATCTACTCTGTGAGATGTCAACATCCGTGGGTACTGTTCTCTCATCCCAGGACAGTGTGGTCCCACACACCCTGGTGAAATGGGCCACCTGGAGGCTGGACCTGGAGGTTGTTGAGGCTGAATGGCAGCGGTGGTCCTCTGGCACTTAATATTATTTAAGTTAAAAAAAAAAAACAAAAACAAAAACAAAAAACGGGTCTTGGTGCTCAAAAATGTTTGATTTGCATATTCTCATCCCCTAACCCCAATATTTTCATTATTTCCTCACATATGAAATCTTACTAGCATAAAGGTAATTTCGTATTAAACAAAGTGGATTGAAATAACATTGGTAAAAATAATCAATCACCATACTTTCAATTTTTGTTCTGCTTTCCTATTAGAAACCACTTGGATACAAGAGAACAGAGGACAGACTCATGGAAATGCTTGAAATGACAAGAAGCTCCCACTCAAGCTCAGCATTCAGTCCTGGACAGGGTAAGACCAGGCCACTTTGACATCTGTGCCAAAGAGTCTACCAACAGAATCCTCTGACTGATCCCTGACTGAGCCATAGGAACTGGCTAGAAAAGCCTTCACATCCTCAATACATTCTTCACGTCAGAATACTTGACAACCATTGATATCCATCTCTCGTTAACTTGCTCCCCAGCCAACCATTCTTCAACAAATTCAAAGGAGTAACTCATGCAAGCACACAGAAAGGGGTGTTCACTACACACATCCATGTGCGAAAAAGACAACTGGTATTTCTTGTTTGGGCTATTTCAAATGAAATCCCTTCTGCATGACCTCCACAAACCAAAGGAAAATATTTGTGAAATTCCCACGTAGAAGACAAGATACACTTGCCAAGGAGGCAGTGGCAAGAATTTTGACACTCCAAATGTAGAGTGTGTGTTTAGGAAGCAGTCACAGTTTCCAAGAGATAGTCTCATGAAATCAATTAGGAAGATCCATGCTCTAGCCCTACCATGCAAGTGATGTGACTTGAAAGAGTCACTTAGTCTTAGTAACCATCATCACTAACAACTAAGTCAATGAATAAAGGTCCTCAGGTGCCAAGCTACAAAATGTGGGATGAGCATGGATGAGTATGGGTGGGAGAAGTCTCCAACTCTAACACAATTAGGGAAGGATGTGCTGACCTCAAGTGGCTGGGGGGCTGGGATCCTGCCACAGAGGGGGATTCCAAACCTCACATCCCCTGACCCAGGCCAGAAGACCAGGTAGAGTCCAAGGACCCTGGGGTGGCCCAATGGCAATAAAGGTCAAAAGGAACTAGGGATCTGCCTGGTCCCTCAATCCCCTACTCTGAGCAGGGCTGCATGACGAGGCCAGAGGCCATCCACAGCAATCTGCCTTTACAGGAAAACAGGGACTGCAGGCTGCCTCTGGCTCACTGAATCAGGGTGGTGTTTTCATAAAGCAAGACCACTTCCTCACATTTGACCAGCAGCTCATGTGTTGACAGCACAATGACTGACTTGACTCAGGCCCTGATGAATGAAATAGAAAATTCATAGCAAACCCATCTTTAGCTCTTCCACATCATCAGGGGCTCTGATTCAATTCCGTCCAGAAAGGTGTCTGAAATGATTTCTAAACATGCTGGGGACTCACCTCTGTGTGGAACTTTTCAGGAAAAAGGGGATCAAATCTCATGAAGCAACTCTTCTCTCTTCTAGCCCATGGGCAATGCAAGGAACCTGCATGATACCAGAGGCTCACTTCTCTCTTCTCATGTCTTCTGGAAAGGATTCGTTAATGCTTCCTGCAAGGTGAAGCAGAAGCCTGCATCCCCAGCTGCACAGAAGTGTTTTAGGGCAGTGTCTCCCTTAAAACCCAAAAATAAAAAAAAACAGGTCATTCAACAGGCACATGGATTCGAGTACATGTTCAATGATCCCTCCTCCCTGGAGCCTTCCACATGCCCATCTTCCACATTCACAGAGCAATGCTTGGCCATTCTCAAGACCAGGAGACCATGATGCTCCTCACCAGGAAGTCAATAAGGAACATGAAGAGAGCAGCATGGATTGCAGAAGGTGGCACATCAAGGATCTTCAGCTCTGCTGCTAGAACACAAGAGCTTAACTTCAGTATTGACTTTTTGCCAACTACCAAGTACGATAGCAGTGTCAAGCCCAATATGCAGATATGC
Organism: Urocitellus parryii; assembly: GCF_045843805.1. Classification (NCBI taxonomy): domain Eukaryota; kingdom Metazoa; phylum Chordata; class Mammalia; order Rodentia; family Sciuridae; genus Urocitellus; species Urocitellus parryii. The sequence goes on along the minus strand of NC_135548.1, from coordinate 52,685,637 downwards.
AAGTAGTAGGTGACACCCCGCATCCATTCACAAAAGTGGGCAACATCTGCATCAGAACAAGGAAGTATCTTACCCTTACTCATAAAAATCATCAGAAACAAAATAAAATGGATGCAAGACTTCTCATTTCACTATTAGGTAGCTGTTGGAATTCCCTATTAAATAATACCTCCTCCAAAATAAAAAGTATCTCAGACATGTGTCAACTATTCAATGGATGACATTTTAAAAACTATGGACTTTACTTAATATTTATGTATGCTATATCCCTGCCTAAGGCTCTATGAGAAAGGAGCACATAGAATTGGATCTTTGAAAATCTCACATTTGCTGATAAATATTACTGCTGATCTCAGGCATGGCGAAGTGAAAAGTGGGACTTTGGATATTCCAAGAATGCTATGTTGTGGGATTGGTGTCCCTGATTCATACATAGCATATGGTTTCTATGAAATCCAGTGAGGGAGCAGGAGTAACGAAGCTGATTGCACAGATGACCTCAGGGAATACTGACAGATAGGCCAAAAGAAAAATATGCTCCAGCTAACCATTGGTATTTGGGCTTCTGATCCCAGTCCTGTTTTTAAAAAAGGTGCAGACAGGCAGTGTTCATTAAAAACTGTCTACCATGTAAAAGTGGGTAATTTAAATGGCATCTAGTTACACATCTGATAGAATGGTCTGGCAACATATGAATTTCATTCTAACAACAACAACAACAACAAAACATAGAAAATGAGACATAAAGATAAAACCTTGTCTTCACCAGGATGCCTAAAAATAGGTTTTATTTGGCTCATGCCAATAAATATCTTTCAATAGAATTTCTGATTTCTGAATGAATCCATTCAACTTCATACTGCACAGATCACAAGGTTTTCTTTACAGAATATTCTCTTCTTCTTCTCAAAGCCTCACATAGAAAATGTCTCACAGGACATAGGAGGGCTAAAGTTTGAAGGCATCTAATTGTACTCTAAAACAATTATGAACCTATTCGATCCATTATTAATAAATATCACCACTTTACCACTTGAACCAAATCACAGAAAATTGGAAACAGATGATCATTGGCTTTGATACCTTTACTTCTGTTTCATTACTCAGAGTCGATCAACTCTATACTTCAAGTGACACAGATTTATTACAGAATGCCTAAGATCCTAAGGATCTATTTTAGCTCAGCCCATGGTATTGCTTCATTATTTTATTATTTTGTAAGTAATAAAATATAACTTCATGTTGGATGATATATTCAAGCCATGAATATATCATCCAACATTGTTCTTCCCAAAATATTAGCCCAATTTCTGCGCGCGCTCACTTACTGTTCAGGAATTTTACTAATTGTTTGAAGGTTCTAGAGGACCTGTTAGACTCCTAATGGACAAACCATACAACATACTCCAGAGAAAGGACGAGTGCCATAAGAAGAAAATAAGGTCAGCCTACAGCAATGGGCAGCTGCCTGCCCTCGGCTGGGAGGAGCCCTGGCCATGGCACCAGGGCTGCTGGGCAGCAGAAGCCTCCACAGCCCTGCAGGGAGCCTGGAGCACAGCTCTGCCTAACCATGCTCAGCCCTGGACAGATGCACATGAGTTCGCATCACAGGCTCGAGTGTGACAGTCCCAGGTGCATGCCTGTCATGCCAGCCACCAGGGAGGCTGAGGCAAGAGGAACGTTTGAGGTCAGCCTTGGCAACTTAGACCCCGAGGCAAAGGGGAAATACTTTTACAGGGGTCTCTGAGGGTGTAGCTCAGGTAGGTCACTTGCCTCACAGGCTCAAGGCCCTGGGTTCAATCCCCAGAACCCACGTACACACAAAAAGTGAACTTGGAATATTGTTTAAAATGATGGGTCAGGTACACACAAGGACTTCAATATGACCTCTCAGAGGAGCTCAATTTGAGATCAGACTGAACAAAAGACCACCTGGACCATTGACTCAGTGTCTGAAACCCTCTGTGAGCATGGGAAGCACTGCTGGCAAGACACCAGAGGGCCAAAGCACTTGTGCCCCCTGCAGGGGCGTCTCTTGTCTACCGCCAAAGACTGTTCCCCTCCTGGGGCAGCTGAGAGCAAGCTGGGCCTTGGAGCAAGGACTAGTGCTTTAGATATAGACTATGCAAGCAAGGGGCAATGTCTTTAATAAAACTAAAATTAAAAAGTCACATTGAAAAAATTTTAAAAAGAAGAAAATAAGGTCAAGTAGAGGAAGCCCATTTTCACAGGAAAAAATCCCCCAGTGAAAAGCATCAGAATAGATACCAAGAAAAATACCAACAAAAACAGTGTGCTCCCACTATGTATCTACTCAACCTGCAAAAGTTAGAAAGCTAGATAATACAATCCTGGCCACAGGTAGAGCTATGCAGAAGAGCCACCTGGCAGTGCTTAGTCAAAGAAGTAAACATGCACACTTTGACCTAGAAATTCCACCTGTGTGTAAACCAGGCGGTGCTTAAGCAGTTTCACAAGGGGACATGCACAGGGAAATTTATCCTCAGGTTCTTATAGAGTTGTCTGTGCTTACAGGGAGTTGATGGTTGTCAAGATGCCCACAGCTGCGAAAGTCAAAAGCTAAAAAAATAATAGATGCCAACCTGGATATATTAATAATCCCGTATCTATGATCACCTTCATAAGGTAGCTTCCCAACTTCTGTGTGGAAGTGTGTTTCTCCTTGGCCCTTACACTGTTGTGGAGACCACTAGGAGTTCAGCTTTGTGCAGGATCATCTGACCTGGACTTTTGGCAAGACCTGTACAGCCCTCACACATGCTCAGATGCTACAGGACTTTTCAGACCAGTCCAGACAACAGTAGGCATCCATTCATTGTCTGCACTCTACAGATTCCTAGATGCACGACATTCATTACCATCAAATGCAGAATTTTCATCAAAAACTAATATATATATCATTCCAATCTGAATCAAGAAAATCGGAAATATCCCCAAATCCAAAGAGTGGATCCCCATTGTGATGCTACAAGTTGAAAATTCCACAGCTGACCTCATGGGATGGTTCACAGTCAAAAGACAGCTGCATGAAAAATATTACATGACCTTCCTGCTATGTGAAAAGTGGCATGTGAAGTACACATGCATGTCTTCCTCAGACATGGGTTCATTTGCAAGACACCTTGTGCAATTGAAAATACTCCAAAAGGGGAGAAATCAGAACCATGTCTCCAAAGTATTTCAGCACAGACCAACTCCATCTGTCTATCTATCTCTCAGTGAGTGTGTGTGCTCTTGTGTGTGTTTGTGTGTCTTTGTTTGTGTTTGTACCATCACAGCTGATACTTCATTGCCCCCATTGGAAAACTGACTCAGATAATGCCATCTGCCAAACTCCTAAAAACCAAAGTTCTTGCTGACAGAATGAAACATTCCTTCCTGTTGGTTTGGATGTGTCCTTTAGGAATCACTGCTACATTTAGTATACTCAAATCATCACAGTAGATCAGGTAACAAAAACATATATATTTTAAAATAATAATATATTAATGGAAACAACAAATACAGGATAGAGTAACAACTGTGTTACTAAACAAGGTCAAGGACAATGGCAAACTATAGATTCAAACTTTGAAGAAAATAGTAATCAATGTAAATATTCCTGGGCTGCCTCAGCCCCGCCCAGGCACACAGCAACAGAATGGTTTTGCAAGCATCCTCAGGAGGGCTGGAGCCTTCTTTCCAGGACGAGAGGGAGGTTGAGGCTGGATCCACCCATCATTCTTTTGGGAGAGGCTCCTTTTCCTCAGCACAAATTTGGATTTTTTGTGAGGATTCTTGGCATAAAATACGTTGGCCTCTGCTGGAATCCTCAGCTCTGCGGAGAGAGGGGTGTACAAAAAGAAGGTGGCACTCAGGAGGTGCTCCCTAGGACACGCCAACATCTGAGAGCCTGTGCCAGAAAAGGCCAGAGCCACACACCTGAGAGCTCTCCAATTCAGCACCAATACCAACAAAGACAGCCTCCACAGTCCTCCCTGAGGAAGAACTAGGCAGAGCACTTCAACAGACCTAATGTCTGTTCCTACCGAAGGCTTTGGACTCCAGAATATCTCAGGTCCTCTTGCATCTGCCAAAGCACACCACTAGGGTTTGCATCTGAAATCTCCCACAAAAGGCTCCTGTGCCGAAGATTCAGTCCCCACATGAGCCATCTTCATAGGTGGGTTTGGAGGGAAGCATTGGATGGTGAGTGCTCTGATGTCAACATGAAATTCTCATTCAAGATGAATACACTACTGGGGGGTGGGAGGGACTGGAAGAAAGGTTGAGCATGCTTGGAGTAAGACCTAAACAGGGTTGTGCCCTGGGCAACAGTACCTTGTTCCTGTTGGCTCCACTGAATCCTCATTCTCCAAGGAGAGGTCCTCCCTCTCCATCTTTCTCTCTCTCCCTCTCTGCCAGCCTCGTTCTCTCTCTCCCAGTCTATGCCTTTGTGGCAAGGGCTGAGGAGCTCTCCACTGCCACACACTAGAGCTTTATGGACAGCCTCAGTGCACAACCAAAGAGAAAGCTATGAAACCCAGAGAAAAAAGGCCTAGGATTCCTCCTCTGAGTTATTTTCCTCAAGTATGGCCACAGTGAGGACAGGCTGACCAGCGCGGATACCACGTTAGAGCCATGCTTCTGCGTTGGTGGAGCCCGCCTCCATGTGAACCAGGCTTCTGAGAATGGAGGCCACATTCCAAATACTGCCCTACTGAGAACAATGGTTCCAAAGACCAGCAAAGGGACTGCTTCCCTCCAACATGGTGTATGGCCCAGTGGTGCCATGACCCCGAGTGGGGGAATACAACAGCCGCTTCTCCTTCCTCTGAACATGTGTTTCCTGTCGCCCTCCTCTAACCTAGAGCCTGTTCTCCATCCCTTCTGGGTTGGATGTGGAGATCTCTGCTATGAATTTCTTAGGCTACCAAGGCCCCAGACAGACTTCCTCTTCCATAGACTCTACTAACCTAACAGTAGGTTAAGATAGGAGACAAGTGATCCTAGAACTCATAGGGATGGTGGTCTTCAGGGTACATAGGCTGGGATAATGGCTGCTGTGGTGTTTGGCTCACAAAAACCAACCAACCAACCAACGAAAAAGCGCTGGCATTATTATCAGATGAGCTCTGTGGCTACGTGCTCAGGAAGCCCTCATCTGACTTTAGTTAGGGATCACAACCTGGCTATTGTGATCACTCCTTGCCTAGTGGACTCAGGTGCGTAAGACCATGGAATTTATGCAAAAACAGATGATTCAGGCTGTCTCCCAGGCTGTGTTTTCTTCCCAATTTCATCCTGTTACTGCTTGCTAGAATCCTGGCAATGCTCTGCCCAGGCAGTGGTTTTTTGGTCACACAGAAGGCTTTCAATAGTACTGCTTCAGTCCACAAAATGCCAGTTCCCTCTTTAGCCCATGCATTCCCATGTTCCTTTGAAACCACTCCTATCCCAGACCATGAAAACATACTGCTCCTGGAGAGAGGCTTTCCTCCTCACTCCTCAAAGATGTCAGCTTTGGATGCCTGTTCATGTCCAGGGGAGGGCACCTGGTGGGGAGCCGCAATATCCACCGGGGTATACCATTGGACCTCAAGACCTTCCACCAGCAGAAGTGCAGTTGGCTTTGTGCACGAACCCAACACACCTGTTGGAGTGTTCTTGGGGGTCAGAGACTACTCTTTGTTGCTAAGAGTTGACCTGAGTCCACATCCTGACCCTTGCTCTCTGCTATCTGATTGTCTCACTCTGACGGCGAGAGATGATTTGGCCCAGCTCATAATCCTCTGGATTCTCCTCAGTAAGGAAGTGTAGGTCGAGGGCTCTGCGGATGACGACAGGAGCCCTATCGTGGCAGGTCACCTGGAGCAGCATGGGAGACAGGCCTTCAGGAAATGGGCCTTGAAGTGACTACTCAAGGACAGTGGGCAGGGGCATTCTGGAGGCACCTCCACTCTAAATACAAGGGCAACATCCATGACCCTACTACCCGAGGCTGACCTCCTGCTCATCGTGTGGGCTCTTCCCACAGGCTACTAGCCCAATCCTTGTACATAGGACTTCCTGGGCCTGCCATTGCTCTTTGTGGAGCTGCACTCCTCTCGGAGTGAAAGGACCCCACTACCTGCATACAGATGCAATCTCATCCCACAAGTTGGGAGGAATGGGACAATAGCCTCCAAGATCCCAGGTCTGCCCGAGGATGCAGGCGGCATTGGGAATGGCCTAGGCACAAAACCTAGAGGCTTTGGTCTGGATTGCCAGGGCCAAAAACAGACCCAGGAACATGACCACACACAGGAGAGCTGAAAGATAGCCACGAGAGCTCCTGGCCTCCAGAGGCTCAGTGCTGGCTGGGATGTAGGAGGGCACCTCATCCGGCAAGGGTGGTCATTGGGTTACCTGGACATTTAGTGTGCTTGCTCCACATCCATATCGACTCTGCAGAGAGACTCTCTCAGCTCCTTGTTCAAGGAACATGGAGAACCTCACACTGCTGTCCTCCTCCATAGACGTCAGCATCCCATACAAGGGAACCTGCAACCTAGTTCCTGTCCTATTCTCATCTGTCACCCATACCTGTCCCTGCCCTTCTGGACTGCATGCTGCCACCTGACACACAGACTCCCTCAGACATGGCAGTGGACAAGCTGCTGCACTCGCTCATCTCAGCTCCAGCCCTTCACACTGACCTCTCCCTTCTTGATTCCCATCTATCCTCCTGATCATCCAGAAGCTCCAAATTCAAGAGGGCATGAGTAGTCCATGGTATTGGACCAGTGTCTGCTCCCCACCCAGGTGTAAGCACCACGGGACACCCCTGCTCCCAGGCTTACCAGAACACTCTTGGCCATCTCTGGACTTTGTGTTTCTAAGTGGACACGAATTAAGCAGGTGTCTCCCACCTGCTTGTGGGAAAGCGGCCTGGAGGACTTGCAGGTTGATTCTGAGAACTGTGGGGGATGGAACATCAGCAAACCCAGAAACAGAAAGCCACCCCAGACTGTCAGTTGGCTCTATGGGCTTCCAGCAAATATGTCCAGGTGCTGAGGCTTCTTATTTCCTCAGGTCGGAGTGGAATGGCAGCACATGCACAGCTTGAATAAGGTAGGTGTTTACCTCCTTTCCCTTGACCTGGGGGCGTTTCCTCACCATGAAATATTGTATTCCCAGATTCATGGACAGACACACGAGTGAGTGGTCAGAGACCTTGATTTCTGCAGAGCGAAGTGGAGAGAATTGTTAGGTGGCACTCAAGGATTATACCACAAAACACCCACAACCCCTGAGAGTCTCCGCCAGGCCCATCACACTTTGGTATTTTGGGGCCAAGGCCCACTTTCTCTTGGCTGTCAGTTATCCTGAGCCCACTGTGGATCATGTCTCCCCACTGTCTGATTGTCCTACTTACTCTCATCCTCAGACATCATATACAGCAGCTCAAAGTTGTCCACATCCTCATGCTGCAACGAATTTTGGTCCAAGGCCCTGCGGATGAGGCTTGTCACCGTCTCCTGAAAGGTCACCTGGATCAGGGTGGGACAAATGTCATCAGAGAATGGCTTTTAGAAGAGCTACCCAGAAGACTGTGGTCAAACATTCAGGAGAAATCTCAGCTACATATACAAGGGCACAATCTTGTTATCCTGCTACCTGAGTGTGTCCTCCATATACCACCTGGGTTCTTGCAATGTGCTACTAGAACAATCCTGGTACAAATATCTGCCTGTACCTGCCATCTCCCCTCCCCCTGGGGAGCCACATTCCACTCATGTCAAAGGACCAAACTGCCTATGCACAGACACACTCTCATCTCACTGAGATGAGAGCAATGGGCCAGGGATCTGCGCACCAAGTGTGATCTGGGATGCAGGCTGCCTTTGTGGGTGCAAGAGGCAGATGCACTGAAAATTTGGGTCCTGACTGCCACGACACAAAACAGACTCAGATACAAGAGTGTGCACTTGAGTGCTTCATGATAGCTTTGAGAGGCCCTGGCCTCTGGAAGCTCGGTGCGGGTCTGGTTGTAATGATGTACTTGACTCAGCACTGGCAGTCACTGAACATGTCTCCTCTGCAGCTGGACACCTGCAGCATTAGCGTGTCTACTGCACATCCATAGAAATTCTGCCAAGAACCCCTTTAGCTCCGTATTTACATACATGCAAAGCCTAACATTCCGAAGCTTTGGCATGACCCCCCAGGTGATCCCGACCCCAAATTCCTACACCTAGTCATGCTAAGGAGGTTCTCTTCCCTGCCACCAGGAACACATCCCCTCCTACACATGTGACAAGTCACTGCCACCTCCTCTGCTCCAACTTCACTCATTGAGAATACCAAGTTCTAGGCACTGCAGCCTGCACCCTGGACATATCTCTGCCTTCATCTGTCCACAGCACTTCCGTCTGCACTTCTGGCCTGCAAAACCCACAATACACAGGCCCACTCACCACTGAAGCTGGGCATGCTGATGCTCTCCCTCCTCAGGTCAAGCCCTTAAGACGGACCTCTCTCTTCTTTATTTCCCACCATAGCCCTGGGGTTGGCTGTGTCTCCTGCCTTCCACTGTGTGGACACCCAGGAGGCAGCCCTGCTGTCGGGCTTACCGGGATGCGCTTTGTCTCCCTCAGGCTCTGTCCCTCTAGGAGGACGTGAACAACGCGGCTGTCTTCCACCTGCTCGCTGGAGTGAAGCAGTGAGGAGCTGCTACTCACAGCTGCTGGGGTCCTGGATGCCACTGCCACAGAAGGTTCCAAGAACTGTGGGGGATGACAACATCAGCAAAGCCCAGCAACTGCACCCCACCCAGCCTGGCAGTTGGCTCTGTGGGCATTCTACAACATCCATCCAGAACCTGAGGTTCTTGTCCCCTTGGAGGATGTGGAGTGGCACCAGGAGTAAAGACTGAAGAAGGTGGCTGTTTTGGGAACAAGAGATCCAGCACCTGCTGGGTGGGGATGAAATCCCAGGAGATTAACCCCATGTTGCTGCTGAAATGTAGGTTCCTCCCACAAATGACAGGCAGGAGCTCATTCCTAAGCTGGTCCTGCCTGTAAGGTTCAAGGCTCTGAACCCTGAAGGGCTCATCCGTGTTCTGATCATTTTCACCCTGGGTTGGGACCAAGAATGGTGGGTTCAAAATGGAAATGGTGACAAACAGAAAAATGACTTGTGCCAATACACTAGAGTCAAAGCACAATGGGACAGTTCCCATCAGTACAAACACACACACACACACACACACACACACACACACACACACAGAGTCAGAATAGGAGTCCTGGGCCATTCATCAGGGATCAGACTAGAGGGCCTGCTGGGCTCACCTGCCCTGTGCTACTCACTGTTACTCTTGAGCTCCTCTGCGACAATCGCCAGAGGCTCTGGCGTCTAAGATGAAGCCTCACCCAGTGTATCCACAAAAGGGCTAGTTGGCCCCCCTGAGATTCCTGGGAGCCTGAGGCTCGGCATTGTCTGCAACCACAGGAGAACATCCTTCTCCCTCCAGTGGCTCCAACCAAGTGAGCTCGGATGGCTTGGTCAGTGAAGTGGGTGCCTGGATACCAGGGTTCCATGTTCTGTTTGATCCATTGTCAAGGCAATGATGTCATTTCCTGTGCCCATACCTGAGCCTCTTTTCACATAAGACCACTTTCAACAGCCCTATGGGCTGCCGATTTCTCCTCCATGCCTACCCATCTCAGGTGCGCAGGTGTTCACCAACAACTACTCAAACATCCCCACCAGCATCTGCCCTGCTTGGTGCCACTAGAGTTCCAGCTTGGAGCCTTCAAAAATGCATTCACAACCAGTCCTTCCCTCTCAGCAGCTTTTGGACCCTGGTCCCATCATTGTGCAACTCATGGTGTGCCCAGTCTTTTCTGGAAAGTAGGGTAGCATCTAATCTCTAGGGTTTATTGTGTCTATTGGCCCATAACACCCTCTGTTCTCTCTGAAACCAGAGATGGGACTCACAGGTGGCTAAAGCACAAATGTAGAGATGGGATAATCACAAGAAAGGGAGAGACAAAGAATGCACCCTAACTCAATCAGGCCTGTGTCCCACACAGGGACATGGCCAATGTCCGTCCCATCGTGGCTGCAGTTCCCTCTCTACACCATGGCAAGTTGGAGGGGACTGAGATGCAGAGGCTGCTCCCCTCTGCCATACAACTTCCCAAGGCTTCTCCTAAGATTTCAAAAGGGCCAAGTGTGTCTAGTGTTGGGGTCTCACAGAGACTCCGAGGTACCACAGCATCCTGCTGCCCAGAACCGGTTCACCCCTCACCTCAAGGGGGCTCAGCCTCTGGATTCATGGGAATTGAAGTGGGTACAGGTGATGGGATATCACCTCCAAGACTGAGTTATGCCAAGTCCATGACCCCTGTCTGCATCCCTGTCTCCAGCACCACTCCCCCCTCTCTCTTTCCTCCTCAGAGCAAACAAATCCATTTAGCAAGTGTGTCCTGTGATAAAGACATGACGGTCACCCATCCTCTCATTACAAAAACACTGAGGCTCAGCCAACATGGATCCTACAGGGAACACAGGCATAAACTCAGACTCCGATCCTCCCAGCCGAGCCTCAGTGGAGCCTGGACTCCCAGCCTCCTGAGTCAAGGAAACAGAGGTTCCTAGCCGAGCCACCTTGGATGCAGCCGCACACAACCTGAACTCATCAATGCCCCTTGCTCTCAGTTGTGAGTAAGAGGGGAAGTGGTGTTTCACAACCCTGGACATCAAGTGCAGTCTCCAGGCTTTGGGGTGTGCCCTGGCCTCTGTCTATCTGCCCAGGCTCTCCAACCCACACTGGCCTCTTACCCAACCTCCTCCTAGGGCCAAACTCAATCCTGCCTCTCAATTTCTGCTGCCTTCCCCAACACACTGCTCCCCAAAATGAGCAGGGCTGGCTCTCGGTTATCATGCTGGTGCCAGCAGCAATGCCACCCCACTGACATAATTCTGAGTCCCAACCTAGGCACTCCAGCTGTCTTTGCCACACCTGGCCTGTTTGGGCTCTGGCTCTTGCTCTTTTCTTTCATGTGCATGTGTTTTGAGGTTTTGAGTTTCTCCCACTGCAGAACTGCAGCTGTGGCAGGGTAGAGCTCATGAGGGTGACATTCTGAGCCACATCCAATCCCATCAGGACTGTTCACTGGGGTGACTGCTGGAACACAGTGATGAGTGAACACATGGGAGGTGGTTGGACCCACCTTGCCTCTGAGTGGCTTCCTTTCAGGACAGGAATGTAGGCATGGGAGCCCCTGGCGTGGGATGCTTTGCACAAGGCGTGACCATGGGCTCTCTTTCCTGGCAAAAATGGCTCCACTCAGCATGGAGAGCACTGTCATTCCTGGTGGCTAACAACAGCCCTGGACCCCAGAAAGGAACCCACACTCAAGATTAACGTCTGAGTGTGCGTGTCCTCGAGGAAATGAGGTCTCCTGATCCCAGGTGCAAAGGGGTAAGTCCTCTAACTCCAGGGGCCATGAAGGGACATCTGAGTTTCCCTTGTCCTTCTTTCCCTCTCTAACTAACCACAGTTAGGACCCTGGCCTCATTCCCCAGTGAGGATCATTAGGCTCCATAAAGGACAGTCTCTAAGATGCTCAGTGGACCAACACCCTCTGCACAACCCATAACCCTATTCACCCAAGAGGCAAGAGGATTTCTATTCAGGAAAACCAGGAAAGGGAGAGCCTTTCTCAAGGACACAAAGACATTAGTGAGTGAGGGAGTGATTAATGGATGGAGAACTATTTCCAACACCAACTTCCAGGAGCATATATGGCCCCCTGGAGAATTCTGCAGTGTGTTGGTGAGTAAGGAGAACGTGTGAATTCAGGGGTCACTAGGTCCTCTCAGCCATAAGGAGGGAAACTGCCATAAAGGAACTAGGACAAGGGTGCGAGGAATGCTCACTGGTGGGAGATCGGAAGGAAGGAAAGTGTACTCATTAGAAAAGTGTCGCCTGAAAATTCTTAGCCAGCCAAAAGTCGTGCGAACTTGTTTGGGAAAAGAGTCTTTGCACAGTGATGAAGCTAAGAGCTCACATGATGGAACACAGCATCAACTGGGACCAAATCCAATATCTGATATTCTTGTAGGAAGAGGAGAGTCTGGACCCAGATACCAGGGAGACTGGGGGATACCGGATATGTGAGGTTGGAGCCAGGGCGGGATGCCCATATGGGAACCACAGATCGTGGGCAGCAATAGGAGAGTGGGCAAGGGCTGGGAGAGTTGGGGAGACAGTCCCCTTGAAACCTGGGAGGGGTTATGGCACTGGGACAGCCCAACACCTACTGTGTTGAGCCTCTGGAGCTCAACGGAAGACACTTCCTCTGTTGTCGGCCACCCAGTTAACAGAGTTTGGTTGCAGCAGCCTAGGACCCAGCTGAAGGTCTGAGCATGTTGGCCATGCAGGTTGGATCTGGACCACAGACACCCTCATCAGAGATTGTAGGGTCTCAGCCCTGAGGCAAGACAGGCACTAAGTCAGGCCAGGTGGGGAAACGGATAGGCACACACTCTGGGGGCTGGTGCCTGTGTTACTGGGAGCACTTCTGATCGCAATTCCCTGATCTGCTGCCAACACAGGCTACAGAGGAGGGTACAGAAACACAGACCACGGATCTGCCCCACTCAGTGGGCCCAGGCCAACACCACACCCAGCAGCCTCGTGCCATACCCAATGAGTCTCGAAGCGGCCCCCTGTTCCCATCCTGAGAGCTCTTCCCTTCCTCATGTGCCAATAGCTCCCTACTGTCACTGGCAATATCTACTCTGTGAGATGTCAACATCCGTGGGTACTGTTCTCTCATCCCAGGACAGTGTGGTCCCACACACCCTGGTGAAATGGGCCACCTGGAGGCTGGACCTGGAGGTTGTTGAGGCTGAATGGCAGCGGTGGTCCTCTGGCACTTAATATTATTTAAGTTAAAAAAAAAAAAAAAAAAAAACAATAAACGGGTCTTGGTGCTCAAAAATGTTTGATTTGCATATTCTCATCCCCTAACCCCAATATTTTCATTATTTCCTCACATATGAAGTCTTACTAGCATAAAGGTAATTTCGTATTAAACAAAGTGGATTGAAATAACATTGGTAAAAATAATCAATCACCATACTTTCAATTTTTGTTCTGCTTTCCCATTTGAAACCACTTGGATACAAGAGAACAGAGGACAGACTCATGGAAATGCTTGAAATGACAAGAAGCTCCCACTCAAGCTCAGCATTCAGTCCTGGACAGGGTAAGACCAGGCCACTTTGACATCTGTGCCAAAGAGTCTACCAGACAGAATCCTCTGACTGATCCCTGACTGAGCCATAGGAACTGGCTAGAAAAGCCTTCACATCCTCAATACATTCTTCACGTCAGAATACTTGACAACCATTGATATCCATCTCTCGTTAACTTGCTCCCCAGCCAACCATTCTTCAACAAATTCAAAGGAGTAACTCATGCAAGCACACAGAAAGGGGTGTTCACTACACACATCCATGTGCGAAAAAGACAACTGGTATTTCTTGTTTGGGCTATTTCAAATGAAATCCCTTCTGCATGACCTCCACAAACCAAAGGAAAATATTTGTGAAATTCCCACGTAGAAGACAAGATACACTTGCCAAGGAGGCAGTGGCAAGAATTTTGACACTCCAAATGTAGAGTGTGTGTTTAGGAAGCAGTCACAGTTTCCATGAGAAGTCCCATGAAATCAATTAGGAAGATCCATGCTCTAGCCCTACCATGCAAGTGATGTGACTTGAAAGAGTCACTTAGTCTTAGTAACCATCATCACTAACAACTAAGTCAATGAATAAAGGTCCTCAGGTGCCAAGCTACAAAATGTGGGATGAGCATGGATGAGGATGGGTGGGAGAAGTCTCCAACTCTAACACAATTAGGGAAGGATGTGCTGACCTCAAGTGGCTGGGGGGCTGGGATCCTGCCACAGAGGGGGATTCCAAACCTCACATCCCCTGACCCAGGCCAGAAGACCAGGTAGAGTCCAAGGACCCTGGGGTGGCCCAATGGCAATAAAGGTCAAAAGGAACTAGGGATCTGCCTGGTCCCTCAATCCCCTACTCTGAGCAGGGCTGCATGACGAGGCCAGAGGCCATCCACAGCAATCTGCCTTTACAGGAAAACAGGGACTGCAGGCTGCCTCTGGCTCACTGAATCAGGGTGGTGTTTTCATAAAGCAAGACCACTTCCTCACATTTGACCAGCAGCTCATGTGTTGACAGCACAATGACTGACTTGACTCAGGCCCTGATGAATGAAATAGAAAATTCATAGCAAACCCATCTTTAGCTCTTCCACATCATCAGGGGCTCTGATTCAATTCCGTCCAGAAAGGTGTCTGAAATGATTTCTAAACATGCTGGGGACTCACCTCTCTGTGGAACTTTTCAGGAAAAAGGGGATCAAATCTCATGAAGCATCTCTTCTCTCTTCTAGCCCATGGGCAATGCAAGGAACCTGCATGATACCAGAGGCTCACTTCTCTCTTCTCATGTCTTCTGGAAAGGATTCGTTAATGCTTCCTGCAAGGTGAAGCAGAAGCCTGCATCCCCAGCTGCACAGAAGTGTTTTAGGGCAGTGTCTCCCTTAAAACCCAAAAATAAAAAAACAGGTCATTCAACAGGCACATGGATTCGAGTACATGTTCAATGATCCCTCCTCCCTGGAGCCTTCCACATGCCCATCTTCCACATTCACAGAGCAATGCTTGGCCATTCTCAAGACCAGGAGACCATGATGCTCCTCACCAGGAAGTCAATAAGGAACATGAAGAGAGCAGCATGGATTGCAGAAGGTGGCACATCAAGGATCTTCAGCTCTGCTGCTAGAACACAAGAGCTTAACTTCAGTATTGACTTTTTGCCAACTACCAAGTACGATAGCAGTGTCAAGCCCAATATGCAGATATGCAAGTAGTAGGTGACACCCCGCATCCATTCACAAAAGTGGGCAACATCTGCATCAGAACAAGGAAGTATCTTACCCTTACTCATAAAAATCATCAGAAACAAAATAAAATGGATGCAAGACTTCTCATTTCACTATTAGGTAGCTGTTGGAATTCCCTATTAAATAATACCTCCTCCAAAATAAAAAGTATCTCAGACATGTGTCTACTATTCAATGGATGACATTTTAAAAACTATGGACTTTACTTAATATTTATGTATGCTATATCCCTGCCTAAGGCTCTATGAGAAAGGAGCACATAGAATTGGATCTTTGAAAATCTCACATTTGCTGATAAATATTACTGCTGATCTCAGGCATGGCGAAGTGAAAAGTGGGACTTTGGATATTCCAAGAATGCTATGTTGTGGGATTGGTGTCCCTGATTCATACATAGCATATGGTTTCTATGAAATCCAGTGAGGGAGCAGGAGTAACGAAGCTGATTGCACAGATGACCTCAGGGAATACTGACAGATAGGCCAAATGAAAAATATGCTCCAGCTAACCATTGGTATTTGGGCTTCTGATCCCAGTCCTGTTTTTAAAAAAGGTGCAGACAGGCAGTGTTCATTAAAAACTGTCTACCATGTAAAAGTGGGTAATTTAAATGGCATCTAGTTACACATCTGATAGAATGGTCTGGCAACATATGAATTTCATTCTAACAACAACAACAACAACAAAACATAGAAAATGAGACATAAAGATAAAACCTTGTCTTCACCAGGATGCCTAAAAATAGGTTTTATTTGGCTCATGCCAATAAATATCTTTCAATAGAATTTCTGATTTCTGAATGAATCCATTCAACTTCATACTGCACAGATCACAAGGTTTTCTTTACAGAATATTCTCTTCTTCTTCTTAAAGCCTCACATAGAAAATGTCTCACAGGACATAGGAGGGGAATGACCCAAAGGATGAGAGAATGGCTGGAACCGTTCTCAAATGTGCCCATGTAGCCTAAAGTTTGAAGGCATCTAATTGTACTCTAAAACAATTATGAACCTATTCGATCCATTATTAATAAATATCACCACTTTACCACTTGAACCAAATCACAGAAAATTGGAAACAGATGATCATTGGCTTTGATACCTTTACTTCTGTTTCATTACTCAGAGTCGATCAACTCTATACTTCAAGTGACACAGATTTATTACAGAATGCCTAAGATCCTAAGGATCTATTTTAGCTCAGCCCATGGTATTGCTTCATTATTTTATTATTTTGTAAGTAATAAAATATAACTTCATGTTGGATGATATATTCAAGCCATGAATATATCATCCAACATTGTTCTTCCCAAAATATTAGCCCAATTTCTGCGCGCGCTCACTTACTGTTCAGGAATTTTACTAATTGTTTGAAGGTTCTAGAGGACCTGTTAGACTCCTAATGGACAAACCATACAACATACTCCAGAGAACGGACGAGTGCCATAAGAAGAAAATAAGGTCAGCCTACAGCAATGGGCAGCTGCCTGCCCTCGGCTGGGAGGAGCCCTGGCCATGGCACCAGGGCTGCTGGGCAGCAGAAGCCTCCACAGCCCTGCAGGGAGCCTGGAGCACAGCTCTGCCTAACCATGCTCAGCCCTGGACAGATGCACATGAGTTCCCATCACAGGCTCGAGTGTGACAGTCCCAGGTGCATGCCTGTCATGCCAGCCACCAGGGAGGCTGAGGCAAGAGGAACGTTTGAGGTCAGCCTTGGCAACTTAGACCCCGAGGCAAAGGGGAAATACTTTTACAGGGGTCTCTGAGGGTGTAGCTCAGGTAGGTCACTTGCCTCACAGGCTCAAGGCCCTGGGTTCAATCCCCAGAACCCACGTACACACAAAAAGTGAACTTGGAATATTGTTTAAAATGAGGGATCAGGTACACACAAGGACTTCAATATGACCTCTGAGAGGAGCTCAATTTGAGATCAGACTGAACAAAAGACCACCTGGACCATTGACTCAGTGTCTGCAACCCTCTGTGAGCATGGGAAGCACTGCTGGCAAGACACCAGAGGGCCAAAGCACTTGTGCCCCCTGCAGGGGTGTCTCTTGTCTACCGCCAAAGACTGTTCCCCTCCTGGGGCAGCTGAGAGCAAGCTGGGCCTTGGAGCAAGGACTAGTGCTTTAGATATAGACTATGCAAGCAAGGGGCAATGTCTTTAATAAAACTAAAATTAAAAAGTCACATTGAAAAAATTTTAAAAAGAAGAAAATAAGGTCAAGTAGAGGAAGCCCATTTTCACAGGAAAAAATCCCCCAGTGAAAAGCATCAGAATAGATACCAAGAAAAATACCAACAAAAACAGTGTGCTCCCACTATGTATCTACTCAACCTGCAAAAGTTAGAAAGCTAGATAATACAATCCTGGCCACAGGTAGAGCTATGCAGAAGAGCCACCTGGCAGTGCTTAGTCAAAGAAGTAAACATGCACACTTTGACCTAGAAATTCCACCTGTGTGTAAACCAGGCGGTGCTTAAGCAGTTTCACAAGGGGACATGCACAGGGAAATTTATCCTCAGGTTCTTATAGAGTTGTCTGTGCTTACAGGGAGTTGATGGTTGTCAAGATGCCCACAGCTGCGAAAGTCAAAAGCTAAAAAAATAATAGATGCCAACCTGGATATATTAATAATCCCGTATCTATGATCACCTTCATAAGGTAGCTTCCCAACTTCTGTGTGGAAGTGTGTTTCTCCTTGGCCCTTACACTGTTGTGGAGACCACTAGGAGTTCAGCTTTGTGCAGGATCATCTGACCTGGACTTTTGGCAAGACCTGTACAGCCCTCACACATGCTCAGATGCTACAGGACTTTTCAGACCAGTCCAGACAACAGTAGGCATCCATTCATTGTCTGCACTCTACAGATTCCTAGATGCACGACATTCATTACCATCAAATTCAGAATTTTCATCAAAAACTAATATATATATATATATATATATATATATATATATATATATATATATATATATATATATATCATTCCAATCTGAATCAGGAAAATCAGAAATATCCCCAAATCCAAAGAGTGGATCCCCATTGTGATGCTACAAGTTGAAAATTCCACAGCTGACCTCATGGGATGGTTCACAGTCAAAAGACCGCTGCATGAAAAATATTACATGACCTTCCTGCTATGTGAAAAGTGGCATGTGAAGTACACATGCATGTCTTCCTCAGACATGGGTTCATTTGCAAGACACCTTGTGCAATTGAAAATACTCCAAAAGGGGAGAAATCAGAACCATGTCTCCAAAGTATTTCAGCAGAGACCAACTCCATCTGTCTATCTATCTCTCAGTGAGTGTGTGTGCTCTTGTGTGTGTTTGTGTGTCTTTGTTTGTGTTTGTACCATCATAGCTGATACTTCATTGCCCCCATTGGAAAACTGACTCAGATAATGCCATCTGCCAAACTCCTAAAAACCAAAGTTCTTGCTGATAGAATGAAACATTCCTTCCTGTTGGTTTGGATGTGTCCTTTAGGAATCACTGCTACATTTAGTATACTCAAATCATCACAGTAGATCAGGTAACAAAAACATATATATTTTAAAATAATAATAATATATTAATGGAAACAACAAATACAGGATAGAGTAACAACTGTGTTACTAAACAAGGTCAAGGACAATGGCAAACTATAGATTCAAACTTTGAAGAAAATAGTAATCAATGTAAATATTCCTGGGCTGCCTCAGCCCCGCCCAGGCACACAGCAACAGAATGGTTTTGCAAGCATCCTCAGGAGGGCAGGAGCCTTCTTTGCAGGACGAGAGGGAGGTTGAGGCTCGATCCACCCATCATTCTTTTGGGAGAGGCTCCTTTTCCTCAGCACAAAGTTGGATTTTTTGTGAGGATTCTTGGCATAAAATACGTTGGCCTCTGCTGGAATCCTCAGCTCTGGGGAGAGAGGGATGTACAAAAAGAAGGTGGCACTCAGGAGGTGCTCCCTAGGACACGCCAACATCTGAGAGCCTGTGCCAGAAAAGGCCAGAGCCACACACCTGAGAGCTCTCCAATTCAGCAAAAATACCAACAAAGACAGCCTCCACAGTCCTCCCTGAGGAAGAACTAGGCAGAGCACTTCAACAGACCTAATGTCTGTTCCTACCGAAGGCTTTGGACTCCAGAATATCTCAGGTCCTCTTGCATCTGCCAAAGCACACCACTAGGGTTTGCATCTGAAATCTCCCACAAAAGGCTCCTGTGCCGAAGATTCAGTCCCCACATGAGCCATCTTCATAGGTGGGTTTGGAGGGAAGCATTGGATGGTGAGTGCTCTGATGTCAACATGAAATTCTCATTCAAGATGAATACACTACTGGGGGGTGGGAGGGACTGGAAGAAAGGTTGAGCATGCTTGGAGTAAGACCTAAACAGGGTTGTGCCCTGGGCAACAGTACCTTGTTCCTGTTGGCTCCACTGAATCCTCATTCTCCAAGGAGAGGTCCTCCCTCTCCATCTTTCTCTCTCTCCCTCTCTGCCAGCCTCGTTCTCTCTCTCCCAGTCTATGCCTTTGTGGCAAGGGCTGAGGAGCTCTCCACTGCCACACACTAGAGCTTTATGGACAGCCTCAGTGCACAACCAAAGAGAAAGCTATGAAACCCAGAGAAAAAAGGCCTAGGATTCCTCCTCTGAGTTATTTTCCTCAAGTATGGCCACAGTGAGGACAGGCTGACCAGCACGGATACCACGTTAGAGCCATGCTTCTGCGTTGGTGGAGTCCGCCTCCATGTGAACCAGGCTTCTGAGAATGGAGGCCACATTAAAAATACTGCCCTACTGGGAACAATGGTTCCAAAGACCAGCAAAGGGACTGCTTCCCTCCAACATGGTGTATGGCCCAGTGGTGCCATGACCCCGAGTGGGGGAATACAACAGCCGCTTCTCCTTCCTCTGAACATGTGTTTCCTGTCGCCCTCCTCTAACCTAGAGCCTGTTCTCCATCCCTTCTGGGTTGGATGTGGAGATCTCTGCTATGAATTTCTTAGGCTACCAAGGCCCCAGACAGACTTCCTCTTCCATAGACTCTACTAACCTAACAGTAGGTTAAGATAGGAGACAAGTGATCCTAGAACTCATAGGGATGGTGGTCTTCAGGGTACATAGGCTGGGATAATGGCTGCTGTGGTGTTTGGCTCACAAAAACCAACCAACCAACCAACGAAAAAGCGCTGGCATTATTATCAGATGAGCTCTGTGGCTACGTGCTCAGGAAGCCCTCATCTGACTTTAGTTAGGGATCACAACCTGGCTATTGTGATCACTCCTTGCCTAGTGGACTCAGGTGCGTAAGACCATGGAATTTATGCAAAAACAGATGATTCAGGCTGTCTCCCAGGCTGTGTTTTCTTCCCAATTTCATCCTGTTACTGCTTGCTAGAATCCTGGCAATGCTCTGCCCAGGCAGTGGTTTTTTGGTCACACAGAAGGCTTTCAATAGTACTGCTTCAGTCCACAAAATGCCAGTTCCCTCTTTAGCCCATGCATTCCCATGTTCCTTTGAAACCACTCCTATCCCAGACCATGAAAACATACTGCTCCTGGAGAGAGGCTTTCCTCCTCACTCCTCAAAGATGTCAGCTTTGGATGCCTGTTCATGTCCAGGGGAGGGCACCTGGTGGGGAGCCGCAATATCCACCGGGGTATACCATTGGACCTCAAGACCTTCCACCAGCAGAAGTGCAGTTGGCTTTGTGCACGAACCCAACACACCTGTTGGAGTGTTCTTGGGGGTCAGAGACTACTCTTTGTTGCTAAGAGTTGACCTGAGTCCACATCCTGACCCTTGCTCTCTGCTATCTGATTGTCTCACTTACTCTGACGGCGAGAGATGATTTGGCCCAGCTCATAATCCTCTGGATTCTCCTCAGTAAGGAAGTGTAGGTCGAGGGCGCTGCGGATGACGACAGGAGCCCTATCGTGGCAGGTCACCTGGAGCAGCATGGGAGACAGGCCTTCAGGAAATGGGCCTTGAAGTGACTACTCAAGGACAGTGGGCAGGGGCATTCTGGAGGCACCTCCACTCTAAATACAAGGGCAACATCCATGACACTACTACCCGAGGCTGACCTCCTGCTCATCGTGTGGGCTCTTCCCACAGGCTACTAGCCCAATCCTTGTACATAGGACTTCCTGGGCGTGCCATTGCTCTTTGTGGAGCTGCACTCCTCTCGGAGTGAAAGGACCCCACTACCTGCATACAGATGCAATCTCATCCCACAAGTTGGGAGGAATGGGACAATAGCCTCCAAGATCCCAGGTCTGCCCGAGGATGCAGGCGGCATTGGGAATGGCCTAGGCACAAAACCTAGAGGCTTTGGTCTGGATTGCCAGGGCCAAAAACAGACCCAGGAACATGACCACACACAGGAGAGCTGAAAGATAGCCACGAGAGCTCCTGGCCTCCAGAGGCTCAGTGCTGGCTGGGATGTAGGAGGGCACCTCATCCGGCAAGGGTGGTCATTGGGTTACCTGGACATTTAGTGTGCTTGCTCCACATCCATATCGACTCTGCAGAGAGACTCTCTCAGCTCCTTGTTCAAGGAACATGGAGAACCTCACACTGCTGTCCTCCTCCATAGACGTCAGCATCCCATACAAGGGAACCTGCAACCTAGTTCCTGTCCTATTCTCATCTGTCACCCATACCTGTCCCTGCCCTTCTGGACTGCATGCTGCCACCTGACACACAGACTCCCTCAGACATGGCAGTGGACAAGCTGCTGCACTCGCTCATCTCAGCTCCAGCCCTTCACACTGACCTCTCCCTTCTTGATTCCCATCTATCCTCCTGATCATCCAGAAGCTCCAAATTCAAGAGGGCATGAGTAGTCCATGGTATTGGACCAGTGTCTGCTCCCCACCCAGGTGTAAGCACCACGGGACACCCCTGCTCCCAGGCTTACCAGAACACTCTTGGCCATCTCTGGACTTTGTGTTTCTAAGTGGGCACGAATTAAGCAGGTGTCTCCCACCTGCTTGTGGGAAAGCGGCCTGGAGGACTTGCAGGTTGATTCTGAGAACTGTGGGGGATGGAACATCAGCAAACCCAGAAACAGAAAGCCACCCCAGACTGTCAGTTGGCTCTATGGGCTTCCAGCAAATATGTCCAGGTGCTGAGGCTTCTTATTTCCTCAGGTCGGAGTGGAATGGCAGCACATGCACAGCTTGAATAAGGTAGGTGTTTACCTCCTTTCCCTTGACCTGGGGGCGTTTCCTCACGATGAAATATTGTATTCCCAGATTCATGGACAGACACACGAGTGAGTGGTCAGAGACCTTGATTTCTGCAGAGCGAAGTGGAGAGAATTGTTAGGTGGCACTCAAGGATTATACCACAAAACACCCACAACCCCTGAGAGTCTCCGCCAGGCCCATCACACTTTGGTATTTTGGGGCCAAGGCCCACTTTCTCTTGGCTGTCAGTTATCCTGAGCCCACTGTGGATCATGTCTCCCCACTGTCTGATTGTCCTACTTACTCTCATCCTCAGACATCATATACAGCAGCTCAAAGTTGTCCACATCCTCATGCTGCAACAAATTTTGGTCCAAGGCCCTGCGGATGAGGCTTGTCACCGTCTCCTGAAAGGTCACCTGGATCAGGGTGGGACAAATGTCATCAGAGAATGGCTTTTAGAAGAGCTACCCAGAAGACTGTGGTCAAACATTCAGGAGAAATCTCAGCTACATATACAAGGGCACAATCTTGTTATCCTGCTACCTGAGTGTGTCCTCCATATACCACCTGGGTTCTTGCAATGTGCTACTACAACAATCCTGGTACAAATATCTGCCTGTACCTGCCATCTCCCCTCCCCCTGGGGAGCCACATTCCACTCATGTCAAAGGACCAAACTGCCTATGCACAGACACACTCTCATCTCACTGAGATGAGAGCAATGGGCCAGGGATCTGCGCACCAAGTGTGATCTGGGATGCAGGCTGCCTTTGTGGGTGCAAGAGGCAGATGCACTGAAAATTTGGGTCCTGACTGCCACGACACAAAACAGACTCAGATACAAGAGTGTGCACTTGAGTGCTTCATGATAGCTTTGAGAGGCCCTGGCCTCTGGAAGCTCGGTGCGGGTCTGGTTGTAATGATGTACTTGACTGAGCACTGGCAGTCACTGAACATGTCTCCTCTGCAGCTGGACACCTGCAGCATTAGCGTGTCTACTGCACATCCATAGAAATTCTGCCAAGAACCCCTTTAGCTCCGTATTTACATACATGCAAAGCCTAACATTCCGAAGCTTTGGCATGACCCCCCAGGTGATCCCGACCCCAAATTCCTACACCTAGTCATGCTAAGGAGGTTCTCTTCCCTGCCACCAGGAACACATCCCCTCCTACACATGTGACAAGTCACTGCCACCTCCTCTGCTCCAACTTCACTCATTGAGAATACCAAGTTCTAGGCACTGCAGCCTGCACCCTGGACATATCTCTGCCTTCATCTGTCCACAGCACTTCCGTCTGCACTTCTGGCCTGCAAAACCCACAATACACAGGCCCACTCACCACTGAAGCTGGGCATGCTGATGCTCTCCCTCCTCAGGTCAAGCCCTTAAGACGGACCTCTCTCTTCTTTATTTCCCACCATAGCCCTGGGGTTGGCTGTGTCTCCTGCCTTCCACTGTGTGGACACCCAGGAGGCAGCCCTGCTGTCGGGCTTACCGGGATGCGCTTTGTCTCCCTCAGGCTCTGTCCCTCTAGGAGGACGTGAACAACGCGGCTGTCTTCCACCTGCTCGCTGGAGTGAAGCAGTGAGGAGCTGCTACTCACAGCTGCTGGGGTCCTGGATGCCACTGCCACAGAAGGTTCCAAGAACTGTGGGGGATGACAACATCAGCAAAGCCCAGCAACTGCACCCCACCCAGCCTGGCAGTTGGCTCTGTGGGCATTCTACAACATCCATCCAGAACCTGAGGTTCTTGTCCCCTTGGAGGATGTGGAGTGGCACCAGGAGTAAAGACTGAAGAAGGTGGCTGTTTTGGGAACAAGAGATCCAGCACCTGCTGGGTGGGGATGAAATCCCAGGAGATTAACCCCATGTTGCCGCTGAAATGTAGGTTCCTCCCACAAATGACAGGCAGGAGCTCATTCCTAAGCTGGTCCTGCCTGTAAGGTTCAAGGCTCTGAACCCTGAAGGGCTCCTCCGTGTTCTGATCATTTTCACCCTGGGTTGGGACCAAGAATGGTGGGTTCAAAATGGAAATGGTGACAAACAGAAAAATGACTTGTGCCAATACACTAGAGTCAAAGCACAATGGGACAGTTCCCATCAGTACAAACACACACACACACACACACACACACACACACACACACACACACAGAGTCAGAATAGGAGTCCTGGGCCATTCATCAGGGATCAGACTAGAGGGCCTGCTGGGCTCACCTGCCCTGTGCTACTCACTGTTACTCTTGAGCTCCTCTGCGACAATCGCCAGAGGCTCTGGCGTCTAAGATGAAGCCTCACCCAGTGTATCCACAAAAGAACTAGTTGGCCCCCCTGAGATTCCTGGGAGCCTGAGGCTCGGCATTGTCTGCAACCACAGGAGAACATCCTTCTCCCTCCAGTGGCTCCAACCAAGTGAGCTCGGATGGCTTGGTCAGTGAAGTGGGTGCCTGGATACCAGGGTTCCATGTTCTGTTTGATCCATTGTCAAGGCAATGATGTCATTTCCTGTGCCCATACCTGAGCCTCTTTTCACATAAGACCACTTTCAACAGCCCTATGGGCTGCCGATTTCTCCTCCATGCCTACCCATCTCAGGTGCGCAGGTGTTCACCAACAACTACCCAAACATCCCCACCAGCATCTGCCCTGCTTGGTGCCACTAGAGTTCCAGCTTGGAGCCTTCAAAAATGCATTCACAACCAGTCCTTCCCTCTCAGCAGCTTTTGGACCCTGGTCCCATCATTGTGCAACTCATGGTGTGCCCAGTCTTTTCTGGAAAGTAGGGTAGCATCTAATCTCTAGGGTTTTTTGTGTCTATTGGCCCATAACACCCTCTGTTCTCTCTGAAACCAGAGATGGGACTCACAGGTGGCTAAAGCACACATGTAGAGATGGGATAATCACAAGAAAGGGAGAGACAAAGAATGCACCCTAACTCAATCAGGCCTGTGTCCCACACAGGGACATGGCCAATGTCCGTCCCATCGTGGCTGCAGTTCCCTCTCTACACCATGGCAAGTTGGAGGGGACTGAGATGCAGAGGCTGCTCCCCTCTGCCATACAACTTCCCAAGGCTTCTCCTAAGATTTCAAAAGGGCCAAGTGTGTCTAGTGTTGGGGTCTCACAGAGACTCCGAGGTACCACAGCATCCTGCTGCCCAGAACCGGTTCACCCCTCACCTCAAGGGGGCTCAGCCTCTGGATTCATGGGAATTGAAGTGGGTACAGGTGATGGGATATCACCTCCAAGACTGAGTTATGCCAAGTCCATGACCCCTGTCTGCATCCCTGTCTCCAGCACCACTCCCCTCTCTCTCTTTCCTCCTCAGAGCAAACAAATCCATTTAGCAAGTGTGTCCTGTGATAAAGACATGACGGTCACCCATCCTCTCATTACAAAAACACTGAGGCTCAGCCAACATGGATCCTACAGGGAACACAGGCATAAACTCAGACTCCGATCCTCCCAGCCGAGCCTCAGTGGAGCCTGGACTCCCAGCCTCCTGAGTCAAGGAAACAGAGGTTCCTAGCCGAGCCACCTTGGATGCAGCTGCACACAAACTGAACTCATCAATGCCCCTTGCTCTCAGTTGTGAGTAAGAGGGGAAGTGGTGTTTCACAACCCTGGACATCAAGTGCAGTCTCCAGGCTTTGGGGTGTGCCCTGGCCTCTGTCTATCTGCCCAGGCTCTCCAACCCACACTGGCCTCTTACCCAACCTCCTCCTAGGGCCAAACTCAATCCTGCCTCTCAATTTCTGCTGCCTTCCCCAACACACTGCTCCCCAAAATGAGCAGGGCTGGCTCTCGGTTATCATGCTGGTGCCAGCAGCAATGCCACCCCACTGACATAATTCTGAGTCCCAACCTAGGCACTCCAGCTGTCTTTGCCACACCTGGCCTGTTTGGGCTCTGGCTCTTGCTCTTTTCTTTCATGTGCATGTGTTTTGAGGTTTTGAGTTTCTCCCACTGCAGAACTGCAGCTGTGGCAGGGTAGAGCTCATGAGGGTGACATTCTGAGCCACATCCAATCCCATCAGGACTGTTCACTGGGGTGACTGCTGGAACACAGTGATGAGTGAACACATGGGAGGTGGTTGGACCCACCTTGCCTCTGAGTGGCTTCCTTTCAGGACAGGAATGTAGGCATGAGAGCCCCTGGCGTGGGATGCTTTGCACAAGGCGTGACCATGGGCTCTCTTTCCTGGCAAAAATGGCTCCACTCAGCATGGAGAGCACTGTCATTCCTGGTGGCGAACAACAGCCCTGGACCCCAGAAAGGAACCCACACTCAAGATTAACGTCTGAGTGTGCGTGTCCTCGAGGAAATGAGGTCTCCTGATCCCAGGTGCAAAGGGGTAAGTCCTCTAACTCCAGGGGCCATGAAGGGACATCTGAGTTTCCCTTGTCCTTCTTTCCCTCTCTAACTAACCACAGTTAGGACCCTGGCCTCATTCCCCAGTGAGGATCATTAGGCTCCATAAAGGACAGTCTCTAAGATGCTCAGTGGACCAACACCCTCTGCACAACCCATAACCCTATTCACCCAAGAGGCAAGAGGATTTCTATTCAGGAAAACCAGGAAAGGGAGAGCCTTTCTCAAGGACACAAGGACATTAGTGAGTGAGGGAGTGATTAATGGATGGAGAACTATTTCCAACACCAACTTCCAGGAGTATATATGGCCCCCTGGAGAATTCTGCATTGTGTTGGTGATTAAGGAGAACGTGTGAATTCAGGGGTCACTAGGTCCTCTCAGCCATAAGGAGGGAAACTGCCATAAAGGAACTAGGACAAGGGTGCGAGGAATGCTCACTGGTGGGAGATCGGAAGGAAGGAAAGTGTACTCATTAGAAAAGTGTCGCCTGAAAATTCTTAGCCAGCCAAAAGCCGTGCGAACTTGTGTGGGAAAAGAGTCTTTGCACAGTGATGAAGCTAAGAGCTCACATGATGGAACACAGCATCAACTGGGACCAAATCCAATATCTGATATTCTTGTAGGAAGAGGAGAGTCTGGACCCAGATACCAGGGAGACTGGGGGATACCGGATATGTGAGGTTGGAGCCAGGGCGGGATGCCCATATGGGAACCACAGATCGTGGGCAGCAATAGGAGAGTGGGCAAGGGCTGGGAGAGTTGGGGAGACAGTCCCCTTGAAACCTGGGAGGGGTTATGGCACTGGGACAGCCCAACACCTACTGTGTTGAGCCTCTGGAGCTCAACGGAAGACACTTCCTCTGTTGTCGGCCACCCAGTTAACAGAGTTTGGTTGCAGCAGCCTAGGACCCAGCTGAAGGTCTGAGCATGTTGGCCATGCAGGTTGGATCTGGACCACAGACACCCTCATCAGAGATTGTAGGGTCTCAGCCCTGAGGCAAGACAGGCACTAAGTCAGGCCAGGTGGGGAAACGGATAGGCACACACTCTGGGGGCTGGTGCCTGTGTTACTGGGAGCACTTCTGATCGCAATTCCCTGATCTGCTGCCAACACAGGCTACAGAGGAGGGTACAGAAACACAGACCACGGATCTGCCCCACTCAGTGGGCCCAGGCCAACACCACACCCAGCAGCCTCGTGCCATACCCAATGAGTCTCGAAGCGGCCCCCTCTTCCCATCCTGAGAGCTCTTCCCTTCCTCATGTGCCAATAGCTCCCTACTGTCACTGGCAATATCTACTCTGTGAGATGTCAACATCCGTGGGTACTGTTCTCTCATCCCAGGACAGTGTGGTCCCACACACCCTGGTGAAATGGGCCACCTGGAGGCTGGACCTGGAGGTTGTTGAGGCTGAATGGCAGCGGTGGTCCTCTGGCACTTAATATTATTTAAGTTAAAAAAAAAAAACAAAAACAAAAACAAAAAACGGGTCTTGGTGCTCAAAAATGTTTGATTTGCATATTCTCATCCCCTAACCCCAATATTTTCATTATTTCCTCACATATGAAGTCTTACTAGCATAAAGGTAATTTCGTATTAAACAAAGTGGATTGAAATAACATTGGTAAAAATAATCAATCACCATACTTTCAATTTTTGTTCTGCTTTCCTATTAGAAACCACTTGGATACAAGAGAACAGAGGACAGACTCATGGAAATGCTTGAAATGACAAGAAGCTCCCACTCAAGCTCAGCATTCAGTCCTGGACAGGGTAAGACCAGGCCACTTTGACATCTGTGCCAAAGAGTCTACAAGACAGAATCTTCTGACTGATCCCTGACTGAGCCATAGGAACTGGCTAGAAAAGCCTTCACATCCTCAATACATTCTTCACGTCAGAATACTTGACAACCATTGATATCCATCTCTCGTTAACTTGCTCCCCAGCCAACCATTCTTCAAAAAATTCAAAGGAGTAACTCGTGCAAGCACACAGAAAGGGGTGTTCACTACACACATCCATGTGCAAAAAAGACAACTGGTATTTCTTGTTTGGGCTATTTCAAATGAAATCCCTTCTGCATGACCTCCACAAACCAAAGGAAAATATTTGTGAAATTCCCACGTAGAAGACAAGATACACTTGCCAAGGAGGCAGTGGCAAGAATTTTGACACTCCAAATGTAGAGTGTGTGTTTAGGAAGCAGTCACAGTTTCCATGAGAGAGTCCCATGAAATCAATTAGGAAGATCCATGCTCTAGCCCTACCATGCAAGTGATGTGACTTGAAAGAGTCACTTAGTCTTAGTAACCATCATCACTAACAACTAAGTCAATGAATAAAGGTCCTCAGGTGCCAAGCTACAAAATGTGGGATGAGCATGGATGAGGATGGGTGGGAGAAGTCTCCAACTCTAACACAATTAGGGAAGGATGTGCTGACCTCAAGTGGCTGGGGGGCTGGGATCCTGCCACAGAGGGGGATTCCAAACCTCACATCCCCTGACCCAGGCCAGAAGACCAGGTAGAGTCCAAGGACCCTGGGGTGGCCCAATGGCAATAAAGGTCAAAAGGAACTAGGGATCTGCCTGGTCCCTCAATCCCCTACTCTGAGCAGGGCTGCATGACGAGGCCAGAGGCCATCCACAGCAATCTGCCTTTACAGGAAAACAGGGACTGCAGGCTGCCTCTGGCTCACTGAATCAGGGTGGTGTTTTCATAAAGCAAGACCACTTCCTCACATTTGACCAGCAGCTCATGTGTTGACAGCACAATGACTGACTTGACTCAGGCCCTGATGAATGAAATAGAAAATTCATAGCAAACCCATCTTTAGCTCTTCCACATCATCAGGGGCTCTGATTCAATTCCGTCCAGAAAGGTGTCTGAAATGATTTCTAAACATGCTGGGGACTCACCTCTCTGTGGAACTTTTCAGGAAAAAGGGGATCAAATCTCATGAAGCATCTCTTCTCTCTTCTAGCCCATGGGCAATGCAAGGAACCTGCATGATACCAGAGGCTCACTTCTCTCTTCTCATGTCTTCTGGAAAGGATTCGTTAATGCTTCCTGCAAGGTGAAGCAGAAGCCTGCATCCCCAGCTGCACAGAAGTGTTTTAGGGCAGTGTCTCCCTTAAAACCCAAAAATAAAAAAACAGGTCATTCAACAGGCACATGGATTCGAGTACATGTTCAATGATCCCTCCTCCCTGGAGCCTTCCACATGCCCATCTTCCACATTCACAGAGCAATGCTTGGCCATTCTCAAGACCAGGAGACCATGATGCTCCTCACCAGGAAGTCAATAAGGAACATGAAGAGAGCAGCATGGATTGCAGAAGGTGGCACATCAAGGATCTTCAGCTCTGCTGCTAGAACACAAGAGCTTAACTTCAGTATTGACTTTTTGCCAACTACCAAGTACGATAGCAGTGTCAAGCCCAATATGCAGATATGCAAGTAGTAGGTGACACCCCGCATCCATTCACAAAAGTGGGCAACATCTGCATCAGAACAAGGAAGTATCTTACCCTTACTCATAAAAATCATCAGAAACAAAATAAAATGGATGCAAGACTTCTCATTTCACTCTTAGGTAGCTGTTGGAATTCCCTATTAAATAATACCTCCTCCAAAATAAAAAGTATCTCAGACATGTGTCAACTATTCAATGGATGACATTTTAAAAACTATGGACTTTACTTAATATTTATGTATGCTATATCCCTGCCTAAGGCTCTATGAGAAAGGAGCACATAGAATTGGATCTTTGAAAATCTCACATTTGCTGATAAATATTACTGCTGATCTCAGGCATGGCGAAGTGAAAAGTGGGACTTTGGATATTCCAAGAATGCTATGTTGTGGGATTGGTGTCCCTGATTCATACATAGCATATGGTTTCTATGAAATCCAGTGAGGGAGCAGGAGTAACGAAGCTGATTGCACAGATGACCTCAGGGAATACTGACAGATAGGCCAAATGAAAAATATGCTCCAGCTAACCATTGGTATTTGGGCTTCTGATCCCAGTCCTGTTTTTAAAAAAGGTGCAGACAGGCAGTGTTCATTAAAAACTGTCTACCATGTAAAAGTGGGTAATTTAAATGGCATCTAGTTACACATCTGATAGAATGGTCGGGCAACATATGAATTTCATTCTAACAACAACAACAACAACAAAACATAGAAAATGAGACATAAAGATAAAACCTTGTCTTCACCAGGATGCCTAAAAATAGGTTTTATTTGGCTCATGCCAATAAATATCTTTCAATAGAATTTCTGATTTCTGAATGAATCCATTCAACTTCATACTGCACAGATCACAAGGTTTTCTTTACAGAATATTCTCTTCTTCTTCTTAAAGCCTCACATAGAAAATGTCTCACAGGACATAGGAGGGGAATGACCCAAAGGATGAGAGAATGGCTGGAACCGTTCTCAAATGTGCCCATGTAGCCTAAAGTTTGAAGGCATCTAATTGTACTCTAAAACAATTATGAACCTATTCGATCCATTATTAATAAATATCACCACTTTACCACTTGAACCAAATCACAGAAAATTGGAAACAGATGATCATTGGCTTTGATACCTTTACTTCTGTTTCATTACTCAGAGTCGATCAACTCTATACTTCAAGTGACACAGATTTATTACAGAATGCCTAAGATCCTAAGGATCTACTTTAGCTCAGCCCATGGTATTGCTTCATTATTTTATTATTTTGTAATTAATAAAATATAACTTCATGTTGGATGATATATTCAAGCCATGAATGTATCATCCAACATTGTTCTTCCCAAAATATTAGCCCAATTTCTGTGCGCGCTCACTTACTCTTCAGGAATTTTACTAATTGTTTGAAGGTTCTAGAGGACCTGTTAGACTCCTAATGGACAAACCATACAACATACTCCAGAGAACGGACGAGTGCCATAAGAAGAAAATAAGGTCAGCCTACAGCAATGGGCAGCTGCCTGCCCTCGGCTGGGAGGAGCCCTGGCCATGGCACCAGGGCTGCTGGGCAGCAGAAGCCTCCACAGCCCTGCAGGGAGCCTGGAGCACAGCTCTGCCTAACCATGCTCAGCCCTGGACAGATGCACATGAGTTCCCATCACAGGTTCGAGTGTGACAGTCCCAGGTGCATGCCTGTCATGCCAGCCACCAGGGAGGCTGAGGCAAGAGGAACGTTTGAGGTCAGCCTTGGCAACTTAGACCCCGAGGCAAAGGGGAAATACTTTTACAGGGGTCTCTGAGGGTGTAGCTCAGGTAGGTCACTTGCCTCACAGGCTCAAGGCCCTGGGTTCAATCCCCAGAACCCACGTACACACAAAAAGTGAACTTGGAATATTGTTTAAAATGATGGGTCAGGTACACACAAGGACTTCAATATGACCTCTCAGAGGAGCTCAATTTGAGATCAGACTGAACAAAAGACCACCTGGACCATTGACTCAGTGTCTGAAACCCTCTGTGAGCATGGGAAGCACTGCTGGCAAGACACCAGAGGGCCAAAGCACTTGTGCCCCCTGCAGGGGTGTCTCTTGTCTACCGCCAAAGACTGTTCCCCTCCTGGGGCAGCTGAGAGCAAGCTGGGCCTTGGAGCAAGGACTAGTGCTTTAGATATAGACTATGCAAGCAAGGGGCAATGTCTTTAATAAAACTAAAATTAAAAAGTCACATTGAAAAAATTTTAAAAAGAAGAAAATAAGGTCAAGTAGAGGAAGCCCATTTTCACAGGAAAAAATCCCCCAGTGAAAAGCATCAGAATAGATACCAAGAAAAATACCAACAAAAACAGTGTGCTCCCACTATGTATCTACTCAACATGCAAAAGTTAGAAAGCTAGATAATACAATCCTGGCCACAGGTAGAGCTATGCAGAAGAGCCACCTGGCAGTGCTTAGTCAAAGAAGTAAACATGCACACTTTGACCTAGAAATTCCACCTGTGTGTAAACCAGGCGGTGCTTAAGCAGTTTCACAAGGGGACATGCACAGGGAAATTTATCCTCAGGTTCTTATAGAGTTGTCTGTGCTTACAGGGAGTTGATGGTTGTCAAGATGCCCACAGCTGCGAAAGTCAAAAGCTAAAAAAATAATAGATGCCAACCTGGATATATTAATAATCCCGTATCTATGATCACCTTCATAAGGTAGCTTCCCAACTTCTGTGTGGAAGTGTGTTTCTCCTTGGCCCTTACACTGTTGTGGAGACCACTAGGAGTTCAGCTTTGTGCAGGATCATCTGACCTGGACTTTTGGCAAGACCTGTACAGCCCTCACACATGCTCAGATGCTACAGGAGTTTTCAGACCAGTCCAGACAACAGTAGGCATCCATTCATTGTCTGCACTCTACAGATTCCTAGATGCACGACATTCATTACCATCAAATGCAGAATTTTCATCAAAAACTAATATATATATCATTCCAATCTGAATCAAGAAAATCGGAAATATCCTCAAATCCAAAGAGTGGATCTCCATTGTGATGCTACAAGTTGAAAATTCCACAGCTGACCTCATGGGATGGTTCACAGTCAAAAGACAGCTGCATGAAAAATATTACATGACCTTCCTGCTATGTGAAAAGTGGCATGTGAAGTACACATGCATGTCTTCCTCAGACATGGGTTCATTTGCAAGACACCTTGTGCAATTGAAAATACTCCAAAAGGGGAGAAATCAGAACCATGTCTCCAAAGTATTTCAGCAGAGACCAACTCCATCTGTCTATCTATCTCTCAGTGAGTGTGTGTGCTCTTGTGTGTGTTTGTGTGTCTTTGTTTGTGTTTGTACCATCATAGCTGATACTTCATTGCCCCCATTGGAAAACTGACTCAGATAATGCCATCTGCCAAACTCCTAAAAACCAAAGTTCTTGCTGATAGAATGAAACATTCCTTCCTGTTGGTTTGGATGTGTCCTTTAGGAATCACTGCTACATTTAGTATACTCAAATCATCACAGTAGATCAGGTAACAAAAACATATATATTTTAAAATAATAATAATATATTAATGGAAACAACAAATACAGGATAGAGTAACAACTGTGTTACTAAACAAGGTCAAGGACAATGGCAAACTATAGATTCAAACTTTGAAGAAAATAGTAATCAATGTAAATATTCCTGGGCTGCCTCAGCCCCGCCCAGGCACACAGAAACAGAATGGTTTTGCAAGCATCCTCAGGAGGGCAGGAGCCTTCTTTGCAGGACGAGAGGGAGGTTGAGGCTGGATCCTCCCATCATTCTTTTGGGAGAGGCTCCTTTTCCTCAGCACAAAGTTGGATTTTTTGTGAGGATTCTTTTCATAAAATACGTTGGCCTCTGCTGGAATCCTCAGCTCTGGGGAGAGAGGGGTGTACAAAAAGAAGGTGGCACTCAGGAGGTGCTCCCTAGGACACGCCAACATCTGAGAGCCTGTGCCAGAAAAGGCCAGAGCCACACACCTGAGAGCTCTCCAATTCAGCACCAATACCTACAAAGACAGCCTCCACAGTCCTCCCTGAGGAAGAACTAGGCAGAGCACTTCAACAGACCTAATGTCTGTTCCTACCGAAGGCTTTGGACTCCAGAATATCTCAGGTCCTCTTGCATCTGCCAAAGCACACCACTAGGGTTTGCATCTGAAATCTCCCACAAAAGGCTCCTGTGCCGAAGATTCAGTCCCCACATGAGCCATCTTCATAGGTGGGTTTGGAGGGAAGCATTGGATGGTGAGTGCTCTGATGTCAACATGAAATTCTCATTCAAGATGAATACACTACTGGGGGGTGGGAGGGACTGGAAGAAAGGTTGAGCATGGTTGGAGTAAGACCTAAACAGGGTTGTGCCCTGGGCAACAGTACCTTGTTCCTGTTGGCTCCACTGAATCCTCATTCTCCAAGGAGAGGTCCTCCCTCTCCATCTTTCTCTCTCTCCCTCTCTGCCAGCCTCGTTCTCTCTCTCCCAGTCTATGCCTTTGTGGCAAGGGCTGAGGAGCTCTCCACTGCCACACACTAGAGCTTTATGGACAGCCTCAGTGCACAACCAAAGAGAAAGCTATGAAACCCAGAGAAAAAAGGCCTAGGATTCCTCCTCTGAGTTATTTTCCTCAAGTATGTCCACAGTGAGGACAGGCTGACCAGCGCGGATACCACGTTAGAGCCATGCTTCTGCGTTGGTGGAGCCCGCCTCCATGTGAACCAGGCTTCTGAGAATGGAGGCCACATTCCAAATACTGCCCTACTGAGAACAATGGTTCCAAAGACCAGCAAAGGGACTGCTTCCCTCCAACATGGTGTATGGCCCAGTGGTGCCATGACCCTGAGTGGGGGAATACAACAGCCGCTTCTCCTTCCTCTGAACATGTGTTTCCTGTCGCCCTCCTCTAACCTAGAGCCTGTTCTCCATCCCTTCTGGGTTGGATGTGGAGATCTCTGCTATGAATTTCTTAGGCTACCAAGGCTTCAGACAGACTTCCTCTTCCATAGACTCTACTAACCTAACAGTAGGTTAAGATAGGAGACAAGTGATCCTAGAACTCATAGGGATGGTGGTCTTCAGGGTACATAGGCTGGGATAATGGCTGCTGTGGTGTTTGGCTCACAAAAACCAACCAACCAACCAACGAAAAAGCGCTGGCATTATTATCAGATGAGCTCTGTGGCTACGTGCTCAGGAAGCCCTCATCTGACTTTAGTTAGGGATCACAACCTGGCTATTGTGATCACTCCTTGCCTAGTGGACTCAGGTGCGTAAGACCATGGAATTTATGCAAAAACAGATGATTCAGGCTGTCTCCCAGGCTGTGTTTTCTTCCCAATTTCATCCTGTTACTGCTTGCTAGAATCCTGGCAATGCTCTGCCCAGGCAGTGGTTTTTTGGTCACACAGAAGGCTTTCAATAGTACTGCTTCAGTCCACAAAATGCCAGTTCCCTCTTTAGCCCATGCATTCCCATGTTCCTTTGAAACCACTCCTATCCCAGACCATGAAAACATACTGCTCCTGGAGAGAGGCTTTCCTCCTCACTCCTCAAAGATGTCAGCTTTGGATGCCTGTTCATGTCCAGGGGAGGGCACCTGGTGGGGAGCCGCAATATCCACCGGGGTATACCATTGGACCTCAAGACCTTCCACCAGCAGAAGTGCAGTTGGCTTTGTGCACGAACCCAACACACCTGTTGGAGTGTTCTTGGGGGTCAGAGACTACTCTTTGTTGCTAAGAGTTGACCTGAGTCCACATCCTGACCCTTGCTCTCTGCTATCTGATTGTCTCACTTACTCTGATGGCGAGAGATGTCATAATCTCAGCTCATAATCCTCTGGATTCTCCTCAGTAAGGAAGTGTAGGTCGAGGGCGCTGCGGATGACGACAGGAGCCCTATCGTGGCAGGTCACCTGGAGCAGCATGGGAGACAGGCCTTCAGGAAATGGGCCTTGAAGTGACTACTCAAGGACAGTGGGCAGGGGCATTCTGGAGGCACCTCCACTCTAAATACAAGGGCAACATCCATGACCCTACTACCCGAGGCTGACCTCCTGCTCATCGTGTGGGCTCTTCCCACAGGCTACTAGCCCAATCCTTGTACATAGGACTTCCTGGGCCTGCCATTGCTCTTTGTGGAGCTGCACTCCTCTCGGAGTGAAAGGACCCCACTACCTGCATACAGATGCAATCTCATCCCACAAGTTGGGAGGAATGGGACAATAGCCTCCAAGATCCCAGGTCTGCCCGAGGATGCAGGCGGCATTGGGAATGGCCTAGGCACAAAACCTAGAGGCTTTGGTCTGGATTGCCAGGGCCAAAAACAGACCCAGGAACATGACCACACACAGGAGAGCTGAAAGATAGCCACGAGAGCTCCTGGCCTCCAGAGGCTCAGTGCTGGCTGGGATGTAGGAGGGCACCTCATCCGGCAAGGGTGGTCATTGGGTTACCTGGACATTTAGTGTGCTTGCTCCACATCCATATCGACTCTGCAGAGAGACTCTCTCAGCTCCTTGTTCAAGGAACATGGAGAACCTCACACTGCTGTCCTCCTCCATAGACGTCAGCATCCCATACAAGGGAACCTGCAACCTAGTTCCTGTCCTATTCTCATCTGTCACCCATACCTGTCCCTGCCCTTCTGGACTGCATGCTGCCACCTGACACACAGACTCCCTCAGACATGGCAGTGGACAAGCTGCTGCACTCGCTCATCTCAGCTCCAGCCCTTCACACTGACCTCTCCCTTCTTGATTCCCATCTATCCTCCTGATCATCCAGAAGCTCCAAATTCAAGAGGGCATGAGTAGTCCATGGTATTGGACCAGTGTCTGCTCCCCACCCAGGTGTAAGCACCACGGGACACCCCTGCTCCCAGGCTTACCAGAACACTCTTGGCCATCTCTGGACTTTGTGTTTCTAAGTGGACACGAATTAAGCATGTGTCTC
This sequence comes from Urocitellus parryii, assembly GCF_045843805.1. Taxonomy (NCBI): domain Eukaryota; kingdom Metazoa; phylum Chordata; class Mammalia; order Rodentia; family Sciuridae; genus Urocitellus; species Urocitellus parryii. The sequence continues at coordinate 52,648,643 of NC_135548.1, read as the reverse complement.
CCACCTGCTTGTGGGAAAGCGGCCTGGAGGACTTGCAGGTTGATTCTGAGAACTGTGGGGGATGGAACATCAGCAAACCCAGAAACAGAAAGCCACCCCAGACTGTCAGTTGGCTCTATGGGCTTCCAGCAAATATGTCCAGGTGCTGAGGCTTCTTATTTCCTCAGGTCGGAGTGGAATGGCAGCACATGCACAGCTTGAATAAGGTAGGTGTTTACCTCCTTTCCCTTGACCTGGGGGCGTTTCCTCACCATGAAAGATTGTATTCCCAGATTCATGGACAGACACACGAGTGAGTGGTCAGAGACCTTGATTTCTGCAGAGCGAAGTGGAGAGAATTGTTAGGTGGCACTCAAGGATTATACCACAAAACACCCACAACCCCTGAGAGTCTCTGCCAGGCCCATCACACTTTGGTATTTTGGGGCCAAGGCCCTCTTTCTCTTGGCTGTCAGTTATCCTGAGCCCACTGTGGATCATGTCTCCCCACTGTCTGATTGTCCTACTTACTCTCATCCTCAGACATCATATACAGCAGCTCAAAGTTGTCCACATCCTCATGCTGCAACAAATTTTGGTCCAAGGCCCTGCGGATGAGGCTTGTCACCGTCTCCTGAAAGGTCACCTGGATCAGGGTGGGACAAATGTCATCAGAGAATGGCTTTTAGAAGAGCTACCCAGAAGACTGTGGTCAAACATTCAGGAGAAATCTCAGCTACATATACAAGGGCACAATCTTGTTATCCTGCTACCTGAGTGTGTCCTCCATATACCACCTGGGTTCTTGCAATGTGCTACTACAACAATCCTGGTACAAATATCTGCCTGTACCTGCCATCTCCCCTCCCCCTGGGGAGCCAAATTCCACTCATGTCAAAGGACCAAACTGCCTATGCACAGACACACTCTCATCTCACTGAGATGAGAGCAATGGGCCAGGGATCTGCGCACCAAGTGTGATCTGGGATGCAGGCTGCCTTTGTGGGTGGAAGAGGCAGATGCACTGAAAACTTGGGTCCTGACTGCCACGACACAAAACAGACTCAGATACAAGAGTGTGCACTTGAGTGCTTCATGATAGCTTTGAGAGGCCCTGGCCTCTGGAAGCTCGGTGCGGGTCTGGTTGTAATGATGTACTTGACTCAGCACTGGCAGTCACTGAACATGTCTCCTCTGCAGCTGGACACCTGCAGCATTAGCGTGTCTACTGCACATCCATAGAAATTCTGCCAAGAACCCCTTTAGCTCCGTATTTACATACATGCAAAGCCTAACATTCCGAAGCTTTGGCATGACCCCCCAGGTGATCCCGACCCCAAATTCCTACACCTAGTCATGCTAAGGAGGTTCTCTTCCCTGCCACCAGGAACACATCCCCTCCTACACATGTGACAAGTCACTGCCACCTCCTCTGCTCCAACTTCACTCATTGAGAATACCAAGTTCTAGGCACTGCAGCCTGCACCCTGGACATATCTCTGCCTTCATCTGTCCACAGCACTTCCGTCTGCACTTCTGGCCTGCAAAACCCACAATACACAGGCCCACTCACCACTGAAGCTGGGCATGCTGATGCTCTCCCTCCTCAGGTCAAGCCCTTAAGACGGACCTCTCTCTTCTTTATTTCCCACCATAGCCCTGGGGTTGGCTGTGTCTCCTGCCTTCCACTGTGTGGACACCCAGGAGGCAGCCCTGCTGTCGGGCTTACCGGGATGCGCTTTGTCTCCCTCAGGCTCTGTCCCTCTAGGAGGACGTGAACAACGCGGCTGTCTTCCACCTGCTCGCTGGAGTGAAGCAGTGAGGAGCTGCTACTCACAGCTGCTGGGGTCCTGGATGCCACTGCCACAGAAGGTTCCAAGAACTGTGGGGGATGACAACATCAGCAAAGCCCAGCAACTGCACCCCACCCAGCCTGGCAGTTGGCTCTGTGGGCATTCTACAACATCCATCCAGAACCTGAGGTTCTTGTCCCCTTGGAGGATGTGGAGTGGCACCAGGAGTAAAGACTGAAGAAGGTGGCTGTTTTGGGAACAAGAGATCCAGCACCTGCTGGGTGGGGATGAAATCCCAGGAGATTAACCGCATGTTGCCGCTGAAATGTAGGTTCCTCCCACAAATGACAGGCAGGAGCTCATTCCTAAGCTGGTCCTGCCTGTAAGGTTCAAGGCTCTGAACCCTGAAGGGCTCCTCCGTGTTCTGATCATTTTCACCCTGGGTTGGGACCAAGAATGGTGGGTTCAAAATGGAAATGGTGACAAACAGAAAAATGACTTGTGCCAATACACTAGAGTCAAAGCACAATGGGACAGTTCCCATCAGTACAAACACACACACACACACACACACACACACACACACACACAGAGTCAGAATAGGAGTCCTGGGCCATTCATCAGGGATCAGACTAGAGGGCCTGCTGGGCTCACCTGCCCTGTGCTACTCACTGTTACTCTTGAGCTCCTCTGCGACAATCGCCAGAGGCTCTGGCGTCTAAGATGAAGCCTCACCCAGTGTATCCACAAAAGGGCTAGTTGGCCCCCCTGAGATTCCTGGGAGCCTGAGGCTCGGCATTGTCTGCAACCACAGGAGAACATCCTTCTCCCTCCAGTGGCTCCAACCAAGTGAGCTCGGATGGCTTGGTCAGTGAAGTGGGTGCCTGGATACCAGGGTTCCATGTTCTGTTTGATCCATTGTCAAGGCAATGATGTCATTTCCTGTGCCCATACCTGAGCCTCTTTTCACATAAGACCACTTTCAACAGCCCTATGGGCTGCCGATTTCTCCTCCATGCCTACCCATCTCAGGTGCGCAGGTGTTCACCAACAACTACCCAAACATCCCCACCAGCATCTGCCCTGCTTGGTGCCACTAGAGTTCCAGCTTGGAGCCTTCAAAAATGCATTCACAACCAGTCCTTCCCTCTCAGCAGCTTTTGGACCCTGGTCCCATCATTGTGCAACTCATGGTGTGCCCAGTCTTTTCTGGAAAGTAGGGTAGCATCTAATCTCTAGGGTTTATTGTGTCTATTGGCCCATAACACCCTCTGTTCTCTCTGAAACCAGAGATGGGACTCACAGGTGGCTAAAGCACAAATGTAGAGATGGGATAATCACAAGAAAGGGAGAGACAAAGAATGCACCCTAACTCAATCAGGCCTGTGTCCCACACAGGGACATGGCCAATGTCCGTCCCATCGTGGCTGCAGTTCCCTCTCTACACCATGGCAAGTTGGAGGGGACTGAGATGCAGAGGCTGCTCCCCTCTGCCATACAACTTCCCAAGGCTTCTCCTAAGATTTCAAAAGGGCCAAGTGTGTCTAGTGTTGGGGTCTCACAGAGACTCCGAGGTACCACAGCATCCTGCTGCCCAGAACCGGTTCACCCCTCACCTCAAGGGGGCTCAGCCTCTGGATTCATGGGAATTGAAGTGGGTACAGGTGATGGGATATCACCTCCAAGACTGAGTTATGCCAAGTCCATGACCCCTGTCTGCATCCCTGTCTCCAGCACCACTCCCCCCTCTCTCTTTCCTCCTCAGAGCAAACAAATCCATTTAGCAAGTGTGTCCTGTGATAAAGACATGACGGTCACCCATCCTCTCATTACAAAAACACTGAGGCTCAGCCAACATGGATCCTACAGGGAACACAGGCATAAACTCAGACTCCGATCCTCCCAGCCGAGCCTCAGTGGAGCCTGGACTCCCAGCCTCCTGAGTCAAGGAAACAGAGGTTCCTAGCCGAGCCACCTTGGATGCAGCCGCACACAAACTGAACTCATCAATGCCCCTTGCTCTCAGTTGTGAGTAAGAGGGGAAGTGGTGTTTCACAACCCTGGACATCAAGTGCAGTCTCCAGGCTTTGGGGTGTGCCCTGGCCTCTGTCTATCTGCCCAGGCTCTCCAACCCACACTGGCCTCTTACCCAACCTCCTCCTAGGGCCAAACTCAATCCTGCCTCTCAATTTCTGCTGCCTTCCCCAACACACTGCTCCCCAAAATGAGCAGGGCTGGCTCTCGGTTATCATGCTGGTGCCAGCAGCAATGCCACCCCACTGACATAATTCTGAGTCCCAACCTAGGCACTCCAGCTGTCTTTGCCACACCTGGCCTGTTTGGGCTCTGGCTCTTGCTCTTTTCTTTCATGTGCATGTGTTTTGAGGTTTTGAGTTTCTCCCACTGCAGAACTGCAGCTGTGGCAGGGTAGAGCTCATGAGGGTGACATTCTGAGCCACATCCAATCCCATCAGGACTGTTCACTGGGGTGACTGCTGGAACACAGTGATGAGTGAACACATGGGAGGTGGTTGGACCCACCTTGCCTCTGAGTGGCTTCCTTTCAGGACAGGAATGTAGGCATGGGAGCCCCTGGCGTGGGATGCTTTGCACAAGGCGTGACCATGGGCTCTCTTTCCTGGCAAAAATGGCTCCACTCAGCATGGAGAGCACTGTCATTCCTGGTGGCTAACAACAGCCCTGGACCCCAGAAAGGAACCCACACTCAAGATTAACGTCTGAGTGTGCGTGTCCTCGAGGAAATGAGGTCTCCTGATCCCAGGTGCAAAGGGGTAAGTCCTCTAACTCCAGGGGCCATGAAGGGACATCTGAGTTTCCCTCGTCCTTCTTTCCCTCTCTAACTAACCACAGTTAGGACCCTGGCCTCATTCCCCAGTGAGGATCATTAGGCTCCATAAAGGACAGTCTCTAAGATGCTCAGTGGACCAACACCCTCTGCACAAACCATAACCCTATTCACCCAAGAGGCAAGAGGATTTCTATTCAGGAAAACCAGGAAAGGGAGAGCCTTTCTCAAGGACACAAGGACATTAGTGAGTGAGGGAGTGATTATTGGATGGAGAACTATTTCCAACACCAACTTCCAGGAGCATATATGGCCCCCTGGAGAATTCTGCAGTGTGTTGGTGATTAAGGAGAACGTGTGAATTCAGGGGTCACTAGGTCCTCTCAGCCATAAGGAGGGAAACTGCCATAAAGGAACTAGGACAAGGGTGCGAGGAATGCTCACTGGTGGGAGATCGGAAGGAAGGAAAGTGTACTCATTAGAAAAGTGTCGCCTGAAAATTCTTAGCCAGCCAAAAGCCGTGCGAACTTGTGTGGGAAAAGAGTCTTTGCACAGTGATGAAGCTAAGAGCTCACATGATGGAACACAGCATCAACTGGGACCAAATCCAATATCTGATATTCTTGTAGGAAGAGGAGAGTCTGGACCCAGATACCAGGGAGACTGGGGGATACCGGATATGTGAGGTTGGAGCCAGGGCGGGATGCCCATATGGGAACCACAGATCGTGGGCAGCAATAGGAGAGTGGGCAAGGGCTGGGAGAGTTGGGGAGACAGTCCCCTTGAAACCTGGGAGGGGTTATGGCACTGGGACAGCCCAACACCTACTGTGTTGAGCCTCTGGAGCTCAACGGAAGACACTTCCTCTGTTGTCGGCCACCCAGTTAACAGAGTTTGGTTGCAGCAGCCTAGGACCCAGCTGAAGGTCTGAGCATGTTGGCCATGCAGGTTGGATCTGGACCAGAGACACCCTCATCAGAGATTGTAGGGTCTCAGCCCTGAGGCAAGACAGGCACTAAGTCAGGCCAGGTGGGGAAACGGATAGGCACACACTCTGGGGGCTGGTGCCTGTGTTACTGGGAGCACTTCTGATCGCAATTCCCTGATCTGCTGCCAACACAGGCTACAGAGGAGGGTACAGAAACACAGACCACGGATCTGCCCCACTCAGTGGGCCCAGGCCAACACCACACCCAGCAGCCTCGTGCCATACCCAATGAGTCTCGAAGCGGCCCCCTCTTCCCATCCTGAGAGCTCTTCCCTTCCTCATGTGCCAATAGCTCCCTACTGTCACTGGCAATATCTACTCTGTGAGATGTCAACATCCGTGGGTACTGTTCTCTCATCCCAGGACAGTGTGGTCCCACACACCCTGGTGAAATGGGCCACCTGGAGGCTGGACCTGGAGGTTGTTGAGGCTGAATGGCAGCGGTGGTCCTCTGGCACTTAATATTATTTAAGTTAAAAAAAAAAAAAAAACGGGTCTTGGTGCTCAAAAATGTTTGATTTGCATATTCTCATCCCCTAACCCCAATATTTTCATTATTTCCTCACATATGAAATCTTACTAGCATAAAGGTAATTTCGTATTAAACAAAGTGGATTGAAATAACATTGGTAAAAATAATCAATCACCATACTTTCAATTTTTGTTCTGCTTTCCTATTAGAAACCACTTGGATACAAGAGAACAGAGGACAGACTCATGGAAATGCTTGAAATGACAAGAAGCTCCCACTCAAGCTCAGCATTCAGTCCTGGACAGGGTAAGACCAGGCCACTTTGACATCTGTGCCAAAGAGTCTACCAGACAGAATCCTCTGACTGATCCCTGACTGAGCCATAGGAACTGGCTAGAAAAGCCTTCACATCCTCAATACATTCTTCACGTCAGAATACTTGACAACCATTGATATCCATCTCTCGTTAACTTGCTCCCCAGCCAACCATTCTTCAACAAATTCAAAGGAGTAACTCATGCAAGCACACAGAAAGGGGTGTTCACTACACACATCCATGTGCGAAAAAGACAACTGGTATTTCTTGTTTGGGCTATTTCAAATGAAATCCCTTCTGCATGACCTCCACAAACCAAAGGAAAATATTTGTGAAATTCCCACGTAGAAGACAAGATACACTTGCCAAGGAGGCAGTGGCAAGAATTTTGACACTCCAAATGTAGAGTGTGTGTTTAGGAAGCAGTCACAGTTTCCATGAGAGAGTCCCATGAAATCAATTAGGAAGATCCATGCTCTAGCCCTACCATGCAAGTGATGTGACTTGAAAGAGTCACTTAGTCTTAGTAACCATCATCACTAACAACTAAGTCAATGAATAAAGGTCCTCAGGTGCCAAGCTACAAAATGTGGGATGAGCATGGATGAGGATGGGTGGGAGAAGTCTCCAACTCTAACACAATTAGGGAAGGATGTGCTGACCTCAAGTGGCTGGGGGGCTGGGATCCTGCCACAGAGGGGGATTCCAAACCTCACATCCCCTGACCCAGGCCAGAAGACCAGGTAGAGTCCAAGGACCCTGGGGTGGCCCAATGGCAATAAAGGTCAAAAGGAACTAGGGATCTGCCTGGTCCCTCAATCCCCTACTCTGAGCAGGGCTGCATGACGAGGCCAGAGGCCATCCACAGCAATCTGCCTTTACAGGAAAACAGGGACTGCAGGCTGCCTCTGGCTCACTGAATCAGGGTGGTGTTTTCATAAAGCAAGACCACTTCCTCACATTTGACCAGCAGCTCATGTGTTGACAGCACAATGACTGACTTGACTCAGGCCCTGATGAATGAAATAGAAAATTCATAGCAAACCCATCTTTAGCTCTTCCACATCATCAGGGGCTCTGATTCAATTCCGTCCAGAAAGGTGTCTGAAATGATTTCTAAACATGCTGGGGACTCACCTCTGTGTGGAACTTTTCAGGAAAAAGGGGATCAAATCTCATGAAGCAACTCTTCTCTCTTCTAGCCCATGGGCAATGCAAGGAACCTGCATGATACCAGAGGCTCACTTCTCTCTTCTCGTGTCTTCTGGAAAGGATTCGTTAATGCTTCCTGCAAGGTGAAGCAGAAGCCTGCATCCCCAGCTGCACAGAAGTGTTTTAGGGCAGTGTCTCCCTTAAAACCCAAAAATAAAAAAACAGGTCATTCAACAGGCACATGGATTCGAGTACATGTTCAATGATCCCTCCTCCCTGGAGCCTTCCACATGCCCATCTTCCACATTCACAGAGCAATGCTTGGCCATTCTCAAGACCAGGAGACCATGATGCTCATCACCAGGAAGTCAATAAGGAACATGAAGAGAGCAGCATGGATTGCAGAAGGTGGCACATCAAGGATCTTCAGCTCTGCTGCTAGAACACAAGAGCTTAACTTCAGTATTGACTTTTTGCCAACTACCAAGCACGATAGCAGTGTCAAGCCCAATATGCAGATATGCAAGTAGTAGGTGACACCCCGCATCCATTCACAAAAGTGGGCAACATCTGCATCAGAACAAGGAAGTATCTTACCCTTACTCATAAAAATCATCAGAAACAAAATAAAATGGATGCAAGACTTCTCATTTCACTATTAGGTAGCTGTTGGAATTCCCTATTAAATAATACCTCCTCCAAAATAAAAAGTATCTCAGACATGTGTCAACTATTCAATGGATGACATTTTAAAAACTATGGACTTTACTTAATATTTATGTATGCTATATCCCTGCCTAAGGCTCTATGAGAAAGGAGCACATAGAATTGGATCTTTGAAAATCTCACATTTGCTGATAAATATTACTGCTGATCTCAGGCATGGCGAAGTGAAAAGTGGGACTTTGGATATTCCAAGAATGCTATGTTGTGGGATTGGTGTCCCTGATTCATACATAGCATATGGTTTCTATGAAATCCAGTGAGGGAGCAGGAGTAACGAAGCTGATTGCACAGATGACCTCAGGGAATACTGACAGATAGGCCAAATGAAAAATATGCTCCAGCTAACCATTGGTATTTGGGCTTCTGATCCCAGTCCTGTTTTTAAAAAAGGTGCAGACAGGCAGTGTTCATTAAAAACTGTCTACCATGTAAAAGTGGGTAATTTAAATGGCATCTAGTTACACATCTGATAGAATGGTCTGGCAACATATGAATTTCATTCTAACAACAACAACAACAACAAAACATAGAAAATGAGACATAAAGATAAAACCTTGTCTTCACCAGGATGCCTAAAAATAGGTTTTATTTGGCTCATGCCAATAAATATCTTTCAATAGAATTTCTGATTTCTGAATGAATCCATTCAACTTCATACTGCACAGATCACAAGGTTTTCTTTACAGAATATTCTCTTCTTCTTCTTAAAGCCTCACATAGAAAATGTCTCACAGGACATAGGAGGGGAATGACCCAAAGGATGAGAGAATGGCTGGAACCGTTCTCAAATGTGCCCATGTAGCCTAAAGTTTGAAGGCATCTAATTGTACTCTAAAACAATTATGAACCTATTCGATCCATTATTAATAAATATCACCACTTTACCACTTGAACCAAATCACAGAAAATTGGAAACAGATGATCATTGGCTTTGATACCTTTACTTCTGTTTCATTACTCAGAGTCGATCAACTCTATACTTCAAGTGACACAGATTTATTACAGAATGCCTAAGATCCTAAGGATCTATTTTAGCTCAGCCCATGGTATTGCTTCATTATTTTATTATTTTGTAAGTAATAAAATATAACTTCATGTTGGATGACATATTCAAGCCATGAATATATCATCCAACATTGTTCTTCCCAAAATATTAGCCCAATTTCTGCGCGCGCTCACTTACTGTTCAGGAATTTTACTAATTGTTTGAAGGTTCTAGAGGACCTGTTAGACTCCTAATGGACAAACCATACAACATACTCCAGAGAACGGACGAGTGCCATAAGAAGAAAATAAGGTCAGCCTACAGCAATGGGCAGCTGCCTGCCCTCGGCTGGGAGGAGCCCTGGCCATGGCACCAGGGCTGCTGGGCAGCAGAAGCCTCCACAGCCCTGCAGGGAGCCTGGAGCACAGCTCTGCCTAACCATGCTCAGCCCTGGACAGATGCACATGAGTTCCCATCACAGGCTCGAGTGTGACAGTCCCAGGTGCATGCCTGTCATGCCAGCCACCAGGGAGGCTGAGGCAAGAGGAACGTTTGAGGTCACCCTTGGCAACTTAGACCCCGAGGCAAAGGGGAAATACTTTTACAGGGGTCTCTGAGGGTGTAGCTCAGGTAGGTCACTTGCCTCACAGGCTCAAGGCCCTGGGTTCAATCCCCAGAACCCACGTACACACAAAAAGTGAACTTGGAATATTGTTTAAAATGATGGGTCAGGTACACACAAGGACTTCAATATGACCTCTCAGAGGAGCTCAATTTGAGATCAGACTGAACAAAAGACCACCTGGACCATTGACTCAGTGTCTGAAACCCTCTGTGAGCATGGGAAGCACTGCTGGCAAGACACCAGAGGGCCAAAGCACTTGTGCCCCCTGCAGGGGCGTCTCTTGTCTACCGCCAAAGACTGTTCCCATCCTGGGGCAGCTGAGAGCAAGCTGGGCCTTGGAGCAAGGACTAGTGCTTTAGATATAGACTATGCAAGCAAGGGGCAATGTCTTTAATAAAACTAAAATTAAAAAGTCACATTGAAAAAATTTTAAAAAGAAGAAAATAAGGTCAAGTAGAGGAAGCCCATTTTCACAGGAAAAAATCCCCCAGTGAAAAGCATCAGAATAGATACCAAGAAAAATACCAACAAAAACAGTGTGCTCCCACTATGTATCTACTCAACATGCAAAAGTTAGAAAGCTAGATAATACAATCCTGGCCACAGGTAGAGCTATGCAGAAGAGCCACCTGGCAGTGCTTAGTCAAAGAAGTAAACATGCACACTTTGACCTAGAAATTCCACCTGTGTGTAAACCAGGCGGTGCTTAAGCAGTTTCACAAGGGGACATGCACAGGGAAATTTATCCTCAGGTTCTTATAGAGTTGTCTGTGCTTACAGGGAGTTGATGGTTGTCAAGATGCCCACAGCTGCGAAAGTCAAAAGCTAAAAAAATAATAGATGCCAACCTGGATATATTAATAATCCCGTATCTATGATCACCTTCATAAGGTAGCTTCCCAACTTCTGTGTGGAAGTGTGTTTCTCCTTGGCCCTTACACTGTTGTGGAGACCACTAGGAGTTCAGCTTTGTGCAGGATCATCTGACCTGGACTTTTGGCAAGACCTGTACAGCCCTCACACATGCTCAGATGCTACAGGACTTTTCAGACCAGTCCAGACAACAGTAGGCATCCATTCATTGTCTGCACTCTACAGATTCCTAGATGCACGACATTCATTACCATCAAATGCAGAATTTTCATCAAAAACTAATATATATATCATTCCAATCTGAATCAAGAAAATCGGAAATATCCCCAAATCCAAAGAGTGGATCCCCATTGTGATGCTACAAGTTGAAAATTCCACAGCTGACCTCATGGGATGGTTCACAGTCAAAAGACAGCTGCATGAAAAATATTACATGACCTTCCTGCTATGTGAAAAGTGGCATGTGAAGTACACATGCATGTCTTCCTCAGACATGGGTTCATTTGCAAGACACCTTGTGCAATTGAAAATACTCCAAAAGGGGAGAAATCAGAACCATGTCTCCAAAGTATTTCAGCAGAGACCAACTCCATCTGTCTATCTATCTCTCAGTGAGTGTGTGTGCTCTTGTGTGTGTTTGTGTGTCTTTGTTTGTGTTTGTACCATCACAGCTGATACTTCATTGCCCCCATTGGAAAACTGACTCAGATAATGCCATCTGCCAAACTCCTAAAAACCAAAGTTCTTGCTGATAGAATGAAACATTCCTTCCTGTTGGTTTGGATGTGTCCTTTAGGAATCACTGCTACATTTAGTATACTCAAATCATCACAGTAGATCAGGTAACAAAAACATATATATTTTAAAATAATAATAATATATTAATGGAAACAACAAATACAGGATAGAGTAACAACTGTGTTACTAAACAAGGTCAAGGACAATGGCAAACTATAGATTCAAACTTTGAAGAAAATAGTAATCAATGTAAATATTCCTGGTCTGCCTCAGCCCCGCCCAGGCACACAGCAACAGAATGGTTTTGCAAGCGTCCTCAGGAGGGCAGGAGCCTTCTTTGCAGGACGAGAGGGAGGTTGAGGCTCGATCCACCCATCATTCTTTTGGGAGAGGCTCCTTTTCCTCAGCACAAAGTTGGATTTTTTGTGAGGATTCTTGGCATAAAATACGTTGGCCTCTGCTGGAATCCTCAGCTCTGGGGAGAGAGGGGTGTACAAAAAGAAGGTGGCACTCAGGAGGTGCTCCCTAGGACACGCCAACATCTGAGAGCCTGTGCCAGAAAAGGCCAGAGCCACACACCTGAGAGCTCTCCAATTCAGCACCAATACCAACAAAGACAGCCTCCACAGTCCTCCCTGAGGAAGAACTAGGCAGAGCACTTCAACAGACCTAATGTCTGTTCCTACCGAAGGCTTTGGACTCCAGAATATCTCAGGTCCTCTTGCATCTGCCAAAGCACACCACTAGGGTTTGCATCTGAAATCTCCCACAAAAGGCTCCTGTGCCGAAGATTCAGTCCCCACATGAGCCATCTTCATAGGTGGGTTTGGAGGGAAGCATTGGATGGTGAGTGCTCTGATGTCAACATGAAATTCTCATTCAAGATGAATACACTACTGGGGGGTGGGAGGGACTGGAAGAAAGGTTGAGCATGGTTGGAGTAAGACCTAAACAGGGTTGTGCCCTGGGCAACAGTACCTTGTTCCTGTTGGCTCCACTGAATCCTCATTCTCCAAGGAGAGGTCCTCCCTCTCCATCTTTCTCTCTCTCCCTCTCTGCCAGCCTCGTTCTCTCTCTCCCAGTCTATGCCTTTGTGGCAAGGACTGAGGAGCTCTCCACTGCCCCACACTAGAGCTTTATGGACAGCCTCAGTGCACAACCAAAGAGAAAGCTATGAAACCCAGAGAAAAAAGGCCTAGGATTCCTCCTCTGAGTTATTTTCCTCAAGTATGGCCACAGTGAGGACAGGCTGACCAGCACGGATACCACGTTAGAGCCATGCTTCTGCGTTGGTGGAGCCCGCCTCCATGTGAACCAGGCTTCTGAGAATGGAGGCCACATTCCAAATACTGCCCTACTGAGAACAATGGTTCCAAAGACCAGCAAAGGGACTGCTTCCCTCCAACATGGTGTATGGCCCAGTGGTGCCATGACCCCGAGTGGCGGAATACAACAGCCGCTTCTCCTTTCTCTGAACATGTGTTTCCTGTCGCCCTCCTCTAACCTAGAGCCTGTTCTCCATCCCTTCTGGGTTGGATGTGGAGATCTCTGCTATGAATTTCTTAGGCTACCAAGGCCCCAGACAGACTTCCTCTTCCATAGACTCTACTAACCTAACAGTAGGTTAAGATAGGAGACAAGTGATCCTAGAACTCATAGGGATGGTGGTCTTCAGGGTACATAGGCTGGGATAATGGCTGCTGTGGTGTTTGGCTCACAAAAACCAACCAACCAACCAACGAAAAAGCGCTGGCATTATTATCAGATGAGCTCTGTGGCTACGTGCTCAGGAAGCCCTCATCTGACTTTAGTTAGGGATCACAACCTGGCTATTGTGATCACTCCTTGCCTAGTGGACTCAGGTGCGTAAGACCATGGAATTTATGCAAAAACAGATGATTCAGGCTGTCTCCCAGGCTGTGTTTTCTGTTACTGCTTGCTAGAATCCTGGCAATGCTCTGCCCAGGCAGTGGTTTTTTGGTCACACAGAAGGCTTTCAATAGTACTGCTTCAGTCCACAAAATGCCAGTTCCCTCTTTAGCCCATGCATTCCCATGTTCCTTTGAAACCACTCCTATCCCAGACCATGAAAACATACTGCTCCTGGAGAGAGGCTTTCCTCCTCACTCCTCAAAGATGTCAGCTTTGGATGCCTGTTCATGTCCAGGGGAGGGCACCTGGTGGGGAGCCGCAATATCCACCGGGGTATACCATTGGACCTCAAGACCTTCCACCAGCAGAAGTGCAGTTGGCTTTGTGCACGAACCCAACACACCTGTTGGAGTGTTCTTGGGGGTCAGAGACTACTCTTTGTTGCTAAGAGTTGACCTGAGTCCACATCCTGACCCTTGCTCTCTGCTATCTGATTGTCTCACTTACTCTGACGGCGAGAGATGATTTGGCCCAGCTCATAATCCTCTGGAGTCTCCTCAGTAAGGAAGTGTAGGTCGAGGGCGCTGCGGATGACGACAGGAGCCCTATCGTGGCAGGTCACCTGGAGCAGCATGGGAGACAGGCCTTCAGGAAATGGGCCTTGAAGTGACTACTCAAGGACAGTGGGCAGGGGCATTCTGGAGGCACCTCCACTCTAAATACAAGGGCAACATCCATGACCCTACTACCCGAGGCTGACCTCCTGCTCATCGTGTGGGCTCTTCCCACAGGCTACTAGCCCAATCCTTGTACATAGGACTTCCTGGGCCTGCCATTGCTCTTTGTGGAGCTGCACTCCTCTCGGAGTGAAAGGACCCCACTACCTGCATACAGATGCAATCTCATCCCACAAGTTGGGAGGAATGGGACAATAGCCTCCAAGATCCCAGGTCTGCCCGAGGATGCAGGCGGCATTGGGAATGGCCTAGGCACAAAACCTAGAGGCTTTGGTCTGGATTGCCAGGGCCAAAAACAGACCCAGGAACATGACCACACACAGGAGAGCTGAAAGATAGCCACGAGAGCTCCTGGCCTCCAGAGGCTCAGTGCTGGCTGGGATGTAGGAGGGCACCTCATCCGGCAAGGGTGGTCATTGGGTTACCTGGACATTTAGTGTGCTTGCTCCACATCCATATCGACTCTGCAGAGAGACTCTCTCAGCTCCTTGTTCAAGGAACATGGAGAACCTCACACTGCTGTCCTCCTCCATAGACGTCAGCATCCCATACAAGGGAACCTGCAACCTACTTCCTGTCCTATTCTCATCTGTCACCCATACCTGTCCCTGCCCTTCTGGACTGCATGCTGCCACCTGACACACAGACTCCCTCAGACATGGCAGTGGACAAGCTGCTGCACTCGCTCATCTCAGCTCCAGCCCTTCACACTGACCTCTCCCTTCTTGATTCCCATCTATCCTCCTGATCATCCAGAAGCTCCAAATTCAAGAGGGCATGAGTAGTCCATGGTATTGGACCAGTGTCTGCTCCCCACCCAGGTGTAAGCACCACGGGACACCCCTGCTCCCAGGCTTACCAGAACACTCTTGGCCATCTCTGGACTTTGTGTTTCTAAGTGGACACGAATTAAGCAGGTGTCTCCCACCTGCTTGTGGGAAAGCGGCCTGGAGGACTTGCAGGTTGATTCTGAGAACTGTGGGGGATGGAACATCAGCAAACCCAGAAACAGAAAGCCACCCCAGACTGTCAGTTGGCTCTATGGGCTTCCAGCAAATATTTCCAGGTGCTGAGGCTTCTTATTTCCTCAGGTCGGAGTGGAATGGCAGCACATGCACAGCTTGAATAAGGTAGGTGTTTACCTCCTTTCCCTTGACCTGGGGGCGTTTCCTCACCATGAAATATTGTATTCCCAGATTCATGGACAGACACACGAGTGAGTGGTCAGAGACCTTGATTTCTGCAGAGCGAAGTGGAGAGAATTGTTAGGTGGCACTCAAGGATTATACCACAAAACACCCACAACCCCTGAGAGTCTCCGCCAGGCCCATCACACTTTGGTATTTTGGGGCCAAGGCCCACTTTCTCTTGGCTGTCAGTTATCCTGAGCCCACTGTGGATCATGTCTCCCCACTGTCTGATTGTCCTACTTACTCTCATCCTCAGACATCATATACAGCAGCTCAAAGTTGTCCACATCCTCATGCTGCAACAAATTTTGGTCCAAGGCCCTGCGGATGAGGCTTGTCACCGTCTCCTGAAAGGTCACCTGGATCAGGGTGGGACAAATGTCATCAGAGAATGGCTTTTAGAAGAGCTACCCAGAAGACTGTGGTCAAACATTCAGGAGAAATCTCAGCTACATATACAAGGGCACAATCTTGTTATCCTGCTACCTGAGTGTGTCCTCCATATACCACCTGGGTTCTTGCAATGTGCTACTAGAACAATCCTGGTACAAATATCTGCCTGTACCTGCCATCACCCCTCCCCCTGGGGAGCCACATTCCACTCATGTCAAAGGACCAAACTGCCTATGCACAGACACACTCTCATCTCACTGAGATGAGAGCAATGGGCCAGGGATCTGCGCACCAAGTGTGATCTGGGATGTAGGCTGCCTTTGTGGGTGGAAGAGGCAGATGCACTAAAAATTTGGGTCCTGACTGCCACGACACAAAACAGACTCAGATACAAGAGTGTGCACTTGAGTGCTTCATGATAGCTTTGAGAGGCCCTGGCCTCTGGAAGCTCGGTGCGGGTCTGGTTGTCATGATGTACTTGACTCAGCACTGGCAGTCACTGAACATGTCTCCTCTGCAGCTGGACACCTGCAGCATTAGCGTGTCTACTGCACATCCATAGAAATTCTGCCAAGAACCCCTTTAGCTCCGTATTTACATACATGCAAAGCCTAACATTCCGAAGCTTTGGCATGACCCCCCAGGTGATCCCGACCCCAAATTCCTACACCTAGTCATGCTAAGGAGGTTCTCTTCCCTGCCACCAGGAACACATCCCCTCCTACACATGTGACAAGTCACTGCCACCTCCTCTGCTCCAACTTCACTCATTGAGAATACCAAGTTCTAGGCACTGCAGCCTGCACCCTGGACATATCTCTGCCTTCATCTGTCCACAGCACTTCCGTCTGCACTTCTGGCCTGCAAAACCCACAATACACAGGCCCACTCACCACTGAAGCTGGGCATGCTGATGCTCTCCCTCCTCAGGTCAAGCCCTTAAGACGGACCTCTCTCTTCTTTATTTCCCACCATAGCCCTGGGGTTGGCTGTGTCTCCTGCCTTCCACTGTGTGGACACCCAGGAGGCAGCCCTGCTGTCGGGCTTACCGGGATGCGCTTTGTCTCCCTCAGGCTCTGTCCCTCTAGGAGGACGTGAACAACGCGGCTGTCTTCCACCTGCTCGCTGGAGTGAAGCAGTGAGGAGCTGCTACTCACAGCTGCTGGGGTCCTGGATGCCACTGCCACAGAAGGTTCCAAGAACTGTGGGGGATGACAACATCAGCAAAGCCCAGCAACTGCACCCCACCCAGCCTGGCAGTTGGCTCTGTGGGCATTCTACAACATCCATCCAGAACCTGAGGTTCTTGTCCCCTTGGAGGATGTGGAGTGGCACCAGGAGTAAAGACTGAAGAAGGTGGCTGTTTTGGGAACAAGAGATCCAGCACCTGCTGGGTGGGGATGAAATCCCAGGAGATTAACCCCATGTTGCTGCTGAAATGTAGGTTCCTCCCACAAATGACAGGCAGGAGCTCATTCCTAAGCTGGTCCTGCCTGTAAGGTTCAAGGCTCTGAACCCTGAAGGGCTCCTCCGTGTTCTGATCATTTTCACCCTGGGTTGGGACCAAGAATGGTGGGTTCAAAATGGAAATGGTGACAAACAGAAAAATGACTTGTGCCAATACACTAGAGTCAAAGCACAATGGGACAGTTCCCATCAGTACAAACACACACACACACACACACACACACACACACACACACACACACAGAGTCAGAATAGGAGTCCTGGGCCATTCATCAGGGATCAGACTAGAGGGCCTGCTGGGCTCACCTGCCCTGTGCTACTCACTGTTACTCTTGAGCTCCTCTGCGACAATCGCCAGAGGCTCTGGCGTCTAAGATGAAGCCTCACCCAGTGTATCCACAAAAGGGCTAGTTGGCCCCCCTGAGATTCCTGGGAGCCTGAGGCTCGGCATTGTCTGCAACCACAGGAGAACATCCTTCTCCCTCCAGTGGCTCCAACCAAGTGAGCTCGGATGGCTTGGTCAGTGAAGTGGGTGCCTGGATACCAGGGTTCCATGTTCTGTTTGATCCATTGTCAAGGCAATGATGTCATTTCCTGTGCCCATACCTGAGCCTCTTTTCACATAAGACCACTTTCAACAGCCCTATGGGCTGCCGATTTCTCCTCCATGCCTACCCATCTCAGGTGCGCAGGTGTTCACCAACAACTACCCAAACATCCCCACCAGCATCTGCCCTGCTTGGTGCCACTAGAGTTCCAGCTTGGAGCCTTCAAAAATGCATTCACAACCAGTCCTTCCCTCTCAGCAGCTTTTGGACCCTGGTCCCATCATTGTGCAACTCATGGTGTGCCCAGTCTTTTCTGGAAAGTAGGGTAGCATCTAATCTCTAGGGTTTATTGTGTCTATTGGCCCATAACACCCTCTGTTCTCTCTGAAACCAGAGATGGGACTCACAGGTGGCTAAAGCACAAATGTAGAGATGGGATAATCACAAGAAAGGGAGAGACAAAGAATGCACCCTAACTCAATCAGGCCTGTGTCCCACACAGGGACATGGCCAATGTCCGTCCCATCGTGGCTGCAGTTCCCTCTCTACACCATGGCAAGTTGGAGGGGACTGAGATGCAGAGGCTGCTCCCCTCTGCCATACAACTTCCCAAGGCTTCTCCTAAGATTTCAAAAGGGCCAAGTGTGTCTAGTGTTGGGGTCTCACAGAGACTCCGAGGTACCACAGCATCCTGCTGCCCAGAACCGGTTCACCCCTCACCTCAAGGGGGCTCAGCCTCTGGATTCATGGGAATTGAAGTGGGTACAGGTGATGGGATATCACCTCCAAGACTGAGTTATGCCAAGTCCATGACCCCTGTCTGCATCCCTGTCTCCAGCACCACTCCCCCCTCTCTCTTTCCTCCTCAGAGCAAACAAATCCATTTAGCAAGTGTGTCCTGTGATAAAGACATGACGGTCACCCATCCTCTCATTACAAAAACACTGAGGCTCAGCCAACATGGATCCTACAGGGAACACAGGCATAAACTCAGACTCCAATCCTCCCAGCCGAGCCTCAGTGGAGCCTGGACTCCCAGCCTCCTGAGTCAAGGAAACAGAGGTTCCTAGCCGAGCCACCTTGGATGCAGCCGCACACAAACTGAACTCATCAATGCCCCTTGCTCTCAGTTGTGAGTAAGAGGGGAAGTGGTGTTTCACAACCCTGGACATCAAGTGCAGTCTCCAGGCTTTGGGGTGTGCCCTGGCCTCTGTCTATCTGCCCAGGCTCTCCAACCCACACTGGCCTCTTACCCAACCTCCTCCTAGGGCCAAACTCAATCCTGCCTCTCAATTTCTGCTGCCTTCCCCAACACACTGCTCCCCAAAATGAGCAGGGCTGGCTCTCGGTTATCATGCTGGTGCCAGCAGCAATGCCACCCCACTGACATAATTCTGAGTCCCAACCTAGGCACTCCAGCTGTCTTTGCCACACCTGGCCTGTTTGGGCTCTGGCTCTTGCTCTTTTCTTTCATGTGCATGTGTTTTGAGGTTTTGAGTTTCTCCCACTGCAGAACTGCAGCTGTGGCAGGGTAGAGCTCATGAGGGTGACATTCTGAGCCACATCCAATCCCATCAGGACTGTTCACTGGGGTGACTGCTGGAACACAGTGATGAGTGAACACATGGGAGGTGGTTGGACCCACCTTGACTCTGAGTGGCTTCCTTTCAGGACAGGAATGTAGGCATGGGAGCCCCTGGCGTGGGATGCTTTGCACAAGGCGTGACCATGGGCTCTCTTTCCTGGCAAAAATGGCTCCACTCAGCATGGAGAGCACTGTCATTCCTGGTGGCTAACAACAGCCCTGGACCCCAGAAAGGAACCCACACTCAAGATTAACGTCTGAGTGTGCGTGTCCTCGAGGAAATGAGGTCTCCTGATCCCAGGTGCAAAGGGGTAAGTCCTCTAACTCCAGGGGCCATGAAGGGACATCTGAGTTTCCCTTGTCCTTCTTTCCCTCTCTAACTAACCACAGTTAGGACCCTGGCCTCATTCCCCAGTGAGGATCATTAGGCTCCATAAAGGACAGTCTCTAAGATGCTCAGTGGACCAACACCCTCTGCACAACCCATAACCCTATTCACCCAAGAGGCAAGAGGATTTCTATTCAGGAAAACCAGGAAAGGGAGAGCCTTTCTCAAGGACACAAGGACATTAGTGAGTGAGGGAGTGATTATTGGATGGAGAACTATTTCCAACACCAACTTCCAGGAGCATATATGGCCCCCTGGAGAATTCTGCAGTGTGTTGGTGATTAAGGAGAACGTGTGAATTCAGGGGTCACTAGGTCCTCTCAGCCATAAGGAGGGAAACTGCCATAAAGGAACTAGGACAAGGGTGCGAGGAATGCTCACTGGTGGGAGATCGGAAGGAAGGAAAGTGTACTCATTAGAAAAGTGTCGCCTGAAAATTCTTAGCCAGCCAAAAGCCGTGCGAACTTGTGTGGGAAAAGAGTCTTTGCACAGTGATGAAGCTAAGAGCTCACATGATGGAACACAGCATCAACTGGGACCAAATCCAATATCTGATATTCTTGTAGGAAGAGGAGAGTCTGGACCCAGATACCAGGGAGACTGGGGGATACCGGATATGTGAGGTTGGAGCCAGGGCGGGATGCCCATATGGGAACCACAGATCGTGGGCAGCAATAGGAGAGTGGGCAAGGGCTGGGAGAGTTGGGGAGACAGTCCCCTTGAAACCTGGGAGGGGTTATGGCACTGGGACAGCCCAACACCTACTGTGTTGAGCCTCTGGAGCTCAACGGAAGACACTTCCTCTGTTGTCGGCCACCCAGTTAACAGAGTTTGGTTGCAGCAGCCTAGGACCCAGCTGAAGGTCTGAGCATGTTGGCCATGCAGGTTGGATCTGGACCACAGACACCCTCATCAGAGATTGTAGGGTCTCAGCCCTGAGGCAAGACAGGCACTAAGTCAGGCCAGGTGGGGAAACGGATAGGCACACACTCTGGGGGCTGGTGCCTGTGTTACTGGGAGCACTTCTGATCGCAATTCCCTGATCTGCTGCCAACACAGGCTACAGAGGAGGGTACAGAAACACAGACCACGGATCTGCCCCACTCAGTGGGCCCAGGCCAACACCACACCCAGCAGCCTCGTGCCATACCCAATGAGTCTCGAAGCGGCCCCCTCTTCCCATCCTGAGAGCTCTTCCCTTCCTCATGTGCCAATAGCTCCCTACTGTCACTGGCAATATCTACTCTGTGAGATGTCAACATCCGTGGGTACTGTTCTCTCATCCCAGGACAGTGTGGTCCCACACACCCTGGTGAAATGGGCCACCTGGAGGCTGGACCTGGAGGTTGTTGAGGCTGAATGGCAGCGGTGGTCCTCTGGCACTTAATATTATTTAAGTTAAAAAAAAAAAAAAAAACGGGTCTTGGTGCTCAAAAATGTTTGATTTGCATATTCTCATCCCCTAACCCCAATATTTTCATTATTTCCTCACATATGAAATCTTACTAGCATAAAGGTAATTTCGTATTAAACAAAGTGGATTGAAATAACATTGGTAAAAATAATCAATCACCATACTTTCAATTTTTGTTCTGCTTTCCTATTAGAAACCACTTGGATACAAGAGAACAGAGGACAGACTCATGGAAATGCTTGAAATGACAAGAAGCTCCCACTCAAGCTCAGCATTCAGTCCTGGACAGGGTAAGACCAGGCCACTTTGACATCTGTGCCAAAGAGTCTACCAGACAGAATCCTCTGACTGATCCCTGACTGAGCCATAGGAACTGGCTAGAAAAGCCTTCACATCCTCAATACATTCTTCACGTCAGAATACTTGACAACCATTGATATCCATCTCTCGTTAACTTGCTCCCCAGCCAACCATTCTTCAACAAATTCAAAGGAGTAACTCATGCAAGCACACAGAAAGGGGTGTTCACTACACACATCCATGTGCGAAAAAGACAACTGGTATTTCTTGTTTGGGCTATTTCAAATGAAATCCCTTCTGCATGACCTCCACAAACCAAAGGAAAATATTTGTGAAATTCCCACGTAGAAGACAAGATACACTTGCCAAGGAGGCAGTGGCAAGAATTTTGACACTCCAAATGTAGAGTGTGTGTTTAGGAAGCAGTCACAGTTTCCATGAGAGAGTCCCATGAAATCAATTAGGAAGATCCATGCTCTAGCCCTACCATGCAAGTGATGTGACTTGAAAGAGTCACTTAGTCTTAGTAACCATCATCACTAACAACTAAGTCAATGAATAAAGGTCCTCAGGTGCCAAGCTACAAAATGTGGGATGAGCATGGATGAGGATGGGTGGGAGAAGTCTCCAACTCTAACACAATTAGGGAAGGATGTGCTGACCTCAAGTGGCTGGGGGGCTGGGATCCTGCCACAGAGGGGGATTCCAAACCTCACATCCCCTGACCCAGGCCAGAAGACCAGGTAGAGTCCAAGGACCCTGGGGTGGCCCAATGGCAATAAAGGTCAAAAGGAACTAGGGATCTGCCTGGTCCCTCAATCCCCTACTCTGAGCAGGGCTGCATGACGAGGCCAGAGGCCATCCACAGCAATCTGCCTTTACAGGAAAACAGGGACTGCAGGCTGCCTCTGGCTCACTGAATCAGGGTGGTGTTTTCCTAAAGCAAGACCACTTCCTCACATTTGACCAGCAGCTCATGTGTTGACAGCACAATGACTGACTTGACTCAGGCCCTGATGAATGAAATAGAAAATTCATAGCAAACCCATCTTTAGCTCTTCCACATCATCAGGGGCTCTGATTCAATTCCGTCCAGAAAGGTGTCTGAAATGATTTCTAAACATGCTGGGGACTCACCTCTGTGTGGAACTTTTCAGGAAAAAGGGGATCAAATCTCATGAAGCAACTCTTCTCTCTTCTAGCCCATGGGCAATGCAAGGAACCTGCATGATACCAGAGGCTCACTTCTCTCTTCTCGTGTCTTCTGGAAAGGATTCGTTAATGCTTCCTGCAAGGTGAAGCAGAAGCCTGCATCCCCAGCTGCACAGAAGTGTTTTAGGGCAGTGTCTCCCTTAAAACCCAAAAATAAAAAAACAGGTCATTCAACAGGCACATGGATTCGAGTACATGTTCAATGATCCCTCCTCCCTGGAGCCTTCCACATGCCCATCTTCCACATTCACAGAGCAATGCTTGGCCATTCTCAAGACCAGGAGACCATGATGCTCATCACCAGGAAGTCAATAAGGAACATGAAGAGAGCAGCATGGATTGCAGAAGGTGGCACATCAAGGATCTTCAGCTCTGCTGCTAGAACACAAGAGCTTAACTTCAGTATTGACTTTTTGCCAACTACCAAGCACGATAGCAGTGTCAAGCCCAATATGCAGATATGCAAGTAGTAGGTGACACCCCGCATCCATTCACAAAAGTGGGCAACATCTGCATCAGAACAAGGAAGTATCTTACCCTTACTCATAAAAATCATCAGAAACAAAATAAAATGGATGCAAGACTTCTCATTTCACTATTAGGTAGCTGTTGGAATTCCCTATTAAATAATACCTCCTC
This sequence comes from Urocitellus parryii, assembly GCF_045843805.1. Lineage (NCBI taxonomy): Eukaryota > Metazoa > Chordata > Mammalia > Rodentia > Sciuridae > Urocitellus > Urocitellus parryii. Next base: position 52,625,445 of record NC_135548.1, on the reverse strand, counting down.
CAAAATAAAAAGTATCTCAGACATGTGTCAACTATTCAATGGATGACATTTTAAAAACTATGGACTTTACTTAATATTTATGTATGCTATATCCCTGCCTAAGGCTCTATGAGAAAGGAGCACATAGAATTGGATCTTTGAAAATCTCACATTTGCTGATAAATATTACTGCTGATCTCAGGCATGGCGAAGTGAAAAGTGGGACTTTGGATATTCCAAGAATGCTATGTTGTGGGATTGGTGTCCCTGATTCATACATAGCATATGGTTTCTATGAAATCCAGTGAGGGAGCAGGAGTAACGAAGCTGATTGCACAGATGACCTCAGGGAATACTGACAGATAGGCCAAATGAAAAATATGCTCCAGCTAACCATTGGTATTTGGGCTTCTGATCCCAGTCCTGTTTTTAAAAAAGGTGCAGACAGGCAGTGTTCATTAAAAACTGTCTACCATGTAAAAGTGGGTAATTTAAATGGCATCTAGTTACACATCTGATAGAATGGTCTGGCAACATATGAATTTCATTCTAACAACAACAACAACAACAAAACATAGAAAATGAGACATAAAGATAAAACCTTGTCTTCACCAGGATGCCTAAAAATAGGTTTTATTTGGCTCATGCCAATAAATATCTTTCAATAGAATTTCTGATTTCTGAATGAATCCATTCAACTTCATACTGCACAGATCACAAGGTTTTCTTTACAGAATATTCTCTTCTTCTTCTTAAAGCCTCACATAGAAAATGTCTCACAGGACATAGGAGGGGAATGACCCAAAGGATGAGAGAATGGCTGGAACCGTTCTCAAATGTGCCCATGTAGCCTAAAGTTTGAAGGCATCTAATTGTACTCTAAAACAATTATGAACCTATTCGATCCATTATTAATAAATATCACCACTTTACCACTTGAACCAAATCACAGAAAATTGGAAACAGATGATCATTGGCTTTGATACCTTTACTTCTGTTTCATTACTCAGAGTCGATCAACTCTATACTTCAAGTGACACAGATTTATTACAGAATGCCTAAGATCCTAAGGATCTATTTTAGCTCAGCCCATGGTATTGCTTCATTATTTTATTATTTTGTAAGTAATAAAATATAACTTCATGTTGGATGATATATTCAAGCCATGAATATATCATCCAACATTGTTCTTCCCAAAATATTAGCCCAATTTCTGCGCGCGCTCACTTACTGTTCAGGAATTTTACTAATTGTTTGAAGGTTCTAGAGGACCTGTTAGACTCCTAATGGACAAACCATACAACATACTCCAGAGAACGGACGAGTGCCATAAGAAGAAAATAAGGTCAGCCTACAGCAATGGGCAGCTGCCTGCCCTCGGCTGGGAGGAGCCCTGGCCATGGCACCAGGGCTGCTGGGCAGCAGAAGCCTCCACAGCCCTGCAGGGAGCCTGGAGCACAGCTCTGCCTAACCATGCTCAGCCCTGGACAGATGCACATGAGTTCCCATCACAGGCTCGAGTGTGACAGTCCCAGGTGCATGCCTGTCATGCCAGCCACCAGGGAGGCTGAGGCAAGAGGAACGTTTGAGGTCAGCCTTGGCAACTTAGACCCCGAGGCAAAGGGGAAATACTTTTACAGGGGTCTCTGAGGGTGTAGCTCAGGTAGGTCACTTGCCTCACAGGCTCAAGGCCCTGGGTTCAATCCCCAGAACCCACGTACACACAAAAAGTGAACTTGGAATATTGTTTAAAATGATGGGTCAGGTACACACAAGGACTTCAATATGACCTCTCAGAGGAGCTCAATTTGAGATCAGACTGAACAAAAGACCACCTGGACCATTGACTCAGTGTCTGAAACCCTCTGTGAGCATGGGAAGCACTGCTGGCAAGACACCAGAGGGCCAAAGCACTTGTGCCCCCTGCAGGGGCGTCTCTTGTCTACCGCCAAAGACTGTTCCCATCCTGGGGCAGCTGAGAGCAAGCTGGGCCTTGGAGCAAGGACTAGTGCTTTAGATATAGACTATGCAAGCAAGGGGCAATGTCTTTAATAAAACTAAAATTAAAAAGTCACATTGAAAAAATTTTAAAAAGAAGAAAATAAGGTCAAGTAGAGGAAGCCCATTTTCACAGGAAAAAATCCCCCAGTGAAAAGCATCAGAATAGATACCAAGAAAAATACCAACAAAAACAGTGTGCTCCCACTATGTATCTACTCAACATGCAAAAGTTAGAAAGCTAGATAATACAATCCTGGCCACAGGTAGAGCTATGCAGAAGAGCCACCTGGCAGTGCTTAGTCAAAGAAGTAAACATGCACACTTTGACCTAGAAATTCCACCTGTGTGTAAACCAGGCGGTGCTTAAGCAGTTTCACAAGGGGACATGCACAGGGAAATTTATCCTCAGGTTCTTATAGAGTTGTCTGTGCTTACAGGGAGTTGATGGTTGTCAAGATGCCCACAGCTGCGAAAGTCAAAAGCTAAAAAAATAATAGATGCCAACCTGGATATATTAATAATCCCGTATCTATGATCACCTTCATAAGGTAGCTTCCCAACTTCTGTGTGGAAGTGTGTTTCTCCTTGGCCCTTATACTGTTGTGGAGACCACTAGGAGTTCAGCTTTGTGCAGGATCATCTGACCTGGAGTTTTGGCAAGACCTGTACAGCCCTCACACATGCTCAGATGCTACAGGACTTTTCAGACCAGTCCAGACAACAGTAGGCATCCATTCATTGTCTGCACTCTACAGATTCCTAGATGCACGACATTCATTACCATCAAATGCAGAATTTTCATCAAAAACTAATATATATATCATTCCAATCTGAATCAAGAAAATCGGAAATATCCCCAAATCCAAAGAGTGGATCCCCATTGTGATGCTACAAGTTGAAAATTCCACAGCTGACCTCATGGGATGGTTCACAGTCAAAAGACAGCTGCATGAAAAATATTACATGACCTTCCTGCTATGTGAAAAGTGGCATGTGAAGTACACATGCATGTCTTCCTCAGACATGGGTTCATTTGCAAGACACCTTGTGCAATTGAAAATACTCCAAAAGGGGAGAAATCAGAACCATGTCTCCAAAGTATTTCAGCAGAGACCAACTCCATCTGTCTATCTATCTCTCAGTGAGTGTGTGTGCTCTTGTGTGTGTTTGTGTGTCTTTGTTTGTGTTTGTACCATCACAGCTGATACTTCATTGCCCCCATTGGAAAACTGACTCAGATAATGCCATCTGCCAAACTCCTAAAAACCAAAGTTCTTGCTGATAGAATGAAACATTCCTTCCTGTTGGTTTGGATGTGTCCTTTAGGAATCACTGCTACATTTAGTATACTCAAATCATCACAGTAGATCAGGTAACAAAAACATATATATTTTAAAATAATAATAATATATTAATGGAAACAACAAATACAGGATAGAGTAACAACTGTGTTACTAAACAAGGTCAAGGACAATGGCAAACTATAGATTCAAACTTTGAAGAAAATAGTAATCAATGTAAATATTCCTGGTCTGCCTCAGCCCCGCCCAGGCACACAGCAACAGAATGGTTTTGCAAGCGTCCTCAGGAGGGCAGGAGCCTTCTTTGCAGGACGAGAGGGAGGTTGAGGCTCGATCCACCCATCATTCTTTTGGGAGAGGCTCCTTTTCCTCAGCACAAAGTTGGATTTTTTGTGAGGATTCTTGGCATAAAATACGTTGGCCTCTGCTGGAATCCTCAGCTCTGGGGAGAGAGGGGTGTACAAAAAGAAGGTGGCACTCAGGAGGTGCTCCCTAGGACACGCCAACATCTGAGAGCCTGTGCCAGAAAAGGCCAGAGCCACACACCTGAGAGCTCTCCAATTCAGCACCAATACCAACAAAGACAGCCTCCACAGTCCTCCCTGAGGAAGAACTAGGCAGAGCACTTCAACAGACCTAATGTCTGTTCCTACCGAAGGCTTTGGACTCCAGAATATCTCAGGTCCTCTTGCATCTGCCAAAGCACACCACTAGGGTTTGCATCTGAAATCTCCCACAAAAGGCTCCTGTGCCGAAGATTCAGTCCCCACATGAGCCATCTTCATAGGTGGGTTTGGAGGGAAGCATTGGATGGTGAGTGCTCTGATGTCAACATGAAATTCTCATTCAAGATGAATACACTACTGGGGGGTGGGAGGGACTGGAAGAAAGGTTGAGCATGGTTGGAGTAAGACCTAAACAGGGTTGTGCCCTGGGCAACAGTACCTTGTTCCTGTTGGCTCCACTGAATCCTCATTCTCCAAGGAGAGGTCCTCCCTCTCCATCTTTCTCTCTCTCCCTCTCTGCCAGCCTCGTTCTCTCTCTCCCAGTCTATGCCTTTGTGGCAAGGACTGAGGAGCTCTCCACTGCCCCACACTAGAGCTTTATGGACAGCCTCAGTGCACAACCAAAGAGAAAGCTATGAAACCCAGAGAAAAAAGGCCTAGGATTCCTCCTCTGAGTTATTTTCCTCAAGTATGGCCACAGTGAGGACAGGCTGACCAGCACGGATACCACGTTAGAGCCATGCTTCTGCGTTGGTGGAGCCCGCCTCCATGTGAACCAGGCTTCTGAGAATGGAGGCCACATTCCAAATACTGCCCTACTGAGAACAATGGTTCCAAAGACCAGCAAAGGGACTGCTTCCCTCCAACATGGTGTATGGCCCAGTGGTGCCATGACCCCGAGTGGGGGAATACAACAGCCGCTTCTCCTTTCTCTGAACATGTGTTTCCTGTCGCCCTCCCCTAACCTAGAGCCTGTTCTCCATCCCTTCTGGGTTGGATGTGGAGATCTCTGCTATGAATTTCTTAGGCTACCAAGGCCCCAGACAGACTTCCTCTTCCATAGACTCTACTAACCTAACAGTAGGTTAAGATAGGAGACAAGTGATCCTAGAACTCATAGGGATGGTGGTCTTCAGGGTACATAGGCTGGGATAATGGCTGCTGTGGTGTTTGGCTCACAAAAACCAACCAACCAACCAACGAAAAAGCGCTGGCATTATTATCAGATGAGCTCTGTGGCTACGTGCTCAGGAAGCCCTCATCTGACTTTAGTTAGGGATCACAACCTGGCTATTGTGATCACTCCTTGCCTAGTGGACTCAGGTGCGTAAGACCATGGAATTTAGGCAAAAACAGATGATTCAGGCTGTCTCCCAGGCTGTGTTTTCTTCCCAATTTCATCCTGTTACTGCTTGCTAGAATCCTGGCAATGCTCTGCCCAGGCAGTGGTTTTTTGGTCACACAGAAGGCTTTCAATAGTACTGCTTCAGTCCACAAAATGCCAGTTCCCTCTTTAGCCCATGCATTCCCATGTTCCTTTGAAACCACTCCTATCCCAGACCATGAAAACATACTGCTCCTGGAGAGAGGCTTTCCTCCTCACTCCTCAAAGATGTCAGCTTTGGATGCCTGTTCATGTCCAGGGGAGGGCACCTGGTGGGGAGCCGCAATATCCACCGGGGTATACCATTGGACCTCAAGACCTTCCACCAGCAGAAGTGCAGTTGGCTTTGTGCACGAACCCAACACACCTGTTGGAGTGTTCTTGGGGGTCAGAGACTACTCTTTGTTGCTAAGAGTTGACCTGAGTCCACATCCTGACCCTTGCTCTCTGCTATCTGATTGTCTCACTTACTCTGACGGCGAGAGATGATTTGGCCCAGCTCATAATCCTCTGGATTCTCCTCAGTAAGGAAGTGTAGGTCGAGGGCGCTGCGGATGACGACAGGAGCCCTATCGTGGCAGGTCACCTGGAGCAGCATGGGAGACAGGCCTTCAGGAAATGGGCCTTGAAGTGACTACTCAAGGACAGTGGGCAGGGGCATTCTGGAGGCACCTCCACTCTAAATACAAGGGCAACATCCATGACCCTACTACCCGAGGCTGACCTCCTGCTCATCGTGTGGGCTCTTCCCACAGGCTACTAGCCCAATCCTTGTACATAGGACTTCCTGGGCCTGCCATTGCTCTTTGTGGAGCTGCACTCCTCTCGGAGTGAAAGGACCCCACTACCTGCATACAGATGCAATCTCATCCCACAAGTTGGGAGGAATGGGACAATAGCCTCCAAGATCCCAGGTCTGCCCGAGGATGCAGGCGGCATTGGGAATGGCCTAGGCACAAAACCTAGAGGCTTTGGTCTGGATTGCCAGGGCCAAAAACAGACCCAGGAACATGACCACACACAGGAGAGCTGAAAGATAGCCACGAGAGCTCCTGGCCTCCAGAGGCTCAGTGCTGGCTGGGATGTAGGAGGGCACCTCATCCGGCAAGGGTGGTCATTGGGTTACCTGGACATTTAGTGTGCTTGCTCCACATCCATATCGACTCTGCAGAGAGACTCTCTCAGCTCCTTGTTCAAGGAACATGGAGAACCTCACACTGCTGTCCTCCTCCATAGACGTCAGCATCCCATACAAGGGAACCTGCAACCTACTTCCTGTCCTATTCTCATCTGTCACCCATACCTGTCCCTGCCCTTCTGGACTGCATGCTGCCACCTGACACACAGACTCCCTCAGACATGGCAGTGGACAAGCTGCTGCACTCGCTCATCTAGGCTCCAGCCCTTCACACTGACCTCTCCCTTCTTGATTCCCATCTATCCTCCTGATCATCCAGAAGCTCCAAATTCAAGAGGGCATGAGTAGTCCATGGTATTGGACCAGTGTCTGCTCCCCACCCAGGTGTAAGCACCACGGGACACCCCTGCTCCCAGGCTTACCAGAACACTCTTGGCCATCTCTGGACTTTGTGTTTCTAAGTGGACACGAATTAAGCAGGTGTCTCCCACCTGCTTGTGGGAAAGCGGCCTGGAGGACTTGCAGGTTGATTCTGAGAACTGTGGGGGATGGAACATCAGCAAACCCAGAAACAGAAAGCCACCCCAGACTGTCAGTTGGCTCTATGGGCTTCCAGCAAATATGTCCAGGTGCTGAGGCTTCTTATTTCCTCAGGTCGGAGTGGAATGGCAGCACATGCACAGCTTGAATAAGGTAGGTGTTTACCTCCTTTCCCTTGACCTGGGGGCGTTTCCTCACCATGAAATATTGTATTCCCAGATTCATGGACAGACACACGAGTGAGTGGTCAGAGACCTTGATTTCTGCAGAGCGAAGTGGAGAGAATTGTTAGGTGGCACTCAAGGATTATACCACAAAACACCCACAACCCCTGAGAGTCTCCGCCAGGCCCATCACACTTTGGTATTTTGGGGCCAAGGCCCACTTTCTCTTGGCTGTCAGTTATCCTGAGCCCACTGTGGATCATGTCTCCCCACTGTCTGATTGTCCTACTTACTCTCATCCTCAGACATCATATACAGCAGCTCAAAGTTGTCCACATCCTCATGCTGCAACAAATTTTGGTCCAAGGCCCTGCGGATGAGGCTTGTCACCGTCTCCTGAAAGGTCACCTGGATCAGGGTGGGACAAATGTCATCAGAGAATGGCTTTTAGAAGAGCTACCCAGAAGACTGTGGTCAAACATTCAGGAGAAATCTCAGCTACATATACAAGGGCACAATCTTGTTATCCTGCTACCTGAGTGTGTCCTCCATATACCACCTGGGTTCTTGCAATGTGCTACTAGAACAATCCTGGTACAAATATCTGCCTGTACCTGCCATCACCCCTCCCCCTGGGGAGCCACATTCCACTCATGTCAAAGGACCAAACTGCCTATGCACAGACACACTCTCATCTCACTGAGATGAGAGCAATGGGCCAGGGATCTGCGCACCAAGTGTGATCTGGGATGTAGGCTGCCTTTGTGGGTGGAAGAGGCAGATGCACTAAAAATTTGGGTCCTGACTGCCACGACACAAAACAGACTCAGATACAAGAGTGTGCACTTGAGTGCTTCATGATAGCTTTGAGAGGCCCTGGCCTCTGGAAGCTCGGTGCGGGTCTGGTTGTCATGATGTACTTGACTCAGCACTGGCAGTCACTGAACATGTCTCCTCTGCAGCTGGACACCTGCAGCATTAGCGTGTCTACTGCACATCCATAGAAATTCTGCCAAGAACCCCTTTAGCTCCGTATTTACATACATGCAAAGCCTAACATTCCGAAGCTTTGGCATGACCCCCCAGGTGATCCCGACCCCAAATTCCTACACCTAGTCATGCTAAGGAGGTTCTCTTCCCTGCCACCAGGAACACATCCCCTCCTACACATGTGACAAGTCACTGCCACCTCCTCTGCTCCAACTTCACTCATTGAGAATACCAAGTTCTAGGCACTGCAGCCTGCACCCTGGACATATCTCTGCCTTCATCTGTCCACAGCACTTCCGTCTGCACTTCTGGCCTGCAAAACCCACAATACACAGGCCCACTCACCACTGAAGCTGGGCATGCTGATGCTCTCCCTCCTCAGGTCAAGCCCTTAAGACGGACCTCTCTCTTCTTTATTTCCCACCATAGCCCTGGGGTTGGCTGTGTCTCCTGCCTTCCACTGTGTGGACACCCAGGAGGCAGCCCTGCTGTCGGGCTTACCGGGATGCGCTTTGTCTCCCTCAGGCTCTGTCCCTCTAGGAGGACGTGAACAACGCGGCTGTCTTCCACCTGCTCGCTGGAGTGAAGCAGTGAGGAGCTGCTACTCACAGCTGCTGGGGTCCTGGATGCCACTGCCACAGAAGGTTCCAAGAACTGTGGGGGATGACAACATCAGCAAAGCCCAGCAACTGCACCCCACCCAGCCTGGCAGTTGGCTCTGTGGGCATTCTACAACATCCATCCAGAACCTGAGGTTCTTGTCCCCTTGGAGGATGTGGAGTGGCACCAGGAGTAAAGACTGAAGAAGGTGGCTGTTTTGGGAACAAGAGATCCAGCACCTGCTGGGTGGGGATGAAATCCCAGGAGATTAACCCCATGTTGCTGCTGAAATGTAGGTTCCTCCCACAAATGACAGGCAGGAGCTCATTCCTAAGCTGGTCCTGCCTGTAAGGTTCAAGGCTCTGAACCCTGAAGGGCTCCTCCGTGTTCTGATCATTTTCACCCTGGGTTGGGACCAAGAATGGTGGGTTCAAAATGGAAATGGTGACAAACAGAAAAATGACTTGTGCCAATACACTAGAGTCAAAGCACAATGGGACAGTTCCCATCAGTACAAACACACACACACACACACACACACACACACACACACACACAGAGTCAGAATAGGAGTCCTGGGCCATTCATCAGGGATCAGACTAGAGGGCCTGCTGGGCTCACCTGCCCTGTGCTACTCACTGTTACTCTTGAGCTCCTCTGCGACAATCGCCAGAGGCTCTGGCGTCTAAGATGAAGCCTCACCCAGTGTATCCACAAAAGGGCTAGTTGGCCCCCCTGAGATTCCTGGGAGCCTGAAGCTCGGCATTGTCTGCAACCACAGGAGAACATCCTTCTCCCTCCAGTGGCTCCAACCAAGTGAGCTCGGATGGCTTGGTCAGTGAAGTGGGTGCCTGGATACCAGGGTTCCATGTTCTGTTTGATCCATTGTCAAGGCAATGATGTCATTTCCTGTGCCCATACCTGAGCCTCTTTTCACATAAGACCACTTTCAACAGCCCTATGGGCTGCCGATTTCTCCTCCATGCCTACCCATCTCAGGTGCGCAGGTGTTCACCAACAACTACCCAAACATCCCCACCAGCATCTACCCTGCTTGGTGCCACTAGAGTTCCAGCTTGGAGCCTTCAAAAATGCATTCACAACCAGTCCTTCCCTCTCAGCAGCTTTTGGACCCTGGTCCCATCATTGTGCAACTCATGGTGTGCCCAGTCTTTTCTGGAAAGTAGGGTAGCATCTAATCTCTAGGGTTTATTGTGTCTATTGGCCCATAACACCCTCTGTTCTCTCTGAAACCAGAGATGGGACTCACAGGTGGCTAAAGCACAAATGTAGAGATGGGATAATCACAAGAAAGGGAGAGACAAAGAATGCACCCTAACTCAATCAGGCCTGTGTCCCACACAGGGACATGGCCAATGTCCGTCCCATCGTGGCTGCAGTTCCCTCTCTACACCATGGCAAGTTGGAGGGGACTGAGATGCAGAGGCTGCTCCCCTCTGCCATACAACTTCCCAAGGCTTCTCCTAAGATTTCAAAAGGGCCAAGTGTGTCTAGTGTTGGGGTCTCACAGAGACTCCGAGGTACCACAGCATCCTGCTGCCCAGAACCGGTTCACCCCTCACCTCAAGGGGGCTCAGCCTCTGGATTCATGGGAATTGAAGTGGGTACAGGTGATGGGATATCACCTCCAAGACTGAGTTATGCCAAGTCCATGACCCCTGTCTGCATCCCTGTCTCCAGCACCACTCCCCCCTCTCTCTTTCCTCCTCAGAGCAAACAAATCCATTTAGCAAGTGTGTCCTGTGATAAAGACATGACGGTCACCCATCCTCTCATTACAAAAACACTGAGGCTCAGCCAACATGGATCCTACAGGGAACACAGGCATAAACTCAGACTCCGATCCTCCCAGCCGAGCCTCAGTGGAGCCTGGACTCCCAGCCTCCTGAGTCAAGGAAACAGAGGTTCCTAGCCGAGCCACCTTGGATGCAGCCGCACACAAACTGAACTCATCAATGCCCCTTGCTCTCAGTTGTGAGTAAGAGGGGAAGTGGTGTTTCACAACCCTGGACATCAAGTGCAGTCTCCAGGCTTTGGGGTGTGCCCTGGCCTCTGTCTATCTGCCCAGGCTCTCCTACCCACACTGGCCTCTTACCCAACCTCCTCCTAGGGCCAAACTCAATCCTGCCTCTCAATTTCTGCTGCCTTCCCCAACACACTGCTCCCCAAAATGAGCAGGGCTGGCTCTCGGTTATCATGCTGGTGCCAGCAGCAATGCCACCCCACTGACATAATTCTGAGTCCCAACCTAGGCACTCCAGCTGTCTTTGCCACACCTGGCCTGTTTGGGCTCTGGCTCTTGCTCTTTTCTTTCATGTGCATGTGTTTTGAGGTTTTGAGTTTCTCCCACTGCAGAACTGCAGCTGTGGCAGGGTAGAGCTCATGAGGGTGACATTCTGAGCCACATCCAATCCCATCAGGACTGTTCACTGGGGTGACTGCTGGAACACAGTAATGAGTGAACACATGGGAGGTGGTTGGACCCACCTTGCCTCTGAGTGGCTTCCTTTCAGGACAGGAATGTAGGCATGGGAGCCCCTGGCGTGGGATGCTTTGCACAAGGCGTGACCATGGGCTCTCTTTCCTGGCAAAAATGGCTCCACTCAGCATGGAGAGCACTGTCATTCCTGGTGGCTAACAACAGCCCTGGACCCCAGAAAGGAACCCACACTCAAGATTAACGTCTGAGTGTGCGTGTCCTCAAGGAAATGAGGTCTCCTGATCCCAGGTGCAAAAGGGTAAGTCCTCTAACTCCAGGGGCCATGAAGGGACATCTGAGTTTCCCTTGTCCTTCTTTCCCTCTCTAACTAACCACAGTTAGGACCCTGGCCTCATTCCCCAGTGAGGATCATTAGGCTCCATAAAGGAGAGTCTCTAAGATGCTCAGTGGACCAACACCCTCTGCACAACCCATAACCCTATTCACCCAAGAGGCAAGAGGATTTCTATTCAGGAAAACCAGGAAAGGGAGAGCCTTTCTCAAGGACACAAGGACATTAGTGAGTGAGGGAGTGATTAAAGGATGGAGAACTATTTCCAACACCAACTTCCAGGAGCATATATGGCCCCCTGGAGAATTCTGCAGTGTGTTGGTGATTAAGGAGAACGTGTGAATTCAGGGGTCACTAGGTCCTCTCAGCCATAAGGAGGGAAACTGCCATAAAGGAACTAGGACAAGGGTGCGAGGAATGCTCACTGGTGGGAGATCGGAAGGAAGGAAAGTGTACTCATTAGAAAAGTGTCGCCTGAAAATTCTTAGCCAGCCAAAAGCCATGCGAACTTGTGTGGGAAAAGAGTCTTTGCACAGTGATGAAGCTAAGAGCTCACATGATGGAACACAGCATCAACTGGGACCAAATCCAATATCTGATATTCTTGTAGGAAGAGGAGAGTCTGGACCCAGATACCAGGGAGACTGGGGGATACCGGATATGTGAGGTTGGAGCCAGGGCGGGATGCCCATATGGGAACCACAGATCGTGGGCAGCAATAGGAGAGTGGGCAAGGGCTGGGAGAGTTGGGGAGACAGTCCCCTTGAAACCTGGGAGGGGTTATGGCACTGGGACAGCCCAACACCTACTGTGTTGAGCCTCTGGAGCTCAACGGAAGACACTTCCTCTGTTGTCGGCCACCCAGTTAACAGAGTTTGGTTGCAGCAGCCTAGGACCCAGCTGAAGGTCTGAGCATGTTGGCCATGCAGGTTGGATCTGGACCACAGACACCCTCATCAGAGATTGTAGGGTCTCAGCCCTGAGGCAAGACAGGCACTAAGTCAGGCCAGGTGGGGAAACGGATAGGCACACACTCTGGGGGCTGGTGCCTGTGTTACTGGGAGCACTTCTGATCGCAATTCCCTGATCTGCTGCCAACACAGGCTACAGAGGAGGGTACAGAAACACAGACCACGGATCTGCCCCACTCAGTGGGCCCAGGCCAACACCACACCCAGCAGCCTCGTGCCATACCCAATGAGTCTCGAAGCGGCCCCCTCTTCCCATCCTGAGAGCTCTTCCCTTCCTCATGTGCCAATAGCTCCCTACTGTCACTGGCAATATCTACTCTGTGAGATGTCAACATCCGTGGGTACTGTTCTCTCATCCCAGGACAGTGTGGTCCCACACACCCTGGTGAAATGGGCCACCTGGAGGCTGGACCTGGAGGTTGTTGAGGCTGAATGGCAGCGGTGGTCCTCTGGCACTTAATATTATTTAAGTTAAAAAAAAAAAAAAAACGGGTCTTGGTGCTCAAAAATGTTTGATTTGCATATTCTCATCCCCTAACCCCAATATTTTCATTATTTCCTCACATATGAAATCTTACTAGCATAAAGGTAATTTCGTATTAAACAAAGTGGATTGAAATAACATTGGTAAAAATAATCAATCACCATACTTTCAATTTTTGTTCTGCTTTCCTATTAGAAACCACTTGGATACAAGAGAACAGAGGACAGACTCATGGAAATGCTTGAAATGACAAGAAGCTCCCACTCAAGCTCAGCATTCAGTCCTGGACAGGGTAAGACCAGGCCACTTTGACATCTGTGCCAAAGAGTCTACCAGACAGAATCCTCTGACTGATCCCTGACTGAGCCATAGGAACTGGCTAGAAAAGCCTTCACATCCTCAATACATTCTTCACGTCAGAATACTTGACAACCATTGATATCCATCTCTCGTTAACTTGCTCCCCAGCCAACCATTCTTCAACAAATTCAAAGGAGTAACTCATGCAAGCACACAGAAAGGGGTGTTCACTACACACATCCATGTGCGAAAAAGACAACTGGTATTTCTTGTTTGGGCTATTTCAAATGAAATCCCTTCTGCATGACCTCCACAAACCAAAGGAAAATATTTGTGAAATTCCCACGTAGAAGACAAGATACACTTGCCAAGGAGGCAGTGGCAAGAATTTTGACACTCCAAATGTAGAGTGTGTGTTTAGGAAGCAGTCACAGTTTCCATGAGAGAGTCCCATGAAATCAATTAGGAAGATCCATGCTCTAGCCCTACCATGCAAGTGATGTGACTTGAAAGAGTCACTTAGTCTTAGTAACCATCATCACTAACAACTAAGTCAATGAATAAAGGTCCTCAGGTGCCAAGCTACAAAATGTGGGATGAGCATGGATGAGGATGGGTGGGAGAAGTCTCCAACTCTAACACAATTAGGGAAGGATGTGCTGACCTCAAGTGGCTGGGGGGCTGGGATCCTGCCACAGAGGGGGATTCCAAACCTCACATCCCCTGACCCAGGCCAGAAGACCAGGTAGAGTCCAAGGACCCTGGGGTGGCCCAATGGCAATAAAGGTCAAAAGGAACTAGGGATCTGCCTGGTCCCTCAATCCCCTACTCTGAGCAGGGCTGCATGACGAGGCCAGAGGCCATCCACAGCAATCTGCCTTTACAGGAAAACAGGGACTGCAGGCTGCCTCTGGCTCACTGAATCAGGGTGGTGTTTTCATAAAGCAAGACCACTTCCTCACATTTGACCAGCAGCTCATGTGTTGACAGCACAATGACTGACTTGACTCAGGCCCTGATGAATGAAATAGAAAATTCATAGCAAACCCATCTTTAGCTCTTCCACATCATCAGGGGCTCTGATTCAATTCCGTCCAGAAAGGTGTCTGAAATGATTTCTAAACATGCTGGGGACTCACCTCTGTGTGGAACTTTTCAGGAAAAAGGGGATCAAATCTCATGAAGCAACTCTTCTCTCTTCTAGCCCATGGGCAATGCAAGGAACCTGCATGATACCAGAGGCTCACTTCTCTCTTCTCGTGTCTTCTGGAAAGGATTCGTTAATGCTTCCTGCAAGGTGAAGCAGAAGCCTGCATCCCCAGCTGCACAGAAGTGTTTTAGGGCAGTGTCTCCCTTAAAACCCAAAAATAAAAAAACAGGTCATTCAACAGGCACATGGATTCGAGTACATGTTCAATGATCCCTCCTCCCTGGAGCCTTCCACATGCCCATCTTCCACATTCACAGAGCAATGCTTGGCCATTCTCAAGACCAGGAGACCATGATGCTCATCACCAGGAAGTCAATAAGGAACATGAAGAGAGCAGCATGGATTGCAGAAGGTGGCACATCAAGGATCTTCAGCTCTGCTGCTAGAACACAAGAGCTTAACTTCAGTATTGACTTTTTGCCAACTACCAAGTACGATAGCAGTGTCAAGCCCAATATGCAGATATGCAAGTAGTAGGTGACACCCCGCATCCATTCACAAAAGTGGGCAACATCTGCATCAGAACAAGGAAGTATCTTACCCTTACTCATAAAAATCATCAGAAACAAAATAAAATGGATGCAAGACTTCTCATTTCACTATTAGGTAGCTGTTGGTATTCCCTATTAAATAATACCTCCTCCAAAATAAAAAGTATCTCAGACATGTGTCAACTATTCAATGGATGACATTTTAAAAACTATGGACTTTACTTAATATTTATGTATGCTATATCCCTGCCTAAGGCTCTATGAGAAAGGAGCACATAGAATTGGATCTTTGAAAATCTCACATTTGCTGATAAATATTACTGCTGATCTCAGGCATGGCGAAGTGAAAAGTGGGACTTTGGATATTCCAAGAATGCTATGTTGTGGGATTGGTGTCCCTGATTCATACATAGCATATGGTTTCTATGAAATCCAGTGAGGGAGCAGGAGTAACGAAGCTGATTGCACAGATGACCTCAGGGAATACTGACAGATAGGCCAAATGAAAAATATGCTCCAGCTAACCATTGGTATTTGGGCTTCTGATCCCAGTCCTGTTTTTAAAAAAGGTGCAGACAGGCAGTGTTCATTAAAAACTGTCTACCATGTAAAAGTGGGTAATTTAAATGGCATCTAGTTACACATCTGATAGAATGGTCTGGCAACATATGAATTTCATTCTAACAACAACAACAACAACAAAACATAGAAAATGAGACATAAAGATAAAACCTTGTCTTCACCAGGATGCCTAAAAATAGGTTTTATTTGGCTCATGCCAATAAATATCTTTCAATAGAATTTCTGATTTCTGAATGAATCCATTCAACTTCATACTGCACAGATCACAAGGTTTTCTTTACAGAATATTCTCTTCTTCTTCTTAAAGCCTCACATAGAAAATGTCTCACAGGACATAGGAGGGGAATGACCCAAAGGATGAGAGAATGGCTGGAACCGTTCTCAAATGTGCCCATGTAGCCTAAAGTTTGAAGGCATCTAATTGTACTCTAAAACAATTATGAACCTATTCGATCCATTATTAATAAATATCACCACTTTACCACTTGAACCAAATCACAGAAAATTGGAAACAGATGATCATTGGCTTTGATACCTTTACTTCTGTTTCATTACTCAGAGTCGATCAACTCTATACTTCAAGTGACACAGATTTATTACAGAATGCCTAAGATCCTAAGGATCTATTTTAGCTCAGCCCATGGTATTGCTTCATTATTTTATTATTTTGTAAGTAATAAAAAATAACTTCATGTTGGATGATATATTCAAGCCATGAATATATCATCCAACATTGTTCTTCCCAAAATATTAGCCCAATTTCTGCGCGCGCTCACTTACTGTTCAGGAATTTTACTAATTGTTTGAAGGTTCTAGAGGACCTGTTAGACTCCTAATGGACAAACCATACAACATACTCCAGAGAACGGACGAGTGCCATAAGAAGAAAATAAGGTCAGCCTACAGCAATGGGCAGCTGCCTGCCCTCGGCTGGGAGGAGCCCTGGCCATGGTACCAGGGCTGCTGGGCAGCAGAAGCCTCCACAGCCCTGCAGGGAGCCTGGAGCACAGCTCTGCCTAACCATGCTCAGCCCTGGACAGATGCACATGAGTTCCCATCACAGGCTCGAGTGTGACAGTCCCAGGTGCATGCCTGTCATGCCAGCCACCAGGGAGGCTGAGGCAAGAGGAACGTTTGAGGTCAGCCTTGGCAACTTAGACCCCGAGGCAAAGGGGAAATACTTTTACAGGGGTCTCTGAGGGTGTAGCTCAGGTAGGTCACTTGCCTCACAGGCTCAAGGCCCTGGGTTCAATCCCCAGAACCCACGTACACACAAAAAGTGAACTTGGAATATTGTTTAAAATGATGGGTCAGGTACACACAAGGACTTCAATATGACCTCTCAGAGGAGCTCAATTTGAGATCAGACTGAACAAAAGACCACCTGGACCATTGACTCAGTGTCTGAAACCCTCTGTGAGCATGAGAAGCACTGCTGGCAAGACACCAGAGGGCCAAAGCACTTGTGCCCCCTGCAGGGGCGTCTCTTGTCTACCGCCAAAGACTGTTCCCCTCCTGGGGCAGCTGAGAGCAAGCTGGGCCTTGGAGCAAGGACTAGTGCTTTAGATATAGACTATGCAAGCAAGGGGCAATGTCTTTAATAAAACTAAAATTAAAAAGTCACATTGAAAAAATTTTAAAAAGAAGAAAATAAGGTCAAGTAGAGGAAGCCCATTTTCACAGGAAAAAATCCCCCAGTGAAAAGCATCAGAATAGATACCAAGAAAAATACCAACAAAAACAGTGTGCTCCCACTATGTATCTACTCAACCTGCAAAAGTTAGAAAGCTAGATAATACAATCCTGGCCACAGGTAGAGCTATGCAGAAGAGCCACCTGGCAGTGCTTAGTCAAAGAAGTAAACATGCACACTTTGACCTAGAAATTCCACCTGTGTGTAAACCAGGCGGTGCTTAAGCAGTTTCACAAGGGGACATGCACAGGGAAATTTATCCTCAGGTTCTTATAGAGTTGTCTGTGCTTACAGGGAGTTGATGGTTGTCAAGATGCCCACAGCTGCGAAAGTCAAAAGCTAAAAAAATAATAGATGCCAACCTGGATATATTAATAATCCCGTATCTATGATCACCTTCATAAGGTAGCTTCCCAACTTCTGTGTGGAAGTGAGTTTCTCCTTGGCCCTTACACTGTTGTGGAGACCACTAGGAGTTCAGCTTTGTGCAGGATCATCTGACCTGGACTTTTGGCAAGACCTGTACAGCCCTCACACATGCTCAGATGCTACAGGACTTTTCAGACCAGTCCAGACAACAGTAGGCATCCATTCATTGTCTGCACTCTACAGATTCCTAGATGCACGACATTCATTACCATCAAATGCAGAATTTTCATCAAAAACTAATATATATATATCATTCCAATCTGAATCAAGAAAATCGGAAATATCCCCAAATCCAAAGAGTGGATCCCCATTGTGATGCTACAAGTTGAAAATTCCACAGCTGACCTCATGGGATGGTTCACAGTCAAAAGACAGCTGCATGAAAAATATTGCATGACCTTGCTGCTATTTGAAAAGTGGCATGTGAAGTACACATGCATGTCTTCCTCAGACATGGGTTCATTTGCAAGACACCTTGTGCAATTGAAAATACTCCAAAAGGGGAGAAATCAGAACCATGTCTCCAAAGTATTTCAGCAGAGACCAACTCCATCTGTCTATCTATCTCTCAGTGAGTGTGTGTGCTCTTGTGTGTGTTTGTGTGTCTTTGTTTGTGTTTGTACCATCACAGCTGATACTTCATTGCCCCCATTGGAAAACTGACTCAGATAATGCCATCTGCCAAACTCCTAAAAACCAAAGTTCTTTCTGATAGAATGAAACATTCCTTCCTGTTGGTTTGGATGTGTCCTTTAGGAATCACTGCTACATTTAGTATACTCAAATCATCACAGTAGATCAGGTAACAAAAACATATATATTTTAAAATAATAATAATATATTAATGGAAACAACAAATACAGGATAGAGTAACAACTGTGTTACTAAACAAGGTCAAGGACAATGGCAAACTATTGATTCAAACTTTGAAGAAAATAGTAATCAATGTAAATATTCCTGGGCTGCCTCAGCCCCGCCCAGGCACACAGCAACAGAATGGTTTTGCAAGCATCCTCAGGAGGGCAGGAGCCTTCTTTGCAGGATGAGAGGGAGGTTGAGGCTGGATCCACCCATCATTCTTTTGGGAGAGGCTCCTTTTCCTCAGCACAAATTTGGATTTTTTGTGAGGATTCTTGGCATAAAATACGTTGGCCTCTGCTGGAATCCTCAGCTCTGCGGAGAGAGGGGTGTACAAAAAGAAGGTGGCACTCAGGAGGTGCTCCCTAGGACACGCCAACATCTGAGAGCCTGTGCCAGAAAAGGCCAGAGCCACACACCTGAGAGCTCTCCAATTCAGCACCAATACCAACAAAGACAGCCTCCACAGTCCTCCCTGAGGAAGAACTAGGCAGAGCACTTCAACAGACCTAATGTCTGTTCCTACCGAAGGCTTTGGACTCCAGAATATCTCAGGTCCTCTTGCATCTGCCAAAGCACACCACTAGGGTTTGCATCTGAAATCTCCCACAAAAGGCTCCTGTGCCGAAGATTCAGTCCCCACATGAGCCATCTTCATAGGTGGGTTTGGAGGGAAGCATTGGATGGTGAGTGCTCTGATGTCAACATGAAATTCTCATTCAAGATGAATACACTACTGGGGGGTGGGAGGGACTGGAAGAAAGGTTGAGCATGGTTGGAGTAAGACCTAAACAGGGTTGTGCCCTGGGCAACAGTACCTTGTTCCTGTTGGCTCCACTGAATCCTCATTCTCCAAGGAGAGGTCCTCCCTCTCCATCTTTCTCTCTCTCCCTCTCTGCCAGCCTCGTTCTCTCTCTCCCAGTCTATGCCTTTGTGGCAAGGGCTGAGGAGCTCTCCACTGCCACACACTAGAGCTTTATGGACAGCCTCAGTGCACAACCAAAGAGAAAGCTATGAAACCCAGAGAAAAAAGGCCTAGGATTCCTCCTCTGAGTTATTTTCCTCAAGTATGGCCACAGTGAGGACAGGCTGACCAGCACGGATACCACGTTAGAGCCATGCTTCTGCGTTGGTGGAGCCCGCCTCCATGTGAACCAGGCTTCTGAGAATGGAGGCCACATTCCAAATACTGCCCTACTGAGAACAATGGTTCCAAAGACCAGCAAAGGGACTGCTTCCCTCCAACATGGTGTATGGCCCAGTGGTGCCATGACCCCGAGTGGGGGAATACAACAGCCGCTTCTCCTTCCTCTGAACATGTGTTTCCTGTCGCCCTCCTCTAACCTAGAGCCTGTTCTCCATCCCTTCTGGGTTGGATGTGGAGATCTCTGCTATGAATTTCTTAGGCTACCAAGGCCCCAGACAGACTTCCTCTTCCATAGACTCTACTAACCTAACAGTAGGTTAAGATAGGAGACAAGTGATCCTAGAACTCATAGGGATGGTGGTCTTCAGGGTACATAGGCTGGGATAATGGCTGCTGTGGTGTTTGGCTCACAAAAACCAACCAACCAACCAACGAAAAAGCGCTGGCATTATTATCAGATGAGCTCTGTGGCTACGTGCTCAGGAAGCCCTCATCTGACTTTAGTTAGGGATCACAACCTGGCTATTGTGATCACTCCTTGCCTAGTGGACTCAGGTGCGTAAGACCATGGAATTTATGCAAAAACAGATGATTCAGGCTGTCTCCCAGGCTGTGTTTTCTTCCCAATTTCATCCTGTTACTGCTTGCTAGAATCCTGGCAATGCTCTGCCCAGGCAGTGGTTTTTTGGTCACACAGAAGGCTTTCAATAGTACTGCTTCAGTCCACAAAATGCCAGTTCCCTCTTTAGCCCATGCATTCCCATGTTCCTTTGAAACCACTCCTATCCCAGACCATGAAAACATACTGCTCCTGGAGAGAGGCTTTCCTCCTCACTCCTCAAAGATGTCAGCTTTGGATGCCTGTTCATGTCCAGGGGAGGGCACCTGGTGGGGAGCCGCAATATCCACCGGGGTATACCATTGGACCTCAAGACCTTCCACCAGCAGAAGTGCAGTTGGCTTTGTGCACGAACCCAACACACCTGTTGGAGTGTTCTTGGGGGTCAGAGACTACTCTTTGTTGCTAAGAGTTGACCTGAGTCCACATCCTGACCCTTGCTCTCTGCTATCTGATTGTCTCATTTACTCTGACGGCGAGAGATGATTTGGCCCAGCTCATAATCCTCTGGAGTCTCCTCAGTAAGGAAGTGTAGGTCGAGGGCGCTGCGGATGACGACAGGAGCCCTATCGTGGCAGGTCACCTGGAGCAGCATGGGAGACAGGCCTTCAGGAAATGGGCCTTGAAGTGACTACTCAAGGACAGTGGGCAGGGGCATTCTGGAGGCACCTCCACTCTAAATACAAGGGCAACATCCATGACCCTACTAGCAGGAGGCTGACCTCCTGCTCATCGTGTGGGCTCTTCCCACAGGCTACTAGCCCAATCCTTGTACATAGGACTTCCTGGGCCTGCCATTGCTCTTTGTGGAGCTGCACTCCTCTCGGAGTGAAAGGACCCCACTACCTGCATACAGATGCAATCTCATCCCACAAGTTGGGAGGAATGGGACAATAGCCTCCAAGATCCCAGGTCTGCCCGAGGATGCAGGCGGCATTGGGAATGGCCTAGGCACAAAACCTAGAGGCTTTGGTCTGGATTGCCAGGGCCAAAAACAGACCCAGGAACATGACCACACACAGGAGAGCTGAAAGATAGCCACGAGAGCTCCTGGCCTCCAGAGGCTCAGTGCTGGCTGGGATGTAGGAGGGCACCTCATCCGGCAAGGGTGGTCATTGGGTTACCTGGACATTTAGTGTGCTTGCTCCACATCCATATCGACTCTGCAGAGAGACTCTCTCAGCTCCTTGTTCAAGGAACATGGAGAACCTCACACTGCTGTCCTCCTCCATAGACGTCAGCATCCCATACAAGGGAACCTGCAACCTACTTCCTGTCCTATTCTCATCTGTCACCCATACCTGTCCCTGCCCTTCTGGACTGCATGCTGCCACCTGACACACAGACTCCCTCAGACATGGCAGTGGACAAGCTGCTGCACTCGCTCATCTCAGCTCCAGCCCTTCACACTGACCTCTCCCTTCTTGATTCCCATCTATCCTCCTGATCATCCAGAAGCTCCAAATTCAAGAGGGCATGAGTAGTCCATGGTATTGGACCAGTGACTGCTCCCCACCCAGGTGTAAGCACCAAGGGACACCCCTGCTCCCAGGCTTACCAGAACACTCTTGGCCATCTCTGGACTTTGTGTTTTTAAGTGGACACGAATTAAGCAGGTGTCTCCCACCTGCTTGTGGGAAAGCGGCCTGCAGGACTTGCAGGTTGATTCTGAGAACTGTGGGGGATGGAACATCAGCAAACCCAGAAACAGAAAGCCACCCCAGACTGTCAGTTGGCTCTATGGGCTTCCAGCAAATATGTCCAGGTGCTGAGGCTTCTTATTTCCTCAGGTCGGAGTGGAATGGCAGCACATGCACAGCTTGAATAAGGTAGGTGTTTACCTCCTTTCCCTTGACCTGGGGGCGTTTCCTCACCATGAAATATTGTATTCCCAGATTCATGGACAGACACACGAGTGAGTGGTCAGAGACCTTGATTTCTGCAGAGCGAAGTGGAGAGAATTGTTAGGTGGCACTCAAGGATTATACCACAAAACACCCACAACCCCTGAGAGTCTCCGCCAGGCCCATCACACTTTGGTATTTTGGGGCCAAGGCCCACTTTCTCTTGGCTGTCAGTTATCCTGAGCCCACTGTGGATCATGTCTCCCCACTGTCTGATTGTCCTACTTACTCTCATCCTCAGACATCATATACAGCAGCTCAAAGTTGTCCACATCCTCATGCTGCAACAAATTTTGGTCCAAGGCCCTGCGGATGAGGCTTGTCACCGTCTCCTGAAAGGTCACCTGGATCAGGGTGGGACAAATGTCATCAGAGAATGGCTTTTAGAAGAGCTACCCAGAAGACTGTGGTCAAACATTCAGGAGAAATCTCAGCTACATATACAAGGGCACAATCTTGTTATCCTGCTACCTGAGTGTGTCCTCCATATACCACCTGGGTTCTTGCAATGTGCTACTAGAACAATCCTGGTACAAATATCTGCCTGTACCTGCCATCTCCCCTCCCCCTGGGGAGCCACATTCCACTCATGTCAAAGGACCAAAAGGCCTATGCACAGACACACTCTCATCTCACTGAGATGAGAGCAATGGGCCAGGGATCTGCGCACCAAGTGTGATCTGGGATGCAGGCTGCCTTTGTGGGTGGAAGAGGCAGATGCACTGAAAATTTGGGTCCTGACTGCCACGACACAAAACAAGAGTGTGCACTTGAGTGCTTCATGATAGCTTTGAGAGGCCCTGGCCTCTGGAAGCTCGGTGCGGGTCTGGTTGTAATGATGTACTTGACTCAGCACTGGCAGTCACTGAACATGTCTCCTCTGCAGCTGGACACCTGCAGCATTAGCGTGTCTACTGCACATCCATAGAAATTCTGCCAAGAACCCCTTTAGCTCCGTATTTACATACATGCAAAGCCTAATATTCCGAAGCTTTGGCATGAACCCCCAGGTGATCCCGACCCCAAATTCCTACACCTAGTCATGCTAAGGAGGTTCTCTTCCCTGCCACCAGGAACACATCCCCTCCTACACATGTGACAAGTCACTGCCACCTCCTCTGCTCCAACTTCACTCATTGAGAATACCAAGTTCTAGGCACTGCAGCCTGCACCCTGGACATATCTCTGCCTTCATCTGTCCACAGCACTTCCGTCTGCACTTCTGGCCTGCAAAACCCACAATACACAGGCCCACTCACCACTGAAGCTGGGCATGCTGATGCTCTCCCTCCTCAGGTCAAGCCCTTAAGACGGACCTCTCTCTTCTTTATTTCCCACCATAGCCCTGGGGTTGGCTGTGTCTCCTGCCTTCCACTGTGTGGACACCCAGGAGGCAGCCCTGCTGTCGGGCTTACCGGGATGCGCTTTGTCTCCCTCAGGCTCTGTCCCTCTAGGAGGACGTGAACAACGCGGCTGTCTTCCACCTGCTCGCTGGAGTGAAGCAGTGAGGAGCTGCTACTCACAGCTGCTGGGGTCCTGGATGCCACTGCCACAGAAGGTTCCAAGAACTGTGGGGGATGACAACATCAGCAAAGCCCAGCAACTGCACCCCACCCAGCCTGGCAGTTGGCTCTGTGGGCATTCTACAACATCCATCCAGAACCTGAGGTTCTTGTCCCCTTGGAGGATGTGGAGTGGCACCAGGAGTAAAGACTGAAGAAGGTGGCTGTTTTGGGAACAAGAGATCCAGCACCTGCTGGGTGGGGATGAAATCCCAGGAGATTAACCCCATGTTGCTGCTGAAATGTAGGTTCCTCCCACAAATGACAGGCAGGAGCTCATTCCTAAGCTGGTCCTGCCTGTAAGGTTCAAGGCTCTGAACCCTGAAGGGCTCATCCGTGTTCTGATCATTTTCACCCTGGGTTGGGACCAAGAATGGTGGGTTCAAAATGGAAATGGTGACAAACAGAAAAATGACTTGTGCCAATACACTAGAGTCAAAGCACAATGGGACAGTTCCCATCAGTACAAACACACACACACACACACACACACACACACACACACACACAGAGTCAGAATAGGAGTCCTGGGCCATTCATCAGGGATCAGACTAGAGGGCCTGCTGGGCTCACCTGCCCTGTGCTACTCACTGTTACTCTTGAGCTCCTCTGCGACAATCGCCAGAGGCTCTGGCGTCTAAGATGAAGCCTCACCCAGTGTATCCACAAAAGGGCTAGTTGGCCCCCCTGAGATTCCTGGGAGCCTGAGGCTCGGCATTGTCTGCAACCACAGGAGAACATCCTTCTCCCTCCAGTGGCTCCAACCAAGTGAGCTCGGATGGCTTGGTCAGTGAAGTGGGTGCCTGGATACCAGGGTTCCATGTTCTGTTTGATCCATTGTCAAGGCAATGATGTCATTTCCTGTGCCCATACCTGAGCCTCTTTTCACATAAGACCACTTTCAACAGCCCTATGGGCTGCCGATTTCTCCTCCATGCCTACCCATCTCAGGTGCGCAGGTGTTCACCAACAACTACCCAAACATCCCCACCAGCATCTGCCCTGCTTGGTGCCACTAGAGTTCCAGCTTGGAGCCTTCAAAAATGCATTCACAACCAGTCCTTCCCTCTCAGCAGCTTTTGGACCCTGGTCCCATCATTGTGCAACTCATGGTGTGCCCAGTCTTTTCTGGAAAGTAGGGTAGCATCTAATCTCTAGGGTTTATTGTGTCTATTGGCCCATAACACCCTCTGTTCTCTCTGAAACCAGAGATGGGACTCACAGGTGGCTAAAGCACAAATGTAGAGATGGGATAATCACAAGAAAGGGAGAGACAAAGAATGCACCCTAACTCAATCAGGCCTGTGTCCCACACAGGGACATGGCCAATGTCCGTCCCATCGTGGCTGCAGTTCCCTCTCTACACCATGGCAAGTTGGAGGGGACTGAGATGCAGAGGCTGCTCCCCTCTGCCATACAACTTCCCAAGGCTTCTCCTAAGATTTCAAAAGGGCCAAGTGTGTCTAGTGTTGGGGTCTCACAGAGACTCCGAGGTACCACAGCATCCTGCTGCCCAGAACCGGTTCACCCCTCACCTCAAGGGGGCTCAGCCTCTGGATTCATGGGAATTGAAGTGGGTACAGGTGATGGGATATCACCTCCAAGACTGAGTTATGCCAAGTCCATGACCCCTGTCTGCATCCCTGTCTCCAGCACCACTCCCCCCTCTCTCTTTCCTCCTCAGAGCAAACAAATCCATTTAGCAAGTGTGTCCTGTGATAAAGACATGACGGTCACCCATCCTCTCATTACAAAAACACTGAGGCTCAGCCAACATGGATCCTACAGGGAACACAGGCATAAACTCAGACTCCGATCCTCCCAGCCGAGCCTCAGTGGAGCCTGGACTCCCAGCCTCCTGAGTCAAGGAAACAGAGGTTCCTAGCCGAGCCACCTTGGATGCAGCCGCACACAAACTGAACTCATCAATGCCCCTTGCTCTCAGTTGTGAGTAAGAGGGGAAGTGGTGTTTCACAACCCTGGACATCAAGTGCAGTCTGCAGGCTTTGGGGTGTGCCCTGGCCTCTGTCTATCTGCCCAGGCTCTCCTACCCACACTGGCCTCTTACCCAACCTCCTCCTAGGGCCAAACTCAATCCTGCCTCTCAATTTCTGCTGCCTTCCCCAACACACTGCTCCCCAAAATGAGCAGGGCTGGCTCTCGGTTATCATGCTGGTGCCAGCAGCAATGCCACCCCACTGACATAATTCTGAGTCCCAACCTAGGCACTCCAGCTGTCTTTGCCACACCTGGCCTGTTTGGGCTCTGGCTCTTGCTCTTTTCTTTCATGTGCATGTGTTTTGAGGTTTTGAGTTTCTCCCACTGCAGAACTGCAGCTGTGGCAGGGTAGAGCTCATGAGGGTGACATTCTGAGCCACATCCAATCCCATCAGGACTGTTCACTGGGGTGACTGCTGGAACACAGTGATGAGCGAACACATGGGAGGTGGTTGGACCCACCTTGCCTCTGAGTGGCTTCCTTTCAGGACAGGAATGTAGGCATGGGAGCCCCTGGCGTGGGATGCTTTGCACAAGGCGTGACCATGGGCTCTCTTTCCTGGCAAAAATGGCTCCACTCAGCATGGAGAGCACTGTCATTCCTGGTGGCTAACAACAGCCCTGGACCCCAGAAAGGAACCCACACTCAAGATTAACGTCTGAGTGTGCGTGTCCTCGAGGAAATGAGGTCTCCTGATCCCAGGTGCAAAGGGGTAAGTCCTCTAACTCCAGGGGCCATGAAGGGACATCTGAGTTTCCCTCGTCCTTCTTTCCCTCTCTAACTAACCACAGTTAGGACCCTGGCCTCATTCCCCAGTGAGGATCATTAGGCTCCATAAAGGACAGTCTCTAAGATGCTCAGTGGACCAACACCCTCTGCACAACCCATAACCCTATTCACCCAAGAGGCAAGAGGATTTCTATTCAGGAAAACCAGGAAAGGGAGAGCCTTTCTCAAGGACACAAGGACATTAGTGAGTGAGGGAGTGATTAATGGATGGAGAACTATTTCCAACACCAACTTCCAGGAGCATATATGGCCCCCTGGAGAATTCTGCAGTGTGTTGGTGATTAAGGAGAACGTGTGAATTCAGGGGTCACTAGGTCCTCTCAGCCATAAGGAGGGAAACTGCCATAAAGGAACTAGGACAAGGGTGCGAGGAATGCTCACTGGTGGGAGATCGGAAGGAAGGAAAGTGTACTCATTAGAAAAGTGTCGCCTGAAAATTCTTAGCCAGCCAAAAGTCGTGCGAACTTGTGTGGGAAAAGAGTCTTTGCACAGTGATGAAGCTAAGAGCTCACATGATGGAACACAGCATCAACTGGGACCAAATCCAATATCTGATATTCTTGTAGGAAGAGGAGAGTCTGGACCCAGATACCAGGGAGACTGGGGGATACCGGATATGTGAGGTTGGAGCCAGGGCGGGATGCCCATATGGGAACCACAGATCGTGGGCAGCAATAGGAGAGTGGGCAAGGGCTGGGAGAGTTGGGGAGACAGTCCCCTTGAAACCTGGGAGGGGTTATGGCACTGGGACAGCCCAACACCTACTGTGTTGAGCCTCTGGAGCTCAACGGAAGACACTTCCTCTGTTGTCGGCCACCCAGTTAACAGAGTTTGGTTGCAGCAGCCTAGGACCCAGCTGAAGGTCTGAGCATGTTGGCCATGCAGGTTGGATCTGGACCACAGACACCCTCATCAGAGATTGTAGGGTCTCAGCCCTGAGGCAAGACAGGCACTAAGTCAAGCCAGGTGGGGAAACGGATAGGCACACACTCTGGGGGCTGGTGCCTGTGTTACTGGGAGCACTTCTGATCCCAATTCCCTGATCTGCTGCCAACACAGGCTACAGAGGAGGGTACAGAAACACAGACCACGGATCTGCCCCACTCAGTGGGCCCAGGCCAACACCACACCCAGCAGCCTCGTGCCATACCCAATGAGTCTCGAAGCGGCCCCCTCTTCCCATCCTGAGAGCTCTTCCCTTCCTCATGTGCCAATAGCTCCCTACTGTCACTGGCAATATCTACTCTGTGAGATGTCAACATCCGTGGGTACTGTTCTCTCATCCCAGGACAGTGTGGTCCCACACACCCTGGTGAAATGGGCCACCTGGAGGCTGGACCTGGAGGTTGTTGAGGCTGAATGGCAACGGTGGTCCTCTGGCACTTAATATTATTTAAGTTAAAAAAAAAACAAAAACAAAAACAAAAAACGGGTCTTGGTGCTCAAAAATGTTTGATTTGCATATTCTCATCCCCTAACCCCAATATTTTCATTATTTCCTCACATATGAAATCTTACTAGCATAAAGGTAATTTCGTATTAAACAAAGTGGATTGAAATAACATTGGTAAAAATAATCAATCACCATACTTTCAATTTTTGTTCTGCTTTCCTATTAGAAACCACTTGGATACAAGAGAACAGAGGACAGACTCATGGAAATGCTTGAAATGACAAGAAGCTCCCACTCAAGCTCAGCATTCAGTCCTGGACAGGGTAAGACCAGGCCACTTTGACATCTGTGCCAAAGAGTCTACCAGACAGAATCCTCTGACTGATCCCTGACTGAGCCATAGGAACTGGCTAGAAAAGCCTTCACATCCTCAATACATTCTTCACGTCAGAATACTTGACAACCATTGATATCCATCTCTCGTTAACTTGCTCCCCAGCCAACCATTCTTCAACAAATTCAAAGGAGTAACTCATGCAAGCACACAGAAAGGGGTGTTCACTACACACATCCATGTGCGAAAAAGACAACTGGTATTTCTTGTTTGGGCTATTTCAAATGAAATCCCTTCTGCATGACCTCCACAAACCAAAGGAAAATATTTGTGAAATTCCCACGTAGAAGACAAGATACACTTGCCAAGGAGGCAGTGGCAAGAATTTTGACACTCCAAATGTAGAGTGTGTGTTTAGGAAGCAGTCACAGTTTCCATGAGAGAGTCCCATGAAATCAATTAGGAAGATCCATGCTCTAGCCCTACCATGCAAGTGATGTGACTTGAAAGAGTCACTTAGTCTTAGTAACCATCATCACTAACAACTAAGTCAATGAATAAAGGTCCTCAGGTGCCAAGCTACAAAATGTGGGATGAGCATGGATGAGGATGGGTGGGAGAAGTCTCCAACTCTAACACAATTAGGGAAGGATGTGCTGACCTCAAGTGGCTGGGGGGCTGGGATCCTGCCACAGAGGGGGATTCCAAACCTCACATCCCCTGACCCAGGCCAGAAGACCAGGTAGAGTCCAAGGACCCTGGGGTGGCCCAATGGCAATAAAGGTCAAAAGGAACTAGGGATCTGCCTGGTCCCTCAATCCCCTACTCTGAGCAGGGCTGCATGACGAGGCCAGAGGCCATCCACAGCAATCTGCCTTTACAGGAAAACAGGGACTGCAGGCTGCCTCTGGCTCACTGAATCAGGGTGGTGTTTTCCTAAAGCAAGACCACTTCCTCACATTTGACCAGCAGCTCATGTGTTGACAGCACAATGACTGACTTGACTCAGGCCCTGATGAATGAAATAGAAAATTCATAGCAAACCCATCTTTAGCTCTTCCACATCATCAGGGGCTCTGATTCAATTCCGTCCAGAAAGGTGTCTGAAATGATTTCTAAACATGCTGGGGACTCACCTCTGTGTGGAACTTTTCAGGAAAAAGGGGATCAAATCTCATGAAGCAACTCTTCTCTCTTCTAGCCCATGGGCAATGCAAGGAACCTGCATGATACCAGAGGCTCACTTCTCTCTTCTCATGTCTTCTGGAAAGGATTCGTTAATGCTTCCTGCAAGGTGAAGCAGAAGCCTGCATCCCCAGCTGCACAGAAGTGTTTTAGGGCAGTGTCTCCCTTAAAACCCAAAAATAAAAAAACAGGTCATTCAACAGGCACATGGATTCGAGTACATGTTCAATGATCCCTCCTCCCTGGAGCCTTCCACATGCCCATCTTCCACATTCACAGAGCAATGCTTGGCCATTCTCAAGACCAGGAGACCATGATGCTCCTCACCAGGAAGTCAATAAGGAACATGAAGAGAGCAGCATGGATTGCAGAAGGTGGCACATCAAGGATCTTCAGCTCTGCTCCTAGAACACAAGAGCTTAACTTCAGTATTGACTTTTTGCCAACTACCAAGTACGATAGCAGTGTCAAGCCCAATATGCAGATATGCAAGTAGTAGGTGACACCCCGCATCCATTCACAAAAGTGGGCAACATCTGCATCAGAACAAGGAAGTATCTTACCCTTACTCATAAAAATCATCAGAAACAAAATAAAATGGATGCAAGACTTCTCATTTCACTATTAGGTAGCTGTTGGAATTCCCTATTAAATAATACCTCCTCCAAAATAAAAAGTATCTCAGACATGTGTCAACTATTCAATGGATGACATTTTAAAAACTATGGACTTTACTTAATATTTATGTATGCTATATCCCTGCCTAAGGCTCTATGAGAAAGGAGCACATAGAATTGGATCTTTGAAAATCTCACATTTGCTGATAAATATTACTGCTGATCTCAGGCATGGCGAAGTGAAAAGTGGGACTTTGGATATTCCAAGAATGCTATGTTGTGGGATTGGTGTCCCTGATTCATACATAGCATATGGTTTCTATGAAATCCAGTGAGGGAGCAGGAGTAACGAAGCTGATTGCACAGATGACCTCAGGGAATACTGACAGATAGGCCAAATGAAAAATATGCTCCAGCTAACCATTGGTATTTGGGCTTCTGATCCCAGTCCTGTTTTTAAAAAAGGTGCAGACAGGCAGTGTTCATTAAAAACTGTCTACCATGTAAAAGTGGGTAATTTAAATGGCATCTAGTTACACATCTGATAGAATGGTCTGGCAACATATGAATTTCATTCTAACAACAACAACAACAACAAAACATAGAAAATGAGACATAAAGATAAAACCTTGTCTTCACCAGGATGCCTAAAAATAGGTTTTATTTGGCTCATGCCAATAAATATCTTTCAATAGAATTTCTGATTTCTGAATGAATCCATTCAACTTCATACTGCACAGATCACAAGGTTTTCTTTACAGAATATTCTCTTCTTCTTCTTAAAGCCTCACATAGAAAATGTCTCACAGGACATAGGAGGGGAATGACCCAAAGGATGAGAGAATGGCTGGAACCGTTCTCAAATGTGCCCATGTAGCCTAAAGTTTGAAGGCATCTAATTGTACTCTAAAACAATTATGAACCTATTCGATCCATTATTAATAAATATCACCACTTTACCACTTGAACCAAATCACAGAAAATTGGAAACAGATGATCATTGGCTTTGATACCTTTACTTCTGTTTCATTACTCAGAGTCGATCAACTCTATACTTCAAGTGACACAGATTTATTACAGAATGCCTAAGATCCTAAGGATCTATTTTAGCTCAGCCCATGGTATTGCTTCATTATTTTATTATTTTGTAAGTAATAAAATATAACTTCATGTTGGATGATATATTCAAGCCATGAATATATCATCCAACATTGTTCTTCCCAAAATATTAGCCCAATTTCTGCACGCGCTCACTTACTGTTCAGGAATTTTACTAATTGTTTGAAGGTTCTAGAGGACCTGTTAGACTCCTAATGGACAAACCATACAACATACTCCAGAGAACGGACGAGTGCCATAAGAAGAAAATAAGGTCTGCTAACAGCAATGGGCAGCTGCCTGCCCTCGGCTGGGAGGAGCCCTGGCCATGGCACCAGGGCTGCTGGGCAGCAGAAGCCTCCACAGCCCTGCAGGGAGCCTGGAGCACAGCTCTGCCTAACCATGCTCAGCCCTGGACAGATGCACATGAGTTCCCATCACAGGCTTGAGTGTGACAGTCCCAGGTGCATGCCTGTCATGCCAGCCACCAGGGAGGCTGAGGCAAGAGGAACGTTTGAGGTCAGCCTTGGCAACTTAGACCCCGAGGCAAAGGGGAAATACTTTTACAGGGGTCTCTGAGGGTGTAGCTCAGGTAGGTCACTTGCCTCACAGGCTCAAGGCCCTGGGTTCAATCCCCAGAACCCACGTACACACAAAAAGTGAACTTGGAATATTGTTTAAAATGATGGGTCAGGTACACACAAGGACTTCAATATGACCTCTCAGAGGAGCTCAATTTGAGATCAGACTGAACAAAAGACCACCTGGACCATTGACTCAGTGTCTGAAACCCTCTGTGAGCATGGGAAGCACTGCTGGCAAGACACCAGAGGGCCAAAGCACTTGTGCCCCCTGCAGGGGCGTCTCTTGTCTACCGCCAAAGACTGTTCCCCTCCTGGGGCAGCTGAGAGCAAGCTGGGCCATGGAGCAAGGGCTAGTGCTTTAGATATAGACTATGCAAGCAAGGGGCAATGTCTTTAATAAAACTAAAATTAAAGAGTCACATTGAAAAAATTTTAAAAAGAAGAAAATAAGGTCAAGTAGAGGAAGCCCATTTTCACAGGAAAAAATCCCCCAGTGAAAAGCATCAGAATAGATACCAAGAAAAATACCAACAAAAACAGTGTGCTCCCACTATGTATCTACTCAACCTGCAAAAGTTAGAAAGCTAGATAATACAATCCTGGCCACAGGTAGAGCTATGCAGAAGAGCCACCTGGCAGTGCTTAGTCAAAGAAGTAAACATGCACACTTTGACCTAGAATTTCCACCTGTGTGTAAACCAGGCGGTGCTTAAGCAGTTTCACAAGGGGACATGCACAGGGAAATTTATCCTCAGGTTCTTATAGAGTTGTCTGTGCTTACAGGGAGTTGATGGTTGTCAAGATGCCCACAGCTGCGAAAGTCAAAAGCTAAAAAATAATAG
Organism: Urocitellus parryii; assembly: GCF_045843805.1. Taxonomy (NCBI): domain Eukaryota; kingdom Metazoa; phylum Chordata; class Mammalia; order Rodentia; family Sciuridae; genus Urocitellus; species Urocitellus parryii. Next base: position 52,592,959 of record NC_135548.1, on the reverse strand, counting down.
ATGCCAACCTGGATATATTAATAATGCCGTATCTATGATCACCTTCATAAGGTAGCTTCCCAACTTCTGTGTGGAAGTGAGTTTCTCCTTGGCCCTTACACTGTTGTGGAGACCACTAGGAGTTCAGCTTTGTGCAGGATCATCTGACCTGGAGTTTTGGCAAGACCTGTACAGCCCTCACACATGCTCAGATGCTACAGGACTTTTCAGACCAGTCCAGACAACAGTAGGCATCCATTCATTGTCTGCACTCTACAGATTCCTAGATGCACGACATTCATTACCATCAAATGCAGAATTTTCATCAAAAACTAATATATATATCATTCCAATCTGAATCAAGAAAATCGGAAATATCCCCAAATCCAAAGAGTGGATCCCCATTGTGATGCTACAAGTTGAAAATTCCACAGCTGACCTCATGGGATGGTTCACAGTCAAAAGACAGCTGCATGAAAAATATTACATGACCTTCCTGCTATGTGAAAAGTGGCATGTGAAGTACACATGCATGTCTTCCTCAGACATGGGTTCATTTGCAAGACACCTTGTGCAATTGAAAATACTCCAAAAGGGGAGAAATCAGAACCATGTCTCCAAAGTATTTCAGCAGAGACCAACTCCATCTGTCTATCTATCTCTCAGTGAGTGTGTGTGCTCTTGTGTGTGTTTGTGTGTCTTTGTTTGTGTTTGTACCATCATAGCTGATACTTCATTGCCCCCATTGGAAAACTGACTCAGATAATGCCATCTGCCAAACTCCTAAAAACCAAAGTTCTTGCTGATAGAATGAAACATTCCTTCCTGTTGGTTTGGATGTGTCCTTTAGGAATCACTGCTACATTTAGTATACTCAAATCATCACAGTAGATCAGGTAACAAAAACATATATATTTTAAAATAATAATAATATATTAATGGAAACAACAAATACAGGATAGAGTAACAACTGTGTTACTAAACAAGGTCAAGGACAATGGCAAACTATAGATTCAAACTTTGAAGAAAATAGTAATCAATGTAAATATTCCTGGGCTGCCTCAGCCCCGCCCAGGCACACAGCAACAGAATGGTTTTGCAAGCATCCTCAGGAGGGCAGGAGCCTTCTTTGCAGGACGAGAGGGAGGTTGAGGCTCGATCCACCCATCATTCTTTTGGGAGAGGCTCCTTTTCCTCAGCACAAAGTTGGATTTTTTGTGAGGATTCTTGGCATAAAATACGTTGGCCTCTGCTGGAATCCTCAGCTCTGGGGAGAGAGGGGTGTACAAAAGGAAGGTGGCACTCAGGAGGTGCTCCCTAGGACACGCCAACATCTGAGAGCCTGTGCCAGAAAAGGCCAGAGCCACACACCTGAGAGCTCTCCAATTCAGCACCAATACCAACAAAGACAGCCTCCACAGTCCTCCCTGAGGAAGAACTAGGCAGAGCACTTCAACAGACCTAATGTCTGTTCCTACCGAAGGCTTTGGACTCCAGAATATCTCAGGTCCTCTTGCATCTGCCAAAGCACACCACTAGGGTTTGCATCTGAAATCTCCCACAAAAGGCTCCTGTGCCGAAGATTCAGTCCCCACATGAGCCATCTTCATAGGTGGGTTTGGAGGGAAGCATTGGATGGTGAGTGCTCTGATGTCAACATGAAATTCTCATTCAAGATGAATACACTACTGGGGGGTGGGAGGGACTGGAAGAAAGGTTGAGCATGGTTGGAGTAAGACCTAAACAGGGTTGTGCCCTGGGCAACAGTACCTTGTTCCTGTTGGCTCCACTGAATCCTCATTCTCCAAGGAGAGGTCCTCCCTCTCCATCTTTCTCTCTCTCCCTCTCTGCCAGCCTCGTTCTCTCTCTCCCAGTCTATGCCTTTGTGGCAAGGGCTGAGGAGCTCTCCACTGCCACACACTAGAGCTTTATGGACAGCCTCAGTGCACAACCAAAGAGAAAGCTATGAAACCCAGAGAAAAAAGGCCTAGGATTCCTCCTCTGAGTTATTTTCCTCAAGTATGGCCACAGTGAGGACAGGCTGACCATCACGGATACCACGTTAGAGCCATGCTTCTGCGTTGGTGGAGCCCGCCTCCATGTGAACCAGGCTTCTGAGAATGGAGGCCACATTCCAAATACTGCCCTACTGAGAACAATGGTTCCAAAGACCAGCAAAGGGACTGCTTCCCTCCAACATGGTGTATGGCCCAGTGGTGCCATGACCCCGAGTGGGGGAATACAACAGCCGCTTCTCCTTCCTCTGAACATGTGTTTCCTGTCGCCCTCCTCTAACCTAGAGCCTGTTCTCCATCCCTTCTGGGTTGGATGTGGAGATCTCTGCTATGAATTTCTTAGGCTACCAAGGCCCCAGACAGACTTCCTCTTCCATAGAGTCTACTAACCTAACAGTAGGTTAAGATAGGAGACAAGTGATCCTAGAACTCATAGGGATGGTGGTCTTCAGGGTACATAGGCTGGGATAATGGCTGCTGTGGTGTTTGGCTCACAAAAACCAACCAACCAACCAACGAAAAAGCGCTGGCATTATTATCAGATGAGCTCTGTGGCTACGTGCTCAGGAAGCCCTCATCTGACTTTAGTTAGGGATCACAACCTGGCTATTGTGATCACTCCTTGCCTAGTGGACTCAGGTGCGTAAGACCATGGAATTTATGCAAAAACAGATGATTCAGGCTGTCTCCCAGGCTGTGTTTTCTTCCCAATTTCATCCTGTTACTGCTTGCTAGAATCCTGGCAGTGCTCTGCCCAGGCAGTGGTTTTTTGGTCACACAGAAGGCTTTCAATAGTACTGCTTCAGTCCACAAAATGCCAGTTCCCTCTTTAGCCCATGCATTCCCATGTTCCTTTGAAACCACTCCTATCCCAGACCATGAAAACATACTGCTCCTGGAGAGAGGCTTTCCTCCTCACTCCTCAAAGATGTCAGCTTTGGATGCCTGTTCATGTCCAGGGGAGGGCACCTGGTGGGGAGCCGCAATATCCACTGGGGTATACCATTGGACCTCAAGACCTTCCACCAGCAGAAGTGCAGTTGGCTTTGTGCACGAACCCAACACACCTGTTGGAGTGTTCTTGGGGGTCAGAGACTACTCTTTGTTGCTAAGAGTTGACCTGAGTCCACATCCTGACCCTTGCTCTCTGCTATCTGATTGTCTCACTTACTCTGACGGCGAGAGATGATTTGGCCCAGCTCATAATCCTCTGGATTCTCCTCAGTAAGGAAGTGTAGGTCGAGGGCGCTGCGGATGACGACAGGAGCCCTATCGTGGCAGGTCACCTGGAGCAGCATGGGAGACAGGCCTTCAGGAAGTGGGCCTTGAAGTGACTACTCAAGGACAGTGGGCAGGGGCATTCTGGAGGCACCTCCACTCTAAATACAAGGGCAACATCCATGACCCTACTACCCGAGGCTGACCTCCTGCTCATCGTGTGGGCTCTTCCCACAGGCTACTAGCCCAATCCTTGTACATAGGACTTCCTGGACCTGCCATTGCTCTTTGTGGAGCTGCACTCCTCTCGGAGTGAAAGGACCCCACTACCTGCATACAGATGCAATCTCATCCCACAAGTTGGGAGGAATGGGACAATAGCCTCCAAGATCCCAGGTCTGCCCGAGGATGCAGGCGGCATTGGGAATGGCCTAGGCACAAAACCTAGAGGCTTTGGTCTGGATTGCCAGGGCCAAAAACAGACCCAGGAACATGACCACACACAGGAGAGCTGAAAGATAGCCACGAGAGCTCCTGGCCTCCAGAGGCTCAGTGCTGGCTGGGATGTAGGAGGGCACCTCATCCGGCAAGGGTGGTCATTGGGTTACCTGGACATTTAGTGTGCTTGCTCCACATCCATATCGACTCTGCAGAGAGACTCTCTCAGCTCCTTGTTCAAGGAACATGGAGAACCTCACACTGCTGTCCTCCTCCATAGACATCAGCATCCCATACAAGGGAACCTGCAACCTAGTTCCTGTCCTATTCTCATCTGTCACCCATAACTGTCCCTGCCCTTCTGGACTGCATGCTGCCACCTGACACACAGACTCCCTCAGACATGGCAGTGGACAAGCTGCTGCACTCGCTCATCTCAGCTCCAGCCCTTCACACTGACCTCTCCCTTCTTGATTCCCATCTATCCTCCTGATCATCCAGAAGCTCCAAATTCAAGAGGGCATGAGTAGTCCATGGTATTGGACCAGTGTCTGCTCCCCACCCAGGTGTAAGCACCATGGGACACCCCTGCTCCCAGGCTTACCAGAACACTCTTGGCCATCTCTGGACTTTGTGTTTCTAAGTGGACACGAATTAAGCAGGTGTCTCCCACCTGCTTGTGGGAAAGCGGCCTGGAGGACTTGCAGGTTGATTCTGAGAACTGTGGGGGATGGAACATCAGCAAACCCAGAAACAGAAAGCCACCCCAGACTGTCAGTTGGCTCTAAGGGCTTCCAGCAAATATGTCCAGGTGCTGAGGCTTCTTATTTCCTCAGGTCGGAGTGGAATGGCAGCACATGCACAGCTTGAATAAGGTAGGTGTTTACCTCCTTTCCCTTGACCTGGGGGCGTTTCCTCACGATGAAATATTGTATTCCCAGATTCATGGACAGACACACGAGTGAGTGGTCAGAGACCTTGATTTCTGCAGAGCGAAGTGGAGAGAATTGTTAGGTGGCACTCAAGGATTATACCACAAAACACCCACAACCCCTGAGAGTCTCCGCCAGGCCCATCACACTTTGGTATTTTGGGGCCAAGGCCCACTTTCTCTTGGCTGTCAGTTATCCTGAGCCCACTGTGGATCATGTCTCCCCACTGTCTGATTGTCCTACTTACTCTCATCCTCAGACATCATATACAGCAGCTCAAAGTTGTCCACATCCTCATGCTGCAACAAATTTTGGTCCAAGGCCCTGCGGATGAGGCTTGTCACCGTCTCCTGAAAGGTCACCTGGATCAGGGTGGGACAAATGTCATCAGAGAATGGCTTTTAGAAGAGCTACCCAGAAGACTGTGGTCAAACATTCAGGAGAAATCTCAGCTACATATACAAGGGCACAATCTTGTTATCCTGCTACCTGAGTGTGTCCTCCATATACCACCTGGGTTCTTGCAATGTGCTACTAGAACAATCCTGGTACAAATATCTGCCTGTACCTGCCATCTCCCCTCCCCCTGGGGAGCCACATTCCACTCATGTCAAAGGACCAAACTGCCTATGCACAGACACACTCTCATCTCACTGAGATGAGAGCAATGGGCCAGGGATCTGCGCACCAAGTGTGATCTGGGATGCAGGCTGCCTTTGTGGGTGGAAGAGGCAGATGCACTGAAAATTTGGGTCCTGACTGCCACGACACAAAACAGACTCAGATACAAGAGTGTGCACTTGAGTGCTTCATGATAGCTTTGAGAGGCCCTGGCCTCTGGAAGCTCGGTGCGGGTCTGGTTGTAATGATGTACTTGACTCAGCACTGGCAGTCACTGAACATGTCTCCTCTGCAGCTGGACACCTGCAGCATTAGCGTGTCTACTGCACATCCATAGAAATTCTGCCAAGAACCCCTTTAGCTCCGTATTTACATACATGCAAAGCCTAACATTCCGAAGCTTTGGCATGACCCCCCAGGTGATCCCGACCCCAAATTCCTACACCTAGTCATGCTAAGGAGGTTCTCTTCCCTGCCACCAGGAACACATCCCCTCCTACACATGTGACAAGTCACTGCCACCTCCTCTGCTCCAACTTCACTCATTGAGAATACCAAGTTCTAGGCACTGTAGCCTGCACCCTGGACATATCTCTGCCTTCATCTGTCCACAGCACTTCCGTCTGCACTTCTGGCCTGCAAAACCCACAATACACAGGCCCACTCACCACTGAAGCTGGGCATGCTGATGCTCTCCCTCCTCAGGTCAAGCCCTTAAGACGGACCTCTCTCTTCTTTATTTCCCACCATAGCCCTGGGGTTGGCTGTGTCTCCTGCCTTCCACGGTGTGGACACCCAGGAGGCAGCCCTGCTGTCGGGCTTACCGGGATGCGCTTTGTCTCCCTCAGGCTCTGTCCCTCTAGGAGGACGTGAACAACGCGGCTGTCTTCCACCTGCTCGCTGGAGTGAAGCAGTGAGGAGCTGCTGGGGTCCTGGATGCCACTGCCACAGAAGGTTCCAAGAACTGTGGGGGATGACAACATCAGCAAAGCCCAGCAACTGCACCCCACCCAGCCTGGCAGTTGGCTCTGTGGGCATTCTACAACATCCATCCAGAACCTGAGGTTCTTGTCCCCTTGGAGGATGTGGAGTGGCACCAGGAGTAAAGACTGAAGAAGGTGGCTGTTTTGGGAACAAGAGATCCAGCACCTGCTGGGTGGGGATGAAATCCCAGGAGATTAACCCCATGTTGCTGCTGAAATGTAGGTTCCTCCCACAAATGACAGGCAGGAGCTCATTCCTAAGCTGGTCCTGCCTGTAAGGTTCAAGGCTCTGAACCCTGAAGGGCTCCTCCGTGTTCTGATCATTTTCACCCTGGGTTGGGACCAAGAATGGTGGGTTCAAAATGGAAATGGTGACAAACAGAAAAATGACTTGTGCCAATACACTAGAGTCAAAGCACAATGGGACAGTTCCCATCAGTACAAACACACACACACACACACACACACACACACACACACACACACACACACAGAGTCAGAATAGGAGTCCTGGGCCATTCATCAGGGATCAGACTAGAGGGCCTGCTGGGCTCACCTGCCCTGTGCTACTCACTGTTACTCTTGAGCTCCTCTGCGACAATCGCCAGAGGCTCTGGCGTCTAAGATGAAGCCTCACCCAGTGTATCCACAAAAGGGCTAGTTGCCCCCCCTGAGATTCCTGGGAGCCTGAGGCTCGGCATTGTCTGCAACCACAGGAGAACATCCTTCTCCCTCCAGTGGCTCCAACCAAGTGAGCTCGGATGGCTTGGTCAGTGAAGTGGGTGCCTGGATACCAGGGTTCCATGTTCTGTTTGATCCATTGTCAAGGCAATGATGTCATTTCCTGTGCCCATACCTGAGCCTCTTTTCACATAAGACCACTTTCAACAGCCCTATGGGCTGCCGATTTCTCCTCCATGCCTACCCATCTCAGGTGCGCAGGTGTTCACCAACATCTCCCCAAACATCCCCACCAGCATCTGCCCTGCTTGGTGCCACTAGAGTTCCAGCTTGGAGCCTTCAAAAATGCATTCACAACCAGTCCTTCCCTCTCAGCAGCTTTTGGACCCTGGTCCCATCATTGTGCAACTCATGGTGTGCCCAGTCTTTTCTGGAAAGTAGGGTAGCATCTAATCTCTAGGGTTTATTGTGTCTATTGGCCCATAACACCCTCTGTTCTCTCTGAAACCAGAGATGGGACTCACAGGTGGCTAAAGCACAAATGTAGAGATGGGATAATCACAAGAAAGGGAGAGACAAAGAATGCACCCTAACTCAATCAGGCCTGTGTCCCACACAGGGACATGGCCAATGTCCGTCCCATCGTGGCTGCAGTTCCCTCTCTACACCATGGCAAGTTGGAGGGGACTGAGATGCAGAGGCTGCTCCCCTCTGCCATACAACTTCCCAAGGCTTCTCCTAAGATTTCAAAAGGGCCAAGTGTGTCTAGTGTTGGGGTCTCACAGAGACTCCGAGGTACCACAGCATCCTGCTGCCCAGAACCGGTTCACCCCTCACCTCAAGGGGGCTCAGCCTCTGGATTCATGGGAATTGAAGTGGGTACAGGTGATGGGATATCACCTCCAAGACTGAGTTATGCCAAGTCCATGACCCCTGTCTGCATCCCTGTCTCCAGCACCACTCCCCCCTCTCTCTTTCCTCCTCAGAGCAAACAAATCCATTTAGCAAGTGTGTCCTGTGATAAAGACATGACGGTCACCCATCCTCTCATTACAAAAACACTGAGGCTCAGCCAACATGGATCCTACAGGGAACACAGGCATAAACTCAGACTCCGATCCTCCCAGCCGAGCCTCAGTGGAGCCTGGACTCCCAGCCTCCTGAGTCAAGGAAACAGAGGTTCCTAGCCGAGCCACCTTGGATGCAGCCGCACACAAACTGAACTCATCAATGCCCCTTGCTCTCAGTTGTGAGTAAGAGGGGAAGTGGTGTTTCACAACCCTGGACATCAAGTGCAGTCTCCAGGCTTTGGGGTGTGCCCTGGCCTCTGTCTATCTGCCCAGGCTCTCCAACCCACACTGGCCTCTTACCCAACCTCCTCCTAGGGCCAAACTCAATCCTGCCTCTCAATTTCTGCTGCCTTCCCCAACACACTGCTCCCCAAAATGAGCAGGGCTGGCTCTCGGTTATCATGCTGGTGCCAGCAGCAATGCCACCCCACTGACATAATTCTGAGTCCCAACCTAGGCACTCCAGCTGTCTTTGCCACACCTGGCCTGTTTGGGCTCTGGCTCTTGCTCTTTTCTTTCATGTGCATGTGTTTTGAGGTTTTGAGTTTCTCCCACTGCAGAACTGCAGCTGTGGCAGGGTAGAGCTCATGAGGGTGACATTCTGAGCCACATCCAATCCCATCAGGACTGTTCACTGGGGTGACTGCTGGAACACAGTGATGAGTGAACACATGGGAGGTGGTTGGACCCACCTTGCCTCTGAGTGGCTTCCTTTCAGGACAGGAATGTAGGCATGGGAGCCCCTGGCGTGGGATGCTTTGCACAAGGCGTGACCATGGGCTCTCTTTCCTGGCAAAAATGGCTCCACTCAGCATGGAGAGCACTGTCATTCCTGGTGGCTAACAACAGCCCTGGACCCCAGAAAGGAACCCACACTCAAGATTAACGTCTGAGTGTGCGTGTCCTCGAGGAAATGAGGTCTCCTGATCCCAGGTGCAAAGGGGTAAGTCCTCTAACTCCAGGGGCCATGAAGGGACATCTGAGTTTCCCTTGTCCTTCTTTCCCTCTCTAACTAACCACAGTTAGGACCCTGGCCTCATTCCCCAGTGAGGATCATTAGGCTCCATAAAGGACAGTCTCTAAGATGCTCAGTGGACCAACACCCTATGCACAACCCATAACCCTATTCACCCAAGAGGCAAGAGGATTTCTATTCAGGAAAACCAGGAAAGGGAGAGCCTTTCTCAAGGACACAAGGACATTAGTGAGTGAGGGAGTGATTAATGGATGGAGAACTATTTCCAACACCAACTTCCAGGAGCATATATGGCCCCCTGGAGAATTCTGCAGTGTGTTGGTGATTAAGGAGAACGTGTGAATTCAGGGGTCACTAGGTCCTCTCAGCCATAAGGAGGGAAACTGCCATAAAGGAACTAGGACAAGGGTGCGAGGAATGCTCACTGGTGGCAGATCGGAAGGAAGGAAAGTGTACTCATTAGAAAAGTGTCGCCTGAAAATTCTTAGCCAGCCAAAAGCCGTGCGAACTTGTGTGGGAAAAGAGTCTTTGCACAGTGATGAAGCTAAGAGCTCACATGATGGAACACAGCATCAACTGGGACCAAATCCAATATCTGATATTCTTGTAGGAAGAGGAGAGTCTGGACCCAGATACCAGGGAGACTGGGGGATACCGGATATGTGAGGTTGGAGCCAGGGCAGGATGCCCATATGGGAACCACAGATCGTGGGCAGCAATAGGAGAGTGGGCAAGGGCTGGGAGAGTTGGGGAGACAGTCCCCTTGAAACCTGGGAGGGGTTATGGCACTGGGACAGCCCAACACCTACTGTGTTGAGCCTCTGGAGCTCAACGGAAGACACTTCCTCTGTTGTCGGCCACCCAGTTAACAGAGTTTGGTTGCAGCAGCCTAGGACCCAGCTGAAGGTCTGAGCATGTTGGCCATGCAGGTTGGATCTGGACCACAGACACCCTCATCAGAGATTGTAGGGTCTCAGCCCTGAGGCAAGACAGGCACTAAGTCAGGCCAGGTGGGAAAACGGATAGGCACACACTCTGGGGGCTGGTGCCTGTGTTACTGGGAGCACTTCTGATCGCAATTCCCTGATCTGCTGCCAACACAGGCTACAGAGGAGGGTACAGACACAGACCACGGATCTGCCCCACTCAGTGGGCCCAGGCCAACACCACACCCAGCAGCCTCGTGCCATACCCAATGAGTCTCGAAGCGGCCCCCTCTTCCCATCCTGAGAGCTCTTCCCTTCCTCATGTGCCAATAGCTCCCTACTGTCACTGGCAATATCTACTCTGTGAGATGTCAACATCCGTGGGTACTGTTCTCTCATCCCAGGACAGTGTGGTCCCACACACCCTGGTGAAATGGGCCACCTGGAGGCTGGACCTGGAGGTTGTTGAGGCTGAATGGCAGCGGTGGTCCTCTGGCACTTAATATTATTTAAGTTAAAAAAAAACAAAAACAAAAAAAAAAAAACGGGTCTTGGTGCTCAAAAATGTTTGATTTGCATATTCTCATCCCCTAACCCCAATATTTTCATTATTTCCTCACATATGAAATCTTACTAGCATAAAGGTATTTTCGTATTAAACAAAGTGGATTGAAATAACATTGGTAAAAATAATCAATCACCATACTTTCAATTTTTGTTCTGCTTTCCTATTAGAAACCACTTGGATACAAGAGAACAGAGGACAGACTCATGGAAATGCTTGAAATGACAAGAAGCTCCCACTCAAGCTCAGCATTCATTCCTGGACAGGGTAAGACCAGGCCACTTTGACATCTGTGCCAAAGAGTCTACCAGACAGAATCCTCTGACTGATCCCTGACTGAGCCATAGGAACTGGCTAGAAAAGCCTTCACATCCTCAATACATTCTTCACGTCAGAATACTTGACAACCATTGATATCCATCTCTCGTTAACTTGCTCCCCAGCCAACCATTCTTCAACAAATTCAAAGGAGTAACTCATGCAAGCACACAGAAAGGGGTGTTCACAACACACATCCATGTGCGAAAAAGACAACTGGTATTTCTTGTTTGGGCTATTTCAAATGAAATCCCTTCTGCATGACCTCCACAAACCAAAGGAAAATATTTGTGAAATTCCCACGTAGAAGACAAGATACACTTGCCAAGGAGGCAGTGGCAAGAATTTTGACACTCCAAATGTAGAGTGTGTGTTTAGGAAGCAGTCACAGTTTCCATGAGAGAGTCCCATGAAATCAATTAGGAAGATCCATGCTCTAGCCCTACCATGCAAGTGATGTGACTTGAAAGAGTCACTTAGTCTTAGTAACCATCATCACTAACAACTAAGTCAATGAATAAAGGTCCTCAGGTGCCAAGCTACAAAATGTGGGATGAGCATGGATGAGGATGGGTGGGAGAAGTCTCCAACTCTAACACAATTAGGGAAGGATGTGCTGACCTCAAGTGGCTGGGGGGCTGGGATCCTGCCACAGAGGGGGATTCCAAACCTCACATCCCCTGACCCAGGCCAGAAGACCAGGTAGAGTCCAAGGACCCTGGGGTGGCCCAATGGCAATAAAGGTCAAAAGGAACTAGGGATCTGCCTGGTCCCTCAATCCCCTACTCTGAGCAGGGCTGCATGACGAGGCCAGAGGCCATCCACAGCAATCTGCCTTTACAGGAAAACAGGGACTGCAGGCTGCCTCTGGCTCACTGAATCAGGGTGGTGTTTTCCTAAAGCAAGACCACTTCCTCACATTTGACCAGCAGCTCATGTGTTGACAGCACAATGACTGACTTGACTCAGGCCCTGATGAATGAAATAGAAAATTCATAGCAAACCCATCTTTAGCTCTTCCACATCATCAGGGGCTCTGATTCAATTCCGTCCAGAAAGGTGTCTGAAATGATTTCTAAACATGCTGGGGACTCACCTCTGTGTGGAACTTTTCAGGAAAAAGGGGATCAAATCTCATGAAGCAACTCTTCTCTCTTCTAGCCCATGGGCAATGCAAGGAACCTGCATGATACCAGAGGCTCACTTCTCTCTTCTCATGTCTTCTGGAAAGGATTCGTTAATGCTTCCTGCAAGGTGAAGCAGAAGCCTGCATCCCCAGCTGCACAGAAGTGTTTTAGGGCAGTGTCTCCCTTAAAACCCAAAAATAAAAAAACAGGTCATTCAACAGGCACATGGATTCGAGTACATGTTCAATGATCCCTCCTCCCTGGAGCCTTCCACATGCCCATCTTCCACATTCACAGAGCAATGCTTGGCCATTCTCAAGACCAGGAGACCATGATGCTCATCACCAGGAAGTCAATAAGGAACATGAAGAGAGCAGCATGGATTGCAGAAGGTGGCACATCAAGGATCTTCAGCTCTGCTGCTAGAACACAAGAGCTTAACTTCAGTATTGACTTTTTGCCAACTACCAAGTACGATAGCAGTGTCAAGCCCAATATGCAGATATGCAAGTAGTAGGTGACACCCCGCATCCATTCACAAAAGTGGGCAACATCTGCATCAGAACAAGGAAGTATCTTACCCTTACTCATAAAAATCATCAGAAACAAAATAAAATGGATGCAAGACTTCTCATTTCACTATTAGGTAGCTGTTGGAATTCCCTATTAAATAATACCTCCTCCAAAATAAAAAGTATCTCAGACATGTGTCAACTATTCAATGGATGACATTTTAAAAACTATGGACTTTACTTAATATTTATGTATGCTATATCCCTGCCTAAGGCTCTATGAGAAAGGAGCACATAGAATTGGATCTTTGAAAATCTCACATTTGCTGATAAATATTACTGCTGATCTCAGGCATGGCGAAGTGAAAAGTGGGACTTTGGATATTCCAAGAATGCTATGTTGTGGGATTGGTGTCCCTGATTCATACATAGCATATGGTTTCTATGAAATCCAGTGAGGGAGCAGGAGTAACGAAGCTGATTGCACAGATGACCTCAGGGAATACTGACAGATAGGCCAAATGAAAAATATGCTCCAGCTAACCATTGGTATTTGGGCTTCTGATCCCAGTCCTGTTTTTAAAAACGGTGCAGACAGGCAGTGTTCATTAAAAACTGTCTACCATGTAAAAGTGGGTAATTTAAATGGCATCTAGTTACACATCTGATAGAATGGTCTGGCAACATATGAATTTCATTCTAACAACAACAACAACAACAAAAACATAGAAAATGAGACATAAAGATAAAACCTTGTCTTCACCAGGATGCCTAAAAATAGGTTTTATTTGGCTCATGCAAAGAAATATCTTTCAATAGAATTTCTGATTTCTGAATGAATCCATTCAACTTCATACTGCACAGATCACAAGGTTTTCTTTACAGAATATTCTCTTCTTCTTCTTAAAGCCTCACATAGAAAATGTCTCACAGGACATAGGAGGGGAATGACCCAAAGGATGAGAGAATGGCTGGAACCGTTCTCAAATGTGCCCATGTAGCCTAAAGTTTGAAGGCATCTCATTGTACTCTAAAACAATTGTGAACCTATTCGATCCATTATTAATAAATATCACCACTTTACCACTTGAACCAAATCACAGAAAATTGGAAACAGATGATCATTGGCTTTGATACCTTTACTTCTGTTTCATTACTCAGAGTCGATCAACTCTATACTTCAAGTGACACAGATTTATTACAGAATGCCTAAGATCCTAAGGATCTATTTTAGCTCAGCCCATGGTATTGCTTCATTATTTTATTATTTTGTAAGTAATAAAATATAACTTCATGTTGGATGATATATTCAAGCCATGAATATATCATCCAACATTGTTCTTCCCAAAATATTAGCCCAATTTCTGCTCGCGCTCACTTACTGTTCAGGAATTTTACTAATTGTTTGAAGGTTCTAGAGGACCTGTTAGACTCCTAATGGACAAACCATACAACATACTCCAGAGAACGGACGAGTGCCATAAGAAGAAAATAAGGTCAGCCTACAGCAATGGGCAGCTGCCTGCCCTCGGCTGGGAGGAGCCCTGGCCATGGCACCAGGGCTGCTGGGCAGCAGAAGCCTCCACAGCCCTGCAGGGAGCCTGGAGCACAGCTCTGCCTAACCATGCTCAGCCCTGGACAGATGCACATGAGTTCCCATCACAGGCTCGAGTGTGACAGTCCCAGGTGCATGCCTGTCATGCCAGCCACCAGGGAGGCTGAGGCAAGAGGAACGTTTGAGGTCAGCCTTGGCAACTTAGACCCCGAGGCAAAGGGGAAATACTTTTACAGGGGTCTCTGAGGGTGTAGCTCAGGTAGGTCACTTGCCTCACAGGCTCAAGGCCCTGGGTTCAATCCCCAGAACCCACGTACACACAAAAAGTGAACTTGGAATATTGTTTAAAATGATGGGTCAGGTACACACAAGGACTTCAATATGACCTCTCAGAGGAGCTCAATTTGAGATCAGACTGAACAAAAGACCACCTGGACCATTGACTCAGTGTCTGAAACGCTCTGTGAGCATGGGAAGCACTGCTGGCAAGACACCAGAGGGCCAAAGCACTTGTGCCCCCTGCAGGGGCGTCTCTTGTCTACCGCCAAAGACTGTTCCCCTCCTGGGGCAGCTGAGAGCAAGCTGGGCCTTGGAGCAAGGACTAGTGCTTTAGATATAGACTATGCAAGCAAGGGGCAATGTCTTTAATAAAACTAAAATTAAAAAGTCACATTGAAAAAATTTTAAAAAGAAGAAAATAAGGTCAAGTAGAGGAAGCCCATTTTCACAGGAAAAAATCCCCCAGTGAAAAGCATCAGAATAGATACCAAGAAAAATACCAACAAAAACAGTGTGCTCCCACTATGTATCTACTCAACCTGCAAAAGTTAGAAAGCTAGATAATACAATCCTGGCCACAGGTAGAGCTATGCAGAAGAGCCACCTGGCAGTTCTTAGTCAAAGAAGTAAACATGCACACTTTGACCTAGAAATTCCACCTGTGTGTAAACCAGGCGGTGCTTAAGCAGTTTCACAAGGGGACATGCACAGGGAAATTTATCCTCAGGTTCTTATAGAGTTGTCTGTGCTTACAGGGAGTTGATGGTTGTCAAGATGCCCACAGCTGCGAAAGTCAAAAGCTAAAAAAATAATAGATGCCAACCTGGATATATTAATAATCCCGTATCTATGATCACCTTCATAAGGTAGCTTCCCAACTTCTGTGTGGAAGTGTGTTTCTCCTTGGCCCTTATACTGTTGTGGAGACCACTAGGAGTTCAGCTTTGTGCAGGATCATCTGACCTGGACTTTTGGCAAGACCTGTACAGCCCTCACACATGCTCAGATGCTACAGGACTTTTCAGACCAGTCCAGACAACAGTAGGCATCCATTCATTGTCTGCACTCTACAGATTCCTAGATGCACGACATTCATTACCATCAAATGCAGAATTTTCATCAAAAACTAATATATATATCATTCCAATCTGAATCAAGAAAATCGGAAATATCCCCAAATCCAAAGAGTGGATCCCCATTGTGATGCTACAAGTTGAAAATTCCACAGCTGACCTCATGGGATGGTTCACAGTCAAAAGACAGCTGCATGAAAAATATTACATGACCTTCCTGCTATGTGAAAAGTGGCATGTGAAGTACACATGCATGTCTTCCTCAGACATGGGTTCATTTGCAAGACACCTTGTGCAATTGAAAATACTCCAAAAGGGGAGAAATCAGAACCATGTCTCCAAAGTATTTCAGCAGAGACCAACTCCATCTGTCTATCTATCTCTCAGTGAGTGTGTGTGCTCTTGTGTGTGTTTGTGTGTCTTTGTTTGTGTTTGTACCATCATAGCTGATACTTCATTGCCCCCATTGGAAAACTGACTCAGATAATGCCATCTGCCAAACTCCTAAAAACCAAAGTTCTTGCTGATAGAATGAAGCATTCCTTCCTGTTGGTTTGGATGTGTCCTTTAGGAATCACTGCTACATTTAGTATACTCAAATCATCACAGTAGATCAGGTAACAAAAACATATATATTTTAAAATAATAATAATATATTAATGGAAACAACAAATACAGGATAGAGTAACAACTGTGTTACTAAACAAGGTCAAGGACAATGGCAAACTATAGATTCAAACTTTGAAGAAAATAGTAATCAATGTAAATATTCCTGGGCTGCCTCAGCCCCGCCCAGGCACACAGCAACAGAATGGTTTTGCAAGCATCCTCAGGAGGGCAGGAGCCTTCTTTGCAGGACGAGAGGGAGGTTGAGGCTCGATCCACCCATCATTCTTTTGGGAGAGGCTCCTTTTCCTCAGCACAAAGTTGGATTTTTTGTGAGGATTCTTGGCATAAAATACGTTGGCCTCTGCTGGAATCCTCAGCTCTGGGGAGAGAGGGGTGTACAAAAAGAAGGTGGCACTCAGGAGGTGCTCCCTAGGACACGCCAACATCTGAGAGCCTGTGCCAGAAAAGGCCAGAGCCACACACCTGAGAGCTCTCCAATTCAGCACCAATACCAACAAAGACAGCCTCCACAGTCCTCCCTGAGGAAGAACTAGGCAGAGCACTTCAACAGACCTAATGTCTGTTCCTACCGAAGGCTTTGGACTCCAGAATATCTCAGGTCCTCTTGCATCTGCCAAAGCACACCACTAGGGTTTGCATCTGAAATCTCCCACAAAAGGCTCCTGTGCCGAAGATTCAGTCCCCACATGAGCCATCTTCATAGGTGGGTTTGGAGGGAAGCATTGGATGGTGAGTGCTCTGATGTCAACATGAAATTCTCATTCAAGATGAATACACTACTGGGGGGTGGGAGGGACTGGAAGAAAGGTTGAGCATGGTTGGAGTAAGACCTAAACAGGGTTGTGCCCTGGGCAACAGTACCTTGTTCCTGTTGGCTCCACTGAATCCTCATTCTCCAAGGAGAGGTCCTCCCTCTCCATCTTTCTCTCTCTCCCTCTCTGCCAGCCTCGTTCTCTCTCTCCCAGTCTATGCCTTTGTGGCAAGGGCTGAGGAGCTCTCCACTGCCAAACACTAGAGCTTTATGGACAGCCTCAGTGCACAACCAAAGAGAAAGCTATGAAACCCAGAGAAAAAAGGCCTAGGATTCCTCCTCTGAGTTATTTTCCTCAAGTATGGCCACAGTGAGGACAGGCTGACCATCACGGATACCACGTTAGAGCCATGCTTCTGCGTTGGTGGAGCCCGCCTCCATGTGAACCAGGCTTCTGAGAATGGAGGCCACATTCCAAATACTGCCCTACTGAGAACAATGGTTCCAAAGACCAGCAAAGGGACTGCTTCCCTCCAACATGGTGTATGGCCCAGTGGTGCCATGACCCCGAGTGGGGGAATACAACAGCCGCTTCTCCTTCCTCTGAACATGTGTTTCCTGTCGCCCTCCTCTAACCTAGAGCCTGTTCTCCATCCCTTCTGGGTTGGATGTGGAGATCTCTGCTATGAATTTCTTAGGCTACCAAGGCCCCAGACAGACTTCCTCTTCCATAGACTCTACTAACCTAACAGTAGGTTAAGATAGGAGACAAGTGATCCTAGAACTCATAGGGATGGTGGTCTTCAGGGTACATAGGCTGGGATAATGGCTGCTGTGGTGTTTGGCTCACAGAAACCAACCAACCCTCCAACGAAAAAGCGCTGGCATTATTATCAGATGAGCTCTGTGGCTACGTGCTCAGGAAGCCCTCATCTGACTTTAGTTAGGGATCACAACCTGGCTATTGTGATCACTCCTTGCCTAGTGGACTCAGGTGCGTAAGACCATGGAATTTATGCAAAAACAGATGATTCAGGCTGTCTCCCAGGCTGTGTTTTCTTCCCAATTTCATCCTGTTACTGCTTGCTAGAATCCTGGCAATGCTCTGCCCAGGCAGTGGTTTTTTGGTCACACAGAAGGCTTTCAATAGTACTGCTTCAGTCCACAAAATGCCAGTTCCCTCTTTAGCCCATGCATTCCCATGTTCCTTTGAAACCACTCCTATCCCAGACCATGAAAACATACTGCTCCTGGAGAGAGGCTTTCCTCCTCACTCCTCAAAGATGTCAGCTTTGGATGCCTGTTCATGTCCAGGGGAGGGCACCTGGTGGGGAGCCGCAATATCCACCGGGGTATACCATTGGACCTCAAGACCTTCCACCAGCAGAAGTGCAGTTGGCTTTGTGCACGAACCCAACACACCTGTTGGAGTGTTCTTGGGGGTCAGAGACTACTCTTTGTTGCTAAGAGTTGACCTGAGTCCACATCCTGACCCTTGCTCTCTGCTATCTGATTGTCTCACTTACTCTGACGGCGAGAGATGATTTGGCCCAGCTCATAATCCTCTGGATTCTCCTCAGTAAGGAAGTGTAGGTCGAGGGCGCTGCGGATGACGACAGGAGCCCTATCGTGGCAGGTCACCTGGAGCAGCATGGGAGACAGGCCTTCAGGAAATGGGCCTTGAAGTGACTACTCAAGGACAGTGGGCAGGGGCATTCTGGAGGCACCTCCACTCTAAATACAAGGGCAACATCCATGACCCTACTACCCGAGGCTGACCTCCTGCTCATCGTGTGGGCTCTTCCCACAGGCTACTAGCCCAATCCTTGTACATAGGACTTCCTGGGCCTGCCATTGCTCTTTGTGGAGCTGCACTCCTCTCGGAGTGAAAGGACCCCACTACCTGCATACAGATGCAATCTCATCCCACAAGTTGGGAGGAATGGGACAATAGCCTCCAAGATCCCAGGTCTGCCCGAGGATGCAGGCGGCATTGGGAGTGGCCTAGGCACAAAACCTAGAGGCTTTGGTCTGGATTGCCAGGGCCAAAAACAGACCCAGGAACATGACCACACACAGGAGAGCTGAAAGATAGCCACGAGAGCTCCTGGCCTCCAGAGGCTCAGTGCTGGCTGGGATGTAGGAGGGCACCTCATCCGGCAAGGGTGGTCATTGGGTTACCTGGACATTTAGTGTGCTTGCTCCACATCCATATCGACTCTGCAGAGAGACTCTCTCAGCTCCTTGTTCAAGGAACATGGAGAACCTCACACTGCTGTCCTCCTCCATAGACGTCAGCATCCCATACAAGGGAACCTGCAACCTAGTTCCTGTCCTATTCTCATCTGTCACCCATACCTGTCCCTGCCCTTCTGGACTGCATGCTGCCACCTGACACACAGACTCCCTCAGACATGGCAGTGGACAAGCTGCTGCACTCGCTCATCTCAGCTCCAGCCCTTCACACTGACCTCTCCCTTCTTGATTCCCATCTATCCTCCTGATCATCCAGAAGCTCCAAATTCAAGAGGGCATGAGTAGTCCATGGTATTGGACCAGTGTCTTCTCCCCACCCAGGTGTAAGCACCACGGGACACCCCTGCTCCCAGGCTTACCAGAACACTCTTGGCCATCTCTGGACTTTGTGTTTCTAAGTGGGCACGAATTAAGCAGGTGTCTCCCACCTGCTTGTGGGAAAGCGGCCTGGAGGACTTGCAGGTTGATTCTGAGAACTGTGGGGGATGGAACATCAGCAAACCCAGAAACAGAAAGCCACCCCAGACTGTCAGTTGGCTCTATGGGCTTCCAGCAAATATGTCCAGGTGCTGAGGCTTCTTATTTCCTCAGGTCGGAGTGGAATGGCAGCACATGCACAGCTTGAATAAGGTAGGTGTTTACCTCCTTTCCCTTGACCTGGGGGCGTTTCCTCACCATGAAATATTGTATTCCCAGATTCATGGACAGACACACGAGTGAGTGGTCAGAGACCTTGATTTCTGCAGAGCGAAGTGGAGAGAATTGTTAGGTGGCACTCAAGGATTATACCACAAAACACCCACAACCCCTGAGAGTCTCCGCCAGGCCCATCACACTTTGGTATTTTGGGGCCAAGGCCCACTTTCTCTTGGCTGTCAGTTATCCTGAGCCCACTGTGGATCATGTCTCCCCACTGTCTGATTGTCCTACTTACTCTCATCCTCAGACATCATATACAGCAGCTCAAAGTTGTCCACATCCTCATGCTGCAACAAATTTTGGTCCAAGGCTCTGCAGATGAGGCTTGTCACCGTCTCCTGAAAGGTCACCTGGATCAGGGTGGGACAAATGTCATCAGAGAATGGCTTTTAGAAGAGCTACCCAGAAGACTGTGGTCAAACATTCAGGAGAAATCTCAGCTACATATACAAGGGCACAATCTTGTTATCCTGCTACCTGAGTGTGTCCTCCATATACCACCTGGGTTCTTGCAATGTGCTACTAGAACAATCCTGGTACAAATATCTGCCCGTACCTGCCATCTCCCCTCCCCGTGGGGAGCCACATTCCACTCATGTCAAAGGACCAAACTGCCTATGCACAGACACACTCTCATCTCACTGAGATGAGAGCAATGGGCCAGGGATCTGCGCACCAAGTGTGATCTGGGATGCAGGCTGCCTTTGTGGGTGGAAGAGGCAGATGCACTGAAAATTTGGGTCCTGACTGCCACGACACAAAACAGACTCAGATACAAGAGTGTGCACTTGAGTGCTTCATGATAGCTTTGAGAGGCCCTGGCCTCTGGAAGCTCGGTGCGGGTCTGGTTGTAATGATGTACTTGACTCAGCACTGGCAGTCACTGAACATGTCTCCTCTGCAGCTGGACACCTGCAGCATTAGCGTGTCTACTGCACATCCATAGAAATTCTGCCAAGAACCCCTTTAGCTCCGTATTTACCTACATGCAAAGCCTAACATTCCGAAGCTTTGGCATGACCCCCTAGGTGATCCCGACCCCAAATTCCTACACCTAGTCATGCTAAGGAGGTTCTCTTCCCTGCCACCAGGAACACATCCCCTCCTACACATGTGACAAGTCACTGCCACCTCCTCTGCTCCAACTTCACTCATTGAGAATACCAAGTTCTAGGCACTGCAGCCTGCACCCTGGACATATCTCTGCCTTCATCTGTCCACAGCACTTCCGTCTGCACTTCTGGCCTGCAAAACCCACAATACACAGGCCCACTCACCACTGAAGCTGGGCATGCTGATGCTCTCCCTCCTCAGGTCAAGCCCTTAAGACGGACCTCTCTCTTCTTTATTTCCCACCATAGCCCTGGGGTTGGCTGTGTCTCCTGCCTTCCACTGTGTGGACACCCAGGAGGCAGCCCTGCTGTCGGGCTTACCGGGATGCGCTTTGTCTCCCTCAGGCTCTGTCCCTCTAGGAGGACGTGAACAACGCGGCTGTCTTCCACCTGCTCGCTGGAGTGAAGCAGTGAGGAGCTGCTACTCACAGCTGCTGGGGTCCTGGATGCCACTGCCACAGAAGGTTCCAAGAACTGTGGGGGATGACAACATCAGCAAAGCCCAGCAACTGCACCCCACCCAGCCTGGCAGTTGGCTCTGTGGGCATTCTACAACATCCATCCAGAACCTGAGGTTCTTGTCCCCTTGGAGGATGTGGAGTGGCACCAGGAGTAAAGACTGAAGAAGGTGGCTGTTTTGGGAACAAGAGATCCAGCACCTGCTGGGTGGGGATGAAATCCCAGGAGATTAACCCCATGTTGCTGCTGAAATGTAGGTTCCTCCCACAAATGACAGGCAGGAGCTCATTCCTAAGCTGGTCCTGCCTGTAAGGTTCAAGGCTCTGAACCCTGAAGGGCTCCTCCGTGTTCTGATCATTTTCACCCTGGGTTGGGACCAAGAATGGTGGGTTCAAAATGGAAATGGTGACAAACAGAAAAATGACTTGTGCCAATACACTAGAGTCAAAGCACAATGGGACAGTTCCCATCAGTACAAACACACACACACACACACACACACACACACACACACACACACACAGAGTCAGAATAGGAGTCCTGGGCCATTCATCAGGGATCAGACTAGAGGGCCTGCTGGGCTCACCTGCCCTGTGCTACTCACTGTTACTCTTGAGCTCCTCTGCGACAATCGCCAGAGGCTCTGGCGTCTAAGATGAAGCCTCACCCAGTGTATCCACAAAAGGGCTAGTTGGCCCCCCTGAGATTCCTGGGAGCCTGAGGCTCGGCATTGTCTGCAACCACAGGAGAACATCCTTCTCCCTCCAGTGGCTCCAACCAAGTGAGCTCGGATGGCTTGGTCAGTGAAGTGGGTGCCTGGATACCAGGGTTCCATGTTCTGTTTGATCCATTGTCAAGGCAATGATGTCATTTCCTGTGCCCATACCTGAGCCTCTTTTCACATAAGACCACTTTCAACAGCCCTATGGGCTGCCGATTTCTCCTCCATGCCTACCCATCTCAGGTGCGCAGGTGTTCACCAACATCTCCCCAAACATCCCCACCAGCATCTGCCCTGCTTGGTGCCACTAGAGTTCCAGCTTGGAGCCTTCAAAAATGCATTCACAACCAGTCCTTCCCTCTCAGCAGCTTTTGGACCCTGGTCCCATCATTGTGCAACTCATGGTGTGCCCAGTCTTTTCTGGAAAGTAGGGTAGCATCTAATCTCTAGGGTTTATTGTGTCTATTGGCCCATAACACCCTCTGTTCTCTCTGAAACCAGAGATGGGACTCACAGGTGGCTAAAGCACAAATGTAGAGATGGGATAATCACAAGAAAGGGAGAGACAAAGAATGCACCCTAACTCAATCAGGCCTGTGTCCCACACAGGGACATGGCCAATGTCCGTCCCATCGTGGCTGCAGTTCCCTCTCTACACCATGGCAAGTTGGAGGGGACTGAGATGCAGAGGCTGCTCCCCTCTGCCATACAACTTCCCAAGGCTTCTCCTAAGATTTCAAAAGGGCCAAGTGTGTCTAGTGTTGGGGTCTCACAGAGACTCCGAGGTACCACAGCATCCTGCTGCCCAGAACCGGTTCACCCCTCACCTCAAGGGGGCTCAGCCTCTGGATTCATGGGAATTGAAGTGGGTACAGGTGATGGGATATCACCTCCAAGACTGAGTTATGCCAAGTCCATGACCCCTGTCTGCATCTCTGTCTCCAGCACCACTCCCCCCTCTCTCTTTCCTCCTCAGAGCAAACAAATCCATTTAGCAAGTGTGTCCTGTGATAAAGACATGACGGTCACCCATCCTCTCATTACAAAAACACTGAGGCTCAGCCAACATGGATCCTACAGGGAACACAGGCATAAACTCAGACTCCGATCCTCCCAGCCGAGCCTCAGTGGAGCCTGGACTCCCAGCCTCCTGAGTCAAGGAAACAGAGGTTCCTAGCCGAGCCACCTTGGATGCAGCCGCACACAAACTGAACTCATCAATGCCCCTTGCTCTCAGTTGTGAGTAAGAGGGGAAGTGGTGTTTCACAACCCTGGACATCAAGTGCAGTCTCCAGGCTTTGGGGTGTGCCCTGGCCTCTGTCTATCTGCCCAGGCTCTCCAACCCACACTGGCCTCTTACCCAACCTCCTCCTAGGGCCAAACTCAATCCTGCCTCTCAATTTCTGCTGCCTTCCCCAACACACTGCTCCCCAAAATGAGCAGGGCTGGCTCTCGGTTATCATGCTGGTGCCACCAGCAATGCCACCCCACTGACATAATTCTGAGTCCCAACCTAGGCACTCCAGCTGTCTTTGCCACACCTGGCCTGTTTGGGCTCTGGCTCTTGCTCTTTTCTTTCATGTGCATGTGTTTTGAGGTTTTGAGTTTCTCCCACTGCAGAACTGCAGCTGTGGCAGGGTAGAGCTCATGAGGGTGACATTCTGAGCCACATCCAATCCCATCAGGACTGTTCACTGGGGTGACTGCTGGAACACAGTGATGAGTGAACACATGGGAGGTGGTTGGACCCACCTTGCCTCTGAGTGGCTTCCTTTCAGGACAGGAATGTAGGCATGGGAGCCCCTGGCGTGGGATGCTTTGCACAAGGCGTGACCATGGGCTCTCTTTCCTGGCAAAAATGGCTCCACTCAGCATGGAGAGCACTGTCATTCCTGGTGGCTAACAACAGCCCTGGACCCCAGAAAGGAACCCACACTCAAGATTAACGTCTGAGTGTGCGTGTCCTCGAGGAAATGAGGTCTCCTGATCCCAGGTGCAAAGGGGTAAGTCCTCTAACTCCAGGGGCCATGAAGGGACATCTGAGTTTCCCTTGTCCTTCTTTCCCTCTCTAACTAACCACAGTTAGGACCCTGGCCTCATTCCCCAGTGAGGATCATTAGGCTCCATAAAGGACAGTCTCTAAGATGCTCAGTGGACCAACACCCTCTGCACAACCCATAACCCTATTCACCCAAGAGGCAAGAGGATTTCTATTCAGGAAAACCAGGAACGGGAGAGCCTTTCTCAAGGACACAAGGACATTAGTGAGTGAGGGAGTGATTAATGGATGGAGAACTATTTCCAACACCAACTTCCAGGAGCATATATGGCCCCCTGGAGAATTCTGCAGTGTGTTGGTGATTAAGGAGAACGTGTGAATTCAGGGGTCACTAGGTCCTCTCAGCCATAAGGAGGGAAACTGCCATAAAGGAACTAGGACAAGGGTGCGAGGAATGCTCACTGGTGGCAGATCGGAAGGAAGGAAAGTGTACTCATTAGAAAAGTGTCGCCTGAAAATTCTTAGCCAGCCAAAAGTCGTGCGAACTTGTGTGGGAAAAGAGTCTTTGCACAGTGATGAAGCTAAGAGCTCACATGATGGAACACAGCATCAACTGGGACCAAATCCAATATCTGATATTCTTGTAGGAAGAGGAGAGTCTGGACCCAGATACCAGGGAGACTGGGGGATACCGGATATGTGAGGTTGGAGCCAGGGCAGGATGCCCATATGGGAACCACAGATCGTGGGCAGCAATAGGAGAGTGGGCAAGGGCTGGGAGAGTTGGGGAGACAGTCCCCTTGAAACCTGGGAGGGGTTATGGCACTGGGACAGCCCAACACCTACTGTGTTGAGCCTCTGGAGCTCAACGGAAGACACTTCCTCTGTTGTTGGCCACCCAGTTAACAGAGTTTGGTTGCAGCAGCCTAGGACCCAGCTGAAGGTCTGAGCATGTTGGCCATGCAGGTTGGATCTGGACCACAGACACCCTCATCAGAGATTGTAGGGTCTCAGCCCTGAGGCAAGACAGGCACTAAGTCAGGCCAGGTGGGAAAACGGATAGGCACACACTCTGGGGGCTGGTGCCTGTGTTACTGGGAGCACTTCTGATCGCAATTCCCTGATCTGCTGCCAACACAGGCTACAGAGGAGGGTACAGAAACACAGACCACGGATCTGCCCCACTCAGTGGGCCCAGGCCAACACCACACCCAGCAGCCTCGTGCCATACCCAATGAGTCTCGAAGCGGCCCCCTCTTCCCATCCTGAGAGCTCTTCCCTTCCTCATGTGCCAATAGCTCCCTACTGTCACTGGCAATATCTACTCTGTGAGATGTCAACATCCGTGGGTACTGTTCTCTCATCCCAGGACAGTGTGGTCCCACACACCCTGGTGAAATGGGCCACCTG
The DNA here is from genome assembly GCF_045843805.1 of Urocitellus parryii. Taxonomy (NCBI): domain Eukaryota; kingdom Metazoa; phylum Chordata; class Mammalia; order Rodentia; family Sciuridae; genus Urocitellus; species Urocitellus parryii. The sequence continues at coordinate 52,567,654 of NC_135548.1, read as the reverse complement.
GAGGCTGGACCTGGAGGTTGTTGAGGCTGAATGGCAGCGGTGGTCCTCTGGCACTTAATATTATTTAAGTTAAAAAAAAACAAAAACAAAAAAAAAAAACGGGTCTTGGTGCTCAAAAATGTTTGATTTGCATATTCTCATCCCCTAACCCCAATATTTTCATTATTTCCTCACATATGAAATCTTACTAGCATAAAGGTATTTTCGTATTAAACAAAGTGGATTGAAATAACATTGGTAAAAATAATCAATCACCATACTTTCAATTTTTGTTCTGCTTTCCTATTAGAAACCACTTGGATACAAGAGAACAGAGGACAGACTCATGGAAATGCTTGAAATGACAAGAAGCTCCCACTCAAGCTCAGCATTCAGTCCTGGACAGGGTAAGACCAGGCCACTTTGACATCTGTGCCAAAGAGTCTACCAGACAGAATCCTCTGACTGATCCCTGACTGAGCCATAGGAACTGGCTAGAAAAGCCTTCACATCCTCAATCCATTCTTCACGTCAGAATACTTGACAACCATTGATATCCATCTCTCGTTAACTTGCTCCCCAGCCAACCATTCTTCAACAAATTCAAAGGAGTAACTCATGCAAGCACACAGAAAGGGGTGTTCACTACACACATCCATGTGCGAAAAAGACAACTGGTATTTCTTGTTTGGGCTATTTCAAATGAAATCCCTTCTGCATGACCTCCACAAACCAAAGGAAAATATTTGTGAAATTCCCACGTAGAAGACAAGATACACTTGCCAAGGAGGCAGTGGCAAGAATTTTGACACTCCAAATGTAGAGTGTGTGTTTAGGAAGCAGTCACAGTTTCCATGAGAGAGTCCCATGAAATCAATTAGGAAGATCCATGCTCTAGCCCTACCATGCAAGTGATGTGACTTGAAAGAGTCACTTAGTCTTAGTAACCATCATCACTAACAACTAAGTCAATGAATAAAGGTCCTCAGGTGCCAAGCTACAAAATGTGGGATGAGCATGGATGAGGATGGGTGGGAGAAGTCTCCAACTCTAACACAATTAGGGAAGGATGTGCTGACCTCAAGTGGCTGGGGGGCTGGGATCCTGCCACAGAGGGGGATTCCAAACCTCACATCCCCTGACCCAGGCCAGAAGACCAGGTAGAGTCCAAGGACCCTGGGGTGGCCCAATGGCAATAAAGGTCAAAAGGAACTAGGGATCTGCCTGGTCCCTCAATCCCCTACTCTGAGCAGGGCTGCATGACGAGGCCAGAGGCCATCCACAGCAATCTGCCTTTACAGGAAAACAGGGACTGCAGGCTGCCTCTGGCTCACTGAATCAGGGTGGTGTTTTCATAAAGCAAGACCACTTCCTCACATTTGACCAGCAGCTCATGTGTTGACAGCACAATGACTGACTTGACTCAGGCCCTGATGAATGAAATAGAAAATTCATAGCAAACCCATCTTTAGCTCTTCCACATCATCAGGGGCTCTGATTCAATTCCGTCCAGAAAGGTGTCTGAAATGATTTCTAAACATGCTGGGGACTCACCTCTGTGTGGAACTTTTCAGGAAAAAGGGGATCAAATCTCATGAAGCAACTCTTCTCTCTTCTAGCCCATGGGCAATGCAAGGAACCTGCATGATACCAGAGGCTCACTTCTCTCTTCTCATGTCTTCTGGAAAGGATTCGTTAATGCTTCCTGCAAGGTGAAGCAGAAGCCTGCATCCCCAGCTGCACAGAAGTGTTTTAGGGCAGTGTCTCCCTTAAAACCCAAAAATAAAAAAACAGGTCATTCAACAGGCACATGGATTCGAGTACATGTTCAATGATCCCTCCTCCCTGGAGCCTTCCACATGCCCATCTTCCACATTCACAGAGCAATGCTTGGCCATTCTCAAGACCAGGAGACCATGATGCTCATCACCAGGAAGTCAATAAGGAACATGAAGAGAGCAGCATGGATTGCAGAAGGTGGCACATCAAGGATCTTCAGCTCTGCTGCTAGAACACAAGAGCTTAAATTCAGTATTGACTTTTTGCCAACTACCAAGTACGATAGCAGTGTCAAGCCCAATATGCAGATATGCAAGTAGTAGGTGACACCCCGCATCCATTCACAAAAGTGGGCAACATCTGCATCAGAACAAGGAAGTATCTTACCCTTACTCATAAAAATCATCAGAAACAAAATAAAATGGATGCAAGACTTCTCATTTCACTATTAGGTAGCTGTTGGAATTCCCTATTAAATAATACCTCCTCCAAAATAAAAAGTATCTCAGACATGTGTCAACTATTCAATGGATGACATTTTAAAAACTATGGACTTTACTTAATATTTATGTATGCTATATCCCTGCCTAAGGCTCTATGAGAAAGGAGCACATAGAATTGGATCTTTGAAAATCTCACATTTGCTGATAAATATTACTGCTGATCTCAGGCATGGCGAAGTGAAAAGTGGGACTTTAGATATTCCAAGAATGCTATGTTGTGGGATTGGTGTCCCTGATTCATACATAGCATATGGTTTCTATGAAATCCAGTGAGGGAGCAGGAGTAACGAAGCTGATTGCACAGATGACCTCAGGGAATACTGACAGATAGGCCAAATGAAAAATATGCTCCAGCTAACCATTGGTATTTGGGCTTCTGATCCCAGTCCTGTTTTTAAAAAAGGTGCAGACAGGCAGTGTTCATTAAAAACTGTCTACCATGTAAAAGTGGGTAATTTAAATGGCATCTAGTTACACATCTGATAGAATGGTCTGGCAACATATGAATTTCATTCTAACAACAACAACAACAACAAAACATAGAAAATGAGACATAAAGATAAAACCTTGTCTTCACCAGGATGCCTAAAAATAGGTTTTATTTGGCTCATGCCAATAAATATCTTTCAATAGAATTTCTGATTTCTGAATGAATCCATTCAACTTCATACTGCACAGATCACAAGGTTTTCTTTACAGAATATTCTCTTCTTCTTCTTAAAGCCTCACATAGAAAATGTCTCACAGGACATAGGAGGGGAATGACCCAAAGGATGAGAGAATGGCTGGAACCGTTCTCAAATGTGCCCATGTAGCCTAAAGTTTGAAGGCATCTAATTGTACTCTAAAACAATTATGAACCTATTCGATCCATTATTAATAAATATCACCACTTTACCACTTGAACCAAATCACAGAAAATTGGAAACAGATGATCATTGGCTTTGATACCTTTACTTCTGTTTCATTACTCAGAGTCGATCAACTCTATACTTCAAGTGACACAGATTTATTACAGAATGCCTAAGATCCTAAGGATCTATTTTAGCTCAGCCCATGGTATTGCTTCATTATTTTATTATTTTGTAAGTAATAAAAAATAACTTCATGTTGGATGATATATTCAAGCCATGAATATATCATCCAACATTGTTCTTCCCAAAATATTAGCCCAATTTCTGCGCGCGCTCACTTACTGTTCAGGAATTTTACTAATTGTTTGAAGGTTCTAGAGGACCTGTTAGACTCCTAATGGACAAACCATACAACATACTCCAGAGAACGGACGAGTGCCATAAGAAGAAAATAAGGTCAGCCTACAGCAATGGGCAGCTGCCTGCCCTCGGCTGGGAGGAGCCCTGGCCATGGCACCAGGGCTGCTGGGCAGCAGAAGCCTCCACAGCCCTGCAGGGAGCCTGGAGCACAGCTCTGCCTAACCATGCTCAGCCCTGGACAGATGCACATGAGTTCCCATCACAGGCTCGAGTGTGACAGTCCCAGGTGCATGCCTGTCATGCCAGCCACCAGGGAGGCTGAGGCAAGAGGAACGTTTGAGGTCAGCCTTGGCAACTTAAACCCCGAGGCAAAGGGGAAATACTTTTACAGGGGTCTCTGAGGGTGTAGCTCAGGTAGGTCACTTGCCTCACAGGCTCAAGGCCCTGGGTTCAATCCCCAGAACCCACGTACACACAAAAAGTGAACTTGGAATATTGTTTAAAATGATGGGTCAGGTACACACAAGGACTTCAATATGACCTCTCAGAGGAGCTCAATTTGAGATCAGACTGAACAAAAGACCACCTGGACCATTGACTCAGTGTCTGAAACCCTCTGTGAGCATGGGAAGCACTGCTGGCAAGACACCAGAGGGCCAAAGCACTTGTGCCCCCTGCAGGGGCGTCTCTTGTCTACCGCCAAAGACTGTTCCCCTCCTGGGGCAGCTGAGAGCAAGCTGGGCCTTGGAGCAAGGACTAGTGCTTTAGATATAGACTATGCAAGCAAGGGGCAATGTCTTTAATAAAACTAAAATTAAAAAGTCACATTGAAAAAATTTTAAAAAGAAGAAAATAAGGTGAAGTAGAGGAAGCCCATTTTCACAGGAAAAAATCCCCCAGTGAAAAGCATCAGAATAGATACCAAGAAAAATACCAACAAAAACAGTGTGCTCCCACTATGTATCTACTCAACATGCAAAAGTTAGAAAGCTAGATAATACAATCCTGGCCACAGGTAGAGCTATGCAGAAGAGCCACCTGGCAGTGCTTAGTCAAAGAAGTAAACATGCACACTTTGACCTAGAAATTCCACCTGTGTGTAAACCAGGCGGTGCTTAAGCAGTTTCACAAGGGGACATGCACAGGGAAATTTATCCTCAGGTTCTTATAGAGTTGTCTGTGCTTACAGGGAGTTGATGGTTGTCAAGATGCCCACAGCTGCGAAAGTCAAAAGCTAAAAAAATAATAGATGCCAACCTGGATATATTAATAATGCCGTATCTATGATCACCTTCATAAGGTAGCTTCCCAACTTCTGTGTGGAAGTGTGTTTCTCCTTGGCCCTTACACTGTTGTGGAGACCACTAGGAGTTCAGCTTTGTGCAGGATCATCTGACCTGGGCTTTTGGCAAGACCTGTACAGCCCTCACACATGCTCAGATGCTACAGGACTTTTCAGACCAGTCCAGACAACAGTAGGCATCCATTCATTGTCTGCACTCTACAGATTCCTAGATGCACAACATTCATTACCATCAAATGCAGAATTTTCATCAAAAACTAATATATATATCATTCCAATCTGAATCAAGAAAATCGGAAATATCCCCAAATCCAAAGAGTGGATCCCCATTGTGATGCTACAAGTTGAAAATTCCACAGCTGACCTCATGGGATGGTTCACAGTCAAAAGACAGCTGCATGAAAAATATTACATGACCTTCCTGCTATGTGAAAAGTGGCATGTGAAGTACACATGCATGTCTTCCTCAGACATGGGTTCATTTGCAAGACACCTTGTGCAATTGAAAATACTCCAAAAGGGGAGAAATCAGAACCATGTCTCCAAAGTATTTCAGCAGAGACCAACTCCATCTGTCTATCTATCTCTCAGTGAGTGTGTGTGCTCTTGTGTGTGTTTGTGTGTCTTTGTTTGTGTTTGTACCATCATAGCTGATACTTCATTGCCCCCATTGGAAAACTGACTCAGATAATGCCATCTGCCAAACTCCTAAAAACCAAAGTTCTTGCTGATAGAATGAAGCATTCCTTCCTGTTGGTTTGGATGTGTCCTTTAGGAATCACTGCTACATTTAGTATACTCAAATCATCACAGTAGATCAGGTAACAAAAACATATATATTTTAAAATAATAATAATATATTAATGGAAACAACAAATACAGGATAGAGTAACATCTGTGTTACTAAACAAGGTCAAGGACAATGGCAAACTATAGATTCAAACTTTGAAGAAAATAGTAATCAATGTAAATATTCCTGGGCTGCCTCAGCCCCGCCCAGGCACACAGCAACAGAATGGTTTTGCAAGCATCCTCAGGAGGGCAGGAGCCTTCTTTGCAGGACGAGAGGGAGGTTGAGGCTCGATCCACCCATCATTCTTTTGGGAGAGGCTCCTTTTCCTCAGCACAAAGTTGGATTTTTTGTGAGGATTCTTGGCATAAAATACGTTGGCCTCTGCTGGAATCCTCAGCTCTGGGGAGAGAGGGGTGTACAAAAAGAAGGTGGCACTCAGGAGGTGCTCCCTAGGACACGCCAACATCTGAGAGCCTGTGCCAGAAAAGGCCAGAGCCACACACCTGAGAGCTCTCCAATTCAGCACCAATACCAACAAAGACAGCCTCCACAGTCCTCCCTGAGGAAGAACTAGGCAGAGCACTTCAACAGACCTAATGTCTGTTCCTACCGAAGGCTTTGGACTCCAGAATATCTCAGGTCCTCTTGCATCTGCCAAAGCACACCACTAGGGTTTGCATCTGAAATCTCCCACAAAAGGCTCCTGTGCCGAAGATTCAGTCCCCACATGAGCCATCTTCATAGGTGGGTTTGGAGGGAAGCATTGGATGGTGAGTGCTCTGATGTCAACATGAAATTCTCATTCAAGATGAATACACTACTGGGGGGTGGGAGGGACTGGAAGAAAGGTTGAGCATGGTTGGAGTAAGACCTAAACAGGGTTGTGCCCTGGGCAACAGTACCTTGTTCCTGTTGGCTCCACTGAATCCTCATTCTCCAAGGAGAGGTCCTCCCTCTCCATCTTTCTCTCTCTCCCTCTCTGCCAGCCTCGTTCTCTCTCTCCCAGGCTATGCCTTTGTGGCAAGGGCTGAGGAGCTCTCCACTGCCACACACTAGAGCTTTATGGACAGCCTCAGTGCACAACCAAAGAGAAAGCTATGAAACCCAGAGAAAAAAGGCCTAGGATTCCTCCTCTGAGTTATTTTCCTCAAGTATGGCCACAGTGAGGACAGGCTGACCAGCACGGATACCACGTTAGAGCCATGCTTCTGCGTTGGTGGAGCCCGCCTCCATGTGAACCAGGCTTCTGAGAATGGAGGCCACATTCCAAATACTGCCCTACTGAGAACAATGGTTCCAAAGACCAGCAAAGGGACTGCTTCCCTCCAACATGGTGTATGGCCCAGTGGTGCCATGACCCCGAGTGGGGGAATACAACAGCCGCTTCTCCTTCCTCTGAACATGTGTTTCCTGTCGCCCTCCTCTAACCTAGAGCCTGTTCTCCATCCCTTCTGGGTTGGATGTGGAGATCTCTGCAATGAATTTCTTAGGCTACCAAGGCCCCAGACAGACTTCCTCTTCCATAGACTCTACTAACCTAACAGTAGGTTAAGATAGGAGACAAGTGATCCTAGAACTCATAGGGATGGTGGTCTTCAGGGTACATAGGCTGGGATAATGGCTGCTGTGGTGTTTGGCTCACAAAAACCAACCAACCAACCAACGAAAAAGCGCTGGCATTATTATCAGATGAGCTCTGTGGCTACGTGCTCAGGAAGCCCTCATCTGACTTTAGTTAGGGATCACAACCTGGCTATTGTGATCACTCCTTGCCTAGTGGACTCAGGTGCGTAAGACCATGGAATTTATGCAAAAACAGATGATTCAGGCTGTCTCCCAGGCTGTGTTTTCTTCCCAATTTCATCCTGTTACTTCTTGCTAGAATCCTGGCAATGCTCTGCCCAGGCAGTGGTTTTTTGGTCACACAGAAGGCTTTCAATAGTACTGCTTCAGTCCACAAAATGCCAGTTCCCTCTTTAGCCCATGCATTCCCATGTTCCTTTGAAACCACTCCTATCCCAGACCATGAAAACATACTGCTCCTGGAGAGAGGCTTTCCTCCTCACTCCTCAAAGATGTCAGCTTTGGATGCCTGTTCATGTCCAGGGGAGGGCACCTGGTGGGGAGCCGCAATATCCACCGGGGTATACCATTGGACCTCAAGACCTTCCACCAGCAGAAGTGCAGTTGGCTTTGTGCACGAACCCAACACACCTGTTGGAGTGTTCTTGGGGGTCAGAGACTACTCTTTGTTGCTAAGAATTGACCTGAGTCCACATCCTGACCCTTGCTCTCTGCTATCTGATTGTCTCACTTACTCTGACGGCGAGAGATGATTTGGCCCAGCTCAAAATCCTCTGGATTCTCCTCAGTAAGGAAGTGTAGGTCGAGGGCGCTGCGGATGACGACAGGAGCCCTATCGTGGCAGGTCACCTGGAGCAGCATGGGAGACAGGCCTTCAGGAAATGGGCCTTGAAGTGACTACTCAAGGACAGTGGGCAGGGGCATTCTGGAGGCACCTCCACTCTAAATACAAGGGCAACATCCATGACCCTACTACCCGAGGCTGACCTCCTGCTCATCGTGTGGGCTCTTCCCACAGGCTACTAGCCCAATCCTTGTACATAGGACTTCCTGGGCCTGCCATTGCTCTTTGTGGAGCTGCACTCCTCTCGGAGTGAAAGGACCCCACTACCTGCATACAGATGCAATCTCATCCCACAAGTTGGGAGGAATGGGACAATAGCCTCCAAGATCCCAGGTCTGCCCGAGGATGCAGGCGGCATTGGGAATGGCCTAGGCACAAAACCTAGAGGCTTTGGTCTGGATTGCCAGGGCCAAAAACAGACCCAGGAACATGACCACACACAGGAGAGCTGAAAGATAGCCACGAGAGCTCCTGGCCTCCAGAGGCTCAGTGCTGGCTGGGATGTAGGAGGGCACCTCATCCGGCAAGGGTGGTCATTGGGTTACCTGGACATTTAGTGTGCTTGCTCCACATCCATATCAACTCTGCAGAGAGACTCTCTCAGCTCCTTGTTCAAGGAACATGGAGAACCTCACACTGCTGTCCTCCTCCATAGACGTCAGCATCCCATACAAGGGAACCTGCAACCTAGTTCCTGTCCTATTCTCATCTGTCACCCATACCTGTCCCTGCCCTTCTGGACTGCATGCTGCCACCTGACACACAGACTCCCTCAGACATGGCAGTGGACAAGCTGCTGCACTCGCTCATCTCAGCTCCAGCCCTTCACACTGACCTCTCCCTTCTTGATTCCCATCTATCCTCCTGATCATCCAGAAGCTCCAAATTCAAGAGGGCATGAGTAGTCCATGGTATTGGACCAGTGTCTGCTCCCCACCCAGGTGTAAGCACCACGGGACACCCCTGCTCCCAGGCTTACCAGAACACTCTTGGCCATCTCTGGACTTTGTGTTTCTAAGTGGACACGAATTAAGCAGGTGTCTCCCACCTGCTTGTGGGATAGCGGCCTGGAGGACTTGCAGGTTGATTCTGAGAACTGTGGGGGATGGAACATCAGCAAACCCAGAAACAGAAAGCCACCCCAGACTGTCAGTTGGCTCTATGGGCTTCCAGCAAATATGTCCAGGTGCTGAGGCTTCTTATTTCCTCAGGTCGGAGTGGAATGGCAGCACATGCACAGCTTGAATAAGGTAGGTGTTTACCTCCTTTCCCTTGACCTGGGGGCGTTACCTCAGCATGAAATATTGTATTCCCAGATTCATGGACAGACACACGAGTGAGTGGTCAGAGACCTTGATTTCTGCAGAGCGAAGTGGAGAGAATTGTTAGGTGGCACTCAAGGATTATACCACAAAACACCCACAACCCCTGAGAGTCTCCGCCAGGCCCATCACACTTTGGTATTTTGGGGCCAAGGCCCACTTTCTCTTGGCTGTCAGTTATCCTGAGCCCACTGTGGATCATGTCTCCCCACTGTCTGATTGTCCTACTTACTCTCATCCTCAGACATCATATACAGCAGCTCAAAGTTGTCCACATCCTCATGCTGCAACAAATTTTGGTCCAAGGCCCTGCGGATGAGGCTTGTCACCGTCTCCTGAAAGGTCACCTGGATCAGGGTGGGACAAATGTCATCAGAGAATGGCTTTTAGAAGAGCTACCCAGAAGACTGTGGTCAAACATTCAGGAGAAATCTCAGCTACATATACAAGGGCACAATCTTGTTATCCTGCTACCTGAGTGTGTCCTCCATATACCACCTGGGTTCTTGCAATGTGCTACTAGAACAATCCTGGTACAAATATCTGCCTGTACCTGCCATCTCCCCTCCCCCTGGGGAGCCACATTCCACTCATGTCAAAGGACCAAACTGCCTATGCACAGACACACTCTCATCTCACTGAGATGAGAGCAATGGGCCAGGGATCTGCGCACCAAGTGTGATCTGGGATGCAGGCTGCCTTTGTGGGTGGAAGAGGCAGATGCACTGAAAATTTGGGTCCTGACTGCCACGACACAAAACAGACTCAGATACAAGAGTGTGCACTTGAGTGCTTCATGATAGCTTTGAGAGGCCCTGGCCTCTGGAAGCTCGGTGCGGGTCTGGTTGTAATGATGTACTTGACTCAGCACTGGCAGTCACTGAACATGTCTCCTCTGCAGCTGGACACCTGCAGCATTAGCGTGTCTACTGCACATCCATAGAAATTCTGCCAAGAACCCCTTTAGCTCCGTATTTACATACATGCAAAGCCTAACATTCCGAAGCTTTGGCATGACCCCCCAGGTGATCCCGACCCCAAATTCCTACACCTAGTCATGCTAAGGAGGTTCTCTTCCCTGCCACCAGGAACACATCCCCTCCTACACATGTGACAAGTCACTGCCACCTCCTCTGCTCCAACTTCACTCATTGAGAATACCAAGTTCTAGGCACTGCAGCCTGCACCCTGGACATATCTCTGCCTTCATCTGTCCACAGCACTTCCGTCTGCACTTCTGGCCTGCAAAACCCACAATACACAGGCCCACTCACCACTGAAGCTGGGCATGCTGATGCTCTCCCTCCTCAGGTCAAGCCCTTAAGACGGACCTCTCTCTTCTTTATTTCCCACCATAGCCCTGGGGTTGGCTGTGTCTCCTGCCTTCCACTGTGTGGACACCCAGGAGGCAGCCCTGCTGTCGGGCTTACCGGGATGCGCTTTGTCTCCCTCAGGCTCTGTCCCTCTAGGAGGACGTGAACAACGCGGCTGTCTTCCACCTGCTCGCTGGAGTGAAGCAGTGAGGAGCTGCTGGGGTCCTGGATGCCACTGCCACAGAAGGTTCCAAGAACTGTGGGGGATGACAACATCAGCAAAGCCCAGCAACTGCACCCCACCCAGCCTGGCAGTTGGCTCTGTGGGCATTCTACAACATCCATCCAGAACCTGAGGTTCTTGTCCCCTTGGAGGATGTGGAGTGGCACCAGGAGTAAAGACTGAAGAAGGTGGCTGTTTTGGGAACAAGAGATCCAGCACCTGCTGGGTGGGGATGAAATCCCAGGAGATTAACCCCATGTTGCTGCTGAAATGTAGGTTCCTCCCACAAATGACAGGCAGGAGCTCATTCCTAAGCTGGTCCTGCCTGTAAGGTTCAAGGCTCTGAACCCTGAAGGGCTCCTCCGTGTTCTGATCATTTTCACCCTGGGTTGGGACCAAGAATGGTGGGTTCAAAATGGAAATGGTGACAAACAGAAAAATGACTTGTGCCAATACACTAGAGTCAAAGCACAATGGGACAGTTCCCATCAGTACAAACACACACACACACACACACACACACACACACACACACACACACAGAGTCAGAATAGGAGTCCTGGGCCATTCATCAGGGATCAGACTAGAGGGCCTGCTGGGCTCACCTGCCCTGTGCTACTCACTGTTACTCGTGAGCTCCTCTGCGACAATCGCCAGAGGCTCTGGCGTCTAAGATGAAGCCTCACCCAGTGTATCCACAAAAGGGCTAGTTGGCCCCCCTGAGATTCCTGGGAGCCTGAGGCTCGGCATTGTCTGCAACCACAGGAGAACATCCTTCTCCCTCCAGTGGCTCCAACCAAGTGAGCTCGGATGGCTTGGTCAGTGATGTGGGTGCCTGGATACCAGGGTTCCATGTTCTGTTTGATCCATTGTCAAGGCAATGATGTCATTTCCTGTGCCCATACCTGAGCCTCTTTTCACATAAGACCACTTTCAACAGCCCTATGGGCTGCCGATTTCTCCTCCATGCCTACCCATCTCAGGTGCGCAGGTGTTCACCAACAACTACCCAAACATCCCCACCAGCATCTGCCCTGCTTGGTGCCACTAGAGTTCCAGCTTGGAGCCTTCAAAAATGCATTCACAACCAGTCCTTCCCTCTCAGCAGCTTTTGGACCCTGGTCCCATCATTGTGCAACTCATGGTGTGCCCAGTCTTTTCTGGAAAGTAGGGTAGCATCTAATCTCTAGGGTTTATTGTGTCTATTGGCCCATAACACCCTCTGTTCTCTCTGAAACCAGAGATGGGACTCACAGGTGGCTAAAGCACAAATGTAGAGATGGGATAATCACAAGAAAGGGAGAGACAAAGAATGCACCCTAACTCAATCAGGCCTGTGTCCCACACAGGGACATGGCCAATGTCCGTCCCATCGTGGCTGCAGTTCCCTCTCTACACCATGGCAAGTTGGAGGGGACTGAGATGCAGAGGCTGCTCCCCTCTGCCATACAACTTCCCAAGGCTTCTCCTAAGATTTCAAAAGGGCCAAGTGTGTCTAGTGTTGGGGTCTCACAGAGACTCCGAGGTACCACAGCATCCTGCTGCCCAGAACCGGTTCACCCCTCACCTCAAGGGGGCTCAGCCTCTGGATTCATGGGAATTGAAGTGGGTACAGGTGATGGGATATCACCTCCAAGACTGAGTTATGCCAAGTCCATGACCCCTGTCTGCATCCCTGTCTCCAGCACCACTCCCCCCTCTCTCTTTCCTCCTCAGAGCAAACAAATCCATTTAGCAAGTGTGTCCTGTGATAAAGACATGACGGTCACCCATCCTCTCATTACAAAAACACTGAGGCTCAGCCAACATGGATCCTACAGGGAACACAGGCATAAACTCAGACTCCGATCCTCCCAGCCGAGCCTCAGTGGAGCCTGGACTCCCAGCCTCCTGAGTCAAGGAAACAGAGGTTCCTAGCCGAGCCACCTTGGATGCAGCCGCACACAAACTGAACTCATCAATGCCCCTTGCTCTCAGTTGTGAGTAAGAGGGGAAGTGGTGTTTCACAACCCTGGACATCAAGTGCAGTCTCCAGGCTTTGGGGTGTGCCCTGGCCTCTGTCTATCTGCCCAGGCTCTCCAACCCACACTGGCCTCTTACCCAACCTCCTCCTAGGGCCAAACTCAATCCTGCCTCTCAATTTCTGCTGCCTTCCCCAACACACTGCTCCCCAAAATGAGCAGGGCTGGCTCTCGGTTATCATGCTGGTGCCAGCAGCAATGCCACCCCACTGACATAATTCTGAGTCCCAACCTAGGCACTCCAGCTGTCTTTGCCACACCTGGCCTGTTTGGGCTCTGGCTCTTGCTCTTTTCTTTCATGTGCATGTGTTTTGAGGTTTTGAGTTTCTCCCACTGCAGAACTGCAGCTGTGGCAGGGTAGAGCTCATGAGGGTGACATTCTGAGCCACATCCAATCCCATCAGGACTGTTCACTGGGGTGACTGCTGGAACACAGTGATGAGTGAACACATGGGAGGTGGTTGGACCCACCTTGCCTCTGAGTGGCTTCCTTTCAGGACAGGAATGTAGGCATGGGAGCCCCTGGCGTGGGATGCTTTGCACAAGGCGTGACCATGGGCTCACTTTCCTGGCAAAAATGGCTCCACTCAGCATGGAGAGCACTGTCATTCCTGGTGGCTAACAACAGCCCTGGACCCCAGAAAGGAACCCACACTCAAGATTAACGTCTGAGTGTGCGTGTCCTCGAGGAAATGAGGTCTCCTGATCCCAGGTGCAAAGGGGTAAGTCCTCTAACTCCAGGGGCCATGAAGGGACATCTGAGTTTCCCTTGTCCTTCTTTCCCTCTCTAACTAACCACAGTTAGGACCCTGGCCTCATTCCCCAGTGAGGATCATTAGGCTCCATAAAGGACAGTCTCTAAGATGCTCAGTGGACCAACACCCTCTGCACAACCCATAACCCTATTCACCCAAGAGGCAAGAGGATTTCTATTCAGGAAAACCAGGAAAGGGAGAGCCTTTCTCAAGGACACAAGGACATTAGTGAGTGAGGGAGTGATTAATGGATGGAGAACTATTTCCAACACCAACTTCCAGGAGCATATATGGCCCCCTGGAGAATTCTGCAGTGTGTTGGTGATTAAGGAGAACGTGTGAATTCAGGGGTCACTAGGTCCTCTCAGCCATAAGGAGGGAAACTGCCATAAAGGAACTAGGACAAGGGTGCGAGGAATGCTCACTGGTGGGAGATCGGAAGGAAGGAAAGTGTACTCATTAGAAAAGTGTCGCCTGAAAATTCTTAGCCAGCCAAAAGTCGTGCGAACTTGTGTGGGAAAAGAGTCTTTGCACAGTGATGAAGCTACGAGCTCACATGATGGAACACAGCATCAACTGGGACCAAATCCAATATCTGATATTCTTGTAGGAAGAGGAGAGTCTGGACCCAGATACCAGGGAGACTGGGGGATACCGGATATGTGAGGTTGGAGCCAGGGCGGGATGCCCATATGGGAACCACAGATCGTGGGCAGCAATAGGAGAGTGGGCAAGGGCTGGGAGAGTTGGGGAGACAGTCCCCTTGAAACCTGGGAGGGGTTATGGCACTGGGACAGCCCAACACCTACTGTGTTGAGCCTCTGGAGCTCAACGGAAGACACTTCCTCTGTTGTCGGCCACCCAGTTAACAGAGTTTGGTTGCAGCAGCCTAGGACCCAGCTGAAGGTCTGAGCATGTTGGCCATGCAGGTTGGATCTGGACCACAGACACCCTCATCAGAGATTGTAGGGTCTCAGCCCTGAGGCAAGACAGGCACTAAGTCAGGCCAGGTGGGGAAACGGATAGGCACACACTCTGGGGGCTGGTGCCTGTGTTACTGGGAGCACTTCTGATCGCATTTCCCTGATCTGCTGCCAACACAGGCTACAGAGGAGGGTACAGAAACACAGACCACGGATCTGCCCCACTCAGTGGGCCCAGGCCAACACCACACCCAGCAGCCTCGTGCCATACCCAATGAGTCTCGAAGCGGCCCCCTCTTCCCATCCTGAGAGCTCTTCCCTTCCTCATGTGCCAATAGCTCCCTACTGTCACTGGCAATATCTACTCTGTGAGATGTCAACATCCGTGGGTACTGTTCTCTCATCCCAGGACAGTGTGGTCCCACACACCCTGGTGAAATGGGCCACCTGGAGGCTGGACCTGGAGGTTGTTGAGGCTGAATGGCAGCGGTGGTCCTCTGGCACTTAATATTATTTAAGTTAAAAAAAAAAAACAAAAACAAAAACAAAAAAACGGGTCTTGGTGCTCAAAAATGTTTGATTTGCATATTCTCATCCCCTAACCCCAATATTTTCATTATTTCCTCACATATGAAATCTTACTAGCATAAAGGTAATTTCGTATTAAACAAAGTGGATTGAAATAACATTGGTAAAAATAATCAATCACCATACTTTCAATTTTTGTTCTGCTTTCCTATTAGAAACCACTTGGATACAAGAGAACAGAGGACAGACTCATGGAAATGCTTGAAATGACAAGAAGCTCCCACTCAAGCTCAGCATTCAGTCCTGGACAGGGTAAGACCAGGCCACTTTGACATCTGTGCCAAAGAGTCTACCAGACAGAATCCTCTGACTGATCCCTGACTGAGCCATAGGAACTGGCTAGAAAAGCCTTCACATCCTCAATACATTCTTCACGTCAGAATACTTGACAACCATTGATATCCATCTCTCGTTAACTTGCTCCCCAGCCAACCATTCTTCAACAAATTCAAAGGAGTAACTCATGCAAGCACACAGAAAGGGGTGTTCACTACACACATCCATGTGCGAAAAAGACAACTGGTATTTCTTGTTTGGGCTATTTCAAATGAAATCCCTTCTGCATGACCTCCACAAACCAAAGGAAAATATTTGTGAAATTCCCACGTAGAAGACAAGATACACTTGCCAAGGAGGCAGTGGCAAGAATTTTGACACTCCAAATGTAGAGTGTGTGTTTAGGAAGCAGTCACAGTTTCCATGAGAGAGTCCCATGAAATCAATTAGGAAGATCCATGCTCTAGCCCTACCATGCAAGTGATGTGACTTGAAAGAGTCACTTAGTCTTAGTAACCATCATCACTAACAACTAAGTCAATGAATAAAGGTCCTCAGGTGCCAAGCTACAAAATGTGGGATGAGCATGGATGAGGATGGGTGGGAGAAGTCTCCAACTCTAACACAATTAGGGAAGGATGTGCTGACCTCAAGTGGCTGGGGGGCTGGGATCCTGCCACAGAGGGGGATTCCAAACCTCACATCCCCTGACCCAGGCCAGAAGACCAGGTAGAGTCCAAGGACCCTGGGGTGGCCCAATGGCAATAAAGGTCAAAAGGAACTAGGGATCTGCCTGGTCCCTCAATCCCCTACTCTGAGCAGGGCTGCATGACGAGGCCAGAGGCCATCCACAGCAATCTGCCTTTACAGGAAAACAGGGACTGCAGGCTGCCTCTGGCTCACTGAATCAGGGTGGTGTTTTCATAAAGCAAGACCACTTCCTCACATTTGACCAGCAGCTCATGTGTTGACAGCACAATGACTGACTTGACTCAGGCCCTGATGAATGAAATAGAAAATTCATAGCAAACCCATCTTTAGCTCTTCCACATCATCAGGGGCTCTGATTCAATTCCGTCCAGAAAGGTGTCTGAAATGATTTCTAAACATGCTGGGGACTCACCTCTGTGTGGAACTTTTCAGGAAAAAGGGGATCAAATCTCATGAAGCAACTCTTCTCTCTTCTAGCCCATGGGCAATGCAAGGAACCTGCATGATACCAGAGGCTCACTTCTCTCTTCTCATGTCTTCTGGAAAGGATTCGTTAATGCTTCCTGCAAGGTGAAGCAGAAGCCTGCATCCCCAGCTGCACAGAAGTGTTTTAGGGCAGTGTCTCCCTTAAAACCCAAAAATAAAAAAACAGGTCATTCAACAGGCACATGGATTCGAGTACATGTTCAATGATCCCTCCTCCCTGGAGCCTTCCACATGCCCATCTTCCACATTCACAGAGCAATGCTTGGCCATTCTCAAGACCAGGAGACCATGATGCTCCTCACCAGGAAGTCAATAAGGAACATGAAGAGAGCAGCATGGATTGCAGAAGGTGGCACATCAAGGATCTTCAGCTCTGCTGCTAGAACACAAGAGCTTAACTTCAGTATTGACTTTTTGCCAACTACCAAGTACGATAGCAGTGTCAAGCCCAATATGCAGATATGCAAGTAGTAGGTGACACCCCGCATCCATTCACAAAAGTGGGCAACATCTGCATCAGAACAAGGAAGTATCTTACCCTTACTCATAAAAATCATCAGAAACAAAATAAAATGGATGCAAGACTTCTCATTTCACTATTAGGTAGCTGTTGGAATTCCCTATTAAATAATACCTCCTCCAAAATAAAAAGTATCTCAGACATGTGTCTACTATTCAATGGATGACATTTTAAAAACTATGGACTTTACTTAATATTTATGTATGCTATATCCCTGCCTAAGGCTCTATGAGAAAGGAGCACATAGAATTGGATCTTTGAAAATCTCACATTTGCTGATAAATATTACTGCTGATCTCAGGCATGGCGAAGTGAAAAGTGGGACTTTGGATATTCCAAGAATGCTATGTTGTGGGATTGGTGTCCCTGATTCATACATAGCATATGGTTTCTATGAAATCCAGTGAGGGAGCAGGAGTAACGAAGCTGATTGCACAGATGACCTCAGGGAATACTGACAGATAGGCCAAATGAAAAATATGTTCCAGCTAACCATTGGTATTTGGGCTTCTGATCCCAGTCCTGTTTTTAAAAAAGGTGCAGACAGGCAGTGTTCATTAAAAACTGTCTACCATGTAAAAGTGGGTAATTTAAATGGCATCTAGTTACACATCTGATAGAATGGTCTGGCAACATATGAATTTCATTCTAACAACAACAACAACAACAAAACGTAGAAAATGAGACATAAAGATAAAACCTTGTCTTCACCAGGATGCCTAAAAATAGGTTTTATTTGGCTCATGCAAATAAGTATCTTTCAATAGAATTTCTGATTTCTGAATGAATCCATTCAACTTCATACTGCACAGATCACAAGGTTTTCTTTACAGAATATTCTCTTCTTCTTCTTAAAGCCTCACATAGAAAATGTCTCACAGGACATAGGAGGGGAATGACCCAAAGGATGAAAGAATGGCTGGAACCGTTCTCAAATGTGCCCATGTAGCCTAAAGTTTGAAGGCATCTAATTGTACTCTAAAACAATTATGAACCTATTCGATCCATTATTAATAAATATCACCACTTTACCACTTGAACCAAATCACAGAAAATTGGAAACAGATGATCATTGGCTTTGATACCTTTACTTCTGTTTCATTACTCAGAGTCGATCAACTCTATACTTCAAGTGACACAGATTTATTACAGAATGCCTAAGATCCTAAGGATCTATTTTAGCTCAGCCCATGGTATTGCTTCATTATTTTATTATTTTGTAAGTAATAAAATATAACTTCATGTTGGATGATATATTCAAGCCATGAATATATCATCCAACATTGTTCTTCCCAAAATATTAGCCCAATTTCTGCGCGTGCTCACTTACTGTTCAGGAATTTTACTAATTGTTTGAAGGTTCTAGAGGACCTGTTAGACTCCTAATGGACAAACCATACAACATACTCCAGAGAACGGACGAGTGCCATAAGAAGAAAATAAGGTCAGCCTACAGCAATGGGCAGCTGCCTGCCCTCGGCTGGGAGGAGCCCTGGCCATGGCACCAGGGCTGCTGGGCAGCAGAAGCCTCCACAGCCCTGCAGGGAGCCTGGAGCACAGCTCTGCCTAACCATGCTCAGCCCTGGACAGATGCACATGAGTTCCCATCACAGGCTCGAGTGTGACAGTCCCAGGTGCATGCCTGTCATGCCAGCCACCAGGGAGGCTGAGGCAAGAGGAACGTTTGAGGTCAGCCTTGGCAACTTAGACCCCGAGGCAAAGGGGAAATACTTTTACAGGGGTCTCTGAGGGTGTAGCTCAGGTAGGTCACTTGCCTCACAGGCTCAAGGCCCTGGGTTCAATCCCCAGAACCCACGTACACACAAAAAGTGAACTTGGAATATTGTTTAAAATGATGGGTCAGGTACACACAAGGACTTCAATATGACCTCTCAGAGGAGCTCAATTTGAGATCAGACTGAACAAAAGACCACCTGGACCATTGACTCAGTGTCTGAAACCCTCTGTGAGCATGGGAAGCACTGCTGGCAAGACACCAGAGGGCCAAAGCACTTGTGCCCCCTGCAGGGGTGTCTCTTGTCTACCGCCAAAGACTGTTCCCCTCCTGGGGCAGCTGAGAGCAAGCTGGGCCTTGGAGCAAGGACTAGTGCTTTAGATATAGACTATGCAAGCAAGGGGCAATGTCTTTAATAAAACTAAAATTAAAAAGTCACATTGAAAAAATTTTAAAAAGAAGAAAATAAGGTCAAGTAGAGGAAGCCCATTTTCACAGGAAAAAATCCCCCAGTGAAAAGCATCAGAATAGATACCAAGAAAAATACCAACAAAAACAGTGTGCTCCCACTATGTATCTACTCAACATGCAAAAGTTAGAAAGCTAGATAATACAATCCTGGCCACAGGTAGAGCTATGCAGAAGAGCCACCTGGAAGTGCTTAGTCAAAGAAGTAAACATGCACACTTTGACCTAGAAATTCCACCTGTGTGTAAACCAGGCGGTGCTTAAGCAGTTTCACAAGGGGACATGCACAGGGAAATTTATCCTCAGGTTCTTATAGAGTTGTCTGTGCTTACAGGGAGTTGATGGTTGTCAAGATGCCCACAGCTGCGAAAGTCAAAAGCTAAAAAAATAATAGATGCCAACCTGGATATATTAATAATCCCGTATCTATGATCACCTTCATAAGGTAGCTTCCCAACTTCTGTGTGGAAGTGAGTTCCTCCTTGGCCCTTACACTGTTGTGGAGACCACTAGGAGTTCAGCTTTGTGCAGGATCATCTGACCTGGACTTTTGGCAAGACCTGTACAGCCCTCACACATGCTCAGATGCTACAGGACTTTTCAGACCAGTCCAGACAACAGTAGGCATCCATTCATTGTCTGCACTCTACAGATTCCTAGATGCACGACATTCATTACCATCAAATGCAGAATTTTCATCAAAAACTAATATATATATCATTCCAATCTGAATCAAGAAAATCGGAAATATCCCCAAATCCAAAGAGTGGATCCCCATTGTGATGCTACAAGTTGAAAATTCCACAGCTGACCTCATGGGATGGTTCACAGTCAAAAGACAGCTGCATGAAAAATATTACATGACCTTCCTGCTATGTGAAAAGTGGCATGTGAAGTACACATGCATGTCTTCCTCAGACATGGGTTCATTTGCAAGACACCTTGTGCAATTGAAAATACTCCAAAAGGGGAGAAATCAGAACCATGTCTCCAAAGTATTTCAGCAGAGACCAACTCCATCTGTCTATCTATCTCTCAGTGAGTGTGTGTGCTCTTGTGTGTGTTTGTGTGTCTTTGTTTGTGTTTGTACCATCATAGCTGATACTTCATTGCCCCCATTGGAAAACTGACTCAGATAATGCCATCTGCCAAACTCCTAAAAACCAAAGTTCTTGCTGATAGAATGAAACATTCCTTCCTGTTGGTTTGGATGTGTCCTTTAGGAATCACTGCTACATTTAGTATACTCAAATCATCACAGTAGATCAGGTAACAAAAACATATATATTTTAAAATAATAATAATATATTAATGGAAACAACAAATACAGGATAGAGTAACAACTGTGTTACTAAACAAGGTCAAGGACAATGGCAAACTATAGATTCAAACTTTGAAGAAAATAGTAATCAATGTAAATATTCCTGGGCTGCCTCAGCCCCGCCCAGGCACACAGCAACAGAATGGTTTTGCAAGCATCCTCAGGAGGGCAGGAGCCTTCTTTGCAGGACGAGAGGGAGGTTGAGGCTCGATCCACCCATCATTCTTTTGGGAGAGGCTCCTTTTCCTCAGCACAAAGTTGGATTTTTTGTGAGGATTCTTGGCATAAAATACGTTGGCCTCTGTTGGAATCCTCAGCTCTGGGGAGAGAGGGGTGTACAAAAAGAAGGTGGCACTCAGGAGGTGCTCCCTAGGACACGCCAACATCTGAGAGCCTGTGCCAGAAAAGGCCAGAGCCACACACCTGAGAGCTCTCCAATTCAGCATCAATACCAACAAAGACAGCCTCCACAGTCCTCCCTGAGGAAGAACTAGGCAGAGCACTTCAACAGACCTAATGTCTGTTCCTACCGAAGGCTTTGGACTCCAGAATATCTCAGGTCCTCTTGCATCTGCCAAAGCACACCACTAGGGTTTGCATCTGAAATCTCCCACAAAAGGCTCCTGTGCCGAAGATTCAGTCCCCACATGAGCCATCTTCATAGGTGGGTTTGGAGGGAAGCATTGGATGGTGAGTGCTCTGATGTCAACATGAAATTCTCATTCAAGATGAATACACTACTGGGGGGTGGGAGGGACTGGAAGAAAGGTTGAGCATGCTTGGAGTAAGACCTAAACAGGGTTGTGCCCTGGGCAACAGTACCTTGTTCCTGTTGGCTCCACTGAATCCTCATTCTCCAAGGAGAGGTCCTCCCTCTCCATCTTTCTCTCTCTCCCTCTCTGCCAGCCTCGTTCTCTCTCTCCCAGTCTATGCCTTTGTGGCAAGGGCTGAGGAGCTCTCCACTGCCACACACTAGAGCTTTATGGACAGCCTCAGTGCACAACCAAAGAGAAAGCTATGAAACCCAGAGAAAAAAGGCCTAGGATTCCTCCTCTGAGTTATTTTCCTCAAGTATGGCCACAGTGAGGACAGGCTGACCAGCACGGATACCACGTTAGAGCCATGCTTCTGCGTTGGTGGAGCCCGCCTCCATGTGAACCAGGCTTCTGAGAATGGAGGCCACATTCCAAATACTGCCCTACTGAGAACAATGGTTCCAAAGACCAGCAAAGGGACTGCTTCCCTCCAACATGGTGTATGGCCCAGTGGTGCCATGACCCCGAGTGGGGGAATACAACAGCCGCTTCTCCTTCCTCTGAACATGTGTTTCCTGTCGCCCTCCTCTAACCTAGAGCCTGTTCTCCATCCCTTCTGGGTTGGATGTGGAGATCTCTGCTATGAATTTCTTAGGCTACCAAGGCCCCAGACAGACTTCTTCTTCCATAGACTCTACTAACCTAACAGTAGGTTAAGATAGGAGACAAGTGATCCTAGAACTCATAGGGATGGTGGTCTTCAGGGTACATAGGCTGGGATAATGGCTGCTGTGGTGTTTGGCTCACAAAAACCAACCAACCAACCAACGAAAAAGCGCTGGCATTATTATCAGATGAGCTCTGTGGCTACGTGCTCAGGAAGCCCTCATCTGACTTTAGTTAGGGATCACAACCTGGCTATTGTGATCACTCCTTGCCTAGTGGACTCAGGTGCGTAAGACCATGGAATTTATGCAAAAACAGATGATTCAGGCTGTCTCCCAGGCTGTGTTTTCTTCCCAATTTCATCCTGTTACTGCTTGCTAGAATCCTGGCAATGCTCTGCCCAGGCAGTGGTTTTTTGGTCACACAGAAGGCTTTCAATAGTACTGCTTCAGTCCACAAAATGCCAGTTCCCTCTTTAGCCCATGCATTCCCATGTTCCTTTGAAACCACTCCTATCCCAGACCATGAAAACATACTGCTCCTGGAGAGAGGCTTTCCTCCTCACTCCTCAAAGATGTCAGCTTTGGATGCCTGTTCATGTCCAGGGGAGGGCACCTGGTGGGGAGCCGCAATATCCACCGGGGTATACCATTGGACCTCAAGACCTTCCACCAGCAGAAGTGCAGTTGGCTTTGTGCACGAACCCAACACACCTGTTGGAGTGTTCTTGGGGGTCAGAGACTACTCTTTGTTGCTAAGAGTTGACCTGAGTCCACATCCTGACCCTTGCTCTCTGCTATCTGATTGTCTCACTTACTCTGACGGCGAGAGATGATTTGGCCCAGCTCATAATCCTCTGGATTCTCCTCAGTAAGGAAGTGTAGGTCGAGGGCGCTGCGGATGACGACAGGAGCCCTATCGTGGCAGGTCACCTGGAGTAGCATGGGAGACAGGCCTTCAGGAAATGGGCCTTGAAGTGACTACTCAAGGACAGTGGGCAGGGGCATTCTGGAGGCACCTCCACTCTAAATACAAGGGCAACATCCATGACCCTACTACCCGAGGCTGACCTCCTGCTCATCGTGTGGGCTCTTCCCACAGGTTACTAGCCCAATCCTTGTACATAGGACTTCCTGGGCCTGCCATTGCTCTTTGTGGAGCTGCACTCCTCTTGGAGTGAAAGGACCCCACTACCTGCATACAGATGCAATCTCATCCCACAAGTTGGGAGGAATGGGACAATAGCCTCCAAGATCCCAGGTCTGCCCGAGGATGCAGGCGGCATTGGGAATGGCCTAGGCACAAAACCTAGAGGCTTTGGTTTGGATTGCCAGGGCCAAAAACAGACCCAGGAACATGACCACACACAGGAGAGCTGAAAGATAGCCACGAGAGCTCCTGGCCTCCAGAGGCTCAGTGCTGGCTGGGATGTAGGAGGGCACCTCATCCGGCAAGGGTGGTCATTGGGTTACCTGGACATTTAGTGTGCTTGCTCCACATCCATATCGACTCTGCAGAGAGACTCTCTCAGCTCCTTGTTCAAGGAACATGGAGAACCTCACACTGCTGTCCTCCTCCATAGACGTCAGCATCCCATACAAGGGAACCTGCAACCTAGTTCCTGTCCTATTCTCATCTGTCACCCATACCTGTCCCTGCCCTTCTGGACTGCATGCTGCCACCTGACACACAGACTCCCTCAGACATGGCAGTGGACAAGCTGCTGCACTCGCTCATCTCAGCTCCAGCCCTTCACACTGCCCTCTCCCTTCTTGATTCCCATCTATCCTCCTGATCATCCAGAAGCTCCAAATTCAAGAGGGCATGAGTAGTCCATGGTATTGGACCAGTGTCTGCTCCCCACCCAGGTGTAAGCACCACGGGACACCCCTCCTCCCAGGCTTACCAGAACACTCTTGGCCATCTCTGGACTTTGTGTTTCTAAGTGGACACGAATTAAGCAGGTGTCTCCCACCTGCTTGTGGGAAAGCGGCCTGGAGGACTTGCAGGTTGATTCTGAGAACTGTGGGGGATGGAACATCAGCAAACCCAGAAACAGAAAGCCACCCCAGACTGTCAGTTGGCTCTATGGGCTTCCAGCAAATATGTCCAGGTGCTGAGGCTTCTTATTTCCTCAGGTCGGAGTGGAATGGCAGCACATGCACAGCTTGAATAAGGTAGGTGTTTACCTCCTTTCCCTTGACCTGGGGGCATTTCCTCACCATGAAATATTGTATTCCCAGATTCATCGACAGCCACACGAGTGAGTGGTCAGAGACCTTGATTTCTGCAGAGCGAAGTGGAGAGAATTGTTAGGTGGCACTCAAGGATTATACCACAAAACACCCACAACCCCTGAGAGTCTCCGCCAGGCCCATCACACTTTGGTATTTTGGGGCCAAGGCCCACTTTCTCTTGGCTGTCAGTTATCCTGAGCCCACTGTGGATCATGTCTCCCCACTGTCTGATTGTCCTACTTACTCTCATCCTCAGACATCATATACAGCAGCTCAAAGTTGTCCACATCCTCATGCTGCAACAAATTTTGGTCCAAGGCCCTGCGGATGAGGCTTGTCACCGTCTCCTGAAAGGTCACCTGGATCAGGGTGGGACAAATGTCATCAGAGAATGGCTTTTAGAAGAGCTACCCAGAAGACTGTGGTCAAACATTCAGGAGAAATCTCAGCTACATATACAAGGGCACAATCGTGTTATCCTGCTACCTGAGTGTGTCCTCCATATACCACCTGGGTTCTTGCAATGTGCTACTAGAACAATCCTGGTACAAATATCTGCCTGTACCTGCCATCTCCCCTCCCCCTGGGGAGCCACATTCCACTCATGTCAAAGGACCAAACTGCCTATGCACAGACACACTCTCATCTCACTGAGATGAGAGCAATGGGCCAGGGATCTGCGCACCAAGTGTGATCTGGGATGCAGGCTGCCTTTGTGGGTGGAAGAGGCAGATGCACTGAAAATTTGGGTCCTGACTGCCACGACACAAAACAGACTCAGATACAAGAGTGTGCACTTGAGTGCTTCATGATAGCTTTGAGAGGCCCTGGCCTCTGGAAGCTCGGTGCGGGTCTGGTTGTAATGATGTACTTGACTCAGCACTGGCAGTCACTGAACATGTCTCCTCTGCAGCTGGACACCTGCAGCATTAGCGTGTCTACTGCACATCCATAGAAATTCTGCCAAGAACCCCTTTAGCTCCGTATTTACATACATGCAAAGCCTAACATTCCGAAGCTTTGGCATGACCCCCCAGGTGATCCCGACCCCAAATTCCTACACCTAGTCATGCTAAGGAGGTTCTCTTCCCTGCCACCAGGAACACATCCCCTCCTACACATGTGACAAGTCACTGCCACCTCCTCTGCTCCAACTTCACTCATTGAGAATACCAAGTTCTAGGCACTGTAGCCTGCACCCTGGACATATCTCTGCCTTCATCTGTCCACAGCACTTCCGTCTGCACTTCTGGCCTGCAAAACCCACAATACACAGGCCCACTCACCACTGAAGCTGGGCATGCTGATGCTCTCCCTCCTCAGGTCAAGCCCTTAAGACGGACCTCTCTCTTCTTTATTTCCCACCATAGCCCTGGGGTTGGCTGTGTCTCCTGCCTTCCACGGTGTGGACACCCAGGAGGCAGCCCTGCTGTCGGGCTTACCGGGATGCGCTTTGTCTCCCTCAGGCTCTGTCCCTCTAGGAGGACGTGAACAACCCGGCTGTCTTCCACCTGCTCGCTGGAGTGAAGCAGTGAGGAGCTGCTGGGGTCCTGGATGCCACTGCCACAGAAGGTTCCAAGAACTGTGGGGGATGACAACATCAGCAAAGCCCAGCAACTGCACCCCACCCAGCCTGGCAGTTGGCTCTGTGGGCATTCTACAACATCCATCCAGAACCTGAGGTTCTTGTCCCCTTGGAGGATGTGGAGTGGCACCAGGAGTAAAGACTGAAGAAGGTGGCTGTTTTGGGATCAAGAGATCCAGCACCTGCTGGGTGGGGATGAAATCCCAGGAGATTAACCCCATGTTGCTGCTGAAATGTAGGTTCCTCCCACAAATGACAGGCAGGAGCTCATTCCTAAGCTGGTCCTGCCTGTAAGGTTCAAGGCTCTGAACCCTGAAGGGCTCCTCCGTGTTCTGATCAGTTTCACCCTGGGTTGGGACCAAGAATGGTGGGTTCAAAATGGAAATGGTGACAAACAGAAAAATGACTTGTGCCAATACACTAGAGTCAAAGCACAATGGGACAGTTCCCATCAGTACAAACACACACACACACACACACACACACACACACACACACACACACAGAGTCAGAATAGGAGTCCTGGGCCATTCATCAGGGATCAGACTAGAGGGCCTGCTGGGCTCACCTGCCCTGTGCTACTCACTGTTACTCTTGAGCTCCTCTGCGACAATCGCCAGAGGCTCTGGCGTCTAAGATGAAGCCTCACCCAGTGTATCCACAAAAGGGCTAGTTGGCCCCCCTGAGATTCCTGGGAGCCTGAGGCTCGGCATTGTCTGCAACCACAGGAGAACATCCTTCTCCCTCCAGTGGCTCCAACCAAGTGAACTCGGATGGCTTGGTCAGTGAAGTGGGTGCCTGGATACCAGGGTTCCATGTTCTGTTTGATCCATTGTCAAGGCAATGATGTCATTTCCTGTGCCCATACCTGAGCCTCTTTTCACATAAGACCACTTTCAACAGCCCTATGGGCTGCCGATTTCTCCTCCATGCCTACCCATCTCAGGTGCGCAGGTGTTCACCAACAACTACCCAAACATCCCCACCAGCATCTGCCCTGCTTGGTGCCACTAGAGTTCCAGCTTGGAGCCTTCAAAAATGCATTCACAACCAGTCCTTCCCTCTCAGCAGCTTTTGGACCCTGGTCCCATCATTGTGCAACTCATGGTGTGCCCAGTCTTTTCTGGAAAGTAGGGTAGCATCTAATCTCTAGGGTTTATTGTGTCTATTGGCCCATAACACCCTCTGTTCTCTCTGAAACCAGAGATGGGACTCACAGGTGGCTAAAGCACAAATGTAGAGATGGGATAATCACAAGAAAGGGAGAGACAAAGAATGCACCCTAACTCAATCAGGCCTGTGTCCCACACAGGGACATGGCCAATGTCCGTCCCATCGTGGCTGCAGTTCCCTCTCTACACCATGGCAAGTTGGAGGGGACTGAGATGCAGAGGCTGCTCCCCTCTGCCATACAACTTCCCAAGGCTTCTCCTAAGATTTCAAAAGGGCCAAGTGTGTCTAGTGTTGGGGTCTCACAGAGACTCCGAGGTACCACAGCATCCTGCTGCCCAGAACCGGTTCACCCCTCACCTCAAGGGGGCTCAGCCTCTGGATTCATGGGAATTGAAGTGGGTACAGGTGATGGGATATCACCTCCAAGACTGAGTTATGCCAAGTCCATGACCCCTGTCTGCATCCCTGTCTCCAGCACCACTCCCCCCTCTCTCTTTCCTCCTCAGAGCAAACAAATCCATTTAGCAAGTGTGTCCTGTGATAAAGACATGACGGTCACCCATCCTCTCATTACAAAAACACTGAGGCTCAGCCAACATGGATCCTACAGGGAACACAGGCATAAACTCAGACTCCGATCCTCCCAGCCGAGCCTCAGTGGAGCCTGGACTCCCAGCCTCCTGAGTCAAGGAAACAGAGGTTCCTAGCCGAGCCACCTTGGATGCAGCCGCACACAAACTGAACTCATCAATGCCCCTTGCTCTCAGTTGTGAGTAAGAGGGGAAGTGGTGTTTCACAACCCTGGACATCAAGTGCAGTCTCCAGGCTTTGGGGTGTGCCCTGGCCTCTGTCTATCTGCCCAGGCTCTCCAACCCACACTGGCCTCTTACCCAACCTCCTCCTAGGGCCAAACTCAATCCTGCCTCTCAATTTCTGCTGCCTTCCCCAACACACTGCTCCCCAAAATGAGCAGGGCTGGCTCTCGGTTATCATGCTGGTGCCAGCAGCAATGCCACCCCACTGACATAATTCTGAGTCCCAACCTAGGCACTCCAGCTGTCTTTGCCACACCTGGCCTGTTTGGGCTCTGGCTCTTGCTCTTTTCTTTCATGTGCATGTGTTTTGAGGTTTTGAGTTTCTCCCACTGCAGAACTGCAGCTGTGGCAGGGTAGAGCTCATGAGGGTGACATTCTGAGCCACATCCAATCCCATCAGGACTGTTCACTGGGGTGACTGCTGGAACACAGTGATGAGTGAACACATGGGAGGTGGTTGGACCCACCTTGCCTCTGAGTGGCTTCCTTTCAGGACAGGAATGTAGGCATGGGAGCCCCTGGCGTGGGATGCTTTGCACAAGGCGTGACCATGGGCTCTCTTTCCTGGCAAAAATGGCTCCACTCAGCATGGAGAGCACTGTCATTCCTGGTGGCTAACAACAGCCCTGGACCCCAGAAAGGAACCCACACTCAAGATTAACGTCTGAGTGTGCGTGTCCTCGAGGAAATGAGGTCTCCTGATCCCAGGTGCAAAGGGGTAAGTCCTCTAACTCCAGGGGCCATGAAGGGACATCTGAGTTTCCCTTGTCCTTCTTTCCCTCTCTAACTAACCACAGTTAGGACCCTGGCCTCATTCCCCAGTGAGGATCATTAGGCTCCATAAAGTACAGTCTCTAAGATGCTCAGTGGACCAACACCCTCTGCACAACCCATAACCCTATTCACCCAAGAGGCAAGAGGATTTCTATTCAGGAAAACCAGGAAAGGGAGAGCCTTTCTCAAGGACACAAGGACATTAGTGAGTGAGGGAGTGATTAATGGATGGAGAACTATTTCCAACACCAACTTCCAGGAGCATATATGGCCCCCTGGAGAATTCTGCAGTGTGTTGGTGATTAAGGAGAACGTGTGAATTCAGGGGTCACTAGGTCCTCTCAGCCATAAGGAGGGAAACTGCCATAAAGGAACTAGGACAAGGGTGCGAGGAATGCTCACTGGTGGGAGATCGGAAGGAAGGAAAGTGTACTCATTAGAAAAGTGTCGCCTGAAAATTCTTAGCCAGCCAAAAGCCGTGCGAACTTGTGTGGGAAAAGAGTCTTTGCACAGTGATGAAGCTAAGAGCTCACATGATGGAACACAGCATCAACTGGGACCAAATCCAATATCTGATATTCTTGTAGGAAGAGGAGAGTCTGGACCCAGATACCAGGGAGACTGGGGGATACCGGATATGTGAGGTTGGAGCCAGGGCGGGATGCCCATATGGGAACCACAGATCGTGGGCAGCAATAGGAGAGTGGGCAAGGGCTGGGAGAGTTGGGGAGACAGTCCCCTTGAAACCTGGGAGGGGTTATGGCACTGGGACAGCCCAACACCTACTGTGTTGAGCCTCTGGAGCTCAACGGAAGACACTTCCTCTGTTGTCGGCCACCCAGTTAACAGAGTTTGGTTGCAGCAGCCTAGGACCCAGCTGAAGGTCTGAGCATGTTGGCCATGCAGGTTGGATCTGGACCACAGACACCCTCATCAGAGATTGTAGGGTCTCAGCCCTGAGGCAAGACAGGCACTAAGTCAGGCCAGGTGGGGAAACGGATAGGCACACACTCTGGGGGCTGGTGCCTGTGTTACTGGGAGCACTTCTGATCGCAATTCCCTGATCTGCTGCCAACACAGGCTACAGAGGAGGGTACAGAAACACAGACCACGGATCTGCCCCACTCAGTGGGCCCAGGCCAACACCACACCCAGCAGCCTCGTGCCATACCCAATGAGTCTCGAAGCGGCCCCCTCTTCCCATCCTGAGAGCTCTTCCCTTCCTCATGTGCCAATAGCTCCCTACTGTCACTGGCAATATCTACTCTGTGAGATGTCAACATCCGTGGGTACTGTTCTCTCATCCCAGGACAGTGTGGTCCCACACACCCTGGTGAAATGGGCCACCTGGAGGCTGGACCTG
This sequence comes from Urocitellus parryii, assembly GCF_045843805.1. Lineage (NCBI taxonomy): Eukaryota > Metazoa > Chordata > Mammalia > Rodentia > Sciuridae > Urocitellus > Urocitellus parryii. The sequence continues at coordinate 52,537,625 of NC_135548.1, read as the reverse complement.
GAGGTTGTTGAGGCTGAATGGCAGCGGTGGTCCTCTGGCACTTAATATTATTTAAGTTTAAAAAAAAAAAAAAACGGGTCTTGGTGCTCAAAAATGTTTGATTTGCATATTCTCATCCCCTAACCCCAATATTTTCATTATTTCCTCACATATGAAATCTTACTAGCATAAAGGTAATTTCGTATTAAACAAAGTGGATTGAAATAACATTGGTAAAAATAATCAATCACCATACTTTCAATTTTTGTTCTGCTTTCCTATTAGAAACCACTTGGATACAAGAGAACAGAGGACAGACTCATGGAAATGCTTGAAATGACAAGAAGCTCCCACTCAAGCTCAGCATTCAGTCCTGGACAGGGTAAGACCAGGCCACTTTGACATCTGTGCCAAAGAGTCTACCAGACAGAATCCTCTGACTGATCCCTGACTGAGCCATAGGAACTGGCTAGAAAAGCCTTCACATCCTCAATACATTCTTCACGTCAGAATACTTGACAACCATTGATATCCATCTCTCGTTAACTTGCTCCCCAGCCAACCATTCTTCAACAAATTCAAAGGAGTAACTCATGCAACCACACAGAAAGGGGTGTTCACTACACACATCCATGTGCGAAAAAGACAACTGGTATTTCTTGTTTGGGCTATTTCAAATGAAATCCCTTCTGCATGACCTCCACAAACCAAAGGAAAATATTTGTGAAATTCCCACGTAGAAGACAAGATACACTTGCCAAGGAGGCAGTGGCAAGAATTTTGACACTCCAAATGTAGAGTGTGTGTTTAGGAAGCAGTCACAGTTTCCATGAGAGAGTCCCATGGAATCAATTAGGAAGATCCATGCTCTAGCCCTACCATGCAAGTGATGTGACTTGAAAGAGTCACTTAGTCTTAGTAACCATCATCACTAACAACTAAGTCAATGAATAAAGGTCCTCAGGTGCCAAGCTACAAAATGTGGGATGAGCATGGATGAGGATGGGTGGGAGAAGTCTCCAACTCTAACACAATTAGGGAAGGATGTGCTGACCTCAAGTGGCTGGGGGGCTGGGATCCTGCCACAGAGGGGGATTCCAAACCTCACATCCCCTGACCCAGGCCAGAAGACCAGGTAGAGTCCAAGGACCCTGGGGTGGCCCAATGGCAATAAAGGTCAAAAGGAACTAGGGATCTGCCTGGTCCCTCAATCCCCTACTCTGAGCAGGGCTGCATGACGAGGCCAGAGGCCATCCACAGCAATCTGCCTTTACAGGAAAACAGGGACTGCAGGCTGCCTCTGGCTCACTGAATCAGGGTGGTGTTTTCATAAAGCAAGACCACTTCCTCACATTTGACCAGCAGCTCATGTGTTGACAGCACAATGACAGACTTGACTCAGGCCCTGATGAATGAAATAGAAAATTCATAGCAAACCCATCTTTAGCTCTTCCACATCATCAGGGGCTCTGATTCAATTCCGTCCAGAAAGGTGTCTGAAATGATTTCTAAATATGCTGGGGACTCACCTCTCTGTGGAACTTTTCAGGAAAAAGGGGATCAAATCTCATGAAGCAACTCTTCTCTCTTCTAGCCCATGGGCAATGCAAGGAACCTGCATGATACCAGAGGCTCACTTCTCTCTTCTCATGTCTTCTGGAAAGGATTCGTTAATGCTTCCTGCAAGGTGAAGCAGAAGCCTGCATCCCCAGCTGCACAGAAGTGTTTTAGGGCAGTGTCTCCCTTAAAACCCAAAAATAAAAAAACAGGTCATTCAACAGGCACATGGATTCGAGTACATGTTCAATGATCCCTCCTCCCTGGAGCCTTCCACATGCCCATCTTCCACATTCACAGAGCAATGCTTGGCCATTCTCAAGACCAAGAGACCATGATGCTCATCACCAGGAAGTCAATAAGGAACATGAAGAGAGCAGCATGGATTGCAGAAGGTGGCACATCAAGGATCTTCAGCTCTGCTGCTAGAACACAAGAGCTTAACTTCAGTATTGACTTTTTGCCAACTACCAAGTACGATAGCAGTGTCAAGCCCAATATGCAGATATGCAAGTAGTAGGTGACACCCCGCATCCATTCACAAAAGTGGGCAACATCTGCATCAGAACAAGGAAGTATCTTACCCTTACTCATAAAAATCATCAGAAACAAAATAAAATGGATGCAAGACTTCTCATTTCACTATTAGGTAGCTGTTGGAATTCCCTATTAAATAATACCTCCTCCAAAATAAAAAGTATCTCAGACATGTGTCAACTATTCAATGGATGACATTTTAAAAACTATGGACTTTACTTAATATTTATGTATGCTATATCCCTGCCTAAGGCTCTATGAGAAAGGAGCACATAGAATTGGATCTTTGAAAATCTCACATTTGCTGATAAATATTACTGCTGATCTCAGGCATGGCGAAGTGAAAAGTGGGACTTTGGATATTCCAAGAATGCTATATTGTGGGATTGGTGTCCCTGATTCATACATAGCATATGGTTTCTATGAAATCCAGTGAGGGAGCAGGAGTAACGAAGCTGATTGCACAGATGACCTCAGGGAATACTGACAGATAGGCCAAATGAAAAATATGCTCCAGCTAACCATTGGTATTTGGGCTTCTGATCCCAGTCCTGTTTTTAAAAAAGGTGCAGACAGGCAGTGTTCATTAAAAACTGTCTACCATGTAAAAGTGGGTAATTTAAATGGCATCTAGTTACACATCTGATAGAATGGTCTGGCAACATATGAATTTCATTCTAACAACAACAACAACAACAAAACATAGAAAATGAGACATAAAGATAAAACCTTGTCTTCACCAGGATGCCTAAAAATAGATTTTATTTGGCTCATGCAAAGAAATATCTTTCAATAGAATTTCTGATTTCTGAATGAATCCATTCAACTTCATGCTGCACAGATCACAAGGTTTTCTTTACAGAATATTCTCTTCTTCTTCTTAAAGCCTCACATAGAAAATGTCTCACAGGACATAGGAGGGCTAAAGTTTGAAGGCATCTAATTATACTCTAAAACAATTATGAACCTATTCGATCCATTATTAATAAATATCACCACTTTACCACTTGAACCAAATCACAGAAAATTGGAAACAGATGATCATTGGCTTTGATACCTTTACTTCTGTTTCATTACTCAGAGTCGATCAACTCTATACTTCAAGTGACACAGATTTATTACAGAATGCCTAAGATCCTAAGGATCTATTTTAGCTCAGCCCATGGTATTGCTTCATTATTTTATTATTTTGTAAGTAATAAAATATAACTTCATGTTGGATGATATATTCAAGCCATGAATATATCATCCAACATTGTTCTTCCCAAAATATTAGCCCAATTTCTGCGCGCGCTCACTTACTGTTCAGGAATTTTACTAATTGTTTGAAGGTTCTAGAGGACCTGTTAGACTCCTAATGGACAAACCATACAACATACTCCAGAGAACGGACGAGTGCCATAAGAAGAAAATAAGGTCAGCCTACAGCAATGGGCAGCTGCCTGCCCTCGGCTGGGAGGAGCCCTGGCCATGGCACCAGGGCTGCTGGGCAGCAGAAGCCTCCACAGCCCTGCAGGGAGCCTGGAGCACAGCTCTGCCTAACCATGCTCAGCCCTGGACAGATGCACATGAGTTCCCATCACAGGCTCGAGTGTGACAGTCCCAGGTGCATGCCTGTCATGCCAGCCACCAGGGAGGCTGAGGCAAGAGGAACGTTTGAGGTCAGCCTTGGCAACTTAGACCCCGAGGCAAAGGGGAAATACTTTTACAGGGGTCTCTGAGGGTGTAGCTCAGGTAGGTCACTTGCCTCACAGGCTCAAGGCCCTGGGTTCAATCCCCAGAACCCACGTACACACAAAAAGTGAACTTGGAATATTGTTTAAAATGATGGGTCAGGTACACACAAGGACTTCAATATGACCTCTCAGAGGAGCTCAATTTGAGATCAGACTGAACAAAAGACCACCTGGACCATTGACTCAGTGTCTGAAACCCTCTGTGAGCATGGGAAGCACTGCTGGCAAGACACCAGAGGGCCAAAGCACTTGTGCCCCCTGCAGGGGTGTCTCTTGTCTACCGCCAAAGACTGTTCCCCTCCTGGGGCAGCTGAGAGCAAGCTGGGCCTTGGAGCAAGGACTAGTGCTTTAGATATAGACTATGCAAGCAAGGGGCAATGTCTTTAATAAAACTAAAATTAAAAAGTCACATTGAAAAAATTTTAAAAAGAAGAAAATAAGGTCAAGTAGAGGAAGCCCATTTTCACAGGAAAAAATCCCCCAGTGAAAAGCATCAGAATAGATACCAAGAAAAATACCAACAAAAACAGTGTGCTCCCACTATGTATCTACTCAACATGCAAAAGTTAGAAAGCTAGATAATACAATCCTGGCCACAGGTAGAGCTATGCAGAAGAGCCACCTGGCAGTGCTTAGTCAAAGAAGTAAACATGCACACTTTGACCTAGAAATTCCACCTGTGTGTAAACCAGGCGGTGCTTAAGCAGTTTCACAAGGGGACATGCACAGGGAAATTTATCCTCAGGTTCTTATAGAGTTGTCTGTGCTTACAGGGAGTTGATGGTTGTCAAGATGCCCACAGCTGCGAAAGTCAAAAGCTAAAAAAATAATAGATGCCAACCTGGATATATTAATAATCCCGTATCTATGATCACCTTCATAAGGTAGCTTCCCAACTTCTGTGTGGAAGTGAGTTCCTCCTTGGCCCTTACACTGTTGTGGAGACCACTAGGAGTTCAGCTTTGTGCAGGATCATCTGACCTGGACTTTTGGCAAGACCTGTACAGCCCTCACACATGCTCAGATGCTACAGGACTTTTCAGACCAGTCCAGACAACAGTAGGCATCCATTCATTGTCTGCACTCTACAGATTCCTAGATGCACGACATTCATTACCATCAAATGCAGAATTTTCATCAAAAACTAATATATATATCATTCCAATCTGAATCAAGAAAATCGGAAATATCCCCAAATCCAAAGAGTGGATCCCCATTGTGATGCTACAAGTTGAAAATTCCACAGCTGACCTCATGGGATGGTTCACAGTCAAAAGACAGCTGCATGAAAAATATTACATGACCTTCCTGCTATGTGAAAAGTGGCATGTGAAGTACACATGCATGTCTTCCTCAGACATGGGTTCATTTGCAAGACACCTTGTGCAATTGAAAATACTCCAAAAGGGGAGAAATCAGAACCATGTCTCCAAAGTATTTCAGCAGAGACCAACTCCATCTGTCTATCTATCTCTCAGTGAGTGTGTGTGCTCTTGTGTGTGTTTGTGTGTCTTTGTTTGTGTTTGTACCATCATAGCTGATACTTCATTGCCCCCATTGGAAAACTGACTCAGATAATGCCATCTGCCAAACTCCTAAAAACCAAAGTTCTTGCTGATAGAATGAAACATTCCTTCCTGTTGGTTTGGATGTGTCCTTTAGGAATCACTGCTACATTTAGTATACTCAAATCATCACAGTAGATCAGGTAACAAAAACATATATATTTTAAAATAATAATAATATATTAATGGAAACAACAAATACAGGATAGAGTAACAACTGTGTTACTAAACAAGGTCAAGGACAATGGCAAACTATAGATTCAAACTTTGAAGAAAATAGTAATCAATGTAAATATTCCTGGGCTGCCTCAGCCCCGCCCAGGCACACAGCAACAGAATGGTTTTGCAAGCATCCTCAGGAGGGCAGGAGCCTTCTTTGCAGGACGAGAGGGAGGTTGAGGCTCGATCCACCCATCATTCTTTTGGGAGAGGCTCCTTTTCCTCAGCACAAAGTTGGATTTTTTGTGAGGATTCTTGGCATCAAATACGTTGGCCTCTGCTGGAATCCTCAGCTCTGGGGAGAGAGGGGTGTACAAAAAGAAGGTGGCACTCAGGAGGTGCTCCCTAGGACACGCCAACATCTGAGAGCCTGTGCCAGAAAAGGCCAGAGCCACACACCTGAGAGCTCTCCAATTCAGCACCAATACCAACAAAGACAGCCTCCACAGTCCTCCCTGAGGAAGAACTAGGCAGAGCACTTCAACAGACCTAATGTCTGTTCCTACCGAAGGCTTTGGACTCCAGAATATCTCAGGTCCTCTTGCATCTGCCAAAGCACACCACTAGGGTTTGCATCTGAAATCTCCCACAAAAGGCTCCTGTGCCGAAGATTCAGTCCCCACATGAGCCATCTTCATAGGTGGGTTTGGAGGGAAGCATTGGATGGTGAGTGCTCTGATGTCAACATGAAATTCTCATTCAAGATGAATACACTACTGGGGGGTGGGAGGGACTGGAAGAAAGGTTGAGCATGCTTGGAGTAAGACCTAAACAGGGTTGTGCCCTGGGCAACAGTACCTTGTTCCTGTTGGCTCCACTGAATCCTCATTCTCCAAGGAGAGGTCCTCCCTCTCCATCTTTCTCTCTCTCCCTCTCTGCCAGCCTCGTTCTCTCTCTCCCAGTCTATGCCTTTGTGGCAAGGGCTGAGGAGCTCTCCACTGCCACACACTAGAGCTTTATGGACAGCCTCAGTGCACAACCAAAGAGAAAGCTATGAAACCCAGAGAAAAAAGGCCTAGGATTCCTCCTCTGAGTTATTTTCCTCAAGTATGGCCACAGTGAGGACAGGCTGACCAGCGCGGATACCACGTTAGAGCCATGCTTCTGCGTTGGTGGAGCCCGCCTCCATGTGAACCAGGCTTCTGAGAATGGAGGCCACATTCCAAATACTGCCCTACTGAGAACAATGGTTCCAAAGACCAGCAAAGGGACTGCTTCCCTCCAACATGGTGTATGGCCCAGTGGTGCCATGACCCCGAGTGGGGGAATACAACAGCCGCTTCTCCTTCCTCTGAACATGTGTTTCCTGTCGCCCTCCTCTAACCTAGAGCCTGTTCTCCATCCCTTCTGGGTTGGATGTGGAGATCTCTGCTATGAATTTCTTAGGCTACCAAGGCCCCAGACAGACTTCTTCTTCCATAGACTCTACTAACCTAACAGTAGGTTAAGATAGGAGACAAGTGATCCTAGAACTCATAGGGATGGTGGTCTTCAGGGGACATAGTCTGGGATAATGGCTGCTGTGGTGTTTGGCTCACAAAAACCAACCAACCAACCAACGCAAAAGCGCTGGCATTATTATCAGATGAGCTCTGTGGCTACGTGCTCAGGAAGCCCTCATCTGACTTTAGTTAGGGATCACAACCTGGCTATTGTGATCACTCCTTGCCTAGTGGACTCAGGTGCGTAAGACCATGGAATTTATGCAAAAACAGATGATTCAGGCTGTCTCCCAGGCTGTGTTTTCTTCCCAATTTCATCCTGTTACTGCTTGCTAGAATCCTGGCAATGCTCTGCCCAGGCAGTGGTTTTTTGGTCACACAGAAGGCTTTCAATAGTACTGCTTCAGTCCACAAAATGCCAGTTCCCTCTTTAGCCCATGCATTCCCATGTTCCTTTGAAACCACTCCTATCCCAGACCATGAAAACATACTGCTCCTGGAGAGAGGCTTTCCTCCTCACTCCTCAAAGATGTCAGCTTTGGATGCCTGTTCATGTCCAGGGGAGGGCACCTGGTGGGGAGCCGCAATATCCACCGGGGTATACCATTGGACCTCAAGACCTTCCACCAGCAGAAGTGCAGTTGGCTTTGTGCACGAACCCAACACACCTGTTGGAGTGTTCTTGGGGGTCAGAGACTACTCTTTGTTGCTAAGAGTTGACCTGAGTCCACATCCTGACCCTTGCTCTCTGCTATCTGATTGTCTCACTTACTCTGACGGCGAGAGATGATTTGGCCCAGCTCATAATCCTCTGGAGTCTCCTCAGTAAGGAAGTGTAGGTCGAGGGCGCTGCGGATGACGACAGGAGCCCTATCGTGGCAGGTCACCTGGAGCAGCATGGGAGACAGGCCTTCAGGAAATGGGCCTTGAAGTGACTACTCAAGGACAGTGGGCAGGGGCATTCTGGAGGCACCTCCACTCTAAATACAAGGGCAACATCCATGACCCTACTACCCGAGGCTGACCTCCTGCTCATCGTGTGGGCTCTTCCCACAGGCTACTAGCCCAATCCTTGTACATAGGACTTCCTGGGCCTGCCATTGCTCTTTGTGGAGCTGCACTCCTCTCGGAGTGAAAGGACCCCACTACCTGCATACAGATGCAATCTCATCCCACAAGTTGGGAGGAATGGGACAATAGCCTCCAAGATCCCAGGTCTGCCCGAGGATGCAGGCGACATTGGGAATGGCCTAGGCACAAAACCTAGAGGCTTTGGTCTGGATTGCCAGGGCCAAAAACAGACCCAGGAACATGACCACACACAGGAGAGCTGAAAGATAGCCACGAGAGCTCCTGGCCTCCAGAGGCTCAGTGCTGGCTGGGATGTAGGAGGGCACCTCATCCGGCAAGGGTGGTCATTGGGTTACCTGGACATTTAGTGTGCTTGCTCCACATCCATATCGACTCTGCAGAGAGACTCTCTCAGCTCCTTGTTCAAGGAACATGGAGAACCTCACACTGCTGTCCTCCTCCATAGACGTCAGCATCCCATACAAGGGAACCTGCAACCTAGTTCCTGTCCTATTCTCATCTGTCACCCATACCTGTCCCTGCCCTTCTGGACTGCATGCTGCCACCTGACACACAGACTCCCTCAGACATGGCAGTGGACAAGCTGCTGCACTCGCTCATCTCAGCTCCAGCCCTTCACACTCACCTCTCCCTTCTTGATTCCCATCTATCCTCCTGATCATCCAGAAGCTCCAAATTCAAGAGGGCATGAGTAGTCCATGGTATTGGACCAGTGTCTGCTCCCCACCCAGGTGTAAGCACCACGGGACACCCCTGCTCCCAGGCTTACCAGAACACTCTTGGCCATCTCTGGACTTTGTGTTTCTAAGTGGGCACGAATTAAGCAGGTGTCTCCCACCTGCTTGTGGGAAAGCGGCCTGGAGGACTTGCAGGTTGATTCTGAGAACTGTGGGGGATGGAACATCAGCAAACCCAGAAACAGAAAGCCACCCCAGACTGTCAGTTGGCTCTATGGGCTTCCAGCAAATATGTCCAGGTGCTGAGGCTTCTTATTTCCTCAGGTCGGAGTGGAATGGCAGCACATGCACAGCTTGAATAAGGTAGGTGTTTACCTCCTTTCCCTTGACCTGGGGGCGTTTCCTCACGATGAAAGATTGTATTCCCAGATTCATGGACAGCCACACGAGTGAGTGGTCAGAGACCTTGATTTCTGCAGAGCGAAGTGGAGAGAATTGTTAGGTGGCACTCAAGGATTATACCACAAAACACCCACAACCCCTGAGAGTCTCCGCCAGGCCCATCACACTTTGGTATTTTGGGGCCAAGGCCCACTTTCTCTTGGCTGTCAGTTATCCTGAGCCCACTGTGGATCATGTCTCCCCACTGTCTGATTGTCCTACTTACTCTCATCCTCAGACATCATATACAGCAGCTCAAAGTTGTCCACATCCTCATGCTGCAACAAATTTTGGTTCAAGGCCCTGCGGATGAGGCTTGTCACCGTCTCCTGAAAGGTCACCTGGATCAGGGTGGGACAAATGTCATCAGAGAATGGCTTTTAGAAGAGCTACCCAGAAGACTGTGGTCAAACATTCAGGAGAAATCTCAGCTACATATACAAGGGCACAATCGTGTTATCCTGCTACCTGAGTGTGTCCTCCATATACCACCTGGGTTCTTGCAATGTGCTACTAGAACAATCCTGGTACAAATATCTGCCTGTACCTGCCATCTCCCCTCCCCCTGGGGAGCCACATTCCACTCATGTCAAAGGACCAAACTGCCTATGCACAGACACACTCTCATCTCACTGAGATGAGAGCAATGGGCCAGGGATCTGCGCACCAAGTGTGATCTGGGATGCAGGCTGCCTTTGTGGGTGCAAGAGGCAGATGCACTGAAAATTTGGGTCCTGACTGCCACGACACAAAACAGACTCAGATACAAGAGTGTGCACTTGAGTGCTTCATGATAGCTTTGAGAGGCCCTGGCCTCTGGAAGCTCGGTGCGGGTCTGGTTGTAATGATGTACTTGACTCAGCACTGGCAGTCACTGAACATGTCTCCTCTGCAGCTGGACACCTGCAGCATTAGCGTGTCTACTGCACATCCATAGAAATTCTGCCAAGAACCCCTTTAGCTCCGTATTTACATACATGCAAAGCCTAACATTCCGAAGCTTTGGCATGACCCCCCAGGTGATCCCGACCCCAAATTCCTACACCTAGTCATGCTAAGGAGGTTCTCTTCCCTGCCACCAGGAACACATCCCCTCCTACACATGTGACAAGTCACTGCCACCTCCTCTGCTCCAACTTCACTCATTGAGAATACCAAGTTCTAGGCACTGCAGCCTGCACCCTGGACATATCTCTGCCTTCATCTGTCCACAGCACTTCCGTCTGCACTTCTGGCCTGCAAAACCCACAATACACAGGCCCACTCACCACTGAAGCTGGGCATGCTGATGCTCTCCCTCCTCAGGTCAAGCCCTTAAGACGGACCTCTCTCTTCTTTATTTCCCACCATAGCCCTGGGGTTGGCTGTGTCTCCTGCCTTCCACTGTGTGGACACCCAGGAGGCAGCCCTGCTGTCGGGCTTACCGGGATGCGCTTTGTCTCCCTCAGGCTCTGTCCCTCTAGGAGGACGTGAACAACGCGGCTGTCTTCCACCTGCTCGCTGGAGTGAAGCAGTGAGGAGCTGCTGGGGTCCTGGATGCCACTGCCACAGAAGGTTCCAAGAACTGTGGGGGATGACAACATCAGCAAAGCCCAGCAACTGCACCCCACCCAGCCTGGCAGTTGGCTCTGTGGGCATTCTACAACATCCATCCAGAACCTGAGGTTCTTGTCCCCTTGGAGGATGTGGAGTGGCACCAGGAGTAAAGACTGAAGAAGGTGGCTGTTTTGGGAACAAGAGATCCAGCACCTGCTGGGTGGGGATGAAATCCCAGGAGATTAACCCCATGTTGCTGCTGAAATGTAGGTTCCTCCCACAAATGACAGGCAGGAGCTCATTCCTAAGCTGGTCCTGCCTGTAAGGTTCAAGGCTCTGAACCCTGAAGGGCTCCTCCGTGTTCTGATCATTTTCACCCTGGGTTGGGACCAAGAATGGTGGGTTCAAAATGGAAATGGTGACAAACAGAAAAATGACTTGTGCCAATACACTAGAGTCAAAGCACAATGGGACAGTTCCCATCAGTACAAACACACACACACACACACACACACACACACACACACACACACAGAGTCAGAATAGGAGTCCTGGGCCATTCATCAGGGATCAGACTAGAGGGCCTGCTGGGCTCACCTGCCCTGTGCTACTCACTGTTACTCGTGAGCTCCTCTGCGACAATCGCCAGAGGCTCTGGCGTCTAAGATGAAGCCTCACCCAGTGTATCCACAAAAGGGCTAGTTGGCCCCCCTGAGATTCCTGGGAGCCTGAGGCTCGGCATTGTCTGCAACCACAGGAGAACATCCTTCTCCCTCCAGTGGCTCCAACCAAGTGAGCTCGGATGGCTTGGTCAGTGATGTGGGTGCCTGGATACCAGGGTTCCATGTTCTGTTTGATCCATTGTCAAGGCAATGATGTCATTTCCTGTGCCCATACCTGAGCCTCTTTTCACATAAGACCACTTTCAACAGCCCTATGGGCTGCCGATTTCTCCTCCATGCCTACCCATCTCAGGTGCGCAGGTGTTCACCAACAACTACCCAAACATCCCCACCAGCATCTGCCCTGCTTGGTGCCACTAGAGTTCCAGCTTGGAGCCTTCAAAAATGCATTCACAACCAGTCCTTCCCTCTCAGCAGCTTTTGGACCCTGGTCCCATCATTGTGCAACTCATGGTGTGCCCAGTCTTTTCTGGAAAGTAGGGTAGCATCTAATCTCTAGGGTTTATTGTGTCTATTGGCCCATAACACCCTCTGTTCTCTCTGAAACCAGAGATGGGACTCACAGGTGGCTAAAGCACAAATGTAGAGATGGGATAATCACAAGAAAGGGAGAGACAAAGAATGCACCCTAACTCAATCAGGCCTGTGTCCCACACAGGGACATGGCCAATGTCCGTCCCATCGTGGCTGCAGTTCCCTCTCTACACCATGGCAAGTTGGAGGGGACTGAGATGCAGAGGCTGCTCCCCTCTGCCATACAACTTCCCAAGGCTTCTCCTAAGATTTCAAAAGGGCCAAGTGTGTCTAGTGTTGGGGTCTCACAGAGACTCCGAGGTACCACAGCATCCTGCTGCCCAGAACCGGTTCACCCCTCACCTCAAGGGGGCTCAGCATCTGGATTCATGGGAATTGAAGTGGGTACAGGTGATGGGATATCACCTCCAAGACTGAGTTATGCCAAGTCCATGACCCCTGTCTGCATCCCTGTCTCCAGCACCACTCCCCCCTCTCTCTTTCCTCCTCAGAGCAAACAAATCCATTTAGCAAGTGTGTCCTGTGATAAAGACATGACGGTCACCCATCCTCTCATTACAAAAACACTGAGGCTCAGCCAACATGGATCCTACAGGGAACACAGGCATAAACTCAGACTCCGATCCTCCCAGGCAAGCCTCAGTGGAGCCTGGACTCCCAGCCTCCTGAGTCAAGGAAACAGAGGTTCCTAGCCGAGCCACCTTGGATGCAGCCGCACACAAACTGAACTCATCAATGCTCTCAGTTGTGAGTAAGAGGGGAAGTGGTGTTTCACAACCCTGGACATCAAGTGCAGTCTCCAGGCTTTGGGGTGTGCCCTGGCCTCTGTCTATCTGCCCAGGCTCTCCAACCCACACTGGCCTCTTACCCAACCTCCTCCTAGGGCCAAACTCAATCCTGCCTCTCAATTTCTGCTGCCTTCCCCAACACACTGCTCCCCAAAATGAGCAGGGCTGGCTCTCGGTTATCATGCTGGTGCCAGCAGCAATGCCACCCCACTGACATAATTCTGAGTCCCAACCTAGGCACTCCAGCTGTCTTTGCCACACCTGGCCTGTTTGGGCTCTGGCTCTTGCTCTTTTCTTTCATGTGCATGTGTTTTGAGGTTTTGAGTTTCTCCCACTGCAGAACTGCAGCTGTGGCAGTGTAGAGCTCATGAGGGTGACATTCTGAGCCACATCCAATCCCATCAGGACTGTTCACTGGGGTGACTGCTGGAACACAGTGATGAGTGAACACATGGGAGGTGGTTGGACCCACCTTGCCTCTGAGTGGCTTCCTTTCAGGACAGGAATGTAGGCATGGGAGCCCCTGGCGTGGGATGCTTTGCACAAGGCGTGACCATGGGCTCTCTTTCCTGGCAAAAATGGCTCCACTCAGCATGGAGAGCACTGTCATTCCTGGTGGCTAACAACAGCCCTGGACCCCAGAAAGGAACCCACACTCAAGATTAACGTCTGAGTGTGCGTGTCCTCGAGGAAATGAGGTCTCCTGATCCCAGGTGCAAAGGGGTAAGTCCTCTAACTCCAGGGGCCATGAAGGGACATCTGAGTTTCCCTTGTCCTTCTTTCCCTCTCTAACTAACCACAGTTAGGACCCTGGCCTCATTCCCCAGTGAGGATCATTAGGCTCCATAAAGGACAGTCTCTAAGATGCTCAGTGGACCAACACCCTCTGCACAACCCATAACCCTATTCACCCAAGAGGCAAGAGGATTTCTATTCAGGAAAACCAGGAAAGGGAGAGCCTTTCTCAAGGACACAAGGACATTAGTGAGTGAGGGAGTGATTAATGGATGGAGAACTATTTCCAACACCAACTTCCAGGAGCATATATGGCCCCCTGGAGAATTCTGCAGTGTGTTGGTGATTAAGGAGAACGTGTGAATTCAGGGGTCACTAGGTCCTCTCAGCCATAAGGAGGGAAACTGCCATAAAGGAACTAGGACAAGGGTGCGAGGAATGCTCACTGGTGGGAGATCGGAAGGAAGGAAAGTGTACTCATTAGAAAAGTGTCGCCTGAAAATTCTTAGCCAGCCAAAAGCCGTGCGAAATTGTGTGGGAAAAGAGTCTTTGCACAGTGATGAAGCTAAGAGCTCACATGATGGAACACAGCATCAACTGGGACCAAATCCAATATCTGATATTCTTGTAGGAAGAGGAGAGTCTGGACCCAGATACCAGGGAGACTGGGGGATACCGGATATGTGAGGTTGGAGCCAGGGCGGGATGCCCATATGGGAACCACAGATCGTGAGCAGCAATAGGAGAGTGGGCAAGGGCTGGGAGAGTTGGGGAGACAGTCCCCTTGAAACCTGGGAGGGGTTATGGCACTGGGACAGCCCAACACCTACTGTGTTGAGCCTCTGGAGCTCAACGGAAGACACTTCCTCTGTTGTCGGCCACCCAGTTAACAGAGTTTGGTTGCAGCAGCCTAGGACCCAGCTGAAGGTCTGAGCATGTTGGCCATGCAGGTTGGATCTGGACCACAGACACCCTCATCAGAGATTGTAGGGTCTCAGCCCTGAGGCAAGACAGGCACTAAGTCAGGCCAGGTGGGGAAACGGATAGGCACACACTCTGGGGGCTGGTGCCTGTGTTACTGGGAGCACTTCTGATCGCAATTCCCTGATCTGCTGCCAACACAGGCTACAGAGGAGGGTACAGAAACACAGACCACGGATCTGCCCCACTCAGTGGGCCCAGGCCAACACCACACCCAGCAGCCTCGTGCCATACCCAATGAGTCTCGAAGCGGCCCCCTCTTCCCATCCTGAGAGCTCTTCCCTTCCTCATGTGCCAATAGCTCCCTACTGTCACTGGCAACATCTACTCTGTGAGATGTCAACATCCGTGGGTACTGTTCTCTCATCCCAGGACAGTGTGGTCCCACACACCCTGGTGAAATGGGCCACCTGGAGGCTGGACCTGGAGGTTGTTGAGGCTGAATGGCAGCGGTGGTCCTCTGGCACTTAATATTATTTAAGTTGAAAAAAAACAAAAAAAAAAACAAAAACAAAAAACGGGTCTTGGTGCTCAAAAATGTTTGATTTGCATATTCTCATCCCCTAACCCCAATATTTTCATTATTTCCTCACATATGAAATCTTACTAGCATAAAGGTAATTTCGTATTAAACAAAGTGGATTGAAATAACATTGGTAAAAATAATCAATCACCATACTTTCATTTTTTGTTCTGCTTTCCTATTAGAAACCACTTGGATACAAGAGAACAGAGGACAGACTCATGGAAATGCTTGAAATGACAAGAAGCTCCCACTCAAGCTCAGCATTCAGTCCTGGACAGGGTAAGACCAGGCCACTTTGACATCTGTGCCAAAGAGTCTACCAGACAGAATCCTCTGACTGATCCCTGACTGAGCCATAGGAACTGGCTAGAAAAGCCTTCACATCCTCAATACATTCTTCACGTCAGAATACTTGACAACCATTGATATCCATCTCTCGTTAACTTGCTCCCCAGCCAACCATTCTTCAACAAATTCAAAGGAGTAACTCATGCAAGCACACAGAAAGGGGTGTTCACTACACACATCCATGTGCGAAAAAGACAACTGGTATTTCTTGTTTGGGCTATTTCAAATGAAATCCCTTCTGCATGACCTCCACAAACCAAAGGAAAATATTTGTGAAATTCCCACGTAGAAGACAAGATACACTTGCCAAGGAGGCAGTGGCAAGAATTTTGACACTCCAAATGTAGAGTGTGTGTTTAGGAAGCAGTCACAGTTTCCATGAGAGAGTCCCATGAAATCAATTAGGAAGATCCATGCTCTAGCCCTACCATGCAAGTGATGTGACTTGAAAGAGTCACTTAGTCTTAGTAACCATCATCACTAACAACTAAGTCAATGAATAAAGGTCCTCAGGTGCCAAGCTACAAAATGTGGGATGAGCATGGATGAGGATGGGTGGGAGAAGTCTCCAACTCTAACACAATTAGGGAAGGATGTGCTGACCTCAAGTGGCTGGGGGGCTGGGATCCT
This sequence comes from Urocitellus parryii, assembly GCF_045843805.1. Classification (NCBI taxonomy): domain Eukaryota; kingdom Metazoa; phylum Chordata; class Mammalia; order Rodentia; family Sciuridae; genus Urocitellus; species Urocitellus parryii. The sequence goes on along the minus strand of NC_135548.1, from coordinate 52,521,619 downwards.
GCCACAGAGGGGGATTCCAAACCTCACATCCCCTGACCCAGGCCAGAAGACCAGGTAGAGTCCAAGGACCCTGGGGTGGCCCAATGGCAATAAAGGTCAAAAGGAACTAGGGATCTGCCTGGTCCCTCAATCCCCTACTCTGAGCAGGGCTGCATGACGAGGCCAGAGGCCATCCACAGCAATCTGCCTTTACAGGAAAACAGGGACTGCAGGCTGCCTCTGGCTCACTGAATCAGGGTGGTGTTTTCATAAAGCAAGACCACTTCCTCACATTTGACCAGCAGCTCATGTGTTGACAGCACAATGACTGACTTGACTCAGGCCCTGATGAATGAAATAGAAAATTCATAGCAAACCCATCTTTAGCTCTTCCACATCATCAGGGGCTCTGATTCAATTCCGTCCAGAAAGGTGTCTGAAATGATTTCTAAACATGCTGGGGACTCACCTCTGTGTGGAACTTTTCAGGAAAAAGGGGATCAAATCTCATGAAGCAACTCTTCTCTCTTCTAGCCCATGGGCAATGCAAGGAACCTGCATGATACCAGAGGCTCACTTCTCTCTTCTCATGTCTTCTGGAAAGGATTCGTTAATGCTTCCTGCAAGGTGAAGCAGAAGCCTGCATCCCCAGCTGCACAGAAGTGTTTTAGGGCAGTGTCTCCCTTAAAACCCAAAAATAAAAAAACAGGTCATTCAACAGGCACATGGATTCGAGTACATGTTCAATGATCCCTCCTCCCTGGAGCCTTCCACATGCCCATCTTCCACATTCACAGAGCAATGCTTGGCCATTCTCAAGACCAGGAGACCATGATGCTCCTCACCAGGAAGTCAATAAGGAACATGAAGAGAGCAGCATGGATTGCAGAAGGTGGCACATCAAGGATCTTCAGCTCTGCTGCTAGAACACAAGAGCTTAACTTCAGTATTGACTTTTTGCCAACTACCAAGTACGATAGCAGTGTCAAGCCCAATATGCAGATATGCAAGTAGTAGGTGACACCCCGCATCCATTCACAAAAGTGGGCAACATCTGCATCAGAACAAGGAAGTATCTTACCCTTACTCATAAAAATCATCAGAAACAAAATAAAATGGATGCAAGACTTCTCATTTCACTATTAGGTAGCTGTTGGAATTCCCTATTAAATAATACCTCCTCCAAAATAAAAAGTATCTCAGACATGTGTCAACTATTCAATGGATGACATTTTAAAAACTATGGACTTTACTTAATATTTATGTATGCTATATCCCTGCCTAAGGCTCTATGAGAAAGGAGCACATAGAATTGGATCTTTGAAAATCTCACATTTGCTGATAAATATTACTGCTGATCTCAGGCATGGCGAAGTGAAAAGTGGGACTTTGGATATTCCAAGAATGCTATGTTGTGGGATTGGTGTCCCTGATTCATACATAGCATATGGTTTCTATGAAATCCAGTGAGGGAGCAGGAGTAACGAAGCTGATTGCACAGATGACCTCAGGGAATACTGACAGATAGGCCAAATGAAAAATATGCTCCAGCTAACCATTGGTATTTGGGCTTCTGATCCCAGTCCTGTTTTTAAAAAAGGTGCAGACAGGCAGTGTTCATTAAAAACTGTCTACCATGTAAAAGAGGGTAATTTAAATGGCATCTAGTTACACATCTGATAGAATGGTCTGGCAACATATGAATTTCATTCTAACAACAACAACAACAACAAAACATAGAAAATGAGACATAAAGATAAAACCTTGTCTTCACCAGGATGCCTAAAAATAGGTTTTATTTGGCTCATGCCAATAAATATCTTTCAATAGAATTTCTGATTTCTGAATGAATCCATTCAACTTCATACTGCACAGATCACAAGGTTTTCTTTACAGAATATTCTCTTCTTCTTCTTAAAGCCTCACATAGAAAATGTCTCACAGGACATAGGAGGGGAATGACCCAAAGGATGAGAGAATGGCTGGAACCGTTCTCAAATGTGCCCATGTAGCCTAAAGTTTGAAGGCATCTAATTGTACTCTAAAACAATTATGAACCTATTCGATCCATTATTAATAAATATCACCACTTTACCACTTGAACCAAATCACAGAAAATTGGAAACAGATGATCATTGGCTTTGATACCTTTACTTCTGTTTCATTACTCAGAGTCGATCAACTCTATACTTCAAGTGACACAGATTTATTACAGAATGCCTAAGATCCTAAGGATCTATTTTAGCTCAGCCCATGGTATTGCTTCATTATTTTATTATTTTGTAAGTAATAAAATATAACTTCATGTTGGATGATATATTCAAGCCATGAGTATATCATCCAACATTGTTCTTCCCAAAATATTAGCCCAATTTCTGCGCGTGCTCACTTACTGTTCAGGAATTTTACTAATTGTTTGAAGGTTCTAGAGGACCTGTTAGACTCCTAATGGACAAACCATACAACATACTCCAGAGAACGGACGAGTGCCATAAGAAGAAAATAAGGTCAGCCTACAGCAATGGGCAGCTGCCTGCCCTCGGCTGGGAGGAGCCCTGGCCATGGCACCAGGGCTGCTGGGCAGCAGAAGCCTCCACAGCCCTGCAGGGAGCCTGGAGCACAGCTCTGCCTAACCATGCTCAGCCCTGGACAGATGCACATGAGTTCCCATCACAGGCTCGAGTGTGACAGTCCCAGGTGCATGCCTGTCATGCCAGCCACCAGGGAGGCTGAGGCAAGAGGAACGTTTGAGGTCAGCCTTGGCAACTTAGACCCCGAGGCAAAGGGGAAATACTTTTACAGGGGTCTCTGAGGGTGTAGCTCAGGTAGGTCACTTGCCTCACAGGCTCAAGGCCCTGGGTTCAATCCCCAGAACCCACGTACACACAAAAAGTGAACTTGGAATATTGTTTAAAATGATGGATCAGGTACACACAAGGACTTCAATATGACCTCTCAGAGGAGCTCAATTTGAGATCAGACTGAACAAAAGACCACCTGGACCATTGACTCAGTGTCTGAAACCCTCTGTGAGCATGGGAAGCACTGCTGGCAAGACACCAGAGGGCCAAAGCACTTGTGCCCCCTGCAGGGGCGTCTCTTGTCTACCGCCAAAGACTGTTCCCCTCCTGGGGCAGCTGAGAGCAAGCTGGGCCTTGGAGCAAGGACTAGTGCTTTAGATATAGACTATGCAAGCAAGGGGCAATGTCTTTAATAAAACTAAAATTAAAAAGTCACATTGAAAAAATTTTAAAAAGAAGAAAATAAGGTGAAGTAGAGGAAGCCCATTTTCACAGGAAAAAATCCCCCAGTGAAAAGCATCAGAATAGATACCAAGAAAAATACCAACAAAAACAGTGTGCTCCCACTATGTATCTACTCAACATGCAAAAGTTAGAAAGCTAGATAATACAATCCTGGCCACAGGTAGAGCTATGCAGAAGAGCCACCTGGCAGTGCTTAGTCAAAGAAGTAAACATGCACACTTTGACCTAGAAATTCCACCTGTGTGTAAACCAGGCGGTGCTTAAGCAGTTTCACAAGGGGACATGCACAGGGAAATTTATCCTCAGGTTCTTATAGAGTTGTCTGTGCTTACAGGGAGTTGATGGTTGTCAAGATGCCCACAGCTGCGAAAGTCAAAAGCTAAAAAAATAATAGATGCCAACCTGGATATATTAATAATCCCGTATCTATGATCACCTTCATAAGGTAGCTTCCCAACTTCTGTGTGGAAGTGTGTTTCTCCTTGGCCCTTACACTGTTGTGGAGACCACTAGGAGTTCAGCTTTGTGCAGGATCATCTGACCTGGACTTTTGGCAAGACCTGTACAGCCCTCACACATGCTCAGATGCTACAGGACTTTTCAGACCAGTCCAGACAACAGTAGGCATCCATTCATTGTCTGCACTCTACAGATTCCTAGATGCACGACATTCATTACCATCAAATGCAGAATTTTCATCAAAAACTAATATATATATCATTCCAATCTGAATCAAGAAAATCGGAAATATCCCCAAATCCAAAGAGTGGATCCCCATTGTGATGCTACAAGTTGAAAATTCCACAGCTGACCTCATGGGATGGTTCACAGTCAAAAGACAGCTGCATGAAAAATATTACATGACCTTCCTGCTATGTGAAAAGTGGCATGTGAAGTACACATGCATGTCTTCCTCAGACATGGGTTCATTTGCAAGACACCTTGTGCAATTGAAAATACTCCAAAAGGGGAGAAATCAGAACCATGTCTCCAAAGTATTTCAGCAGAGACCAACTCCATCTGTCTATCTATCTCTCAGTGAGTGTGTGTGCTCTTGTGTGTGTTTGTGTGTCTTTGTTTGTGTTTGTACCATCATAGCTGATACTTCATTGCCCCCATTGGAAAACTGACTCAGATAATGCCATCTGCCAAACTCCTAAAAACCAAAGTTCTTGCTGATAGAATGAAGCATTCCTTCCTGTTGGTTGGATGTGTCCTTTAGGAATCACTGCTACATTTAGTATACTCAAATCATCACAGTAGATCAGGTAACAAAAACATATATATTTTAAAATAATAATAATATATTAATGGAAACAACAAATACAGGATTGAGTAACAACTGTGTTACTAAACAAGGTCAAGGACAATGGCAAACTATAGATTCAAACTTTGAAGAAAATAGTAATCAATGTAAATATTCCTGGGCTGCCTCAGCCCCGCCCAGGCACACAGCAACAGAATGGTTTTGCAAGCATCCTCAGGAGGGCAGGAGCCTTCTTTGCAGAACGAGAGGGAGGTTGAGGCTCGATCCACCCATCATTCTTTTGGGAGAGGCTCCTTTTCCTCAGCACAAAGTTGGATTTTTTGTGAGGATTCTTGGCATAAAATACGTTGGCCTCTGCTGGAATCCTCAGCTCTGGGGAGAGAGGGGTGTACAAAAAGAAGGTGGCACTCAGGAGGTGCTCCCTAGGACACGCCAACATCTGAGAGCCTGTGCCAGAAAAGGCCAGAGCCACACACCTGAGAGCTCTCCAATTCAGCACCAATACCAACAAAGACAGCCTCCACAGTCCTCCCTGAGGAAGAACTAGGCAGAGCACTTCAACAGACCTAATGTCTGTTCCTACCGAAGGCTTTGGACTCCAGAATATCTCAGGTCCTCTTGCATCTGCCAAAGCACACCACTAGGGTTTGCATCTGAAATCTCCCACAAAAGGCTCCTGTGCCGAAGATTCAGTCCCCACATGAGCCATCTTCATAGGTGGGTTTGGAGGGAAGCATTGGATGGTGAGTGCTCTGATGTCAACATGAAATTCTCATTCAAGATGAATACACTACTGGGGGGTGGGAGGGACTGGAAGAAAGGTTGAGCATGGTTGGAGTAAGACCTAAACAGGGTTGTGCCCTGGGCAACAGTACCTTGTTCCTGTTGGCTCCACTGAATCCTCATTCTCCAAGGAGAGGTCCTCCCTCTCCATCTTTCTCTCTCTCCCTCTCTGCCAGCCTCGTTCTCTCTCTCCCAGTCTATGCCTTTGTGGCAAGGGCTGAGGAGCTCTCCACTGCCACACACTAGAGCTTTATGGACAGCCTCAGTGCACAACCAAAGAGAAAGCTATGAAACCCAGAGAAAAAAGGCCTAGGATTCCTCCTCTGAGTTATTTTCCTCAAGTATGGCCACAGTGAGGACAGGCTGACCAGCACGGATACCACGTTAGAGCCATGCTTCTGCATTGGTGGAGCCCGCCTCCATGTGAACCAGGCTTCTGAGAATGGAGGCCACATTCCAAATACTGCCCTACTGAGAACAATGGTTCCAAAGACCAGCAAAGGGACTGCTTCCCTCCAACATGGTGTATGGCCCAGTGGTGCCATGACCCCGAGTGGGGGAATACAACAGCCGCTTCTCCTTCCTCTGAACATGTGTTTCCTGTCGCCCTCCTCTAACCTAGAGCCTGTTCTCCATCCCTTCTGGGTTGGATGTGGAGATCTCTGCTATGAATTTCTTAGGCTACCAAGGCCCCAGACAGACTTCCTCTTCCATAGACTCTACTAACCTAACAGTAGGTTAAGATAGGAGACAAGTGATCCTAGAACTCATAGGGATGGTGGTCTTCAGGGTACATAGGCTGGGATAATGGCTGCTGTGGTGTTTGGCTCACAAAAACCAACCAACCAACCAACGAAAAAGCGCTGGCATTATTATCAGATGAGCTCTGTGGCTACGTGCTCAGGAAGCCCTCATCTGACTTTAGTTAGGGATCACAACCTGGCTATTGTGATCACTCCTTGCCTAGTGGACTCAGGTGCGTAAGACCATGGAATTTATGCAAAAACAGATGATTCAGGCTGTCTCCCAGGCTGTGTTTTCTTCCCAATTTCATCCTGTTACTACTTGCTAGAATCCTGGCAATGCTCTGCCCAGGCAGTGGTTTTTTGGTCACACAGAAGGCTTTCAATAGTACTGCTTCAGTCCACAAAATGCCAGTTCCCTCTTTAGCCCATGCATTCCCATGTTCCTTTGAAACCACTCCTATCCCAGACCATGAAAACATACTGCTCCTGGAGAGAGGCTTTCCTCCTCACTCCTCAAAGATGTCAGCTTTGGATGCCTGTTCATGTCCAGGGGAGGGCACCTGGTGGGGAGCCGCAATATCCACCGGGGTATACCATTGGACCTCAAGACCTTCCACCAGCAGAAGTGCAGTTGGCTTTGTGCACGAACCCAACACACCTGTTGGAGTGTTCTTGGGGGTCAGAGACTACTCTTTGTTGCTAAGAGTTGACCTGAGTCCACATCCTGACCCTTGCTCTCTGCTATCTGATTGTCTCACTTACTCTGACGGCGAGAGATGATTTGGCCCAGCTCATAATCCTCTGGAGTCTCCTCAGTAAGGAAGTGTAGGTCGAGGGCGCTGCGGATGACGACAGGAGCCCTATCGTGGCAGGTCACCTGGAGCAGCATGGGAGACAGGCCTTCAGGAAATGGGCCTTGAAGTGACTACTCAAGGACAGTGGGCAGGGGCATTCTGGAGGCACCTCCACTCTAAATACAAGGGCAACATCCATGACCCTACTAGCAGGAGGCTGACCTCCTGCTCATCGTGTGGGCTCTTCCCACAGGCTACTAGCCCAATCCTTGTACATAGGACTTCCTGGGCCTGCCATTGCTCTTTGTGGAGCTGCACTCCTCTCGGAGTGAAAGGACCCCACTACCTGCATACAGATGCAATCTCATCCCACAAGTTGGGAGGAATGGGACAATAGCCTCCAAGATCCCAGGTCTGCCCGAGGATGCAGGCGGCATTGGGAATGGCCTAGGCACAAAACCTAGAGGCTTTGGTCTGGATTGCCAGGGCCAAAAACAGACCCAGGAACATGACCACACACAGGAGAGCTGAAAGATAGCCACGAGAGCTCCTGGCCTCCAGAGGCTCAGTGCTGGCTGGGATGTAGGAGGGTACCTCATCCGGCAAGGGTGGTCATTGGGTTACCTGGACATTTAGTGTGCTTGCTCCACATCCATATCGACTCTGCAGAGAGACTCTCTCAGCTCCTTGTTCAAGGAACATGGAGAACCTCACACTGCTGTCCTCCTCCATAGACGTCAGCATCCCATACAAGGGAACCTGCAACCTAGTTCCTGTCCTATTCTCATCTGTCACCCATACCTGTCCCTGCCCTTCTGGACTGCATGCTGCCACCTGACACACAGACTCCCTCAGACATGGCAGTGGACAAGCTGCTGCACTCGCTCATCTCAGCTCCAGCCCTTCACACTGACCTCTCCCTTCTTGATTCCCATCTATCCTCCTGATCATCCAGAAGCTCCAAATTCAAGAGGGCATGAGTAGTCCATGGTATTGGACCAGTGTCTGCTCCCCACCCAGGTGTAAGCACCACGGGACACCCCTGCTCCCAGGCTTACCAGAACACTCTTGGCCATCTCTGGACTTTGTGTTTCTAAGTGGGCACGAATTAAGCAGGTGTCTCCCACCTGCTTGTGGGAAAGCGGCCTGGAGGACTTGCAGGTTGATTCTGAGAACTGTGGGGGATGGAACATCAGCAAACCCAGAAACAGAAAGCCACCCCAGACTGTCAGTTGGCTCTATGGGCTTCCAGCAAATATGTCCAGGTGCTGAGGCTTCTTATTTCCTCAGGTTGGAGTGGAATGGCAGCACATGCACAGCTTGAATAAGGTAGGTGTTTACCTCCTTTCCCTTGACCTGGGGGCGTTTCCTCACCATGAAATATTGTATTCCCAGATTCATGGACAGACACACGAGTGAGTGGTCAGAGACCTTGATTTCTGCAGAGCGAAGTGGAGAGAATTGTTAGGTGGCACTCAAGGATTATACCACAAAACACCCACAACCCCTGAGAGTCTCCGCCAGGCCCATCACACTTTGGTATTTTGGGGCCAAGGCCCACTTTCTCTTGGCTGTCAGTTATCCTGAGCCCACTGTGGATCATGTCTCCCCACTGTCTGATTGTCCTACTTACTCTCATCCTCAGACATCATATACAGCAGCTCAAAGTTGTCCACATCCTCATGCTGCAACAAATTTTGGTCCAAGGCCCTGCGGATGAGGCTTGTCACCGTCTCCTGAAAGGTCACCTGGATCAGGGTGGGACAAATGTCATCAGAGAATGGCTTTTAGAAGAGCTACCCAGAAGACTGTGGTCAAACATTCAGGAGAAATCTCAGCTACATATACAAGGGCACAATCTTGTTATCCTGCTACCTGAGTGTGTCCTCCATATACCACCTGGGTTCTTGCAATGTGCTACTAGAACAATCCTGGTACAAATATCTGCCCTTACCTGCCATCTCCCCTCCCCCTGGGGAGCCACATTCCACTCATGTCAAAGGACCAAACTGCCTATGCACAGACACACTCTCATCTCACTGAGATGAGAGCAATGGGCCAGGGATCTGCGCACCAAGTGTGATCTGGGATGCAGGCTGCCTTTGTGGGTGCAAGAGGCAGATGCACTGAAAATTTGGGTCCTGACTGCCACGACACAAAACAGACTCAGATACAAGAGTGTGCACTTGAGTGCTTCATGATAGCTTTGAGAGGCCCTGGCCTCTGGAAGGTCGGTGCGGGTCTGGTTGTAATGATGTACTTGACTGAGCACTGGCAGTCACTGAACATGTCTCCTCTGCAGCTGGACACCTGCAGCATTAGCGTGTCTACTGCACATCCATAGAAATTCTGCCAAGAACCCCTTTAGCTCCGTATTTACATACATGCAAAGCCTAACATTCCGAAGCTTTGGCATGACCCCCCAGGTGATCCCGACCCCAAATTCCTACACCTAGTCATGCTAAGGAGGTTCTCTTCCCTGCCACCAGGAACACATCCCCTCCTACACATGTGACAAGTCACTGCCACCTCCTCTGCTCCAACTTCACTCATTGAGAATACCAAGTTCTAGGCACTGCAGCCTGCACCCTGGACATATCTCTGCCTTCATCTGTCCACAGCACTTCCGTCTGCACTTCTGGCCTGCAAAACCCACAATACACAGGCCCACTCACCACTGAAGCTGGGCATGCTGATGCTCTCCCTCCTCAGGTCAAGCCCTTAAGACGGACCTCTCTCTTCTTTATTTCCCACCATAGCCCTGGGGTTGGCTGTGTCTCCTGCCTTCCACTGTGTGGACACCCAGGAGGCAGCCCTGCTGTCGGGCTTACCGGGATGCGCTTTGTCTCCCTCAGGCTCTGTCCCTCTAGGAGGACGTGAACAACGCGGCTGTCTTCCACCTGCTCGCTGGAGTGAAGCAGTGAGGAGCTGCTACTCACAGCTGCTGGGGTCCTGGATGCCACTGCCACCGAAGGTTCCAAGAACTGTGGGGGATGACAACATCAGCAAAGCCCAGCAACTGCACCCCACCCAGCCTGGCAGTTGGCTCTGTGGGCATTCTACAACATCCATCCAGAACCTGAGGTTCTTGTCCCCTTGGAGGATGTGGAGTGGCACCAGGAGTAAAGACTGAAGAAGGTGGCTGTTTTGGGAACAAGAGATCCAGCACCTGCTGGGTGGGGATGAAATCCCAGGAGATTAACCCCATGTTGCTGCTGAAATGTAGGTTCCTCCCACAAATGACAGGCAGGAGCTCATTCCTAAGCTGGTCCTGCCTGTAAGGTTCAAGGCTCTGAACCCTGAAGGGCTCCTCCGTGTTCTGATCATTTTCACCCTGGGTTGGGACCAAGAATGGTGGGTTCAAAATGGAAATGGTGACAAACAGAAAAATGACTTGTGCCAATACACTAGAGTCAAAGCACAATGGGACAGTTCCCATCAGTACAAACACACACACACACACACACACACACACACACACACACACACACACACAGAGTCAGAATAGGAGTCCTGGGCCATTCATCAGGGATCAGACTAGAGGGCCTGCTGGGCTCACCTGCCCTGTGCTACTCACTGTTACTCTTGAGCTCCTCTGCGACAATCGCCAGAGGCTCTGGCGTCTAAGATGAAGCCTCACCCAGTGTATCCACAAAAGGGCTAGTTGGCCCCCCTGAGATTCCTGGGAGCCTGAGGCTCGGCATTGTCTGCAACCACAGGAGAACATCCTTCTCCCTCCAGTGGCTCCAACCAAGTGAGCTCGGATGGCTTGGTCAGTGAAGTGGGTGCCTGGATACCAGGGTTCCATGTTCTGTTTGATCCATTGTCAAGGCAATGATGTCATTTCCTGTGAACATACCTGAGCCTCTTTTCACATAAGACCACTTTCAACAGCCCTATGGGCTGCCGATTTCTCCTCCATGCCTACCCATCTCAGGTGCGCAGGTGTTCACCAACAACTCCCCAAACATCCCCACCAGCATCTGCCCTGCTTGGTGCCACTAGAGTTCCAGCTTGGAGCCTTCAAAAATGCATTCACAACCAGTCCTTCCCTCTCAGCAGCTTTTGGACCCTGGTCCCATCATTGTGCAACTCATGGTGTGCCCAGTCTTTTCTGGAAAGTAGGGTAGCATCTAATCTCTAGGGTTTATTGTGTCTATTGGCCCATAACACCCTCTGTTCTCTCTGAAACCAGAGATGGGACTCACAGGTGGCTAAAGCACGAATGTAGAGATGGGATAATCACAAGAAAGGGAGAGACAAAGAATGCACCCTAACTCAATCAGGCCTGTGTCCCACACAGGGACATGGCCAATGTCCGTCCCATCGTGGCTGCAGTTCCCTCTCTACACCATGGCAAGTTGGAGGGGACTGAGATGCAGAGGCTGCTCCCCTCTGCCATACAACTTCCCAAGGCTTCTCCTAAGATTTCAAAAGGGCCAAGTGTGTCTAGTGTTGGGGTCTCACAGAGACTCCGAGGTACCACAGCATCCTGCTGCCCAGAACCGGTTCACCCCTCACCTCAAGGGGGCTCAGCCTCTGGATTCATGGGAATTGAAGTGGGTACAGGTGATGGGATATCACCTCCAAGACTGAGTTATGCCAAGTCCATGACCCCTGTCTGCATCCCTGTCTCCAGTACGACTCCCCCCTCTCTCTTTCCTCCTCAGAGCAAACAAATCCATTTAGCAAGTGTGTCCTGTGATAAAGACATGACGGTCACCCATCCTCTCATTACAAAAACACTGAGGCTCAGCCAACATGGATCCTACAGGGAACACAGGCATAAACTCAGACTCCGATCCTCCCAGCCGAGCCTCAGTGGAGCCTGGACTCCCAGCCTCCTGAGTCAAGGAAACAGAGGTTCCTACCCGAGCCACCTTGGATGCAGCCGCACACAAACTGAACTCATCAATGCCCCTTGCTCTCAGTTGTGAGTAAGAGGGGAAGTGGTGTTTCACAACCCTGGACATCAAGTGCAGTCTCCAGGCTTTGGGGTGTGCCCTGGCCTCTGTCTATCTGCCCAGGCTCTCCAACCCACACTGGCCTCTTACCAACCTCCTCCTAGGGCCAAACTCAATCCTGCCTCTCAATTTCTGCTGCCTTCCCCAACACACTGCTCCCCAAAATGAGCAGGGCTGGCTCTCGGTTATCATGCTGGTGCCAGCAGCAATGCCACCCCACTGACATAATTCTGAGTCCCAACCTAGGCACTCCAGCTGTCTTTGCCACACCTGGCCTGTTTGGGCTCTGGCTCTTGCTCTTTTCTTTCATGTGCATGTGTTTTGAGGTTTTGAGTTTCTCCCACTGCAGAACTGCAGCTGTGGCAGGGTAGAGCTCATGAGGGTGACATTCTGAGCCACATCCAATCCCATCAGGACTGTTCACTGGGGTGACTGCTGGAACACAGTGATGAGTGAACACATGGGAGGTGGTTGGACCCACCTTGCCTCTGAGTGGCTTCCTTTCAGGACAGGAATGTAGGCATGGGAGCCCCTGGCGTGGGATGCTTTGCACAAGGCGTGACCATGGGCTCTCTTTCCTGGCAAAAATGGCTCCACTCAGCATGGAGAGCACTGTCATTCCTGGTGGCTAACAACAGCCCTGGACCCCAGAAAGGAACCCACACTCAAGATTAACGTCTGAGTGTGCGTGTCCTCGAGGAAATGAGGTCTCCTGATCCCAGGTGCAAAGGGGTAAGTCCTCTAACTCCAGGGGCCATGAAGGGACATCTGAGTTTCCCTCGTCCTTCTTTCCCTCTCTAACTAACCACAGTTAGGACCCTGGCCTCATTCCCCAGTGAGGATCATTAGGCTCCATAAAGGACAGTCTCTAAGATGCTCAGTGGACCAACACCCTCTGCACAACCCATAACCCTATTCACCCAAGAGGCAAGAGGATTTCTATTCAGGAAAACCAGGAAAGGGAGAGCCTTTCTCAAGGACACAAGGACATTAGTGAGTGAGGGAGTGATTAATGGATGGAGAACTATTTCCAACACCAACTTCCAGGAGCATATATGGCCCCCTGGAGAATTCTGCAGTGTGTTGGTGATTAAGGAGAACGTGTGAATTCAGGGGTCACTAGGTCCTCTCAGCCATAAGGAGGGAAACTGCCATAAAGGAACTAGGACAAGGGTGCGAGGAATGCTCACTGGTGGGAGATCGGAAGGAAGGAAAGTGTACTCATTAGAAAAGTGTCGCCTGAAAATTCTTAGCCAGCCAAAAGTCGTGCGAACTTGTGTGGGAAAAGAGTCTTTGCACAGTGATGAAGCTAAGAGCTCACATGATGGAACACAGCATCAACTGGGACCAAATCCAATATCTGATATTCTTGTAGGAAGAGGAGAGTCTGGACCCAGATACCAGGGAGACTGGGGGATACCGGATATGTGAGGTTGGAGCCAGGGCGGGATGCCCATATGGGAACCACAGATCGTGGGCAGCAATAGGAGAGTGGGCAAGGGCTGGGAGAGTTGGGGAGACAGTCCCCTTGAAACCTGGGAGGGGTTATGGCACTGGGACAGCCCAACACCTACTGTGTTGAGCCTCTGGAGCTCAACGGAAGACACTTCCTCTGTTGTCGGCCACCCAGTTAACAGAGTTTGGTTGCAGCAGCCTAGGACCCAGCTGAAGGTCTGAGCATGTTGGCCATGCAGGTTGGATCTGGACCACAGACACCCTCATCAGAGATTGTAGGGTCTCAGCCCTGAGGCAAGACAGGCACTAAGTCAGGCCAGGTGGGGAAACGGATAGGCACACACTCTGGGGGCTGGTGCCTGTGTTACTGGGAGCACTTCTGATCGCAATTCCCTGATCTGCTGCCAACACAGGCTACAGAGGAGGGTACAGAAACACAGACCACGGATCTGCCCCACTCAGTGGGCCCAGGCCAACACCACACCCAGCAGCCTCGTGCCATACCCAATGAGTCTCGAAGCGGCCCCCTCTTCCCATCCTGAGAGCTCTTCCCTTCCTCATGTGCCAATAGCTCCCTACTGTCACTGGCAATATCTACTCTGTGAGATGTCAACATCCGTGGGTACTGTTCTCTCATCCCAGGACAGTGTGGTCCCACACACCCTGGTGAAATGGGCCACCTGGAGGCTGGACCTGGAGGTTGTTGAGGCTGAATGGCAGCGGTGGTCCTCTGGCACTTAATATTATTTAAGTTAAAAAAAAAAAAAAAAAAAAAAAAAAAAAAAAAAAAAAAAAAAAAAAAAAAAAAAAAAAAAAAAAAACGGGTCTTGGTGCTCAAAAATGTTTGATTTGCATATTCTCATCCCCTAACCCCAATATTTTCATTATTTCCTCACATATGAAATCTTACTAGCATAAAGGTAATTTCGTATTAAACAAAGTGGATTGAAATAACATTGGTAAAAATAATCAATCACCATACTTTCAATTTTTGTTCTGCTTTCCTATTAGAAACCACTTGGATACAAGAGAACAGAGGACAGACTCATGGAAATGCTTGAAATGACAAGAAGCTCCCACTCAAGCTCAGCATTCAGTCCTGGACAGGGTAAGACCAGGCCACTTTGACATCTGTGCCAAAGAGTCTACCAGACAGAATCCTCTGACTGATCCCTGACTGAGCCATAGGAACTGGCTAGAAAAGCCTTCACATCCTCAATACATTCTTCACGTCAGAATACTTGACAACCATTGATATCCATCTCTCGTTAACTTGCTCCCCAGCCAACCATTCTTCAACAAATTCAAAGGAGTAACTCATGCAAGCACACAGAAAGGGGTGTTCACTACACACATCCATGTGCGAAAAAGACAACTGGTATTTCTTGTTTGGGCTATTTCAAATGAAATCCCTTCTGCATGACCTCCACAAACCAAAGGAAAATATTTGTGAAATTCCCACGTAGAAGACAAGATACACTTGCCAAGGAGGCAGTGGCAAGAATTTTGACACTCCAAATGTAGAGTGTGTGTTTAGGAAGCAGTCACAGTTTCCATGAGAGAGTCCCATGGAATCAATTAGGAAGATCCATGCTCTAGCCCTACCATGCAAGTGATGTGACTTGAAAGAGTCACTTAGTCTTAGTAACCATCATCACTAACAACTAAGTCAATGAATAAAGGTCCTCAGGTGCCAAGCTACAAAATGTGGGATGAGCATGGATGAGGATGGGTGGGAGAAGTCTCCAACTCTAACACAATTAGGGAAGGATGTGCTGACCTCAAGTGGCTGGGGGGCTGGGATCCTGCCACAGAGGGGGATTCCAAACCTCACATCCCCTGACCCAGGCCAGAAGACCAGGTAGAGTCCAAGGACCCTGGGGTGGCCCAATGGCAATAAAGGTCAAAAGGAACTAGGGATCTGCCTGGTCCCTCAATCCCCTACTCTGAGCAGGGCTGCATGACGAGGCCAGAGGCCATCCACAGCAATCTGCCTTTACAGGAAAACAGGGACTGCAGGCTGCCTCTGGCTCACTGAATCAGGGTGGTGTTTTCATAAAGCAAGACCACTTCCTCACATTTGACCAGCAGCTCATGTGTTGACAGCACAATGACTGACTTGACTCAGGCCCTGATGAATGAAATAGAAAATTCATAGCAAACCCATCTTTAGCTCTTCCACATCATCAGGGGCTCTGATTCAATTCCGTCCAGAAAGGTGTCTGAAATGATTTCTAAACATGCTGGGGACTCACCTCTGTGTGGAACTTTTCAGGAAAAAGGGGATCAAATCTCATGAAGCAACTCTTCTCTCTTCTAGCCCATGGGCAATGCAAGGAACCTGCATGATACCAGAGGCTCACTTCTCTCTTCTCATGTCTTCTGGAAAGGATTCGTTAATGCTTCCTGCAAGGTGAAGCAGAAGCCTGCATCCCCAGCTGCACAGAAGTGTTTTAGGGCAGTGTCTACCTTAAAACCCAAAAATAAAAAAACAGGTCATTCAACAGGCACATGGATTCGAGTACATGTTCAATGATCCCTCTTCCCTGGAGCCTTCCACATGCCCATCTTCCATATTCACAGAGCAATGCTTGGCCATTCTCAAGACCAGGAGACCATGATGCTCATCTCCAGGAAGTCAATAAGGAACATGAAGAGAGCAGCATGGATTGCAGAAGGTGGCACATCAAGGATCTTCAGCTCTGCTGCTAGAACACAAGAGCTTAACTTCAGTATTGACTTTTTGCCAACTACCAAGTACGATAGCAGTGTCAAGCCCAATATGCAGATATGCAAGTAGTAGGTGACACCCCGCATCCATTCACAAAAGTGGGCAACATCTGCATCAGAACAAGGAAGTATCTTACCCTTACTCATAAAAATCATCAGAAACAAAATAAAATGGATGCAAGACTTCTCATTTCACTATTAGGTAGCTGTTGGAATTCCCTATTAAATAATACCTCCTCCAAAATAAAAAGTATCTCAGACATGTGTCAACTATTCAATGGATGACATTTTAAAAACTATGGACTTTACTTAATATTTATGTATGCTATATCCCTGCCTAAGGCTCTATGAGAAAGGAGCACATAGAATTGGATCTTTGAAAATCTCACATTTGCTGATAAATATTACTGCTGATCTCAGGCATGGCGAAGTGAAAAGTGGGACTTTGGATATTCCAAGAATGCTATGTTGTGGGATTGGTGTCCCTGATTCATACATAGCATATGGTTTCTATGAAATCCAGTGAGGGAGCAGGAGTAACGAAGCTGATTGCACAGATGACCTCAGGGAATACTGACAGATAGGCCAAATGAAAAATATGCTCCAGCTAACCATTGGTATTTGGGCTTCTGATCCCAGTCCTGTTTTTAAAAAAGGTGCAGACAGGCAGTGTTCATTAAAAACTGTCTACCATGTAAAAGTGGGTAATTTAAATGGCATCTAGTTACACATCTGATAGAATGGTCTGGCAACATATGAATTTCATTCTAACAACAACAACAACAACAAAACATAGAAAATGAGACATAAAGATAAAACCTTGTCTTCACCAGGATGCCTAAAAATAGGTTTTATTTGGCTCATGCCAATAAATATCTTTCAATAGAATTTCTGATTTCTGAATGAATCCATTCAACTTCATACTGCACAGATCACAAGGTTTTCTTTACAGAATATTCTCTTCTTCTTCTTAAAGCCTCACATAGAAAATGTCTCACAGGACATAGGAGGGGAATGACCCAAAGGATGAGAGAATGGCTGGAACCGTTCTCAAATGTGCCCATGTAGCCTAAAGTTTGAAGGCATCTAATTGTACTCTAAAACAATTATGAACCTATTCGATCCATTATTAATAAATATCACCACTTTACCACTTGAACCAAATCACAGAAAATTGGAAACAGATGATCATTGGCTTTGATACCTTTACTTCTGTTTCATTACTCAGAGTCGATCAACTCTATACTTCAAGTGACACAGATTTATTACAGAATGCCTAAGATCCTAAGGATCTATTTTAGCTCAGCCCATGGTATTGCTTCATTATTTTATTATTTTGTAAGTAATAAAATATAACTTCATGTTGGATGACATATTCAAGCCATGAATATATCATCCAACATTGTTCTTCCCAAAATATTAGCCCAATTTCTGCGCGCGCTCACTTACTGTTCAGGAATTTTACTAATTGTTTGAAGGTTCTAGAGGACCTGTTAGACTCCTAATGGACAAACCATACAACATACTCCAGAGAACGGACGAGTGCCATAAGAAGAAAATAAGGTCAGCCTACAGCAATGGGCAGCTGCCTGCCCTCGGCTGGGAGGAGCCCTGGCCATGGCACCAGGGCTGCTGGGCAGCAGAAGCCTCCACAGCCCTGCAGGGAGCCTGGAGCACAGCTCTGCCTAACCATGCTCAGCCCTGGACAGATGCACATGAGTTCCCATCACAGGCTCGAGTGTGACAGTCCCAGGTGCATGCCTGTCATGCCAGCCACCAGGGAGGCTGAGGCAAGAGGAACGTTTGAGGTCAGCCTTGGCAACTTAGACCCCGAGGCAAAGGGGAAATACTTTTACAGGGGTCTCTGAGGGTGTAGCTCAGGTAGGTCACTTGCCTCACAGGCTCAAGGCCCTGGGTTCAATCCCCAGAACCCACGTACACACAAAAAGTGAACTTGGAATATTGTTTAAAATGATGGATCAGGTACACACAAGGACTTCAATATGACCTCTCAGAGGAGCTCAATTTGAGATCAGACTGAACAAAAGACCACCTGGACCATTGACTCAGTGTCTGCAACCCTCTGTGAGCATGAGAAGCACTGCTGGCAAGACACCAGAGGGCCAAAGCACTTGTGCCCCCTGCAGGGGCGTCTCTTGTCTACCGCCAAAGACTGTTCCCCTCCTGGGGCAGCTGAGAGCAAGCTGGGCCTTGGAGCAAGGACTAGTGCTTTAGATATAGACTATGCAAGCAAGGGGCAATGTCTTTAATAAAACTAAAATTAAAAAGTCACATTGAAAAAATTTTAAAAAGAAGAAAATAAGGTCAAGTAGAGGAAGCCCATTTTCACAGGAAAAAATCCCCCAGTGAAAAGCATCAGAATAGATACCAAGAAAAATACCAACACAAACAGTGTGCTCCCACTATGTATCTACTCAACCTGCAAAAGTTAGAAAGCTAAATAACACAATCCTGGCCACAGGTAGAGCTATGCAGAAGAGCCACCTGGCAGTGCTTAGTCAAAGAAGTAAACATGCACACTTTGACCTAGAAATTCCACCTGTGTGTAAACCAGGCGGTGCTTAAGCAGCTTCACAAGGGGACATGCACAGGGAAATTTATCCTCAGGTTCTTATAGAGTTGTCTGTGCTTACAGGGAGTTGATGGTTGTCAAGATGCCCACAGCTGCGAAAGTCAAATCTAAAAAAATAATAGATGCCAACCTGGATATATTAATAATCCCGTATCTATGATCACCTTCATAAGGTAGCTTCCCAACTTCTGTGTGGAAGTGAGTTTCTCCTTGGCCCTTACACTGTTGTGGAGACCACTAGGAGTTCAGCTTTGTGCAGGATCATCTGACCTGGACTTTTGGCAAGACCTGTACAGCCCTCACACATGCTCAGATGCTACAGGACTTTTCAGACCAGTCCAGACAACAGTAGGCATCCATTCATTGTCTGCACTCTACAGATTCCTAGATGCACGACATTCATTACCATCAAATGCAGAATTTTCATCAAAAACTAATATATATATCATTCCAATCTGAATCAAGAAAATCGGAAATATCCCCAAATCCAAAGAGTGGATCCCCATTGTGATGCTACAAGTTGAAAATTCCACAGCTGACCTCATGGGATGGTTCACAGTTAAAAGACAGCTGCATGAAAAATATTGCATGACCTTCCTGCTATTTGAAAAGTGGCATGTGAAGTACACATGCATGTCTTCCTCAGACATGGGTTCATTTGCAAGACACCTTGTGCAATTGAAAATACTCCAAAAGGGGAGAAATCAGAACCATGTCTCCAAAGTATTTCAGCAGAGACCAACTCCATCTGTCTATCTATCTCTCAGTGAGTGTGTGTGCTCTTGTGTGTGTTTGTGTGTCTTTGTTTGTGTTTGTACCATCATAGCTGATACTTCATTGCCCCCATTGGAAAACTGACTCAGATAATGCCATCTGCCAAACTCCTAAAAACCAAAGTTCTTGCTGATAGAATGAAACATTCCTTCCTGTTGGTTTGGATGTGTCCTTTAGGAATCACTGCTACATTTAGTATACTCAAATCATCACAGTAGATCAGGTAACAAAAACATATATATTTTAAAATAATAATAATATATTAATGGAAACAACAAATACAGGATAGAGTAACAACTGTGTTACTAAACAAGGTCAAGGACAATGGCAAACTATAGATTCAAACTTTGAAGAAAATAGTAATCAATGTAAATATTCCTGGGCTGCCTCAGCCCCGCCCAGGCACACAGCAACAGAATGGTTTTGCAAGCATCCTCAGGAGGGCAGGAGCCTTCTTTGCAGGACGAGAGGGAGGTTGAGGCTCGATCCACCCATCATTCTTTTGGGAGAGGCTCCTTTTCCTCAGCACAAAGTTGGATTTTTTGTGAGGATTCTTGGCATAAAATACGTTGGCCTCTGCTGGAATCCTCAGCTCTGGGGAGAGAGGGGTGTACAAAAAGAAGGTGGTACTCAGGAGGTGCTCCCTAGGACACGCCAACATCTGAGAGCCTGTGCCAGAAGAGGCCAGAGCCACACACCTGAGAGCTCTCCAATTCAGCACCAATACCAACAAAGACAGCCTCCACAGGCTACCAAGGCCCCAGACAGACTTCCTCTTCCAGAGACTCTACTAACCTAACAGTAGGTTAAGATAGGAGACAAGTGATCCTAGAACTCATAGGGATGGTGGTCTTCAGGGTACATAGGCTGGGATAATGGCTGCTGTGGTGTTTGGCTCACAAAAACCAACCAACCAACCAACGAAAAAGCGCTGGCATTATTATCAGATGAGCTCTGTGGCTACGTGCTCAGGAAGCCCTCATCTGACTTTAGTTAGGGATCACAACCTGGCTATTGTGATCACTCCTTGCCTAGTGGACTCAGGTGCGTAAGACCATGGAATTTATGCAAAAACAGATGATTCAGGCTGTCTCCCAGGCTGTGTTTTCTTCCCAATTTCATCCTGTTACTGCTTGCTAGAATCCAGGCAATGCTCTGCCCAGGCAGTGGTTTTTTGGTCACACAGAAGGCTTTCAATAGTACTGCTTCAGTCCACAAAATGCCAGTTCCCTCTTTAGCCCATGCATTCCCATGTTCCTTTGAAACCACTCCTATCCCAGACCATGAAAACATACTGCTCCTGGAGAGAGGCTTTCCTCCTCACTCCTCAAAGATGTCAGCTTTGGATGCCTGTTCATGTCCAGGGGAGGGCACCTGGTGGGGAGCCGCAATATCCACCGGGGTATACCATTGGACCTCAAGACCTTCCACCAGCAGAAGTGCAGTTGGCTTTGTGCACGAACCCAACACACCTGTTGGAGTGTTCTTGGGGGTCAGAGACTACTCTTTGTTGCTAAGAGTTGACCTGAGTCCACATCCTGACCCTTGCTCTCTGCTATCTGATTGTCTCACTTACTCTGACGGCGAGAGATGATTTGGCCCAGCTCATAATCCTCTGGATTCTCCTCAGTAAGGAAGTGTAGGTCGAGGGCGCTGCGGATGACGACAGGAGCCCTATCGTGGCAGGTCACCTGGAGCAGCATGGGAGACAGGCCTTCAGGAAATGGGCCTTGAAGTGACTACTCAAGGACAGTGGGCAGGGGCATTCTGGAGGCACCTCCACTCTAAATACAAGGGCAACATCCATGACCCTACTACCCGAGGCTGACCTCCTGCTCATCGTGTGGGCTCTTCCCACAGGCTACTAGCCCAATCCTTGTACATAGGACTTCCTGGGCCTGCCATTGCTCTTTGTGGAGCTGCACTCCTCTCGGAGTGAAAGGACCACACTACCTGCATACAGATGCAATCTCATCCCACAAGTTGGGAGGAATGGGACAATAGCCTCCAAGATCCCAGGTCTGCCCGAGGATGCAGGCGGCATTGGGAATGGCCTAGGCACAAAACCTAGAGGCTTTGGTCTGGATTGCCAGGGCCAAAAACAGACCCAGGAACATGACCACACACAGGAGAGCTGAAAGATAGCCACGAGAGCTCCTGGCCTCCAGAGGCTCAGTGCTGGCTGGGATGTAGGAGGCCACCTCATCCGGCAAGGGTGGTCATTGGGTTACCTGGACATTTAGTGTGCTTGCTCCACATTCATATCGACTCTGCAGAGAGACTCTCTCAGCTCCTTGTTCAAGGAACATGGAGAACCTCACACTGCTGTCCTCCTCCATAGACGTCAGCATCCCATACAAGGGAACCTGCAACCTAGTTCCTGTCCTATTCTCATCTGTCACCCATACCTGTCCCTGCCCTTCTGGACTGCATGCTGCCACCTGACACACAGACTCCCTCAGACATGGCAGTGGACAAGCTGCTGCACTCGCTCATCTCAGCTCCAGCCCTTCACACTGACCTCTCCCTTCTTGATTCCCATCTATCCTCCTGATCATCCAGAAGCTCCAAATTCAAGAGGGCATGAGTAGTCCATGGTATTGGACCAGTGTCTGCTCCCCACCCAGGTGTAAGCACCACGGGACACCCCTGCTCCCAGGCTTACCAGAACACTCTTGGCCATCTCTGGACTTTGTGTTTCTAAGTGGACACGAATTAAGCAGGTGTCTCCCACCTGCTTGTGGGAAAGCGGCCTGGAGGACTTGCAGGTTGATTCTGAGAACTGTGGGGGATGGAACATCAGCAAACCCAGAAACAGAAAGCCACCCCAGACTGTCAGTTGGCTCTATGGGCTTCCAGCAAATATGTCCAGGTGCTGAGGCTTCTTATTTCCTCAGGTCGGAGTGGAATGGCAGCACATGCACAGCTTGAATAAGGTAGGTGTTTACCTCCTTTCCCTTGACCTGGGGGCATTTCCTCACCATGAAATATTGTATTCCCAGATTCATGGACAGACACACGAGTGAGTGGTCAGAGACCTTGATTTCTGCAGAGCGAAGTGGAGAGAATTGTTAGGTGGCACTCAAGGATTATACCACAAAACACCCACAACCCCTGAGAGTCTCCGCCAGGCCCATCACACTTTGGTATTTTGGGGCCAAGGCCCACTTTCTCTTGGCTGTCAGTTATCCTGAGCCCACTGTGGATCATGTCTCCCCACTGTCTGATTGTCCTACTTACTCTCATCCTCAGACATCATATACAGCAGCTCAAAGTTGTCCACATCCTCATGCTGCAACAAATTTTGGTCCAAGGCCCTGCGGATGAGGCTTGTCACCGTCTCCTGAAAGGTCACCTGGATCAGGGTGGGACAAATGTCATCAGAGAATGGCTTTTAGAAGAGCTACCCAGAAGACTGTGGTCAAACATTCAGGAGAAATCTCAGCTACATATACAAGGGCACAATCTTGTTATCCTGCTACCTGAGTGTGTCCTCCATATACCACCTGGGTTCTTGCAATGTGCTACTAGAACAATCCTGGTACAAATATCTGCCTGTACCTGCCATCTCCCCTCCCCCTGGGGAGCCACATTCCACTCATGTCAAAGGACCAAACTGCCTATGCACAGACACACTCTCATCTCACTGAGATGAGAGCAATGGGCCAGGGATCTGCGCACCAAGTGTGATCTGGGATGCAGGCTGCCTTTGTGGGTGCAAGAGGCAGATGCACTGAAAATTTGGGTCCTGACTGCCACGACACAAAACAGACTCAGATACAAGAGTGTGCACTTGAGTGCTTCATGATAGCTTTGAGAGGCCCTGGCCTCTGGAAGCTCGGTGCGGGTCTGGTTGTCATGATGTACTTGACTCAGCACTGGCAGTCACTGAACATGTCTCCTCTGCAGCTGGACACCTGCAGCATTAGCGTGTCTACTGCACATCCATAGAAATTCTGCCAAGAACCCCTTTAGCTCCGTATTTACATACATGTAAAGCCTAACATTCCGAAGCTTTGGCATGACCCCACCAGGTGATCCCGACCCCAAATTCCTACACCTAGTCATGCTAAGGAGGATCTCTTCCCTGCCACGAGGAACACATCCCCTCCTACACATGTGACAAGTCACTGCCACCTCCTCTGCTCCAACTTCACTCATTGAGAATACCAAGTTCTAGGCACTGCAGCCTGCACCCTGGACATATCTCTGCCTTCATCTGTCCACAGCACTTCCGTCTGCACTTCTGGCCTGCAAAACCCACAATACACAGGCCCACTCACCACTGAAGCTGGGCATGCTGATGCTCTCCCTCCTCAGGTCAAGCCCTTAAGACGGACCTCTCTCTTCTTTATTTCCCACCATAGCCCTGGGGTTGGCTGTGTCTCCTGCCTTCCACTGTGTGGACACCCAGGAGGCAGCCCTGCTGTCGGGCTTATCGGGATGCGCTTTGTCTCCCTCAGGCTCTGTCCCTCTAGGAGGATGTGAACAACGCGGCTGTCTTCCACCTGCTCGCTGGAGTGAAGCAGTGAGGAGCTGCTACTCACAGCTGCTGGGGTCCTGGATGCCACTGCCACAGAAGGTTCCAAGAACTGTGGGGGATGACAACATCAGCAAAGCCCAGCAACTGCACCCCACCCAGCCTGGCAGTTGGCTCTGTGGGCATTCTACAACATCCATCCAGAACCTGAGGTTCTTGTCCCCTTGGAGGATGTGGAGTGGCACCAGGAGTAAAGACTGAAGAAGGTGGCTGTTTTGGGAACAAGAGATCCAGCACCTGCTGGGTGGGGATGAAATCCCAGGAGATTAACCCCATGTTGCTGCTGAAATGTAGGTTCCTCCCACAAATGACAGGCAGGAGCTCATTCCTAAGCTGGTCCTGCCTGTAAGGTTCAAGGCTCTGAACCCTGAAGGGCTCCTCCGTGTTCTGATCATTTTCACCCTGGGTTGGGACCAAGAATGGTGGGTTCAAAATGGAAATGGTGACAAACAGAAAAATGACTTGTGCCAATACACTAGAGTCAAAGCACAATGGGACAGTTCCCATCAGTACAAACACACACACACACACACACACACACACACACACACACACACACAGAGTCAGAATAGGAGTCCTGGGCCATTCATCAGGGATCAGACTAGAGGGCCTGCTGGGCTCACCTGCCCTGTGCTACTCACTGTTACTCTTGAGCTCCTCTGCGACAATCGCCAGAGGCTCTGGCGTCTAAGATGAAGCCTCACCCAGTGTATCCACAAAAGGGCTAGTTGCCCCCCCTGAGATTCCTGGGAGCCTGAGGCTCGGCATTGTCTGCAACCACAGGAGAACATCCTTCTCCCTCCAGTGGCTCCAACCAAGTGAGCTCGGATGGCTTGGTCAGTGAAGTGGGTGCCTGGATACCAGGGTTCCATGTTCTGTTTGATCCATTGTCAAGGCAATGATGTCATTTCCTGTGCCCATACCTGAGCCTCTTTTCACATAAGACCACTTTCAACAGCCCTATGGGCTGCCGATTTCTCCTCCATGCCTACCCATCTCAGGTGCACAGGTGTTCACCAACAACTACCCAAACATCCCCACCAGCATCTGCCCTGCTTGGTGCCACTAGAGTTCCAGCTTGGAGCCTTCAAAAATGCATTCACAACCAGTCCTTCCCTCTCAGCAGCTTTTGGACCCTGGTCCCATCATTGTGCAACTCATGGTGTGCCCAGTCTTTTCTGGAAAGTAGGGTAGCATCTAATCTCTAGGGTTTATTGTGTCTATTGGCCCATAACACCCTCTGTTCTCTCTGAAACCAGAGATGGGACTCACAGGTGGCTAAAGCACGAATGTAGAGATGGGATAATCACAAGAAAGGGAGAGACAAAGAATGCACCCTAACTCAATCAGGCCTGTGTCCCACACAGGGACATGGCCAATGTCCGTCCCATCGTGGCTGCAGTTCCCTCTCTACACCATGGCAAGTTGGAGGGGACTGAGATGCAGAGGCTGCTCCCCTCTGCCATACAACTTCCCAAGGCTTCTCCTAAGATTTCAAAAGGGCCAAGTGTGTCTAGTGTTGGGGTCTCACAGAGACTCCGAGGTACCACAGCATCCTGCTGCCCAGAACCGGTTCACCCCTCACCTCAAGGGGGCTCAGCCTCTGGATTCATGGGAATTGAAGTGGGTACAGGTGATGGGATATCACCTCCAAGACTGAGTTATGCCAAGTCCATGACCCCTGTCTGCATCCCTGTCTCCAGCACCACTCCCCCCTCTCTCTTTCCTCCTCAGAGCAAACAAATCCATTTAGCAAGTGTGTCCTGTGATAAAGACATGACGGTCACCCATCCTCTCATTACAGAAACACTGAGGCTCAGCCAACATGGATCCTACAGGGAACACAGGCATAAACTCAGACTCCGATCCTCCCAGCCGAGCCTCAGTGGAGCCTGGACTCCCAGCCTCCTGAGTCAAGGAAACAGAGGTTCCTAGCCGAGCCACCTTGGATGCAGCCGCACACAAACTGAACTCATCAATGCCCCTTGCTCTCAGTTGTGAGTAAGAGGGGAAGTGGTGTTTCACAACCCTGGACATCAAGTGCAGTCTCCAGGCTTTGGGGTGTGCCCTGGCCTCTGTCTATCTGCCCAGGCTCTCCAACCCACACTGGCCTCTTACCAACCTCCTCCTAGGGCCAAACTCAATCCTGCCTCTCAATTTCTGCTGCCTTCCCCAACACACTGCTCCCCAAAATGAGCAGGGCTGGCTCTCGGTTATCATGCTGGTGCCAGCAGCAATGCCACCCCACTGACATAATTCTGAGTCCCAACCTAGGCACTCCAGCTGTCTTTGCCACACCTGGCCTGTTTGGGCTCTGGCTCTTGCTCTTTTCTTTCATGTGCATGTGTTTTGAGGTTTTGAGTTTCTCCCACTGCAGAACTGCAGCTGTGGCAGGGTAGAGCTCATGAGGGTGACATTCTGAGCCACATCCAATCCCATCAGGACTGTTCACTGGGGTGACTGCTGGAACACAGTGATGAGTGAACACATGGGAGGTGGTTGGACCCACCTTGCCTCTGAGTGGCTTCCTTTCAGGACAGGAATGTAGGCATGGGTGCCCCTGGCGTGGGATGCTTTGCACAAGGCGTGACCATGGGCTCTCTTTCCTGGCAAAAATGGCTCCACTCAGCATGGAGAGCACTGTCATTCCTGGTGGCTAACAACAGCCCTGGACCCCAGAAAGGAACCCACACTCAAGATTAACGTCTGAGTGTGTGTGTCCTCGAGGAAATGAGGTCTCCTGATCCCAGGTGCAAAGGGGTAAGTCCTCTAACTCCAGTGGCCATGAAGGGACATCTGAGTTTCCCTTGTCCTTCTTTCCCTCTCTAACTAACCACAGTTAGGACCCTGGCCTCATTCCCCAGTGAGGATCATTAGGCTCCATAAAGGACAGTCTCTAAGATGCTCAGTGGACCAACACCCTCTGCACAACCCATAACCCTATTCACCCAAGAGGCAAGAGGATTTCTATTCAGGAAAACCAGGAAAGGGAGAGCCTTTCTCAAGGACACAAGGACATTAGTGAGTGAGGGAGTGATTAATGGATGGAGAACTATTTCCAACACCAACTTCCAGGAGCATATATGGCCCCCTGGAGAATTCTGCAGTGTGTTGGTGATTAAGGAGAACGTGTGAATTCAGGGGTCACTAGGTCCTCTCAGCCATAAGGAGGGAAACTGCCATAAAGGAACTAGGACAAGGGTGCGAGGAATGCTCACTGGTGGGAGATCGGAAGGAAGGAAAGTGTACTCATTAGAAAAGTGTCGCCTGAAAATTCTTAGCCAGCCAAAAGCCGTGCGAAATTGTGTGGGAAAAGAGTCTTTGCACAGTGATGAAGCTAAGAGCTCACATGATGGAACACAGCATCAACTGGGACCAAATCCAATATCTGATATTCTTGTAGGAAGAGGAGAGTCTGGACCCAGATACCAGGGAGACTGGGGGATACCGGATATGTGAGGTTGGAGCCAGGGCGGGATGCCCATATGGGAACCACAGATCGTGGGCAGCAATAGGAGAGTGGGCAAGGGCTGGGAGAGTTGGGGAGACAGTCCCCTTGAAACCTGGGAGGGGTTATGGCACTGGGACAGCCCAACACCTACTGTGTTGAGCCTCTGGAGCTCAACGGAAGACACTTCCTCTGTTGTCGGCCACCCAGTTAACAGAGTTTGGTTGCAGCAGCCTAGGACCCAGCTGAAGGTCTGAGCATGTTGGCCATGCAGGTTGGATCTGGACCACAGACACCCTCATCAGAGATTGTAGGGTCTCAGCCCTGAGGCAAGACAGGCACTAAGTCAGGCCAGGTGGGGAAACGGATAGGCACACACTCTGGGGGCTGGTGCCTGTGTTACTGGGAGCACTTCTGATCGCAATTCCCTGATCTGCTGCCAACACAGGCTACAGAGGAGGGTACAGAAACACAGACCACGGATCTGCCCCACTCAGTGGGCCCAGGCCAACACCACACCCAGCAGCCTCGTGCCATACCCAATGAGTCTCGAAGCGGCCCCCTCTTCCCATCCTGAGAGCTCTTCCCTTCCTCATGTGCCAATAGCTCCCTACTGTCACTGGCAATATCTACTCTGTGAGATGTCAACATCCGTGGGTACTGTTCTCTCATCCCAGGACAGTGTGGTCCCACACACCCTGGTGAAATGGGCCACCTGGAGGCTGGACCTGGAGGTTGTTGAGGCTGAATGGCAGCGGTGGTCCTCTGGCACTTAATATTATTTAAGTTAAAAAAAAAAAAAAAAAAACAAAAACAAAAATCGGGTCTTGGTGCTCAAAAATGTTTGATTTGCATATTCTCATCCCCTAACCCCAATATTTTCATTATTTCCTCACATATGAAATCTTACTAGCATAAAGGTAATTTCGTATTAAACAAAGTGGATTGAAATAACATTGGTAAAAATAATCAATCACCATACTTTCAATTTTTGTTCTGCTTTCCTATTAGAAACCACTTGGATACAAGAGAACAGAGGACAGACTCATGGAAATGCTTGAAATGACAAGAAGCTCCCACTCAAGCTCAGCATTCAGTCCTGGACAGGGTAAGACCAGGCCACTTTGACATCTGTGCCAAAGAGTCTACCAGACAGAATCCTCTGACTGATCCCTGACTGAGCCATAGGAACTGGCTAGAAAAGCCTTCACATCCTCAATACATTCTTCACGTCAGAATACTTGACAACCATTGATATCCATCTCTCGTTAACTTGCTCCCCAGCCAACCATTCTTCAACAAATTCAAAGGAGAAACTCATGCAAGCACACAGAAAGGGGTGTTCACTACACACATCCATGTGCGAAAAAGACAACTGGTATTTCTTGTTTGGGCTATTTCAAATGAAATCCCTTCTGCATGCCCTCCACAAACCAAAGGAAAATATTTGTGAAATTCCCACGTAGAAGACAAGATACACTTGCCAAGGAGGCAGTGGCAAGAATTTTGACACTCCAAATGTAGAGTGTGTGTTTAGGAAGCAGTCACAGTTTCCATGAGAGAGTCCCATGAAATCAATTAGGAAGATCCATGCTCTAGCCCTACCATGCAAGTGATGTGACTTGAAAGAGTCACTTAGTCTTAGAAACCATAATCACTAACAACTAAGTCAATGAATAAAGGTCCTCAGGTGCCAAGCTACAAAATGTGGGATGAGCATGGATGAGGACGGGTGGGAGAAGTCTCCAACTCTAACACAATTAGGGAAGGATGTGCTGACCTCAAGTGGCTGGGGGGCTGGGATCCTGCCACAGAGGGGGATTCCAAACCTCACATCCCCTGACCCAGGCCAGAAGACCAGGTAGAGTCCAAGGACACTGGGGTGGCCCAATGGCAATAAAGGTCAAAAGGAACTAGGGATCTGCCTGGTCCCTCAATCCCCTACTCTGAGCAGGGCTGCATGACGAGGCCAGAGGCCATCCACAGCAATCTGCCTTTACAGGAAAACAGGGACTGCAGGCTGCCTCTGGCTCACTGAATCAGGGTGGTGTTTTCATAAAGCAAGACCACTTCCTCACATTTGACCAGCAGCTCATGTGTTGACAGCACAATGACTGACTTGACTCAGGCCCTGATGAATGAAATAGAAAATTCATAGCAAACCCATCTTTAGCTCTTCCACATCATCAGGGGCTCTGATTCAATTCCGTCCAGAAAGGTGTCTGAAATGATTTCTAAACATGCTGGGGACTCACCTCTGTGTGGAACTTTTCAGGAAAAAGGGGATCAAATCTCATGAAGCAACTCTTCTCTCTTCTAGCCCATGGGCAATGCAAGGAACCTGCATGATACCAGAGGCTCACTTCTCTCTTCTCATGTCTTCTGGAAAGGATTCGTTAATGCTTCCTGCAAGGTGAAGCAGAAGCCTGCATCCCCAGCTGCACAGAAGTGTTTTAGGGCAGTGTCTCCCTTAAAACCCAAAAATAAAAAAAACAGGTCATTCAACAGGCACATGGATTCGAGTACATGTTCAATGATCCCTCCTCCCTGGAGCCTTCCACATGCCCATCTTCCACATTCACAGAGCAATGCTTGGCCATTCTCAAGACCAAGAGACCATGATGCTCATCACCAGGAAGTCAATAAGGAACATGAAGAGAGCAGCATGGATTGCAGAAGGTGGCACATCAAGGATCTTCAGCTCTGCTGCTAGAACACAAGAGCTTAACTTCAGTATTGACTTTTTGCCAACTACCAAGTACGATAGCAGTGTCAAGCCCAATATGCAGATATGCAAGTAGTAGGTGACACCCCGCATCCATTCACAAAAGTGGGCAACATCTGCATCAGAACAAGGAAGTATCTTACCCTTACTCATAAAAATCATCAGAAACAAAATAAAATGGATGCAAGACTTCTCATTTCACTATTAGGTAGCTGTTGGAATTCCCTATTAAATAATACCTCCTCCAAAATAAAAAGTATCTCAGACATGTGTCAACTATTCAATGGATGACATTTTAAAAACTATGGACTTTACTTAATATTTATGTATGCTATATCCCTGCCTAAGGCTCTATGAGAAAGGAGCACATAGAATTGGATCTTTGAAAATCTCACATTTGCTGATAAATATTACTGCTGATCTCAGGCATGGCGAAGTAAAAAGTGGGACTTTGGATATTCCAAGAATGCTATGTTGTGGGATTGGTGTCCCTGATTCATACATAGCATATGGTTTCTATGAAATCCAGTGAGGGAGCAGGAGTAACGAAGCTGATTGCACAGATGACCTCAGGGAATACTGACAGATAGGCCAAATGAAAAATATGCTCCAGCTAACCATTGGTATTTGGGCTTCTGATCCCAGTCCTGTTTTTAAAAAAGGTGCAGACAGGCAGTGTTCATTAAAAACTGTCTACCATGTAAAAGTGGGTAATTTAAATGGCATCTAGTTACACATCTGATAGAATGGTCTGGCAACATATGAATTTCATTCTAACAACAACAACAACAACAAAACATAGAAAATGAGACATAAAGATAAAACCTTGTCTTCACCAGGATGCCTAAAAATAGGTTTTATTTGGCTCATGCAAATAAATATCTTTCAATAGAATTTCTGATTTCTGAATGAATCCATTCAACTTCATACTGCACAGATCACAAGGTTTTCTTTACAGAATATTCTCTTCTTCTTCTTAAAGCCTCACATAGAAAATGTCTCACAGGACATAGGAGGGGAATGACCCAAAGGATGAGAGAATGGCTGGAACCGTTCTCAAATGTGCCCATGTAGCCTAAAGTTTGAAGGCATCTAATTGTACTCTAAAACAATTATGAACCTATTCGATCCATTATTAATAAATATCACCACTTTACCACTTGAACCAAATCACAGAAAATTGGAAACAGATGATCATTGGCTTTGATACCTTTACTTCTGTTTCATTACTCAGAGTCGATCAACTCTATACTTCAAGTGACACAGATTTATTACAGAATGCCTAAGATCCTAAGGATCTATTTTAGCTCAGCCCATGGTATTGCTTCATTATTTTATTATTTTGTAAGTAATAAAATATAACTTCATGTTGGATGATATATTCAAGCCATGAATATATCATCCAACATTGTTCTTCCCAAAATATTAGCCCAATTTCTGCGCGTGCTCACTTACTGTTCAGGAATTTTACTAATTGTTTGAAGGTTCTAGAGGACCTGTTAGACTCCTAATGGACAAACCATACAACATACTCCAGAGAACGGACGAGTGCCATAAGAAGAAAATAAGGTCAGCCTACAGCAATGGGCAGCTGCCTGCCCTCGGCTGGGAGGAGCCCTGGCCATGGCACCAGGGCTGCTGGGCAGCAGAAGCCTCCACAGCCCTGCAGGGAGCCTGGAGCACAGCTCTGCCTAACCATGCTCAGCCCTGGACAGATGCACATGAGTTCCCATCACAGGCTCGAGTGTGACAGTCCCAGGTGCATGCCTGTCATGCCAGCCACCAGGGAGGCTGAGGCAAGAGGAACGTTTGAGGTCAGCCTTGGCAACTTAGACCCCGAGGCAAAGGGGAAATACTTTTACAGGGGTCTCTGAGGGTGTAGCTCAGGTAGGTCACTTGCCTCACAGGCTCAAGGCCCTGGGTTCAATCCCCAGAACCCACGTACACACAAAAAGTGAACTTGGAATATTGTTTAAAATGATGGGTCAGGTACACACAAGGACTTCAATATGACCTCTCAGAGGAGCTCAATTTGAGATCAGACTGAACAAAAGACCACCTGGACCATTGACTCAGTGTCTGAAACCCTCTGTGAGCATGGGAAGCACTGCTGGCAAGACACCAGAGGGCCAAAGCACTTGTGCCCCCTGCAGGGGCGTCTCTTGCCTACCGCCAAAGACTGTTCCCCTCCTGGGGCAGCTGAGAGCAAGCTGGGCCTTGGAGCAAGGACTAGTGCTTTAGATATAGACTATGCAAGCAAGGGGCAATGTCTTTAATAAAACTAAAATTAAAAAGTCACATTGAAAAAATTTTAAAAAGAAGAAAATAAGGTCAAGTAGAGGAAGCCCATTTTCACAGGAAAAAATCCCCCAGTGAAAAGCATCAGAATAGATACCAAGAAAAATACCAACAAAAACAGTGTGCTCCCACTATGTATCTACTCAACATGCAAAAGTTAGAAAGCTAGATAATACAATCCTGGCCACAGGTAGAGCTATGCAGAAGAGCCACCTGGCAGTGCTTAGTCAAAGAAGTAAACATGCACACTTTGACCTAGAAATTCCACCTGTGTGTAAACCAGGCGGTGCTTAAGCAGTTTCACAAGGGGACATGCACAGGGAAATTTATCCTCAGGTTCTTATAGAGTTGTCTGTGCTTACAGGGAGTTGATGGTTGTCAAGATGCCCACAGCTGCGAAAGTCAAAAGCTAAAAAAATAATAGATGCCAACCTGGATATATTAATAATCCCGTATCTATGATCACCTTCATAAGGTAGCTTCCCAACTTCTGTGTGGAAGTGTGTTTCTCCTTGGCCCTTACACTGTTGTGGAGACCACTAGGAGTTCAGCTTTGTGCAGGATCATCTGACCTGGGCTTTTGGCAAGACCTGTACAGCCCTCACACATGCTCAGATGCTACAGGACTTTTCAGACCAGTCCAGACAACAGTAGGCATCCATTCATTGTCTGCACTCTACAGATTCCTAGATGCACGACATTCATTACCATCAAATGCAGAATTTTCATCAAAAACTAATATATATATATCATTCCAATCTGAATCAAGAAAATCGGAAATATCCCCAAATCCAAAGAGTGGATCCCCATTGTGATGCTACAAGTTGAAAATTCCACAGCTGACCTCATGGGATGGTTCACAGTCAAAAGACAGCTGCATGAAAAATATTACATGACCTTCCTGCTATGTGAAAAGTGGCATGTGAAGTACACATGCATGTCTTCCTCAGACATGGGTTCATTTGCAAGACACCTTGTGCAATTGAAAATACTCCAAAAGGGGAGAAATCAGAACCATGTCTCCAAAGTATTTCAGCAGAGACCAACTCCATCTGTCTATCTATCTCTCAGTGAGTGTGTGTGCTCTTGTGTGTGTTTGTGTGTCTTTGTTTGTGTTTGTACCATCATAGCTGATACTTCATTGCCCCCATTGGAAAACTGACTCAGATAATGCCATCTGCCAAACTCCTAAAAACCAAAGTTCTTGCTGATAGAATGAAACATTCCTTCCTGTTGGTTTGGATGTGTCCTTTAGGAATCACTGCTACATTTAGTATACTCAAATCATCACAGTGGATCAGGTAACAAAAACATATATATTTTAAAATAATAATAATATATTAATGGAAACAACAAATACAGGATAGAGTAACAACTGTGTTACTAAACAAGGTCAAGGACAATGGCAAACTATAGATTCAAACTTTGAAGAAAATAGTAATCAATGTAAATATTCCTGGGCTGCCTCAGCCCTGCCCAGGCACACAGCAACAGAATGGTTTTGCAAGCATCCTCAGGAGGGCAGGAGCCTTCTTTGCAGGACGAGAGGGAGGTTGAGGCTCGATCCACCCATCATTCTTTTGGGAGAGGCTCCTTTTCCTCAGCACAAAGTTGGATTTTTTGTGAGGATTCTTGGCATCAAATACGTTGGCCTCTGCTGGAATCCTCAGCTCTGGGGAGAGAGGGGTGTACAAAAAGAAGGTGGTACTCAGGAGGTGCTCCCTAGGACACGCCAACATCTGAGAGCCTGTGCCAGAAGAGGCCAGAGCCACACACCTGAGAGCTCTCCAATTCAGCACCAATACCAACAAAGACAGCCTCCACAGTCCTCCCTGAGGAAGAACTAGGCAGAGCACTTCAACAGACCTAATGTCTGTTCCTACCGAAGGCTTTGGACTCCAGAATATCTCAGGTCCTCTTG
This sequence comes from Urocitellus parryii, assembly GCF_045843805.1. Classification (NCBI taxonomy): domain Eukaryota; kingdom Metazoa; phylum Chordata; class Mammalia; order Rodentia; family Sciuridae; genus Urocitellus; species Urocitellus parryii. The sequence continues at coordinate 52,487,336 of NC_135548.1, read as the reverse complement.
CATCTGCCAAAGCACACCACTAGGGTTTGCATCTGAAATCTCCCACAAAAGGCTCCTGTGCTGAAGATTCAGTCCCCACATGAGCCATCTTCATAGGTGGGTTTGGAGGGAAGCATTGGATGGTGAGTGCTCTGATGTCAACATGAAATTCTCATTCAAGATGAATACACTACTGGGGGGTGGGAGGGACTGGAAGAAAGGTTGAGCATGGTTGGAGTAAGACCTAAACAGGGTTGTGCCCTGGGCAACAGTACCTTGTTCCTGTTGGCTCCACTGAATCCTCATTCTCCAAGGAGAGGTCCTCCCTCTCCATCTTTCTCTCTCTCCCTCTCTGCCAGCCTCGTTCTCTCTCTCCCAGTCTATGCCTTTGTGGCAAGGGCTGAGGAGCTCTCCACTGCCACACACTAGAGCTTTATGGACAGCCTCAGTGCACAACCAAAGAGAAAGCTATGAAACCCAGAGAAAAAAGGCCTAGGATTCCTCCTCTGAGTTATTTTCCTCAAGTATGGCCACAGTGAGGACAGGCTGACCAGCACGGATACCACGTTAGAGCCATGCTTCTGCGTTGGTGGAGCCCGCCTCCATGTGAACCAGGCTTCTGAGAATGGAGGCCACATTCCAAATACTGCCCTACTGAGAACAATGGTTCCAAAGACCAGCAAAGGGACTGCTTCCCTCCAACATGGTGTATGGCCCAGTGGTGCCATGACCCCGAGTGGGGGAATACAACAGCCGCTTCTCCTTCCTCTGAACATGTGTTTCCTGTCGCCCTCCTCTAACCTACAGCCTGTTCTCCATCCCTTCTGGGTTGGATGTGGAGATCTCTGCTATGAATTTCTTAGGCTACCAAGGCCCCAGACAGACTTCCTCTTCCATAGACTCTACTAACCTAACAGTAGGTTAAGATAGGAGACAAGTGATCCTAGAACTCATAGGGATGGTGGTCTTCAGGGTACATAGGCTGGGATAATGGCTGCTGTGGTGTTTGGCTCACAAAAACCAACCAACCAACCAACGAAAAAGCGCTGGCATTATTATCAGATGAGCTCTGTGGCTACGTGCTCAGGAAGCCCTCATCTGACTTTAGTTAGGGATCACAACCTGGCTATTGTGATCACTCCTTGCCTAGTGGACTCAGGTGCGTAAGACCATGGAATTTATGCAAAAACAGATGATTCAGGCTGTCTCCCAGGCTGTGTTTTCTTCCCAATTTCATCCTGTTACTGCTTGCTAGAATCCTGGCAATGCTCTGCCCAGGCAGTGGTTTTTTGGTCACACAGAAGGCTTTCAATAGTACTGCTTCAGTCCACAAAATGCCAGTTCCCTCTTTAGCCCATGCATTCCCATGTTCCTTTGAAACCACTCCTATCCCAGACCATGAAAACATACTGCTCCTGGAGAGAGGCTTTCCTCCTCACTCCTCAAAGATGTCAGCTTTGGATGCCTGTTCATGTCCAGGGGAGGGCACCTGGTGGGGAGCCACAATATCCACCGGGGTATACCATTGGACCTCAAGACCTTCCACCAGCAGAAGTGCAGTTGGCTTTGTGCACGAACCCAACACACCTGTTGGAGTGTTCTTGGGGGTCAGAGACTACTCTTTGTTGCTAAGAGTTGACCTGAGTCCACATCCTGACCCTTGCTCTCTGCTATCTGATTGTCTCACTCTGACGGCGAGAGATGATTTGGCCCAGCTCATAATCCTCTGGATTCTCCTCAGTAAGGAAGTGTAGGTCGAGGGCTCTGCGGATGACGACAGGAGCCCTATCGTGGCAGGTCACCTGGAGCAGCATGGGAGACAGGCCTTCAGGAAATGGGCCTTGAAGTGACTACTCAAGGACAGTGGGCAGGGGCATTCTGGAGGCACCTCCACTCTAAATACAAGGGCAACATCCATGACCCTACTACCGAGGCTGACCTCCTGCTCATCGTGTGGGCTCTTCCCACAGGCTACTAGCCCAATCCTTGTACATAGGACTTCCTGGGCCTGCCATTGCTCTTTGTGGAGCTGCACTCCTCTCGGAGTGAAAGGACCCCACTACCTGCATACAGATGCAATCTCATCCCACAAGTTGGGAGGAATGGGACAATAGCCTCCAAGATCCCAGGTCTGCCCGAGGATGCAGGCGGCATTGGGAATGGCCTAGGCACAAAACCTAGAGGCTTTGGTCTGGATTGCCAGGGCCAAAAACAGACCCAGGAACATGACCACACACAGGAGAGCTGAAAGATAGCCACGAGCTCCTGGCCTCCAGAGGCTCAGTGCTGGCTGGGATGTAGGAGGGCACCTCATCCGGCAAGGGTGGTCATTGGGTTACCTGGACATTTAGTGTGCTTGCTCCACATCCATATCGACTCTGCAGAGAGACTCTCTCAGCTCCTTGTTCAAGGAACATGGAGAACCTCACACTGCTGTCCTCCTCCATAGACGTCAGCATCCCATACAAGGGAACCTGCAACCTAGTTCCTGTCCTATTCTCATCTGTCACCCATACCTGTCCCTGCCCTTCTGGACTGCATGCTGCCACCTGACACACAGACTCCCTCAGACATGGCAGTGGACAAGCTGCTGCACTCGCTCATCTCAGCTCCAGCCCTTCACACTGACCTCTCCCTTCTTGATTCCCATCTATCCTCCTGATCATCCAGAAGCTCCAAATTCAAGAGGGCATGAGTAGTCCATGGTATTGGACCAGTGTCTGCTCCCCACCCAGGTGTAAGCACCACGGGACACCCCTGCTCCCAGGCTTACCAGAACACTCTTGGCCATCTCTGGACTTTGTGTTTCTAAGTGGGCACGAATTAAGCAGGTGTCTCCCACCTGCTTGTGGGAAAGCGGCCTGGAGGACTTGCAGGTTGATTCTGAGAACTGTGGGGGATGGAACATCAGCAAACCCAGAAACAGAAAGCCACCCCAGACTGTCAGTTGGCTCTATGGGCTTCCAGCAAATATGTCCAGGTGCTGAGGCTTCTTATTTCCTCAGGTCGGAGTGGAATGGCAGCACATGCACAGCTTGAATAAGGTAGGTGTTTACCTCCTTTCCCTTGAACTGGGGGCGTTTCCTCACCATGAAATATTGTATTCCCAGATTCATGGACAGACACACGAGTGAGTGGTCAGAGACCTTGATTTCTGCAGAGCGAAGTGGAGAGAATTGTTAGGTGGCACTCAAGGATTATACCACAAAACACCCACAACCCCTGAGAGTCTCCGCCAGGCCCATCACACTTTGGTATTTTGGGGCCAAGGCCCACTTTCTCTTGGCTGTCAGTTATCCTGAGCCCACTGTGGATCATGTCTCCCCACTGTCTGATTGTCCTACTTACTCTCATCCTCAGACATCATATACAGCAGCTCAAAGTTGTCCACATCCTCATGCTGCAACAAATTTTGGTCCAAGGCCCTGCGGATGAGGCTTGTCACCGTCTCCTGAAAGGTCACCTGGATCAGGGTGGGACAAATGTCATCAGAGAATGGCTTTTAGAAGAGCTACCCAGAAGACTGTGGTCAAACATTCAGGAGAAATCTCAGCTACATATACAAGGGCACAATCTTGTTATCCTGCTACCTGAGTGTGTCCTCCATATACCACCTGGGTTCTTGCAATGTGCTACTAGAACAATCCTGGTACAAATATCTGCCTGTACCTGCCATCTCCCCTCCCCCTGGGGAGCCACATTCCACTCATGTCAAAGGACCAAACTGCCTATGCACAGACACACTCTCATCTCACTGAGATGAGAGCAATGGGCCAGGGATCTGCGCACCAAGTGTGATCTGGGATGCAGGCTGCCTTTGTGGGTGCAAGAGGCAGATGCACTGAAAATTTGGGTCCTGACTGCCACGACACAAAACAGACTCAGATACAAGAGTGTGCACTTGAGTGCTTCATGATAGCTTTGAGAGGCCCTGGCCTCTGGAAGCTCGGTGCGGGTCTGGTTGTAATGATGTACTTGACTCAGCACTGGCAGTCACTGAACATGTCTCCTCTGCAGCTGGACACCTGCAGCATTAGCGTGTCTACTGCACATCCATAGAAATTCTGCCAAGAACCCCTTTAGCTCCGTATTTACATACATGCAAAGCCTAACATTCCGAAGCTTTGGCATGACCCCCCAGGTGATCCTGACCCCAAATTCCTACACCTAGTCATGCTAAGGAGGTTCTCTTCCCTGCCACCAGGAACACATCCCCTCCTACACATGTGACAAGTCACTGCCACCTCCTCTGCTCCAACTTCACTCATTGAGAATACCAAGTTCTAGGCACTGCAGCCTGCACCCTGGACATATCTCTGCCTTCATCTGTCCACAGCACTTCCGTCTGCACTTCTGGCCTGCAAAACCCACAATACACAGGCCCACTCACCACTGAAGCTGGGCATGCTGATGCTCTCCCTCCTCAGGTCAAGCCCTTAAGACGGACCTCTCTCTTCTTTATTTCCCACCATAGCCCTGGGGTTGGCTGTGTCTCCTGCCTTCCACTGTGTGGACATCCAGGAGGCAGCCCTGCTGTCGGGCTTACCGGGATGCGCTTTGTCTCCCTCAGGCTCTGTCCCTCTAGGAGGACGTGAACAACGCGGCTGTCTTCCACCTGCTCGCTGGAGTGAAGCAGTGAGGAGCTGCTACTCACAGCTGCTGGGGTCCTGGATGCCACTGCCACAGAAGGTTCCAAGAACTGTGGGGGATGACAACATCAGCAAAGCCCAGCAACTGCACCCCACCCAGCCTGGCAGTTGGCTCTGTGGGCATTCTACAACATCCATCCAGAACCTGAGGTTCTTGTCCCCTTGGAGGATGTGGAGTGGCACCAGGAGTAAAGACTGAAGAAGGTGGCTGTTTTGGGAACAAGAGATCCAGCACCTGCTGGGTGGGGATGAAATCCCAGGAGATTAACCCCATGTTGCTGCTGAAATGTAGGTTCCTCCCACAAATGACAGGCAGGAGCTCATTCCTAAGCTGGTCCTGCCTGTAAGGTTCAAGGCTCTGAACCCTGAAGGGCTCCTCCGTGTTCTGATCATTTTCACCCTGGGTTGGGACCAAGAATGGTGGGTTCAAAATGGAAATGGTGACAAACAGAAAAATGACTTGTGCCAATACACTAGAGTCAAAGCACAATGGGACAGTTCCCATCAGTACAAACACACACACACACACACACACACACACACACACACACACACACACACACACACACACATAGAGTCAGAATAGGAGTCCTGGGCCATTCATCAGGGATCGACTAGAGTGCCTGCTGGGCTCACTTGCCCTGTGCTACTCACTGTTACTCTTGAGCTCCTCTGCGACAATCGCCAGAGGCTCTGGCGTCTAAGATGAAGCCTCACCCAGTGTATCCACAAAAGGGCTAGTTGGCCCCCCTGAGATTCCTGGGAGCCTGAGGCTCGGCATTGTCTGCAACCACAGGAGAACATCCTTCTCCCTCCAGTGGCTCCAACCAAGTGAGCTCGGATGGCTTGGTCAGTGAAGTGGGTGCCTGGATACCAGGGTTCCATGTTCTGTTTGATCCATTGTCAAGGCAATGATGTCATTTCCTGTGCCCATACCTGAGCCTCTTTTCACATAAGACCACTTTCAACAGCCCTATGGGCTGCCGATTTCTCCTCCATGCCTACCCATCTCAGGTGCGCAGGTGTTCACCAACAACTACCCAAACATCCCCACCAGCATCTGCCCTGCTTGGTGCCACTAGAGTTCCAGCTTGGAGCCTTCAAAAATGCATTCACAACCAGTCCTTCCCTCTCAGCAGCTTTTGGACCCTGGTCCCATCATTGTGCAACTCATGGTGTGCCCAGTCTTTTCTGGAAAGTAGGGTAGCATCTAATCTCTAGGGTTTATTGTGTCTATTGGCCCATAACACCCTCTGTTCTCTCTGAAACCAGAGATGGGACTCACAGGTGGCTAAAGCACAAATGTAGAGATGGGATAATCACAAGAAAGGGAGAGACAAAGAATGCACCCTAACTCAATCAGGCCTGTGTCCCACACAGGGACATGGCCAATGTCCGTCCCATCGTGGCTGCAGTTCCCTCTCTACACCATGGCAAGTTGGAGGGGACTGAGATGCAGAGGCTGCTCCCCTCTGCCATACAACTTCCCAAGGCTTCTCCTAAGATTTCAAAAGGGCCAAGTGTGTCTAGTGTTGGGGTCTCACAGAGACTCCGAGGTACCACAGCATCCTGCTGCCCAGAACCGGTTCACCCCTCACCTCAAGGGGGCTCAGCCTCTGGATTCATGGGAATTGAAGTGGGTACAGGTGATGGGATATCACCTCCAAGACTGAGTTATGCCAAGTCCATGACCCCTGTCTGCATCCCTGTCTCCAGCACCACTCCCCCCTCTCTCTTTCCTCCTCAGAGCAAACAAATCCATTTAGCAAGTGTGTCCTGTGATAAAGACATGACGGTCACCCATCCTCTCATTACAAAAACACTGAGGCTCAGCCAACATGGATCCTACAGGGAACACAGGCATAAACTCAGACTCCGATCCGCCCAGCCGAGCCTCAGTGGAGCCTGGACTCCCAGCCTCCTGAGTCAAGGAAACAGAGGTTCCTAGCCGAGCCACCTTGGATGCAGCCGCACACAAACTGAACTCATCAATGCCCCTTGCTCTCAGTTGTGAGTAAGAGGGGAAGTGGTGTTTCACAACCCTGGACATCAAGTGCAGTCTCCAGGCTTTGGGGTGTGCCCTGGCCTCTGTCTATCTGCCCAGGCTCTCCAACCCACACTGGCCTCTTACCCAACCTCCTCCTAGGGCCAAACTCAATCCTGCCTCTCAATTTCTGCTGCCTTCCCCAACACACTGCTCCCCAAAATGAGCAGGGCTGGCTCTCGGTTATCATGCTGGTGCCAGCAGCAATGCCACCCCACTGACATAATTCTGAGTCCCAACCTAGGCACTCCAGTTGTCTTTGCCACACCTGGCCTGTTTGGGCTCTGGCTCTTGCTCTTTTCTTTCATGTGCATGTGTTTTGAGGTTTTGAGTTTCTCCCACTGCAGAACTGCAGCTGTGGCAGGGTAGAGCTCATGAGGGTGACATTCTGAGCCACATCCAATCCCATCAGGACTGTTCACTGGGGTGACTGCTGGAACACAGTGATGAGTGAACACATGGGAGGTGGTTGGACCCACCTTGCCTCTGAGTGGCTTCCTTTCAGGACAGGAATGTAGGCATGGGAGCCCCTGGCGTGGGATGCTTTGCACAAGGCGTGACCATGGGCTCTCTTTCCTGGCAAAAATGGCTCCACTCAGCATGGAGAGCACTGTCATTCCTGGTGGCTAACAACAGCCCTGGACCCCAGAAAGGAACCCACACTCAAGATTAACGTCTGAGTGTGCGTGTCCTCGAGGAAATGAGGTCTCCTGATCCCAGGTGCAAAGGGGTAAGTCCTCTAACTCCAGGGGCCATGAAGGGACATCTGAGTTTCCCTTGTCCTTCTTTCCCTCTCTAACTAACCACAGTTAGGACCCTGGCCTCATTCCCCAGTGAGGATCATTAGGCTCCATAAAGGACAGTCTCTAAGATGCTCAGTGGACCAACACCCTCTGCACAACCCATAACCCTATTCACCCAAGAGGCAAGAGGATTTCTATTCAGGAAAACCAGGAAAGGGAGAGCCTTTCTCAAGGACACAAGGACATTAGTGAGTGAGGGAGTGATTAATGGATGGAGAACTATTTCCAACACCAACTTCCAGGAGCATATATGGCCCCCTGGAGAATTCTGCAGTGTGTTGGTGATTAAGGAGAACGTGTGAATTCAGGGGTCACTAGGTCCTCTCAGCCATAAGGAGGGAAACTGCCATAAAGGAACTAGGACAAGGGTGCGAGGAATGCTCACTGGTGGGAGATCGGAAGGAAGGAAAGTGTACTCATTAGAAAAGTGTCGCCTGAAAATTCTTAGCCAGCCAAAAGTTGCGAACTTGTGTGGGAAGAGTCTTTGCACAGTGATGAAGCTAAGAGCTCACATGATGGAACACAGCATCAACTGGGACCAAATCCAATATCTGATATTCTTGTAGGAAGAGGAGAGTCTGGACCCAGATACCAGGGAGACTGGGGGATACCGGATATGTGAGGTTGGAGCCAGGGCGGGATGCCCATATGGGAACCACAGATCGTGGGCAGCAATAGGAGAGTGGGCAAGGGCTGGGACAGTTGGGGAGACAGTCCCCTTGAAACCTGGGAGGGGTTATGGCACTGGGACAGCCCAACACCTACTGTGTTGAGCCTCTGGAGCTCAACGGAAGACACTTCCTCTGTTGTCGGCCACCCAGTTAACAGAGTTTGGTTGCAGCAGCCTAGGACCCAGCTGAAGGTCTGAGCATGTTGGCCATGCAGGTTGGATCTGGACCACAGACACCCTCATCAGAGATTGTAGGGTCTCAGCCCTGAAGCAAGACAGGCACTAAGTCAGGCCAGGTGGGGAAACGGATAGGCACACACTCTGGGGGCTGGTGCCTGTGTTACTGGGAGCACTTCTGATCGCAATTCCCTGATCTTCTGCCAACACAGGCTACAGAGGAGGGTACAGAAACACAGACCACGGATCTGCCCCACTCAGTGGGCCCAGGCCAACACCACACCCAGCAGCCTCGTGCCATACCCAATGAGTCTCGAAGCGGCCCCCTCTTCCCATCCTGAGAGCTCTTCCCTTCCTCATGTGCCAATAGCTCCCTACTGTCACTGGCAATATCTACTCTGTGAGATGTCAACATCCGTGGGTACTGTTCTCTCATCCCAGGACAGTGTGGTCCCCCACACCCTGGTGAAATGGGCCACCTGGAGGCTGGACCTGGAGGTTGTTGAGGCTGAATGGCAGCGGTGGTCCTCTGGCACTTAATATTATTTAAGTTAAACAAAAACAAAAACAAAAAAAAAAAACGGGTCTTGGTGCTCAAAAATGTTTGATTTGCATATTCTCATCCCCTAACCCCAATATTTTCATTATTTCCTCACATATGAAATCTTACTAGCATAAAGGTAATTTCGTATTAAACAAAGTGGATTGAAATAACATTGGAAAAAATAATCAATCACCATACTTTCAATTTTTGTTCTGCTTTCCTATTTGAAACCACTTGGATACAAGAGAACAGAGGACAGACTCATGGAAATGCTTGAAATGACAAGAAGCTCCCACTCAAGCTCAGCATTCAGTCCTGGACAGGGTAAGACCAGGCCACTTTGACATCTGTGCCAAAGAGTCTACCAGACAGAATCCTCTGACTGATCCCTGACTGAGCCATAGGAACTGGCTAGAAAAGCCTTCACATCCTCAATACATTCTTCACGTCAGAATACTTGACAACCATTGATATCCATCTCTCGTTAACTTGCTCCCCAGCCAACCATTCTTCAACAAATTCAAAGGAGTAACTCATGCAAGCACACAGAAAGGGGTGTTCACTACACACATCCATGTGCGAAAAAGACAACTGGTATTTCTTGTTTGGGCTATTTCAAATGAAATCCCTTCTGCATGACCTCCACAAACCAAAGGAAAATATTTGTGAAATTCCCACGTAGAAGACAAGATACACTTGCCAAGGAGGCAGTGGCAAGAATTTTGACACTCCAAATGTAGAGTGTGTGTTTAGGAAGCAGTCACAGTTTCCATGAGAGAGTCCCATGAAATCAATTAGGAAGATCCATGCTCTAGCCCTACCATGCAAGTGATGTGACTTGAAAGAGTCACTTAGTCTTAGTAACCATCATCACTAACAACTAAGTCAATGAATAAAGGTCCTCAGGTGCCAAGCTACAAAATGTGGGATGAGCATGGATGAGGATGGGTGGGAGAAGTCTCCAACTCTAACACAATTAGGGAAGGATGTGCTGACCTCAAGTGGCTGGGGGGCTGGGATCCTGCCACAGAGGGGGATTCCAAACCTCACATCCCCTGACCCAGGCCAGAAGACCAGGTAGAGTCCAAGGACCCTGGGGTGGCCCAATGGCAATAAAGGTCAAAAGGAACTAGGGATCTGCCTGGTCCCTCAATCCCCTACTCTGAGCAGGGCTGCATGACGAGGCCAGAGGCCTTCCAAAGCAATCTGCCTTTACAGGAAAACAGGGACTGCAGGCTGCCTCTGGCTCACTGAATCAGGGTGGTGTTTTCATAAAGCAAGACCACTTCCTCACATTTGACCAGCAGCTCATGTGTTGACAGCACAATGACTGACTTGACTCAGGCCCTGATGAATGAAATAGAAAATTCATAGCAAACCCATCTTTAGCTCTTCCACATCATCAGGGGCTCTGATTCAATTCCGTCCAGAAAGGTGTCTGAAATGATTTCTAAACATGCTGGGGACTCACCTCTGTGTGGAACTTTTCAGGAAAAAGGGGATCAAATCTCATGAAGCAACTCTTCTCTCTTCTAGCCCATGGGCAATGCAAGGAACCTGCATGATACCAGAGGCTCACTTCTCTCTTCTCATGTCTTCTGGAAAGGATTCGTTAATGCTTCCTGCAAGGTGAAGCAGAAGCCTGCATCCCCAGCTGCACAGAAGTGTTTTAGGGCAGTGTCTCCCTTAAAACCCAAAAATTAAAAAAACAGGTCATTCAACAGGCACATGGATTCGAGTACATGTTCAATGATCCCTCCTCCCTGGAGCCTTCCACATGCCCATCTTCCACATTCACAGAGCAATGCTTGGCCATTCTCAAGACCAAGAGACCATGATGCTCATCACCAGGAAGTCAATAAGGAACATGAAGAGAGCAGCATGGATTGCAGAAGGTGGCACATCAAGGATCTTCAGCTCTGCTGCTAGAACACAAGAGCTTAACTTCAGTATTGACTTTTTGCCAACTACCAAGTACGATAGCAGTGTCAAGCCCAATATGCAGATATGCAAGTAGTATGTGACACCCCGCATCCATTCACAAAAGTGGGCAACATCTGCATCAGAACAAGGAAGTATCTTACCCTTACTCATAAAAATCATCAGAAACAAAATAAAATGGATGCAAGACTTCTCATTTCACTATTAGGTAGCTGTTGGAATTCCCTATTAAATAATACCTCCTCCAAAATAAAAAGTATCTCAGACATGTGTCAACTATTCAATGGATGACATTTTAAAAACTATGGACTTTACTTAATATTTATGTATGCTATATCCCTGCCTAAGGCTCTATGAGAAAGGAGCACATAGAATTGGATCTTTGAAAATCTCACATTTGCTGATAAATATTACTGCTGATCTCAGGCATGGCGAAGTGAAAAGTGGGACTTTGGATATTCCAAGAATGCTATGTTGTGGGATTGGTGTCCCTGATTCATACATAGCATATGGTTTCTATGAAATCCAGTGAGGGAGCAGGAGTAACGAAGCTGATTGCACAGATGACCTCAGGGAATACTGACAGATAGGCCAAATGAAAAATATGCTCCAGCTAACCATTGGTATTTGGGCTTCTGATCCCAGTCCTGTTTTTAAAAAAGGTGCAGACAGGCAGTGTTCATTAAAAACTGTCTACCATGTAAAAGTGGGTAATTTAAATGGCATCTAGTTACACATCTGATAGAATGGTCTGGCAACATATGAATTTCATTCTAACAACAACAACAACAACAAAACATAGAAAATGAGACATAAAGATAAAACCTTGTCTTCACCAGGATGCCTAAAAATAGGTTTTATTTGGCTCATGCCAATAAATATCTTTCAATAGAATTTCTGATTTCTGAATGAATCCATTCAACTTCATACTGCACAGATCACAAGGTTTTCTTTACAGAATATTCTCTTCTTCTTCTTAAAGCCTCACATAGAAAATGTCTCACAGGACATAGGAGGGGAATGACCCAAAGGATGAGAGAATGGCTGGAACCGTTCTCAAATGTGCCCATGTAGCCTAAAGTTTGAAGGCATCTAATTGTACTCTAAAACAATTATGAACCTATTCGATCCATTATTAATAAATATCACCACTTTACCACTTGAACCAAATCACAGAAAATTGGAAACAGATGATCATTGGCTTTGATACCTTTACTTCTGTTTCATTACTCAGAGTCGATCAACTCTATACTTCAAGTGACACAGATTTATTACAGAATGCCTAAGATCCTAAGGATCTATTTTAGCTCAGCCCATGGTATTGCTTCATTATTTTATTATTTTGTAAGTAATAAAAAATAACTTCATGTTGGATGATATATTCAAGCCATGAATATATCATCCAACATTGTTCTTCCCAAAATATTAGCCCAATTTCTGCGCGTGCTCACTTACTGTTCAGGAATTTTACTAATTGTTTGAAGGTTCTAGAGGACCTGTTAGACTTCTAATGGACAAACCAAACAACATACTCCAGAGAACGGACGAGTGCCATAAGAAGAAAATAAGGTCAGCCTACAGCAATGGGCAGCTGCCTGCCCTTGGCTGGGAGGAGCCCTGGCCATGGCACCAGGGCTGCTGGGCAGCAGAAGCCTCCACAGCCCTGCAGGGAGCCTGGAGCACAGCTCTGCCTAACCATGCTCAGCCCTGGACAGATGCACATGAGTTCCCATCACAGGCTCGAGTGTGACAGTCCCAGGTGCATGCCTGTCATGCCAGCCACCAGGGAGGCTGAGGCAAGAGGAACGTTTGAGGTCAGCCTTGGCAACTTAGACCCCGAGGCAAAGGGGAAATACTTTTACAGGGGTCTCTGAGGGTATAGCTCAGGTAGGTCACTTGCCTCACAGGCTCAAGGCCCTGGGTTCAATCCCCAGAACCCACGTACACACAAAAAGTGAACTTGGAATATTGTTTAAAATGATGGATCAGGTACACACAAGGACTTCAATATGACCTCTCAGAGGAGCTCAATTTGAGATCAGACTGAACAAAAGACCACCTGGACCATTGACTCAGTGTCTGAAACCCTCTGTGAGCATGGGAAGCACTGCTGGCAAGACACCAGAGGGCCAAAGCACTTGTGCCCCCTGCAGGGGCGTCTCTTGTCTACCGCCAAAGACTGTTCCCCTCCTGGGGCAGCTGAGAGCAAGCTGGGCCTTGGAGCAAGGACTAGTGCTTTAGATATAGACTATGCAAGCAAGGGGCAATGTCTTTAATAAAACTAAAATTAAAAAGTCACATTGAAAAAATTTTAAAAAGAAGAAAATAAGGTCAAGTAGAGGAAGCCCATTTTCACAGGAAAAAATCCCCCAGTGAAAAGCATCAGAATAGATACCAAGAAAAATACCAACAAAAACAGTGTGCTCCCACTATGTATCTACTCAACATGCAAAAGTTAGAAAGCTAGATAATACAATCCTGGCCACAGGTAGAGCTATGCAGAAGAGCCACCTGGCAGTGCTTAGTCAAAGAAGTAAACATGCACACTTTGACCTAGAAATTCCACCTGTGTGTAAACCAGGCGGTGCTTAAGCAGTTTCACAAGGGGACATGCACAGGGAAATTTATCCTCAGGTTCTTATAGAGTTGTCTGTGCTTACAGGGAGTTGATGGTTGTCAAGATGCCCACAGCTGCGAAAGTCAAAAGCTAAAAAAATAATAGATGCCAACCTGGATATATTAATAATCCCGTATCTATGATCACCTTCATAAGGTAGCTTCCCAACTTCTGTGTGGAAGTGTGTTTCTCCTTGGCCCTTACACTGTTGTGGAGACCACTAGGAGTTCAGCTTTGTGCAGGATCATCTGACCTGGACTTTTGGCAAGACCTGTACAGCCCTCACACATGCTCAGATGCTACAGGACTTTTCAGACCAGTCCAGACAACAGTAGGCATCCATTCATTGTCTGCACTCTACAGATTCCTAGATGCACGACATTCATTACCATCAAATGCAGAATTTTCATCAAAAACTAATATATATATATATATCATTCCAATCTGAATCAAGAAAATCGGAAATATCCCCAAATCCAAAGAGTGGATCCCCATTGTGATGCTACAAGTTGAAAATTCCACAGCTGACCTCATGGGATGGTTCACAGTCAAAAGACAGCTGCATGAAAAATATTACATGACCTTCCTGCTATGTGAAAAGTGGCATGTGAAGTACACATGCATGTCTTCCTCAGACATGGGTTCATTTGCAAGACACCTTGTGCAATTGAAAATACTCCAAAAGGGGAGAAATCAGAACCATGTCTCCAAAGTATTTCAGCAGAGACCAACTCCATCTGTCTATCTATCTCTCAGTGAGTGTGTGTGCTCTTGTGTGTGTTTGTGTGTCTTTGTTTGTGTTTGTACCATCATAGCTGATACTTCATTGCCCCCATTGGAAAACTGACTCAGATAATGCCATCTGCCAAACTCCTAAAAACCAAAGTTCTTGCTGACAGAATGAAACATTCCTTCCTGTTGGTTTGGATGTGTCCTTTAGGAATCACTGCTACATTTAGTATACTCAAATCATCACAGTAGATTAGGTAACAAAAACATATATATTTTAAAATAATAATATATTAATGGAAACAACAAATACAGGATAGAGTAACAACTGTGTTACTAAACAAGGTCAAGGACAATGGCAAACTATAGATTCAAACTTTGAAGAAAATAGTAATCAATGTAAATATTCCTGGGCTGCCTCAGCCCCGCCCAGGCACACAGCCCCAGAATGGTTTGCAAGCATCCTCAGGAGGGCTGGAGCCTTCTTTGCAGGAGGAGAGGGAGGTTGAGGCTCGATCCACCCATCATTCTTTTGGGAGAGGCTCCTTTTCCTCAGCACAAAGTTGGATTTTTTTGAGGATTCTTGGCATAAAATACGTTGGCCTCTGCTGGAATCCTCAGCTCTGGGGAGAGAGGGGTGTACAAAAAGAAGGTGGCACTCAGGAAGTGCTCCCTAGGACACGCCAACATCTGAGAGTCTGTGCCAGAAAAGGCCAGAGCCACACACCTGAGAGCTCTCCAATTCAGCACCAATACCAACAAAGACAGCCTCCACAGTCCTCCCTGAGGAAGAACTAGGCAGAGCACTTCAACAGACCTAATGTCTGTTCCTACCGAAGGCTTTGGACTCCAGAATATCTCAGGTCCTCTTGCATCTGCCAAAGCACACCACTAGGGTTTGCATCTGAAATCTCCCACAAAAGGCTCCTGTGCCGAAGATTCAGTCCCCACATGAGCCATCTTCATAGGTGGGTTTGGAGGGAAGCATTGGATGGTGAGTGCTCTGATGTCAACATGAAATTCTCATTCAAGATGAATACACTACTGGGGGCTGGGAGGGACTGGAAGAAAGGTTGAGCATGGTTGGAGTAAGACCTAAACAGGGTTGTGCCCTGGGCAACAGTACCTTGTTCCTGTTGGCTCCACTGAATCCTCATTCTCCAAGGAGAGGTCCTCCCTCTCCATCTTTCTCTCTCTCCCTCTCTGCCAGCCTCGTTCTCTCTCTCCCAGTCTATGCCTTTGTGGCAAGGGCTGAGGAGCTCTCCACTGCCACACACTAGAGCTTTATGGACAGCCTCAGTGCATAACCAAAGAGAAAGCTATGAAACCCAGAGAGAAAAGGCCTAGGATTCCTCCTCTGAGTTATTTTCCTCAAGTATGGCCACAGTGAGGACAGGCTGACCAGCACGGATACCACGTTAGAGCCATGCTTCTGCGTTGGTGGAGCCCGCCTCCATGTGAACCAGGCTTCTGAGAATGGAGGCCACATTCCAAATACTGCCCTACTGAGAACAATGGTTCCAAAGACCAGCAAAGGGACTGCTTCCCTCCAACATGGTGTATGGCCCAGTGGTGCCATGACCCCGAGTGGGGGAATACAACAGCCGCTTCTCCTTCCTCTGAACATGTGTTTCCTGTCGCCCTCCTCTAACCTACAGCCTGTTCTCCATCCCTTCTGGGTTGGATGTGGAGATCTCTGCTATGAATTTCTTAGGCTACCAAGGCCCCAGACAGACTTCCTCTTCCATAGACTCTACTAACCTAACAGTAGGTTAAGATAGGAGACAAGTGATCCTAGAACTCATAGGGATGGTGGTCTTCAGGGTACATAGGCTGGGATAATGGCTGCTGTGGTGTTTGGCTCACAAAAACCAACCAACCAACCAACGAAAAAGCGCTGGCATTATTATCAGATGAGCTCTGTGGCTACGTGCTCAGGAAGCCCTCATCTGACTTTAGTTAGGGATCACAACCTGGCTATTGTGATCACTCCTTGCCTAGTGGACTCAGGTGCGTAAGACCATGGAATTTATGCAAAAACAGATGATTCAGGCTGTCTCCCAGGCTGTGTTTTCTTCCCAATTTCATCCTGTTACTGCTTGCTAGATTCCTGGCAATGCTCTGCCCAGGCAGTGTTTTTTGGTCACACAGAAGGCTTTCAATAGTACTGCTTCAGTCCACAAAATGCCAGTTCCCTCTTTAGCCCATGCATTCCCATGTTCCTTTGAAACCACTCCTATCCCAGACCATGAAAACACACTGCTCCTGGAGAGAGGCTTTCCTACTGACTCCTCAAAGATGTCAGCTTTGGATGCCTGTTCATGTCCAGGGGAGGGCACCTGGTGGGGAGCCGCAATATACACCGGGGTACACCATTGGACCTCAAGACCTTCCACCAGCAGAAGTGCAGTTGGCTTTGTGCACGAACCCAACACACCTGTTGGAGTGTTCTTGGGGGTCAGAGACTACTCTTTGTTGCTAAGAGTTGACCTGAGTCCACATCCTGACCCTTGCTCTCTGCTATCTGATTGTCTCACTTACTCTGACGGCGAGAGATGATTTGGCCCAGCTCATAATCCTCTGGATTCTCCTCAGTAAGGAAGTGTAGGTCGAGGGCTCTGCGGATGACGACAGGAGCCCTATCGTGGCAGGTCACCTGGAGCAGCATGGGAGACAGGCCTTCAGGAAATGGGCCTTGAAGTGACTACTCAAGGACAGTGGGCAGGGGCACTCTGGAGGCACCTCCACTCTAAATACAAGGGCAACATCCATGACCCTACTACCCGAGGCTGACCTCCTGCTCATCGTGTGGGCTCTTCCCACAGGCTACTAGCCCAATCCTTGTACATAGGACTTCCTGGGCCTGCCATTGCTCTTTGTGGAGCTGCACTCCTCTCGGAGTGAAAGGACCCCACTACCTGCATACAGATGCAATCTCATCCCACAAGTTGGGAGGAATGGGACAATAGCCTCCAAGATCCCAGGTCTGCCCGAGGATGCAGGCGGCATTGGGAATGGCCTAGGCACAAAACCTAGAGGCTTTGGTCTGGATTGCCAGGGCCAAAAACAGACCCAGGAACATGACCACACACAGGAGAGCTGAAAGATAGCCACGAGAGCTCCTGGCCTCCAGAGGCTCAGTGCTGGCTGGGATGTAGGAGGGCACCTCATCCGGCAAGGGTGGTCATTGGGTTACCTGGACATTTAGTGTGCTTGCTCCACATCCATATCGACTCTGCAGAGAGACTCTCTCAGCTCCTTGTTCAAGGAACATGGAGAACCTCACACTGCTGTCCTCCTCCATAGACGTCAGCATCCCATACAAGGGAACCTGCAACCTAGTTCCTGTCCTATTCTCATCTGTCACCCATACCTGTCCCTGCCCTTCTGGACTGCATGCTGCCACCTGACACACAGACTCCCTCAGACATGGCAGTGGACAAGCTGCTGCACTCGCTCATCTCAGCTCCAGCCCTTCACACTGACCTCTCCCTTCTTGATTCCCATCTATCCTCCTGATCATCCAGAAGCTCCAAATTCAAGAGGGCATGAGTAGTCCATGGTATTGGACCAGTGTCTGCTCCCCACCCAGGTGTAAGCACCATGGGACACCCCTGCTCCCAGGCTTACCAGAACACTCTTGGCCATCTCTGGACTTTGTGTTTCTAAGTGGACACGAATTAAGCAGGTGTCTCCCACCTGCTTGTGGGAAAGCGGCCTGGAGGACTTGCAGGTTGATTCTGAGAACTGTGGGGGATGGAACATCAGCAAACCCAGAAACAGAAAGCCACCCCAGACTGTCAGTTGGCTCTATGGGCTTCCAGCAAATATGTCCAGGTGCTGAGGCTTCTTATTTCCTCAGGTCGGAGTGGAATGGCAGCACATGCACAGCTTGAATAAGGTAGGTGTTTACCTCCTTTCCCTTGACCTGGGGGCGTTTCCTCACCATGAAATATTGTATTCCCAGATTCATGGACAGACACACGAGTGAGTGGTCAGAGACCTTGATTTCTGCAGAGCGAAGTGGAGAGAATTGTTAGGTGGCACTCAAGGATTATACCACAAAACACCCACAACCCCTGAGAGTCTCCGCCAGGCCCATCACACTTTGGTATTTTGGGGCCAAGGCCCACTTTCTCTTGGCTGTCAGTTATCCTGAGCCCACTGTGGATCATGTCTCCCCACTGTCTGATTGTCCTACTTACTCTCATCCTCAGACATCATATACAGCAGCTCAAAGTTGTCCACATCCTCATGCTGCAACAAATTTTGGTTCAAGGCCCTGCGGATGAGGCTTGTCACCGTCTCCTGAAAGGTCACCTGGATCAGGGTGGGACAAATGTCATCAGAGAATGGCTTTTAGAAGAGCTACCCAGAAGACTGTGGTCAAACATTCAGGAGAAATCTCAGCTACATATACAAGGGCACAATCTTGTTATCCTGCTACCTGAGTGTGTCCTCCATATACCACCTGGGTTCTTGCAATGTGCTACTAGAACAATCGTGGTACAAATATCTGCCCGTACCTGCCATCTCCCCTCCCCCTGGGGAGCCACATTCCACTCATGTCAAAGGACCAAACTGCCTATGCACAGACACACTCTCATCTCACTGAGATGAGAGCAATGGGCCAGGGATCTGCGCACCAAGTGTGATCTGGGATGCAGGCTGCCTTTGTGGGTGGAAGAGGCAGATGCACTGAAAATTTGGGTCCTGACTGCCACGACACAAAACAGACTCAGATACAAGAGTGTGCACTTGAGTGCTTCATGATAGCTTTGAGAGGCCCTGGCCTCTGGAAGCTCGGTGCGGGTCTGGTTGTCATGATGTACTTGACTCAGCACTGGCAGTCACTGAACATGTCTCCTCTGCAGCTGGACACCTGCAGCATTAGCGTGTCTACTGCACATCCATAGAAATTCTGCCAAGAACCCCTTTAGCTCCGTATTTACATACATGCAAAGCCTAACATTCCGAAGCTTTGGCATGACCCCCCAGGTGATCCCGACCCCAAATTCCTACACCTAGTCATGCTAAGGAGGTTCTCTTCCCTGCCACCAGGAACACATCCCCTCCTACACATGTGACAAGTCACTGCCACCTCCTCTGCTCCAACTTCACTCATTGAGAATACCAAGTTCTAGGCACTGCAGCCTGCACCCTGGACATATCTCTGCCTTCATCTGTCCACAGCACTTCCGTCTGCACTTCTGGCCTGCAAAACCCACAATACACAGGCCCACTCACCACTGAAGCTGGGCATGCTGATGCTCTCCCTCCTCAGGTCAAGCCCTTAAGACGGACCTCTCTCTTCTTTATTTCCCACCATAGCCCTGGGGTTGGCTGTGTCTCCTGCCTTCCACTGTGTGGACACCCAGGAGGCAGCCCTGCTGTCGGGCTTACCGGGATGCGCTTTGTCTCCCTCAGGCTCTGTCCCTCTAGGAGGACGTGAACAACGCGGCTGTCTTCCACCTGCTCGCTGGAGTGAAGCAGTGAGGAGCTGCTACTCACAGCTGCTGGGGTCCTGGATGCCACTGCCACAGAAGGTTCCAAGAACTGTGGGGGATGACAACATCAGCAAAGCCCAGCAACTGCACCCCACCCAGCCTGGCAGTTGGCTCTGTGGGCATTCTACAACATCCATCCAGAATCTGAGGTTCTTGTCCCCTTGGAGGATGTGGAGTGGCACCAGGAGTAAAGACTGAAGAAGGTGGCTGTTTTGGGAACAAGAGATCCAGCACCTGCTGGGTGGGGATGAAATCCCAGGAGATTAACCCCATGTTGCTGCTGAAATGTAGGTTCCTCCCACAAATGACAGGCAGGAGCTCATTCCTAAGCTGGTCCTGCCTGTAAGGTTCAAGGCTCTGAACCCTGAAGGGCTCCTCCGTGTTCTGATCATTTTCACCCTGGGTTGGGACCAAGAATGGTGGGTTCAAAATGGAAATGGTGACAAACAGAAAAATGACTTGTGCCAATACACTAGAGTCAAAGCACAATGGGACAGTTCCCATCAGTACAAACACACACACACACACACACACACACACACACACACACACACACACACACAGAGTCAGAATAGGAGTCCTGGGCCATTCATCAGGGATCAGACTAGAGGGCCTGCTGGGCTCACCTGCCCTGTGCTACTCACTGTTACTCTTGAGCTCCTCTGCGACAATCGCCAGAGGCTCTGGCGTCTAAGATGAAGCCTCACCCAGTGTATCCACAAAAGGGCTAGTTGGCCCCCCTGAGATTCCTGGGAACCTGAGGCTCGGCATTGTCTGCAACCACAGGAGAACAAACTTCTCCCTCCAGTGGCTCCAACCAAGTGAGCTCAGATGGCTTGGTCAGTGAAGTGGGTGCCTGGATACCAGGGTTCCATG
Organism: Urocitellus parryii; assembly: GCF_045843805.1. Lineage (NCBI taxonomy): Eukaryota > Metazoa > Chordata > Mammalia > Rodentia > Sciuridae > Urocitellus > Urocitellus parryii. The sequence goes on along the minus strand of NC_135548.1, from coordinate 52,466,800 downwards.
TTCTGTTTGATCCATTGTCAAGGCAATGATGTCATTTCCTGTGCCCATACCTGAGCCTCTTTTCACATAAGACCACTTTCAACAGCCCTATGGGCTGCCGATTTCTCCTCCATGCCTACCCATCTCAGGTGCGCAGGTGTTCACCAACAACTACCCAAACATCCCCACCAGCATCTGCCCTGCTTGGTGCCACTAGAGTTCCAGCTTGGAGCCTTCAAAAAAGCATTCACAACCAGTCCTTCCCTCTCAGCAGCTTTTGGACCCTGGTCCCATCATTGTGCAACTCATGGTGTGCCCAGTCTTTTCTGGAAAGTAGGGTAGCATCTAATCTCTAGGGTTTATTGTGTCTATTGGCCCATAACACCCTCTGTTCTCTCTGAAACCAGAGATGGGACTCACAGGTGGCTAAAGCACAAATGTAGAGATGGGATAATCACAAGAAAGGGAGAGACAAAGAACGCACCCTAACTCAATCAGGCCTGTGTCCCACACAGGGACATGGCCAATGTCCGTCCCATCGTGGCTGCAGTTCCCTCTCTACACCATGGCAAGTTGGAGGGGACTGAGATGCAGAGGCTGCTCCCCTCTGCCATACAACTTCCCAAGGCTTCTCCTAAGATTTCAAAAGGGCCAAGTGTGTCTAGTGTTGGGGTCTCACAGAGACTCCGAGGTACCACAGCATCCTGCTGCCCAGAACCGGTTCACCCCTCACCTCAAGGGGGCTCAGCCTCTGGATTCATGGGAATTGAAGTGGGTACAGGTGATGGGATATCACCTCCAAGACTGAGTTATGCCAAGTCCATGACCCCTGTCTGCATCCCTGTCTCCAGCACCACTCCCCCATCTCTCTTTCCTCCTCAGAGCAAACAAATCCATTTAGCAAGTGTGTCCTGTGATAAAGACATGACGGTCACCCATCCTCTCATTACAAAAACACTGAGGCTCAGCCAACATGGATCCTACAGGGAACACAGGCATAAACTCAGACTCCGATCCTCCCAGCCGAGCCTCAGTGGAGCCTGGACTCCCAGCCTCCTGAGTCAAGGAAACAGAGGTTCCTAGCCGAGCCACCTTGGATGCAGCCGCACACAAACTGAACTCATCAATGCCCCTTGCTCTCAGTTGTGAGTAAGAGGGGAAGTGGTGTTTCACAACCCTGGACATCAAGTGCAGTCTCCAGGCTTTGGGGTGTGCCCTGGCCTCTGTCTATCTGCCCAGGCTCTCCAACCCACACTGGCCTCTTACCCAACCTCCTCCTAGGGCCAAACTCAATCCTGCCTCTCAATTTCTGCTGCCTTCCCCAACACACTGCTCCCCAAAATGAGCAGGGCTGGCTCTCGGTTATCATGCTGGTGCCAGCAGCAATGCCACCCCACTGACATAATTCTGAGTCCCAACCTAGGCACTCCAGCTGTCTTTGCCACACCTGGCCTGTTTGGGCTGTGGCTCTTGCTCTTTTCTTTCATGTGCATGTGTTTTGAGGTTTTGAGTTTCTCCCACTGCAGAACTGCAGCTGTGGCAGGGTAGAGCTCATGAGGGTGACATTCTGAGCCACATCCAATCCCATCAGGACTGTTCACTGGGGTGACTGCTGGAACACAGTGATGAGTGAACACATGGGAGGTGGTTGGACCCACCTTGCCTCTGAGTGGCTTCCTTTCAGGACAGGAATGTAGGCATGGGAGCCCCTGGCGTGGGATGCTTTGCACAAGGCGTGACCATGGGCTCTCTTTCCTGGCAAAAATGGCTCCACTCAGCATGGAGAGCACTGTCATTCCTGGTGGCTAACAACAGCCCTGGACCCCAGAAAGGAACCCACACTCAAGATTAACGTCTGAGTGTGCGTGTCCTCGAGGAAATGAGGTCTCCTGATCCCAGGTGCAAAGGGGTAAGTCCTCTAACTCCAGGGGCCATGAAGGGACATCTGAGTTTCCCTCGTCCTTCTTTCCCTCTCTAACTAACCACAGTTAGGACCCTGGCCTCATTCCCCAGTGAGGATCATTAGGCTCCATAAAGGACAGTCTCTAAGATGCTCAGTGGACCAACACCCTCTGCACAACCCATAACCCTATTCACCCAAGAGGCAAGAGGATTTCTATTCAGGAAAACCAGGAAAGGGAGAGCCTTTCTCAAGGACACAAGGACATTAGTGAGTGAGGGAGTGATTAATGGATGGAGAACTATTTCCAACACCAACTTCCAGGAGCATATATGGCCCCCTGGAGAATTCTGCAGTGTGTTGGTGATTAAGGAGAACGTGTGAATTCAGGGGTCACTAGGTCCTCTCAGCCATAAGGAGGGAAACTGCCATAAAGGAACTAGGACAAGGGTGCGAGGAATGCTCACTGGTGGGAGATCGGAAGGAAGGAAAGTGTACTCATTAGAAAAGTGTCGCCTGAAAATTCTTAGCCAGCCAAAAGCCGTGCGAACTTGTGTGGGAAAAGAGTCTTTGCACAGTGATGAAGCTAAGAGCTCACATGATGGAACACAGCATCAACTGGGACCAAATCCAATATCTGATATTCTTGTAGGAAGAGGAGAGTCTGGACCCAGATACCAGGGAGACTGGGGGATACCGGATATGTGAGGTTGGAGCCAGGGCGGGATGCCCATATGGGAACCACAGATCGTGGGCAGCAATAGGAGAGTGGGCAAGGGCTGGGAGAGTTGGGGAGACAGTCCCCTTGAAACCTGGGAGGGGTTATGGCACTGGGACAGCCCAACACCTACTGTGTTGAGCCTCTGGAGCTCAACGGAAGACACTTCCTCTGTTGTCGGCCACCCAGTTAACAGAGTTTGGTTGCAGCAGCCTAGGACCCAGCTGAAGGTCTGAGCATGTTGGCCATGCAGGTTGGATCTGGACCACAGACACCCTCATCAGAGATTGTAGGGTCTCAGCCCTGAGGCAAGACAGGCACTAAGTCAGGCCAGGTGGGGAAACGGATAGGCACACACTCTGGGGGCTGGTGCCTGTGTTACTGGGAGCACTTCTGATCGCAATTCCCTGATCTGCTGCCAACACAGGCTACAGAGGAGGGTACAGAAACACAGACCACGGATCTGCCCCACTCAGTGGGCCCAGGCCAACACCACACCCAGCAGCCTCGTGCCATACCCAATGAGTCTCGAAGCGGCCCCCTCTTCCCATCCTGAGAGCTCTTCCCTTCCTCATGTGCCAATAGCTCCCTACTGTCACTGGCAATATCTACTCTGTGAGATGTCAACATCCGTGGGTACTGTTCTCTCATCCCAGGACAGTGTGGTCCCACACACCCTGGTGAAATGGGCCACCTGGAGGCTGGACCTGGAGGTTGTTGAGGCTGAATGGCAGCGGTGGTCCTCTGGCACTTAATATTATTTAAGTTAAAAAAAAAAAACAAAAACAAAAACAAAAAACGGGTCTTGGTGCTCAAAAATGTTTGATTTGCATATTCTCATCCCCTAACCCCAATATTTTCATTATTTCCTCACATATGAAATCTTACTAGCATAAAGGTAATTTCGTATTAAACAAAGTGGATTGAAATAACATTGGTAAAAATAATCAATCACCATACTTTCAATTTTTGTTCTGCTTTCCTATTAGAAACCACTTGGATACAAGAGAACAGAGGACAGACTCATGGAAATGCTTGAAATGACAAGAAGCTCCCACTCAAGCTCAGCATTCAGTCCTGGACAGGGTAAGACCAGGCCACTTTGACATCTGTGCCAAAGAGTCTACCAGACAGAATCCTCTGACTGATCCCTGACTGAGCCATAGGAACTGGCTAGAAAAGCCTTCACATCCTCAATACATTCTTCACGTCAGAATACTTGACAACCATTGATATCCATCTCTCGTTAACTTGCTCCCCAGCCAACCATTCTTCAACAAATTCAAAGGAGTAACTCATGCAAGCACACAGAAAGGGGTGTTCACTACACACATCCATGTGCGAAAAAGACAACTGGTATTTCTTGTTTGGGCTATTTCAAATGAAATCCCTTCTGCATGACCTCCACAAACCAAAGGAAAATATTTGTGAAATTCCCACGTAGAAGACAAGATACACTTGCCAAGGAGGCAGTGGCAAGAATTTTGACACTCCAAATGTAGAGTGTGTGTTTAGGAAGCAGTCACAGTTTCCATGAGAGAGTCCCATGAAATCAATTAGGAAGATCCATGCTCTAGCCCTACCATGCAAGTGATGTGACTTGAAAGAGTCACTTAGTCTTAGTAACCATCATCACTAACAACTAAGTCAATGAATAAAGGTCCTCAGGTGCCAAGCTACAAAATGTGGGATGAGCATGGATGAGGATGGGTGGGAGAAGTCTCCAACTCTAACACAATTAGGGAAGGATGTGCTGACCTCAAGTGGCTGGGGGGCTGGGATCCTGCCACAGAGGGGGATTCCAAACCTCACATCCCCTGACCCAGGCCAGAAGACCAGGTAGAGTCCAAGGACCCTGGGGTGGCCCAATGGCAATAAAGGTCAAAAGGAACTAGGGATCTGCCTGGTCCCTCAATCCCCTACTCTGAGCAGGGCTGCATGACGAGGCCAGAGGCCATCCACAGCAATCTGCCTTTACAGGAAAACAGGGACTGCAGGCTGCCTCTGGCTCACTGAATCAGGGTGGTGTTTTCATAAAGCAAGACCACTTCCTCACATTTGACCAGCAGCTCATGTGTTGACAGCACAATGACTGACTTGACTCAGGCCCTGATGAATGAAATAGAAAATTCATAGCAAACCCATCTTTAGCTCTTCCACATCATCAGGGGCTCTGATTCAATTCCGTCCAGAAAGGTGTCTGAAATGATTTCTAAACATGCTGGGGACTCACCTCTGTGTGGAACTTTTCAGGAAAAAGGGGATCAAATCTCATGAAGCAACTCTTCTCTCTTCTAGCCCATGGGCAATGCAAGGAACCTGCATGATACCAGAGGCTCACTTCTCTCTTCTCATGTCTTCTGGAAAGGATTCGTTAATGCTTCCTGCAAGGTGAAGCAGAAGCCTGCATCCCCAGCTGCACAGAAGTGTTTTAGGGCAGTGTCTCCCTTAAAACCCAAAAATAAAAAAACAGGTCATTCAACAGGCACATGGATTCGAGTACATGTTCAATGATCCCTCCTCCCTGGAGCCTTCCACATGCCCATCTTCCACATTCACAGAGCAATGCTTGGCCATTCTCAAGACCAGGAGACCATGATGCTCATCACCAGGAAGTCAATAAGGAACATGAAGAGAGCAGCATGGATTGCAGAAGGTGGCACATCAAGGATCTTCAGCTCTGCTGCTAGAACACAAGAGCTTAACTTCAGTATTGACTTTTTGCCAACTACCAAGTACGATAGCAGTGTCAAGCCCAATATGCAGATATGCAAGTAGTAGGTGACACCCCGCATCCATTCACAAAAGTGGGCAACATCTGCATCAGAACAAGGAAGTATCTTACCCTTACTCATAAAAACCATCAGAAACAAAATAAAATGGATGCAAGACTTCTCATTTCACTATTAGGTAGCTGTTGGAATTCCCTATTAAATAATACCTCCTCCAAAATAAAAAGTATCTCAGACATGTGTCAACTATTCAATGGATGACATTTTAAAAACTATGGACTTTACTTAATATTTATGTATGCTATATCCCTGCCTAAGGCTCTATGAGAAAGGAGCACATAGAATTGGATCTTTGAAAATCTCACATTTGCTGATAAATATTACTGCTGATCTCAGGCATGGCGAAGTGAAAAGTGGGACTTTGGATATTCCAAGAATGCTATGTTGTGGGATTGGTGTCCCTGATTCATACATAGCATATGGTTTCTATGAAATCCAGTGAGGGAGCAGGAGTAACGAAGCTGATTGCACAGATGACCTCAGGGAATACTGACAGATAGGCCAAATGAAAAATATGCTCCAGCTAACCATTGGTATTTGGGCTTCTGATCCCAGTCCTGTTTTTAAAAAAGGTGCAGACAGGCAGTGTTCATTAAAAACTGTCTACCATGTAAAAGTGGGTAATTTAAATGGCATCTAGTTACACATCTGATAGAATGGTCTGGCAACATATGAATTTCATTCTAACAACAACAACAACAACAAAACATAGAAAATGAGACATAAAGATAAAACCTTGTCTTCACCAGGATGCCTAAAAATAGGTTTTATTTGGCTCATGCAAATAAATATCTTTCAATAGAATTTCTGATTTCTGAATGAATCCATTCAACTTCATACTGCACAGATCACAAGGTTTTCTTTACAGAATATTCTCTTCTTCTTCTTAAAGCCTCACATAGAAAATGTCTCACAGGACATAGGAGGGGAATGACCCAAAGGATGAGAGAGTGGCTGGAACCGTTCTCAAATGTGCCCATGTAGCATAAAGTTTGAAGGCATCTAATTGTACTCTAAAACAATTATGAACCTATTCGATCCATTATTAATAAATATCACCACTTTACCACTTGAACCAAATCACAGAAAATTGGAAACAGATGATCATTGGCTTTGATACCTTTACTTCTGTTTCATTACTCAGAGTCGATCAACTCTATACTTCAAGTGACACAGATTTATTACAGAATGCCTAAGATCCTAAGGATCTATTTTAGCTCAGCCCATGGTATTGCTTCATTATTTTATTATTTTGTAAGTAATAAAATATAACTTCATGTTGGATGATATATTCAAGCCATGAATATATCATCCAACATTGTTCTTCCCAAAATATTAGCCCAATTTCTGCGCGCGCTCACTTACTGTTCAGGAATTTTACTAATTGTTTGAAGGTTCTAGAGGACCTGTTAGACTCCTAATGGACAAACCATACAACATACTCCAGAGAACGGACGAGTGCCATAAGAAGAAAATAAGGTCAGCCTACAGCAATGGGCAGCTGCCTGCCCTCGGCTGGGAGGAGCCCTGGCCATGGCACCAGGGCTGCTGGGCAGCAGAAGCCTCCACAGCCCTGCAGGGAGCCTGGAGCACAGCTCTGCCTAACCATGCTCAGCCCTGGACAGATGCACATGAGTTCCCATCACAGGCTCGAGTGTGACAGTCCCAGGTGCATGCCTGTCATGCCAGCCACCAGGGAGGCTGAGGCAAGAGGAACGTTTGAGGTCAGCCTTGGCAACTTAGACCCCGAGGCAAAGGGGAAATACTTTTAAAAGGGTCTCTGAGGGTGTAGCTCAGGTAGGTCACTTGCCTCACAGGCTCAAGGCCCTGGGTTCAATCCCCAGAACCCACGTACACACAAAAAGTGAACTTGGAATATTGTTTAAAATGATGGGTCAGGTACACACAAGGACTTCAATATGACCTCTCAGAGGAGCTCAATTTGAGATCAGACTGAACAAAAGACCACCTGGACCATTGACTCAGTGTCTGAAACCCTCTGTGAGCATGGGAAGCACTGCTGGCAAGACACCAGAGGGCCAAAGCACTTGTGCCCCCTGCAGGGGCGTCTCTTGTCTACCGCCAAAGACTGTTCCCCTCCTGGGGCAGTTGAGAGCAAGCTGGGACTTGGAGCAAGGACTAGTGCTTTAGATATAGACTATGCAAGCAAGGGGCAATGTCTTTAATAAAACTAAAATTAAAAAGTCACATTGAAATAATTTTAAAAAGAAGAAAATAAGGTCAAGTAGAGGAAGCCCATTTTCACAGGAAAAAATCCCCCAGTGAAAAGCATCAGAATAGATACCAAGAAAAATACCAACAAAAACAGTGTGCTCCCACTATGTATCTACTCAACATGCAAAAGTTAGAGAGCTAGATAATACAATCCTGGCCACAGGTAGAGCTATGCAGAAGAGCCACCTGGCAGTGCTTAGTCAAAGAAGTAAACGTGCACACTTTGACCTAGAAATTCCACCTGTGTGTATACCAGGCGGTGCTTAAGCAGTTTCACAAGGGGACATGCACAGGGAAATTTATCCTCAGGTTCTTATAGAGTTGTCTGTGCTTACAGGGAGTTGATGGTTGTCAAGATGCCCACAGCTGCGAAAGTCAAAAGCTAAAAAAATAATAGATGCCAACCTGGATATATTAATAATCCCGTATCTATGATCACCTTCATAAGGTAGCTTCCCAACTTCTGTGTGGAAGTGTGTTTCTCCTTGGCCCTTACACTGTTGTGGAGACCACTAGGAGTTCAGCTTTGTGCAGGATCATCTGACCTGGACTTTTGGCAAGACCTGTACAGCCCTCACACATGCTCAGATGCTACAGGACTTTTCAGACCAGTCCAGACAACAGTAGGCATCCATTCATTGTCTGCACTCTACAGATTCCTAGATGCACGACATTCATTACCATCAAATGCAGAATTTTCATCAAAAACTAATATATATATCATTCCAATCTGAATCAAGAAAATCGGAAATATCCCCAAATCCAAAGAGTGGATCCCCATTGTGATGCTACAAGTTGAAAATTCCACAGCTGACCTCATGGGATGGTTCACAGTCAAAAGACAGCTGCATGAAAAATATTACATGACCTTCCTGCTATGTGAAAAGTGGCATGTGAAGTACACATGCATGTCTTCCTCAGACATGGGTTCATTTGCAAGACACCTTGTGCAATTGAAAATACTCCAAAAGGGGAGAAATCAGAACCATGTCTCCAAAGTATTTCAGCAGAGACCAACTCCATCTGTCTATCTATCTCTCAGTGAGTGTGTGTGCTCTTGTGTGTGTTTGTGTGTCTTTGTTTGTGTTTGTACCATCATAGCTGATACTTCATTGCCCCCATTGGAAAACTGACTCAGATAATGCCATCTGCCAAACTCCTAAAAACCAAAGTTCTTGCTGATAGAATGAAACATTCCTTCCTGTTGGTTTGGATGTGTCCTTTAGGAATCACTGCTACATTTAGTATACTCAAATCATCACAGTAGATCAGGTAACAAAAACATATATATTTTAAAATAATAATATATTAATGGAAACAACAAATACAGGATAGAGTAACAACTGTGTTACTAAACAAGGTCAAGGACAATGGCAAACTATAGATTCAAACTTTGAAGAAAATAGTAATCAATGTAAATATTCCTGGGCTGCCTCAGCCCCGCCCAGGCACACAGCCCCAGAATGGTTTTGCAAGCATCCTCAGGAGGGCTGGAGCCTTCTTTGCAGGACGAGAGGGAGGTTGAGGCTCGATCCACCCATCATTCTTTTGGGAGAGGCTCCTTTTCCTCAGCACAAAGTTGGATTTTTTGTGAGGATTCTTGGCATCAAATACGTTGGCCTCTGCTGGAATCCTCAGCTCTGGGGAGAGAGGGGTGTACAAAAAGAAGGTGGCACTCAGGAGGTGCTCCCTAGGACACGCCAACATCTGAGAGCCTGTGCCAGAAAAGGCCAGAGCCACACACCTGAGAGCTCTCCAATTCAGCACCAATACCAACAAAGACAGCCTCCACAGTCCTCCCTGAGGAAGAACTAGGCAGAGCACTTCAACAGACCTAATGTGTGTTCCTACCGAAGGCTTTGGACTCCAGAATATCTCAGGTCCTCTTGCATCTGCCAAAGCACACCACTAGGGTTTGCATCTGAAATCTCCCACAAAAGGCTCCTGTGCCGAAGATTCAGTCCCCACATGAGCCATCTTCATAGGTGGGTTTGGAGGGAAGCATTGGATGGTGAGTGCTCTGATGTCAACATGAAATTCTCATTCAAGATGAATACACTACTGGGGGGTGGGAGGGACTGGAAGAAAGGTTGAGCATGCTTGGAGTAAGACCTAAACAGGGTTGTGCCCTGGGCAACAGTACCTTGTTCCTGTTGGCTCCACTGAATCCTCATTCTCCAAGGAGAGGTCCTCCCTCTCCATTTTTCTCTCTCTCCCTCTCTGCCAGCCTCGTTCTCTCTCTCCCAGTCTATGCCTTTGTGGCAAGGGCTGAGGAGCTCTCCACTGCCACACACTAGAGCTTTATGGACAGCCTCAGTGCACAACCAAAGAGAAAGCTATGAAACCCAGAGAAAAAAGGCCTAGGATTCCTCCTCTGAGTTATTTTCCTCAAGTATGGCCACAGTGAGGACAGGCTGACCAGCACGGATACCACGTTAGAGCCATGCTTCTGCGTTGGTGGAGCCCGCCTCCATGTGAACCAGGCTTCTGAGAATGGAGGCCATATTCCAAATACTGCCCTACTGAGAACAATGGTTCCAAAGACCAGCAAAGGGACTGCTTCCCTCCAACATGGTGTATGGCCCAGTGGTGCCATGACCCCGAGTGGGGGAATACAACAGCCGCTTCTCCTTCCTCTGAACATGTGTTTCCTGTCGCCCTCCTCTAACCTAGAGCCTGTTCTCCATCCCTTCTGGGTTGGATGTGGAGATCTCTGCTATGAATTTCTTAGGCTACCAAGGCCCCAGACAGACTTCCTCTTCCATAGACTCTACTAACCTAACAGTAGGTTAAGATAGGAGACAAGTGATCCTAGAACTCATAGGGATGGTGGTCTTCAGGGTACATAGGCTGGGATAATGGCTGCTGTGGTGTTTGGCTCACAAAAACCAACCAACCAACCAACGAAAAAGCGCTGGCATTATTATCAGATGAGCTCTGTGGCTACGTGCTCAGGAAGCCCTCATCTGACTTTAGTTAGGGATCACAACCTGGCTATTGTGATCACTCCTTGCCTAGTGGACTCAGGTGCGTAAGACCATGGAATTTATGCAAAAACAGATGATTCAGGCTGTCTCCCAGGCTGTGTTTTCTTCCCAATTTCATCCTGTTACTGCTTGCTAGAATCCTGGCAATGCTCTGCCCAGGCAGTGGTTTTTTGGTCACACAGAAGGCTTTCAATAGTACTGCTTCAGTCCACAAAATGCCAGTTCCCTCTTTAGCCCATGCATTCCCATGTTCCTTTGAAACCACTCCTATCCCAGACCATGAAAACATACTGCTCCTGGAGAGAGGCTTTCCTCCTCACTCCTCAAAGATGTCAGCTTTGGATGCCTGTTCATGTCCAGGGGAGGGCACCTGGTGGGGAGCCGCAATATCCACCGGGGTATACCATTGGACCTCAAGACCTTCCACCAGCAGAAGTGCAGTTGGCTTTGTGCACGAACCCAACACACCTGTTGGAGTGTTCTTGGGGGTCAGAGACTACTCTTTGTTGCTAAGAGTTGACCTGAGTCCACATCCTGACCCTTGCTCTCTGCTATCTGATTGTCTCACTTACTCTGACGGCGAGAGATGATTTGGCCCAGCTCATAATCCTCTGGATTCTCCTCAGTAAGGAAGTGTAGGTCGAGGGCGCTGCGGATGACGACAGGAGCCCTATCGTGGCAGGTCACCTGGAGCAGCATGGGAGACAGGCCTTCAGGAAATGGGCCTTGAAGTGACTACTCAAGGACAGTGGGCAGGGGCATTCTGGAGGCACCTCCACTCTAAATACAAGGGCAACATCCATGACCCTACTAGCAGGAGGCTGACCTCCTGCTCATCGTGTGGGCTCTTCCCACAGGCTACTAGCCCAATCCTTGTACATAGGACTTCCTGGGCCTGCCATTGCTCTTTGTGGAGCTGCACTCCTCTCGGAGTGAAAGGACCCCACTACCTGCATACAGATGCAATCTCATCCCACAAGTTGGGAGGAATGGGACAATAGCCTCCAAGATCCCAGGTCTGCCCGAGGATGCAGGCGGCATTGGGAATGGCCTAGGCACAAAACCTAGAGGCTTTGGTCTGGATTGCCAGGGCCAAAAACAGACCCAGGAACATGACCACACACAGGAGAGCTGAAAGATAGCCACGAGAGCTCCTGGCCTCCAGAGGCTCAGTGCTGGCTGGGATGTAGGAGGGCACCTCATCCGGCAAGGGTGGTCATTGGGTTACCTGGACATTTAGTGTGCTTGCTCCACATCCATATCGACTCTGCAGAGAGACTCTCTCAGCTCCTTGTTCAAGGAACATGGAGAACCTCACACTGCTGTCCTCCTCCATAGACGTCAGCATCCCATACAAGGGAACCTGCAACCTAGTTCCTGTCCTATTCTCATCTGTCACCCATACCTGTCCCTGCCCTTCTGGACTGCATGCTGCCACCTGACACACAGACTCCCTCAGACATGGCAGTGGACAAGCTGCTGCACTCGCTCATCTCAGCTCCAGCCCTTCACACTGACCTCTCCCTTCTTGATTCCCATCTATCCTCCTGATCATCCAGAAGCTCCAAATTCAAGAGGGCATGAGTAGTCCATGGTATTGGACCAGTGACTGCTCCCCACCCAGGTGTAAGCACCAAGGGACACCCCTGCTCCCAGGCTTACCAGAACACTCTTGGCCATCTCTGGACTTTGTGTTTCTAAGTGGACACGAATTAAGCAGGTGTCTCCCACCTGCTTGTGGGAAAGCGGCCTGCAGGACTTGCAGGTTGATTCTGAGAACTGTGGGGGATGGAACATCAGCAAACCCAGAAACAGAAAGCCACCCCAGACTGTCAGTTGGCTCTATGGGCTTCCAGCAAATATGTCCAGGTGCTGAGGCTTCTTATTTCCTCAGGTCGGAGTGGAATGGCAGCACATGCACAGCTTGAATAAGGTAGGTGTTTACCTCCTTTCCCTTGACCTGGGGGCGTTTCCTCACCATGAAATATTGTATTCCCAGATTCATGGACAGACACACGAGTGAGTGGTCAGAGACCTTGATTTCTGCAGAGCGAAGTGGAGAGAATTGTTAGGTGGCACTCAAGGATTATACCACAAAACACCCACAACCCCTGAGAGTCTCCGCCAGGCCCATCACACTTTGGTATTTTGGGGCCAAGGCCCACTTTCTCTTGGCTGTCAGTTATCCTGAGCCCACTGTGGATCATGTCTCCCCACTGTCTGATTGTCCTACTTACTCTCATCCTCAGACATCATATACAGCAGCTCAAAGTTGTCCACATCCTCATGCTGCAACAAATTTTGGTCCAAGGCCCTGCGGATGAGGCTTGTCATCGTCTCCTGAAAGGTCACCTGGATCAGGGTGGGACAAATGTCATCAGAGAATGGCTTTTAGAAGAGCTACCCAGAAGACTGTGGTCAAACATTCAGGAGAAATCTCAGCTACATATACAAGGGCACAATCTTGTTATCCTGCTACCTGAGTGTGTCCTCCATATACCACCTGGGTTCTTGCAATGTGCTACTAGAACAATCCTGGTACAAATATCTGCCTGTACCTGCCATCTCCCCTCCCCCTGGGGAGCCACATTCCACTCATGTCAAAGGACCAAACTGCCTATGCACAGACACACTCTCATCTCACTGAGATGAGAGCAATGGGCCAGGGATCTGCGCACCAAGTGTGATCTGGGATGCAGGCTGCCTTTGTGGGTGGAAGAGGCAGATGCACTGAAAATTTGGGTCCTGACTGCCACGACACAAAACAGACTCAGATACAAGAGTGTGCACTTGAGTGCTTCATGATAGCTTTGAGAGGCCCTGGCCTCTGGAAGCTCGGTGCGGGTCTGGTTGTAATGATGTACTTGACTCAGCACTGGCAGTCACTGAACATGTCTCCTCTGCAGCTGGACACCTGCAGCATTAGCGTGTCTACTGCACATCCATAGAAATTCTGCCAAGAACCCCTTTAGCTCCGTATTTACATACATGCAAAGCCTAACATTCCGAAGCTTTGGCATGACCCCCCAGGTGATCCCGACCCCAAATTCCTACACCTAGTCATGCTAAGGAGGTTCTCTTCCCTGCCACCAGGAACACATCCCCTCCTACACATGTGACAAGTCACTGCCACCTCCTCTGCTCCAACTTCACTCATTGAGAATACCAAGTTCTAGGCACTGCAGCCTGCACCCTGGACATATCTCTGCCTTCATCTGTCCACAGCACTTCCGTCTGCACTTCTGGCCTGCAAAACCCACAATACACAGGCCCACTCACCACTGAAGCTGGGCATGCTGATGCTCTCCCTCCTCAGGTCAAGCCCTTAAGACGGACCTCTCTCTTCTTTATTTCCCACCATAGCCCTGGGGTTGGCTGTGTCTCCTGCCTTCCACTGTGTGGACAGCCAGGAGGCAGCCCTGCTGTCGGGCTTACCGGGATGCCCTTTGTCTCCCTCAGGCTCTGTCCCTCTAGGAGGACGTGAACAACGCGGCTGTCTTCCACCTGCTCGCTGGAGTGAAGCAGTGAGGAGCTGCTACTCACAGCTGCTGGGGTCCTGGATGCCACTGCCACAGAAGGTTCCAAGAACTGTGGGGGATGACAACATCAGCAAAGCCCAGCAACTGCACCCCACCCAGCCTGGCAGTTGGCTCTGTGGGCATTCTACAACATCCATCCAGAACCTGAGGTTCTTGTCCCCTTGGAGGATGTGGAGTGGCACCAGGAGTAAAGACTGAAGAAGGTGGCTGTTTTGGGAACAAGAGATCCAGCACCTGCTGGGTGGGGATGAAATCCCAGGAGATTAACCCCATGTTGCTGCTGAAATGTAGGTTCCTCCCACAAATGACAGGCAGGAGCTCATTCCTAAGCTGGTCCTGCCTGTAAGGTTCAAGGCTCTGAACCCTGAAGGGCTCTTCCGTGTTCTGATCATTTTCACCCTGGGTTGGGACCAAGAATGGTGGGTTCAAAATGGAAATGGTGACAAACAGAAAAATGACTTGTGCCAATACACTAGAGTCAAAGCACAATGGGACAGTTCCCATCAGTACAAACACACACACACACACACACACACACACACACACACACACACACACAGAGTCAGAATAGGAGTCCTGGGCCATTCATCAGGGATAAGACTAGAGGGCCTGCTGGGCTCACCTGCCCTGTGCTACTCACTGTTACTCTTGAGCTCCTCTGCGACAATCGCCAGAGGCTCTGGCGTCTAAGATGAAGCCTCACCCAGTGTATCCACAAAAGGGCTAGTTGGCCCCCCTGAGATTCCTGGGAGCCTGAGGCTCGGCATTGTCTGCAACCACAGGAGAACATCCTTCTCCCTCCAGTGGCTCCAACCAAGTGAGCTCAGATGGCTTGGTCAGTGAAGTGGGTGCCTGGATACCAGGGTTCCATGTTCTGTTTGATCCATTGTCAAGGCAATGATGTCATTTCCTGTGCCCATACCTGAGCCTCTTTTCACATAAGACCACTTTCAACAGCCCTATGGGCTGCCGATTTCTCCTCCATGCCTACCCATCTCAGGTGCGCAGGTGTTCACCAACAACTACCCAAACATCCCCACCAGCATCTGCCCTGCTTGGTGCCACTAGAGTTCCAGCTTGGAGCCTTCAAAAATGCATTCACAACCAGTCCTTCCCTCTCAGCAGCTTTTGGACCCTGGTCCCATCATTGTGCAACTCATGGTGTGCCCAGTCTTTTCTGGAAAGTAGGGTAGCATCTAATCTCTAGGGTTTATTGTGTCTATTGGCCCATAACACCCTCTGTTCTCTCTGAAACCAGAGATGGGACTCACAGGTGGCTAAAGCACAAATGTAGAGATGGGATAATCACAAGAAAGGGAGAGACAAAGAATGCACCCTAACTCAATCAGGCCTGTGTCCCACACAGGGACATGGCCAATGTCCGTCCCATCGTGGCTGCAGTTCCCTCTCTACACCATGGCAAGTTGGAGGGGACTGAGATGCAGAGGCTGCTCCCCTCTGCCATACAACTTCCCAAGGCTTCTCCTAAGATTTCAAAAGGGCCAAGTGTGTCTAGTGTTGGGGTCTCACAGAGACTCCGAGGTACCACAGCATCCTGCTGCCCAGAACCGGTTCACCCCTCACCTCAAGGGGGCTCAGCCTCTGGATTCATGGGAATTGAAGTGGGTACAGGTGATGGGATATCACCTCCAAGACTGAGTTATGCCAAGTCCATGACCCCTGTCTGCATCCCTGTCTCCAGCACCACTCCCCCCTCTCTCTTTCCTCCTCAGAGCAAACAAATCCATTTAGCAAGTGTGTCCTGTGATAAAGACATGACGGTCACCCATCCTCTCATTACAAAAACACTGAGGCTCAGCCAACATGGATCCTACAGGGAACACAGGCATAAACTCAGACTCCGATCCTCCCAGCCGAGCCTCAGTGGAGCCTGGACTCCCAGCCTCCTGAGTCAAGGAAACAGAGGTTCCTAGCCGAGCCACCTTGGATGCAGCCGCACACAAACTGAACTCATCAATGCCCCTTGCTCTCAGTTGTGAGTAAGAGGGGAAGTGGTGTTTCACAACCCTGGACATCAAGTGCAGTCTCCAGGCTTTGGGGTGTGCCCTGGCCTCTGTCTATCTGCCCAGGCTCTCCAACCCACACTGGCCTCTTACCCAACCTCCTCCTAGGGCCAAACTCAATCCTGCCTCTCAATTTCTGCTGCCTTCCCCAACACACTGCTCCCCAAAATGAGCAGGGCTGGCTCTCGGTTATCATGCTGGTGCCAGCAGCAATGCCACCCCACTGACATAATTCTGAGTCCCAACCTAGGCACTCCAGCTGTCTTTGCCACACCTGGCCTGTTTGGGCTCTGGCTCTTGCTCTTTTCTTTCATGTGCATGTGTTTTGAGGTTTTGAGTTTCTCCCACTGCAGAACTGCAGCTGTGGCAGGGTAGAGCTCATGAGGGTGACATTCTGAGCCACATCCAATCCCATCAGGACTGTTCACTGGGGTGACTGCTGGAACACAGTGATGAGTGAACACATGGGAGGTGGTTGGACCCACCTTGCCTCTGAGTGGCTTCCTTTCAGGACAGGAATGTAGGCATGGGAGCCCCTGGCGTGGGATGCTTTGCACAAGGCGTGACCATGGGCTCTCTTCCTGGCAAAAATGGCTCCACTCAGCATGGAGAGCACTGTCATTCCTGGTGGCTAACAACAGCCCTGGACCCCAGAAAGGAACCCACACTCAAGATTAACGTCTGAGTGTGCGTGTCCTCGAGGAAATGAGGTCTCCTGATCCCAGGTGCAAAGGGGTAAGTCCTCTAACTCCAGGGGCCATGAAGGGACATCTGAGTTTCCCTCGTCCTTCTTTCACTCTCTATCTAACCACAGTTAGGACCCTGGCCTCATTCCCCAGTGAGGATCATTAGGCTCCATAAAGGACAGTCTCTAAGATGCTCAGTGGACCAACACCCTCTGCACAACCCATAACCCTATTCACCCAAGAGGCAAGAGGATTTCTATTCAGGAAAACCAGGAAAGGGAGAGCCTTTCTCAAGGACACAAGGACATTAGTGAGTGAGGGAGTGATTAATGGATGGAGAACTATTTCCAACACCAACTTCCAGGAGCATATATGGCCCCCTGGAGAATTCTGCAGTGTGTTGGTGATTAAGGAGAACGTGTGAATTCAGGGGTCACTAGGTCCTCTCAGCCATAAGGAGGGAAACTGCCATAAAGGAACTAGGACAAGGGTGCGAGGAATGCTCACTGGTGGGAGATCGGAAGGAAGGAAAGTGTACTCATTAGAAAAGTGTCGCCTGAAAATTCTTAGCCAGCCAAAAGCCGTGCGAACTTGTGTGGGAAAAGAGTCTTTGCACAGTGATGAAGCTAAGAGCTCACATGATGGAACACAGCATCAACTGGGACCAAATCCAATATCTGATATTCTTGTAGGAAGAGGAGAGTCTGGACCCAGATACCAGGGAGACTGGGGGATACCGGATATGTGAGGTTGGAGCCAGGGCGGGATGCCCATATGGGAACCACAGATCGTGGGCAGCAATAGGAGAGTGGGCAAGGGCTGGGACAGTTGGGGAGACAGTCCCCTTGAAACCTGGGAGGGGTTATGGCACTGGGACAGCCCAACACCTACTGTGTTGAGCCTCTAGAGCTCAACGGAAGACACTTCCTCTGTTGTCGGCCACCCAGTTAACAGAGTTTGGTTGCAGCAGCCTAGGACCCAGCTGAAGGTCTGAGCATGTTGGCCATGCAGGTTGGATCTGGACCACAGACACCCTCATCAGAGATTGTAGGGTCTCAGCCCTGAGGCAAGACAGGCACTAAGTCAGGCCAGGTGGGGAAACGGATAGGCACACACTCTGGGGCCTGGTGCCTGTGTTACTGGGAGCACTTCTGATCGCAATTCCCTGATCTGCTGCCAACACAGGCTACAGAGGAGGGTACAGAAACACAGACCACGGATCTGCCCCACTCAGTGGGCCCAGGCCAACACCACACCCAGCAGCCTCGTGCCATACCCAATGAGTCTCGAAGCGGCCCCCTCTTCCCATCCTGAGAGCTCTTCCCTTCCTCATGTGCCAATAGCTCCCTACTGTCACTGGCAATATCTACTCTGTGAGATGTCAACATCCGTGGGTACTGTTCTCTCATCCCAGGACAGTGTGGTCCCACACACCCTGGTGAAATGGGCCACCTGGAGGCTGGACCTGGAGGATGTTGAGGCTGAATGGCAGCAGTGGTCCTCTGGCACTTAATATTATTTAAGTTAAAAAAAAAAAAACAAAAACAAAAAACGGGTCTTGGTGCTCAAAAATGTTTGATTTGCATATTCTCATCCCCTAACCCCAATATTTTCATTATTTCCTCACATATGAAATCTTACTAGCATAAAGGTAATTTCGTATTAAACAAAGTGGATTGAAATAACATTGGTAAAAATAATCAATCACCATACTTTCAATTTTTGTTCTGCTTTCCTATTAGAAACCACTTGGATACAAGAGAACAGAGGACAGACTCATGGAAATGCTTGAAATGACAAGAAGCTCCCACTCAAGCTCAGCATTCAGTCCTGGACAGGGTAAGACCAGGCCACTTTGACATCTGTGCCAAAGAGTCTACCAGACAGAATCCTCTGACTGATCCCTGACTGAGCCATAGGAACTGGCTAGAAAAGCCTTCACATCCTCAATACATTCTTCACGTCAGAATACTTGACAACCATTGATATCCATCTCTCGTTAACTTGCTCCCCAGCCAACCATTCTTCAACAAATTCAAAGGAGTAACTCATGCAAGCACACAGAAAGGGGTGTTCACTACACACATCCATGTGCGAAAAAGACAACTGGTATTTCTTGTTTGGGCTATTTCAAATGAAATCCCTTCTGCATGACCTCCACAAACCAAAGGAAAATATTTGTGAAATTCCCACGTAGAAGACAAGATACACTTGCCAAGGAGGCAGTGGCAAGAATTTTGACACTCCAAATGTAGAGTGTGTGTTTAGGAAGCAGTCACAGTTTCCATGAGAGAGTCCCATGAAATCAATTAGGAAGATCCATGCTCTAGCCCTACCATGCAAGTGATGTGACTTGAAAGAGTCACTTAGTCTTAGTAACCATCATCACTAACAACTAAGTCAATGAATAAAGGTCCTCAGGTGCCAAGCTACAAAATGTGGGATGAGCATGGATGAGGATGGGTGGGAGAAGTCTCCAACTCTAACACAATTAGGGAAGGATGTGCTGACCTCAAGTGGCTGGGGGGCTGGGATCCTGCCACAGAGGGGGATTCCAAACCTCACATCCCCTGACCCAGGCCAGAAGACCAGGTAGAGTCCAAGGACCCTGGGGTGGCCCAATGGCAATAAAGGTCAAAAGGAACTAGGGATCTGCCTGGTCCCTCAATCCCCTACTCTGAGCAGGGCTGCATGACGAGGCCAGAGGCCATCCACAGCAATCTGCCTTTACAGGAAAACAGGGACTGCAGGCTGCCTCTGGCTCACTGAATCAGGGTGGTGTTTTCATAAAGCAAGACCACTTCCTCACATTTGACCAGCAGCTCATGTGTTGACAGCACAATGACTGACTTGACTCAGGCCCTGATGAATGAAATAGAAAATTCATAGCAAACCCATCTTTAGCTCTTCCACATCATCAGGGGCTCTGATTCAATTCCGTCCAGAAAGGTGTCTGAAATGATTTCTAAACATGCTGGGGACTCACCTCTGTGTGGAACTTTTCAGGAAAAAGGGGATCAAATCTCATGAAGCAACTCTTCTCTCTTCTAGCCCATGGGCAATGCAAGGAACCTGCATGATACCAGAGGCTCACTTCTCTCTTCTCATGTCTTCTGGAAAGGATTCGTTAATGCTTCCTGCAAGGTGAAGCAGAAGCCTGCATCCCCAGCTGCACAGAAGTGTTTTAGGGCAGTGTCTCCCTTAAAACCCAAAAATAAAAAAACAGGTCATTCAACAGGCACATGGATTCGAGTACATGTTCAATGATCCCTCCTCCCTGGAGCCTTCCACATGCCCATCTTCCACATTCACAGAGCAATGCTTGGCCATTCTCAAGACCAGGAGACCATGATGCTCATCACCAGGAAGTCAATAAGGAACATGAAGAGAGCAGCATGGATTGCAGAAGGTGGCACATCAAGGATCTTCAGCTCTGCTGCTAGAACACAAGAGCTTAACTTCAGTATTGACTTTTTGCCAACTACCAAGTACGATAGCAATGTCAAGCCCAATATGCAGATATGCAAGTAGTAGGTGACACCCCGCATCCATTCACAAAAGTGGGCAACATCTGCATCAGAACAAGGAAGTATCTTACCCTTACTCATAAAAATCATCAGAAACAAAATAAAATGGATGCAAGACTTCTCATTTCACTATTAGGTAGCTGTTGGAATTCCCTATTAAATAATACCTCCTCCAAAATAAAAAGTATCTCAGACATGTGTCAACTATTCAATGGATGACATTTTAAAAACTATGGACTTTACTTAATATTTATGTATGCTATATCCCTGCCTAAGGCTCTATGAGAAAGGAGCACATAGAATTGGATCTTTGAAAATCTCACATTTGCTGATAAATATTACTGCTGATCTCAGGCATGGCGAAGTGAAAAGTGGGACTTTGGATATTCCAAGAATGCTATGTTGTGGGATTGGTGTCCCTGATTCATACATAGCATATGGTTTCTATGAAATCCAGTGAGGGAGCAGGAGTAACGAAGCTGATTGCACAGATGACCTCAGGGAATACTGACAGATAGGCCAAATGAAAAATATGTTCCAGCTAACCATTGGTATTTGGGCTTCTGATCCCAGTCCTGTTTTTAAAAAAGGTGCAGACAGGCAGTGTTCATTAAAAACTGTCTACCATGTAAAAGTGGGTAATTTAAATGGCATCTAGTTACACATCTGATAGAATGGTCTGGCAACATATGAATTTCATTCTAACAACAACAACAACAACAAAACATAGAAAATGAGACATAAAGATAAAACCTTGTCTTCACCAGGATGCCTAAAAATAGGTTTTATTTGGCTCATGCAAATAAGTATCTTTCAATAGAATTTCTGATTTCTGAATGAATCCATTCAACTTCATACTGCACAGATCACAAGGTTTTCTTTACAGAATATTCTCTTCTTCTTCTTAAAGCCTCACATAGAAAATGTCTCACAGGACATAGGAGGGGAATGACCCAAAGGATGAGAGAATGGCTGGAACCGTTCTCAAATGTGCCCATGTAGCCTAAAGTTTGAAGGCATCTAATTGTACTCTAAAACAATTATGAACCTATTCGATCCATTATTAATAAATATTACCACTTTACCACTTGAACCAAATCACAGAAAATTGGAAACAGATGATCATTGGCTTTGATACCTTTACTTCTGTTTCTTTACTCAGAGTCGATCAACTCTATACTTCAAGTGACACAGATTTATTACAGAATGCCTAAGATCCTAAGGATCTATTTTAGCTCAGCCCATGGTATTGCTTCATTATTTTATTATTTTGTAAGTAATAAAATATAACTTCATGTTGGATGACATATTCAAGCCATGAATATATCATCCAACATTGTTCTTCCCAAAATATTAGCCCAATTTCTGCGCGCGCTCACTTACTGTTCAGGAATTTTACTAATTGTTTGAAGGTTCTAGAGGACCTGTTAGACTCCTAATGGACAAACCATACAACATACTCCAGAGAACGGACGAGTGCCATAAGAAGAAAATAAGGTCAGCCTACAGCAATGGGCAGCTGCCTGCCCTCGGCTGGGAGGAGCCCTGGCCATGGCACCAGGGCTGCTGGGCAGCAGAAGCCTCCACAGCCCTGCAGGGAGCCTGGAGCACAGCTCTGCCTAACCATGCTCAGCCCTGGACAGATGCACATGAGTTCCCATCACAGGCTCGAGTGTGACAGTCCCAGGTGCATGCCTGTCATGCCAGCCACCAGGGAGGCTGAGGCAAGAGGAACGTTTGAGGTCAGCCTTGGCAACTTAGACCCCGAGGCAAAGGGGAAATACTTTTACAGGGGTCTCTGAGGGTGTAGCTCAGGTAGGTCACTTGCCTCACAGGCTCAAGGCCCTGGGTTCAATCCCCAGAACCCACGTACACACAAAAAGTGAACTTGGAATATTGTTTAAAATGATGGATCAGGTACACACAAGGACTTCAATATGACCTCTCAGAGGAGCTCAATTTGAGATCAGACTGAACAAAAGACCACCTGGACCATTGACTCAGTGTCTGAAACCCTCTGTGAGCATGAGAAGCACTGCGGGCAAGACACCAGAGGGCCAAAGCACTTGTGCCCCCTGCAGGGGCGTCTCTTGTCTACCGCCAAAGACTGTTCCCCTCCTGGGGCAGCTGAGAGCAAGCTGGGCCTTGGAGCAAGGACTAGTGCTTTAGATATAGACTATGCAAGCAAGGGGCAATGTCTTTAATAAAACTAAAATTAAAAAGTCACATTGAAAAAATTTTAAAAAGAAGAAAATAAGGTCAAGTAGAGGAAGCCCATTTTCACAGGAAAAAATCCCCCAGTGAAAAGCATCAGAATAGATACCAAGAAAAATACCAACACAAACAGTGTGCTCCCACTATGTATCTACTCAACCTGCAAAAGTTAGAAAGCTAGATAACACAATCCTGGCCACAGGTAGAGCTATGCAGAAGAGCCACCTGGCAGTGCTTAGTCAAAGAAGTAAACATGCACACTTTGACCTAGAAATTCCACCTGTGTGTAAACCAGGCGGTGCTTAAGCAGCTTCACAAGGGGACATGCACAGGGAAATTTATCCTCAGGTTCTTATAGAGTTGTCTGTGCTTACAGGGAGTTGATGGTTGTCAAGATGCCCACAGCTGCGAAAGTCAAAAGCTAAAAAAATAATAGATGCCAACCTGGATATATTAATAATCCCGTATCTATGATCACCTTCATAAGGTAGCTTCCCAACTTCTGTGTGGAAGTGAGTTTCTCCTTGGCCCTTACACTGTTGTGGAGACCACTAGGAGTTCAGCTTTGTGCAGGATCATCTGACCTGGACTTTTGGCAAGACCTGTACAGCCCTCACACATGCTCAGATGCTACAGGACTTTTCAGACCAGTCCAGACAACAGTAGGCATCCATTTATTGTCTGCACTCTACAGATTCCTAGATGCACGACATTCATTACCATCAAATGCAGAATTTTCATCAAAAAAAACTAATATATATATCATTCCAATCTGAATCAAGAAAATCGGAAATATCCCCAAATCCAAAGAGTGGATCCCCATTGTGATGCTACAAGTTGAAAATTCCACAGCTGACCTCATGGGATGGTTCACAGTTAAAAGACAGCTGCATGAAAAATATTGCATGACCTTCCTGCTATTTGAAAAGTGGCATGTGAAGTACACATGCATGTCTTCCTCAGACATGGGTTCATTTGCAAGACACCTTGTGCAATTGAAAATACTCCAAAAGGGGAGAAATCAGAACCATGTCTCCAAAGTATTTCAGCAGAGACCAACTCAATCTGTCTATCTATCTCTCAGTGAGTGTGTGTGCTCTTGTGTGTGTTTGTGTGTCTTTGTTTGTGTTTGTACCATCACAGCTGATACTTCATTGCCCCCATTGGAAAACTGACTCAGATAATGCCATCTGCCAAACTCCTAAAAACCAAAGTTCTTGCTGATAGAATGAAACATTCCTTCCTGTTGGTTTGGATGTGTCCTTTAGGAATCACTGCTACATTTAGTATACTCAAATCATCACAGTAGATCAGGTAACAAAAACATATATATTTTAAAATAATAATAATATATTAATGGAAACAACAAATACAGGATAGAGTAACAACTGTGTTACTAAACAAGGTCAAGGACAATGGCAAACTATAGATTCAAACTTTGAAGAAAATAGTAATCAATGTAAATATTCCTGGGCTGCCTCAGCCCCGCCCAGGCACACAGCAACAGAATGGTTTTGCAAGCATCCTCAGGAGGGCAGGAGCCTTCTTTGCAGGACGAGAGGGAGGTTGAGGCTCGATCCACCCATCATTCTTTTGGGAGAGGCTCCTTTTCCTCAGCACAAAGTTGGATTTTTTGTGAGGATTCTTGGCATAAAGTACGTTGGCCTCTGCTGGAATCCTCAGCTCTGGGGAGAGAGGGGTGTACAAAAAGAAGGTGGCACTCAGGAGGTGCTCCCTAGGACACGCCAACATCTGAGAGCCTGTGCCAGAAAAGGCCAGAGCCACACACCTGAGAGCTCTCCAATTCAGCACCAATACCAACAAAGACAGCCTCCACAGTCCTCCCTGAGGAAGAACTAGGCAGAGCACTTCAACAGACCTAATGTCTGTTCCTACCGAAGGCTTTGGACTCCAGAATATCTCAGGTCCTCTTGCATCTGCCAAAGCACACCACTAGGGTTTGCATCTGAAATCTCCCACAAAAGGCTCCTGTGCCGAAGATTCAGTCCCCACATGAGCCATCTTCATAGGTGGGTTTGGAGGGAAGCATTGGATGGTGAGTGCTCTGATGTCAACATGAAATTCTCATTCAAGATGAATACACTACTGGGGGGTGGGAGGGACTGGAAGAAAGGTTGAGCATGCTTGGAGTAAGACCTAAACAGGGTTGTGCCCTGGGCAACAGTACCTTGTTCCTGTTGGCTCCACTGAATCCTCATTCTCCAAGGAGAGGTCCTCCCTCTCCATCTTTCTCTCTCTCCCTCTCTGCCAGCCTCGATCTCTCTCTCCCAGTCTATGCCTTTGTGGCAAGGGCTGAGGAGCTCTCCACTGCCACACACTACAGCTTTATGGACAGCCTCAGTGCACAACCAAAGAGAAAGCTATGTAACCCAGAGAAAAAAGGCCTAGGATTCCTCCTCTGAGTTATTTTCCACAAGTATGGCCACAGTGAGGACAGGCTGACCAGCACGGATACCACGTTAGAGCCATGCTTCTGCATTGGTGGAGCCCGCCTCCATGTGAACCAGGCTTCTGAGAATGGAGGCCACATTCCAAATACTGCCCTACTGAGAACAATGGTTCCAAAGACCAGCAAAGGGACTGCTTCCCTCCAACATGGTGTATGGCCCAGTGGTGCCATGACCCCGAGTGGGGGAATACAACAGCCGCTTCTCCTTCCTCTGAACATGTGTTTCCTGTCGCCCTCCTCTAACCTAGAGCCTGTTCTCCATCCCTTCTGGGTTGGATGTGGAGATCTCTGCTATGAATTTCTTAGGCTACCAAGGCCCCAGACAGACTTCCTCTTCCATAGACTCTACTAACCTAACAGTAGGTTAAGATAGGAGACAAGTGATCCTAGAACTCATAGGGATGGTGGTCTTCAGGGTACATAGGCTGGGATAATGGCTGCTGTGGTGTTTGGCTCACAAAAACCAACCAAACAACCAATGAAAAAGCGCTGGCATTATTATCAGATGAGCTCTGTGGCTACATGCTCAGGAAGCCCTCATCTGACTTTAGTTAGGGATCACAACCTGGCTATTGTGATCACTCCTTGCCTAGTGGACTCAGGTGCGTAAGACCATGGAATTTATGCAAAAACAGATGATTCAGGCTGTCTCCCAGGCTGTGTTTTCTTCCCAATTTTATCCTGTTACTGCTTGCTAGATTCCTGGCGATGCTCTGCCCAGGCAGTGGTTTTTTGGTCACACAGAAGGCTTTCAATAGTACTGCTTCAGTCCACAAAATGCCAGTTCCCTCTTTAGCCCATGCATTCCCATGTTCCTTTGAAACCACTCCTATCCCAGACCATGAAAACATACTGCTCCTATAGAGAGGCTTTCCTCCTCACTCCTCAAAGATGTCAGCTTTGGATGCCTGTTCATGTCCAGGGGAGGGCACCTGGTGGGGAGCCGCAATATCCACCGGGGTATACCATTGGACCTCAAGACCTTCCACCAGCAGAAGTGCAGTTGGCTTTGTGCACGAACCCAACACACCTGTTGGAGTGTTCTTGGGGGTCAGAGACTACTCTTTGTTGCTAAGAGTTGACCTGAGTCCACATCCTGACCCTTGCTCTCTGCTATCTGATTGTCTCACTTACTCTGACGGCGAGAGATGATTTGGCCCAGCTCATAATCCTCTGGATTCTCCTCAGTAAGGAAGTGTAGGTCGAGGGCGCTGCGGATGACGACAGGAGCCCTATCGTGGCAGGTCACCTGGAGCAGCATGGGAGACAGGCCTTCAGGAAATGGGCCTTGAAGTGACTACTCAAGGACAGTGGGCAGGGGCATTCTGGAGGCACCTCCACTCTAAATACAAGGGCAACATCCATGACCCTACTACCCGAGGCTGACCTCCTGCTCATCGTGTGGGCTCTTCCCACAGGCTACTAGCCCAATCCTTGTACATAGGACTTCCTGGGCCTGCCATTGCTCTTTGTGGAGCTGCACTCCTCTCGGAGTGAAAGGACCCCACTACCTGCATACAGATGCAATCTCATCCCACAAGTTGGGAGGAATGGGACAATAGCCTCCAAGATCCCAGGTCTGCCCGAGGATGCAGGCGGCATTGGGAATGGCCTAGGCACAAAACCTAGAGGCTTTGGTCTGGATTGCCAGGGCCAAAAACAGACCCAGGAACATGACCACACACAGGAGAGCTGAAAGATAGCCACGAGAGCTCCTGGCCTCCAGAGGCTCAGTGCTGGCTGGGATGTAGGAGGGCACCTCATCCGGCAAGGGTGGTCATTGGGTTACCTGGACATTTAGTGTGCTTGCTCCACATCCATATCGACTCTGCAGAGAGACTCTCTCAGCTCCTTGTTCAAGGAACATGGAGAACCTCACACTGCTGTCCTCCTCCATAGACGTCAGCATCCCATACAAGGGAACCTGCAACCTAGTTCCTGTCCTATTCTCATCTGTCACCCATACCTGTCCCTGCCCTTCTGGACTGCATGCTGCCACCTGACACACAGACTCCCTCAGACATGGCAGTGGACAAGCTGCTGCACTCGCTCATCTCAGCTCCAGCCCTTCACACTCACCTCTCCCTTCTTGATTCCCATCTATCCTCCTGATCATCCAGAAGCTCCAAATTCAAGAGGGCATGAGTAGTCCATGGTATTGGACCAGTGTCTGCTCCCCACCCAGGTGTAAGCACCACGGGACACCCCTGCTCCCAGGCTTACCAGAACACTCTTGGCCATCTCTGGACTTTGTGTTTCTAAGTGGACACGAATTAAGCAGGTGTCTCCCACCTGCTTGTGGGAAAGCGGCCTGGAGGACTTGCAGGTTGATTCTGAGAACTGTGGGGGATGGAACATCAGCAAACCCAGAAACAGAAAGCCACCCCAGACTGTCAGTTGGCTCTATGGGCTTCCAGCAAATATGTCCAGGTGCTGAGGCTTCTTATTTCCTCAGGTCGGAGTGGAATGGCAGCACATGCACAGCTTGAATAAGGTAGGTGTTTACCTCCTTTCCCTTGACCTGGGGGCGTTTCCTCACCATGAAATATTGTATTCCCAGATTCATGGACAGACACACGAGTGAGTGGTCAGAGACCTTGATTTCTGCAGAGCGAAGTGGAGAGAATTGTTAGGTGGCACTCAAGGATTATACCACAAAACACCCACAACCCCTGAGAGTCTCCGCCAGGCCCATCACACTTTGGTATTTTGGGGCCAAGGCCCACTTTCTCTTGGCTGTCAGTTATCCTGAGCCCACTGTGGATCATGTCTCCCCACTGTCTGATTGTCCTACTTACTCTCATCCTCAGACATCATATACAGCAGCTCAAAGTTGTCCACATCCTCATGCTGCAACAAATTTTGGTCCAAGGCCCTGCGGATGAGGCTTGTCACCGTCTCCTGAAAGGTCACCTGGATCAGGGTGGGACAAATGTCATCAGAGAATGGCTTTTAGAAGAGCTACCCAGAAGACTGTGGTCAAACATTCAGGAGAAATCTCAGCTACATATACAAGGGCACAATCTTGTTATCCTGCTACCTGAGTGTGTCCTCCATATACCACCTGGGTTCTTGCAATGTGCTACTAGAACAATCGTGGTACAAATATCTGCCCGTACCTGCCATCTCCCCTCCCCCTGGGGAGCCACATTCCACTCATGTCAAAGGACCAAACTGCCTATGCACAGACACACTCTCATCTCACTGAGATGAGAGCAATGGGCCAGGGATCTGCGCACCAAGTGTGATCTGGGATGCAGGCTGCCTTTGTGGGTGGAAGAGGCAGATGCACTGAAAATTTGGGTCCTGACTGCCACGACACAAAACAGACTCAGATACAAGAGTGTGCACTTGAGTGCTTCATGATAGCTTTGAGAGGCCCTGGCCTCTGGAAGCTCGGTGCGGGTCTGGTTGTCATGATGTACTTGACTCAGCACTGGCAGTCACTGAACATGTCTCCTCTGCAGCTGGACACCTGCAGCATTAGCGTGTCTACTGCACATCCATAGAAATTCTGCCAAGAACCCCTTTAGCTCCGTATTTACATACATGCAAAGCCTAACATTCCGAAGCTTTGGCATGACCCCCCAGGTGATCCCGACCCCAAATTCCTACACCTAGTCATGCTAAGGAGGTTCTCTTCCCTGCCACCAGGAACACATCCCCTCCTACACATGTGACAAGTCACTGCCACCTCCTCTGCTCCAACTTCACTCATTGAGAATACCAAGTTCTAGGCACTGCAGCCTGCACCCTGGACATATCTCTGCCTTCATCTGTCCACAGCACTTCCGTCTGCACTTCTGGCCTGCAAAACCCACAATACACAGGCCCACTCACCACTGAAGCTGGGCATGCTGATGCTCTCCCTCCTCAGGTCAAGCCCTTAAGACGGACCTCTCTCTTCTTTATTTCCCACCATAGCCCTGGGGTTGGCTGTGTCTCCTGCCTTCCACTGTGTGGACAGCCAGGAGGCAGCCCTGCTGTCGGGCTTACCGGGATGCGCTTTGTCTCCCTCAGGCTCTGTCCCTCTAAGAGGACGTGAACAACACGGCTGTCTTCCACCTGCTCGCTGGAGTGAAGCAGTGAGGAGCTGCTACTCACAGCTGCTGGGGTCCTGGATGCCACTGCCACCGAAGGTTCCAAGAACTGTGGGGGATGACAACATCAGCAAAGCCCAGCAACTGCACCCCACCCAGCCTGGCAGTTGGCTCTGTGGGCATTCTACAACATCCATCCAGAACCTGAGGTTCTTGTCCCCTTGGAGGATGTGGAGTGGCACCAGGAGTAAAGACTGAAGAAGGTGGCTGTTTTGGGAACAAGAGATCCAGCACCTGCTGGGTGGGGATGAAATCCCAGGAGATTAACCCCATGTTGCTGCTGAAATGTAGGTTCCTCCCATAAATGACAGGCAGGAGCTCATTCCTAAGCTGGTCCTGCCTGTAAGGTTCAAGGCTCTGAACCCTGAAGGGCTCCTCCGTGTTCTGATCATTTTCACCCTGGGTTGGGACCAAGAATGGTGGGTTCAAAATGGAAATGGTGACAAACAGAAAAATGACTTGTGCCAATACACTAGAGTCAAAGCACAATGGGACAGTTCCCATCAGTACAAACACACACACACACACACACACACACACACACACACACACACACACACACAGAGTCAGAATAGGAGTCCTGGGCCATTCATCAGGGATCAGACTAGAGGGCCTGCTGGGCTCACCTGCCCTGTGCTACTCACTGTTACTCTTGAGCTCCTCTGCGACAATCGCCAGAGGCTCTGGCGTCTAAGATGAAGCCTCACCCAGTGTATCCACAAAAGGGCTAGTTGGCCCCCCTGAGATTCCTGGGAGCCTGAGGCTCGGCATTGTCTGCAACCACAGGAGAACATCCTTCTCCCTCCAGTGGCTCCAACCAAGTGAGCTCGGATGGCTTGGTCAGTGAAGTGGGTGCCTGGATACCAGGGTTCCATGTTCTGTTTGATCCATTGTCAAGGCAATGATGTCATTTCCTGTGCCCATACCTGAGCCTCTTTTCACATAAGACCACTTTCAACAGCCCTATGGGCTGCCGATTTCTGCTCCATGCCTACCCATCTCAGGTGCGCAGGTGTTCACCAACAACTACCCAAACATCCCCACCAGCATCTGCCCTGCTTGGTGCCACTAGAGTTCCAGCTTGGAGCCTTCAAAAATGCATTCACAACCAGTCCTTCCCTCTCAGCAGCTTTTGGACCCTGGTCCCATCATTGTGCAACTCATGGTGTGCCCAGTCTTTTCTGGAAAGTAGGGTAGCATCTAATCTCTAGGGTTTATTGTGTCTATTGGCCCATAACACCCTCTGTTCTCTCTGAAACCAGAGATGGGACTCACAGGTGGCTAAAGCACAAATGTAGAGATGGGATAATCACAAGAAAGGGAGAGACAAAGAATGCACCCTAACTCAATCAGGCCTGTGTCCCACACAGGGACATGGCCAATGTCCGTCCCATCGTGGCTGCAGTTCCCTCTCTACACCATGGCAAGTTGGAGGGGACTGAGATGCAGAGGCTGCTCCCCTCTGCCATACAACTTCCCAAGGCTTCTCCTAAGATTTCAAAAGGGCCAAGTGTGTCTAGTGTTGGGGTCTCACAGAGACTCCGAGGTACCACAGCATCCTGCTGCCCAGAACCGGTTCACCCCTCACCTCAAGGGGGCTCAGCCTCTGGATTCATGGGAATTGAAGTGGGTACAGGTGATGGGATATCACCTCCAAGACTGAGTTATGCCAAGTCCATGACCCCTGTCTGCATCCCTGTCTCCAGCACCACTCCCCCCTCTCTCTTTCCTCCTCAGAGCAAACAAATCCATTTAGCAAGTGTGTCCTGTGATAAAGACATGACGGTCACCCATCCTCTCATTACAAAAACACTGAGGCTCAGCCAACATGGATCCTACAGGGAACACAGGCATAAACTCAGACTCCGATCCTCCCAGCCGAGCCTCAGTGGAGCCTGGACTCCCAGCCTCCTGAGTCAAGGAAACAGAGGTTCCTAGCCGAGCCACCTTGGATGCAGCCGCACACAAACTGAACTCATCAATGCCCCTTGCTCTCAGTTGTGAGTAAGAGGGGAAGTGGTGTTTCACAACCCTGGACATCAAGTGCAGTCTCCAGGCTTTGGGGTGTGCCCTGGCCTCTGTCTATCTGCCCAGGCTCTCCAACCCACACTGGCCTCTTACCCAACCTCCTCCTAGGGCCAAACTCAATCCTGCCTCTCAATTTCTGCTGCCTTCCCCAACACACTGCTCCCCAAAATGAGCAGGGCTGGCTCTCGGTTATCATGCTGGTGCCAGCAGCAATGCCACCCCACTGACATAATTCTGAGTCCCAACCTAGGCACTCCAGCTGTCTTTGCCACACCTGGCCTGTTTGGGCTCTGGCTCTTGCTCTTTTCTTTCATGTGCATGTGTTTTGAGGTTTTGAGTTTCTCCCACTGCAGAACTGCAGCTGTGGCAGGGTAGAGCTCATGAGGGTGACATTCTGAGCCACATCCAATCCCATCAGGACTGTTCACTGGGGTGACTGCTGGAACACAGTGATGAGTGAACACATGGGAGGTGGTTGGACCCACCTTGCCTCTGAGTGGCTTCCTTTCAGGACAGGAATGTAGGCATGGGAGCCCCTGGCGTGGGATGCTTTGCACAAGGCGTGACCATGGGCTCTCTTTCCTGGCAAAAATGGCTCCACTCAGCATGGAGAGCACTGTCATTCCTGGTGGCTAACAACAGCCCTGGACCCCAGAAAGGAACCCACACTCAAGATTAACGTCTGAGTGTGCGTGTCCTCGAGGAAATGAGGTCTCCTGATCCCAGGTGCAAAGGGGTAAGTCCTCTAACTCCAGGGGCCATGAAGGGACATCTGAGTTTCCCTCGTCCTTCTTTCCCTCTCTAACTAACCACAGTTAGGACCCTGGCCTCATTCCCCAGTGAGGATCATTAGGCTCCATAAAGGACAGTCTCTAAGATGCTCAGTGGACCAACACCCTCTGCACAACCCATAACCCTATTCACCCAAGAGGCAAGAGGATTTCTATTCAGGAAAACCAGGAAAGGGAGAGCCTTTCTCAAGGACACAAGGACATTAGTGAGTGAGGGAGTGATTAATGGATGGAGAACTATTTCCAACACCAACTTCCAGGAGCATATATGGCCCCCTGGAGAATTCTGCAGTGTGTTGGTGATTAAGGAGAACGTGTGAATTCAGGGGTCACTAGGTCCTCTCAGCCATAAGGAGGGAAACTGCCATAAAGGAACTAGGACAAGGGTGCGAGGAATGCTCACTGGTGGGAGATCGGAAGGAAGGAAAGTGTACTCATTAGAAAAGTGTCGCCTGA
The DNA here is from genome assembly GCF_045843805.1 of Urocitellus parryii. Classification (NCBI taxonomy): domain Eukaryota; kingdom Metazoa; phylum Chordata; class Mammalia; order Rodentia; family Sciuridae; genus Urocitellus; species Urocitellus parryii. The sequence goes on along the minus strand of NC_135548.1, from coordinate 52,434,354 downwards.
AAATTCTTAGCCAGCCAAAAGCCGTGCGAACTTGTGTGGGAAAAGAGTCTTTGCACAGTGATGAAGCTAAGAGCTCACATGATGGAACACAGCATCAACTGGGACCAAATCCAATATCTGATATTCTTGTAGGAAGAGGAGAGTCTGGACCCAGATACCAGGGAGACTGGGGGATACCGGATATGTGAGGTTGGAGCGAGGGCGGGATGCCCATATGGGAACCACAGATCGTGGGCAGCAATAGGAGAGTGGGCAAGGGCTGGGAGAGTTGGGGAGACAGTCCCCTTGAAACCTGGGAGGGGTTATGGCACTGGGACAGCCCAACACCTACTGTGTTGAGCCTCTGGAGCTCAACGGAAGACACTTCCTCTGTTGTCGGCCACCCAGTTAACAGAGTTTGGTTGCAGCAGCCTAGGACCCAGCTGAAGGTCTGAGCATGTTGGCCATGCAGGTTGGATCTGGACCACAGACACCCTCATCAGAGATTGTAGGGTCTCAGCCCTGAGGCAAGACAGGCACTAAGTCAGGCCAGGTGGGGAAACGGATAGGCACACACTCTGGGGGCTGGTGCCTGTGTTACTGGGAGCACTTCTGATCGCAATTCCCTGATCTGCTGCCAACACAGGCTACAGAGGAGGGTACAGAAACACAGACCACGGATCTGCCCCACTCAGTGGGCCCAGGCCAACACCATACCCAGCAGCCTCGTGCCATACCCAATGAGTCTCGAAGCGGCCCCCTCTTCCCATCCTGAGAGCTCTTCCCTTCCTCATGTGCCAATAGCTCCCTACTGTCACTGGCAATATCTACTCTGTGAGATGTCAACATCCGTGGGTACTGTTCTCTCATCCCAGGACAGTGTGGTCCCACACACCCTGGTGAAATGGGCCACCTGGAGGCTGGACCTGGAGGTTGTTGAGGCTGAATGGCAGTGGTGGTCCTCTGGCACTTAATATTATTTAAGTTAAAAAAAAAAAAAAAACAAAAACAAAAAACGGGTCTTGGTGCTCAAAAATGTTTGATTTGCATATTCTCATCCCCTAACCCCAATATTTTCATTATTTCCTCACATATGAAATCTTACTAGCATAAAGGTAATTTCGTATTAAACAAAGTGGATTGAAATAACATTGGTAAAAATAATCAATCACCATACTTTCAATTTTTGTTCTGCTTTCCTATTAGAAACCACTTGGATACAAGAGAACAGAGGACAGACTCATGGAAATGCTTGAAATGACAAGAAGCTCCCACTCAAGCTCAGCATTCAGTCCTGGACAGGGTAAGACCAGGCCACTTTGACATCTGTGCCAAAGAGTCTACCAGACAGAATCCTCTGACTGATCCCTGACTGAGCCATAGGAACTGGCTAGAAAAGCCTTCACATCCTCAATACATTCTTCACGTCAGAATACTTGACAACCATTGATATCCATCTCTCGTTAACTTGCTCCCCAGCCAACCATTCTTCAACAAATTCAAAGGAGTAACTCATGCAAGCACACAGAAAGGGGTGTTCACTACACACATCCATGTGCGAAAAAGACAACTGGTATTTCTTGTTTGGGCTATTTCAAATGAAATCCCTTCTGCATGACCTCCACAAACCAAAGGAAAATATTTGTGAAATTCCCACGTAGAAGACAAGATACACTTGCCAAGGAGGCAGTGGCAAGAATTTTGACACTCCAAATGTAGAGTGTGTGTTTAGGAAGCAGTCACAGTTTCCATGAGAGAGTCCCATGAAATCAATTAGGAAGATCCATGCTCTAGCCCTACCATGCAAGTGATGTGACTTGAAAGAGTCACTTAGTCTTAGTAACCATCATCACTAACAACTAAGTCAATGAATAAAGGTCCTCAGGTGCCAAGCTACAAAATGTGGGATGAGCATGGATGAGGATGGGTGGGAGAAGTCTCCAACTCTAACACAATTAGGGAAGGATGTGCTGACCTCAAGTGGCTGGGGGGCTGGGATCCTGCCACAGAGGGGGATTCCAAACCTCACATCCCCTGACCCAGGCCAGAAGACCAGGTAGAGTCCAAGGACCCTGGGGTGGCCCAATGGCAATAAAGGTCAAAAGGAACTAGGGATCTGCCTGGTCCCTCAATCCCCTACTCTGAGCAGGGCTGCATGACGAGGCCAGAGGCCATCCACAGCAATCTGCCTTTACAGGAAAACAGGGACTGCAGGCTGCCTCTGGCTCACTGAATCAGGGTGGTGTTTTCATAAAGCAAGACCACTTCCTCACATTTGACCAGCAGCTCATGTGTTGACAGCACAATGACTGACTTGACTCAGGCCCTGATGAATGAAATAGAAAATTCATAGCAAACCCATCTTTAGCTCTTCCACATCATCAGGGGCTCTGATTCAATTCCGTCCAGAAAGGTGTCTGAAATGATTTCTAAACATGCTGGGGACTCACCTCTGTGTGGAACTTTTCAGGAAAAAGGGGATCAAATCTCATGAAGCAACTCTTCTCTCTTCTAGCCCATGGGCAATGCAAGGAACCTGCATGATACCAGAGGCTCACTTCTCTCTTCTCATGTCTTCTGGAAAGGATTCGTTAATGCTTCCTGCAAGGTGAAGCAGAAGCCTGCATCCCCAGCTGCACAGAAGTGTTTTAGGGCAGTGTCTCCCTTAAAACCCAAAAATAAAAAAACAGGTCATTCAACAGGCACATGGATTCGAGTACATGTTCAATGATCCCTCCTCCCTGGAGCCTTCCACATGCCCATCTTCCACATTCACAGAGCAATGCTTGGCCATTCTCAAGACCAGGAGACCATGATGCTCCTCACCAGGAAGTCAATAAGGAACATGAAGAGAGCAGCATGGATTGCAGAAGGTGGCACATCAAGGATCTTCAGCTCTGCTGCTAGAACACAAGAGCTTAACTTCAGTATTGACTTTTTGCCAACTACCAAGTACGATAGCAGTGTCAAGCCCAATATGCAGATATGCAAGTAGTAGGTGACACCCCGCATCCATTCACAAAAGTGGGCAACATCTGCATCAGAACAAGGAAGTATCTTACCCTTACTCATAAAAATCATCAGAAACAAAATAAAATGGATGCAAGACTTCTCATTTCACTATTAGGTAGCTGTTGGAATTCCCTATTAAATAATACCTCCTCCAAAATAAAAAGTATCTCAGACATGTGTCAACTATTCAATGGATGACATTTTAAAAACTATGGACTTTACTTAATATTTATGTATGCTATATCCCTGCCTAAGGCTCTATGAGAAAGGAGCACATAGAATTGGATCTTTGAAAATCTCACATTTGCTGATAAATATTACTGCTGATCTCAGGCATGGCGAAGTGAAAAGTGGGACTTTGGATATTCCAAGAATGCTATGTTGTGGGATTGGTGTCCCTGATTCATACATAGCATATGGTTTCTATGAAATCCAGTGAGGGAGCAGGAGTAACGAAGCTGATTGCACAGATGACCTCAGGGAATACTGACAGATAGGCCAAATGAAAAATATGCTCCAGCTAACCATTGATATTTGGGCTTCTGATCCCAGTCCTGTTTTTAAAAAAGGTGCAGACAGGTAGTGTTCATTAAAAACTGTCTACCATGTAAAAGTGGGTAATTTAAATGGCATCTAGTTACACATCTGATAGAATGGTCTGGCAACATATGAATTTCATTCTAACAACAACAACAACAACAAAACATAGAAAATGAGACATAAAGATAAAACCTTGTCTTCACCAGGATGCCTAAAAATAGGTTTTATTTGGCTCATGCCAATAAATATCTTTCAATAGAATTTCTGATTTCTGAATGAATCCATTCAACTTCATACTGCACAGATCACAAGGTTTTCTTTACAGAATATTCTCTTCTTCTTCTTAAAGCCTCACATAGAAAATGTCTCACAGGACATAGGAGGGGAATGACCCAAAGGATGAGAGAATGGCTGGAACCGTTCTCAAATGTGCCCATGTAGCCTAAAGTTTGAAGGCATCTAATTGTACTCTAAAACAATTATGAACCTATTCGATCCATTATTAATAAATATCACCACTTTACCACTTGAACCAAATCACAGAAAATTGGAAACAGATGATCATTGGCTTTGATACCTTTACTTCTGTTTCATTACTCAGAGTCGATCAACTCTATACTTCAAGTGACACAGATTTATTACAGAATGCCTAAGATCCTAAGGATCTATTTTAGCTCAGCCCATGGTATTGCTTCATTATTTTATTATTTTGTAAGTAATAAAATATAACTTCATGTTGGATGATATATTCAAGCCATGAATATATCATCCAACATTGTTCTTCCCAAAATATTAGCCCAATTTCTGTGCGCGCTCACTTACTGTTCAGGAATTTTACTAATTGTTTGAAGGTTCTAGAGGACCTGTTAGACTCCTAATGGACAAACCATACAACATACTCCAGAGAACGGACGAGTGCCATAAGAAGAAAATAAGGTCAGCCTACAGCAATGGGCAGCTGCCTGCCCTCGGCTGGGAGGAGCCCTGGCCATGGCACCAGGGCTGCTGGGCAGCAGAAGCCTCCACAGCCCTGCAGGGAGCCTGGAGCACAGCTCTGCCTAACCATGCTCAGCCCTGGACAGATGCACATGAGTTCCCATCACAGGCTCGAGTGTGACAGTCCCAGGTGCATGCCTGTCATGCCAGCCACCAGGGAGGCTGAGGCAAGAGGAACGTTTGAGGTCAGCCTTGGCAACTTAGACCCCGAGGCAAAGGGGAAATACTTTTACAGGGGTCTCTGAGGGTGTAGCTCAGGTAGGTCACTTGCCTCACAGGCTCAAGGCCCTGGGTTCAATCCCCAGAACCCACGTACACACAAAAAGTGAACTTGGAATATTGTTTAAAATGATGGGTCAGGTACACACAAGGACTTCAATATGACCTCTCAGAGGAGCTCAATTTGAGATCAGACTGAACAAAAGACCACCTGGACCATTGACTCAGTGTCTGAAACCCTCTGTGAGCATGGGAAGCACTGCTGGCAAGACACCAGAGGGCCAAAGCACTTGTGCCCCCTGCAGGGGCGTCTCTTGTCTACCGCCAAAGACTGTTCCCTTCCTGGGGCAGTTGAGAGCAAGCTGGGACTTGGAGCAAGGACTAGTGCTTTAGATATAGACTATGCAAGCAAGGGGCAATGTCTTTAATAAAACTAAAATTAAAAAGTCACATTGAAATAATTTTAAAAAGAAGAAAATAAGGTCAAGTAGAGGAAGCCCATTTTCACAGGAAAAAATCCCCCAGTGAAAAGCATCAGAATAGATACCAAGAAAAATACCAACAAAAACAGTGTGCTCCCACTATGTATCTACTCAACATGCAAAAGTTAGAGAGCTAGATAATACAATCCTGGCCACAGGTAGAGCTATGCAGAAGAGCCACCTGGCAGTGCTTAGTCAAAGAAGTAAACGTGCACACTTTGACCTAGAAATTCCACCTGTGTGTATACCAGGCGGTGCTTAAGCAGTTTCACAAGGGGACATGCACAGGGAAATTTATCCTCAGGTTCTTATAGAGTTGTCTGTGCTTACAGGGAGTTGATGGTTGTCAAGATGCCCACAGCTGCGAAAGTCAAAAGCTAAAACAATAATAGATGCCAACCTGGATATATTAATAATCCCGTATCTATGATCACCTTCATAAGGTAGCTTCCCAACTTCTGTGTGGAAGTGTGTTTCTCCTTGGCCCTTACACTGTTGTGGAGACCACTAGGAGTTCAGCTTTGTGCAGGATCATCTGACCTGGACTTTTGGCAAGACCTGTACAGCCCTCACACATGCTCAGATGCTACAGGACTTTTCAGACCAGTCCAGACAACAGTAGGCATCCATTCATTGTCTGCACTCTACAGATTCCTAGATGCACGACATTCATTACCATCAAATGCAGAATTTTCATCAAAAACTAATATATATATCATTCCAATCTGAATCAAGAAAATCGGAAATATCCCCAAATCCAAAGAGTGGATCCCCATTGTGATGCTACAAGTTGAAAATTCCACAGCTGACCTCATGGGATGGTTCACAGTCAAAAGACAGCTGCATGAAAAATATTACATGACCTTCCTGCTATGTGAAAAGTGGCATGTGAAGTACACATGCATGTCTTCCTCAGACATGGGTTCATTTGCAGGACACCTTGTGCAATTGAAAATACTCCAAAAGGGGAGAAATCAGAACCATGTCTCCAAAGTATTTCAGCAGAGACCAACTCCATCTGTCTATCTATCTCTCAGTGAGTGTGTGTGCTCTTGTGTGTGTTTGTGTGTCTTTGTTTGTGTTTGTACCATCATAGCTGATACTTCATTGCCCCCATTGGAAAACTGACTCAGATAATGCCATCTGCCAAACTCCTAAAAACCAAAGTTCTTGCTGATAGAATGAAACATTCCTTCCTGTTGGTTTGGATGTGTCCTTTAGGAATCACTGCTACATTTAGTATACTCAAATCATCACAGTAGATCAGGTAACAAAAACATATATATTTTAAAATAATAATATATTAATGGAAACAACAAATACAGGATAGAGTAACAACTGTGTTACTAAACAAGGTCAAGGACAATGGCAAACTATAGATTCAAACTTTGAAGAAAATAGTAATCAATGTAAATATTCCTGGGCTGCCTCAGCCCCGCCCAGGCACACAGCAACAGAATGGTTTTGCAAGCATCCTCAGGAGGGCTGGAGCCTTCTTTGCAGGACGAGAGGGAGGTTGAGGCTCGATCCACCCATCATTCTTTTGGGAGAGGCTCCTTTTCCTCAGCACAAAGTTGGATTTTTTGTGAGGATTCTTGGCATAAAATACGTTGGCCTCTGCTGGAATCCTCAGCTCTGGGGAGAGAGGGGTGTACAAAAAGAAGGTGGCACTCAGGAGGTGCTCCCTAGGACACGCCAACATCTGAGAGCCTGTGCCAGAAAAGGCCAGAGCCACACACCTGAGAGCTCTCCAATTCAGCACCAATACCAACAAAGACAGCCTCCACAGTCCTCCCTGAGGAAGAACTAGGCAGAGCACTTCAACAGACCTAATGTCTGTTCCTACCGAAGGCTTTGGACTCCAGAATATCTCAGGTCCTCTTGCATCTGCCAAAGCACACCACTAGGGTTTGCATCTGAAATCTCCAACAAAAGGCTCCTGTGCCGAAGATTCAGTCCCCACATGAGCCATCTTCATAGGTGGGTTTGGAGGGAAGCATGGGATGGTGAGTGCTCTGATGTCAACATGAAATTCTCATTCAAGATGAATACACTACTGGGGGGTGGGAGGGACTGGAAGAAAGGTTGAGCATGGTTGGAGTAAGACCTAAACAGGGTTGTGCCCTGGGCAACAGTACCTTGTTCCTGTTGGCTCCACTGAATCCTCATTCTCCAAGGAGAGGTCCTCCCTCTCCATCTTTCTCTCTCTCCCTCTCTGCCAGCCTCGTTCTCTCTCTCCCAGTCTATGCCTTTGTGGCAAGGGCTGAGGAGCTCTCCACTGCCACACACTAGAGCTTTATGGACAGCCTCAGTGCACAACCAAAGAGAAAGCTATGAAACCCAGAGAAAAAAGGCCTAGGATTCCTCCTCTGAGTTATTTTCCACAAGTATGGCCACAGTGAGGACAGGCTGACCAGCACGGATACCACGTTAGAGCCATGCTTCTGCATTGGTGGAGCCCGCCTCCATGTGAACCAGGCTTCTGAGAATGGAGGCCACATTCCAAATACTGCCCTACTGAGAACAATGGTTCCAAAGACCAGCAAAGGGACTGCTTCCCTCCAACATGGTGTATGGCCCAGTGGTGCCATGACCCCGAGTGGGGGAATACAACAGCCGCTTCTCCTTCCTCTGAACATGTGTTTCCTGTCGCCCTCCTCTAACCTACAGCCTGTTCTCCATCCCTTCTGGGTTGGATGTGGAGATCTCTGCTATGAATTTCTTAGGCTACCAAGGCCCCAGACAGACTTCCTCTTCCATAGACTCTACTAACCTAACAGTAGGTTAAGATAGGAGACAAGTGATCCTAGAACTCATAGGGATGGTGGTCTTCAGGGTACATAGGCTGGGATAATGGCTGCTGTGGTGTTTGGCTCACAAAAACCAACCAACCAACCAACGAAAAAGCGCTGGCATTATTATCAGATGAGCTCTGTGGCTACGTGCTCAGGAAGCCCTCATCTGACTTTAGTTAGGGATCACAACCTGGCTATTGTGATCACTCCTTGCCTAGTGGACTCAGGTGCGTAAGACCATGGAATTTATGCAAAAACAGATGATTCAGGCTGTCTCCCAGGCTGTGTTTTCTTCCCAATTTCATCCTGTTACTGCTTGCTAGAATCCTGGCAATGCTCTGCCCAGGCAGTGGTTTTTTGGTCACACAGAAGGCTTTCAATAGTACTGCTTCAGTCCACAAAATGCCAGTTCCCTCTTTAGCCCATGCATTCCCATGTTCCTTTGAAACCACTCCTATCCCAGACCATGAAAACATACTGCTCCTGGAGAGAGGCTTTCCTCCTCACTCCTCAAAGATGTCAGCTTTGGATGCCTGTTCATGTCCAGGGGAGGGCACCTGGTGGGGAGCCGCAATATCCACCGGGGTATACCATTGGACCTCAAGACCTTCCACCAGCAGAAGTGCAGTTGGCTTTGTGCACGAACCCAACACACCTGTTGGAGTGTTCTTGGGGGTCAGAGACTACTCTTTGTTGCTAAGAGTTGACCTGAGTCCACATCCTGACCCTTGCTCTCTGCTATCTGATTGTCTCACTTACTCTGACGGCGAGAGATGATTTGGCCCAGCTCATAATCCTCTGGAGTCTCCTCAGTAAGGAAGTGTAGGTCGAGGGCGCTGCGGATGACGACAGGAGCCCTATCGTGGCAGGTCACCTGGAGCAGCATGGGAGACAGGCCTTCAGGAAATGGGCCTTGAAGTGACTACTCAAGGACAGTGGGCAGGGGCATTCTGGAGGCACCTCCACTCTAAATACAAGGGCAACATCCATGACCCTACTAGCAGGAGGCTGACCTCCTGCTCATCGTGTGGGCTCTTCCCACAGGCTACTAGCCCAATCCTTGTACATAGGACTTCCTGGGCCTGCCATTGCTCTTTGTGGAGCTGCACTCCTCTCGGAGTGAAAGGACCCCACTACCTGCATACAGATGCAATCTCATCCCACAAGTTGGGAGGAATGGGACAATAGCCTCCAAGATCCCAGGTCTGCCCGAGGATGCAGGCGGCATTGGGAATGGCCTAGGCACAAAACCTAGAGGCTTTGGTCTGGATTGCCAGGGCCAAAAACAGACCCAGGAACATGACCACACACAGGAGAGCTGAAAGATAGCCATGAGAACTCCTGGCCTCCAGAGGCTCAGTGCTGGCTGGGATGTAGGAGGGCACCTCATCCGGCAAGGGTGGTCATTGGGTTACCTGGACATTTAGTGTGCTTGCTCCACATCCATATCGACTCTGCAGAGAGACTCTCTCAGCTCCTTGTTCAAGGAACATGGAGAACCTCACACTGCTGTCCTCCTCCATAGACGTCAGCATCCCATACAAGGGAACCTGCAACCTAGTTCCTGTCCTATTCTCATCTGTCACCCATACCTGTCCCTGCCCTTCTGGACTGCATGCTGCCACCTGACACACAGACTCCCTCAGACATGGCAGTGGACAAGCTGCTGCACTCGCTCATCTCAGCTCCAGCCCTTCACACTGACCTCTCCCTTCTTGATTCCCATCTATCCTCCTGATCATCCAGAAGCTCCAAATTCAAGAGGGCATGAGTAGTCCATGGTATTGGACCAGTGTCTGCTCCCCACCCAGGTGTAAGCACCACGGGACACCCCTGCTCCCAGGCTTACCAGAACACTCTTGGCCATCTCTGGACTTTGTGTTTCTAAGTGGACACGAATTAAGCAGGTGTCTCCTACCTGCTTGTGGGAAAGCGGCCTGGAGGACTTGCAGGTTGATTCTGAGAACTGTGGGGGATGGAACATCAGCAAACCCAGAAACAGAAAGCCACCCCAGACTGTCAGTTGGCTCTATGGGCTTCCAGCAAATATGTCCAGGTGCTGAGGCTTCTTATTTCCTCAGGTCGGAGTGGAATGGCAGCACATGCACAGCTTGAATAAGGTAGGTGTTTACCTCCTTTCCCTTGACCTGGGGGCGTTTCCTCACGATGAAATATTGTATTCCCAGATTCATGGACAGACACACGAGTGAGTGGTCAGAGACCTTGATTTCTGCAGAGTGAAGTGGAGAGAATTGTTAGGTGGCACTCAAGAATTATACCACAAAACACCCACAACCCCTGAGAGTCTCCGCCAGGCCCATCACACTTTGGTATTTTGGGGCCAAGGCCCACTTTCTCTTGGCTGTCAGTTATCCTGAGCCCACTGTGGATCATGTCTCCCCACTGTCTGATTGTCCTACTTACTCTCATCCTCAGACATCATATACAGCAGCTCAAAGTTGTCCACATCCTCATGCTGCAACAAATTTTGGTCCAAGGCCCTGCGGATGAGGCTTGTCACCGTCTCCTGAAAGGTCACCTGGATCAGGGTGGGACAAATGTCATCAGAGAATGGCTTTTAGAAGAGCTACCCAGAAGACTGTGGTCAAACATTCAGGAGAAATCTCAGCTACATATACAAGGGCACAATCTTGTTATCCTGCTACCTGAGTGTGTCCTCCATATACCACCTGGGTTCTTGCAATGTGCTACTAGAACAATCCTGGTACAAATATCTGCCTGTACCTGCCATCTCCCCTCCCCCTGGGGAGCCACAATCCACTCATGTCAAAGGACCAAACTGACTATGCACAGACACACTCTCATCTCACTGAGATGAGAGCAATGGGCCAGGGATCTGCGCACCAAGTGTGATCTGGGATGCAGGCTGCCTTTGTGGGTGGAAGAGGCAGATGCACTGAAAATTTGGGTCCTGACTGCCACGACACAAAACAGACTCAGATACAAGAGTGTGCACTTGAGTGCTTCATGATAGCTTTGAGAGGCCCTGGCCTCTGGAAGCTCGGTGCGGGTCTGGTTGTCATGATGTACTTGACTCAGCACTGGCAGTCACTGAACATGTCTCCTCTGCAGCTGGACACCTGCAGCATTAGCGTGTCTACTGCACATCCATAGAAATTCTGCCAAGAACCCCTTTAGCTCCGTATTTACATACATGCAAAGCCTAACATTCCGAAGCTTTGGCATGACCCCCCAGGTGATCCCGACCCCAAATTCCTACACCTAGTCATGCTAAGGAGGTTCTCTTCCCTGCCACCAGGAACACATCCCCTCCTACACATGTGACAAGTCACTGCCACCTCCTCTGCTCCAACTTCACTCATTGAGAATACCAAGTTCTAGGCACTGCAGCCTGCACCCTGGACATATCTCTGCCTTCATCTGTCCACAGCACTTCCGTCTGCACTTCTGGCCTGCAAAACCCACAATACACAGGCCCACTCACCACTGAAGCTGGGCATGCTGATGCTCTCCCTCCTCAGGTCAAGCCCTTAAGACGGACCTCTCTCTTCTTTATTTCCCACCATAGCCCTGGGGTTGGCTGTGTCTCCTGCCTTCCACTGTGTGTACAGCCAGGAGGCAGCCCTGCTGTCGGGCTTACCGGGATGCGCTTTGTCTCCCTCAGGCTCTGTCCCTCTAGGAGGACGTGAACAACGTGGCTGTCTTCCACCTGCTCGCTGGAGTGAAGCAGTGAGGAGCTGCTACTCACAGCTGCTGGGGTCCTGGATGCCACTGCCACAGAAGGTTCCAAGAACTGTGGGGGATGACAACATCAGCAAAGCCCAGCAACTGCACCCCACCCAGCCTGGCAGTTGGCTCTGTGGGCATTCTACAACATCCATCCAGAACCTGAGGTTCTTGTCCCCTTGGAGGATGTGGAGTGGCACCAGGAGTAAAGACTGAAGAAGGTGGCTGTTTTGGGAACAAGAGATCCAGCACCTGCTGGGTGGGGATGAAATCCCAGGAGATTAACCCCATGTTGCTGCTGAAATGTAGGTTCCTCCCACAAATGACAGGCAGGAGCTCATTCCTAAGCTGGTCCTGCCTGTAAGGTTCAAGGCTCTGAACCCTGAAGGGCTCCTCCGTGTTCTGATCATTTTCACCCTGGGTTGGGACCAAGAATGGTGGGTTCAAAATGGAAATGGTGACAAACAGAAAAATGACTTGTGCCAATACACTAGAGTCAAAGCACAATGGGACAGTTCCCATCAGTACAAACACACACACACACACACACACACACACACACACACACACAGAGAGTCAGAATAGGAGTCCTGGGCCATTCATCAGGGATCAGACTAGAGGGCCTGCTGGGCTCACCTGCCCTGTGCTACTCACTGTTACTCTTGAGCTCCTCTGCGACAATCGCCAGAGGCTCTGGCGTCTAAGATGAAACCTCACCCAGTGTATCCACAAAAGGGCTAGTTGGCCCCCCTGAGATTCCTGGGAGCCTGAGGCTCGGCATTGTCTGCAACCACAGGAGAACATCCTTCTCCCTCCAGTGGCTCCAACCAAGTGAGCTCAGATGGCTTGGTCAGTGAAGTGGGTGCCTGGATACCAGGGTTCCATGTTCTGTTTGATCCATTGTCAAGGCAATGATGTCATTTCCTGTGCCCATACCTGAGCCTCTTTTCACATAAGACCACTTTCAACAGCCCTATGGGCTGCCGATTTCTCCTCCATGCCTACCCATCTCAGGTGCGCAGGTGTTCACCAACAACTACCCAAACATCCCCACCAGCATCTGCCCTGCTTGGTGCCACTAGAGTTCCAGCTTGGAGCCTTCAAAAATGCATTCACAACCAGTCCTTCCCTCTCAGCAGCTTTTGGACCCTGGTCCCATCATTGTGCAACTCATGGTGTGCCCAGTCTTTTCTGGAAAGTAGGGTAGCATCTAATCTCTAGGGTTTATTGTGTCTATTGGCCCATAACACCCTCTGTTCTCTCTGAAACCAGAGATGGGACTCACAGGTGGCTAAAGCACAAATGTAGAGATGGGATAATCACAAGAAAGGGAGAGACAAAGAATGCACCCTAACTCAATCAGGCCTGTGTCCCACACAGGGACATGGCCAATGTCCGTCCCATCGTGGCTGCAGTTCCCTCTCTACACCATGGCAAGTTGGAGGGGACTGAGATGCAGAGGCTGCTCCCCTCTGCCATACAACTTCCCAAGGCTTCTCCTAAGATTTCAAAAGGGCCAAGTGTGTCTAGTGTTGGGGTCTCACAGAGACTCCGAGGTACCACAGCATCCTGCTGCCCAGAACCGGTTCACCCCTCACCTCAAGGGGGCTCAGCCTCTGGATTCATGGGAATTGAAGTGGGTACAGGTGATGGGATATCACCTCCAAGACTGAGTTATGCCAAGTCCATGACCCCTGTCTGCATCCCTGTCTCCAGCACCACTCCCCCCTCTCTCTTTCCTCCTCAGAGCAAACAAATCCATTTAGCAAGTGTGTCCTGTGATAAAGACATGACGGTCACCCATCCTCTCATTACAAAAACACTGAGGCTCAGCCAACATGGATCCTACAGGGAACACAGGCATAAACTCAGACTCCGATCCTCCCAGCCGAGCCTCAGTGGAGCCTGGACTCCCAGCCTCCTGAGTCAAGGAAACAGAGGTTCCTAGCCGAGCCACCTTGGATGCAGCCGCACACAAACTGAACTCATCAATGCCCCTTGCTCTCAGTTGTGAGTAAGAGGGGAAGTGGTGTTTCACAACCCTGGACATCAAGTGCAGTCTCCAGGCTTTGGGGTGTGCCCTGGCCTCTGTCTATCTGCCCAGGCTCTCCAACCCACACTGGCCTCTTACCCAACCTCCTCCTAGGGCCAAACTCAATCCTGCCTCTCAATTTCTGCTGCCTTCCCCAACACACTGCTCCCCAAAATGAGCAGGGCTGGCTCTCGGTTATCATGCTGGTGCCAGCAGCAATGCCACCCCACTGACATAATTCTGAGTCCCAACCTAGGCACTCCAGCTGTCTTTGCCACACCTGGCCTGTTTGGGCTCTGGCTCTTGCTCTTTTCTTTCATGTGCATGTGTTTTGAGGTTTTGAGTTTCTCCCACTGCAGAACTGCAGCTGTGGCAGGGTAGAGCTCATGAGGGTGACATTCTGAGCCACATCCAATCCCATCAGGACTGTTCACTGGGGTGACTGCTGGAACACAGTGATGAGTGAACACATGGGAGGTGGTTGGACCCACCTTGCCTCTGAGTGGCTTCCTTTCAGGACAGGAATGTAGGCATGGGAGCCCCTGGCGTGGGATGCTTTGCACAAGGCGTGACCATGGGCTCTCTTTCCTGGCAAAAATGGCTCCACTCAGCATGGAGAGCACTGTCATTCCTGGTGGCTAACAACAGCCCTGGACCCCAGAAAGGAACCCACACTCAAGATTAACGTCTGAGTGTGCGTGTCCTCGAGGAAATGAGGTCTCCTGATCCCAGGTGCAAAGGGGTAAGTCCTCTAACTCCAGGGGCCATGAAGGGACATCTGAGTTTCCCTCGTCCTTCTTTCCCTCTCTAACTAACCACAGTTAGGACCCTGGCCTCATTCCCCAGTGAGGATCATTAGGCTCCATAAAGGACAGTCTCTAAGATGCTCAGTGGACCAACACCCTCTGCACAACCCATAACCCTATTCACCCAAGAGGCAAGAGGATTTCTATTCAGGAAAACCAGGAAAGGGAGAGCCTTTCTCAAGGACACAAGGACATTAGTGAGTGAGGGAGTGATTAATGGATGGAGAACTATTTCCAACACCAACTTCCAGGAGCATATATGGCCCCCTGGAGAATTCTGCAGTGTGTTGGTGATTAAGGAGAACGTGTGAATTCAGGGGTCACTAGGTCCTCTCAGCCATAAGGAGGGAAACTGCCATAAAGGAACTAGGACAAGGGTGCGAGGAATGCTCACTGGTGGGAGATCGGAAGGAAGGAAAGTGTACTCATTAGAAAAGTGTCGCCTGAAAATTCTTAGCCAGCCAAAAGCCGTGCGAACTTGTGTGGGAAAAGAGTCTTTGCACAGTGATGAAGCTAAGAGCTCACATGATGGAACACAGCATCAACTGGGACCAAATCCAATATCTGATATTCTTGTAGGAAGAGGAGAGTCTGGACCCAGATACCAGGGAGACTGGGGGATACCGGATATGTGAGGTTGGAGCGAGGGCGGGATGCCCATATGGGAACCACAGATCGTGGGCAGCAATAGGAGAGTGGGCAAGGGCTGGGAGAGTTGGGGAGACAGTCCCCTTGAAACCTGGGAGGGGTTATGGCACTGGGACAGCCCAACACCTACTGTGTTGAGCCTCTGGAGCTCAACGGAAGACACTTCCTCTGTTGTCGGCCACCCAGTTAACAGAGTTTGGTTGCAGCAGCCTAGGACCCAGCTGAAGGTCTGAGCATGTTGGCCATGCAGGTTGGATCTGGACCACAGACACCCTCATCAGAGATTGTAGGGTCTCAGCCCTGAGGCAAGACAGGCACTAAGTCAGGCCAGGTGGGGAAACGGATAGGCACACACTCTGGGGGCTGGTGCCTGTGTTACTGGGAGCACTTCTGATCGCAATTCCCTGATCTGCTGCCAACACAGGCTACAGAGGAGGGTACAGAAACACAGACCACGGATCTGCCCCACTCAGTGGGCCCAGGCCAACACCATACCCAGCAGCCTCGTGCCATACCCAATGAGTCTCGAAGCGGCCCCCTCTTCCCATCCTGAGAGCTCTTCCCTTCCTCATGTGCCAATAGCTCCCTACTGTCACTGGCAATATCTACTCTGTGAGATGTCAACATCCGTGGGTACTGTTCTCTCATCCCAGGACAGTGTGGTCCCACACACCCTGGTGAAATGGGCCACCTGGAGGCTGGACCTGGAGGTTGTTGAGGCTGAATGGCAGTGGTGGTCCTCTGGCACTTAATATTATTTAAGTTAAAAAAAAAAAAAAAACAAAAACAAAAAACGGGTCTTGGTGCTCAAAAATGTTTGATTTGCATATTCTCATCCCCTAACCCCAATATTTTCATTATTTCCTCACATATGAAATCTTACTAGCATAAAGGTAATTTCGTATTAAACAAAGTGGATTGAAATAACATTGGTAAAAATAATCAATCACCATACTTTCAATTTTTGTTCTGCTTTCCTATTAGAAACCACTTGGATACAAGAGAACAGAGGACAGACTCATGGAAATGCTTGAAATGACAAGAAGCTCCCACTCAAGCTCAGCATTCAGTCCTGGACAGGGTAAGACCAGGCCACTTTGACATCTGTGCCAAAGAGTCTACCAGACAGAATCCTCTGACTGATCCCTGACTGAGCCATAGGAACTGGCTAGAAAAGCCTTCACATCCTCAATACATTCTTCACGTCAGAATACTTGACAACCATTGATATCCATCTCTCGTTAACTTGCTCCCCAGCCAACCATTCTTCAACAAATTCAAAGGAGTAACTCATGCAAGCACACAGAAAGGGGTGTTCACTACACACATCCATGTGCGAAAAAGACAACTGGTATTTCTTGTTTGGGCTATTTCAAATGAAATCCCTTCTGCATGACCTCCACAAACCAAAGGAAAATATTTGTGAAATTCCCACGTAGAAGACAAGATACACTTGCCAAGGAGGCAGTGGCAAGAATTTTGACACTCCAAATGTAGAGTGTGTGTTTAGGAAGCAGTCACAGTTTCCATGAGAGAGTCCCATGAAATCAATTAGGAAGATCCATGCTCTAGCCCTACCATGCAAGTGATGTGACTTGAAAGAGTCACTTAGTCTTAGTAACCATCATCACTAACAACTAAGTCAATGAATAAAGGTCCTCAGGTGCCAAGCTACAAAATGTGGGATGAGCATGGATGAGGATGGGTGGGAGAAGTCTCCAACTCTAACACAATTAGGGAAGGATGTGCTGACCTCAAGTGGCTGGGGGGCTGGGATCCTGCCACAGAGGGGGATTCCAAACCTCACATCCCCTGACCCAGGCCAGAAGACCAGGTAGAGTCCAAGGACCCTGGGGTGGCCCAATGGCAATAAAGGTCAAAAGGAACTAGGGATCTGCCTGGTCCCTCAATCCCCTACTCTGAGCAGGGCTGCATGACGAGGCCAGAGGCCATCCACAGCAATCTGCCTTTACAGGAAAACAGGGACTGCAGGCTGCCTCTGGCTCACTGAATCAGGGTGGTGTTTTCATAAAGCAAGACCACTTCCTCACATTTGACCAGCAGCTCATGTGTTGACAGCACAATGACTGACTTGACTCAGGCCCTGATGAATGAAATAGAAAATTCATAGCAAACCCATCTTTAGCTCTTCCACATCATCAGGGGCTCTGATTCAATTCCGTCCAGAAAGGTGTCTGAAATGATTTCTAAACATGCTGGGGACTCACCTCTGTGTGGAACTTTTCAGGAAAAAGGGGATCAAATCTCATGAAGCAACTCTTCTCTCTTCTAGCCCATGGGCAATGCAAGGAACCTGCATGATACCAGAGGCTCACTTCTCTCTTCTCATGTCTTCTGGAAAGGATTCGTTAATGCTTCCTGCAAGGTGAAGCAGAAGCCTGCATCCCCAGCTGCACAGAAGTGTTTTAGGGCAGTGTCTCCCTTAAAACCCAAAAATAAAAAAACAGGTCATTCAACAGGCACATGGATTCGAGTACATGTTCAATGATCCCTCCTCCCTGGAGCCTTCCACATGCCCATCTTCCACATTCACAGAGCAATGCTTGGCCATTCTCAAGACCAGGAGACCATGATGCTCCTCACCAGGAAGTCAATAAGGAACATGAAGAGAGCAGCATGGATTGCAGAAGGTGGCACATCAAGGATCTTCAGCTCTGCTGCTAGAACACAAGAGCTTAACTTCAGTATTGACTTTTTGCCAACTACCAAGTACGATAGCAGTGTCAAGCCCAATATGCAGATATGCAAGTAGTAGGTGACACCCCGCATCCATTCACAAAAGTGGGCAACATCTGCATCAGAACAAGGAAGTATCTTACCCTTACTCATAAAAATCATCAGAAACAAAATAAAATGGATGCAAGACTTCTCATTTCACTATTAGGTAGCTGTTGGAATTCCCTATTAAATAATACCTCCTCCAAAATAAAAAGTATCTCAGACATGTGTCAACTATTCAATGGATGACATTTTAAAAACTATGGACTTTACTTAATATTTATGTATGCTATATCCCTGCCTAAGGCTCTATGAGAAAGGAGCACATAGAATTGGATCTTTGAAAATCTCACATTTGCTGATAAATATTACTGCTGATCTCAGGCATGGCGAAGTGAAAAGTGGGACTTTGGATATTCCAAGAATGCTATGTTGTGGGATTGGTGTCCCTGATTCATACATAGCATATGGTTTCTATGAAATCCAGTGAGGGAGCAGGAGTAACGAAGCTGATTGCACAGATGACCTCAGGGAATACTGACAGATAGGCCAAATGAAAAATATGCTCCAGCTAACCATTGATATTTGGGCTTCTGATCCCAGTCCTGTTTTTAAAAAAGGTGCAGACAGGTAGTGTTCATTAAAAACTGTCTACCATGTAAAAGTGGGTAATTTAAATGGCATCTAGTTACACATCTGATAGAATGGTCTGGCAACATATGAATTTCATTCTAACAACAACAACAACAACAAAACATAGAAAATGAGACATAAAGATAAAACCTTGTCTTCACCAGGATGCCTAAAAATAGGTTTTATTTGGCTCATGCCAATAAATATCTTTCAATAGAATTTCTGATTTCTGAATGAATCCATTCAACTTCATACTGCACAGATCACAAGGTTTTCTTTACAGAATATTCTCTTCTTCTTCTTAAAGCCTCACATAGAAAATGTCTCACAGGACATAGGAGGGGAATGACCCAAAGGATGAGAGAATGGCTGGAACCGTTCTCAAATGTGCCCATGTAGCCTAAAGTTTGAAGGCATCTAATTGTACTCTAAAACAATTATGAACCTATTCGATCCATTATTAATAAATATCACCACTTTACCACTTGAACCAAATCACAGAAAATTGGAAACAGATGATCATTGGCTTTGATACCTTTACTTCTGTTTCATTACTCAGAGTCGATCAACTCTATACTTCAAGTGACACAGATTTATTACAGAATGCCTAAGATCCTAAGGATCTATTTTAGCTCAGCCCATGGTATTGCTTCATTATTTTATTATTTTGTAAGTAATAAAATATAACTTCATGTTGGATGATATATTCAAGCCATGAATATATCATCCAACATTGTTCTTCCCAAAATATTAGCCCAATTTCTGTGCGCGCTCACTTACTGTTCAGGAATTTTACTAATTGTTTGAAGGTTCTAGAGGACCTGTTAGACTCCTAATGGACAAACCATACAACATACTCCAGAGAACGGACGAGTGCCATAAGAAGAAAATAAGGTCAGCCTACAGCAATGGGCAGCTGCCTGCCCTCGGCTGGGAGGAGCCCTGGCCATGGCACCAGGGCTGCTGGGCAGCAGAAGCCTCCACAGCCCTGCAGGGAGCCTGGAGCACAGCTCTGCCTAACCATGCTCAGCCCTGGACAGATGCACATGAGTTCCCATCACAGGCTCGAGTGTGACAGTCCCAGGTGCATGCCTGTCATGCCAGCCACCAGGGAGGCTGAGGCAAGAGGAACGTTTGAGGTCAGCCTTGGCAACTTAGACCCCGAGGCAAAGGGGAAATACTTTTACAGGGGTCTCTGAGGGTGTAGCTCAGGTAGGTCACTTGCCTCACAGGCTCAAGGCCCTGGGTTCAATCCCCAGAACCCACGTACACACAAAAAGTGAACTTGGAATATTGTTTAAAATGATGGGTCAGGTACACACAAGGACTTCAATATGACCTCTCAGAGGAGCTCAATTTGAGATCAGACTGAACAAAAGACCACCTGGACCATTGACTCAGTGTCTGAAACCCTCTGTGAGCATGGGAAGCACTGCTGGCAAGACACCAGAGGGCCAAAGCACTTGTGCCCCCTGCAGGGGCGTCTCTTGTCTACCGCCAAAGACTGTTCCCTTCCTGGGGCAGTTGAGAGCAAGCTGGGACTTGGAGCAAGGACTAGTGCTTTAGATATAGACTATGCAAGCAAGGGGCAATGTCTTTAATAAAACTAAAATTAAAAAGTCACATTGAAATAATTTTAAAAAGAAGAAAATAAGGTCAAGTAGAGGAAGCCCATTTTCACAGGAAAAAATCCCCCAGTGAAAAGCATCAGAATAGATACCAAGAAAAATACCAACAAAAACAGTGTGCTCCCACTATGTATCTACTCAACATGCAAAAGTTAGAGAGCTAGATAATACAATCCTGGCCACAGGTAGAGCTATGCAGAAGAGCCACCTGGCAGTGCTTAGTCAAAGAAGTAAACGTGCACACTTTGACCTAGAAATTCCACCTGTGTGTATACCAGGCGGTGCTTAAGCAGTTTCACAAGGGGACATGCACAGGGAAATTTATCCTCAGGTTCTTATAGAGTTGTCTGTGCTTACAGGGAGTTGATGGTTGTCAAGATGCCCACAGCTGCGAAAGTCAAAAGCTAAAACAATAATAGATGCCAACCTGGATATATTAATAATCCCGTATCTATGATCACCTTCATAAGGTAGCTTCCCAACTTCTGTGTGGAAGTGTGTTTCTCCTTGGCCCTTACACTGTTGTGGAGACCACTAGGAGTTCAGCTTTGTGCAGGATCATCTGACCTGGACTTTTGGCAAGACCTGTACAGCCCTCACACATGCTCAGATGCTACAGGACTTTTCAGA
The DNA here is from genome assembly GCF_045843805.1 of Urocitellus parryii. NCBI lineage: Eukaryota > Metazoa > Chordata > Mammalia > Rodentia > Sciuridae > Urocitellus > Urocitellus parryii. The sequence continues at coordinate 52,413,507 of NC_135548.1, read as the reverse complement.
CCAGTCCAGACAACAGTAGGCATCCATTCATTGTCTGCACTCTACAGATTCCTAGATGCACGACATTCATTACCATCAAATGCAGAATTTTCATCAAAAACTAATATATATATCATTCCAATCTGAATCAAGAAAATCGGAAATATCCCCAAATCCAAAGAGTGGATCCCCATTGTGATGCTACAAGTTGAAAATTCCACAGCTGACCTCATGGGATGGTTCACAGTCAAAAGACAGCTGCATGAAAAATATTACATGACCTTCCTGCTATGTGAAAAGTGGCATGTGAAGTACACATGCATGTCTTCCTCAGACATGGGTTCATTTGCAGGACACCTTGTGCAATTGAAAATACTCCAAAAGGGGAGAAATCAGAACCATGTCTCCAAAGTATTTCAGCAGAGACCAACTCCATCTGTCTATCTATCTCTCAGTGAGTGTGTGTGCTCTTGTGTGTGTTTGTGTGTCTTTGTTTGTGTTTGTACCATCATAGCTGATACTTCATTGCCCCCATTGGAAAACTGACTCAGATAATGCCATCTGCCAAACTCCTAAAAACCAAAGTTCTTGCTGATAGAATGAAACATTCCTTCCTGTTGGTTTGGATGTGTCCTTTAGGAATCACTGCTACATTTAGTATACTCAAATCATCACAGTAGATCAGGTAACAAAAACATATATATTTTAAAATAATAATATATTAATGGAAACAACAAATACAGGATAGAGTAACAACTGTGTTACTAAACAAGGTCAAGGACAATGGCAAACTATAGATTCAAACTTTGAAGAAAATAGTAATCAATGTAAATATTCCTGGGCTGCCTCAGCCCCGCCCAGGCACACAGCAACAGAATGGTTTTGCAAGCATCCTCAGGAGGGCTGGAGCCTTCTTTGCAGGACGAGAGGGAGGTTGAGGCTCGATCCACCCATCATTCTTTTGGGAGAGGCTCCTTTTCCTCAGCACAAAGTTGGATTTTTTGTGAGGATTCTTGGCATAAAATACGTTGGCCTCTGCTGGAATCCTCAGCTCTGGGGAGAGAGGGGTGTACAAAAAGAAGGTGGCACTCAGGAGGTGCTCCCTAGGACACGCCAACATCTGAGAGCCTGTGCCAGAAAAGGCCAGAGCCACACACCTGAGAGCTCTCCAATTCAGCACCAATACCAACAAAGACAGCCTCCACAGTCCTCCCTGAGGAAGAACTAGGCAGAGCACTTCAACAGACCTAATGTCTGTTCCTACCGAAGGCTTTGGACTCCAGAATATCTCAGGTCCTCTTGCATCTGCCAAAGCACACCACTAGGGTTTGCATCTGAAATCTCCAACAAAAGGCTCCTGTGCCGAAGATTCAGTCCCCACATGAGCCATCTTCATAGGTGGGTTTGGAGGGAAGCATGGGATGGTGAGTGCTCTGATGTCAACATGAAATTCTCATTCAAGATGAATACACTACTGGGGGGTGGGAGGGACTGGAAGAAAGGTTGAGCATGGTTGGAGTAAGACCTAAACAGGGTTGTGCCCTGGGCAACAGTACCTTGTTCCTGTTGGCTCCACTGAATCCTCATTCTCCAAGGAGAGGTCCTCCCTCTCCATCTTTCTCTCTCTCCCTCTCTGCCAGCCTCGTTCTCTCTCTCCCAGTCTATGCCTTTGTGGCAAGGGCTGAGGAGCTCTCCACTGCCACACACTAGAGCTTTATGGACAGCCTCAGTGCACAACCAAAGAGAAAGCTATGAAACCCAGAGAAAAAAGGCCTAGGATTCCTCCTCTGAGTTATTTTCCACAAGTATGGCCACAGTGAGGACAGGCTGACCAGCACGGATACCACGTTAGAGCCATGCTTCTGCATTGGTGGAGCCCGCCTCCATGTGAACCAGGCTTCTGAGAATGGAGGCCACATTCCAAATACTGCCCTACTGAGAACAATGGTTCCAAAGACCAGCAAAGGGACTGCTTCCCTCCAACATGGTGTATGGCCCAGTGGTGCCATGACCCCGAGTGGGGGAATACAACAGCCGCTTCTCCTTCCTCTGAACATGTGTTTCCTGTCGCCCTCCTCTAACCTACAGCCTGTTCTCCATCCCTTCTGGGTTGGATGTGGAGATCTCTGCTATGAATTTCTTAGGCTACCAAGGCCCCAGACAGACTTCCTCTTCCATAGACTCTACTAACCTAACAGTAGGTTAAGATAGGAGACAAGTGATCCTAGAACTCATAGGGATGGTGGTCTTCAGGGTACATAGGCTGGGATAATGGCTGCTGTGGTGTTTGGCTCACAAAAACCAACCAACCAACCAACGAAAAAGCGCTGGCATTATTATCAGATGAGCTCTGTGGCTACGTGCTCAGGAAGCCCTCATCTGACTTTAGTTAGGGATCACAACCTGGCTATTGTGATCACTCCTTGCCTAGTGGACTCAGGTGCGTAAGACCATGGAATTTATGCAAAAACAGATGATTCAGGCTGTCTCCCAGGCTGTGTTTTCTTCCCAATTTCATCCTGTTACTGCTTGCTAGAATCCTGGCAATGCTCTGCCCAGGCAGTGGTTTTTTGGTCACACAGAAGGCTTTCAATAGTACTGCTTCAGTCCACAAAATGCCAGTTCCCTCTTTAGCCCATGCATTCCCATGTTCCTTTGAAACCACTCCTATCCCAGACCATGAAAACATACTGCTCCTGGAGAGAGGCTTTCCTCCTCACTCCTCAAAGATGTCAGCTTTGGATGCCTGTTCATGTCCAGGGGAGGGCACCTGGTGGGGAGCCGCAATATCCACCGGGGTATACCATTGGACCTCAAGACCTTCCACCAGCAGAAGTGCAGTTGGCTTTGTGCACGAACCCAACACACCTGTTGGAGTGTTCTTGGGGGTCAGAGACTACTCTTTGTTGCTAAGAGTTGACCTGAGTCCACATCCTGACCCTTGCTCTCTGCTATCTGATTGTCTCACTTACTCTGACGGCGAGAGATGATTTGGCCCAGCTCATAATCCTCTGGAGTCTCCTCAGTAAGGAAGTGTAGGTCGAGGGCGCTGCGGATGACGACAGGAGCCCTATCGTGGCAGGTCACCTGGAGCAGCATGGGAGACAGGCCTTCAGGAAATGGGCCTTGAAGTGACTACTCAAGGACAGTGGGCAGGGGCATTCTGGAGGCACCTCCACTCTAAATACAAGGGCAACATCCATGACCCTACTAGCAGGAGGCTGACCTCCTGCTCATCGTGTGGGCTCTTCCCACAGGCTACTAGCCCAATCCTTGTACATAGGACTTCCTGGGCCTGCCATTGCTCTTTGTGGAGCTGCACTCCTCTCGGAGTGAAAGGACCCCACTACCTGCATACAGATGCAATCTCATCCCACAAGTTGGGAGGAATGGGACAATAGCCTCCAAGATCCCAGGTCTGCCCGAGGATGCAGGCGGCATTGGGAATGGCCTAGGCACAAAACCTAGAGGCTTTGGTCTGGATTGCCAGGGCCAAAAACAGACCCAGGAACATGACCACACACAGGAGAGCTGAAAGATAGCCATGAGAACTCCTGGCCTCCAGAGGCTCAGTGCTGGCTGGGATGTAGGAGGGCACCTCATCCGGCAAGGGTGGTCATTGGGTTACCTGGACATTTAGTGTGCTTGCTCCACATCCATATCGACTCTGCAGAGAGACTCTCTCAGCTCCTTGTTCAAGGAACATGGAGAACCTCACACTGCTGTCCTCCTCCATAGACGTCAGCATCCCATACAAGGGAACCTGCAACCTAGTTCCTGTCCTATTCTCATCTGTCACCCATACCTGTCCCTGCCCTTCTGGACTGCATGCTGCCACCTGACACACAGACTCCCTCAGACATGGCAGTGGACAAGCTGCTGCACTCGCTCATCTCAGCTCCAGCCCTTCACACTGACCTCTCCCTTCTTGATTCCCATCTATCCTCCTGATCATCCAGAAGCTCCAAATTCAAGAGGGCATGAGTAGTCCATGGTATTGGACCAGTGTCTGCTCCCCACCCAGGTGTAAGCACCACGGGACACCCCTGCTCCCAGGCTTACCAGAACACTCTTGGCCATCTCTGGACTTTGTGTTTCTAAGTGGACACGAATTAAGCAGGTGTCTCCTACCTGCTTGTGGGAAAGCGGCCTGGAGGACTTGCAGGTTGATTCTGAGAACTGTGGGGGATGGAACATCAGCAAACCCAGAAACAGAAAGCCACCCCAGACTGTCAGTTGGCTCTATGGGCTTCCAGCAAATATGTCCAGGTGCTGAGGCTTCTTATTTCCTCAGGTCGGAGTGGAATGGCAGCACATGCACAGCTTGAATAAGGTAGGTGTTTACCTCCTTTCCCTTGACCTGGGGGCGTTTCCTCACGATGAAATATTGTATTCCCAGATTCATGGACAGACACACGAGTGAGTGGTCAGAGACCTTGATTTCTGCAGAGTGAAGTGGAGAGAATTGTTAGGTGGCACTCAAGAATTATACCACAAAACACCCACAACCCCTGAGAGTCTCCGCCAGGCCCATCACACTTTGGTATTTTGGGGCCAAGGCCCACTTTCTCTTGGCTGTCAGTTATCCTGAGCCCACTGTGGATCATGTCTCCCCACTGTCTGATTGTCCTACTTACTCTCATCCTCAGACATCATATACAGCAGCTCAAAGTTGTCCACATCCTCATGCTGCAACAAATTTTGGTCCAAGGCCCTGCGGATGAGGCTTGTCACCGTCTCCTGAAAGGTCACCTGGATCAGGGTGGGACAAATGTCATCAGAGAATGGCTTTTAGAAGAGCTACCCAGAAGACTGTGGTCAAACATTCAGGAGAAATCTCAGCTACATATACAAGGGCACAATCTTGTTATCCTGCTACCTGAGTGTGTCCTCCATATACCACCTGGGTTCTTGCAATGTGCTACTAGAACAATCCTGGTACAAATATCTGCCTGTACCTGCCATCTCCCCTCCCCCTGGGGAGCCACAATCCACTCATGTCAAAGGACCAAACTGACTATGCACAGACACACTCTCATCTCACTGAGATGAGAGCAATGGGCCAGGGATCTGCGCACCAAGTGTGATCTGGGATGCAGGCTGCCTTTGTGGGTGGAAGAGGCAGATGCACTGAAAATTTGGGTCCTGACTGCCACGACACAAAACAGACTCAGATACAAGAGTGTGCACTTGAGTGCTTCATGATAGCTTTGAGAGGCCCTGGCCTCTGGAAGCTCGGTGCGGGTCTGGTTGTCATGATGTACTTGACTCAGCACTGGCAGTCACTGAACATGTCTCCTCTGCAGCTGGACACCTGCAGCATTAGCGTGTCTACTGCACATCCATAGAAATTCTGCCAAGAACCCCTTTAGCTCCGTATTTACATACATGCAAAGCCTAACATTCCGAAGCTTTGGCATGACCCCCCAGGTGATCCCGACCCCAAATTCCTACACCTAGTCATGCTAAGGAGGTTCTCTTCCCTGCCACCAGGAACACATCCCCTCCTACACATGTGACAAGTCACTGCCACCTCCTCTGCTCCAACTTCACTCATTGAGAATACCAAGTTCTAGGCACTGCAGCCTGCACCCTGGACATATCTCTGCCTTCATCTGTCCACAGCACTTCCGTCTGCACTTCTGGCCTGCAAAACCCACAATACACAGGCCCACTCACCACTGAAGCTGGGCATGCTGATGCTCTCCCTCCTCAGGTCAAGCCCTTAAGACGGACCTCTCTCTTCTTTATTTCCCACCATAGCCCTGGGGTTGGCTGTGTCTCCTGCCTTCCACTGTGTGTACAGCCAGGAGGCAGCCCTGCTGTCGGGCTTACCGGGATGCGCTTTGTCTCCCTCAGGCTCTGTCCCTCTAGGAGGACGTGAACAACGTGGCTGTCTTCCACCTGCTCGCTGGAGTGAAGCAGTGAGGAGCTGCTACTCACAGCTGCTGGGGTCCTGGATGCCACTGCCACAGAAGGTTCCAAGAACTGTGGGGGATGACAACATCAGCAAAGCCCAGCAACTGCACCCCACCCAGCCTGGCAGTTGGCTCTGTGGGCATTCTACAACATCCATCCAGAACCTGAGGTTCTTGTCCCCTTGGAGGATGTGGAGTGGCACCAGGAGTAAAGACTGAAGAAGGTGGCTGTTTTGGGAACAAGAGATCCAGCACCTGCTGGGTGGGGATGAAATCCCAGGAGATTAACCCCATGTTGCTGCTGAAATGTAGGTTCCTCCCACAAATGACAGGCAGGAGCTCATTCCTAAGCTGGTCCTGCCTGTAAGGTTCAAGGCTCTGAACCCTGAAGGGCTCCTCCGTGTTCTGATCATTTTCACCCTGGGTTGGGACCAAGAATGGTGGGTTCAAAATGGAAATGGTGACAAACAGAAAAATGACTTGTGCCAATACACTAGAGTCAAAGCACAATGGGACAGTTCCCATCAGTACAAACACACACACACACACACACACACACACACACACACACAGAGTCAGAATAGGAGTCCTGGGCCATTCATCAGGGATCAGACTAGAGGGCCTGCTGGGCTCACCTGCCCTGTGCTACTCACTGTTACTCTTGAGCTCCTCTGCGACAATCGCCAGAGGCTCTGGCGTCTAAGATGAAACCTCACCCAGTGTATCCACAAAAGGGCTAGTTGGCCCCCCTGAGATTCCTGGGAGCCTGAGGCTCGGCATTGTCTGCAACCACAGGAGAACATCCTTCTCCCTCCAGTGGCTCCAACCAAGTGAGCTCAGATGGCTTGGTCAGTGAAGTGGGTGCCTGGATACCAGGGTTCCATGTTCTGTTTGATCCATTGTCAAGGCAATGATGTCATTTCCTGTGCCCATACCTGAGCCTCTTTTCACATAAGACCACTTTCAACAGCCCTATGGGCTGCCGATTTCTCCTCCATGCCTACCCATCTCAGGTGCGCAGGTGTTCACCAACAACTACCCAAACATCCCCACCAGCATCTGCCCTGCTTGGTGCCACTAGAGTTCCAGCTTGGAGCCTTCAAAAATGCATTCACAACCAGTCCTTCCCTCTCAGCAGCTTTTGGACCCTGGTCCCATCATTGTGCAACTCATGGTGTGCCCAGTCTTTTCTGGAAAGTAGGGTAGCATCTAATCTCTAGGGTTTATTGTGTCTATTGGCCCATAACACCCTCTGTTCTCTCTGAAACCAGAGATGGGACTCACAGGTGGCTAAAGCACAAATGTAGAGATGGGATAATCACAAGAAAGGGAGAGACAAAGAACGCACCCTAACTCAATCAGGCCTGTGTCCCACACAGGGACATGGCCAATGTCCGTCCCATCGTGGCTGCAGTTCCCTCTCTACACCATGGCAAGTTGGAGGGGACTGAGATGCAGAGGCTGCTCCCCTCTGCCATACAACTTCCCAAGGCTTCTCCTAAGATTTCAAAAGGGCCAAGTGTGTCTAGTGTTGGGGTCTCACAGAGACTCCGAGGTACCACAGCATCCTGCTGCCCAGAACCGGTTCACCCCTCACCTCAAGGGGGCTCAGCCTCTGGATTCATGGGAATTGAAGTGGGTACAGGTGATGGGATATCACCTCCAAGACTGAGTTATGCCAAGTCCATGACCCCTGTCTGCATCCCTGTCTCCAGCACCACTCCCCCCTCTCTCTTTCCTCCTCAGAGCAAACAAATCCATTTAGCAAGTGTGTCCTGTGATAAAGACATGACGGTCACCCATCCTCTCATTACAAAAACACTGAGGCTCAGCCAACATGGATCCTACAGGGAACACAGGCATAAACTCAGACTCCGATCCTCCCAGCCGAGCCTCAGTGGAGCCTGGACTCCCAGCCTCCTGAGTCAAGGAAACAGAGGTTCCTAGCCGAGCCACCTTGGATGCAGCCGCACACAAACTGAACTCATCAATGCCCCTTGCTCTCAGTTGTGAGTAAGAGGGGAAGTGGTGTTTCACAACCCTGGACATCAAGTGCAGTCTCCAGGCTTTGGGGTGTGCCCTGGCCTCTGTCTATCTGCCCAGGCTCTCCAACCCACACTGGCCTCTTACCCAACCTCCTCCTAGGGCCAAACTCAATCCTGCCTCTCAATTTCTGCTGCCTTCCCCAACACACTGCTCCCCAAAATGAGCAGGGCTGGCTCTCGGTTATCATGCTGGTGCCAGCAGCAATGCCACCCCACTGACATAATTCTGAGTCCCAACCTAGGCACTCCAGCTGTCTTTGCCACACCTGGCCTGTTTGGGCTGTGGCTCTTGCTCTTTTCTTTCATGTGCATGTGTTTTGAGGTTTTGAGTTTCTCCCACTGCAGAACTGCAGCTGTGGCAGGGTAGAGCTCATGAGGGTGACATTCTGAGCCACATCCAATCCCATCAGGACTGTTCACTGGGGTGACTGCTGGAACACAGTGATGAGTGAACACATGGGAGGTGGTTGGACCCACCTTGCCTCTGAGTGGCTTCCTTTCAGGACAGGAATGTAGGCATGGGAGCCCCTGGCGTGGGATGCTTTGCACAAGGCGTGACCATGGGCTCTCTTTCCTGGCAAAAATGGCTCCACTCAGCATGGAGAGCACTGTCATTCCTGGTGGCTAACAACAGCCCTGGACCCCAGAAAGGAACCCACACTCAAGATTAACGTCTGAGTGTGCGTGTCCTCGAGGAAATGAGGTCTCCTGATCCCAGGTGCAAAGGGGTAAGTCCTCTAACTCCAGGGGCCATGAAGGGACATCTGAGTTTCCCTCGTCCTTCTTTCCCTCTCTAACTAACCACAGTTAGGACCCTGGCCTCATTCCCCAGTGAGGATCATTAGGCTCCATAAAGGACAGTCTCTAAGATGCTCAGTGAACCAACACCCTCTGCACAACCCATAACCCTATTCACCCAAGAGGCAAGAGGATTTCTATTCAGGAAAACCAGGAAAGGGAGAGCCTTTCTCAAGGACACAAGGACATTAGTGAGTGAGGGAGTGATTAATGGATGGAGAACTATTTCCAACACCAACTTCCAGGAGCATATATGGCCCCCTGGAGAATTCTGCAGTGTGTTGGTGATTAAGGAGAACGTGTGAATTCAGGGGTCACTAGGTCCTCTCAGCCATAAGGAGGGAAACTGCCATAAAGGAACTAGGACAAGGGTGCGAGGAATGCTCACTGGTGGGAGATCGGAAGGAAGGAAAGTGTACTCATTAGAAAAGTGTCGCCTGAAAATTCTTAGCCAGCCAAAAGCCGAGCGAACTTGTGTGGGAAAAGAGTCTTTGCACAGTGATGAAGCTAAGAGCTCACATGATGGAACACAGCATCAACTGGGACCAAATCCAATATCTGATATTCTTGTAGGAAGAGGAGAGTCTGGACCCAGATACCAGGGAGACTGGGGGATACCGGATATGTGAGGTTGGAGCCAGGGCGGGATGCCCATATGGGAACCACAGATCGTGGGCAGCAATAGGAGAGTGGGCAAGGGCTGGGAGAGTTGGGGAGACAGTCCCCTTGAAACCTGGGAGGGGTTATGGCACTGGGACAGCCCAACACCTACTGTGTTGAGCCTCTGGAGCTCAACGGAAGACACTTCCTCTGTTGTCGGCCACCCAGTTAACAGAGTTTGGTTGCAGCAGCCTAGGACCCAGCTGAAGGTCTGAGCATGTTGGCCATGCAGGTTGGATCTGGACCACAGACACCCTCATCAGAGATTGTAGGGTCTCAGCCCTGAGGCAAGACAGGCACTAAGTCAGGCCAGGTGGGGAAACGGATAGGCACACACTCTGGGGGCTGGTGCCTGTGTTACTGGGAGCACTTCTGATCGCAATTCCCTGATCTGCTGCCAACACAGGCTACAGAGGAGGGTACAGAAACACAGACCACGGATCTGCCCCACTCAGTGGGCCCAGGCCAACACCACACCCAGCAGCCTCGTGCCATACCCAATGAGTCTCGAAGCGGCCCCCTCTTCCCATCCTGAGAGCTCTTCCCTTCCTCATGTGCCAATAGCTCCCTACTGTCACTGGCAATATCTACTCTGTGAGATGTCAACATCCGTGGGTACTGTTCTCTCATCCCAGGACAGTGTGGTCCCACACACCCTGGTGAAATGGGCCACCTGGAGGCTGGACCTGGAGGTTGTTGAGGCTGAATGGCAGCGGTGGTCCTCTGGCACTTAATATTATTTAAGTTAAAAAAAACAAAAACAAAAACAAAAAACGGGTCTTGGTGCTCAAAAATGTTTGATTTGCATATTCTCATCCCCTAACCCCAATATTTTCATTATTTCCTCACATATGAAATCTTACTAGCATAAAGGTAATTTCGTATTAAACAAAGTGGATTGAAATAACATTGGTAAAAATAATCAATCACCATACTTTCAATTTTTGTTCTGCTTTCCTATTAGAAACCACTTGGATACAAGAGAACAGAGGACAGACTCATGGAAATGCTTGAAATGACAAGAAGCTCCCACTCAATCTCAGCTTTCAGTCCTGGACAGGGTAAGACCAGGCCACTTTGACATCTGTGCCAAAGAGTCTACCAGACAGAATCCTCTGACTAATCCCTGACTGAGCCATAGGAACTGGCTAGAAAAGCCTTCACATCCTCAATACATTCTTCACGTCAGAATACTTGACAACCATTGATATCCATCTCTCGTTAACTTGCTCCCCAGCCAACCATTCTTCAACAAATTCAAAGGAGTAACTCATGCAAGCACACAGAAAGGGGTGTTCACTACACACATCCATGTGCGAAAAAGACAACTGGTATTTCTTGTTTGGGCTATTTCAAATGAAATCCCTTCTGCATGACCTCCACAAACCAAAGGAAAATATTTGTGAAATTCCCACGTAGAAGACAAGATACACTTGCCAAGGAGGCAGTGGCAAGAATTTTGACACTCCAAATGTAGAGTGTGTGTTTAGGAAGCAGTCACAGTTTCCATGAGAGAGTCCCATGAAATCAATTAGGAAGATCCATGCTCTAGCCCTACCATGCAAGTGATGTGACTTGAAAGAGTCACTTAGTCTTAGTAACCATCATCACTAACAACTAAGTCAATGAATAAAGGTCCTCAGGTGCCAAGCTACAAAATGTGGGATGAGCATGGATGAGGATGGGTGGGAGAAGTCTCCAACTCTAACACAATTAGGGAAGGATGTGCTGACCTCAAGTGGCTGGGGGGCTGGGATCCTGCCACAGAGGGGGATTCCAAACCTCACATCCCCTGACCCAGGCCAGAAGACCAGGTAGAGTCCAAGGACCCTGGGGTGGCCCAATGGCAATAAAGGTCAAAAGGAACTAGGGATCTGCCTGGTCCCTCAATCCCCTACTCTGAGCAGGGCTGCATGACGAGGCCAGAGGCCATCCACAGCAATCTGCCTTTACAGGAAAACAGGGACTGCAGGCTGCCTCTGGCTCACTGAATCAGGGTGGTGTTTTCATAAAGCAAGACCACTTCCTCACATTTGACCAGCAGCTCATGTGTTGACAGCACAATGACTGACTTGACTCAGGCCCTGATGAATGAAATAGAAAATTCATAGCAAACCCATCTTTAGCTCTTCCACATCATCAGGGGCTCTGATTCAATTCCGTCCAGAAAGGTGTCTGAAATGATTTCTAAACATGCTGGGGACTCACCTCTGTGTGGAACTTTTCAGGAAAAAGGGGATCAAATCTCATGAAGCAACTCTTCTCTCTTCTAGCCCATGGGCAATGCAAGGAACCTGCATGATACCAGAGGCTCACGTCTCTCTTCTCATGTCTTCTGGAAAGGATTCGTTAATGCTTCCTGCAAGGTGAAGCAGAAGCCTGCATCCCCAGCTGCACAGAAGTGTTTTAGGGCAGTGTCTCCCTTAAAACCCAAAAATAAAAAAACAGGTCATTCAACAGGCACATGGATTCGAGTACATGTTCAATGATCCCTCCTCCCTGGAGCCTTCCACATGCCCATCTTCCATATTCACAGAGCAATGCTTGGGCATTCTCAAGACCAGGAGACCATGATGCTCATCTCCAGGAAGTCAATAAGGAACATGAAGAGAGCAGCATGGATTGCAGAAGGTGGCACATCAAGGATCTTCAGCTCTGCTGCTAGAACACAAGAGCTTAACTTCAGTATTGACTTTTTGCCAACTACCAAGTACGATAGCAGTGTCAAGCCCAATATGCAGATATGCAAGTAGTAGGTGACACCCCGCATCCATTCACAAAAGTGGGCAACATCTGCATCAGAACAAGGAAGTATCTTACCCTTACTCATAAAAAATCATCAGAAACAAAATAAAATGGATGCAAGACTTCTCATTTCACTATTAGGTAGCTGTTGGAATTCCCTATTAAATAATACCTCCTCCAAAATAAAAAGTATCTCAGACATGTGTCAACTATTCAATGGATGACATTTTAAAAACTATGGACTTTACTTAATATTTATGTATGCTATATCCCTGCCTAAGGCTCTATGAGAAAGGAGCACATAGAATTGGATCTTTGAAAATCTCACATTTGCTGATAAATATTACTGCTGATCTCAGGCATGGCGAAGTGAAAAGTGGGACTTTGGATATTCCAAGAATGCTATGTTGTGGGATTGGTGTCCCTGATTCATACATAGCATATGGTTTCTATGAAATCCAGTGAGGGAGCAGGAGTAACGAAGCTGATTGCACAGATGACCTCAGGGAATACTGACAGATAGGCCAAATGAAAAATATGCTCCAGCTAACCATTGGTATTTGGGCTTCTGATCCCAGTCCTGTTTTTAAAAAAGGTGCAGACAGGCAGTGTTCATTAAAAACTGTCTACCATGTAAAAGTGGGTAATTTAAATGGCATCTAGTTACACATCTGATAGAATGGTCTGGCAACATATGAATTTCATTCTAACAACAACAACAACAACAAAACATAGAAAATGAGACATAAAGATAAAACCTTGTCTTCACCAGGATGCCTAAAAATAGGTTTTATTTGGCTCATGCAAATAAATATCTTTCAATAGAATTTCTGATTTCTGAATGAATCCATTCAACTTCATACTGCACAGATCACAAGGTTTTCTTTACAGAATATTCTCTTCTTCTTCTTAAAGCCTCACATAGAAAATGTCTCACAGGAAATAGGAGGGGAATGACCCAAAGGATGAGAGAATGGCTGGAACCGTTCTCAAATGTGCCCATGTAGCCTAAAGTTTGAAGGCATCTAATTGTACTCTAAAACAATTATGAACCTATTCGATCCATTATTAATAAATATCACCACTTTACCACTTGAACCAAATCACAGAAAATTGGAAACAGATGATCATTGGCTTTGATACCTTTACTTCTGTTTCATTACTCAGAGTCGATCAACTCTATACTTCAAGTGACACAGATTTATTACAGAATGCCTAAGGTCCTAAGGATCTATTTTAGCTCAGCCCATGGTATTGCTTCATTATTTTATTATTTTGTAAGTAATAAAATATAACTTCATGTTGGATGATATATTCAAGCCATGAATATATCATCCAACATTGTTCTTCCCAAAATATTAGCCCAATTTCTGCGCGCGCTCACTTACTGTTCAGGAATTTTACTAATTGTTTGAAGGTTCTAGAGGACCTGTTAGACTCCTAATGGACAAACCATACAACATACTCCAGAGAACGGACGAGTGCCATAAGAAGAAAATAAGGTCAGCCTACAGCAATGGGCAGCTGCCTGCCCTCGGCTGGGAGGAGCCCTGGCCATGGCACCAGGGCTGCTGGGCAGCAGAAGCCTCCACAGCCCTGCAGGGAGCCTGGAGCACAGCTCTGCCTAACCATGCTCAGCCCTGGACAGATGCACATGAGTTCCCATCACAGGCTCGAGTGTGACAGTCCCAGGTGCATGCCTGTCATGCCAGCCACCAGGGAGGCTGAGGCAAGAGGAACGTTTGAGGTCAGCCTTGGCAACTTAGACCCCGAGGCAAAGGGGAAATACTTTTACAGGGGTCTCTGAGGGTGTAGCTCAGGTAGGTCACTTGCCTCACAGGCTCAAGGCCCTGGGTTCAATCCCCAGAACCCACGTACACACAAAAAGTGAACTTGGAATATTGTTTAAAATGATGGATCAGGTACACACAAGGACTTCAATATGACCTCTCAGAGGAGCTCAATTTGAGATCAGACTGAACAAAAGACCACCTGGACCATTGACTCAGTGTCTGAAACCCTCTGTGAGCATGAGAAGCACTGCGGGCAAGACACCAGAGGGCCAAAGCACTTGTGCCCCCTGCAGGGGCGTCTCTTGTCTACCGCCAAAGACTGTTCCCCTCCTGGGGCAGCTGAGAGCAAGCTGGGCCTTGGAGCAAGGACTAGTGCTTTAGATATAGACTATGCAAGCAAGGGGCAATGTCTTTAATAAAACTAAAATTAAAAAGTCACATTGAAAAAATTTTAAAAAGAAGAAAATAAGGTCAAGTAGAGGAAGCCCATTTTCACAGGAAAAAATCCCCCAGTGAAAAGCATCAGAATAGATACCAAGAAAAATACCAACACAAACAGTGTGCTCCCACTATGTATCTACTCAACCTGCAAAAGTTAGAAAGCTAGATAACACAATCCTGGCCACAGGTAGAGCTATGCAGAAGAGCCACCTGGCAGTGCTTAGTCAAAGAAGTAAACATGCACACTTTGACCTAGAAATTCCACCTGTGTGTAAACCAGGCGGTGCTTAAGCAGCTTCACAAGGGGACATGCACAGGGAAATTTATCCTCAGGTTCTTATAGAGTTGTCTGTGCTTACAGGGAGTTCATGGTTGTCAAGATGCCCACAGCTGCGAAAGTCAAAAGCTAAAAAAATAATAGATGCCAACCTGGATATATTAATAATCCCGTATCTATGATCACCTTCATAAGGTAGCTTCCCAACTTCTGTGTGGAAGTGAGTTTCTCCTTGGCCCTTACACTGTTGTGGAGACCACTAGGAGTTCAGCTTTGTGCAGGATCATCTGACCTGGACTTTTGGCAAGACCTGTACAGCCCTCACACATGCTCAGATGCTACAGGACTTTTCAGACCAGTCCAGACAACAGTAGGCATCCATTCATTGTCTGCACTCTACAGATTCCTAGATGCACGACATTCATTACCATCAAATGCAGAATTTTCATCAAAAAAAACTAATATATATATCATTCCAATCTGAATCAAGAAAATCGGAAATATCCCCAAATCCAAAGAGTGGATCCCCATTGTGATGCTACAAGTTGAAAATTCCACAGCTGACCTCATGGGATGGTTCACAGTTAAAAGACAGCTGCATGAAAAATATTGCATGACCTTCCTGCTATTTGAAAAGTGGCATGTGAAGTACACATGCATGTCTTCCTCAGACATGAGTTCATTTGCAAGACACCTTGTGCAATTGAAAATACTCCAAAAGGGGAGAAATCAGAACCATGTCTCCAAAGTATTTCAGCAGAGACCAACTCAATCTGTCTATCTATCTCTCAGTGAGTGTGTGTGCTCTTGTGTGTGTTTGTGTGTCTTTGTTTGTGTTTGTACCATCACAGCTGATACTTCATTGCCCCCATTGGAAAACTGACTCAGATAATGCCATCTGCCAAACTCCTAAAAACCAAAGTTCTTGCTGATAGAATGAAACATTCCTTCCTGTTGGTTTGGATGTGTCCTTTAGGAATCACTGCTACATTTAGTATACTCAAATCATCACAGTAGATCAGGTAACAAAAACATATATATTTTAAAATAATAATAATATATTAATGGAAACAACAAATACAGGATAGAGTAACAACTGTGTTACTAAACAAGGTCAAGGACAATGGCAAACTATAGATTCAAACTTTGAAGAAAATAGTAATCAATGTAAATATTCCTGGGCTGCCTCAGCCCCGCCCAGGCACACAGCAACAGAATGGTTTTGCAAGCATCCTCAGGAGGGCAGGAGCCTTCTTTGCAGGACGAGAGGGAGGTTGAGGCTCGATCCACCCATCATTCTTTTGGGAGAGGCTCCTTTTCCTCAGCACAAAGTTGGATTTTTTGTGAGGATTCTTGGCATAAAGTACGTTGGCCTCTGCTGGAATCCTCAGCTCTGGGGAGAGAGGGGTGTACAAAAAGAAGGTGGCACTCAGGAGGTGCTCCCTAGGACACGCCAACATCTGAGAGCCTGTGCCAGAAAAGGCCAGAGCCACACACCTGAGAGCTCTCCAATTCAGCACCAATACCAACAAAGACAGCCTCCACAGTCCTCCCTGAGGAAGAACTAGGCAGAGCACTTCAACAGACCTAATGTCTGTTCCTACCGAAGGCTTTGGACTCCAGAATATCTCAGGTCCTCTTGCATCTGCCAAAGCACACCACTAGGGTTTGCATCTGAAATCTCCCACAAAAGGCTCCTGTGCCGAAGATTCAGTCCCCACATGAGCCATCTTCATAGGTGGGTTTGGAGGGAAGCATTGGATGGTGAGTGCTCTGATGTCAACATGAAATTCTCATTCAAGATGAATACACTACTGGGGGGTGGGAGGGACTGGAAGAAAGGTTGAGCATGGTTGGAGTAAGACCTAAACAGGGTTGTGCCCTGGGCAACAGTACCTTGTTCCTGTTGGCTCCACTGAATCCTCATTCTCCAAGGAGAGGTCCTCCCTCTCCATCTTTCTCTCTCTCCCTCTCTGCCAGCCTCGTTCTCTCTCTCCCAGTATATGCCTTTGTGGCAAGGGCTGAGGAGCTCTCCACTGCCACACACTAGAGCTTTATGGACAGCCTCAGTGCACAACCAAAGAGAAAGCAATGAAACCCAGAGAAAAAAGGCCTAGGATTCCTCCTCTGAGTTATTTTCCTCAAGTATGGCCACAGTGAGGACAGTCTGACCAGCACGGATACCACGTTAGAGCCATGCTTCTGCGTTGGTGGAGCCCGCCTCCATGTGAACCAGGCTTCTGAGAATGGAGGCCACATTCCAAATACTGCCCTACTGAGAACAATGGTTCCAAAGACCAGCAAAGGGACTGCTTCCCTCCAACATGGTGTATGGCCCAGTGGTGCCATGACCCCGAGTGGGGGAATACAACAGCCGCTTCTCCTTCCTCTGAACATGTGTTTCCTGTCGCCCTCCTCTAACCTACAGCCTGTTCTCCATCCCTTCTGGGTTGGATGTGGAGATCTCTGCTATGAATTTCTTAGGCTACCAAGGCCCCAGACAGACTTCCTCTTCCATAGACTCTACTAACCTAACAGTAGGTTAAGATAGGAGACAAGTGATCCTAGAACTCATAGGGATGGTGGTCTTCAGGGTACATAGGCTGGGATAATGGCTGCTGTGGTGTTTGGCTCACAAAAACCAACCAACCAACCAACGAAAAAGCGCTGGCATTATTATCAGATGAGCTCTGTGGCTACGTGCTCAGGAAGCCCTCATCTGACTTTAGTTAGGGATCACAACCTGGCTATTGTGATCACTCCTTGCCTAGTGGACTCAGGTGCGTAAGACCATGGAATTTAGGCAAAAACAGATGATTCAGGCTGTCTCCCAGGCTGTGTTTTCTTCCCAATTTCATCCTGTTACTGCTTGCTAGAATCCTGGCAATGCTCTGCCCAGGCAGTGGTTTTTTGGTCACACAGAAGGCTTTCAATAGTACTGCTTCAGTCCACAAAATGCCAGTTCCCTCTTTAGCCCATGCATTCCCATGTTCCTTTGAAACCACTCCTATCCCAGACCATGAAAACATACTGCTCCTGGAGAGAGGCTTTCCTCCTCACTCCTCAAAGATGTCAGCTTTGGATGCCTGTTCATGTCCAGGGGAGGGCACCTGGTGGGGAGCCGCAATATCCACCGGGGTATACCATTGGACCTCAAGACCTTCCACCAGCAGAAGTGCAGTTGGCTTTGTGCACGAACCCAACACACCTGTTGGAGTGTTCTTGGGGGTCAGAGACTTCTCTTTGTTGCTAAGAGTTGACCTGAGTCCACATCCTGACCCTTGCTCTCTGCTATCTGATTGTCTCACTTACTCTGATGGCGAGAGATGATTTGGCCCAGCTCATAATCCTCTGGATTCTCCTCAGTAAGGAAGTGTAGGTCGAGGGCGCTGCGGATGACGACAGGAGCCCTATCGTGGCAGGTCACCTGGAGCAGCATGGGAGACAGGCCTTCAGGAAATGGGCCTTGAAGTGACTACTCAAGGACAGTGGGCAGGGGCATTCTGGAGGCACCTCCACTCTAAATACAAGGGCAACATCCATGACCCTACTACCCGAGGCTGACCTCCTGCTCATCGTGTGGGCTCTTCCCACAGGCTACTAGCCCAATCCTTGTACATAGGACTTCCTGGGCCTGCCATTGCTCTTTGTGGAGCTGCACTCCTCTCGGAGTGAAAGGACCCCACTACCTGCATACAGATGCAATCTCATCCCACAAGTTGGGAGGAATGGGACAATAGCCTCCAAGATCCCAGGTCTGCCCGAGGATGCAGGCGGCATTGGGAATGGCCTAGGCACAAAACCTAGAGGCTTTGGTCTGGATTGCCAGGGCCAAAAACAGACCCAGGAACATGACCACACACAGGAGAGCTGAAAGATAGCCACGAGAGCTCCTGGCCTCCAGAGGCTCAGTGCTGGCTGGGATGTAGGAGGGCACCTCATCCGGCAAGGGTGGTCATTGGGTTACCTGGACATTTAGTGTGCTTGCTCCACATCCATATCGACTCTGCAGAGAGACTCTCTCAGCTCCTTGTTCAAGGAACATGGAGAACCTCACACTGCTGTCCTCCTCCATAGACGTCAGCATCCCATACAAGGGAACCTGCAACCTAGTTCCTGTCCTATTCTCATCTGTCACCCATACCTGTCCCTGCCCTTCTGGACTGCATGCTGCCACCTGACACACAGACTCCCTCAGACATGGCAGTGGACAAGCTGCTGCACTCGCTCATCTCAGCTCCAGCCCTTCACACTCACCTCTCCCTTCTTGATTCCCATCTATCCTCCTGATCATCCAGAAGCTCCAAATTCAAGAGGGCATGAGTAGTCCATGGTATTGGACCAGTGTCTGCTCCCCACCCAGGTGTAAGCACCACGGGACACCCCTGCTCCCAGGCTTACCAGAACACTCTTGGCCATCTCTGGACTTTGTGTTTCTAAGTGGACACGAATTAAGCAGGTGTCTCCCACCTGCTTGTGGGAAAGCGGCCTGGAGGACTTGCAGGTTGATTCTGAGAACTGTGGGGGATGGAACATCAGCAAACCCAGAAACAGAAAGCCACCCGAGACTGTCAGTTGGCTCTATGGGCTTCCAGCAAATATGTCCAGGTGCTGAGGCTTCTTATTTCCTCAGGTCGGAGTGGAATGGCAGCACATGCACAGCTTGAATAAGGTAGGTGTTTACCTCCTTTCCCTTGACCTGGGGGCGTTTCCTCACCATGAAATATTGTATTCCCAGATTCATGGACAGACACACGAGTGAGTGGTCAGAGACCTTGATTTCTGCAGAGCGAAGTGGAGAGAATTGTTAGGTGGCACTCAAGGATTATACCACAAAACACCCACAACCCCTGAGAGTCTCCGCCAGGCCCATCACACTTTGGTATTTTGGGGCCAAGGCCCACTTTCTCTTGGCTGTCAGTTATCCTGAGCCCACTGTGGATCATGTCTCCCCACTGTCTGATTGTCCTACTTACTCTCATCCTCAGACATCATATACAGCAGCTCAAAGTTGTCCACATCCTCATGCTGCAACAAATTTTGGTCCAAGGCCCTGCGGATGAGGCTTGTCACCGTCTCCTGAAAGGTCACCTGGATCAGGGTGGGACAAATGTCATCAGAGAATGGCTTTTAGAAGAGCTACCCAGAAGACTGTGGTCAAACATTCAGGAGAAATCTCAGCTACATATACAAGGGCACAATCTTCTTATCCTGCTACCTGAGTGTGTCCTCCATATACCACCTGGGTTCTTGCAATGTGCTACTAGAACAATCCTGGTACAAATATCTGCCTGTACCTGCCATCTCCCCTCCCCCTGGGGAGCCACATTCCACTCATGTCAAAGGACCAAACTGCCTATGCACAGACACACTCTCATCTCACTGAGATGAGAGCAATGGGCCAGGGATCTGCGCACCAAGTGTGATCTGGGATGCAGGCTGCCTTTGTGGGTGGAAGAGGCAGATGCACTGAAAATTTGGGTCCTGACTGCCACGACACAAAACAGACTCAGATACAAGAGTGTGCACTTGAGTGCTTCATGATAGCTTTGAGAGGCCCTGGCCTCTGGAAGCTCGGTGCGGGTCTGGTTGTAATGATGTACTTGACTCAGCACTGGCAGTCACTGAACATGTCTCCTCTGCAGCTGGACACCTGCAGCATTAGCGTGTCTACTGCACATCCAAAGAAATTCTGCCAAGAACCCCTTTAGCTCCGTATTTACATACATGCAAAGCCTAACATTCCGAAGCTTTGGCATGACCCCCCAGGTGATCCCGACCCCAAATTCCTACACCTAGTCATGCTAAGGAGGTTCTCTTCCCTGCCACCAGGAACACATCCCCTCCTACACATGTGACAAGTCACTGCCACCTCCTCTGCTCCAACTTCACTCATTGAGAATACCAAGTTCTAGGCACTGCAGCCTGCACCCTGGACATATCTCTGCCTTCATCTGTCCACAGCACTTCCGTCTGCACTTCTGGCCTGCAAAACCCACAATACACAGGCCCACTCACCACTGGAGCTGGGCATGCTGATGCTCTCCCTCCTCAGGTCAAGCCCTTAAGACGGACCTCTCTCTTCTTTATTTCCCACCATAGCCCTGGGGTTGGCTGTGTCTCCTGCCTTCCACTGTGTGGACAGCCAGGAGGCAGCCCTGCTGTCGGGCTTACCGGGATGCGCTTTGTCTCCCTCAGGCTCTGTCCCTCTAGGAGGACGTGAACAACGCGGCTGTCTTCGACCTGCTCGCTGGAGTGAAGCAGTGAGGAGCTGCTACTCACAGCTGCTGGGGTCCTGGATGCCACTGCCACAGAAGGTTCCAAGAACTGTGGGGGATGACAACATCAGCAAAGCCCAGCAACTGCACCCCACCCAGCCTGGCAGTTGGCTCTGTGGGCATTCTACAACATCCATCCAGAACCTGAGGTTCTTGTCCCCTTGGAGGATGTGGAGTGGCACCAGGAGTAAAGACTGAAGAAGGTGGCTGTTTTGGGAACAAGAGATCCAGCACCTGCTGGGTGGGGATGAAATCCCAGGAGATTAACCCCATGTTGCTGCTGAAATGTAGGTTCCTCCCACAAATGACAGGCAGGAGCTCATTCCTAAGCTGGTCCTGCCTGTAAGGTTCAAGGCTCTGAACCCTGAAGGGCTCCTCCGTGTTCTGATCATTTTCACCCTGGGTTGGGACCAAGAATGGTGGGTTCAAAATGGAAATGGTGACAAACAGAAAAATGACTTGTGCCAATACACTAGAGTCAAAGCACAATGGGACAGTTCCCATCAGTACAAACACACACACACACACACACACACACACACACACACACACACACACACACACACAGAGTCAGAATAGGAGTCCTGGGCCATTCATCAGGGATCAGACTAGAGGGCCTGCTGGGCTCACCTGCCCTGTGCTACTCACTGTTACTCTTGAGCTCCTCTGCGACAATCGCCAGAGGCTCTGGCGTCTAAGATGAAGCCTCACCCAGTGTATCCACAAAAGGGCTAGTTGGCCCCCCTGAGATTCCTGGGAGCCTGAGGCTCGGCATTGTCTGCAACCACAGGAGAACATCCTTCTCCCTCCAGTGGCTCCAACCAAGTGAGCTCAGATGGCTTGGTCAGTGAAGTGGGTGCCTGGATACCAGGGTTCCATGTTCTGTTTGATCCATTGTCAAGGCAATGATGTCATTTCCTGTGCCCATACCTGAGCCTCTTTTCACATAAGACCACTTTCAACAGCCCTATGGGCTGCCGATTTCTCCTCCATGCCTACCCATCTCAGGTGCGCAGGTGTTCACCAACAACTACCCAAACATCCCCACCAGCATCTGCCCTGCTTGGTGCCACTAGAGTTCCAGCTTGGAGCCTTCAAAAATGCATTCACAACCAGTCCTTCCCTCTCAGCAGCTTTTGGACCCTGGTCCCATCATTGTGCAACTCATGGTGTGCCCAGTCTTTTCTGGAAAGTAGGGTAGCATCTAATCTCTAGGGTTTATTGTGTCTATTGGCCCATAACACCCTCTGTTCTCTCTGAAACCAGAGATGGGACTCACAGGTGGCTAAAGCACAAATGTAGAGATGGGATAATCACAAGAAAGGGAGAGACAAAGAACGCACCCTAACTCAATCAGGCCTGTGTCCCACACAGGGACATGGCCAATGTCCGTCCCATCGTGGCTGCAGTTCCCTCTCTACACCATGGCAAGTTGGAGGGGACTGAGATGCAGAGGCTGCTCCCCTCTTCCATACAACTTCCCAAGGCTTCTCCTAAGATTTCAAAAGGGCCAAGTGTGTCTAGTGTTGGGGTCTCACAGAGACTCCGAGGTACCACAGCATCCTGCTGCCCAGAACCGGTTCACCCCTCACCTCAAGGGGGCTCAGCCTCTGGATTCATGGGAATTGAAGTGGGTACAGGTGATGGGATATCACCTCCAAGACTGAGTTATGCCAAGTCCATGACCCCTGTCTGCATCCCTGTCTCCAGCACCACTGCCCCCTCTCTCTTTCCTCCTCAGAGCAAACAAATCCATTTAGCAAGTGTGTCCTGTGATAAAGACATGACGGTCACCCATCCTCTCATTACAAAAACACTGAGGCTCAGCCAACATGGATCCTACAGGGAACACAGGCATAAACTCAGACTCCGATCCTCCCAGCCGAGCCTCAGTGGAGCCTGGACTCCCAGCCTCCTGAGTCAAGGAAACAGAGGTTCCTAGCCGAGCCACCTTGGATGCAGCCGCACACAAACTGAACTCATCAATGCCCCTTGCTCTCAGTTGTGAGTAAGAGGGGAAGTGGTGTTTCACAACCCTGGACATCAAGTGCAGTCTCCAGGCTTTGGGGTGTGCCCTGGCCTCTGTCTATCTGCCCAGGCTCTCCAACCCACACTGGCCTCTTACCCAACCTCCTCCTAGGGCCAAACTCAATCCTGCCTCTCAATTTCTGCTGCCTTCCCCAACACACTGCTCCCCAAAATGAGCAGGGCTGGCTCTCGGTTATCATGCTGGTGCCAGCAGCAATGCCACCCCACTGACATAATTCTGAGTCCCAACCTAGGCACTCCAGCTGTCTTTGCCACACCTGGCCTGTTTGGGCTCTGGCTCTTGCTCTTTTCTTTCATGTGCATGTGTTTTGAGGTTTTGAGTTTCTCCCACTGCAGAACTGCAGCTGTGGCAGGGTAGAGCTCATGAGGGTGACATTCTGAGCCACATCCAATCCCATCAGGACTGTTCACTGGGGTGACTGCTGGAACACAGTGATGAGTGAACACATGGGAGGTGGTTGGACCCACCTTGCCTCTGAGTGGCTTCCTTTCAGGACAGGAATGTAGGCATGGGAGCCCCTGGCGTGGGATGCTTTGCACAAGGCGTGACCATGGGCTCTCTTTCCTGGCAAAAATGGCTCCACTCAGCATGGAGAGCACTGTCATTCCTGGTGGCTAACAACAGCCCTGGACCCCAGAAAGGAACCCACACTCAAGATTAACGTCTGAGTGTGCGTGTCCTCGAGGAAATGAGGTCTCCTGATCCCAGGTGCAAAGGGGTAAGTCCTCTAACTCCAGGGGCCATGAAGGGACATCTGAGTTTCCCTCGTCCTTCTTTCCCTCTCTAACTAACCACAGTTAGGACCCTGGCCTCATTCCCCAGTGAGGATCATTAGGCTCCATAAAGGACAGTCTCTAAGATGCTCAGTGGACCAACACCCTCTGCACAACCCATAACCCTATTCACCCAAGAGGCAAGAGGATTTCTATTCAGGAAAACCAGGAAAGGGAGAGCCTTTCTCAAGGACACAAGGACATTAGTGAGTGAGGGAGTGATTAATGGATGGAGAACTATTTCCAACACCAACTTCCAGGAGCATATATGGCCCCCTGGAGAATTCTGCAGTGTGTTGGTGATTAAGGAGAACGTGTGAATTCAGGGGTCACTAGGTCCTCTCAGCCATAAGGAGGGAAACTGCCATAAAGGAACTAGGACAAGGGTGCGAGGAATGCTCACTGGTGGGAGATCGGAAGGAAGGAAAGTGTACTCATTAGAAAAGTGTCGCCTGAAAATTCTTAGCCAGCCAAAAGTCGTGCGAACTTGTGTGGGAAAAGAGTCTTTGCACAGTGATGAAACTAAGAGCTCACATGATGGAACACAGCATCAACTGGGACCAAATCCAATATCTGATATTCTTGTAGGAAGAGGAGAGTCTGGACCCAGATACCAGGGAGACTGAGGGATACCGGATATGTGAGGTTGGAGCCAGGGCGGGATGCCCATATGGGAACCACAGATCGTGGGCAGCAATAGGAGAGTGGGCAAGGGCTGGGAGAGTTGGGGAGACAGTCCCCTTGAAACCTGGGAGGGGTTATGGCACTGGGACAGCCCAACACCTACTGTGTTGAGCCTCTGGAGCTCAACGGAAGACACTTCCTCTGTTGTCGGCCACCCAGTTAACAGAGTTTGGTTGCAGCAGCCTAGGACCCAGCTGAAGGTCTGAGCATGTTGGCCATGCAGGTTGGATCTGGACCACAGACACCCTCATCAGAGATTGTAGGGTCTCAGCCCTGAGGCAAGACAGGCACTAAGTCAGGCCAGGTGGGGAAACGGATAGGCACACACTCTGGGGGCTGGTGCCTGTGTTACTGGGAGCACTTCTGATCGCAATTCCCTGATCTGCTGCCAACACAGGCTACAGAGGAGGGTACAGAAACACAGACCACGGATCTGCCCCACTCAGTGGGCCCAGGCCAACACCACACCCAGCAGCCTCGTGCCATACCCAATGAGTCTCGAAGCGGCCCCCTCTTCCCATCCTGAGAGCTCTTCCCTTCCTCATGTGCCAATAGCTCCCTACTGTCACTGGCAATATCTACTCTGTGAGATGTCAACATCCGTGGGTACTGTTCTCTCATCCCAGGACAGTGTGGTCCCACACACCCTGGTGAAATGGGCCACCTGGAGGCTGGACCTGGAGGTTGTTGAGGCTGAATGGCAGCGGTGGTCCTCTGGCACTTAATATTATTTAAGTTAAAAAAAAAAAAAAAAAAAAAAAAAAACAAAAAACGGGTCTTGGTGCTCAAAAATGTTTGATTTGCATATTCTCATCCCCTAACCCCAATATTTTCATTATTTCCTCACATATGAAGTCTTACTAGCATAAAGGTAATTTCGTATTAAACAAAGTGGATTGAAATAACATTGGTAAAAATAATCAATCACCATACTTTCAATTTTTGTTCTGCTTTCCTATTTGAAACCACTTGGATACAAGAGAACAGAGGACAGACTCATGGAAATGCTTGAAATGACAAGAAGCTCCCACTCAAGCTCAGCATTCAGTCCTGGACAGGGTAAGACCAGGCCACTTTGACATCTGTGCCAAAGAGTCTACCAGACAGAATCCTCTGACTGATCCCTGACTGAGCCATAGGAACTGGCTAGAAAAGCCTTCACATCCTCAATACATTCTTCACGTCAGAATACTTGACAACCATTGATATCCATCTCTCGTTAACTTGCTCCCCAGCCAACCATTCTTCAACAAATTCAAAGGAGTAACTCATGCAAGCACACAGAAAGGGGTGTTCACTACACACATCCATGTGCGAAAAAGAGAACTGGTATTTCTTGTTTGGGCTATTTCAAATGAAATCCCTTCTGCATGACCTCCACAAACCAAAGGAAAATATTTGTGAAATTCCCACGTAGAAGACAAGATACACTTGCCAAGGAGGCAGTGGCAAGAATTTTGACACTCCAAATGTAGAGTGTGTGTTTAGGAAGCAGTCACAGTTTCCATGAGAGAGTCCCATGAAATCAATTAGGAAGATCCATGCTCTAGCCCTACCATGCAAGTGATGTGACTTGAAAGAGTCACTTAGTCTTAGTAACCATCATCACTAACAACTAAGTCAATGAATAAAGGTCCTCAGGTGCCAAGCTACAAAATGTGGCATGAGCATGGATGAGGATGGGTGGGAGAAGTCTCCAACTCTAACACAATTAGGGAAGGATGTGCTGACCTCAAGTGGCTGGGGGGGCTGGGATCCTGCCACAGAGGGGGATTCCAAACCTCACATCCCCTGACCCAGGCCAGAAGACCAGGTAGAGTCCAAGGACCCTGGGGTGGCCCAATGGCAATAAAGGTCAAAAGGAACTAGGGATCTGCCTGGTCCCTCAATCCCCTACTCTGAGCAGGGCTGCATGACGAGGCCAGAGGCCATCCACAACAATCTGCCTTTACAGGAAAACAGGGACTGCAGGCTGCCTCTGGCTCACTGAATCAGGGTGGTGTTTTCATAAAGCAAGACCACTTCCTCACATTTGACCAGCAGCTCATGTGTTGACAGCACAATGACTGACTTGACTCAGGCCCTGATGAATGAAATAGAAAATTCATAGCAAACCCATCTTTAGCTCTTCCACATCATCAGGGGCTCTGATTCAATTCCGTCCAGAAAGGTGTCTGAAATGATTTCTAAACATGCTGGGGACTCACCTCTGTGTGGAACTTTTCAGGAAAAAGGGGATCAAATCTCATGAAGCAACTCTTCTCTCTTCTAGCCCATGGGCAATGCAAGGAACCTGCATGATACCAGAGGCTCACGTCTCTCTTCTCATGTCTTCTGGAAAGGATTCGTTAATGCTTCCTGCAAGGTGAAGCAGAAGCCTGCATCCCCAGCTGCACAGAAGTGTTTTAGGGCAGTGTCTCCCTTAAAACCCAAAAATAAAAAAACAGGTCATTCAACAGGCACATGGATTCGAGTACATGTTCAATGATCCCTCCTCCCTGGAGCCTTCCACATGCCCATCTTCCACATTCACAGAGAAATGCTTGGCCATTCTCAAGACCAGGAGACCATGATGCTCATCACCAGGAAGTCAATAAGGAACATGAAGAGAGCAGCATGGATTGCAGAAGGTGGCACATCAAGGATCTTCAGCTCTGCTGCTAGAACACAAGAGCTTAACTTCAGTATTGACTTTTTGCCAACTACCAAGTACGATAGCAGTGTCAAGCCCAATATGCAGATATGCAAGTAGTAGGTGACACCCCGCATCCATTCACAAAAGTGGGCAACATCTGCATCAGAACAAGGAAGTATCTTACCCTTACTCATAAAAATCATCAGAAACAAAATAAAATGGATGCAAGACTTCTCATTTCACTGTTAGGTAGCTGTTGGAATTCCCTATTAAATAATACCTCCTCCAAAATAAAAAGTATCTCAGACATGTGTCAACTATTCAATGGATGACATTTTAAAAACTATGGACTTTACTTAATATTTATGTATGCTATATCCCTGCCTAAGTCTCTATGAGAAAGGAGCACATAGAATTGGATCTTTGAAAATCTCACATTTGCTGATAAATATTACTGCTGATCTCAGGCATGGCGAAGTGAAAAGTGGGACTTTGGATATTCCAAGAATGCTATGTTGTGGGATTGGTGTCCCTGATTCATACATAGCATATGGTTTCTATGAAATCCAGTGAGGGAGCAGGAGTAACGAAGCTGATTGCACAGATGACCTCAGGGAATACTGACAGATAGGCCAAATGAAAAATATGCTCCAGCTAACCATTGGTATTTGGGCTTCTGATCCCAGTCCTGTTTTTAAAAAAGGTGCAGACAGGCAGTGTTCATTAAAAACTGTCTACCATGTAAAAGTGGGTAATTTAAATGGCATCTAGTTACACATCTGATAGAATGGTCTGGCAACATATGAATTTCATTCTAACAACAACAACAACAACAAAACATAGAAAATGAGACATAAAGATAAAACCTTGTCTTCACCAGGATGCCTAAAAATAGGTTTTATTTGGCTCATGCAAATAAATATCTTTCAATAGAATTTCTGATTTCTGAATGAATCCATTCAACTTCATACTGCACAGATCACAAGGTTTTCTTTACAGAATATTCTCTTCTTCTTCTTAAAGCCTCACATAGAAAATGTCTCACAGGACATAGGAGGGGAATGACCCAAAGGATGAGAGAATGGCTGGAACCGTTCTCAAATGTGCCCATGTAGCCTAAAGTTTGAAGGCATCTAATTGTACTCTAAAACAATTATGAACCTATTCGATCCATTATTAATAAATATCACCACTTTACCACTTGAACCAAATCACAGAAAATTGGAAACAGATGATCATTGGCTTTGATACCTTTACTTCTGTTTCATTACTCAGAGTCGATCAACTCTATACTTCAAGTGACACAGATTTATTACAGAATGCCTAAGATCCTAAGGATCTATTTTAGCTCAGCCCATGGTATTGCTTCATTATTTTATTATTTTGTAAGTAATAAAATATAACTTCATGTTGGATGATATATTCAAGCCATGAATATATCATCCAACATTGTTCTTCCCAAAATATTAGCCCAATTTCTGCGCGCGCTCACTTACTGTTCAGGAATTTTACTAATTGTTTGAAGGTTCTAGAGGACCTGTTAGACTCCTAATGGACAAACCATACAACATACTCCAGAGAACGGACGAGTGCCATAAGAAGAAAATAAGGTCAGCCTACAGCAATGGGCAGCTGCCTGCCCTCGGCTGGGAGGAGCCCTGGCCATGGCACCAGGGCTGCTGGGCAGCAGAAGCCTCCACAGCCCTGCAGGGAGCCTGGAGCACAGCTCTGCCTAACCATGCTCAGCCCTGGACAGATGCACATGAGTTCCCATCACAGGCTCGAGTGTGACAGTCCCAGGTGCATGCCTGTCATGCCAGCCACCAGGGAGGCTGAGGCAA
Organism: Urocitellus parryii; assembly: GCF_045843805.1. Taxonomy (NCBI): domain Eukaryota; kingdom Metazoa; phylum Chordata; class Mammalia; order Rodentia; family Sciuridae; genus Urocitellus; species Urocitellus parryii. The sequence continues at coordinate 52,384,590 of NC_135548.1, read as the reverse complement.
GAGGAACGTTTGAGGTCAGCCTTGGCAACTTAGACCCCGAGGCAAAGGGGAAATACTTTTACAGGGGTCTCTGAGGGTGTAGCTCAGGTAGGTCACTTGCCTCACAGGCTCAAGGCCCTGGGTTCAATCCCCAGAACCCACGTACACACAAAAAGTGAACTTGGAATATTGTTTAAAATGATGGGTCAGGTACACACAAGGACTTCAATATGACCTCTCAGAGGAGCTCAATTTGAGATCAGACTGAACAAAAGACCACCTGGACCATTGACTCAGTGTCTGAAACCCTCTGTGAGCATGGGAAGCACTGCTGGCAAGACACCAGAGGGCCAAAGCACTTGTGCCCCCTGCAGGGGCGTCTCTTGTCTACCGCCAAAGACTGTTCCCCTCCTGGGGCAGCTGAGAGCAAGCTGGGCCTTGGAGCAAGGACTAGTGCTTTAGATATAGACTATGCAAGCAAGGGGCAATGTCTTTAATAAAACTAAAATTAAAAAGTCACATTGAAAAAATTTTAAAAAGAAGAAAATAAGGTCAAGTAGAGGAAGCCCATTTTCACAGGAAAAAATCCCCCAGTGAAAAGCATCAGAATAGATACCAAGAAAAATACCAACAAACACAGTGTGCTCCCACTATGTATCTACTCAACCTGCAAAAGTTAGAAAGCTAGATAATACAATCCTGGCCACAGGTAGAGCTATGCAGAAGAGCCACCTGGCAGTGCTTAGTCAAAGAAGTAAACATGCACACTTTGACCTAGAAATTCACCTGTGTGTAAACCAGGCTGTGCTTAAGCAGTTTCACAAGGGGACATGCACAGGGAAATTTATCCTCAGGTTCTTATAGAGTTGTCTGTGCTTACAGGGAGTTGATGGTTGTCAAGATGCCCACAGCTGCGAAAGTCAAAAGCTAAAAAAATAATAGATGCCAACCTGGATATATTAATAATCCCGTATCTATGATCACCTTCATAAGGTAGCTTCCCAACTTCTGTGTGGAAGTGAGTTTCTCCTTGGCCCTTACACTGTTGTGGAGACCACTAGGAGTTCAGCTTTGTGCAGGATCATCTGACCTGGACTTTTGGCAAGACCTGTACAGCCCTCACACATGCTCAGATGCTACAGGACTTTTCAGACCAGTCCAGACAACAGTAGGCATCCATTCATTGTCTGCACTCTACAGATTCCTAGATGCACGACATTCATTACCATCAAATGCAGAATTTTCATCAAAAACTAATATATATATATATCATTCCAATCTGAATCAAGAAAATCGGAAATATCCCCAAATCCAAAGAGTGGATCCCCATTGTGATGCTACAAGTTGAAAATTCCACAGCTGACCTCATGGGATGGTTCACAGTCAAAAGACAGCTGCATGAAAAATATTACATGACCTTCCTGCTATGTGAAAAGTGGCATGTGAAGTACACATGCATGTCTTCCTCAGACATGGGTTCATTTGCAAGACACCTTGTGCAATTGAAAATACTCCAAAAGGGGAGAAATCAGAACCATGTCTCCAAAGTATTTCAGCAGAGACCAACTCCATCTGTCTATCTATCTCTCAGTGAGTGTGTGTGCTCTTGTGTGTGTTTGTGTGTCTTTGTTTGTGTTTGTACCATCATAGCTGATACTTCATTGCCCCCATTGGAAATCTGACTCAGATAATGCCATCTGCCAAACTCCTAAAAACCAAAGTTCTTGCTGATAGAATGAAGCATTCCTTCCTGTTGGTTTGGATGTGTCCTTTAGGAATCACTGCTACATTTAGTATACTCAAATCATCACAGTAGATCAGGTAACAAAAACATATATATTTTAAAATAATAATAATATATTAATGGAAACAACAAATACAGGATAGAGTAACAACTGTGTTACTAAACAAGGTCAAGGACAATGGCAAACTATAGATTCAAACTTTGAAGAAAATAGTAATCAATGTAAATATTCCTGGGCTGCCTCAGCCCCGCCCAGGCACACAGCAACAGAATGGTTTTGCAAGCATCCTCAGGAGGGCAGGAGCCTTCTTTGCAGGACGAGAGGGAGGTTGAGGCTCGATCCACCCATCATTCTTTTGGGAGAGGCTCCTTTTCCTCAGCACAAAGTTGGATTTTTTGTGAGGATTCTTGGCATAAAATACGTTGGCCTCTGCTGGAATCCTCAGCTCTGGGGAGAGAGGGGTGTACAAAAAGAAGGTGGCACTCAGGAGGTGCTCCCTAGGACACGCCAACATCTGAGAGCCTGTGCCAGAAAAGGCCAGAGCCACACACCTGAGAGCTCTCCAATTCAGCACCAATACCAACAAAGACAGCCTCCACAGTCCTCCCTGAGGAAGAACTAGGCAGAGCACTTCAACAGACCTAATGTCTGTTCCTACCGAAGGCTTTGGACTCCAGAATATCTCAGGTCCTCTTGCATCTGCCAAAGCACACCACTAGGGTTTGCATCTGAAATCTCCCACAAAAGGCTCCTGTGCCGAAGATTCAGTCCCCACATGAGCCATCTTCATAGGTGGGTTTGGAGGGAAGCATTGGATGGTGAGTGCTCTGATGTCAACATGAAATTCTCATTCAAGATGAATACACTACTGGGGGGTGGGAGGGACTGGAAGAAAGGTTGAGCATGGTTGGAGTAAGACCTAAACAGGGTTGTGCCCTGGGCAACAGTACCTTGTTCCTGTTGGCTCCACTGAATCCTCATTCTCCAAGGAGAGGTCCTCCCTCTCCATCTTTCTCTCTCTCCCTCTCTGCCAGCCTCGTTCTCTCTCTCCCAGTATATGCCTTTGTGGCAAGGGCTGAGGAGCTCTCCACTGCCACACACTAGAGCTTTATGGACAGCCTCAGTGCACAACCAAAGAGAAAGCTATGAAACCCAGAGAAAAAAGGCCTAGGATTCCTCCTCTGAGTTATTTTCCTCAAGTATGGCCACAGTGAGGACAGGCTGACCAGCGCGGATACCACGTTAGAGCCATGCTTCTGCGTTGGTGGAGCCCGCCTCCATGTGAACCAGGCTTCTGAGAATGGAGGCCACATTCCAAATACTGCCCTACTGAGAACAATGGTTCCAAAGACCAGCAAAGGGACTGCTTCCCTCCAACATGGTGTATGGCCCAGTGGTGCCATGACCCCGAGTGGGGGAATACAACAGCCGCTTCTCCTTCCTCTGAACATGTGTTTCCTGTCGCCCTCCTCTAACCTAGAGCCTGTTCTCCATCCCTTCTGGGTTGGATGTGGAGATCTCTGCTATGAATTTCTTAGGCTACCAAGGCCCCAGACAGACTTCCTCTTCCATAGACTCTACTAACCTAACAGTAGGTTAAGATAGGAGACAAGTGATCCTAGAACTCATAGGGATGGTGGTCTTCAGGGTACATAGGCTGGGATAATGGCTGCTGTGGTGTTTGGCTCACAAAAACCAACCAACCAACCAACGAAAAAGCGCTGGCATTATTATCAGATGAGCTCTGTGGCTACGTGCTCAGGAAGCCCTCATCTGACTTTAGTTAGGGATCACAACCTGGCTATTGTGATCACTCCTTGCCTAGTGGACTCAGGTGCGTAAGACCATGGAATTTATGCAAAAACAGATGATTCAGGCTGTCTCCCAGGCTGTGTTTTCTTCCCAATTTCATCCTGTTACTGCTTGCTAGAATCCTGGCAATGCTCTGCCCAGGCAGTGGTTTTTTGGTCACACAGAAGGCTTTCAATAGTACTGCTTCAGTCCACAAAATGCCAGTTCCCTCTTTAGCCCATGCATTCCCATGTTCCTTTGAAACCACTCCTATCCCAGACCATGAAAACATACTGCTCCTGGAGAGAGGCTTTCCTCCTCACTCCTCAAAGATGTCAGCTTTGGATGCCTGTTCATGTCCAGGGGAGGGCACCTGGTGGGGAGCCGCAATATCCACTGGGGTATACCATTGGACCTCAAGACCTTCCACCAGCAGAAGTGCAGTTGGCTTTGTGCACGAACCCAACACACCTGTTGGAGTGTTCTTGGGGGTCAGAGACTACTCTTTGTTGCTAAGAGTTGACCTGAGTCCACATCCTGACCCTTGCTCTCTGCTATCTGATTGTCTCACTTACTCTGACGGCGAGAGATGATTTGGCCCAGCTCATAATCCTCTGGATTCTCCTCAGTAAGGAAGTGTAGGTCGAGGGCGCTGCGGATGACGACAGGAGCCCTATCGTGGCAGGTCACCTGGAGCAGCATGGGAGACAGGCCTTCAGGAAATGGGCCTTGAAGTGACTACTCAAGGACAGTGGGCAGGGGCATTCTGGAGGCACCTCCACTCTAAATACAAGGGCAACATCCATGACCCTACTACCCGAGGCTGACCTCCTGCTCATCGTGTGGGCTCTTCCCACAGGCTACTAGCCCAATCATTGTACATAGGACTTCCTGGGCCTGCCATTGCTCTTTGTGGAGCTGCACTCCTCTCGGAGTGAAAGGACCCCACTACCTGCATACAGATGCAATCTCATCCCACAAGTTGGGAGGAATGGGACAATAGCCTCCAAGATCCCAGGTCTGCCCGAGGATGCAGGCGGCATTGGGAATGGCCTAGGCACAAAACCTAGAGGCTTTGGTCTGGATTGCCAGGGCCAAAAACAGACCCAGGAACATGACCACACACAGGAGAGCTGAAAGATAGCCACGAGAGCTCCTGGCCTCCAGAGGCTCAGTGCTGGCTGGGATGTAGGAGGGCACCTCATCCGGCAAGGGTGGTCATTGGGTTACCTGGACATTTAGTGTGCTTGCTCCACATCCATATCGACTCTGCAGAGAGACTCTCTCAGCTCCTTGTTCAAGGAACATGGAGAACCTCACACTGCTGTCCTCCTCCATAGACGTCAGCATCCCATACAAGGGAACCTGCAACCTAGTTCCTGTCCTATTCTCATCTGTCACCCATACCTGTCCCTGCCCTTCTGGACTGCATGCTGCCACCTGACACACAGACTCCCTCAGACATGGCAGTGGACAAGCTGCTGCACTCGCTCATCTCAGCTCCAGCCCTTCACACTGACCTCTCCCTTCTTGATTCCCATCTATCCTCCTGATCATCCAGAAGCTCCAAATTCAAGAGGGCATGAGTAGTCCATGGTATTGGACCAGTGTCTGCTCCCCACCCAGGTGTAAGCACCACGGGACACCCCTGCTCCCAGGCTTACCAGAACACTCTTGGCCATCTCTGGACTTTGTGTTTCTAAGTGGACACGAATTAAGCAGGTGTCTCCCACCTGCTTGTGGGAAAGCGGCCTGGAGGACTTGCAGGTTGATTCTGAGAACTGTGGGGGATGGAACATCAGCAAACCCAGAAACAGAAAGCCACCCCAGACTGTCAGTTGGCTCTATGGGCTTCCAGCAAATATGTCCAGGTGCTGAGGCTTCTTATTTCCTCAGGTCGGAGTGGAATGGCAGCACATGCACAGCTTGAATAAGGTAGGTGTTTACCTCCTTTCCCTTGACCTGGGGGCGTTTCCTCACCATGAAATATTGTATTCCCAGATTCATGGACAGACACACGAGTGAGTGGTCAGAGACCTTGATTTCTGCAGAGCGAAGTGGAGAGAATTGTTAGGTGGCACTCAAGGATTATACCACAAAACACCCACAACCCCTGAGAGTCTCCGCCAGGCCCATCACACTTTGGAATTTTGGGGCCAAGGCCCACTTTCTCTTGGCTGTCAGTTATCCTGAGCCCACTGTGGATCATGTCTCCCCACTGTCTGATTGTCCTACTTACTCTCATCCTCAGACATCATATACAGCAGCTCAAAGTTGTCCACATCCTCATGCTGCAACAAATTTTGGTCCAAGGCCCTGCGGATGAGGCTTGTCACCGTCTCCTGAAAGGTCACCTGGATCAGGGTGGGACAAATGTCATCAGAGAATGGCTTTTAGAAGAGCTACCCAGAAGACTGTGGTCAAACATTCAGGAGAAATCTCAGCTACATATACAAGGGCACAATCTTGTTATCCTGCTACCTGAGTGTGTCCTCCATATACCACCTGGGTTCTTGCAATGTGCTACTAGAACAATCCTGGTACAAATATCTGCCTGTACCTGCCATCTCCCCTCCCCCTGGGGAGCCACATTCCACTCATGTCAAAGGACCAAACTGCCTATGCACAGACACACTCTCATCTCACTGAGATGAGAGCAATGGGCCAGGGATCTGCGCACCAAGTGTGATCTGGGATGCAGGCTGCCTTTGTGGGTGGAAGAGGCAGATGCACTGAAAATTTGGGTCCTGACTGCCACGACACAAAACAGACTCAGATACAAGAGTGTGCACTTGAGTGCTTCATGATAGCTTTGAGAGGCCCTGGCCTCTGGAAGCTCGGTGCGGGTCTGGTTGTCATGATGTACTTGACTCAGCACTGGCAGTCACTGAACATGTCTCCTCTGCAGCTGGACACCTGCAGCATTAGCGTGTCTACTGCACATCCATAGAAATTCTGCCAAGAACCCCTTTAGCTCCGTATTTACATACATGCAAAGCCTAACATTCCGAAGCTTTGGCATGACCCCCCAGGTGATCCCGACCCCACATTCCTACACCTAGTCATGCTAAGGAGGTTCTCTTCCCTGCCACCAGGAACACATCCCCTCCTACACATGTGACAAGTCACTGCCACCTCCTCTGCTCCAACTTCACTCATTGAGAATACCAAGTTCTAGGCACTGCAGCCTGCACCCTGGACATATCTCTGCCTTCATCTGTCCACAGCACTTCCGTCTGCACTTCTGGCCTGCAAAACCCACAATACACAGGCCCACTCACCACTGAAGCTGGGCATGCTGATGCTCTCCCTCCTCAGGTCAAGCCCTTAAGACGGACCTCTCTCTTCTTTATTTCCCACCATAGCCCTGGGGTTGGCTGTGTCTCCTGCCTTCCACTGTGTGGACACCCAGGAGGCAGCCCTGCTGTCGGGCTTACCGGGATGCGCTTTGTCTCCCTCAGGCTCTGTCCCTCTAGGAGGACGTGAACAACGCGGCTGTCTTCCACCTGCTCGCTGGAGTGAAGCAGTGAGGAGCTGCTACTCACAGCTGCTGGGGTCCTGGATGCCACTGCCACAGAAGGTTCCAAGAACTGTGGGGGATGACAACATCAGCAAAGCCCAGCAACTGCACCCCACCCAGCCTGGCAGTTGGCTCTGTGGGCATTCTACAACATCCATCCAGAACCTGAGGTTCTTGCCCCCTTGGAGGATGTGGAGTGGCACCAGGAGTAAAGACTGAAGAAGGTGGCTGTTTTGGGAACAAGAGATCCAGCACCTGCTGGGTGGGGATGAAATCCCAGGAGATTAACCCCATGTTGCTGCTGAAATGTAGGTTCCTCCCACAAATGACAGGCAGGAGCTCATTCCTAAGCTGGTCCTGCCTGTAAGGTTCAAGGCTCTGAACCCTGAAGGGCTCCTCCGTGTTCTGATCATTTTCACCCTGGGTTGGGACCAAGAATGGTGGGTTCAAAATGGAAATGGTGACAAACAGAAAAATGACTTGTGCCAATACACTAGAGTCAAAGCACAATGGGACAGTTCCCATCAGTACAAACACACACACACACACACACACACACACACACACACACACACAGAGTCAGAATAGGAGTCCTGGGCCATTCATCAGGGATCAGACTAGAGGGCCTGCTGGGCTCACCTGCCCTGTGCTACTCACTGTTACTCTTGAGCTCCTCTGCGACAATCGCCAGAGGCTCTGGCGTCTAAGATGAAGCCTCACCCAGTGTATCCACAAAAGGGCTAGTTGGCCCCCCTGAGATTCCTGGGAGCCTGAGGCTCGGCATTGTCTGCAACCACAGGAGAACATCCTTCTCCCTCCAGTGGCTCCAACCAAGTGAGCTCGGATGGCTTGGTCAGTGAAGTGGGTGCCTGGATACCAGGGTTCCATGTTCTGTTTGATCCATTGTCAAGGCAATGATGTCATTTCCTGTGCCCATACCTGAGCCTCTTTTCACATAAGACCACTTTCAACAGCCCTATGGGCTGCCGATTTCTCCTCCATGCCTACCCATCTCAGGTGCACAGGTGTTCACCAACAACTACCCAAACATCCCCACCAGCATCTGCCCTGCTTGGTGCCACTAGAGTTCCAGCTTGGAGCCTTCAAAAATGCATTCACAACCAGTCCTTCCCTCTCAGCAGCTTTTGGACCCTGGTCCCATCATTGTGCAACTCATGGTGTGCCCAGTCTTTTCTGGAAAGTAGGGTAGCATCTAATCTCTAGGGTTTATTGTGTCTATTGGCCCATAACACCCTCTGTTCTCTCTGAAACCAGAGATGGGACTCACAGGTGGCTAAAGCACAAATGTAGAGATGGGATAATCACAAGAAAGGGAGAGACAAAGAATGCACCCTAACTCAATCAGGCCTGTGTCCCACACAGGGACATGGCCAATGTCCGTCCCATCGTGGCTGCAGTTCCCTCTCTACACCATGGCAACTTGGAGGGGACTGAGATGCAGAGGCTGCTCCCCTCTGCCATACAACTTCCCAAGGCTTCTCCTAAGATTTCAAAAGGGCCAAGTGTGTCTAGTGTTGGGGTCTCACAGAGACTCTGAGGTACCACAGCATCCTGCTGCCCAGAACCGGTTCACCCCTCACCTCAAGGGGGCTCAGCCTCTGGATTCATGGGAATTGAAGTGGGTACAGGTGATGGGATATCACCTCCAAGACTGAGTTATGCCAAGTCCATGACCCCTGTCTGCATCCCTGTCTCCAGCACCACTCCCCCCTCTCTCTTTCCTCCTCAGAGCAAACAAATCCATTTAGCAAGTGTGTCCTGTGATAAAGACATGACGGTCACCCATCCTCTCATTACAAAAACACTGAGGCTCAGCCAACATGGATCCTACAGGGAACACAGGCATAAACTCAGACTCCGATCCTCCCAGCCGAGCCTCAGTGGAGCCTGGACTCCCAGCCTCCTGAGTCAAGGAAACAGAGGTTCCTAGCCGAGCCACCTTGGATGCAGCCGCACACAAACTGAACTCATCAATGCCCCTTGCTCTCAGTTGTGAGTAAGAGGGGAAGTGGTGTTTCACAACCCTGGACATCAAGTGCAGTCTCCAGGCTTTGGGGTGTGCCCTGGCCTCTGTCTATCTGCCCAGGCTCTCCAACCCACACTGGCCTCTTACCCAACCTCCTCCTAGGGCCAAACTCAATCCTGCCTCTCAATTTCTGCTGCCTTCCCCAACACACTGCTCCCCAAAATGAGCAGGGCTGGCTCTCGGTTATCATGCTGGTGCCAGCAGCAATGCCACCCCACTGACATAATTCTGAGTCCCAACCTAGGCACTCCAGCTGTCTTTGCCACACCTGGCCTGTTTGGGCTCTGGCTCTTGCTCTTTTCTTTCATGTGCATGTGTTTTGAGGTTTTGAGTTTCTCCCACTGCAGAACTGCAGCTGTGGCAGGGTAGAGCTCATGAGGGTGACATTCTGAGCCACATCCAATCCCATCAGGACTGTTCACTGGGGTGACTGCTGGAACACAGTGATGAGTGAACACATGGGAGGTGGTTGGACCCACCTTGCCTCTGAGTGGCTTCCTTTCAGGACAGGAATGTAGGCATGGGAGCCCCTGGCGTGGGATGCTTTGCACAAGGCGTGACCATGGGCTCTCTTTCCTGGCAAAAATGGCTCCACTCAGCATGGAGAGCACTGTCATTCCTGGTGGCTAACAACAGCCCTGGACCCCAGAAAGGAACCCACACTCAAGATTAACGTCTGAGTGTGCGTGTCCTCGAGGAAATGAGGTCTCCTGATCCCAGGTGCAAAGGGGTAAGTCCTCTAACTCCAGGGGCCATGAAGGGACATCTGAGTTTCCCTCGTCCTTCTTTCCCTCTCTAACTAACCACAGTTAGGACCCTGGCCTCATTCCCCAGTGAGGATCATTAGGCTCCATAAAGGACAGTCTCTAAGATGCTCAGTGGACCAACACCCTCTGCACAACCCATAACCCTATTCACCCAAGAGGCAAGAGGATTTCTATTCAGGAAAACCAGGAAAGGGAGAGCCTTTCTCAAGGACACAAAGACATTAGTGAGTGAGGGAGTGATTAATGGATGGAGAACTATTTCCAACACCAACTTCCAGGAGCATATATGGCGCCCTGGAGAATTCTGCAGTGTGTTGGTGATTAAGGAGAACGTGTGAATTCAGGGGTCACTAGGTCCTCTCAGCCATAAGGAGGGAAACTGCCATAAAGGAACTAGGACAAGGGTGCGAGGAATGCTCACTGGTGGGAGATCGGAAGGAAGGAAAGTGTACTCATTAGAAAAGTGTCGCCTGAAAATTCTTAGCCAGCCAAAAGTCGTGCGAACTTGTGTGGGAAAAGAGTCTTTGCACAGTGATGAAGCTAAGAGCTCACATGATGGAACACAGCATCAACTGGGACCAAATCCAATATCTGATATTCTTGTAGGAAGAGGAGAGTCTGGACCCAGATACCAGGGAGACTGGGGGATACCGGATATGTGAGGTTGGAGCCAGGGCGGGATGCCCATATGGGAACCACAGATCGTGGGCAGCAATAGGAGAGTGGGCAAGGGCTGGGAGAGTTGGGGAGACAGTCCCCTTGAAACCTGGGAGGGGTTATGGCACTGGGACAGCCCAACACCTACTGTGTTGAGCCTCTGGAACTCAACGGAAGACACTTCCTCTGTTGTCGGCCACCCAGTTAACAGAGTTTGGTTGCAGCAGCCTAGGACCCAGCTGAAGGTCTGAGCATGTTGGCCATGCAGGTTGGATCTGGACCACAGACACCCTCATCAGAGATTGTAGGGTCTCAGCCCTGAGGCAAGACAGGCACTAAGTCAGGCCAGGTGGGGAAACGGATAGGCACACACTCTGGGGGCTGGTGCCTGTGTTACTGGGAGCACTTCTGATCGCAATTCCCTGATCTGCTGCCAACACAGGCTACAGAGGAGGGTACAGAAACACAGACCACGGATCTGCCCCACTCAGTGGGCCCAGGCCAACACCACACCCAGCAGCCTCGTGCCATACCCAATGAGTCTCGAAGCGGCCCCCTCTTCCCATCCTGAGAGCTCTTCCCTTCCTCATGTGCCAATAGCTCCCTACTGTCACTGGCAATATCTACTCTGTGAGATGTCAACATCCGTGGGTACTGTTCTCTCATCCCAGGACAGTGTGGTCCCACACACCCTGGTGAAATGGGCCACCTGTAGGCTGGACCTGGAGGTTGTTGAGGCTGAATGGCAGCGGTGGTCCTCTGGCACTTAATATTATTTAAGTTAAAAAAAAAAAAAAAAAAAAAAACAATAAACGGGTCTTGGTGCTCAAAAATGTTTGATTTGCATATTCTCATCCCCTAACCCCAATATTTTCATTATTTCCTCACATATGAAGTCTTACTAGCATAAAGGTAATTTCGTATTAAACAAAGTGGATTGAAATAACATTGGTAAAAATAATCAATCACCATACTTTCAATTTTTGTTCTGCTTTCCTATTTGAAACCACTTGGATACAAGAGAACAGAGGACAGACTCATGGAAATGCTTGAAATGACAAGAAGCTCCCACTCAAGCTCAGCATTCAGTCCTGGACAGGGTAAGACCAGGCCACTTTGACATCTGTGCCAAAGAGTCTACCAGACAGAATCCTCTGACTGATCCCTGACTGAGCCATAGGAACTGGCTAGAAAAGCCTTCACATCCTCAATACATTCTTCACGTCAGAATACTTGACAACCATTGATATCCATCTCTCGTTAACTTGCTCCCCAGCCAACCATTCTTCAACAAATTCAAAGGAGTAACTCATGCAAGCACACAGAAAGGGGTGTTCACTACACACATCCATGTGCGAAAAAGACAACTGGTATTTCTTGTTTGGGCTATTTCAAATGAAATCCCTTCTGCATGACCTCCACAAACCAAAGGAAAATATTTGTGAAATTCCCACGTAGAAGACAAGATACACTTGCCAAGGAGGCAGTGGCAAGAATTTTGACACTCCAAATGTAGAGTGTGTGTTTAGGAAGCAGTCACAGTTTCCATGAGAGAGTCCCATGAAATCAATTAGGAAGATCCATGCTCTAGCCCTACCATGCAAGTGATGTGACTTGAAAGAGTCACTTAGTCTTAGTAACCATCATCACTAACAACTAAGTCAATGAATAAAGGTCCTCAGGTGCCAAGCTACAAAATGTGGGATGAGCATGGATGAGGATGGGTGGGAGAAGTCTCCAACTCTAACACAATTAGGGAAGGATGTGCTGACCTCAAGTGGCTGGGGGGCTGGGATCCTGCCACAGAGGGGGATTCCAAACCTCACATCCCCTGACCCAGGCCAGAAGACCAGGTAGAGTCCAAGGACCCTGGGGTGGCCCAATGGCAATAAAGGTCAAAAGGAACTAGGGATCTGCCTGGTCCCTCAATCCCCTACTCTGAGCAGGGCTGCATGACGAGGCCAGAGGCCTTCCAAAGCAATCTGCCTTTACAGGAAAACAGGGACTGCAGGCTGCCTCTGGCTCACTGAATCAGGGTGGTGTTTTCATAAAGCAAGACCACTTCCTCACATTTGACCAGCAGCTCATGTGTTGACAGCACAATGACTGACTTGACTCAGGCCCTGATGAATGAAATAGAAAATTCATAGCAAACCCATCTTTAGCTCTTCCACATCATCAGGGGCTCTGATTCAATTCCGTCCAGAAAGGTGTCTGAAATGATTTCTAAACATGCTGGGGACTCACCTCTGTGTGGAACTTTTCAGGAAAAAGGGGATCAAATCTCATGAAGCAACTCTTCTCTCTTCTAGCCCATGGGCAATGCAAGGAACCTGCATGATACCAGAGGCTCACTTCTCTCTTCTCATGTCTTCTGGAAAGGATTCGTTAATGCTTCCTGCAAGGTGAAGCAGAAGCCTGCATCCCCAGCTGCACAGAAGTGTTTTAGGGCAGTGTCTCCCTTAAAACCCAAAAATTAAAAAAACAGGTCATTCAACAGGCACATGGATTCGAGTACATGTTCAATGATCCCTCCTCCCTGGAGCCTTCCACATGCCCATCTTCCACATTCACAGAGCAATGCTTGGCCATTCTCAAGACCAAGAGACCATGATGCTCATCACCAGGAAGTCAATAAGGAACATGAAGAGAGCAGCATGGATTGCAGAAGGTGGCACATCAAGGATCTTCAGCTCTGCTGCTAGAACACAAGAGCTTAACTTCAGTATTGACTTTTTGCCAACTACCAAGTACGATAGCAGTGTCAAGCCCAATATGCAGATATGCAAGTAGTATGTGACACCCCGCATCCATTCACAAAAGTGGGCAACATCTGCATCAGAACAAGGAAGTATCTTACCCTTACTCATAAAAATCATCAGAAACAAAATAAAATGGATGCAAGACTTCTCATTTCACTATTAGGTAGCTGTTGGAATTCCCTATTAAATAATACCTCCTCCAAAATAAAAAGTATCTCAGACATGTGTCAACTATTCAATGGATGACATTTTAAAAACTATGGACTTTACTTAATATTTATGTATGCTATATCCCTGCCTAAGGCTCTATGAGAAAGGAGCACATAGAATTGGATCTTTGAAAATCTCACATTTGCTGATAAATATTACTGCTGATCTCAGGCATGGCGAAGTGAAAAGTGGGACTTTGGATATTCCAAGAATGCTATGTTGTGGGATTGGTGTCCCTGATTCATACATAGCATATGGTTTCTATGAAATCCAGTGAGGGAGCAGGAGTAACGAAGCTGATTGCACAGATGACCTCAGGGAATACTGACAGATAGGCCAAATGAAAAATATGCTCCAGCTAACCATTGGTATTTGGGCTTCTGATCCCAGTCCTGTTTTTAAAAAAGGTGCAGACAGGCAGTGTTCATTAAAAACTGTCTACCATGTAAAAGTGGGTAATTTAAATGGCATCTAGTTACACATCTGATAGAATGGTCTGGCAACATATGAATTTCATTCTAACAACAACAACAACAACAAAACATAGAAAATGAGACATAAAGATAAAACCTTGTCTTCACCAGGATGCCTAAAAATAGGTTTTATTTGGCTCATGCAAATAAATATCTTTCAATAGAATTTCTGATTTCTGAATGAATCCATTCAACTTCATACTGCACAGATCACAAGGTTTTCTTTACAGAATATTCTCTTCTTCTTCTTAAAGCCTCACATAGAAAATGTCTCACAGGACATAGGAGGGGAATGACCCAAAGGATGAGAGAATGGCTGGAACCGTTCTCAAATGTGCCCATGTAGCCTAAAGTTTGAAGGCATCTCATTGTACTCTAAAACAATTGTGAACCTATTCGATCCATTATTAATAAATATCACCACTTTACCACTTGAACCAAATCACAGAAAATTGGAAACAGATGATCATTGGCTTTGATACCTTTACTTCTGTTTCATTACTCAGAGTCGATCAACTCTATACTTCAAGTGACACAGATTTATTACAGAATGCCTAAGATCCTAAGGATCTATTTTAGCTCAGCCCATGGTATTGCTTCATTATTTTATTATTTTGTAAGTAATAAAATGTAACTTCATGTTGGATGATATATTCAAGCCATGAATATATCATCCAAAATTGTTCTTCCCAAAATATTAGCCCAATTTCTGCGCGCGCTCACTTACTGTTCAGGAATTTTACTAATTGTTTGAAGGTTCTAGAGGACCTGTTAGACTCCTAATGGACAAACCATACAACATACTCCAGAGAACGGACGAGTGCCATAAGAAGAAAATAAGGTCAGCCTACAGCAATGGGCAGCTGCCTGCCCTCGGCTGGGAGGAGCCCTGGCCATGGCACCAGGGCTGCTGGGCAGCAGAAGCCTCCACAGCCCTGCAGGGAGCCTGGAGCACAGCTCTGCCTAACCATGCTCAGCCCTGGACAGATGCACATGAGTTCCCATCACAGGCTCGAGTGTGACAGTCCCAGGTGCATGCCTGTCATGCCAGCCACCAGGGAGGCTGAGGCAAGAGGAACGTTTGAGGTCAGCCTTGGCAACTTAGACCCCGAGGCAAAGGGGAAATACTTTTACAGGGGTCTCTGAGGGTGTAGCTCAGGTAGGTCACTTGCCTCACAGGCTCAAGGCCCTGGGTTCAATCCCCAGAACCCACGTACACACAAAAAGTGAACTTGGAATATTGTTTAAAATGATGGGTCAGGTACACACAAGGACTTCAATATGACCTCTCAGAGGAGCTCAATTTGAGATCAGACTGAACAAAAGACCACCTGGACCATTGACTCAGTGTCTGAAACCCTCTGTGAGCATGGGAAGCACTGCTGGCAAGACACTAGAGGGCCAAAGCACTTGTGCCCCCTGCAGGGGCGTCTCTTGTCTACCGCCAAAGACTGTTCCCCTCCTGGGGCAGCTGAGAGCAAGCTGGGCCTTGGAGCAAGGACTAGTGCTTTAGATATAGACTATGCAAGCAAGGGGCAATGTCTTTAATAAAACTAAAATTAAAAAGTCACATTGAAAAAATTTTAAAAAGAAGAAAATAAGGTCAAGTAGAGGAAGCCCATTTTCACAGGAAAAAATCCCCCAGTGAAAAGCATCAGAATAGATACCAAGAAAAATACCAACAAAAACAGTGTGCTCCCACTATGTATCTACTCAACCTGCAAAAGTTAGAAAGCTAGATAATACAATCCTGGCCACAGGTAGAGCTATGCAGAAGAGCCACCTGGCAGTGCTTAGTCAAAGAAGTAAACATGCACACTTTGACCTAGAAATTCCACCTGTGTGTAAACCAGGCGGTGCTTAAGCAGTTTCACAAGGGGACATGCACAGGGAAATTTATCCTCAGGTTCTTATAGAGTTGTCTGTGCTTACAGGGAGTTGATGGTTGTCAAGATGCCCACAGCTGCGAAAGTCAAAAGCTAAAAAAATAATAGATGCCAACCTGGATATATTAATAATCCCGTATCTATGATCACCTTCATAAGGTAGCTTCCCAACTTCTGTGTGGAAGTGAGTTTCTCCTTGGCCCTTACACTGTTGTGGAGACCACTAGGAGTTCAGCTTTGTGCAGGATCATCTGACCTGGACTTTTGGCAAGACCTGTACAGCCCTCACACATGCTCAGATGCTACAGGACTTTTCAGACCAGTCCAGACAACAGTAGGCATCCATTCATTGTCTGCACTCTACAGATTCCTAGATGCACGACATTCATTACCATCAAATGCAGAATTTTCATCAAAAACTAATATATATATCATTCCAATCTGAATCAAGAAAATCGGAAATATCCCCAAATCCAAAGAGTGGATCCCCATTGTGATGCTACAAGTTGAAAATTCCACAGCTGACCTCATGGGATGGTTCACAGTCAAAAGACAGCTGCATGAAAAATATTACATGACCTTCCTGCTATGTGAAAAGTGGCATGTGAAGTACACATGCATGTCTTCCTCAGACATGGGTTCATTTGCAAGACACCTTGTGCAATTGAAAATACTCCAAAAGGGGAGAAATCAGAACCATGTCTCCAAAGTATTTCAGCAGAGACCAACTCCATCTGTCTATCTATCTCTCAGTGAGTGTGTGTGCTCTTGTGTGTGTTTGTGTGTCTTTGTTTGTGTTTGTACCATCATAGCTGATACTTCATTGCCCCCATTGGAAAACTGACTCAGATAATGCCATCTGCCAAACTCCTAAAAACCAAAGTTCTTGCTGATAGAATGAAACATTCCTTCCTGTTGGTTTGGATGTGTCCTTTAGGAATCACTGCTACATTTAGTATACTCAAATCATCACAGTAGATCAGGTAACAAAAACATATATATTTTAAAATAATAATAATATATTAATGGAAACAACAAATACAGGATAGACTAACAACTGTGTTACTAAACAAGGTCAAGGACAATGGCAAACTATAGATTCAAACTTTGAAGAAAATAGTAATCAATGTAAATATTCCTGGGCTGCCTCAGCCCCGCCCAGGCACACAGCAACAGAATGGTTTTGCAAGCATCCTCAGGAGGGCAGGAGCCTTCCTTTCAGGACGAGAGGGAGGTTGAGGCTCGATCCACCCATCATTCTTTTGGGAGAGGCTCCTTTTCCTCAGCACAAAGTTGGATTTTTTGTGAGGATTCTTGGCATAAAATACATTGGCCTCTGCTGGAATCCTCAGCTCTGGGGAGAGAGGGGTGTACAAAAAGAAGGTGGCACTCAGGAGGTGCTCCCTAGGACACGCCAACATCTGAGAGCCTGTGCCAGAAAAGGCCAGAGCCACACACCTGAGAGCTCTCCAATTCAGCACCAATACCAACAAAGACAGCCTCCACAGTCCTCCCTGAGGAAGAACTAGGCAGAGCACTTCAACAGACCTAATGTCTGTTCCTACCGAAGGCTTTGGACTCCAGAATATCTCAGGTCCTCTTGCATCTGCCAAAGCACACCACTAGGGTTTGCATCTGAAATCTCCCACAAAAGGCTCCTGTGCCGAAGATTCAGTCCCCACATGAGCCATCTTCATAGGTGGGTTTGGAGGGAAGCATTGGATGGTGAGTGCTCTGATGTCAACATGAAATTCTCATTCAAGATGAATACACTACTGGGGGGTGGGAGGGACTGGAAGAAAGGTTGAGCATGGTTGGAGTAAGACCTAAACAGGGTTGTGCCCTGGGCAACAGTACCTTGTTCCTGTTGGCTCCACTGAATCCTCATTCTCCAAGGAGAGGTCCTCCCTCTCCATCTTTCTCTCTCTCCCTCTCTGCCAGCCTCGTTCTCTCTCTCCCAGTATATGCCTTTGTGGCAAGGGCTGAGGAGCTCTCCACTGCCACACACTAGAGCTTTATGGACAGCCTCAGTGCACAACCAAAGAGAAAGCTATGAAACCCAGAGAAAAAAGGCCTAGGATTCCTCCTCTGAGTTATTTTCCTCAAGTATGGCCACAGTGAGGACAGGCTGACCAGCACGGATACCACGTTAGAGCCATGCTTCTGCATTGGTTGAGCCCGCCTCCATGTGAACCAGGTTTCTGAGAATGGAGGCCACATTCCAAATACTGCCCTACTGAGAACAATGGTTCCAAAGACCAGCAAAGGGACTGCTTCCATCCAACATGGTGTATGGCCCAGTGGTGCCATGACCCCGAGTGGGGGAATACAACAGCCGCTTCTCCTTCCTCTGAACATGTGTTTCCTGTCGCCCTCCTCTAACCTAGAGCCTGTTCTCCATCCCTTCTGGGTTGGATGTGGAGATCTCTGCTATGAATTTCTTAGGCTACAAAGGCCCCAGACAGACTTCCTCTTCCATAGACTCTACTAACCTAACAGTAGGTTAAGATAGGAGACAAGTGATCCTAGAACTCATAGGGATGGTGGTCTTCAGCGTACATAGGCTGGGATAATGGCTGCTGTGGTGTTTGGCTCACAAAAACCAACCAACCAACCAACGAAAAAGCGCTGGCATTATTATCAGATGAGCTCTGTGGCTACGTGCTCAGGAAGCCCTCATCTGACTTTAGTTAGGGATCACAACCTGGCTATTGTGATCACTCCTTGCCTAGTGGACTCAGGTGCGTAAGACCATGGAATTTATGCAAAAACAGATGATTCAGGCTGTCTCCCAGGCTGTGTTTTCTTCCCAATTTCATCCTGTTACTGCTTGCTAGAATCCTGGCAATGCTCTGCCCAGGCAGTGGTTTTTTGGTCACACAGAAGGCTTTCAATAGTACTGCTTCAGTCCACAAAATGCCAGTTCCCTCTTTAGCCCATGCATTCCCATGTTCCTTTGAAACCACTCCTATCCCAGACCATGAAAACATACTGCTCCTGGAGAGAGGCTTTCCTCCTCACTCCTCAAAGATGTCAGCTTTGGATGCCTGTTCATGTCCAGGGGAGGGCACCTGGTGGGGAGCCGCAATATCAACCGGGGTATACCATTGGACCTCAAGACCTTCCACCAGCAGAAGTGCAGTTGGCTTTGTGCACGAACCCAACACACCTGTTGGAGTGTTCTTGGGGGTCAGAGACTACTCTTTGTTGCTAAGAGTTGACCTGAGTCCACATCCTGACCCTTGCTCTCTGCTATCTGATTGTCTCACTTACTCTGACGGCGAGAGATGATTTGGCCCAGCTCAAAATCCTCTGGATTCTCCTCAGTAAGGAAGTGTAGGTCGAGGGCGCTGCGGATGACGACAGGAGCCCTATCGTGGCAGGTCACCTGGAGCAGCATGGGAGACAGGCCTTCAGGAAATGGGCCTTGAAGTGACTACTCAAGGACAGTGGGCAGGGGCATTCTGGAGGCACCTCCACTCTAAATACAAGGGCAACATCCATGACCCTACTACCCGAGACTGACCTCCTGCTCATCGTGTGGGCTCTTCCCACAGGCTACTAGCCCAATCCTTGTACATAGGACTTCCTGGGCCTGCCATTGCTCTTAATGGAGCTGCACTCCTCTCGGAGTGAAAGGACCCCACTACCTGCATACAGATGCAATCTCATCCCACAAGTTGGGAGGAATGGGACAATAGCCTCCAAGATCCCAGGTCTGCCCGAGGATGCAGGCGGCATTGGGAATGGCCTAGGCACAAAACCTAGAGGCTTTGGTCTGGATTGCCAGGGCCAAAAACAGACCCAGGAACATGACCACACACAGGAGAGCTGAAAGATAGCCACGAGAGCTCCTGGCCTCCAGAGGCTCAGTGCTGGCTGGGATGTAGGAGGGCACCTCATCCGGCAAGGGTGGTCATTGGGTTACCTGGACATTTAGTGTGCTTGCTCCACATCCATATCGACTCTGCAGAGAGACTCTCTCAGCTCCTTGTTCAAGGAACATGGAGAACCTCACACTGCTGTCCTCCTCCATAGACGTCAGCATCCCATACAAGGGAACCTGCAACCTAGTTCCTGTCCTATTCTCATCTGTCACCCATACCTGTCCCTGCCCTTCTGGACTGCATGCTGCCACCTGACACACAGACTCCCTCAGACATGGCAGTGGACAAGCTGCTGCACTCGCTCATCTCAGCTCCAGCCCTTCACACTGACCTCTCCCTTCTTGATTCCCATCTATCCTCCTGATCATCCAGAAGCTCCAAATTCAAGAGGGCATGAGTAGTCCATGGTATTGGACCAGTGTCTGCTCCCCACCCAGGTGTAAGCACCACGGGACACCCCTGCTCCCAGGCTTACCAGAACACTCTTGGCCATCTCTGGACTTTGTGTTTCTAAGTGGACACGAATTAAGCAGGTGTCTCCCACCTGCTTGTGGGAAAGCGGCCTGGAGGACTTGCAGGTTGATTCTGAGAACTGTGGGGGATGGAACATCAGCAAACCCAGAAACAGAAAGCCACCCCAGACTGTCAGTTGGCTCTATGGGCTTCCAGCAAATATGTCCAGGTGCTGAGGCTTCTTATTTCCTCAGGTCGGAGTGGAATGGCAGCACATGCACAGCTTGAATAAGGTAGGTGTTTACCTCCTTTCCCTTGACCTGGGGGCGTTTCCTCACCATGAAATATTGTATTCCCAGATTCATGGACAGACACACGAGTGAGTGGTCAGAGACCTTGATTTCTGCAGAGCGAAGTGGAGAGAATTGTTAGGTGGCACTCAAGGATTATACCACAAAACACCCACAACCCCTGAGAGTCTCCGCCAGGCCCATCACACTTTGGAATTTTGGGGCCAAGGCCCACTTTCTCTTGGCTGTCAGTTATCCTGAGCCCACTGTGGATCATGTCTCCCCACTGTCTGATTGTCCTACTTACTCTCATCCTCAGACATCATATACAGCAGCTCAAAGTTGTCCACATCCTCATGCTGCAACAAATTTTGGTCCAAGGCCCTGCGGATGAGGCTTGTCACCGTCTCCTGAAAGGTCACCTGGATCAGGGTGGGACAAATGTCATCAGAGAATGGCTTTTAGAAGAGCTACCCAGAAGACTGTGGTCAAACATTCAGGAGAAATCTCAGCTACATATACAAGGGCACAATCTTGTTATCCTGCTACCTGAGTGTGTCCTCCATATACCACCTGGGTTCTTGCAATGTGCTACTAGAACAATCCTGGTACAAATATCTGCCTGTACCTGCCATCTCCCCTCCCCCTGGGGAGCCACATTCCACTCATGTCAAAGGACCAAACTGCCTATGCACAGACACACTCTCATCTCACTGAGATGAGAGCAATGGGCCAGGGATCTGCGCACCAAGTGTGATCTGGGATGCAGGCTGCCTTTGTGGGTGCAAGAGGCAGATGCACTGAAAATTTGGGTCCTGACTGCCACGACACAAAACAGACTCAGATACAAGAGTGTGCACTTGAGTGCTTCATGATAGCTTTGAGAGGCCCTGGCCTCTGGAAGCTCGGTGCGGGTCTGGTTGTAATGATGTACTTGACTCAGCACTGGCAGTCACTGAACATGTCTCCTCTGCAGCTGGACACCTGCAGCATTAGCGTGTCTACTGCACATCCATAGAAATTCTGCCAAGAACCCCTTTAGCTCCGTATTTACATACATGCAAAGCCTAACATTCCGAAGCTTTGGCATGACCCCCCAGGTGATCCCGACCCCAAATTCCTACACCTAGTCATGCTAAGGAGGTTCTCTTCCCTGCCACCAGGAACACATCCCCTCCTACACATGTGACAAGTCACTGCCACCTCCTCTGCTCCAACTTCACTCATTGAGAATACCAAGTTCTAGGCACTGCAGCCTGCACCCTGGACATATCTCTGCCTTCATCTGTCCACAGCACTTCCGTCTGCACTTCTGGCCTGCAAAACCCACAATACACAGGCCCACTCACCACTGAAGCTGGGCATGCTGATGCTCTCCCTCCTCAGGTCAAGCCCTTAAGACGGACCTCTCTCTTCTTTATTTCCCACCATAGCCCTGGGGTTGGCTGTGTCTCCTGCCTTCCACTGTGTGGACACCCAGGAGGCAGCCCTGCTGTCGGGCTTACCGGGATGCGCTTTGTCTCCCTCAGGCTCTGTCCCTCTAGGAGGACATGAACAACGCGGCTGTCTTCCACCTGCTCGCTGGAGTGAAGCAGTGAGGAGCTGCTACTCACAGCTGCTGGGGTCCTGGATGCCACTGCCACAGAAGGTTCCAAGAACTGTGGGGGATGACAACATCAGCAAAGCCCAGCAACTGCACCCCACCCAGCCTGGCAGTTGGCTCTGTGGGCATTCTACAACATCCATCCAGAACCTGAGGTTCTTGTCCCCTTGGAGGATGTGGAGTGGCACCAGGAGTAAAGACTGAAGAAGGTGGCTGTTTTGGGAACAAGAGATCCAGCACCTGCTGCGTGGGGATGAAATCCCAGGAGATTAACCCCATGTTGCTGCTGAAATGTAGGTTCCTCCCACAAATGACAGGCAGGAGCTCATTCCTAAGCTGGTCCTGCCTGTAAGGTTCAAGGCTCTGAACCCTGAAGGGCTCCTCCGTGTTCTGATCATTTTCACCCTGGGTTGGGACCAAGAATGGTGGGTTCAAAATGGAAATGGTGACAAACAGAAAAATGACTTGTGCCAATACACTAGAGTCAAAGCACAATGGGACAGTTCCCATCAGTACAAACACACACACACACACACACACACACACACACACACACACACACACACAGAGTCAGAATAGGAGTCCTGGGCCATTCATCAGGGATCAGACTAGAGGGCCTGCTGGGCTCACCTGCCCTGTGCTACTCACTGTTACTCTTGAGCTCCTCTGCGACAATCGCCAGAGGCTCTGGCGTCTAAGATGAAGCCTCACCCAGTGTATCCACAAAAGGGCTAGTTGGCCCCCCTGAGATTCCTGGGAGCCTGAGGCTCGGCATTGTCTGCAACCACAGGAGAACATCCTTCTCCCTCCAGTGGCTCCAACCAAGTGAGTTCGGATGGCTTGGTCAGTGAAGTGGGTGCCTGGATACCAGGGTTCCATGTTCTGTTTGATCCATTGTCAAGGCAATGATGTCATTTCCTGTGCCCATACCTGAGCCTCTTTTCACATAAGACCACTTTCAACAGCCCTATGGGCTGCCGATTTCTCCTCCATGCCTACCCATCTCAGGTGCGCAGGTGTTCACCAACAACTACCCAAACATCCCCACCAGCATCTGCCCTGCTTGGTGCCACTAGAGTTCCAGCTTGGAGCCTTCAAAAATGCATTCACAACCAGTCCTTCCCTCTCAGCAGCTTTTGGACCCTGGTCCCATCATTGTGCAACTCATGGTGTGCCCAGTCTTTTCTGGAAAGTAGGGTAGCATCTAATCTCTAGGGTTTATTGTGTCTATTGGCCCATAACACCCTCTGTTCTCTCTGAAACCAGAGATGGGACTCACAGGTGGCTAAAGCACAAATGTAGAGATGGGATAATCACAAGAAAGGGAGAGACAAAAAATGCACCCTAACTCAATCAGGCCTGTGTCCCACACAGGGACATGGCCAATGTCTGTCCCATCGTGGCTGCAGTTCCCTCTCTACACCATGGCAAGTTGGAGGGGACTGAGATGCAGAGGCTGCTCCCCTCTGCCATACAACTTCCCAAGGCTTCTCCTAAGATTTCAAAAGGGCCAAGTGTGTCTAGTGTTGGGGTCTCACAGAGACTCCGAGGTACCACAGCATCCTGCTGCCCAGAACCGGTTCACCCCTCACATCAAGGGGGCTCAGCCTCTGGATTCATGGGAATTGAAGTGGGTACAGGTGATGGGATATCACCTCCAAGACTGAGTTATGCCAAGTCCATGACCCCTGTCTGCATCCCTGTCTCCAGCACCACTCCCCCCTCTCTCTTTCCTCCTCAGAGCAAACAAATCCATTTAGCAAGTGTGTCCTGTGATAAAGACATGACGGTCACCCATCCTCTCATTACAAAAACACTGAGGCTCAGCCAACATGGATCCTACAGGGAACACAGGCATAAACTCAGACTCCGATCCTCCCAGCCGAGCCTCAGTGGAGCCTGGACTCCCAGCCTCCTGAGTCAAGGAAACAGAGGTTCCTAGCCGAGCCACCTTGGATGCAGCCGCACACAAACTGAACTCATCAATGCCCCTTGCTCTCAGTTGTGAGTAAGAGGGGAAGTGGTGTTTCACAACCCTGGACATCAAGTGCAGTCTCCAGGCGTTGGGGTGTGCCCTGGCCTCTGTCTATCTGCCCAGGCTCTCCAACCCACACTGGCCTCTTACCCAACCTCCTCCTAGGGCCAAACTCAATCCTGCCTCTCAATTTCTGCTGCCTTCCCCAACACACTGCTCCCCAAAATGAGCAGGGCTGGCTCTCGGTTATCATGCTGGTGCCAGCAGCAATGCCACCCCACTGACATAATTCTGAGTCCCAACCTAGGCACTCCAGCTGTCTTTGCCACACCTGGCCTGTTTGGGCTCTGGCTCTTGCTCTTTTCTTTCATGTGCATGTGTTTTGAGGTTTTGAGTTTCTCCCACTGCAGAACTGCAGCTGTGGCAGGGTAGAGCTCATGAGGGTGACATTCTGAGCCACATCCAATCCCATCAGGACTGTTCACTGGGGTGACTGCTGGAACACAGTGATGAGTGAACACATGGGAGGTGGTTGGACCCACCTTGCCTCTGAGTGGCTTCCTTTCAGGACAGGAATGTAGGCATGGGAGCCCCTGGCGTGGGATGCTTTGCACAAGGCGTGACCATGGGCTCTCTTTCCTGGCAAAAATGGCTCCACTCAGCATGGAGAGCACTGTCATTCCTGGTGGCTAACAACAGCCCTGGACCCCAGAAAGGAACCCACACTCAAGATTAACGTCTGAGTGTGCGTGTCCTCGAGGAAATGAGGTCTCCTGATCCCAGGTGCAAAGGGGTAAGTCCTCTAACTCCAGGGGCCATGAAGGGACATCTGAGTTTCCCTCGTCCTTCTTTCCCTCTCTAACTAACCACAGTTAGGACCCTGGCCTCATTCCCCAGTGAGGATCATTAGGCTCCATAAAGGACAGTCTCTAAGATGCTCAGTGGACCAACACCCTCTGCACAACCCATAACCCTATTCACCCAAGAGGCAAGAGGATTTCTATTCAGGAAAACCAGGAAAGGGAGAGCCTTTCTCAAGGACACAAGGACATTAGTGAGTGAGGGAGTGATTAATGGATGGAGAACTATTTCCAACACCAACTTCCAGGAGCATATATGGCCCCCTGGAGAATTCTGCAGTGTGTTGGTGATTAAGGAGAACGTGTGAATTCAGGGGTCACTAGGTCCTCTCAGCCATAAGGAGGGAAACTGCCATAAAGGAACTAGGACAAGGGTGCAAGGAATGCTCACTGGTGGGAGATCGGAAGGAAGGAAAGTGTACTCATTAGAAAAGTGTCGCCTGAAAATTCTTAGCCAGCCAAAAGCCGTGCGAACTTGTGTGGGAAAAGAGTCTTTGCACAGTGATGAAGCTAAGAGCTCACATGATGGAACACAGCATCAACTGGGACCAAATCCAATATCTGATATTCTTGTAGGAAGAGGAGAGTCTGGACCCAGATACCAGGGAGACTGGGGGATACCGGATATGTGAGGTTGGAGCCAGGGCGGGATGCCCATATGGGAACCACAGATCTTGGGCAGCAATAGGAGAGTGGGCAAGGGCTGGGAGAGTTGGGGAGACAGTCCCCTTGAAACCTGGGAGGGGTTATGGCACTGGGACAGCCCAACACCTACTGTGTTGAGCCTCTGGAGCTCAACGGAAGACACTTCCTCTGTTGTCGGCCACCCAGTTAACAGAGTTTGGTTGCAGCAGCCTAGGACCCAGCTGAAGGTCTGAGCATGTTGGCCATGCAGGTTGGATCTGGACCACAGACACCCTCATCAGAGATTGTAGGGTCTCAGCCCTGAGGCAAGACAGGCACTAAGTCAGGCCAGGTGGGGAAACGGATAGGCACACACTCTGGGGGCTGGTGCCTGTGTTACTGGGAGCACTTCTGATCGCAATTCCCTGATCTGCTGCCAACACAGGCTACAGAGGAGGGTACAGAAACACAGACCACGGATCTGCCCCACTCAGTGGGCCCAGGCCAACACCACACCCAGCAGCCTCGTGCCATACCCAATGAGTCTCGAAGCGGCCCCCTCTTCCCATCCTGA
The DNA here is from genome assembly GCF_045843805.1 of Urocitellus parryii. Classification (NCBI taxonomy): domain Eukaryota; kingdom Metazoa; phylum Chordata; class Mammalia; order Rodentia; family Sciuridae; genus Urocitellus; species Urocitellus parryii. The sequence continues at coordinate 52,358,487 of NC_135548.1, read as the reverse complement.
GAGCTCTTCCCTTCCTCATGTGCCAATAGCTCCCTACTGTCACTGGCAATATCTACTCTGTGAGATGTCAACATCCGTGGGTACTGTTCTCTCATCCCAGGACAGTGTGGTCCCACACACCCTGGTGAAATGGGCCACCTGGAGGCTGGACCTGGAGGTTGTTGAGGCTGAATGGCAGCGGTGGTCCTCTGGCACTTAATATTATTTAAGTTAAAAAAAACAAAAACAAAAACAAAAAACGGGTCTTGGTGCTCAAAAATGTTTGATTTGCATATTCTCATCCCCTAACCCCAATATTTTCATTATTTCCTCACATATGAAATCTTACTAGCATAAAGGTAATTTCGTATTAAACAAAGTGGATTGAAATAACATTGGTAAAAATAATCAATCACCATACTTTCAATTTTTGTTCTGCTTTCCTATTAGAAACCACTTGGATACAAGAGAACAGAGGACAGACTCATGGAAATGCTTGAAATGACAAGAAGCTCCCACTCAATCTCAGCATTCAGTCCTGGACAGGGTAAGACCAGGCCACTTTGACATCTGTGCCAAAGAGTCTACCAGACAGAATCCTCTGACTAATCCCTGACTGAGCCATAGGAACTGGCTAGAAAAGCCTTCACATCCTCAATACATTCTTCACGTCAGAATACTTGACAACCATTGATATCCATCTCTCGTTAACTTGCTCCCCAGCCAACCATTCTTCAACAAATTCAAAGGAGTAACTCATGCAAGCACACAGAAAGGGGTGTTCACTACACACATCCATGTGCGAAAAAGACAACTGGTATTTCTTGTTTGGGCTATTTCAAATGAAATCCCTTCTGCATGACCTCCACAAACCAAAGGAAAATATTTGTGAAATTCCCACGTAGAAGACAAGATACACTTGCCAAGGAGGCAGTGGCAAGAATTTTGACACTCCAAATGTAGAGTGTGTGTTTAGGAAGCAGTCACAGTTTCCATGAGAGAGTCCCATGAAATCAATTAGGAAGATCCATGCTCTAGCCCTACCATGCAAGTGATGTGACTTGAAAGAGTCACTTAGTCTTAGTAACCATCATCACTAACAACTAAGTCAATGAATAAAGGTCCTCAGGTGCCAAGCTACAAAATGTGGGATGAGCATGGATGAGGATGGGTGGGAGAAGTCTCCAACTCTAACACAATTAGGGAAGGATGTGCTGACCTCAAGTGGCTGGGGGGCTGGGATCCTGCCACAGAGGGGGATTCCAAACCTCACATCCCCTGACCCAGGCCAGAAGACCAGGTAGAGTCCAAGGACCCTGGGGTGGCCCAATGGCAATAAAGGTCAAAAGGAACTAGGGATCTGCCTGGTCCCTCAATCCCCTACTCTGAGCAGGGCTGCATGACGAGGCCAGAGGCCATCCACAGCAATCTGCCTTTACAGGAAAACAGGGACTGCAGGCTGCCTCTGGCTCACTGAATCAGGGTGGTGTTTTCATAAAGCAAGACCACTTCCTCACATTTGACCAGCAGCTCATGTGTTGACAGCACAATGACTGACTTGACTCAGGCCCTGATGAATGAAATAGAAAATTCATAGCAAACCCATCTTTAGCTCTTCCACATCATCAGGGGCTCTGAATCAATTCCGTCCAGAAAGGTGTCTGAAATGATTTCTAAACATGCTGGGGACTCACCTCTGTGTGGAACTTTTCAGGAAAAAGGGGATCAAATCTCATGAAGCAACTCTTCTCTCTTCTAGCCCATGGGCAATGCAAGGAACCTGCATGATACCAGAGGCTCACGTCTCTCTTCTCATGTCTTCTGGAAAGGATTCGTTAATGCTTCCTGCAAGGTGAAGCAGAAGCCTGCATCCCCAGCTGCACAGAAGTGTTTTAGGGCAGTGTCTCCCTTAAAACCCAAAAATAAAAAAACAGGTCATTCAACAGGCACATGGATTCGAGTACATGTTCAATGATCCCTCCTCCCTGGAGCCTTCCACATGCCCATCTTCCATATTCACAGAGCAATGCTTGGCCATTCTCAAGACCAGGAGACCATGATGCTCATCTCCAGGAAGTCAATAAGGAACATGAAGAGAGCAGCATGGATTGCAGAAGGTGGCACATCAAGGATCTTCAGCTCTGCTGCTAGAACACAAGAGCTTAACTTCAGTATTGACTTTTTGCCAACTACCAAGTACGATAGCAGTGTCAAGCCCAATATGCAGATATGCAAGTAGTAGGTGACACCCCGCATCCATTCACAAAAGTGGGCAACATCTGCATCAGAACAAGGAAGTATCTTACCCTTACTCATAAAAATCATCAGAAACAAAATAAAATGGATGCAAGACTTCTCATTTCACTATTAGGTAGCTGTTGGAATTCCCTATTAAATAATACCTCCTCCAAAATAAAAAGTATCTCAGACATGTGTCAACTATTCAATGGATGACATTTTAAAAACTATGGACTTTACTTAATATTTATGTATGCTATATCCCTGCCTAAGGCTCTATGAGAAAGGAGCACATAGAATTGGATCTTTGAAAATCTCACATTTGCTGATAAATATTACTGCTGATCTCAGGCATGGCGAAGTGAAAAGTGGGACTTTGGATATTCCAAGAATGCTATGTTGTGGGATTGGTGTCCCTGATTCATACATAGCATATGGTTTCTATGAAATCCAGTGAGGGAGCAGGAGTAACGAAGCTGATTGCACAGAAGACCTCAGGGAATACTGACAGATAGGCCAAATGAAAAATATGCTCCAGCTAACCATTGGTATTTGGGCTTCTGATCCCAGTCCTGTTTTTAAAAAAGGTGCAGACAGGCAGTGTTCATTAAAAACTGTCTACCATGTAAAAGTGGGTAATTTAAATGGCATCTAGTTACACATCTGATAGAATGGTCTGGCAACATATGAATTTCATTCTAACAACAACAACAACAACAAAACATAGAAAATGAGACATAAAGATAAAACCTTGTCTTCACCAGGATGCCTAAAAATAGGTTTTATTTGGCTCATGCAAATAAATATCTTTCAATAGAATTTCTGATTTCTGAATGAATCCATTCAACTTCATACTGCACAGATCACAAGGTTTTCTTTACAGAATATTCTCTTCTTCTTCTTAAAGCCTCACATAGAAAATGTCTCACAGGACATAGGAGGGGAATGACCCAAAGGATGAGAGAATGGCTGGAACCGTTCTCAAATGTGCCCATGTAGCCTAAAGTTTGAAGGCATCTCATTGTACTCTAAAACAATTGTGAACCTATTCGATCCATTATTAATAAATATCACCACTTTACCACTTGAACCAAATCACAGAAAATTGGAAACAGATGATCATTGGCTTTGATACCTTTACTTCTGTTTCATTACTCAGAGTCGATCAACTCTATACTTCAAGTGACACAGATTTATTACAGAATGCCTAAGGTCCTAAGGATCTATTTTAGCTCAGCCCATGGTATTGCTTCATTATTTTATTATTTTGTAAGTAATAAAATATAACTTCATGTTGGATGATATATTCAAGCCATGAATATATCATCCAACATTGTTCTTCCCAAAATATTAGCCCAATTTCTGCGCGCGCTCACTTACTGTTCAGGAATTTTACTAATTGTTTGAAGGTTCTAGAGGACCTGTTAGACTCCTAATGGACAAACCATACAACATACTCCAGAGAACGGACGAGTGCCATAAGAAGAAAATAAGGTCAGCCTACAGCAATGGGCAGCTGCCTGCCCTCGGCTGGGAGGAGCCCTGGCCATGGCACCAGGGCTGCTGGGCAGCAAAAGCCTCCACAGCCCTGCAGGGAGCCTGGAGCACAGCTCTGCCTAACCATGCTCAGCCCTGGACAGATGCACATGAGTTCCCATCACAGGCTCGAGTGTGACAGTCCCAGGTGCATGCCTGTCATGCCAGCCACCAGGGAGGCTGAGGCAAGAGGAACGTTTGAGGTCAGCCTTGGCAACTTAGACCCCGAGGCAAAGGGGAAATACTTTTACAGGGGTCTCTGAGGGTGTAGCTTAGGTAGGTCACTTGCCTCACAGGCTCAAGGCCCTGGGTTCAATCCCCAGAACCCACGTACACACAAAAAGTAAACTTGGAATATTGTTTAGAATGATGGGTCAGGTACACACAAGGACTTCAATATGACCTCTCAGAGGAGCTCAATTTGAGATCAGACTGAACAAAAGACCACCTGGACCATTGACTCAGTGTCTGAAACCCTCTGTGAGCATGAGAAGCACTGCTGGCAAGACACCAGAGGGCCAAAGCACTTGTGCCCCCTGCAGGGGCGTCTCTTGTCTACCGCCAAAGACTGTTCCCCTCCTGGGGCAGCTGAGAGCAAGCTGGGCCTTGGAGCAAGGACTAGTGCTTTAGACATAGACTATGCAAGCAAGGGGCAATGTCTTTAATAAAACTAAAATTAAAAAGTCACATTGAAAAAATTTTAAAAAGAAGAAAATAAGGTCAAGTAGAGGAAGCCCATTTTCACAGGAAAAAATCCCCCAGTGAAAAGCATCAGAATAGATACCAAGAAAAATACCAACAAAAACAGTGTGCTCCCACTATGTATCTACTCAACCTGCAAAACTTAGAAAGCTCGATAATACAATCCTGGCCACAGGTAGAGCTATGCAGAAGAGCCACCTGGCAGTGCTTAGTCAAAGAAGTAAACATGCACACTTTGACCTAGAAATTCCACATGTGTGTAAACCAGGCGGTGCTTAAGCAGTTTCACAAGGGGACATGCACAGGGAAATTTATCCTCAGGTTCTTATAGAGTTGTCTGTGCTTACAGGGAGTTGATGGTTGTCAAGATGCCCACAGCTGCGAAAGTCAAAAGCTAAAAAAATAATAGATGCCAACCTGGATATATTAATAATCCCGTATCTATGATCACATTCATAAGGTAGCTTCCCAACTTCTGTGTGGAAGTGTGTTTCTCCTTGGCCCTTACACTGTTGTGGAGACCACTAGGAGTTCAGCTTTGTGCAGGATCATCTGACCTGGACTTTTGGCAAGACCTGTACAGCCCTCACACATGCTCAGATGCTACAGGACTTTTCAGACCAGTCCAGACAACAGTAGGCATCCATTCATTGTCTGCACTCTACAGATTCCTAGATGCACGACATTCATTACCATCAAATGCAGAATTTTCATCAAAAACTAATATATATATCATTCCAATCTGAATCAAGAAAATCGGAAATATCCCCAAATCCAAAGAGTGGATCCCCATTGTGATGCTACAAGTTGAAAATTCCACAGCTGACCTCATGGGATGGTTCACAGTCAAAAGACAGCTGCATGAAAAATATTGCATGACCTTCCTGCTATTTGAAAAGTGGCATGTGAAGTACACATGCATGTCTTCCTCAGACATGGGTTCATTTGCAAGACACCTTGTGCAATTGAAAATACTCCAAAAGGGGAGAAATCAGAACCATGTCTCCAAAGTATTTCAGCAGAGACCAACTCCATCTGTCTATCTATCTGTCAGTGAGTGTGTGTGCTCTTGTGTGTGTTTGTGTGTCTTTGTTTGTGTTTGTACCATCATAGCTGATACTTCATTGCCCCCATTGGAAAACTGACTCAGATAATGCCATCTGCCAAACTCCTAAAAACCAAAGTTCTTGCTGATAGAATGAAACATTCCTTCCTGTTGGTTTGGATGTGTCCTTTAGGAATCACTGCTACATTTAGTATACTCAAATCATCACAGTAGATCAGGTAACAAAAACATATATATTTTAAAATAATAATAATATATTAATGGAAACAACAAATACAGGATAGAGTAACATCTGTGTTACTAAACAAGGTCAAGGACAATGGCAAACTATAGATTCAAACTTTGAAGAAAATAGTAATCAATGTAAATATTCCTGGGCTGCCTCAGCCCCGCCCAGGCACACAGCAACAGAATGGTTTTGCAAGCATCCTCAGGAGGGCAGGAGCCTTCTTTGCAGGACGAGAGGGAGGTTGAGGCTCGATCCACCCATCATTCTTTTGGGAGAGGCTCCTTTTCCTCAGCACAAAGTTGGATTTTTTGTGAGGATTCTTGGCATAAAATACGTTGGCCTCTGCTGGAATCCTCAGCTCTGGGGAGAGAGGGGTGTACAAAAAGAAGGTGGCACTCAGGAGGTGCTCCCTAGGACACGCCAACATCTGAGAGCCTGTGCCAGAAAAGGCCAGAGCCACACACCTGAGAGCTCTCCAATTCAGCACCAATACCAACAAAGACAGCCTCCACAGTCCTCCCTGAGGAAGAACTAGGCAGAGCACTTCAACAGACCTAATGTCTGTTCCTACCGAAGGCTTTGGACTCCAGAATATCTCAGGTCCTCTTGCATCTGCCAAAGCACACCACTAGGGTTTGCATCTGAAATCTCCCACAAAAGGCTCCTGTGCCGAAGATTCAGTCCCCACATGAGCCATCTTCATAGGTGGGTTTGGAGGGAAGCATTGGATGGTGAGTGCTCTGATGTCAACATGAAATTCTCATTCAAGATGAATACACTACTGGGGGGTGGGAGGGACTGGAAGAAAGGTTGAGCATGGTTGGAGTAAGACCTAAACAGGGTTGTGCCCTGGGCAACAGTACCTTGTTCCTGTTGGCTCCACTGAATCCTCATTCTCCAAGGAGAGGTCCTCCCTCTCCATCTTTCTCTCTCTCCCTCTCTGCCAGCCTCGTTCTCTCTCTCCCAGTCTATGCCTTTGTGGCAAGGGCTGAGGAGCTCTCCACTGCCACACACTAGAGCTTTATGGACAGCCTCAGTGCACAACCAAAGAGAAAGCTATGAAACCCAGAGAAAAAAGGCCTAGGATTCCTCCTCTGAGTTATTTTCCTCAAGTATGGCCACAGTGAGGACAGGCTGACCAGCGCGGATACCACGTTAGAGCCATGCTTCTGCGTTGGTGGAGCCCGCCTCCATGTGAACCAGGCTTCTGAGAATGGAGGCCACATTCCAAATACTGCCCTACTGAGAACAATGGTTCCAAAGACCAGCAAAGGGACTGCTTCCCTCCAACATGGCGTATGGCCCAGTGGTGCCATGACCCCGAGTGGGGGAATACAACAGCCGCTTCTCCTTCCTCTGAACATGTGTTTCCTGTCGCCCTCCTCTAACCTAGAGCCTGTTCTCCATCCCTTCTGGGTTGGATGTGGAGATCTCTGCTATGAATTTCTTAGGCTACCAAGGCCCCAGACAGACTTCCTCTTCCATAGACTCTACAAACCTAACAGTAGGTTAAGATAGGAGACAAGTGATCCTAGAACTCATAGGGATGGTGGTCTTCAGGGTACATAGGCTGGGATAATGGCTGCTGTGGTGTTTGGCTCACAGAAACCAACCAACCATCCAACGAAAAAGCGCTGGCATTATTATCAGATGAGCTCTGTGGCTACGTGCTCAGGAAGCCCTCATCTGACTTTAGTTAGGGATCACAACCTGGCTATTGTGATCACTCCTTGCCTAGTGGACTCAGGTGCGTAAGACCATGGAATTTATGCAAAAACAGATGATTCAGGCTGTCTCCCAGGCTGTGTTTTCTTCCCAATTTCATCCTGTTACTGCTTGCTAGAATCCTGGCAATGCTCTGCCCAGGCAGTGGTTTTTTGGTCACACAGAAGGCTTTCAATAGTACTGCTTCAGTCCACAAAATGCCAGTTCCCTCTTTAGCCCATGCATTCCCATGTTCCTTTGAAACCACTCCTATCCCAGACCATGAAAACACACTGCTCCTGGAGAGAGGCTTTCCTCCTCACTCCTCAAAGATGTCAGCTTTGGATGCCTGTTCATGTCCAGGGGAGGGCACCTGGTGGGGAGCCGCAATATCCACCGGGGTATACTATTGGACCTCAAGACCTTCCACCAGCAGAAGTGCAGTTGGCTTTGTGCACGAACCCAACACACCTGTTGGAGTGTTCTTGGGGGTCAGAGACTACTCTTTGTTGCTAAGAGTTGACCTGAGTCCACATCCTGACCCTTGCTCTCTGCTATCTTATTGTCTCACTTACTCTGACGGCGAGAGATGATTTGGCCCAGCTCATAATCCTCTGGATTCTCCTCAGTAAGGAAGTGTAGGTCGAGGGCGCTGCGGATGACGACAGGAGCCCTATCGTGGCAGGTCACCTGGAGCAGCATGGGAGACAGGCCTTCAGGAAATGGGCCTTGAAGTGACTACTCAAGGACAGTGGGCAGGGGCATTCTGGAGGCACCTCCACTCTAAATACAAGGGCAACATCCATGACCCTACTACCCGAGGCTGACCTCCTGCTCATCGTGTGGGCTCTTCCCACAGGCTACTAGCCCAATCCTTGTACATAGGACTTCCTGGGCCTGCCATTGCTCTTTGAGGAGCTGCACTCCTCTCGGAGTGAAAGGACCCCACTACCTGCATACAGATGCAATCTCATCCCACAAGTTGGGAGGAATGGGACAATAGCCTCCAAGATCCCAGGTCTGCCCGAGGATGCAGGCGGCATTGGGAATGGCCTAGGCACAAAACCTAGAGGCTTTGGTCTGGATTGCCAGGGCCAAAAACAGACCCAGGAACATGACCACACACAGGAGAGCTGAAAGATAGCCACGAGAGCTCCTGGCCTCCAGAGGCTCAGTGCTGGCTGGGATGTAGGAGGGCACCTCATCCGGCAAGGGTGGTCATTGGGTTACCTGGACATTTAGTGTGCTTGCTCCACATCCATATCGACTCTGCAGAGAGACTCTCTCAGCTCCTTGTTCAAGGAACATGGAGAACCTCACACTGCTGTCCTCCTCCATAGACGTCAGCATCCCATACAAGGGAACCTGCAACCTAGTTCCTGTCCTATTCTCATCTGTCACCCATACCTGTCCCTGCCCTTCTGGACTGCATGCTGCCACCTGACACACAGACTCCCTCAGACATGGCAGTGGACAAGCTGCTGCACTCGCTCATCTCAGCTCCAGCCCTTCACACTGACCTCTCCCTTCTTGATTCCCATCTATCCTCCTGATCATCCAGAAGCTCCAAATTCAAGAGGGCATGAGTAGTCCATGGTATTGGACCAGTGTCTGCTCCCCACCCAGGTGTAAGCACCACGGGACACCCCTGCTCCCAGGCTTACCAGAACACTCTTGGCCATCTCTGGACTTTGTGTTTCTAAGTGGACACGAATTAAGCAGGTGTCTCCCACCTGCTTGTGGGAAAGCGGCCTGGAGGACTTGCAGGTTGATTCTGAGAACTGTGGGGGATGGAACATCAGCAAACCCAGAAACAGAAAGCCACCCGAGACTGTCAGTTGGCTCTATGGGCTTCCAGCAAATATGTCCAGGTGCTGAGGCTTCTTATTTCCTCAAGTCGGAGTGGAATGGCAGCACATGCACAGCTTGAATAAGGTAGGTGTTTACCTCCTTTCCCTTGACCTGGGGGCGTTTCCTCACCATGAAATATTGTATTCCCAGATTCATGGACAGACACACGAGTGAGTGGTCAGAGACCTTGATTTCTGCAGAGCGAAGTGGAGAGAATTGTTAGGTGGCACTCAAGGATTATACTACAAAACACCCACAACCCCTGAGAGTCTCCGCCAGGCACATCACACTTTGGTATTTTGGGGCCAAGGCCCACTTTCTCTTGGCTGTCAGTTATCCTGAGCCCACTGTGGATCATGTCTCCCTACTGTCTGATTGTCCTACTTACTCTCATCCTCAGACATCATATACAGCAGCTCAAAGTTGTCCACATCCTCATGCTGCAACAAATTTTGGTCCAAGGCCCTGCGGATGAGGCTTGTCACAGTCTCCTGAAAGGTCACCTGGATCAGGGTGGGACAAATGTCATCAGAGAATGGCTTTTAGAAGAGCTACCCAGAAGACTGTGGTCAAACATTCAGGAGAAATCTCAGCTACATATACAAGGGCACAATCTTGTTATCCTGCTACCTGAGTGTGTCCTCCATATACCACCTGGGTTCTTGCAATGTGCTACTAGAACAATCCTGGTACAAATATCTGCCTGTACCTGCCATCTCCCCTCCCCCTGGGGAGCCACATTCCACTCATGTCAAAGGACCAAACTGCCTATGCACAGACACACTCTCATCTCACTGAGATGAGAGCAATGGGCCAGGGATCTGCGCACCAAGTGTGATCTGGGATGCAGGCTGCCTTTGTGGGTGCAAGAGGCAGATGCACTGAAAATTTGGGTCCTGACTGCCACGACACAAAACAGACTCAGATACAAGAGTGTGCACTTGAGTGCTTCATGATAGCTTTGAGAGGCCCTGGCCTCTGGAAGCTCGGTGCGGGTCTGGTTGTCATGATGTACTTGACTCAGCACTGGCAGTCACTGAACATGTCTCCTCTGCAGCTGGACACCTGCAGCATTAGCGTGTCTACTGCACATCCATAGAAATTCTGCCATGAACCCCTTTAGCTCCGTATTTACATACATGCAAAGCCTAACATTCCGAAGCTTTGGCATGACCCCCCAGGTGATCCCGACCCCAAATTCCTACACCTAGTCATGCTAAGGAGGTTCTCTTCCCTGCCACCAGGAACACATCCCCTCCTACACATGTGACAAGTCACTGCCACCTCCTCTGCTCCAACTTCACTCATTGAGAATACCAAGTTCTAGGCACTGCAGCCTGCACCCTGGACATATCTCTGCCTTCATCTGTCCACAGCACTTCCGTCTGCACTTCTGGCCTGCAAAACCCACAATACACAGGCCCACTCACCACTGAAGCTGGGCATGCTGATGCTCTCCCTCCTCAGGTCAAGCCCTTAAGACGGACCTCTCTCTTCTTTATTTCCCACCATAGCCCTGGGGTTGGCTGTGTCTCCTGCCTTCCACTGTGTGGACACCCAGGAGGCAGCCCTGCTGTCGGGCTTACCGGGATGCGCTTTGTCTCCCTCAGGCTCTGTCCCTCTAGGAGGACGTGAACAACGCGGCTGTCTTCCACCTGCTCGCTGGAGTGAAGCAGTGAGGAGCTGCTACTCACAGCTGCTGGGGTCCTGGATGCCACTGCCACAGAAGGTTCCAAGAACTGTGGGGGATGACAACATCAGCAAAGCCCAGCAACTGCACCCCACCCAGCCTGGCAGTTGGCTCTGTGGGCATTCTACAACATCCATCCAGAACCTGAGGTTCTTGTCCCCTTGGAGGATGTGGAGTGGCACCAGGAGTAAAGACTGAAGAAGGTGGCTGTTTTGGGAACAAGAGATCCAGCACCTGCTGGGTGGGGATGAAATCCCAGGAGATTAACCCCATGTTGCTGCTGAAATGTAGGTTCCTCCCACAAATGACAGGCAGGAGCTCATTCCTAAGCTGGTCCTGCCTGTAAGGTTCAAGGCTCTGAACCCTGAAGGGCTCCTCCGTGTTCTGATCATTTTCACCCTGGGTTGGGACCAAGAATGGTGGGTTCAAAATGGAAATGGTGACAAACAGAAAAATGACTTGTGCCAATACACTAGAGTCAAAGCACAATGGGACAGTTCCCATCAGTACAAACACACACACACACACACACACACACACACACACACAGAGTCAGAATAGGAGTCCTGGGCCATTCATCAGGGATCAGACTAGAGGGCCTGCTGGGCTCACCTGCCCTGTGCTACTCACTGTTACTCTTGAGCTCCTCTGCGACAATCGCCAGAGGCTCTGGCGTCTAAGATGAAGCCTCACCCAGTGTATCCACAAAAGGGCTAGTTGGCCCCCTGAGATTCCTGGGAGCCTGAGGCTCGGCATTGTCTGCAACCACAGGAGAACATCCTTCTCCCTCCAGTGGCTCCAACCAAGTGAGCTCGGATGGCTTGGTCAGTGAAGTGGGTGCCTGGATACCAGGGTTCCATGTTCTGTTTGATCCATTGTCAAGGCAATGATGTCATTTCCTGTGCCCATACCTGAGCCTCTTTTCACATAAGACCACTTTCAACAGCCCTATGGGCTGCCGATTTCTCCTCCATGCCTACCCATCTCAGGTGCGCAGGTGTTCACCAACAACTACCCAAACATCCCCACCAGCATCTGCCCTGCTTGGTGCCACTAGAGTTCCAGCTTGGAGCCTTCAAAAATGCATTCACAACCAGTCCTTCCCTCTCAGCAGCTTTTGGACCCTGGTCCCATCATTGTGCAACTCATGGTGTGCCCAGTCTTTTCTGGAAAGTAGGGTAGCATCTAATCTCTAGGGTTTATTGTGTCTATTGGCCCATAACACCCTCTGTTCTCTCTGAAACCAGAGATGGGACTCACAGGTGGCTAAAGCACAAATGTAGAGATGGGATAATCACAAGAAAGGGAGAGACAAAGAATGCACCCTAACTCAATCAGGCCTGTGTCCCACACAGGGACATGGCCAATGTCCGTCCCATCGTGGCTGCAGTTCCCTCTCTACACCATGGCAAGTTGGAGGGGACTGAGATGCAGAGGCTGCTCCCCTCTGCCATACAACTTCCCAAGGCTTCTCCTAAGATTTCAAAAGGGCCAAGTGTGTCTAGTGTTGGGGTCTCACAGAGACTCCGAGGTACCACAGCATCCTGCTGCCCAGAACCGGTTCACCCCTCACCTCAAGGGGGCTCAGCCTCTGGATTCATGGGAATTGAAGTGGGTACAGGTGATGGGATATCACCTCCAAGACTGAGTTATGCCAAGTCCATGACCCCTGTCTGCATCCCTGTCTCCAGCACCACTCCCCCCTCTCTCTTTCCTCCTCAGAGCAAACAAATCCATTTAGCAAGTGTGTCCTGTGATAAAGACATGACGGTCACCCATCCTCTCATTACAAAAACACTGAGGCTCAGCCAACATGGATCCTACAGGGAACACAGGCATAAACTCAGACTCCGATCCTCCCAGCCGAGCCTCAGTGGAGCCTGGACTCCCAGCCTCCTGAGTCAAGGAAACAGAGGTTCCTAGCCGAGCCACCTTGGATGCAGCCGCACACAAACTGAACTCATCAATGCCCCTTGCTCTCAGTTGTGAGTAAGAGGGGAAGTGGTGTTTCACAACCCTGGACATCAAGTGCAGTCTCCAGGCTTTGGGGTGTGCCCTGGCCTCTGTCTATCTGCCCAGGCTCTCCTACCCACACTGGCCTCTTACCCAACCTCCTCCTAGGGCCAATCTCAATCCTGCCTCTCAATTTCTGCTGCCTTCCCCAACACACTGCTCCCCAAAATGAGCAGGGCTGGCTCTCGGTTATCATGCTGGTGCCAGCAGCAATGCCACCCCACTGACATAATTCTGAGTCCCAACCTAGGCACTCCAGCTGTCTTTGCCACACCTGGCCTGTTTGGGCTCTGGCTCTTGCTCTTTTCTTTCATGTGCATGTGTTTTGAGGTTTTGAGTTTCTCCCACTGCAGAACTGCAGCTGTGGCAGGGTAGAGCTCATGAGGGTGACATTCTGAGCCACATCCAATCCCATCAGGACTGTTCACTGGGGTGACTGCTGGAACACAGTGATGAGTGAACACATGGGAGGTGGTTGGACCCACCTTGCCTCTGAGTGGCTTCCTTTCAGGACAGGAATGTAGGCATGGGAGCCCCTGGCGTGGGATGCTTTGCACAAGGCGTGACCATGGGCTCTCTTTCCTGGCAAAAATGGCTCCACTCAGCATGGAGAGCACTGTCATTCCTGGTGGCTAACAACAGCCCTGGACCCCAGAAAGGAACCCACACTCAAGATTAACGTCTGAGTGTGCGTGTCCTCGAGGAAATGAGGTCTCCTGATCCCAGGTGCAAAGGGGTAAGTCCTCTAACTCCAGGGGCCATGAAGGGACATCTGAGTTTCCCTTGTCCTTCTTTCCCTCTCTAACTAACCACAGTTAGGACCCTGGCCTCATTCCCCAGTGAGGATCATTAGGCTCCATAAAGGACAGTCTCTAAGATGCTCAGTGGACCAACACCCTCTGCACAACCCATAACCCTATTCACCCAAGAGGCAAGAGGATTTCTATTCAGGAAAACCAGGAAAGGGAGAGCCTTTCTCAAGGACACAAGGACATTAGTGAGTGAGGGAGTGATTAATGGATGGAGAACTATTTCCAACACCAACTTCCAGGAGCATATATGGCCCCCTGGAGAATTCTGCAGTGTGTTGGTGATTAAGGAGAACGTGTGAATTCAGGGGTCACTAGGTCCTCTCAGCCATAAGGAGGGAAACTGCCATAAAGGAACTAGGACAAGGGTGCGAGGAATGCTCACTGGTGGGAGATCGGAAGGAAGGAAAGTGTACTCATTAGAAAAGTGTCGCCTGAAAATTCTTAGCCAGCCAAAAGTCGTGCGAACTTGTGTGGGAAAAGAGTCTTTGCACAGTGATGAAGCTAAGAGCTCACATGATGGAACACAGCATCAACTGGGACCAAATCCAATATCTGATATTCTTGTAGGAAGAGGAGAGTCTGGACCCAGATACCAGGGAGACTGGGGGATACCGGATATGTGAGGTTGGAGCGAGGGCGGGATGCCCATATGGGAACCACAGATCTTGGGCAGCAATAGGAGAGTGGGCAAGGGCTGGGAGAGTTGGGGAGACAGTCCCCTTGAAACCTGGGAGGGGTTATGGCACTGGGACAGCCCAACACCTACTGTGTTGAGCCTCTGGAGCTCAACGGAAGACACTTCCTCTGTTGTCGGCCACCCAGTTAACAGAGTTTGGTTGCAGCAGCCTAGGACCCAGCTGAAGGTCTGAGCATGTTGGCCATGCAGGTTGGATCTGGACCACAGACACCCTCATCAGAGATTGTAGGGTCTCAGCCCTGAGGCAAGACAGGCACTAAGTCAGGCCAGGTGGGGAAACGGATAGGCACACACTCTGGGGGCTGGTGCCTGTGTTACTGGGAGCACTTCTGATCGCAATTCCCTGATCTGCTGCCAACACAGGCTACAGAGGAGGGTACAGAAACACAGACCACGGATCTGCCCCACTCAGTGGGCCCAGGCCAACACCACACCCAGCAGCCTCGTGCCATACCCAATGAGTCTCGAAGCGGCCCCCTCTTCCCATCCTGAGAGCTCTTCCCTTCCTCATGTGCCAATAGCTCCCTACTGTCACTGGCAATATCTACTCTGTGAGATGTCAACATCCGTGGGTACTGTTCTCTCATCCCAGGACAGTGTGGTCCCACACACCCTGGTGAAATGGGCCACCTGGAGGCTGGACCTGGAGGTTGTTGAGGCTGAATGGCAGCGGTGGTCCTCTGGCACTTAATATTATTTAAGTTAAAAAAAAAAAAAACAAAAACAAAAACAAAAAACGGGTCTTGGTGCTCAAAAATGTTTGATTTGCATATTCTCATCCCCTAACCCCAATATTTTCATTATTTCCTCACATATGAAATCTTACTAGCATAAAGGTAATTTCGTATTAAACAAAGTGGATTGAAATAACATTGGTAAAAATAATCAATCACCATACTTTCAATTTTTGTTCTGCTTTCCTATTAGAAACCACTTGGATACAAGAGAACAGAGGACAGACTCATGGAAATGCTTGAAATGACAAGAAGCTCCCACTCAAGCTCAGCATTCAGTCCTGGACAGGGTAAGACCAGGCCACTTTGACATCTGTGCCAAAGAGTCTACCAGACAGAATCCTCTGACTGATCCCTGACTGAGCCATAGGAACTGGCTAGAAAAGCCTTCACATCCTCAATACATTCTTCACGTCAGAATACTTGACAACCATTGATATCCATCTCTCGTTAACTTGCTCCCCAGCCAACCATTCTTCAACACATTCAAAGGAGTAACTCATGCAAGCACACAGAAAGGGGTGTTCACTACACACATCCATGTGCGAAAAAGACAACTGGTATTTCTTGTTTGGGCTATTTCAAATGAAATCCCTTCTGCATGACCTCCACAAACCAAAGGAAAATATTTGTGAAATTCCCACGTAGAAGACAAGATACACTTGCCAAGGAGGCAGTGGCAAGAATTTTGACACTCCAAATGTAGAGTGTGTGTTTAGGAAGCAGTCACAGTTTCCATGAGAGAGTCCCATGAAATCAATTAGGAAGATCCATGCTCTAGCCCTACCATGCAAGTGATGTGACTTGAAAGAGTCACTTAGTCTTAGTAACCATCATCACTAACAACTAAGTCAATGAATAAAGGTCCTCAGGTGCCAAGCTACAAAATGTGGGATGAGCATGGATGAGGATGGGTGGGAGAAGTCTCCAACTCTAACACAATTAGGGAAGGATGTGCTGACCTCAAGTGGCTGGGGGGCTGGGATCCTGCCACAGAGGGGGATTCCAAACCTCACATCCCCTGACCCAGGCCAGAAGACCAGGTAGAGTCCAAGGACCCTGGGGTGGCCCAATGGCAATAAAGGTCAAAAGGAACTAGGGATCTGCCTGGTCCCTCAATCCCCTACTCTGAGCAGGGCTGCATGACGAGGCCAGAGGCCATCCACAGCAATCTGCCTTTACAGGAAAACAGGGACTGCAGGCTGCCTCTGGCTCACTGAATCAGGGTGGTGTTTTCATAAAGCAAGACCACTTCCTCACATTTGACCAGCAGCTCATGTGTTGACAGCACAATGACTGACTTGACTCAGGCCCTGATGAATGAAATAGAAAATTCATAGC
This sequence comes from Urocitellus parryii, assembly GCF_045843805.1. Taxonomy (NCBI): domain Eukaryota; kingdom Metazoa; phylum Chordata; class Mammalia; order Rodentia; family Sciuridae; genus Urocitellus; species Urocitellus parryii. Next base: position 52,341,895 of record NC_135548.1, on the reverse strand, counting down.
AAACCCATCTTTAGCTCTTCCACATCATCAGGGGCTCTGATTCAATTCTGTCCAGAAAGGTGTCTGAAATGATTTCTAAACATGCTGGGGACTCACCTCTCTGTGGAACTTTTCAGGAAAAAGGGGATCAAATCTCATGAAACAACTCTTCTCTCTTCTAGCCCATGGGCAATGCAAGGAACCTGCATGATACCAGAGGCTCACTTCTCTCTTCTCGTGTCTTCTGGAAAGGATTCGTTAATGCTTCCTGCAAGGTGAAGCAGAAGCCTGCATCCCCAGCTGCACAGAAGTGTTTTAGGGCAGTGTCTCCCTTAAAACCCAAAAATAAAAAAAACAGGTCATTCAACAGGCACATGGATTCGAGTACATGTTCAATGATCCCTCCTCCCTGGAGCCTTCCACATGCCCATCTTCCACATTCACAGAGCAATGCTTGGCCATTCTCAAGACCAGGAGACCATGATGCTCATCACCAGGAAGTCAATAAGGAACATGAAGAGAGCAGCATGGATTGCAGAAGGTGGCACATCAAGGATCTTCAGCTCTGCTGCTAGAACACAAGAGCTTAACTTCAGTATTGACTTTTTGCCAACTACCAAGTACGATAGCAGTGTCAAGCCCAATATGCAGATATGCAAGTAGTAGGTGACACCCCGCATCCATTCACAAAAGTGGGCAACATCTGCATCAGAACAAGGAAGTATCTTACCCTTACTCATAAAAATCATCAGAAACAAAATAAAATGGATGCAAGACTTCTCATTTCACTATTAGGTAGCTGTTGGAATTCCCTATTAAATAATACCTCCTCCAAAATAAAAAGTATCTCAGACATGTGTCAACTATTCAATGGATGACATTTTAAAAACTATGGACTTTACTTAATATTTATGTATGCTATATCCCTGCCTAAGGCTCTATGAGAAAGGAGCACATAGAATTGGATCTTTGAAAATCTCACATTTGCTGATAAATATTACTGCTGATCTCAGGCATGGCGAAGTGAAAAGTGGGACTTTGGATATTCCAAGAATGCTATGTTGTGGGATTGGTGTCCCTGATTCATACATAGCATATGGTTTCTATGAAATCCAGTGAGGGAGCAGGAGTAACGAAGCTGATTGCACAGATGACCTCAGGGAATACTGACAGATAGGCCAAATGAAAAATATGCTCCAGCTAACCATTGGTATTTGGGCTTCTGATCCCAGTCCTGTTTTTAAAAAAGGTGCAGACAGGCAGTGTTCATTAAAAACTGTCTACCATGTAAAAGTGGGTAATTTAAATGGCATCTAGTTACACATCTGATAGAATGGTCTGGCAACATATGAATTTCATTCTAACAACAACAACAACAACAAAACATAGAAAATGAGACATAAAGATAAAACCTTGTCTTCACCAGGATGCCTAAAAATAGGTTTTATTTGGCTCATGCAAATAAATATCTTTCAATAGAATTTCTGATTTCTGAATGAATCCATTCAACTTCATACTGCACAGATCACAAGGTTTTCTTTACAGAATATTCTCTTCTTCTTCTTAAAGCCTCACATAGAAAATGTCTCACAGGACATAGGAGGGGAATGACCCAAAGGATGAGAGAATGGCTGGAACCGTTCTCAAATGTGCCCATGTAGCCTAAAGTTTGAAGGCATCTCATTGTACTCTAAAACAATTGTGAACCTATTCGATCCATTATTAATAAATATCACCACTTTACCACTTGAACCAAATCACAGAAAATTGGAAACAGATGATCATTGGCTTTGATACCTTTACTTCTGTTTCATTACTCAGAGTCGATCAACTCTATACTTCAAGTGACACAGATTTATTACAGAATGCCTAAGATCCTAAGGATCTATTTTAGCTCAGCCCATGGTATTGCTTCATTATTTTATTATTTTGTAAGTAATAAAATGTAACTTCATGTTGGATGATATATTCAAGCCATGAATATATCATCCAAAATTGTTCTTCCCAAAATATTAGCCCAATTTCTGCGCGCGCTCACTTACTGTTCAGGAATTTTACTAATTGTTTGAAGGTTCTAGAGGACCTGTTAGACTCCTAATGGACAAACCATACAACATACTCCAGAGAACGGACGAGTGCCATAAGAAGAAAATAAGGTCAGCCTACAGCAATGGGCAGCTGCCTGCCCTCGGCTGGGAGGAGCCCTGGCCATGGCACCAGGGCTGCTGGGCAGCAGAAGCCTCCACAGCCCTGCAGGGAGCCTGGAGCACAGCTCTGCCTAACCATGCTCAGCCCTGGACAGATGCACATGAGTTCCCATCACAGGCTCGAGTGTGACAGTCCCAGGTGCATGCCTGTCATGCCAGCCACCAGGGAGGCTGAGGCAAGAGGAACGTTTGAGGTCAGCCTTGGCAACTTAGACCCCGAGGCAAAGGGGAAATACTTTTACAGGGGTCTCTGAGGGTGTAGCTCAGGTAGGTCACTTGCCTCACAGGCTCAAGGCCCTGGGTTCAATCCCCAGAACCCACGTACACACAAAAAGTGAACTTGGAATATTGTTTAAAATGATGGGTCAGGTACACACAAGGACTTCAATATGACCTCTCAGAGGAGCTCAATTTGAGATCAGACTGAACAAAAGACCACCTGGACCATTGACTCAGTGTCTGAAACCCTCTGTGAGCATGGGAAGCACTGCTGGCAAGACACTAGAGGGCCAAAGCACTTGTGCCCCCTGCAGGGGCGTCTCTTGTCTACCGCCAAAGACTGTTCCCCTCCTGGGGCAGCTGAGAGCAAGCTGGGCCTTGGAGCAAGGACTAGTGCTTTAGATATAGACTATGCAAGCAAGGGGCAATGTCTTTAATAAAACTAAAATTAAAAAGTCACATTGAAAAAATTTTAAAAAGAAGAAAATAAGGTCAAGTAGAGGAAGCCCATTTTCACAGGAAAAAATCCCCCAGTGAAAAGCATCAGAATAGATACCAAGAAAAATACCAACAAAAACAGTGTGCTCCCACTATGTATCTACTCAACCTGCAAAAGTTAGAAAGCTAGATAATACAATCCTGGCCACAGGTAGAGCTATGCAGAAGAGCCACCTGGCAGTGCTTAGTCAAAGAAGTAAACATGCACACTTTGACCTAGAAATTCCACCTGTGTGTAAACCAGGCGGTGCTTAAGCAGTTTCACAAGGGGACATGCACAGGGAAATTTATCCTCAGGTTCTTATAGAGTTGTCTGTGCTTACAGGGAGTTGATGGTTGTCAAGATGCCCACAGCTGCGAAAGTCAAAAGCTAAAAAAATAATAGATGCCAACCTGGATATATTAATAATCCCGTATCTATGATCACCTTCATAAGGTAGCTTCCCAACTTCTGTGTGGAAGTGAGTTTCTCCTTGGCCCTTACACTGTTGTGGAGACCACTAGGAGTTCAGCTTTGTGCAGGATCATCTGACCTGGACTTTTGGCAAGACCTGTACAGCCCTCACACATGCTCAGATGCTACAGGACTTTTCAGACCAGTCCAGACAACAGTAGGCATCCATTCATTGTCTGCACTCTACAGATTCCTAGATGCACGACATTCATTACCATCAAATGCAGAATTTTCATCAAAAACTAATATATATATCATTCCAATCTGAATCAAGAAAATCGGAAATATCCCCAAATCCAAAGAGTGGATCCCCATTGTGATGCTACAAGTTGAAAATTCCACAGCTGACCTCATGGGATGGTTCACAGTCAAAAGACAGCTGCATGAAAAATATTACATGACCTTCCTGCTATGTGAAAAGTGGCATGTGAAGTACACATGCATGTCTTCCTCAGACATGGGTTCATTTGCAAGACACCTTGTGCAATTGAAAATACTCCAAAAGGGGAGAAATCAGAACCATGTCTCCAAAGTATTTCAGCAGAGACCAACTCCATCTGTCTATCTATCTCTCAGTGAGTGTGTGTGCTCTTGTGTGTGTTTGTGTGTCTTTGTTTGTGTTTGTACCATCATAGCTGATACTTCATTGCCCCCATTGGAAAACTGACTCAGATAATGCCATCTGCCAAACTCCTAAAAACCAAAGTTCTTGCTGATAGAATGAAGCATTCCTTCCTGTTGGTTTGGATGTGTCCTTTAGGAATCACTGCTACATTTAGTATACTCAAATCATCACAGTAGATCAGGTAACAAAAACATATATATTTTAAAATAATAATAATATATTAATGGAAACAACAAATACAGGATAGAGTAACAACTGTGTTACTAAACAAGGTCAAGGACAATGGCAAACTATAGATTCAAACTTTGAAGAAAATAGTAATCAATGTAAATATTCCAGGGCTGCCTCAGCCCCGCCCAGGCACACAGCAACAGAATGGTTTTGCAAGCATCCTCAGGAGGGCAGGAGCCTTCTTTGCAGGATGAGAGGGAGGTTGAGGCTCAATCCACCCATCATTCTTTTGGGAGAGGCTCCTTTTCCTCAGCACAAAGTTGGATTTTTTGTGAGGATTCTTGGCATCAAATACGTTGGCCTCTGCTGGAATCCTCAGCTCTGGGGAGAGAGGGGTGTACAAAAAGAAGGTGGCACTCAGGAGGTGCTCCCTAGGACACGCCAACATCTGAGAGCCTGTGCCAGAAAAGGCCAGAGCCACACACCTGAGAGCTCTCCAATTCAGCACCAATACCAACAAAGACAGCCTCCACAGTCCTCCCTGAGGAAGAACTAGGCAGAGCACTTCAACAGACCTAATGTCTGTTCCTACCAAAGGCTTTGGACTCCAGAATATCTCAGGTCCTCTTGCATCTGCCAAAGCACACCACTAGGGTTTGCATCTGAAATCTCCCACAAAAGGCTCCTGTGCCGAAGATTCAGTCCCCACATGAGCCATCTTCATAGGTGGGTTTGGAGGGAAGCATTGGATGGTGAGTGCTCTGATGTCAACATGAAATTCTCATTCAAGATGAATACACTACTGGGGGGTGGGAGGGACTGGAAGAAAGGTTGAGCATGCTTGGAGTAAGACCTAAACAGGGTTGTGCCCTGGGCAACAGTACCTTGTTCCTGTTGGCTCCACTGAATCCTCATTCTCCAAGGAGAGGTCCTCCCTCTCCATCTTTCTCTCTCTCCCTCTCTGCCAGCCTCGTTCTCTCTCTCCCAGTATATGCCTTTGTGGCAAGGGCTGAGGAGCTCTCCACTGCCACACACTAGAGCTTTATGGACAGCCTCAGTGCACAACCAAAGAGAAAGCTATGAAACCCAGAGAAAAAAGGCCTAGGATTCCTCCTCTGAGTTATTTTCCTCAAGTATGGCCACAGTGAGGACAGGCTGACCAGCACGGATACCACGTTAGAGCCATGCTTCTGCGTTGGTGGAGCCCGCCTCCATGTGAACCAGGCTTCTGAGAATGGAGGCCACATTCCAAATACTGCCCTACTGAGAACAATGGTTCCAAAGACCAGCAAAGGGACTGCTTCCCTCCAACATGGTGTATGGCCCAGTGGTGCCATGACCCCGAGTGGGGGAATACAACAGCCGCTTCTCCTTCCTCTGAACATGTGTTTCCTGTCGCCCTCCTCTAACCTAGAGCCTGTTCTCCATCCCTTCTGGGTTGGATGTGGAGATCTCTGCTATGAATTTCTTAGGCTACCAAGGCCCCAGACAGACTTCCTCTTCCATAGACTCTACTAACCTAACAGTAGGTTAAGATAGGAGACAAGTGATCCTAGAACTCATAGGGATGGTGGTCTTCAGGGTACATAGGCTGGGATAATGGCTGCTGTGGTGTTTGGCTCACAAAAACCAACCAACCAACCAACGAAAAAGCGCTGGCATTATTATCAGATGAGCTCTGTGGCTACGTGCTCAGGAATCCCTCATCTGACTTTAGTTAGGGATCACAACCTGGCTATTGTGATCACTCCTTGCCTAGTGGACTCAGGTGCGTAAGACCATGGAATTTATGCAAAAACAGATGATTCAGGCTGTCTCCCAGGCTGTGTTTTCTTCCCAATTTCATCCTGTTACTTCTTGCTAGAATCCTGGCAATGCTCTGCCCAGGCAGTGGTTTTTTGGTCACACAGAAGGCTTTCAATAGTACTGCTTCAGTCCACAAAATGCCAGTTCCCTCTTTAGCCCATGCATTCCCATGTTCCTTTGAAACCACTCCTATCCCAGACCATGAAAACATACTGCTCCTGGAGAGAGGCTTTCCTCCTCACTCCTCAAAGATGTCAGCTTTGGATGCCTGTTCATGTCCAGGGGAGGGCACCTGGTGGGGAGCCGCAATATCCACTGGGGTATACCATTGGACCTCAAGACCTTCCACCAGCAGAAGTGCAGTTGGCTTTGTGCACGAACCCAACACACCTGTTGGAGTGTTCTTGGGGGTCAGAGACTACTCTTTGTTGCTAAGAATTGACCTGAGTCCACATCCTGACCCTTGCTCTCTGCTATCTTATTGTCTCACTTACTCTGACGGCGAGAGATGATTTGGCCCAGCTCATAATCCTCTGGATTCTCCTCAGTAAGGAAGTGTAGGTCGAGGGCGCTGCGGATGACGACAGGAGCCCTATCGTGGCAGGTCACCTGGAGCAGCATGGGAGACAGGCCTTCAGGAAATGGGCCTTGAAGTGACTACTCAAGGACAGTGGGCAGGGGCATTCTGGAGGCACCTCCACTCTAAATACAAGGGCAACATCCATGACCCTACTACCCGAGGCTGACCTCCTGCTCATCGTGTGGGCTCTTCCCACAGGCTACTAGCCCAATCCTTGTACATAGGACTTCCTGGGCCTGCCATTGCTCTTTGTGGAGCTGCACTCCTCTCGGAGTGAAAGGACCCCACTACCTGCATACAGATGCAATCTCATCCCACAAGTTGGGAGGAATGGGACAATAGCCTCCAAGATCCCAGGTCTGCCCGAGGATGCAGGCGGCATTGGGAATGGCCTAGGCACAAAACCTAGAGGCTTTGGTCTGGATTGCCAGGGCCAAAAACAGACCCAGGAACATGACCACACACAGGAGAGCTGAAAGATAGCCACGAGAGCTCCTGGCCTCCAGAGGCTCAGTGCTGGCTGGGATGTAGGAGGGCACCTCATCCGGCAAGGGTGGTCATTGGGTTACCTGGACATTTAGTGTGCTTGCTCCACATCCATATCAACTCTGCAGAGAGACTCTCTCAGCTCCTTGTTCAAGGAACATGGAGAACCTCACACTGCTGTCCTCCTCCATAGACGTCAGCATCCCATACAAGGGAACCTGCAACCTAGTTCCTGTCCTATTCTCATCTGTCACCCATACCTGTCCCTGCCCTTCTGGACTGCATGCTGCCACCTGACACACAGACTCCCTCAGACATGGCAGTGGACAAGCTGCTGCACTCGCTCATCTCAGCTCCAGCCCTTCACACTGACCTCTCCCTTCTTGATTCCCATCTATCCTCCTGATCATCCAGAAGCTCCAAATTCAAGAGGGCATGAGTAGTCCATGGTATTGGACCAGTGTCTGCTCCCCACCCAGGTGTAAGCACCACGGGACACCCCTGCTCCCAGGCTTACCAGAACACTCTTGGCCATCTCTGGACTTTGTGTTTCTAAGTGGACACGAGTTAAGCAGGTGTCTCCCACCTGCTTGTGGGAAAGCGGCCTGGAGGACTTGCAGGTTGATTCTGAGAACTGTGGGGGATGGAACATCAGCAAACCCAGAAACAGAAAGCCACCCCAGACTGTCAGTTGGCTCTATGGGCTTCCAGCAAATATGTCCAGGTGCTGAGGCTTCTTATTTCCTCAGGTCGGAGTGGAATGGCAGCACATGCACAGCTTGAATAAGGTAGGTGTTTACCTCCTTTCCCTTGACCTGGGGGCGTTTCCTCACCATGAAATATTGTATTCCCAGATTCATGGACAGACACACGAGTGAGTGGTCAGAGACCTTGATTTCTGCAGAGCGAAGTGGAGAGAATTGTTAGGTGGCACTCAAGGATTATACCACAAAACACCCACAACCCCTGAGAGTCTCCGCCAGGCCCATCACACTTTGGTATTTTGGGGCCAAGGCCCACTTTCTCTTGGCTGTCAGTTATCCTGAGCCCACTGTGGATCATGTCTCCCCACTGTCTGATTGTCCTACTTACTCTCATCCTCAGACATCATATACAGCAGCTCAAAGTTGTCCACATCCTCATGCTGCAACAAATTTTGGTCCAAGGCCCTGCGGATGAGGCTTGTCACCGTCTCCTGAAAGGTCACCTGGATCAGGGTGGGACAAATGTCATCAGAGAATGGCTTTTAGAAGAGCTACCCAGAAGACTGTGGTCAAACATTCAGGAGAAATCTCAGCTACATATACAAGGGCACAATCTTGTTATCCTGCTACCTGAGTGTGTCCTCCATATACCACCTGGGTTCTTGCAATGTGCTACTAGAACAATCCTGGTACAAATATCTGCCTGTACCTGCCATCTCCCCTCCCCCTGGGGAGCCACATTCCACTCATGTCAAAGGACCAAACTGCCTATGCACAGACACACTCTCATCTCACTGAGATGAGAGCAATGGGCCAGGGATCTGCGCACCAAGTGTGATCTGGGATGCAGGCTGCCTTTGTGGGTGGAAGAGGCAGATGCACTGAAAATTTGGGTCCTGACTGCCACGACACAAAACAGACTCAGATACAAGAGTGTGCACTTGAGTGCTTCATGATAGATTTGAGAGGCCCTGGCCTCTGGAAGCTCGGTGCGGGTCTGGTTGTAATGATGTACTTGACTCAGCACTGGCAGTCACTGAACATGTCTCCTCTGCAGCTGGACACCTGCAGCATTAGCGTGTCTACTGCACATCCATAGAAATTCTGCCAAGAACCCCTTTAGCTCCGTATTTACCTACATGCAAAGCCTAACATTCCGAAGCTTTGGCATGACCCCCCAGGTGATCCCGACCCCAAATTCCTACACCTAGTCATGCTAAGGAGGTTCTCTTCCCTGCCACCAGGAACACATCCCCTCCTACACATGTGACAAGTCACTGCCGCCTCCTCTGCTCCAACTTCACTCATTGAGAATACCAAGTTCTAGGCACTGCAGCCTGCACCCTGGACATATCTCTGCCTTCATCTGTCCACAGCACTTCCGTCTGCACTTCTGGCCTGCAAAACCCACAATACACAGGCCCACTCACCACTGAAGCTGGGCATGCTGATGCTCTCCCTCCTCAGGTCAAGCCCTTAAGACGGACCTCTCTCTTCTTTATTTCCCACCATAGCCCTGGGGTTGGCTGTGTCTCCTGCCTTCCACTGTGTGGACACCCAGGAGGCAGCCCTGCTGTCGGGCTTACCGGGATGCGATTTGTCTTCCTCAGGCTCTGTTCCTCTAGGAGGACGTGAACAACGCGGCTGTCTTCCACCTGCTCGCTGGAGTGAAGCAGTGAGGAGCTGCTAATCACAGCTGCTGGGGTCCTGGATGCCACTGCCACAGAAGGTTCCAAGAACTGTGGGGGATGACAACATCAGCAAAGCCCAGCAACTGCACCCCACCCAGCCTGGCAGTTGGCTCTGTGGGCATTCTACAACATCCATCCAGAACCTGAGGTTCTTGTCCCCTTGGAGGATGTGGAGTGGCACCAGGAGTAAAGACTGAAGAAGGTGGCTGTTTTGGGAACAAGAGATCCAGCACCTGCTGGGTGGGGATGAAATCCCAGGAGATTAACCCCATGTTGCTGCTGAAATGTAGGTTCCTCCCACAAATGACAGGCAGGAGCTCATTCCTAAGCTGGTCCTGCCTGTAAGGTTCAAGGCTCTGAACCCTGAAGGGCTCCTCCGTGTTCTGATCATTTTCACCCTGGGTTGGGACCAAGAATGGTGGGTTCAAAATGGAAATGGTGACAAACAGAAAAATGACTTGTGCCAATACACTAGAGTCAAAGCACAATGGGACAGTTCCCATCAGTACAAACACACACACACACACACACACACACACACACACACACACAGTCAGAAGAGGAGTCCTGGGCCATTCATCAGGGATCAGACTAGAGGGCCTGCTGGGCTCACCTGCCCTGTGCTACTCACTGTTACTCTTGAGCTCCTCTGCGACAATCGCCAGAGGCTCTGGCGTCTAAGATGAAGCCTCACCCAGTGTATCCACAAAAGGGCTAGTTGGCCCCCCTGAGATTCCTGGGAGCCTGAGGCTCGGCATTGTCTGCAACCACAGGAGAACATCCTTCTCCCTCCAGTGGCTCCAACCAAGTGAGCTCGGATGGCTTGGTCAGTGAAGTGGGTGCCTGGATACCAGGGTTCCATGTTCTGTTTGATCCATTGTCAAGGCAATGATGTCATTTCCTGTGCCCATACCTGAGCCTCTTTTCACATAAGACCACTTTCAACAGCCCTATGGGCTGCCGATTTCTCCTCCATGCCTACCCATCTCAGGTGCGCAGGTGTTCACCAACATCTCCCCAAACATCCCCACCAGCATCTGCCCTGCTTGGTGCCACTAGAGTTCCAACTTGGAGCCTTCAAAAATGCATTCACAACCAGTCCTTCCCTCTCAGCAGCTTTTGGACCCTGGTCCCATCATTGTGCAACTCATGGTGTGCCCAGTCTTTTCTGGAAAGTAGGGTAGCATCTAATCTCTAGGGTTTATTGTGTCTATTGGCCCATAACACCCTCTGTTCTCTCTGAAACCAGAGATGGGACTCACAGGTGGCTAAAGCACAAATGTAGAGATGGGATAATCACAAGAAAGGGAGAGACAAAGAATGCACCCTAACTCAATCAGGCCTGTGTCCCACACAGGGACATGGCCAATGTCCGTCCCATCGTGGCTGCAGTTCCCTCTCTACACCATGGCAAGTTGGAGGGGACTGAGATGCAGAGGCTGCTCCCCTCTGCCATACAACTTCCCAAGGCTTCTCCTAAGATTTCAAAAGGGCCAAGTGTGTCTAGTGTTGGGGTCTCACAGAGACTCCGAGGTACCACAGCATCCTGCTGCCCAGAACCGGTTCACCCCTCACCTCAAGGGGGCTCAGCCTCTGGATTCATGGGAATTGAAGTGGGTACAGGTGATGGGATATCACCTCCAAGACTGAGTTATGCCAAGTCCATGACCCCTGTCTGCATCCCTGTCTCCAGCACCACTCCCCCCTCTCTCTTTCCTCCTCAGAGCAAACAAATCCATTTAGCAAGTGTGTCCTGTGATAAAGACATGACGGTCACCCATCCTCTCATTACAAAAACACTGAGGCTCAGCCAACATGGATCCTACAGGGAACACAGGCATAAACTCAGACTCCGATCCTCCCAGCCGAGCCTCAGTGGAGCCTGGACTCCCAGCCTCCTGAGTCAAGGAAACAGAGGTTCCTAGCCGAGCCACCTTGGATGCAGCCGCACACAAACTGAACTCATCAATGCCCCTTGCTCTCAGTTGTGAGTAAGAGGGGAAGTGGTGTTTCACAACCCTGGACATCAAGTGCAGTCTCCAGGCTTTGGGGTGTGCCCTGGCCTCTGTCTATCTGCCCAGGCTCTCCAACCCACACTGGCCTCTTACCCAACCTCCTCCTAGGGCCAAACTCAATCCTGCCTCTCAATTTCTGCTGCCTTCCCCAACACACTGCTCCCCAAAATGAGCAGGGCTGGCTCTCGGTTATCATGCTGGTGCCAGCAGCAATGCCACCCCACTGACATAATTCTGAGTCCCAACCTAGGCACTCCAGCTGTCTTTGCCACACCTGGCCTGTTTGGGCTCTGGCTCTTGCTCTTTTCTTTCATGTGCATGTGTTTTGAGGTTTTGAGTTTCTCCCACTGCAGAACTGCAGCTGTGGCAGGGTAGAGCTCATGAGGGTGACATTCTGAGCCACATCCAATCCCATCAGGACTGTTCACTGGGGTGACTGCTGGAACACAGTGATGAGTGAACACATGGGAGGTGGTTGGACCCACCTTGCCTCTGAGTGGCTTCCTTTCAGGACAGGAATGTAGGCATGGGAGCCCCTGGCGTGGGATGCTTTGCACAAGGCGTGACCATGGGCTCTCTTTCCTGGCAAAAATGGCTCCACTCAGCATGGAGAGCACTGTCATTCCTGGTGGCTAACAACAGCCCTGGACCCCAGAAAGGAACCCACACTCAAGATTAACGTCTGAGTGTGCGTGTCCTCGAGGAAATGAGGTCTCCTGATCCCAGGTGCAAAGGGGTAAGTCCTCTAACTCCAGGGGCCATGAAGGGACATCTGAGTTTCCCTTGTCCTTCTTTCCCTCTCTAACTAACCACAGTTAGGACCCTGGCCTCATTCCCCAGTGAGGATCATTAGGCTCCATAAAGGACAGTCTCTAAGATGCTCAGTGGACCAACACCCTCTGCACAACCCATAACCCTATTCACCCAAGAGGCAAGAGGATTTCTATTCAGGAAAACCAGGAAAGGGAGAGCCTTTCTCAAGGACACAAGGACATTAGTGAGTGAGGGAGTGATTAATGGATGGAGAACTATTTCCAACACCAACTTCCAGGAGCATATATGGCCCCCTGGAGAATTCTGCAGTGTGTTGGTGATTAAGGAGAACGTGTGAATTCAGGGGTCACTAGGTCCTCTCAGCCATAAGGAGGGAAACTGCCATAAAGGAACTAGGACAAGGGTGCGAGGAATGCTCACTGGTGGGAGATCGGAAGGAAGGAAAGTGTACTCATTAGAAAAGTGTCGCCTGAAAATTCTTAGCCAGCCAAAAGTCGTGCGAACTTGTGTGGGAAAAGAGTCTTTGCACAGTGATGAAGCTAAGAGCTCACATGATGGAACACAGCATCAACTGGGACCAAATCCAATATCTGATATTCTTGTAGGAAGAGGAGAGTCTGGACCCAGATACCAGGGAGACTGGGGGATACCGGATATGTGAGGTTGGAGCGAGGGCGGGATGCCCATATGGGAACCACAGATCTTGGGCAGCAATAGGAGAGTGGGCAAGGGCTGGGAGAGTTGGGGAGACAGTCCCCTTGAAACCTGGGAGGGGTTATGGCACTGGGACAGCCCAACACCTACTGTGTTGAGCCTCTGGAGCTCAACGGAAGACACTTCCTCTGTTGTCGGCCACCCAGTTAACAGAGTTTGGTTGCAGCAGCCTAGGACCCAGCTGAAGGTCTGAGCATGTTGGCCATGCAGGTTGGATCTGGACCACAGACACCCTCATCAGAGATTGTAGGGTCTCAGCCCTGAGGCAAGACAGGCACTAAGTCAGGCCAGGTGGGGAAACGGATAGGCACACACTCTGGGGGCTGGTGCCTGTGTTACTGGGAGCACTTCTGATCGCAATTCCCTGATCTGCTGCCAACACAGGCTACAGAGGAGGGTACAGAAACACAGACCACGGATCTGCCCCACTCAGTGGGCCCAGGCCAACACCACACCCAGCAGCCTCGTGCCATACCCAATGAGTCTCGAAGCGGCCCCCTCTTCCCATCCTGAGAGCTCTTCCCTTCCTCATGTGCCAATAGCTCCCTACTGTCACTGGCAATATCTACTCTGTGAGATGTCAACATCCGTGGGTACTGTTCTCTCATCCCAGGACAGTGTGGTCCCACACACCCTGGTGAAATGGGCCACCTGGAGGCTGGACCTGGAGGTTGTTGAGGCTGAATGGCAGCGGTGGTCCTCTGGTACTTAATATTATTTAAGTTAAAACAAAAACAAAAACAAAAACAAAAAACGGGTCTTGGTGCTCAAAAATGTTTGATTTGCATATTCTCATCCCCTAACCCCAATATTTTCATTATTTCCTCACATATGAAATCTTACTAGCATAAAGGTAATTTCGTATTAAACAAAGTGGATTGAAATAACATTGGTAAAAATAATCAATCACCATACTTTCAATTTTTGTTCTGCTTTCCTATTAGAAACCACTTGGATACAAGAGAACAGAGGACAGACTCATGGAAATGCTTGAAATGACAAGAAGCTCCCACTCAAGCTCAGCATTCAGTCCTGGACAGGGTAAGACCAGGCCACTTTGACATCTGTGCCAAAGAGTCTACCAGACAGAATCCTCTGACTGATCCCTGACTGAGCCATAGGAACTGGCTAGAAAAGCCTTCACATCCTCAATACATTCTTCACGTCAGAATACTTGACAACCATTGATATCCATCTCTCGTTAACTTGCTCCCCAGCCAACCATTCTTCAACAAATTCAAAGGAGTAACTCATGCAAGCACACAGAAAGGGGTGTTCACTACACACATCCATGTGCGAAAAAGACAACTGGTATTTCTTGTTTGGGCTATTTCAAATGAAATCCCTTCTGCATGACCTCCACAAACCAAAGGAAAATATTTGTGAAATTCCCACGTAGAAGACAAGATACACTTGCCAAGGAGGCAGTGGCAAGAATTTTGACACTCCAAATGTAGAGTGTGTGTTTAGGAAGCAGTCACAGTTTCCATGAGAGAGTCCCATGAAATCAATTAGGAAGATCCATGCTCTAGCCCTACCATGCAAGTGATGTGACTTGAAAGAGTCACTTAGTCTTAGTAACCATCATCACTAACAACTAAGTCAATGAATAAAGGTCCTCAGGTGCCAAGCTACAAAATGTGGGATGAGCATGGATGAGGATGGGTGGGAGAAGTCTCCAACTCTAACACAATTAGGGAAGGATGTGCTGACCTCAAGTGGCTGGGGGGCTGGGATCCTGCCACAGAGGGGGATTCCAAACCTCACATCCCCTGACCCAGGCCAGAAGACCAGGTAGAGTCCAAGGACCCTGGGGTGGCCCAATGGCAATAAAGGTCAAAAGGAACTAGGGATCTGCCTGGTCCCTCAATCCCCTACTCTGAGCAGGGCTGCATGACGAGGCCAGAGGCCATCCACAGCAATCTGCCTTTACAGGAAAACAGGGACTGCAGGCTGCCTCTGGCTCACTGAATCAGGGTGGTGTTTTCATAAAGCAAGACCACTTCCTCACATTTGACCAGCAGCTCATGTGTTGACAGCACAATGACTGACTTGACTCAGGCCCTGATGAATGAAATAGAAAATTCATAGCAAACCCATCTTTAGCTCTTCCACATCATCAGGGGCTCTGATTCAATTCTGTCCAGAAAGGTGTCTGAAATGATTTCTAAACATGCTGGGGACTCACCTCTCTGTGGAACTTTTCAGGAAAAAGGGGATCAAATCTCATGAAGCAACTCTTCTCTCTTCTAGCCCATGGGCAATGCAAGGAACCTGCATGATACCAGAGGCTCACTTCTCTCTTCTCGTGTCTTCTGGAAAGGATTCGTTAATGCTTCCTGCAAGGTGAAGCAGAAGCCTGCATCCCCAGCTGCACAGAAGTGTTTTAGGGCAGTGTCTCCCTTAAAACCCAAAAATAAAAAAACAGGTCATTCAACAGGCACATGGATTCGAGTACATGTTCAATGATCCCTCCTCCCTGGAGCCTTCCACATGCCCATCTTCCACATTCACAGAGCAATGCTTGGCCATTCTCAAGACCAGGAGACCATGATGCTCATCACCAGGAAGTCAATAAGGAACATGAAGAGAGCAGCATGGATTGCAGAAGGTGGCACATCAAGGATCTTCAGCTCTGCTGCTAGAACACAAGAGCTTAACTTCAGTATTGACTTTTTGCCAACTACCAAGTACGATAGCCGTGTCAAGCCCAATATGCAGATATGCAAGTAGTAGGTGACACCCCGCATCCATTCACAAAAGTGGGCAACATCTGCATCAGAACAAGGAAGTATCTTACCCTTACTCATAAAAATCATCAGAAACAAAATAAAATGGATGCAAGACTTCTCATTTCACTATTAGGTAGCTGTTGGAATTCCCTATTAAATAATACCTCCTCCAAAATAAAAAGTATCTCAGACATGTGTCAACTATTCAATGGATGACATTTTAAAAACTATGGACTTTACTTAATATTTATGTATGCTATATCCCTGCCTAAGGCTCTATGAGAAAGGAGCACATAGAATTGGATCTTTGAAAATCTCACATTTGCTGATAAATATTACTGCTGATCTCAGGCATGGCGAAGTGAAAAGTGGGACTTTGGATATTCCAAGAATGCTATGTTGTGGGATTGGTGTCCCTG
Source organism: Urocitellus parryii (assembly GCF_045843805.1). Taxonomy (NCBI): domain Eukaryota; kingdom Metazoa; phylum Chordata; class Mammalia; order Rodentia; family Sciuridae; genus Urocitellus; species Urocitellus parryii. Next base: position 52,325,821 of record NC_135548.1, on the reverse strand, counting down.
ATTCATACATAGCATATGGTTTCTATGAAATCCAGTGAGGGAGCAGGAGTAACGAAGCTGATTGCACAGATGACCTCAGGGAATACTGACAGATAGGCCAAATGAAAAATATGCTCCAGCTAACCATTGGTATTTGGGCTTCTGATCCCAGTCCTGTTTTTAAAAAAGGTGCAGACAGGCAGTGTTCATTAAAAACTGTCTACCATGTAAAAGTGGGTAATTTAAATGGCATCTAGTTACACATCTGATAGAATGGTCTGGCAACATATGAATTTCATTCTAACAACAACAACAACAACAAAACATAGAAAATGAGACATAAAGATAAAACCTTGTCTTCACCAGGATGCCTAAAAATAGGTTTTATTTGGCTCATGCAAATAAATATCTTTCAATAGAATTTCTGATTTCTGAATGAATCCATTCAACTTCATACTGCACAGATCACAAGGTTTTCTTTACAGAATATTCTCTTCTTCTTCTTCTTAAAGCCTCACATAGAAAATGTCTCACAGGACATAGGATGGGAATGACCCAAAGGATGAGAGAATGGCTGGAACCGTTCTCAAATGTGCCCATGTAGCCTAAAGTTTGAAGGCATCTCATTGTACTCTAAAACAATTGTGAACCTATTCGATCCATTATTAATAAATATCACCACTTTACCACTTGAACCAAATCACAGAAAATTGGAAACAGATGATCATTGGCTTTGATACCTTTACTTCTGTTTCATTACTCAGAGTCGATCAACTCTATACTTCAAGTGACACAGATTTATTACAGAATGCCTAAGATCCTAAGGATCTATTTTAGCTCAGCCCATGGTATTGCTTCATTATTTTATTATTTTGTAAGTAATAAAATGTAACTTCATGTTGGATGATATATTCAAGCCATGAATATATCATCCAAAATTGTTCTTCCCAAAATATTAGCCCAATTTCTGCGCGCGCTCACTTACTGTTCAGGAATTTTACTAATTGTTTGAAGGTTCTAGAGGACCTGTTAGACTCCTAATGGACAAACCATACAACATACTCCAGAGAACGGACGAGTGCCATAAGAAGAAAATAAGGTCAGCCTACAGCAATGGGCAGCTGCCTGCCCTCGGCTGGGAGGAGCCCTGGCCATGGCACCAGGGCTGCTGGGCAGCAGAAGCCTCCACAGCCCTGCAGGGAGCCTGGAGCACAGCTCTGCCTAACCATGCTCAGCCCTGGACAGATGCACATGAGTTCCCATCACAGGCTCGAGTGTGACAGTCCCAGGTGCATGCCTGTCATGCCAGCCACCAGGGAGGCTGAGGCAAGAGGAACGTTTGAGGTCAGCCTTGGCAACTTAGACCCCGAGGCAAAGGGGAAATACTTTTACAGGGGTCTCTGAGGGTGTAGCTCAGGTAGGTCACTTGCCTCACAGGCTCAAGGCCCTGGGTTCAATCCCCAGAACCCACGTACACACAAAAAGTGAACTTGGAATATTGTTTAAAATGATGGGTCAGGTACACACAAGGACTTCAATATGACCTCTCAGAGGAGCTCAATTTGAGATCAGACTGAACAAAAGACCACCTGGACCATTGACTCAGTGTCTGAAACCCTCTGTGAGCATGGGAAGCACTGCTGGCAAGACACTAGAGGGCCAAAGCACTTGTGCCCCCTGCAGGGGTGTCTCTTGTCTACCGCCAAAGACTGTTCCCCTCCTGGGGCAGCTGAGAGCAAGCTGGGCCTTGGAGCAAGGACTAGTGCTTTAGATATAGACTATGCAAGCAAGGGGCAATGTCTTTAATAAAACTAAAATTAAAAAGTCACATTGAAAAAATTTTAAAAAGAAGAAAATAAGGTCAAGTAGAGGAAGCCCATTTTCACAGGAAAAAATCCCCCAGTGAAAAGCATCAGAATAGATACCAAGAAAAATACCAACAAAAACAGTGTGCTCCCACTATGTATCTACTCAACCTGCAAAAGTTAGAAAGCTAGATAATACAATCCTGGCCACAGGTAGAGCTATGCAGAAGAGCCACCTGGCAGTGCTTAGTCAAAGAAGTAAACATGCACACTTTGACCTAGAAATTCCACCTGTGTGTAAACCAGGCGGTGCTTAAGCAGTTTCACAAGGGGACATGCACAGGGAAATTTATCCTCAGGTTCTTATAGAGTTGTCTGTGCTTACAGGGAGTTGATGGTTGTCAAGATGCCCACAGCTGCGAAAGTCAAAAGCTAAAGAAATAATAGATGCCAACCTGGATATATTAATAATCCCGTATCTATGATCACCTTCATAAGGTAGCTTCCCAACTTCTGTGTGGAAGTGAGTTTCTCCTTGGCCCTTACACTGTTGTGGAGACCACTAGGAGTTCAGCTTTGTGCAGGATCATCTGACCTGGACTTTTGGCAAGACCTGTACAGCCCTCACACATGCTCAGATGCTACAGGACTTTTCAGACCAGTCCAGACAACAGTAGGCATCCATTCATTGTCTGCACTCTACAGATTCCTAGATGCACGACATTCATTACCATCAAATGCAGAATTTTCATCAAAAACTAATATATATATCATTCCAATCTGAATCAAGAAAATCGGAAATATCCCCAAATCCAAAGAGTGGATCCCCATTGTGATGCTACAAGTTGAAAATTCCACAGCTGACCTCATGGGATGGTTCACAGTCAAAAGACAGCTGCATGAAAAATATTACATGACCTTCCTGCTATGTGAAAAGTGGCATGTGAAGTACACATGCATGTCTTCCTCAGACATGGGTTCATTTGCAAGACACCTTGTGCAATTGAAAATACTCCAAAAGGGGAGAAATCAGAACCATGTCTCCAAAGTATTTCAGCAGAGACCAACTCCATCTGTCTATCTATCTCTCAGTGAGTGTGTGTGCTCTTGTGTGTGTTTGTGTGTCTTTGTTTGTGTTTGTACCATCATAGCTGATACTTCATTGCCCCCATTGGAAAACTGACTCAGATAATGCCATCTGCCAAACTCCTAAAAACCAAAGTTCTTGCTGATAGAATGAAGCATTCCTTCCTGTTGGTTTGGATGTGTCCTTTAGGAATCACTGCTACATTTAGTATACTCAAATCATCACAGTAGATCAGGTAACAAAAACATATATATTTTAAAATAATAATAATATATTAATGGAAACAACAAATACAGGATAGAGTAACAACTGTGTTACTAAACAAGGTCAAGGACAATGGCAAACTATAGATTCAAACTTTGAAGAAAATAGTAATCAATGTAAATATTCCAGGGCTGCCTCAGCCCCGCCCAGGCACACAGCAACAGAATGGTTTTGCAAGCATCCTCAGGAGGGCAGGAGCCTTCTTTGCAGGATGAGAGGGAGGTTGAGGCTCAATCCACCCATCATTCTTTTGGGAGAGGCTCCTTTTCCTCAGCACAAAGTTGGATTTTTTGTGAGGATTCTTGGCATCAAATACGTTGGCCTCTGCTGGAATCCTCAGCTCTGGGGAGAGAGGGGTGTACAAAAAGAAGGTGGCACTCAGGAGGTGCTCCCTAGGACACGCCAACATCTGAGAGCCTGTGCCAGAAAAGGCCAGGGCCACACACCTGAGAGCTCTCCAATTCAGCACCAATACCAACAAAGACAGCCTCCACAGTCCTCCCTGAGGAAGAACTAGGCAGAGCACTTCAACAGACCTAATGTCTGTTCCTACCGAAGGATTTGGACTCCAGAATATCTCAGGTCCTCTTGCATCTGCCAAAGCACACCACTAGGGTTTGCATCTGAAATCTCCCACAAAAGGCTCCTGTGCCGAAGATTCAGTCCCCACATGAGCCATCTTCATAGGTGGGTTTGGAGGGAAGCATTGGATGGTGAGTGCTCTGATGTCAACATGAAATTCTCATTCAAGATGAATACACTACTGGGGGGTGGGAGGGACTGGAAGAAAGGTTGAGCATGGTTGGAGTAAGACCTAAACAGGGTTGTGCCCTGGGCAACAGTACCTTGTTCCTGTTGGCTCCACTGAATCCTCATTCTCCAAGGAGAGGTCCTCCCTCTCCATCTTTCTCTCTCTCCCTCTCTGCCAGCCTCGTTCTCTCTCTCCCAGTATATGCCTTTGTGGCAAGGGCTGAGGAGCTCTCCACTGCCACACACTAGAGCTTTATGGACAGCCTCAGTGCACAACCAAAGAGAAAGCTATGAAACCCAGAGAAAAAAGGCCTAGGATTCCTCCTCTGAGTTATTTTCCTCAAGTATGGCCACAGTGAGGACAGGCTGACCAGCACGGATACCACGTTAGAGCCATGCTTCTGCGTTGGTGGAGCCCGCCTCCATGTGAACCAGGTTTCTGAGAATGGAGGCCACATTCCAAATACTGCCCTACTGAGAACAATGGTTCCAAAGACCAGCAAAGGGACTGCTTCCATCCAACATGGTGTATGGCCCAGTGGTGCCATGACCCCGAGTGGGGGAATACAACAGCCGCTTCTCCTTCCTCTGAACATGTGTTTCCTGTCGCCCTCCTCTAACCTAGAGCCTGTTCTCCATCCCTTCTGGGTTGGATGTGGAGATCTCTGCTATGAATTTCTTAGGCTACCAAGGCCCCAGACAGACTTCCTCTTCCATAGACTCTACTAACCTAACAGTAGGTTAAGATAGGAGACAAGTGATCCTAGAACTCATAGGGATGGTGGTCTTCAGGGTACATAGGCTGGGATAATGGCTGCTGTGGTGTTTGGCTCACAAAAACCAACCAACCAACCAAAGAAAAAGCGCTGGCATTATTATCAGATGAGCTCTGTGGCTACGTGCTCAGGAAGCCCTCATCTGACTTTAGTTAGGGATCACAACCTGGCTATTGTGATCACTCCTTGCCTAGTGGACTCAGGTGCGTAAGACCATGGAATTTATGCAAAAACAGATGATTCAGGCTGTCTCCCAGGCTGTGTTTTCTTCCCAATTTCATCCTGTTACTGCTTGCTAGAATCCTGGCAATGCTCTGCCCAGGCAGTGGTTTTTTGGTCACACAGAAGGCTTTCAATAGTACTGCTTCAGTCCACAAAATGCCAGTTCCCTCTTTAGCCCATGCATTCCCATGTTCCTTTGAAACCACTCCTATCCCAGACCATGAAAACATACTGCTCCTGGAGAGAGGCTTTCCTCCTCACTCCTCAAAGATGTCAGCTTTGGATGCCTGTTCATGTCCAGGGGAGGGCACCTGGTGGGGAGCCGCAATATCCACCGGGGTATACCATTGGACCTCAAGACCTTCCACCAGCAGAAGTGCAGTTGGCTTTGTGCACGAACCCAACACACCTGTTGGAGTGTTCTTGGGGGTCAGAGACTACTCTTTGTTGCTAAGAGTTGACCTGAGTCCACATCCTGACCCTTGCTCTCTGCTATCTGATTGTCTCACTTACTCTGACGGCGAGAGATGATTTGGCCCAGCTCAAAATCCTCTGGATTCTCCTCAGTAAGGAAGTGTAGGTCGAGGGCGCTGCGGATGACGACAGGAGCCCTATCGTGGCAGGTCACCTGGAGCAGCATGGGAGACAGGCCTTCAGGAAATGGGCCTTGAAGTGACTACTCAAGGACAGTGGGCAGGGGCATTCTGGAGGCACCTCCACTCTAAATACAAGGGCAACATCCATGACCCTACTACCCGAGGCTGACCTCCTGCTCATCGTGTGGGCTCTTCCCACAGGCTACTAGCCCAATCCTTGTACATAGGACTTCCTGGGCCTGCCATTGCTCTTTGTGGAGCTGCACTCCTCTCGGAGTGAAAGGACCCCACTACCTGCATACAGATGCAATCTCATCCCACAAGTTGGGAGGAATGGGACAATAGCCTCCAAGATCCCAGGTCTGCCCGAGGATGCAGGCGGCATTGGGAATGGCCTAGGCACAAAACCTAGAGGCTTTGGTCTGGATTGCCAGGGCCAAAAACAGACCCAGGAACATGACCACACACAGGAGAGCTGAAAGATAGCCACGAGAGCTCCTGGCCTCCAGAGGCTCAGTGCTGGCTGGGATGTAGGAGGGCACCTCATCCGGCAAGGGTGGTCATTGGGTTACCTGGACATTTAGTGTGCTTGCTCCACATCCATATCAACTCTGCAGAGAGACTCTCTCAGCTCCTTGTTCAAGGAACATGGAGAACCTCACACTGCTGTCCTCCTCCATAGACGTCAGCATCCCATACAAGGGAACCTGCAACCTAGTTCCTGTCCTATTCTCATCTGTCACCCATACCTGTCCCTGCCCTTCTGGACTGCATGCTGCCACCTGACACACAGACTCCCTCAGACATGGCAGTGGACAAGCTGCTGCACTCGCTCATCTCAGCTCCAGCCCTTCACACTGACCTCTCCCTTCTTGATTCCCATCTATCCTCCTGATCATCCAGAAGCTCCAAATTCAAGAGGGCATGAGTAGTCCATGGTATTGGACCAGTGTCTGCTCCCCACCCAGGTGTAAGCACCACGGGACACCCCTGCTCCCAGGCTTACCAGAACACTCTTGGCCATCTCTGGACTTTGTGTTTCTAAGTGGACACGAGTTAAGCAGGTGTCTCCCACCTGCTTGTGGGAAAGCGGCCTGGAGGACTTGCAGGTTGATTCTGAGAACTGTGGGGGATGGAACATCAGCAAACCCAGAAACAGAAAGCCACCCCAGACTGTCAGTTGGCTCTATGGGCTTCCAGCAAATATGTCCAGGTGCTGAGGCTTCTTATTTCCTCAGGTCGGAGTGGAATGGCAGCACATGCACAGCTTGAATAAGGTAGGTGTTTACCTCCTTTCCCTTGACCTGGGGGCGTTTCCTCACCATGAAATATTGTATTCCCAGATTCATGGACAGACACACGAGTGAGTGGTCAGAGACCTTGATTTCTGCAGAGCGAAGTGGAGAGAATTGTTAGGTGGCACTCAAGGATTATACCACAAAACACCCACAACCCCTGAGAGTCTCCGCCAGGCCCATCACACTTTGGTATTTTGGGGCCAAGGCCCACTTTCTCTTGGCTGTCAGTTATCCTGAGCCCACTGTGGATCATGTCTCCCCACTGTCTGATTGTCCTACTTACTCTCATCCTCAGACATCATATACAGCAGCTCAAAGTTGTCCACATCCTCATGCTGCAACAAATTTTGGTCCAAGGCCCTGCGGATGAGGCTTGTCACCGTCTCCTGAAAGGTCACCTGGATCAGGGTGGGACAAATGTCATCAGAGAATGGCTTTTAGAAGAGCTACCCAGAAGACTGTGGTCAAACATTCAGGAGAAATCTCAGCTACATATACAAGGGCACAATCTTGTTATCCTGCTACCTGAGTGTGTCCTCCATATACCACCTGGGTTCTTGCAATGTGCTACTAGAACAATCCTGGTACAAATATCTGCCTGTACCTGCCATCTCCCCTCCCCCTGGGGAGCCACATTCCACTCATGTCAAAGGACCAAACTGCCTATGCACAGACACACTCTCATCTCACTGAGATGAGAGCAATGGGCCAGGGATCTGCGCACCAAGTGTGATCTGGGATGCAGGCTGCCTTTGTGGGTGGAAGAGGCAGATGCACTGAAAATTTGGGTCCTGACTGCCACGACACAAAACAGACTCAGATACAAGAGTGTGCACTTGAGTGCTTCATGATAGATTTGAGAGGCCCTGGCCTCTGGAAGCTCGGTGCGGGTCTGGTTGTAATGATGTACTTGACTCAGCACTGGCAGTCACTGAACATGTCTCCTCTGCAGCTGGACACCTGCAGCATTAGCGTGTCTACTGCACATCCATAGAAATTCTGCCAAGAACCCCTTTAGCTCCGTATTTACCTACATGCAAAGCCTAACATTCCGAAGCTTTGGCATGACCCCCCAGGTGATCCCGACCCCAAATTCCTACACCTAGTCATGCTAAGGAGGTTCTCTTCCCTGCCACCAGGAACACATCCCCTCCTACACATGTGACAAGTCACTGCCGCCTCCTCTGCTCCAACTTCACTCATTGAGAATACCAAGTTCTAGGCACTGCAGCCTGCACCCTGGACATATCTCTGCCTTCATCTGTCCACAGCACTTCCGTCTGCACTTCTGGCCTGCAAAACCCACAATACACAGGCCCACTCACCACTGAAGCTGGGCATGCTGATGCTCTCCCTCCTCAGGTCAAGCCCTTAAGACGGACCTCTCTCTTCTTTATTTCCCACCATAGCCCTGGGGTTGGCTGTGTCTCCTGCCTTCCACTGTGTGGACACCCAGGAGGCAGCCCTGCTGTCGGGCTTACCGGGATGCGATTTGTCTTCCTCAGGCTCTGTTCCTCTAGGAGGACGTGAACAACGCGGCTGTCTTCCACCTGCTCGCTGGAGTGAAGCAGTGAGGAGCTGCTAATCACAGCTGCTGGGGTCCTGGATGCCACTGCCACAGAAGGTTCCAAGAACTGTGGGGGATGACAACATCAGCAAAGCCCAGCAACTGCACCCCACCCAGCCTGGCAGTTGGCTCTGTGGGCATTCTACAACATCCATCCAGAACCTGAGGTTCTTGTCCCCTTGGAGGATGTGGAGTGGCACCAGGAGTAAAGACTGAAGAAGGTGGCTGTTTTGGGAACAAGAGATCCAGCACCTGCTGGGTGGGGATGAAATCCCAGGAGATTAACCCCATGTTGCTGCTGAAATGTAGGTTCCTCCCACAAATGACAGGCAGGAGCTCATTCCTAAGCTGGTCCTGCCTGTAAGGTTCAAGGCTCTGAACCCTGAAGGGCTCCTCCGTGTTCTGATCATTTTCACCCTGGGTTGGGACCAAGAATGGTGGGTTCAAAATGGAAATGGTGACAAACAGAAAAATGACTTGTGCCAATACACTAGAGTCAAAGCACAATGGGACAGTTCCCATCAGTACAAACACACACACACACACACACACACACACACACACACACACACACACAGAGTCAGAAGAGGAGTCCTGGGCCATTCATCAGGGATCAGACTAGAGGGCCTGCTGGGCTCACCTGCCCTGTGCTACTCACTGTTACTCTTGAGCTCCTCTGCGACAATCGCCAGAGGCTCTGGCGTCTAAGATGAAGCCTCACCCAGTGTATCCACAAAAGGGCTAGTTGGCCCCCCTGAGATTCCTGGGAGCCTGAGGCTCGGCATTGTCTGCAACCACAGGAGAACATCCTTCTCCCTCCAGTGGCTCCAACCAAGTGAGCTCGGATGGCTTGGTCAGTGAAGTGGGTGCCTGGATACCAGGGTTCCATGTTCTGTTTGATCCATTGTCAAGGCAATGATGTCATTTCCTGTGCCCATACCTGAGCCTCTTTTCACATAAGACCACTTTCAACAGCCCTATGGGCTGCCGATTTCTCCTCCATGCCTACCCATCTCAGGTGCGCAGGTGTTCACCAACATCTCCCCAAACATCCCCACCAGCATCTGCCCTGCTTGGTGCCACTAGAGTTCCAACTTGGAGCCTTCAAAAATGCATTCACAACCAGTCCTTCCCTCTCAGCAGCTTTTGGACCCTGGTCCCATCATTGTGCAACTCATGGTGTGCCCAGTCTTTTCTGGAAAGTAGGGTAGCATCTAATCTCTAGGGTTTATTGTGTCTATTGGCCCATAACACCCTCTGTTCTCTCTGAAACCAGAGATGGGACTCACAGGTGGCTAAAGCACAAATGTAGAGATGGGATAATCACAAGAAAGGGAGAGACAAAGAATGCACCCTAACTCAATCAGGCCTGTGTCCCACACAGGGACATGGCCAATGTCCGTCCCATCGTGGCTGCAGTTCCCTCTCTACACCATGGCAAGTTGGAGGGGACTGAGATGCAGAGGCTGCTCCCCTCTGCCATACAACTTCCCAAGGCTTCTCCTAAGATTTCAAAAGGGCCAAGTGTGTCTAGTGTTGGGGTCTCACAGAGACTCCGAGGTACCACAGCATCCTGCTGCCCAGAACCGGTTCACCCCTCACCTCAAGGGGGCTCAGCCTCTGGATTCATGGGAATTGAAGTGGGTACAGGTGATGGGATATCACCTCCAAGACTGAGTTATGCCAAGTCCATGACCCCTGTCTGCATCCCTGTCTCCAGCACCACTCCCCCCTCTCTCTTTCCTCCTCAGAGCAAACAAATCCATTTAGCAAGTGTGTCCTGTGATAAAGACATGACGGTCACCCATCCTCTCATTACAAAAACACTGAGGCTCAGCCAACATGGATCCTACAGGGAACACAGGCATAAACTCAGACTCCGATCCTCCCAGCCGAGCCTCAGTGGAGCCTGGACTCCCAGCCTCCTGAGTCAAGGAAACAGAGGTTCCTAGCCGAGCCACCTTGGATGCAGCCGCACACAAACTGAACTCATCAATGCCCCTTGCTCTCAGTTGTGAGTAAGAGGGGAAGTGGTGTTTCACAACCCTGGACATCAAGTGCAGTCTCCAGGCTTTGGGGTGTGCCCTGGCCTCTGTCTATCTGCCCAGGCTCTCCAACCCACACTGGCCTCTTACCCAACCTCCTCCTAGGGCCAAACTCAATCCTGCCTCTCAATTTCTGCTGCCTTCCCCAACACACTGCTCCCCAAAATGAGCAGGGCTGGCTCTCGGTTATCATGCTGGTGCCAGCAGCAATGCCACCCCACTGACATAATTCTGAGTCCCAACCTAGGCACTCCAGCTGTCTTTGCCACACCTGGCCTGTTTGGGCTCTGGCTCTTGCTCTTTTCTTTCATGTGCATGTGTTTTGAGGTTTTGAGTTTCTCCCACTGCAGAACTGCAGCTGTGGCAGGGTAGAGCTCATGAGGGTGACATTCTGAGCCACATCCAATCCCATCAGGACTGTTCACTGGGGTGACTGCTGGAACACAGTGATGAGTGAACACATGGGAGGTGGTTGGACCCACCTTGCCTCTGAGTGGCTTCCTTTCAGGACAGGAATGTAGGCATGGGAGCCCCTGGCGTGGGATGCTTTGCACAAGGCGTGACCATGGGCTCTCTTTCCTGGCAAAAATGGCTCCACTCAGCATGGAGAGCACTGTCATTCCTGGTGGCTAACAACAGCCCTGGACCCCAGAAAGGAACCCACACTCAAGATTAACGTCTAAGTGTGCGTGTCCTCGAGGAAATGAGGTCTCCTGATCCCAGGTGCAAAGGGGTAAGTCCTCTAACTCCAGGGGCCATGAAGGGACATCTGAGTTTCCCTCGTCCTTCTTTCCCTCTCTATCTAACCACAGTTAGGACCCTGGCCTCATTCCCCAGTGAGGATCATTAGGCTCCATAAAGGACAGTCTCTAAGATGCTCAGTGGACCAACACCCTCTGCACAACCCATAACCCTATTCACCCAAGAGGCAAGAGGATTTCTATTCAGGAAAACCAGGAAAGGGAGAGCCTTTCTCAAGGACACAAGGACATTAGTGAGTGAGGGAGTGATTAATGGATGGAGAACTATTTCCAACACCAACTTCCAGGAGCATATATGGCCCCCTGGAGAATTCTGCAGTGTGTTGGTGATTAAGGAGAACGTGTGAATTCAGGGGTCACTAGGTCCTCTCAGCCATAAGGAGGGAAACTGCCATAAAGGAACTAGGACAAGGGTGCGAGGAATGCTCACTGGTGGGAGATCGGAAGGAAGGAAAGTGTACTCATTAGAAAAGTGTCGCCTGAAAATTCTTAGCCAGCCAAAAGTCGTGCGAACTTGTGTGGGAAAAGAGTCTTTGCACAGTGATGAAGCTAAGAGCTCACATGATGGAACACAGCATCAACTGGGACCAAATCCAATATCTGATATTCTTGTAGGAAGAGGAGAGTCTGGACCCAGATACCAGGGAGACTGGGGGATACCGGATATGTGAGGTTGGAGCCAGGGCGGGATGCCCATATGGGAACCACAGATCTTGGGCAGCAATAGGAGAGTGGGCAAGGGCTGGGAGAGTTGGGGAGACAGTCCCCTTGAAACCTGGGAGGGGTTATGGCACTGGGACAGCCCAACACCTACTGTGTTGAGCCTCTGGAGCTCAACGGAAGACACTTCCTCTGTTGTCGGCCACCCAGTTAACAGAGTTTGGTTGCAGCAGCCTAGGACCCAGCTGAAGGTCTGAGCATGTTGGCCATGCAGGTTGGATCTGGACCACAGACACCCTCATCAGAGATTGTAGGGTCTCAGCCCTGAGGCAAGACAGGCACTAAGTCAGGCCAGGTGGGGAAACGGATAGGCACACACTCTGGGGGCTGGTGCCTGTGTTACTGGGAGCACTTCTGATCGCAATTCCCTGATCTGCTGCCAACACAGGCTACAGAGGAGGGTACAGAAACACAGACCACGGATCTGCCCCACTCAGTGGGCCCAGGCCAACACCACACCCAGCAGCCTCGTGCCATACCCAATGAGTCTCGAAGCGGCCCCCTCTTCCCATCCTGAGAGCTCTTCCCTTCCTCATGTGCCAATAGCTCCCTACTGTCACTGGCAATATCTACTCTGTGAGATGTCAACATCCGTGGGTACTGTTCTCTCATCCCAGGACAGTGTGGTCCCACACACCCTGGTGAAATGGGCCACCTGGAGGCTGGACCTGGAGGTTGTTGAGGCTGAATGGCAGCGGTGGTCCTCTGGCACTTAATATTATTTAAGTTAAAAAAAAAAAAAAAAAAAAACAAAAACAAAAAACGGGTCTTGGTGCTCAAAAATGTTTGATTTGCATATTCTCATCCCCTAACCCCAATATTTTCATTATTTCCTCACATATGAAATCTTACTAGCATAAAGGTAATTTCGTATTAAACAAAGTGGATTGAAATAACATTGGTAAAAATAATCAATCACCATACTTTCAATTTTTGTTCTGCTTTCCTATTAGAAACCACTTGGATACAAGAGAACAGAGGACAGACTCATGGAAATGCTTGAAATGACAAGAAGCTCCCACTCAAGCTCAGCATTCAGTCCTGGACAGGGTAAGACCAGGCCACTTTGACATCTGTGCCAAAGAGTCTACCAGACAGAATCCTCTGACTGATCCCTGACTGAGCCATAGGAACTGGCTAGAAAAGCCTTCACATCCTCAATACATTCTTCACGTCAGAATACTTGACAACCATTGATATCCATCTCTCGTTAACTTGCTCCCCAGCCAACCATTCTTCAACAAATTCAAAGGAGTAACTCATGCAAGCACACAGAAAGGGGTGTTCACTACACACATCCATGTGCGAAAAAGACAACTGGTATTTCTTGTTTGGGCTATTTCAAATGAAATCCCTTCTGCATGACCTCCACAAACCAAAGGAAAATATTTGTGAAATTCCCACGTAGAAGACAAGATACACTTGCCAAGGAGGCAGTGGCAAGAATTTTGACACTCCAAATGTAGAGTGTGTGTTTAGGAAGCAGTCACAGTTTCCATGAGAGAGTCCCATGAAATCAATTAGGAAGATCCATGCTCTAGCCCTACCATGCAAGTGATGTGACTTGAAAGAGTCACTTAGTCTTAGTAACCATCATCACTAACAACTAAGTCAATGAATAAAGGTCCTCAGGTGCCAAGCTACAAAATGTGGGATGAGCATGGATGAGGATGGGTGGGAGAAGTCTCCAACTCTAACACAATTAGGGAAGGATGTGCTGACCTCAAGTGGCTGGGGGGCTGGGATCCTGCCACAGAGGGGGATTCCAAACCTCACATCCCCTGACCCAGGCCAGAAGACCAGGTAGAGTCCAAGGACCCTGGGGTGGCCCAATGGCAATAAAGGTCAAAAGGAACTAGGGATCTGCCTGGTCCCTCAATCCCCTACTCTGAGCAGGGCTGCATGACGAGGCCAGAGGCCATCCACAGCAATCTGCCTTTACAGGAAAACAGGGACTGCAGGCTGCCTCTGGCTCACTGAATCAGGGTGGTGTTTTCATAAAGCAAGACCACTTCCTCACATTTGACCAGCAGCTCATGTGTTGACAGCACAATGACTGACTTGACTCAGGCCCTGATGAATGAAATAGAAAATTCATAGCAAACCCATCTTTAGCTCTTCCACATCATCAGGGGCTCTGATTCAATTCTGTCCAGAAAGGTGTCTGAAATGATTTATAAACATGCTGGGGACTCACCTCTCTGTGGAACTTTTCAGGAAAAAGGGGATCAAATCTCATGAAGCAACTCTTCTCTCTTCTAGCCCATGGGCAATGCAAGGAACCTGCATGATACCAGAGGCTCACTTCTCTCTTCTCGTGTCTTCTGGAAAGGATTCGTTAATGCTTCCTGCAAGGTGAAGCAGAAGCCTGCATCCCCAGCTGCACAGAAGTGTTTTAGGGCAGTGTCTCCCTTAAAACCCCAAAATAAAAAAACAGGTCATTCACCAGGCACATGGATTCGAGTACATGTTCAATGATCCCTCCTCCCTGGAGCCTTCCACATGCCCATCTTCCACATTCACAGAGCAATGCTTGGCCATTCTCAAGACCAGGAGACCATGATGCTCATCACCAGGAAGTCAATAAGGAACATGAAGAGAGCAGCATGGATTGCAGAAGGTGGCACATCAAGGATCTTCAGCTCTGCTGCTAGAACACAAGAGCTTAACTTCAGTATTGACTTTTTGCCAACTACCAAGTACGATAGCAGTGTCAAGCCCAATATGCAGATATGCAAGTAGTAGGTGACACCCCGCATCCATTCACAAAAGTGGGCAACATCTGCATCAGAACAAGGAAGTATCTTACCCTTACTCATAAAAATCATCAGAAACAAAATAAAATGGATGCAAGACTTCTCATTTCACTATTAGGTAGCTGTTGGAATTCCCTATTAAATAATACCTCCTCCAAAATAAAAAGTATCTCAGACATGTGTCAACTATTCAATGGATGACATTTTAAAAACTATGGACTTTACTTAATATTTATGTATGCTATATCCCTGCCTAAGGCTCTATGAGAAAGGAGCACATAGAATTGGATCTTTGAAAATCTCACATTTGCTGATAAATATTACTGCTGATCTCAGGCATGGCGAAGTGAAAAGTGGGACTTTGGATATTCCAAGAATGCTATGTTGTGGGATTGGTGTCCCTGATTCATACATAGCATATGGTTTCTATGAAATCCAGTGAGGGAGCAGGAGTAACGAAGCTGATTGCACAGATGACCTCAGGGAATACTGACAGATAGGCCAAATGAAAAATATGCTCCAGCTAACCATTGGTATTTGGGCTTCTGATCCCAGTCCTGTTTTTAAAAAAGGTGCAGACAGGCAGTGTTCATTAAAAACTGTCTACCATGTAAAAGTGGGTAATTTAAATGGCATCTAGTTACACATCTGATAGAATGGTCTGGCAACATATGAATTTCATTCTAACAACAACAACAACAACAAAACATAGAAAATGAGACATAAAGATAAAACCTTGTCTTCACCAGGATGCCTAAAAATAGGTTTTATTTGGCTCATGCAAATAAATATCTTTCAATAGAATTTCTGATTTCTGAATGAATCCATTCAACTTCATACTGCACAGATCACAAGGTTTTCTTTACAGAATATTCTCTTCTTCTTCTTAAAGCCTCACATAGAAAATGTCTCACAGGACATAGGAGGGGAATGACCCAAAGGATGAGAGAATGGCTGGAACCGTTCTCAAATGTGCCCATGTAGCCTAAAGTTTGAAGGCATCTCATTGTACTCTAAAACAATTGTGAACCTATTCGATCCATTATTAATAAATATCACCACTTTACCACTTGAACCAAATCACAGAAAATTGGAAACAGATGATCATTGGCTTTGATACCTTTACTTCTGTTTCATTACTCAGAGTCGATCAACTCTATACTTCAAGTGACACAGATTTATTACAGAATGCCTAAGATCCTAAGGATCTATTTTAGCTCAGCCCATGGTATTGCTTCATTATTTTATTATTTTGTAAGTAATAAAATGTAACTTCATGTTGGATGATATATTCAAGCCATGAATATATCATCCAATATTGTTCTTCCCAAAATATTAGCCCAATTTCTGCGCGCGCTCACTTACTGTTCAGGAATTTTACTAATTGTTTGAAGGTTCTAGAGGACCTGTTAGACTCCTAATGGACAAACCATACAACATACTCCAGAGAACGGACGAGTGCCATAAGAAGAAAATAAGGTCAGCCTACAGCAATGGGCAGCTGCCTGCCCTCGGCTGGGAGGAGCCCTGGCCATGGCACCAGGGCTGCTGGGCAGCAGAAGCCTCCACAGCCCTGCAGGGAGCCTGGAGCACAGCTCTGCCTAACCATGCTCAGCCCTGGACAGATGCACATGAGTTCCCATCACAGGCTCGAGTGTGACAGTCCCAGGTGCATGCCTGTCATGCCAGCCACCAGGGAGGCTGAGGCAAGAGGAACGTTTGAGGTCAGCCTTGGCAACTTAGACCCCGAGGCAAAGGGGAAATACTTTTACAGGGGTCTCTGAGGGTGTAGCTCAGGTAGGTCACTTGCCTCACAGGCTCAAGGCCCTGGGTTCAATCCCCAGAACCCACGTACACACAAAAAGTGAACTTGGAATATTGTTTAAAATGATGGATCAGGTACACACAAGGACTTCAATATGACCTCTCAGAGGAGCTCAATTTGAGATCAGACTGAACAAAAGACCACCTGGACCATTGACTCAGTGTCTGAAACCCTCTGTGAGCATGGGAAGCACTGCTGGCAAGACACCAGAGGGCCAAAGCACTTGTGCCCCCTGCAGGGGCGTCTCTTGTCTACCGCCAAAGACTGTTCCCCTCCTGGGGCAGCTGAGAGCAAGCTGGGCCTTGGAGCAAGGACTAGTGCTTTAGATATAGACTATGCAAGCAAGGGGCAATGTCTTTAATAAAACTAAAATTAAAAAGTCACATTGAAAAAATTTTAAAAAGAAGAAAATAAGGTCAAGTAGAGGAAGCCCATTTTCACAGGAAAAAATCCCCCAGTGAAAAGCATCAGAATAGATACCAAGAAAAATACCAACAAAAACAGTGTGCTCCCACTATGTATCTACTCAACCTGCAAAAGTTAGAAAGCTAGATAATACAATCCTGGCCACAGGTAGAGCTATGCAGAAGAGCCACCTGGCAGTGCTTAGTCAAAGAAGTAAACATGCACACTTTGACCTAGAAATTCCACCTGTGTGTAAACCAGGCGGTGCTTAAGCAGTTTCACAAGGGGACATGCACAGGGAAATTTATCCTCAGGTTCTTATAGAGTTGTCTGTGCTTACAGGGAGTTGATGGTTGTCAAGATGCCCACAGCTGCGAAAGTCAAAAGCTAAAAAAATAATAGATGCCAACCTGGATATATTAATAATCCCGTATCTATGATCACCTTCATAAGGTAGCTTCCCAACTTCTGTGTGGAAGTGAGTTTCTCCTTGGCCCTTACACTGTTGTGGAGACCACTAGGAGTTCAGCTTTGTGCAGGATCATCTGACCTGGACTTTTGGCAAGACCTGTACAGCCCTCACACATGCTCAGATGCTACAGGACTTTTCAGACCAGTCCAGACAACAGTAGGCATCCATTCATTGTCTGCACTCTACAGATTCCTAGATGCACGACATTCATTACCATCAAATGCAGAATTTTCATCAAAAACTAATATATATATCATTCCAATCTGAATCAAGAAAATCGGAAATATCCCCAAATCCAAAGAGTGGATCCCCATTGTGATGCTACAAGTTGAAAATTCCACAGCTGACCTCATGGGATGGTTCACAGTCAAAAGACAGCTGCATGAAAAATATTACATGACCTTCCTGCTATGTGAAAAGTGGCATGTGAAGTACACATGCATGTCTTCCTCAGACATGGGTTCATTTGCAAGACACCTTGTGCAATTGAAAATACTCCAAAAGGGGAGAAATCAGAACCATGTCTCCAAAGTATTTCAGCAGAGACCAACTCCATCTGTCTATCTATCTCTCAGTGAGTGTGTGTGCTCTTGTGTGTGTTTGTGTGTCTTTGTTTGTGTTTGTACCATCATAGCTGATACTTCATTGCCCCCATTGGAAAACTGACTCAGATAATGCCATCTGCCAAACTCCTAAAAACCAAAGTTCTTGCTGATAGAATGAAACATTCCTTCCTGTTGGTTTGGATGTGTCCTTTAGGAATCACTGCTACATTTAGTATACTCAAATCATCACAGTAGATCAGGTAACAAAAACATATATATTTTAAAATAATAATAATATATTAATGGAAACAACAAATACAGGATAGAGTAACAACTGTGTTACTAAACAAGGTCAAGGACAATGGCAAACTATTGATTCAAACTTTGAAGAAAATAGTAATCAATGTAAATATTCCAGGGCTGCCTCAGCCCCGCCCAGGCACACAGCAACAGAATGGTTTTGCAAGCATCCTCAGGAGGGCAGGAGCCTTCTTTGCAGGATGAGAGGGAGGTTGAGGCTCAATCCACCCATCATTCTTTTGGGAGAGGCTCCTTTTCCTCAGCACAAAGTTGGATTTTTTGTGAGGATTCTTGGCATCAAATACGTTGGCCTCTGCTGGAATCCTCAGCTCTGGGGAGAGAGGGGTGTACAAAAAGAAGGTGGCACTCAGGAGGTGCTCCCTAGGACACGCCAACATCTGAGAGCCTGTGCCAGAAAAGGCCAGAGCCACACACCTGAGAGCTCTCCAATTCAGCACCAATACCAACAAAGACAGCCTCCACAGTCCTCCCTGAGGAAGAACTAGGCAGAGCACTTCAACAGACCTAATGTCTGTTCCTACCAAAGGCTTTGGACTCCAGAATATCTCAGGTCCTCTTGCATCTGCCAAAGCACACCACTAGGGTTTGCATCTGAAATCTCCCACAAAAGGCTCCTGTGCCGAAGATTCAGTCCCCACATGAGCCATCTTCATAGGTGGGTTTGGAGGGAAGCATTGGATGGTGAGTGCTCTGATGTCAACATGAAATTCTCATTCAAGATGAATACACTACTGGGGGGTGGGAGGGACTGGAAGAAAGGTTGAGCATGGTTGGAGTAAGACCTAAACAGGGTTGTGCCCTGGGCAACAGTACCTTGTTCCTGTTGGCTCCACTGAATCCTCATTCTCCAAGGAGAGGTCCTCCCTCTCCATCTTTCTCTCTCTCCCTCTCTGCCAGCCTCGTTCTCTCTCTCCCAGGCTATGCCTTTGTGGCAAGGGCTGAGGAGCTCTCCACTGCCACACACTAGAGCTTTATGGACAGCCTCAGTGCACAACCAAAGAGAAAGCTATGAAACCCAGAGAAAAAAGGCCTAGGATTCCTCCTCTGAGTTATTTTCCTCAAGTATGGCCACAGTGAGGACAGGCTGACCAGCACGGATACCACGTTAGAGCCATGCTTCTGCGTTGGTGGAGCCCGCCTCCATGTGAACCAGGCTTCTGAGAATGGAGGCCACATTCCAAATACTGCCCTACTGAGAACAATGGTTCCAAAGACCAGCAAAGGGACTGCTTCCCTCCAACATGGTGTATGGCCCAGTGGTGCCATGACCCCGAGTGGGGGAATACAACAGCCGCTTCTCCTTCCTCTGAACATGTGTTTCCTGTCGCCCTCCTCTAACCTAGAGCCTGTTCTCCATCCCTTCTGGGTTGGATGTGGAGATCTCTGCTATGAATTTCTTAGGCTACCAAGGCCCCAGACAGACTTCCTCTTCCATAGACTCTACTAACCTAACAGTAGGTTAAGATAGGAGACAAGTGATCCTAGAACTCATAGGGATGGTGGTCTTCAGGGTACATAGGCTGGGATAATGGCTGCTGTGGTGTTTGGCTCACAAAAACCAACCAAACAACCAACGAAAAAGCGCTGGCATTATTATCAGATGAGCTCTGTGGCTACGTGCTCAGGAAGCCCTCATCTGACTTTAGTTAGGGATCACAACCTGGCTATTGTGATCACTCCTTGCCTAGTGGACTCAGGTGCGTAAGACCATGGAATTTATGCAAAAACAGATGATTCAGGCTGTCTCCCAGGCTGTGTTTTCTTCCCAATTTCATCCTGTTACTTCTTGCTAGAATCCTGGCAATGCTCTGCCCAGGCAGTGGTTTTTTGGTCACACAGAAGGCTTTCAATAGTACTGCTTCAGTCCACAAAATGCCAGTTCCCTCTTTAGCCCATGCATTCCCATGTTCCTTTGAAACCACTCCTATCCCAGACCATGAAAACATACTGCTCCTGGAGAGAGGCTTTCCTCCTCACTCCTCAAAGATGTCAGCTTTGGATGCCTGTTCATGTCCAGGGGAGGGCACCTGGTGGGGAGCCGCAATATCCACCGGGGTATACCATTGGACCTCAAGACCTTCCACCAGCAGAAGTGCAGTTGGCTTTGTGCACGAACCCAACACACCTGTTGGAGTGTTCTTGGGGGTCAGAGACTACTCTTTGTTGCTAAGAATTGACCTGAGTCCACATCCTGACCTTTGCTCTCTGCTATCTTATTGTCTCACTTACTCTGACGGCGAGAGATGATTTGGCCCAGCTCAAAATCCTCTGGATTCTCCTCAGTAAGGAAGTGTAGGTCGAGGGCGCTGCGGAGGACGACAGGAGCCCTATCGTGGCAGGTCACCTGGAGCAGCATGGGAGACAGGCCTTCAGGAAATGGGCCTTGAAGTGACTACTCAAGGACAGTGGGCAGGGGCATTCTGGAGGCACCTCCACTCTAAATACAAGGGCAACATCCATGACCCTACTACCCGAGGCTGACCTCCTGCTCATCGTGTGGGCTCTTCCCACAGGCTACTAGCCCAATCCTTGTACATAGGACTTCCTGGGCCTGCCATTGCTCTTTGTGGAGCTGCACTCCTCTCGGAGTGAAAGGACCCCACTACCTGCATACAGATGCAATCTCATCCCACAAGTTGGGAGGAATGGGACAATAGCCTCCAAGATCCCAGGTCTGCCCGAGGATGCAGGCGGCATTGGGAATGGCCTAGGCACAAAACCTAGAGGCTTTGGTCTGGATTGCCAGGGCCAAAAACAGACCCAGGAACATGACCACACACAGGAGAGCTGAAAGATAGCCACGAGAGCTCCTGGCCTCCAGAGGCTCAGTGCTGGCTGGGATGTAGGAGGGCACCTCATCCGGCAAGGGTGGTCATTGGGTTACCTGGACATTTAGTGTGCTTGCTCCACATCCATATCAACTCTGCAGAGAGACTCTCTCAGCTCCTTGTTCAAGGAACATGGAGAACCTCACACTGCTGTCCTCCTCCATAGACGTCAGCATCCCATACAAGGGAACCTGCAACCTAGTTCCTGTCCTATTCTCATCTGTCACCCATACCTGTCCCTGCCCTTCTGGACTGCATGCTGCCACCTGACACACAGACTCCCTCAGACATGGCAGTGGACAAGCTGCTGCACTCGCTCATCTCAGCTCCAGCCCTTCACACTGACCTCTCCCTTCTTGATTCCCATCTATCCTCCTGATCATCCAGAAGCTCCAAATTCAAGAGGGCATGAGTAGTCCATGGTATTGGACCAGTGTCTGCTCCCCACCCAGGTGTAAGCACCACGGGACACCCCTGCTCCCAGGCTTACCAGAACACTCTTGGCCATCTCTGGACTTTGTGTTTCTACGTGGACACGAATTAAGCAGGTGTCTCCCACCTGCTTGTGGGAAAGCGGCCTGGAGGACTTGCAGGTTGATTCTGAGAACTGTGGGGGATGGAACATCAGCAAACCCAGAAACAGAAAGCCACCCCAGACTGTCAGTTGGCTCTATGGGCTTCCAGCAAATATGTCCAGGTGCTGAGGCTTCTTATTTCCTCAGGTCGGAGTGGAATGGCAGCACATGCACAGCTTGAATAAGGTAGGTGTTTACCTCCTTTCCCTTGACCTGGGGGCGTTACCTCAGCATGAAATATTGTATTCCCAGATTCATGGACAGACACACGAGTGAGTGGTCAGAGACCTTGATTTCTGCAGAGCGAAGTGGAGAGAATTGTTAGGTGGCACTCAAGGATTATACCACAAAACACCCACAACCCCTGAGAGTCTCCGCCAGGCCCATCACACTTTGGTATTTTGGGGCCAAGGCCCACTTTCTCTTGGCTGTCAGTTATCCTGAGCCCACTGTGGATCATGTCTCCCCACTGTCTGATTGTCCTACTTACTCTCATCCTCAGACATCATATACAGCAGCTCAAAGTTGTCCACATCCTCATGCTGCAACAAATTTTGGTCCAAGGCCCTGCGGATGAGGCTTGTCACCGTCTCCTGAAAGGTCACCTGGATCAGGGTGGGACAAATGTCATCAGAGAATGGCTTTTAGAAGAGCTACCCAGAAGACTGTGGTCAAACATTCAGGAGAAATCTCAGCTACATATACAAGGGCACAATCTTGTTATCCTGCTACCTGAGTGTGTCCTCCATATACCACCTGGGTTCTTGCAATGTGCTACTAGAACAATCCTGGTACAAATATCTGCCTGTACCTGCCATCTCCCCTCCCCCTGGGGAGCCACATTCCACTCATGTCAAAGGACCAAACTGCCTATGCACAGACACACTCTCATCTCACTGAGATGAGAGCAATGGGCCAGGGATCTGCGCACCAAGTGTGATCTGGGATGCAGGCTGCCTTTGTGGGTGGAAGAGGCAGATGCACTGAAAATTTGGGTCCTGACTGCCACGACACAAAACAGACTCAGATACAAGAGTGTGCACTTGAGTGCTTCATGATAGATTTGAGAGGCCCTGGCCTCTGGAAGCTCGGTGCGGGTCTGGTTGTAATGATGTACTTGACTCAGCACTGGCAGTCACTGAACATGTCTCCTCTGCAGCTGGACACCTGCAGCATTAGCGTGTCTACTGCACATCCATAGAAATTCTGCCAAGAACCCCTTTAGCTCCGTATTTACCTACATGCAAAGCCTAACATTCCGAAGCTTTGGCATGACCCCCCAGGTGATCCCGACCCCAAATTCCTACACCTAGTCATGCTAAGGAGGTTCTCTTCCCTGCCACCAGGAACACATCCCCTCCTACACATGTGACAAGTCACTGCCGCCTCCTCTGCTCCAACTTCACTCATTGAGAATACCAAGTTCTAGGCACTGCAGCCTGCACCCTGGACATATCTCTGCCTTCATCTGTCCACAGCACTTCCGTCTGCACTTCTGGCCTGCAAAACCCACAATACACAGGCCCACTCACCACTGAAGCTGGGCATGCTGATGCTCTCCCTCCTCAGGTCAAGCCCTTAAGACGGACCTCTCTCTTCTTTATTTCCCACCATAGCCCTGGGGTTGGCTGTGTCTCCTGCCTTCCACTGTGTGGACACCCAGGAGGCAGCCCTGCTGTCGGGCTTACCGGGATGCGATTTGTCTTCCTCAGGCTCTGTTCCGCTAGGAGGACGTGAACAACGCGGCTGTCTTCCACCTGCTCGCTGGAGTGAAGCAGTGAGGAGCTGCTAATCACAGCTGCTGGGGTCCTGGATGCCACTGCCACAGAAGGTTCCAAGAACTGTGGGGGATGACAACATCAGCAAAGCCCAGCAACTGCACCCCACCCAGCCTGGCAGTTGGCTCTGTGGGCATTCTACAACATCCATCCAGAACCTGAGGTTCTTGTCCCCTTGGAGGATGTGGAGTGGCACCAGGAGTAAAGACTGAAGAAGGTGGCTGTTTTGGGAACAAGAGATCCAGCACCTGCTGGGTGGGGATGAAATCCCAGGAGATTAACCCCATGTTGCTGCTGAAATGTAGGTTCCTCCCACAAATGACAGGCAGGAGCTCATTCCTAAGCTGGTCCTGCCTGTAAGGTTCAAGGCTCTGAACCCTGAAGGGCTCCTCCGTGTTCTGATCATTTTCACCCTGGGTTGGGACCAAGAATGGTGGGTTCAAAATGGAAATGGTGACAAACAGAAAAATGACTTGTGCCAATACACTAGAGTCAAAGCACAATGGGACAGTTCCCATCAGTACAAACACACACACACACACACACACACACACACACACACACACACACAGTCAGAAGAGGAGTCCTGGGCCATTCATCAGGGATCAGACTAGAGGGCCTGCTGGGCTCACCTGCCCTGTGCTACTCACTGTTACTCTTGAGCTCCTCTGCGACAATCGCCAGAGGCTCTGGCGTCTAAGATGAAGCCTCACCCAGTGTATCCACAAAAGGGCTAGTTGGCCCCCCTGAGATTCCTGGGAGCCTGAGGCTCGGCATTGTCTGCAACCACAGGAGAACATCCTTCTCCCTCCAGTGGCTCCAACCAAGTGAGCTCGGATGGCTTGGTTTGTGAAGTGGGTGCCTGGATACCAGGGTTCCATGTTCTGTTTGATCCATTGTCAAGGCAATGATGTCATTTCCTGTGCCCATACCTGAGCCTCTTTTCACATAAGACCACTTTCAACAGCCCTATGGGCTGCCGATTTCTCCTCCATGCCTACCCATCTCAGGTGCGCAGGTGTTCACCAACATCTCCCCAAACATCCCCACCAGCATCTGCCCTGCTTGGTGCCACTAGAGTTCCAACTTGGAGCCTTCAAAAATGCATTCACAACCAGTCCTTCCCTCTCAGCAGCTTTTGGACCCTGGTCCCATCATTGTGCAACTCATGGTGTGCCCAGTCTTTTCTGGAAAGTAGGGTAGCATCTAATCTCTAGGGTTTATTGTGTCTATTGGCCCATAACACCCTCTGTTCTCTCTGAAACCAGAGATGGGACTCACAGGTGGCTAAAGCACAAATGTAGAGATGGGATAATCACAAGAAAGGGAGAGACAAAGAATGCACCCTAACTCAATCAGGCCTGTGTCCCACACAGGGACATGGCCAATGTCCGTCCCATCGTGGCTGCAGTTCCCTCTCTACACCATGGCAAGTTGGAGGGGACTGAGATGCAGAGGCTGCTCCCCTCTGCCATACAACTTCCCAAGGCTTCTCCTAAGATTTCAAAAGGGCCAAGTGTGTCTAGTGTTGGGGTCTCACAGAGACTCCGAGGTACCACAGCATCCTGCTGCCCAGAACCGGTTCACCCCTCACCTCAAGGGGGCTCAGCCTCTGGATTCATGGGAATTGAAGTGGGTACAGGTGATGGGATATCACCTCCAAGACTGAGTTATGCCAAGTCCATGACCCCTGTCTGCATCCCTGTCTCCAGCACCACTCCCCCCTCTCTCTTTCCTCCTCAGAGCAAACAAATCCATTTAGCAAGTGTGTCCTGTGATAAAGACATGACGGTCACCCATCCTCTCATTACAAAAACACTGAGGCTCAGCCAACATGGATCCTACAGGGAACACAGGCATAAACTCAGACTCCGATCCTCCCAGCCGAGCCTCAGTGGAGCCTGGACTCCCAGCCTCCTGAGTCAAGGAAACAGAGGTTCCTAGCCGAGCCACCTTGGATGCAGCCGCACACAAACTGAACTCATCAATGCCCCTTGCTCTCAGTTGTGAGTAAGAGGGGAAGTGGTGTTTCACAACCCTGGACATCAAGTGCAGTCTCCAGGCTTTGGGGTGTGCCCTGGCCTCTGTCTATCTGCCCAGGCTCTCCTACCCACACTGGCCTCTTACCCAACCTCCTCCTAGGGCCAAACTCAATCCTGCCTCTCAATTTCTGCTGCCTTCCCCAACACACTGCTCCCCAAAATGAGCAGGGCTGGCTCTCGGTTATCATGCTGGTGCCAGCAGCAATGCCACCCCACTGACATAATTCTGAGTCCCAACCTAGGCACTCCAGCTGTCTTTGCCACACCTGGCCTGTTTGGGCTCTGGCTCTTGCTCTTTTCTTTCATGTGCATGTGTTTTGAGGTTTTGAGTTTCTCCCACTGCAGAACTGCAGCTGTGGCAGGGTAGAGCTCATGAGGGTGACATTCTGAGCCACATCCAATCCCATCAGGACTGTTCACTGGGGTGACTGCTGGAACACAGTGATGAGTGAACACATGGGAGGTGGTTGGACCCACCTTGCCTCTGAGTGGCTTCCTTTCAGGACAGGAATGTAGGCATGGGAGCCCCTGGCGTGGGATGCTTTGCACAAGGCGTGACCATGGGCTCTCTTTCCTGGCAAAAATGGCTCCACTCAGCATGGAGAGCACTGTCATTCCTGGTGGCTAACAACAGCCCTGGACCCCAGAAAGGAACCCACACTCAAGATTAACGTCTAAGTGTGCGTGTCCTCGAGGAAATGAGGTCTCCTGATCCCAGGTGCAAAGGGGTAAGTCCTCTAACTCCAGGGGCCATGAAGGGACATCTGAGTTTCCCTCGTCCTTCTTTCCCTCTCTATCTAACCACAGTTAGGACCCTGGCCTCATTCCCCAGTGAGGATCATTAGGCTCCATAAAGGACAGTCTCTAAGATGCTCAGTGGACCAACACCCTCTGCACAACCCATAACCCTATTCACCCAAGAGGCAAGAGGATTTCTATTCAGGAAAACCAGGAAAGGGAGAGCCTTTCTCAAGGACACAAGGACATTAGTGAGTGAGGGAGTGATTAATGGATGGAGAACTATTTCCAACACCAACTTCCAGGAGCATATATGGCCCCCTGGAGAATTCTGCAGTGTGTTGGTGATTAAGGAGAACGTGTGAATTCAGGGGTCACTAGGTCCTCTCAGCCATAAGGAGGGAAACTGCCATAAAGGAACTAGGACAAGGGTGCGAGGAATGCTCACTGGTGGGAGATCGGAAGGAAGGAAAGTGTACTCATTAGAAAAGTGTCGCCTGAAAATTCTTAGCCAGCCAAAAGTCGTGCGAACTTGTGTGGGAAAAGAGTCTTTGCACAGTGATGAAGCTAAGAGCTCACATGATGGAACACAGCATCAACTGGGACCAAATCCAATATCTGATATTCTTGTAGGAAGAGGAGAGTCTGGACCCAGATACCAGGGAGACTGGGGGATACCGGATATGTGAGGTTGGAGCCAGGGCGGGATGCCCATATGGGAACCACAGATCGTGGGCAGCAATAGGAGAGTGGGCAAGGGCTGGGAGAGTTGGGGAGACAGTCCCCTTGAAACCTGGGAGGGGTTATGGCACTGGGACAGCCCAACACCTACTGTGTTGAGCCTCTGGAGCTCAACGGAAGACACTTCCTCTGTTGTCGGCCACCCAGTTAACAGAGTTTGGTTGCAGCAGCCTAGGACCCAGCTGAAGGTCTGAGCATGTTGGCCATGCAGGTTGGATCTGGACCACAGACACCCTCATCAGAGATTGTAGGGTCTCAGCCCTGAGGCAAGACAGGCACTAAGTCAGGCCAGGTGGGGAAACGGATAGGCACACACTCTGGGGGCTGGTGCCTGTGTTACTGGGAGCACTTCTGATCGCAATTCCCTGATCTGCTGCCAACACAGGCTACAGAGGAGGGTACAGAAACACAGACCACGGATCTGCCCCACTCAGTGGGCCCAGGCCAACACCACACCCAGCAGCCTCGTGCCATACCCAATGAGTCTCGAAGCGGCCCCCTCTTCCCATCCTGAGAGCTCTTCCCTTCCTCATGTGCCAATAGCTCCCTACTGTCACTGGCAATATCTACTCTGTGAGATGTCAACATCCGTGGGTACTGTTCTCTCATCCCAGGACAGTGTGGTCCCACACACCCTGGTGAAATGGGCCACCTGGAGGCTGGACCTGGAGGTTGTTGAGGCTGAATGGCAGCGGTGGTCCTCTGGCACTTAATATTATTTAAGTTAAAAAAAACAAAAACAAAAACAAAAAACGGGTCTTGGTGCTCAAAAATGTTTGATTTGCATATTCTCATCCCCTAACCCCAATATTTTCATTATTTCCTCACATATGAAATCTTACTAGCATAAAGGTAATTTCGTATTAAACAAAGTGGATTGAAATAACATTGGTAAAAATAATCAATCACCATACTTTCAATTTTTGTTCTGCTTTCCTATTAGAAACCACTTGGATACAAGAGAACAGAGGACAGACTCATGGAAATGCTTGAAATGACAAGAAGCTCCCACTCAAGCTCAGCATTCAGTCCTGGACAGGGTAAGACCAGGCCACTTTGACATCTGTGCCAAAGAGTCTACCAGACAGAATCCTCTGACTGATCCCTGACTGAGCCATAGGAACTGGCTAGAAAAGCCTTCACATCCTCAATACATTCTTCACGTCAGAATACTTGACAACCATTGATATCCATCTCTCGTTAACTTGCTCCCCAGACAACCATTCTTCAACAAATTCAAAGGAGTAACTCATGCAAGCACACAGAAAGGGGTGTTCACTACACACATCCATGTGCGAAAAAGACAACTGGTATTTCTTGTTTGGGCTATTTCAAATGAAATCCCTTCTGCATGACCTCCACAAACCAAAGGAAAATATTTGTGAAATTCCCACGTAGAAGACAAGATACACTTGCCAAGGAGGCAGTGGCAAGAATTTTGACACTCCAAATGTAGAGTGTGTGTTTAGGAAGCAGTCACAGTTTCCATGAGAGAGTCCCATGAAATCAATTAGGAAGATCCATGCTCTAGCCCTACCATGCAAGTGATGTGACTTGAAAGAGTCACTTAGTCTTAGTAACCATCATCACTAACAACTAAGTCAATGAATAAAGGTCCTCAGGTGCCAAGCTACAAAATGTGGGATGAGCATGGATGAGGATGGGTGGGAGAAGTCTCCAACTCTAACACAATTAGGGAAGGATGTGCTGACCTCAAGTGGCTGGGGGGCTGGGATCCTGCCACAGAGGGGGATTCCAAACCTCACATCCCCTGACCCAGGCCAGAAGACCAGGTAGAGTCCAAGGACCCTGGGGTGGCCCAATGGCAATAAAGGTCAAAAGGAACTAGGGATCTGCCTGGTCCCTCAATCCCCTACTCTGAGCAGGGCTGCATGACGAGGCCAGAGGCCATCCACAGCAATCTGCCTTTACAGGAAAACAGGGACTGCAGGCTGCCTCTGGCTCACTGAATCAGGGTGGTGTTTTCATAAAGCAAGACCACTTCCTCACATTTGACCAGCAGCTCATGTGTTGACAGCACAATGACTGACTTGACTCAGGCCCTGATGAATGAAATAGAAAATTCATAGCAAACCCATCTTTAGCTCTTCCACATCATCAGGGGCTCTGATTCAATTCCGTCCAGAAAGGTGTCTGAAATGATTTCTAAACATGCTGGGGACTCACCTCTGTGTGGAACTTTTCAGGAAAAAGGGGATCAAATCTCATGAAGCAACTCTTCTCTCTTCTAGCCCATGGGCAATGCAAGGAACCTGCATGATACCAGAGGCTCACTTCTCTCTTCTCATGTCTTCTGGAAAGGATTCGTTAATGCTTCCTGCAAGGTGAAGCAGAAGCCTGCATCCCCAGCTGCACAGAAGGGGTTTAGGGCAGTGTCTCCCTTAAAACCCAAAAATAAAAAAACAGGTCATTCAACAGGCACATGGATTCGAGTACATGTTCAATGATCCCTCCTCCCTGGAGCCTTCCACATGCCCATCTTCCATATTCACAGAGCAATGCTTGGCCATTCTCAAGACCAGGAGACCATGATGCTCATCTCCAGGAAGTCAATAAGGAACATGAAGAGAGCAGCATGGATTGCAGAAGGTGGCACATCAAGGATCTTCAGCTCTGCTGCTAGAACACAAGAGCTTAACTTCAGTATTGACTTTTTGCCAACTACCAAGTACGATAGCAGTGTCAAGCCCAATATGCAGATATGCAAGTAGTAGGTGACACCCCGCATCCATTCACAAAAGTGGGCAACATCTGCATCAGAACAAGGAAGTATCTTACCCTTACTCATAAAAATCATCAGAAACAAAATAAAATGGATGCAAGACTTCTCATTTCACTATTAGGTAGCTGTTGGAATTCCCTATTAAATAATACCTCCTCCAAAATAAAAAGTATCTCAGACATGTGTCAACTATTCAATGGATGACATTTTAAAAACTATGGACTTTACTTAATATTTATGTATGCTATATCCCTGCCTAAGGCTCTATGAGAAAGGAGCACATAGAATTGGATCTTTGAAAATCTCACATTTGCTGATAAATATTACTGCTGATCTCAGGCATGGCGAAGTGAAAAGTGGGACTTTGGATATTCCAAGAATGCTATGTTGTGGGATTGGTGTCCCTGATTCATACATAGCATATGGTTTCTATGAAATCCAGTGAGGGAGCAGGAGTAACGAAGCTGATTGCACAGATGACCTCAGGGAATTCTGACAGATAGGCCAAATGAAAAATATGCTCCAGCTAACCATTGGTATTTGGGCTTCTGATCCCAGTCCTGTTTTTAAAAAAGGTGCAGACAGGCAGTGTTCATTAAAAACTGTCTACATGTAAAAGTGGGTAATTTAAATGGCATCTAGTTACACATCTGATAGAATGGTCTGGCAACATATGAATTTCATTCTAACAACAACAACAACAACAAAACATAGAAAATGAGACATAAAGATAAAACCTTGTCTTCACCAGGATGCCTAAAAATAGGTTTTATTTGGCTCATGCAAATAAATATCTTTCAATAGAATTTCTGATTTCTGAATGAATCCATTCAACTTCATACTGCACAGATCACAAGGTTTTCTTTACAGAATATTCTCTTCTTCTTCTTAAAGCCTCACATAGAAAATGTCTCACAGGACATAGGAGGGGAATGACCCAAAGGATGAGAGAATGGCTGGAACCGTTCTCAAATGTGCCCATGTAGCCTAAAGTTTGAAGGCATCTAATTGTACTCTAAAACAATTGTGAACCTATTCGATCCATTATTAATAAATATCACCACTTTACCACTTGAACCAAATCACAGAAAATTGGAAACAGATGATCATTGGCTTTGATACCTTTACTTCTGTTTCATTACTCAGAGTCGATCAACTCTATACTTCAAGTGACACAGATTTATTACAGAATGCCTAAGATCCTAAGGATCTATTTTAGCTCAGCCCATGGTATTGCTTCATTATTTTATTATTTTGTAAGTAATAAAATATAACTTCATGTTGGATGATATATTCAAGCCATGAATATATCATCCAACATTGTTCTTCCCAAAATATTAGCCCAATTTCTGCGCGCGCTCACTTACTGTTCAGGAATTTTACTAATTGTTTGAAGGTTCTAGAGGACCTGTTAGACTCCTAATGGACAAACCATACAACATACTCCAGAGAACGGACGAGTGCCATAAGAAGAAAATAAGGTCAGCCTACAGCAATGGGCAGCTGCCTGCCCTCGGCTGGGAGGAGCCCTGGCCATGGCACCAGGGCTGCTGGGCAGCAGAAGCCTCCACAGCCCTGCAGGGAGCCTGGAGCACAGCTCTGCCTAACCATGCTCAGCCCTGGACAGATGCACATGAGTTCCCATCACAGGCTCGAGTGTGACAGTCCCAGGTGCATGCCTGTCATGCCAGCCACCAGGGAGGCTGAGGCAAGAGGAACGTTTGAGGTCAGCCTTGGCAACTTAGACCCCGAGGCAAAGGGGAAATACTTTTACAGGGGTCTCTGAGGGTGTAGCTCAGGTAGGTCACTTGCCTCACAGGCTCAAGGCCCTGGGTTCAATCCCCAGAACCCACGTACACACAAAAAGTGAACTTGGAATATTGTTTAAAATGATGGGTCAGGTACACACAAGGACTTCAATATGACCTCTCAGAGGAGCTCAATTTGAGATCAGACTGAACAAAAGACCACCTGGACCATTGACTCAGTGTCTGAAACCCTCTGTGAGCATGGGAAGCACTGCTGGCAAGACACCAGAGGGCCAAAGCACTTGTGCCCCCTGCAGGGGCGTCTCTTGTCTACCGCCAAAGACTGTTCCCCTCCTGGGGCAGTTGAGAGCAAGCTGGGACTTGGAGCAAGGACTAGTGCTTTAGATATAGACTATGCAAGCAAGGGGCAATGTCTTTAATAAAACTAAAATTAAAAAGTCACATTGAAATAATTTTAAAAAGAAGAAAATAAGGTCAAGTAGAGGAAGCCCATTTTCACAGGAAAAAATCCCCCAGTGAAAAGCATCAGAATAGATACCAAGAAAAATACCAACAAAAACAGTGTGCTCCCACTATGTATCTACTCAACCTGCAAAAGTTAGAAAGCTAGATAATACAATCCTGGCCACAGGTAGAGCTATGCAGAAGAGCCACCTGGCAGTGCTTAGTCAAAGAAGTAAACGTGCACACTTTGACCTAGAAATTCCACCTGTGTGTATACCAGGCGGTGCTTAAGCAGTTTCACAAGGGGACATGCACAGGGAAATTTATCCTCAGGTTCTTATAGAGTTGTCTGTGCTTACAGGGAGTTCATGGTTGTCAAGATGCCCACAGCTGCGAAAGTCAAAAGCTAAAAAAATAATAGATGCCAACCTGGATATATTAATAATCCCGTATCTATGATCACCTTCATAAGGTAGCTTCCCAACTTCTGTGTGGAAGTGAGTTTCTCCTTGGCCCTTACACTGTTGTGGAGACCACTAGGAGTTCAGCTTTGTGCAGGATCATCTGACCTGGACTTTTGGCAAGACCTGTACAGCCCTCACACATGCTCAGATGCTACAGGACTTTTCAGACCAGTCCAGACAACAGTAGGCATCCATTCATTGTCTGCACTCTACAGATTCCTAGATGCACGACATTCATTACCATCAAATGCAGAATTTTCATCAAAAACTAATATATATATCATTCCAATCTGAATCAAGAAAATCGGAAATATCCCCAAATCCAAAGAGTGGATCCCCATTGTGATGCTACAAGTTGAATATTCCACAGCTGACCTCATGGGATGGTTCACAGTCAAAAGACAGCTGCATGAAAAATATTGCATGACCTTGCTGCTATTTGAAAAGTGGCATGTGAAGTACACATGCATGTCTTCCTCAGACATGGGTTCATTTGCAAGACACCTTGTGCAATTGAAAATACTCCAAAAGGGGAGAAATCAGAACCATGTCTCCAAAGTATTTCAGCAGAGACCAACTCCATCTGTCTATCTATCTCTCAGTGAGTGTGTGTGCTCTTGTGTGTGTTTGTGTGTCTTTGTTTGTGTTTGTACCATCACAGCTGATACTTCATTGCCCCCATTGGAAAACTGACTCAGATAATGCCATCTGCCAAACTCCTAAAAACCAAAGTTCTTGCTGATAGAATGAAACATTCCTTCCTGTTGGTTTGGATGTGTCCTTTAGGAATCACTGCTACATTTAGTATACTCAAATCATCACAGTAGATCAGGTAACAAAAACATATATATTTTAAAATAATAATAATATATTAATGGAAACAACAAATACAGGATAGAGTAACAACTGTGTTACTAAACAAGGTCAAGGACAATGGCAAACTATTGATTCAAACTTTGAAGAAAATAGTAATCAATGTAAATATTCTGGGCTGCCTCAGCTCCGCCCAGGCACACAGCAACAGAATGGTTTTGCAAGCATCCTCAGGAGGGCAGGAGCCTTCTTTGCAGGATGAGAGGGAGGTTGAGGCTGGATCCACCCATCATTCTTTTGGGAGAGGCTCCTTTTCCTCAGCACAAAGTTGGATTTTTTGTGAGGATTCTTGGCATAAAATACCTTGGCCTCTGCTGGAATCCTCAGCTCTGGGGAGAGAGGGGTGTACAAAAAGAAGGTGGCACTCAGGAGGTGCTCCCTAGGACACGCCAACATCTGAGAGCCTGTGCCAGAAAAGGCCAGAGCCACACACATGAGAGCTCTCCAATTCAGCACCAATACCAACAAAGACAGCCTCCACAGTCCTCCCTGAGGAAGAACTAGGCAGAGCACTTCAACAGACCTAATGTCTGTTCCTACCGAAGGCTTTGGACTCCAGAATATCTCAGGTCCTCTTGCATCTGCCAAAGCACACCACTAGGGTTTGCATCTGAAATCTCCCACAAAAGGCTCCTGTGCCGAAGATTCAGTCCCCACATGAGCCATCTTCAAAGGTGGGTTTGGAGGGAAGCATTGGATGGTGAGTGCTCTGATGTCAACATGAAATTCTCATTCAAGATGAATACACTACTGGGGGGTGGGAGGGACTGGAAGAAAGGTTGAGCATGGTTGGAGTAAGACCTAAACAGGGTTGTGCCCTGGGCAACAGTACATTGTTCCTGTTGGCTCCACTGAATCCTCATTCTCCAAGGAGAGGTCCTCCCTCTCCATCTTTCTCTCTCTCCCTCTCTGCCAGCCTCGTTCTCTCTCTCCCAGTCTATACCTTTGTGGCAAGGGCTGAGGAGCTCTCCACTGCCACACACTAGAGCTTTATGGACAGCCTCAGTGCACAACCAAAGAGAAAGCTATGAAACCCAGAGAAAAAAGGCCTAGGATTCCTCCTCTGAGTTATTTTCCTCAAGTATGGCCACAGTGAGGACAGGCTGACCAGCGTGGATACCACGTTAGAGCCATGCTTCTGAGTTGGTGGAGCCCACCTCCATGTGAACCAGGCTTCTGAGAATGGAGGCCACATTCCAAATACTGCCCTACTGAGAACAATGCTTCCAAAGACCAGCAAAGGGACTGCTTCCCTCCAACATGGTGTATGGCCCAGTGGTGCCATGACCCCGAGTGGGGGAATACAACAGCCGCTTCTCCTTCCTCTGAACATGTGTTTCCTGTCGCCCTCCTCTAAACTAGAGCCTGTTCTCCATCCCTTCTGGGTTGGATGTGGAGATCTCTGCTATGAATTTCTTAGGCTACCAAGGCCCCAGACAGACTTCCTCTTCCATAGACTCTACTAACCTAACAGTAGGTTAAGATAGGAGACAAGTGATCCTAGAACTCATAGGGATGGTGGTCTTCAGGGTACATAGGCTGGGATAATGGCTGCTGTGGTGTTTGGCTCACAAAAACCAACCAACCAACCAACGAAAAAGCGCTGGCATTATTATCAGATGAGCTCTGTGGCTACGTGCTCAGGAAGCCCTCATCTGACTTTAGTTAGGGATCACAACCTGGCTATTGTGATCACTCCTTGCCTAGTGGACTCAGGTGCGTAAGACCATGGAATTCATGAAAAAACAGATGATTCAGGCTGTCTCCCAGGCTGTGTTTTCTTCCCAATTTCATCCTGTTACTGCTTGCTAGAATCCTGGCAATGCTCTGCCCAGGCAGTGGTTTTTTGGTCACACAGAAGGCTTTCAATAGTACTGCTTCAGTCCACAAAATGCCAGTTCCCTCTTTAGCCCATGCATTCCCATGTTCCTTTGAAACCACTCCTATCCCAGACCATGAAAACATACTGCTCCTGGAGAGAGGCTTTCCTCCTCACTCCTCAAAGATGTCAGCTTTGGATGCCTGTTCATGTCCAGGGGAGGGCACCTGGTGGGGAGCCGCAATATCCACCGGGGTATACCATTGGACCTCAAGATCTTCCACCAGCAGAAGTGCAGTTGGCTTTGTGCACGAACCCAACACACCTGTTGGAGTGTTCTTGGGGGTCAGAGACTACTCTTTGTTGCTAAGAGTTGACCTGAGTCCACATCCTGACCCTTGCTCTCTGCTATCTGATTGTCTCACTTACTCTGATGGCGAGAGATGATTTGGCCCAGCTCATAATCCTCTGGATTCTCCTCAGTAAGGAAGTGTAGGTCGAGGGCGCTGTGGATGACGACAGGAGCCCTATCGTGGCAGGTCACCTGGAGCAGCATGGGAGACAGGCCTTCAGGAAATGGGCCTTGAAGTGACTACTCAAGGACAGTGGGCAGGGGCATTCTGGAGGCACCTCCACTCTAAATACAAGGGCAACATCCATGACCCTACTACCCGAGGCTGACCTCCTGCTCATCGTGTGGGCTCTTCCCACAGGCTACTAGCCCAATCCTTGTACATAGGACTTCCTGGGCCTGCCATTGCTCTTTGTGGAGCTGCACTCCTCTCGGAGTGAAAGGACCCCACTACCTGCATACAGATGCAATCTCATCCCACATGTTGGGAGGAATGGGACAATAGCCTCCAAGATCCCAGGTCTGCCCGAGGATGCAGGCGGCATTGGGAATGGCCTAGGCACAAAACCTAGAGGCTTTGGTCTGGATTGCCAGGGCCAAAAACAGACCCAGGAACATGACCACACACAGGAGAGCTGAAAGATAGCCACGAGAGCTCCTGGCCTCCAGAGGCTCAGTGCTGGCTGGGATGTAGGAGACCACCTCATCCGGCAAGGGTGGTCATTGGGTTACCTGGACATTTAGTGTGCTTGCTCCACATCCATATCGACTCTGCAGAGAGACTCTCTCAGCTCCTTGTTCAAGGAACATGGAGAACCTCACACTGCTGTCCTCCTCCATAGACGTCAGCATCCCATACAAGGGAACCTGCAACCTAGTTCCTGTCCTATTCTCATCTGTCACCCATACCTGTCCCTGCCCTTCTGGACTGCATGCTGCCACCTGACACACAGACTCCCTCAGACATGGCAGTGGACAAGCTGCTGCACTCGCTCATCTCAGCTCCAGCCCTTCACACTGACCTCTCCCTTCTTGATTCCCATCTATCCTCCTGATCATCCAGAAGCTCCAAATTCAAGAGGGCATGAGTAGTCCATGGTATTGGACCAGTGTCTGCTCCCCACCCAGGTGTAAGCACCACGGGACACCCCTGCTCCCAGGCTTACCAGAACACTCTTGGCCATCTCTGGACTTTGTGTTTCTAAGTGGACACGAATTAAGCAGGTGTCTCCCACCTGCTTGTGGGAAAGCGGCCTGGAGGACTTGCAGGTTGATTCTGAGAACTGTGGGGGATGGAACATCAGCAAACCCAGAAACAGAAAGCCACCCCAGACTGTCAGTTGGCTCTATGGGCTTCCAGCAAATATGTCCAGGTGCTGAGGCTTCTTATTTCCTCAGGTCGGAGTGGAATGGCAGCACATGCACAGCTTGAATAAGGTAGGTGTTTACCTCCTTTCCCTTGACCTGGGGGCGTTTCCTCACCATGAAATATTGTATTCCCAGATTCATGGACAGACACACGAGTGAGTGGTCAGAGACCTTGATTTCTGCAGAGCGAAGTGGAGAGAATTGTTAGGTGGCACTCAAGGATTATACCACAAAACACCCACAACCCCTGAGAGTCTCCGCCAGGCCCATCACACTTTGGTATTTTGGGGCCAAGGCCCACTTTCTCTTGGCTGTCAGTTATCCTGAGCCCACTGTGGATCATGTCTCCCCACTGTCTGTTTGTCCTACTTACTCTCATCCTCAGACATCATATACAGCAGCTCAAAGTTGTCCACATCCTCATGCTGCAACAAATTTTGGTCCAAGGCCCTGCGGATGAGGCTTGTCACCGTCTCCTGAAAGGTCACCTGGATCAGGGTGGGACAAATGTCATCAGAGAATGGCTTTTAGAAGAGCTACCCAGAAGACTGTGGTCAAACATTCAGGAGAAATCTCAGCTACATATACAAGGGCACAATCTTGTTATCCTGCTACCTGAGTGTGTCCTCCATATACCACCTGGGTTCTTGCAATGTGCTACTAGAACAATCCTGGTACAAATATCTGCCTGTACCTGCCATCTCCCCTCCCCCTGGGGAGCCACATTCCACTCATGTCAAAGGACCAAACTGCCTATGCACAGACACACTCTCATCTCACTGAGATGAGAGCAATGGGCCAGGGATCTGCGCACCAAGTGTGATCTGGGATGCAGGCTGCCTTTGTGGGTGGAAGAGGCAGATGCACTGAAAATTTGGGTCCTGACTGCCACGACACAAAACAGACTCAGATACAAGAGTGTGCACTTGAGTGCTTCATGATAGCTTTGAGAGGCCCTGGCCTCTGGAAGCTCGGTGCGGGTCTGGTTGTAATGATGTACTTGACTCAGCACTGGCAGTCACTGAACATGTCTCCTCTGCAGCTGGACACCTGCAGCATTAGCGTGTCTACTGCACATCCATAGAAATTCTGCCAAGAACCCCTTTAGCTCCGTATTTACCTACATGCAAAGCCTAACATTCCGAAGCTTTGGCATGACCCCCCAGGTGATCCCGACCCCAAATTCCTACACCTAGTCATGCTAAGGAGGTTCTCTTCCCTGCCACCAGGAACACATCCCCTCCTACACATGTGACAAGTCACTGCCACCTCCTCTGCTCCAACTTCACTCATTGAGAATACCAAGTTCTAGGCACTGCAGCCTGCACCCTGGACATATCTCTGCCTTCATCTGTCCACAGCACTTCCGTCTGCACTTCTGGCCTGCAAAACCCACAATACACAGGCCCACTCACCACTGAAGCTGGGCATGCTGATGCTCTCCCTCCTCAGGTCAAGCCCTTAAGACGGACCTCTCTCTTCTTTATTTCCCACCATAGCCCTGGGGTTGGCTGTGTCTCCTGCCTTCCACTGTGTGGACACCCAGGAGGCAGCCCTGCTGTCGGGCTTACCGGGATGCGCTTTGTCTCCCTCAGGCTCTGTCCCTCTAGGAGGACGTGAACAACGCGGCTGTCTTCCACCTGCTCGCTGGAGTGAAGCAGTGAGGAGCTGCTACTCACAGCTGCTGGGGTCCTGGATGCCACTGCCACAGAAGGTTCCAAGAACTGTGGGGGATGACAACATCAGCAAAGCCCAGCAACTGCACCCCACCCAGCCTGGCAGTTGGCTCTGTGGGCATTCTACAACATCCATCCAGAACCTGAGGTTCTTGTCCCCTTGGAGGATGTGGAGTGGCACCAGGAGTAAAGACTGAAGAAGGTGGCTGTTTTGGGAACAAGAGATCCAGCACCTGCTGGGTGGGGATGAAATCCCAGGAGATTAACCCCATGTTGCTGCTGAAATGTAGGTTCCTCCCACAAATGACAGGCAGGAGCTCATTCCTAAGCTGGTCCTGCCTGTAAGGTTCAAGGCTCTGAACCCTGAAGGGCTCCTCCGTGTTCTGATCATTTTCACCCTGGGTTGGGACCAAGAATGGTGGGTTCAAAATGGAAATGGTGACAAACAGAAAAATGACTTGTGCCAATACACTAGAGTCAAAGCACAATGGGACAGTTCCCATCAGTACAAACACACACACACACACACACACACACACACACACACACACACACACAGAGTCAGAATAGGAGTCCTGGGCCATTCATCAGGGATCAGACTAGAGGGCCTGCTGGGCTCACCTGCCCTGTGCTACTCACTGTTACTCTTGAGCTCCTCTGCAACAATCGCCAGAGGCTCTGGCGTCTAAGATGAAGCCTCACCCAGTGTATCCACAAAAGTGCTAGTTGGCCCCCCTGAGATTCCTGGGAGCCTGAGGCTCGGCATTGTCTGCAACCACAGGAGAACATCCTTCTCCCTCCAGTGGCTCCAACCAAGTGAGCTCGGATGGCTTGGTCAGTGAAGTGGGTGCCTGGATACCAGGGTTCCATGTTCTGTTTGATCCATTGTCAAGGCAATGATGTCATTTCCTGTGCCCATACCTGAGCCTCTTTTCACATAAGACCACTTTCAACAGCCCTATGGGCTGCCGATTTCTCCTCCATGCCTACCCATCTCAGGTGCGCAGGTGTTCACCAA
This sequence comes from Urocitellus parryii, assembly GCF_045843805.1. Classification (NCBI taxonomy): domain Eukaryota; kingdom Metazoa; phylum Chordata; class Mammalia; order Rodentia; family Sciuridae; genus Urocitellus; species Urocitellus parryii. The sequence continues at coordinate 52,286,399 of NC_135548.1, read as the reverse complement.
CAACTACTCAAACATCCCCACCAGCATCTGCCCTGCTTGGTGCCACTAGAGTTCCAGCTTGGAGCCTTCAAAAATGCATTCACAACCAGTCCTTCCCTCTCAGCAGCTTTTGGACCCTGGTCCCATCATTGTGCAACTCATGGTGTGCCAAGTCTTTTCTGGAAAGTAGGGTAGCATCTAATCTCTAGGGTTTATTGTGTCTATTGGCCCATAACACCCTCTGTTCTCTCTGAAACCAGAGATGGGACTCACAGGTGGCTAAAGCACAAATGTAGAGATGGGATAATCACAAGAAAGGGAGAGACAAAGAATGCACCCTAACTCAATCAGGCCTGTGTCCCACACAGGGACATGGCCAATGTCCGTCCCATCGTGGCTGCAGTTCCCTCTCTACACCATGGCAAGTTGGAGGGGACTGAGATGCAGAGGCTGCTCCCCTCTGCCATACAACTTCCCAAGGCTTCTCCTAAGATTTCAAAAGGGCCAAGTGTGTCTAGTGTTGGGGTCTCACAGAGACTCCGAGGTACCACAGCATCCTGCTGCCCAGAACCGGTTCACCCCTCACCTCAAGGGGGCTCAGCCTCTGGATTCATGGGAATTGAAGTGGGTACAGGTGATGGGATATCACCTCCAAGACTGAGTTATGCCAAGTCCATGACCCCTGTCTGCATCCCTGTCTCCAGCACCACTCCCCCCTCTCTCTTTCCTCCTCAGAGGAAATCCATTTAGCAAGTGTGTCCTGTGATAAAGACATGACGGTCACCCATCCTCTCATTACAAAAACACTGAGGCTCAGCCAACATGGATCCTACAGGGAACACAGGCATAAACTCAGACTCCGATCCTCCCAGCCGAGCCTCAGTGGAGCCTGGACTCCCAGCCTCCTGAGTCAAGGAAACAGAGGTTCCTAGCCGAGCCACCTTGGATGCAGCCGCACACAAACTGAACTCATCAATGCCCCTTGCTCTCAGTTGTGAGTAAGAGGGGAAGTGGTGTTTCACAACCCTGGACATCAAGTGCAGTCTCCAGGCTTTGGGGTGTGCCCTGGCCTCTGTCTATCTGCCCAGTCTCTCCTACCCACACTGGCCTCTTACCCAACCTCCTCCTAGGGCCAAACTCAATCCTGCCTCTCAATTTCTGCTGCCTTCCCCAACACACTGCTCCCCAAAATGAGCAGGGCTGGCTCTCGGTTATCATGCTGGTGCCAGCAGCAATGCCACCCCACTGACATAATTCTGAGTCCCAACCTAGGCACTCCAGCTGTCTTTGCCACACCTGGCCTGTTTGGGCTCTGGCTCTTGCTCTTTTCTTTCATGTGCATGTGTTTTGAGGTTTTGAGTTTCTCCCACTGCAGAACTGCAGCTGTGGCAGGGTAGAGCTCATGAGGGTGACATTCTGAGCCACATCCAATCCCATCAGGACTGTTCACTGGGGTGACTGCTGGAACACAGTGATGAGTGAACACATGGGAGGTGGTTGGACCCACCTTGCCTCTGAGTGGCTTCCTTTCAGGACAGGAATGTAGGCATGGGAGCCCCTGGCGTGGGATGCTTTGCACAAGGCGTGACCATGGGCTCTCTTTCCTGGCAAAAATGGCTCCACTCAGCATGGAGAGCACTGTCATTCCTGGTGGCTAACAACAGCCCTGTACCCCAGAAAGGAACCCACACTCAAGATTAACGTCTGAGTGTGCGTGTCCTCAAGGAAATGAGGTCTCCTGATCCCAGGTGCAAAAGGGTAAGTCCTCTAACTCCAGGGGCCATGAAGGGACATCTGAGTTTCCCTTGTCCTTCTTTCCCTCTCTAACTAACCACAGTTAGGACCCTGGCCTCATTCCCCAGTGAGGATCATTAGGCTCCATAAAGGACAGTCTCTAAGATGCTCAGTGGACCAACACCCTCTGCACAACCCATAACCCTATTCACCCAAGAGGCAAGAGGATTTCTATTCAGGAAAACCAGGAAAGGGAGAGCCTTTCTCAAGGACACAAGGACATTAGTGAGTGAGGGAGTGATTAATGGATGGAGAACTATTTCCAACACCAACTTCCAGGAGCATATATGGCCCCCTGGAGAATTCTGCAGTGTGTTGGTGATTAAGGAGAACGTGTGAATTCAGGGGTCACTAGGTCCTCTCAGCCATAAGGAGGGAAACTGCCATAAAGGAACTAGGACAAGGGTGCGAGGAATGCTCACTGGTGGGAGATCGGAAGGAAGGAAAGTGTACTCATTAGAAAAGTGTCGCCTGAAAATTCTTAGCCAGCCAAAAGTCGTGCGAACTTGTGTGGGAAAAGAGTCTTTGCACAGTGATGAAGCTAAGAGCTCACATGATGGAACACAGCATCAACTGGGACCAAATCCAATATCTGATATTCTTGTAGGAAGAGGAGAGTCTGGACCCAGATACCAGGGAGACTGGGGGATACCGGATATGAGAGGTTGGAGCCAGGGCGGGATGCCCATATGGGAACCACAGATCGTGGGCAGCAATAGGAGAGTGGGCAAGGGCTGGGAGAGTTGGGGAGACAGTGCCCTTGAAACCTGGGAGGGGTTATGGCACTGGGACAGCCCAACACCTACTGTGTTGAGCCTCTGGAGCTCAACGGAAGACACTTCCTCTGTTGTCGGCCACCCAGTTAACAGAGTTTGGTTGCAGCAGCCTAGGACCCAGCTGAAGGTCTGAGCATGTTGGCCATGCAGGTTGGATCTGGACCACAGACACCCTCATCAGAGATTGTAGGGTCTCAGCCCTGAGGCAAGACAGGCACTAAGTCAGGCCAGGTGGGGAAACGGATAGGCACACACTCTGGGGGCTGGTGCCTGTGTTACTGGGAGCACTTCTGATCGCAATTCCCTGATCTGCTGCCAACACAGGCTACAGAGGAGGGTACAGAAACACAGACCACGGATCTGCCCCACTCAGTGGGCCCAGGCCAACACCACACCCAGCAGCCTCGTGCCATACCCAATGAGTCTCGAAGCGGCCCCCTCTTCCCATCCTGAGAGCTCTTCCCTTCCTCATGTGCCAATAGCTCCCTACTGTCACTGGCAATATCTACTCTGTGAGATGTCAACATCCGTGGGTACTGTTCTCTCATCCCAGGACAGTGTGGTCCCACACACCCTGGTGAAATGGGCCACCTGGAGGCTGGACCTGGAGGTTGTTGAGGCTGAATGGCAGCGGTGGTCCTCTGGTACTTAATATTATTTAAGTTAAAACAAAAACAAAAACAAAAACAAAAAACGGGTCTTGGTGCTCAAAAATGTTTGATTTGCATATTCTCATCCCCTAACCCCAATATTTTCATTATTTCCTCACATATGAAATCTTACTAGCATAAAGGTAATTTCGTATTAAACAAAGTGGATTGAAATAACATTGGTAAAAATAATCAATTTTTGTTCTGCTTTCCTATTAGAAACCACTTGGATACAAGAGAACAGAGGACAGACTCATGGAAATGCTTGAAATGACAAGAAGCTCCCACTCAAGCTCAGCATTCAGTCCTGGACAGGGTAAGACCAGGCCACTTTGACATCTGTGCCAAAGAGTCTACCAGACAGAATCCTCTGACTGATCCCTGACTGAGCCATAGGAACTGGCTAGAAAAGCCTTCACATCCTCAATACATTCTTCACGTCAGAATACTTGACAACCATTGATATCCATCTCTCGTTAACTTGCTCCCCAGCCAACCATTCTTCAACAAATTCAAAGGAGTAACTCATGCAAGCACACAGAAAGGGGTGTTCACTACACACATCCATGTGCGAAAAAGACAACTGGTATTTCTTGTTTGGGCTATTTCAAATGAAATCCCTTCTGCATGACCTCCACAAACCAAAGGAAAATATTTGTGAAATTCCCACGTAGAAGACAAGATACACTTGCCAAGGAGGCAGTGGCAAGAATTTTGACACTCCAAATGTAGAGTGTGTGTTTAGGAAGCAGTCACAGTTTCCATGAGAGAGTCCCATGAAATCAATTAGGAAGATCCATGCTCTAGCCCTACCATGCAAGTGATGTGACTTGAAAGAGTCACTTAGTCTTAGTAACCATCATCACTAACAACTAAGTCAATGAATAAAGGTCCTCAGGTGCCAAGCTACAAAATGTGGGATGAGCATGGATGAGGATGGGTGGGAGAAGTCTCCAACTCTAACACAATTAGGGAAGGATGTGCTGACCTCAAGTGGCTGGGGGGCTGGGATCCTGCCACAGAGGGGGATTCCAAACCTCACATCCCCTGACCCAGGCCAGAAGACCAGGTAGAGTCCAAGGACCCTGGGGTGGCCCAATGGCAATAAAGGTCAAAAGGAACTAGGGATCTGCCTGGTCCCTCAATCCCCTACTCTGAGCAGGGCTGCATGACGAGGCCAGAGGCCATCCACAGCAATCTGCCTTTACAGGAAAACAGGGACTGCAGGCTGCCTCTGGCTCACTGAATCAGGGTGGTGTTTTCATAAAGCAAGACCACTTCCTCACACTTGACCAGCAGCTCATGTGTTGACAGCACAATGACTGACTTGACTCAGGCCCTGATGAATGAAATAGAAAATTCATAGCAAACCCATCTTTAGCTCTTCCACATCATCAGGGGCTCTGATTCAATTCCGTCCAGAAAGGTGTCTGAAATGATTTCTAAACATGCTGGGGACTCACCTCTGTGTGGAACTTTTCAGGAAAAAGGGGATCAAATCTCATGAAGCAACTCTTCTCTCTTCTAGCCCATGGGCAATGCAAGGAACCTGCATGATACCAGAGGCTCACTTCTCTCTTCTCGTGTCTTCTGGAAAGGATTCGTTAATGCTTCCTGCAAGGTGAAGCAGAAGCCTGCATCCCCAGCTGCACAGAAGTGTTTTAGGGCAGTGTCTCCCTTAAAACCCAAAAATAAAAAAACAGGTCATTCAACAGGCACATGGATTCGAGTACATGTTCAATGATCCCTCCTCCCTGGAGCCTTCCACATGCCCATCTTCCACATTCACAGAGCAATGCTTGGCCATTCTCAAGACCAGGAGACCATGATGCTCCTCACCAGGAAGTCAATAAGGAACATGAAGAGAGCAGCATGGATTGCAGAAGGTGGCACATCAAGGATCTTCAGCTCTGCTGCTAGAACACAAGAGCTTAACTTCAGTATTGACTTTTTGCCAACTACCAAGTACGATAGCAGTGTCAAGCCCAATATGCAGATATGCAAGTAGTAGGTGACACCCCACATCCATTCACAAAAGTGGGCAACATCTGCATCAGAACAAGGAAGTATCTTACCCTTAATCATAAAAAATCATCAGAAACAAAATAAAATGAATGCAAGACTTCTCATTTCACTATTAGGTAGCTGTTGGAATTCCCTATTAAATAATACCTCCTCCAAAATAAAAAGTATCTCAGACATGTGTCAACTATTCAATGGATGACATTTTAAAAACTATGGACTTTACTTAATATTTATGTATGCTATATCCCTGCCTAAGTCTCTATGAGAAAGGAGCACATAGAATTGGATCTTTGAAAATCTCACATTTGCTGATAAATATTACTGCTGATCTCAGGCATGGCGAAGTGAAAAGTGGGACTTTGGATATTCCAAGAATGCTATGTTGTGGGATTGGTGTCCCTGATTCATACATAGCATATGGTTTCTATGAAATCCAGTGAGGGAGCAGGAGTAACGAAGCTGATTGCACAGATGACCTCAGGGAATACTGACAGATAGGCCAAATGAAAAATATGCTCCAGCTAACCATTGGTATTTGGGCTTCTGATCCCAGTCCTGTTTTTAAAAAAGGTGCAGACAGGCAGTGTTCATTAAAAACTGTCTACCATGTAAAAGTGGGTAATTTAAATGGCATCTAGTTACACATCTGATAGAATGGTCTGGCAACAAATGAATTTCATTCTAACAACAACAACAACAACAAAACATAGAAAATGAGACATAAAGATAAAACCTTGTCTTCACCAGGATGCCTAAAAATAGGTTTTATTTGGCTCATACAAATAAATATCTTTCAATAGAATTTCTGATTTCTGAATGAATCCATTCAACTTCATACTGCACAGATCACAAGGTTTTCTTTACAGAATATTCTCTTCTTCTTCTTAAAGCCTCACATAGAAAATGTCTCACAGGACATAGGAGGGGAATGACCCAAAGGATGAGAGAATGGCTGGAACCGTTCTCAAATGTGCCCATGTAGCCTAAAGTTTGAAGGCATCTAATTGTACTCTAAAACAATTATGAACCTATTCGATCCATTATTAATAAATATCACCAATTTACCACTTGAACCAAATCACAGAAAATTGGAAACAGATGATCATTGGCTTTGATACCTTTACTTCTGTTTCATTACTCAGAGTCGATCAACTCTATACTTCAAGTGACACAGATTTATTACAGAATGCCTAAGATCCTAAGGATCTATTTTAGCTCAGCCCATGGTATTGCTTCATTATTTTATTATTTTGTAAGTAATAAAAAATAACTTCATGTTGGATGATATATTCAAGCCATGAATATATCATCCAACATTGTTCTTCCCAAAATATTAGCCCAATTTCTGCGCGCGCTCACTTACTGTTCAGGAATTTTACTAATTGTTTGAAGGTTCTAGAGGACCTGTTAGACTCCTAATGGACAAACCATACAACATACTCCAGAGAACGGACGAGTGCCATAAGAAGAAAATAAGGTCAGCCTACAGCAATGGGCAGCTGCCTGCCCTCGGCTGGGAGGAGCCCTGGCCATGGCACCAGGGCTGCTGGGCAGCAGAAGCCTCCACAGCCCTGCAGGGAGCCTGGAGCACAGCTCTGCCTAACCATGCTCAGCCCTGGACAGATGCACATGAGTTCCCATCACAGGCTCGAGTGTGACAGTCCCAGGTGCATGCCTGTCATGCCAGCCACCAGGGAGGCTGAGGCAAGAGGAACGTTTGAGGTCAGCCTTGGCAACTTAGACCCCGAGGCAAAGGGGAAATACTTTTACAGGGGTCTCTGAGGGTGTAGCTCAGGTAGGTCACTTGCCTCACAGGCTCAAGGCCCTGGGTTCAATCCCCAGAACCCACGTACACACAAAAAGTGAACTTGGAATATTGTTTAAAATGATGGGTCAGGTACACACAAGGACTTCAATATGACCTCTCAGAGGAGCTCAATTTGAGATCAGACTGAACAAAAGACCACCTGGACCATTGACTCAGTGTCTGAAACCCTCTGTGAGCATGAGAAGTACTGCTGGCAAGACACCAGAGGGCCAAAGCACTTGTGCCCCCTGCAGGGGCGTCTCTTGTCTACCGCCAAAGACTGTTCCCCTCCTGGGGCAGCTGAGAGCAAGCTGGGCCTTGGAGCAAGGACTAGTGCTTTAGATATAGACTATGCAAGCAAGGGGCAATGTCTTTAATAAAACTAAAATTAAAAAGTCACATTGAAAAAATTTTAAAAAGAAGAAAATAAGGTCAAGTAGAGGAAGCCCATTTTCACAGGAAAAAATCCCCCAGTGAAAAGCATCAGAATAGATACCAAGAAAAATACCAACAAAAACAGTGTGCTCCCACTATGTATCTACTCAACCTGCAAAAGTTAGAAAGCTAGATAATACAATCCTGGCCACAGGTAGAGCTATGCAGAAGAGCCACCTGGCAGTGCTTAGTCAAAGAAGTAAACATGCACACTTTGACCTAGAAATTCCACCTGTGTGTAAACCAGGCGGTGCTTAAGCAGTTTCACAAGGGGACATGCACAGGGAAATTTATCCTCAGGTTCTTATAGAGTTGTCTGTGCTTACAGGGAGTTGATGGTTGTCAAGATGCCCACAGCTGCGAAAGTCAAAAGCTAAAAAAATAATAGATGCCAACCTGGATATATTAATAATCCCGTATCTATGATCACCTTCATAAGGTAGCTTCCCAACTTCTGTGTGGAAGTGAGTTTCTCCTTGGCCCTTACACTGTTGTGGAGACCACTAGGAGTTCAGCTTTGTGCAGGATCATCTGACCTGGACTTTTGGCAAGACCTGTACAGCCCTCACACATGCTCAGATGCTACAGGACTTTTCAGACCAGTCCAGACAACAGTAGGCATCCATTCATTGTCTGCACTCTACAGATTCCTAGATGCACGACATTCATTACCATCAAATGCAGAATTTTCATCAAAAACTAATATATATATCATTCCAATCTGAATCAAGAAAATCGGAAATATCCCCAAATCCAAAGAGTGGATCCCCATTGTGATGCTACAAGTTGAAAATTCCACAGCTGACCTCATGGGATGGTTCACAGTCAAAAGACAGCTGCATGAAAAATATTACATGACCTTCCTGCTATGTGAAAAGTGGCATGTGAAGTACACATGCATGTCTTCCTCAGACATGGGTTCATTTGCAAGACACCTTGTGCAATTGAAAATACTCCAAAAGGGGAGAAATCAGAACCATGTCTCCAAAGTATTTCAGCAGAGACCAACTCAATCTGTCTATCTATCTCTCAGTGAGTGTGTGTGCTCTTGTGTGTGTTTGTGTGTCTTTGTTTGTGTTTGTACCATCACAGCTGATACTTCATTGCCCCCATTGGAAAACTGACTCAGATAATGCCATCTGCCAAACTCCTAAAAACAAAAGTTCTTGCTGATAGAATGAAACATTCCTTCCTGTTGGTTTGGATGTGTCCTTTAGGAATCACTGCTACATTTAGTATACTCAAATCATCACAGTAGATCAGGTAACAAAAACATATATATTTTAAAATAATAATAATATATTAATGGAAACAACAAATACAGGATAGAGTAACAACTGTGTTACTAAACAAGGTCAAGGACAATGGCAAACTATAGATTCAAACTTTGAAGAAAATAGTAATCAATGTAAATATTCCTGGGCTGCCTCAGCCCCGCCCAGGCACACAGCAACAGAATGGTTTTGCAAGCATCCTCAGGAGGGCAGGAGCCTTCTTTGCAGGACGAGAGGGAGGTTGAGGCTCGATCCACCCATCATTCTTTTGGGAGAGGCTCCTTTTCCTCAGCACAAAGTTGGATTTTTTGTGAGGATTCTTGGCATAAAATACGTTGGCCTCTGCTGGAATCCTCAGCTCTGGGGAGAGAGGGGTGTACAAAAAGAAGGTGGCACTCAGGAGGTGCTCCCTAGGACACGCCAACATCTGAGAGCCTGTGCCAGAAAAGGCCAGAGCCACACACCTGAGAGCTCTCCAATTCAGCACCAATACCAACAAAGACAGCCTCCACAGTCCTCCCTGAGGAAGAACTAGGCAGAGCACTTCAACAGACCTAATGTCTGTTCCTACCGAAGGCTTTGGACTCCAGAATATCTCAGGTCCTCTTGCATCTGCCAAAGCACACCACTAGGGTTTGCATCTGAAATCTCCCACAAAAGGCTCCTGTGCCGAAGATTCAGTCCCCACATGAGCCATCTTCATAGGTGGGTTTGGAGGGAAGCATTGGATGGTGAGTGCTCTGATGTCAACATGAAATTCTCATTCAAGATGAATACACTACTGGGGGGTGGGAGGGACTGGAAGAAAGGTTGAGCATGGTTGGAGTAAGACCTAAACAGGGTTGTGCCCTGGGCAACAATACCTTGTTCCTGTTGGCTCCACTGAATCCTCATTCTCCAAGGAGAGGTCCTCCCTCTCCATCTTTCTCTTTCTCCCTCTCTGCCAGCCTCGTTCTCTCTCTCCCAGTCTATGCCTTTGTGGCAAGGGCTGAGGAGCTCTCCAATGCCACACACTAGAGCTTTATGGACAGCCTCAGTGCACAACCAAAGAGAAAGCTATGAAACCCAGAGAAAAAAGGCCTAGGATTCCTCCTCTGAGTTATTTTCCTCAAGTATGGCCACAGTGAGGACAGGCTGACCAGCACGGATACCACGTTAGAGCCATGCTTCTGCGTTGGTGGAGCCCGCCTCCATGTGAACCAGGCTTCTGAGAATGGAGGCCACATTCCAAATACTGCCCTACTGAGAACAATGGTTCCAAAGACCAGCAAAGGGACTGCTTCCCTCCAACATGGTGTATGGCCCAGTGGTGCCATGACCCCGAGTGGGGGAATACAACAGCCGCTTCTCCTTCCTCTGAACATGTGTTTCCTGTCGCCCTCCTCTAACCTAGAGCCTGTTCTCCATCCCTTCTGGGTTGGATGTGGAGATCTCTGCTATGAATTTCTTAGGCTACCAAGGCCCCAGACAGACTTCCTCTTCCATAGAGTCTACTAGCCTAACAGTAGGTTAAGATAGGAGACAAGTGATCCTAGAACTCATAGGGATGGTGGTCTTCAGGGTACATAGGCAGGGATAATGGCTGCTGTGGTGTTTGGCTCACAAAAACCAACCAACCAACCAACGAAAAAGCGCTGGCATTATTATCAGATGAGCTCTGTGGCTACGTGCTCAGGAAGCCCTCATCTGACTTTAGTTAGGGATCACAACCTGGCTATTGTGATCACTCCTTGCCTAGTGGACTCAGGTGCGTAAGACCATGGAATTTATGCAAAAACAGATGATTCAGGCTGTCTCCCAGGCTGTGTTTTCTTCCCAATTTCATCCTGTTACTGCTTGCTAGATTCCTGGCAATGCTCTGCCCAGGCAGTGGTTTTTTGGTCACACAGAAGGCTTTCAATAGTACTGCTTCAGTCCACAAAATGCCAGTTCCCTCTTTAGCCCATGCATTCCCATGTTCCTTTGAAACCACTCCTATCCCAGACCATGAAAACATACTGCTCCTGGAGAGAGGCTTTCCTCCTCACTCCTCAAAGATGTCAGCTTTGGATGCCTGTTCATGTCCAGGGGAGGGCACCTGGTGGGGAGCCGCAATATCCACCGGGGTATACCATTGGACCTCAAGACCTTCCACCAGCAGAAGTGCAGTTGGCTTTGTGCACGAACCCAACACACCTGTTGGAGTGTTCTTGGGGGTCAGAGACTACTCTTTGTTGCTAAGAGTTGACCTGAGTCCACATCCTGACCCTTGCTCTCTGCTATCTGATTGTCTCACTTACTCTGACGGCGAGAGATGATTTGGCCCAGCTCATAATCCTCTGGATTCTCCTCAGTAAGGAAGTGTAGGTCGAGGGCGCTGCGGATGACGACAGGAGCCCTATCGTGGCAGGTCACCTGGAGCAGCATGGGAGACAGGCCTTCAGGAAATGGGCCTTGAAGTGACTACTCAAGGACAGTGGGCAGGGGCATTCTGGAGGCACCTCCACTCTAAATACAATGGCAACATCCATGACCCTACTACCCGAGGCTGACCTCCTGCTCATCGTGTGGGCTCTTCCCACAGGCTACTAGCCCAATCCTTGTACATAGGACTTCCTGGGCCTGCCATTGCTCTTTGTGGAGCTGCACTCCTCTCGGAGTGAAAGGACCCCACTACCTGCATACAGATGCAATCTCATCCCACAAGTTGGGAGGAATGGGACAATAGCCTCCAAGATCCCAGGTCTGCCCGAGGATGCAGGCGGCATTGGGAATGGCCTAGGCACAAAACCTAGAGGCTTTGGTCTGGATTGCCAGGGCCAAAAACAGACCCAGGAACATGACCACACACAGGAGAGCTGAAAGATAGCCACGAGAGCTCCTGGCCTCCAGAGGCTCAGTGCTGGCTGGGATGTAGGAGGGCACCTCATCCGGCAAGGGTGGTCATTGGGTTACCTGGACATTTAGTGTGCTTGCTCCACATCCATATCGACTCTGCAGAGAGACTCTCTCAGCTCCTTGTTCAAGGAACATGGAGAACCTCACACTGCTGTCCTCCTCCATAGACGTCAGCATCCCATACAAGGGAACCTGCAACCTAGTTCCTGTCCTATTCTCATCTGTCACCCATACCTGTCCCTGCCCTTCTGGACTGCATGCTGCCACCTGACACACAGACTCCCTCAGACATGGCAGTGGACAAGCTGCTGCACTCGCTCATCTCAGCTCCAGCCCTTCACACTGACCTCTCCCTTCTTGATTCCCATCTATCCTCCTGATCATCCAGAAGCTCCAAATTCAAGAGGGCATGAGTAGTCCATGGTATTGGACCAGTGTCTGCTCCCCACCCAGGTGTAAGCACCACGGGACACCCCTGCTCCCAGGCTTACCAGAACACTCTTGGCCATCTCTGGACTTTGTGTTTCTAAGTGGACACGAATTAAGCAGGTGTCTCCCACCTGCTTGTGGGAAAGCGGCCTGGAGGACTTGCAGGTTGATTCTGAGAACTGTGGGGGATGGAACATCAGCAAACCCAGAAACAGAAAGCCACCCCAGACTGTCAGTTGGCTCTATGGGCTTCCAGCAAATATGTCCAGGTGCTGAGGCTTCTTATTTCCTCAGGTCGGAGTGGAATGGCAGCACATGCACAGCTTGAATAAGGTAGGTGTTTACCTCCTTTCCCTTGACCTGGGGGCGTTTCCTCACCATGAAATATTGTATTCCCAGATTCATGGACAGACACACGAGTGAGTGGTCAGAGACCTTGATTTCTGCAGAGCGAAGTGGAGAGAATTGTTAGGTGGCACTCAAGGATTATACCACAAAACACCCACAACCCCTGAGAGTCTCCGCCAGGCCCATCACACTTTGGTATTTTGGGGCCAAGGCCCACTTTCTCTTGGCTGTCAGTTATCCTGAGCCCACTGTGGATCATGTCTCCCCACTGTCTGATTGTCCTACTTACTCTCATCCTCAGACATCATATACAGCAGCTCAAAGTTGTCCACATCCTCATGCTGCAACAAATTTTGGTCCAAGGCCCTGCGGATGAGGCTTGTCACCGTCTCCTGAAAGGTCACCTGGATCAGGGTGGGACAAATGTCATCAGAGAATGGCTTTTAGAAGAGCTACCCAGAAGACTGTGGTCAAACATTCAGGAGAAATCTCAGCTACATATACAAGGGCACAATCTTGTTATCCTGCTACCTGAGTGTGTCCTCCATATACCACCTGGGTTCTTGCAATGTGCTACTAGAACAATCCTGGTACAAATATCTGCCTGTACCTGCCATCTCCCCTCCCCCTGGGGAGCCACATTCCACTCATGTCAAAGGACCAAACTGCCTATGCACAGACACACTCTCATCTCACTGAGATGAGAGCAATGGGCCAGGGATCTGCACACCAAGTGTGATCTGGGATGCAGGCTGCCTTTGTGGGTGGAAGAGGCAGATGCACTGAAAATTTGGGTCCTGACTGCCACGACACAAAACAGACTCAGATACAAGAGTGTGCACTTGAGTGCTTCATGATAGCTTTGAGAGGCCCTGGCCTCTGGAAGCTCGGTGCGGGTCTGGTTGTAATGATGTACTTGACTCAGCACTGGCAGTCACTGAACATGTCTCCTCTGCAGCTGGACACCTGCAGCATTAGCGTGTCTACTGCACATCCATAGAAATTCTGCCAAGAACCCCTTTAGCTCCGTATTTACCTACATGCAAAGCCTAACATTCCGAAGCTTTGGCATGACCCCCCAGGTGATCCCGACCCCAAATTCCTACACCTAGTCATGCTAAGGAGGTTCTCTTCCCTGCCACCAGGAACACATCCCCTCCTACACATGTGACAAGTCACTGCCACCTCCTCTGCTCCAACTTCACTCATTGAGAATACCAAGTTCTAGGCACTGCAGCCTGCACCCTGGACATATCTCTGCCTTCATCTGTCCACAGCACTTCCGTCTGCACTTCTGGCCTGCAAAACCCACAATACACAGGCCCACTCACCACTGAAGCTGGGCATGCTGATGCTCTCCCTCCTCAGGTCAAGCCCTTAAGACGGACCTCTCTCTTCTTTATTTCCCACCATAGCCCTGGGGTTGGCTGTGTCTCCTGCCTTCCACTGTGTGGACACCCAGGAGGCAGCCCTGCTGTCGGGCTTACCGGGATGCGCTTTGTCTCCCTCAGGCTCTGTCCCTCTAGGAGGACGTGAACAACGCGGCTGTCTTCCACCTGCTCGCTGGAGTGAAGCAGTGAGGAGCTGCTACTCACAGCTGCTGGGGTCCTGGATGCCACTGCCACAGAAGGTTCCAAGAACTGTGGGGGATGACAACATCAGCAAAGCCCAGCAACTGCACCCCACCCAGCCTGGCAGTTGGCTCTGTGGGCATTCTACAACATCCATCCAGAACCTGAGGTTCTTGTCCCCTTGGAGGATGTGGAGTGGCACCAGGAGTAAAGACTGAAGAAGGTGGCTGTTTTGGGAACAAGAGATCCAGCACCTGCTGGGTGGGGATGAAATCCCAGGAGATTAACCCCATGTTGCTGCTGAAATGTAGGTTCCTCCCACAAATGACAGGCAGGAGCTCATTCCTAAGCTGGTCCTGCCTGTAAGGTTCAAGGCTCTGAACCCTGAAGGGCTCCTCCGTGTTCTGATCATTTTCACCCTGGGTTGGGACCAAGAATGGTGGGTTCAAAATGGAAATGGTGACAAACAGAAAAATGACTTGTGCCAATACACTAGAGTCAAAGCACAATGGGACAGTTCCCATCAGTACAAACACACACACACACACACACACACACACACACACACACACACACACAGAGTCAGAATAGGAGTCCTGGGCCATTCATCAGGGATCAGACTAGAGGGCCTGCTGGGCTCACCTGCCCTGTGCTACTCACTGTTACTCTTGAGCTCCTCTGCGACAATCGCCAGAGGCTCTGGCGTCTAAGATGAAGCCTCACCCAGTGTATCCACAAAAGGGCTAGTTGGCCCCCCTGAGATTCCTGGGAGCCTGAGGCTCGGCATTGTCTGCAACCACAGGAGAACATCCTTCTCCCTCCAGTGGCTCCAACCAAGTGAGCTCGGATGGCTTGGTCAGTGAAGTGGGTGCCTGGATACCAGGGTTCCATGTTCTGTTTGATCCATTGTCAAGGCAATGATGTCATTTCCTGTGCCCATACCTGAGCCTCTTTTCACATAAGACCACTTTCAACAGCCCTATGGGCTGCCGATTTCTCCTCCATGCCTACCCATCTCAGGTGCGCAGGTGTTCACCAACAACTACCCAAACATCCCCACCAGCATCTGCCCTGCTTGGTGCCACTAGAGTTCCAGCTTGGAGCCTTCAAAAATGCATTCACAACCAGTCCTTCCCTCTCAGCAGCTTTTGGACCCTGGTCCCATCATTGTGCAACTCATGGTGTGCCCAGTCTTTTCTGGAAAGTAGGGTAGCATCTAATCTCTAGGGTTTATTGTGTCTATTGGCCCATAACACCCTCTGTTCTCTCTGAAACCAGAGATGGGACTCACAGGTGGCTAAAGCACAAATGTAGAGATGGGATAATCACAAGAAAGGGAGAGACAAAGAACGCACCCTAACTCAATCAGGCCTGTGTCCCACACAGGGACATGGCCAATGTCCGTCCCATCGTGCCTGAGTTCCCTCTCTACACCATGGCAAGTTGGAGGGGACTGAGATGCAGAGGCTGCTCCCCTCTGCCATACAACTTCCCAAGGCTTCTCCTAAGATTTCAAAAGGGCCAAGTGTGTCTAGTGTTGGGGTCTCACAGAGACTCCGAGGTACCACAGCATCCTGCTGCCCAGAACCGGTTCACCCCTCACCTCAAGGGGGCTCAGCCTCTGGATTCATGGGAATTGAAGTGGGTACAGGTGATGGGATATCACCTCCAAGACTGAGTTATGCCAAGTCCATGACCCCTGTCTGCATCCCTGTCTCCAGCACCACTCCCCCCTCTCTCTTTCCTCCTCAGAGCAAACAAATCCATTTAGCAAGTGTGTCCTGTGATAAAGTCATGACGGTCACCCATCCTCTCATTACAAAAACACTGAGGCTCAGCCAACATGGATCCTACAGGGAACACAGGCATAAACTCAGACTCCGATCCTCCCAGCCGAGCCTCAGTGGAGCCTGGACTCCCAGCCTCCTGAGTCAAGGAAACAGAGGTTCCTAGCCGAGCCACCTTGGATGCAGCCACACACAAACTGAACTCATCAATGCCCCTTGCTCTCAGTTGTGAGTAAGAGGGGAAGTGGTGTTTCACAACCCTGGACATCAAGTGCAGTCTCCAGGCTTTGGGGTGTGCCCTGGCCTCTGTCTATCTGCCCAGGCTCTCCAACCCACACTGGCCTCTTACCCAACCTCCTCCTAGGGCCAAACTCAATCCTGCCTCTCAATTTCTGCTGCCTTCCCCAACACACTGCTCCCCAAAATGAGCAGGGCTGGCTCTCGGTTATCATGCTGGTGCCAGCAGCAATGCCACCCCACTGACATAATTCTGAGTCCCAACCTAGGCACTCCAGCTGTCTTTGCCACACCTGGCCTGTTTGGGCTCTGGCTCTTGCTCTTTTCTTTCATGTGCATGTGTTTTGAGGTTTTGAGTTTCTCCCACTGCAGAACTGCAGCTGTGGCAGGGTAGAGCTCATGAGGGTGACATTCTGAGCCACATCCAATCCCATCAGGACTGTTCACTGGGGTGACTGCTGGAACACAGTGATGAGTGAACACATGGGAGGTGGTTGGACCCACCTTGCCTCTGAGTGGCTTCCTTTCAGGACAGGAATGTAGGCATGGGAGCCCCTGGCGTGGGATGCTTTGCACAAGGCGTGACCATGGGCTCTCTTTCCTGGCAAAAATGGCTCCACTCAGCATGGAGAGCACTGTCATTCCTGGTGGCTAACAACAGCCCTGGACCCCAGAAAGGAACCCACACTCAAGATTAACGTCTGAGTGTGCGTGTCCTCGAGGAAATGAGGTCTCCTGATCCCAGGTGCAAAGGGGTAAGTCCTCTAACTCCAGGGGCCATGAAGGGATTTCTGAGTTTCCCTTGTCCTTCTTTCCCTCTCTAACTAACCACAGTTAGGACCCTGGCCTCATTCCCCAGTGAGGATCATTAGGCTCCATAAAGGACAGTCTCTAAGATGCTCAGTGGACCAACACCCTCTGCACAACCCATAACCCTATTCACCCAAGAGGCAAGAGGATTTCTATTCAGGAAAACCAGGAAAGGGAGAGCCTTTCTCAAGGACACAAGGACATTAGTGAGTGAGGGAGTGATTAATGGATGGAGAACTATTTCCAACACCAACTTCCAGGAGCATATATGGCCCCCTGGAGAATTCTGCAGTGTGTTGGTGATTAAGGAGAACGTGTGAATTCAGGGGTCACTAGGTCCTCTCAGCCATAAGGAGGGAAACTGCCATAAAGGAACTAGGACAAGGGTGCGAGGAATGCTCACTGGTGGGAGATCGGAAGGAAGGAAAGTGTACTCATTAGAAAAGTGTCGCCTGAAAATTCTTAGCCAGCCAAAAGTCGTGCGAACTTGTGTGGGAAAAGAGTCTTTGCACAGTGATGAAGCTAAGAGCTCACATGATGGAACACAGCATCAACTGGGACCAAATCCAATATCTGATATTCTTGTAGGAAGAGGAGAGTCTGGACCCAGATACCAGGGAGACTGGGGGATACCGGATATGTGAGGTTGGAGCCAGGGCGGGATGCCCATATGGGAACCACAGATCGTGGGCAGCAATAGGAGAGTGGGCAAGGGCTGGGAGAGTTGGGGAGACAGTCCCCTTGAAACCTGGGAGGGGTTATGGCACTGGGACAGCCCAACACCTACTGTGTTGAGCCTCTGGAGCTCAACGGAAGACACTTCCTCTGTTGTCGGCCACCCAGTTAACAGAGTTTGGTTGCAGCAGCCTAGGACCCAGCTGAAGGTCTGAGCATGTTGGCCATGCAGGTTGGATCTGGACCACAGACACCCTCATCAGAGATTGTAGGGTCTCAGCCCTGAGGCAAGACAGGCACTAAGTCAGGCCAGGTGGGGAAACGGATAGGCACACACTCTGGGGGCTGGTGCCTGTGTTACTGGGAGCACTTCTGATCGCAATTCCCTGATCTGCTGCCAACACAGGCTACAGAGGAGGGTACAGAAACACAGACCACGGATCTGCCCCACTCAGTGGGCCCAGGCCAACACCACACCCAGCAGCCTCGTGCCATACCCAATGAGTCTCGAAGCGGCCCCCTCTTCCCATCCTGAGAGCTCTTCCCTTCCTCATGTGCCAATAGCTCCCTACTGTCACTGGCAATATCTACTCTGTGAGATGTCAACATCCGTGGGTACTGTTCTCTCATCCCAG
The DNA here is from genome assembly GCF_045843805.1 of Urocitellus parryii. Lineage (NCBI taxonomy): Eukaryota > Metazoa > Chordata > Mammalia > Rodentia > Sciuridae > Urocitellus > Urocitellus parryii. Next base: position 52,268,290 of record NC_135548.1, on the reverse strand, counting down.
GACAGTGTGGTCCCACACACCCTGGTGAAATGGGCCACCTGGAGGCTGGACCTGGAGGTTGTTGAGGCTGAATGGCAGCGGTGGTCCTCTGGCACTTAATATTATTTAAGTTAAAAAAAAAAAAAAAAACAAAAACAAAAAACGGGTCTTGGTGCTCAAAAATGTTTGATTTGCATATTCTCATCCCCTAACCCCAATATTTTCATTATTTCCTCACATATGAAATCTTACTAGCATAAAGGTAATTTCGTATTAAACAAAGTGGATTGAAATAACATTGGTAAAAATAATCAATCACCATACTTTCAATTTTTGTTCTGCTTTCCTATTAGAAACCACTTGGATACAAGAGAACAGAGGACAGACTCATGGAAATACTTGAAATGACAAGAAGCTCCCACTCAAGCTCAGCATTCAGTCCTGGACAGGGTAAGACCAGGCCACTTTGACATCTGTGCCAAAGAGTCTACCAGACAGAATCCTCTGACTGATCCCTGACTGAGCCATAGGAACTGGCTAGAAAAGCCTTCACATCCTCAATACATTCTTCACGTCAGAATACTTGACAACCATTGATATCCATCTCTCGTTAACTTGCTCCCCAGCCAACCATTCTTCAACAAATTCAAAGGAGTAACTCATGCAAGCACACAGAAAGGGGTGTTCACTACACACATCCATGTGCGAAAAAGACAACTGGTATTTCTTGTTTGGGCTATTTCAAATGAAATCCCTTCTGCATGACCTCCACAAACCAAAGGAAAACATTTGTGAAATTCCCACGTAGAAGACAAGATACACTTGCCAAGGAGGCAGTGGCAAGAATTTTGACACTCCAAATGTAGAGTGTGTGTTTAGGAAGCAGTCACAGTTTCCATGAGAGAGTCCCATGAAATCAATTAGGAAGATCCATGCTCTAGCCCTACCATGCAAGTGATGTGACTTGAAAGAGTCACTTAGTCTTAGTAACCATCATCACTAACAACTAAGTCAATGAATAAAGGTCCTCAGGTGCCAAGCTACAAAATGTGGGATGAGCATGGATGAGGATGGGTGGGAGAAGTCTCCAACTCTAACACAATTAGGGAAGGATGTGCTGACCTCAAGTGGCTGGGGGGCTGGGATCCTGCCACAGAGGGGGATTCCAAACCTCACATCCCCTGACCCAGGCCAGAAGACCAGGTAGAGTCCAAGGACCCTGGGGTGGCCCAATGGCAATAAAGGTCAAAAGGAACTAGGGATCTGCCTGGTCCCTCAATCCCCTACTCTGAGCAGGGCTGCATGACGAGGCCAGAGGCCATCCACAGCAATCTGCCTTTACAGGAAAACAGGGACTGCAGGCTGCCTCTGGCTCACTGAATCAGGGTGGTGTTTTCATAAAGCAAGACCACTTCCTCACACTTGACCAGCAGCTCATGTGTTGACAGCACAATGACTGACTTGACTCAGGCCCTGATGAATGAAATAGAAAATTCATAGCAAACCCATCTTTAGCTCTTCCACATCATCAGGGGCTCTGATTCAATTCCGTCCAGAAAGGTGTCTGAAATGATTTCTAAACATGCTGGGGACTCACCTCTGTGTGGAACTTTTCAGGAAAAAGGGGATCAAATCTCATGAAGCAACTCTTCTCTCTTCTAGCCCATGGGCAATGCAAGGGACCTGCATGATACCAGAGGCTCACTTCTCTCTTCTCATGTCTTCTGGAAAGGATTCGTTAATGCTTCCTGCAACGTGAAGCAGAAGCCTGCATCCCCAGCTGCACAGAAGTGTTTTAGGGCAGTGTCTCCCTTAAAACCCAAAAATAAAAAAAACAGGTCATTCAACAGGCACATGGATTCGAGTACATGTTCAATGATCCCTCCTCCCTGGAGCCTTCCACATGCCCATCTTCCACATTCACAGAGCAATGCTTGGCCATTCTCAAGACCAGGAGACCATGATGCTCCTCACCAGGAAGTCAATAAGGAACATGAAGAGAGCAGCATGGATTGCAGAAGGTGGCACATCAAGGATCTTCAGCTCTGCTGCTAGAACACAAGAGCTTAACTTCAGTATTGACTTTTTGCCAACTACCAAGTACGATAGCAGTGTCAAGCTCAATATGCAGATATGCAAGTAGTAGGTGACACCCCGCATCCATTCACAAAAGTGGGCAACATCTGCATCAGAACAAGGAAGTATCTTACCCTTACTCATAAAAATCATCAGAAACAAAATAAAATGGATGCAAGACTTCTCATTTCACTATTAGGTAGCTGTTGGAATTCCCTATTAAATAATACCTCCTCCAAAATAAAAAGTATCTCAGACATGTGTCAACTATTCAATGGATGACATTTTAAAAACTATGGACTTTACTTAATATTTATGTATGCTATATCCCTGCCTAAGGCTCTATGAGAAAGGAGCACATAGAATTGGATCTTTGAAAATCTCACATTTGCTGATAAATATTACTGCTGATCTCAGGCATGGCGAAGTGAAAAGTGGGACTTTGGATATTCCAAGAATGCTATGTTGTGGGATTGGTGTCCCTGATTCATACATAGCATATGGTTTCTATGAAATCCAGTGAGGGAGCAGGAGTAACGAAGCTGATTGCACAGATGACCTCAGGGAATACTGACAGATAGGCCAAATGAAAAATATGCTCCAGCTAACCATTGGTATTTGGGCTTCTGATCCCAGTCCTGTTTTTAAAAAAGGTGCAGACAGGCAGTGTTCATTAAAAACTGTCTACCATGTAAAAGTGGGTAATTTAAATGGTATCTAGTTACACATCTGATAGAATGGTCTGGCAACATATGAATTTCATTCTAACAACAACAACAACAACAAAACATAGAAAATGAGACATAAAGATAAAACCTTGTCTTCACCAGGATGCCTAAAAATAGGTTTTATTTGGCTCATGCAAATAAATATCTTTCAATAGAATTTCTGATTTCTGAATGAATCCATTCAACTTCATACTGCACAGATCACAAGGTTTTCTTTACAGAATATTCTCTTCTTCTTCTTAAAGCCTCACATAGAAAATGTCTCACAGGACATAGGAGGGGAATGACCCAAAGGATGAGAGAATGGCTGGAACCATTCTCAAATGTGCCCATGTAGCCTAAAGTTTGAAGGCATCTAATTGTACTCTAAAACAATTATGAACCTATTCGATCCATTATTAATAAATATCACCACTTTACCACTTGAACCAAATCACAGAAAATTGGAAACAGATGATCATTGGCTTTGATACCTTTACTTCTGTTTCATTACTCAGAGTCGATCAACTCTATACTTCAAGTGACACAGATTTATTACAGAATGCCTAAGATCCTAAGGATCTATTTTAGCTCAGCCCATGGTATTGCTTCATTATTTTATTATTTTGTAAGTAATAAAATATAACTTCATGTTGGATGATATATTCAAGCCATGAATATATCATCCAACATTGTTCTTCCCAAAATATTAGCCCAATTTCTGCACGCGCTCACTTACTGTTCAGGAATTTTACTTATTGTTTGAAGGTTCTAGAGGACCTGTTAGACTCCTAATGGACAAACCATACAACATACTCCAGAGAACAGACGAGTGCCATAAGAAGAAAATAAGGTCAGCCTACAGCAATGGGCAGCTGCCTGCCCTCGGCTGGGAGGAGCCCTGGCCATGGCACCAGGGCTGCTGGGCAGCAGAAGCCTCCACAGCCCTGCAGGGAGCCTGGAGCACAGCTCTGCCTAACCATGCTCAGCCCTGGACAGATGCACATGAGTTCCCATCACAGGCTCGAGTGTGACAGTCCCAGGTGCATGCCTGTCATGCCAGCCACCAGGGAGGCTGAGGCAAGAGGAACGTTTGAGGTCAGCCTTGGCAACTTAGACCCCGAGGCAAAGGGGAAATACATTTACAGGGGTCTCTGAGGGTGTAGCTCAGGTAGGTCACTTGCCTCACAGGCTCAAGGCCCTGGGTTCAATCCCCAGAACCCACGTACACACAAAAAGTGAACTTGGAATATTGTTTAAAATGATGGGTCAGGTACACACAAGGACTTCAATATGACCTCTCAGAGGAGCTCAATTTGAGATCAGACTGAACAAAAGACCACCTGGACCATTGACTCAGTGTCTGAAACCCTCTGTGAGCATGGGAAGCACTGCTGGCAAGACACCAGAGGGCCAAAGCACTTGTGCCCCCTGCAGGGGCGTCTCTTGTCTACCGCCAAAGACTGTTCCCCTCCTGGGGCAGCTGAGAGCAAGCTGGGCCTTGGAGCAAGGACTAGTGCTTTAGATATAGACTATGCAAGCAAGGGGCAATGTCTTTAATAAAACTAAAATTAAAAAGTCACATTGAAAAAATTTTAAAAAGAAGAAAATAAGGTCAAGTAGAGGAAGCTCATTTTCACAGGAAAAAATCCCCCAGTGAAAAGCATCAGAATAGATACCAAGAAAAATACCAACAAAAACAGTGTGCTCCCACTATGTATCTACTGAACATGCAAAAGTTAGAAAGCTAGATAATACAATCCTGGCCACAGGTAGAGCTATGCAGAAGAGCCACCTGGCAGTGCTTAGTCAAAGAAGTAAACATGCACACTTTGACCTAGAAATTCCACCTGTGTGTAAACCAGGCGGTGCTTAAGCAGTTTCACAAGGGGACATGCACAGGGAAATTTATCCTCAGGTTCTTATAGAGTTGTCTGTGCTTACAGGGAGTTGATGGTTGTCAAGATGCCCACAGCTGTGAAAGTCAAAAGCTAAAAAAATAATAGATGCCAACCTGGATATATTAATAATCCCGTATCTATGATCACCTTCATAAGGGAGCTTCCCAACTTCTGTGTGGAAGTGAGTTCCTCCTTGGCCCTTACACTGTTGTGGAGACCACTAGGAGTTCAGCTTTGTGCAGGATCATCTGACCTGGACTTTTGGCAAGACCTGTACAGCCCTCACACATGCTCAGATGCTACAGGACTTTTCAGACCAGTCCAGACAACAGTAGGCATCCATTCATTGTCTGCACTCTACAGATTCCTAGATGCATGACATTCATTACCATCAAATGCAGAATTTTCATCAAAAACTAATATATATATCATTCCAATCTGAATCAAGAAAATCGGAAATATCCCCAAATCCAAAGAGTGGATCCCCATCGTGATGCTACAAGTTGAAAATTCCACAGCTGACCTCATGGGATGGTTCACAGTCAAAAGACAGCTGCATGAAAAATATTACATGACCTTCCTGCTATGTGAAAAGTGGCATGTGAAGTACACATGCATGTCTTCCTCAGACATGGGTTCATTTGCAAGACACCTTGTGCAATTGAAAATACTCCAAAAGGGGAGAAATCAGAACCATGTCTCCAAAGTATTTCAGCAGAGACCAACTCCATCTGTCTATCTATCTCTCAGTGAGTGTGTGTGCTCTTGTGTGTGTTTGTGTGTCTTTGTTTGTGTTTGTACCATCATAGCTGATACTTCATTGCCCCCATTGGAAAACTGACTCAGATAATGCCATCTGCCAAACTCCTAAAAACCAAAGTTCTTGCTGATAGAATGAAACATTCCTTCCTGTTGGTTTGGATGTGTCCTTTAGGAATCACTGCTACATTTAGTATACTCAAATCATCACAGTAGATCAGGTAACAAAAACATATATATTTTAAAATAATAATAATATATTAATGGAAACAACAAATACAGGATAGAGTAACAACTGTGTTACTAAACAAGGTCAAGGACAATGGCAAACTATAGATTCAAACTTTGAAGAAAATAGTAATCAATGTAAATATTCCTGGGCTGCCTCAGCCCCGCCCAGGCACACAGCAACAGAATGGTTTTGCAAGCATCCTCAGGAGGGCAGGAGCCTTCTTTGCAGGACGAGAGGGAGGTTGAGGCTCGATCCACCCATCATTCTTTTGGGAGAGGCTCCTTTTCCTCAGCACAAAGTTGGATTTTTTGTGAGGATTCTTGGCATAAAATACGTTGGCCTCTGCTGGAATCCTCAGCTCTGGGGAGAGAGGGGTGTACAAAAAGAAGGTGGCACTCAGGAGGTGCTCCCTAGGACACGCCAACATCTGAGAGCCTGTGCCAGAAAAGGCCAGAGCCACACACCTGAGAGCTCTCCAATTCAGCACCAATACCAACAAAGACAGCCTCCACAGTCCTCCCTGAGGAAGAACTAGGCAGAGCACTTCAACAGACCTAATGTCTGTTCCTACCGAAGGCTTTGGACTCCAGAATATCTCAGGTCCTCTTGCATCTGCCAAAGCACACCACTAGGGTTTGCATCTGAAATCTCCCACAAAAGGCTCCTGTGCCGAAGATTCAGTCCCCACATGAGCCATCTTCATAGGTGGGTTTGGAGGGAAGCATTGGATGGTGAGTGCTCTGATGTCAACATGAAATTCTCATTCAAGATGAATACACTACTGGGGGGTGGGAGGGACTGGAAGAAAGGTTGAGCATGGTTGGAGTAAGACCTAAACAGGGTTGTGCCCTGGGCAACAGTACCTTGTTCCTGTTGGCTCCACTGAATCCTCATTCTCCAAGGAGAGGTCCTCCCTCTCCATCTTTCTCTCTCTCCCTCTCTGCCAGCCTCGTTCTCTCTCTCCCAGTCTATGCCTTTGTGGCAAGGGCTGAGGAGCTCTCCACTGCCACACACTAGAGCTTTATGGACAGCCTCAGTGCACAACCAAAGAGAAAGCTATGAAACCCAGAGAAAAAAGGCCTAGGATTCCTCCTCTGAGTTATTTTCCTCAAGTATGGCCACAGTGAGGACAGGCTGACCAGCACGGATACCACGTTAGAGCCATGCTTCTGCGTTGGTGGAGCCCGCCTCCATGTGAACCAGGCTTCTGAGAATGGAGGCCACATTCCAAATACTGCCCTACTGAGAACAATGGTTCCAAAGACCAGCAAAGGGACTGCTTCCCTCCAAAATGGCGTATGGCCCAGTGGTGCCATGACCCCGAGTGGGGGAATACAACAGCCGCTTCTCCTTCCTCTGAACATGTGTTTCCTGTCGCCCTCCTCTAACCTAGAGCCTGTTCTCCATCCCTTCTGGGTTGGATGTGGAGATCTCTGCTATGAATTTCTTAGGCTACCAAGGCCCCAGACAGACTTCCTCTTCCATAGACTCTACTAACCTAACAGTAGGTTAAGATAGGAGACAAGTGATCCTAGAACTCATAGGGATGGTGGTCTTCAGGGTACATAGGCTGGGATAATGGCTGCTGTGGTGTTTGGCTCACAAAAACCAACCAACCAACCAACGAAAAAGCGCTGGCATTATTATCAGATGAGCTCTGTGGCTACGTGCTCAGGAAGCCCTCATCTGACTTTAGTTAGGGATCACAACCTGGCTATTGTGATCACTCCTTGCCTAGTGGACTCAGGTGCGTAAGACCATGGAATTTATGCAAAAACAGATGATTCAGGCTGTCTCCCAGGCTGTGTTTTCTTCCCAATTTCATCCTGTTACTGCTTGCTAGAATCCTGGCAATGCTCTGCCCAGGGAGTGGTTTTTTGGTCACACAGAAGGCTTTCAATAGTACTGCTTCAGTCCACAAAATGCCAGTTCCCTCTTTAGCCCATGCATTCCCATGTTCCTTTGAAACCACTCCTATCCCAGACCATGAAAACACACTGCTCCTGGAGAGAGGCTTTCCTCCTCACTCCTCAAAGATGTCAGCTTTGGATGCCTGTTCATGTCCAGGGGAGGGCACCTGGTGGGGAGCCGCAATATCCACCGGGGTATACCATTGGACCTCAAGACCTTCCACCAGCAGAAGTGCAGTTGGCTTTGTGCACGAACCCAACACACCTGTTGGAGTGTTCTTGGGGGTCAGAGACTACTCTTTGTTGCTAAGAGTTGACCTGAGTCCACATCCTGACCCTTGCTCTCTGCTATCTGATTGTCTCACTTACTCTGACGGCGAGAGATGATTTGGCCCAGCTCATAATCCTCTGGATTCTACTCAGTAAGGAAGTGTAGGTCGAGGGCGCTGCGGATGACGACAGGAGCCCTATCGTGGCAGGTCACCTGGAGCAGCATGGGAGACAGGCCTTCAGGAAATGGGCCTTGAAGTGACTACTCAAGGACAGTGGGCAGGGGCATTCTGGAGGCACCTCCACTCTAAATACAAGGGCAACATCCATGACCCTACAACCCGAGGCTGACCTCCTGCTCATCGTGTGGGCTCTTCCCACAGGCTACTAGCCCAATCCTTGTACATAGGACTTCCTGGGCCTGCCATTGCTCTTTGTGGAGCTGCACTCCTCTCGGAGTGAAAGGACCCCACTACCTGCATACAGATGCAATCTCATCCCACAAGTTGGGAGGAATGGGACAATAGCCTCCAAGATCCCAGGTCTGCCCGAGGATGCAGGCGGCATTGGGAATGGCCTAGGCACAAAACCTAGAGGCTTTGGTCTGGATTGCCAGGGCCAAAAACAGACCCAGGAACATGACCACACACAGGAGAGCTGAAAGATAGCCACGAGAGCTCCTGGCCTCCAGAGGCTCAGTGCTGGCTGGGATGTAGGAGGCCACCTCATCCGGCAAGGGTGGTCATTGGGTTACCTGGACATTTAGTGTGCTTGCTCCACATCCATATCGACTCTGCAGAGAGACTCTCTCAGCTCCTTGTTCAAGGAACATGGAGAACCTCACACTGCTGTCCTCCTCCATAGACGTCAGCATCCCATACAAGGGAACCTGCAACCTAGTTCCTGTCCTATTCTCATCTGTCACCCATACCTGTCCCTGCCCTTCTGGACTGCATGCTGCCACCTGACACACAGACTCCCTCAGACATGGCAGTGGACAAGCTGCTGCACTCGCTCATCTCAGCTCCAGCCCTTCACACTGACCTCTCCCTTCTTGATTCCCATCTATCCTCCTGATCATCCAGAAGCTCCAAATTCAAGAGGGCATGAGTAGTCCATGGTATTGGACCAGTGTCTGCTCCCCACCCAGGTGTAAGCACCACGGGACACCCCTGCTCCCAGGCTTACCAGAACACTCTTGGCCATCTCTGGACTTTGTGTTTCTAAGTGGACACGAATTAAGCAGGTGTCTCCCACCTGCTTGTGGGAAAGCGGCCTGGAGGACTTGCAGGTTGATTCTGAGAACTGTGGGGGATGGAACATCAGCAAACCCAGAAACAGAAAGCCACCCCAGACTGTCAGTTGGCTCTATGGGCTTCCAGCAAATATGTCCAGGTGCTGAGGCTTCTTATTTCCTCAGGTCGGAGTGGAATGGCAGCACATGCACAGCTTGAATAAGGTAGGTGTTTACCTCCTTTCCCTTGACCTGGGGGCGTTTCCTCACCATGAAAGATTGTATTCCCAGATTCATGGACAGACACACGAGTGAGTGGTCAGAGACCTTGATTTCTGCAGAGCGAAGTGGAGAGAATTGTTAGGTGGCACTCAAGGATTATACCACAAAACACCCACAACCCCTGAGAGTCTCCGCCAGGCCCATCACACTTTGGTATTTTGGGGCCAAGGCCCACTTTCTCTTGGCTGTCAGTTATCCTGAGCCCACTGTGGATCATGTCTCCCCACTGTCTGATTGTCCTACTTACTCTCATCCTCAGACATCATATACAGCAGCTCAAAGTTGTCCACATCCTCATGCTGCAACAAATTTTGGTCCAAGGCCCTGCGGATGAGGCTTGTCACCGTCTCCTGAAAGGTCACCTGGATCAGGGTGGGACAAATGTCATCAGAGAATGGCTTTTAGAAGAGCTACCCAGAAGACTGTGGTCAAACATTCAGGAGAAATCTCAGCTACATATACAAGGGCACAATCTTGTTATCCTGCTACCTGAGTGTGTCCTCCATATACCACCTGGGTTCTTGCAATGTGCTACTAGAACAATCCTGGTACAAATATCTGCCTGTACCTGCCATCTCCCCTCCCCCTGGGGAGCCACATTCCACTCATGTCAAAGGACCAAACTGCCTATGCACAGACACACTCTCATCTCACTGAGATGAGAGCAATGGGCCAGGGATCTGCGCACCAAGTGTGATCTGGGATGCAGGCTGCCTTTGTGGGTGGAAGAGGCAGATGCACTGAAAATTTGGGTCCTGACTGCCACGACACAAAACAGACTCAGATACAAGAGTGTGCACTTGAGTGCTTCATGATAGCTTTGAGAGGCCCTGGCCTCTGGAAGCTCGGTGCGGGTCTGGTTGTAATGATGTACTTGACTCAGCACTGGCAGTCACTGAACATGTCTCCTCTGCAGCTGGACACCTGCAGCATTAGCGTGTCTACTGCACATCCATAGAAATTCTGCCAAGAACCCCTTTAGCTCCGTATTTACCTACATGCAAAGCCTAACATTCCGAAGCTTTGGCATGACCCCCCAGGTGATCCCGACCCCAAATTCCTACACCTAGTCATGCTAAGGAGGTTCTCTTCCCTGCCACCAGGAACACATCCCCTCCTACACATGTGACAAGTCACTGCCGCCTCCTCTGCTCCAACTTCACTCATTGAGAATACCAAGTTCTAGGCACTGCAGCCTGCACCCTGGACATATCTCTGCCTTCATCTGTCCACAGCACTTCCGTCTGCACTTCTGGCCTGCAAAACCCACAATACACAGGCCCACTCACCACTGAAGCTGGGCATGCTGATGCTCTCCCTCCTCAGGTCAAGCCCTTAAGACGGACCTCTCTCTTCTTTATTTCCCACCATAGCCCTGGGGTTGGCTGTGTCTCCTGCCTTCCACTGTGTGGACACCCAGGAGGCAGCCCTGCTGTCGGGCTTACCGGGATGCGCTTTGTCTCCCTCAGGCTCTGTCCCTCTAGGAGGACGTGAACAACGCGGCTGTCTTCCACCTGCTCGCTGGAGTGAAGCAGTGAGGAGCTGCTACTCACAGCTGCTGGGGTCCTGGATGCCACTGCCACAGAAGGTTCCAAGAACTGTGGGGGATGACAACATCAGCAAAGCCCAGCAACTGCACCCCACCCAGCCTGGCAGTTGGCTCTGTGGGCATTCTACAACATCCATCCAGAACCTGAGGTTCTTGTCCCCTTGGAGGATGTGGAGTGGCACCAGGAGTAAAGACTGAAGAAGGTGGCTGTTTTGGGAACAAGAGATCCAGCACCTGCTGGGTGGGGATGAAATCCCAGGAGATTAACCCCATGTTGCTGCTGAAATGTAGGTTCCTCCCACAAATGACAGGCAGGAGCTCATTCCTAAGCTGGTCCTGCCTGTAAGGTTCAAGGCTCTGAACCCTGAAGGGCTCCTCCGTGTTCTGATCATTTTCACCCTGGGTTGGGACCAAGAATGGTGGGTTCAAAATGGAAATGGTGACAAACAGAAAAATGACTTGTGCCAATACACTAGAGTCAAAGCACAATGGGACAGTTCCCATCAGTACAAACACACACACACACACACACACACACACACACACACACACACACACACACACAGAGAGAGTCAGAATAGGAGTCCTGGGCCATTCATCAGGGATCAGACTAGAGGGCCTGCTGGGCTCACCTGCCCTGTGCTACTCACTGTTACTCTTGAGCTCCTCTGCGACAATCGTCAGAGGCTCTGGCGTCTAAGATGAAGCCTCACCCAGTGTATCCACAAAAGGGCTAGTTGGCCCCCCTGAGATTCCTGGGAGCCTGAGGCTCGGCATTGTCTGCAACCACAGGAGAACATCCTTCTCCCTCCAGTGGCTCCAACCAAGTGAGCTCGGATGGCTTGGTCAGTGAAGTGGGTGCCTGGATACCAGGGTTCCATGTTCTGTTTGATCCATTGTCAAGGCAATGATGTCATTTCCTGTGCCCATACCTGAGCCTCTTTTCACATAAGACCACTTTCAACAGCCCTATGGGCTGCCGATTTCTCCTCCATGCCTACCCATCTCAGGTGCGCAGGTGTTCACCAACAACTACCCAAACATCCCCACCAGCATCTGCCCTGCTTGGTGCCACTAGAGTTCCAGCTTGGAGCCTTCAAAAATGCATTCACAACCAGTCCTTCCCTCTCAGCAGCTTTTGGACCCTGGTCCCATCATTGTGCAACTCATGGTGTGCCCAGTCTTTTCTGGAAAGTAGGGTAGCATCTAATCTCTAGGGTTTATTGTGTCTATTGGCCCATAACACCCTCTGTTCTCTCTGAAACCAGAGATGGGACTCACAGGTGGCTAAAGCACAAATGTAGAGATGGGATAATCACAAGAAAGGGAGAGACAAAGAATGCACCCTAACTCAATCAGGCCTGTGTCCCACACAGGGACATGGCCAATGTCCGTCCCATCGTGGCTGCAGTTCCCTCTCTACACCATGGCAAGTTGGAGGGGACTGAGATGCAGAGGCTGCTCCCCTCTGCCATACAACTTCCCAAGGCTTCTCCTAAGATTTCAAAAGGGCCAAGTGTGTCTAGTGTTGGGGTCTCACAGAGACTCCGAGGTACCACAGCATCCTGCTGCCCAGAACCGGTTCACCCCTCACCTCAAGGGGGCTCAGCCTCTGGATTCATGGGAATTGAAGTGGGTACAGGTGATGGGATATCACCTCCAAGACTGAGTTATGCCAAGTCCATGACCCCTGTCTGCATCCCTGTCTCCAGCACCACTCCCCCCTCTCTCTTTCCTCCTCAGAGCAAACAAATCCATTTAGCAAGTGTGTCCTGTGATAAAGTCATGACGGTCACCCATCCTCTCATTACAAAAACACTGAGGCTCAGCCAACATGGATCCTACAGGGAACACAGGCATAAACTCAGACTCCGATCCTCCCAGCCGAGCCTCAGTGGAGCCTGGACTCCCAGCCTCCTGAGTCAAGGAAACAGAGGTTCCTAGCCGAGCCACCTTGGATGCAGCCACACACAAACTGAACTCATCAATGCCCCTTGCTCTCAGTTGTGAGTAAGAGGGGAAGTGGTGTTTCACAACCCTGGACATCAAGTGCAGTCTCCAGGCGTTGGGGTGTGCCCTGGCCTCTGTCTATCTGCCCAGGCTCTCCAACCCACACTGGCCTCTTACCCAACCTCCTCCTAGGGCCAAACTCAATCCTGCCTCTCAATTTCTGCTGCCTTCCCCAACACACTGCTCCCCAAAATGAGCAGGGCTGGCTCTCGGTTATCATGCTGGTGCCAGCAGCAATGCCACCCCACTGACATAATTCTGAGTCCCAACCTAGGCACTCCAGCTGTCTTTGCCACACCTGGCCTGTTTGGGCTCTGGCTCTTGCTCTTTTCTTTCATGTGCATGTGTTTTGAGGTTTTGAGTTTCTCCCACTGCAGAACTGCAGCTGTGGCAGGGTAGAGCTCATGAGGGTGACATTCTGAGCCACATCCAATCCCATCAGGACTGTTCACTGGGGTGACTGCTGGAACACAGTGATGAGTGAACACATGGGAGGTGGTTGGACCCACCTTGCCTCTGAGTGGCTTCCTTTCAGGACAGGAATGTAGGCATGGGAGCCCCTGGCGTGGGATGCTTTGCACAAGGCGTGACCATGGGCTCTCTTTCCTGGCAAAAATGGCTCCACTCAGCATGGAGAGCACTGTCATTCCTGGTGGCTAACAACAGCCCTGGACCCCAGAAAGGAACCCACACTCAAGATTAACGTCTGAGTGTGCGTGTCCTCGAGGAAATGAGGTCTCCTGATCCCAGGTGCAAAGGGGTAAGTCCTCTAACTCCAGGGGCCATGAAGGGACATCTGAGTTTCCCTTGTCCTTCTTTCCCTCTCTAACTAACCACAGTTAGGACCCTGGCCTCATTCCCCAGTGAGGATCATTAGGCTCCATAAAGGACAGTCTCTAAGATGCTCAGTGGACCAACACCCTCTGCACAACCCATAACCCTATTCACCCAAGAGGCAAGAGGATTTCTATTCAGGAAAACCAGGAAAGGGAGAGCCTTTCTCAAGGACACAAGGACATTAGTGAGTGAGGGAGTGATTAATGGATGGAGAACTATTTCCAACACCAACTTCCAGGAGCATATATGGCCCCCTGGAGAATTCTGCAGTGTGTTGGTGATTAAGGAGAACGTGTGAATTCAGGGGTCACTAGGTCCTCTCAGCCATAAGGAGGGAAACTGCCATAAAGGAACTAGGACAAGGGTGCGAGGAATGCTCACTGGTGGGAGATCGGAAGGAAGGAAAGTGTACTCATTAGAAAAGTGTCGCCTGAAAATTCTTAGCCAGCCAAAAGTCGTGCGAACTTGTGTGGGAAAAGAGTCTTTGCACAGTGATGAAGCTAAGAGCTCACATGATGGAACACAGCATCAACTGGGACCAAATCCAATATCTGATATTCTTGTAGGAAGAGGAGAGTCTGGACCCAGATACCAGGGAGACTGGGGGATACCGGATATGTGAGGTTGGAGCCAGGGCGGGATGCCCATATGGGAACCACAGATCGTGGGCAGCAATAGGAGAGTGGGCAAGGGCTGGGAGAGTTGGGGAGACAGTCCCCTTGAAACCTGGGAGGGGTTATGGCACTGGGACAGCCCAACACCTACTGTGTTGAGCCTCTGGAGCTCAACGGAAGACACTTCCTCTGTTGTCGGCCACCCAGTTAACAGAGTTTGGTTGCAGCAGCCTAGGACCCAGCTGAAGGTCTGAGCATGTTGGCCATGCAGGTTGGATCTGGACCACAGACACCCTCATCAGAGATTGTAGGGTCTCAGCCCTGAGGCAAGACAGGCACTAAGTCAAGCCAGGTGGGGAAACGGATAGGCACACACTCTGGGGGCTGGTGCCTGTGTTACTGGGAGCACTTCTGATCGCAATTCCCTGATCTGCTGCCAACACAGGCTACAGAGGAGGGTACAGAAACACAGACCACGGATCTGCCCCACTCAGTGGGCCCAGGCCAACACCACACCCAGCAGCCTCGTGCCATACCCAATGAGTCTCGAAGCGGCCCCCTCTTCCCATCCTGAGAGCTCTTCCCTTCCTCATGTGCCAATAGCTCCCTACTGTCACTGGCAATATCTACTCTGTGAGATGTCAACATCCGTGGGTACTGTTCTCTCATCCCAGGACAGTGTGGTCCCACACACCCTGGTGAAATGGGCCACCTGGAGGCTGGACCTGGAGGTTGTTGAGGCTGAATGGCAGCGGTGGTCCTCTGGCACTTAATATTATTTAAGTTAAAAAAAAACAAAAACAAAAACAAAAAACGGGTCTTGGTGCTCAAAAATGTTTGATTTGCATATTCTCATCCCCTAACCCCAATATTTTCATTATTTCCTCACATATGAAATCTTACTAGCATAAAGGTAATTTCGTATTAAACAAAGTGGATTGAAATAACATTGGTAAAAATAATCAATCACCATACTTTCAATTTTTGTTCTGCTTTCCTATTAGAAACCACTTGGATACAAGAGAACAGAGGACAGACTCATGGAAATGCTTGAAATGACAAGAAGCTCCCACTCAAGCTCAGCATTCAGTCCTGGACAGGGTAAGACCAGGCCACTTTGACATCTGTGCCAAAGAGTCTACCAGACAGAATCCTCTGACTGATCCCTGACTGAGCCATAGGAACTGGCTAGAAAAGCCTTCACATCCTCAATACATTCTTCACGTCAGAATACTTGACAACCATTGATATCCATCTCTCGTTAACTTGCTCCCCAGCCAACCATTCTTCAACAAATTCAAAGGAGTAACTCATGCAAGCACACAGAAAGGGGTGTTCACTACACACATCCATGTGCGAAAAAGACAACTGGTATTTCTTGTTTGGGCTATTTCAAATGAAATCCCTTCTGCATGACCTCCACAAACCAAAGGAAAACATTTGTGAAATTCCCACGTAGAAGACAAGATACACTTGCCAAGGAGGCAGTGGCAAGAATTTTGACACTCCAAATGTAGAGTGTGTGTTTAGGAAGCAGTCACAGTTTCCATGAGAGAGTCCCATGAAATCAATTAGGAAGATCCATGCTCTAGCCCTACCATGCAAGTGATGTGACTTGAAAGAGTCACTTAGTCTTAGTAACCATCATCACTAACAACTAAGTCAATGAATAAAGGTCCTCAGGTGCCAAGCTACAAAATGTGGGATGAGCATGGATGAGGATGGGTGGGAGAAGTCTCCAACTCTAACACAATTAGGGAAGGATGTGCTGACCTCAAGTGGCTGGGGGGCTGGGATCCTGCCACAGAGGGGGATTCCAAACCTCACATCCCCTGACCCAGGCCAGAAGACCAGGTAGAGTCCAAGGACCCTGGGGTGGCCCAATGGCAATAAAGGTCAAAAGGAACTAGGGATCTGCCTGGTCCCTCAATCCCCTACTCTGAGCAGGGCTGCATGACGAGGCCAGAGGCCATCCACAGCAATCTGCCTTTACAGGAAAACAGGGACTACAGGCTGCCTCTGGCTCACTGAATCAGGGTGGTGTTTTCATAAAGCAAGACCACTTCCTCACATTTGACCAGCAGCTCATGTGTTGACAGCACAATGACTGACTTGACTCAGGCCCTGATGAATGAAATAGAAAATTCATAGCAAACCCATCTTTAGCTCTTCCACATCATCAGGGGCTCTGATTCAATTCCGTCCAGAAAGGTGTCTGAAATGATTTCTAAACATGCTGGGGACTCACCTCTGTGTGGAACTTTTCAGGAAAAAGGGGATCAAATCTCATGAAGCAACTCTTCTCTCTTCTAGCCCATGGGCAATGCAAGGAACCTGCATGATACCAGAGGCTCACTTCTCTCTTCTCATGTCTTCTGGAAAGGATTCGTTAATGCTTCCTGCAAGGTGAAGCAGAAGCCTGCATCCCCAGCTGCACAGAAGTGTTTTAGGGCAGTGTCTCCCTTAAAACCCAAAAATAAAAAAAACAGGTCATTCAACAGGCACATGGATTCGAGTACATGTTCAATGATCCCTCCTCCCTGGAGCCTTCCACATGCCCATCTTCCACATTCACAGAGCAATGCTTGGCCATTCTCAAGACCAGGAGACCATGATGCTCCTCACCAGGAAGTCAATCAGGAACATGAAGAGAGCAGCATGGATTGCAGAAGGTGGCACATCAAGGATCTTCAGCTCTGCTGCTAGAACACAAGAGCTTAACTTCAGTATTGACTTTTTGCCAACTACCAAGTACGATAGCAGTGTCAAGCCCAATATGCAGATATGCAAGTAGTAGGTGACACCCCGCATCCATTCACAAAAGTGGGCAACATCTGCATCAGAACAAGGAAGTATCTTACCCTTACTCATAAAAATCATCAGAAACAAAATAAAATGGATGCAAGACTTCTCATTTCACTATTAGGTAGCTGTTGGAATTCCCTATTAAATAATACCTCCTCCAAAATAAAAAGTATCTCAGACATGTGTCAACTATTCAATGGATGACATTTTAAAAACTATGGACTTTACTTAATATTTATGTATGCTATATCCCTGCCTAAGGCTCTATGAGAAAGGAGCACATAGAATTGGATCTTTGAAAATCTCACATTTGCTGATAAATATTACTGCTGATCTCAGGCATGGCGAAGTGAAAAGTGGGACTTTGGATATTCCAAGAATGCTATGTTGTGGGATTGGTGTCCCTGATTCATACAAAGCATATGGTTTCTATGAAATCCAGTGAGGGAGCAGGAGTAACGAAGCTGATTGCACAGATGACCTCAGGGAATACTGACAGATAGGCCAAATGAAAAATATGCTCCAGCTAACCATTGGTATTTGGGCTTCTGATCCCAGTCCTGTTTTTAAAAAAGGTGCAGACAGGCAGTGTTCATTAAAAACTGTCTACCATGTAAAAGTGGGTAATTTAAATGGCATCTAGTTACACATCTGATACAATGGTCTGGCAACATATGAATTTCATTCTAACAACAACAACAACAACAAAACATAGAAAATGAGACATAAAGATAAAACCTTGTCTTCACCAGGATGCCTAAAAATAGGTTTTATTTGGCTCATGCAAATAAATATCTTTCAATAGAATTTCTGATTTCTGAATGAATCCATTCAACTTCATACTGCACAGATCACAAGGTTTTCTTTACAGAATATTCTCTTCTTCTTCTTAAAGCCTCACATAGAAAATGTCTCACAGGACATAGGAGGGGAATGACCCAAAGGATGAGAGAATGGCTGGAACCGTTCTCAAATGTGCCCATGTAGCCTAAAGTTTGAAGGCATCTAATTGTACTCTAAAACAATTATGAACCTATTCGATCCATTATTAATAAATATCACCACTTTACCACTTGAACCAAATCACAGAAAATTGGAAACAGATGATCATTGGCTTTGATACCTTTACTTCTGTTTCATTACTCAGAGTCGATCAACTCTATACTTCAAGTGACACAGATTTATTCCAGAATGCCTAAGATCCTAAGGATCTATTTTAGCTCAGCCCATGGTATTGCTTCATTATTTTATTATTTTGTAAGTAATAAAATGTAACTTCATGTTGGATGATATATTCAAGCCATGAATATATCATCCAACATTGTTCTTCCCAAAATATTAGCCCAATTTCTGCGCGCGCTCACTTACTGTTCAGGAATTTTACTAATTGTTTGAAGGTTCTAGAGGACCTGTTAGACTCCTAATGGACAAACCATACAACATACTCCAGAGAACAGACGAGTGCCATAAGAAGAAAATAAGGTCAGCCTACAGCAATGGGCAGCTGCCTGCCCTCGGCTGGGAGGAGCCCTGGCCATGGCACCAGGGCTGCTGGGCAGCAGAAGCCTCCACAGCCCTGCAGGGAGCCTGGAGCACAGCTCTGCCTAACCATGCTCAGCCCTGGACAGATGCACATGAGTTCCCATCACAGGCTCGAGTGTGACAGTCCCAGGTGCATGCCTGTCATGCCAGCCACCAGGGAGGCTGAGGCAAGAGGAACGTTTGAGGTCAGCCTTGGCAACTTAGACCCCGAGGCAAAGGGGAAATACATTTACAGGGGTCTCTGAGGGTGTAGCTCAGGTAGGTCACTTGCCTCACAGGCTCAAGGCCCTGGGTTCAATCCCCAGAACCCACGTACACACAAAAAGTGAACTTGGAATATTGTTTAGAATGATGGATCAGGTACACACAAGGACTTCAATATGACCTCTCAGAGGAGCTCAATTTGAGATCAGACTGAACAAAAGACCACCTGGACCATTGACTCAGTGTCTGAAACCCTCTGTGAGCATGGGAAGCACTGCTGGCAAGACACCAGAGGGCCAAAGCACTTGTGCCCCCTGCAGGGGCGTCTCTTGTCTACCGCCAAAGACTGTTCCCCTCCTGGGGCAGCTGAGAGCAAGCTGGGCCTTGGAGCAAGGACTAGTGCTTTAGATATAGACTATGCAAGCAAGGGGCAATGTCTTTAATAAAACTAAAATTAAAAAGTCACATTGAAAAAATTTTAAAAAGAAGAAAATAAGGTCAAGTAGAGGAAGCCCATTTTCACAGGAAAAAATCCCCCAGTGAAAAGCATCAGAATAGATACCAAGAAAAATACCAACAAAAACAGTGTGCTCCCACTATGTATCTACTCAACATGCAAAAGTTAGAAAGCTAGATAATACAATCCTGGCCACAGGTAGAGCTATGCAGAAGAGCCACCTGGCAGTGCTTAGTCAAAGAAGTAAACATGCACACTTTGACCTAGAAATTCCACCTGTGTGTAAACCAGGCGGTGCTTAAGCAGTTTCACAAGGGGACATGCACAGGGAAATTTATCCTCAGGTTCTTATAGAGTTGTCTGTGCTTACAGGGAGTTGATGGTTGTCAAGATGCCCACAGCTGCGAAAGTCAAAAGCTAAAAAAATAATAAATGCCAACCTGGATATATAAATAATCCTGTATCTATGATCACCATCATAAGGTAGCTTCCCAACTTCTGTGTGGAAGTGTGTTTCTCCTTGGATCTTACACTGTTGTGGAGACCACTAGGAGTTCAGCTTTGTGCAGGATCATCTGACCTGGACTTTTGGCAAGACCTGTACAGCCCTCACACATGCTCAGATGCTACAGGAGTTTTCAGACCAGTCCAGACAACAGTAGGCATCCATTCATTGTCTGCACTCTACAGATTCCTAGATGCACGACATTCATTACCATCAAATGCAGAATTTTCATCAAAAACTAATATATATATATCATTCCAATCTGAATCAAGAAAATCGGAAATATCCCCAAATCCAAAGAGTGGATCCCCATTGTGATGCTACAAGTTGAAAATTCCACAGCTGACCTCATGGGATGGTTCACAGTCAAAAGACAGCTGCATGAAAAATATTACATGACCTTCCTGCTATGTGAAAAGTGGCATGTGAAGTACACATGCATGTCTTCCTCAGACATGGGTTCATTTGCAAGACACCTTGTGCAATTGAAAATACTCCAAAAGGGGAGAAATCAGAACCATGTCTCCAAAGTATTTCAGCAGAGACCAACTCCATCTGTCTATCTATCTCTCAGTGAGTGTGTGTGCTCTTGTGTGTGTTTGTGTGTCTTTGTTTGTGTTTGTACCATCATAGCTGATACTTCATTGCCCCCATTGGAAAACTGACTCAGATAATGCCATCTGCCAAACTCCTAAAAACCAAAGTTCTTGCTGATAGAATGAAACATTCCTTCCTGTTGGTTTGGATGTGTCCTTTAGGAATCACTGCTACATTTAGTATACTCAAATCATCACAGTAGATCAGGTAACAAAAACATATATATTTTAAAATAATAATAATATATTAATGGAAACAACAAATACAGGATAGAGTAACAACTGTGTTACTAAACAAGGTCAAGGACAATGGCAAACTATAGATTCAAACTTTGAAGAAAATAGTAATCAATGTAAATATTCCTGGGCTGCCTCAGCCCCGCCCAGGCACACAGCAACAGAATGGTTTTGCAAGCATCCTCAGGAGGGCAGGAGCCTTCTTTGCAGGACGAGAGGGAGGTTGAGGCTCGATCCACCCATCATTCTTTTGGGAGAGGCTCCTTTTCCTCAGCACAAAGTTGGATTTTTTGTGAGGATTCTTGGCATAAAATACGTTGGCCTCTGCTGGAATCTTCAGCTCTGGGGAGAGAGGGGTGTACAAAAAGAAGGTGGCACTCAGGAGGTGCTCGCTAGGACACGCCAAAATCTGAGAGCCTGTGCCAGAAAAGGCCAGAGCCACACACCTGAGAGCTCTCCAATTCAGCACCAATACCAACAAAGACAGCCTCCACAGTCCTCCCTGAGGAAGAACTAGGCAGAGCACTTCAACAGACCTAATGTCTGTTCCTACCGAAGGCTTTGGACTCCAGATTATCTCAGGTCCTCTTGCATCTGCCAAAGCACACCACTAGGGTTTGCATCTGAAATCTCCCACAAAAGGCTCCTGTGCCGAAGATTCAGTCCCCACATGAGCCATCTTCATAGGTGGGTTTGGAGGGAAGCATTGGATGGTGAGTGCTCTGATGTCAACATGAAATTCTCATTCAAGATGAATACACTACTGGGGGGTGGGAGGGACTGGAAGAAAGGTTGAGCATGGTTGGAGTAAGACCTAAACAGGGTTGTGCCCTGGGCAACAGTACCTTGTTCCTGTTGGCTCCACTGAATCCTCCTTCTCCAAGGAGAGGTCCTCCCTCTCCATCTTTCTCTCTCTCCCTCTCTGCCAGCCTCGTTCTCTCTCTCCCAGTCTATGCCTTTGTGGCAAGGGCTGAGGAGCTCTCCACTGCCACACACTAGAGCTTTATGGACAGCCTCAGTGCACAACCAAAGAGAAAGCTATGAAACCCAGAGAAAAAAGGCCTAGGATTCCTCCTCTGAGTTATTTTCCTCAAGTATGGCCACAGTGAGGACAGGCTGACCAGCGCGGATACCACGTTAGAGCCATGCTTCTGCGTTGGTGGAGCCCGCCTCCATGTGAACCAGGCTTCTGAGAATGGAGGCCACATTCCAAATACTGCCCTACTGAGAACAATGATTCCAAAGACCAGCAAAGGGACTGCTTCCCTCCAACATGGTGTATGGCCCAGTGGTGCCATGACCCCGAGTGGGGGAATACAACAGCCGCTTCTCCTTCCTCTGAACATGTGTTTCCTGTCGCCCTCCTCTAACCTAGAGCCTGTTCTCCATCCCTTCTGGGTTGGATGTGGAGATCTCTGCTATGAATTTCTTAGGCTACCAAGGCCCCAGACAGACTTCCTCTTCCATAGACTCTACTAACCTAACAGTAGGTTAAGATAGGAGACAAGTGATCCTAGAACTCATAGGGATGGTGGTCTTCAGGGTACATAGGCTGGGATAATGGCTGCTGTGGTGTTTGGCTCACAAAAACCAACCAACCAACCAACGAAAAAGCGCTGGCATTATTATCAGATGAGCTCTGTGGCTACGTGCTCAGGAAGCCCTCATCTGACTTTAGTTAGGGATCACAACCTGGCTATTGTGATCACTCCTTGCCTAGTGGACTCAGGTGCGTAAGACCATGGAATTTATGCAAAAACAGATGATTCAGGCTGTCTCCCAGGCTGTGTTTTCTTCCCAATTTCATCCTGTTACTGCTTGCTAGAATCCTGGCAATGCTCTGCCCAGGCAGTGGTTTTTTGGTCACACAGAAGGCTTTCAATAGTACTGCTTCAGTCCACAAAATGCCAGTTCCCTCTTTAGCCCATGCATTCCCATGTTCCTTTGAAACCACTCCTATCCCAGACCATGAAATCATACTGCTCCTGGAGAGAGGCTTTCCTCCTCACTCCTCAAAGATGTCAGCTTTGGATGCCTGTTCATGTCCAGGGGAGGGCACCTGGTGGGGAGCCGCAATATCCACCAGGGTATACCATTGGACCTCAAGACCTTCCACCAGCAGAAGTGCAGTTGGCTTTGTGCACGAACCCAACACACCTGTTGGAGTGTTCTTGGGGGTCAGAGACTACTCTTTGTTGCTAAGAGTTGACCTGAGTCCACATCCTGACCCTTGCTCTCTGCTATCTGATTGTCTCACTTACTCTGACGGCGAGAGATGATTTGGCCCAGCTCATAATCCTCTGGATTCTCCTCAGTAAGGAAGTGTAGGTCGAGGGCGCTGCGGATGACGACAGGAGCCCTATCGTGGCAGGTCACCTGGAGCAGCATGGGAGACAGGCCTTCAGGAAATGGGCCTTGAAGTGACTACTCAAGGACAGTGGGCAGGGGCATTCTGGAGGCACCTCCACTCTAAATACAAGGGCAACATCCATGACCCTACAACCCGAGGCTGACCTCCTGCTCATCGTGTGGGCTCTTCCCACAGGCTACTAGCCCAATCCTTGTACATAGGACTTCCTGGGCCTGCCATTGCTCTTTGTGGAGCTGCACTCCTCTCGGAGTGAAAGGACCCCACTACCTGCATACAGATGCAATCTCATCCCACAAGTTGGGAGGAATGGGACAATAGCCTCCAAGATCCCAGGTCTGCCCGAGGATGCAGGCGGCATTGGGAATGGCGTAGGCACAAAACCTAGAGGCTTTGGTCTGGATTGCCAGGGCCAAAAACAGACCCAGGAACATGACCACACACAGGAGAGCTGAAAGATAGCCACGAGAGCTCCTGGCCTCCAGAGGCTCAGTGCTGGCTGGGATGTAGGAGGCCACCTCATCCGGCAAGGGTGGTCATTGGGTTACCTGGACATTTAGTGTGCTTGCTCCACATCCATATCGACTCTGCAGAGAGACTCTCTCAGCTCCTTGTTCAAGGAACATGGAGAACCTCACACTGCTGTCCTCCTCCATAGACGTCAGCATCCCATACAAGGGAACCTGCAACCTAGTTCCTGTCCTATTCTCATCTGTCACCCATACCTGTCACTGCCCTTCTGGACTGCATGCTGCCACCTGACACACAGACTCCCTCAGACATGGCAGTGGACAAGCTGCTGCACTCGCTCATCTCAGCTCCAGCCCTTCACACTGACCTCTCCCTTCTTGATTCCCATCTATCCTCCTGATCATCCAGAAGCTCCAAATTCAAGAGGGCATGAGTAGTCCATGGTATTGGACCAGTGTCTGCTCCCCACCCAGGTGTAAGCACCACGGGACACCCCTGCTCCCAGGCTTACCAGAACACTCTTGGCCATCTCTGGACTTTGTGTTTCTAAGTGGACACGAATTAAGCAGGTGTCTCCCACCTGCTTGTGGGAAAGCGGCCTGGAGGACTTGCAGGTTGATTCTGAGAACTGTGGGGGATGGAACATCAGCAAACCCAGAAACAGAAAGCCACCCCAGACTGTCAGTTGGCTCTATGGGCTTCCAGCAAATATGTCCAGGTGCTGAGGCTTCTTATTTCCTCAGGTCGGAGTGGAATGGCAGCACATGCACAGCTTGAATAAGGTAGGTGTTTACCTCCTTTCCCTTGACCTGGGGGCGTTTCCTCACCATGAAAGATTGTATTCCCAGATTCATGGACAGACACACGAGTGAGTGGTCAGAGACCTTGATTTCTGCAGAGCGAAGTGGAGAGAATTGTTAGGTGGCACTCAAGGATTATACCACAAAACACCCACAACCCCTGAGAGTCTCCGCCAGGCCCATCACACTTTGGTATTTTGGGGCCAAGGCCCACTTTCTCTTGGCTGTCAGTTATCCTGAGCCCACTGTGGATCATGTCTCCCCACTGTCTGATTGTCCTACTTACTCTCATCCTCAGACATCATATACAGCAGCTCAAAGTTGTCCATATCCTCATGCTGCAACAAATTTTGGTCCAAGGCCCTGCGGATGAGGCTTGTCACCGTCTCCTGAAAGGTCACCTGGATCAGGGTGGGACAAATGTTATCAGAGAATGGCTTTTAGAAGAGCTAGCCAGAAGACTGTGGTCAAACATTCAGGAGAAATCTCAGCTACATATACAAGGGCACAATCTTGTTATCCTGCTACCTGAGTGTGTCCTCCATATACCACCTGGGTTCTTGCAATGTGCTACTAGAACAATCCTGGTACAAATATCTGCCTGTACCTGCCATCTCCCCTCCCCCTGGGGAGCCACATTCCACTCATGTCAAAGGACCAAACTGCCTATGCACAGACACACTCTCATCTCACTGAGATGAGAGCAATGGGCCAGGGATCTGCGCACCAAGTGTGATCTGGGATGCAGGCTGCCTTTGTGGGTGCAAGAGGCAGATGCACTGAAAATTTGGGTCCTGACTGCCACGACACAAAACAGACTCAGATACAAGAGTGTGCACTTGAGTGCTTCATGATAGCTTTGAGAGGCCCTGGCCTCTGGAACCTCAGTGCGGGTCTGGTTGTAATGATGTACTTGACTCAGCACTGGCAGTCACTGAACATGTCTCCTCTGCAGCTGGACAACTGCAGCATTAGCGTGTCTACTGCACATCCATAGAAATTCTGCCAAGAACCCATTAGCTCCGTATTTACATACATGCAAAGCCTAACATTCCGAAGCTTTGGCATGACCCCCCAGGTGATCCCGACCCCAAATTCCTACACCTAGTCATGCTAAGAAGGTTCTCTTCCCTGACACCAGGAACACATCCCCTCCTACACATGTGACAAGTCACTGCCACCTCCTCTGCTCCAACTTCACTCATTGAGAATACCAAGTTCTAGGCACTGCAGCCTGCACCCTGGACATATCTCTGCCTTCATCTGTCCACAGCACTTCCGTCTGCACTTCTGGCCTGCAAAACCCACAATACACAGGCCCACTCACCACTGAAGCTGGGCATGCTGATGCTCTCCCTCCTCAGGTCAAGCCCTTAAGACGGACCTCTCTCTTCTTTATTTCCCACCATAGCCCTGGGGTTGGCTGTGTCTCCTGCCTTCCACTGTGTGGACACCCAGGAGGCAGCCCTGCTGTCGGGCTTACCGGGATGCGCTTTGTCTCCCTCAGGCTCTGTGCCTCTAGGAGGACATGAACAACGCGGCTGTCTTCCACCTGCTCGCTGGAGTGAAGCAGTGAGGAGCTGCTACTCACAGCTGCTGGGGTCCTGGATGCCACTGCCACAGAAGGTTCCAAGAACTGTGGGGGATGACAACATCAGCAAAGCCCAGCAACTGCACCCCACCCAGCCTGGCAGTTGGCTCTGTGGGCATTCTACAACATCCATCCAGAACCTGAGGTTCTTGTCCCCTTGGAGGATGTGGAGTGGCACCAGGATTAAAGACTGAAGAAGGTGGCTGTTTTGGGAACAAGAGATCCAGCACCTGCTGGGTGGGGATGAAATCCCAGGAGATTAACCCCATGTTGCTGCTGAAATGTAGGTTCCTCCCACAAATGACAGGCAGGAGCTCATTCCTAAGCTGGTCCTGCCTGTAAGGTTCAAGGCTCTGAACCCTGAAGGGCTCCTCCGTGTTCTGATCATTTTCACCCTGGGTTGGGACCAAGAATGGTGGGTTCAAAATGGAAATGGTGACAAACAGAAAAATGACTTGTGCCAATACACTAGAGTCAAAGCACAATGGGACAGTTCCCATCAGTACAAACACACACACACACACACACACACACACACACACACACACACACAGAGTCAGAATAGGAGTCCTGGGCCATTCATCAGGGATCAGACTAGAGGGCCTGCTGGGCTCACCTGCCCTGTGCTACTCACTGTTACTCTTGAGCTCCTCTGCGACAATCGCCAGAGGCTCTGGCGTCTAAGATGAAGCCTCACCCAGTGTATCCACAAAAGGGCTAGTTGGCCCCCCTGAGATTCCTGGGAGCCTGAGGCTCGGCATTGTCTGCAACCACAGGAGAACATCCTTCTCCCTCCAGTGGCTCCAACCAAGTGAGCTCGGATGGCTTGGTCAGTGAAGTGGGTGCCTGGATACCAGGGTTCCATGTTCTGTTTGATCCATTGTCAAGGCAATGATGTCATTTCCTGTGCCCATACCTGAGCCTCTTTTCACATAAGACCACTTTCAACAGCCCTATGGGCTGCCGATTTCTCCTCCATGCCTACCCATCTCAGGTGCGCAGGTGTTCACCAACAACTACCCAAACATCCCCACCAGCATCTGCCCTGCTTGGTGCCACTAGAGTTCCAGCTTGGAGCCTTCAAAAATGCATTCACAACCAGTCCTTCCCTCTCAGCAGCTTTTGGACCCTGGTCCCATCATTGTGCAACTCATGGTGTGCCCAGTCTTTTCTGGAAAGTAGGGTAGCATCTAATCTCTAGGGTTTATTGTGTCTATTGGCCCATAACACCCTCTGTTCTCTCTGAAACCAGAGATGGGACTCACAGGTGGCTAAAGCACAAATGTAGAGATGGGATAATCACAAGAAAGGGAGAGACAAAGAATGCACCCTAACTCAATCAGGCCTGTGTCCCACAGGGACATGGCCAATGTCCGTCCCATCGTGGCTGCAGTTCCCTCTCTACACCATGGCAAGTTGGAGGGGACTGAGATGCAGAGGCTGCTCCCCTCTGCCATACAACTTCCCAAGGCTTCTCCTAAGATTTCAAAAGGGCCAAGTGTGTCTAGTGTTGGGGTCTCACAGAGACTCCGAGGTACCACAGCATCCTGCTGCCCAGAACCGGTTCACCCCTCACCTCAAGGGGGCTCAGCCTCTGGATTCATGGGAATTGAAGTGGGTACAGGTGATGGGATATCACCTCCAAGACTGAGTTATGCCAAGTCCATGACCCCTGTCTGCATCCCTGTCTCCAGCACCACTCCCCCATCTCTCTTTCCTCCTCAGAGCAAACAAATCCATTTAGCAAGTGTGTCCTGTGATAAAGACATGACGGTCACCCATCCTCTCATTACAAAAACACTGAGGCTCAGCCAACATGGATCCTACAGGGAACACAGGCATAAACTCAGACTCCGATCCTCCCAGCAGAGCCTCAGTGGAGCCTGGACTCCCAGCCTCCTGAGTCAAGGAAACAGAGGTTCCTAGCCGAGCCACCTTGGATGCAGCCACACACAAACTGAACTCATCAATGCCCCTTGCTCTCGTTGTGAGTAAGAGGGGAAGTGGTGTTTCACAACCCTGGACATCAAGTGCAGTCTCCAGGCTTTGGGGTGTGCCCTGGCCTCTGTCTATCTGCCCAGGCTCTCCAACCCACACTGGCCTCTTACCCAACCTCCTCCTAGGGCCAAACTCAATCCTGCCTCTCAATTTCTGCTGCCTTCCCCAACACACTGCTCCCCAAAATGAGCAGGGCTGGCTCTCGGTTATCATGCTGGTGCCAGCAGCAATGCCACCCCACTGACATAATTCTGAGTCCCAACCTAGGCACTCCAGCTGTCTTTGCCACACCTGGCCTGTTTGGGCTCTGGCTCTTGCTCTTTTCTTTCATGTGCATGTGTTTTGAGGTTTTGAGTTTCTCCCACTGCAGAACTGCAGCTGTGGCAGGGTAGAGCTCATGAGGGTGACATTCTGAGCCACATCCAATCCCATCAGGACTGTTCACTGGGGTGACTGCTGGAACACAGTGATGAGTGAACACATGGGAGGTGGTTGGACCCACCTTGCCTCTGAGTGGCTTCCTTTCAGGACAGGAATGTAGGCATGGGAGCCCCTGGCGTGGGATGCTTTGCACAAGGCGTGACCATGGGCTCTCTTTCCTGGCAAAAATGGCTCCACTCAGCATGGAGAGCACTGTCATTCCTGGTGGCTAACAACAGCCCTGGACCCCAGAAAGGAACCCACACTCAAGATTAACGTCTGAGTGTGCGTGTCCTCGAGGAAATGAGGTCTCCTGATCCCAGGTGCAAAGGGGTAAGTCCTCTAACTCCAGGGGCCATGAAGGGACATCTGAGTTTCCCTTGTCCTTCTTTCCCTCTCTAACTAACCACAGTTAGGACCCTGGCCTCATTCCCCAGTGAGGATCATTAGGCTCCATAAAGGACAGTCTCTAAGATGCTCAGTGGACCAACACCCTCTGCACAACCCATAACCCTATTCACCCAAGAGGCAAGAGGATTTCTATTCAGGAAAACCAGGAAAGGGAGAGCCTTTCTCAAGGACACAAGGACATTAGTGAGTGAGGGAGTGATTAATGGATGGAGAACTATTTCCAACACCAACTTCCAGGAGCATATATGGCCCCCTGGAGAATTCTGCAGTGTGTTGGTGATTAAGGAGAACGTGTGAATTCAGGGGTCACTAGGTCCTCTCAGCCATAAGGAGGGAAACTGCCATAAAGGAACTAGGACAAGGGTGTGAGGAATGCTCACTGGTGGGAGATCAGAAGGAAGGAAAGTGTACTCATTAGAAAAGTGTCGCCTGAAAATTCTTAGCCAGCCAAAAGTCGTGCGAACTTGTGTGGGAAAAGAGTCTTTGCACAGTGATGAAGCTAAGAGCTCACATGATGGAACACAGCATCAACTGGGACCAAATCCAATATCTGATATTCTTGTAGGAAGAGGAGAGTCTGGACCCAGATACCAGGGAGACTGGGGGATACCGGATATGTGAGGTTGGAGCCAGGGCGGGATGCCCATATGGGAACCACAGATCGTGGGCAGCAATAGGAGAGTGGGCAAGGGCTGGGAGAGTTGGGGAGACAGTCCCCTTGAAACCTGGGAGGGGTTATGGCACTGGGACAGCCCAACACCTACTGTGTTGAGCCTCTGGAGCTCAACGGAAGACACTTCCTCTGTTGTCGGCCACCCAGTTAACAGAGTTTGGTTGCAGCAGCCTAGGACCCAGCTGAAGGTCTGAGCATGTTGGCCATGCAGGTTGGATCTGGACCACAGACACCCTCATCAGAGATTGTAGGGTCTCAGCCCTGAGGCAAGACAGGCACTAAGTCAGGCCAGGTGGGGAAACGGATAGGCACACACTCTGGGGGCTGGTGCCTGTGTTACTGGGAGCACTTCTGATCGCAATTCCCTGATCTGCTGCCAACACAGGCAACAGAGGAGGGTACAGAAACACAGACCACGGATCTGCCCCACTCAGTGGGCCCAGGCCAACACCACACCCAGCAGCCTCGTGCCATACCCAATGAGTCTCGAAGCGGCCCCCTCTTCCCATCCTGAGAGCTCTTCCCTTCCTCATGTGCCAATAGCTCCCTACTGTCACTGGCAATATCTACTCTGTGAGATGTCAACATCCGTGGGTACTGTTCTCTCATCCCAGGACAGTGTGGTCCCACACACCCTGGTGAAATGGGCCACCTGGAGGCTGGACCTGGAGGTTGTTGAGGCTGAATGGCAGCGGTGGTCCTCTGGCACTTAATATTATTTAAGTTAAAAAAAACAAAAACAAAAACAAAAAACGGGTCTTGGTGCTCAAAAATGTTTGATTTGCATATTCTCATCCCCTAACCCCAATATTTTCATTATTTCCTCACATATGAAATCTTACTAGCATAAAGGTAATTTCGTATTAAACAAAGTGGATTGAAATAACATTGGTAAAAATAATCAATCACCATACTTTCAATTTTTGTTCTGCTTTCCTATTAGAAACCACTTGGATACAAGAGAACAGAGGACAGACTCATGGAAATGCTTGAAATGACAAGAAGCTCCCACTCAATCTCAGCATTCAGTCCTGGACAGGGTAAGACCAGGCCACTTTGACATCTGTGCCAAAGAGTCTACCAGACAGAATCCTCTGACTAATCCCTGACTGAGCCATAGGAACTGGCTAGAAAAGCCTTCACATCCTCAATACATTCTTCACGTCAGAATACTTGACAACCATTGATATCCATCTCTCGTTAACTTGCTCCCCAGCCAACCATTCTTCAACAAATTCAAAGGAGTAACTCATGCAAGCACACAGAAAGGGGTGTTCACTACACACATCCATGTGCGAAAAAGACAACTGGTATTTCTTGTTTGGGCTATTTCAAATGAAATCCCTTCTGCATGACCTCCACAAACCAAAGGAAAACATTTGTGAAATTCCCACGTAGAAGACAAGATACACTTGCCAAGGAGGCAGTGGCAAGAATTTTGACACTCCAAATGTAGAGTGTGTGTTTAGGAAGCAGTCACAGTTTCCATGAGAGAGTCCCATGAAATCAATTAGGAAGATCCATGCTCTAGCCCTACCATGCAAGTGATGTGACTTGAAAGAGTCACTTAGTCTTAGTAACCATCATCACTAACAACTAAGTCAATGAATAAAGGTCCTCAGGTGCCAAGCTACAAAATGTGGGATGAGCATGGATGAGGATGGGTGGGAGAAGTCTCCAACTCTAACACAATTAGGGAAGGATGTGCTGACCTCAAGTGGCTGGGGGGCTGGGATCCTGCCACAGAGGGGGATTCCAAACCTCACATCCCCTGACCCAGGCCAGAAGACCAGGTAGAGTCCAAGGACCCTGGGGTGGCCCAATGGCAATAAAGGTCAAAAGGAACTAGGGATCTGCCTGGTCCCTCAATCCCCTACTCTGAGCAGGGCTGCATGACGAGGCCAGAGGCCATCCACAGCAATCTGCCTTTACAGGAAAACAGGGACTACAGGCTGCCTCTGGCTCACTGAATCAGGGTGGTGTTTTCATAAAGCAAGACCACTTCCTCACATTTGACCAGCAGCTCATGTGTTGACAGCACAATGACTGACTTGACTCAGGCCCTGATGAATGAAATAGAAAATTCATAGCAAACCCATCTTTAGCTCTTCCACATCATCAGGGGCTCTGATTCAATTCCGTCCAGAAAGGTGTCTGAAATGATTTCTAAACATGCTGGGGACTCACCTCTGTGTGGAACTTTTCAGGAAAAAGGGGATCAAATCTCATGAAGCAACTCTTCTCTCTTCTAGCCCATGGGCAATGCAAGGAACCTGCATGATACCAGAGGCTCACTTCTCTCTTCTCATGTCTTCTGGAAAGGATTCGTTAATGCTTCCTGCAAGGTGAAGCAGAAGCCTGCATCCCCAGCTGCACAGAAGTGTTTTAGGGCAGTGTCTCCCTTAAAACCCAAAAATAAAAAAAACAGGTCATTCAACAGGCACATGGATTCGAGTACATGTTCAATGATCCCTCCTCCCTGGAGCCTTCCACATGCCCATCTTCCACATTCACAGAGCAATGCTTGGCCATTCTCAAGACCAGGAGACCATGATGCTCCTCACCAGGAAGTCAATAAGGAACATGAAGAGAGCAGCATGGATTGCAGAAGGTGGCACATCAAGGATCTTCAGCTCTGCTGCTAGAACACAAGAGCTTAACTTCAGTATTGACTTTTTGCCAACTACCAAGTACGATAGCAGTGTCAAGCCCAATATGCAGATATGCAAGTAGTAGGTGACACCCCGCATCCATTCACAAAAGTGGGCAACATCTGCATCAGAACAAGGAAGTATCTTACCCTTACTCATAAAAATCATCAGAAACAAAATAAAATGGATGCAAGACTTCTCATTTCACTATTAGGTAGCTGTTGGAATTCCCTATTAAATAATACCTCCTCCAAAATAAAAAGTATCTCAGACATGTGTCAACTATTCAATGGATGACATTTTAAAAACTATGGACTTTACTTAATATTTATGTATGCTATATCCCTGCCTAAGGCTCTATGAGAAAGGAGCACATAGAATTGGATCTTTGAAAATCTCACATTTGCTGATAAATATTACTGCTGATCTCAGGCATGGCGAAGTGAAAAGTGGGACTTTGGATATTCCAAGAATGCTATGTTGTGGGATTGGTGTCCCTGATTCATACATAGCATATGGTTTCTATGAAATCCAGTGAGGGAGCAGGAGTAACGAAGCTGATTGCACAGATGACCTCAGGGAATACTGACAGATAGGCCAAATGAAAAATATGCTCCAGCTAACCATTGGTATTTGGGCTTCTGATCCCAGTCCTGTTTTTAAAAAAGGTGCAGACAGGCAGTGTTCATTAAAAACTGTCTACCATGTAAAAGTGGGTAATTTAAATGGCATCTAGTTACACATCTGATAGAATGGTCTGGCAACATATGAATTTCATTCTAACAACAACAACAACAACAAAACATAGAAAATGAGACATAAAGATAAAACCTTGTCTTCACCAGGATGCCTAAAAATAGGTTTTATTTGGCTCATGCAAATAAATATCTTTCAATAGAATTTCTGATTTCTGAATGAATCCATTCAACTTCATACTGCACAGATCACAAGGTTTTCTTTACAGAATATTCTCTTCTTCTTCTTAAAGCCTCACATAGAAAATGTCTCACAGGACATAGGAGGGGAATGACCCAAAGGATGAGAGAATGGCTGGAACCGTTCTCAAATGTGCCCATGTAGCCTAAAGTTTGAAGGCATCTAATTGTACTCTAAAACAATTATGAACCTATTCGATCCATTATTAATAAATATCACCACTTTACCACTTGAACCAAATCACAGAAAATTGGAAACAGATGATCATTGGCTTTGATACCTTTACTTCTGTTTCATTACTCAGAGTCGATCAACTCTATACTTCAAGTGACACAGATTTATTACAGAATGCCTAAGATCCTAAGGATCTATTTTAGCTCAGCCCATGGTATTGCTTCATTATTTTATTATTTTGTAAGTAATAAAATATAACTTCATGTTGGATGATATATTCAAGCCATGAATATATCATCCAACATTGTTCTTCCCAAAATATTAGCCCAATTTCTGCGCGCGCTCACTTACTGTTCAGGAATTTTACTAATTGTTTGAAGGTTCTAGAGGACCTGTTAGACTCCTAATGGACAAACCATACAACATACTCCAGAGAACGGACGAGTGCCATAAGAAGAAAATAAGGTCAGCCTACAGCAATGGGCAGCTGCCTGCCCTCGGCTGGGAGGAGCCCTGGCCATGGCACCAGGGCTGCTGGGCAGCAGAAGCCTCCACAGCCCTGCAGGGAGCCTGGAGCACAGCTCTGCCTAACCATGCTCAGCCCTGGACAGATGCACATGAGTTCCCATCACAGGCTTGAGTGTGACAGTCCCAGGTGCATGCCTGTCATGCCAGCCACCAGGGAGGCTGAGGCAAGAGGAACGTTTGAGGTCAGCCTTGGCAACTTAGACCCCGAGGCAAAGGGGAAATACTTTTACAGGGGTCTCTGAGGGTGTAGCTCAGGTAGGTCACTTGCCTCACAGGCTCAAGGCCCTGGGTTCAATCCCCAGAACCCACGTACACACAAAAAGTGAACTTGGAATATTGTTTAAAATGATGGGTCAGGTACACACAAGGACTTCAATATGACCTCTCAGAGGAGCTCAATTTGAGATCAGACTGAACAAAAGACCACCTGGACCATTGACTCAGTGTCTGAAACCCTCTGTGAGCATGGGAAGCACTGCTGGCAAGACACCAGAGGGCCAAAGCACTTGTGCCCCCTGCAGGGGCGTCTCTTGTCTACCGCCAAAGACTGTTCCCCTCCTGGGGCAGCTGAGAGCAAGCTGGGCCTTGGAGCAAGGACTAGTGCTTTAGATATAGACTATGCAAGCAAGGGGCAATGTCTTTAATAAAACTAAAATTAAAAAGTCACATTGAAAAAATTTTAAAAAGAAGAAAATAAGGTCAAGTAGAGGAAGCCCATTTTCACAGGAAAAAATCCCCCAGTGAAAAGCATCAGAATAGATACCAAGAAAAATACCAACAAAAACAGTGTGCTCCCACTATGTATCTACTCAACCTGCAAAAGTTAGAAAGCTAGATAATACAATCCTGGCCACAGGTAGAGCTATGCAGAAGAGCCACCTGGCAGTGCTTAGTCAAAGAAGTAAACATGCACACTTTGACCTAGAAATTCCACCTGTGTGTAAACCAGGCGGTGCTTAAGCAGTTTCACAAGGGGACATGCACAGGGAAATTTATCCTCAGGTTCTTATAGAGTTGTCTGTGCTTACAGGGAGTTGATGGTTGTCAAGATGCCCACAGCTGCGAAAGTCAAAAGCTAAAAAAATAATAGATGCCAACCTGGATATATTAATAATCCCGTATCTATGATCACCTTCATAAGGTAGCTTCCCAACTTCTGTGTGGAAGTGAGTTCCTCCTTGGCCCTTACACTGTTGTGGAGACCACTAGGAGTTCAGCTTTGTGCAGGATCATCTGACCTGGACTTTTGGCAAGACCTGTACAGCCCTCACACATGCTCAGATGCTACAGGACTTTTCAGACCAGTCCAGACAACAGTAGGCATCCATTCATTGTCTGCACTCTACAGATTCCTAGATGCACGACATTCATTACCATCAAATGCAGAATTTTCATCAAAAACTAATATATATATCATTCCAATCTGAATCAAGAAAATCGGAAATATCCCCAAATCCAAAGAGTGGATCCCCATTGTGATGCTACAAGTTGAAAATTCCACAGCTGACCTCATGGGATGGTTCACAGTCAAAAGACAGCTGCATGAAAAATATTACATGACCTTCCTGCTATGTGAAAAGTGGCATGTGAAGTACACATGCATGTCTTCCTCAGACATGGGTTCATTTGCAAGACACCTTGTGCAATTGAAAATACTCCAAAAGGGGAGAAATCAGAACCATGTCTCCAAAGTATTTCAGCAGAGACCAACTCCATCTGTCTATCTATCTCTCAGTGAGTGTGTGTGCTCTTGTGTGTGTTTGTGTGTCTTTGTTTGTGTTTGTACCATCATAGCTGATACTTCATTGCCCCCATTGGAAAACTGACTCAGATAATGCCATCTGCCAAACTCCTAAAAACCAAAGTTCTTGCTGATAGAATGAAACATTCCTTCCTGTTGGTTTGGATGTGTCCTTTAGGAATCACTGCTACATTTAGTATACTCAAATCATCACAGTAGATCAGGTAACAAAAACATATATATTTTAAAATAATAATAATATATTAATGGAAACAACAAATACAGGATAGAGTAACAACTGTGTTACTAAACAAGGTCAAGGACAATGGCAAACTATAGATTCAAACTTTGAAGAAAATAGTAATCAATGTAAATATTCCTGGGCTGCCTCAGCCCCGCCCAGGCACACAGCAACAGAATGGTTTTGCAAGCATCCTCAGGAGGGCAGGAGCCTTCTTTGCAGGACGAGAGGGGGGTTGAGGCTCGATCCACCCATCATTCTTTTGGGAGAGGCTCCTTTTCCTCAGCACAAAGTTGGATTTTTTGTGAGGATTCTTGGCATAAAATACGTTGGCCTCTGCTGGAATCCTCAGCTCTGGGGAGAGAGGGGTGTACAAAAAGAAGGTGGCAATCAGGAGGTGCTCCCTAGGACACGCCAACATCTGAGAGCCTGTGCCAGAAAAGGCCAGAGCCACACACCTGAGAGCTCTCCAATTCAGCACCAATACCAACAAAGACAGCCTCCACAGTCCTCCCTGAGGAAGAACTAGGCAGAGCACTTCAACAGACCTAATGTCTGTTCCTACCGAAGGCTTTGGACTCCAGAATATCTCAGGTCCTCTTGCATCTGCCAAAGCACACCACTAGGGTTTGCATCTGAAATCTCCCACAAAAGGCTCCTGTGCCGAAGATTCAGTCCCCACATGAGCCATCTTCATAGGCGGGTTTGGAGGGAAGCATTGGATGGTGAGTGCTCTGATGTCAACATGAAATTCTCATTCAAGATGAATACACTACTGGGGGGTGGGAGGGACTGGAAGAAAGGTTGAGCATGGTTGGAGTAAGACCTAAACAGGGTTGTGCCCTGGGCAACAGTACCTTGTTCCTGTTGGCTCCACTGAATCCTCATTCTCCAAGGAGAGGTCCTCCCTCTCCATCTTTCTCTCTCTCCCTCTCTGCCAGCCTCGTTCTCTCTCTCCCAGTCTATGCCTTTGTGGCAAGGGCTGAGGAGCTCTCCACTGCCACACACTAGAGCTTTATGGACAGCCTCAGTGCACAACCAAAGAGAAAGCTATGAAACCCAGAGAAAAAAGGCCTAGGATTCCTCCTCTGAGTTATTTTCCTCAAGTATGGCCACAGTGAGGACAGGCTGACCAGCACGGATACCACGTTAGAGCCATGCTTCTGCGTTGGTGGAGCCCGCCTCCATGTGAACCAGGCTTCTGAGAATGGAGGCCACATTCCAAATACTGCCCTACTGAGAACAATGGTTCCAAAGACCAGCAAAGGGACTGCTTCCCTCCAACATGGTGTATGGCCCAGTGGTGCCATGACCCCGAGTGGGGGAATACAACAGCCACTTCTCCTTCCTCTGAACATATGTTTCCTGTCGCCCTCCTCTAACCTAGAGCCTGTTCTCCATCCCTTCTGGGTTGGATGTGGAGATCTCTGCTATGAATTTCTTAGGCTACCAAGGCCCCAGACAGACTTCCTCTTCCATAGACTCTACTAACCTAACAGTAGGTTAAGATAGGAGACAAGTGATCCTAGAACTCATAGGGATGGTGGTCTTCAGGGTACATAGGCTGGGATAATGGCTGCTGTGGTGTTTGGCTCACAAAAACCAACCAACCAACCAACGAAAAAGCGCTGGCATTATTATCAGATGAGCTCTGTGGCTACGTGCTCAGGAAGCCCTCATCTGACTTTAGTTAGGGATCACAACCTGGCTATTGTGATCACTCCTTGCCTAGTGGACTCAGGTGCGTAAGACCATGGAATTTATGCAAAAACAGATGATTCAGGCTGTCTCCCAGGCTGTGTTTTCTTCCCAATTTCATCCTGTTACTGCTTGCTAGAATCCTGGCAGTGCTCTGCCCAGGCAGTGGTTTTTTGGTCACACAGAAGGCTTTCAATAATACTGCTTCAGTCCACAAAATGCCAGTTCCCTCTTTAGCCCATGCATTCCCATGTTCCTTTGAAACCACTCCTATCCCAGACCATGAAAACATACTGCTCCTGGAGAGAGGCTTTCCTCCTCACTCCTCAAAGATGTCAGCTTTGGATGCCTGTTCATGTCCAGGGGAGGGCACCTGGTGGGGAGCCGCAATATCCACCGGGGTATACCATTGGACCTCAAGACCTTCCACCAGCAGAAGTGCAGTTGGCTTTGTGCACGAACCCAACACACCTGTTGGAGTGTTCTTGGGGGTCAGAGACTACTCTTTGTTGCTAAGAGTTGACCTGAGTCCACATCCTGACCCTTGCTCTCTGCTATCTGATTGTCTCACTTACTCTGACGGCGAGAGATGATTTGGCCCAGCTCATAATCCTCTGGATTCTCCTCAGTAAGGAAGTGTAGGTCGAGGGCGCTGCGGATGACGACAGGAGCCCTATCGTGGCAGGTCACCTGGAGCAGCATGGGAGACAGGCCTTCAGGAAGTGGGCCTTGAAGTGACTACTCAAGGACAGTGGGCAGGGGCATTCTGGAGGCACCTCCACTCTAAATACAAGGGCAACATCCATGACCCTACTACCCGAGGCTGACCTCCTGCTCATCGTGTGGGCTCTTCCCACAGGCTACTAGCCCAATCCTTGTACATAGGACTTCCTGCGCCTGCCATTGCTCTTTGTGGAGCTGCACTCCTCTCGGAGTGAAAGGACCCCACTACCTGCATACAGATGCAATCTCATCCCACAAGTTGGGAGGAATGGGACAATAGCCTCCAAGATCCCAGGTCTGCCCGAGGATGCAGGCGGCATTGGGAATGGCCTAGGCACAAAACCTAGAGGCTTTGGTCTGGATTGCCAGGGCCAAAAACAGACCCAGGAACATGACCACACACAGGAGAGCTGAAAGATAGCCACGAGAGCTCCTGGCCTCCAGAGGCTCAGTGCTGGCTGGGATGTAGGAGGGCACCTCATCCGGCAAGGGTGGTCATTGAGTTACCTGGACATTTAGTGTGCTTGCTCCACATCCATATCGACTCTGCAGAGAGACTCTCTCAGCTCCTTGTTCAAGGAACATGGAGAACCTCACACTGCTGTCCTCCTCCATAGACGTCAGCATCCCATACAAGGGAACCTGCAACCTAGTTCCTGTCCTATTCTCATGTGTCACCCATACCTGTCCCTGCCCTTCTGGACTGCATGCTGCCACCTGACACACAGACTCCCTCAGACATGGCAGTGGACAAGCTGCTGCACTCGCTCATCTCAGCTCCAGCCCTTCACACTGACCTCTCCCTTCTTGATTCCCATCTATCCTCCTGATCATCCAGAAGCTCCAAATTCAAGAGGGCATGAGTAGTCCATGGTATTGGACCAGTGTCTGCTCCCCACCCAGGTGTAAGCACCACGGGACACCCCTGCTCCCAGGCTTACCAGAACACTCTTGGCCATCTCTGGACTTTGTGTTTCTAAGTGGACACGAATTAAGCAGGTGTCTCCCACCTGCTTGTGGGAAAGCGGCCTGGAGGACTTGCAGGTTGATTCTGAGAACTGTGGGGGATGGAACATCAGCAAACCCAGAAACAGAAAGCCACCCCAGACTGTCAGTTGGCTCTATGGGCTTCCAGCAAATATGTCCAGGTGCTGAGGCTTCTTATTTCCTCAGGTCGGAGTGGAATGGCAGCACATGCACAGCTTGAATAAGGTAGGTGTTTACCTCCTTTCCCTTGACCTGGGGGCGTTTCCTCACCATGAAATATTGTATTCCCAGATTCATGGACAGACACACGAGTGAGTGGTCAGAGACCTTGATTTCTGCAGAGCGAAGTGGAGAGAATTGTTAGGTGGCACTCAAGGATTATACCACAAAACACCCACAACCCCTGAGAGTCTCCGCCAGGCCCATCACACTTTGGTATTTTGGGGCCAAGGCCCACTTTCTCTTGGCTGTCAGTTATCCTGAGCCCACTGTGGATCATGTCTCCCCACTGTCTGATTGTCCTACTTACTCTCATCCTCAGACATCATATACAGCAGCTCAAAGTTGTCCATATCCTCATGCTGCAACAAATTTTGGTCCAAGGCCCTGCGGATGAGGCTTGTCACCGTCTCCTGAAAGGTCACCTGGATCAGGGTGGGACAAATGTTATCAGAGAATGGCTTTTAGAAGAGCTACCCAGAAGACTGTGGTCAAACATTCAGGAGAAATCTCAGCTACATATACAAGGGCACAATCTTGTTATCCTGCTACCTGAGTGTGTCCTCCATATACCACCTGGGTTCTTGCAATGTGCTACTAGAACAATCCTGGTACAAATATCTACCTGTACCTGCCATCTCCCCTCCCCCTGGGGAGCCACATTCCACTCATGTCAAAGGACCAAACTGCCTATGCACAGACACACTCTCATCTCACTGAGATGAGAGCAATGGGCCAGGGATCTGCACACCAAGTGTAATCTGGGATGCAGGCTGCCTTTGTGGGTGGAAGAGGCAGATGCACTGAAAATTTGGGTCCTGACTGCCACGACACAAAACAGACTCAGATACAAGAGTGTGCACTTGAGTGCTTCATGATAGCTTTGAGAGGCCCTGGCCTCTGGAAGCTCGGTGCGGGTCTGGTTGTAATGATGTACTTGACTCAGCACTGGCAGTCACTGAACATGTCTCCTCTGCAGCTGGACACCTGCAGCATTAGCGTGTCTACTGCACATCCATAGAAATTCTGCCAAGAACCCCTTTAGCTCCGTATTTACATACATGCAAAGCCTAACATTCCGAAGCTTTGGCATGACCCCCCAGGTGATCCCGACCCCAAATTCCTACACCTAGTCATGCTAAGGAGGTTCTCTTCCCTGACACCCTGAACACATCCCCTCCTACACATGTGACAAGTCACTGCCACCTCCTCTGCTCCAACTTCACTCATTGAGAATACCAA
The DNA here is from genome assembly GCF_045843805.1 of Urocitellus parryii. Classification (NCBI taxonomy): domain Eukaryota; kingdom Metazoa; phylum Chordata; class Mammalia; order Rodentia; family Sciuridae; genus Urocitellus; species Urocitellus parryii. Next base: position 52,227,712 of record NC_135548.1, on the reverse strand, counting down.
GTTCTAGGCACTGCAGCCTGCACCCTGGACATATCTCTGCCTTCATCTGTCCACAGCACTTCCGTCTGCACTTCTGGCCTGCAAAACCCACAATACACAGGCCCACTCACCACTGAAGCTGGGCATGCTGATGCTCTCCCTCCTCAGGTCAAGCCCTTAAGACGGACCTCTCTCTTCTTTATTTCCCACCATAGCCCTGGGGTTGGCTGTGTCTCCTGCCTTCCACTGTGTGGACACCCAGGAGGCAGCCCTGCTGTCGGGCTTACCGGGATGCGCTTTGTCTCCCTCAGGCTCTGTCCCTCTAGGAGGACGTGAACAACGCGGCTGTCTTCCACCTGCTCGCTGGAGTGAAGCAGTGAGGAGCTGCTACTCACAGCTGCTGGGGTCCTGGATGCCACTGCCACAGAAGGTTCCAAGAACTGTGGGGGATGACAACATCAGCAAAGCCCAGCAACTGCACCCCACCCAGCCTGGCAGTTGGCTCTGTGGGCATTCTACAACATCCATCCAGAACCTGAGGTTCTTGTCCCCTTGGAGGATGTGGAGTGGCACCAGGAGTAAAGACTGAAGAAGGTGGCTGTTTTGGGAACAAGAGATCCAGCACCTGCTGGGTGGGGATGAAATCCCAGGAGATTAACCCCATGTTGCTGCTGAAATGTAGGTTCCTCCCACAAATGACAGGCAGGAGCTCATTCCTAAGCTGGTCCTGCCTGTAAGGTTCAAGGCTCTGAACCCTGAAGGGCTCCTCCGTGTTCTGATCATTTTCACCCTGGGTTGGGACCAAGAATGGTGGGTTCAAAATGGAAATGGTGACAAACAGAAAAATGACTTGTGCCAATACACTCGAGGGCCTGCTGGGCTCACCTGCCCTGTGCTACTCACTGTTACTCTTGAGCTCCTCTGCGACAATCGCCAGAGGCTCTGGCGTCTAAGATGAAGCCTCACCCAGTGTATCCACAAAAGGGCTAGTTGGCCCCCCTGAGATTCCTGGGAGCCTGAGGCTCGGCATTGTCTGCAACCACAGGAGAACATCCTTCTCCCTCCAGTGGCTCCAACCAAGTGAGCTCGGATGGCTTGGTCAGTGAAGTGGGTGCCTGGATACCAGGGTTCCATGTTCTGTTTGATCCATTGTCAAGGCAATGATGTCATTTCCTGTGCCCATACCTGAGCCTCTTTTCACATAAGACCACTTTCAACAGCCCTATGGGCTGCCGATTTCTCCTCCATGCCTACCCATCTCAGGTGCGCAGGTGTTCACCAACAACTACCCAAACATCCCCACCAGCATCTGCCCTGCTTGGTGCCACTAGAGTTCCAGCTTGGAGCCTTCAAAAATGCATTCACAACCAGTCCTTCCCTCTCAGCAGCTTTTGGACCCTGGTCCCATCATTGTGCAACTCATGGTGTGCCCAGTCTTTTCTGGAAAGTAGGGTAGCATCTAATCTCTAGGGTTTATTGTGTCTATTGGCCCATAACACCCTCTGTTCCCTCTGAAACCAGAGATGGGACTCACAGGTGGCTAAAGCACAAATGTAGAGATGGGATAATCACAAGAAAGGGAGAGACAAAGAATGCAGCCTAACTCAATCAGGCCTGTGTCCCACACAGGGACATGGCCAATGTCCGTCCCATCGTGGCTGCAGTTCCCTCTCTACACCATGGCAAGTTGGAGGGGACTGAGATGCAGAGGCTGCTCCCCTCTGCCACACAACTTCCCAAGGCTTCTCCTAAGATTTCAAAAGGGCCAAGTGTGTCTAGTGTTGGGGTCTCACAGAGACTCCGAGGTACCACGGCATCCTGCTGCCCAGAACCGGTTCACCCCTCACCTCAAGGGGGCTCAGCCTCTGGATTCATGGGAATTGAAGTGGGTACAGGTGATGGGATATCACCTCCAAGACTGAGTTATGCCAAGTCCATGACCCCTGTCTGCATCCCTGTCTCCAGCACCACTCCCCCCTCTCTCTTTCCTCCTCAGAGCAAACAAATCCATTTAGCAAGTGTGTCCTGTGATAAAGACATGACGGTCACCCATCCTCTCATTACAAAAACACTGAGGCTCAGCCAACATGGATCCTACAGGGAACACAGGCATAAACTCAGACTCCGATCCTCCCAGCCGAGCCTCAGTGGAGCCTGGACTCCCAGCCTCCTGAGTCAAGGAAACAGAGGTTCCTAGCCGAGCCACCTTGGATGCAGCCGCACACAAACTGAACTCATCAATGCCCCTTGCTCTCAGTTGTGAGTAAGAGGGGAAGTGGTGTTTCACAACCCTGGACATCAAGTGCAGTCTCCAGGCTTTGGGGTGTGCCCTGGCCTCTGTCTATCTGCCCAGGCTCTCCAACCCACACTGGCCTCTTACCCAACCTCCTCCTAGGGCCAAACTCAATCCTGCCTCTCAATTTCTGCTGCCTTCCCCAACACACTGCTCCCCAAAATGAGCAGGGCTGGCTCTCGGTTATCATGCTGGTGCCAGCAGCAATGCCACCCCACTGACATAATTCTGAGTCCCAACCTAGGCACTCCAGCTGTCTTTGCCACACCTGGCCTGTTTGGGCTCTGGCTCTTGCTCTTTTCTTTCATGTGCATGTGTTTTGAGGTTTTGAGTTTCTCCCACTGCAGAACTGCAGCTGTGGCAGGGTAGAGCTCATGAGGGTGACATTCTGAGCCACATCCAATCCCATCAGGACTGTTCACTGGGGTGACTGCTGGAACACAGTGATGAGTGAACACATGGGAGGTGGTTGGACCCACCTTGCCTCTGAGTGGCTTCCTTTCAGGACAGGAATGTAGGCATGGGAGCCCCTGGCGTGGGATGCTTTGCACAAGGCGTGACCATGGGCTCTCTTTCCTGGCAAAAATGGCTCCACTCAGCATGGAGAGCACTGTCATTCCTGGTGGCTAACAACAGCCCTGGACCCCAGAAAGGAACCCACACTCAAGATTAACGTCTGAGTGTGCGTGTCCTCGAGGAAATGAGGTCTCCTGATCCCAGGTGCAAAGGGGTAAGTCCTCTAACTCCAGGGGCCATGAAGGGACATCTGAGTTTCCCTTGTCCTTCTTTCCCTCTCTAACTAACCACAGTTAGGACCCTGGCCTCATTCCCCAGTGAGGATCATTAGGCTCCATAAAGGACAGTCTCTAAGATGCTCAGTGGACCAACACCCTCTGCACAACCCATAACCCTATTCACCCAAGAGGCAAGAGGATTTCTATTCAGGAAAACCAGGAAAGGGAGAGCCTTTCTCAAGGACACAAGGACATTAGTGAGTGAGGGAGTGATTAATGGATGGAGAACTATTTCCAACACCAACTTCCAGGAGCATATATGGCCCCCTGGAGAATTCTGCAGTGTGTTGGTGATTAAGGAGAACGTGTGAATTCAGGGGTCACTAGGTCCTCTCAGCCATAAGGAGGGAAACTGCCATAAAGGAACTAGGACAAGGGTGCGAGGAATGCTCACTGGTGGGAGATCGGAAGGAAGGAAAGTGTACTCATTAGAAAAGTGTCGCCTGAAAATTCTTAGCCAGCCAAAAGTCGTGCGAACTTGTGTGGGAAAAGAGTCTTTTCACAGTGATGAAGCTAAGAGCTCACATGATGGAACACAGCATCAACTGGGACCAAATCCAATATCTGATATTCTTGTAGGAAGAGGAGAGTCTGGACCCAGATACCAGGGAGACTGGGGGATACCGGATATGTGAGGTTGGAGCCAGGGCGGGATGCCCATATGGGAACCACAGATCGTGGGCAGCAATAGGAGAGTGGGCAAGGGCTGGGAGAGTTGGGGAGACAGTCCCCTTGAAACCTGGGAGGGGTTATGGCACTGGGACAGCCCAACACCTACTGTGTTGAGCCTCTGGAGCTCAACGGAAGACACTTCCTCTGTTGTCGGCCACCCAGTTAACAGAGTTTGGTTGCAGCAGCCTAGGACCCAGCTGAAGGTCTGAGCATGTTGGCCATGCAGGTTGGATCTGGACCACAGACACCCTCATCAGAGATTGTAGGGTCTCAGCCCTGAGGCAAGACAGGCACTAAGTCAGGCCAGGTGGGGAAACGGATAGGCACACACTCTGGGGGCTGGTGCCTGTGTTACTGGGAGCACTTCTGATCGCAATTCCCTGATCTGCTGCCAACACAGGCAACAGAGGAGGGTACAGAAACACAGACCACGGATGTGCCCCACTCAGTGGGCCCAGGCCAACACCACACCCAGCAGCCTCGTGCCATACCCAATGAGTCTCGAAGCGGCCCCCTCTTCCCATCCTGAGAGCTCTTCCCTTCCTCATGTGCCAATAGCTCCCTACTGTCACTGGCAATATCTACTCTGTGAGATGTCAACATCCGTGGGTACTGTTCTCTCATCCCAGGACAGTGTGGTCCCACACACCCTGGTGAAATGGGCCACCTGGAGGCTGGACCTGGAGGTTGTTGAGGCTGAATGGCAGCGGTGGTCCTCTGGCACTTAATATTATTTAAGTTAAAAAAAAAACAAAAACAAAAACAAAAAACGGGTCTTGGTGCTCAAAAATGTTTGATTTGCATATTCTCATCCCCTAACCCCAATATTTTCATTATTTCCTCACATATGAAATCTTACTAGCATAAAGGTAATTTCGTATTAAACAAAGTGGATTGAAATAACATTGGTAAAAATAATCAATCACCATACTTTCAATTTTTGTTCTGCTTTCCTATTAGAAACCACTTGGATACAAGAGAACAGAGGACAGACTCATGGAAATGCTTGAAATGACAAGAAGCTCCCACTCAAGCTCAGCATTCAGTCCTGGACAGGGTAAGACCAGGCCACTTTGACATCTGTGCCAAAGAGTCTACCAGACAGAATCCTCTGACTGATCCCTGACTGAGCCATAGGAACTGGCTAGAAAAGCCTTCACATCCTCAATACATTCTTCACGTCAGAATATTTGACAACCATTGATATCCATCTCTCGTTAACTTGCTCCCCAGCCAACCATTCTTCAACAAATTCAAAGGAGTAACTCATGCAAGCACACAGAAAGGGGTGTTCACTACACACATCCATGTGCGAAAAAGACAACTGGTATTTCTTGTTTGGGCTATTTCAAATGAAATACCTTCTGCATGACCTCCACAAACCAAAGGAAAACATTTGTGAAATTCCCACGTAGAAGACAAGATACACTTGCCAAGGAGGCAGTGGCAAGAATTTTGACACTCCAAATGTAGAGTGTGTGTTTAGGAAGCAGTCACAGTTTCCATGAGAGAGTCCCATGAAATCAATTAGGAAGATCCATGCTCTAGCCCTACCATGCAAGTGATGTGACTTGAAAGAGTCACTTAGTCTTAGTAACCATCATCACTAACAACTAAGTCAATGAATAAAGGTCCTCAGGTGCCAAGCTACAAAATGTGGGATGAGCATGGATGAGGATGGGTGGGAGAAGTCTCCAACTCTAACACAATTTGGGAAGGATGTGCTGACCTCAAGTGGCTGGGGGGCTGGGATCCTGCCACAGAGGGGGATTCCAAACCTCACATCCCCTGACCCAGGCCAGAAGACCAGGTAGAGTCCAAGGACCCTGGGGTGGCCCAATGGCAATAAAGGTCAAAAGGAACTAGGGATCTGCCTGGTCCCTCAATCCCCTACTCTGAGCAGGGCTGCATGACGAGGCCAGAGGCCATCCACAGCAATCTGCCTTTACAGGAAAACAGGGACTGCAGGCTGCCTCTGGCTCACTGAATCAGGGTGGTGTTTTCATAAAGCAAGACCACTTCCTCACATTTGACCAGCAGCTCATGTGTTGACAGCACAATGACTGACTTGACTCAGGCCCTGATGAATGAAATAGAAAATTCATAGCAAACCCATCTTTAACTCTTCCACATCATCAGGGGCTCTGATTCAATTCCGTCCAGAAAGGTGTCTGAAATGATTTCTAAACATGCTGGGGACTCACCTCTGTGTGGAACTTTTCAGGAAAAAGGGGATCAAATCTCATGAAGCAACTCTTCTCTCTTCTAGCCCATGGGCAATGCAAGGAACCTGCATGATACCAGAGGCTCACTTCTCTCTTCTCGTGTCTTCTGGAAAGGATTCGTTAATGCTTCCTGCAAGGTGAAGCAGAAGCCTGCATCCCCAGCTGCACAGAAGTGTTTTAGGGCAGTGTCTCCCTTAAAACCCAAAAATAAAAAAACAGGTCATTCAACAGGCACATGGATTCGAGTACATGTTCAATGATCCCTCCTCCCTGGAGCCTTCCACATGCCCATCTTCCACATTCACAGAGCAATGCTTGGCCATTCTCAAGACCAGGAGACCATGATGCTCATCACCAGGAAGTCAATAAGGAACATGAAGAGAGCAGCATGGATTGCAGAAGGTGGCACATCAAGGATCTTCAGCTCTGCTGCTAGAACACAAGAGCTTAACTTCAGTATTGACTTTTTGCCAACTACCAAGTAGGATAGCAGTGTCAAGCCCAATATGCAGATATGCAAGTAGTAGGTGACACCCCGCATCCATTCACAAAAGTGGGCAACATCTGCATCAGAACAAGGAAGTATCTTACCCTTACTCATAAAAATCATCAGAAACAAAATAAAATGGATGCAAGACTTCTCATTTCACTATTAGGTAGCTGTTGGAATTCCCTATTAAATAATACCTCCTCCAAAATAAAAAGTATCTCAGACATGTGTCAACTATTCAATGGATGACATTTTAAAAACTATGGACTTTACTTAATATTTATGTATGCTATATCCCTGCCTAAGGCTCTATGAGAAAGGAGCACATAGAATTGGATCTTTGAAAATCTCACATTTGCTGATAAATATTACTGCTGATCTCAGGCATGGCGAAGTGAAAAGTGGGACTTTGGATATTCCAAGAATGCTATGTTGTGGGATTGGTGTCCCTGATTCATACATAGCATATGGTTTCTATGAAATCCAGTGAGGGAGCAGGAGTAACGAAGCTGATTGCACAGATGACCTCAGGGAATACTGACAGATAGGCCAAATGAAAAATATGCTCCAGCTAACCATTGGTATTTGGGCTTCTGATCCCAGTCCTGTTTTTAAAAAAGGTGCAGACAGGCAGTGTTCATTAAAAACTGTCTACCATGTAAAAGTGGGTAATTTAAATGGCATCTAGTTACACATCTGATAGAATGGTCTGGCAACATATGAATTTCATTCTAACAACAACAACAACAACAAAACATAGAAAATGAGACATAAAGATAAAACCTTGTCTTCACCAGGATGCCTAAAAATAGGTTTTATTTGGCTCATGCAAATAAATATCTTTCAATAGAATTTCTGATTTCTGAATGAATCCATTCAACTTCATACTGCACAGATCACAAGGTTTTCTTTACAGAATATTCTCTTCTTCTTCTTAAAGCCTCACATAGAAAATGTCTCACAGGACATAGGAGGGGAATGACCCAAAGGATGAGAGAATGGCTGGAACCGTTCTCAAATGTGCCCATGTAGCCTAAAGTTTGAAGGCATCTCATTGTACTCTAAAACAATTATGAACCTATTCGATCCATTATTAATAAATATCACCACTTTACCACTTGAACCAAATCACAGAAAATTGGAAACAGATGATCATTGGCTTTGATACCTTTACTTCTGTTTCATTACTCAGAGTCGATCAACTCTATACTTCAAGTGACACAGATTTATTACAGAATGCCTAAGATCCTAAGGATCTATTTTAGCTCAGCCCATGGTATTGCTTCATTATTTTATTATTTTGTAAGTAATAAAATATAACTTCATGTTGGATGATATATTCAAGCCATGAATATATCATCCAACATTGTTCTTCCCAAAATATTAGCCCAATTTCTGCGCGCGCTCACTTACTGTTCAGGAATTTTACTAATTGTTTGAAGGTTCTAGAGGACCTGTTAGACTCCTAATGGACAAACCATACAACATACTCCAGAGAACGGACGAGTGCCATAAGAAGAAAATAAGGTCAGCCTACAGCAATGGGCAGCTGCCTGCCCTCGGCTGGGAGGAGCCCTGGCCATGGCACCAGGGCTGCTGGGCAGCAGAAGCCTCCACAGCCCTGCAGGGAGCCTGGAGCACAGCTCTGCCTAACCATGCTCAGCCCTGGACAGATGCACATGAGTTCCCATCACAGGCTTGAGTGTGACAGTCCCAGGTGCATGCCTGTCATGCCAGCCACCAGGGAGGCTGAGGCAAGAGGAACGTTTGAGGTCAGCCTTGGCAACTTAGACCCCGAGGCAAAGGGGAAATACTTTTACAGGGGTCTCTGAGGGTGTAGCTCAGGTAGGTCACTTGCCTCACAGGCTCAAGGCCCTGGGTTCAATCCCCAGAACCCACGTACACACAAAAAGTGAACTTGGAATATTGTTTAAAATGATGGGTCAGGTACACACAAGGACTTCAATATGACCTCTCAGAGGAGCTCAATTTGAGATCAGACTGAACAAAAGACCACCTGGACCATTGACTCAGTGTCTGAAACCCTCTGTGAGCATGGGAAGCACTGCTGGCAAGACACCAGAGGACCAAAGCACTTGTGCCCCCTGCAGGGGCGTCTCTTGTCTACCGCCAAAGACTGTTCCCCTCCTGGGGCAGCTGAGAGCAAGCTGGGCCTTGGAGCAAGGACTAGTGCTTTAGATATAGACTATGCAAGCAAAGGGGCAATGTCTTTAATAAAACTAAAATTAAAAAGTCACATTGAAAAAATTTTAAAAAGAAGAAAATAAGGTCAAGTAGAGGAAGCCCATTTTCACAGGAAAAAATCCCCCAGTGAAAAGCATCAGAATAGATACCAAGAAAAATACCAACAAAAACAGTGTGCTCCCACTATGTATCTACTCAACATGCAAAAGTTAGAAAGCTAGATAATACAATCCTGGCCACAGGTAGAGCTATGCAGAAGAGCCACCTGGCAGTGCTTAGTCAAAGAAGTAAACATGCACACTTTGACCTAGAAATTCCACCTGTGTGTAAACCAGGCGGTGCTTAAGCAGTTTCACAAGGGGACATGCACAGGGAAATTTATCCTCAGGTTCTTATAGAGTTGTCTGTGCTTACAGGGAGTTGATGGTTGTCAAGATGCCCACAGCTGCGAAAGTCAAAAGCTAAAAAAATAATAGATGCCAACCTGGATATATTAATAATCCCGTATCTATGATCACCTTCATAAGGTAGCTTCCCAACTTCTGTGTGGAAGTGAGTTTCTCCTTGGCCCTTACACTGTTGTGGAGACCACTAGGAGTTCAGCTTTGTGCAGGATCATCTGACCTGGACTTTTGGCAAGACCTGTACAGCCCTCACATATGCTCAGATGCTACAGGACTTTTCAGACCAGTCCAGACAACAGTAGGCATCCATTCATTGTCTGCACTCTACAGATTCCTAGATGCACGACATTCATTACCATCAAATGCAGAATTTTCATCAAAAACTAATATATATATCATTCCAATCTGAATCAAGAAAATCGGAAATATCCCCAAATCCAAAGAGTGGATCCCCATTGTGATGCTACAAGTTGAAAATTCCACAGCTGACCTCATGGGATGGTTCACAGTCAAAAGACAGCTGCATGAAAAATATTACATGACCTTCCTGCTATGTGAAAAGTGGCATGTGAAGTACACATGCATGTCTTCCTCAGACATGGGTTCATTTGCAAGACACCTTGTGCAATTGAAAATACTCCAAAAGGGGAGAAATCAGAACCATGTCTCCAAAGTATTTCAGCAGAGACCAACTCCATCTGTCTATCTATCTCTCAGTGAGTGTGTGTGCTCTTGTGTGTGTTTGTGTGTCTTTGTTTGTGTTTGTACCATCATAGCTGATACTTCATTGCCCCCATTGGAAAACTGACTCAGATAATGCCATCTGCCAAACTCCTAAAAACCAAAGTTCTTGCTGATAGAATGAAACATTCCTTCCTGTTGGTTTGGATGTGTCCTTTAGGAATCACTGCTACATTTAGTATACTCAAATCATCACAGTAGATCAGGTAACAAAAACATATATATTTTAAAATAATAATAATATATTAATGGAAACAACAAATACAGGATAGAGTAACAACTGTGTTACTAAACAAGGTCAAGGACAATGGCAAACTATAGATTCAAACTTTGAAGAAAATAGTAATCAATGTAAATATTCCTGGGCTGCCTCAGCCCCGCCCAGGCACACAGCAACAGAATGGTTTTGCAAGCATCCTCAGGAGGGCAGGAGCCTTCTTTGCAGGACGAGAGGGAGGTTGAGGCTCGATCCACCCATCATTCTTTTGGGAGAGGCTCCTTTTCCTCAGCACAAAGTTGGATTTTTTGTGAGGATTCTTGGCATAAAATACGTTGGCCTCTGCTGGAATCCTCAGCTCTGGGGAGAGAGGGGTGTACAAAAAGAAGGTGGCACTCAGGAGGTGCTCCCTAGGACACGCCAACATCTGAGAGCCTGTGCCAGAAAAGGCCAGAGCCACACACCTGAGAGCTCTCCAATTCAGCACCAATACCAACAAAGACAGCCTCCACAGTCCTCCCTGAGGAAGAACTAGGCAGAGCACTTCAACAGACCTAATGTCTGTTCCTACCGAAGGCTTTGGACTCCAGAATATCTCAGGTCCTCTTGCATCTGCCAAAGCACACCACTAGGGTTTGCATCTGAAATCTCCCACAAAAGGCTCCTGTGCCGAAGATTCAGTCCCCACATGAGCCATCTTCATAGGTGGGTTTGGAGGGAAGCATTGGATGGTGAGTGCTCTGATGTCAACAAGAAATTCTCATTCAAGATGAATACACTACTGGGGGGTGGGAGGGACTGGAAGAAAGGTTGAGCATGGTTGGAGTAAGACCAAAACAGGGTTGTGCCCTGGGCAACAGTACCTTGTTCCTGTTGGCTCCACTGAATCCTCCTTCTCCTAGGAGAGGTCCTCCCTCTCCATCTTTCTCTCTCTCCCTCTCTGCCAGCCTCGTTCTCTCTCTCCCAGTCTATGCCTTTGTGGCAAGGGCTGAGGAGCTCTCCACTGCCACACACTAGAGCTTTATGGACAGCCTCAGTGCACAACCAAAGAGAAAGCTATGAAACCCAGAGAAAAAAGGCCTAGGATTCCTCCTCTGAGTTATTTTCCTCAAGTATGGCCACAGTGAGGACAGGCTGACCAGCACGGATACCATGTTAGAGCCATGCTTCTGCGTTGGTGGAGCCCGCCTCCATGTGAACCAGGCTTCTGAGAATGGAGGCCACATTCCAAATACTGCCCTACTGAGAACAATGGTTCCAAAGACCAGCAAAGGGACTGCTTCCCTCCAACATGGTGTATGGCCCAGTGGTGCCATGACCCCGAGTGGGGGAATACAACAGCCACTTCTCCTTCCTCTGAACATGTGTTTCCTGTCGCCCTCCTCTAACCTAGAGCCTGTTCTCCATCCCTTCTGGGTTGGATGTGGAGATCTCTGCTATGAATTTCTTAGGCTACCAAGGCCCCAGACAGACTTCCTCTTCCATAGACTCTACTAACCTAACAGTAGGTTAAGATAGGAGACAAGTGATCCTAGAACTCATAGGGATGGTGGTCTTCAGGGTACATAGGCTGGGATAATGGCTGCTGTGGTGTTTGGCTCACAAAAACCAACCAACCAACCAACGAAAAAGCGCTGGCATTATTATCAGATGAGCTCTGTGGCTACGTGCTCAGGAAGCCCTCATCTGACTTTAGTTAGGGATCACAACCTGGCTATTGTGATCACTCCTTGCCTAGTGGACTCAGGTGCGTAAGACCATGGAATTTATGCAAAAACAGATGATTCAGTCTGTCTCCCAGGCTGTGTTTTCTTCCCAATTTCATCCTGTTACTGCTTGCTAGAATCCTGGCAGTGCTCTGCCCAGGCAGTGGTTTTTTGGTCACACAGAAGGCTTTCAATAATACTGCTTCAGTCCACAAAATGCCAGTTCCCTCTTTAGCCCATGCATTCCCATGTTCCTTTGAAACCACTCCTATCCCAGACCATGAAAACATACTGCTCCTGGAGAGAGGCTTTCCTCCTCACTCCTCAAAGATGTCAGCTTTGGATGCCTGTTCATGTCCAGGGGAGGGCACCTGGTGGGGAGCCGCAATATCCACCGGGGTATACCATTGGACCTCAAGACCTTCCACCAGCAGAAGTGCAGTTGGCTTTGTGCACGAACCCAACACACCTGTTGGAGTGTTCTTGGGGGTCATAGACTAGTCTTTGTTGCTAAGAGTTGACCTGAGTCCACATCCTGACCCTTGCTCTCTGCTATCTGATTGTCTCACTTACTCTGACGGCGAGAGATGATTTGGCCCAGCTCATAATCCTCTGGATTCTCCTCAGTAAGGAAGTGTAGGTCGAGGGCGCTGCGGATGACGACAGGAGCCCTATCGTGGCAGGTCACCTGGAGCAGCATGGGAGACAGGCCTTCAGGAAGTGGGCCTTGAAGTGACTACTCAAGGACAGTGGGCAGGGGCATTCTGGAGGCACCTCCACTCTAAATACAAGGGCAACATCCATGACCCTACTACCCGAGGCTGACCTCCTGCTCATCGTGTGGGCTCTTCCCACAGGCTACTAGCCCAATCCTTGTACATAGGACTTCCTGGGCCTGCCATTGCTCTTTGTGGAGCTGCACTCCTCTCGGAGTGAAAGGACCCCACTACCTGCATACAGATGCAATCTCATCCCACAAGTTGGGAGGAATGGGACAATAGCCTCCAAGATCCCAGGTCTGCCCGAGGATGCAGGCGGCATTGGGAATGGCGTAGGCACAAAACCTAGAGGCTTTGGTCTGGATTGCCAGGGCCAAAAACAGACCCAGGAACATGACCACACACAGGAGAGCTGAAAGATAGCCACGAGAGCTCCTGGCCTCCAGAGGCTCAGTGCTGGCTGGGATGTAGGAGGGCACCTCATCCGGCAAGTGTGGTCATTGGGTTACCTGGACATTTAGTGTGCTTGCTCCACATCCATATCGACTCTGCAGAGAGACTCTCTCAGCTCCTTGTTCAAGGAACATGGAGAACCTCACACTGCTGTCCTCCTCCATAGACGTCAGCATCCCATACAAGGGAACCTGCAACCTAGTTCCTGTCCTATTCTCATCTGTCACCCATACCTGTCCCTGCCCTTCTGGACTGCATGCTGCCACCTGACACACAGACTCCCTCAGACATGGCAGTGGACAAGCTGCTGCACTCGCTCATCTCAGCTCCAGCCCTTCACACTGACCTCTCCCTTCTTGATTCCCATCTATCCTCCTGATCATCCAGAAGCTCCAAATTCAAGAGGGCATGAGTAGTCCATGGTATTGGACCAGTGTCTGCTCCCCACCCAGGTGTAAGCACCAAGGGACACCCCTGCTCCCAGGCTTACCAGAAAACTCTTGGCCATCTCTGGACTTTGTGTTTCTAAGTGGACACGAATTAAGCAGGTGTCTCCCACCTGCTTGTGGGAAAGCGGCCTGGAGGACTTGCAGGTTGATTCTGAGAACTGTGGGGGATGGAACATCAGCAAACCCAGAAACAGAAAGCCACCCCAGACTGTCAGTTGGCTCTATGGGCTTCCAGCAAATATGTCCAGGTGCTGAGGCTTCTTATTTCCTCAGGTCGGAGTGGAATGGCAGCACATGCACAGCTTGAATAAGGTAGGTGTTTACCTCCTTTCCCTTGACCTGGGGGCGTTTCCTCACCATGAAAGATTGTATTCCCAGATTCATGGACAGACACACGAGTGAGTGGTCAGAGACCTTGATTTCTGCAGAGCGAAGTGGAGAGAATTGTTAGGTGGCACTCAAGGATTATACCACAAAACACCCACAACCCCTGAGAGTCTCCGCCAGGCCCATCACACTTTGGTATTTTGGGGCCAAGGCCCACTTTCTCTTGGCTGTCAGTTATCCTGAGCCCACTGTGGATCATGTCTCCCCACTGTCTGATTGTCCTACTTACTCTCATCCTCAGACATCATATACAGCAGCTCAAAGTTGTCCACATCCTCATGCTGCAACAAATTTTGGTCCAAGACCCTGCGGATGAGGCTTGTCACCGTCTCCTGAAAGGTCACCTGGATCAGGGTGGGACAAATGTCATCAGAGAATGGCTTTTAGAAGAGCTACCCAGAAGACTGTGGTCAAACATTCAGGAGAAATCTCAGCTACATATACAAGGGCACAATCTTGTTATCCTGCTACCTGAGTGTGTCCTCCATATACCACCTGGGTTCTTGCAATGTGCTACTAGAACAATCCTGGTACAAATATCTGCCTGTACCTGCCATCTCCCCTCCCCCTGGGGAGCCACATTCCACTCATGTCAAAGGACCAAACTGCCTATGCACAGACACACTCTCATCTCACTGAGATGAGAGCAATGGGCCAGGGATCTGCGCACCAAGTGTGATCTGGGATGCAGGCTGCCTTTGTGGGTGCAAGAGGCAGATGCACTGAAAATTTGGGTCCTGACTGCCACGACACAAAACAGACTCAAAACAGACACAAAACAAGAGTGTGCACTTGAGTGCTTCATGATAGCTTTGAGAGGCCCTGGCCTCTGGAAGCTCGGTGTGGGTCTGGTTGTAATGATGTACTTGACTCAGCACTGGCAGTCACTGAACATGTCTCCTCTGCAGCTGGACACCTGCAGCATTAGCGTGTCTACTGCACATCCATAGAAATTCTGCCAAGAACCCCTTTAGCTCCGTATTTACCTACATGCAAAGCCTAACATTCCGAAGCTTTGGCATGACCCCCCAGGTGATCCCGACCCCAAATTCCTACACCTAGTCATGCTAAGGAGGTTCTCTTCCCTGCCACCAGGAACACATCCCCTCCTACACATGTGACAAGTCACTGCCGCCTCCTCTGCTCCAACTTCACTCATTGAGAATACCAAGTTCTAGGCACTGCAGCCTGCACCCTGGACATATCTCTGCCTTCATCTGTCCACAGCACTTCCGTCTGCACTTCTGGCCTGCAAAACCCACAATACACAGGCCCACTCACCACTGAAGCTGGGCATGCTGATGCTCTCCCTCCTCAGGTCAAGCCCTTAAGACGGACCTCTCTCTTCTTTATTTCCCACCATAGCCCTGGGGTTGGCTGTGTCTCCTGCCTTCCACTGTGTGGACACCCAGGAGGCAGCCCTGCTGTCGGGCTTACCGGGATGCGCTTTGTCTCCCTCAGGCTCTGTCCCTCTAGGAGGACGTGAACAACGCGGCTGTCTTCCACCTGCTCGCTGGAGTGAAGCAGTGAGGAGCTGCTAATCACAGCTGCTGGGGTCCTGGATGCCACTGCCACAGAAGGTTCCAAGAACTGTGGGGGATGACAACATCAGCAAAGCCCAGCAACTGCACCCCACCCAGCCTGGCAGTTGGCTCTGTGGGCATTCTACAACATCCATCCAGAACCTGAGGTTCTTGTCCCCTTGGAGGATGTGGAGTGGCACCAGGAGTAAAGACTGAAGAAGGTGGCTGTTTTGGGAACAAGAGATCCAGCACCTGCTGGGTGGGGATGAAATCCCAGGAGATTAACCCCATGTTGCTGCTGAAATGTAGGTTCCTCCCACAAATGACAGGCAGGAGCTCATTCCTAAGCTGGTCCTGCCTGTAAGGTTCAAGGCTCTGAACCCTGAAGGGCTCCTCCGTGTTCTGATCATTTTCACCCTGGGTTGGGACCAAGAATGGTGGGTTCAAAATGGAAATGGTGACAAACAGAAAAATGACTTGTGCCAATACACTAGAGTCAAAGCACAATGGGACAGTTCCCATCAGTACAAACACACACACACACACACACACACACACACACACACACACACAGAGTCAGAATAGGAGTCCTGGGCCATTCATCAGGGATCAGACTAGAGGGCCTGCTGGGCTCACCTGCCCTGTGCTACTCACTGTTACTCTTGAGCTCCTCTGCGACAATCGCCAGAGGCTCTGGCGTCTAAGATGAAGCCTCACCCAGTGTATCCACAAAAGGGCTAGTTGGCCCCCCTGAGATTCCTGGGAGCCTGAGGCTCGGCATTGTCTGCAACCACAGGAGAACATCCTTCTCCCTCCAGTGGCTCCAACCAAGTGAGCTCGGATGGCTTGGTCAGTGAAGTGGGTGCCTGGATACCAGGGTTCCATGTTCTGTTTGATCCATTGTCAAGGCAATGATGTCATTTCCTGTGCCCATACCTGAGCCTCTTTTCACATAAGACCACTTTCAACAGCCCTATGGGCTGCCGATTTCTCCTCCATGCCTACCCATCTCAGGTGCGCAGGTGTTCACCAACAACTACCCAAACATCCCCACCAGCATCTGCCCTGCTTGGTGCCACTAGAGTTCCAGCTTGGAGCCTTCAAAAATGCATTCACAACCAGTCCTTCCCTCTCAGCAGCTTTTGGACCCTGGTCCCATCATTGTGCAACTCATGGTGTGCCCAGTCTTTTCTGGAAAGTAGGGTAGCATCTAATCTCTAGGGTTTATTGTGTCTATTGGCCCATAACACCCTCTGTTCTCTCTGAAACCAGAGATGGGACTCACAGGTGGCTAAAGCACAAATGTAGAGATGGGATAATCACAAGAAAGGGAGAGACAAAGAATGCACCCTAACTCAATCAGGCCTGTGTCCCACACAGGGACATGGCCAATGTCCGTCCCATCGTGGCTGCAGTTCCCTCTCTACACCATGGCAAGTTGGAGGGGACTGAGATGCAGAGGCTGCTCCCCTCTGCCATACAACTTCCCAAGGCTTCTCCTAAGATTTCAAAAGGGCCAAGTGTGTCTAGTGTTGGGGTCTCACAGAGACTCCGAGGTACCACAGCATCCTGCTGCCCAGAACCGGTTCACCCCTCACCTCAAGGGGGCTCAGCCTCTGGATTCATGGGAATTGAAGTGGGTACAGGTGATGGGATATCACCTCCAAGACTGAGTTATGCCAAGTCCATGACCCCTGTCTGCATCCCTGTCTCCAGCACCACTCCCCCCTCTCTCTTTCCTCCTCAGAGCAAACAAATCCATTTAGCAAGTGTGTCCTGTGATAAAGACATGACGGTCACCCATCCTCTCATTACAAAAACACTGAGGCTCAGCCAACATGGATCCTACAGGGAACACAGGCATAAACTCAGACTCCGATCCTCCCAGCCGAGCCTCAGTGGAGCCTGGACTCCCAGCCTCCTGAGTCAAGGAAACAGAGGTTCCTAGCCGAGCCACCTTGGATGCAGCCGCACACAAACTGAACTCATCAATGCCCCTTGCTCTCAGTTGTGAGTAAGAGGGGAAGTGGTGTTTCACAACCCTGGACATCAAGTGCAGTCTCCAGGCTTTGGGGTGTGCCCTGGCCTCTGTCTATCTGCCCAGGCTCTCCAACCCACACTGGCCTCTTACCCAACCTCCTCCTAGGGCCAAACTCAATCCTGCCTCTCAATTTCTGCTGCCTTCCCCAACACACTGCTCCCCAAAATGAGCAGGGCTGGCTCTCGGTTATCATGCTGGTGCCAGCAGCAATGCCACCCCACTGACATAATTCTGAGTCCCAACCTAGGCACTCCAGCTGTCTTTGCCACACCTGGCCTGTTTGGGCTCTGGCTCTTGCTCTTTTCTTTCATGTGCATGTGTTTTGAGGTTTTGAGTTTCTCCCACTGCAGAACTGCAGCTGTGGCAGGGTAGAGCTCATGAGGGTGACATTCTGAGCCACATCCAATCCCATCAGGACTGTTCACTGGGGTGACTGCTGGAACACAGTGATGAGTGAACACATGGGAGGTGGTTGGACCCACCTTGCCTCTGAGTGGCTTCCTTTCAGGACAGGAATGTAGGCATGGGAGCCCCTGGCGTGGGATGCTTTGCACAAGGCGTGACCATGGGCTCTCTTTCCTGGCAAAAATGGCTCCACTCAGCATGGAGAGCACTGTCATTCCTGGTGGCTAACAACAGCCCTGGACCCCAGAAAGGAACCCACACTCAAGATTAACGTCTGAGTGTGCGTGTCCTCGAGGAAATGAGGTCTCCTGATCCCAGGTGCAAAGGGGTAAGTCCTCTAACTCCAGGGGCCATGAAGGGACATCTGAGTTTCCCTTGTCCTTCTTTCCCTCTCTAACTAACCACAGTTAGGACCCTGGCCTCATTCCCCAGTGAGGATCATTAGGCTCCATAAAGGACAGTCTCTAAGATGCTCAGTGGACCAACACCCTCTGCACAACCCATAACCCTATTCACCCAAGAGGCAAGAGGATTTCTATTCAGGAAAACCAGGAAAGGGAGAGCCTTTCTCAAGGACACAAGGACATTAGTGAGTGAGGGAGTGATTAATGGATGGAGAACTATTTCCAACACCAACTTCCAGGAGCATATATGGCCCCCTGGAGAATTCTGCAGTGTGTTGGTGATTAAGGAGAACGTGTGAATTCAGGGGTCACTAGGTCCTCTCAGCCATAAGGAGGGAAACTGCCATAAAGGAACTAGGACAAGGGTGCGAGGAATGCTCACTGGTGGGAGATCGGAAGGAAGGAAAGTGTACTCATTAGAAAAGTGTCGCCTGAAAATTCTTAGCCAGCCAAAAGCCGTGCGAACTTGTGTGGGAAAAGAGTCTTTGCACAGTGATGAAGCTAAGAGCTCACATGATGGAACACAGCATCAACTGGGACCAAATCCAATATCTGATATTCTTGTAGGAAGAGGAGAGTCTGGACCCAGATACCAGGGAGACTGGGGGATACCGGATATGTGAGGTTGGAGCCAGGGCGGGATGCCCATATGGGAACCACAGATCGTGGGCAGCAATAGGAGAGTGGGCAAGGGCTGGGAGAGTTGGGGAGACAGTCCCCTTGAAACCTGGGAGGGGTTATGGCACTGGGACAGCCCAACACCTACTGTGTTGAGCCTCTGGAGCTCAACGGAAGACACTTCCTCTGTTGTCGGCCACCCAGTTAACAGAGTTGGGTTGCAGCAGCCTAGGACCCAGCTGAAGGTCTGAGCATGTTGGCCATGCAGGTTGGATCTGGACCACAGACTCCCTCATCAGAGATTGTAGGGTCTCAGCCCTGAGGCAAGACAGGCACTAAGTCAGGCCAGGTGGGGAAATGGATAGGCACACACTCTGGGGGCTGGTGCCTGTGTTACTGGGAGCACTTCTGATCGCAATTCCCTGATCTGCTGCCAACACAGGCTACAGAGGAGGGTAGAGAAACACAGACCACGGATCTGCCCCACTCAGTGGGCCCAGGCCAACACCACACCCAGCAGCCTCGTGCCATACCCAATGAGTCTCGAAGCGGCCCCCTCTTGCCATCCTGAGAGCTCTTCCCTTCCTCATGTGCCAATAGCTCCCTACTGTCACTGGCAATATCTACTCTGTGAGATGTCAACATCCGTGGGTACTGTTCTCTCATCCCAGGACAGTGTGGTCCCACACACCCTGGTGAAATGGGCCACCTGGAGGCTGGACCTGGAGGTTGTTGAGGCTGAATGGCAGCGGTGGTCCTCTGGCACTTAATATTATTTAAGTTAAAAAAAAAACAAAAACAAAAACAAAAAACGGGTCTTGGTGCTCAAAAATGTTTGATTTGCATATTCTCATCCCCTCACCCCAATATTTTCATTATTTCCTCACATATGAAATCTTACTAGCATAAAGGTAATTTCGTATTAAACAAAGTGGATTGAAATAACATTGGTAAAAATAATCAATCACCATACTTTCAATTTTTGTTCTGCTTTCCTATTAGAAACCACTTGGATACAAGAGAACAGAGGACAGACTCATGGAAATGCTTGAAATGACAAGAAGCTCCCACTCAAGCTCAGCATTCAGTCCTGGACAGGGTAAGACCAGGCCACTTTGACATCTGTGCCAAAGAGTCTACCAGACAGAATCCTCTGACTGATCCCTGACTGAGCCATAGGAACTGGCTAGAAAAGCCTTCACATCCTCAATACATTCTTCACGTCAGAATACTTGACAACCATTGATATCCATCTCTCGTTAACTTGCTCCCCAGCCAACCATTCTTCAACAAATTCAAAGGAGTAACTCATGCAAGCACACAGAAAGGGGTGTTCACTACACACATCCATGTGCGAAAAAGACAACTGGTATTTCTTGTTTGGGCTATTTCAAATGAAATCCCTTCTGCATGACCTCCACAAACCAAAGGAAAATATTTGTGAAATTCCCACGTAGAAGACAAGATACACTTGCCAAGGAGGCAGTGGCAAGAATTTTGACACTCCAAATGTAGAGTGTGTGTTTAGGAAGCAGTCACAGTTTCCATGAGAGAGTCCCATGAAATCAATTAGGAAGATCCATGCTCTAGCCCTACCATGCAAGTGATGTGACTTGAAAGAGTCACTTAGTCTTAGTAACCATCATCACTAACAACTAAGTCAATGAATAAAGGTCCTCAGGTGCCAAGCTACAAAATGTGGGATGAGCATGGATGAGGATGGGTGGGAGAAGTCTCCAACTCTAACACAATTAGGGAAGGATGTGCTGACCTCAAGTGGCTGGGGGGCTGGGATCCTGCCACAGAGGGGGATTCCAAACCTCACATCCCCTGACCCAGGCCAGAAGACCAGGTAGAGTCCAAGGACCCTGGGGTGGCCCAATGGCAATAAAGGTCAAAAGGAACTAGGGATCTGCCTGGTCCCTCAATCCCCTACTCTGAGCAGGGCTGCATGACGAGGCCAGAGGCCATCCACAGCAATCTACCTTTACAGGAAAACAGGGACTGCAGGCTGCCTCTGGCTCACTGAATCAGGGTGGTGTTTTCATAAAGCAAGACCACTTCCTCACATTTGACCAGCAGCTCATGTGTTGACAGCACAATGACTGACTTGACTCAGGCCCTGATGAATGAAATAGAAAATTCATAGCAAACCCATCTTTAGCTCTTCCACATCATCAGGGGCTCTGATTCAATTCCGTCCAGAAAGGTGTCTGAAATGATTTCTAAACATGCTGGGGACTCACCTCTGTGTGGAACTTTTCAGGAAAAAGGGGATCAAATCTCATGAAGCAACTCTTCTCTCTTCTAGCCCATGGGCAATGCAAGGAACCTGCATGATACCAGAGGCTCACTTCTCTCTTCTCATGTCTTCTGGAAAGGATTCGTTAATGCTTCCTGCAAGGTGAAGCAGAAGCCTGCATCCCCAGCTGCACAGAAGTGTTTTAGGGCAGTGTCTCCCTTAAAACCCAAAAATAAAAAAACAGGTCATTCAACAGGCACATGGATTCGAGTACATGTTCAATGATCCCTCCTCCCTGGAGCCTTCCACATGCCCATCTTCCACATTCACAGAGCAATGCTTGGCCATTCTCAAGACCAGGAGACCATGATGCTCATCACCAGGAAGTCAATAAGGAACATGAAGAGAGCAGCATGGATTGCAGAAGGTGGCACATCAAGGATCTTCAGCTCTGCTGCTAGAACACAAGAGCTTAACTTCAGTATTGACTTTTTGCCAACTACCAAGTACGATAGCAGTGTCAAGCCCAATATGCAGATATGCAAGTAGTAGGTGACACCCCGCATCCATTCACAAAAGTGGGCAACATCTGCATCAGAACAAGGAAGTATCTTACCCTTACTCATAAAAATCATCAGAAACAAAATAAAATGGATGCAAGACTTCTCATTTCACTATTAGGTAGCTGTTGGAATTCCCTATTAAATAATACCTCCTCCAAAATAAAAAGTATCTCAGACATGTGTCAACTATTCAATGGATGACATTTTAAAAACTATGGACTTTACTTAATATTTATGTATGCTATATCCCTGCCTAAGGCTCTATGAGAAAGGAGCACATAGAATTGGATCTTTGAAAATCTCACATTTGCTGATAAATATTACTGCTGATCTCAGGCATGGCGAAGTGAAAAGTGGGACTTTGGATATTCCAAGAATGCTATGTTGTGGGATTGGTGTCCCTGATTCATACATAGCATATGGTTTCTATGAAATCCAGTGAGGGAGCAGGAGTAACGAAGCTGATTGCACAGATGACCTCAGGGAATACTGACAGATAGGCCAAATGAAAAATATGCTCCAGCTAACCATTGGTATTTGGGCTTCTGATCCCAGTCCTGTTTTTAAAAAAGGTGCAGACAGGCAGTGTTCATTAAAAACTGTCTACCATGTAAAAGTGGGTAATTTAAATGGCATCTAGTTACACATCTGATAGAATGGTCTGGCAACATATGAATTTCATTCTAACAACAACAACAACAACAAAACATAGAAAATGAGACATAAAGATAAAACCTTGTCTTCACCAGGATGCCTAAAAATAGGTTTTATTTGGCTCATGCCAATAAATATCTTTCAATAGAATTTCTGATTTCTGAATGAATCCATTCAACTTCATACTGCACAGATCACAAGGTTTTCTTTACAGAATATTCTCTTCTTCTTCTTAAAGCCTCACATAGAAAATGTCTCACAGGACATAGGAGGGGAATGACCCAAAGGATGAGAGAATGGCTGGAACCGTTCTCAAATGTGCCCATGTAGCCTAAAGTTTGAAGGCATCTCATTGTACTCTAAAACAATTGTGAACCTATTCGATCCATTATTAATAAATATCACCACTTTACCACTTGAACCAAATCACAGAACATTGGAAACAGATGATCATTGGCTTTGATACCTTTACTTCTGTTTCATTACTCAGAGTCGATCAACTCTATACTTCAAGTGACACAGATTTATTACAGAATGCCTAAGATCCTAAGGATCTATTTTAGCTCAGCCCATGGTATTGCTTCATTATTTTATTATTTTGTAAGTAATAAAATATAACTTCATGTTGGATGATATATTCAAGCCATGAATATATCATCCAACATTGTTCTTCCCAAAATATTAGCCCAATTTCTGCTCGCGCTCACTTACTGTTCAGGAATTTTACTAATTGTTTGAAGGTTCTAGAGGACCTGTTAGACTCCTAATGGACAAACCATACAACATACTCCAGAGAACGGACGAGTGCCATAAGAAGAAAATAAGGTCAGCCTACAGCAATGGGCAGCTGCCTGCCCTCGGCTGGGAGGAGCCCTGGCCATGGCACCAGGGCTGCTGGGCAGCAGAAGCCTCCACAGCCCTGCAGGGAGCCTGGAGCACAGCTCTGCCTAACCATGCTCAGCCCTGGACAGATGCACATGAGTTCCCATCACAGGCTCGAGTGTGACAGTCCCAGGTGCATGCCTGTCATGCCAGCCACCAGGGAGACTGAGGCAAGAGGAACGTTTGAGGTCAGCCTTGGCAACTTAGACCCCGAGGCAAAGGGGAAATACTTTTACAGGGGTCTCTGAGGGTGTAGCTCAGGTAGGTCACTTGCCTCACAGGCTCAAGGCCCTGGGTTCAATCCCCAGAACCCACGTACACACAAAAAGTGAACTTGGAATATTGTTTAAAATGATGGGTCAGGTACACACAAGGACTTCAATATGACCTCTCAGAGGAGCTCAATTTGAGATCAGACTGAAAAAAAGACCACCTGGACCATTGACTCAGTGTCTGCAACCCTCTGTGAGCATGAGAAGCACTGCTGGCAAGACACCAGAGGGCCAAAGCACTTGTGCCCCCTGCAGGGGCGTCTCTTGTCTACCGCCAAAGACTGTTCCCCTCCTGGGGCAGCTGAGAGCAAGCTGGGCCTTGGAGCAAGGACTAGTGCTTTAGATATAGACTATGCAAGCAAGGGGCAATGTCTTTAATAAAACTAAAATTAAAAAGTCACATTGAAAAAATTTTAAAAAGAAGAAAATAAGGTCAAGTAGAGGAAGCCCATTTTCACAGGAAAAAATCCCCCAGTGAAAAGCATCAGAATAGATACCAAGAAAAATACCAACAAAAACAGTGTGCTCCCACTATGTATCTACTCAACATGCAAAAGTTAGAAAGCTAGATAATACAATCCTGGCCACAGGTAGAGCTATGCAGAAGAGCCACCTGGCAGTGCTTAGTCAAAGAAGTAAACATGCACACTTTGACCTAGAAATTCCACCTGTGTGTAAACCAGGCAGTGCTTAAGCAGTTTCACAAGGGGACATGCACAGGGAAATTTATCCTCAGGTTCTTATAGAGTTGTCTGTGCTTACAGGGAGTTGATGGTTGTCAAGATGCCCACAGCTGCGAAAGTCAAAAGCTAAAAAAATAATAGATGCCAACCTGGATATATTAATAATCCCGTATCTATGATCACCTTCATAAGGTAGCTTCCCAACTTCTGTGTGGAAGTGAGTTTCTCCTTGGCCCTTACACTGTTGTGGAGACCACTAGGAGTTCAGCTTTGTGCAGGATCATCTGACCTGGACTTTTGGCAAGACCTGTACAGCCCTCACACATGCTCAGATGCTACAGGACTTTTCAGACCAGTCCAGAAAACAGTAGGCATCCATTCATTGTCTGCAATCTACAGATTCCTAGATGCACGACATTCATTACCATCAAATGCAGAATTTTCATCAAAAACTAATATATATATCATTCCAATCTGAATCAAGAAAATCGGAAATATCCCCAAATCCAAAGAGTGGATCCCCATTGTGATGCTACAAGTTGAAAATTCCACAGCTGACCTCATGGGATGGTTCACAGTCAAAAGACAGCTGCATGAAAAATATTACATGACCTTCCTGCTATGTGAAAAGTGGCATGTGAAGTACACATGCATGTCTTCCTCAGACATGGGTTCATTTCCAAGACACCTTGTGCAATTGAAAATACTCCAAAAGGGGAGAAATCAGAACCATGTCTCCAAAGTATTTCAGCAGAGACCAACTCCATCTGTCTATCTATCTCTCAGTGAGTGTGTGTGCTCTTGTGTGTGTTTGTGTGTCTTTGTTTGTGTTTGTACCATCATAGCTGATACTTCATTGCCCCCATTGGAAAACTGACTCAGATAATGCCATCTGCCAAACTCCTAAAAACCAAAGTTCTTGCTGATAGAATGAAACATTCCTTCCTGTTGGTTTGGATGTGTCCTTTAGGAATCACTGCTACATTTAGTATACTCAAATCATCACAGTAGATCAGGTAACAAAAACATATATATTTTAAAATAATAATAATATATAAATGGAAACAACAAATACAGGATAGAGTAACAACTGTGTTACTAAACAAGGTCAAGGACAATGGCAAACTATAGATTCAAACTTTGAAGAAAATAGTAATCAATGTAAATATTCCTGGGCTGCCTCAGCCCCGCCCAGGCACACAGCAACAGAATGGTTTTGCAAGCATCCTCAGGAGGGCAGGAGCCTTCTTTGCAGGACGAGAGGGAGGTTGAGGCTCGATCCACCCATCATTCTTTTGGGAGAGGCTCCTTTTCCTCAGCACAAAGTTGGATTTTTTGTGAGGATTCTTGGCATAAAATACGTTGGCCTCTGCTGGAATCCTCAGCTCTGGGGAGAGAGGGGTGTACAAAAAGAAGGTGGCACTCAGGAGGTGCTCCCTAGGACACGCCAACATCTGAGAGCCTGTGCCAGAAAAGGCCAGAGCCACACACCTGAGAGCTCTCCAATTCAGCACCAATACCAACAAAGACAGCCTCCACAGTCCTCCCTGAGGAAGAACTAGGCAGAGCACTTCAACAGACCTAATGTCTGTTCCTACCGAAGGCTTTGGACTCCAGAATATCTCAGGTCCTCTTGCATCTGCCAAAGCACACCACTAGGGTTTGCATCTGAAATCTCCCACAAAAGGCTCCTGTGCCGAAGATTCAGTCCCCACATGAGCCATCTTCATAGGTGGGTTTGGAGGGAAGCATTGGATGGTGAGTGCTCTGATGTCAACATGAAATTCTCATTCAAGATGAATACACTACTGGGGGGTGGGAGGGACTGGAAGAAAGGTTGAGCATGGTTGGAGTAAGACCTAAACAGGGTTGTGCCCTGGGCAACAGTACCTTGTTCCTGTTGGCTCCACTGAATCCTCCTTCTCCAAGGAGAGGTCCTCCCTCTCCATCTTTCTCTCTCTCCCTCTCTGCCAGCCTCGTTCTCTCTCTCCCAGTCTATGCCTTTGTGGCAAGGGCTGAGGAGCTCTCCACTGCCACACACTAGAGCTTTATGGACAGCCTCAGTGCACAACCAAAGAGAAAGCTATGAAACCCAGAGAAAAAAGGCCTAGGATTCCTCCTCTGAGTTATTTTCCTCAAGTATGGCCACAGTGAGGACAGGCTGACCAGCGCGGATACCACGTTAGAGCCATGTTTCTGCATTGGTGGAGCCCGCCTCCATGTGAACCAGGCTTCTGAGAATGGAGGCCACATTCCAAATACTGCCCTACTGAGAACAATGGTTCCAAAGACCAGCAAAGGGACTGCTTCCCTCCAACATGGCGTATGGCCCAGTGGTGCCATGACCCCGAGTGGGGGAATACAACAGCCGCTTCTCCTTCCTCTGAACATGTGTTTCCTGTCGCCCTCCTCTAACTTAGAGCCTGTTCTCCATCCCTTCTGGGTTGGATGTGGAGATCTCTGCTATGAATTTCTTAGGCTACCAAGGCCCCAGACAGACTTCCTCTTCCATAGACTCTACTAACCTAACAGTAGGTTAAGATAGGAGACAAGTGATCCTAGAACTCATAGGGATGGTGGTCTTCAGCGTACATAGGCTGGGATAATGGCTGCTGTGGTGTTTGGCTCACAAAAACCAACCAACCAACCAACGAAAAAGCGCTGGCATTATTATCAGATGAGCTCTGTGGCTACGTGCTCAGGAAGCCCTCATCTGACTTTAGTTAGGGATCACAACCTGGCTATTGTGATCACTCCTTGCCTAGTGGTCTCAGGTGCGTAAGACCATGGAATTTATGCAAAAACAGATGATTCAGGCTGTCTCCCAGGCTGTGTTTTCTTCCCAATTTCATCCTGTTACTGCTTGCTAGAATCCTGGCAATGCTCTGCCCAGGCAGTGGTTTTTTGGTCACACAGAAGGCTTTCAATAGTACTGCTTCAGTCCACAAAATGCCAGTTCCCTCTTTAGCCCATGCATTCCCATGTTCCTTTGAAACCACTCCTATCCCAGACCATGAAAACATACTGCTCCTGGAGAGAGGCTTTCCTCCTCACTCCTCAAAGATGTCAGCTTTGGATGCCTGTTCATGTCCAGGGGAGGGCACCTGGTGGGGAGCCGCAATATCCACCGGGGTATACCATTGGACCTCAAGACCTTCCACCAGCAGAAGTGCAGTTGGCTTTGTGCACGAACCCAACACACCTGTTGGAGTGTTCTTGGGGGTCAGAGACTACTCTTTGTTGCTAAGAGTTGACCTGAGTCCACATCCTGACCCTTGCTCTCTGCTATCTGATTGTCTCACTTACTCTGACGGCGAGAGATGATTTGGCCCAGCTCATAATCCTCTGGATTCTCCTCAGTAAGGAAGTGTAGGTCGAGGGCGCTGCGGATGACGACAGGAGCCCTATCGTGGCAGGTCACCTGGAGCAGCATGGGAGACAGGCCTTCAGGAAATGGGCCTTGAAGTGACTACTCAAGGACAGTGGGCAGGGGCATTCTGGAGGCACCTCCACTCTAAATACAAGGGCAACATCCATGACCCTACTACCCGAGGCTGACCTCCTGCTCATCGTGTGGGCTCTTCCCACAGGCTACTAGCCCAATCCTTGTACATAGGACTTCCTGGGCCTGCCATTGCTCTTTGTGGAGCTGCACTCCTCTCGGAGTGAAAGGACCCCACTACCTGCATACAGATGCAATCTCATCCCACAAGTTGGGAGGAATGGGACAATAGCCTCCAAGATCCCAGGTCTGCCCGAGGATGCAGGCGGCATTGGGAATGGCCTAGGCACAAAACCTAGAGGCTTTGGTCTGGATTGCCAGGGCCAAAAACAGACCCAGGAACATGACCACACACAGGAGAGCTGAAAGATAGCCACGAGAGCTCCTGGCCTCCAGAGGCTCAGTGCTGGCTGGGATGTAGGAGGCCACCTCATCCGGCAAGGGTGGTCATTGGGTTACCTGGACATTTAGTGTGCTTGCTCCACATCCATATCGACTCTGCAGAGAGACTCTCTCAGCTCCTTGTTCAAGGAACATGGAGAACCTCACACTGCTGTCCTCCTCCATAGACGTCAGCATCCCATACAAGGGAACCTGCAACCTAGTTCCTGTCCTATTCTCATGTGTCACCCATACCTGTCCCTGCCCTTCTGGACTGCATGCTGCCACCTGACACACAGACTCCCTCAGACATGGCAGTGGACAAGCTGCTGCACTCGCTCATCTCAGCTCCAGCCCTTCACACTGACCTCTCCCTTCTTGATTCCCATCTATCCTCCTGATCATCCAGAAGCTCCAAATTCAAGAGGGCATGAGTAGTCCATGGTATTGGACCAGTGTCTGCTCCCCACCCAGGTGTAAGCACCACGGGACACCCCTGCTCCCAGGCTTACCAGAACACTCTTGGCCATCTCTGGACTTTGTGTTTCTAAGTGGACACGAATTAAGCAGGTGTCTCCCACCTGCTTGTGGGAAAGCGGCCTGGAGGACTTGCAGGTTGATTCTGAGAACTGTGGGGGATGGAACATCAGCAAACCCAGAAACAGAAAGCCACCCCGGACTGTCAGTTGGCTCTATGGGCTTCCAGCAAATATGTCCAGGTGCTGAGGCTTCTTATTTCCTCAGGTCGGAGTGGAATGGCAGCACATGCACAGCTTGAATAAGGTAGGTGTTTACCTCCTTTCCCTTGACCTGGGGGCGTTTCCTCACCATGAAATATTGTATTCCCAGATTCATGGACAGACACACGAGTGAGTGGTCAGAGACCTTGATTTCTGCAGAGCGAAGTGGAGAGAATTGTTAGGTGGCACTCAAGGATTATACCACAAAACACCCACAACCCCTGAGAGTCTCCGCCAGGCCCATCACACTTTGGTATTTTGGGGCCAAGGCCCACTTTCTCTTGGCTGTCAGTTATCCTGAGCCCACTGTGGATCATGTCTCCCCACTGTCTGATTGTCCTACTTACTCTCATCCTCAGACATCATATACAGCAGCTCAAAGTTGTCCACATCCTCATGCTGCAACAAATTTTGGTCCAAGACCCTGCGGATGAGGCTTGTCACCGTCTCCTGAAAGGTCACCTGGATCAGGGTGTGACAAATGTCATCAGAGAATGGCTTTTAGAAGAGCTACCCAGAAGACTGTGGTCAAACATTCAGGAGAAATTTCAGCTACATATACAAGGGCACAATCTTGTTATCCTGCTACCTGAGTGTGTCCTCCATATACCACCTGGGTTCTTGCAATGTGCTACTAGAACAATCCTGGTACAAATATCTGCCTGTACCTGCCATCTCCCCTCCCCCTGGGGAGCCACATTCCACTCATGTCAAAGGACCAAACTGCCTATGCACAGACACACTCTCATCTCACTGAGATGAGAGCAATGGGCCAGGGATCTGCGCACCAAGTGTGATCTGGGATGCAGGCTGCCTTTGTGGGTGGAAGAGGCAGATGCACTAAAAATTTGGGTCCTGACTGCCAAGACACAAAACAGACTCAGATACAAGAGTGTGCACTTGAGTGCTTCATGATAGCTTTGAGAGGCCCTGGCCTCTGGAAGCTCGGTGCGGGTCTGGTTGTAATGATGTACTTGACTCAGCACTGGCAGTCACTGAACATGTCTCCTCTGCAGCTGGACACCTGCAGCATTAGCGTGTCTACTGCACATCCATAGAAATTCTGCCAAGAACCCCTTTAGCTCCGTATTTACATACATGCAAAGCCTAACATTCCGAAGCTTTGGCATGACCCCCCAGGTGATCCCGACCCCAAATTCCTACACCTAGTCATGCTAAGGAGGTTCTCTTCCCTGCCACCAGGAACACATCCCCTCCTACACATGTGACAAGTCACTGCCACCTCCTCTGCTCCAACTTCACTCATTGAGAATACCAAGTTCTAGGCACTGCAGCCTGCACCCTGGACATATCTCTGCCTTCATCTGTCCACAGCACTTCCGTCTGCACTTCTGGCCTGCAAAACCCACAATACACAGGCCCACTCACCACTGAAGCTGGGCATGCTGATGCTCTCCCTCCTCAGGTCAAGCCCTTAAGACGGACCTCTCTCTTCTTTATTTCCCACCATAGCCCTGGGGTTGGCTGTGTCTCCTGCCTTCCACTGTGTGGACACCCAGGAGGCAGCCCTGCTGTCGGGCTTACCGGGATGCGCTTTGTCTCCCTCAGGCTCTGTCCCTCTAGGAGGACGTGAACAACGTGGCTGTCTTCCACCTGCTCGCTGGAGTGAAGCAGTGAGGAGCTGCTACTCACAGCTGCTGGGGTCCTGGATGCCACTGCCACAGAAGGTTCCAAGAACTGTGGGGGATGACAACATCAGCAAAGCCCAGCAACTGCACCCCACCCAGCCTGGCAGTTGGCTCTGTGGGCATTCTACAACATCCATCCAGAACCTGAGGTTCTTGTCCCCTTGGAGGATGTGGAGTGGCACCAGGAGTAAAGACTGAAGAAGGTGGCTGTTTTGGGAACAAGAGATCCAGCACCTGCTGGGTGGGGATGAAATCCCAGGAGATTAACCCCATGTTGCTGCTGAAATGTAGGTTCCTCCCACAAATGACAGGCAGGAGCTCATTCCTAAGCTGGTCCTGCCTGTAAGGTTCAAGGCTCTGAACCCTGAAGGGCTCCTCCGTGTTCTGATCATTTTCACCCTGGGTTGGGACCAAGAATGGTGGGTTCAAAATGGAAATGGTGACAAACAGAAAAATGACTTGTGCCAATACACTAGAGTCAAAGCACAATGGGACAGTTCCCATCAGTACAAACACACACACACACACACACACACACACACACACACAGAGTCAGAATAGGAGTCCTGGGCCATTCCAGGGATTAGACTAGAGGGCCTGCTGGGCTCACCTGCCCTGTGCTACTCACTGTTACTCTTGAGCTCCTCTGCGACAATCCCCAGAGGCTCTGGCGTCTAAGATGAAGCCTCACCCAGTGTATCCACAAAAGGGCTAGTTGGCCCCCCTGAGATTCCTGGGAGCCTGAGGCTCGGCATTGTCTGCAACCACAGGAGAACATCCTTCTCCCTCCAGTGGCTCCAACCAAGTGAGTTCGGATGGCTTGGTCAGTGAAGTGGGTGCCTGGATACCAGGGTTCCATGTTCTGTTTGATCCATTGTCAAGGCAATGATGTCATTTCCTGTGCCCATACCTGAGCCTCTTTTCACATAAGACCACTTTCAACAGCCCTATGGGCTGCCGATTTCTCCTCCATGCCTACCCATCTCAGGTGCGCAGGTGTTCACCAACATCTCCCCAAACATCCCCACCAGCATCTGCCCTGCTTGGTGCCACTAGAGTTCCAGCTTGGAGCCTTCAAAAATGCATTCACAACCAGTCCTTCCCTCTCAGCAGCTTTTGGACCCTGGTCCCATCATTGTGCAACTCATGGTGTGCCCAGTCTTTTCTGGAAAGTAGGGTAGCATCTAATCTCTAGGGTTTATTGTGTCTATTGGCCCATAACACCCTCTGTTCTCTCTGAAACCAGAGATGGGACTCACAGGTGGCTAAAGCACAAATGTAGAGATGGGATAATCACAAGAAAGGGAGAGACAAAGAATGCACCCTAACTCAATCAGGCCTGTGTCCCACACAGGGACATGGCCAATGTCCGTCCCATCGTGGCTGCAGTTCCCTCTCTACACCATGGCAAGTTGGAGGGGACTGAGATGCAGAGGCTGCTCCCCTCTGCCATACAACTTCCCAAGGCTTCTCCTAAGATTTCAAAAGGGCCAAGTGTGTCTAGTGTTGGGGTCTCACAGAGACTCCGAGGTACCACAGCATCCTGCTGCCCAGAACCGGTTCACCCCTCACCTCAAGGGGGCTCAGCCTCTGGATTCATGGGAATTGAAGTGGGTACAGGTGATGGGATATCACCTCCAAGACTGAGTTATGCCAAGTCCATGACCCCTGTCTGCATCCCTGTCTCCAGCACCACTCCCCCCTCTCTCTTTCCTCCTCAGAGCAAACAAATCCATTTAGCAAGTGTGTCCTGTGATAAAGACATGACGGTCACCCATCCTCTCATTACAAAAACACTGAGGCTCAGCCAACATGGATCCTACAGGGAACACAGGCATAAACTCAGACTCCGATCCTCCCAGCCGAGCCTCAGTGGAGCCTGGACTCCCAGCCTCCTGAGTCAAGGAAACAGAGGTTCCTAGCCGAGCCACCTTGGATGCAGCCGCACACAAACTGAACTCATCAATGCCCCTTGCTCTCAGTTGTGAGTAAGAGGGGAAGTGGTGTTTCACAACCCTGGACATCAAGTGCAGTCTCCAGGCTTTGGGGTGTGCCCTGGCCTCTGTCTATCTGCCCAGGCTCTCCAACCCACACTGGCCTCTTACCCAACCTCCTCCTAGGGCCAAACTCAATCCTGCCTCTCAATTTCTGCTGCCTTCCCCAACACACTGCTCCCCAAAATGAGCAGGGCTGGCTCTCGGTTATCATGCTGGTGCCAGCAGCAATGCCACCCCACTGACATAATTCTGAGTCCCAACCTAGGCACTCCAGTTGTCTTTGCCACACCTGGCCTGTTTGGGCTCTGGCTCTTGCTCTTTTCTTTCATGTGCATGTGTTTTGAGGTTTTGAGTTTCTCCCACTGCAGAACTGCAGCTGTGGCAGGGTAGAGCTCATGAGGGTGACATTCTGAGCCACATCCAATCCCATCAGGACTGTTCACTGGGGTGACTGCTGGAACACAGTGATGAGTGAACACATGGGAGGTGGTTGGACCCACCTTGCCTCTGAGTGGCTTCCTTTCAGGACAGGAATGTAGGCATGGGAGCCCCTGGCGTGGGATGCTTTGCACAAGGCGTGACCATGGGCTCTCTTTCCTGGCAAAAATGGC
This sequence comes from Urocitellus parryii, assembly GCF_045843805.1. NCBI lineage: Eukaryota > Metazoa > Chordata > Mammalia > Rodentia > Sciuridae > Urocitellus > Urocitellus parryii. Next base: position 52,194,811 of record NC_135548.1, on the reverse strand, counting down.
TCCACTCAGCATGGAGAGCACTGTCATTCCTGGTGGCTAACAACAGCCCTGGACCCCAGAAAGGAACCCACACTCAAGATTAACGTCTGAGTGTGCGTGTCCTCGAGGAAATGAGGTCTCCTGATCCCAGGTGCAAAGGGGTAAGTCCTCTAACTCCAGGGGCCATGAAGGGACATCTGAGTTTCCCTTGTCCTTCTTTCCCTCTCTAACTAACCACAGTTAGGACCCTGGCCTCATTCCCCAGTGAGGATCATTAGGCTCCATAAAGGACAGTCTCTAAGATGCTCAGTGGACCAACACCCTCTGCACAACCCATAACCCTATTCACCCAAGAGGCAAGAGGATTTCTATTCAGGAAAACCAGGAAAGGGAGAGCCTTTCTCAAGGACACAAGGACATTAGTGAGTGAGGGAGTGATTAATGGATGGAGAACTATTTCCAACACCAACTTCCAGGAGCATATATGGCCCCCTGGAGAATTCTGCAGTGTGTTGGTGATTAAGGAGAACGTGTGAATTCAGGGGTCACTAGGTCCTCTCAGCCATAAGGAGGGAAACTGCCATAAAGGAACTAGGACAAGGGTGCGAGGAATGCTCACTGGTGGGAGATCGGAAGGAAGGAAAGTGTACTCATTAGAAAAGTGTCGCCTGAAAATTCTTAGCCAGCCAAAAGCCGTGCGAACTTGTGTGGGAAAAGAGTCTTTGCACAGTGATGAAGCTAAGAGCTCACATGATGGAACACAGCATCAACTGGGACCAAATCCAATATCTGATATTCTTGTAGGAAGAGGAGAGTCTGGACCCAGATACCAGGGAGACTGGGGGATACCGGATATGTGAGGTTGGAGCCAGGGCGGGATGCCCATATGGGAACCACAGATCGTGGGCAGCAATAGGAGAGTGGGCAAGGGCTGGGAGAGTTGGGGAGACAGTCCCCTTGAAACCTGGGAGGGGTTATGGCACTGGGACAGCCCAACACCTACTGTGTTGAGCCTCTGGAGCTCAACGGAAGACACTTCCTCTGTTGTCGGCCACCCAGTTAACAGAGTTTGGTTGCAGCAGCCTAGGACCCAGCTGAAGGTCTGAGCATGTTGGCCATGCAGGTTGGATCTGGACCACAGACACCCTCATCAGAGATTGTAGGGTCTCAGCCCTGAGGCAAGACAGGCACTAAGTCAGGCCAGGTGGGGAAACGGATAGGCACACACTCTGGGGGCTGGTGCCTGTGTTACTGGGAGCACTTCTGATCGCAATTCCCTGATCTGCTGCCAACACAGGCTACAGAGGAGGGTACAGAAACACAGACCACGGATCTGCCCCACTCAGTGGGCCCAGGCCAACACCACACCCAGCAGCCTCGTGCCATACCCAATGAGTCTCGAAGCGGCCCCCTCTTCCCATCCTGAGAGCTCTTCCCTTCCTCATGTGCCAATAGCTCCCTACTGTCACTGGCAATATCTACTCTGTGAGATGTCAACATCCGTGGGTACTGTTCTCTCATCCCAGGACAGTGTGGTCCCACACACCCTGGTGAAATGGGCCACCTGGAGGCTGGACCTGGAGGTTGTTGAGGCTGAATGGCAGCGGTGGTCCTCTGGCACTTAATATTATTTAAGTTAAAAAAAAAAAAACAAAAACAAAAAACGGGTCTTGGTGCTCAAAAATGTTTGATTTGCATATTCTCATCCCCTAACCCCAATATTTTCATTATTTCCTCACATATGAAATCTTACTAGCATAAAGGTAATTTCGTATTAAACAAAGTGGATTGAAATAACATTGGTAAAAATAATCAATCACCATACTTTCAATTTTTGTTCTGCTTTCCTATTAGAAACCACTTGGATACAAGAGAACAGAGGACAGACTCATGGAAATGCTTGAAATGACAAGAAGCTCCCACTCAAGCTCAGCATTCAGTCCTGGACAGGGTAAGACCAGGCCACTTTGACATCTGTGCCAAAGAGTCTACCAGACAGAATCCTCTGACTGATCCCTGACTGAGCCATAGGAACTGGCTAGAAAAGCCTTCACATCCTCAATACATTCTTCACGTCAGAATACTTGACAACCATTGATATCCATCTCTCGTTAACTTGCTCCCCAGCCAACCATTCTTCAACAAATTCAAAGGAGTAACTCATGCAAGCACACAGAAAGGGGTGTTCACTACACACATCCATGTGCGAAAAAGACAACTGGTATTTCTTGTTTGGGCTATTTCAAATGAAATCCCTTCTGCATGACCTCCACAAACCAAAGGAAAATATTTGTGAAATTCCCACGTAGAAGACAAGATACACTTGCCAAGGAGGCAGTGGCAAGAATTTTGACACTCCAAATGTAGAGTGTGTGTTTAGGAAGCAGTCACAGTTTCCATGAGAGAGTCCCATGAAATCAATTAGGAAGATCCTAATTGGTAGCCCTACCATGCAAGTGATGTGACTTGAAAGAGTCACTTAGTCTTAGTAACCATCATCACTAACAAGTAAGTCAATGAATAAAGGTCCTCAGGTGCCAAGCTACAAAATGTGGGATGAGCATGGATGAGGATGGGTGGGAGAAGTCTCCAACTCTAACACAATTAGGGAAGGATGTGCTGACCTCAAGTGGCTGGGGGGCTGGGATCCTGCCACAGAGGGGGATTCCAAACCTCACATCCCCTGACCCAGGCCAGAAGACCAGGTAGAGTCCAAGGACCTTGGGGTGGCCCAATGGCAATAAAGGTCAAAAGGAACTAGGGATCTGCCTGGTCCCTCAATCCCCTACTCTGAGCAGGGCTGCATGACGAGGCCAGAGGCCATCCACAGCAATCTGCCTTTACAGGAAAACAGGGACTGCAGGCTGCCTCTGGCTCACTGAATCAGGGTGGTGTTTTCATAAAGCAAGACCACTTCCTCACACTTGACCAGCAGCTCATGTGTTGACAGCACAATGACTGACTTGACTCAGGCCCTGATGAATGAAATAGAAAATTCATAGCAAACCCATCTTTAGCTCTTCCACATCATCAGGGGCTCTGATTCAATTCCGTCCAGAAAGGTGTCTGAAATGATTTCGAAACATGCTGGGGACTCACCTCTGTGTGGAACTTTTCAGGAAAAAGGGGATCAAATCTCATGATGCAACTCTTCTCTCTTCTAGCCCATGGGCAATGCAAGGAACCTGCATGATACCAGAGGCTCACTTCTCTCTTCTCATGTCTTCTGGAAAGGATTCGTTAATGCTTCCTGCAAGGTGAAGCAGAAGCCTGCATCCCCAGCTGCACAGAAGTGTTTTAGGGCAGTGTCTCCCTTAAAACCCAAAAATAAAAAAACAGGTCCTTCAACAGGCACATGGATTCGAGTACATGTTCAATGATCCCTCCTCCCTGGAGCCTTCCACATGCCCATCTTCCACATTCACAGAGCAATGCTTGGCCATTCTCAAGACCAGGAGACCATGATGCTCATCACCAGGAAGTCAATAAGGAACATGAAGAGAGCAGCATGGATTGCAGAAGGTGGCACATCAAGGATCTTCAGCTCTGCTGCTAGAACACAAGAGCTTAACTTCAGTATTGACTTTTTGCCAACTACCAAGTACGATAGCAGTGTCAAGCCCAATATGCAGATATGCAAGTAGTAGGTGAGACCCCGCATCCATTCACAAAAGTGGGCAACATCTGCATCAGAACAAGGAAGTATCTTACCCTTACTCATAAAAATCATCAGAAACAAAATAAAATGGATGCAAGACTTCTCATTTCACTATTAGGTAGCTGTTGGAATTCCCTATTAAATAATACCTCCTCCAAAATAAAAAGTATCTCAGACATGTGTCAACTATTCAATGGATGACATTTTAAAAACTATGGACTTTACTTAATATTTATGTATGCTATATCCCTGCCTAAGCCTCTATGAGAAAGGAGCACATAGAATTGGATCTTTGAAAATCTCACATTTGTTGATAAATATTACTGCTGATCTCAGGCATGGCGAAGTGAAAAGTGGGACTTTGGATATTGCAAGAATGCTATGTTGTGGGATTGGTGTCCCTGATTCATACATAGCATATGGTTTCTATGAAATCCAGTGAGGGAGCAGGAGTAACGAAGCTGATTGCACAGATGACCTCAGGGAATACTGACAGATAGGCCAAATGAAAAATATGCTCCAGCTAACCATTGGTATTTGGGCTTCTGATCCCAGTCCTGTTTTTAAAAAAGGTGCAGACAGGCAGTGTTCATTAAAAACTGTCTACCATGTAAAAGTGGGTAATTTAAATGGCATCTAGTTACACATCTGATAGAATGGTCTGGCAACATATGAATTTCATTCTAACAACAACAACAACAACAAAACATAGAAAATGAGACATAAAGATAAAACCTTGTCTTCACCAGGATGCCTAAAAATAGGTTTTATTTGGCTCATGCCAATAAATATCTTTCAATAGAATTTCTGATTTCTGAATGAATCCATTCAACTTCATACTGCACAGATCACAAGGTTTTCTTTACAGAATATTCTCTTCTTCTTCTTAAAGCCTCACATAGAAAATGTCTCACAGGACATAGGAGGGGAATGACCCAAAGGATGAGAGAATGGCTGGAACCGTTCTCAAATGTGCCCATGTAGCCTAAAGTTTGAAGGCATCTCATTGTACTCTAAAACAATTGTGAACCTATTCGATCCATTATTAATAAATATCACCACTTTACCACTTGAACCAAATCACAGAAAATTGGAAACAGATGATCATTGGCTTTGATACCTTTACTTCTGTTTCATTACTCAGAGTCGATCAACTCTATACTTCAAGTGACACAGATTTATTACAGAATGCCTAAGATCCTAAGGATCTATTTTAGCTCAGCCCATGGTATTGCTTCATTATTTTATTATTTTGTAAGTAATAAAATATAACTTCATGTTGGATGATATATTCAAGCCATGAATATATCATCCAACATTGTTCTTCCCAAAATATTAGCCCAATTTCTGCTCGCGCTCACTTACTGTTCAGGAATTTTACTAATTGTTTGAAGGTTCTAGAGGACCTGTTAGACTCCTAATGGACAAACCATACAACATACTCCAGAGAACGGACGAGTGCCATAAGAAGAAAATAAGGTCAGCCTACAGCAATGGGCAGCTGCCTGCCCTCGGCTGGGAGGAGCCCTGGCCATGGCACCAGGGCTGCTGGGCAGCAGAAGCCTCCACAGCCCTGCAGGGAGCCTGGAGCACAGCTCTGCCTAACCATGCTCAGCCCTGGACAGATGCACATGAGTTCCCATCACAGGCTCGAGTGTGACAGTCCCAGGTGCATGCCTGTCATGCCAGCCACCAGGGAGGCTGAGGCAAGAGGAACGTTTGAGGTCAGCCTTGGCAACTTAGACCCCGAGGCAAAGGGGAAATACTTTTACAGGGGTCTCTGAGGGTGTAGCTCAGGTAGGTCACTTGCCTCACAGGCTCAAGGCCCTGGGTTCAATCCCCAGAACCCACGTACACACAAAAAGTGAACTTGGAATATTGTTTAAAATGATGGGTCAGGTACACACAAGGACTTCAATATGACCTCTCAGAGGAGCTCAATTTGAGATCAGACTGAACAAAAGACCACCTGGACCATTGACTCAGTGTCTGAAACCCTCTGTGAGCATGAGAAGCACTGCTGGCAAGACACCAGAGGGCCAAAGCACTTGTGCCCCCTGCAGGGGCGTCTCTTGTCTACCGCCAAAGACTGTTCCCCTCCTGGGGCAGCTGAGAGCAAGCTGGGCCTTGGAGCAAGGACTAGTGCTTTAGATATAGACTATGCAAGCAAGGGGCAATGTCTTTAATAAAACTAAAATTAAAAAGTCACATTGAAAAAATTTTAAAAAGAAGAAAATAAGGTCAAGTAGAGGAAGCCCATTTTCACAGGAAAAAATCCCCCAGTGAAAAGCATAAGAATAGATACCAAGAAAAATACCAACAAACACAGTGTGCTCCCACTATGTATCTACTCAACATGCAAAAGTTAGAAAGCTAGATAATACAATCCTGGCCACAGGTAGAGCTATGCAGAAGAGCCACCTGGCAGTGCTTAGTCAAAGAAGTAAACATGCACACTTTGACCTAGAAATTCCACCTGTGTGTAAACCAGGCGGTGCTTAAGCAGTTTCACAAGGGGACATGCACAGGGAAATTTATCCTCAGGTTCTTATAGAGTTGTCTGTGCTTACAGGGAGTTGATGGTTGTCAAGATGCCCACAGCTGCGAAAGTCAAAAGCTAAAAAAATAATAGATGCCAACCTGGATATATTAATAATCCCGTATCTATGATCACCTTCATAAGGGAGCTTCCCAACTTCTGTGTGGAAGTGAGTTTCTCCTTGGCCCTTACACTGTTGTGGAGACCACTAGGAGTTCAGCTTTGTGCAGGATCATCTGACCTGGACTTTTGGCAAGACCTGTACAGCCCTCACACATGCTCAGATGCTACAGGACTTTTCAGATCAGTCCAGACAACAGTAGGCATCCATTCATTGTCTGCACTCTACAGATTCCTAGATGCACGACATTCATTACCATCAAATGCAGAATTTTCATCAAAAACTAATATATATATCATTCCAATCTGAATCAAGAAAATCGGAAATATCCCTAAATCCAAAGAGTGGATCCCCATTGTGATGCTACAAGTTGAAAATTCCACAGCTGACCTCATGGGATGGTTCACAGTCAAAAGACAGCTGCATGAAAAATATTACATGACCTTCCTGCTATGTGAAAAGTGGCATGTGAAGTACACATGCATGTCTTCCTCAGACATGGGTTCATTTGCAAGACACCTTGTGCAATTGAAAATACTCCAAAAGGGGAGAAATCAGAACCATGTCTCCAAAGTATTTCAGCAGAGACCAACTCCATCTGTCTATCTATCTCTCAGTGAGTGTGTGTGCTCTTGTGTGTGTTTGTGTGTCTTTGTTTGTGTTTGTACCATCATAGCTGATACTTCATTGCCCCCATTGGAAAACTGACTCAGATAATGCCATCTGCCAAACTCCTAAAAACCAAAGTTCTTGCTGATAGAATGAAACATTCCTTCCTGTTGGTTTGGATGTGTCCTTTAGGAATCACTGCTACATTTAGTATACTCAAATCATCACAGTAGATCAGGTAACAAAAACATATATATTTTAAAATAATAATAATATATTAATGGAAACAACAAATACAGGATAGAGTAACAACTGTGTTACTAAACAAGGTCAAGGACAATGGCAAACTATAGATTCAAACTTTGAAGAAAATAGTAATCAATGTAAATATTCCTGGGCTGCCTCAGCCCCGCCCAGGCACACAGCAACAGAATGGTTTTGCAAGCATCCTCAGGAGGGCAGGAGCCTTCTTTGCAGGACGAGAGGGAGGTTGAGGCTCGATCCACCCATCATTCTTTTGGGAGAGGCTCCTTTTCCTCAGCACAAAGTTGGATTTTTTGTGAGGATTCTTGGCATAAAATACGTTGGCCTCTGCTGGAATCCTCAGCTCTGGGGAGAGAGGGGTGTACAAAAAGAAGGTGGCACTCAGGAGGTGCTCCCTAGGACACGCCAACATCTGAGAGCCTGTGCCAGAAAAGGCCAGAGCCACACACCTGAGAGCTCTCCAATTCAGCACCAATACCAACAAAGACAGCCTCCACAGTCCTCCCTGAGGAAGAACTAGGCAGAGCACTTCAACAGACCTAATGTCTGTTCCTACCGAAGGCTTTGGACTCCAGAATATCTCAGGTCCTCTTGCATCTGCCAAAGCACACCACTAGGGTTTGCATCTGAAATCTCCCACAAAAGGCTCCTGTGCCGAAGATTCAGTCCCCACATGAGCCATCTTCATAGGTGGGTTTGGAGGGAAGCATTGGATGGTGAGTGCTCTGATGTCAACATGAAATTCTCATTCAAGATGAATACACTACTGGGGGGTGGGAGGGACTGGAAGAAAGGTTGAGCATGGTTGGAGTAAGACCTAAACAGGGTTGTGCCCTGGGCAACAGTACCTTGTTCCTGTTGGCTCCACTGAATCCTCATTCTCCAAGGAGAGGTCCTCCCTCTCCATCTTTCTCTCTCTCCCTCTCTGCCAGCCTCGTTCTCTCTCTCCCAGTCTATGCCTTTGTGGCAAGGGCTGAGGAGCTCTCCACTGCCACACACTAGAGCTTTATGGACAGCCTCAGTGCACAACCAAAGAGAAAGCTATGAAACCCAGAGAAAAAAGGCCTAGGATTCCTCCTCTGAGTTATTTTCCTCAAGTATGGCCACAGTGAGGACAGGCTGACCAGCACGGATACCACGTTAGAGCCATGCTTCTGCATTGGTGGAGCCCGCCTCCATGTGAACCAGGCTTCTGAGAATGGAGGCCACATTCCAAATACTGCCCTACTGAGAACAATGGTTCCAAAGACCAGCAAAGGGACTGCTTCCCTCCAACATGGTGTATGGCCCAGTGGTGCCATGACCCCGAGTGGGGGAATACAACAGCCGCTTCTCCTTCCTCTGAACATGTGTTTCCTGTCGCCCTCCTCTAACCTAGAGCCTGTTCTCCATCCCTTCTGGGTTGGATGTGGAGATCTCTGCTATGAATTTCTTAGGCTACCAAGGCCCCAGACAGACTTCCTCTTCCATAGACTCTACAAACCTAACAGTAGGTTAAGATAGGAGACAAGTGATCCTAGAACTCATAGGGATGGTGGTCTTCAGGGTACATAGGCTGGGATAATGGCTGCTGTGGTGTTTGGCTCACAGAAACCAACCAACCATCCAACGAAAAAGCGCTGGCATTATTATCAGATGAGCTCTGTGGCTACGTGCTCAGGAAGCCCTCATCTGACTTTAGTTAGGGATCACAACCTGGCTATTGTGATCACTCCTTGCCTAGTGGACTCAGGTGCGTAAGACCATGGAATTTATGCAAAAACAGATGATTCAGGCTGTCTCCCAGGCTGTGTTTTCTTCCCAATTTCATCCTGTTACTGCTTGCTAGAATCCTGGCAATGCTCTGCACAGGCAGTGGTTTTTTGGTCACACAGAAGGCTTTCAATAGTACTGCTTCAGTCCACAAAATGCCAGTTCCCTCTTTAGCCCATGCATTCCCATGTTCCTTTGAAACCACTCCTATCCCAGACCATGAAAACATACTGCTCCTGGAGAGAGGCTTTCCTCCTCACTCCTCAAAGATGTCAGCTTTGGATGCCTGTTCATGTCCAGGGGAAGGCACCTGGTGGGGAGCCGCAATATCCACCGGGGTATACCATTGGACCTCAAGACCTTCCACCAGCAGAAGTGCAGTTGGCTTTGTGCACGAACCCAACACACCTGTTGGAGTGTTCTTGGGGGTCATAGACTAGTCTTTGTTGCTAAGAGTTGACCTGAGTCCACATCCTGACCCTTGCTCTCTGCTATCTGATTGTCTCACTTACTCTGACGGCGAGAGATGATTTGGCCCAGCTAATAATCCTCTGGATTCTCCTCAGTAAGGAAGTGTAGGTCGAGGGCGCTGCGGATGACGACAGGAGCCCTATCGTGGCATGTCACCTGGAGCAGCATGGGAGACAGGCCTTCAGGAAATGGGCCTTGAAGTGACTACTCAAGGACAGTGGGCAGGGGCATTCTGGAGGCACCTCCACTCTAAATACAAGGGCAACATCCATGACCCTACTACCCGAGGCTGACCTCCTGCTCATCGTGTGGGCTCTTCCCACAGGCTACTAGCCCAATCCTTGTACATAGGACTTCCTGGGCCTGCCATTGCTCTTTGTGGAGCTGCACTCCTCTCGGAGTGAAAGGACCCCACTACCTGCATACAGATGCAATCTCATCCCACAAGTTGGGAGGAATGGGACAATAGCCTCCAAGATCCCAGGTCTGCCCGAGGATGCAGGCGGCATTGGGAATGGCCTAGGCACAAAACCTAGAGGCTTTGGTCTGGATTGCCAGGGCCAAAAACAGACCCAGGAACATGACCACACACAGGAGAGCTGAAAGATAGCCACGAGAGCTCCTGGCCTCCAGAGGCTCAGTGCTGGCTGGGATGTAGGAGGGCACCTCATCCGGCAAGGGTGGTCATTGGGTTACCTGGACATTTAGTGTGCTTGCTCCACATCCATATCGACTCTGCAGAGAGACTCTCTCAGCTCCTTGTTCAAGGAACATGGAGAACCTCACACTGCTGTCCTCCTCCATAGACGTCAGCATCCCATACAAGGGAACCTGCAACCTAGTTCCTGTCCTATTCTCATCTGTCACCCATACCTGTCCCTGCCCTTCTGGACTGCATGCTGCCACCTGACACACAGACTCCCTCAGACATGGCAGTGGACAAGCTGCTGCACTCGCTCATCTCAGCTCCAGCCCTTCACACTGACCTCTCCCTTCTTGATTCCCATCTATCCTCCTGATCATCCAGAAGCTCCAAATTCAAGAGGGCATGAGTAGTCCATGGTATTGGACCAGTGTCTGCTCCCCACCCAGGTGTAAGCACCACGGGACACCCCTGCTCCCAGGCTTACCAGAACACTCTTGGCCATCTCTGGACTTTGTGTTTCTAAGTGGACACGAATTAAGCAGGTGTCTCCCACCTGCTTGTGGGAAAGCGGCCTGGAGGACTTGCAGGTTGATTCTGAGAACTGTGGGGGATGGAACATCAGCAAACCCAGAAACAGAAAGCCACCCCAGACTGTCAGTTGGCTCTATGGGCTTCCAGCAAATATGTCCAGGTGCTGAGGCTTCTTATTTCCTCAGGTCGGAGTGGAATGGCAGCACATGCACAGCTTGAATAAGGTAGGTGTTTACCTCCTTTCCCTTGACCTGGGGGCGTTTCCTCACCATGAAATATTGTATTCCCAGATTCATGGACAGACACACGAGTGAGTGGTCAGAGACCTTGATTTCTGCAGAGCGAAGTGGAGAGAATTGTTAGGTGGCACTCAAGGATTATACCACAAAACACCCACAACCCCTGAGAGTCTCCGCCAGGCCCATCACACTTTGGTATTTTGGGGCCAAGGCCCACTTTCTCTTGGCTGTCAGTTATCCTGAGCCCACTGTGGATCATGTCTCCCCACTGTCTGATTGTCCTACTTACTCTCATCCTCAGACATCATATACAGCAGCTCAAAGTTGTCCACATCCTCATGCTGCAACAAATTTTGGTCCAAAGCCCTGCGGATGAGGCTTGTCACCGTCTCCTGAAAGGTCACCTGGATCAGGGTGGGACAAATGTCATCAGAGAATGGCTTTTAGAAGAGCTACCCAGAAGACTGTGGTCAAACATTCAGGAGAAATCTCAGCTACATATACAAGGGCACAATCTTGTTATCCTGCTACCTGAGTGTGTCCTCCATATACCACCTGGGTTCTTGCAATGTGCTACTAGAACAATCCTGGTACAAATATCTGCCTGTACCTGCCATCTCCCCTCCCCCTGGGGAGCCACATTCCACTCATGTCAAAGGACCAAACTGCCTATGCACAGACACACTCTCATCTCACTGAGATGAGAGCAATGGGCCAGGGATCTGCGCACCAAGTGTGATCTGGGATGCAGGCTGCCTTTGTGGGTGCAAGAGGCAGATGCACTGAAAATTTGGGTCCTGACTGCCACGACACAAAACAGACTCAGATACAAGAGTGTGCACTTGAGTGCTTCATGATAGCTTTGAGAGGCCCTGGCCTCTGGAAGCTCGGTGCGGGTCTCGTTGTAATGATGTACTTGACTCAGCACTGGCAGTCACTGAACATGTCTCCTCTGCAGCTGGACACCTGCAGCATTAGCGTGTCTACTGCACATCCATAGAAATTCTGCCAAGAACCCCTTTAGCTCCGTATTTACCTACATGCAAAGCCTAACATTCCGAAGCTTTGGCATGACCCCCCAGGTGATCCCGACCCCAAATTCCTACACCTAGTCATGCTAAGGAGGTTCTCTTCCCTGCCACCAGGAACACATCCCCTCCTACACATGTGACAAGTCACTGCCGCCTCCTCTGCTCCAACTTCACTCATTGAGAATACCAAGTTCTAGGCACTGCAGCCTGCACCCTGGACATATCTCTGCCTTCATCTGTCCACAGCACTTCCGTCTGCACTTCTGGCCTGCAAAACCCACAATACACAGGCCCACTCACCACTGAAGCTGGGCATGCTGATGCTCTCCCTCCTCAGGTCAAGCCCTTAAGACGGACCTCTCTCTTCTTTATTTCCCACCATAGCCCTGGGGTTGGCTGTGTCTCCTGCCTTCCACTGTGTGGACACCCAGGAGGCAGCCCTGCTGTCGGGCTTACCGGGATGCGCTTTGTCTCCCTCAGGCTCTGTCCCTCTAGGAGGACGTGAACAACGCGGCTGTCTTCCACCTGCTCGCTGGAGTGAAGCAGTGAGGAGCTGCTACTCACAGCTGCTGGGGTCCTGGATGCCACTGCCACAGAAGGTTCCAAGAACTGTGGGGGATGACAACATCAGCAAAGCCCAGCAACTGCACCCCACCCAGCCTGGCAGTTGGCTCTGTGGGCATTCTACAACATCCATCCAGAACCTGAGGTTCTTGTCCCCTTGGAGAATGTGGAGTGGCACCAGGAGTAAAGACTGAAGAAGGTGGCTGTTTTGGGAACAAGAGATCCAGCACCTGCTGGGTGGGGATGAAATCCCAGGAGATTAACCCCATGTTGCTGCTGAAATGTAGGTTCCTCCCACAAATGACAGGCAGGAGCTCATTCCTAAGCTGGTCCTGCCTGTAAGGTTCAAGGCTCTGAACCCTGAAGGGCTCCTCCGTGTTCTGATCATTTTCACCCTGGGTTGGGACCAAGAATGGTGGGTTCAAAATGGAAATGGTGACAAACAGAAAAATGACTTGTGCCAATACACTAGAGTCAAAGCACAATGGGACAGTTCCCATCAGTACAAACACACACACACACACACACACACACACACAGACACACAGAGTCAGAATAGGAGTCCTGGGCCATTCCAGGGATTAGACTAGAGGGCCTGCTGGGCTCACCTGCCCTGTGCTACTCACTGTTACTCTTGAGCTCCTCTGCGACAATCGCCAGAGGCTCTGGCGTCTAAGATGAAGCCTCACCCAGTGTATCCACAAAAGGGCTAGTTGGCCCCCCTGAGATTCCTGGGAGCCTGAGGCTCGGCATTGTCTGCAACCACAGGAGAACATCCTTCTCCCTCCAGTGGCTCCAACCAAGTGAGCTCGGATGGCTTGGTCAGTGAAGTGGGTGCCTGGATACCAGGGTTCCATGTTCTGTTTGATCCATTGTCAAGGCAATGATGTCATTTCCTGTGCCCATACCTGAGCCTCTTTTCACATAAGACCACTTTCAACAGCCCTATGGGCTGCCGATTTCTCCTCCATGCCTACCCATCTCAGGTGCGCAGGTGTTCACCAACATCTCCCCAAACATCCCCACCAGCATCTGCCCTGCTTGGTGCCACTAGAGTTCCAACTTGGAGCCTTCAAAAATGCATTCACAACCAGTCCTTCCCTCTCAGCAGCTTTTGGACCCTGGTCCCATCATTGTGCAACTCATGGTGTGCCCAGTCTTTTCTGGAAAGTAGGGTAGCATCTAATCTCTAGGGTTTATTGTGTCTATTGGCCCATAACACCCTCTGTTCTCTCTGAAACCAGAGATGGGACTCACAGGTGGCTAAAGCACAAATGTAGAGATGGGATAATCACAAGAAAGGGAGAGACAAAGAATGCACCCTAACTCAATCAGGCCTGTGTCCCACACAGGGACATGGCCAATGTCCGTCCCATCGTGGCTGCAGTTCCCTCTCTACACCATGGCAAGTTGGAGGGGACTGAGATGCAGAGGCTGCTCCCCTCTGCCATACAACTTCCCAAGGCTTCTCCTAAGATTTCAAAAGGGCCAAGTGTGTCTAGTGTTGGGGTCTCACAGAGACTCCGAGGTACCACAGCATCCTGCTGCCCAGAACCGGTTCACCCCTCACCTCAAGGGGTCTCAGCCTCTGGATTCATGGGAATTGAAGTGGGTACAGGTGATGGGATATCACCTCCAAGACTGAGTTATGCCAAGTCCATGACCCCTGTCTGCATCCCTGTCTCCAGCACCACTCCCCCCTCTCTCTTTCCTCCTCAGAGCAAACAAATCCATTTAGCAAGTGTGTCCTGTGATAAAGACATGACGGTCACCCATCCTCTCATTACAAAAACACTGAGGCTCAGCCAACATGGATCCTACAGGGAACACAGGCATAAACTCAGACTCCGATCCTCCCAGCCGAGCCTCAGTGGAGCCTGGACTCCCAGCCTCCTGAGTCAAGGAAACAGAGGTTCCTAGCCGAGCCACCTTGGATGCAGCCGCACACAAACTGAACTCATCAATGCCCCTTGCTCTCAGTTGTGAGTAAGAGGGGAAGTGGTGTTTCACAACCCTGGACATCAAGTGCAGTCTCCAGGCTTTGGGGTGTGCCCTGGCCTCTGTCTATCTGCCCAGGCTCTCCAACCCACACTGGCCTCTTACCCAACCTCCTCCTAGGGCCAAACTCAATCCTGCCTCTCAATTTCTGCTGCCTTCCCCAACACACTGCTCCCCAAAATGAGCAGGGCTGGCTCTCGGTTATCATGCTGGTGCCAGCAGCAATGCCACCCCACTGACATAATTCTGAGTCCCAACCTAGGCACTCCAGCTGTCTTTGCCACACCTGGCCTGTTTGGGCTCTGGCTCTTGCTCTTTTCTTTCATGTGCATGTGTTTTGAGGTTTTGAGTTTCTCCCACTGCAGAACTGCAGCTGTGGCAGGGTAGAGCTCATGAGGGTGACATTCTGAGCCACATCCAATCCCATCAGGACTGTTCACTGGGGTGACTGCTGGAACACAGTGATGAGTGAACACATGGGAGGTGGTTGGACCCACCTTGCCTCTGAGTGGCTTCCTTTCAGGACAGGAATGTAGGCATGGGAGCCCCTGGCGTGGGATGCTTTGCACAAGGCGTGACCATGGGCTCTCTTTCCTGGCAAAAATGGCTCCACTCAGCATGGAGAGCACTGTCATTCCTGGTGGCTAACAACAGCCCTGGACCCCAGAAAGGAACCCACACTCAAGATTAACGTCTGAGTGTGCGTGTCCTCGAGGAAATGAGGTCTCCTGATCCCAGGTGCAAAGGGGTAAGTCCTCTAACTCCAGGGGCCATGAAGGGACATCTGAGTTTCCCTTGTCCTTCTTTCCCTCTCTAACTAACCACAGTTAGGACCCTGGCCTCATTCCCCAGTGAGGATCATTAGGCTCCATAAAGGACAGTCTCTAAGATGCTCAGTGGACCAACACCCTCTGCACAACCCATAACCCTATTCACCCAAGAGGCAAGAGGATTTCTATTCAGGAAAACCAGGAAAGGGAGAGCCTTTCTCAAGGACACAAGGACATTAGTGAGTGAGGGAGTGATTAATGGATGGAGAACTATTTCCAACACCAACTTCCAGGAGCATATATGGCCCCCTGGAGAATTCTGCAGTGTGTTGGTGATTAAGGAGAACGTGTGAATTCAGGGGTCACTAGGTCCTCTCAGCCATAAGGAGGGAAACTGCCATAAAGGAACTAGGACAAGGGTGCGAGGAATGCTCACTGGTGGGAGATCGGAAGGAAGGAAAGTGTACTCATTAGAAAAGTGTCGCCTGAAAATTCTTAGCCAGCCAAAAGCCGTGCGAACTTGTGTGGGAAAAGAGTCTTTGCACAGTGATGAAGCTAAGAGCTCACATGATGGAACACAGCATCAACTGGGACCAAATCCAATATCTGATATTCTTGTAGGAAGAGGAGAGTCTGGACCCAGATACCAGGGAGACTGGGGGATACCGGATATGTGAGGTTGGAGCCAGGGCGGGATGCCCATATGGGAACCACAGATCGTGGGCAGCAATAGGAGAGTGGGCAAGGGCTGGGAGAGTTGGGGAGACAGTCCCCTTGAAACCTGGGAGGGGTTATGGCACTGGGACAGCCCAACACCTACTGTGTTGAGCCTCTGGAGCTCAACGGAAGACACTTCCTCTGTTGTCGGCCACCCAGTTAACAGAGTTTGGTTGCAGCAGCCTAGGACCCAGCTGAAGGTCTGAGCATGTTGGCCATGCAGGTTGGATCTGGACCACAGACACCCTCATCAGAGATTGTAGGGTCTCAGCCCTGAGGCAAGACAGGCACTAAGTCAGGCCAGGTGGGGAAACGGATAGGCACACACTCTGGGGGCTGGTGCCTGTGTTACTGGGAGCACTTCTGATCGCAATTCCCTGATCTGCTGCCAACACAGGCTACAGAGGAGGGTACAGAAACACAGACCACGGATCTGCCCCACTCAGTGGGCCCAGGCCAACACCACACCCAGCAGCCTCGTGCCATACCCAATGAGTCTCGAAGCGGCCCCCTCTTCCCATCCTGAGAGCTCTTCCCTTCCTCATGTGCCAATAGCTCCCTACTGTCACTGGCAATATCTACTCTGTGAGATGTCAACATCCGTGGGTACTGTTCTCTCATCCCAGGACAGTGTGGTCCCACACACCCTGGTGAAATGGGCCACCTGGAGGCTGGACCTGGAGGTTGTTGAGGCTGAATGGCAGCGGTGGTCCTCTGGCACTTAATATTATTTAAGTTAAAAAAAAAAAAACAAAAACAAAAACAAAAAACGGGTCTTGGTGCTCAAAAATGTTTGATTTGCATATTCTCATCCCCTAACCCCAATATTTTCATTATTTCCTCACATATGAAATCTTACTAGCATAAAGGTAATTTCGTATTAAACAAAGTGGATTGAAATAACATTGGTAAAAATAATCAATCACCATACTTTCAATTTTTGTTCTGCTTTCCTATTAGAAACCACTTGGATACAAGAGAACAGAGGACAGACTCATGGAAATGCTTGAAATGACAAGAAGCTCCCACTCAAGCTCAGCATTCAGTCCTGGACAGGGTAAGACCAGGCCACTTTGACATCTGTGCCAAAGAGTCTACCAGACAGAATCCTCTGACTGATCCCTGACTGAGCCATAGGAACTGGCTAGAAAAGCCTTCACATCCTCAATACATTCTTCACGTCAGAATACTTGACAACCATTGATATCCATCTCTCGTTAACTTGCTCCCCAGCCAACCATTCTTCAACAAATTCAAAGGAGTAACTCATGCAAGCACACAGAAAGGGGTGTTCACTACACACATCCATGTGCGAAAAAGACAACTGGTATTTCTTGTTTGGGCTATTTCAAATGAAATCCCTTCTGCATGACCTCCACAAACCAAAGGAAAATATTTGTGAAATTCCCACGTAGAAGACAAGATACACTTGCCAAGGAGGCAGTGGCAAGAATTTTGACACTCCAAATGTAGAGTGTGTGTTTAGGAAGCAGTCACAGTTTCCATGAGAGAGTCCCATGAAATCAATTAGGAAGATCCATGCTCTAGCCCTACCATGCAAGTGATGTGACTTGAAAGAGTCACTTAGTCTTAGTAACCATCATCACTAACAACTAAGTCAATGAATAAAGGTCCTCAGGTGCCAAGCTACAAAATGTGGGATGAGCATGGATGAGGATGGGTGGGAGAAGTCTCCAACTCTAACACAATTAGGGAAGGATGTGCTGACCTCAAGTGGCTGGGGGGCTGGGATCCTGCCACAGAGGGGGATTCCAAACCTCACATCCCCTGACCCAGGCCAGAAGACCAGGTAGAGTCCAAGGACCTTGGGGTGGCCCAATGGCAATAAAGGTCAAAAGGAACTAGGGATCTGCCTGGTCCCTCAATCCCCTGCTCTGAGCAGGGCTGCATGACGAGGCCAGAGGCCATCCACAGCAATCTGCCTTTACAGGAAAACAGGGACTGCAGGCTGCCTCTGGCTCACTGAATCAGGGTGGTGTTTTCATAAAGCAAGACCACTTCCTCACACTTGACCAGCAGCTCATGTGTTGACAGCACAATGACTGACTTGACTCAGGCCCTGATGAATGAAATAGAAAATTCATAGCAAACCCATCTTTAGCTCTTCCACATCATCAGGGGCTCTGATTCAATTCCGTCCAGAAAGGTGTCTGAAATGATTTCTAAACATGCTGGGGACTCACCTCTGTGTGGAACTTTTCAGGAAAAAGGGGATCAAATCTCATGAAGCAACTCTTCTCTCTTCTAGCCCATGGGCAATGCAAGGAACCTGCATGATACCAGAGGCTCACTTCTCTCTTCTCATGTCTTCTGGAAAGGATTCGTTAATGCTTCCTGCAACGTGAAGCAGAAGCCTGCATCTCCAGCTGCACAGAAATGTTTTAGGGCAGTGTCTCCCTTAATACCCAAAAATAAAAAAAACAGGTCATTCAACAGGCACATGGATTCGAGTACATGTTCAATGATCCCTCCTCCCTGGAGCCTTCCACATGCCCATCTTCCACATTCACAGAGCAATGCTTGGCCATTCTCAAGACCAGGAGACCATGATGCTCATCAAAAGGAAGTCAATAAGGAACATGAAGAGAGCAGCATGGATTGCAGAAGGTGGCACATCAAGGATCTTCAGCTCTGCTGTTAGAACACAAGAGCTTAACTTCAGTATTGACTTTTTGCCAACTACCAAGTACGATAGCAGTGTCAAGCCCAATATGCAGATATGCAAGTAGTAGGTGACACCCCGCATCCATTCACAAAAGTGGGCAACATCTGCATCAGAACAAGGAAGTATCTTACCCTTACTCATAAAAATCATCAGAAACAAAATAAAATGGATGCAAGACTTCTCATTTCACTATTAGGTAGCTGTTGGAATTCCCTATTAAATAATACCTCCTCCAAAATAAAAAGTATCTCAGACATGTGTCAACTATTCAATGGATGACATTTTAAAAACTATGGACTTTACTTAATATTTATGTATGCTATATCCCTGCCTAAGGCTCTATGAGAAAGGAGCACATAGAATTGGATCTTTGAAAATCTCGCATTTGCTGATAAATATTACTGCTGATCTCAGGCATGGCGAAGTGAAAAGTGGGACTTTGGATATTCCAAGAATGCTATGTTGTGGGATTGGTGTCCCTGATTCATACATAGCATATGGTTTCTATGAAATCCAGTGAGGGAGCAGGAGTAACGAAGCTGATTGCACAGATGACCTCAGGGAATACTGACAGATAGGCCAAATGAAAAATATGCTCCAGCTAACCATTGGTATTTGGGCTTCTGATCCCAGTCCTGTTTTTAAAAAAGGTGCAGACAGGCAGTGTTCATTAAAAACTGTCTACCATGTAAAAGTGGGTAATTTAAATGGCATCTAGTTACACATCTGATAGAATGGTCTGGCAACATATGAATTTCATTCTAACAACAACAACAACAACAAAACATAGAAAATGAGACATAAAGATAAAACCTTGTCTTCACCAGGATGCCTAAAAATAGGTTTTATTTGGCTCATGCAAATAAATATCTTTCAATAGAATTTCTGATTTCTGAATGAATCCATTCAACTTCATACTGCACAGATCACAAGGTTTTCTTTACAGAATATTCTCTTCTTCTTCTTAAAGCCTCACATAGAAAATGTCTCACAGGACATAGGAGGGGAATGACCCAAAGGATGAGAGAATGGCTGGAACCGTTCTCAAATGTGCCCATGTAGCCTAAAGTTTGAAGGCATCTCATTGTACTCTAAAACAATTGTGAACCTATTCGATCCATTATTAATAAATATCACCACTTTACCACTTGAACCAAATCACAGAAAATTGGAAACAGATGATCATTGGCTTTGATACCTTTACTTCTGTTTCATTACTCAGAGTCGATCAACTCTATACTTCAAGTGACACAGATTTATTACAGAATGCCTAAGATCCTAAGGATCTATTTTAGCTCAGCCCATGGTATTGCTTCATTATTTTATTATTTTGTAAGTAATAAAATATAACTTCATGTTGGATGATATATTCAAGCCATGAATATATCATCCAACATTGTTCTTCCCAAAATATTAGCCCAATTTCTGCGCGCGCTCACTTACTGTTCAGGAATTTTACTAATTGTTTGAAGGTTCTAGAGGACCTGTTAGACTCCTAATGGACAAACCATACAACATACTCCAGAGAACGGACGAGTGCCATAAGAAGAAAATAAGGTCAGCCTACAGCAATGGGCAGCTGCCTGCCCTCGGCTGGGAGGAGCCCTGGCCATGGCACCAGGGCTGCTGGGCAGCAGAAGCCTCCACAGCCCTGCAGGGAGCCTGGAGCACAGCTCTGCCTAACCATGCTCAGCCCTGGACAGATGCACATGAGTTCCCATAACAGGCTCGAGTGTGACAGTCCCAGGTGCATGCCTGTCATGCCAGCCACCAGGGAGGCTGAGGCAAGAGGAACGTTTGAGGTCAGCCTTGGCAACTTAGACCCCGAGGCAAAGGGGAAATACATTTACAGGGGTCTCTGAGGGTGTAGCTCAGGTAGGTCACTTGCCTCACAGGCTCAAGGCCCTGGGTTCAATCCCCAGAACCCACGTACACACAAAAAGTGAACTTGGAATATTGTTTAAAATGATGGGTCAGGTACACACAAGGACTTCAATATGACCTCTCAGAGGAGCTCAATTTGAGATCAGACTGAACAAAAGACCACCTGGACCATTGACTCAGTGTCTGAAACCCTCTGTGAGCATGGGAAGCACTGCTGGCAAGACACTAGAGGGCCAAAGCACTTGTGCCCCCTGCAGGGGCGTCTCTTGTCTACCGCCAAAGACTGTTCCCCTCCTGGGGCAGCTGAGAGCAAGCTGGGCCTTGGAGCAAGGACTAGTGCTTTAGATATAGACTATGCAAGCAAGGGGCAATGTCTTTAATAAAACTAAAATTAAAAAGTCACATTGAAAAAATTTTAAAAAGAAGAAAATAAGGTCAAGTAGAGGAAGCCCATTTTCACAGGAAAAAATCCCCCAGTGAAAAGCATCAGAATAGATACCAAGAAAAATACCAACAAAAACAGTGTGCTCCCACTATGTATCTACTCAACCTGCAAAAGTTAGAAAGCTAGATAATACAATCCTGGCCACAGGTAGAGCTATGCAGAAGAGCCACCTGGCAGTGCTTAGTCAAAGAAGTAAACATGCACACTTTGACCTAGAAATTCCACCTGTGTGTAAACCAGGCGGTGCTTAAGCAGTTTCACAAGGGGACATGCACAGGGAAATTTATCCTCAGGTTCTTATAGAGTTGTCTGTGCTTACAGGGAGTTGATGGTTGTCAAGATGCCCACAGCTGCGAAAGTCAAAAGCTAAAAAAATAATAGATGCCAACCTGGATATATTAATAATCCCGTATCTATGATCACCTTCATAAGGTAGCTTCCCAACTTCTGTGTGGAAGTGAGTTTCTCCTTGGCCCTTACACTGTTGTGGAGACCACTAGGAGTTCAGCTTTGTGCAGGATCATCTGACCTGGACTTTTGGCAAGACCTGTACAGCCCTCACACATGCTCAGATGCTACAGGACTTTTCAGACCAGTCCAGACAACAGTAGGCATCCATTCATTGTCTGCACTCTACAGATTCCTAGATGCACGACATTCATTACCATCAAATGCAGAATTTTCATCAAAAACTAATATATATATCATTCCAATCTGAATCAAGAAAATCGGAAATATCCCCAAATCCAAAGAGTGGATCCCCATTGTGATGCTACAAGTTGAAAATTCCACAGCTGACCTCATGGGATGGTTCACAGTCAAAAGACAGCTGCATGAAAAATATTACATGACCTTCCTGCTATGTGAAAAGTGGCATGTGAAGTACACATGCATGTCTTCCTCAGACATGGGTTCATTTGCAAGACACCTTGTGCAATTGAAAATACTCCAAAAGGGGAGAAATCAGAACCATGTCTCCAACGTATTTCAGCAGAGACCAACTCCATCTGTCTATCTATCTCTCAGTGAGTGTGTGTGCTCTTGTGTGTGTTTGTGTGTCTTTGTTTGTGTTTGTACCATCATAGCTGATACTTCATTGCCCCCATTGGAAAACTGACTCAGATAATGCCATCTGCCAAACTCCTAAAAACCAAAGTTCTTGCTGATAGAATGAAACATTCCTTCCTGTTGGTTTGGATGTGTCCTTTAGGAATCACTGCTACATTTAGTATACTCAAATCATCACAGTAGATCAGGTAACAAAAACATATATATTTTAAAATAATAATAATATATTAATGGAAACAACAAATACAGGATAGAGTAACAACTGTGTTACTAAACAAGGTCAAGGACAATGGCAAACTATAGATTCAAACTTTGAAGAAAATAGTAATCAATGTAAATATTCCTGGGCTGCCTCAGCCCCGCCCAGGCACACAGCAACAGAATGGTTTTGCAAGCATCCTCAGGAGGGCAGGAGCCTTCTTTGCAGGACGAGAGGGAGGTTGAGGCTCGATCCACCCATCATTCTTTTGGGAGAGGCTCCTTTTCCTCAGCACAAAGTTGGATTTTTTGTGAGGATTCTTGGCATAAAATACGTTGGCCTCTGCTGGAATCCTCAGCTCTGGGGAGAGAGGGGTGTACAAAAAGAAGGTGGCACTCAGGAGGTGCTCCCTAGGACACACCAACATCTGAGAGCCTGTGCCAGAAAAGGCCAGAGCCACACACCTGAGAGCTCTCCAATTCAGCACCAATACCAACAAAGACAGCCTCCACAGTCCTCCCTGAGGAAGAACTAGGCAGAGCACTTCAACAGACCTAATGTCTGTTCCTACCGAAGGCTTTGGACTCCAGAATATCTCAGGTCCTCTTGCATCTGCCAAAGCACACCACTAGGGTTTGCATCTGAAATCTCCCACAAAAGGCTCCTGTGCCGAAGATTCAGTCCCCACATGAGCCATCTTCATAGGTGGGTTTGGAGGGAAGCATTGGATGGTGAGTGCTCTGATGTCAACATGAAATTCTCATTCAAGATGAATACACTACTGGGGGGTGGGAGGGACTGGAAGAAAGGTTGAGCATGGTTGGAGTAAGACCTAAACAGGGTTGTGCCCTGGGCAACAGTACCTTGTTCCTGTTGGCTCCACTGAATCCTCCTTCTCCAAGGAGAGGTCCTCCCTCTCCATCTTTCTCTCTCTCCCTCTCTGCCAGCCTCGTTCTCTCTCTCCCAGTCTATGCCTTTGTGGCAAGGGCTGAGGAGCTCTCCACTGCCACACACTAGAGCTTTATGGACAGCCTCAGTGCACAACCAAAGAGAAAGCTATGAAACCCAGAGAAAAAAGGCCTAGGATTCCTCCTCTGAGTTATTTTCCTCAAGTATGGCCACAGTGAGGACAGGCTGACCAGCACGGATACCACGTTAGAGCCATGCATCTGCGTTGGTGGAGCCCGCCTCCATGTGAACCAGGCTTCTGAGAATGGAGGCCACATTCCAAATACTGCCCTACTGAGAACAATGGTTCCAAAGACCAGCAAAGGGACTGCTTCCATCCAACATGGTATATGGCCCAGTGGTGCCATGACCCCGAGTGGGGGAATACAACAGCCGCTTCTCCTTCCTCTGACCATGTGTTTCCTGTCGCCCTCCTCTAACCTAGAGCCTGTTCTCCATCCCTTCTGGGTTGGATGTGGAGATCTCTGCTATGAATTTCTTAGGCTACCAAGGCCCCAGACAGACTTCCTCTTCCATAGACTCTACTAACCTAACAGTAGGTTAAGATAGGAGACAAGTGATCCTAGAACTCATAGGGATGGTGGTCTTCAGGGTACATAGGCTGGGATAATGGCTGCTGTGGTGTTTGGCTCACAAAAACCAACCAACCAACCAACGAAAAAGCGCTGGCATTATTATCAGATGAGCTCTGTGGCTACGTGCTCAGGAAGCCCTCATCTGACTTTAGTTAGGGATCACAACCTGGCTATTGTGATCACTCCTTGCCTAGTGGACTCAGGTGCGTAAGACCATGGAATTTATGCAAAAACAGATGATTCAGGCTGTCTCCCAGGCTGTGTTTTCTTCCCAATTTCATCCTGTTACTGCTTGCTAGAATCCTGGCAATGCTCTGCCCAGGCAGTGGTTTTTTGGTCACACAGAAGGCTTTCAATAGTACTGCTTCAGTCCACAAAATGCCAGTTCCCTCTTTAGCCCATGCATTCCCATGTTCCTTTGAAACCACTCCTATCCCAGACCATGAAAACATACTGCTCCTGGAGAGAGGCTTTCCTCCTCACTCCTCAAAGATGTCAGCTTTGGATGCCTGTTCATGTCCAGGGGAGGGCACCTGGTGGGGAGCCACAATATCCACCGGGGTATACCATTGGACCTCAAGACCTTCCACCAGCAGAAGTGCAGTTGGCTTTGTGCACGAACCCAACACACCTGTTGGAGTGTTCTTGGGGGTCAGAGACTACTCTTTGTTGCTAAGAGTTGACCTGAGTCCACATCCTGACCCTTGCTCTCTGCTATCTGATTGTCTCACTTACTCTGACGGCGAGAGATGATTTGGCCCAGCTCATAATCCTCTGGATTCTCCTCAGTAAGGAAGTGTAGGTCGAGGGCGCTGCGGATGACGACAGGAGCCCTATCGTGGCAGGTCACCTGGAGCAGCATGGGAGACAGGCCTTCAGGAAATGGGCCTTGAAGTGACTACTCAAGGACAGTGGGCAGGGGCATTCTGGAGGCACCTCCACTCTAAATACAAGGGCAACATCCATGACCCTACTACCCGAGGCTGACCTCCTGCTCATCGTGTGGGCTCTTCCCACAGGCTACTAGCCCAATCCTTGTACATAGGACTTCCTGGGCCTGCCATTGCTCTTTGTGGAGCTGCACTCCTCTTGGAGTGAAAGGACCCCACTACCTGCATACAGATGCAATCTCATCCCACAAGTTGGGAGGAATGGGACAATAGCCTCCAAGATCCCAGGTCTGCCCGAGGATGCAGGCGGCATTGGGAATGGCCTAGGCACAAAACCTAGAGGCTTTGGTCTGGATTGCCAGGGCCAAAAACAGACCCAGGAACATGACCACACACAGGAGAGCTGAAAGATAGCCACGAGAGCTCCTGGCCTCCAGAGGCTCAGTGCTGGCTGGGATGTAGGAGGGCACCTCATCCGGCAAGGGTGGTCATTGGGTTACCTGGACATTTAGTGTGCTTGCTCCACATCCATATCGACTCTGCAGAGAGACTCTCTCAGCTCCTTGTTCAAGGAACATGGAGAACCTCACACTGCTGTCCTCCTCCATAGACGTCAGCATCCCATACAAGGGAACCTGCAACCTAGTTCCTGTCCTATTCTCATCTGTCACCCATACCTGTCCCTGCCCTTCTGGACTGCATGCTGCCACCTGACACACAGACTCCCTCAGACATGGCAGTGGACAAGCTGCTGCACTCGCTCATCTCAGCTCCAGCCCTTCACACTGACCTCTCCCTTCTTGATTCCCATCTATCCTCCTGATCATCCAGAAGCTCCAAATTCAAGAGGGCATGAGTAGTCCATGGTATTGGACCAGTGTCTGCTCCCCACCCAGGTGTAAGCACCACGGGACACCCCTGCTCCCAGGCTTACCAGAACACTCTTGGCCATCTCTGGACTTTGTGTTTCTAAGTGGACACGAATTAAGCAGGTGTCTCCCACCTGCTTGTGGGAAAGCGGCCTGGAGGACTTGCAGGTTGATTCTGAGAACTGTGGGGGATGGAACATCAGCAAACCCAGAAACAGAAAGCCACCCCAGACTGTCAGTTGGCTCTATGGGCTTCCAGCAAATATGTCCAGGTGCTGAGGCTTCTTATTTCCTCAGGTCGGAGTGGAATGGCAGCACATGCACAGCTTGAATAAGGTAGGTGTTTACCTCCTTTCCCTTGACCTGGGGGCGTTTCCTCACCATGAAATATTGTATTCCCAGATTCATGGACAGACACACGAGTGAGTGGTCAGAGACCTTGATTTCTGCAGAGCGAAGTGGAGAGAATTGTTAGGTGGCACTCAAGGATTATACCACAAAACACCCACAACCCCTGAGAGTCTCCGCCAGGCCCATCACACTTTGGTATTTTGGGGCCAAGGCCCACTTTCTCTTGGCTGTCAGTTATCCTGAGCCCACTGTGGATCATGTCTCCCCACTGTCTGATTGTCCTACTTACTCTCATCCTCAGACATCATATACAGCAGCTCAAAGTTGTCCACATCCTCATGCTGCAACAAATTTTGGTCCAAGACCCTGCGGATGAGGCTTGTCACCGTCTCCTGAAAGGTCACCTGGATCAGGGTGGGACAAATGTCATCAGAGAATGGCTTTTAGAAGAGCTACCCAGAAGACTGTGGTCAAACATTCAGGAGAAATTTCAGCTACATATACAAGGGCACAATCTTGTTATCCTGCTACCTGAGTGTGTCCTCCATATACCACCTGGGTTCTTGCAATGTGCTACTAGAACAATCCTGGTACAAATATCTGCCTGTACCTGCCATCTCCCCTCCCCCTGGGGAGCCACATTCCACTCATGTCAAAGGACCAAACTGCCTATGCACAGACACACTCTCATCTCACTGAGATGAGAGCAATGGGCCAGGGATCTGCGCACCAAGTGTGATCTGGGATGCAGGCTGCCTTTGTGGGTGGAAGAGGCAGATGCACTGAAAATTTGGGTCCTGACTGCCACGACACAAAACAGACTCAGATACAAGAGTGTGCACTTGAGTGCTTCATGATAGCTTTGAGAGGCCCTGGCCTCTGGAAGCTCGGTGCGGGTCTGGTTGTAATGATGTACTTGACTCAGCACTGGCAGTCACTGAACATGTCTCCTCTGCAGCTGGCCACCTGCAGCATTAGCGTGTCTACTGCACATCCATAGAAATTCTGCCAAGAACCCCTTTAGCTCCGTATTTACCTACATGCAAAACCTAACATTCCGAAGCTTTGGCATGACCCCCGAGGTGATCCCGACCCCAAATTCCTACACCTAGTCATGCTAAGGAGGTTCTCTTCCCTGCCACCAGGAACACATCCCCTCCTACACATGTGACAAGTCACTGCCGCCTCCTCTGCTCCAACTTCACTCATTGAGAATACCAAGTTCTAGGCACTGCAGCCTGCACCCTGGACATATCTCTGCCTTCATCTGTCCACAGCACTTCCGTCTGCACTTCTGGCCTGCAAAACCCACAATACACAGGCCCACTCACCACTGAAGCTGGGCATGCTGATGCTCTCCCTCCTCAGGTCAAGCCCTTAAGACGGACCTCTCTCTTCTTTATTTCCCACCATAGCCCTGGGGTTGGCTGTGTCTCCTGCCTTCCACTGTGTGGACACCCAGGAGGCAGCCCTGCTGTCGGGCTTACCGGGATGCGCTTTGTCTCCCTCAGGCTCTGTCCCTCTAGGAGGACGTGAACAACGTGGCTGTCTTCCACCTGCTCGCTGGAGTGAAGCAGTGAGGAGCTGCTACTCACAGCTGCTGGGGTCCTGGATGCCACTGCCACAGAAGGTTCCAAGAACTGTGGGGGATGACAACATCAGCAAAGCCCAGCAACTGCACCCCACCCAGCCTGGCAGTTGGCTCTGTGGGCATTCTACAACATCCATCCAGAACCTGAGGTTCTTGTCCCCTTGGAGGATGTGGAGTGGCACCAGGAGTAAAGACTGAAGAAGGTGGCTGTTTTGGGAACAAGAGATCCAGCACCTGCTGGGTGGGGATGAAATCCCAGGAGATTAACCCCATGTTGCTGCTGAAATGTAGGTTCCTCCCACAAATGACAGGCAGGAGCTCATTCCTAAGCTGGTCCTGCCTGTAAGGTTCAAGGCTCTGAACCCTGAAGGGCTCCTCCGTGTTCTGATCATTTTCACCCTGGGTTGGGACCAAGAATGGTGGGTTCAAAATGGAAATGGTGACAAACAGAAAAATGACTTGTGCCAATACACTAGAGTCAAAGCACAATGGGACAGTTCCCATCAGTACAAACACACACACACACACACACACACACACACACACAGAGTCAGAATAGGAGTCCTGGGCCATTCCAGGGATTAGACTAGAGGGCCTGCTGGGCTCACCTGCCCTGTGCTACTCACTGTTACTCTTGAGCTCCTCTGCGACAATCCCCAGAGGCTCTGGCGTCTAAGATGAAGCCTCACCCAGTGTATCCACAAAAGGGCTAGTTGGCCCCCCTGAGATTCCTGGGAGCCTGAGGCTCGGCATTGTCTGCAACCACAGGAGAACATCCTTCTCCCTCCAGTGGCTCCAACCAAGTGAGTTCGGATGGCTTGGTCAGTGAAGTGGGTGCCTGGATACCAGGGTTCCATGTTCTGTTTGATCCATTGTCAAGGCAATGATGTCATTTCCTGTGCCCATACCTGAGCCTCTTTTCACATAAGACCACTTTCAACAGCCCTATGGGCTGCCGATTTCTCCTCCATGCCTACCCATCTCAGGTGCGCAGGTGTTCACCAACAACTCCCCAAACATCCCCACCAGCATCTGCCCTGCTTGGTGCCACTAGAGTTCCAGCTTGGAGCCTTCAAAAATGCATTCACAACCAGTCCTTCCCTCTCAGCAGCTTTTGGACCCTGGTCCCATCATTGTGCAACTCATGGTGTGCCCAGTCTTTTCTGGAAAGTAGGGTAGCATCTAATCTCTAGGGTTTATTGTGTCTATTGGCCCATAACACCCTCTGTTCTCTCTGAAACCAGAGATGGGACTCACAGGTGGCTAAAGCACAAATGTAGAGATGGGATAATCACAAGAAAGGGAGAGACAAAGAATGCACCCTAACTCAATCAGGCCTGTGTCCCACACAGGGACATGGCCAATGTCCGTCCCATCGTGGCTGCAGTTCCCTCTCTACACCATGGCAAGTTGGAGGGGACTGAGATGCAGAGGCTGCTCCCCTCTGCCATACAACTTCCCAAGGCTTCTCCTAAGATTTCAAAAGGGCCAAGTGTGTCTAGTGTTGGGGTCTCACAGAGACTCCGAGGTACCACAGCATCCTGCTGCCCAGAACCGGTTCACCCCTCACCTCAAGGGGTCTCAGCCTCTGGATTCATGGGAATTGAAGTGGGTACAGGTGATGGGATATCACCTCCAAGACTGAGTTATGCCAAGTCCATGACCCCTGTCTGCATCCCTGTCTCCAGCACCACTCCCCCCTCTCTCTTTCCTCCTCAGAGCAAACAAATCCATTTAGCAAGTGTGTCCTGTGATAAAGACATGACGGTCACCCATCCTCTCATTACAAAAACACTGAGGCTCAGCCAACATGGATCCTACAGGGAACACAGGCATAAACTCAGACTCCGATCCTCCCAGCCGAGCCTCAGTGGAGCCTGGACTCCCAGCCTCCTGAGTCAAGGAAACAGAGGTTCCTAGCCGAGCCACCTTGGATGCAGCCGCACACAAACTGAACTCATCAATGCCCCTTGCTCTCAGTTGTGAGTAAGAGGGGAAGTGGTGTTTCACAACCCTGGACATCAAGTGCAGTCTCCAGGCTTTGGGGTGTGCCCTGGCCTCTGTCTATCTGCCCAGGCTCTCAAAACCACACTGGCCTCTTACCCAACCTCCTCCTAGGGCCAAACTCAATCCTGCCTCTCAATTTCTGCTGCCTTCCCCAACACACTGCTCCCCAAAATGAGCAGGGCTGGCTCTCGGTTATCATGCTGGTGCCAGCAGCAATGCCACCCCACTGACATAATTCTGAGTCCCAACCTAGGCACTCCAGCTGTCTTTGCCACACCTGGCCTGTTTGGGCTCTGGCTCTTGCTCTTTTCTTTCATGTGCATGTGTTTTGAGGTTTTGAGTTTCTCCCACTGCAGAACTGCAGCTGCGGCAGGGTAGAGCTCATGAGGGTGACATTCTGAGCCACATCCAATCCCATCAGGACTGTTCACTGGGGTGACTGCTGGAACACAGTGATGAGTGAACACATGGGAGGTGGTTGGACCCACCTTGCCTCTGAGTGGCTTCCTTTCAGGACAGGAATGTAGGCATGGGAGCCCCTGGCGTGGGATGCTTTGCACAAGGCGTGACCATGGGCTCTCTTTCCTGGCAAAAATGGCTCCACTCAGCATGGAGAGCACTGTCATTCCTGGTGGCTAACAACAGCCCTGGACCCCAGAAAGGAACCCACACTCAAGATTAACGTCTGAGTGTGCGTGTCCTCGAGGAAATGAGGTCTCCTGATCCCAGGTGCAAAGGGGTAAGTCCTCTAACTCCAGGGGCCATGAAGGGACATCTGAGTTTCCCTTGTCCTTCTTTCCCTCTCTAACTAACCACAGTTAGGACCCTGGCCTCATTCCCCAGTGAGGATCATTAGGCTCCATAAAGGACAGTCTCTAAGATGCTCAGTGGACCAACACCCTCTGCACAACCCATAACCCTATTCACCCAAGAGGCAAGAGGATTTCTATTCAGGAAAACCAGGAAAGGGAGAGCCTTTCTCAAGGACACAAGGACATTAGTGAGTGAGGGAGTGATTAATGGATGGAGAACTATTTCCAACACCAACTTCCAGGAGCATATATGGCCCCCTGGAGAATTCTGCAGTGTGTTGTTGATTAAGGAGAACGTGTGAATTCAGGGGTCACTAGGTCCTCTCAGCCATAAGGAGGGAAACTGCCATAAAGGAACTAGGACAAGGGTGCGAGGAATGCTCACTGGTGGGAGATCGGAAGGAAGGAAAGTGTACTCATTAGAAAAGTGTCGCCTGAAAATTCTTAGCCAGCCAAAAGTCGTGCGAACTTGTGTGGGAAAAGAGTCTTTGCACAGTGATGAAGCTAAGAGCTCACATGATGGAACACAGCATCAACTGGGACCAAATCCAATATCTGATATTCTTGTAGGAAGAGGAGAGTCTGGACCCAGACTGGGGGATACTGGATATGTGAGGTTGGAGCCAGGGCGGGATGCCCATATGGGAACCACAGATCGTGGGCAGCAATAGGAGAGTGGGCAAGGGCTGGGAGAGTTGGGGAGACAGTCCCCTTGAAACCTGGGAGGGGTTATGGCACTGGGACAGCCCAACACCTACTGTGTTGAGCCTCTGGAGCTCAACGGAAGACACTTCCTCTGTTGTCGGCCACCCAGTTAACAGAGTTTGGTTGCAGCAGCCTAGGACCCAGCTGAAGGTCTGAGCATGTTGGCCATGCAGGTTGGATCTGGACCACAGACACCCTCATCAGAGATTGTAGGGTCTCAGCCCTGAGGCAAGACAGGCACTAAGTCAGGCCAGGTGGGGAAACGGATAGGCACACACTCTGGGGGCTGGTGCCTGTGTTACTGGGAGCACTTCTGATCGCAATTCCCTGATCTGCTGCCAACACAGGCTACAGAGGAGGGTACAGAAACACAGACCACGGATCTGCCCCACTCAGTGGGCCCAGGCCAACACCACACCCAGCAGCCTCGTGCCATACCCAATGAGTCTCGAAGCGGCCCCCTCTTCCCATCCTGAGAGCTCTTCCCTTCCTCATGTGCCAATAGCTCCCTACTGTCACTGGCAATATCTACTCTGTGAGATGTCAACATCCGTGGGTACTGTTCTCTCATCCCAGGACAGTGTGGTCCCACACACCCTGGTGAAATGGGCCACCTGGAGGCTGGACCTGGAGGTTGTTGAGGCTGAATGGCAGCAGTGGTCCTCTGGCACTTAATATTATTTAAGTTAAAAAAAAAAAACAAAAACAAAAACATAAAACAGGTCTTGGTGCTCAAAAATGTTTGATTTGCATATTCTCATCCGCTAACCCCAATATTTTCATTATTTCCTCACATATGAAATCTTACTAGCATAAAGGTAATTTCGTATTAAACAAAGTGGATTGAAATAACATTGGTAAAAATAATCAATCACCATACTTTCAATTTTTGTTCTGCTTTCCTATTAGAAACCACTTGGATACAAGAGAACAGAGGACAGACTCATGGAAATGCTTGAAATGACAAGAAGCTCCCACTCAAGCTCAGCATTCAGTCCTGGACAGGGTAAGACCAGGCCACTTTGACATCTGTGCCAAAGAGTCTACCAGACAGAATCCTCTGACTGATCCCTGACTGAGCCATAGGAACTGGCTAGAAAAGCCTTCACATCCTCAATACATTCTTCACGTCAGAATACTTGACAACCATTGATATCCATCTCTCGTTAACTTGCTCCCCAGCCAACCATTCTTCAACAAATTCAAAGGAGTAACTCATGCAAGCACACAGAAAGGGGTGTTCACTACACACATCCATGTGCGAAAAAGACAACTGGTATTTCTTGTTTGGGCTATTTCAAATGAAATCCCTTCTGCATGACCTCCACAAACCAAAGGAAAACATTTGTGAAATTCCCACGTAGAAGACAAGATACACTTGCCAATGAGGCAGTGGCAAGAATTTTGACACTCCAAATGTAGAGTGTGTGTTTAGGAAGCAGTCACAGTTTCCATGAGAGAGTCCCATGAAATCAATTAGGAAGATCCATGCTCTAGCCCTACCATGCAAGTGATGTGACTTGAAAGAGTCACTTAGTCTTAGTAACCATCATCACTAACAAGTAAGTCAATGAATAAAGGTCCTCAGGTGCCAAGCTACAAAATGTGGGATGAGCATGGATGAGGATGGGTGGGAGAAGTCTCCAACTCTAACACAATTAGGGAAGGATGTGCTGACCTCAAGTGGCTGGGGGGCTGGGATCCTGCCACAGAGGGGGATTCCAAACCTCACATCCCCTGACCCAGGCCAGAAGACCAGGTAGAGTCCAAGGACCCTGGGGTGGCCCAATGGCAATAAAGGTCAAAAGGAACTAGGGATCTGCCTGGTCCCTCAATCCCCTACTCTGAGCAGGGCTGCATGACGAGGCCAGAGGCCATCCACAGCAATCTGCCTTTACAGGAAAACAGGGACTGCAGGCTGCCTCTGGCTCACTGAATCAGGGTGGTGTTTTCATAAAGCAAGACCACTTCCTCACATTTGACCAGCAGCTCATGTGTTGACAGCACAATGACTGACTTGACTCAGGCCCTGATGAATGAAATAGAAAATTCATAGCAAACCCATCTTTAGCTCTTCCACATCATCAGGGGCTCTGATTCAATTCCGTCCAGAAAGGTGTCTGAAATGATTTCTAAACATGCTGGGGACTCACCTCTGTGTGGAACTTTTCAGGAAAAAGGGGATCAAATCTCATGAAGCAACTCTTCTCTCTTCTAGCCCATGGGCAATGCAAGGAACCTGCATGATACCAGAGGCTCACTTCTCTCTTCTCATGTCTTCTGGAAAGGATTCGTTAATGCTTCCTGCAAGGTGAAGCAGAAGCCTGCATCCCCAGCTGCACAGAAGTGTTTTAGGGCAGTGTCTCCCTTAAAACCCAAAAATAAAAAAACAGGTCATTCAACAGGCACATGGATTCGAGTACATGTTCAATGATCCCTCCTCCCTGGAGCCTTCCACATGCCCATCTTCCACATTCACAGAGCAATGCTTGGCCATTCTCAAGACCAGGAGACCATGATGCTCCTCACCAGGAAGTCAATAAGGAACATGAAAAGAGCAGCATGGATTGCAGAAGGTGGCACATCAAGGATCTTCAGCTCTGCTGCTAGAACACAAGAGCTTAACTTCAGTATTGACTTTTTGCCAACTACTAAGTACGATAGCAGTGTCAAGCCCAATATGCAGATATGCAAGTAGTAGGTGACACCCCGCATCCATTCACAAAAGTGGGCAACATCTGCATCAGAACAAGGAAGTATCTTACCCTTACTCATAAAAATCATCAGAAACAAAATAAAATGGATGCAAGACTTCTCATTTCACTATTAGGTAGCTGTTGGAATTCCCTATTAAATAATACCTCCTCCAAAATAAAAAGTATCTCAGACATGTGTCAACTATTCAATGGATGACATTTTAAAAACTATGGACTTTACTTAATATTTATGTATGCTATATCCCTGCCTAAGGCTCTATGAGAAAGGAGCACATAGAATTGGATCTTTGAAAATCTCACATTTGCTGATAAATATTACTGCTGATCTCAGGCATGGCGAAGTGAAAAGTGGGACTTTGGATATTCCAAGAATGCTATGTTGTGGGATTGGTGTCCCTGATTCATACATAGCATATGGTTTCTATGAAATCCAGTGAGGGAGCAGGAGTAACGAAGCTGATTGCACAGATGACCTCAGGGAATACTGACAGATAGGCCAAATGAAAAATATGCTCCAGCTAACCATTGGTATTTGGGCTTCTGATCCCAGTCCTGTTTTTAAGAAAGGTGCAGACAGGCAGTGTTCATTAAAAACTGTCTACCATGTAAAAGTGGGTAATTTAAATGGCATCTAGTTACACATCTGATAGAATGGTCTGGCAACATATGAATTTCATTCTAACAACAACAACAACAACAAAACATAGAAAATGAGACATAAAGATAAAACCTTGTCTTCACCAGGATGCCTAAAAATAGGTTTTATTTGGCTCATGCCAATAAATATCTTTCAATAGAATTTCTGATTTCCGAATGAATCCATTCAACTTCATACTGCACAGATCACAAGGTTTTCTTTACAGAATATTCTCTTCTTCTTCTTAAAGCCTCACATAGAAAATGTCTCAGAGGACATAGGAGGGCTAAAGTTTGAAGGCATCTAATTGTACTCTAAAACAATTATGAACCTATTCGATCCATTATTAATAAATATCACCACTTTACCACTTGAACCAAATCACAGAAAATTGGAAACAGATGATCATTGGCTTTGATACCTTTACTTCTGTTTCATTACTCAGAGTCGATCAACTCTATACTTCAAGTGACACAGATTTATTACAGAATGCCTAAGATCCTAAGGATCTATTTTAGCTCAGCCCATGGTATTGCTTCATTATTTTATTATTTTGTAAGTAATAAAAAATAACTTCATGTTGGATGATATATTCAAGCCATGAATATATCATCCAACATTGTTCTTCCCAAAATATTAGCCCAATTTCTGCGCGCGCTCACTTACTGTTCAGGAATTTTACTAATTGTTTGAAGGTTCTAGAGGACCTGTTAGACTCCTAATGGACAAACCATACAACATACTCCAGAGAACGGACGAGTGCCATAAGAAGAAAATAAGGTCAGCCTACAGCAATGGGCAGCTGCCTGCCCTCGGCTGGGAGGAGCCCTGGCCATGGCACCAGGGCTGCTAGGCAGCAGAAGCCTCCACAGCCCTGCAGGGAGCCTGGAGCACAGCTCTGCCTAACCATGCTCAGCCCTGGACAGATGCACATGAGTTCCCATCACAGGCTCGAGTGTGACAGTCCCAGGTGCATGCCTGTCATGCCAGCCACCAGGGAGGCTGAGGCAAGAGGAACGTTTGAGGTCAGCCTTGGCAACTTAGACCCCGAGGCAAAGGGGAAATACTTTTACAGGGGTCTCTGAGGGTGTAGCTCAGGTAGGTCACTTGCCTCACAGGCTCAAGGCCCTGGGTTCAATCCCCAGAACCCACGTACACACAAAAAGTGAACTTGGAATATTGTTTAAAATGATGGGTCAGGTACACACAAGGACTTCAATATGACCTCTCAGAGGAGCTCAATTTGAGATCAGACTGAACAAAAGACCACCTGGACCATTGACTCAGTGTCTGAAACCCTCTGTGAGCATGGGAAGCACTGCTGGCAAGACACCAGAGGGCCAAAGCACTTGTGCCCCCTGCAGGGGTGTCTCTT
Organism: Urocitellus parryii; assembly: GCF_045843805.1. Classification (NCBI taxonomy): domain Eukaryota; kingdom Metazoa; phylum Chordata; class Mammalia; order Rodentia; family Sciuridae; genus Urocitellus; species Urocitellus parryii. The sequence goes on along the minus strand of NC_135548.1, from coordinate 52,159,142 downwards.
GTCTACCGCCAAAGACTGTTCCCCTCCTGGGGCAGCTGAGAGCAAGCTGGGCCTTGGAGCAAGGACTAGTGCTTTAGATATAGACTATGCAAGCAAGGGGCAATGTCTTTAATAAAACTAAAATTAAAAAGTCACATTGAAAAAATTTTAAAAAGAAGAAAATAAGGTCAAGTAGAGGAAGCCCATTTTCACAGGAAAAAATCCCCCAGTGAAAAGCATCAGAATAGATACCAAGAAAAATACCAACAAAAACAGTGTGCTCCCACTATGTATCTACTCAACCTGCAAAAGTTAGAAAGCTAGATAATACAATCCTGGCCACAGGTAGAGCTATGCAGAAGAGCCACCTGGCAGTGCTTAGTCAAAGAAGTAAACATGCACACTTTGACCTAGAAATTCCACCTGTGTGTAAACCAGGCGGTGCTTAAGCAGTTTCACAAGGGGACATGCACAGGGAAATTTATCCTCAGGTTCTTATAGAGTTGTCTGTGCTTACAGGGAGTTGATGGTTGTCAAGATGCCCACAGCTGCGAAAGTCAAAAGCTAAAAAAATAATAGATGCCAACCTGGATATATTAATAATCCCGTATCTATGATCACCTTCATAAGGTAGCTTCCCAACTTCTGTGTGGAAGTGAGTTCCTCCTTGGCCCTTACACTGTTGTGGAGACCACTAGGAGTTCAGCTTTGTGCAGGATCATCTGACCTGGACTTTTGGCAAGACCTGTACAGCCCTCACACATGCTCAGATGCTACAGGACTTTTCAGACCAGTCCAGACAACAGTAGGCATCCATTCATTGTCTGCACTCTACAGATTCCTAGATGCACGACATTCATTACCATCAAATGCAGAATTTTCATCAAAAACTAATATATATATCATTCCAATCTGAATCAAGAAAATCGGAAATATCCCCAAATCCAAAGAGTGGATCCCCATTGTGATGCTACAAGTTGAAAATTCCACAGCTGACCTCATGGGATGGTTCACAGTCAAAAGACAGCTGCATGAAAAATATTACATGACCTTCCTGCTATGTGAAAAGTGGCATGTGAAGTACACATGCATGTCTTCCTCAGACATGGGTTCATTTGCAAGACACCTTGTGCAATTGAAAATACTCCAAAAGGGGAGAAATCAGAACCATGTCTCCAAAGTATTTCAGCAGAGACCAACTCCATCTGTCTATCTATCTCTCAGTGAGTGTGTGTGCTCTTGTGTGTGTTTGTGTGTCTTTGTTTGTGTTTGTACCATCACAGCTGATACTTCATTGCCCCCATTGGAAAACTGACTCAGATAATGCCATCTGCCAAACTCCTAAAAACCAAAGTTCTTGCTGATAGAATGAAACATTCCTTCCTGTTGGTTTGGATGTGTCCTTTAGGAATCACTGCTACATTTAGTATACTCAAATCATCACAGTAGATCAGGTAACAAAAACATATATATTTTAAAATAATAATAATATATTAATGGAAAGAACAAATACAGGATAGAGTAACAACTGTGTTACTAAACAAGGTCAAGGACAATGGCAAACTATAGATTCAAACTTTGAAGAAAATAGTAATCAATGTAAATATTCCTGGGCTGCCTCAGCCCCGCCCAGGCACACAGCAACAGAATGGTTTTGCAAGCATCCTCAGGAGGGCAGGAGCCTTTTTGCAGGACGAGAGGGAGGTTGAGGCTCGATCCACCCATCATTCTTTTGGGAGAGGCTCCTTTTCCTCAGCACAAAGTTGGATTTTTTGTGAGGATTCTTGGCATAAAATACGTTGGCCTCTGCTGGAATCCTCATCTCTGGGGAGAGAGGGGTGTACAAAAAGAAGGTGGCACTCAGGAGGTGCTCCCTAGGACACGCCAACATCTGAGAGCCTGTGCCAGAAAAGGCCAGAGCCACACACCTGAGAGCTCTCCAATTCAGCACCAATACCAACAAAGACAGCCTCCACAGTCCTCCCTGAGGAAGAACTAGGCAGAGCACTTCAACAGACCTAATGTCTGTTCCTACCGAAGGCTTTGGACTCCAGAATATCTCAGGTCCTCTTGCATCTGCCAAAGCACACCACTAGGGTTTGCATCTGAAATCTCCCACAAAAGGCTCCTGTGCCGAAGATTCAGTCCCCACATGAGCCATCTTCATAGGTGGGTTTGGAGGGAAGCATTGGATGGTGAGTGCTCTGATGTCAACATGAAATTCTCATTCAAGATGAATACACTACTGGGGGGTGGGAGGGACTGGAAGAAAGGTTGAGCATGGTTGGAGTAAGACCTAAACAGGGTTGTGCCCTGGGCAACAGTACCTTGTTCCTGTTGGCTCCACTGAATCCTCATTCTCCAAGGAGAGGTCCTCCCTCTCCATCTTTCTCTCTCTCCCTCTCTGCCAGCCTCGTTCTCTCTCTCCCAGTCTATGCCTTTGTGGCAAGGGCTGAGGAGCTCTCCACTGCCACACACTAGAGCTTTATGGACAGCCTCAGTGCACAACCAAAGAGAAAGCTATGAAACCCAGAGAAAAAAGGCCTAGGATTCCTCCTCTGAGTTATTTTCCTCAAGTATGGCCACAGTGAGGACAGGCTGACCAGCGCGGATACCACGTTAGAGCCATGCTTCTGCGTTGGTGGAGCCCGCCTCCATGTGAACCAGGCTTCTGAGAATGGAGGCCACATTCCAAATACTGCCCTACTGAGAACAATGGTTCCAAAGACCAGCAAAGGGACTGCTTCCCTCCAACATGGTGTATGGCCCAGTGGTGCCATGACCCCGAGTGGGGGAATACAACAGCCGCTTCTCCTTCCTCTGAACATGTGTTTCCTGTCGCCCTCCTCTAACCTAGAGCCTGTTCTCCATCCCTTCTGGGTTGGATGTGGAGATCTCTGCTATGAATTTCTTAGGCTACCAAGGCCCCAGACAGACTTCCTCTTCCATAGACTCTACTAACCTAACAGTAGGTTAAGATAGGAGACAAGTGATCCTAGAACTCATAGGGATGGTGGTCTTCAGGGTACATAGGCTGGGATAATGGCTGCTGTGGTGTTTGGCTCACAAAAACCAACCAACCAACCAACGAAAAAGCGCTGGCATTATTATCAGATGAGCTCTGTGGCTACGTGCTCAGGAAGCCCTCATCTGACTTTAGTTAGGGATCACAACCTGGCTATTGTGATCACTCCTTGCCTAGTGGACTCAGGTGCGTAAGACCATGGAATTTATGCAAAAACAGATGATTCAGGCTGTCTCCCAGGCTGTGTTTTCTTCCCAATTTCATCCTGTTACTGCTTGCTAGAATCCTGGCAATGCTCTGCCCAGGCAGTGGTTTTTTGGTCACACAGAAGGCTTTCAATAGTACTGCTTCAGTCCACAAAATGCCAGTTCCCTCTTTAGCCCATGCATTCCCATGTTCCTTTGAAACCACTCCTATCCCAGACCATGAAAACATACTGCTCCTGGAGAGAGGCTTTCCTCCTCATTCCTCAAAGATGTCAGCTTTGGATGCCTGTTCATGTCCAGGGGAGGGCACCTGGTGGGGAGCCGCAATATCCACCGGGGTATACCATTGGACCTCAAGACCTTCCACCAGCAGAAGTGCAGTTGGCTTTGTGCACGAACCCAACACACCTGTTGGAGTGTTCTTGGGGGTCAGAGACTACTCTTTGTTGCTAAGAGTTGACCTGAGTCCACATCCTGACCCTTGCTCTCTGCTATCTGATTGTCTCACTTACTCTGACGGCGAGAGATGATTTGGCCCAGCTCATAATCCTCTGGATTCTCCTCAGTAAGGAAGTGTAGGTCGAGGGCGCTGCGGATGACGACAGGAGCCCTATCGTGGCAGGTCACCTGGAGCAGCATGGGAGACAGGCCTTCAGGAAATGGGCCTTGAAGTGACTACTCAAGGACAGTGGGCAGGGGCATTCTGGAGGCACCTCCACTCTAAATACAAGGGCAACATCCATGACCCTACTACCCGAGGCTGACCTCCTGCTCATCGTGTGGGCTCTTCCCACAGGCTACTAGCCCAATCCTTGTACATAGGACTTCCTGGGCCTGCCATTGCTCTTTGTGGAGCTGCACTCCTCTCGGAGTGAAAGGACCCCACTACCTGCATACAGATGCAATCTCATCCCACAAGTTGGGAGGAATGGGACAATAGCCTCCAAGATCCCAGGTCTGCCCGAGGATGCAGGCGGCATTGGGAATGGCCTAGGCACAAAACCTAGAGGCTTTGGTCTGGATTGCCAGGGCCAAAAACAGACCCAGGAACATGACCACACACAGGAGAGCTGAAAGATAGCCACGAGAGCTCCTGGCCTCCAGAGGCTCAGTGCTGGCTGGGATGTAGGAGGGCACCTCATCCAGCAAGGGTGGTCATTGGGTTACCTGGACATTTAGTGTGCTTGCTCCACATCCATATCGACTCTGCAGAGAGACTCTCTCAGCTCCTTGTTCAAGGAACATGGAGAACCTCACACTGCTGTCCTCCTCCATAGACGTCAGCATCCCATACAAGGGAACCTGCAACCTAGTTCCTGTCCTATTCTCATCTGTCACCCATACCTGTCCCTGCCCTTCTGGACTGCATGCTGCCACCTGACACACAGACTCCCTCAGACATGGCAGTGGACAAGCTGCTGCACTCGCTCATCTCAGCTCCAGCCCTTCACACTGACCTCTCCCTTCTTGATTCCCATCTATCCTCCTGATCATCCAGAAGCTCCAAATTCAAGAGGGCATGAGTAGTCCATGGTATTGGACCAGTGTCTGCTCCCCACCCAGGTGTAAGCACCACGGGACACCCCTGCTCCCAGGCTTACCAGAACACTCTTGGCCATCTCTGGACTTTGTGTTTCTAAGTGGACACGAATTAAGCAGGTGTCTCCCACCTGCTTGTGGGAAAGCGGCCTGGAGGACTTGCAGGTTGATTCTGAGAACTGTGGGGGATGGAACATCAGCAAACCCAGAAACAGAAAGCCACCCCAGACTGTCAGTTGGCTCTATGGGCTTCCAGCAAATATGTCCAGGTGCTGAGGCTTCTTATTTCCTCAGGTCGGAGTGGAATGGCAGCACATGCACAGCTTGAATAAGGTAGGTGTTTACCTCCTTTCCCTTGACCTGGGGGCGTTTCCTCACCATGAAATATTGTATTCCCAGATTCATGGACAGACACACGAGTGAGTGGTCAGAGACCTTGATTTCTGCAGAGCGAAGTGGAGAGAATTGTTAGGTGGCACTCAAGGATTATACCACAAAACACCCACAACCCCTGAGAGTCTCCGCCAGGCCCATCACACTTTGGTATTTTGGGGCCAAGGCCCACTTTCTCTTGGCTGTCAGTTATCCTGAGCCCACTGTGGATCATGTCTCCCCACTGTCTGATTGTCCTACTTACTCTCATCCTCAGACATCATATACAGCAGCTCAAAGTTGTCCACATCCTCATGCTGCAACAAATTTTGGTCCAAGGCCCTGCGGATGAGGCTTGTCATCGTCTCCTGAAAGGTCACCTGGATCAGGGTGGGACAAATGTCATCAGAGAATGGCTTTTAGAAGAGCTACCCAGAAGACTGTGGTCAAACATTCAGGAGAAATCTCAGCTACATATACAAGGGCACAATCTTGTTATCCTGCTACCTGAGTGTGTCCTCCATATACCACCTGGGTTCTTGCAATGTGCTACTAGAACAATCCTGGTACAAATATCTGCCTGTACCTGCCATCTCCCCTCCCCCTGGGGAGCCACATTCCACTCATGTCAAAGGACCAAACTGCCTATGCACAGACACACTCTCATCTCACTGAGATGAGAGCAATGGGCCAGGGATCTGCGCACCAAGTGTGATCTGGGATGCAGGCTGCCTTTGTGGGTGGAAGAGGCAGATGCACTGAAAATTTGGGTCCTGACTGCCACGACACAAAACAGACTCAGATACAAGAGTGTGCACTTGAGTGCTTCATGATAGCTTTGAGAGGCCCTGGCCTCTGGAAGCTCGGTGCGGGTCTGGTTGTAATGATGTACTTGACTCAGCACTGGCAGTCACTGAACATGTCTCCTCTGCAGCTGGACACCTGCAGCATTAGCGTGTCGACTGCACATCCATAGAAATTCTGCCAAGAACCCCTTTAGCTCCGTATTTACATACATGCAAAGCCTAACATTCCGAAGCTTTGGCATGACCCCCCAGGTGATCCCGACCCCAAATTCCTACACCTAGTCATGCTAAGGAGGTTCTCTTCCCTGCCACCAGGAACACATCCCCTCCTACACATGTGACAAGTCACTGCCACCTCCTCTCCTCCAACTTCACTCATTGAGAATACCAAGTTCTAGGCACTGCAGCCTGCACCCTGGACATATCTCTGCCTTCATCTGTCCACAGCACTTCCGTCTGCACTTCCGGCCTGCAAAACCCACAATACACAGGCCCACTCACCACTGAAGCTGGGCATGCTGATGCTCTCCCTCCTCAGGTCAAGCCCTTAAGACGGACCTCTCTCTTCTTTATTTCCCACCATAGCCCTGGGGTTGGCTGTGTCTCCTGCCTTCCACTGTGTGGACACCCAGGAGGCAGCCCTGCTGTCGGGCTTACCGGGATGCGCTTTGTCTCCCTCAGGCTCTGTCCCTCTAGGAGGACGTGAACAACGCGGCTGTCTTCCACCTGCTCGCTGGAGTGAAGCAGTGAGGAGCTGCTACTCACAGCTGCTGGGGTCCTGGATGCCACTGCCACAGAAGGTTCCAAGAACTGTGGGGGATGACAACATCAGCAAAGCCCAGCAACTGCACCCCACCCAGCCTGGCAGTTGGCTCTGTGGGCATTCTACAACATCCATCCAGAACCTGAGGTTCTTGTCCCCTTGGAGGATGTGGAGTGGCACCAGGAGTAAAGACTGAAGAAGGTGGCTGTTTTGGGAACAAGAGATCCAGCACCTGCTGGGTGGGGATGAAATCCCAGGAGATTAACCCCATGTTGCTGCTGAAATGTAGGTTCCTCCCACAAATGACAGGCAGGAGCTCATTCCTAAGCTGGTCCTGCCTGTAAGGTTCAAGGCTCTGAACCCTGAAGGGCTCCTCCGTGTTCTGATCATTTTCACCCTGGGTTGGGACCAAGAATGGTGGGTTCAAAATGGAAATGGTGACAAACAGAAAAATGACTTGTGCCAATACACTAGAGTCAAAGCACAATGGGACAGTTCCCATCAGTACAACACACACACACACACACACACACACACACACACACACACACACACAGAGTCAGAATAGGAGTCCTGGGCCATTCATCAGGGATCAGACTAGAGGGCCTGCTGGGCTCACCTGCCCTGTGCTACTCACTGTTACTCTTGAGCTCCTCTGCGACAATCGCCAGAGGCTCTGGCGTCTAAGATGAAGCCTCACCCAGTGTATCCACAAAAGGGCTAGTTGGCCCCCCTGAGATTCCTGGGAGCCTGAGGCTCGGCATTGTCTGCAACCACAGGAGAACATCCTTCTCCCTCCAGTGGCTCCAACCAAGTGAGCTCGGATGGCTTGGTCAGTGAAGTGGGTGCCTGGATACCAGGGTTCCATGTTCTGTTTGATCCATTGTCAAGGCAATGATGTCATTTCCTGTGCCCATACCTGAGCCTCTTTTCACATAAGACCACTTTCAACAGCCCTATGGGCTGCCGATTTCTCCTCCATGCCTACCCATCTCAGGTGCGCAGGTGTTCACCAACAACTCCCCAAACATCCCCACCAGCATCTGCCCTGCTTGGTGCCACTAGAGTTCCAGCTTGGAGCCTTCAAAAATGCATTCACAACCAGTCCTTCCCTCTCAGCAGCTTTTGGACCCTGGTCCCATCATTGTGCAACTCATGGTGTGCCCAGTCTTTTCTGGAAAGTAGGGTAGCATCTAATCTCTAGGGTTTATTGTGTCTATTGGCCCATAACACCCTCTGTTCTCTCTGAAACCAGAGATGGGACTCACAGGTGGCTAAAGCACAAATGTAGAGATGGGATAATCACAAGAAAGGGAGAGACAAAGAATGCACCCTAACTCAATCAGGCCTGTGTCCCACACAGGGACATGGCCAATGTCCGTCCCATCGTGGCTGAGTTCCCTCTCTACACCATGGCAAGTTGGAGGGGACTGAGATGCAGAGGCTGCTCCCCTCTGCCATACAACTTCCCAAGGCTTCTCCTAAGATTTCAAAAGGGCCAAGTGTGTCTAGTGTTGGGGTCTCACAGAGACTCCGAGGTACCACAGCATCCTGCTGCCCAGAACCGGTTCACCCCTCACCTCAAGGGGGCTCAGCCTCTGGATTCATGGGAATTGAAGTGGGTACAGGTGATGGGATATCACCTCCAAGACTGAGTTATGCCAAGTCCATGACCCCTGTCTGCATCCCTGTCTCCAGCACCACTCCCCCCTCTCTTTTCCTCCTCAGAGCAAACAAATCCATTTAGCAAGTGTGTCCTGTGATAAAGTCATGACGGTCACCCATCCTCTCATTACAAAAACACTGAGGCTCAGCCAACATGGATCCTACAGGGAACACAGGCATAAACTCAGACTCCGATCCTCCCAGCCGAGCCTCAGTGGAGCCTGGACTCCCAGCCTCCTGAGTCAAGGAAACAGAGGTTCCTAGCCGAGCCACCTTGGATGCAGCCACACACAAACTGAACTCATCAATGCCCCTTGCTCTCAGTTGTGAGTAAGAGGGGAAGTGGTGTTTCACAACCCTGGACATCAAGTGCAGTCTCCAGGCGTTGGGGTGTGCCCTGGCCTCTGTCTATCTGCCCAGGCTCTCCAACCCACACTGGCCTCTTACCCAACCTCCTCCTAGGGCCAAACTCAATCCTGCCTCTCAATTTCTGCTGCCTTCCCCAACACACTGCTCCCCAAAATGAGCAGGGCTGGCTCTCGGTTATCATGCTGGTGCCAGCAGCAATGCCACCCCACTGACATAATTCTGAGTCCCAACCTAGGCACTCCAGCTGTCTTTGCCACACCTGGCCTGTTTGGGCTCTGGCTCTTGCTCTTTTCTTTCATGTGCATGTGTTTTGAGGGTTTGAGTTTCTCCCACTGCAGAACTGCAGCTGTGGCAGGGTAGAGCTCATGAGGGTGACATTCTGAGCCACATCCAATCCCATCAGGACTGTTCACTGGGGTGACTGCTGGAACACAGTGATGAGTGAACACATGGGAGGTGGTTGGACCCACCTTGCCTCTGAGTGGCTTCCTTTCAGGACAGGAATGTAGGCATGGGAGCCCCTGGCGTGGGATGCTTTGCACAAGGCGTGACCATGGGCTCTCTTTCCTGGCAAAAATGGCTCCACTCAGCATGGAGAGCACTGTCATTCCTGGTGGCTAACAACAGCCCTGGACCCCAGAAAGGAACCCACACTCAAGATTAACGTCTGAGTGTGCGTGTCCTCGAGGAAATGAGGTCTCCTGATCCCAGGTGCAAAGGGGTAAGTCCTCTAACTCCAGGGGCCATGAAGGGACATCTGAGTTTCCCTCGTCCTTCTTTCCCTCTCTAACTAACCACAGTTAGGACCCTGGCCTCATTCCCCAGTGAGGATCATTAGGCTCCATAAAGGACAGTCTCTAAGATGCTCAGTGGACCAACACCCTCTGCACAACCCATAACCCTATTCACCCAAGAGGCAAGAGGATTTCTATTCAGGAAAACCAGGAAAGGGAGAGCCTTTCTCAAGGACACAAGGACATTAGTGAGTGAGGGAGTGATTAATGGATGGAGAACTATTTCCAACACCAACTTCCAGGAGCATATATGGCCCCCTGGAGAATTCTGCAGTGTGTTGTTGATTAAGGAGAACGTGTGAATTCAGGGGTCACTAGGTCCTCTCAGCCATAAGGAGGGAAACTGCCATAAAGGAACTAGGACAAGGGTGCGAGGAATGCTCACTGGTGGGAGATCGGAAGGAAGGAAAGTGTACTCATTAGAAAAGTGTCGCCTGAAAATTCTTAGCCAGCCAAAAGTCGTGCGAACTTGTGTGGGAAAAGAGTCTTTGCACAGTGATGAAGCTAAGAGCTCACATGATGGAACACAGCATCAACTGGGACCAAATCCAATATCTGATATTCTTGTAGGAAGAGGAGAGTCTGGACCCAGATACCAGGGAGACTGGGGGATACCGGATATGTGAGGTTGGAGCCAGGGCGGGATGCCCATATGGGAACCACAGATCGTGGGCAGCAATAGGAGAGTGGGCAAGGGCTGGGAGAGTTGGGGAGACAGTCCCCTTGAAACCTGGGAGGGGTTATGGCACTGGGACAGCCCAACACCTACTGTGTTGAGCCTCTGGAGCTCAACGGAAGACACTTCCTCTGTTGTCGGCCACCCAGTTAACAGAGTTTGGTTGCAGCAGCCTAGGACCCAGCTGAAGGTCTGAGCATGTTGGCCATGCAGGTTGGATCTGGACCACAGACACCCTCATCAGAGATTGTAGGGTCTCAGCCCTGAGGCAAGACAGGCACTAAGTCAGGCCAGGTGGGGAAACGGATAGGCACACACTCTGGGGGCTGGTGCCTGTGTTACTGGGAGCACTTCTGATCGCAATTCCCTGATCTGCTGCCAACACAGGCTACAGAGGAGGGTACAGAAACACAGACCACGGATCTGCCCCACTCAGTGGGCCCAGGCCAACACCACACCCAGCAGCCTCGTGCCATACCCAATGAGTCTCGAAGCGGCCCCCTCTTCCCATCCTGAGAGCTCTTCCCTTCCTCATGTGCCAATAGCTCCCTACTGTCACTGGCAATATCTACTCTGTGAGATGTCAACATCCGTGGGTACTGTTCTCTCATCCCAGGACAGTGTGGTCCCACACACCCTGGTGAAATGGGCCACCTGGAGGCTGGACCTGGAGGTTGTTGAGGCTGAATGGCAGCGGTGGTCCTCTGGCACTTAATATTATTTAAGTTAAAAAAAAAACAAAAACAAAAACAAAAAACGGGTCTTGGTGCTCAAAAATGTTTGATTTGCATATTCTCATCCCCTAACCCCAATATTTTCATTATTTCCTCACATATGAAATCTTACTAGCATAAAGGTAATTTCGTATTAAACAAAGTGGATTGAAATAACATTGGTAAAAATAATCAATCACCATACTTTCAATTTTTGTTCTGCTTTCCTATTAGAAACCACTTGGATACAAGAGAACAGAGGACAGACTCATGGAAATACTTGAAATGACAAGAAGCTCCCACTCAAGCTCAGCATTCAGTCCTGGACAGGGTAAGACCAGGCCACTTTGACATCTGTGCCAAAGAGTCTACCAGACAGAATCCTCTGACTGATCCCTGACTGAGCCATAGGAACTGGCTAGAAAAGCCTTCACATCCTCAATACATTCTTCACGTCAGAATACTTGACAACCATTGATATCCATCTCTCGTTAACTTGCTCCCCAGCCAACCATTCTTCAACAAATTCAAAGGAGTAACTCATGCAAGCACACAGAAAGGGGTGTTCACTACACACATCCATGTGCGAAAAAGACAACTGGTATTTCTTGTTTGGGCTATTTCAAATGAAATCCCTTCTGCATGACCTCCACAAACCAAAGGAAAACATTTGTGAAATTCCCACGTAGAAGACAAGATACACTTGCCAAGGAGGCAGTGGCAAGAATTTTGACACTCCAAATGTAGAGTGTGTGTTTAGGAAGCAGTCACAGTTTCCATGAGAGAGTCCCATGAAATCAATTAGGAAGATCCATGCTCTAGCCCTACCATGCAAGTGATGTGACTTGAAAGAGTCACTTAGTCTTAGTAACCATCATCACTAACAAGTAAGTCAATGAATAAAGGTCCTCAGGTGCCAAGCTACAAAATGTGGGATGAGCATGGATGAGGATGGGTGGGAGAAGTCTCCAACTCTAACACAATTAGGGAAGGATGTGCTGACCTCAAGTGGCTGGGGCCTGGGATCCTGCCACAGAGGGGGATTCCAAACCTCACATCCCCTGACCCAGGCCAGAAGACCAGGTAGAGTCCAAGGACCCTGGGGTGGCCCAATGGCAATAAAGGTCAAAAGGAACTAGGGATCTGCCTGGTCCCTCAATCCCCTACTCTGAGCAGGGATGCATGACGAGGCCAGAGGCCATCCACAGCAATCTGCCTTTACAGGAAAACAGGGACTGCAGGCTGCCTCTGGCTCACTGAATCAGGGTGGTGTTTTCATAAAGCAAGACCACTTCCTCACATTTGACCAGCAGCTCATGTGTTGACAGCACAATGACTGACTTGACTCAGGCCCTGATGAATGAAATAGAAAATTCATAGCAAACCCATCTTTAGCTCTTCCACATCATCAGGGGCTCTGATTCAATTCCGTCCAGAAAGGTGTCTGAAATGATTTCTAAACATGCTGGGGACTCACCTCTGTGTGGAACTTTTCAGGAAAAAGGGGATCAAATCTCATGAAGCAACTCTTCTCTCTTCTAGCCCATGGGCAATGCAAGGAACCTGCATGATACCAGAGGCTCACTTCTCTCTTCTCATGTCTTCTGGAAAGGATTCGTTAATGCTTCCTGCAAGGTGAAGCAGAAGCCTGCATCCCCAGCTGCACAGAAGTGTTTTAGGGCAGTGTCTCCCTTAAAACCCAAAAATAAAAAAACAGGTCATTCAACAGGCACATGGATTCGAGTACATGTTCAATGATCCCTCCTCCCTGGAGCCTTCCACATGCCCATCTTCCACATTCACAGAGCAATGCTTGGCCATTCTCAAGACCAGGAGACCATGATGCTCATCACCAGGAAGTCAATAAGGAACATGAAGAGAGCAGCATGGATTGCAGAAGGTGGCACATCAAGGATCTTCAGCTCTGCTGCTAGAACACAAGAGCTTAACTTCAGTATTGACTTTTTGCCAACTACCAAGTACGATAGCAGTGTCAAGCCCAATATGCAGATATGCAAGTAGTAGGTGACACCCCGCATCCATTCACAAAAGTGGGCAACATCTGCATCAGAACAAGGAAGTATCTTACCCTTACTCATAAAAATCATCAGAAACAAAATAAAATGGATGCAAGACTTCTCATTTCACTATTAGGTAGCTGTTGGAATTCCCTATTAAATAATACCTCCTCCAAAATAAAAAGTATCTCAGACATGTGTCAACTATTCAATGGATGACATTTTAAAAACTATGGACTTTACTTAATATTTATGTATGCTATATCCCTGCCTAAGGCTCTATGAGAAAGGAGCACATAGAATTGGATCTTTGAAAATCTCACATTTGCTGATAAATATTACTGCTGATCTCAGGCATGGCGAAGTGAAAAGTGGGACTTTGGATATTCCAAGAATGCTATGTTGTGGGATTGGTGTCCCTGATTCATACATAGCATATGGTTTCTATGAAATCCAGTGAGGGAGCAGGAGTAACGAAGCTGATTGCACAGATGACCTCAGGGAATACTGACAGATAGGCCAAATGAAAAATATGCTCCAGCTAACCATTGGTATTTGGGCTTCTGATCCCAGTCCTGTTTTTAAAAAAGGTGCAGACAGGCAGTGTTCATTAAAAACTGTCTACCATGTAAAAGTGGGTAATTTAAATGGCATCTAGTTACACATCTGATAGAATGGTCTGGCAACATATGAATTTCATTCTAACAACAACAACAACAACAAAACATAGAAAATGAGACATAAAGATAAAACCTTGTCTTCACCAGGATGCCTAAAAATAGGTTTTATTTGGCTCATGCCAATAAATATCTTTCAATAGAATTTCTGATTTCTGAATGAATCCATTCAACTTCATACTGCACAGATCACAAGGTTTTCTTTACAGAATATTCTCTTCTTCTTCTTAAAGCCTCACATAGAAAATGTCTCACAGGACATAGGAGGGCTAAAGTTTGAAGGCATCTAATTGTACTCTAAAACAATTATGAACCTATTCGATCCATTATTAATAAATATCACCACTTTACCACTTGAACCAAATCACAGAAAATTGGAAACAGATGATCATTGGCTTTGATACCTTTACTTCTGTTTCATTACTCAGAGTCGATCAACTCTATACTTCAAGTGACACAGATTTATTACAGAATGCCTAAGATCCTAAGGATCTATTTTAGCTCAGCCCATGGTATTGCTTCATTATTTTATTATTTTGTAAGTAATAAAATATAACTTCATGTTGGATGATATATTCAAGCCATGAATATATCATCCAACATTGTTCTTCCCAAAATATTAGCCCAATTTCTGCGCGCGCTCACTTACTGTTCAGGAATTTTACTAATTGTTTGAAGGTTCTAGAGGACCTGTTAGACTCCTAATGGACAAACCATACAACATACTCCAGAGAACGGACGAGTGCCATAAGAAGAAAATAAGGTCAGCCTACAGCAATGGGCAGCTGCCTGCCCTCGGCTGGGAGGAGCCCTGGCCATGGCACCAGGGCTGCTGGGCAGCAGAAGCCTCCACAGCCCTGCAGGGAGCCTGGAGCACAGCTCTGCCTAACCATGCTCAGCCCTGGACAGATGCACATGAGTTCCCATCACAGGCTCGAGTGTGACAGTCCCAGGTGCATGCCTGTCATGTCAGCCACCAGGGAGGCTGAGGCAAGAGGAACGTTTGAGGTCAGCCTTGGCAACTTAGACCCCGAGGCAAAGGGGAAATACTTTTACAGGGGTCTCTGAGGGTGTAGCTCAGGTAGGTCACTTGCCTCACAGGCTCAAGGCCCTGGGTTCAATCCCCAGAACCCACGTACACACAAAAAGTGAACTTGGAATATTGTTTAAAATGATGGGTCAGGTACACACAAGGACTTCAATATGACCTCTCAGAGGAGCTCAATTTGAGATCAGACTGAACAAAAGACCACCTGGACCATTGACTCAGTGTCTGAAACCCTCTGTGAGCATGGGAAGCACTGCTGGCAAGACACCAGAGGGCCAAAGCACTTGTGCCCCCTGCAGGGGTGTCTCTTGTCTACCGCCAAAGACTGTTCCCCTCCTGGGGCAGCTGAGAGCAAGCTGGGCCTTGGAGCAAGGACTAGTGCTTTAGATATAGACTATGCAAGCAAGGGGCAATGTCTTTAATAAAACTAAAATTAAAAAGTCACATTGAAAAAATTTTAAAAAGAAGAAAATAAGGTCAAGTAGAGGAAGCCCATTTTCACAGGAAAAAATCCCCCAGTGAAAAGCATCAGAATAGATACCAAGAAAAATACCAACAAACACAGTGTGCTCCCACTATGTATCTACTCAACATGCAAAAGTTAGAAAGCTAGATAATACAATCCTGGCCACAGGTAGAGCTATGCAGAAGAGCCACCTGGCAGTGCTTAGTCAAAGAAGTAAACATGCACACTTTGACCTAGAAATTCCACCTGTGTGTAAACCAGGCGGTGCTTAAGCAGTTTCACAAGGGGACATGCACAGGGAAATTTATCCTCAGGTTCTTATAGAGTTGTCTGTGCTTACAGGGAGTTGATGGTTGTCAAGATGCCCACAGCTGCGAAAGTCAAAAGCTAAAAAAATAATAGATGCCAACCTGGATATATTAATAATCCCGTATCTATGATCACCTTCATAAGGGAGCTTCCCAACTTCTGTGTGGAAGTGAGTTTCTCCTTGGCCCTTACACTGTTGTGGAGACCACTAGGAGTTCAGCTTTGTGCAGGATCATCTGACCTGGACTTTTGGCAAGACCTGTACAGCCCTCACACATGCTCAGATGCTACAGGACTTTTCAGACCAGTCCAGACAACAGTAGGCATCCATTCATTGTCTGCACTCTACAGATTCCTAGATGCATGACATTCATTACCATCAAATGCAGAATTTTCATCAAAAACTAATATATATATCATTCCAATCTGAATCAAGAAAAACGGAAATATCCCCAAATCCAAAGAGTGGATCCCCATCGTGATGCTACAAGTTGAAAATTCCACAGCTGACCTCATGGGATGGTTCACAGTCAAAAGACAGCTGCATGAAAAATATTACATGACCTTCCTGCTATGTGAAAAGTGGCATGTGAAGTACACATGCATGTCTTCCTCAGACATGGGTTCATTTGCAAGACACCTTGTGCAATTGAAAATACTCCAAAAGGGGAGAAATCAGAACCATGTCTCCAAAGTATTTCAGCAGAGACCAACTCCATCTGTCTATCTATCTCTCAGTGAGTGTGTGTGCTCTTGTGTGTGTTTGTGTGTCTTTGTTTGTGTTTGTACCATCATAGCTGATACTTCATTGCCCCCATTGGAAAACTGACTCAGATAATGCCATCTGCCAAACTCCTAAAAACCAAAGTTCTTGCTGATAGAATGAAACATTCCTTCCTGTTGGTTTGGATGTGTCCTTTAGGAATCACTGCTACATTTAGTATACTCAAATCATCACAGTAGATCAGGTAACAAAAACATATATATTTTAAAATAATAATAATATATTAATGGAAACAACAAATACAGGATAGAGTAACAACTGTGTTACTAAACAAGGTCAAGGACAATGGCAAACTATAGATTCAAACTTTGAAGAAAATAGTAATCAATGTAAATATTCCTGGGCTGCCTCAGCCCCGCCCAGGCACACAGCAACAGAATGGTTTTGCAAGCATCCTCAGGAGGGCAGGAGCCTTCTTTGCAGGACGAGAGGGAGGTTGAGGCTCGATCCACCCATCATTCTTTTGGGAGAGGCTCCTTTTCCTCAGCACAAAGTTGGATTTTTTGTGAGGATTCTTGGCATCAAATACGTTGGCCTCTGCGGGAATCCTCAGCTCTGGGGAGAGAGGGGTGTACAAAAAGAAGGTGGCACTCAGGAGGTGCTCCCTAGGACACGCCAACATCTGAGAGCCTGTGCCAGAAAAGGCCAGAGCCACACACCTGAGAGCTCTCCAATTCAGCACCAATACCAACAAAGACAGCCTCCACAGTCCTCCCTGAGGAAGAACTAGGCAGAGCACTTCAACAGACCTAATGTCTGTTCCTACCGAAGGCTTTGGACTCCAGAATATCTCAGGTCCTCTTGCATCTGCCAAAGCACACCACTAGGGTTTGCATCTGAAATCTCCCACAAAAGGCTCCTGTGCCGAAGATTCAGTCCCCACATGAGCCATCTTCATAGGTGGGTTTGGAGGGAAGCATTGGATGGTGAGTGCTCTGATGTCAACATGAAATTCTCATTCAAGATGAATACACTACTGGGGGGTGGGAGGGACTGGAAGAAAGGTTGAGCATGGTTGGAGTAAGACCTAAACAGGGTTGTGCCCTGGGCAACAGTACCTTGTTGCTGTTGGCTCCACTGAATCCTCATTCTCCAAGGAGAGGTCCTCCCTCTCCATCTTTCTCTCTCTCCCTCTCTGCCAGCCTCGTTCTCTCTCTCCCAGTCTATGCCTTTGTGGCAAGGGCTGAGGAGCTCTCCACTGCCACACACTAGAGCTTTATGGACAGCCTCAGTGCACAACCAAAGAGAAAGCTATGAAACCCAGAGAAAAAAGGCCTAGGATTCCTCCTCTGAGTTATTTTCCTCAAGTATGGCCACAGTGAGGACAGGCTGACCAGCACGGATACCACGTTAGAGCCATGCTTCTGCGTTGGTGGAGCCCGCCTCCATGTGAACCAGGCTTCTGAGAATGGAGGCCACATTCCAAATACTGCCCTACTGAGAACAATGGTTCCAAAGACCAGCAAAGGGACTGCTTCCCTCCAACATGGCGTATGGCCCAGTGGTGCCATGACCCCGAGTGGGGGAATACAACAGCCGCTTCTCCTTCCTCTGAACATGTGTTTCCTGTCGCCCTCCTCTAACCTAGAGCCTGTTCTCCATCCCTTCTGGGTTGGATGTGGAGATCTCTGCTATGAATTTCTTAGGCTACCAAGGCCCCAGACAGACTTCCTCTTCCATAGACTCTACTAACCTAACAGTAGGTTAAGATAGGAGACAAGTGATCCTAGAACTCATAGGGATGGTGGTCTTCAGGGTACATAGGCTGGGATAATGGCTGCTGTGGTGTTTGGCTCACAAAAACCAACCAACCAACCAACGAAAAAGCGCTGGCATTATTATCAGATGAGCTCTGTGGCTACGTGCTCAGGAAGCCCTCATCTGACTTTAGTTAGGGATCACAACCTGGCTATTGTGATCACTCCTTGCCTAGTGGACTCAGGTGCGTAAGACCATGGAATTTATGCAAAAACAGATGATTCAGGCTGTCTCCCAGGCTGTGTTTTCTGTTACTGCTTGCTAGAATCCTGGCAGTGCTCTGCCCAGGCAGTGGTTTTTTGGTCACACAGAAGGCTTTCAATAGTACTGCTTCAGTCCACAAAATGCCAGTTCCCTCTTTAGCCCATGCATTCCCATGTTCCTTTGAAACCACTCCTATCCAAGACCATGAAAACATACTGCTCCTGGAGAGAGGCTTTCCTCCTCACTCCTCAAAGATGTCAGCTTTGGATGCCTGTTCATGTCCAGGGGAGGGCACCTGGTGGGGAGCCGCAATATCCACCGGGGTATACCATTGGACCTCAAGACCTTCCACCAGCAGAAGTGCAGTTGGCTTTGTGCACGAACCCAACACACCTGTTGGAGTGTTCTTGGGGGTCAGAGACTACTCTTTGTTGCTAAGAGTTGACCTGAGTCCACATCCTGACCCTTGCTCTCTGCTATCTGATTGTCTCACTTACTCTGACGGCGAGAGATGATTTGGCCCAGCTCATAATCCTCTGGATTCTACTCAGTAAGGAAGTGTAGGTCGAGGGCGCTGCGGATGACGACAGGAGCCCTATCGTGGCAGGTCACCTGGAGCAGCATGGGAGACAGGCCTTCAGGAAATGGGCCTTGAAGTGACTACTCAAGGACAGTGGGCAGGGGCATTCTGGAGGCACCTCCACTCTAAATACAAGGGCAACATCCATGACCCTACAACCCGAGGCTGACCTCCTGCTCATCGTGTGGGCTCTTCCCACAGGCTACTAGCCCAATCCTTGTACATAGGACTTCCTGGGCCTGCCATTGCTCTTTGTGGAGCTGCACTCCTCTCGGAGTGAAAGGACCCCACTACCTGCATACAGATGCAATCTCATCCCACAAGTTGGGAGGAATGGGACAATAGCCTCCAAGATCCCAGGTCTGCCCGAGGATGCAGGCGGCATTGGGAATGGCCTAGGCACAAAACCTAGAGGCTTTGGTCTGGATTGCCAGGGCCAAAAACAGACCCAGGAACATGACCACACACAGGAGAGCTGAAAGATAGCCACGAGAGCTCCTGGCCTCCAGAGGCTCAGTGCTGGCTGGGATGTAGGAGGCCACCTCATCCGGCAAGGGTGGTCATTGGGTTACCTGGACATTTAGTGTGCTTGCTCCACATCCATATCGACTCTGCAGAGAGACTCTCTCAGCTCCTTGTTCAAGGAACATGGAGAACCTCACACTGCTGTCCTCCTCCATAGACGTCAGCATCCCATACAAGGGAACCTGCAACCTAGTTCCTGTCCTATTCTCATGTGTCACCCATACCTGTCCCTGCCCTTCTGGACTGCATGCTGCCACCTGACACACAGACTCCCTCAGACATGGCAGTGGACAAGCTGCTGCACTCGCTCATCTCAGCTCCAGCCCTTCACACTGACCTCTCCCTTCTTGATTCCCATCTATCCTCCTGATCATCCAGAAGCTCCAAATTCAAGAGGGCATGAGTAGTCCATGGTATTGGACCAGTGTCTGCTCCCCACCCAGGTGTAAGCACCACGGGACACCCCTGCTCCCAGGCTTACCAGAACACTCTTGGCCATCTCTGGACTTTGTGTTTCTAAGTGGACACGAATTAAGCAGGTGTCTCCCACCTGCTTGTGGGAAAGCGGCCTGGAGGACTTGCAGGTTGATTCTGAGAACTGTGGGGGATGGAACATCAGCAAACCCAGAAACAGAAAGCCACCCCAGACTGTCAGTTGGCTCTATGGGCTTCCAGCAAATATGTCCAGGTGCTGAGGCTTCTTATTTCCTCAGGTCGGAGTGGAATGGCAGCACATGCACAGCTTGAATAAGGTAGGTGTTTACCTCCTTTCCCTTGACCTGGGGGCGTTTCCTCACCATGAAATATTGTATTCCCAGATTCATGGACAGACACACGAGTGAGTGGTCAGAGACCTTGATTTCTGCAGAGCGAAGTGGAGAGAATTGTTAGGTGGCACTCAAGGATTATACCACAAAACACCCACAACCCCTGAGAGTCTCCGCCAGGCCCATCACACTTTGGTATTTTGGGGCCAAGGCCCACTTTCTCTTGGCTGTCAGTTATCCTGAGCCCACTGTGGATCATGTCTCCCCACTGTCTGATTGTCCTACTTACTCTCATCCTCAGACATCATATACAGCAGCTCAAAGTTGTCCACATCCTCATGCTGCAACAAATTTTGGTCCAAGGCCCTGCGGATGAGGCTTGTCACCGTCTCCTGAAAGGTCACCTGGATCAGGGTGGGACAAATGTCATCAGAGAATGGCTTTTAGAAGAGCTACCCAGAAGACTGTGGTCAAACATTCAGGAGAAATCTCAGCTACATATACAAGGGCACAATCTTGTTATCCTGCTACCTGAGTGTGTCCTCCATATACCACCTGGGTTCTTGCAATGTGCTACTAGAACAATCCTGGTACAAATATCTGCCTGTACCTGCCATCTCCCCTCCCCCTGGGGAGCCACATTCCACTCATGTCAAAGGACCAAACTGCCTATGCACAGACACACTCTCATCTCACTGAGATGAGAGCAATGGGCCAGGGATCTGCGCACCAAGTGTGATCTGGGATGCAGGCTGCCTTTGTGGGTGGAAGAGGCAGATGCACTGAAAATTTGGGTCCTGACTGCCACGACACAAAACAGACTCAGATACAAGAGTGTGCACTTGAGTGCTTCATGATAGCTTTGAGAGGCCCTGGCCTCTGGAAGCTCGGTGCGGGTCTGGTTGTAATGATGTACTTGACTCAGCACTGGCAGTCACTGAACATGTCTCCTCTGCAGCTGGACACCTGCAGCATTAGCGTGTCGACTGCACATCCATAGAAATTCTGCCAAGAACCCCTTTAGCTCCGTATTTACATACATGCAAAGCCTAACATTCCGAAGCTTTGGCATGACCCCCCAGGTGATCCCGACCCCAAATTCCTACACCTAGTCATGCTAAGGAGGTTCTCTTCCCTGCCACCAGGAACACATCCCCTCCTACACATGTGACAAGTCACTGCTGCCTCCTCTGCTCCAACTTCACTCATTGAGAATACCAAGTTCTAGGCACTGCAGCCTGCACCCTGGACATATCTCTGCCTTCATCTGTCCACAGCACTTCCGTCTGCACTTCTGGCCTGCAAAACCCACAATACACAGGCCCACTCACCACTGAAGCTGGGCATGCTGATGCTCTCCCTCCTCAGGTCAAGCCCTTAAGACGGACCTCTCTCTTCTTTATTTCCCACCATAGCCCTGGGTTTGGCTGTGTCTCCTGCCTTCCACTGTGTGGACACCCAGGAGGCAGCCCTGCTGTCGGGCTTACCGGGATGCGCTTTGTCTCCCTCAGGCTCTGTCCCTCTAGGAGGACGTGAACAACGCGGCTGTCTTCCACCTGCTCGCTGGAGTGAAGCAGTGAGGAGCTGCTACTCACAGCTGCTGGGGTCCTGGATGCCACTGCCACAGAAGGTTCCAAGAACTGTGGGGGATGACAACATCAGCAAAGCCCAGCAACTGCACCCCACCCAGCCTGGCAGTTGGCTCTGTGGGCATTCTACAACATCCATCCAGAACCTGAGGTTCTTGTCCCCTTGGAGGATGTGGAGTGGCACCAGGAGTAAAGACTGAAGAAGGTGGCTGTTTTGGGAACAAGAGATCCAGCACCTGCTGGGTGGGGATGAAATCCCAGGAGATTAACCCCATGTTGCTGCTGAAATGTAGGTTCCTCCCACAAATGACAGGCAGGAGCTCATTCCTAAGCTGGTCCTGCCTGTAAGGTTCAAGGCTCTGAACCCTGAAGGGCTCCTCCGTGTTCTGATCATTTTCACCCTGGGTTGGGACCAAGAATGGTGGGTTCAAAATGGAAATGGTGACAAACAGAAAAATGACTTGTGCCAATACACTAGAGTCAAAGCACAATGGGACAGTTCCCATCAGTACAAACACACACACACACACACACACACACACACACACACACACACACAGAGTCAGAATAGGAGTCCTGGGCCATTCATCAGGGATCAGACTAGAGGGCCTGCTGGGCTCACCTGCCATGTGCTACTCACTGTTACTCTTGAGCTCCTCTGCGACAATCGTCAGAGGCTCTGGCGTCTAAGATGAAGCCTCACCCAGTGTATCCACAAAAGGGCTAGTTGGCCCCCCTGAGATTCCTGGGAGCCTGAGGCTCGGCATTGTCTGCAACCACAGGAGAACATCCTTCTCCCTCCAGTGGCTCCAACCAAGTGAGCTCGGATGGCTTGGTCAGTGAAGTGGGTGCCTGGATACCAGGGTTCCATGTTCTGTTTGATCCATTGTCAAGGCAATGATGTCATTTCCTGTGCCCATACCTGAGCCTCTTTTCACATAAGACCACTTTCAACAGCCCTATGGGCTGCCGATTTCTCCTCCATGCCTACCCATCTCAGGTGCGCAGGTGTTCACCAACAACTACCCAAACATCCCCACCAGCATCTGCCCTGCTTGGTGCCACTAGAGTTCCACCTTGGAGCCTTCAAAAATGCATTCACAACCAGTCCTTCCCTCTCAGCAGCTTTTGGACCCTGGTCCCATCATTGTGCAACTCATGGTGTGCCCAGTCTTTTCTGGAAAGTAGGGTAGCATCTAATCTCTAGGGTTTATTGTGTCTATTGGCCCATAACACCCTCTGTTCTCTCTGAAACCAGAGATGGGACTCACAGGTGGCTAAAGCACAAATGTAGAGATGGGATAATCACAAGAAAGGGAGAGACAAAGAATGCACCCTAACTCAATCAGGCCTGTGTCCCACACAGGGACATGGCCAATGTCCGTCCCATCGTGGCTGCAGTTCCCTCTCTACACCATGGCAAGTTGGAGGGGACTGAGATGCAGAGGCTGCTCCCCTCTGCCATACAACTTCCCAAGGCTTCTCCTAAGATTTCAAAAGGGCCAAGTGTGTCTAGTGTTGGGGTCTCACAGAGACTCCGAGGTACCACAGCATCCTGCTGCCCAGAACCGGTTCACCCCTCACCTCAAGGGGGCTCAGCCTCTGGATTCATGGGAATTGAAGTGGGTACAGGTGATGGGATATCACCTCCAAGACTGAGTTATGCCAAGTCCATGACCCCTGTCTGCATCCCTGTCTCCAGCACCACTCCCCCCTCTCTCTTTCCTCCTCAGAGCAAACAAATCCATTTAGCAAGTGTGTCCTGTGATAAAGTCATGACGGTCACCCATCCTCTCATTACAAAAACACTGAGGCTCAGCCAACATGGATCCTACAGGGAACACAGGCATAAACTCAGACTCCGATCCTCCCAGCCGAGCCTCAGTGGAGCCTGGACTCCCAGCCTCCTGAGTCAAGGAAACAGAGGTTCCTAGCCGAGCCACCTTGGATGCAGCCACACACAAACTGAACTCATCAATGCCCCTTGCTCTCAGTTGTGAGTAAGAGGGGAAGTGGTGTTTCACAACCCTGGACATCAAGTGCAGTCTCCAGGCGTTGGGGTGTGCCCTGGCCTCTGTCTATCTGCCCAGGCTCTCCAACCCACACTGGCCTCTTACCCAACCTCCTCCTAGGGCCAAACTCAATCCTGCCTCTCAATTTCTGCTGCCTTCCCCAACACACTGCTCCCCAAAATGAGCAGGGCTGGCTCTCGGTTATCATGCTGGTGCCAGCAGCAATGCCACCCCACTGACATAATTCTGAGTCCCAACCTAGGCACTCCAGCTGTCTTTGCCACACCTGGCCTGTTTGGGCTCTGGCTCTTGCTCTTTTCTTTCATGTGCATGTGTTTTGAGGTTTTGAGTTTCTCCCACTGCAGAACTGCAGCTGTGGCAGGGTAGAGCTCATGAGGGTGACATTCTGAGCCACATCCAATCCCATCAGGTCTGTTCACTGGGGTGACTGCTGGAACACAGTGATGAGTGAACACATGGGAGGTGGTTGGACCCACCTTGCCTCTGAGTGGCTTCCTTTCAGGACAGGAATGTAGGCATGGGAGCCCCTGGCGTGGGATGCTTTGCACAAGGCGTGACCATGGGCTCTCTTTCCTGGCAAAAATGGCTCCACTCAGCATGGAGAGCACTGTCATTCCTGGTGGCTAACAACAGCCCTGGACCCCAGAAAGGAACCCACACTCAAGATTAACGTCTGAGTGTGCGTGTCCTCGAGGAAATGAGGTCTCCTGATCGCAGGTGCAAAGGGGTAAGTCCTCTAACTCCAGGGGCCATGAAGGGACATCTGAGTTTCCCTCGTCCTTCTTTCCCTCTCTAACTAACCACAGTTAGGACCCTGGCCTCATTCCCCAGTGAGGATCATTAGGCTCCATAAAGGACAGTCTCTAAGATGCTCAGTGGACCAACACCCTCTGCACAACCCATAACCCTATTCACCCAAGAGGCAAGAGGATTTCTATTCAGGAAAACCAGGAAAGGGAGAGCCTTTCTCAAGGACACAAGGACATTAGTGAGTGAGGGAGTGATTAATGGATGGAGAACTATTTCCAACACCAACTTCCAGGAGCATATATGGCCCCCTGGAGAATTCTGCAGTGTGTTGGTGATTAAGGAGAACGTGTGAATTCAGGGGTCACTAGGTCCTCTCAGCCATAAGGAGGGAAACTGCCATAAAGGAACTAGGACAAGGGTGCGAGGAATGCTCACTGGTGGGAGATCGGAAGGAAGGAAAGTGTACTCATTAGAAAAGTGTCGCCTGAAAATTCTTAGCCAGCCAAAAGTCGTGCGAACTTGTGTGGGAAAAGAGTCTTTGCACAGTGATGAAGCTAAGAGCTCACATGATGGAACACAGCATCAACTGGGACCAAATCCAATATCTGATATTCTTGTAGGAAGAGGAGAGTCTGGACCCAGATACCAGGGAGACTGGGGGATACCGGATATGTGAGGTTGGAGCCAGGGCGGGATGCCCATATGGGAACCACAGATCGTGGGCAGCAATAGGAGAGTGGGCAAGGGCTGGGAGAGTTGGGGAGACAGTCCCCTTGAAACCTGGGAGGGGTTATGGCACTGGGACAGCCCAACACCTACTGTGTTGAGCCTCTGGAGCTCAACGGAAGACACTTCCTCTGTTGTCGGCCACCCAGTTAACAGAGTTTGGTTGCAGCAGCCTAGGACCCAGCTGAAGGTCTGAGCATGTTGGCCATGCAGGTTGGATCTGGACCACAGACACCCTCATCAGAGATTGTAGGGTCTCAGCCCTGAGGCAAGACAGGCACTAAGTCAGGCCAGGTGGGGAAACGGATAGGCACACACTCTGGGGGCTGGTGCCTGTGTTACTGGGAGCACTTCTGATCGCAATTCCCTGATCTGCTGCCAACACAGGCTACAGAGGAGGGTACAGAAACACAGACCACGGATCTGCCCCACTCAGTGGGCCCAGGCCAACACCACACCCAGCAGCCTCGTGCCATACCCAATGAGTCTCGAAGCGGCCCCCTCTTGCCATCCTGAGAGCTCTTCCCTTCCTCATGTGCCAATAGCTCCCTACTGTCACTGGCAATATCTACTCTGTGAGATGTCAACATCCGTGGGTACTGTTCTCTCATCCCAGGACAGTGTGGTCCCACACACCCTGGTGAAATGGGCCACCTGGAGGCTGGACCTGGAGGTTGTTGAGGCTGAATGGCAGCGGTGGTCCTCTGGCACTTAATATTATTTAAGTTAAAAAAAAAACAAAAACAAAAACAAAAAACGGGTCTTGGTGCTCAAAAATGTTTGATTTGCATATTCTCATCCCCTCACCCCAATATTTTCATTATTTCCTCACATATGAAATCTTACTAGCATAAAGGTAATTTCGTATTAAACAAAGTGGATTGAAATAACATTGGTAAAAATAATCAATCACCATACTTTCAATTTTTGTTCTGCTTTCCTATTAGAAACCACTTGGATACAAGAGAACAGAGGACAGACTCATGGAAATGCTTGAAATGACAAGAAGCTCCCACTCAAGCTCAGCATTCAGTCCTGGACAGGGTAAGACCAGGCCACTTTGACATCTGTGCCAAAGAGTCTACCAGACAGAATCCTCTGACTGATCCCTGACTGAGCCATAGGAACTGGCTAGAAAAGCCTTCACATCCTCAATACATTCTTCACGTCAGAATACTTGACAACCATTGATATCCATCTCTCGTTAACTTGCTCCCCAGCCAACCATTCTTCAACAAATTCAAAGGAGTAACTCATGCAAGCACACAGAAAGGGGTGTTCACTACACACATCCATGTGCGAAAAAGACAACTGGTATTTCTTGTTTGGGCTATTTCAAATGAAATCCCTTCTGCATGACCTCCACAAACCAAAGGAAAATATTTGTGAAATTCCCACGTAGAAGACAAGATACACTTGCCAAGGAGGCAGTGGCAAGAATTTTGACACTCCAAATGTAGAGTGTGTGTTTAGGAAGCAGTCACAGTTTCCATGAGAGAGTCCCATGAAATCAATTAGGAAGATCCATGCTCTAGCCCTACCATGCAAGTGATGTGACTTGAAAGAGTCACTTAGTCTTAGTAACCATCATCACTAACAACTAAGTCAATGAATAAAGGTCCTCAGGTGCCAAGCTACAAAATGTGGGATGAGCATGGATGAGGATGGGTGGGAGAAGTCTCCAACTCTAACACAATTAGGGAAGGATGTGCTGACCTCAAGTGGCTGGGGGGCTGGGATCCTGCCACAGAGGGGGATTCCAAACCTCACATCCCCTGACCCAGGCCAGAAGACCAGGTAGAGTCCAAGGACCCTGGGGTGGCCCAATGGCAATAAAGGTCAAAAGGAACTAGGGATCTGCCTGGTCCCTCAATCCCCTACTCTGAGCAGGGCTGCATGACGAGGCCAGAGGCCATCCACAGCAATCTACCTTTACAGGAAAACAGGGACTGCAGGCTGCCTCTGGCTCACTGAATCAGGGTGGTGTTTTCATAAAGCAAGACCACTTCCTCACATTTGACCAGCAGCTCATGTGTTGACAGCACAATGACTGACTTGACTCAGGCCCTGATGAATGAAATAGAAAATTCATAGCAAACCCATCTTTAGCTCTTCCACATCATCAGGGGCTCTGATTCAATTCCGTCCAGAAAGGTGTCTGAAATGATTTCTAAACATGCTGGGGACTCACCTCAGCATGGAACTTTTCTGTGTGGAACTTTTCAGGAAAAAGGGGATCAAATCTCATGAAGCAACTCTTCTCTCTTCTAGCCCATGGGCAATGCAAGGAACCTGCATGATACCAGAGGCTCACTTCTCTCTTCTCATGTCTTCTGGAAAGGATTCGTTAATGCTTCCTGCAAGGTGAAGCAGAAGCCTGCATCCCCAGCTGCACAGAAGTGTTTTAGGGCAGTGTCTCCCTTAAAACCCAAAAATAAAAAAACAGGTCATTCAACAGGCACATGGATTCGAGTACATGTTCAATGATCCCTCCTCCCTGGAGCCTTCCACATGCCCATCTTCCACATTCACAGAGCAATGCTTGGCCATTCTCAAGACCAGGAGACCATGATGCTCATCACCAGGAAGTCAATAAGGAACATGAAGAGAGCAGCATGGATTGCAGAAGGTGGCACATCAAGGATCTTCAGCTCTGCTGCTAGAACACAAGAGCTTAACTTCAGTATTGACTTTTTGCCAACTACCAAGTACGATAGCAGTGTCAAGCCCAATATGCAGATATGCAAGTAGTAGGTGACACCCCGCATCCATTCACAAAAGTGGGCAACATCTGCATCAGAACAAGGAAGTATCTTACCCTTACTCATAAAAATCATCAGAAACAAAATAAAATGGATGCAAGACTTCTCATTTCACTATTAGGTAGCTGTTGGAATTCCCTATTAAATAATACCTCCTCCAAAATAAAAAGTATCTCAGACATGTGTCAACTATTCAATGGATGACATTTTAAAAACTATGGACTTTACTTAATATTTATGTATGCTATATCCCTGCCTAAGGCTCTATGAGAAAGGAGCACATAGAATTGGATCTTTGAAAATCTCACATTTGCTGATAAATATTACTGCTGATCTCAGGCATGGCGAAGTGAAAAGTGGGACTTTGGATATTCCAAGAATGCTATGTTGTGGGATTGGTGTCCCTGATTCATACATAGCATATGGTTTCTATGAAATCCAGTGAGGGAGCAGGAGTAACGAAGCTGATTGCACAGATGACCTCAGGGAATACTGACAGATAGGCCAAATGAAAAATATGCTCCAGCTAACCATTGGTATTTGGGCTTCTGATCCCAGTCCTGTTTTTAAAAAAGGTGCAGACAGGCAGTGTTCATTAAAAACTGTCTACCATGTAAAAGTGGGTAATTTAAATGGCATCTAGTTACACATCTGATAGAATGGTCTGGCAACATATGAATTTCATTCTAACAACAACAACAACAACAAAACATAGAAAATGAGACATAAAGATAAAACCTTGTCTTCACCAGGATGCCTAAAAATAGGTTTTATTTGGCTCATGCCAATAAATATCTTTCAATAGAATTTCTGATTTCTGAATGAATCCATTCAACTTCATACTGCACAGATCACAAGGTTTTCTTTACAGAATATTCTCTTCTTCTTCTTAAAGCCTCACATAGAAAATGTCAGACAGGACATAGGAGGGGAATGACCCAAAGGATGAGAGAATGGCTGGAACCGTTCTCTAATGTGCCCATGTAGCCTAAAGTTTGAAGGTATCTCATTGTACTCTAAAACAATTGTGAACCTATTCGATCCATTATTAATAAATATCACCACTTTACCACTTGAACCAAATCACAGAAAATTGGAAACAGATGATCATTGGCTTTGATACCTTTACTTCTGTTTCATTACTCAGAGTCGATCAACTCTATACTTCAAGTGACACAGATTTATTACAGAATGCCTAAGATCCTAAGGATCTATTTTAGCTCAGCCCATGGTATTGCTTCATTATTTTATTATTTTGTAAGTAATAAAATATAACTTCATGTTGGATGATATATTCAAGCCATGAATATATCATCCAACATTGTTCTTCCCAAAATATTAGCCCAATTTCTGCTCGCGCTCACTTACTGTTCAGGAATTTTACTAATTGTTTGAAGGTTCTAGAGGACCTGTTAGACTCCTAATGGACAAACCATACAACATACTCCAGAGAACGGACGAGTGCCATAAGAAGAAAATAAGGTCAGCCTACAGCAATGGGCAGCTGCCTGCCCTCGGCTGGGAGGAGCCCTGGCCATGGCACCAGGGCTGCTGGGCAGCAGAAGCCTCCACAGCCCTGCAGGGAGCCTGGAGCACAGCTCTGCCTAACCATGCTCAGCCCTGGACAGATGCACATGAGTTCCCATCACAGGCTCGAGTGTGACAGTCCCAGGTGCATGCCTGTCATGCCAGCCACCAGGGAGGCTGAGGCAAGAGGAACGTTTGAGGTCAGCCTTGGCAACTTAGACCCCGAGGCAAAGGGGAAATACTTTTACAGGGGTCTCTGAGGGTGTAGCTCAGGTAGGTCACTTGCCTCACAGGCTCAAGGCCCTGGGTTCAATCCCCAGAACCCACGTACACACAAAAAGTGAACATGGAATATTGTTTAAAATGATGGGTCAGGTACACACAAGGACTTCAATATGACCTCTCAGAGGAGCTCAATTTGAGATCAGACTGAACAAAAGACCACCTGGACCATTGACTCAGTGTCTGAAACCCTCTGTGAGCATGAGAAGCACTGCTGGCAAGACACCAGAGGGCCAAAGCACTTGTGCCCCCTGCAGGGGCGTCTCTTGTCTACCGCCAAAGACTGTTCCCCTCCTGGGGCAGCTGAGAGCAAGCTGGGCCTTGGAGCAAGGACTAGTGCTTTAGATATAGACTATGCAAGCAAGGGGCAATGTCTTTAATAAAACTAAAATTAAAAAGTCACATTGAAAAAATTTTAAAAAGAAGAAAATAAGGTCAAGTAGAGGAAGCCCATTTTCACAGGAAAAAATCCCCCAGTGAAAAGCATCAGAATAGATACCAAGAAAAATACCAACAAAAACAGTGTGCTCCCACTATGTATCTACTCAACCTGCAAAAGTTAGAAAGCTAGATAATACAATCCTGGCCACAGGTAGAGCTATGCAGAAGAGCCACCTGGCAGTGCTTAGTCAAAGAAGTAAACATGCACACTTTGACCTAGAAATTCCACCTGTGTGTAAACCAGGCGGTGCTTAAGCAGTTTCACAAGGGGACATGCACAGGGAAATTTATCCTCAGGTTCTTATAGAGTTGTCTGTGCTTACAGGGAGTTGATGGTTGTCAAGATGCCCACAGCTGCGAAAGTCAAAAGCTAAAAAAATAATAGATGCCAACCTGGATATATTAATAATCCCGTATCTATGATCACCTTCATAAGGTAGCTTCCCAACTTCTGTGTGGAAGTGAGTTTCTCCTTGGCCCTTACACTGTTGTGGAGACCACTAGGAGTTCAGCTTTGTGCAGGATCATCTGACCTGGACTTTTGGCAAGACCTGTACAGCCCTCACACATGCTCAGATGCTACAGGACTTTTCAGACCAGTCCAGACAACAGTAGGCATCCATTCATTGTCTGCACTCTACAGATTCCTAGATGCACGACATTCATTACCATCAAATGCAGAATTTTCATCAAAAACTAATATATATATATCATTCCAATCTGAATCAAGAAAATCGGAAATATCCCCAAATCCAAAGAGTGGATCCCCATTGTGATGCTACAAGTTGAAAATTCCACAGCTGACCTCATGGGATGGTTCACAGTCAAAAGACAGCTGCATGAAAAATATTACATGACCTTCCTGCTATGTGAAAAGTGGCATGTGAAGTACACATGCATGTCTTCCTCAGACATGGGTTCATTTGCAAGACACCTTGTGCAATTGAAAATACTCCAAAAGGGGAGAAATCAGAACCATGTCTCCAAAGTATTTCAGCAGAGACCAACTCCATCTGTCTATCTATCTCTCAGTGAGTGTGTGTGCTCTTGTGTGTGTTTGTGTGTCTTTGTTTGTGTTTGTACCATCATAGATGATACTTCATTGCCCCCATTGGAAAACTGACTCAGATAATGCCATCTGCCAAACTCCTAAAAACCAAAGTTCTTGCTGATAGAATGAAACATTCCTTCCTGTTGGTTTGGATGTGTCCTTTAGGAATCACTGCTACATTTAGTATACTCAAATCATCACAGTAGATCAGGTAACAAAAACATATATATTTTAAAATAATAATAATATATTAATGGAAACAACAAATACAGGATAGAGTAACAACTGTGTTACTAAACAAGGTCAAGGACAATGGCAAACTATAGATTCAAACTTTGAAGAAAATAGTAATCAATGTAAATATTCCTGGGCTGCCTCAGCCCCGCCCAGGCACACAGCAACAGAATGGTTTTGCAAGCATCCTCAGGAGGGCAGGAGCCTTCTTTGCAGGACGAGAGGGAGGTTGAGGCTCGATCCACCCATCATTCTTTTGGGAGAGGCTCCTTTTCCTCAGCACAAAGTTGGATTTTTTGTGAGGATTCTTGGCATAAAATACGTTGGCCTCTGCTGGAATCCTCAGCTCTGGGGAGAGAGGGGTGTACAAAAAGAAGGTGGCACTCAGGAGGTGCTCCCTAGGACACGCCAACATCTGAGAGCCTGTGCCAGAAAAGGCCAGAGCCACACACCTGAGAGCTCTCCAATTCAGCACCAATACCAACAAAGACAGCCTCCACAGTCCTCCCTGAGGAAGAACTAGGCAGAGCACTTCAACAGACCTAATGTCTGTTCCTACCGAAGGCTTTGGACTCCAGAATATCTCAGGTCCTCTTGCATCTGCCAAAGCACACCACTAGGGTTTGCATCTGAAATCTCCCACAAAAGGCTCCTGTGCCGAAGATTCAGTCCCCACATGAGCCATCTTCATAGGTGGGTTTGGAGGGAAGCATTGGATGGTGAGTGCTCTGATGTCAACATGAAATTCTCATTCAAGATGAATACACTACTGGGGGGTGGGAGGGACTGGAAGAAAGGTTGAGCATGGTTGGAGTAAGACCTAAACAGGGTTGTGCCCTGGGCAACAGTACCTTGTTCCTGTTGGCTCCACTGAATCCTCCTTCTCCAAGGAGAGGTCCTCCCTCTCCATCTTTCTCTCTCTCCCTCTCTGCCAGCCTCGTTCTCTCTCTCCCAGTCTATGCCTTTGTGGCAAGGGCTGAGGAGCTCTCCACTGCCACACACTAGAGCTTTATGGACAGCCTCAGTGCACAACCAAAGAGAAAGCTATGAAACCCAGAGAAAAAAGGCCTAGGATTCCTCCTCTGAGTTATTTTCCTCAAGTATGGCCACAGTGAGGACAGGCTGACCAGCGCGGATACCACGTTAGAGCCATGTTTCTGCATTGGTGGAGCCCGCCTCCATGTGAACCAGGCTTCTGAGAATGGAGGCCACATTCCAAATACTGCCCTACTGAGAACAATGGTTCCAAAGACCAGCAAAGGGACTGCTTCCCTCCAAAATGGCGTATGGCCCAGTGGTGCCATGACCCCGAGTGGGGGAATACAACAGCCGCTTCTCCTTCCTCTGAACATGTGTTTCCTGTCGCCCTCCTCTAACCTAGAGCCTGTTCTCCATCCCTTCTGGGTTGGATGTGGAGATCTCTGCTATGAATTTCTTAGGCTACCAAGGCCCCAGACAGACTTCCTCTTCCATAGACTCTACTAACCTAACAGTAGGTTAAGATAGGAGACAAGTGATCCTAGAACTCATAGGGATGGTGGTCTTCAGCGTACATAGGCTGGGATAATGGCTGCTGTGGTGTTTGGCTCACAAAAACCAACCAACCAACCAACGAAAAAGCGCTGGCATTATTATCAGATGAGCTCTGTGGCTACGTGCTCAGGAAGCCCTCATCTGACTTTAGTTAGGGATCACAACCTGGCTATTGTGATCACTCCTTGCCTAGTGGACTCAGGTGCGTAAGACCATGGAATTTATGCAAAAACAGATGATTCAGGCTGTCTCCCAGGCTGTGTTTTCTTCCCAATTTCATCCTGTTACTGCTTGCTAGAATCCTGGCAATGCTCTGCCCAGGCAGTGGTTTTTTGGTCACACAGAAGGCTTTCAATAGTACTGCTTCAGTCCACAAAATGCCAGTTCCCTCTTTAGCCCATGCATTCCCATGTTCCTTTGAAACCACTCCTATCCCAGACCATGAAAACATACTGCTCCTGGAGAGAGGCTTTCCTCCTCACTCCTCAAAGATGTCAGCTTTGGATGCCTGTTCATGTCCAGGGGAGGGCACCTGGTGGGGAGCCGCAATATCCACCGGGGTATACCATTGGACCTCAAGACCTTCCACCAGCAGAAGTGCAGTTGGCTTTGTGCACGAACCCAACACACCTGTTGGAGTGTTCTTGGGGGTCAGAGACTACTCTTTGTTGCTAAGAGTTGACCTGAGTCCACATCCTGACCCTTGCTCTCTGCTATCTGATTGTCTCACTTACTCTGACGGCGAGAGATGATTTGGCCCAGCTCATAATCCTCTGGATTCTCCTCAGTAAGGAAGTGTAGGTCGAGGGCGCTGCGGATGACGACAGGAGCCCTATCTTGGCAGGTCACCTGGAGCAGCATGGGAGACAGGCCTTCAGGAAATGGGCCTTGAAGTGACTACTCAAGGACAGTGGGCAGGGGCATTCTGGAGGCACCTCCACTCTAAATACAAGGGCAACATCCATGACCCTACTACCCGAGGCTGACCTCCTGCTCATCGTGTGGGCTCTTCCCACAGGCTACTAGCCCAATCCTTGTACATAGGACTTCCTGGGCCTGCCATTGCTCTTTGTGGAGCTGCACTCCTCTCGGAGTGAAAGGACTCCACTACCTGCATACAGATGCAATCTCATCCCACAAGTTGGGAGGAATGGGACAATAGCCTCCAAGATCCCAGGTCTGCCCGAGGATGCAGGCGGCATTGGGAATGGCCTAGGCACAAAACCTAGAGGCTTTGGTCTGGATTGCCAGGGCCAAAAACAGACCCAGGAACATGACCACACACAGGAGAGCTGAAAGATAGCCACGAGAGCTCCTGGCCTCCAGAGGCTCAGTGCTGGCTGGGATGTAGGAGGGCACCTCATCCGGCAAGGGTGGTCATTGGGTTACCTGGACATTTAGTGTGCTTGCTCCACATCCATATCGACTCTGCAGAGAGACTCTCTCAGCTCCTTGTTCAAGGAACATGGAGAACCTCACACTGCTGTCCTCCTCCATAGACGTCAGCATCCCATACAAGGGAACCTGCAACCTAGTTCCTGTCCTATTCTCATCTGTCACCCATACCTGTACCTGCCCTTCTGGACTGCATGCTGCCACCTGACACACAGACTCCCTCAGACATGGCAGTGGACAAGCTGCTGCACTCGCTCATCTCAGCTCCAGCCCTTCACACTGACCTCTCCCTTCTTGATTCCCATCTATCCTCCTGATCATCCAGAAGCTCCAAATTCAAGAGGGCATGAGTAGTCCATGGTATTGGACCAGTGTCTGCTCCCCACCCAGGTGTAAGCACCACGGGACACCCCTGCTCCCAGGCTTACCAGAACACTCTTGGCCATCTCTGGACTTTGTGTTTCTAAGTGGACACGAATTAAGCAGGTGTCTCCCACCTGCTTGTGGGAAAGCGGCCTGGAGGACTTGCAGGTTGATTCTGAGAACTGTGGGGGATGGAACATCAGCAAACCCAGAAACAGAAAGCCACCCCAGACTGTCAGTTGGCTCTATGGGCTTCCAGCAAATATGTCCAGGTGCTGAGGCTTCTTATTTCCTCAGGTCGGAGTGGAATGGCATCACATGCACAGCTTGAATAAGGTAGGTGTTTACCTCCTTTCCCTTGACCTGGGGGTGTTTCCTCACCATGAAATATTGTATTCCCAGATTCATGGACAGACACACGAGTGAGTGGTCAGAGACCTTGATTTCTGCAGAGCGAAGTGGAGAGAATTGTTAGGTGGCACTCAAGGATTATACCACAAAACACCCACAACCCCTGAGAGTCTCCGCCAGGCCCATCACACTTTGGTATTTTGGGGCCAAGGCCCACTTTCTCTTGGCTGTCAGTTATCCTGAGCCCACTGTGGATCATGTCTCCCCACTGTCTGATTGTCCTACTTACTCTCATCCTCAGACATCATATACAGCAGCTCAAAGTTGTCCACATCCTCATGCTGCAACAAATTTTGGTCCAAGACCCTGCGGATGAGGCTTGTCACCGTCTCCTGAAAGGTCACCTGGATCAGGGTGGGACAAATGTCATCAGAGAATGGCTTTTAGAAGAGCTACCCAGAAGACTGTGGTCAAACATTCAGGAGAAATTTCAGCTACATATACAAGGGCACAATCTTGTTATCCTGCTACCTGAGTGTGTCCTCCATATACCACCTGGGTTCTTGCAATGTGCTACTAGAACAATCCTGGTACAAATATCTGCCTGTACCTGCCATCTCCCCTCCCCCTGGGGAGCCACATTCCACTCATGTCAAAGGACCAAACTGCCTATGCACAGACACACTCTCATCTCACTGAGATGAGAGCAATGGGCCAGGGATCTGCGCACCAAGTGTGATCTGGGATGCAGGCTGCCTTTGTGGGTGGAAGAGGCAGATGCACTGAAAATTTGGGTCCTGACTGCCACGACACAAAACAGACTCAGATACAAGAGTGTGCACTTGAGTGCTTCATGATAGCTTTGAGAGGCCCTGGCCTCTGGAAGCTCGGTGCGGGTCTGGTTGTCATGATGTACTTGACTCAGCACTGGCAGTCACTGAACATGTCTCCTCTGCAGCTGGACACCTGCAGCATTAGCGTGTCTACTGCACATCCATAGAAATTCTGCCAAGAACCCCTTTAGCTCCGTATTTACATACATGCAAAGCCTAACATTCCGAAGCTTTGGCATGACCCCCCAGGTGATCCCGACCCCAAATTCC
The DNA here is from genome assembly GCF_045843805.1 of Urocitellus parryii. Lineage (NCBI taxonomy): Eukaryota > Metazoa > Chordata > Mammalia > Rodentia > Sciuridae > Urocitellus > Urocitellus parryii. Next base: position 52,122,959 of record NC_135548.1, on the reverse strand, counting down.
TACACCTAGTCATGCTAAGGAGGTTCTCTTCCCTGCCACCAGGAACACATCCCCTCCTACACATGTGACAAGTCACTGCCACCTCCTCTGCTCCAACTTCACTCATTGAGAATACCAAGTTCTAGGCACTGCAGCCTGCACCCTGGACATATCTCTGCCTTCATCTGTCCACAGCACTTCCGTCTGCACTTCTGGCCTGCAAAACCCACAATACACAGGCCCACTCACCACTGAAGCTGGGCATGCTGATGCTCTCCCTCCTCAGGTCAAGCCCTTAAGACGGACCTCTCTCTTCTTTATTTCCCACCATAGCCCTGGGGTTGGCTGTGTCTCCTGCCTTCCACTGTGTGGACACCCAGGAGGCAGCCCTGCTGTCGGGCTTACCGGGATGCGCTTTGTCTCCCTCAGGCTCTGTCCCTCTAGGAGGACGTGAACAACGCGGCTGTCTTCCACCTGCTCGCTGGAGTGAAGCAGTGAGGAGCTGCTACTCACAGCTGCTGGGGTCCTGGATGCCACTGCCACAGAAGGTTCCAAGAACTGTGGGGGATGACAACATCAGCAAAGCCCAGCAACTGCACCCCACCCAGCCTGGCAGTTGGCTCTGTGGGCATTCTACAACATCCATCCAGAACCTGAGGTTCTTGTCCCCTTGGAGGATGTGGAGTGGCACCAGGAGTAAAGACTGAAGAAGGTGGCTGTTTTGGGAACAAGAGATCCAGCACCTGCTGGGTGGGGATGAAATCCCAGGAGATTAACCCCATGTTGCTGCTGAAATGTAGGTTCCTCCCACAAATGACAGGCAGGAGCTCATTCCTAAGCTGGTCCTGCCTGTAAGGTTCAAGGCTCTGAACCCTGAAGGGCTCCTCCGTGTTCTGATCATTTTCACCCTGGGTTGGGACCAAGAATGGTGGGTTCAAAATGGAAATGGTGACAAACAGAAAAATGACTTGTGCCAATACACTAGAGTCAAAGCACAATGGGACAGTTCCCATCAGTACAAACACACACACACACACACACACACACACACACACACACAGAGTCAGAATAGGAGTCCTGGGCCATTCCAGGGATTAGACTAGAGGGCCTGCTGGGCTCACCTGCCCTGTGCTACTCACTGTTACTCTTGAGCTCCTCTGCGACAATCGCCAGAGGCTCTGGCGTCTAAGATGAAGCCTCACCCAGTGTATCCACAAAAGGGCTAGTTGGCCCCCCTGAGATTCCTGGGAGCCTGAGGCTCGGCATTGTCTGCAACCACAGGAGAACATCCTTCTCCCTCCAGTGGCTCCAACCAAGTGAGCTCGGATGGCTTGGTCAGTGAAGTGGGTGCCTGGATACCAGGGTTCCATGTTCTGTTTGATCCATTGTCAAGGCAATGATGTCATTTCCTGTGCCCATACCTGAGCCTCTTTTCACATAAGACCACTTTCAACAGCCCTATGGGCTGCCGATTTCTCCTCCATGCCTACCCATCTCAGGTGCGCAGGTGTTCACCAACATCTCCCCAAACATCCCCACCAGCATCTGCCCTGCTTGGTGCCACTAGAGTTCCAGCTTGGAGCCTTCAAAAATGCATTCACAACCAGTCCTTCCCTCTCAGCAGCTTTTGGACCCTGGTCCCATCATTGTGCAACTCATGGTGTGCCCAGTCTTTTCTGGAAAGTAGGGTAGCATCTAATCTCTAGGGTTTATTGTGTCTATTGGCCCATAACACCCTCTGTTCTCTCTGAAACCAGAGATGGGACTCACAGGTGGCTAAAGCACAAATGTAGAGATGGGATAATCACAAGAAAGGGAGAGACAAAGAATGCACCCTAACTCAATCAGGCCTGTGTCCCACACAGGGACATGGCCAATGTCCGTCCCATCGTGGCTGCAGTTCCCTCTCTACACCATGGCAAGTTGGAGGGGACTGAGATGCAGAGGCTGCTCCCCTCTGCCATACAACTTCCCAAGGCTTCTCCTAAGATTTCAAAAGGGCCAAGTGTGTCTAGTGTTGGGGTCTCACAGAGACTCCGAGGTACCACAGCATCCTGCTGCCCAGAACCGGTTCACCCCTCACCTCAAGGGGGCTCAGCCTCTGGATTCATGGGAATTGAAGTGGGTACAGGTGATGGGATATCACCTCCAAGACTGAGTTATGCCAAGTCCATGACCCCTGTCTGCATCCCTGTCTCCAGCACCACTCCCCCCTCTCTCTTTCCTCCTCAGAGCAAACAAATCCATTTAGCAAGTGTGTCCTGTGATAAAGACATGACGGTCACCCATCCTCTCATTTCAAAAACACTGAGGCTCAGCCAACATGGATCCTACAGGGAACACAGGCATAAACTCAGACTCCGATCCTCCCAGCCGAGCCTCAGTGGAGCCTGGACTCCCAGCCTCCTGAGTCAAGGAAACAGAGGTTCCTAGCCGAGCCACCTTGGATGCAGCCGCACACAAACTGAACTCATCAATGCCCCTTGCTCTCAGTTGTGAGTAAGAGGGGAAGTGGTGTTTCACAACCCTGGACATCAAGTGCAGTCTCCAGGCTTTGGGGTGTGCCCTGGCCTCTGTCTATCTGCCCAGGCTCTCCAACCCACACTGGCCTCTTACCCAACCTCCTCCTAGGGCCAAACTCAATCCTGCCTCTCAATTTCTGCTGCCTTCCCCAACACACTGCTCCCCAAAATGAGCAGGGCTGGCTCTCGGTTATCATGCTGGTGCCAGCAGCAATGCCACCCCACTGACATAATTCTGAGTCCCAACCTAGGCACTCCAGCTGTCTTTGCCACACCTGGCCTGTTTGGGCTCTGGCTCTTGCTCTTTTCTTTCATGTGCATGTGTTTTGAGGTTTTGAGTTTCTCCCACTGCAGAACTGCAGCTGTGGCAGGGTAGAGCTCATGAGGGTGACATTCTGAGCCACATCCAATCCCATCAGGACTGTTCACTGGGGTGACTGCTGGAACACAGTGATGAGTGAACACATGGGAGGTGGTTGGACCCACCTTGCCTCTGAGTGGCTTCCTTTCAGGACAGGAATGTAGGCATGGGAGCCCCTGGCGTGGGATGCTTTGCACAAGGCGTGACCATGGGCTCTCTTTCCTGGCAAAAATGGCTCCACTCAGCATGGAGAGCACTGTCATTCCTGGTGGCTAACAACAGCCCTGGACCCCAGAAAGGAACCCACACTCAAGATTAACGTCTGAGTGTGCGTGTCCTCGAGGAAATGAGGTCTCCTGATCCCAGGTGCAAAGGGGTAAGTCCTCTAACTCCAGGGGCCATGAAGGGACATCTGAGTTTCCCTTGTCCTTCTTTCCCTCTCTAACTAACCACAGTTAGGACCCTGGCCTCATTCCCCAGTGAGGATCATTAGGCTCCATAAAGGACAGTCTCTAAGATGCTCAGTGGACCAACACCCTCTGCACAACCCATAACCCTATTCACCCAAGAGGCAAGAGGATTTCTATTCAGGAAAACCAGGAAAGGGAGAGCCTTTCTCAAGGACACAAGGACATTAGTGAGTGAGGGAGTGATTAATGGATGGAGAACTATTTCCAACACCAACTTCCAGGAGCATATATGGCCCCCTGGAGAATTCTGCAGTGTGTTGGTGATTAAGGAGAACGTGTGAATTCAGGGGTCACTAGGTCCTCTCAGCCATAAGGAGGGAAACTGCCATAAAGGAACTAGGACAAGGGTGCGAGGAATGCTCACTGGTGGGAGATCGGAAGGAAGGAAAGTGTACTCATTAGAAAAGTGTCGCCTGAAAATTCTTAGCCAGCCAAAAGCCGTGCGAACTTGTGTGGGAAAAGAGTCTTTGCACAGTGATGAAGCTAAGAGCTCACATGATGGAACACAGCATCAACTGGGACCAAATCCAATATCTGATATTCTTGTAGGAAGAGGAGAGTCTGGACCCAGATACCAGGGAGACTGGGGGATACCGGATATGTGAGGTTGGAGCCAGGGCGGGATGCCCATATGGGAACCACAGATCGTGGGCAGCAATAGGAGAGTGGGCAAGGGCTGGGAGAGTTGGGGAGACAGTCCCCTTGAAACCTGGGAGGGGTTATGGCACTGGGACAGCCCAACACCTACTGTGTTGAGCCTCTGGAGCTCAACGGAAGACACTTCCTCTGTTGTCGGCCACCCAGTTAACAGAGTTTGGTTGCAGCAGCCTAGGACCCAGCTGAAGGTCTGAGCATGTTGGCCATGCAGGTTGGATCTGGACCACAGACACCCTCATCAGAGATAGTAGGGTCTCAGCCCTGAGGCAAGACAGGCACTAAGTCAGGCCAGGTGGGGAAACCGATAGGCACACACTCTGGGGGCTGGTGCCTGTGTTACTGGGAGCACTTCTGATCGCAATTCCCTGATCTGCTGCCAACACAGGCTACAGAGGAGGGTACAGAAACACAGACCACGGATCTGCCCCACTCAGTGGGCCCAGGCCAACACCACACCCAGCAGCCTCGTGCCATACCCAATGAGTCTCGAAGCGGCCCCCTCTTCCCATCCTGAGAGCTCTTCCCTTCCTCATGTGCCAATAGCTCCCTACTGTCACTGGCAATATCTACTCTGTGAGATGTCAACATCCGTGGGTACTGTTCTCTCATCCCAGGACAGTGTGGTCCCACACACCCTGGTGAAATGGGCCACCTGGAGGCTGGACCTGGAGGTTGTTGAGGCTGAATGGCAGCGGTGGTCCTCTGGCACTTAATATTATTTAAGTTAAAAAAAAAAAACAAAAACAAAAACAAAAAACGGGTCTTGGTGCTCAAAAATGTTTGATTTGCATATTCTCATCCCCTAACCCCAATATTTTCATTATTTCCTCACATATGAAATCTTACTAGCATAAAGGTAATTTCGTATTAAACAAAGTGGATTGAAATAACATTGGTAAAAATAATCAATCACCATACTTTCAATTTTTGTTCTGCTTTCCTATTAGAAACCACTTGGATACAAGAGAACAGAGGACAGACTCATGGAAATGCTTGAAATGACAAGAAGCTCCCACTCAAGCTCAGCATTCAGTCCTGGACAGGGTAAGACCAGGCCACTTTGACATCTGTGCCAAAGAGTCTACCAGACAGAATCCTCTGACTGATCCCTGACTGAGCCATAGGAACTGGCTAGAAAAGCCTTCACATCCTCAATACATTCTTCACGTCAGAATACTTGACAACCATTGATATCCATCTCTCGTTAACTTGCTCCCCAGCCAACCATTCTTCAACAAATTCAAAGGAGTAACTCATGCAAGCACACAGAAAGGGGTGTTCACTACACACATCCATGTGCGAAAAAGACAACTGGTATTTCTTGTTTGGGCTATTTCAAATGAAATCCCTTCTGCATGACCTCCACAAACCAAAGGAAAACATTTGTGAAATTCCCACGTAGAAGACAAGATACACTTGCCAAGGAGGCAGTGGCAAGAATTTTGACACTCCAAATGTAGAGTGTGTGTTTAGGAAGCAGTCACAGTTTCCATGAGAGAGTCCCATGAAATCAATTAGGAAGATCCATGCTCTAGCCCTACCATGCAAGTGATGTGACTTGAAAGAGTCACTTAGTCTTAGTAACCATCATCACTAACAACTAAGTCAATGAATAAAGGTCCTCAGGTGCCAAGCTACAAAATGTGGGATGAGCATGGATGAGGATGGGTGGGAGAAGTCTCCAACTCTAACACAATTAGGGAAGGATGTGCTGACCTCAAGTGGCTGGGGGGCTGGGATCCTGCCACAGAGGGGGATTCCAAACCTCACATCCCCTGACCCAGGCCAGAAGACCAGGTAGAGTCCAAGGACCCTGGGGTGGCCCAATGGCAATAAAGGTCAAAAGGAACTAGGGATCTGCCTGGTCCCTCAATCCCCTACTCTGAGCAGGGCTGCATGACGAGGCCAGAGGCCATCCACAGCAATCTACCTTTACAGGAAAACAGGGACTGCAGGCTGCCTCTGGCTCACTGAATCAGGGTGGTGTTTTCATAAAGCAAGACCACTTCCTCACACTTGACCAGCAGCTCATGTGTTGACAGCACAATGACTGACTTGACTCAGGCCCTGATGAATGAAATAGAAAATTCATAGCAAACCCATCTTTAGCTCTTCCACATCATCAGGGGCTCTGATTCAATTCCGTCCAGAAAGGTGTCTGAAATGATTTCTAAACATGCTGGGGACTCACCTCTGTGTGGAACTTTTCAGGAAAAAGGGGATCAAATCTCATGAAGCAACTCTTCTCTCTTCTAGCCCATGGGCAATGCAAGGAACCTGCATGATACCAGAGGCTCACTTCTCTCTTCTCATGTCTTCTGGAAAGGATTCGTTAATGCTTCCTGCAAGGTGAAGCAGAAGCCTGCATCCCCAGCTGCACAGAAGTGTTTTAGGGCAGTGTCTCCCTTAAAACCCAAAAATAAAAAAACAGGTCCTTCAACAGGCACATGGATTCGAGTACATGTTCAATGATCCCTCCTCCCTGGAGCCTTCCACATGCCCATCTTCCACATTCACAGAGCAATGCTTGGCCATTCTCAAGACCAGGAGACCATGATGCTCATCACCAGGAAGTCAATAAGGAACATGAAGAGAGCAGCATGGATTGCAGAAGGTGGCACATCAAGGATCTTCAGCTCTGCTGCTAGAACACAAGAGCTTAACTTCAGTATTGACTTTTTGCCAACTACCAAGTACGATAGCAGTGTCAAGCCCAATATGCAGATATGCAAGTAGTAGGTGACACCCCGCATCCATTCACAAAAGTGGGCAACATCTGCATCAGAACAAGGAAGTATCTTACCCTTACTCATAAAAATCATCAGAAACAAAATAAAATGGATGCAAGACTTCTCATTTCACTATTAGGTAGCTGTTGGAATTCCCTATTAAATAATACCTCCTCCAAAATAAAAAGTATCTCAGACATGTGTCAACTATTCAATGGATGACATTTTAAAAACTATGGACTTTACTTAATATTTATGTATGCTATATCCCTGCCTAAGGCTCTATGAGAAAGGAGCACATAGAATTGGATCTTTGAAAATCTCACATTTGCTGATAAATATTACTGCTGATCTCAGGCATGGCGAAGTGAAAAGTGGGACTTTGGATATTCCAAGAATGCTATGTTGTGGGATTGGTGTCCCTGATTCATACATAGCATATGGTTTCTATGAAATCCAGTGAGGGAGCAGGAGTAACGAAGCTGATTGCACAGATGACCTCAGGGAATACTGACAGATAGGCCAAAAGAAAAATATGCTCCAGCTAACCATTGGTATTTGGGCTTCTGATCCCAGTCCTGTTTTTAAAAAAGGTGCAGACAGGCAGTGTTCATTAAAAACTGTCTACCATGTAAAAGTGGGTAATTTAAATGGCATCTAGTTACACATCTGATAGAATGGTCTGGCAACATATGAATTTCATTCTAACAACAACAACAACAACAAAACATAGAAAATGAGACATAAAGATAAAACCTTGTCTTCACCAGGATGCCTAAAAATAGGTTTTATTTGGCTCATGCCAATAAATATCTTTCAATAGAATTTCTGATTTCTGAATGAATCCATTCAACTTCATACTGCACAGATCACAAGGTTTTCTTTACAGAATATTCTCTTCTTCTTCTCAAAGCCTCACATAGAAAATGTCTCACAGGACATAGGAGGGCTAAAGTTTGAAGGCATCTAATTGTACTCTAAAACAATTATGAACCTATTCGATCCATTATTAATAAATATCACCACTTTACCACTTGAACCAAATCACAGAAAATTGGAAACAGATGATCATTGGCTTTGATACCTTTACTTCTGTTTCATTACTCAGAGTCGATCAACTCTATACTTCAAGTGACACAGATTTATTACAGAATGCCTAAGATCCTAAGGATCTATTTTAGCTCAGCCCATGGTATTGCTTCATTATTTTATTATTTTGTAAGTAATAAAATATAACTTCATGTTGGATGATATATTCAAGCCATGAATATATCATCCAACATTGTTCTTCCCAAAATATTAGCCCAATTTCTGCGCGCGCTCACTTACTGTTCAGGAATTTTACTAATTGTTTGAAGGTTCTAGAGGACCTGTTAGACTCCTAATGGACAAACCATACAACATACTCCAGAGAAAGGACGAGTGCCATAAGAAGAAAATAAGGTCAGCCTACAGCAATGGGCAGCTGCCTGCCCTCGGCTGGGAGGAGCCCTGGCCATGGCACCAGGGCTGCTGGGCAGCAGAAGCCTCCACAGCCCTGCAGGGAGCCTGGAGCACAGCTCTGCCTAACCATGCTCAGCCCTGGACAGATGCACATGAGTTCGCATCACAGGCTCGAGTGTGACAGTCCCAGGTGCATGCCTGTCATGCCAGCCACCAGGGAGGCTGAGGCAAGAGGAACGTTTGAGGTCAGCCTTGGCAACTTAGACCCCGAGGCAAAGGGGAAATACTTTTACAGGGGTCTCTGAGGGTGTAGCTCAGGTAGGTCACTTGCCTCACAGGCTCAAGGCCCTGGGTTCAATCCCCAGAACCCACGTACACACAAAAAGTGAACTTGGAATATTGTTTAAAATGATGGGTCAGGTACACACAAGGACTTCAATATGACCTCTCAGAGGAGCTCAATTTGAGATCAGACTGAACAAAAGACCACCTGGACCATTGACTCAGTGTCTGAAACCCTCTGTGAGCATGGGAAGCACTGCTGGCAAGACACCAGAGGGCCAAAGCACTTGTGCCCCCTGCAGGGGCGTCTCTTGTCTACCGCCAAAGACTGTTCCCCTCCTGGGGCAGCTGAGAGCAAGCTGGGCCTTGGAGCAAGGACTAGTGCTTTAGATATAGACTATGCAAGCAAGGGGCAATGTCTTTAATAAAACTAAAATTAAAAAGTCACATTGAAAAAATTTTAAAAAGAAGAAAATAAGGTCAAGTAGAGGAAGCCCATTTTCACAGGAAAAAATCCCCCAGTGAAAAGCATCAGAATAGATACCAAGAAAAATACCAACAAAAACAGTGTGCTCCCACTATGTATCTACTCAACCTGCAAAAGTTAGAAAGCTAGATAATACAATCCTGGCCACAGGTAGAGCTATGCAGAAGAGCCACCTGGCAGTGCTTAGTCAAAGAAGTAAACATGCACACTTTGACCTAGAAATTCCACCTGTGTGTAAACCAGGCGGTGCTTAAGCAGTTTCACAAGGGGACATGCACAGGGAAATTTATCCTCAGGTTCTTATAGAGTTGTCTGTGCTTACAGGGAGTTGATGGTTGTCAAGATGCCCACAGCTGCGAAAGTCAAAAGCTAAAAAAATAATAGATGCCAACCTGGATATATTAATAATCCCGTATCTATGATCACCTTCATAAGGTAGCTTCCCAACTTCTGTGTGGAAGTGAGTTTCTCCTTGGCCCTTACACTGTTGTGGAGACCACTAGGAGTTCAGCTTTGTGCAGGATCATCTGACCTGGACTTTTGGCAAGACCTGTACAGCCCTCACACATGCTCAGATGCTACAGGACTTTTCAGACCAGTCCAGACAACAGTAGGCATCCATTCATTGTCTGCACTCTACAGATTCCTAGATGCACGACATTCATTACCATCAAATGCAGAATTTTCATCAAAAACTAATATATATATCATTCCAATCTGAATCAAGAAAATCGGAAATATCCCTAAATCCAAAGAGTGGATCCCCATTGTGATGCTACAAGTTGAAAATTCCACAGCTGACCTCATGGGATGGTTCACAGTCAAAAGACAGCTGCATGAAAAATATTACATGACCTTCCTGCTATGTGAAAAGTGGCATGTGAAGTACACATGCATGTCTTCCTCAGACATGGGTTCATTTGCAAGACACCTTGTGCAATTGAAAATACTCCAAAAGGGGAGAAATCAGAACCATGTCTCCAAAGTATTTCAGCAGAGACCAACTCCATCTGTCTATCTATCTCTCAGTGAGTGTGTGTGCTCTTGTGTGTGTTTGTGTGTCTTTGTTTGTGTTTGTACCATCATAGCTGATACTTCATTGCCCCCATTGGAAAACTGACTCAGATAATGCCATCTGCCAAACTCCTAAAAACCAAAGTTCTTGCTGATAGAATGAAACATTCCTTCCTGTTGGTTTGGATGTGTCCTTTAGGAATCACTGCTACATTTAGTATACTCAAATCATCACAGTAGATCAGGTAACAAAAACATATATATTTTAAAATAATAATAATATATTAATGGAAACAACAAATACAGGATAGAGTAACAACTGTGTTACTAAACAAGGTCAAGGACAATGGCAAACTATAGATTCAAACTTTGAAGAAAATAGTAATCAATGTAAATATTCCTGGGCTGCCTCAGCCCCGCCCAGGCACACAGCAACAGAATGGTTTTGCAAGCATCCTCAGGAGGGCAGGAGCCTTCTTTGCAGGACGAGAGGGAGGTTGAGGCTCGATCCACCCATCATTCTTTTGGGAAAGGCTCCTTTTCCTCAGCACAAAGTTGGATTTTTTGTGAGGATTCTTGGCATAAAATACGTTGGCCTCTGCTGGAATCCTCAGCTCTGGGGAGAGAGGGGTGTACAAAAAGAAGGTGGCACTCAGGAGGTGCTCCCTAGGACACGCCAACATCTGAGAGCCTGTGCCAGAAAAGGCCAGAGCCACACACCTGAGAGCTCTCCAATTCAGCACCAATACCAACAAAGACAGCCTCCACAGTCCTCCCTGAGGAAGAACTAGGCAGAGCACTTCAACAGACCTAATGTCTGTTCCTACCGAAGGCTTTGGACTCCAGAATATCTCAGGTCCTCTTGCATCTGCCAAAGCACACCACTAGGGTTTGCATCTGAAATCTCCCACAAAAGGCTCCTGTGCCGAAGATTCAGTCCCCACATGAGCCATCTTCATAGGTGGGTTTGGAGGGAAGCATTGGATGGTGAGTGCTCTGATGTCAACATGAAATTCTCATTCAAGATGAATACACTACTGGGGGGTGGGAGGGACTGGAAGAAAGGTTGAGCATGGTTGGAGTAAGACCTAAACAGGGTTGTGCCCTGGGCAACAGTACCTTGTTGCTGTTGGCTCCACTGAATCCTCATTCTCCAAGGAGAGGTCCTCCCTCTCCATCTTTCTCTCTCTCCCTCTCTGCCAGCCTCGTTCTCTCTCTCCCAGTCTATGCCTTTGTGGCAAGGGCTGAGGAGCTCTCCACTGCCACACACTAGAGCTTTATGGACAGCCTCAGTGCACAACCAAAGAGAAAGCTATGAAACCCAGAGAAAAAAGGCCTAGGATTCCTCCTCTGAGTTATTTTCCACAAGTATGGCCACAGTGAGGACAGGCTGACCAGCACGGATACCACGTTAGAGCCATGCTTCTGCGTTGGTGGAGCCCGCCTCCATGTGAACCAGGCTTCTGAGAATGGAGGCCACATTCCAAATACTGCCCTACTGAGAACAATGGTTCCAAAGACCAGCAAAGGGACTGCTTCCCTCCAACATGGTGTATGGCCCAGTGGTGCCATGACCCCGAGTGGGGGAATACAACAGCCGCTTCTCCTTCCTCTGAACATGTGTTTCCTGTCGCCCTCCTCTAACCTAGAGCCTGTTCTCCATCCCTTCTGGGTTGGATGTGGAGATCTCTGCTATGAATTTCTTAGGCTACCAAGGCCCCAGACAGACTTCCTCTTCCATAGACTCTACTAACCTAACAGTAGGTTAAGATAGGAGACAAGTGATCCTAGAACTCATAGGGATGGTGGTCTTCAGGGTACATAGGCTGGGATAATGGCTGCTGTGGTGTTTGGCTCACAAAAACCAACCAACCAACCAACGAAAAAGCGCTGGCATTATTATCAGATGAGCTCTGTGGCTACGTGCTCAGGAAGCCCTCATCTGACTTTAGTTAGGGATCACAACCTGGCTATTGTGATCACTCCTTGCCTAGTGGACTCAGGTGCGTAAGACCATGGAATTTATGCAAAAACAGATGATTCAGGCTGTCTCCCAGGCTGTGTTTTCTTCCCAATTTCATCCTGTTACTGCTTGCTAGAATCCTGGCAATGCTCTGCCCAGGCAGTGGTTTTTTGGTCACACAGAAGGCTTTCAATAGTACTGCTTCAGTCCACAAAATGCCAGTTCCCTCTTTAGCCCATGCATTCCCATGTTCCTTTGAAACCACTCCTATCCCAGACCATGAAAACATACTGCTCCTGGAGAGAGGCTTTCCTCCTCACTCCTCAAAGATGTCAGCTTTGGATGCCTGTTCATGTCCAGGGGAGGGCACCTGGTGGGGAGCCGCAATATCCACCGGGGTATACCATTGGACCTCAAGACCTTCCACCAGCAGAAGTGCAGTTGGCTTTGTGCACGAACCCAACACACCTGTTGGAGTGTTCTTGGGGGTCAGAGACTACTCTTTGTTGCTAAGAGTTGACCTGAGTCCACATCCTGACCCTTGCTCTCTGCTATCTGATTGTCTCACTTACTCTGACGGCGAGAGATGATTTGGCCCAGCTCATAATCCTCTGGATTCTCCTCAGTAAGGAAGTGTAGGTCGAGGGCGCTGCGGATGACGACAGGAGCCCTATCGTGGCATGTAACCTGGAGCAGCATGGGAGACAGGCCTTCAGGAAATGGGCCTTGAAGTGACTACTCAAGGACAGTGGGCAGGGGCATTCTGGAGGCACCTCCACTCTAAATACAAGGGCAACATCCATGACCCTACTACCCGAGGCTGACCTCCTGCTCATCGTGTGGGCTCTTCCCACAGGCTACTAGCCCAATCCTTGTACATAGGACTTCCTGGGCGTGCCATTGCTCTTTGTGGAGCTGCACTCCTCTCGGAGTGAAAGGACCCCACTACCTGAATACAGATGCAATCTCATCCCACAAGTTGGGAGGAATGGGACAATAGCCTCCAAGATCCCAGGTCTGCCCGAGGATGCAGGCGGCATTGGGAATGGCCTAGGCACAAAACCTAGAGGCTTTGGTCTGGATTGCCAGGGCCAAAAACAGACCCAGGAACATGACCACACACAGGAGAGCTGAAAGATAGCCACGAGAGCTCCTGGCCTCCAGAGGCTCAGTGCTGGCTGGGATGTAGGAGGGCACCTCATCCGGCAAGGGTGGTCATTGGGTTACCTGGACATTTAGTGTGCTTGCTCCACATCCATATCGACTCTGCAGAGAGACTCTCTCAGCTCCTTGTTCAAGGAACATGGAGAACCTCACACTGCTGTCCTCCTCCATAGACGTCAGCATCCCATACAAGGGAACCTGCAACCTAGTTCCTGTCCTATTCTCATCTGTCACCCATACCTGTCCCTGCCCTTCTGGACTGCATGCTGCCACCTGACACACAGACTCCCTCAGACATGGCAGTGGACAAGCTGCTGCACTCGCTCATCTCAGCTCCAGCCCTTCACACTGACCTCTCCCTTCTTGATTCCCATCTATCCTCCTGATCATCCAGAAGCTCCAAATTCAAGAGGGCATGAGTAGTCCATGGTATTGGACCAGTGTCTGCTCCCCACCCAGGTGTAAGCACCACGGGACACCCCTGCTCCCAGGCTTACCAGAACACTCTTGGCCATCTCTGGACTTTGTGTTTCTAAGTGGACACGAATTAAGCAGGTGTCTCCCACCTGCTTGTGGGAAAGCGGCCTGGAGGACTTGCAGGTTGATTCTGAGAACTGTGGGGGATGGAACATCAGCAAACCCAGAAACAGAAAGCCACCCCAGACTGTCAGTTGGCTCTATGGGCTTCCAGCAAATATGTCCAGGTGCTGAGGCTTCTTATTTACTCAGGTCGGAGTGGAATGGCAGCACATGCACAGCTTGAATAAGGTAGGTGTTTACCTCCTTTCCCTTGACCTGGGGGCGTTTCCTCACCATGAAATATTGTATTCCCAGATTCATGGACAGACACACGAGTGAGTGGTCAGAGACCTTGATTTCTGCAGAGCGAAGTGGAGAGAATTGTTAGGTGGCACTCAAGGATTATACCACAAAACACCCACAACCCCTGAGAGTCTCCGCCAGGCCCATCACACTTTGGTATTTTGGGGCCAAGGCCCACTTTCTCTTGGCTGTCAGTTATCCTGAGCCCACTGTGGATCATGTCTCCCCACTGTCTGATTGTCCTACTTACTCTCATCCTCAGACATCATATACAGCAGCTCAAAGTTGTCCACATCCTCATGCTGCAACAAATTTTGGTCCAAAGCCCTGCAGATGAGGCTTGTCACCGTCTCCTGAAAGGTCACCTGGATCAGGGTGTGACAAATGTCATCAGAGAATGGCTTTTAGAAGAGCTACCCAGAAGACTGTGGTCAAACATTCAGGAGAAATCTCAGCTACATATACAAGGGCACAATCTTGTTATCCTGCTACCTGAGTGTGTCCTCCATATACCACCTGGGTTCTTGCAATGTGCTACTAGAACAATCCTGGTACAAATATCTGCCTGTACCTGCCATCTCCCCTCCCCCTGGGGAGCCACATTCCACTCATGTCAAAGGACCAAACTGCCTATGCACAGACACACTCTCATCTCACTGAGATGAGAGCAATGGGCCAGGGATCTGCGCACCAAGTGTGATCTGGGATGCAGGCTGCCTTTGTGGGTGCAAGAGGCAGATGCACTGAAAATTTGGGTCCTGACTGCCAAGACACAAAACAGACTCAGATACAAGAGTGTGCACTTGAGTGCTTCATGATAGCTTTGAGAGGCCCTGGCCTCTGGAAGCTCGGTGCGGGTCTGGTTGTAATGATGTACTTGACTCAGCACTGGCAGTCACTGAACATGTCTCCTCTGCAGCTGGACACCTGCAGCATTAGCGTGTCTACTGCACATCCATAGAAATTCTGCCAAGAACCCCTTTAGCTCCGTATTTACCTACATGCAAAACCTAACATTCCGAAGCTTTGGCATGACCCCCGAGGTGATCCCGACCCCAAATTCCTACACCTAGTCATGCTAAGGAGGTTCTCTTCCCTGCCACCAGGAACACATCCCCTCCTACACATGTGACAAGTCACTGCCGCCTCCTCTGCTCCAACTTCACTCATTGAGAATACCAAGTTCTAGGCACTGCAGCCTGCACCCTGGACATATCTCTGCCTTCATCTGTCCACAGCACTTCCGTCTGCACTTCTGGCCTGCAAAACCCACAATACACAGGCCCACTCACCACTGAAGCTGGGCATGCTGATGCTCTCCCTCCTCAGGTCAAGCCCTTAAGACGGACCTCTCTCTTCTTTATTTCCCACCATAGCCCTGGGGTTGGCTGTGTCTCCTGCCTTCCACTGTGTGGACACCCAGGAGGCAGCCCTGCTGTCGGGCTTACCGGGATGCGCTTTGTCTCCCTCAGGCTCTGTCCCTCTAGGAGGACGTGAACAACGTGGCTGTCTTCCACCTGCTCGCTGGAGTGAAGCAGTGAGGAGCTGCTACTCACAGCTGCTGGGGTCCTGGATGCCACTGCCACAGAAGGTTCCAAGAACTGTGGGGGATGACAACATCAGCAAAGCCCAGCAACTGCACCCCACCCAGCCTGGCAGTTGGCTCTGTGGGCATTCTACAACATCCATCCAGAACCTGAGGTTCTTGTCCCCTTGGAGGATGTGGAGTGGCACCAGGAGTAAAGACTGAAGAAGGTGGCTGTTTTGGGAACAAGAGATCCAGCACCTGCTGGGTGGGGATGAAATCCCAGGAGATTAACCCCATGTTGCTGCTGAAATGTAGGTTCCTCCCACAAATGACAGGCAGGAGCTCATTCCTAAGCTGGTCCTGCCTGTAAGGTTCAAGGCTCTGAACCCTGAAGGGCTCCTCCGTGTTCTGATCATTTTCACCCTGGGTTGGGACCAAGAATGGTGGGTTCAAAATGGAAATGGTGACAAACAGAAAAATGACTTGTGCCAATACACTAGAGTCAAAGCACAATGGGACAGTTCCCATCAGTACAAACACACACACACACACACACACACACACACACACACACACACACAGAGTCAGAATAGGAGTCCTGGGCCATTCATCAGGGATCAGACTAGAGGGCCTGCTGGGCTCACCTGCCCTGTGCTACTCACTGTTACTCTTGAGCTCCTCTGCGACAATCGCCAGAGGCTCTGGCGTCTAAGATGAAGCCTCACCCAGTGTATCCACAAAAGGGCTAGTTGGCCCCCCTGAGATTCCTGGGAGCCTGAGGCTCGGCATTGTCTGCAACCACAGGAGAACATCCTTCTCCCTCCAGTGGCTCCAACCAAGTGAGCTCGGATGGCTTGGTCAGTGAAGTGGGTGCCTGGATACCAGGGTTCCATGTTCTGTTTGATCCATTGTCAAGGCAATGATGTCATTTCCTGTGCCCATACCTGAGCCTCTTTTCACATAAGACCACTTTCAACAGCCCTATGGGCTGCCGATTTCTCCTCCATGCCTACCCATCTCAGGTGCGCAGGTGTTCACCAACAACTACCCAAACATCCCCACCAGCATCTGCCCTGCTTGGTGCCACTAGAGTTCCAGCTTGGAGCCTTCAAAAATGCATTCACAACCAGTCCTTCCCTCTCAGCAGCTTTTGGACCCTGGTCCCATCATTGTGCAACTCATGGTGTGCCCAGTCTTTTCTGGAAAGTAGGGTAGCATCTAATCTCTAGGGTTTAATTAATCTCTAATTAATCTCTAATCTCTGCTCCCCTCTGCCATACAACTTCCCAAGGCTTCTCCTAAGATTTCAAAAGTCAAGTGTGTCTAGTGTTGGGGTCTCACAGAGACTCCGAGGTACCACAGCATCCTGCTGCCCAGAACCGGTTCACCCCTCACCTCAAGGGGGCTCAGCCTCTGGATTCATGGGAATTGAAGTCGGTACAGGTGATGGGATATCACCTCCAAGACTGAGTTATGCCAAGTCCATGACCCCTGTCTGCATCCCTGTCTCCAGCACCACTCCCCCCTCTCTCTTTCCTCCTCAGAGCAAACAAATCCATTTAGCAAGTGTGTCCTGTGATAAAGACATGACGGTCACCCATCCTCTCATTACAAAAACACTGAGGCTCAGCCAACATGGATCCTACAGGGAACACAGGCATAAACTCAGACTCCGATCCTCCCAGCCGAGCCTCAGTGGAGCCTGGACTCCCAGCCTCCTGAGTCAAGGAAACAGAGGTTCCTAGCCGAGCCACCTTGGATGCAGCCGCACACAAACTGAACTCATCAATGCCCCTTGCTCTCAGTTGTGAGTAAGAGGGGAAGTGGTGTTTCACAACCCTGGACATCAAGTGCAGTCTCCAGGCTTTGGGGTGTGCCCTGGCCTCTGTCTATCTGCCCAGGCTCTCCAACCCACACTGGCCTCTTACCCAACCTCCTCCTAGGGCCAAACTCAATCCTGCCTCTCAATTTCTGCTGCCTTCCCCAACACACTGCTCCCCAAAATGAGCAGGGCTGGCTCTCGGTTATCATGCTGGTGCCAGCAGCAATGCCACCCCACTGACATAATTCTGAGTCCCAACCTAGGCACTCCAGCTGTCTTTGCCACACCTGGCCTGTTTGGGCTCTGGCTCTTGCTCTTTTCTTTCATGTGCATGTGTTTTGAGGTTTTGAGTTTCTCCCACTGCAGAACTGCAGCTGTGGCAGGGTAGAGCTCATGAGGGTGACATTCTGAGCCACATCCAATCCCATCAGGACTGTTCACTGGGGGGACTGCTGGAACACAGTGATGAGTGAACACATGGGAGGTGGTTGGACCCACCTTGCCTCTGAGTGGCTTCCTTTCAGGACAGGAATGTAGGCATGGGAGCCCCTGGCGTGGGATGCTTTGCACAAGGCGTGACCATGGGCTCTCTTTCCTGGCAAAAATGGCTCCACTCAGCATGGAGAGCACTGTCATTCCTGGTGGCTAACAACAGCCCTGGACCCCAGAAAGGAACCCACACTCAAGATTAACGTCTGAGTGTGCGTGTCCTCGAGGAAATGAGGTCTCCTGATCCCAGGTGCAAAGGGGTAAGTCCTCTAACTCCAGGGGCCATGAAGGGACATCTGAGTTTCCCTCGTCCTTCTTTCCCTCTCTAACTAACCACAGTTAGGACCCTGGCCTCATTCCCCAGTGAGGATCATTAGGCTCCATAAAGGACAGTCTCTAAGATGCTCAGTGGACCAACACCCTCTGCACAACCCATAACCCTATTCACCCAAGAGGCAAGAGGATTTCTATTCAGGAAAACCAGGAAAGGGAGAGCCTTTCTCAAGGACACAAGGACATTAGTGAGTGAGGGAGTGATTAATGGATGGAGAACTATTTCCAACACCAACTTCCAGGAGCATATATGGCCCCCTGGAGAATTCTGCAGTGTGTTGGTGATTAAGGAGAACGTGTGAATTCAGGGGTCACTAGGTCCTCTCAGCCATAAGGAGGGAAACTGCCATAAAGGAACTAGGACAAGGGTGCGAGGAATGCTCACTGGTGGGAGATCGGAAGGAAGGAAAGTGTACTCATTAGAAAAGTGTCGCCTGAAAATTCTTAGCCAGCCAAAAGTCGTGCGAACTTGTGTGGGAAAAGAGTCTTTGCACAGTGATGAAGCTAAGAGCTCACATGATGGAACACAGCATCAACTGGGACCAAATCCAATATCTGATATTCTTGTAGGAAGAGGAGAGTCTGGACCCAGATACCAGGGAGACTGGAGGATACCTGATATGTGAGGTTGGAGCCAGGGCGGGATGCCCATATGGGAACCACAGATCGTGGGCAGCAATAGGAGAGTGGGCAAGGGCTGGGAGAGTTGGGGAGACAGTCCCCTTGAAACCTGGGAGGGGTTATGGCACTGGGACAGCCCAACACCTACTGTGTTGAGCCTCTGGAGCTCAACGGAAGACACTTCCTCTGTTGTCGGCCACCCAGTTAACAGAGTTTGGTTGCAGCAGCCTAGGACCCAGCTGAAGGTCTGAGCATGTTCGCCATGCAGGTTGGATCTGGACCACAGACACCCTCATCAGAGATTGTAGGATCTCAGCCCTGAGGCAAGACAGGCACTAAGTCAGGCCAGGTGGGGAAACGGATAGGCACACACTCTGGGGGCTGGTGCCTGTGTTACTGGGAGCACTTCTGATCGCAATTCCCTGATCTGCTGCCAACACAGGCTACAGAGGAGGGTACAGAAACACAGACCACGGATCTGCCCCACTCAGTGGGCCCAGGCCAACACCACACCCAGCAGCCTCGTGCCATACCCAATGAGTCTCGAAGCGGCCCCCTCTTCCCATCCTGAGAGCTCTTCCCTTCCTCATGTGCCAATAGCTCCCTACTGTCACTGGCAATATCTACTCTGTGAGATGTCAACATCCGTGGGTACTGTTCTCTCATCCCAGGACAGTGTGGTCCCACACACCCTGGTGAAATGGGCCACCTGGAGGCTGGACCTGGAGGTTGTTGAGGCTGAATGGCAGCGGTGGTCCTCTGGCACTTAATATTATTTAAGTTAAAAAAAAAAACAAAAACAAAAACAAAAAACGGGTCTTGGTGCTCAAAAATGTTTGATTTGCATATTCTCATCCCCTAACCCCAATATTTTCATTATTTCCTCACATATGAAATCTTACTAGCATAAAGGTAATTTCGTATTAAACAAAGTGGATTGAAATAACATTGGTAAAAATAATCAATCACCATACTTTCAATTTTTGTTCTGCTTTCCTATTAGAAACCACTTGGATACAAGAGAACAGAGGACAGACTCATGGAAATGCTTGAAATGACAAGAAGCTCCCACTCAAGCTCAGCATTCAGTCCTGGACAGGGTAAGACCAGGCCACTTTGACATCTGTGCCAAAGAGTCTACCAGACAGAATCCTCTGACTGATCCCTGACTGAGCCATAGGAACTGGCTAGAAAAGCCTTCACATCCTCAATACATTCTTCACGTCAGAATACTTGACAACCATTGATATCCATCTCTCGTTAACTTGCTCCCCAGCCAACCATTCTTCAACAAATTCAAAGGAGTAACTCATGCAAGCACACAGAAAGGGGTGTTCACTACACACATCCATGTGCGAAAAAGACAACTGGTATTTCTTGTTTGGGCTATTTCAAATGAAATCCCTTCTGCATGACCTCCACAAACCAAAGGAAAATATTTGTGAAATTCCCACGTAGAAGACAAGATACACTTGCCAAGGAGGCAGTGGCAAGAATTTTGACACTCCAAATGTAGAGTGTGTGTTTAGGAAGCAGTCACAGTTTCCATGAGAGAGTCCCATGAAATCAATTAGGAAGATCCATGCTCTAGCCCTACCATGCAAGTGATGTGACTTGAAAGAGTCACTTAGTCTTAGTAACCATCATCACTAACAACTAAGTCAATGAATAAAGGTCCTCAGGTGCCAAGCTACAAAATGTGGGATGAGCATGGATGAGGATGGGTGGGAGAAGTCTCCAACTCTAACACAATTAGGGAAGGATGTGCTGACCTCAAGTGGCTGGGGGGCTGGGATCCTGCCACAGAGGGGGATTCCAAACCTCACATCCCCTGACCCAGGCCAGAAGACCAGGTAGAGTCCAAGGACCCTGGGGTGGCCCAATGGCAATAAAGGTCAAAAGGAACTAGGGTTCTGCCTGGTCCCTCAATCCCCTACTCTGAGCAGGGCTGCATGACGAGGCCAGAGTCCATCCACAGCAATCTGCCTTTACAGGAAAACAGGGACTGCAGGCTGCCTCTGGCTCACTGAATCAGGGTGGTGTTTTCATAAAGCAAGACCACTTCCTCACATTTGACCAGCAGCTCATGTGTTGACAGCACAATGACTGACTTGACTCAGGCCCTGATGAATGAAATAGAAAATTCATAGCAAACCCATCTTTAGCTCTTCCACATCATCAGGGGCTCTGATTCAATTCCGTCCAGAAAGGTGTCTGAAATGATTTCTAAACATGCTGGGGACTCACCTCTGTGTGGAACTTTTCAGGAAAAAGGGGATCAAATCTCATGAAGCAACTCTTCTCTCTTCTAGCCCATGGGCAATGCAAGGAACCTGCATGATACCAGAGGCTCACTTCTCTCTTCTCATGTCTTCTGGAAAGGATTCGTTAATGCTTCCTGCAAGGTGAAGCAGAAGCCTGCATCCCCAGCTGCACAGAAGTGTTTTAGGGCAGTGTCTCCCTTAAAACCCAAAAATAAAAAAACAGGTCATTCAACAGGCACATGGATTCGAGTACATGTTCAATGATCCCTCCTCCCTGGAGCCTTCCACATGCCCATCTTCCACATTCACAGAGCAATGCTTGGCCATTCTCAAGACCAGGAGACCATGATGCTCATCACCAGGAAGTCAATAAGGAACATGAAGAGAGCAGCATGGATTGCAGAAGGTGGCACATCAAGGATCTTCAGCTCTGCTGCTAGAACACAAGAGCTTAACTTCAGTATTGACTTTTTGCCAACTACCAAGTACGATAGCAGTGTCAAGCCCAATATGCAGATATGCAAGTAGTAGGTGACACCCCGCATCCATTCACAAAAGTGGGCAACATCTGCATCAGAACAAGGAAGTATCTTACCCTTACTCATAAAAATCATCAGAAACAAAATAAAATGGATGCAAGACTTCTCATTTCACTATTAGGTAGCTGTTGGAATTCCCTATTAAATAATACCTCCTCCAAAATAAAAAGTATCTCAGACATGTGTCAACTATTCAATGGATGACATTTTAAAAACTATGGACTTTACTTAATATTTATGTATGCTATATCCCTGCCTAAGGCTCTATGAGAAAGGAGCACATAGAATTGGATCTTTGAAAATCTCACATTTGCTGATAAATATTACTGCTGATCTCAGGCATGGCGAAGTGAAAAGTGGGACTTTGGATATTCCAAGAATGCTATGTTGTGGGATTGGTGTCCCTGATTCATACATAGCATATGGTTTCTATGAAATCCAGTGAGGGAGCAGGAGTAACGAAGCTGATTGCACAGATGACCTCAGGGAATACTGACAGATAGGCCAAATGAAAAATATGCTCCAGCTAACCATTGGTATTTGGGCTTCTGATCCCAGTCCTGTTTTTAAAAAAGGTGCAGACAGGCAGTGTTCATTAAAAACTGTCTACCATGTAAAAGTGGGTAATTTAAATGGCATCTAGTTACACATCTGATAGAATGGTCTGGCAACATATGAATTTCATTCTAACAACAACAACAACAACAAAACATAGAAAATGAGACATAAAGATAAAACCTTGTCTTCACCAGGATGCCTAAAAATAGGTTTTATTTGGCTCATGCCAATAAATATCTTTCAATAGAATTTCTGATTTCTGAATGAATCCATTCAACTTCATACTGCACAGATCACAAGGTTTTCTTTACAGAATATTCTCTTCTTCTTCTTAAAGCCTCACATAGAAAATGTCTCACAGGACATAGGAGGGCTAAAGTTTGAAGGCATCTAATTGTACTCTAAAACAATTATGAACCTATTCGATCCATTATTAATAAATATCACCACTTTACCACTTGAACCAAATCACAGAAAATTGGAAACAGATGATCATTGGCTTTGATACCTTTACTTCTGTTTCATTACTCAGAGTCGATCAACTCTATACTTCAAGTGACACAGATTTATTACAGAATGCCTAAGATCCTAAGGATCTATTTTAGCTCAGCCCATGGTATTGCTTCATTATTTTATTATTTTGTAAGTAATAAAATATAACTTCATGTTGGATGATATATTCAAGCCATGAATATATCATCCAACATTGTTCTTCCCAAAATATTAGCCCAATTTCTGCGCGCGCTCACTTACTGTTCAGGAATTTTACTAATTGTTTGAAGGTTCTAGAGGACCTGTTAGACTCCTAATGGACAAACCATACAACATACTCCAGAGAACGGACGAGTGCCATAAGAAGAAAATAAGGTCAGCCTACAGCAATGGGCAGCTGCCTGCCCTCGGCTGGGAGGAGCCCTGGCCATGGCACCAGGGCTGCTGGGCATCAGAAGCCTCCACAGCCCTGCAGGGAGCCTGGAGCACAGCTCTGCCTAACCATGCTCAGCCCTGGACAGATGCACATGAGTTCCCATCACAGGCTCGAGTGTGACAGTCCCAGGTGCATGCCTGTCATGTCAGCCACCAGGGAGGCTGAGGCAAGAGGAACGTTTGAGGTCAGCCTTGGCAACTTAGACCCCGAGGCAAAGGGGAAATACTTTTACAGGGGTCTCTGAGGGTGTAGCTCAGGTAGGTCACTTGCCTCACAGGCTCAAGGCCCTGGGTTCAATCCCCAGAACCCACGTACACACAAAAAGTGAACTTGGAATATTGTTTAAAATGATGGGTCAGGTACACACAAGGACTTCAATATGACCTCTCAGAGGAGCTCAATTTGAGATCAGACTGAACAAAAGACCACCTGGACCATTGACTCAGTGTCTGAAACCCTCTGTGAGCATGGGAAGCACTGCTGGCAAGACACCAGAGGGCCAAAGCACTTGTGCCCCCTGCAGGGGTGTCTCTTGTCTACCGCCAAAGACTGTTCCCCTCCTGGGGCAGCTGAGAGCAAGCTGGGCCTTGGAGCAAGGACTAGTGCTTTAGATATAGACTATGCAAGCAAGGGGCAATGTCTTTAATAAAACTAAAATTAAAAAGTCACATTGAAAAAATTTTAAAAAGAAGAAAATAAGGTCAAGTAGAGGAAGCCCATTTTCACAGGAAAAAATCCCCCAGTGAAAAGCATCAGAATAGATACCAAGAAAAATACCAACAAACACAGTGTGCTCCCACTATGTATCTACTCAACATGCAAAAGTTAGAAAGCTAGATAATACAATCCTGGCCACAGGTAGAGCTATGCAGAAGAGCCACCTGGCAGTGCTTAGTCAAAGAAGTAAACATGCACACTTTGACCTAGAAATTCCACCTGTGTGTAAACCAGGCGGTGCTTAAGCAGTTTCACAAGGGGACATGCACAGGGAAATTTATCCTCAGGTTCTTATAGAGTTGTCTGTGCTTACAGGGAGTTGATGGTTGTCAAGATGCCCACAGCTGCGAAAGTCAAAAGCTAAAAAAATAATAGATGCCAACCTGGATATATTAATAATCCCGTATCTATGATCACCTTCATAAGGTAGCTTCCCAACTTCTGTGTGGAAGTGTGTTTCTCCTTGGCCCTTACACTGTTGTGGAGACCACTAGGAGTTCAGCTTTGTGCAGGATCATCTGACCTGGACTTTTGGCAAGACCTGTACAGCCCTCACACATGCTCAGATGCTACAGGACTTTTCAGACCAGTCCAGACAACAGTAGGCATCCATTCATTGTCTGCACTCTACAGATTCCTAGATGCACGACATTCATTACCATCAAATGCAGAATTTTCATCAAAAACTAATATATATATCATTCCAATCTGAATCAAGAAAATCGGAAATATCCCCAAATCCAAAGAGTGGATCCCCATTGTGATGCTACAAGTTGAAAATTCCACAGCTGACCTCATGGGATGGTTCACAGTCAAAAGACAGCTGCATGAAAAATATTACATGACCTTCCTGCTATGTGAAAAGTGGCATGTGAAGTACACATGCATGTCTTCCTCAGACATGGGTTCATTTGCAAGACACCTTGTGCAATTGAAAATACTCCAAAAGGGGAGAAATCAGAACCATGTCTCCAAAGTATTTCAGCAGAGACCAACTCCATCTGTCTATCTATCTCTCAGTGAGTGTGTGTGCTCTTGTGTGTGTTTGTGTGTCTTTGTTTGTGTTTGTACCATCATAGATGATACTTCATTGCCCCCATTGGAAAACTGACTCAGATAATGCCATCTGCCAAACTCCTAAAAACCAAAGTTCTTGCTGATAGAATGAAGCATTCCTTCCTGTTGGTTTGGATGTGTCCTTTAGGAATCACTGCTACATTTAGTATACTCAAATCATCACAGTAGATCAGGTAACAAAAACATATATATTTTAAAATAATAATAATATATTAATGGAAACAACAAATACAGGATAGAGTAACAACTGTGTTACTAAACAAGGTCAAGGACAATGGCAAACTATAGATTCAAACTTTGAAGAAAATAGTAATCAATGTAAATATTCCTGGGCTGCCTCAGCCCCGCCCAGGCACACAGCAACAGAATGGTTTTGCAAGCATCCTCAGGAGGGCAGGAGCCTTCTTTGCAGGACGAGAGGGAGGTTGAGGCTCGATCCACCCATCATTCTTTTGGGAGAGGCTCCTTTTCCTCAGCACAAAGTTGGATTTTTTGTGAGGATTCTTGGCATAAAATACGTTGACCTCTGCTGGAATCCTCAGCTCTGGGGAGAGAGGGGTGTACAAAAAGAAGGTGGCACTCAGGAGGTGCTCCCTAGGACACGCCAACATCTGAGAGCCTGTGCCAGAAAAGGCCAGAGCCACACACCTGAGAGCTCTCCAATTCAGCACCAATACCAACAAAGACAGCCTCCACAGTCCTCCCTGAGGAAGAACTAGGCAGAGCACTTCAACAGACCTAATGTCTGTTCCTACCGAAGGCTTTGGACTCCAGAATATCTCAGGTCCTCTTGCATCTGCCAAAGCACACCACTAGGGTTTGCATCTGAAATCTCCCACAAAAGGCTCCTGTGCCGAAGATTCAGTCCCCACATGAGCCATCTTCATAGGTGGGTTTGGAGGGAAGCATTGGATGGTGAGTGCTCTGATGTCAACATGAAATTCTCATTCAAGATGAATACACTACTGGGGGATGGGAGGGACTGGAAGAAAGGTTGAGCATGGTTGGAGTAAGACCTAAACAGGGTTGTGCCCTGGGCAACAGTACCTTGTTCCTGTTGGCTCCACTGAATCCTCATTCTCCAAGGAGAGGTCCTCCCTCTCCATCTTTCTCTCTCTCCCTCTCTGCCAGCCTCGTTCTCTCTCTACCAGTCTATGCCTTTGTGGCAAGGGCTGAGGAGCTCTCCACTGCCACACACTAGAGCTTTATGGACAGCCTCAGTGCACAACCAAAGAGAAAGCTATGAAACCCAGAGAAAAAAGGCCTAGGATTCCTCCTCTGAGTTATTTTCCTCAAGTATGGCCACAGTGAGGACAGGCTGACCAGCACGGATACCACGTTAGAGCCATGCTTCTGCGTTGGTGGAGCCCGCCTCCATGTGAACCAGGCTTCTGAGAATGGAGGCCACATTCCAAATACTGCCCTACTGAGAACAATGGTTCCAAAGACCAGCAAAGGGACTGCTTCCCTCCAACATGGTGTATGGCCCAGTGGTGCCATGACCCCGAGTGGGGGAATACAACAGCCGCTTCTCCTTCCTCTGAACCTGTGTTTCCTGTCGCCCTCCTCTAACCTAAAGCCTGTTCTCCATCCCTTCTGGGTTGGATGTGGAGATCTCTGCTATGAATTTCTTAGGCTACCAAGGCCCCAGACAGACTTCCTCTTCCATAGACTCTACTAACCTAACAGTAGGTTTAGATAGGAGACAAGTGATCCTAGAACTCATAGGGATGGTGGTCTTCAGGGTACATAGGCTGGGATAATGGCTGCTGTGGTGTTTGGCTCACAAAAACCAACCAACCAACCAACGAAAAAGCGCTGGCATTATTATCAGATGAGCTCTGTGGCTACGTGCTCAGGAAGCCCTCATCTGACTTTAGTTAGGGATCACAACCTGGCTATTGTGATCACTCCTTGCCTAGTGGACTCAGGTGCGTAAGACCATGGAATTTATGCAAAAACAGATGATTCAGGCTGTCTCCCAGGCTGTGTTTTCTTCCCAATTTCATCCTGTTACTGCTTGCTAGAATCCTGGCAATGCTCTGCCCAGGCAGTGGTTTTTTGGTCACACAGAAGGCTTTCAATAGTACTGCTTCAGTCCACAAAATGCCAGTTCCCTCTTTAGCCCATGCATTCCCATGTTCCTTTGAAACCACTCCTATCCCAGACCATGAAAACATACTGCTCCTGGAGAGAGGCTTTCCTCCTCACTCCTCAAAGATGTCAGCTTTGGATGCCTGTTCATGTCCAGGGGAGGGCACCTGGTGGGGAGCCGCAATATCCACCGGGGTATACCATTGGACCTCAAGACCTTCCACCAGCAGAAGTGCAGTTGGCTTTGTGCACGAACCCAACACACCTGTTGGAGTGTTCTTGGGGGTCAGAGACTAGTCTTTGTTGCTAAGAGTTGACCTGAGTCCACATCCTGACCCTTGCTCTCTGCTATCTGATTGTCTCACTTACTCTGACGGCGAGAGATGATTTGGCCCAGCTCATAATCCTCTGGATTCTCCTCAGTAAGGAAGTGTAGGTCGAGGGCGCTGCGGATGATGACAGGAGCCCTATCGTGGCAGGTCACCTGGAGCAGCATGGGAGACAGGCCTTCAGGAAATGGGCCTTGAAGTGACTACTCAAGGACAGTGGGCAGGGGCATTCTGGAGGCACCTCCACTCTAAATACAAGGGCAACATCCATGACCCTACTACCCGAGGCTGACCTCCTGCTCATCGTGTGGGCTCTTCCCACAGGCTACTAGCCCAATCCTTGTACATAGGACTTCCTGGGCCTGCCATTGCTCTTTGTGGAGCTGCACTCCTCTCGGAGTGAAAGGACCCCACTACCTGCATACAGATGCAATCTCATCCCACAAGTTGGGAGGAATGGGACAATAGCCTCCAAGATCCCAGGTCTGCCCGAGGATGCAGGCGGCATTGGGAATGGCGTAGGCACAAAACCTAGAGGCTTTGGTCTGGATTGCCAGGGCCAAAAACAGACCCAGGAACATGACCACACACAGGAGAGCTGAAAGATAGCCACGAGAGCTCCTGGCCTCCAGAGGCTCAGTGCTGGCTGGGATGTAGGAGGCCACCTCATCCGGCAAGGGTGGTCATTGGGTTACCTGGACATTTAGTGTGCTTGCTCCACATCCATATCGACTCTGCAGAGAGACTCTCTCAGCTCCTTGTTCAAGGAACATGGAGAACCTCACACTGCTGTCCTCCTCCATAGACGTCAGCATCCCATACAAGGGAACCTGCAACCTAGTTCCTGTCCTATTCTCATCTGTCACCCATACCTGTCCCTGCCCTTCTGGACTGCATGCTGCCACCTGACACACAGACTCCCTCAGACATGGCAGTGGACAAGCTGCTGCACTCGCTCATCTCAGCTCCAGCCCTTCACACTGACCTCTCCCTTCTTGATTCCCATCTATCCTCCTGATCATCCAGAAGCTCCAAATTCAAGAGGGCATGAGTAGTCCATGGTATTGGACCAGTGTCTGCTCCCCACCCAGGTGTAAGCACCACGGGACACCCCTGCTCCCAGGCTTACCAGAACACTCTTGGCCATCTCTGGACTTTGTGTTTCTAAGTGGACACGAATTAAGCAGGTGTCTCCCACCTGCTTGTGGGAAAGCGGCCTGGAGGACTTGCAGGTTGATTCTGAGAACTGTGGGGGATGGAACATCAGCAAACCCAGAAACAGAAAGCCACCCCAGACTGTCAGTTGGCTCTATGGGCTTCCAGCAAATATGTCCAGGTGCTGAGGCTTCTTATTTCCTCAGGTCGGAGTGGAATGGCAGCACATGCACAGCTTGAATAAGGTAGGTGTTTACCTCCTTTCCCTTGACCTGGGGGCGTTTCCTCACCATGAAATATTGTATTCCCAGATTCATGGACAGACACACGAGTGAGTGGTCAGAGACCTTGATTTCTGCAGAGCGAAGTGGAGAGAATTGTTAGGTGGCACTCAAGGATTATACCACAAAACACCCACAACCCCTGAGAGTCTCCGCCAGGCCCATCACACTTTGGTATTTTGGGGCCAAGGCCCACTTTCTCTTGGCTGTCAGTTATCCTGAGCCCACTGTGGATCATGTCTCCCCACTGTCTGATTGTCCTACTTACTCTCATCCTCAGACATCATATACAGCAGCTCAAAGTTGTCCATATCCTCATGCTGCAACAAATTTTGGTCCAAGGCCCTGCGGATGAGGCTTGTCACCGTCTCCTGAAAGGTCACCTGGATCAGGGTGGGACAAATGTTATCAGAGAATGGCTTTTAGAAGAGCTACCCAGAAGACTGTGGTCAAACATTCAGGAGAAATCTCAGCTACATATACAAGGGCACAATCTTGTTATCCTGCTACCTGAGTGTGTCCTCCATATACCACCTGGGTTCTTGCAATGTGCTACTAGAACAATCCTGGTACAAATATCTGCCTGTACCTGCCATCTCCCCTCCCCCTGGGGAGCCACATTCCACTCATGTCAAAGGACCAAACTGCCTATGCACAGACACACTCTCATCTCACTGAGATGAGAGCAATGGGCCAGGGATCTGCGCACCAAGTGTGATCTGGGATGCAGGCTGCCTTTGTGGGTGCAAGAGGCAGATGCACTGAAAATTTGGGTCCTGACTGCCAAGACACAAAACAGACTCAGATACAAGAGTGTGCACTTGAGTGCTTCATGATAGCTTTGAGAGGCCCTGGCCTCTGGAAGCTCAGTGCGGGTCTGGTTGTAATGATGTACTTGACTCAGCACTGGCAGTCACTGAACATGTCTCCTCTGCAGCTGGACACCTGCAGCATTAGCGTGTCTACTGCACATCCATAGAAATTCTGCCAAGAACCCATTAGCTCCGTATTTACATACATGCAAAGCCTAACATTCCGAAGCTTTGGCATGACCCCCCAGGTGATCCCGACCCCAAATTCCTACACCTAGTCATGCTAAGGAGGTTCTCTTCCCTGCCACCAGGAACACATCCCCTCCTACACATGTGACAAGTCACTGCCACCTCCTCTGCTCCAACTTCACTCATTGAGAATACCAAGTTCTAGGCACTGCAGCCTGCACCCTGGACATATCTCTGCCTTCATCTGTCCACAGCACTTCCGTCTGCACTTCTGGCCTGCAAAACCCACAATACACAGGCCCACTCACCACTGAAGCTGGGCATGCTGATGCTCTCCCTCCTCAGGTCAAGCCCTTAAGACGGACCTCTCTCTTCTTTATTTCCCACCATAGCCCTGGGGTTGGCTGTGTCTCCTGCCTTCCACTGTGTGGACATCCAGGAGGCAGCCCTGCTGTCGGGCTTACCGGGATGCGCTTTGTCTCCCTCAGGCTCTGTCCCTCTAGGAGGACGTGAACAACGCGGCTGTCTTCCACCTGCTCGCTGGAGTGAAGCAGTGAGGAGCTGCTACTCACAGCTGCTGGGGTCCTGGATGCCACTGCCACAGAAGGTTCCAAGAACTGTGGGGGATGACAACATCAGCAAAGCCCAGCAACTGCACCCCACCCAGCCTGGCAGTTGGCTCTGTGGGCATTCTACAACATCCATCCAGAACCTGAGGTTCTTGTCCCCTTGGAGGATGTGGAGTGGCACCAGGAGTAAAGACTGAAGAAGGTGGCTGTTTTGGGAACAAGAGATCCAGCACCTGCTGGGTGGGGATGAAATCCCAGGAGATTAACCCCATGTTGCTGCTGAAATGTAGGTTCCTCCCACAAATGACAGGCAGGAGCTCATTCCTAAGCTGGTCCTGCCTGTAAGGTTCAAGGCTCTGAACCCTGAAGGGCTCCTCCGTGTTCTGATCATTTTCACCCTGGGTTGGGACCAAGAATGGTGGGTTCAAAATGGAAATGGTGACAAACAGAAAAATGACTTGTGCCAATACACTAGAGTCAAAGCACAATGGGACAGTTCCCATCAGTACAAACACACACACACACACACACACACACACACACACACACACACACAGAGTCAGAATAGGAGTCCTGGGCCATTCATCAGGGATCAGACTAGAGGGCCTGCTGGGCTCACCTGCCCTGTGCTACTCACTGTTACTCTTGAGCTCCTCTGCGACAATCGCCAGAGGCTCTGGCGTCTAAGATGAAGCCTCACCCAGTGTATCCACAAAAGGGCTAGTTGGCCCCCCTGAGATTCCTGGGAGCCTGAGGCTCGGCATTGTCTGCAACCACAGGAGAACATCCTTCTCCCTCCAGTGGCTCCAACCAAGTGAGCTCGGATGGCTTGGTCAGTGAAGTGGGTGCCTGGATACCAGGGTTCCATGTTCTGTTTGATCCATTGTCAAGGCAATGATGTCATTTCCTGTGCCCATACCTGAGCCTCTTTTCACATAAGACCACTTTCAACAGCCCTATGGGCTGCCGATTTCTCCTCCATGCCTACCCATCTCAGGTGCGCAGGTGTTCACCAACAACTACCCAAACATCCCCACCAGCATCTGCCCTGCTTGGTGCCACTAGAGTTCCAGCTTGGAGCCTTCAAAAATGCATTCACAACCAGTCCTTCCCTCTCAGCAGCTTTTGGACCCTGGTCCCATCATTGTGCAACTCATGGTGTGCCCAGTCTTTTCTGGAAAGTAGGGTAGCATCTAATCTCTAGGGTTTATTGTGTCTATTGGCCCATAACACCCTCTGTTCTCTCTGAAACCAGAGATGGGACTCACAGGTGGCTAAAGCACAAATGTAGAGATGGGATAATCACAAGAAAGGGAGAGACAAAGAATGCACCCTAACTCAATCAGGCCTGTGTCCCACACAGGGACATGGCCAATGTCCGTCCCATCGTGGCTGCAGTTCCCTCTCTACACCATGGCAAGTTGGAGGGGACTGAGATGCAGAGGCTGCTCCCCTCTGCCATACAACTTCCCAAGGCTTCTCCTAAGATTTCAAAAGGGCCAAGTGTGTCTAGTGTTGGGGTCTCACAGAGACTCCGAGGTACCACAGCATCCTGCTGCCCAGAACCGGTTCACCCCTCACCTCAAGGGGGCTCAGCCTCTGGATTCATGGGAATTGAAGTGGGTACAGGTGATGGGATATCACCTCCTAGACTGAGTTATGCCAAGTCCATGACCCCTGTCTGCATCCCTGTCTCCAGCACCACTCCCCCCTCTCTCTTTCCACCTCAGAGCAAACAAATCCATTTAGCAAGTGTGTCCTGTGATAAAGACATGACGGTCACCCATCCTCTCATTACAAAAACACTGAGGCTCAGCCAACATGGATCCTACAGGGAACACAGGCATAAACTCAGACTCCGATCCTCCCAGCCGAGCCTCAGTGGAGCCTGGACTCCCAGCCTCCTGAGTCAAGGAAACAGAGGTTCCTAGCCGAGCCACCTTGGATGCAGCCGCACACAAACTGAACTCATCAATGCCCCTTGCTCTCAGTTGTGAGTAAGAGGGGAAGTGGTGTTTCACAACCCTGGACATCAAGTGCAGTCTCCAGGCTTTGGGGTGTGCCCTGGCCTCTGTCTATCTGCCCAGGCTCTCCAACCCACACTGGCCTCTTACCCAACCTCCTCCTAGGGCCAAACTCAATCCTGCCTCTCAATTTCTGCTGCCTTCCCCAACACACTGCTCCCCAAAATGAGCAGGGCTGGCTCTCGGTTATCATGCTGGTGCCAGCAGCAATGCCACCCCACTGACATAATTCTGAGTCCCAACCTAGGCACTCCAGCTGTCTTTGCCACACCTGGCCTGTTTGGGCTCTGGCTCTTGCTCTTTTCTTTCATGTGCATGTGTTTTGAGGTTTTGAGTTTCTCCCACTGCAGAACTGCAGCTGTGGCAGGGTAGAGCTCATGAGGGTGACATTCTGAGCCACATCCAATCCCATCAGGACTGTTCACTGGGGTGACTGCTGGAACACAGTGATGAGTGAACACATGGGAGGTGGTTGGACCCACCTTGCCTCTGAGTGGCTTCCTTTCAGGACAGGAATGTAGGCATGGGAGCCCCTGGCGTGGGATGCTTTGCACAAGGCGTGACCATGGGCTCTCTTTCCTGGCAAAAATGGCTCCACTCAGCATGGAGAGCACTGTCATTCCTGGTGGCTAACAACAGCCCTGGACCCCAGAAAGGAACCCACACTCAAGATTAACGTCTGAGTGTGCGTGTCCTCGAGGAAATGAGGTCTCCTGATCCCAGGTGCAAAGGGGTAAGTCCTCTAACTCCAGGGGCCATGAAGGGACATCTGAGTTTCCCTTGTCCTTCTTTCCCTCTCTCACTAACCACAGTTAGGACCCTGGCCTCATTCCCCAGTGAGGATCATTAGGCTCCATAAAGGACAGTCTCTAAGATGCTCAGTGGACCAACACCCTCTGCACAACCCATAACCCTATTCACCCAAGAGGCAAGAGGATTTCTATTCAGGAAAACCAGGAAAGGGAGAGCCTTTCTCAAGGACACAAGGACATTAGTGAGTGAGGGAGTGATTAATGGATGGAGAACTATTTCCAACACCAACTTCCAGGAGCATATATGGCCCCCTGGAGAATTCTGCAGTGTGTTGGTGATTAAGGAGAACGTGTGAATTCAGGGGTCACTAGGTCCTCTCAGCCATAAGGAGGGAAACTGCCATAAAGGAACTAGGACAAGGGTGCGAGGAATGCTCACTGGTGGGAGATCGGAAGGAAGGAAAGTGTACTCATTAGAAAAGTGTCGCCTGAAAATTCTTAGCCAGCCAAAAGTCGTGCGAACTTGTGTGGGAAAAGAGTCTTTGCACAGTGATGAAGCTAAGAGCTCACATGATGGAACACAGCATCAACTGGGACCAAATCCAATATCTGATATTCTTGTAGGAAGAGGAGAGTCTGGACCCAGACTGGGGGATACTGGATATGTGAGGTTGGAGCCAGGGCGGGATGCCCATATGGGAACCACAGATCGTGGGCAGCAATAGGAGAGTGGGCAAGGGCTGGGAGAGTTGGGGAGACAGTCCCCTTGAAACCTGGGAGGGGTTATGGCACTGGGACAGCCCAACACCTACTGTGTTGAGCCTCTGGAGCTCAACGGAAGACACTTCCTCTGTTGTCGGCCACCCAGTTAACAGAGTTTGGTTCAGGCAGCCTAGGACCCAGCTGAAGGTCTGAGCATGTTGGCCATGCAGGTTGGATCTGGACCACAGACACCCTCATCAGAGATTGTAGGGTCTCAGCCCTGAGGCAAGACAGGCACTAAGTCAGGCCAGGTGGGGAAACGGATAGGCACACACTCTGGGGGCTGGTGCCTGTGTTACTGGGAGCACTTCTGATCGCAATTCCCTGATCTGCTGCCAACACAGGCTACAGAGGAGGGTACAGAAACACAGACCACGGATCTGCCCCACTCAGTGGGCCCAGGCCAACACCACACCCAGCAGCCTCGTGCCATACCCAATGAGTCTCGAAGCGGCCCCCTCTTGCCATCCTGAGAGCTCTTCCCTTCCTCATGTGCCAATAGCTCCCTACTGTCACTGGCAATATCTACTCTGTGAGATGTCAACGTCCGTGGGTACTGTTCTCTCATCCCAGGACAGTGTGGTCCCACACACCCTGGTGAAATGGGCCACCTGGAGGCTGGACCTGGAGGTTGTTGAGGCTGAATGGCAGCGGTGGTCCTCTGGCACTTAATATTATTTAAGTTAAAAAAAAAACAAAAACAAAAACAAAAAACGGGTCTTGGTGCTCAAAAATGTTTGATTTGCATATTCTCATCCCCTAACCCCAATATTTTCATTATTTCCTCACATATGAAATCTTACTAGCATAAAGGTAATTTCGTATTAAACAAAGTGGATTGAAATAACATTGGTAAAAATAATCAATCACCATACTTTCAATTTTTGTTCTGCTTTCCTATTAGAAACCACTTGGATACAAGAGAACAGAGGACAGACTCATGGAAATGCTTGAAATGACAAGAAGCTCCCACTCAAGCTCAGCATTCAGTCCTGGACAGGGTAAGACCAGGCCACTTTGACATCTGTGCCAAAGAGTCTACCAGACAGAATCCTCTGACTGATCCCTGACTGAGCCATAGGAACTGGCTAGAAAAGCCTTCACATCCTCAATACATTCTTCACGTCAGAATACTTGACAACCATTGATATCCATCTCTCGTTAACTTGCTCCCCAGCCAACCATTCTTCAACAAATTCAAAGGAGTAACTCATGCAAGCACACAGAAAGGGGTGTTCACTACACACATCCATGTGCGAAAAAGACAACTGGTATTTCTTGTTTGGGCTATTTCAAATGAAATCCCTTCTGCATGACCTCCACAAACCAAAGGAAAACATTTGTGAAATTCCCACGTAGAAGACAAGATACACTTGCCAAGGAGGCAGTGGCAAGAATTTTGACACTCCAAATGTAGAGTGTGTGTTTAGGAAGCAGTCACAGTTTCCATGAGAGAGTCCCATGAAATCAATTAGGAAGATCCATGCTCTAGCCCTACCATGCAAGTGATGTGACTTGAAAGAGTCACTTAGTCTTAGTAACCATCATCACTAACAAGTAAGTCAATGAATAAAGGTCCTCAGGTGCCAAGCTACAAAATGTGGGATGAGCATGGATGAGGATGGGTGGGAGAAGTCTCCAACTCTAACACAATTAGGGAAGGATGTGCTGACCTCAAGTGGCTGGGGGGCTGGGATCCTGCCACAGAGGGGGATTCCAAACCTCACATCCCCTGACCCAGGCCAGAAGACCAGGTAGAGTCCAAGGACCCTGGGGTGGCCCAATGGCAATAAAGGTCAAAAGGAACTAGGGATCTGCCTGGTCCCTCAATCCCCTACTCTGAGCAGGGCTGCATGACGAGGCCAGAGGCCATCCACAGCAATCTGCCTTTACAGGAAAACAGGGACTGCAGGCTGCCTCTGGCTCACTGAATCAGGGTGGTGTTTTCATAAAGCAAGACCACTTCCTCACATTTGACCAGCAGCTCATGTGTTGACAGCACAATGACTGACTTGACTCAGGCCCTGATGAATGAAATAGAAAATTCATAGCAAACCCATCTTTAGCTCTTCCACATCATCAGGGGCTCTGATTCAATTCCGTCCAGAAAGGTGTCTGAAATGATTTCTAAACATGCTGGGGACTCACCTCTGTGTGGAACTTTTCAGGAAAAAGGGGATCAAATCTCATGAAGCAACTCTTCTCTCTTCTAGCCCATGGGCAATGCAAGGAACCTGCATGATACCAGAGGCTCACTTCTCTCTTCTCATGTCTTCTGGAAAGGATTCGTTAATGCTTCCTGCAAGGTGAAGCAGAAGCCTGCATCCCCAGCTGCACAGAAGTGTTTTAGGGCAGTGTCTCCCTTAAAACCCAAAAATAAAAAAACAGGTCATTCAACAGGCACATGGATTCGAGTACATGTTCAATGATCCCTCCTCCCTGGAGCCTTCCACATGCCCATCTTCCACATTCACAGAGCAATGCTTGGCCATTCTCAAGACCAGGAGACCATGATGCTCATCACCAGGAAGTCAATAAGGAACATGAAGAGAGCAGCATGGATTGCAGAAGGTGGCACATCAAGGATCTTCAGCTCTGCTGCTAGAACACAAGAGCTTAACTTCAGTATTGACTTTTTGCCAACTACCAAGTACGATAGCAGTGTCAAGCCCAATATGCAGATATGCAAGTAGTAGGTGACACCCCGCATCCATTCACAAAAGTGGGCAACATCTGCCTCAGAACAAGGAAGTATCTTACCCTTACTCATAAAAATCATCAGAAACAAAATAAAATGGATGCAAGACTTCTCATTTCACTATTAGGTAGCTGTTGGAATTCCCTATTAAATAATACCTCCTCCAAAATAAAAAGTATCTCAGACATGTGTCAACTATTCAATGGATGACATTTTAAAAACTATGGACTTTACTTAATATTTATGTATGCTATATCCCTGCCTAAGGCTCTATGAGAAAGGAGCACATAGAATTGGATCTTTGAAAATCTCACATTTGCTGATAAATATTACTGCTGATCTCAGGCATGGCGAAGTGAAAAGTGGGACTTTGGATATTCCAAGAATGCTATGTTGTGGGATTGGTGTCCCTGATTCATACATAGCATATGGTTTCTATGAAATCCAGTGAGGGAGCAGGAGTAACGAAGCTGATTGCACAGATGACCTCAGGGAATACTGACAGATAGGCCAAATGAAAAATATGCTCCAGCTAACCATTGGTATTTGGGCTTCTGATCCCAGTCCTGTTTTTAAAAAAGGTGCAGACAGGCAGTGTTCATTAAAAACTGTCTACCATGTAAAAGTGGGTAATTTAAATGGCATCTAGTTACACATCTGATAGAATGGTCTGGCAACATATGAATTTCATTCTAACAACAACAACAACAACAAAACATAGAAAATGAGACATAAAGATAAAACCTTGTCTTCACCAGGATGCCTAAAAATAGGTTTTATTTGGCTCATGCCAATAAATATCTTTCAATAGAATTTCTGATTTCTGAATGAATCCATTCAACTTCATACTGCACAGATCACAAGGTTTTCTTTACAGAATATTCTCTTCTTCTTCTTAAAGCCTCACATAGAAAATGTCTCACAGGACATAGGAGGGCTAAAGTTTGAAGGCATCTAATTGTACTCTAAAACAATTATGAACCTATTCGATCCATTATTAATAAATATCACCACTTTACCACTTGAACCAAATCACAGAAAATTGGAAACAGATGATCATTGGCTTTGATACCTTTACTTCTGTTTCATTACTCAGAGTCGATCAACTCTATACTTCAAGTGACACAGATTTATTACAGAATGCCTAAGATCCTAAGGATCTATTTTAGCTCAGCCCATGGTATTGCTTCATTATTTTATTATTTTGTAAGTAATAAAATATAACTTCATGTTGGATGATATATTCAAGCCATGAATATATCATCCAACATTGTTCTTCCCAAAATATTAGCCCAATTTCTGCGCGCGCTCACTTACTGTTCAGGAATTTTACTAATTGTTTGAAGGTTCTAGAGGACCTGTTAGACTCCTAATGGACAAACCATACAACATACTCCAGAGAACGGACGAGTGCCATAAGAAGAAAATAAGGTCAGCCTACAGCAATGGGCAGCTGCCTGCCCTCGGCTGGGAGGAGCCCTGGCCATGGCACCAGGGCTGCTGGGCAGCAGAAGCCTCCACAGCCCTGCAGGGAGCCTGGAGCACAGCTCTGCCTAACCATGCTCAGCCCTGGACAGATGCACATGAGTTCCCATCACAGGCTCGAGTGTGACAGTCCCAGGTGCATGCCTGTCATGTCAGCCACCAGGGAGGCTGAGGCAAGAGGAACGTTTGAGGTCAGCCTTGGCAACTTAGACCCCGAGGCAAAGGGGAAATACTTTTACAGGGGTCTCTGAGGGTGTAGCTCAGGTAGGTCACTTGCCTCACAGGCTCAAGGCCCTGGGTTCAATCCCCAGAACCCACGTACACACAAAAAGTGAACTTGGAATATTGTTTAAAATGATGGGTCAGGTACACACAAGGACTTCAATATGACCTCTCAGAGGAGCTCAATTTGAGATCAGACTGAACAAAAGACCACCTGGACCATTGACTCAGTGTCTGAAACCCTCTGTGAGCATGGGAAGCACTGCTGGCAAGACACCAGAGGGCCAAAGCACTTGTGCCCCCTGCAGGGGTGTCTCTTGTCTACTGCCAAAGACTGTTCCCCTCCTGGGGCAGCTGAGAGCAAGCTGGGCCTTGGAGCAAGGACTAGTGCTTTAGATATAGACTATGCAAGCAAGGGGCAATGTCTTTAATAAAACTAAAATTAAAAAGTCACATTGAAAAAATTTTAAAAAGAAGAAAATAAGGTCAAGTAGAGGAAGCCCATTTTCACAGGAAAAAATCCCCCAGTGAAAAGCATCAGAATAGATACCAAGAAAAATACCAACAAACACAGTGTGCTCCCACTATGTATCTACTCAACATGCAAAAGTTAGAAAGCTAGATAATACAATCCTGGCCACAGGTAGAGCTATGCAGAAGAGCCACCTGGCAGTGCTTAGTCAAAGAAGTAAACATGCACACTTTGACCTAGAAATTCCACCTGTGTGTAAACCAGGCGGTGCTTAAGCAGTTTCACAAGGGGACATGCACAGGGAAATTTATCCTCAGGTTCTTATAGAGTTGTCTGTGCTTACAGGGAGTTGATGGTTGTCAAGATGCCCACAGCTGCGAAAGTCAAAAGCTAAAAAAATAATAGATGCCAACCTGGATATATTAATAATCCCGTATCTATGATCACCTTCATAAGGTAGCTTCCCAACTTCTGTGTGGAAGTGTGTTTCTCCTTGGCCCTTACACTGTTGTGGAGACCACTAGGAGTTCAGCTTTGTGCAGGATCATCTGACCTGGACTTTTGGCAAGACCTGTACAGCCCTCACACATGCTCAGATGCTACAGGACTTTTCAGACCAGTCCAGACAACAGTAGGCATCCATTCATTGTCTGCACTCTACAGATTCCTAGATGCACGACATTCATTACCATCAAATGCAGAATTTTCATCAAAAACTAATATATATATCATTCCAATCTGAATCAAGAAAATCGGAAATATCCCCAAATCCAAAGAGTGGATCCCCATTGTGATGCTACAAGTTGAAAATTCCACAGCTGACCTCATGGGATGGTTCACAGTCAAAAGACAGCTGCATGAAAAATATTACATGACCTTCCTGCTATGTGAAAAGTGGCATGTGAAGTACACATGCATGTCTTCCTCAGACATGGGTTCATTTGCAAGACACCTTGTGCAATTGAAAATACTCCAAAAGGGGAGAAATCAGAACCATGTCTCCAAAGTATTTCAGCAGAGACCAACTCCATCTGTCTATCTATCTCTCAGTGAGTGTGTGTGCTCTTGTGTGTGTTTGTGTGTCTTTGTTTGTGTTTGTACCATCATAGATGATACTTCATTGCCCCCATTGGAAAACTGACTCAGATAATGCCATCTGCCAAACTCCTAAAAACCAAAGTTCTTGCTGATAGAATGAAGCATTCCTTCCTGTTGGTTTGGATGTGTCCTTTAGGAATCACTGCTACATTTAGTATACTCAAATCATCACAGTAGATCAGGTAACAAAAACATATATATTTTAAAATAATAATAATATATTAATGGAAACAACAAATACAGGATAGAGTAACAACTGTGTTACTAAACAAGGTCAAGGACAATGGCAAACTATAGATTCAAACTTTGAAGAAAATAGTAATCAATGTAAATATTCCTGGGCTGCCTCAGCCCCGCCCAGGCACACAGCAACAGAATGGTTTTGCAAGCATCCTCAGGAGGGCAGGAGCCTTCTTTGCAGGACGAGAGGGAGGTTGAGGCTCGATCCACCCATCATTCTTTTGGGAGAGGCTCCTTTTCCTCAGCACAAAGTTGGATTTTTTGTGAGGATTCTTGGCATAAAATACGTTGACCTCTGCTGGAATCCTCAGCTCTGGGGAGAGAGGGGTGTACAAAAAGAAGGTGGCACTCAGGAGGTGCTCCCTAGGACACGCCAACATCTGAGAGCCTGTGCCAGAAAAGGCCAGAGCCACACACCTGAGAGCTCTCCAATTCAGCACCAATACCAACAAAGACAGCCTCCACAGTCCTCCCTGAGGAAGAACTAGGCAGAGCACTTCAACAGACCTAATGTCTGTTCCTACCGAAGGCTTTGGACTCCAGAATATCTCAGGTCCTCTTGCATCTGCCAAAGCACACCACTAGGGTTTGCATCTGAAATCTCCCACAAAAGGCTCCTGTGCCGAAGATTCAGTCCCCACATGAGCCATCTTCATAGGTGGGTTTGGAGGGAAGCATTGGATGGTGAGTGCTCTGATGTCAACATGAAATTCTCATTCAAGATGAATACACTACTGGGGGATGGGAGGGACTGGAAGAAAGGTTGAGCATGGTTGGAGTAAGACCTAAACAGGGTTGTGCCCTGGGCAACAGTACCTTGTTCCTGTTGGCTCCACTGAATCCTCATTCTCCAAGGAGAGGTCCTCCCTCTCCATCTTTCTCTCTCTCCCTCTCTGCCAGCCTCGTTCTCTCTCTACCAGTCTATGCCTTTGTGGCAAGGGCTGAGGAGCTCTCCACTGCCACACACTAGAGCTTTATGGACAGCCTCAGTGCACAACCAAAGAGAAAGCTATGAAACCCAGAGAAAAAAGGCCTAGGATTCCTCCTCTGAGTTATTTTCCTCAAGTATGGCCACAGTGAGGACAGGCTGACCAGCACGGATACCACGTTAGAGCCATGCTTCTGCGTTGGTGGAGCCCGCCTCCATGTGAACCAGGCTTCTGAGAATGGAGGCCACATTCCAAATACTGCCCTACTGAGAACAATGGTTCCAAAGACCAGCAAAGGGACTGCTTCCCTCCAACATGGTGTATGGCCCAGTGGTGCCATGACCCCGAGTGGGGGAATACAACAGCCGCTTCTCCTTCCTCTGAACCTGTGTTTCCTGTCGCCCTCCTCTAACCTAAAGCCTGTTCTCCATCCCTTCTGGGTTGGATGTGGAGATCTCTGCTATGAATTTCTTAGGCTACCAAGGCCCCAGACAGACTTCCTCTTCCATAGACTCTACTAACCTAACAGTAGGTTTAGATAGGAGACAAGTGATCCTAGAACTCATAGGGATGGTGGTCTTCAGGGTACATAGGCTGGGATAATGGCTGCTGTGGTGTTTGGCTCACAAAAACCAACCAACCAACCAACGAAAAAGCGCTGGCATTATTATCAGATGAGCTCTGTGGCTACGTGCTCAGGAAGCCCTCATCTGACTTTAGTTAGGGATCACAACCTGGCTATTGTGATCACTCCTTGCCTAGTGGACTCAGGTGCGTAAGACCATGGAATTTATGCAAAAACAGATGATTCAGGCTGTCTCCCAGGCTGTGTTTTCTTCCCAATTTCATCCTGTTACTGCTTGCTAGAATCCTGGCAATGCTCTGCCCAGGCAGTGGTTTTTTGGTCACACAGAAGGCTTTCAATAGTACTGCTTCAGTCCACAAAATGCCAGTTCCCTCTTTAGCCCATGCATTCCCATGTTCCTTTGAAACCACTCCTATCCCAGACCATGAAAACATACTGCTCCTGGAGAGAGGCTTTCCTCCTCACTCCTCAAAGATGTCAGCTTTGGATGCCTGTTCATGTCCAGGGGAGGGCACCTGGTGGGGAGCCGCAATATCCACCGGGGTATACCATTGGACCTCAAGACCTTCCACCAGCAGAAGTGCAGTTGGCTTTGTGCACGAACCCAACACACCTGTTGGAGTGTTCTTGGGGGTCAGAGACTACTCTTTGTTGCTAAGAGTTGACCTGAGTCCACATCCTGACCCTTGCTCTCTGCTATCTGATTGTCTCACTTACTCTGACGGCGAGAGATGATTTGGCCCAGCTCATAATCCTCTGGATTCTCCTCAGTAAGGAAGTGTAGGTCGAGGGCGCTGCGGATGACGACAGGAGCCCTATCGTGGCAGGTCACCTGGAGCAGCATGGGAGACAGGCCTTCAGGAAATGGGCCTTGAAGTGACTACTCAAGGACAGTGGGCAGGGGCATTCTGGAGGCACCTCCACTCTAAATACAAGGGCAACATCCATGACCCTACTACCCGAGGCTGACCTCCTGCTCATCGTGTGGGCTCTTCCCACAGGCTACTAGCCCAATCCTTGTACATAGGACTTCCTGGGCCTGCCATTGCTCTTTGTGGAGCTGCACTCCTCTCGGAGTGAAAGGACCCCACTACCTGAATACAGATGCAATCTCATCCCACAAGTTGGGAGGAATGGGACAATAGCCTCCAAGATCCCAGGTCTGCCCGAGGATGCAGGCGGCATTGGGAATGGCGTAGGCACAAAACCTAGAGGCTTTGGTCTGGATTGCCAGGGCCAAAAACAGACCCAGGAACATGACCACACACAGGAGAGCTGAAAGATAGCCACGAGAGCTCCTGGCCTCCAGAGGCTCAGTGCTGGCTGGGATGTAGGAGGCCACCTCATCCGGCAAGGGTGGTCATTGGGTTACCTGGACATTTAGTGTGCTTGCTCCACATCCATATCGACTCTGCAGAGAGACTCTCTCAGCTCCTTGTT
This sequence comes from Urocitellus parryii, assembly GCF_045843805.1. Lineage (NCBI taxonomy): Eukaryota > Metazoa > Chordata > Mammalia > Rodentia > Sciuridae > Urocitellus > Urocitellus parryii. The sequence goes on along the minus strand of NC_135548.1, from coordinate 52,080,053 downwards.
CAAGGAACATGGAGAACCTCACACTGCTGTCCTCCTCCATAGACGTCAGCATCCCATACAAGGGAACCTGCAACCTAGTTCCTGTCCTATTCTCATCTGTCACCCATACCTGTCCCTGCCCTTCTGGACTGCATGCTGCCACCTGACACACAGACTCCCTCAGACATGGCAGTGGACAAGCTGCTGCACTCGCTCATCTCAGCTCCAGCCCTTCACACTGACCTCTCCCTTCTTGATTCCCATCTATCCTCCTGATCATCCAGAAGCTCCAAATTCAAGAGGGCATGAGTAGTCCATGGTATTGGACCAGTGTCTGCTCCCCACCCAGGTGTAAGCACCACGGGACACCCCTGCTCCCAGGCTTACCAGAACACTCTTGGCCATCTCTGGACTTTGTGTTTCTAAGTGGACACGAATTAAGCAGGTGTCTCCCACCTGCTTGTGGGAAAGCGGCCTGGAGGACTTGCAGGTTGATTCTGAGAACTGTGGGGGATGGAACATCAGCAAACCCAGAAACAGAAAGCCACCCCAGACTGTCAGTTGGCTCTATGGGCTTCCAGCAAATATGTCCAGGTGCTGAGGCTTCTTATTTCCTCAGGTCGGAGTGGAATGGCAGCACATGCACAGCTTGAATAAGGTAGGTGTTTACCTCCTTTCCCTTGACCTGGGGGCGTTTCCTCACCATGAAATTAGTATTCCCAGATTCATGGACAGACACACGAGTGAGTGGTCAGAGACCTTGATTTCTGCAGAGCGAAGTGGAGAGAATTGTTAGGTGGCACTCAAGGATTATACCACAAAACACCCACAACCCCTGAGAGTCTCCGCCAGGCCCATCACACTTTGGTATTTTGGGGCCAAGGCCCACTTTCTCTTGGCTGTCAGTTATCCTGAGCCCACTGTGGATCATGTCTCCCCACTGTCTGATTGTCCTACTTACTCTCATCCTCAGACATCATATACAGCAGCTCAAAGTTGTCCATATCCTCATGCTGCAACAAATTTTGGTCCAAGGCCCTGCGGATGAGGCTTGTCACCGTCTCCTGAAAGGTCACCTGGATCAGGGTGGGACAAATGTTATCAGAGAATGGCTTTTAGAAGAGCTACCCAGAAGACTGTGGTCAAACATTCAGGAGAAATCTCAGCTACATATACAAGGGCACAATCTTGTTATCCTGCTACCTGAGTGTGTCCTCCATATACCACCTGGGTTCTTGCAATGTGCTACTAGAACAATCCTGGTACAAATATCTGCCTGTACCTGCCATCTCCCCTCCCCCTGGGGAGCCACATTCCACTCATGTCAAAGGACCAAACTGCCTATGCACAGACACACTCTCATCTCACTGAGATGAGAGCAATGGGCCAGGGATCTGCGCACCAAGTGTGATCTGGGATGCAGGCTGCCTTTGTGGGTGCAAGAGGCAGATGCACTGAAAATTTGGGTCCTGACTGCCAAGACACAAAACAGACTCAGATACAAGAGTGTGCACTTGAGTGCTTCATGATAGCTTTGAGAGGCCCTGGCCTCTGGAAGCTCAGTGCGGGTCTGGTTGTAATGATGTACTTGACTCAGCACTGGCAGTCACTGAACATGTCTCCTCTGCAGCTGGACACCTGCAGCATTAGCGTGTCTACTGCACATCCATAGAAATTCTGCCAAGAACCCATTAGCTCCGTATTTACATACATGCAAAGCCTAACATTCCGAAGCTTTGGCATGACCCCCCAGGTGATCCCGACCCCAAATTCCTACACCTAGTCATGCTAAGGAGGTTCTCTTCCCTGCCACCAGGAACACATCCCCTCCTACACATGTGACAAGTCACTGCCACCTCCTCTGCTCCAACTTCACTCATTGAGAATACCAAGTTCTAGGCACTGCAGCCTGCACCCTGGACATATCTCTGCCTTCATCTGTCCACAGCACTTCCGTCTGCACTTCTGGCCTGCAAAACCCACAATACACAGGCCCACTCACCACTGAAGCTGGGCATGCTGATGCTCTCCCTCCTCAGGTCAAGCCCTTAAGACGGACCTCTCTCTTCTTTATTTCCCACCATAGCCGTGGGGTTGGCTGTGTCTCCTGCCTTCCACTGTGTGGACACCCAGGAGGCAGCCCTGCTGTCGGGCTTACCGGGATGCGCTTTGTCTCCCTCAGGCTCTGTCCCTCTAGGAGGACGTGAACAACGCGGCTGTCTTCCACCTGCTCGCTGGAGTGAAGCAGTGAGGAGCTGCTAATCACAGCTGCTGGGGTCCTGGATGCCACTGCCACAGAAGGTTCCAAGAACTGTGGGGGATGACAACATCAGCAAAGCCCAGCAACTGCACCCCACCCAGCCTGGCAGTTGGCTCTGTGGGCATTCTACAACATCCATCCAGAACCTGAGGTTCTTGTCCCCTTGGAGGATGTGGAGTGGCACCAGGAGTAAAGACTGAAGAAGGTGGCTGTTTTGGGAACAAGAGATCCAGCACCTGCTGGGTGGGGATGAAATACCAGGAGATTAACCCCATGTTGCTGCTGAAATGTAGGTTCCTCCCACAAATGACAGGCAGGAGCTCATTCCTAAGCTGGTCCTGCCTGTAAGGTTCAAGGCTCTGAACCCTGAAGGGCTCCTCCGTGTTCTGATCATTTTCACCCTGGGTTGGGACCAAGAATGGTGGGTTCAAAATGGAAATGGTGACAAACAGAAAAATGACTTGTGCCAATACACTAGAGTCAAAGCACAATGGGACAGTTCCCATCAGTACAAACACACACACACACACACACACACACACACACACACACACACACACAGAGTCAGAATAGGAGTCCTGGGCCATTCATCAGGGATCAGACTAGAGGGCCTGCTGGGCTCACCTGCCCTGTGCTACTCACTGTTACTCTTGAGCTCCTCTGCGACAATCGCCAGAGGCTCTGGCGTCTAAGATGAAGCCTCACCCAGTGTATCCACAAAAGGGCTAGTTGGCCCCCCTGAGATTCCTGGGAGCCTGAGGCTCGGCATGGTCTGCAACCACAGGAGAACATCCTTCTCCCTCCAGTGGCTCCAACCAAGTGAGCTCGGATGGCTTGGTCAGTGAAGTGGGTGCCTGGATACCAGGGTTCCATGTTCTGTTTGATCCATTGTCAAGGCAATGATGTCATTTCCTGTGCCCATACCTGAGCCTCTTTTCACATAAGACCACTTTCAACAGCCCTATGGGCTGCCGATTTCTCCTCCATGCCTACCCATCTCAGGTGCGCAGGTGTTCACCAACAACTACCCAAACATCCCCACCAGCATCTGCCCTGCTTGGTGCCACTAGAGTTCCAGCTTGGAGCCTTCAAAAATGCATTCACAACCAGTCCTTCCCTCTCAGCAGCTTTTGGACCCTGGTCCCATCATTGTGCAACTCATGGTGTGCCCAGTCTTTTCTGGAAAGTAGGGTAGCATCTAATCTCTAGGGTTTATTGTGTCTATTGGCCCATAACACCCTCTGTTCTCTCTGAAACCAGAGATGGGACTCACAGGTGGCTAAAGCACAAATGTAGAGATGGGATAATCACAAGAAAGGGAGAGACAAAGAATGCACCCTAACTCAATCAGGCCTGTGTCCCACACAGGGACATGGCCAATGTCCGTCCCATCGTGGCTGCAGTTCCCTCTCTACACCATGGCAAGTTGGAGGGGACTGAGATGCAGAGGCTGCTCCCCTCTGCCATACAACTTCCCAAGGCTTCTCCTAAGATTTCAAAAGGGCCAAGTGTGTCTAGTGTTGGGGTCTCACAGAGACTCCGAGGTACCACAGCATCCTGCTGCCCAGAACCGGTTCACCCCTCACCTCAAGGGGGCTCAGCCTCTGGATTCATGGGAATTGAAGTGGGTACAGGTGATGGGATATCACCTCCTAGACTGAGTTATGCCAAGTCCATGACCCCTGTCTGCATCCCTGTCTCCAGCACCACTCCCCCCTCTCTCTTTCCACCTCAGAGCAAACAAATCCATTTAGCAAGTGTGTCCTGTGATAAAGACATGACGGTCACCCATCCTCTCATTACAAAAACACTGAGGCTCAGCCAACATGGATCCTACAGGGAACACAGGCATAAACTCAGACTCCGATCCTCCCAGCCGAGCCTCAGTGGAGCCTGGACTCCCAGCCTCCTGAGTCAAGGAAACAGAGGTTCCTAGCCGAGCCACCTTGGATGCAGCCGCACACAAACTGAACTCATCAATGCCCCTTGCTCTCAGTTGTGAGTAAGAGGGGAAGTGGTGTTTCACAACCCTGGACATCAAGTGCAGTCTCCAGGCTTTGGGGTGTGCCCTGGCCTCTGTCTATCTGCCCAGGCTCTCCAACCCACACTGGCCTCTTACCCAACCTCCTCCTAGGGCCAAACTCAATCCTGCCTCTCAATTTCTGCTGCCTTCCCCAACACACTGCTCCCCAAAATGAGCAGGGCTGGCTCTCGGTTATCATGCTGGTGCCAGCAGCAATGCCACCCCACTGACATAATTCTGAGTCCCAACCTAGGCACTCCAGCTGTCTTTGCCACACCTGGCCTGTTTGGGCTCTGGCTCTTGCTATTTTCTTTCATGTGCATGTGTTTTGAGGTTTTGAGTTTCTCCCACTGCAGAACTGCAGCTGTGGCAGGGTAGAGCTCATGAGGGTGACATTCTGAGCCACATCCAATCCCATCAGGACTGTTCACTGGGGTGACTGCTGGAACACAGTGATGAGTGAACACATGGGAGGTGGTTGGACCCACCTTGCCTCTGAGTGGCTTCCTTTCAGGACAGGAATGTAGGCATGGGAGCCCCTGGCGTGGGATGCTTTGCACAAGGCGTGACCATGGGCTCTCTTTCCTGGCAAAAATGGCTCCACTCAGCATGGAGAGCACTGTCATTCCTGGTGGCTAACAACAGCCCTGGACCCCAGAAAGGAACCCACACTCAAGATTAACGTCTGAGTGTGCGTGTCCTCGAGGAAATGAGGTCTCCTGATCCCAGGTGCAAAGGGGTAAGTCCTCTAACTCCAGGGGCCATGAAGGGACATCTGAGTTTCCCTTGTCCTTCTTTCCCTCTCTCACTAACCACAGTTAGGACCCTGGCCTCATTCCCCAGTGAGGATCATTAGGCTCCATAAAGGACAGTCTCTAAGATGCTCAGTGGACCAACACCCTCTGCACAACCCATAACCCTATTCACCCAAGAGGCAAGAGGATTTCTATTCAGGAAAACCAGGAAAGGGAGAGCCTTTCTCAAGGACACAAGGACATTAGTGAGTGAGGGAGTGATTAATGGATGGAGAACTATTTCCAACACCAACTTCCAGGAGCATATATGGCCAACTGGAGAATTCTGCAGTGTGTTGGTGATTAAGGAGAACGTGTGAATTCAGGGGTCACTAGGTCCTCTCAGCCATAAGGAGGGAAACTGCCATAAAGGAACTAGGACAAGGGTGCGAGGAATGCTCACTGGTGGGAGATCGGAAGGAAGGAAAGTGTACTCATTAGAAAAGTGTCGCCTGAAAATTCTTAGCCAGCCAAAAGCCGTGCGAACTTGTGTGGGAAAAGAGTCTTTGCACAGTGATGAAGCTAAGAGCTCACATGATGGAACACAGCATCAACTGGGACCAAATCCAATATCTGATATTCTTGTAGGAAGAGGAGAGTCTGGACCCAGATACCAGGGAGACTGGGGGATACCGGATATGTGAGGTTGGAGCCAGGGCGGGATGCCCATATGGGAACCACAGATCGTGGGCAGCAATAGGAGAGTGGGCAAGGGCTGGGAGAGTTGGGGAGACAGTCCCCTTGAAACCTGGGAGGGGTTATGGCACTGGGACAGCCCAACACCTACTGTGTTGAGCCTCTGGAGCTCAACGGAAGACACTTCCTCTGTTGTCGGCCACCCAGTTAACAGAGTTTGGTTGCAGCAGCCTAGGACCCAGCTGAAGGTCTGAGCATGTTGGCCATGCAGGTTGGATCTGGACCACAGACACCCTCATCAGAGATTGTAGGGTCTCAGCCCTGAGGCAAGACAGGCACTAAGTCAGGCCAGGTGGGGAAACGGATAGGCACACACTCTGGGGGCTGGTGCCTGTGTTACTGGGAGCACTTCTGATCGCAATTCCCTGATCTGCTGCCAACACAGGCTACAGAGGAGGGTACAGAAACACAGACCACGGATCTGCCCCACTCAGTGGGCCCAGGCCAACACCACACCCAGCAGCCTCGTGCCATACCCAATGAGTCTCGAAGCGGCCCCCTCTTCCCATCCTGAGAGCTCTTCCCTTCCTCATGTGCCAATAGCTCCCTACTGTCACTGGCAATATCTACTCTGTGAGATGTCAACATCCGTGGGTACTGTTCTCTCATCCCAGGACAGTGTGGTCCCACACACCCTGGTGAAATGGGCCACCTGGAGGCTGGACCTGGAGGTTGTTGAGGCTGAATGGCAGCGGTGGTCCTCTGGCACTTAATATTATTTAAGTTAAAAAAAAACAAAAACAAAAACAAAAAACGGGTCTTGGTGCTCAAAAATGTTTGATTTGCATATTCTCATCCCCTAACCCCAATATTTTCATTATTTCCTCACATATGAAATCTTACTAGCATAAAGGTAATTTCGTATTAAACAAAGTGGATTGAAATAACATTGGTAAAAATAATCAATCACCATACTTTCAATTTTTGTTCTGCTTTCCTATTAGAAACCACTTGGATACAAGAGAACAGAGGACAGACTCATGGAAATGCTTGAAATGACAAGAAGCTCCCACTCAAGCTCAGCATTCAGTCCTGGACAGGGTAAGACCAGGCCACTTTGACATCTGTGCCAAAGAGTCTACCAGACAGAATCCTCTGACTGATCCCTGACTGAGCCATAGGAACTGGCTAGAAAAGCCTTCACATCCTCAATACATTCTTCACGTCAGAATACTTGACAACCATTGATATCCATCTCTCGTTAACTTGCTCCCCAGCCAACCATTCTTCAACAAATTCAAAGGAGTAACTCATGCAAGCACACAGAAAGGGGTGTTCACTACACACATCCATGTGCGAAAAAGACAACTGGTATTTCTTGTTTGGGCTATTTCAAATGAAATCCCTTCTGCATGACCTCCACAAACCAAAGGAAAATATTTGTGAAATTCCCACGTAGAAGACAAGATACACTTGCCAAGGAGGCAGTGGCAAGAATTTTGACACTCCAAATGTAGAGTGTGTGTTTAGGAAGCAGTCACAGTTTCCATGAGAGAGTCCCATGAAATCAATTAGGAAGATCCATGCTCTAGCCCTACCATGCAAGTGATGTGACTTGAAAGAGTCACTTAGTCTTAGTAACCATCATCACTAACAAGTAAGTCAATGAATAAAGGTCCTCAGGTGCCAAGCTACAAAATGTGGGATGAGCATGGATGAGGATGGGTGGGAGAAGTCTCCAACTCTAACACAATTAGGGAAGGATGTGCTGACCTCAAGTGGCTGGGGGGCTGGGATCCTGCCACAGAGGGGGATTCCAAACCTCACATCCCCTGACCCAGGCCAGAAGACCAGGTAGAGTCCAAGGACCCTGGGGTGGCCCAATGGCAATAAAGGTCAAAAGGAACTAGGGATCTGCCTGGTCCCTCAATCCCCTACTCTGAGCAGGGCTGCATGACGAGGCCAGAGGCCATCCACAGCAATCTGCCTTTACAGGAAAACAGGGACTGCAGGCTGCCTCTGGCTCACTGAATCAGGGTGGTGTTTTCATAAAGCAAGACCACTTCCTCACATTTGACCAGCAGCTCATGTGTTGACAGCACAATGACTGACTTGACTCAGGCCCTGATGAATGAAATAGAAAATTCATAGCAAACCCATCTTTAGCTCTTCCACATCATCAGGGGCTCTGATTCAATTCCGTCCAGAAAGGTGTCTGAAATGATTTCTAAACATGCTGGGGACTCACCTCTGTGTGGAACTTTTCAGGAAAAAGGGGATCAAATCTCATGAAGCAACTCTTCTCTCTTCTAGCCCATGGGCAATGCAAGGAACCTGCATGATACCAGAGGCTCACGTCTCTCTTCTCATGTCTTCTGGAAAGGATTCGTTAATGCTTCCTGCAAGGTGAAGCAGAAGCCTGCATCCCCAGCTGCACAGAAGTGTTTTAGGGCAGTGTCTCCCTTAAAACCCAAAAATAAAAAAAACAGGTCATTCAACAGGCACATGGATTCGAGTACATGTTCAATGATCCCTCCTCCCTGGAGCCTTCCACATGCCCATCTTCCACATTCACAGAGCAATGCTTGGCCATTCTCAAGACCAGGAGACCATGATGCTCATCACCAGGAAGTCAATAAGGAACATGAAGAGAGCAGCATGGATTGCAGAAGGTGGCACATCAAGGATCTTCAGCTCTGCTGCTAGAACACAAGAGCTTAACTTCAGTATTGACTTTTTGCCAACTACCAAGTACGATAGCAGTGTCAAGCCCAATATGCAGATATGCAAGTAGTAGGTGACACCCCGCATACATTCACAAAAGTGGGCAACATCTGCATCAGAACAAGGAAGTATCTTACCCTTACTCATAAAAATCATCAGAAACAAAATAAAATGGATGCAAGACTTCTCATTTCACTATTAGGTAGCTGTTGGAATTCCCTATTAAATAATACCTCCTCCAAAATAAAAAGTATCTCAGACATGTGTCAACTATTCAATGGATGACATTTTAAAAACTATGGACTTTACTTAATATTTATGTATGCTATATCCCTGCCTAAGGCTCTATGAGAAAGGAGCACATAGAATTGGATCTTTGAAAATCTCACATTTGCTGATAAATATTACTGCTGATCTCAGGCATGGCGAAGTGAAAAGTGGGACTTTGGATATTCCAAGAATGCTATGTTGTGGGATTGGTGTCCCTGATTCATACATAGCATATGGTTTCTATGAAATCCAGTGAGGGAGCAGGAGTAACGAAGCTGATTGCACAGATGACCTCAGGGAATACTGACAGATAGGCCAAATGAAAAATATGCTCCAGCTAACCATTGGTATTTGGGCTTCTGATCCCAGTCCTGTTTTTAAAAAAGGTGCAGACAGGCAGTGTTCATTAAAAACTGTCTACCATGTAAAAGTGGGTAATTTAAATGGCATCTAGTTACACATCTGATAGAATGGTCTGGCAACATATGAATTTCATTCTAACAACAACAACAACAACAAAACATAGAAAATGAGACATAAAGATAAAACCTTGTCTTCACCAGGATGCCTAAAAATAGGTTTTATTTGGCTCATGCAAATAAATATCTTTCAATAGAATTTCTGATTTCTGAATGAATCCATTCAACTTCATACTGCACAGATCACAAGGTTTTCTTTACAGAATATTCTCTTCTTCTTCTTAAAGCCTTACATAGAAAATGTCTCACAGGACATAGGAGGGGAATGACCCAAAGGATGAGAGAATGGCTGGAACCGTTCTCAAATGTGCCCATGTAGCCTAAAGTTTGAAGGCATCTAATTGTACTCTAAAACAATTATGAACCTATTCGATCCATTATTAATAAATATCACCACTTTACCACTTGAACCAAATCACAGAAAATTGGAAACAGATGATCATTGGCTTTGATACCTTTACTTCTGTTTCATTACTCAGAGTCGATCAACTCTATACTTCAAGTGACACAGATTTATTACAGAATGCCTAAGATCCTAAGGATCTATTTTAGCTCAGCCCATGGTATTGCTTCATTATTTTATTATTTTGTAAGTAATAAAATATAACTTCATGTTGGATGATATATTCAAGCCATGAATATATCATCCAACATTGTTCTTCCCAAAATATTAGCCCAATTTCTGCGCGCGCTCACTTACTGTTCAGGAATTTTACTAATTGTTTGAAGGTTCTAGAGGACCTGTTAGACTCCTAATGGACAAACCATACAACATACTCCAGAGAACGGACGAGTGCCATAAGAAGAAAATAAGGTCAGCCTACAGCAATGGGCAGCTGCCTGCCCTCGGCTGGGAGGAGCCCTGGCCATGGCACCAGGGCTGCTAGGCAGCAGAAGCCTCCACAGCCCTGCAGGGAGCCTGGAGCACAGCTCTGCCTAACCATGCTCAGCCCTGGACAGATGCACATGAGTTCCCATCACAGGCTCGAGTGTGACAGTCCCAGGTGCATGCCTGTCATGCCAGCCACCAGGGAGGCTGAGGCAAGAGGAACGTTTGAGGTCAGCCTTGGCAACTTAGACCCCGAGGCAAAGGGGAAATACTTTTACAGGGGTCTCTGAGGGTGTAGCTCAGGTAGGTCACTTGCCTCACAGGCTCAAGGCCCTGGGTTCTATCCCTAGAACCCACGTACACACAAAAAGTGAACTTGGAATATTGTTTAAAATGATGGGTCAGGTACACACAAGGACTTCAATATGACCTCTCAGAGGAGCTCAATTTGAGATCAGACTGAACAAAAGACCACCTGGACCATTGACTCAGTGTCTGCAACCCTCTGTGAGCATGGGAAGTACTGCTGGCAAGACACCAGAGGGCCAAAGCACTTGTGCCCCCTGCAGGGGTGTCTCTTGTCTACCGCCAAAGACTGTTCCCCTCCTGGGGCAGCTGAGAGCAAGCTGGGCCTTGGAGCAAGGACTAGTGCTTTAGATATAGACTATGCAAGCAAGGGGCAATGTCTTTAATAAAACTAAAATTAAAAAGTCACATTGAAAAAATTTTAAAAAGAAGAAAATAAGGTCAAGTAGAGGAAGCCCATTTTCACAGGAAAAAATCCCCCAGTGAAAAGCATCAGAATAGATACCAAGAAAAATACCAACAAAAACAGTGTGCTCCCACTATGTATCTACTCAACATGCAAAAGTTAGAAAGCTAGATAATACAATCCTGGCCACAGGTAGAGCTATGCAGAAGAGCCACCTGGCAGTGCTTAGTCAAAGAAGTAAACATGCACACTTTGACCTAGAAATTCCACCTGTGTGTAAACCAGGCGGTGCTTAAGCAGTTTCACAAGGGGACATGCACAGGGAAATTTATCCTCAGGTTCTTATAGAGTTGTCTGTGCTTACAGGGAGTTGATGGTTGTCAAGATGCCCACAGCTGCGAAAGTCAAAAGCTAAAAAAATAATAGATGCCAACCTGGATATATTAATAATCCCGTATCTATGATCACCTTCATAAGGTAGCTTCCCAACTTCTGTGTGGAAGTGAGTTTCTCCTTGGCCCTTACACTGTTGTGGAGACCACTAGGAGTTCAGCTTTGTGCAGGATCATCTGACCTCGACTTTTGGCAAGACCTGTACAGCCTTCACACATGCTCAGATGCTACAGGACTTTTCAGACCAGTCCAGACAACAGTAGGCATCCATTCATTGTCTGCACTCTACAGATTCCTAGATGCACGACATTCATTACCATCAAATGCAGAATTTTCATCAAAAACTAATATATATATCATTCCAATCTGAATCAAGAAAATCGGAAATATCCCCAAATCCAAAGAGTGGATCCCCATTGTGATGCTACAAGTTGAAAATTCCACAGCTGACCTCATGGGATGGTTCACAGTCAAAAGACAGCTGCATGAAAAATATTACATGACCTTCCTGCTATGTGAAAAGTGGCATGTGAAGTACACATGCATGTCTTCCTCAGACATGGGTTCATTTGCAAGACACCTTGTGCAATTGAAAATACTCCAAAAGGGGAGAAATCAGAACCATGTCTCCAAAGTATTTCAGCAGAGACCAACTCCATCTGTCTATCTATCTCTCAGTGAGTGTGTGTGCTCTTGTGTGTGTTTGTGTGTCTTTGTTTGTGTTTGTACCATCATAGCTGATACTTCATTGCCCCCATTGGAAAACTGACTCAGATAATGCCATCTGCCAAACTCCTAAAAACCAAAGTTCTTGCTGATAGAATGAAACATTCCTTCCTGTTGGTTTGGATGTGTCCTTTAGGAATCACTGCTACATTTAGTATACTCAAATCATCACAGTAGATCAGGTAACAAAAACATATATATTTTAAAATAATAATAATATATTAATGGAAACAACAAATACAGGATAGAGTAACAACTGTGTTACTAAACAAGGTCAAGGACAATGGCAAACTATAGATTCAAACTTTGAAGAAAATAGTAATCAATGTAAATATTCCTGGGCTGCCTCAGCCCCGCCCAGGCACACAGCAACAGAATGGTTTTGCAAGCATCCTCAGGAGGGCAGGAGCCTTCTTTGCAGGACGAGAGGGAGGTTGAGGCTCCATCCACCCATCATTCTTTTGGGAGAGGCTCCTTTTCCTCAGCACAAAGTTGGATTTTTTGTGAGGATTCTTGGCATAAAATACGTTGGCCTCTGCTGGAATCCTCAGCTCTGGGGAGAGAGGGGTGTACAAAAAGAAGGTGGCACTCAGGAGGTGCTCCCTAGGACACGCCAACATCTGAGAGCCTGTGCCAGAAAAGGCCAGAGCCACACACCTGAGAGCTCTCCAATTCAGCACCAATACCAACAAAGACAGCCTCCACAGTCCTCCCTGAGGAAGAACTAGGCAGAGCACTTCAACAGACCTAATGTCTGTTCCTACCGAAGGCTTTGGACTCCAGAATATCTCAGGTCCTCTTGCATCTGCCAAAGCACACCACTAGGGTTTGCATCTGAAATCTCCCACAAAAGGCTCCTGTGCCGAAGATTCAGTCCCCACATGAGCCATCTTCATAGGTGGGTTTGGAGGGAAGCATTGGATGGTGAGTGCTCTGATGTCAACATGAAATTCTCATTCAAGATGAATACACTACTGGGGGGTGGGAGGGACTGGAAGAAAGGTTGAGCATGGTTGGAGTAAGACCTAAACAGGGTTGTGCCCTGGGCAACAGTACCTTGTTCCTGTTGGCTCCACTGAATCCTCCTTCTCCAAGGAGAGGTCCTCCCTCTCCATCTTTCTCTCTCTCCCTCTCTGCCAGCCTCGTTCTCTCTCTCCCAGTCTATGCCTTTGTGGCAAGGGCTGAGGAGCTCTCCACTGCCACACACTAGAGCTTTATGGACAGCCTCAGTGCACAACCAAAGAGAAAGCTATGAAACCCAGAGAAAAAAGGCCTAGGATTCCTCCTCTGAGTTATTTTCCTCAAGTATGGCCACAGTGAGGACAGGCTGACCAGCGCGGATACCACGTTAGAGCCATGTTTCTGCATTGGTGGAGCCCGCCTCCATGTGAACCAGGCTTCTGAGAATGGAGGCCACATTCCAAATACTGCCCTACTGAGAACAATGGTTCCAAAGACCAGCAAAGGGACTGCTTCCCTCCAACATGGCGTATGGCCCAGTGGTGCCATGACCCCGAGTGGGGGAATACAACAGCCGCTTCTCCTTCCTCTGAACATGTGTTTCCTGTCACCCTCCTCTAACCTAGAGCCTGTTCTCCATCCCTTCTGGGTTGGATGTGGAGATCTCTGCTATGAATTTCTTAGGCTACCAAGGCCCCAGACAGACTTCCTCTTCCATAGACTCTACTAACCTAACAGTAGGTTAAGGTAGGAGACAAGTGATCCTAGAACTCATAGGGATGGTGGTCTTCAGCGTACATAGGCTGGGATAATGGCTGCTGTGGTGTTTGGCTCACAAAAACCAACCAACCAACCAACGAAAAAGCGCTGGCATTATTATCAGATGAGCTCTGTGGCTACGTGCTCAGGAAGCCCTCATCTGACTTTAGTTAGGGATCACAACCTGGCTATTGTGATCACTCCTTGCCTAGTGGACTCAGGTGCGTAAGACCATGGAATTTATGCAAAAACAGATGATTCAGGCTGTCTCCCAGGCTGTGTTTTCTTCCCAATTTCATCCTGTTACTGCTTGCTAGAATCCTGGCAATGCTCTGCCCAGGCAGTGGTTTTTTGGTCACACAGAAGGCTTTCAATAGTACTGCTTCAGTCCACAAAATGCCAGTTCCCTCTTTAGCCCATGCATTCCCATGTTCCTTTGAAACCACTCCTATCCCAGACCATGAAAACATACTGCTCCTGGAGAGAGGCTTTCCTCCTCACTCCTCAAAGATGTCAGCTTTGGATGCCTGTTCATGTCCAGGGGAGGGCACCTGGTGGGGAGCCGCAATATCCACCGGGGTATACCATTGGACCTCAAGACCTTCCACCAGCAGAAGTGCAGTTGGCTTTGTGCACGAACCCAACACACCTGTTGGAGTGTTCTTGGGGGTCAGAGACTACTCTTTGTTGCTAAGAGTTGACCTGAGTCCACATCCTGACCCTTGCTCTCTGCTATCTGATTGTCTCACTTACTCTGACGGCGAGAGATGATTTGGCCCAGCTCATAATCCTCTGGATTCTCCTCAGTAAGGAAGTGTAGGTCGAGGGCGCTGCGGATGACGACAGGAGCCCTATCGTGGCAGGTCACCTGGAGCAGCATGGGAGACAGGCCTTCAGGAAATGGGCCTTGAAGTGACTACTCAAGGACAGTGGGCAGGGGCATTCTGGAGGCACCTCCACTCTAAATACAAGGGCAACATCCATGACCCTACTACCCGAGGCTGACCTCCTGCTCATCGTGTGGGCTCTTCCCACAGGCTACTAGCCCAATCCTTGTACATAGGACTTCCTGGGCGTGCCATTGCTTTTTGTGGAGCTGCACTCCTCTCGGAGTGAAAGGACCCCACTACCTGCATACAGATGCAATCTCATCCCACAAGTTGGGAGGAATGGGACAATAGCCTCCAAGATCCCAGGTCTGCCCGAGGATGCAGGCGGCATTGGGAATGGCCTAGGCACAAAACCTAGAGGCTTTGGTCTGGATTGCCAGGGCCAAAAACAGACCCAGGAACATGACCACACACAGGAGAGCTGAAAGATAGCCACGAGAGCTCCTGGCCTCCAGAGGCTCAGTGCTGGCTGGGATGTAGGAGGGCACCTCATCCGGCAAGGGTGGTCATTGGGTTACTTGGACATTTAGTGTGCTTGCTCCACATCCATATCGACTCTGCAGAGAGACTCTCTCAGCTCCTTGTTCAAGGAACATGGAGAACCTCACACTGCTGTCCTCCTCCATAGACGTCAGCATCCCATACAAGGGAACCTGCAACCTAGTTCCTGTCCTATTCTCATCTGTCACCCATACCTGTCCCTGCCCTTCTGGACTGCATGCTGCCACCTGACACACAGACTCCCTCAGACATGGCAGTGGACAAGCTGCTGCACTCACTCATCTCAGCTCCAGCCCTTCACACTGACCTCTCCCTTCTTGATTCCCATCTATCCTCCTGATCATCCAGAAGCTCCAAATTCAAGAGGGCATGAGTAGTCCATGGTATTGGACCAGTGTCTGCTCCCCACCCAGGTGTAAGCACCACGGGACACCCCTGCTCCCAGGCTTACCAGAACACTCTTGGCCATCTCTGGACTTTGTGTTTCTAAGTGGACACGAATTAAGCAGGTGTCTCCCACCTGCTTGTGGGAAAGCGGCCTGGAGGACTTGCAGGTTGATTCTGAGAACTGTGGGGGATGGAACATCAGCAAACCCAGAAACAGAAAGCCACCCCAGACTGTCAGTTGGCTCTATGGGCTTCCAGCAAATATGTCCAGGTGCTGAGGCTTCTTATTTCCTCAGGTCGGAGTGGAATGGCAGCACATGCACAGCTTGAATAAGGTAGGTGTTTACCTCCTTTCCCTTGACCTGGGGGCGTTTCCTCACCATGAAATATTGTATTCCCAGATTCATGGACAGACACACGAGTGAGTGGTCAGAGACCTTGATTTCTGCAGAGCGAAGTGGAGAGAATTGTTAGGTGGCACTCAAGGATTATACCACAAAACACCCACAACCCCTGAGAGTCTCCGCCAGGCCCATCACACTTTGGTATTTTGGGGCCAAGGCCCACTTTCTCTTGGCTGTCAGTTATCCTGAGCCCACTGTGGATCATGTCTCCCCACTGTCTGATTGTCCTACTTACTCTCATCCTCAGACATCATATACAGCAGCTCAAAGTTGTCCACATCCTCATGCTGCAACAAATTTTGGTCCAAGACCCTGCGGATGAGGCTTGTCACCGTCTCCTGAAAGGTCACCTGGATCAGGGTGGGACAAATGTCATCAGAGAATGGCTTTTAGAAGAGCTACCCAGAAGACTGTGGTCAAACATTCAGGAGAAATTTCAGCTACATATACAAGGGCACAATCTTGTTATCCTGCTACCTGAGTGTGTCCTCCATATACCACCTGGGTTCTTGCAATGTGCTACTAGAACAATCCTGGTACAAATATCTGCCTGTACCTGCCATCTCCCCTCCCCCTGGGGAGCCACATTCCACTCATGTCAAAGGACCAAACTGCCTATGCACAGACACACTCTCATCTCACTGAGATGAGAGCAATGGGCCAGGGATCTGCGCACCAAGTGTGATCTGGGATGCAGGCTGCCTTTGTGGGTGGAAGAGGCAGATGCACTGAAAATTTGGGTCCTGACTGCCAAGACACAAAACAGACTCAGATACAAGAGTGTGCACTTGAGTGCTTCATGATAGCTTTGAGAGGCCCTGGCCTCTGGAAGCTCGGTGCGGGTCTGGTTGTAATGATGTACTTGACTCAGCACTGGCAGTCACTGAACATGTCTCCTCTGCAGCTGGACACCTGCAGCATTAGCGTGTCGACTGCACATCCATAGAAATTCTGCCAAGAACCCCTTTAGCTCCGTATTTACCTACATGCAAAGCCTAACATTCCGAAGCTTTGGCATGACCCCCCAGGTGATCCCGACCCCAAATTCCTACACCTAGTCATGCTAAGGAGGTTCTCTTCCCTGCCACCAGGAACACATCCCCTCCTACACATGTGACAAGTCACTGCCACCTCCTCTGCTCCAACTTCACTCATTGAGAATACCAAGTTCTAGGCACTGCAGCCTGCACCCTGGACATATCTCTGCCTTCATCTGTCCACAGCACTTCCGTCTGCACTTCTGGCCTGCAAAACCCACAATACACAGGCCCACTCACCACTGAAGCTGGGCATGCTGATGCTCTCCCTCCTCAGGTCAAGCCCTTAAGACGGACCTCTCTCTTCTTTATTTCCCACCATAGCCCTGGGGTTGGCTGTGTCTCCTGCCTTCCACTGTGTGGACACCCAGGAGGCAGCCCTGCTGTCGGGCTTACCGGGATGCGCTTTGTCTCCCTCAGGCTCTGTCCCTCTAGGAGGACGTGAACAACGCGGCTGTCTTCCAACTGCTCGCTGGAGTGAAGCAGTGAGGAGCTGCTGGGGTCCTGGATGCCACTGCCACAGAATGTTCCAAGAACTGTGGGGGATAACAACATCAGCAAAGCCCAGCAACTGCACCCCACCCAGCCTGGCAGTTGGCTCTGTGGGCATTCTACAACATCCATCCAGAACCTGAGGTTCTTGTCCCCTTGGAGGATGTGGAGTGGCACCAGGAGTAAAGACTGAAGAAGGTGGCTGTTTTGGGAACAAGAGATCCAGCACCTGCTGGGTGGGGATGAAATCCCAGGAGATTAACCCCATGTTGCTGCTGAAATGTAGGTTCCTCCCACAAATGACAGGCAGGAGCTCATTCCTAAGCTGGTCCTGCCTGTAAGGTTCAAGGCTCTGAACCCTGAAGGGCTCCTCCGTGTTCTGATCATTTTCACCCTGGGTTGGGACCAAGAATGGTGGGTTCAAAATGGAAATGGTGACAAACAGAAAAATGACTTGTGCCAATACACTAGAGTCAAAGCACAATGGGACAGTTCCCATCAGTACAAACACACACACACACACACACACACACACACACACACACACACACACAGAGTCAGAATAGGAGTCCTGGGCCATTCATCAGGGATCAGACTAGAGGGCCTGCTGGGCTCACCTGCCCTGTGCTACTCACTGTTACTCTTGAGCTCCTCTGCGACAATCGCCAGAGGCTCTGGCGTCTAAGATGAAGCCTCACCCAGTGTATCCACAAAAGGGCTAGTTGGCCCCCCTGAGATTCCTGGGAGCCTGAGGCTCGGCATTGTCTGCAACCACAGGAGAACATCCTTCTCCCTCCAGTGGCTCAAACCAAGTGAGCTCGGATGGCTTGGTCAGTGAAGTGGGTGCCTGGATACCAGGGTTCCATGTTCTGTTTGATCCATTGTCAAGGCAATGATGTCATTTCCTGTGCCCATACCTGAGCCTCTTTTCACATAAGACCACTTTCAACAGCCCTATGGGCTGCCGATTTCTCCTCCATGCCTACCCATCTCAGGTGCGCAGGTGTTCACCAACAACTACCCAAACATCCCCACCAGCATCTGCCCTGCTTGGTGCCACTAGAGTTCCAGCTTGGAGCCTTCAAAAATGCATTCACAACCAGTCCTTCCCTCTCAGCAGCTTTTGGACCCTGGTCCCATCATTGTGCAACTCATGGTGTGCCCAGTCTTTTCTGGAAAGTAGGGTAGCATCTAATCTCTAGGGTTTATTGTGTCTATTGGCCCATAACACCCTCTGTTCTCTCTGAAACCAGAGATGGGACTCACAGGTGGCTAAAGCACAAATGTAGAGATGGGATAATCACAAGAAAGGGAGAGACAAAGAATGCACCCTAACTCAATCAGGCCTGTGTCCCACACAGGGACATGGCCAATGTCCGTCCCATCGTGGCTGCAGTTCCCTCTCTACACCATGGCAAGTTGGAGGGGACTGAGATGCAGAGGCTGCTCCCCTCTGCCACACAACTTCCCAAGGCTTCTCCTAAGATTTCAAAAGGGCCAAGTGTGTCTAGTGTTGGGGTCTCACAGAGACTCCGAGGTACCACGGCATCCTGCTGCCCAGAACCGGTTCACCCCTCACCTCAAGGGGGCTCAGCCTCTGGATTCATGGGAATTGAAGTGGGTACAGGTGATGGGATATCACCTCCAAGACTGAGTTATGCCAAGTCCATGACCCCTGTCTGCATCCCTGTCTCCAGCACCACTCCCCCCTCTCTCTTTCCTCCTCAGAGCAAACAAATCCATTTAGCAAGTGTGTCCTGTGATAAAGACATGACGGTCACCCATCCTCTCATTACAAAAACACTGAGGCTCAGCCAACATGGATCCTACAGGGAACACAGGCATAAACTCAGACTCCGATCCTCCCAGCCGAGCCTCAGTGGAGCCTGGACTCCCAGCCTCCTGAGTCAAGGAAACAGAGGTTCCTAGCCGAGCCACCTTGGATGCAGCCGCACACAAACTGAACTCATCAATGCCCCTTGCTCTCAGTTGTGAGTAAGAGGGGAAGTGGTGTTTCACAACCCTGGACATCAAGTGCAGTCTCCAGGCTTTGGGGTGTGCCCTGGCCTCTGTCTATCTGCCCAGGCTCTCCAACCCACACTGGCCTCTTACCCAACCTCCTCCTAGGGCCAAACTCAATCCTGCCTCTCAATTTCTGCTGCCTTCCCCAACACACTGCTCCCCAAAATGAGCAGGGCTGGCTCTCGGTTATCATGCTGGTGCCAGCAGCAATGCCACCCCACTGACATAATTCTGAGTCCCAACCTAGGCACTCCAGCTGTCTTTGCCACACCTGGCCTGTTTGGGCTCTGGCTCTTGCTCTTTTCTTTCATGTGCATGTGTTTTGAGGTTTTGAGTTTCTCCCACTGCAGAACTGCAGCTGTGGCAGGGTAGAGCTCATGAGGGTGACATTCTGAGCCACATCCAATCCCATCAGGACTGTTCACTGGGGTGACTGCTGGAACACAGTGATGAGTGAACACATGGGAGGTGGTTGGACCCACCTTGCCTCTGAGTGGCTTCCTTTCAGGACAGGAATGTAGGCATGGGAGACCCTGGCGTGGGATGCTTTGCACAAGGCGTGACCATGGGCTCTCTTTCCTGGCAAAAATGGCTCCACTCAGCATGGAGAGCACTGTCATTCCTGGTGGCTAACAACAGCCCTGGACCCCAGAAAGGAACCCACACTCAAGATTAACGTCTGAGTGTGCGTGTCCTCGAGGAAATGAGGTCTCCTGATCCCAGGTGCAAAGGGGTAAGTCCTCTAACTCCAGGGGCCATGAAGGGACATCTGAGTTTCCCTCGTCCTTCTTTGCCTCTCTAACTAACCACAGTTAGGACCCTGGCCTCATTCCCCAGTGAGGATCATTAGGCTCCATAAAGGACAGTCTCTAAGATGCTCAGTGGACCAACACCCTCTGCACAACCCATAACCCTATTCACCCAAGAGGCAAGAGGATTTCTATTCAGGAAAACCAGGAAAGGGAGAGCCTTTCTCAAGGACACAAGGACATTAGTGAGTGAGGGAGTGATTAATGGATGGAGAACTATTTCCAATACCAACTTCCAGGAGCATATATGGCCCCCTGGAGAATTCTGCAGTGTGTTGGTGATTAAGGAGAACGTGTGAATTCAGGGGTCACTAGGTCCTCTCAGCCATAAGGAGGGAAACTGCCATAAAGGAACTAGGACAAGGGTGCGAGGAATGCTCACTGGTGGGAGATCGGAAGGAAGGAAAGTGTACTCATTAGAAAAGTGTCGCCTGAAAATTCTTAGCCAGCCAAAAGTCGTGCGAACTTGTGTGGGAAAAGAGTCTTTGCACAGTGATGAAGCTAAGAGCTCACATGATGGAACACAGCATCAACTGGGACCAAATCCAATATCTGATATTCTTGTAGGAAGAGGAGAGTCTGGACCCAGATACCAGGGAGACTGGGGGATACCGGATATGTGAGGTTGGAGCCAGGGCGGGATGCCCATATGGGAACCACAGATCGTGGGCAGCAATAGGAGAGTGGGCAAGGGCTGGGAGAGTTGGGGAGACAGTCCCCTTGAAACCTGGGAGGGGTTATGGCACTGGGACAGCCCAACACCTACTGTGTTGAGCCTCTGGAGCTCAACGGAAGACACTTCCTCTGTTGTCGGCCACCCAGTTAACAGAGTTTGGTTGCAGCAGCCTAGGACCCAGCTGAAGGTCTGAGCATGTTGGCCATGCAGGTTGGATCTGGACCACAGACACCCTCATCAGAGATTGTAGGGTCTCAGCCCTGAGGCAAGACAGGCACTAAGTCAGGCCAGGTGGGGAAACGGATAGGCACACACTCTGGGGGCTGGTGCCTGTGTTACTGGGAGCACTTCTGATCGCAATTCCCTGATCTGCTGCCAACACAGGCTACAGAGGAGCGTACAGAAACACAGACCACGGATCTGCCCCACTCAGTGGGCCCAGGCCAACACCACACCCAGCAGCCTCGTGCCATACCCAATGAGTCTCGAAGCGGCCCCCTCTTGCCATCCTGAGAGCTCTTCCCTTCCTCATGTGCCAATAGCTCCCTACTGTCACTGGCAATATCTACTCTGTGAGATGTCAACATCCGTGGGTACTGTTCTCTCATCCCAGGACAGTGTGGTCCCACACACCCTGGTGAAATGGGCCACCTGGAGGCTGGACCTGGAGGTTGTTGAGGCTGAATGGCAGCGGTGGTCCTCTGGCACTTAATATTATTTAAGTTAAAAAAAAAACAAAAACAAAAACAAAAAACGGGTCTTGGTGCTCAAAAATGTTTGATTTGCATATTCTCATCCCCTAACCCCAATATTTTCATTATTTCCTCACATATGAAATCTTACTAGCATAAAGGTAATTTCGTATTAAACAAAGTGGATTGAAATAACATTGGTAAAAATAATCAATCACCATACTTTCAATTTTTGTTCTGCTTTCCTATTAGAAACCACTTGGATACAAGAGAACAGAGGACAGACTCATGGAAATGCTTGAAATGACAAGAAGCTCCCACTCAAGCTCAGCATTCAGTCCTGGACAGGGTAAGACCAGGCCACTTTGACATCTGTGCCAAAGAGTCTACCAGACAGAATCCTCTGACTGATCCCTGACTGAGCCATAGGAACTGGCTAGAAAAGCCTTCACATCCTCAATACATTCTTCACGTCAGAATACTTGACAACCATTGATATCCATCTCTCGTTAACTTGCTCCCCAGCCAACCATTCTTCAACAAATTCAAAGGAGTAACTCATGCAAGCACACAGAAAGGGGTGTTCACTACACACATCCATGTGCGAAAAAGACAACTGGTATTTCTTGTTTGGGCTATTTCAAATGAAATCCCTTCTGCATGACCTCCACAAACCAAAGGAAAATATTTGTGAAATTCCCACGTAGAAGACAAGATACACTTGCCAAGGAGGCAGTGGCAAGAATTTTGACACTCCAAATGTAGAGTGTGTGTTTAGGAAGCAGTCACAGTTTCCATGAGAGAGTCCCATGAAATCAATTAGGAAGATCCATGCTCTAGCCCTACCATGCAAGTGATGTGACTTGAAAGAGTCACTTAGTCTTAGTAACCATCATCACTAACAAGTAAGTCAATGAATAAAGGTCCTCAGGTGCCAAGCTACAAAATGTGGGATGAGCATGGATGAGGATGGGTGGGAGAAGTCTCCAAATCTAACACAATTAGGGAAGGATGTGCTGACCTCAAGTGGCTGGGGGGCTGGGATCCTGCCACAGAGGGGGATTCCAAACCTCACATCCCCTGACCCAGGCCAGAAGACCAGGTAGAGTCCAAGGACCCTGGGGTGGCCCAGTGGCAATAAAGGTCAAAAGTAAGTAGGGATCTGCTTGGTCCCTCAATCCCCTACTCTGAGCAGGGCTGCATGCCGAGGCCAGAGGCCATCCACAGCAATCTGCCTTTACAGGAAAACAGGGACTGCAGGCTGCCTCTGGCTCACTGAATCAGGGTGGTGTTTTCATAAAGCAAGACCACTTCCTCACATTTGACCAGCAGCTCATGTGTTGACAGCACAATGACTGACTTGACTCAGGCCCTGATGAATGAAATAGAAAATTCATAGCAAACCCATCTTTAGCTCTTCCACATCATCAGGGGCTCTGATTCAATTCCGTCCAGAAAGGTGTCTGAAATGATTTCTAAAAATGCTGGGGACTCACCTCTGTGTGGAACTTTTCAGGAAAAAGGGGATCAAATCTCATGAAGCATCTCTTCTCTCTTCTAGCCCATGGGCAATGCAAGGAACCTGCATGATACCAGAGGCTCACTTCTCTCTTCTCATGTCTTCTGGAAAGGATTCGTTAATGCTTCCTGCAAGGTGAAGCAGAAGCCTGCATCCCCAGCTGCACAGAAGTGTTTTAGGGCAGTGTCTCCCTTAAAACCCAAAAATAAAAAAAACAGGTCATTCAACAGGCACATGGATTCGAGTACATGTTCAATGATCCCTCCTCCCTTGAGCCTTCCACATGCCCATCTTCCACATTCACAGAGCAATGCTTGGCCATTCTCAAGACCAGGAGACCATGATGCTCATCACCAGGAAGTCAATAAGGAACATGAAGAGAGCAGCATGGATTGCAGAAGGTGGCACATCAAGGATCTTCAGCTCTGCTGCTAGAACACAAGAGCTTAACTTCAGTATTGACTTTTTGCCAACTACCAAGTACGATAGCAGTGTCAAGCCCAATATGCAGATATGCAAGTAGTAGGTGACACCCCGCATACATTCACAAAAGTGGGCAACATCTGCATCAGAACAAGGAAGGATCTTACCCTTACTCATAAAAATCATCAGAAACAAAATAAAATGGATGCAAGACTTCTCATTTCACTATTAGGTAGCTGTTGGAATTCCCTATTAAATAATACCTCCTCCAAAATAAAAAGTATCTCAGACATGTGTCAACTATTCAATGGATGACATTTTAAAAACTATGGACTTTACTTAATATTTATGTATGCTATATCCCTGCCTAAGGCTCTATGAGAAAGGAGCACATATAATTGGATCTTTGAAAATCTCACATTTGCTGATAAATATTACTGCTGATCTCAGGCATGGCGAAGTGAAAAGTGGGACTTTGGATATTCCAAGAATGCTATGTTGTGGGCTTGGTGTCCCTGATTCATACATAGCATATGGTTTCTATGAAATCCAGTGAGGGAGCAGGAGTAACGAAGCTGATTGCACAGATGACCTCAGGGAATACTGACAGATAGGCCAAATGAAAAATATGTTCCAGCTAACCATTGGTATTTGGGCTTCTGATCCCAGTCCTGTTTTTAAAAAAGGTGCAGACAGGCAGTGTTCATTAAAAACTGTCTACCATGTAAAAGTGGGTAATTTAAATGGCATCTAGTTACACATCTGATAGAATGGTCTGGCAACATATGAATTTCATTCTAACAACAACAACAACAACAAAACATAGAAAATGAGACATAAAGATAAAACGTTGTCTTCACCAGGATGCCTAAAAAGAGGTTTTATTTGGCTCATGCAAATAAGTATCTTTCAATAGAATTTCTGATTTCTGAATGAATCCATTCAACTTCATACTGCACAGATCACAAGGTTTTCTTTACAGAATATTCTCTTCTTCTTCTTAAAGCCTCACATAGAAAATGTCTCACAGGACATAGGAGGGGAATGACCCAAAGGATGAGAGAATGGCTGGAACCGTTCTCAAATGTGCCCATGTAGCCTAAAGTTTGAAGGCATCTAATTGTACTCTAAAACAATTATGAACCTATTCGATCCATTATTAATAAATATCACCACTTTACCACTTGAACCAAATCACAGAAAATTGGAAACAGATGATCATTGGCTTTGATACCTTTACTTCTGTTTCATTACTCAGAGTCGATCAACTCTATACTTCAAGTGACACAGATTTATTACAGAATGCCTAAGATCCTAAGGATCTATTTTAGCTCAGCCCATGGTATTGCTTCATTATTTTATTATTTTGTAAGTAATAAAATATAACTTCATGTTGGATGATATATTCAAGCCATGAATATATCATCCAACATTGTTCTTCCCAAAATATTAGCCCAATTTCTGCGCGCGCTCACTTACTGTTCAGGAATTTTACTAATTGTTTGAAGGTTCTAGAGGACCTGTTAGACTCCTAATGGACAAACCATACAACATACTCCAGAGAACGGACGAGTGCCATAAGAAGAAAATAAGGTCAGCCTACAGCAATGGGCAGCTGCCTGCCCTCGGCTGGGAGGAGCCCTGGCCATGGCACCAGGGCTGCTGGGCAGCAGAAGCCTCCACAGCCCTGCAGGGAGCCTGGAGCACAGCTCTGCCTAACCATGCTCAGCCCTGGACAGATGCACATGAGTTCCCATCACAGGCTCGAGTGTGACAGTCCCAGGTGCATGCCTGTCATGCCAGCCACCAGGGAGGCTGAGGCAAGAGGAACGTTTGAGGTCAGCCTTGGCAACTTAGACCCCGAGGCAAAGGGGAAATACTTTTACAGGGGTCTCTGAGGGTGTAGCTCAGGTAGGTCACTTGCCTCACAGGCTCAAGGCCCTGGGTTCAATCCCCAGAACCCACGTACACACAAAAAGTGAACTTGGAATATTGTTTAAAATGATGGGTCAGGTACACACAAGGACTTCAATATGACCTCTCAGAGGAGCTCAATTTGAGATCAGACTGAACAAAAGACCACCTGGACCATTGACTCAGTGTCTGAAACCCTCTGTGAGCATGGGAAGCACTGCTGGCAAGACACCAGAGGGCCAAAGCACTTGTGCCCCCTGCAGGGGCGTCTCTTGTCTACCGCCAAAGACTGTTCCCCTCCTGGGGCAGCTGAGAGCAAGCTGGGCCTTGGAGCAAGGACTAGTGCTTTAGATATAGACTATGCAAGCAAGGGGCAATGTCTTTAATAAAACTAAAATTAAAAAGTCACATTGAAAAAATTTTAAAAAGAAGAAAATAAGGTCAAGTAGAGGAAGCCCATTTTCACAGGAAAAAATCCCCCAGTGAAAAGCATCAGAATAGATACCAAGAAAAATACCAACAAAAACAGTGTGCTCCCACTATGTATCTACTCAACCTGCAAAAGTTAGAAAGCTAGATAATACAATCCTGGCCACAGGTAGAGCTATGCAGAAGAGCCACCTGGCAGTGCTTAGTCAAAGAAGTAAACATGCACACTTTGACCTAGAAATTCCACCTGTGTGTAAACCAGGCTGTGCTTAAGCAGTTTCACAAGGGGACATGCACAGGGAAATTTATCCTCAGGTTCTTATAGAGTTGTCTGTGCTTACAGGGAGTTGATGGTTGTCAAGATGCCCACAGCTGCAAAAGTCAAAAGCTAAAAAAATAATAGATGCCAACCTGGATATATTAATAATCCCGTATCTATGATCACCTTCATAAGGTAGCTTCCCAACTTCTGTGTGGAAGTGAGTTTCTCCTTGGCCCTTACACTGTTGTGGAGACCACTAGGAGTTCAGCTTTGTGCAGGATCATCTGACCTGGACTTTTGGCAAGACCTGTACAGCCCTCACACATGCTCAGATGCTACAGGACTTTTCAGACCAGTCCAGACAACAGTAGGCATCCATTCATTGTCTGCACTCTACAGATTCCTAGATGCACGACATTCATTACCATCAAATGCAGAATTTTCATCAAAAACTAATATATATATCATTCCAATCTGAATCAAGAAAATCGGAAATATCCCCAAATCCAAAGAGTGGATCCCCATTGTGATGCTACAAGTTGAAAATTCCACAGCTGACCTCATGGGATGGTTCACAGTCAAAAGACAGCTGCATGAAAAATATTACATGACCTTCCTGCTATGTGAAAAGTGGCATGTGAAGTACACATGCATGTCTTCCTCAGACATGGGTTCATTTGCAAGACACCTTGTGCAATTGAAAATACTCCAAAAGGGGAGAAATCAGAACCATGTCTCCAAAGTATTTCAGCAGAGACCAACTCCATCTGTCTATCTATCTCTCAGTGAGTGTGTGTGCTCTTGTGTGTGTTTGTGTGTCTTTGTTTGTGTTTGTACCATCATAGCTGATACTTCATTGCCCCCATTGGAAAACTGACTCAGATAATGCCATCTGCCAAACTCCTAAAAACCAAAGTTCTTGCTGATAGAATGAAACATTCCTTCCTGTTGGTTTGGATGTGTCCTTTAGGAATCACTGCTACATTTAGTATACTCAAATCATCACAGTAGATCAGGTAACAAAAACATATATATTTTAAAATAATAATAATATATTAATGGAAACAACAAATACAGGATAGAGTAACAACTGTGTTACTAAACAAGGTCAAGGACAATGGCAAACTATAGATTCAAACTTTGAAGAAAATAGTAATCAATGTAAATATTCCTGGGCTGCCTCAGCCCCGCCCAGGCACACAGCAACAGAATGGTTTTGCAAGCATCCTCAGGAGGGCAGGAGCCTTCTTTGCAGGACGAGAGGGAGGTTGAGGCTGGATCCACCCATCATTCTTTTGGGAGAGGCTCCTTTTCCTCAGCACAAAGTTGGATTTTTTGTGAGGATTCTTGGCATAAAATACGTTGGCCTCTGCTGGAATCCTCAGCTCTGGGGAGAGAGGGGTGTACAAAAAGAAGGTGGCACTCAGGAGGTGCTCCCTAGGACACGCCAACTTCTGAGAGCCTGTGCCAGAAAAGGCCAGAGCCACACACCTGAGAGCTCTCCAATTCAGCACCAATACCAACAAAGACAGCCTCCACAGTCCTCCCTGAGGAAGAACTAGGCAGAGCACTTCAACAGACCTAATGTCTGTTCCTACCGAAGGCTTTGGACTCCAGAATATCTCAGGTCCTCTTGCATCTGCCAAAGCACACCACTAGGGTTTGCATCTGAAATCTCCCACAAAAGGCTCCTGTGCCGAAGATTCAGTCCCCACATGAGCCATCTTCATAGGTGGGTTTGGAGGGAAGCATTGGATGGTGAGTGCTCTGATGTCAACATGAAATTCTCATTCAAGATGAATACACTACTGGGGGGTGGGAGGGACTGGAAGAAAGGTTGAGCATGGTTGGAGTAAGACCTAAACAGGGTTGTGCCCTGGGCAACAGTACCTTGTTCCTGTTGGCTCCACTGAATCCTCATTCTCCAAGGAGAGGTCCTCCCTCTCCATCTTTCTCTCTCTCCCTCTCTGCCAGCCTCGTTCTCTCTCTCCCAGTCTATGCCTTTGTGGCAAGGGCTGAGGAGCTCTCCACTGCCACACACTAGAGCTTTATGGACAGCCTCAGTGCACAACCAAAGAGAAAGCTATGAAACCCAGAGAAAAAAGGCCTAGGATTCCTCCTCTGAGTTATTTTCCTCAAGTATGGCCACAGTGAGGACAGGCTGACCAGCACGGATACCACGTTAGAGCCATGCTTCTGCGTTGGTGGAGCCCGCCTCCATGTGAACCAGGCTTCTGAGAATGGAGGCCACATTCCAAATACTGCCCTACTGAGAACAATGGTTCCAAAGACCAGCAAAGGGACTGCTTCCCTCCAACATGGCGTATGGCCCAGTGGTGCCATGACCCCGAGTGGGGGAATACAACAGCCGCTTCTCCTTCCTCTGAACATGTGTTTCCTGTCGCCCTCCTCTAACCTAGAGCCTGTTCTCCATCCCTTCTGGGTTGGATGTGGAGATCTCTGCTATGAATTTCTTAGGCTACCAAGGCCCCAGACAGACTTCCTCTTCCATAGACTCTACTAACCTAACAGTAGGTTAAGATAGGAGACAAGTGATCCTAGAACTCATAGGGATGGTGGTCTTCAGGGTACATAGGCTGGGATAATGGCTGCTGTGGTGTTTGGCTCACAAAAACCAACCAACCAACCAACGAAAAAGCGCTGGCATTATTATCAGATGAGCTCTGTGGCTACGTGCTCAGGAAGCCCTCATCTGACTTTAGTTAGGGATCACAACCTGGCTATTGTGATCACTCCTTGCCTAGTGGACTCAGGTGCGTAAGACCATGGAATTTATGCAAAAACAGATGATTCAGGCTGTCTCCCAGGCTGTGTTTTCTTCCCAATTTCATCCTGTTACTGCTTGCTAGAATCCTGGCAATGCTCTGCCCAGGCAGTGGTTTTTTGGTCACACAGAAGGCTTTCAATAGTACTGCTTCAGTCCACAAAATGCCAGTTCCCTCTTTAGCCCATGCATTCCCATGTTCCTTTGAAACCACTCCTATCCCAGACCATGAAAACATACTGCTCCTGGAGAGAGGCTTTCCTCCTCACTCCTCAAAGATGTCAGCTTTGGATGCCTGTTCATGTCCAGGGGAGGGCACCTGGTGGGGAGCCGCAATATCCACCGGGGTATACCATTGGACCTCAAGACCTTCCACCAGCAGAAGTGCAGTTGGCTTTGTGCACGAACCCAACACACCTGTTGGAGTGTTCTTGGGGGTCAGAGACTACTCTTTGTTGCTAAGAGTTGACCTGAGTCCACATCCTGACCCTTGCTCTCTGCTATCTGATTGTCTCACTTACTCTGACGGCGAGAGATGATTTGGCCCAGCTCATAATCCTCTGGATTCTCCTCAGTAAGGAAGTGTAGGTCGAGGGCGCTGCGGATGACGACAGGAGCCCTATCGTGGCAGGTCACCTGGAGCAGCATGGGAGACAGGCCTTCAGGAAATGGGCCTTGAAGTGACTACTCAAGGACAGTGGGCAGGGGCATTCTGGAGGCACCTCCACTCTAAATACAAGGGCAACATCCATGACCCTACTACCCGAGGCTGACCTCCTGCTCATCGTGTGGGCTCTTCCCACAGGCTACTAGCCCAATCCTTGTACATAGGACTTCCTGGGCCTGCCATTGCTCTTTGTGGAGCTGCACTCCTCTCGGAGTGAAAGGACCCCACTACCTGCATACAGATGCAATCTCATCCCACAAGTTGGGAGGAATGGGACAATAGCCTCCAAGATCCCAGGTCTGCCCGAGGATGCAGGCGGCATTGGGAATGGCCTAGGCACAAAACCTAGAGGCTTTGGTCTGGATTGCCAGGGCCAAAAACAGACCCAGGAACATGACCACACACAGGAGAGCTGAAAGATAGCCACGAGAGCTCCTGGCCTCCAGAGGCTCAGTGCTGGCTGGGATGTAGGAGGCCACCTCATCCGGCAAGGGTGGTCATTGGGTTACCTGGACATTTAGTGTGCTTGCTCCACATCCATATCGACTCTGCAGAGAGACTCTCTCAGCTCCTTGTTCAAGGAACATGGAGAACCTCACACTGCTGTCCTCCTCCATAGACGTCAGCATCCCATACAAGGGAACCTGCAACCTAGTTCCTGTCCTATTCTCATCTGTCACCCATACCTGTCCCTGCCCTTCTGGACTGCATGCTGCCACCTGACACACAGACTCCCTCAGACATGGCAGTGGACAAGCTGCTGCACTCGCTCATCTCAGCTCCAGCCCTTCACACTGACCTCTCCCTTCTTGATTCCCATCTATCCTCCTGATCATACAGAAGCTCCAAATTCAAGAGGGCATGAGTAGTCCATGGTATTGGACCAGTGTCTGCTCCCCACCCAGGTGTAAGCACCACGGGACACCCCTGCTCCCAGGCTTACCAGAACACTCTTGGCCATCTCTGGACTTTGTGTTTCTAAGTGGACACGAATTAAGCAGGTGTCTCCCACCTGCTTGTGGGAAAGCGGCCTGGAGGACTTGCAGGTTGATTCTGAGAACTGTGGGGGATGGAACATCAGCAAACCCAGAAACAGAAAGCCACCCCAGACTGTCAGTTGGCTCTATGGGCTTCCAGCAAATATGTCCAGGTGCTGAGGCTTCTTATTTCCTCAGGTCGGAGTGGAATGGCAGCACATGCACAGCTTGAATAAGGTAGGTGTTTACCTCCTTTCCCTTGACCTGGGGGCGTTTCCTCACGATGAAATATTGTATTTCCAGATTCATGGACAGACACACGAGTGAGTGGTCAGAGACCTTGATTTCTGCAGAGCGAAGTGGAGAGAATTGTTAGGTGGCACTCAAGGATTATACCACAAAACACCCACAACCCCTGAGAGTCTCCGCCAGGCCCATCACACTTTGGTATTTTGGGGCCAAGGCCCACTTTCTCTTGGCTGTCAGTTATCCTGAGCCCACTGTGGATCATGTCTCCCCACTGTCTGATTGTCCTACTTACTCTCATCCTCAGACATCATATACAGCAGCTCAAAGTTGTCCACATCCTCATGCTGCAACAAATTTTGGTCCAAGGCCCTGCGGATGAGGCTTGTCACCGTCTCCTGAAAGGTCACCTGGATCAGGGTGGGACAAATGTCATCAGAGAATGGCTTTTAGAAGAGCTACCCAGAAGACTGTGGTCAAACATTCA
The DNA here is from genome assembly GCF_045843805.1 of Urocitellus parryii. Lineage (NCBI taxonomy): Eukaryota > Metazoa > Chordata > Mammalia > Rodentia > Sciuridae > Urocitellus > Urocitellus parryii. The sequence goes on along the minus strand of NC_135548.1, from coordinate 52,048,890 downwards.
GGAGAAATCTCAGCTACATATACAAGGGCACAATCTTGTTATCCTGCTACCTGAGTGTGTCCTCCATATACCACCTGGGTTCTTGCAATGTGCTACTAGAACAATCCTGGTACAAATATCTGCCTGTACCTGCCATCTCCCCTCCCCCTGGGGAGCCACATTCCACTCATGTCAAAGGACCAAACTGCCTATGCACAGACACACTCTCATCTCACTGAGATGAGAGCAATGGGCCAGGGATCTGCGCACCAAGTGTGATCTGGGATGTAGGCTGCCTTTGTGGGTGGAAGAGGCAGATGCACTGAAAATTTGGGTCCTGACTGCCACGATACAAAACAGACTCAGATACAAGAGTGTGCACTTGAGTGCTTCATGATAGCTTTGAGAGGCCCTGGCCTCTGGAAGCTCGGTGCGGGTCTGGTTGTCATGATGTACTTGACTCAGCACTGGCAGTCACTGAACATGTCTCCTCTGCAGCTGGACACCTGCAGCATTAGCGTGTCTACTGCACATCCATAGAAATTCTGCCAAGAACCCCTTTAGCTCCGTATTTACATACATGCAAAGCCTAACATTCCGAAGCTTTGGCATGACCCCCCAGGTGATCCCGACCCCAAATTCCTACACCTAGTCATGCTAAGGAGGTTCTCTTCCCTGCCACCAGGAACACATCCCCTCCTACACATGTGACAAGTCACTGCCACCTCCTCTGCTCCAACTTCACTCATTGAGAATACCAAGTTCTAGGCACTGCAGCCTGCACCCTGGACATATCTCTGCCTTCATCTGTCCACAGCACTTCCGTCTGCACTTCTGGCCTGCAAAACCCACAATACACAGGCCCACTCACCACTGAAGCTGGGCATGCTGATGCTCTCCCTCCTCAGGTCAAGCCCTTAAGACGGACCTCTCTCTTCTTTATTTCCCACCATAGCCCTGGGGTTGGCTGTGTCTCCTGCCTTCCACTGTGTGGACACCCAGGAGGCAGCCCTGCTGTCGGGCTTACCGGGATGCGCTTTGTCTCCCTCAGGCTCTGTCCCTCTAGGAGGACGTGAACAACGCGGCTGTCTTCCACCTGCTCGCTGGAGTGAAGCAGTGAGGAGCTGCTACTCACAGCTGCTGGGGTCCTGGATGCCACTGCCACAGAAGGTTCCAAGAACTGTGGGGGATGACAACATCAGCAAAGCCCAGCAACTGCACCCCACCCAGCCTGGCAGTTGGCTCTGTGGGCATTCTACAACATCCATCCAGAACCTGAGGTTCTTGTCCCCTTGGAGGATGTGGAGTGGCACCAGGAGTAAAGACTGAAGAAGGTGGCTGTTTTGGGAACAAGAGATCCAGCACCTGCTGGGTGGGGATGAAATCCCAGGAGATTAACCCCATGTTGCTGCTGAAATGTAGGTTCCTCCCACAAATGACAGGCAGGAGCTCATTCCTAAGCTGGTCCTGCCTGTAAGGTTCAAGGCTCTGAACCCTGAAGGGCTCCTCCGTGTTCTGATCATTTTCACCCTGGGTTGGGACCAAGAATGGTGGGTTCAAAATGGAAATGGTGACAAACAGAAAAATGACTTGTGCCAATACACTAGAGTCAAAGCACAATGGGACAGTTCCCATCAGTACAAACACACACACACACACACACACACACACACACACACACAGAGTCAGAATAGGAGTCCTGGGCCATTCATCAGGGATCAGACTAGAGGGCCTGCTGGGCTCACCTGCCCTGTGCTACTCACTGTTACTCTTGAGCTCCTCTGCGACAATCGCCAGAGGCTCTGGCGTCTAAGATGAAGCCTCACCCAGTGTATCCACAAAAGGGCTAGTTGGCCCCCCTGAGATTTTGGGAGCCTGAGGCTCGGCATTGTCTGCAACCACAGGAGAACATCCTTCTCCCTCCAGTGGCTCCAACCAAGTGAGCTCGGATGGCTTGGTCAGTGAAGTGGGTGCCTGGATACCAGGGTTCCATGTTCTGTTTGATCCATTGTCAAGGCAATGATGTCATTTCCTGTGCCCATACCTGAGCCTCTTTTCACATAAGACCACTTTCAACAGCCCTATGGGCTGCCGATTTCTCCTCCATGCCTACCCATCTCAGGTGCGCAGGTGTTCACCAACAACTACCCAAACATCCCCACCAGCATCTGCCCTGCTTGGTGCCACTAGAGTTCCAGCTTGGAGCCTTCAAAAATGCATTCACAACCAGTCCTTCCCTCTCAGCAGCTTTTGGACCCTGGTCCCATCATTGTGCAACTCATGGTGTGCCCAGTCTTTTCTGGAAAGTAGGGTAGCATCTAATCTCTAGGGTTTATTGTGTCTATTGGCCCATAACACCCTCTGTTCTCTCTGAAACCAGAGATGGGACTCACAGGTGGCTAAAGCACAAATGTAGAGATGGGATAATCACAAGAAAGGGAGAGACAAAGAATGCACCCTAACTCAATCAGGCCTGTGTCCCACACAGGGACATGGCCAATGTCCGTCCCATCGTGGCTGCAGTTCCCTCTCTACACCATGGCAAGTTGGAGGGGACTGAGATGCAGAGGCTGCTCCCCTCTGCCATACAACTTCCCAAGGCTTCTCCTAAGATTTCAAAAGGGCCAAGTGTGTCTAGTGTTGGGGTCTCACAGAGACTCCGAGGTACCACAGCATCCTGCTGCCCAGAACCGGTTCACCCCTCACCTCAAGGGGGCTCAGCCTCTGGATTCATGGGAATTGAAGTGGGTACAGGTGATGGGATATCACCTCCAAGACTGAGTTATGCCAAGTCCATGACCCCTGTCTGCATCCCTGTCTCCAGCACCACTCCCCCCTCTCTCTTTCCTCCTCAGAGCAAACAAATCCATTTAGCAAGTGTGTCCTGTGATAAAGACATGACGGTCACCCATCCTCTCATTACAAAAACACTGAGGCTCAGCCAACATGGATCCTACAGGGAACACAGGCATAAACTCAGACTCCGATCCTCCCAGCCGAGCCTCAGTGGAGCCTGGACTCCCAGCCTCCTGAGTCAAGGAAACAGAGGTTCCTAGCCGAGCCACCTTGGATGCAGCCGCACACAAACTGAACTCATCAATGCCCCTTGCTCTCAGTTGTGAGTAAGAGGGGAAGTGGTGTTTCACAACCCTGGACATCAAGTGCAGTCTCCAGGCTTTGGGGTGTGCCCTGGCCTCTGTCTATCTGCCCAGGCTCTCCAACCCACACTGGCCTCTTACCCAACCTCCTCCTAGGGCCAAACTCAATCCTGCCTCTCAATTTCTGCTGCCTTCCCCAACACACTGCTCCCCAAAATGAGCAGGGCTGGCTCTCGGTTATCATGCTGGTGCCAGCAGCAATGCCACCCCACTGACATAATTCTGAGTCCCAACCTAGGCACTCCAGCTGTCTTTGCCACACCTGGCCTGTTTGGGCTCTGGCTCTTGCTCTTTTCTTTCATGTGCATGTGTTTTGAGGTTTTGAGTTTCTCCCACTGCAGAACTGCAGCTGTGGCAGGGTAGAGCTCATGAGGGTGACATTCTGAGCCACATCCAATCCCATCAGGACTGTTCACTGGGGTGACTGCTGGAACACAGTGATGAGTGAACACATGGGAGGTGGTTGGACCCACCTTGCCTCTGAGTGGCTTCCTTTCAGGACAGGAATGTAGGCATGGGAGACCCTGGCGTGGGATGCTTTGCACAAGGCGTGACCATGGGCTCTCTTTCCTGGCAAAAATGGCTCCACTCAGCATGGAGAGCACTGTCATTCCTGGTGGCTAACAACAGCCCTGGACCCCAGAAAGGAACCCACACTCAAGATTAACGTCTGAGTGTGCGTGTCCTCGAGGAAATGAGGTCTCCTGATCCCAGGTGCAAAGGGGTAAGTCCTCTAACTCCAGGGGCCATGAAGGGACATCTGAGTTTCCCTCGTCCTTCTTTGCCTCTCTAACTAACCACAGTTAGGACCCTGGCCTCATTCCCCAGTGAGGATCATTAGGCTCCATAAAGGACAGTCTCTAAGATGCTCAGTGGACCAACACCCTCTGCACAACCCATAACCCTATTCACCCAAGAGGCAAGAGGATTTCTATTCAGGAAAACCAGGAAAGGGAGAGCCTTTCTCAAGGACACAAGGACATTAGTGAGTGAGGGAGTGATTAATGGATGGAGAACTATTTCCAATACCAACTTCCAGGAGCATATATGGCCCCCTGGAGAATTCTGCAGTGTGTTGGTGATTAAGGAGAACGTGTGAATTCAGGGGTCACTAGGTCCTCTCAGCCATAAGGAGGGAAACTGCCATAAAGGAACTAGGACAAGGGTGCGAGGAATGCTCACTGGTGGGAGATCGGAAGGAAGGAAAGTGTACTCATTAGAAAAGTGTCGCCTGAAAATTCTTAGCCAGCCAAAAGTCGTGCGAACTTGTGTGGGAAAAGAGTCTTTGCACAGTGATGAAGCTAAGAGCTCACATGATGGAACACAGCATCAACTGGGACCAAATCCAATATCTGATATTCTTGTAGGAAGAGGAGAGTCTGGACCCAGATACCAGGGAGACTGGGGGATACCGGATATGTGAGGTTGGAGCCAGGGCGGGATGCCCATATGGGAACCACAGATCGTGGGCAGCAATAGGAGAGTGGGCAAGGGCTGGGAGAGTTGGGGAGACAGTCCCCTTGAAACCTGGGAGGGGTTATGGCACTGGGACAGCCCAACACCTACTGTGTTGAGCCTCTGGAGCTCAACGGAAGACACTTCCTCTGTTGTCGGCCACCCAGTTAACAGAGTTTGGTTGCAGCAGCCTAGGACCCAGCTGAAGGTCTGAGCATGTTGGCCATGCAGGTTGGATCTGGACCACAGACACCCTCATCAGAGATTGTGGGGTCTCAGCCCTGAGGCAAGACAGGCACTAAGTCAGGCCAGGTGGGGAAACCGATAGGCACACACTCTGGGGGCTGGTGCCTGTGTTACTGGGAGCACTTCTGATCGCAATTCCCTGATCTGCTGCCAACACAGGCTACAGAGGAGCGTACAGAAACACAGACCACGGATCTGCCCCACTCAGTGGGCCCAGGCCAACACCACACCCAGCAGCCTCGTGCCATACCCAATGAGTCTCGAAGCGGCCCCCTCTTCCCATCCTGAGAGCTCTTCCCTTCCTCATGTGCCAATAGCTCCCTACTGTCACTGGCAATATCTACTCTGTGAGATGTCAACATCCGTGGGTACTGTTCTCTCATCCCAGGACAGTGTGGTCCCACACACCCTGGTGAAATGGGCCACCTGGAGGCTGGACCTGGAGGTTGTTGAGGCTGAATGGCAGCGGTGGTCCTCTGGCACTTAATATTATTTAAGTTAAAAAAAAACAAAAACAAAAACAAAAAACGGGTCTTGGTGCTCAAAAATGTTTGATTTGCATATTCTCATCCCCTAACCCCAATATTTTCATTATTTCCTCACATATGAAATCTTACTAGCATAAAGGTAATTTCGTATTAAACAAAGTGGATTGAAATAACATTGGTAAAAATAATCAATCACCATACTTTCAATTTTTGTTCTGCTTTCCTATTAGAAACCACTTGGATACAAGAGAACAGAGGACAGACTCATGGAAATGCTTGAAATGACAAGAAGCTCCCACTCAAGCTCAGCATTCAGTCCTGGACAGGGTAAGACCAGGCCACTTTGACATCTGTGCCAAAGAGTCTACCAGACAGAATCCTCTGACTGATCCCTGACTGAGCCATAGGAACTGGCTAGAAAAGCCTTCACATCCTCAATACATTCTTCACGTCAGAATACTTGACAACCATTGATATCCATCTCTCGTTAACTTGCTCCCCAGCCAACCATTCTTCAACAAATTCAAAGGAGTAACTCATGCAAGCACACAGAAAGGGGTGTTCACTACACACATCCATGTGCGAAAAAGACAACTGGTATTTCTTGTTTGGGCTATTTCAAATGAAATCCCTTCTGCATGAACTCCACAAACCAAAGGAAAATATTTGTGAAATTCCCACGTAGAAGACAAGATACACTTGCCAAGGAGGCAGTGGCAAGAATTTTGACACTCCAAATGTAGAGTGTGTGTTTAGGAAGCAGTCACAGTTTCCATGAGAGAGTCCCATGAAATCAATTAGGAAGATCCATGCTCTAGCCCTACCATGCAAGTGATGTGACTTGAAAGAGTCACTTAGTCTTAGTAACCATCATCACTAACAACTAAGTCAATGAATAAAGGTCCTCAGGTGCCAAGCTACAAAATGTGGGATGAGCATGGATGAGGATGGGTGGGAGAAGTCTCCAACTCTAACACAATTAGGGAAGGATGTGCTGACCTCAAGTGGCTGGGGGGGCTTGGATCCTGCCACAGAGGGGAATTCCAAACCTCACATCCCCTGACCCAGGCCAGAAGACCAGGTAGAGTCCAAGGACCCTGGGGTGGCCCAATGGCAATAAAGGTCAAAAGGAACTAGGGATCTGCCTGGTCCCTCAATCCCCTACTCTGAGCAGGGCTGCATGACGAGGCCAGAGGCCATCCACAGCAATCTGCCTTTACAGGAAAACAGGGACTGCAGGCTGCCTCTGGCTCACTGAATCAGGGTGGTGTTTTCATAAAGCAAGACCACTTCCTCACATTTGACCAGCAGCTCATGTGTTGACAGCACAATGACTGACTTGACTCAGGCCCTGATGAATGAAATAGAAAATTCATAGCAAACCCATCTTTAGCTCTTCCACATCATCAGGGGCTCCGATTCAATTCCGTCCAGAAAGGTGTCTGAAATGATTTCTAAACATGCTGGGGACTCACCTCTGTGTGGAACTTTTCAGGAAAAAGGGGATCAAATCTCATGAAGCAACTCTTCTCTCTTCTAGCCCATGGGCAATGCAAGGAACCTGCATGATACCAGAGGCTCACTTCTCTCTTCTCATGTCTTCTGGAAAGGATTCGTTAATGCTTCCTGCAAGGTGAAGCAGAAGCCTGCATCCCCAGCTGCACAGAAGTGTTTTAGGGCAGTGTCTCCCTTAAAACCCAAAAATAAAAAAAACAGGTCATTCAACAGGCACATGGATTCGAGTACATGTTCAATGATCCCTCCTCCCTGGAGCCTTCCACATGCCCATCTTCCACATTCACAGAGCAATGCTTGGCCATTCTCAAGACCAGGAGACCATGATGCTCATCACCAGGAAGTCAATAAGGAACATGAAGAGAGCAGCATGGATTGCAGAAGGTGGCACATCAAGGATCTTCAGCTCTGCTGCTAGAACACAAGAGCTTAACTTCAGTATTGACTTTTTGCCAACTACCAAGTACGATAGCAGTGTCAAGCCCAATATGCAGATATTCAAGTAGTAGGTGACACCCCGCCTCCATTCACAAAAGTGGGCAACATCTGCATCAGAACAAGGAAGTATCTTACCCTTACTCATAAAAATCATCAGAAACAAAATAAAATGGATGCAAGACTTCTCATTTCACTATTAGGTAGCTGTTGGAATTCCCTATTAAATAATACCTCCTCCAAAATAAAAAGTATCTCAGACATGTGTCAACTATTCAATGGATGACATTTTAAAAACTATGGACTTTACTTAATATTTATGTATGCTATATCCCTGCCTAAGGCTCTATGAGAAAGGAGCACATAGAATTGGATCTTTGAAAATCTCACATTTGCTGATAAATATTACTGCTGATCTCAGGCATGGCGAAGTGAAAAGTGGGACTTTGGATATTCCAAGAATGCTATGTTGTGGGATTGGTGTCCCTGATTCATACATAGCATATGGTTTCTATGAAATCCAGTGAGGGAGCAGGAGTAACGAAGCTGATTGCACAGATGACCTCAGGGAATACTGACAGATAGGCCAAATGAAAAATATGCTCCAGCTAACCATTGGTATTTGGGCTTCTGATCCCAGTCCTGTTTTTAAAAAAGGTGCAGACAGGCAGTGTTCATTAAAAACTGTCTACCATGTAAAAGTGGGTAATTTAAATGGCATCTAGTTACACATCTGATACAATGGTCTGGCAACATATGAATTTCATTCTAACAACAACAACAACAACAACAAAACAAAGAAAATGAGACATAAAGATAAAACCTTGTCTTCACCAGGATGCCTAAAAATAGGTTTTATTTGGCTCATGCAAATAAATATCTTTCAATAGAATTTCTGATTTCTGAATGAATCCATTCAACTTCATACTGCACAGATCACAAGGTTTTCTTTACAGAATATTCTCTTCTTCTTCTTAAAGCCTCACATAGAAAATGTCTCACAGGACATAGGAGGGGAATGACCCAAAGGATGAGAGAATGGCTGGAACCGTTCTCAAATGTGCCCATGTAGCCTAAAGTTTGAAGGCATCTAATTGTACTCTAAAACAATTATGAACCTATTCGATCCATTATTAATAAATATCACCACTTTACCACTTGAACCAAATCACAGAAAATTGGAAACAGATGATCATTGGCTTTGATACCTTTACTTCTGTTTCATTACTCAGAGTCGATCAACTCTATACTTCAAGTGACACAGATTTATTACAGAATGCCTAAGATCCTAAGGATTTATTTTAGCTCAGCCCATGGTATTGCTTCATTATTTTATTATTTTGTAAGTAATAAAATATAACTTCATGTTGGATGACATATTCAAGCCATGAATATATCATCCAACATTGTTCTTCCCAAAATATTAGCCCAATTTCTGCGCGCGCTCACTTACTGTTCAGGAATTTTACTAATTGTTTGAAGGTTCTAGAGGACCTGTTAGACTCCTAATGGACAAACCATACAACATACTCCAGAGAACGGACGAGTGCCATAAGAAGAAAATAAGGTCAGCCTACAGCAATGGGCAGCTGCCTGCCCTCGGCTGGGAGGAGCCCTGGCCATGGCACCAGGGCTGCTGGGCAGCAGAAGCCTCCACAGCCCTGCAGGGAGCCTGGAGCACAGCTCTGCCTAACCATGCTCAGCCCTGGACAGATGCACATGAGTTCCCATCACAGGCTCGAGTGTGACAGTCCCAGGTGCATGCCTGTCATGCCAGCCACCAGGGAGGCTGAGGCAAGAGGAACGTTTGAGGTCAGCCTTGGCAACTTAGACCCCGAGGCAAAGGGGAAATACTTTTACAGGGGTCTCTGAGGGTGTAGCTCAGGTAGGTCACTTGCCTCACAGGCTCAAGGCCCTGGGTTCAATCCCCAGAACCCACGTACACACAAAAAGTGAACTTGGAATATTGTTTAAAATGATGGATCAGGTACACACAAGGACTTCAATATGACCTCTCAGAGGAGCTCAATTTGAGATCAGACTGAACAAAAGACCACCTGGACCATTGACTCAGTGTCTGAAACCCTCTGTGAGCATGGGAAGCACTGCTGGCAAGACACCAGAGGGCCAAAGCACTTGTGCCCCCTGCAGGGGCGTCTCTTGTCTACCGCCAAAGACTGTTCCCCTCCTGGGGCAGCTGAGAGCAAGCTGGGCCTTGGAGCAAGGACTAGTGCTTTAGATATAGACTATGCAAGCAAGGGGCAATGTCTTTAATAAAACTAAAATTAAAAAGTCACATTGAAAAAATTTTAAAAAGAAGAAAATAAGGTCAAGTAGAGGAAGCCCATTTTCACAGGAAAAAATCCCCCAGTGAAAAGCATCAGAATAGATACCAAGAAAAATACCAACAAAACAGTGTGCTCCCACTATGTATCTACTCAACATGCAAAAGTTAGAAAGCTAGATAATACAATCCTGGCCACATTTAGAGCTATGCAGAAGAGCCACCTGGCAGTGCTTAGTCAAAGAAGTAAACATGCACACTTTGACCTAGAAATTCCACCTGTGTGTAAACCAGGCGGTGCTTAAGCAGTTTCACAAGGGGACATGCACAGGGAAATTTATCCTCAGGTTCTTATAGAGTTGTCTGTGCTTACAGGGAGTTGATGGTTGTCAAGATGCCCACAGCTGCGAAAGTCAAAAGCTAAAAAAATAATAGATGCCAACCTGGATATATTAATAATGCCGTATCTATGATCACCTTCATAAGGTAGCTTCCCAACTTCTGTGTGGAAGTGAGTTCCTCCTTGGCCCTTACACTGTTGTGGAGACCACTAGGAGTTCAGCTTTGTGCAGGATCATCTGACCTGGACTTTTGGCAAGACCTGTACAGCCCTCACACATGCTCAGATGCTACAGGACTTTTCAGACCAGTCCAGACAACAGTAGGCATCCATTCATTGTCTGCACTCTACAGATTCCTAGATGCACGACATTCATTACCATCAAATGCAGAATTTTCATCAAAAACTAATATATATATCATTCCAATCTGAATCAAGAAAATCGGAAATATCCCCAAATCCAAAGAGTGGATCCCCATTGTGATGCTACAAGTTGAAAATTCCACAGCTGACCTCATGGGATGGTTCACAGTCAAAAGACAGCTGCATGAAAAATATTACATGACCTTCCTGCTATGTGAAAAGTGGCATGTGAAGTACACATGCATGTCTTCCTCAGACATGGGTTCATTTGCAAGACACCTTGTGCAATTGAAAATACTCCAAAAGGGGAGAAATCAGAACCATGTCTCCAAAGTATTTCAGCAGAGACCAACTCCATCTGTCTATCTATCTCTCAGTGAGTGTGTGTGCTCTTGTGTGTGTTTGTGTGTCTTTGTTTGTGTTTGTACCATCATAGCTGATACTTCATTGCCCCCATTGGAAAACTGACTCAGATAATGCCATCTGCCAAACTCCTAAAAACCAAAGTTCTTGCTGATAGAATGAAACATTCCTTCCTGTTGGTTTGGATGTGTCCTTTAGGAATCACTGCTACATTTAGTATACTCAAATCATCACAGTAGATCAGGTAACAAAAACATATATATTTTAAAATAATAATAATATATTAATGGAAACAACAAATACAGGATAGAGTAACAACTGTGTAACTAAACAAGGTCAAGGACAATGGCAAACTATAGATTCAAACTTTGAAGAAAATAGTAATCAATGTAAATATTCCTGGGCTGCCTCAGCCCCGCCCAGGCACACAGCAACAGAATGGTTTTGCAAGCATCCTCAGGAGGGCAGGAGCCTTCTTTGCAGGACGAGAGGGAGGTTGAGGCTGGATCCACCCATCATTCTTTTGGGAGAGGCTCCTTTTCCTCAGCACAAAGTTGGATTTTTTTGTGAGGATTCTTGGCATAAAATACATTGGCCTCTGCTGGAATCCTCAGCTCTGGGGAGAGAGGGGTGTACAAAAAGAAGGTGGCACTCAGGAGGTGCTCCCTAGGACATGCCAACATCTGAGAGCCTGTGCCAGAAAAGGCCAGAGCCACACACCTGAGAGCTCTCCAATTCAGCACCAATACCAACAAAGACAGCCTCCACAGTCCTCCCTGAGGAAGAACTAGGCAGAGCACTTCAACAGACCTAATGTCTGTTCCTACCGAAGGCTTTGGACTCCAGAATATCTCAGGTCCTCTTGCATCTGCCAAAGCACACCACTAGGGTTTGCATCTGAAATCTCCCACAAAAGGCTCCTGTGCCGAAGATTCAGTCCCCACATGAGCCATCTTCATAGGTGGGTTTGGAGGGAAGCATTGGATGGTGAGTGCTCTGATGTCAACATGAAATTCTCATTCAAGATGAATACACTACTGGGGGGTGGGAGGGACTGGAAGAAAGGTTGAGCATGGTTGGAGTAAGACCTAAACAGGGTTGTGCCCTGGGCAACAGTACCTTGTTCCTGTTGGCTCCACTGAATCCTCATTCTCCAAGGAGAGGTCCTCCCTCTCCATCTTTCTCTCTCTCCCTCTCTGCCAGCCTCGTTCTCTCTCTCCCAGTCTATGCCTTTGTGGCAAGGGCTGAGGAGCTCTCCACTGCCACACACTAGAGCTTTATGGACAGCCTCAGTGCACAACCAAAGAGAAAGCTATGAAACCCAGAGAAAAAAGGCCTAGGATTCCTCCTCTGAGTTATTTTCCTCAAGTATGGCCACAGTGAGGACAGCCTGACCAGCACGGATACCACGTTAGAGCCATGCTTCTGCGTTGGTGGAGCCCGCCTCCATGTGAACCAGGCTTCTGAGAATGGAGGCCACATTCCAAATACTGCCCTACTGAGAACAATGGTTCCAAAGACCAGCAAAGGGACTGCTTCCCTCCAACATGGTGTATGGCCCAGTGGTGCCATGACCCCGAGTGGGGGAATACAACAGCCGCTTCTCCTTCCTCTGAACATGTGTTTCCTGTCGCCCTCCTCTAACCTAGAGCCTGTTCTCCATCCCTTCTGGGTTGGATGTGGAGATCTCTGCTATGAATTTCTTAGGCTACCAAGGCCCCAGACAGACTTCCTCTTCCATAGACTCTACTAACCTAACAGTAGGTTAAGATAGGAGACAAGTGATCCTAGAACTCATAGGGATGGTGGTCTTCAGGGTACATAGGCTGGGATAATGGCTGCTGTGGTGTTTGGCTCACAAAAACCAACCAACCAACCAACGAAAAAGCGCTGGCATTATTATCAGATGAGCTCTGTGGCTACGTGCTCAGGAAGCCCTCATCTGACTTTAGTTAGGGATCACAACCTGGCTATTGTGATCACTCCTTGCCTAGTGGACTCAGGTGCGTAAGACCATGGAATTTATGCAAAAACAGATGATTCAGGCTGTCTCCCAGGCTGTGTTTTCTTCCCAATTTCATCCTGTTACTGCTTGCTAGAATCCTGGCAATGCTCTGCCCAGGCAGTGGTTTTTTGGTCACACAGAAGGCTTTCAATAGTACTGCTTCAGTCCACAAAATGCCAGTTCCCTCTTTAGCCCATGCATTCCCATGTTCCTTTGAAACCACTCCTATCCCAGACCATGAAAACATACTGCTCCTGGAGAGAGGCTTTCCTCCTCACTCCTCAAAGATGTCAGCTTTGGATGCCTGTTCATGTCCAGGGGAGGGCACCTGGTGGGGAGCCGCAATATCCACCGGGGTATACCATTGGACCTCAAGACCTTCCACCAGCAGAAGTGCAGTTGGCTTTGTGCACGAACCCAACACACCTGTTGGAGTGTTCTTGGGGGTCAGAGACTACTCTTTGTTGCTAAGAGTTGACCTGAGTCCACATCCTGACCCTTGCTCTCTGCTATCTGATTGTCTCACTTACTCTGACGGCGAGAGATGATTTGGCCCAGCTCATAATCCTCTGGATTCTCCTCAGTAAGGAAGTGTAGGTCGAGGGCGCTGCGGATGACGACAGGAGCCCTATCGTGGCAGGTCACCTGGAGCAGCATGGGAGACAGGCCTTCAGGAAATGGGCCTTGAAGTGACTACTCAAGGACAGTGGGCAGGGGCATTCTGGAGGCACCTCCACTCTAAATACAAGGGCAACATCCATGACCCTACTACCCGAGGCTGACCTCCTGCTCATCGTGTGGGCTCTTCCCACAGGCTACTAGCCCAATCCTTGTACATAGGACTTCCTGGGCCTGCCATTGCTCTTTGTGGAGCTGCACTCCTCTCGGAGTGAAAGGACCCCACTACCTGCATACAGATGCAATCTCATCCCACAAGTTGGGAGGAATGGGACAATAGCCTCCAAGATCCCAGGTCTGCCCGAGGATGCAGGCGGCATTGGGAATGGCGTAGGCACAAAACCTAGAGGCTTTGGTCTGGATTGCCAGGGCCAAAAACAGACCCAGGAACATGACCACACACAGGAGAGCTGAAAGATAGCCACGAGAGCTCCTGGCCTCCAGAGGCTCAGTGCTGGCTGGGATGTAGGAGGCCACCTCATCCGGCAAGGGTGGTCATTGGGTTACCTGGACATTTAGTGTGCTTGCTCCACATCCATATCGACTCTGCAGAGAGACTCTCTCAGCTCCTTGTTCAAGGAACATGGAGAACCTCACACTGCTGTCCTCCTCCATAGACGTCAGCATCCCATACAAGGGAACCTGCAACCTAGTTCCTGTCCTATTCTCATCTGTCACCCATACCTGTCCCTGCCCTTCTGGACTGCATGCTGCCACCTGACACACAGACTCCCTCAGACATGGCAGTGGACAAGCTGCTGCACTCGCTCATCTCAGCTCCAGCCCTTCACACTGACCTCTCCCTTCTTGATTCCCATCTATCCTCCTGATCATCCAGAAGCTCCAAATTCAAGAGGGCATGAGTAGTCCATGGTATTGGACCAGTGTCTGCTCCCCACCCAGGTGTAAGCACCACGGGACACCCCTGCTCCCAGGCTTACCAGAACACTCTTGGCCATCTCTGGACTTTGTGTTTCTAAGTGGTCACGAATTAAGCAGGTGTCTCCCACCTGCTTGAGGGAAAGCGGCCTGGAGGACTTGCAGGTTGATTCTGAGAACTGTGGGGGATGGAACATCAGCAAACCCAGAAACAGAAAGCCACCCCAGACTGTCAGTTGGCTCTATGGGCTTCCAGCAAATATGTCCAGGTGCTGAGGCTTCTTATTTCCTCAGGTCGGAGTGGAATGGCAGCACATGCACAGCTTGAATAAGGTAGGTGTTTACCTCCTTTCCCTTGACCTGGGGGCGTTTCCTCACGATGAAATATTGTATTCCCAGATTCATGGACAGACACACGAGTGAGTGGTCAGAGACCTTGATTTCTGCAGAGCGAAGTGGAGAGAATTGTTAGGTGGCACTCAAGGATTATACCACAAAACACCCACAACCCCTGAGAGTCTCCGCCAGGCCCATCACACTTTGGTATTTTGGGGCCAAGGCCCACTTTCTCTTGGCTGTCAGTTATCCTGAGCCCACTGTGGATCATGTCTCCCCACTGTCTGATTGTCCTACTTACTCTCATCCTCAGACATCATATACAGCAGCTCAAAGTTGTCCACATCCTCATGCTGCAACAAATTTTGGTCCAAGGCCCTGCGGATGAGGCTTGTCACCGTCTCCTGAAAGGTCACCTGGATCAGGGTGGGACAAATGTCATCAGAGAATGGCTTTTAGAAGAGCTACCCAGAAGACTGTGGTCAAACATTCAGGAGAAATCTCAGCTACATATACAAGGGCACAATCTTGTTATCCTGCTACCTGAGCGTGTCCTCCATATACCACCTGGGTTCTTGCAATGTGCTACTAGAACAATCCTGGTACAAATATCTGCCTGTACCTGCCATCTCCCCTCCCCCTGGGGAGCCACATTCCACTCATGTCAAAGGACCAAACTGCCTATGCACAGACACACTCTCATCTCACTGAGATGAGAGCAATGGGCCAGGGATCTGCGCACCAAGTGTGATCTGGGATGCAGGCTGCCTTTGTGGGTGGAAGAGGCAGATGCACTGAAAATTTGGGTCCTGACTGCCACGACACAAAACAGACTCAGATACAAGAGTGTGCACTTGAGTGCTTCATGATAGCTTTGAGAGGCCCTGGCCTCTGGAAGCTCGGTGCGGGTCTGGTTGTAATGATGTACTTGACTCAGCACTGGCAGTCACTGAACATGTCTCCTCTGCAGCTGGACACCTGCAGCATTAGCGTGTCTACTGCACATCCATAGAAATTCTGCCAAGAACCCCTTTAGCTCCGTATTTACATACATGCAAAGCCTAACATTCCGAAGCTTTGGCATGACCCCCCAGGTGATCCCGACCCCAAATTCCTACACCTAGTCATGCTAAGGAGGTTCTCTTCCCTGCCACCAGGAACACATCCCCTCCTACACATGTGACAAGTCACTGCCACCTCCTCTGCTCCAACTTCACTCATTGAGAATACCAAGTTCTAGGCACTGCAGCCTGCACCCTGGACATATCTCTGCCTTCATCTGTCCACAGCACTTCCGTCTGCACTTCTGGCCTGCAAAACCCACAATACACAGGCCCACTCACCACTGAAGCTGGGCATGCTGATGCTCTCCCTCCTCAGGTCAAGCCCTTAAGACGGACCTCTCTCTTCTTTATTTCCCACCATAGCCCTGGGGTTGGCTGTGTCTCCTGCCTTCCACTGTGTGGACACCCAGGAGGCAGCCCTGCTGTCGGGCTTACTGGGATGCGCTTTGTCTCCCTCAGGCTCTGTCCCTCTAGGAGGACGTGAACAACGCGGCTGTCTTCCACCTGCTCGCTGGAGTGAAGCAGTGAGGAGCTGCTACTCACAGCTGCTGGGGTCCTGGATGCCACTGCCACAGAAGGTTCCAAGAACTGTGGGGGATGACAACATCAGCAAAGCCCAGCAACTGCACCCCACCCAGCCTGGCAGTTGGCTCTGTGGGCATTCTACAACATCCATCCAGAACCTGAGGTTCTTGTCCCCTTGGAGGATGTGGAGTGGCACCAGGAGTAAAGACTGAAGAAGGTGGCTGTTTTGGGAACAAGAGATCCAGCACCTGCTGGGTGGGGATGAAATCCCAGGAGATTAACCCCATGTTGCTGCTGAAATGTAGGTTCCTCCCACAAATGACAGGCAGGAGCTCATTCCTAAGCTGGTCCTGCCTGTAAGGTTCAAGGCTCTGAACCCTGAAGGGCTCCTCCGTGTTCTGATCATTTTCACCCTGGGTTGGGACCAAGAATGGTGGGTTCAAAATGGAAATGGTGACAAACAGAAAAATGACTTGTGCCAATACACTAGAGTCAAAGCACAATGGGACAGTTCCCATCAGTACAAACACACACACACACACACACACACACACACACACACACACACACACACAGAGTCAGAATAGGAGTCCTGGGCCATTCATCAGGGATCAGACTAGAGGGCCTGCTGGGCTCACCTGCCCTGTGCTACTCACTGTTACTCTTGAGCTCCTCTGCGACAATCGCCAGAGGCTGTGGCGTCTAAGATGAAGCCTCACCCAGTGTATCCACAAAAGGGCTAGTTGGCCCCCCTGAGATTCCTGGGAGCCTGAGGCTCGGCATTGTCTGCAACCACAGGAGAACATCCTTCTCCCTCCAGTGGCTCCAACCAAGTGAGCTCGGATGGCTTGGTCAGTGAAGTGGGTGCCTGGATACCAGGGTTCCATGTTCTGTTTGATCCATTGTCAAGGCAATGATGTCATTTCCTGTGCCCATACCTGAGCCTCTTTTCACATAAGACCACTTTCAACAGCCCTATGGGCTGCCGATTTCTCCTCCATGCCTACCCATCTCAGGTGCGCAGGTGTTCACCAACAACTACCCAAACATCCCCACCAGCATCTGCCCTGCTTGGTGCCACTAGAGTTCCAGCTTGGAGCCTTCAAAAATGCATTCACAACCAGTCCTTCCCTCTCAGCAGCTTTTGGACCCTGGTCCCATCATTGTGCAACTCATGGTGTGCCCAGTCTTTTCTGGAAAGTAGGGTAGCATCTAATCTCTAGGGTTTATTGTGTCTATTGGCCCATAACACCCTCTGTTCTCTCTGAAACCAGAGATGGGACTCACAGGTGGCTAAAGCACAAATGTAGAGATGGGATAATCACAAGAAAGGGAGAGACAAAGAATGCACCCTAACTCCATCAGGCCTGTGTCCCACACAGGGACATGGCCAATGTCCGTCCCATCGTGGCTGCAGTTCCCTCTCTACACCATGGCAAGTTGGAGGGGACTGAGACGCAGAGGCTGCTCCCCTCTGCCATACAACTTCCCAAGGCTTCTCCTAAGATTTCAAAAGGGCCAAGTGTGTCTAGTGTTGGGGTCTCACAGAGACTCCGAGGTACCACAGCATCCTGCTGCCCAGAACCGGTTCACCCCTCACCTCAAGGGGGCTCAGCCTCTGGATTCATGGGAATTGAAGTGGGTACAGGTGATGGGATATCACCTCCAAGACTGAGTTATGCCAAGTCCATGACCCCTGTCTGCATCCCTGTCTCCAGCACCACTCCCCCCTCTCTCTTTCCTCCTCAGAGCAAACAAATCCATTTAGCAAGTGTGTCCTGTGATAAAGACATGACGGTCACCCATCCTCTCATTACAAAAACACTGAGGCTCAGCCAACATGGATCCTACAGGGAACACAGGCATAAACTCAGACTCCGATCCTCCCAGCCGAGCCTCAGTGGAGCCTGGACTCCCAGCCTCCTGAGTCAAGGAAACAGAGGTTCCTAGCCGAGCCAACTTGGATGCAGCCGCACACAAACTGAACTCACCAATGCCCCTTGCTCTCAGTTGTGAGTAAGAGGGGAAGTGGTGTTTCACAACCCTGGACATCAAGTGCAGTCTCCAGGCTTTGGGGTGTGCCCTGGCCTCTGTCTATCTGCCCAGGCTCTCCAACCCACACTGGCCTCTTACCCAACCTCCTCCTAGGGCCAAACTCAATCCTGCCTCTCAATTTCTGCTGCCTTCCCCAACACACTGCTCCCCAAAATGAGCAGGGCTGGCTCTCGGTTATCATGCTGGTGCCAGCAGCAATGCCACCCCACTGACATAATTCTGAGTCCCAACCTAGGCACTCCAGCTGTCTTTGCCACACCTAGCCTGTTTGGGCTCTGGCTCTTGCTCTTTTCTTTCATGTGCATGTGTTTTGAGGTTTTGAGTTTCTCCCACTGCAGAACTGCAGCTGTGGCAGGGTAGAGCTCATGAGGGTGACATTCTGAGCCACATCCAATCCCATCAGGACTGTTCACTGGGGTGACTGCTGGAACACAGTGATGAGTGAACACATGGGAGGTGGTTGGACCCACCTTGCCTCTGAGTGGCTTCCTTTCAGGACAGGAATGTAGGCATGGGAGCCCCTGGCGTGGGATGCTTTGCACAAGGCGTGACCATGGGCTCTCTTTCCTGGCAAAAATGGCTCCACTCAGCATGGAGAGCACTGTCATTCCTGGTGGCTAACAACAGCCCTGGACCCCAGAAAGGAACCCACACTCAAGATTAACGTCTGAGTGTGCGTGTCCTCGAGGAAATGAGGTCTCCTGATCCCAGGTGCAAAGGGGTAAGTCCTCTAACTCCAGGGGCCATGAAGGGACATCTGAGTTTCCCTTGTCCTTCTTTCCCTCTCTAACTAACCACAGTTAGGACCCTGGCCTCATTCCCCAGTGAGGATCATTAGGCTCCATAAAGGACAGTCTCTAAGATGCTCAGTGGACCAACACCCTCTGCACAACCCATAACCCTATTCACCTAAGAGGCAAGAGGATTTCTATTCAGGAAAACCAGGAAAGGGAGAGCCTTTCTCAAGGACACAAGGACATTAGTGAGTGAGGGAGTGATTAATGGATGGAGAACTATTTCCAACACCAACTTCCAGGAGCATATATGGCCCCCTGGAGAATTCTGCAGTGTGTTGGTGATTAAGGAGAACGTGTGAATTCAGGGGTCACTAGGTCCTCTCAGCCATAAGGAGGGAAACTGCCATAAAGGAACTAGGACAAGGGTGCGAGGAATGCTCACTGGTGGGAGATCGGAAGGAAGGAAAGTGTACTCATTAGAAAAGTGTCGACTGAAAATTCTTAGCCAGCCAAAAGTCGTGCGAACTTGTGTGGGAAAAGAGTCTTTGCACAGTGATGAAGCTAAGAGCTCACATGATGGAACACAGCACCAACTGGGACCAAATCCAATATCTGATATTCTTGTAGGAAGAGGAGAGTCTGGACCCAGACTGGGGGATACCGGATATGTGAGGTTGGAGCCAGGGCGGGATGCCCATATGGGAACCACAGATCGTGGGCAGCAATAGGAGAGTGGGCAAGGGCTGGGAGAGTTGGGGAGATAGTCCCCTTGAAACCTGGGAGGGGTTATGGCACTGGGACAGCCCAACACCTACTGTGTTGAGCCTCTGGAGCTCAACGGAAGACACTTCCTCTGTTGTCGGCCACCCAGTTAACAGAGTTTGGTTGCAGCAGCCTAGGACCCAGCTGAAGGTCTGAGCATGTTGGCCATGCAGGTTGGATCTGGACCACAGACACCCTCATCAGAGATTGTAGGGTCTCAGCCCTGAGGCAAGACAGGCACTAAGTCAGGCCAGGTGGGGAAACGGATAGGCACACACTCTGGGGGCTGGTGCCTGTGTTACTGGGAGCACTTCTGATCGCAATTCCCTGATCTGCTGCCAACACAGGCTACAGAGGAGGGTACAGAAACACAGACCACGGATCTGCCCCACTCAGTGGGCCCAGGCCAACACCACACCCAGCAGCCTCGTGCCATACCCAATGAGTCTCGAAGCGGCCCCCTCTTCCCATCCTGAGAGCTCTTCCCTTCCTCATGTGCCAATAGCTCCCTACTGTCACTGGCAATATCTACTCTGTGAGATGTCAACATCCGTGGGTACTGTTCTCTCATCCCAGGACAGTGTGGTCCCACACACCCTGGTGAAATGGGCCACCTGGAGGCTGGACCTGGAGGTTGTTGAGGCTGAATGGCAGCGGTGGTCCTCTGGCACTTAATAATATTTAAGTTAAAAAAAAACAAAAACAAAAACAAAAAACCGGTCTAGGTGCTCAAAAAAGTTTGATTTGCATATTCTCATCCCCTAACCCCAATATATTCATTATATCCTCACATATGAAATCTTACTAGCATAAAGGTAATTTCGTATTAAACAAAATGGATTGAAATAACATTGGTAAAAATAATCAATCACCATACTTTCAATTTTTGTTCTGCTTTCCTATTAGAAACCACTTGGATACAAGAGAACAGAGGACAGACTCATGGAAATGCTTGAAATGACAAGAAGCTCCCACTCAAGCTCAGCATTCAGTCCTGGACAGGGTAAGACCAGGCCACTTTGACATCTGTGCCAAAGAGTCTACCAGACAGAATCCTCTGACTGATCCCTGACTGAGCCATAGGAACTGGCTAGAAAAGCCTTCACATCCTCAATACATTCTTCACGTCAGAATACTTGACAACCATTCATATCCATCTCTCGTTAACTTGCTCCCCAGCCAACCATTCTTCAACAAATTCAAAGGAGTAACTCATGCAAGCACACAGAAAGGGGTGTTCACTACACACATCCATGTGCGAAAAAGACAACTGGTATTTCTTGTTTGGGCTATTTCAAATGAAATCCCTTCTGCATGACCTCCACAAACCAAAGGAAAATATTTGTGAAATTCCCACGTAGAAGACAAGATACACTTGCCAAGGAGGCAGTGGCAAGAATTTTGACACTCCAAATGTAGAGTGTGTGTTTAGGAAGCAGTCACAGTTTCCATGAGAGAGTCCCATGAAATCAATTAGGAAGATCCATGCTCTAGCCCTACCATGCAAGTGATGTGACTTGAAAGAGTCACTTAGTCTTAGTAACCATCATCACTAACAACTAAGTCAATGAATAAAGGTCCTCAGGTGCCAAGCTACAAAATGTGGGATGAGCATGGATGAGGATGGGTGGGAGAAGTCTCCAACTCTAACACAATTAGGGAAGGATGTGCTGACCTCAAGTGGCTGGGGGGCTGGGATCCTGCCACAGAGGGGGATTCCAAACCTCACATCCCCTGACCCAGGCCAGAAGACCAGGTAGAGTCCAAGGACCCTGGGGTGGCCCAATGGCAATAAAGGTCAAAAGGAACTAGGGATCTGCCTGGTCCCTCAATCCCCTACTCTGAGCAGGGCTGCATGACGAGGCCAGAGGCCATCCACAGCAATCTGCCTTTACAGGAAAACAGGGACTGCAGGCTGCCTCTGGCTCACTGAATCAGGGTGGTGTTTTCATAAAGCAAGACCACTTCCTCACATTTGACCAGCAGCTCATGTGTTGACAGCACAATGACTGACTTGACTCAGGCCCTGATGAATGAAATAGAAAATTCATAGCAAACCCATCTTTAGCTCTTCCACATCATCAGGGGCTCTGATTCAATTCCGTCCAGAAAGGTGTCTGAAATGATTTCTAAACATGCTGGGGACTCACCTCTGTGTGGAACTTTTCAGGAAAAAGGGGATCAAATCTCATGAAGCAACTCTTCTCTCTTCTAGCCCATGGGCAATGCAAGGAACCTGCATGATACCAGAGGCTCACTTCTCTCTTCTCATGTCTTCTGGAAAGGATTCGTTAATGCTTCCTGCAAGGTGAAGCAGAAGCCTGCATCCCCAGCTGCACAGAAGTGTTTTAGGGCAGTGTCTCCCTTAAAACCCAAAAATAAAAAAACAGGTCATTCAACAGGCACATGGATTCGAGTACATGTTCAATGATCCCTCCTCCCTGGAGCCTTCCACATGCCCATCTTCCACATTCACAGAGCAATGCTTGGCCATTCTCAAGACCAGGAGACCATGATGCTCATCACCAGGAAGTCAATAAGGAACATGAAGAGAGCAGCATGGATTGCAGAAGGTGGCACATCAAGGATCTTCAGCTCTGCTGCTAGAACACAAGAGCTTAACTTCAGTATTGACTTTTTGCCAACTACCAAGTACGATAGCAGTGTCAAGCCCAATATGCAGATATGCAAGTAGTAGGTGACACCCCGCATCCATTCACAAAAGTGGGCAACATCTGCATCAGAACAAGGAAGTATCTTACCCTTACTCATAAAAATCATCAGAAACAAAATAAAATGGATGCAAGACTTCTCATTTCACTATTAGGTAGCTGTTGGAATTCCCTATTAAATAATACCTCCTCCAAAATAAAAAGTATCTCAGACATGTGTCAACTATTCAATGGATGACATTTTAAAAACTATGGACTTTACTTAATATTTATGTATGCTATATCCCTGCCTAAGGCTCTATGAGAAAGGAGCACATAGAATTGGATCTTTGAAAATCTCACATTTGCTGATAAATATTACTGCTGATCTCAGGCATGGCGAAGTGAAAAGTGGGACTTTGGATATTCCAAGAATGCTATGTTGTGGGCTTGGTGTCCCTGATTCATACATAGCATATGGTTTCTATGAAATCCAGTGAGGGAGCAGGAGTAACGAAGCTGATTGCACAGATGACCTCAGGGAATACTGACAGATAGGCCAAATGAAAAATATGCTCCAGCTAACCATTGGTATTTGGGCTTCTGATCCCAGTCCTGTTTTTAAAAAAGGTGCAGACAGGCAGTGTTCATTAAAAACTGTCTACCATGTAAAAGTGGGTAATTTAAATGGCATCTAGTTACACATCTGATAGAATGGTCTGGCAACATATGAATTTCATTCTAACAACAACAACAACAACAAAACATAGAAAATGAGACATAAAGATAAAACCTTGTCTTCACCAGGATGCCTAAAAATAGGTTTTATTTGGCTCATGCAAATAAATATCTTTCAATAGAATTTCTGATTTCTGAATGAATCCATTCAACTTCATACTGCACAGATCACAAGGTTTTCTTTACAGAATATTCTCTTCTTCTTCTTAAAGCCTCACATAGAAAATGTCTCACAGGACATAGGAGGGGAATGACCCAAAGGATGAGAGAATGGCTGGAACCGTTCTCAAATGTGCCCATGTAGCCTAAAGTTTGAAGGCATCTAATTGTACTCTAAAACAATTATGAACCTATTCGATCCATTATTAATAAATATCACCACTTTACCACTTGAACCAAATCACAGAAAATTGGAAACAGATGATCATTGGCTTTGATACATTTACTTCTGTTTCATTACTCAGAGTCGATCAACTCTATACTTCAAGTGACACAGATTTATTACAGAATGCCTAAGATCCTAAGGATCTATTTTAGCTCAGCCCATGGTATTGCTTCATTATTTTATTATTTTGTAAGTAATGAAATATAACTTCATGTTGGATGATATATTCAAGCCATGAATATATCATCCAACATTGTTCTTCCCAAAATATTAGCCCAATTTCTGCGCATGCTCACTTACTGTTCAGGAATTTTACTAATTGTTTGAAGGTTCTAGAGGACCTGTTAGACTCCTAATGGACAAACCATACAACATAGTCCAGAGAACGGACGAGTGCCATAAGAAGAAAATAAGGTCAGCCTACAGCAATGGGCAGCTGCCTGCCCTCGGCTGGGAGGAGCCCTGGCCATGGCACCAGGGCTGCTGGGCAGCAGAAGCCTCCACAGCCCTGCAGGGAGCCTGGAGCACAGCTCTGCCTAACCATGCTCAGCCCTGGACAGATGCACATGAGTTCCCATCACAGGCTCGAGTGTGACAGACCCAGGTGCATGCCTGTCATGCCAGCCACCAGGGAGGCTGAGGCAAGAGGAACGTTTGAGGTCAGCCTTGGCAACTTAGACCCCGAGGCAAAGGGGAAATACTTTTACAGGGGTCTCTGAGGGTGTAGCTCAGGTAGGTCACTTGCCACACAGGCTCAAGGCCCTGGGTTCAATCCCCAGAACCCACGTACATACAAAAAGTGAACTTGGAATATTGTTTAAAATGATGGATCAGGTACACACAAGGACTTCAATATGACCTCTCAGAGGAGCTCAATTTGAGATCAGACTGAACAAAAGACCACCTGGACCATTGACTCAGTGTCTGAAACCCTCTGTGAGCATGGGAAGCACTGCTGGCAAGACACCAGAGGGCCAAAGCACTTGTGCCCCCTGCAGGGGCGTCTCTTGTCTACCGCCAAAGACTGTTCCCCTCCTGGGGCAGCTGAGAGCAAGCTGGGCCTTGGAGCAAGGACTAGTGCTTTAGATATAGACTATGCAAGCAAGGGGCAATGTCTTTAATAAAACTAAAATTAAAAAGTCACATTGAAAAAATTTTAAAAAGAAGAAAATAAGGTCAAGTAGAGGAAGCCCATTTTCACAGGAAAAAATCCCCCAGTGAAAAGCATCAGAATAGATACCAAGAAAAATACCAACAAAAACAGTGTGCTCCCACTATATATCTACTCAACATGCAAAAGTTAGAAAGCTAGATAATACAATCCTGGCCACAGGTAGAGCTATGCAGAAGAGCCACCTGGCAGTGCTTAGTCAAAGAAGTAAACATGCACACTTTGACCTAGAAATTCCACCTGTGTGTAAACCAGGCGGTGCTTAAGCAGTTTCACAAGGGGACATGCACAGGGAAATTTATCCTCAGGTTCTTATAGAGTTGTCTGTGCTTACAGGGAGTTGATGGTTGTCAAGATGCCCACAGCTGCGAAAGTCAAAAGCTAAAAAAATAATAGACGCCAACCTGGATATATTAATAATCCCGTATCTATGATCACCTTCATAAGGTAGCTTCCCAACTTCTGTGTGGAAGTGTGTTTCTCCTTGGCCCTTACACTGTTGTGGAGACCACTAGGAGTTCAGCTTTGTGCAGGATCATCTGACCTGGGCTTTTGGCAAGACCTGTACAGCCCTCACACATGCTCAGATGCTACAGGACTTTTCAGACCAGTCCAGACAACAGTAGGCATCCATTCATTGTCTGCACTCTACAGATTCCTAGATGCACGACATTCATTACCATCAAATGCAGAATTTTCATCAAAAACTAATATATATATCATTCCAATCTGAATCAAGAAAATCGGAAATATCCCCAAATCCAAAGAGTGGATCCCCATTGTGATGCTACAAGTTGAAAATTCCACAGCTGACCTCATGGGATGGTTCACAGTCAAAAGACAGCTGCATGAAAAATATTACATGACCTTCCTGCTATGTGAAAAGTGGCATGTGAAGTACACATGCATGTCTTCCTCAGACATGGGTTCATTTGCAAGACACCTTGTGCAATTGAAAATACTCCAAAAGGGGAGAAATCAGAACCATGTCTCCAAAGTATTTCAGCAGAGACCAACTCCATCTGTCTATCTATCTCTCAGTGAGTGTGTGTGCTCTTGTGTGTGTTTGTGTGTCTTTGTTTGTGTTTGTACCATCATAGCTGATACTTCATTGCCCCCATTGGAAAACTGACTCAGATAATGCCATCTGCCAAACTCCTAAAAACCAAAGTTCTTGCTGATAGAATGAAACATTCCTTCCTGTTGGTTTGGATGTGTCCTTTAGGAATCACTGCTACATTTAGTATACTCAAATCATCACAGTAGATCAGGTAACAAAAACATATATATTTTAAAATAATAATAATATATTAATGGAAACAACAAATACAGGATAGAGTAACAACTGTGTTACTAAACAAGGTCAAGGACAATGGCAAACTATAGATTCAAACTTTGAAGAAAATAGTAATCAATGTAAATATTCCTGGGCTGCCTCAGCCCCGCCCAGGCACACAGCAACAGAATGGTTTTGCAAGCATCCTCAGGAGGGCAGGAGCCTTCTTTGCAGGACGAGAGGGAGGTTGAGGCTCGATCCACCCATCATTCTTTTGGGAGAGGCTCCTTTTCCTCAGCACAAAGTTGGATTTTTTTGTGAGGATTCTTGGCATAAAATACGTTGACCTCTGCTGGAATCCTCAGCTCTGGGGAGAGAGGGGTGTACAAAAAGAAGGTGGCACTCAGGAGGTGCTCCCTAGGACACGCCAACATCTGAGAGCCTGTGCCAGAAAAGGCCAGAGCCACACACCTGAGAGCTCTCCAATTCAGCACCAATACCAACAAAGACAGCCTCCACAGTCCTCCCTGAGGAAGAACTAGGCAGAGCACTTCAAAAGACCTAATGTCTGTTCCTACCGAAGGCTTTGGACTCCAGAATATCTCAGGTCCTCTTGCATCTGCCAAAGCACACCACTAGGGTTTGCATCTGAAATCTCCCACAAAAGGCTCCTGTGCCGAAGATTCAGTCCCCACATGAGCCATCTTCATAGGTGGGTTTGGAGGGAAGCATTGGATGGTGAGTGCTCTGATGTCAACATGAAATTCTCATTCAAGATGAATACACTACTGGGGGGTGGGAGGGACTGGAAGAAAGGTTGAGCATGGTTGGAGTAAGACCTAAACAGGGTTGTGCCCTGGGCAACAGTACCTTGTTGCTGTTGGCTCCACTGAATCCTCATTCTCCAAGGAGAGGTCCTCCCTCTCCATCTTTCTCTCTCTCCCTCTCTGCCAGCCTCGTTCTCTCTCTCCCAGTCTATGCCTTTGTGGCAAGGGCTGAGGAGCTCTCCACTGCCACACACTAGAGCTTTATGGACAGCCTCAGTGCACAACCAAAGAGAAAGCTATGAAACCCAGAGAAAAAAGGCCTAGGATTCCTCCTCTGAGTTATTTTCCACAAGTATGGCCACAGTGAGGACAGGCTGACCAGCACGGATACCACGTTAGAGCCATGCTTCTGCGTTGGTGGAGCCCGCCTCCATGTGAACCAGGCTTCTGAGAATGGAGGCCACATTCCAAATACTGCCCTACTGAGAACAATGGTTCCAAAGACCAGCAAAGGGACTGCTTCCCTCCAACATGGCGTATGGCCCAGTGGTGCCATGACCCCGAGTGGGGGAATACAACAGCCGCTTCTCCTTCCTCTGAACATGTGTTTCCTGTCGCCCTCCTCTAACCTAGAGCCTGTTCTCCATCCCTTCTGGGTTGGATGTGGAGATCTCTGCTATGAATTTCTTAGGCTACCAAGGCCCCAGACAGACTTCCTCTTCCATAGACTCTACTAACCTAACAGTAGGTTAAGATAGGAGACAAGTGATCCTAGAACTCATAGGGATGGTGGTCTTCAGGGTACATAGGCTGGGATAATGGCTGCTGTGGTGTTTGGCTCACAAAAACCAACCAACCAACCAACGAAAAAGCGCTGGCATTATTATCAGATGAGCTCTGTGGCTACGTGCTCAGGAAGCCCTCATCTGACTTTAGTTAGGGATCACAACCTGGCTATTGTGATCACTCCTTGCCTAGTGGACTCAGGTGCGTAAGACCATGGAATTTATGCAAAAACAGATGATTCAGGCTGTCTCCCAGGCTGTGTTTTCTTCCCAATTTCATCCTGTTACTGCTTGCTAGAATCCTGGCAATGCTCTGCCCAGGCAGTGGTTTTTTGGTCACACAGAAGGCTTTCAATAGTACTGCTTCAGTCCACAAAATGCCAGTTCCCTCTTTAGCCCATGCATTCCCATGTTCCTTTGAAACCACTCCTATCCCAGACCATGAAAACATACTGCTCCTGGAGAGAGGCTTTCCTCCTCACTCCTCAAAGATGTCAGCTTTGGATGCCTGTTCATGTCCAGGGGAGGGCACCTGGTGGGGAGCCGCAATATCCACCGGGGTATACCATTGGACCTCAAGACCTTCCACCAGCAGAAGTGCAGTTGGCTTTGTGCACGAACCCAACACACCTGTTGGAGTGTTCTTGGGGGTCAGAGACTACTCTTTGTTGCTAAGAGTTGACCTGAGTCCACATCCTGACCCTTGCTCTCTGCTATCTGATTGTCTCACTTACTCTGACGGCGAGAGATGATTTGGCCCAGCTCATAATCCTCTGGATTCTCCTCAGTAAGGAAGTGTAGGTCGAGGGCGCTGCGGATGACGACAGGAGCCCTATCGTGGCAGGTCACCTGGAGCAGCATGGGAGACAGGCCTTCAGGAAATGGGCCTTGAAGTGACTACTCAAGGACAGTGGGCAGGGGCATTCTGGAGGCACCTCCACTCTAAATACAAGGGCAACATCCATGACCCTACTACCCGAGGCTGACCTCCTGCTCATCGTGTGGGCTCTTCCCACAGGCTACTAGCCCAATCCTTGTACATAGGACTTCCTGGGCCTGCCATTGCTCTTTGTGGAGCTGCACTCCTCTCGGAGTGAAAGGACCCCACTACCTGCATACAGATGCAATCTCATCCCACAAGTTGGGAGGAATGTGACAATAGCCTCCAAGATCCCAGGTCTGCCCGAGGATGCAGGCGGCATTGGGAATGGCCTAGGCACAAAACCTAGAGGCTTTGGTCTGGATTGCCAGGGCCAAAAACAGACCCAGGAACATGACCACACACAGGAGAGCTGAAAGATAGCCACGAGAGCTCCTGGCCTCCAGAGGCTCAGTGCTGGCTGGGATATAGGAGGGCACCTCATCCGGAAAGGGTGGTCATTGGGTTACCTGGACATTTAGTGTGCTTGCTCCACATTCATATCGACTCTGCAGAGAGACTCTCTCAGCTCCTTGTTCAAGGAACATGGAGAACCTCACACTGCTGTCCTCCTCCATAGACGTCAGCATCCCATACAAGGGAACCTGCAACCTAGTTCCTGTCCTATTCTCATCTGTCACCCATACCTGTCCCTGCCCTTCTGGACTGCATGCTGCCACCTGACACACAGACTCCCTCAGACATGGCAGTGGACAAGCTGCTGCACTCGCTCATCTCAGCTCCAGCCCTTCACACTGACCTCTCCCTTCTTGATTCCCATCTATCCTCCTGATCATCCAGAAGCTCCAAATTCAAGAGGGCATGAGTAGTCCATGGTATTGGACCAGTGTCTGCTCCCCACCCAGGTGTAAGCACCACGGGACACCCCTGCTCCCAGGCTTACCAGAACACTCTTGGCCATCTCTGGACTTTGTGTTTCTAAGTGGACACGAATTAAGCAGGTGTCTCCCACCTGCTTGTGGGAAAGCGGCCTGGAGGACTTGCAGGTTGATTCTGAGAACTGTGGGGGATGGAACATCAGCAAACCCAGAAACAGAAAGCCACCCCAGACTGTCAGTTGGCTCTATGGGCTTCCAGCAAATATGTCCAGGTGCTGAGGCTTCTTATTTCCTCAGGGCGGAGTGGAATGGCAGCACATGCACAGCTTGAATAAGGTAGGTGTTTACCTCCTTTCCCTTGACCTGGGGGCGTTTCCTCACCATGAAATATTGTATTCCCAGATTCATGGACAGACACACGAGTGAGTGGTCAGAGACCTTGATTTCTGCAGAGCGAAGTGGAGAGAATTGTTAGGTGGCACTCAAGGATTATACCACAAAACACCCACAACCCCTGAGAGTCTCCGCCAGGCTCATCACACTTTGGTATTTTGGGGCCAAGGCCCACTTTCTCTTGGCTGTCAGTTATCCTGAGCCCACTGTGGATCATGTCTCCCCACTATCTGATTGTCCTACTTACTCTCATCCTCAGACATCATATACAGCAGCTCAAAGTTGTCCACATCCTCATGCTGCAACAAATTTTGGTCCAAGGCCCTGCGGATGAGGCTTGTCACCGTCTCCTGAAAGGTCACCTGGATCAGGGTGGGACAAATGTCATCAGAGAATGGCTTTTAGAAGAGCTACCCAGAAGACTGTGGTCAAACATTCAGGAGAAATCTCAGCTACATATACAAGGGCACAATCTTGTTATCCTGCTACCTGAGTGTGTCCTCCATATACCACCTGGGTTCTTGCAATGTGCTACTAGAACAATCCTGGTACAAATATCTGCCTGTACCTGCCATCTCCCCTCCCCCTGGGGAGCCACATTCCACTCATGTCAAAGGACCAAACTGCCTATGCACAGACACACTCTCATCTCACTGAGATGAGAGCAATGGGCCAGGGATCTGCGCACCAAGTGTGATCTGGGATGCAGGCTGCTTTTGTGGGTGGAAGAGGCAGATGCACTGAAAATTTGGGTCCTGACTGCCACGACACAAAACAGACTCAGATACAAGAGTGTGCACTTGAGTGCTTCATGATAGCTTTGAGAGGCCCTGGCCTCTGGAAGCTCGGTGCGGGTCTGGTTGTAATGATGTACTTGACTCAGCACTGGCAGTCACTGAACATGTCTCCTCTGCAGCTGGACACCTGCAGCATTAGCGTGTCTACTGCACATCCATAGAAATTCTGCCAAGAACCCCTTTAGCTCCGTATTTACATACATGCAAAGCCTAACATTCCGAAGCTTTGGCATGACCCCCCAGGTGATCCCGACCCCAAATTCCTACACCTAGTCATGCTAAGGAGGATCTCTTCCCTGCCACCAGGAACACATCCCCTCCTACACATGTGACAAGTCACTGCCACCTCCTCTGCTCCAACTTCACTCATTGAGAATACCAAGTTCTAGGCACTGCAGCCTGCACCCTGGACATATCTCTGCCTTCATCTGTCCACAGCACTTCCGTCTGCACTTCTGGCCTGCAAAACCCACAATACACAGGCCCACTCACCACTGAAGCTGGGCATGCTGATGCTCTCCCTCCTCAGGTCAAGCCCTTAAGACGGACCTCTCTCTTCTTTATTTCCCACCATAGCCCTGGGGTTGGCTGTGTCTCCTGCCTTCCACTGTGTGGACACCCAGGAGGCAGCCCTGCTGTCGGGCTTACCGGGATGCGCTTTGTCTCCCTCAGGCTCTGTCCCTCTAGGAGGACGTGAACAACGCGGCTGTCTTCCACCTGCTCGCTGGAGTGAAGCAGTGAGGAGCTGCTACTCACAGCTGCTGGGGTCCTGGATGCCACTGCCACAGAAGGTTCCAAGAACTGTGGGGGATGACAACATCAGCAAAGCCCAGCAACTGCACCCCACCCAGCCTGGCAGTTGGCTCTGTGGGCATTCTACAACATCCATCCAGAACCTGAGGTTCTTGTCCCCTTGGAGGATGTGGAGTGGCACCAGGAGTAAAGACTGAAGAAGGTGGCTGTTTTGGGAACAAGAGATCCAGCACCTGCTGGGTGGGGATGAAATCCCAGGAGATTAACCCCATGTTGCTGCTGAAATGTAGGTTCCTCCCACAAATGACAGGCAGGAGCTCATTCCTAAGCTGGTCCTGCCTGTAAGGTTCAAGGCTCTGAACCCTGAAGGGCTCCTCCGTGTTCTGATCATTTTCACCCTGTGTTGGGACCAAGAATGGTGGGTTCAAAATGGAAATGGTGACAAACAGAAAAATGACTTGTGCCAATACACTAGAGTCAAAGCACAATGGGACAGTTCCCATCAGTACAAACACACACACACACACACACACACACACACACACACAGAGTCAGAATAGGAGTCCTGGGCCATTCATCAGGGATCAGACTAGAGGGCCTGCTGGGCTCACCTGCCCTGTGCTACTCACTGTTACTCTTGAGCTCCTCTGCGACAATCGCCAGAGGCTGTGGCGTCTAAGATGAAGCCTCACCCAGTGTATCCACAAAAGGGCTAGTTGGCCCCCCTGAGATTCCTGGGAGCCTGAGGCTCGGCATTGTCTGCAACCACAGGAGAACATCCTTCTCCCTCCAGTGGCTCCAACCAAGTGAGCTCGGATGGCTTGGTCAGTGAAGTGGGTGCCTGGATACCAGGGTTCCATGTTCTGTTTGATCCATTGTCAAGGCAATGATGTCATTTCCTGTGCCCATACCTGAGCCTCTTTTCACATAAGACCACTTTCAACAGCCCTATGGGCTGCCGATTTCTCCTCCATGCCTACCCATCTCAGGTGCGCAGGTGTTCACCAACAACTACCCAAACATCCCCACCAGCATCTGCCCTGCTTGGTGCCACTAGAGTTCCAGCTTGGAGCCTTCAAAAATGCATTCACAACCAGTCCTTCCCTCTCAGCAGCTTTTGGACCCTGGTCCCATCATTGTGCAACTCATGGTGTGCCCAGTCTTTTCTGGAAAGTAGGGTAGCATCTAATCTCTAGGGTTTATTGTGTCTATTGGCCCATAACACCCTCTGTTCTCTCTGAAACCAGAGATGGGACTCACAGGTGGCTAAAGCACAAATGTAGAGATGGGATAATCACAAGAAAGGGAGAGACAAAGAATGCACCCTAACTCCATCAGGCCTGTGTCCCACACAGGGACATGGCCAATGTCCGTCCCATCGTGGCTGCAGTTCCCTCTCTACACCATGGCAAGTTGGAGGGGACTGAGATGCAGAGGCTGCTCCCCTCTGCCATACAACTTCCCAAGGCTTCTCCTAAGATTTCAAAAGGGCCAAGTGTGTCTAGTGTTGGGGTCTCACAGAGACTCCGAGGTACCACAGCATCCTGCTGCCCAGAACCGGTTCACCCCTCACCTCAAGGGGGCTCAGCCTCTGGATTCATGGGAATTGAAGTGGGTACAGGTGATGGGATATCACCTCCAAGACTGAGTTATGCCAAGTCCATGACCCCTGTCTGCATCCCTGTCTCCAGCACCACTCCCCCCTCTCTCTTTCCTCCTCAGAGCAAACAAATCCATTTAGCAAGTGTGTCCTGTGATAAAGACATGACGGTCACCCATCCTCTCATTACAAAAACACTGAGGCTCAGCCAACATGGATCTTACAGGGAACACAGGCATAAACTCAGACTCCGATCCTCCCAGCCGAGCCTCAGTGGAGCCTGGACTCCCAGCCTCCTGAGTCAAGGAAACAGAGGTTCCTAGCCGAGCCACCTTGGATGCAGCCGCACACAAACTGAACTCATCAATGCCCCTTGCTCTCAGTTGTGAGTAAGAGGGGAAGTGGTGTTTCACAACCCTGGACATCAAGTGCAGTCTCCAGGCTTTGGGGTGTGCCCTGGCCTCTGTCTATCTGCCCAGGCTCTCCAACCCACACTGGCCTCTTACCCAACCTCCTCCTAGGGCCAAACTCAATCCTGCCTCTCAATTTCTGCTGCCTTCCCCAACACACTGCTCCCCAAAATGAGCAGGGCTGGCTCTCGGTTATCATGCTGGTGCCAGCAGCAATGCCACCCCACTGACATAATTCTGAGTCCCAACCTAGGCACTCCAGCTGTCTTTGCCACACCTGGCCTGTTTGGGCTCTGGCTCTTGCTCTTTTCTTTCATGTGCATGTGTTTTGAGGTTTTGAGTTTCTCCCACTGCAGAACTGCAGCTGTGGCAGGGTAGAGCTCATGAGGGTGACATTCTGAGCCACATCCAATCCCATCAGGACTGTTCACTGGGGTGACTGCTGGAACACAGTGATGAGTGAACACATGGGAGGTGGTTGGACCCACCTTGCCTCTGAGTGGCTTCCTTTCAGGACAGGAATGTAGGCACGGGAGCCCCTGGCGTGGGATGCTTTGCACAAGGCGTGACCATGGGCTCTCTTTCCTGGCAAAAATGGCTCCACTCAGCATGGAGAGCACTGTCATTCCTGGTGGCTAACAACAGCCCTGGACCCCAGAAAGGAACCCACACTCAAGATTAACGTCTGAGTGTGCGTGTCCTCGAGGAAATGAGGTCTCCTGATCCCAGGTGCAAAGGGGTAAGTCCTCTAACTCCAGGGGCCATGAAGGGACATCTGAGTTTCCCTTGTCCTTCTTTCCCTCTCTAACTAACCACAGTTAGGACCCTGGCCTCATTCCCCAGTGAGGATCATTAGGCTCCATAAAGGACAGTCTCTAAGATGCTCAGTGGACCAACACCCTCTGCACAACCCATAACCCTATTCACCCAAGAGGCAAGAGGATTTCTATTCAGGAAAACCAGGAAAGGGAGAGCCTTTCTCAAGGACACAAGGACATTAGTGAGTGAGGGAGTGATTAATGGATGGAGAACTATTTCCAACACCAACTTCCAGGAGCATATATGGCCCCCTGGAGAATTCTGCAGTGTGTTGGTGATTAAGGAGAACGTGTGAATTCAGGGGTCACTAGGTCCTCTCAGCCATAAGGAGGGAAACTGCCATAAAGGAACTAGGACAAGGGTGCGAGGAATGCTCACTGGTGGGAGATCGGAAGGAAGGAAAGTGTACTCATTAGAAAAGTGTCGCCTGAAAATTCTTAGCCAGCCAAAAGCCGTGCGAACTTGTGTGGGAAAAGAGTCTTTGCACAGTGATGAAGCTAAGAGCTCACATGATGGAACACAGCATCAACTGGGACCAAATCCAATATCTGATATTCTTGTAGGAAGAGGAGAGTCTGGACCCAGATACCAGGGAGACTGGGGGATACCGGATATGTGAGGTTGGAGCCAGGGCGGGATGCCCATATGGGAACCACAGATCGTGGGCAGCAATAGGAGAGTGGGCAAGGGCTGGGAGAGTTGGGGAGACAGTCCCCTTGAAACCTGGGAGGGGTTATGGCACTGGGACAGCCCAACACCTACTGTGTTGAGCCTCTGGAGCTCAACGGAAGACACTTCCTCTGTTGTCGGCCACCCAGTTAACAGAGTTTGGTTGCAGCAGCCTAGGACCCAGCTGAAGGTCTGAGCATGTTGGCCATGCAGGTTGGATCTGGACCACAGACACCCTCATCAGAGATTGTAGGGTCTCAGCCCTGAGGCAAGACAGGCACTAAGTCAGGCCAGGTGGGGAAACGGATAGGCACACACTCTGGGGGCTGGTGCCTGTGTTACTGGGAGCACTTCTGATCGCAATTCCCTGATCTGCTGCCAACACAGGCTACAGAGGAGGGTACAGAAACACAGACCACGGATCTGCCCCACTCAGTGGGCCCAGGCCAACACCACACCCAGCAGCCTCGTGCCATAACCAATGAGTCTCGAAGCGGCCCCCTCTTCCCATCCTGAGAGCTCTTCCCTTCCTCATGTGCCAATAGCTCCCTATTGTCACTGGCAATATCTACTCTGTGAGATGTCAACATCCGTGGGTACTGTTCTCTCATCCCAGGACAGTGTGGTCCCACACACCCTGGTGAAATGGGCCACCTGGAGGCTGGACCTGGAGGTTGTTGAGGCTGAATGGCAGCGGTGGTCCTCTGGCACTTAATATTATTTAAGTTAAAAAAAAAACAAAAACAAAAACAAAAAACGGGTCTTGGTGCTCAAAAATGTTTGATTTGCATATTCTCATCCCCTAACCCCAATATTTTCATTATTTCCTCACATATGAAATCTTACTAGCATAAAGGTAATTTCGTATTAAACAAAGTGGATTGAAATAACATTGGTAAAAATAATCAATCACCATACTTTCAATTTTTGTTCTGCTTTCCTATTAGAAACCACTTGGATACAAGAGAACAGAGGACAGACTCATGGAAATGCTTGAAATGACAAGAAGCTCCCACTCAAGCTCAGCATTCAGTCCTGGACAGGGTAAGACCAGGCCACTTTGACATCTGTGCCAAAGAGTCTACCAGACAGAATCCTCTGACTGATCCCTGACTGAGCCATAGGAACTGGCTAGAAAAGCCTTCACATCCTCAATACATTCTTCACGTCAGAATACTTGACAACCATTGATATCCATCTCTCGTTAACTTGCTCCCCAGCCAACCATTCTTCAACAAATTCAAAGGAGTAACTCATGCAAGCACACAGAAAGGGGTGTTCACTACACACATCCATGTGCGAAAAAGACAACTGGTATTTCTTGTTTGGGCTATTTCAAATGAAATCCCTTCTGCATGACCTCCACAAACCAAAGGAAAATATTTGTGAAATTCCCACGTAGAAGACAAGATACACTTGCCAAGGAGGCAGTGGCAAGAATTTTGACACTCCAAATGTAGAGTGTGTGTTTAGGAAGCAGTCACAGTTTCCATGAGAGAGTCCCATGAAATCAATTAGGAAGATCCATGCTCTAGCCCTACCATGCAAGTGATGTGACTTGAAAGAGTCACTTAGTCTTAGTAACCATCATCACTAACAACTAAGTCAATGAATAAAGGTCCTCAGGTGCCAAGCTACAAAATGTGGGATGAGCATGGATGAGGATGGGTGGGAGAAGTCTCCAACTCTAACACAATTAGGGAAGGATGTGCTGACCTCAAGTGGCTGGGGGGCTGGGATCCTGCCACAGAGGGGGATTCCAAACCTCACATCCCCTGACCCAGGCCAGAAGACCAGGTAGAGTCCAAGGACCCTGGGGTGGCCCAATGGCAATAAAGGTCAAAAGGAACTAGGGATCTGCCTGGTCCCTCAATCCCCTACTCTGAGCAGGGCTGCATGACGAGGCCAGAGGCCATCCACAGCAATCTGCCTTTACAGGAAAACAGGGACTGCAGGCTGCCTCTGGCTCACTGAATCAGGGTGGTGTTTTCATAAAGCAAGACCACTTCCTCACATTTGACCAGCAGCTCATGTGTTGACAGCACAATGACTGACTTGACTCAGGCCCTGATGAATGAAATAGAAAATTCATAGCAAACCCATCTTTAGCTCTTCCACATCATCAGGGGCTCTGATTCAATTCCGTCCAGAAAGGTGTCTGAAATGATTTCTAAACATGCTGGGGACTCACCTCTGTGTGGAACTTTTCAGGAAAAAGGGGATCAAATCTCATGAAGCAACTCTTCTCTCTTCTAGCCCATGGGCAATGCAAGGAACCTGCATGATACCAGAGGCTCACTTCTCTCTTCTCATGTCTTCTGGAAAGGATTCGTTAATGCTTCCTGCAAGGTGAAGCAGAAGCCTGCATCCCCAGCTGCACAGAAGTGTTTTAGGGCAGTGTCTCCCTTAAAACCCAAAAATAAAAAAACAGGTCATTCAACAGGCACATGGATTCGAGTACATGTTCAATGATCCCTCCTCCCTGGAGCCTTCCACATGCCCATCTTCCACATTCACAGAGCAATGCTTGGCCATTCTCAAGACCAGGAGACCATGATGCTCATCACCAGGAAGTCAATAAGGAACATGAAGAGAGCAGCATGGATTGCAGAAGGTGGCACATCAAGGATCTTCAGCTCTGCTGCTAGAACACAAGAGCTTAACTTCAGTATTGACTTTTTGCCAACTACCAAGTACGATAGCAGTGTCAAGCCCAATATGCAGATATGCAAGTAGTAGGTGACACCCCGCATCCATTCACAAAAGTGGGCAACATCTGCATCAGAACAAGGAAGTATCTTACCCTTACTCATAAAAATCATCAGAAACAAAATAAAATGGATGCAAGACTTCTCATTTCACTATTAGGTAGCTGTTGGAATTCCCTATTAAATAATACCTCCTCCAAAATAAAAAGTATCTCAGACATGTGTCAACTATTCAATGGATGACATTTTAAAAACTATGGACTTTACTTAATATTTATGTATGCTATATCCCTGCCTAAGGCTCTATGAGAAAGGAGCACATAGAATTGGATCTTTGAAAATCTCACATTTGCTGATAAATATTACTGCTGATCTCAGGCATGGCGAAGTGAAAAGTGGGACTTTAGATATTCCAAGAATGCTATGTTGTGGGATTGGTGTCCCTGATTCATACATAGCATATGGTTTCTATGAAATCCAGTGAGGGAGCAGGAGTAACGAAGCTGATTGCACAGATGACCTCAGGGAATACTGACAGATAGGCCAAATGAAAAATATGCTCCAGCTAACCATTGGTATTTGGGCTTCTGATCCCAGTCCTGTTTTTAAAAAAGGTGCAGACAGGCAGTGTTCATTAAAAACTGTCTACCATGTAAAAGTGGGTAATTTAAATGGCATCTAGTTACACATCTGATAGAATGGTCTGGCAACATATGAATTTCATTCTAACAACAACAACAACAACAACAACCAAACATAGAAAATGAGACATAAAGATAAAACCTTGTCTTCACCAGGATGCCTAAAAATAGGTTTTATTTGGCTCATGCTAATAAATATCTTTCAATAGAATTTCTGATTTCTGAATGAATCCATTCAACTTCATACTGCACAGATCACAAGGTTTTCTTTACAGAATATTCTCTTCTTCTTCTTAAAGCCTCACATAGAAAATGTCTCACAGGACATAGGAGGGGAATGACCCAAAGGATGAGAGAATGGCTGGAACCGTTCTCAAATGTGCCCATGTAGCCTAAAGTTTGAAGGCATCTAATTGTACTCTAAAACAATTATGAACCTATTCGATCCATTATTAATAAATATCACCACTTTACCACTTGAACCAAATCACAGAAAATTGGAAACAGATGATCATTGGCTTTGATACCTTTACTTCTGTTTCATTACTCAGAGTCGATCAACTCTATACTTCAAGTGACACAGATTTATTACAGAATGCCTAAGATCCTAAGGATCTATTTTAGCTCAGCCCATGGTATTGCTTCATTATTTTATTATTTTGTAAGTAATAAAATATAACTTCATGTTGGATGATATATTCAAGCCATGAATATATCATCCAACATTGTTCTTCCCAAAATATTAGCCCAATTTCTG
Organism: Urocitellus parryii; assembly: GCF_045843805.1. Taxonomy (NCBI): domain Eukaryota; kingdom Metazoa; phylum Chordata; class Mammalia; order Rodentia; family Sciuridae; genus Urocitellus; species Urocitellus parryii. Next base: position 52,010,145 of record NC_135548.1, on the reverse strand, counting down.
CGCATGCTCACTTACTGTTCAGGAATTTTACTAATTGTTTGAAGGTTCTAGAGGACCTGTTAGACTCCTAATGGACAAACCATACAACATACTCCAGAGAACGGACGAGTGCCATAAGAAGAAAATAAGGTCAGCCTACAGCAATGGGCAGCTGCCTGCCCTCGGCTGGGAGGAGCCCTGGCCATGGCACCAGGGCTGCTGGGCAGCAGAAGCCTCCACAGCCCTGCAGGGAGCCTGGAGCACAGCTCTGCCTAACCATGCTCAGCCCTGGACAGATGCACATGAGTTCCCATCACAGGCTCGAGTGTGACAGTCCCAGGTGCATGCCTGTCATGCCAGCCACCAGGGAGGCTGAGGCAAGAGGAACGTTTGAGGTCAGCCTTGGCAACTTAGACCCCGAGGCAAAGGGGAAATACTTTTACAGGGGTCTCTGAGGGTGTAGCTCAGGTAGGTCACTTGCCTCACAGGCTCAAGGCCCTGGGTTCTATCCCTAGAACCCACGTACACACAAAAAGTGAACTTGGAATATTGTTTAAAATGATGGATCAGGTACACACAAGGACTTCAATATGACCTCTCAGAGGAGCTCAATTTGAGATCAGACTGAACAAAAGACCACCTGGACCATTGACTCAGTGTCTGCAACCCTCTGTGAGCATGGGAAGCACTGCTGGCAAGACACCAGAGCGCCAAAGCACTTGTGCCCCCTGCAGGGGTGTCTCTGTCTACCGCCAAAGACTGTTCCCCTCCTGGGGCAGCTGAGAGCAAGCTGGGCCTTGGAGCAAGGACTAGTGCTTTTGATATAGACTATGCAAGCAAGGGGCAATGTCTTTAATAAAACTAAAATTAAAAAGTCACATTGAAAAAATTTTAAAAAGAAGAAAATAAGGTCAAGTAGAGGAAGCCCATTTTCACAGGAAAAAATCCCCCAGTGAAAAGCATCAGAATAGATACCAAGAAAAATACCAACAAAAACAGTGTGCTCCCACTATGTATCTACTCAACCTGCAAAAGGTAGAAAGCTAGATAATACAATCCTGGCCACAGGTAGAGCTATGCAGAAGAGCCACCTGGCAGTGCTTAGTCAAAGAAGTAAACATGCACACTTTGATCTAGAAATTCCACCTGTGTGTAAACCAGGCGGTGCTTAAGCAGTTTCACAAGGGGACATGCACAGGGAAATTTATCCTCAGGTTCTTATAGAGTTGTCTGTGCTTACAGGGAGTTGATGGTTGTCAAGATGCCCACAGCTGCGAAAGTCAAAAGCTAAAAAAATAATAGACGCCAACCTGGATATATTAATAATCCCGTATCTATGATCACCTTCATAAGGTAGCTTCCCAACTTCTGTGTGGAAGTGTGTTTCTCCTTGGCCCTTACACTGTTGTGGAGACCACTAGGAGTTCAGCTTTGTGCAGGATCATCTGACCTGGACTTTTGGCAAGACCTGTACAGCCCTCACACATGCTCAGATGCTACAGGACTTTTCAGACCAGTCCAGACAACAGTAGGCATCCATTCATTGTCTGCACTCTACAGATTCCTAGATGCACGACATTCATTACCATCAAATGCAGAATTTTCATCAAAAACTAATATATATATCATTCCAATCTGAATCAAGAAAATCGGAAATATCCCCAAATCCAAAGAGTGGATCCCCATTGTGATGCTACAAGTTGAAAATTCCACAGCTGACCTCATGGGATGGTTCACAGTCAAAAGACAGCTGCATGAAAAATATTACATGACCTTCCTGCTATGTGAAAAGTGGCATGTGAAGTACACATGCATGTCTTCCTCAGACATGGGTTCATTTGCAAGACACCTTGTGCAATTGAAAATACTCCAAAAGGGGAGAAATCAGAACCATGTCTCCAAAGTATTTCAGCAGAGACCAACTCCATCTGTCTATCTATCTCTCAGTGAGTGTGTGTGCTCTTGTGTGTGTTTGTGTGTCTTTGTTTGTGTTTGTACCATCATAGCTGATACTTCATTGCCCCCATTGGAAAACTGACTCAGATAATGCCATCTGCCAAACTCCTAAAAACCAAAGTTCTTGCTGATAGAATGAAACATTCCTTCCTGTTGGTTTGGATGTGTCCTTTAGGAATCACTGCTATATTTAGTATACTCAAATCATCACATTAGATCAGGTAACAAAAACATATATATTTTAAAATAATAATAATATATTAATGGAAACAACAAATACACGATAGAGTAACAACTGTGTTACTAAACAAGGTCAAGGACAATGGCAAACTATAGATTCAAACTTTGAAGAAAATAGTAATCAATGTAAATATTCCTGGGCTGCCTCAGCCCCGCCCAGGCACACAGCAACAGAATGGTTTTGCAAGCATCCTCAGGAGGGCAGGAGCCTTCTTTGCAGGACGAGAGGGAGGTTGAGGCTCGATCCACCCATCATTCTTTTGGGAGAGGCTCCTTTTCCTCAGCACAAAGTTGGATTTTTTGTGAGGATTCTTGGCATAAAATACGTTGGCCTCTGCTGGAATCCTCAGCTCTGGGGAGAGAGGGGTGTACAAAAAGAAGGTGGCACTCAGGAGGTGCTCCCTAGGACACGCCAACATCTGAGAGCCTGTGCCAGAAAAGGCCAGAGCCACACACCTGAGAGCTCTCCAATTCAGCACCAATACCAACAAAGACAGCCTCCACAGTCCTCCCTGAGGAAGAACTAGGCAGAGCACTTCAACAGACCTAATGTCTGTTCCTACCGAAGGCTTTGGACTCCAGAATATCTCAGGTCCTCTTGCATCTGCCAAAGCACACCACTAGGGTTTGCATCTGAAATCTCCCACAAAAGGCTCCTGTGCCGAAGATTCAGTCCCCACATGAGCCATCTTCATAGGTGGGTTTGGAGGGAAGCATTGGATGGTGAGTGCTCTGATGTCAACATGAAATTCTCATTCAAGATGAATACACTACTGGGGGGTGGGAGGGACTGGAAGAAAGGTTGAGCATGGTTGGAGTAAGACCTAAACAGGGTTGTGCCCTGGGCAACAGTACCTTGTTGCTGTTGGCTCCACTGAATCCTCATTCTCCAAGGAGAGGTCCTCCCTCTCCATCTTTCTCTCTCTCCCTCTCTGCCAGCCTCGTTCTCTCTCTCCCAGTCTATGCCTTTGTGGCAAGGGCTGAGGAGCTCTCCACTGCCACACACTAGAGCTTTATGGACAGCCTCAGTGCACAACCAAAGAGAAAGCTATGAAACCCGGAGAAAAAAGGCCTAGGATTCCTCCTCTGAGTTATTTTCCTCAAGTATGGCCACAGTGAGGACAGGCTGACCAGCGCGGATACCACGTTAGAGCCATGCTTCTGCGTTGGTGGAGCCCGCCTCCAAGTGAACCAGGCTTCTGAGAATGGAGGCCACATTCCAAATACTGCCCTACTGAGAACAATGGTTCCAAAGACCAGCAAAGGGACTGCTTCCCTCCAACATGGCGTATGGCCCAGTGGTGCCATGACCCCGAGTGGGGGAATACAACAGCCGCTTCTCCTTCCTCTGAACATGTGTTTCCTGTCGCCCTCCTCTAACCTAGAGCCTGTTCTCCATCCCTTCTGGGTTGGATGTGGAGATCTCTGCTATGAATTTCTTAGGCTACCAAGGCCCCAGACAGACTTCCTCTTCCATAGACTCTACTAACCTAACAGTAGGTTAAGATAGGAGACAAGTGATGCTAGAACTCATAGGGATGGTGGTCTTCAGGGTACATAGGCTGGGATAATGGCTGCTGTGGTCTTTGGCTCACAAAAACCAACCAACCAACCAACGAAAAAGCGCTGGCATTATTATCAGATGAGCTCTGTGGCTACGTGCTCAGGAAGCCCTCATCTGACTTTAGTTAGGGATCACAACCTGGCTATTGTGATCACTCCTTGCCTAGTGGACTCAGGTGCGTAAGACCATGGAATTTATGCAAAAACAGATGATTCAGGCTGTCTCCCAGGCTGTGTTTTCTTCCCAATTTCATCCTGTTACTGCTTGCTAGAATCCTGGCAATGCTCTGCCCAGGCAGTGGTTTTTTGGTCACACAGAAGGCTTTCAATAGTACTGCTTCAGTCCACAAAATGCCAGTTCCCTCTTTAGCCCATGCATTCCCATGTTCCTTTGAAACCACTCCTATCCCAGACCATGAAAACATACTGCTCCTGGAGAGAGGCTTTCCTCCTCACTCCTCAAAGATGTCAGCTTTGGATGCCTGTTCATGTCCAGGGGAGGGCACCTGGTGGGGAGCCGCAATATCCACCGGGGTATACCATTGGACCTCAAGACCTTCCACCAGCAGAAGTGCAGTTGGCTTTGTGCACGAACCCAACACACCTGTTGGAGTGTTCTTGGGGGTCAGAGACTACTCTTTGTTGCTAAGAGTTGACCTGAGTCCACATCCTGACCCTTGCTCTCTGCTATCTGATTGTCTCACTTACTCTGACGGCGAGAGATGATTTGGCCCAGCTCATAATCCTCTGGATTCTCCTCAGTAAGGAAGTGTAGGTCGAGGGCGCTGCGGATGACGACAGGAGCCCTATCGTGGCAGGTCACCTGGAGCAGCATGGGAGACAGGCCTTCAGGAAATGGGCCTTGAAGTGACTACTCAAGGACAGTGGGCAGGGGCATTCTGGAGGCACCTCCACTCTAAATACAAGGGCAACATCCATGACCCTACTACCCGAGGCTGACCTCCTGCTCATCGTGTGGGCTCTTCCCACAGGCTACTAGCCCAATCCTTGTACATAGGACTTCCTGGGCCTGCCATTGCTCTTTGTGGAGCTGCACTCCTCTCGGAGTGAAAGGACCCCACTACCTGCATACAGATGCAATCTCATCCCACAAGTTGGGAGGAATGGGACAATAGCCTCCAAGATCCCAGGTCTGCCCGAGGATGCAGGCGGCATTGGGAATGGCCTAGGCACAAAACCTAGAGGCTTTGGTCTGGATTGCCAGGGCCAAAAACAGACCCAGGAACATGACCACACACAGGAGAGCTGAAAGATAGCCACGAGAGCTCCTGGCCTCCAGAGGCTCAGTGCTGGCTGGGATGTAGGAGGGCACCTCATCCGGCAAGGGTGGTCATTGGGTTACCTGGACATTTAGTGTGCTTGCTCCACATCCATATCGACTCTGCAGAGAGACTCTCTCAGCTCCTTGTTCAAGGAACATGGAGAACCTCACACTGCTGTCCTCCTCCATAGACGTCAGCATCCCATACAAGGGAACCTGCAACCTAGTTCCTGTCCTATTCTCATCTGTCACCCATACCTGTCCCTGCCCTTCTGGACTGCATGCTGCCACCTGACACACAGACTCCCTCAGACATGGCAGTGGACAAGCTGCTGCACTCGCTCATCTCAGCTCCAGCCCTTCACACTGACCTCTCCCTTCTTGATTCCCATCTATCCTCCTGATCATCCAGAAGCTCCAAATTCAAGAGGGCATGAGTAGTCCATGGTATTGGACCAGTGTCTGCTCCCCACCCAGGTGTAAGCACCACGGGACACCCCTGCTCCCAGGCTTACCAGAACACTCTTGGCCATCTCTGGACTTTGTGTTTCTAAGTGGACACGAATTAAGCAGGTGTCTCCCACCTGCTTGTGGGAAAGCGGCCTGGAGGACTTGCAGGTTGATTCTGAGAACTGTGGGGGATGGAACATCAGCAAACCCAGAAACAGAAAGCCACCCCAGACTGTCAGTTGGCTCTATGGGCTTCCAGCAAATATGTCCAGGTGCTGAGGCTTCTTATTTCCTCAGGTCGGAGTGGAATGGCAGCACATGCACAGCTTGAATAAGGTAGGTGTTTACCTCCTTTCCCTTGACCTGGGGGCGTTTCCTCACCATGAAATATTGTATTCCCAGATTCATGGACAGACACACGAGTGAGTGGTCAGAGACCTTGATTTCTGCAGAGCGAAGTGGAGAGAATTGTTAGGTGGCACTCAAGGATTATACCACAAAACACCCACAACCCCTGAGAGTCTCCGCCAGGCCCATCACACTTTGGTATTTTGGGGCCAAGGCCCACTTTCTCTTGGCTGTCAGTTATCCTGAGCACACTGTGGATCATGTCTCCCCACTGTCTGATTGTCCTACTTACTCTCATCCTCAGACATCATATACAGCAGCTCAAAGTTGTCCACATCCTCATGCTGCAACAAATTTTGGTCCTAGGCCCTGCAGATGAGGCTAGTCACCGTCTCCTGAAAGGTCACCTGGATCAGGGTGGGACAAATGTCATCAGAGAATGGCTTTTAGAAGAGCTACACAGAAGACTGTGGTCAAACATTCAGGAGAAATCTCAGCTACATATACAAGGGCACAATCTTGTTATCCTGCTACCTGAGTGTGTCCTCCATATACCACCTGGGTTCTTGCAATGTGCTACTAGAACAATCCTGGTACAAATATCTGCCTGTACCTGCCATCTCCCCTCCCCCTGGGGAGCCACATTCCACTCATGTCAAAGGACCAAACTGCCTATGCACAGACACACTCTCATCTCACTGAGATGAGAGCAATGGGCCAGGGATCTGCGCACCAAGTGTGATCTGGGATGCAGGCTGCCTTTGTGGGTGGAAGAGGCAGATGCACTGAAAATTTGGGTCCTGACTGCCACGACAAAAAACAGACTCAGATACAAGAGTGTGCACTTGAGTGCTTCATGATAGCTTTGAGAGGCCCTGGCCTCTGGAAGCTCGGTGCGGGTCTGTTGTAATGATGTACTTGACTCAGCACTGGCAGTCACTGAACATGTCTCCTCTGCAGCTGGACACCTGCAGCATTAGCGTGTCTACTGCACATCCATAGAAATTCTGCCAAGAACCCCTTTAGCTCCGTATTTACCTACATGCAAAGCCTAACATTCCGAAGCTTTGGCATGACCCCCCAGGTGATCCCGACCCCAAATTCCTACACCTAGTCATGCTAAGGAGGTTCTCTTCCCTGCCACCAGGAACACATCCCCTCCTACACATGTGACAAGTCACTGCCACCTCCTCTGCTCCAACTTCACTCATTGAGAATACCAAGTTCTAGGCACTGCAGCCTGCACCCTGGACATATCTCTGCCTTCATCTGTCCACAGCACTTCCGTCTGCACTTCTGGCCTGCAAAACCCACAATACACAGGCCCACTCACCACTGAAGCTGGGCATGCTGATGCTCTCCCTCCTCAGGTCAAGCCCTTAAGACGGACCTCTCTCTTCTTTATTTCCCACCATAGCCCTGGGGTTGGCTGTGTCTCCTGCCTTCCACTGTGTGGACACCCAGGAGGCAGCCCTGCTGTCGGGCTTACCGGGATGCGCTTTGTCTCCCTCAGGCTCTGTCCCTCTAGGAGGACGTGAACAACGCGGCTGTCTTTCACCTGCTCGCTGGAGTGAAGCAGTGAGGAGCTGCTACTCACAGCTGCTGGGGTCCTGGATGCCACTGCCACAGAAGGTTCCAAGAACTGTGGGGGATGACAACATCAGCAAAGCCCAGCAACTGCACCCCACCCAGCCTGGCAGTTGGCTCTGTGGGCATTCTACAACATCCATACAGAACCTGAGGTTCTTGTCCCCTTGGAGGATGTGGAGTGGCACCAGGAGTAAAGACTGAAGAAGGTGGCTGTTTTGGGAACAAGAGATCCAGCACCTGCTGGGTGGGGATGAAATCCCAGGAGATTAACCCCATGTTGCTGCTGAAATGTAGGTTCCTCCCACAAATGACAGGCAGGAGCTCATTCCTAAGCTGGTCCTGCCTGTAAGGTTCAAGGCTCTGAACCCTGAAGGGCTCCTCCGTGTTCTGATCATTTTCACCCTGGGTTGGGACCAAGAATGGTGGGTTCAAAATGGAAATGGTGACAAACAGAAAAATGACTTGTGCCAATACACTAGAGTCAAAGCACAATGGGACAGTTCCCATCAGTACAAACACACACACACACACACACACACACAGAGTCAGAGTCAGAATAGGAGTCCTGGGCCATTCATCAGGGATCAGACTAGAGGGCCTGCTGGGCTCACCTGCCCTGTGCTACTCACTGTTACTCTTGAGCTCCTCTGTGACAATCGCCAGAGGCTCTGGCGTCTAAGATGAAGCCTCACCCAGTGTATCCACAAAAGGGCTAGTTGGCCCCCCTGAGATTCCTGGGAGCCTGAGGCTCGGCATTGTCTGCAACCACAGGAGAACATCCTTCTCCCTCCAGTGGCTCCAACCAAGTGAGCTCGGATGGCTTGGTCAGTGAAGTGGGTGCCTGGATACCAGGGTTCCATGTTCTGTTTGATCCATTGTCAAGGCAATGATGTCATTTCCTGTGCCCATACCTGAGCCTCTTTTCACATAAGACCACTTTCAACAGCCCTATGGGCTGCCGATTTCTCCTCCATGCCTACCCATCTCAGGTGCGCAGGTGTTCACCAACAACTCCCCAAACATCCCCACCAGCATCTGCCCTGCTTGGTGCCACTAGAGTTCCAGCTTGGAGCCTTCAAAAATGCATTCACAACCAGTCCTTCCCTCTCAGCAGCTTTTGGACCCTGGTCCCATCATTGTGCAACTCATGGTGTGCCCAGTCTTTTCTGGAAAGTAGGGTAGCATCTAATCTCTAGGGTTTATTGTGTCTATTGGCCCATAACACCCTCTGTTCTCTCTGAAACCAGAGATGGGACTCACAGGTGGCTAAAGCACAAATGTAGAGATGGGATAATCACAAGAAAGGGAGAGACAAAGAATGCACCCTAACTCCATCAGGCCTGTGTCCCACACAGGGACATGGCCAATGTCCGTCCCATCGTGGCTGCAGTTCCCTCTCTACACCATGGCAAGTTGGAGGGGACTGAGATGCAGAGGCTGCTCCCCTCTGCCATACAACTTCCCAAGGCTTCTCCTAAGATTTCAAAAGGGCCAAGTGTGTCTAGTGTTGGGGTCTCACAGAGACTCCGAGGTACCACAGCATCCTGCTGCCCAGAACCGGTTCACCCCTCACCTCAAGGGGGCTCAGCCTCTGGATTCATGGGAATTGAAGTGGGTACAGGTGATGGGATATCACCTCCTAGACTGAGTTATGCCAAGTCCATGACCCCTGTCTGCATCCCTGTCTCCAGCACCACTCCCCCCTCTCTCTTTCCTCCTCAGAGCAAACAAATCCATTTAGCAAGTGTGTCCTGTGATAAAGACATGACGGTCACCCATCCTCTCATTACAAAAACACTGAGGCTCAGCCAACATGGATCCTACAGGGAACACAGGCATAAACTCAGACTCCGATCCTCCCAGCCGAGCCTCAGTGGAGCCTGGACTCCCAGCCTCCTGAGTCAAGGAAACAGAGGTTCCTAGCCGAGCCACCTTGGATGCAGCCGCACACAAACTGAACTCATCAATGCCCCTTGCTCTCAGTTGTGAGTAAGAGGGGAAGTGGTGTTTCACAACCCTGGACATCAAGTGCAGTCTCCAGGCTTTGGGGTGTGCCCTGGCCTCTGTCTATCTGCCCAGGCTCTCCAACCCACACTGGCCTCTTACCCAACCTCCTCCTAGGGCCAAACTCAATCCTGCCTCTCAATTTCTGCTGCCTTCCCCAACACACTGCTCCCCAAAATGAGCAGGGCTGGCTCTCGGTTATCATGCTGGTGCCAGCAGCAATGCCACCCCACTGACATAATTCTGAGTCCCAACCTAGGCACTCCAGCTGTCTTTGCCACACCTGGCCTGTTTGGGCTCTGGCTCTTGCTCTTTTCTTTCATGTGCATGTGTTTTGAGGTTTTGAGTTTCTCCCACTGCAGAACTGCAGCTGTGGCAGGGTAGAGCTCATGAGGGTGACATTCTGAGCCACATCCAATCCCATCAGGACTGTTCACTGGGGTGACTGCTGGAACACAGTGATGAGTGAACACATGGGAGGTGGTTGGACCCACCTTGCCTCTGAGTGGCTTCCTTTCAGGACAGGAATGTAGGCATGGGAGCCCCTGGCGTGGGATGCTTGGCACAAGGCGTGACCATGGGCTCTCTTTCCTGGCAAAAATGGCTCCACTCAGCATGGAGAGCACTGTCATTCCTGGTGGCTAACAACAGCCCTGGACCCCAGAAAGGAACCCACACTCAAGATTAACGTCTGAGTGTGCGTGTCCTCGAGGAAATGAGGTCTCCTGATCCCAGGTGCAAAGGGGTAAGTCCTCTAACTCCAGGGGCCATGAAGGGACATCTGAGTTTCCCTTGTCCTTCTTTCCCTCTCTAACTAACCACAGTTAGGACCCTGGCCTCATTCCCCAGTGAGGATCATTAGGCTCCATAAAGGACAGTCTCTAAGATGCTCAGTGGACCAACACCCTCTGCACAACCCATAACCCTATTCACCCAAGAGGCAAGAGGATTTCTATTCAGGAAAACCAGGAAAGGGAGAGCCTTTCTCAAGGACACAAGGACATTAGTGAGTGAGGGAGTGATTAATGGATGGAGAACTATTTCCAACACCAACTTCCAGGAGCATATATGGCCCCCTGGAGAATTCTGCAGTGTGTTGGTGATTAAGGAGAACGTGTGAATTCAGGGGTCACTAGGTCCTCTCAGCCATAAGGAGGGAAACTGCCATAAAGGAACTAGGACAAGGGTGCGAGGAATGCTCACTGGTGGGAGATCGGAAGGAAGGAAAGTGTACTCATTAGAAAAGTGTCGCCTGAAAATTCTTAGCCAGCCAAAAGCCGTGCGAACTTGTGTGGGAAAAGAGTCTTTGCACAGTGATGAAGCTAAGAGCTCACATGATGGAACACAGCATCAACTGGGACCAAATCCAATATCTGATATTCTTGTAGGAAGAGGAGAGTCTGGACCCAGATACCAGGGAGACTGGGGGATACCGGATATGTGAGGTTGGAGCCAGGGCGGGATGCCCATATGGGAACCACAGATCGTGGGCAGCAATAGGAGAGTGGGCAAGGGCTGGGAGAGTTGGGGAGACAGTCCCCTTGAAACCTGGGAGGGGTTATGGCACTGGGACAGCCCAACACCTACTGTGTTGAGCCTCTGGAGCTCAACGGAAGACACTTCCTCTGTTGTCGGCCACCCAGTTAACAGAGTTTGGTTGCAGCAGCCTAGGACCCAGCTGAAGGTCTGAGCATGTTGGCCATGCAGGTTGGATCTGGACCACAGACACCCTCATCAGAGATTGTAGGGTCTCAGCCCTGAGGCAAGACAGGCACTAAGTCAGGCCAGCTGGGGAAACGGATAGGCACACACTCTGGGGGCTGGTGCCTGTGTTACTGGGAGCACTTCTGATCGCAATTCCCTGATCTGCTGCCAACACAGGCTACAGAGGAGGGTACAGAAACACAGACCACGGATCTGCCCCACTCAGTGGGCCCAGGCCAACACCACACCCAGCAGCCTCGTGCCATACCCAATGAGTCTCGAAGCGGCCCCCTCTTCCCATCCTGAGAGCTCTTCCCTTCCTCATGTGCCAATAGCTCCCTACTGTCACTGGCAATATCTACTCTGTGAGATGTCAACATCCGTGGGTACTGTTCTCTCATCCCAGGACAGTGTGGTCCCACACACCCTGGTGAAATGGGCCACCTGGAGGCTGGACCTGGAGGTTGTTGAGGCTGAATGGCAGCGGTGGTCCTCTGGCACTTAATATTATTTAAGTTAAAAAAAAAAAAAAAAAAAAAAAAACAAAAAACGGGTCTTGGTGCTCAAAAATGTTTGATTTGCATATTCTCATCCCCTAACCCCAATATTTTCATTATTTCCTCACATATGAAATCTTACTAGCATAAAGGTAATTTCGTATTAAACAAAGTGGATTGAAATAACATTGGTAAAAATAATCAATCACCATACTTTCAATTTTTGTTCTGCTTTCCTATTAGAAACCACTTGGATACAAGAGAACAGAGGACAGACTCATGGAAATGCTTGAAATGACAAGAAGCTCCCACTCAAGCTCAGCATTCAGTCCTGGACAGGGTAAGACCAGGCCACTTTGACATCTGTGCCAAAGAGTCTACCAGACAGAATCCTCTGACTGATCCCTGACTGAGCCATAGGAACTGGCTAGAAAAGCCTTCACATCCTCAATACATTCTTCACGTCAGAATACTTGACAACCATTGATATCCATCTCTCGTTAACTTGCTCCCCAGCCAACCATTCTTCAACAAATTCAAAGGAGTAACTCATGCAAGCACACAGAAAGGGGTGTTCACTACACACATCCATGTGCGAAAAAGACAACTGGTATTTCTTGTTTGGGCTATTTCAAATGAAATCCCTTCTGCATGACCTCCACAAACCAAAGGAAAATATTTGTGAAATTCCCACGTAGAAGACAAGATACACTTGCCAAGGAGGCAGTGGCAAGAATTTTGACACTCCAAATGTAGAGTGTGTGTTTAGGAAGCAGTCACAGTTTCCATGAGAGAGTCCCATGAAATCAATTAGGAAGATCCATGCTCTAGCCCTACCATGCAAGTGATGTGACTTGAAAGAGTCACTTAGTCTTAGTAACCATCATCACTAACAACTAAGTCAATGAATAAAGGTCCTCAGGTGCCAAGCTACAAAATGTGGGATGAGCATGGATGAGGATGGGTGGGAGAAGTCTCCAACTCTAACACAATTAGGGAAGGATGTGCTGACCTCAAGTGGCTGGGGGGCTGGGATCCTGCCACAGAGGGGGATTCCAAACCTCACATCCCCTGACCCAGGCCAGAAGACCAGGTAGAGTCCAAGGACCCTGGGGTGGCCCAATGGCAATAAAGGTCAAAAGGAACTAGGGATCTGCCTGGTCCCTCAATCCCCTACTCTGAGCAGGGCTGCATGACGAGGCCAGAGGCCATCCACAGCAATCTGCCTTTACAGGAAAACAGGGACTGCAGGCTGCCTCTGGCTCACTGAATCAGGGTGGTGTTTTCATAAAGCAAGACCACTTCCTCACATTTGACCAGCAGCTCATGTGTTGACAGCACAATGACTGACTTGACTCAGGCCCTGATGAATGAAATAGAAAATTCATAGCAAACCCATCTTTAGCTCTTCCACATCATCAGGGGCTCTGATTCAATTCCGTCCAGAAAGGTGTCTGAAATGATTTCTAAACATGCTGGGGACTCACCTCTGTGTGGAACTTTTCAGGAAAAAGGGGATCAAATCTCATGAAGCAACTCTTCTCTCTTCTAGCCCATGGGCAATGCAAGGAACCTGCATGATACCAGAGGCTCACTTCTCTCTTCTCATGTCTTCTGGAAAGGATTCGTTAATGCTTCCTGCAAGGTGAAGCAGAAGCCTGCATCCCCAGCTGCACAGAAGTGTTTTAGGGCAGTGTCTCCCTTAAAACCCAAAAATAAAAAAAAACAGGTCATTCAACAGGCACATGGATTCGAGTACATGTTCAATGATCCCTCCTCCCTGGAGCCTTCCACATGCCCATCTTCCACATTCACAGAGCAATGCTTGGCCATTCTCAAGACCAGGAGACCATGATGCTCATCACCAGGAAGTCAATAAGGAACATGAAGAGAGCAGCATGGATTGCAGAAGGTGGCACATCAAGGATCTTCAGCTCTGCTGCTAGAACACAAGAGCTTAACTTCAGTATTGACTTTTTGCCAACTACCAAGTACGATAGCAGTGTCAAGCCCAATATGCAGATATGCAAGTAGTAGGTGACACCCCGCATCCATTCACAAAAGTGGGCAACATCTGCATCAGAACAAGGAAGTATCTTACCCTTACTCATAAAAATCATCAGAAACAAAATAAAATGGATGCAAGACTTCTCATTTCACTATTAGGTAGCTGTTGGAATTCCCTATTAAATAATACCTCCTCCAAAATAAAAAAGTATCTCAGACATGTGTCAACTATTCAATGGATGACATTTTAAAAACTATGGACTTTACTTAATATTTATGTATGCTATATCCCTGCCTAAGGCTCTATGAGAAAGGAGCACATAGAATTGGATCTTTGAAAATCTCACATTTGCTGATAAATATTACTGCTGATCTCAGGCATGGCGAAGTGAAAAGTGGGACTTTGGATATTCCAAGAATGCTATGTTGTGGGATTGGTGTCCCTGATTCATACATAGCATATGGTTTCTATGAAATCCAGTGAGGGAGCAGGAGTAACGAAGCTGATTGCACAGATGACCTCAGGGAATACTGACAGATAGGCCAAATGAAAAATATGCTCCAGCTAACCATTGGTATTTGGGCTTCTGATCCCAGTCCTGTTTTTAAAAAAGGTGCAGACAGGCAGTGTTCATTAAAAACTGTCTACCATGTAAAAGTGGGTAATTTAAATGGCATCTAGTTACACATCTGATAGAATGGTCTGGCAACATATGAATTTCATTCTAACAACAACAACAACAACAAAACATAGAAAATGAGACATAAAGATAAAACCTTGTCTTCACCAGGATGCCTAAAAATAGGTTTTATTTGGCTCATGCAAATAAATATCTTTCAATAGAATTTCTGATTTCTGAATGAATCCATTCAACTTCATACTGCACAGATCACAAGGTTTTCTTTACAGAATATTCTCTTCTTCTTCTTAAAGCCTCACATAGAAAATGTCTCACAGGACATAGGAGGGGAATGACCCAAAGGATGAGAGAATGGCTGGAACCGTTCTCAAATGTGCCCATGTAGCCTAAAGTTTGAAGGCATCTAATTGTACTCTAAAACAATTATGAACCTATTCGATCCATTATTAATAAATATCACCACTTTACCACTTGAACCAAATCACAGAAAATTGGAAACAGATGATCATTGGCTTTGATACCTTTACTTCTGTTTCATTACTCAGAGTCGATCAACTCTATACTTCAAGTGACACAGATTTATTACAGAATGCCTAAGATCCTAAGGATCTATTTTAGCTCAGCCCATGGTATTGCTTCATTATTTTATTATTTTGTAAGTAATAAAATATAACTTCATGTTGGATGATATATTCAAGCCATGAATATATCATCCAACATTGTTCTTCCCAAAATATTAGCCCAATTTCTGCGCGCGCTCACTTACTGTTCAGGAATTTTACTAATTGTTTGAAGGTTCTAGAGGACCTGTTAGACTTCTAATGGACAAACCATACAACATACTCCAGAGAACGGACGAGTGCCATAAGAAGAAAATAAGGTCAGCCTACAGCAATGGGCAGCTGCCTGCCCTCGGCTGGGAGGAGCCCTGGCCATGGCACCAGGGCTGCTGGGCAGCAGAAGCCTCCACAGCCCTGCAGGGAGCCTGGAGCACAGCTCTGCCTAACCATGCTCAGCCCTGGACAGATGCACATGAGTTCCCATCACAGGCTCGAGTGTGACAGTCCCAGGTGCATGCCTGTCATGCCAGCCACCAGGGAGGCTGAGGCAAGAGGAACGTTTGAGGTCAGCCTTGGCAACTTAGACCCCGAGGCAAAGGGGAAATACTTTTACAGGGGTCTCTGAGGGTGTAGCTCAGGTAGGTCACTTGCCTCACAGGCTCAAGGCCCTGGGTTCAATCCCCAGAACCCACGTACACACAAAAAGTGAACTTGGAATATTGTTTAAAATGATGGGTCAGGTACACACAAGGACTTCAATATGACCTCTCAGAGGAGCTCAATTTGAGATCAGACTGAACAAAAGACCACCTGGACCATTGACTCAGTGTCTGAAACCCTCTGTGAGCATGGGAAGCACTGCTGGCAAGACACCAGAGGGCCAAAGCACTTGTGCCCCCTGCAGGGGCGTCTCTTGTCTACCGCCAAAGACTGTTCCCCTCCTGGGGCAGCTGAGAGCAAGCTGGGCCTTGGAGCAAGGACTAGTGCTTTAGATATAGACTATGCAAGCAAGGGGCAATGTCTTTAATAAAACTAAAATTAAAAAGTCACATTGAAAAAATTTTAAAAAGAAGAAAATAAGGTCAAGTAGAGGAAGCCCATTTTCACAGGAAAAAATCCCCCAGTGAAAAGCATCAGAATAGATACCAAGAAAAATACCAACAAAAACAGTGTGCTCCCACTATGTATCTACTCAACATGCAAAAGTTAGAAAGCTAGATAATACAATCCTGGCCACAGGTAGAGCTATGCAGAAGAGCCACCTGGCAGTGCTTAGTCAAAGAAGTAAACATGCACACTTTGACCTAGAAATTCCACCTGTGTGTAAACCAGGCGGTGCTTAAGCAGTTTCACAAGGGGACATGCACAGGGAAATTTATCCTCAGGTTCTTATAGAGTTGTCTGTGCTTACAGGGAGTTGATGGTTGTCAAGATGCCCACAGCTGCGAAAGTCAAAAGCTAAAAAAATAATAGATGCCAACCTGGATATATTAATAATCCCGTATCTATGATCACCTTCATAAGGTAGCTTCCCAACTTCTGTGTGGAAGTGTGTTTCTCCTTGGCTCTTACACTGTTGTGGAGACCACTAGGAGTTCAGCTTTGTGCAGGATCATCTGACCTGGACTTTTGGCAAGACCTGTACAGCCCTCACACATGCTCAGATGCTACAGGACTTTTCAGACCAGTCCAGACAACAGTAGGCATCCATTCATTGTCTGCACTCTACAGATTCCAAGATGCACGACATTCATTACCATCAAATGCAGAATTTTCATCAAAAACTAATATATATATCATTCCAATCTGAATCAAGAAAATCGGAAATATCCCCAAATCCAAAGAGTGGATCCCCATTGTGATGCTACAAGTTGAAAATTCCACAGCTGACCTCATGGGATGGTTCACAGTCAAAAGACAGCTGCATAAAAAATATTACATGACCTTCCTGCTATGTGAAAAGTGGCATGTGAAGTACACATGCATGTCTTCCTCAGACATGGGTTCATTTGCAAGACACCTTGTGCAATTGAAAATACTCCAAAAGGGGAGAAATCAGAACCATGTCTCCAAAGTATTTCAGCAGAGACCAACTCCATCTGTCTATCTATCTCTCAGTGAGTGTGTGTGCTCTTGTGTGTGTTTGTGTGTCTTTGTTTGTGTTTGAACCATCATAGCTGATACTTCATTGCCCCCATTGGAAAACTGACTCAGATAATGCCATCTGCCAAACTCCTAAAAACCAAAGTTCTTGCTGATAGAATGAAGCATTCCTTCCTGTTGGTTTGGATGTGTCCTTTAGGAATCACTGCTACATTTAGTATACTCAAATCATCACAGTAGATCAGGTAACAAAAACATATATATTTTAAAATAATAATAATATATTAATGGAAACAACAAATACAGGATAGAGTAACAACTGTGTTACTAAACAAGGTCAAGGACAATGGGAAACTATAGATTCAAACTTTGAAGAAAATAGTAATCAATGTAAATATTCCTGGTCTGCCTCAGCCCCGCCCAGGCACACAGCAACAGAATGGTTTTGCAAGCATCCTCAGGAGGGCAGGAGCCTTCTTTGCAGGACGAGAGGGAGGTTGAGGCTCGATCCACCCATCATTCTTTTGGGAGAGGGTCCTTTTCCTCAGCACAAAGTTGGATTTTTTGTGAGGATTCTTGGCATAAAATACGTTGGCCTCTGCTGGAATCCTCCGCTCTGGGGAGAGAGGGGTGTACAAAAAGAAGGTGGCACTCAGGAGGTGCTCCCTAGGACACGCCAAAATCTGAGAGCCTGTGCCAGAAAAGGCCAGAGCCACACACCTGAGAGGTCTCCAATTCAGCACCAATACCAACAAAGACAGCCTCCACAGTCCTCCCTGAGGAAGAACTAGGCAGAGCACTTCAACAGACCTAATGTCTGTTCCTACCGAAGGCTTTGGACTCCAGAATATCTCAGGTCCTCTTGCATCTGCCAAAGCACACCACTAGGGTTTGCATCTGAAATCTCCCACAAAAGGCTCCTGTGCCGAAGATTCAGTCCCCACATGAGCCATCTTCATAGGTGGGTTTGGAGGGAAGCATTGGATGGTGAGTGCTCTGATGTCAACATGAAATTCTCATTCAAGATGAATACACTACTGGGGGGTGGGAGGGACTGGAAGAAAGGTTGAGCATGGTTGGAGTAAGACCTAAACAGGGTTGTGCCCTGGGCAACAGTACCTTGTTGCTGTTGGCTCCACTGAATCCTCATTCTCCAAGGAGAGGTCCTCCCTCTCCATCTTTCTCTCTCTCCCTCTCTGCCAGCCTCGTTCTCTCTCTCCCAGTCTATGCCTTTGTGGCAAGGGCTGAGGAGCTCTCCACTGCCACACACTAGAGCTTTATGGACAGCCTCAGTGCACAACCAAAGAGAAAGCTATGAAACCCAGAGAAAAAAGGCCTAGGATTCCTCCTCTGAGTTATTTTCCACAAGTATGGCCACAGTGAGGACAGGCTGACCAGCACGGATACCACGTTAGAGCCATGCTTCTGCGTTGGTGGAGCCCGCCTCCATGTGAACCAGGCTTCTGAGAATGGAGGCCACATTCCAAATACTGCCCTACTGAGAACAATGGTTCCAAAGACCAGCAAAGGGACTGCTTCCCTCCAACATGGCGTATGGCCCAGTGGTGCCATGACCCCGAGTGGGTGAATACAACAGCCTCTTCTCCTTCCTCTGAACATGTGTTTCCTGTCGCCCTCCTCTAACCTAGAGCCTGTTCTCCATCCCTTCTGGGTTGGATGTGGAGATCTCTGCTATGAATTTCTTAGGCTACCAAGGCCCCAGACAGACTTCCTCTTCCATAGACTCTACTAACCTAACAGTAGGTTAAGATAGGAGACAAGTGATCCTAGAACTCATAGGGATGGTGGTCTTCAGGGTACATAGGCTGGGATAATGGCTGCTGTGGTGTTTGGCTCACAAAAACCAACCAACCAACCAACGAAAAAGCGCTGGCATTATTATCAGATGAGCTCTGTGGCTACGTGCTCAGGAAGCCCTCATCTGACTTTAGTTAGGGATCACAACCTGGCTATTGTGATCACTCCTTGCCTAGTGGACTCAGGTGCGTAAGACCATGGAATTCATGAAAAAACAGATGATTCAGGCTGTCTCCCAGGCTGTGTTTTCTTCCCAATTTCATCCTGTTACTGCTTGCTAGAATCCTGGCAATGCTCTGCCCAGGCAGTGGTTTTTTGGTCACACAGAAGGCTTTCAATAGTACTGCTTCAGTCCACAAAATGCCAGTTCCCTCTTTAGCCCATGCATTCCCATGTTCCTTTGAAACCACTCCTATCCCAGACCATGAAAACATACTGCTCCTGAGAGAGGCTTTCCTCCTCACTCCTCAAAGATGTCAGCTTTGGATGCCTGTTCATGTCCAGGGGAGGGCACCTGGTGGGGAGCCGCAATATCCACCGGGGTATACCATTGGACCTCAAGACCTTCCACCAGCAGAAATGCAGTTGGCTTTGTGCACGAACCCAACACACCTGTTGGAGTGTTCTTGGGGGTCAGAGACTACTCTTTGTTGCTAAAAGTTGACCTGAGTCCACATCCTGACCCTTGCTCTCTGCTATCTGATTGTCTCACTTACTCTGACGGCGAGAGATGATTTGGCCCAGCTCATAATCCTCTGGATTCTCCTCAGTAAGGAAGTGTAGGTCGAGGGCGCTGCGGATGACGACAGGAGCCCTATCGTGGCAGGTCACCTGGAGCACCATGGGAGACAGGCCTTCAGGAAATGGGCCTTGAAGTGACTACTCAAGGACAGTGGGCAGGGGCATTCTGGAGGCACCTCCACTCTAAATACAAGGGCAACATCCATGACCCTACTACCCGAGGCTGACCTCCTGCTCATCGTGTGGGCTCTTCCCACAGGCTACTAGCCCAATCCTTGTACATAGGACTTCCTGGGCCTGCCATTGCTCTTTGTGGAGCTGCACTCCTCTCGGAGTGAAAGGACCCCACTACCTGCATACAGATGCAATCTCATCCCACAAGTTGGGAGGAATGGGACAATAGCCTCCAAGATCCCAGGTCTGCCCGAGGATGCAGGCGGCATTGGGAATGGCCTAGGCACAAAACCTAGAGGCTTTGGTCTGGATTGCCAGGGCCAAAAACAGACCCAGGAACATGACCACACACAGGAGAGCTGAAAGATAGCCACGAGAGCTCCTGGCCTCCAGAGGCTCAGTGCTGGCTGGGATGTAGGAGGGCACCTCATCCGGCAAGGGTGGTCATTGGGTTACCTGGACATTTAGTGTGCTTGCTCCACATTCATATCGACTCTGCAGAGAGACTCTCTCAGCTCCTTGTTCAAGGAACATGGAGAACCTCACACTGCTGTCCTCCTCCATAGACGTCAGCATCCCATACAAGGGAACCTGCAACCTAGTTCCTGTCCTATTCTCATCTGTCACCCATACCTGTCCCTGCCCTTCTGGAATGCATGCTGCCACCTGACACACAGACTCCCTCAGACATGGCAGTGGACAAGCTGCTGCACTCGCTCATCTCAGCTCCAGCCCTTCACACTGACCTCTCCCTTCTTGATTCCCATCTATCCTCCTGATCATCCAGAAGCTCCAAATTCAAGAGGGCATGAGTAGTCCATGGTATTGGACCAGTGTCTGCTCCCCACCCAGGTGTAAGCACCACGGGACACCACTGCTCCCAGGCTTACCAGAACACTCTTGGCCATCTCTGGACTTTGTTTTTCTAAGTGGACACGAATTAAGCAGGTGTCTCCCACCTGCTTGTGGGAAAGCGGCCTGGAGGACTTGCAGGTTGATTCTGAGAACTGTGGGGGATGGAACATCAGCAAACCCAGAAACAGAAAGCCACCCCAGACTGTCAGTTGGCTCTATGGGCTTCCAGCAAATATGCCCAGGTGCTGAGGCTTCTTATTTCCTCAGGGCGGAGTGGAATGGCAGCACATGCACAGCTTGAATAAGGTAGGTTTTTACCTCCTTTCCCTTGACCTGGGGGCGTTTCCTCACGATGAAATATTGTATTCCCAGATTCATGGACAGACACACGAGTGAATGGTCAGAGACCTTGATTTCTGCAGAGCGAAGTGGAGAGAATTGTTAGGTGGCACTCAAGGATTATACCACAAAACACCCACAACCCCTGAGAGTCTCCGCCAGGCCCATCACACTTTGGTATTTTGGGGCCAAGGCCCACTTTCTCTTGGCTGTCAGTTATCCTGAGCCCACTGTGGATCATGTCTCCCCACTGTCTGATTGTCCTACTTACTCTCATCCTCAGACATCATATACAGCAGCTCAAAGTTGTCCACATCCTCATGCTGCAACAAATTTTGGTCCAAGGCCCTGCGGATGAGGCTTGTCACCGTCTCCTGAAAGGTCACCTGGATCAGGGTGGGACAAATGTCATCAGAGAATGGCTTTTAGAAGAGCTACCCAGAAGACTGTGGTCAAACATTCAGGAGAAATCTCAGCTACATATACAAGGGCACAATCTTGTTATCCTGCTACCTGAGTGTGTCCTCCATATACCACCTGGGTTCTTGCAATGAGCTACTAGAACAATCCTGGTACAAATATCTGCCTGTACCTGCCATCTCCCCTCCCCCTGGGGAGCCACATTCCACTCATGTCAAAGGACCAAACTGCCTATGTACAGACACACTCTCATCTCACTGAGATGAGAGCAATGGGCCAGGGATCTGCGCACCAAGTGTGATCTGGGATGCAGGCTGCCTTTGTGGGTGCAAGAGGCAGATGCACTGAAAATTTGGGTCCTGACTGCCACGACACAAAACAGACTCAGATACAAGAGTGTGCACTTGAGTGCTTCATGATAGCTTTGAGAGGCCCTGGCCTCTGGAAGCTCGGTGCGGGTCTGTTGTAATGATGTACTTGACTCAGCACTCGCAGTCACTGAACATGTCTCCTCTGCAGCTGGACACCTGCAGCATTAGCGTGTCTACTGCACATCCATAGAAATTCTGCCAAGAACCCCTTTAGCTCCGTATTTACCTACATGCAAAGCCTAACATTCCGAAGCTTTGGCATGACCCCCCAGGTGATCCCGACCCCAAATTCCTACACCTAGTCATGCTAAGGAGGTTCTCTTCCCTGCCACCAGGAACACATCCCCTCCTACACATGTGACAAGTCACTGCCACCTCCTCTGCTCCAACTTCACTCATTGAGAATACCAAGTTCTAGGCACTGCAGCCTGCACCCTGGACATATCTCTGCCTTCATCTGTCCACAGCACTTCCGTCTGCACTTCTGGCCTGCAAAACCCACAATTCACAGGCCCACTCACCACTGAAGCTGGGCATGCTGATGCTCTCCCTCCTCAGGTCAAGCCCTTAAGACGGACCTCTCTCTTCTTTATTTCCCACCATAGCCCTGGGGTTGGCTGTGTCTCCTGCCTTCCACTGTGTGGACACCCAGGAGGCAGCCCTGCTGTCGGGCTTACCGGGATGCGCTTTGTCTCCCTCAGGCTCTGTCCCTCTAGGAGGACGTGAACAACGCGGCTGTCTTCCACCTGCTCGCTGGAGTGAAGCAGTGAGGAGCTGCTACTCACAGCTGCTGGGGTCCTGGATGCCACTGCCACAGAAGGTTCCAAGAACTGTGGGGGATGACAACATCAGCAAAGCCCAGCAACTGCACCCCACCCAGCCTGGCAGTTGGCTCTGTGGCATTCTACAACATCCATCCAGAACCTGAGGTTCTTGTCCCCTTGGAGGATGTGGAGTGGCACCAGGAGTAAAGACTGAAGAAGGTGGCTGTTTTGGGAACAAGAGATCCAGCACCTGCTGGGTGGGGATGAAATCCCAGGAGATTAACCCCATGTTGCTGCTGAAATGTAGGTTCCTCCCACAAATGACAGGCAGGAGCTCATTCCTAAGCTGGTCCTGCCCGTAAGGTTCAAGGCTCTGAACCCTGAAGGGCTCCTCCGTGTTCTGATCATTTTCACCCTGGGTTGGGACCAAGAATGGTGGGTTCAAAATGGAAATGGTGATAAACAGAAAAATGACTTGTGCCAATACACTAGAGTCAAAGCACAATGGGACAGTTCCCATCAGTACAAACACACACACACACACACACACACACACACACACACACACACACACACAGAGTCAGAATAGGAGTCCTGGGCCATTCATCAGGGATCAGACTAGAGGGCCTGCTGGGCTCACCTGCCCTGTGCTACTCACTGTTACTCTTGAGCTCCTCTGCGACAATCGCCAGAGGCTCTGGCGTCTAAGATGAAGCCTCACCCAGTGTATCCACAAAAGGGCTAGTTGGCCCCCCCTGAGATTCCTGGGAGCCTGAGGCTCGGCATTGTCTGCAACCACAGGAGAACATCCTTCTCCCTCCAGTGGCTCCAACCATGTGAGCTCGGATGGCTTGGTCAGTGAAGTGGGTGCCTGGATACCAGGGTTCCATGTTCTGTTTGATCCATTGTCAAGGCAATGATGTCATTTCCTGTGCCCATACCTGAGCCTCTTTTCACATAAGACCACTTTCAACAGCCCTATGGGCTGCCGATTTCTCCTCCATGCCTACCCATCTCAGGTGCGCAGGTGTTCACCAACAACTACCCAAACATCCCCACCAGCATCTGCCCTGCTTGGTGCCACTAGAGTTCCAGCTTGGAGCCTTCAAAAATGCATTCACAACCAGTCCTTCCCTGTCAGCAGCTTTTGGACCCTGGTCCCATCATTGTGCAACTCATGGTGTGCCCAGTCTTTTCTGGAAAGTAGGGTAGCATCTAATCTCTAGGGTTTATTGTGTCTATTGGCCCATAACACCCTCTGTTCTCTCTGAAACCAGAGATGGGACTCACAGGTGGCTAAAGCACAAATGTAGAGATGGGATAATCACAAGAAAGGGAGAGACAAAGAATGCACCCTAACTCAATCAGGCCTGTGTCCCACACAGGGACATGGCCAATGTCCGTCCCATCGTGGCTGCAGTTCCCTCTCTACACCATGGCAAGTTGGAGGGGACTGAGATGCAGAGGCTGCTCCCCTCTGCCATACAACTTCCCAAGGCTTCTCCTAAGATTTCAAAAGGGCCAAGTGTGTCTAGTGTTGGGGTCTCACAGAGACTCCGAGGTACCACAGCATCCTGCTGCCCAGAACCGGTTCACCCCTCACCTCAAGGGGGCTCAGCCTCTGGATTCATGGGAATTGAAGTGGGTACAGGTGATGGGATATCACCTCCAAGACTGAGTTATGCCAAGTCCATGACCCCTGTCTGCATCCCTGTCTCCAGCACCACTCCCCCCTCTCTCTTTCCTCCTCAGAGCAAACAAATCCATTTAGCAAGTGTGTCCTGTGATAAAGACATGACGGTCACCCATCCTCTCATTACAAAAACACTGAGGCTCAGCCAACATGGATCCTACAGGGAACACAGGCATAAACTCAGACTCCGATCCTCCCAGCCAAGCCTCAGTGGAGCCTGGACTCCCAGCCTCCTGAGTCAAGGAAACAGAGGTTCCTAGCCGAGCCACCTTGGATGCAGCCGCACACAAACTGAACTCATCAATGCTCTCAGTTGTGAGTAAGAGGGGAAGTGGTGTTTCACAACCCTGGACATCAAGTGCAGTCTCCAGGCTTTGGGGTGTGCCCTGGCCTCTGTCTATCTGCCCAGGCTCTCCAACCCACACTGGCCTCTTACCCAACCTCCTCCTAGGGCCAAACTCAATCCTGCCTCTCAATTTCTGCTGCCTTCCCCAACACACTGCTCCCCAAAATGAGCAGGGCTGGCTCTCGGTTATCATGCTGGTGCCAGCAGCAATGCCACCCCACTGACATAATTCTGAGTCCCAACCTAGGCACTCCAGCTGTCTTTGCCACACCTGGCCTGTTTGGGCTCTGGCTCTTGCTCTTTTCTTTCATGTGCATGTGTTTTGAGGTTTTGAGTTTCTCCCACTGCAGAACTGCAGCTGTGGCAGGGTAGAGCTCATGAGGGTGACATTCTGAGCCACATCCAATCCCATCAGGACTGTTCACTGGGGTGACTGCTGGAACACAGTGATGAGTGAACACATGGGAGGTGGTTGGACCCACCTTGCCTCTGAGTGGCTTCCTTTCAGGACAGGAATGTAGGCATGGGAGCCCCTGGCGTGGGATGCTTTGCACAAGGCGTGACCATGGGCTCTCTTTCCTGGCAAAAATGGCTCCACTCAGCATGGAGAGCACTGTCATTCCTGGTGGCTAACAACAGCCCTGGACCCCAGAAAGGAACCCACACTCAAGATTAACGTCTGAGTGTGCGTGTCCTCGAGGAAATGAGGTCTCCTGATCCCAGGTGCAAAGGGGTAAGTCCTCTAACTCCAGGGGCCATGAAGGGACATCTGAGTTTCCCTTGTCCTTCTTTCCCTCTCTAACTAACCACAGTTAGGACCCTGGCCTCATTCCCCAGTGAGGATCATTAGGCTCCATAAAGGACAGTCTCTAAGATGCTCAGTGGACCAACACCCTCTGCACAACCCATAACCCTATTCACCCAAGAGGCAAGAGGATTTCTATTCAGGAAAACCAGGAAAGGGAGAGCCTTTCTCAAGGACACAAGGACATTAGTGAGTGAGGGAGTGATTAATGGATGGAGAACTATTTCCAACACCAACTTCCAGGAGCATATATGGCCCCCTGGAGAATTCTGCAGTGTGTTGGTGATTAAGGAGAACGTGTGAATTCAGGGGTCACTAGGTCCTCTCAGCCATAAGGAGGGAAACTGCCATAAAGGAACTAGGACAAGGGTGCGAGGAATGCTCACTGGTGGGAGATCGGAAGGAAGGAAAGTGTACTCATTAGAAAAGTGTCGCCTGAAAATTCTTAGCCAGCCAAAAGTCGTGCGAACTTGTGTGGGAAAAGAGTCTTTGCACAGTGATGAAGCTAAGAGCTCACATGATGGAACACAGCATCAACTGGGACCAAATCCAATATCTGATATTCTTGTAGGAAGAGGAGAGTCTGGACCCAGATACCAGGGAGACTGGGGGATACCGGATATGTGAGGTTGGAGCCAGGGCGGGATGCCCATATGGGAACCACAGATCGTGGGCAGCAATAGGAGAGTGGGCAAGGGCTGGGAGAGTTGGGGAGACAGTCCCCTTGAAACCTGGGAGGGGTTATGGCACTGGGACAGCCCAACACCTACTGTGTTGAGCCTCTGGAGCTCAACGGAAGACACTTCCTCTGTTGTCGGCCACCCAGTTAACAGAGTTTGGTTGCAGCAGCCTAGGACCCAGCTGAAGGTCTGAGCATGTTGGCCATGCAGGTTGGATCTGGACCACAGACACCCTCATCAGAGATTGTAGGGTCTCAGCCCTGAGGCAAGACAGGCACTAAGTCAGGCCAGGTGGGGAAACGGATAGGCACACACTCTGGGGGCTGGTGCCTGTGTTACTGGGAGCACTTCTGATCGCAATTCCCTGATCTGCTGCCAACACAGGCTACAGAGGAGGGTACAGAAACACAGACCACGGATCTGCCCCACTCAGTGGGCCCAGGCCAACACCACACCCAGCAGCCTCGTGCCATACCCAATGAGTCTCGAAGCGGCCCCCTCTTCCCATCCTGAGAGCTCTTCCCTTCCTCATGTGCCAATAGCTCCCTACTGTCACTGGCAATATCTACTCTGTGAGATGTCAACATCCGTGGGTACTGTTCTCTCATCCCAGGACAGTGTGGTCCCACACACCCTGGTGAAATGGGCCACCTGGAGGCTGGACCTGGAGGTTGTTGAGGCTGAATGGCAGCGGTGGTCCTCTGGCACTTAATATTATTTAAGTTAAAAAAAAACAAAAACAAAAACAAAAAACGGGTCTTGGTGCTCAAAAATGTTTGATTTGCATATTCTCATCCCCTAACCCCAATATTTTCATTATTTCCTCACATATGAAATCTTACTAGCATAAAGGTAATTTCGTATTAAACAAAGTGGATTGAAATAACATTGGTAAAAATAATCAATCACCATACTTTCAATTTTTGTTCTGCTTTCCTATTAGAAACCACTTGGATACAAGAGAACAGAGGACAGACTCATGGAAATGCTTGAAATGACAAGAAGCTCCCACTCAAGCTCAGCATTCAGTCCTGGACAGGGTAAGACCAGGCCACTTTGACATCTGTGCCAAAGAGTCTACCAGACAGAATCCTCTGACTGATCCCTGACTGAGCCATAGGAACTGGCTAGAAAAGCCTTCACATCCTCAATACATTCTTCACGTCAGAATACTTGACAACCATTGATATCCATCTCTCGTTAACTTGCTCCCCACCAACCATTCTTCAACAAATTCAAAGGAGTAACTCATGCAAGCACACAGAAAGGGGTGTTCACTACACACATCCATGTGCGAAAAAGACAACTGGTATTTCTTGTTTGGGCTATTTCAAATGAAATCCCTTCTGCATGACCTCCACAAACCAAAGGAAAATATTTGTGAAATTCCCACGTAGAAGACAAGATACACTTGCCAAGGAGGCAGTGGCAAGAATTTTGACACTCCAAATGTAGAGTGTGTGTTTAGGAAGCAGTCACAGTTTCCATGAGAGAGTCCCATGAAATCAATTAGGAAGATCCATGCTCTAGCCCTACCATGCAAGTGATGTGACTTGAAAGAGTCACTTAGTCTTAGTAACCATCATCACTAACAACTAAGTCAATGAATAAAGGTCCTCAGGTGCCAAGCTACAAAATGTGGGATGAGCATGGATGAGGATGGGTGGGAGAAGTCTCCAACTCTAACACAATTAGGGAAGGATGTGCTGACCTCAAGTGGCTGGGGGGCTGGGATCCTGCCACAGAGGGGGATTCCAAACCTCACATCCCCTGACCCAGGCCAGAAGACCAGGTAGAGTCCAAGGACCCTGGGGTGGCCCAATGGCAATAAAGGTCAAAAGGAACTAGGGATCTGCCTGGTCCCTCAATCCCCTACTCTGAGCAGGGCTGCATGACGAGGCCAGAGGCCATCCACAGCAATCTGCCTTTACAGGAAAACAGGGACTGCAGGCTGCCTCTGGCTCACTGAATCAGGGTGGTGTTTTCATAAAGCAAGACCACTTCCTCACATTTGACCAGCAGCTCATGTGTTGACAGCACAATGACTGACTTGACTCAGGCCCTGATGAATGAAATAGAAAATTCATAGCAAACCCATCTTTAGCTCTTCCACATCATCAGGGGCTCTGATTCAATTCCGTCCAGAAAGGTGTCTGAAATGATTTCTAAACATGCTGGGGACTCACCTCTGTGTGGAACTTTTCAGGAAAAAGGGGATCAAATCTCATGAAGCATCTCTTCTCTCTTCTAGCCCATGGGCAATGCAAGGAACCTGCATGATACCAGAGGCTCACTTCTCTCTTCTCATGTCTTCTGGAAAGGATTTGTTAATGCTTCCTGCAAGGTGAAGCAGAAGCCTGCATCCCCAGCTGCACAGAAGTGTTTTAGGGCAGTGTCTCCCTTAAAACCCAAAAATAAAAAAAACAGGTCATTCAACAGGCACATGGATTCGAGTACATGTTCAATGATCCCTCCTCCCTGGAGCCTTCCACATGCCCATCTTCCACATTCACAGAGCAATGCTTGGCCATTCTCAAGACCAGGAGACCATGATGCTCATCACCAGGAAGTCAATAAGGAACATGAAGAGAGCAGCATGGATTGCAGAAGGTGGCACATCAAGGATCTTCAGCTCTGCTGCTAGAACACAAGAGCTTAACTTCAGTATTGACTTTTTGCCAACTACCAAGTACGATAGCAGTGTCAAGCCCAATATGCAGATATGCAAGTAGTAGGTGACACCCCGCATCCATTCACAAAAGTGGGCAACATCTGCATCAGAACAAGGAAGTATCTTACCCTTACTCATAAAAATCATCAGAAACAAAATAAAATGGATGCAAGACTTCTCATTTCACTATTAGGTAGCTGTTGGAATTCCCTATTAAATAATACCTCCTCCAAAATAAAAAGTATCTCAGACATGTGTCAACTATTCAATGGATGACATTTTAAAAACTATGGACTTTACTTAATATTTATGTATGCTATATCCCTGCCTAAGGCTCTATGAGAAAGGAGCACATAGAATTGGATCTTTGAAAATCTCACATTTGCTGATAAATATTACTGCTGATCTCAGGCATGGCGAAGTGAAAAGTGGGACTTTGGATATTCCAAGAATGCTATGTTGTGGGATTGGTGTCCCTGATTCATACATAGCATATGGTTTCTATGAAATCCAGTGAGGGAGCAGGAGTAACGAAGCTGATTGCACAGATGACCTCAGGGAATACTGACAGATAGGCCAAATGAAAAATATGCTCCAGCTAACCATTGGTATTTGGGCTTCTGATCCCAGTCCTGTTTTTAAAAAAGGTGCAGACAGGCAGTGTTCATTAAAAACTGTCTACCATGTAAAAGTGGGTAATTTAAATGGCATCTAGTTACACATCTGATAGAATGGTCTGGCAACATATGAATTTCATTCTAACAACAACAACAACAACAAAACATAGAAAATGAGACATACAGATAAAACCTTGTCTTCACCAGGATGCCTAAAAATAGGTTTTATTTGGCTCATGCTAATAAATATCTTTCAATAGAATTTCTGATTTCTGAATGAATCCATTCAACTTCATACTGCACAGATCACAAGGTTTTCTTTACAGAATATTCTCTTCTTCTTCTTAAAGCCTCACATAGAAAATGTCTCACAGGACATAGGAGGGGAATGACCCAAAGGATGAGAGAATGGCTGGAACCGTTCTCAAATGTGCCCATGTAGCCTAAAGTTTGAAGGCATCTAATTGTACTCTAAAACAATTATGAACCTATTCGATCCGTTATTAATAAATATCACCACTTTACCACTTGAACCAAATCACAGAAAATTGGAAACAGATGATCATTGGCTTTGATACCTTTACTTCTGTTTCATTACTCAGAGTCGATCAACTCTATACTTCAAGTGACACAGATTTATTACAGAATGCCTAAGATCCTAAGGATCTATTTTAGCTCAGCCCATGGTATTGCTACATTATTTTATTATTTTGTAAGTAATAAAATATAACTTCATGTTGGATGATATATTCAAGCCATGAATATATCATCCAACATTGTTCTTCCCAAAATACTAGCCCAATTTCTGCGCGCGCTCACTTACTGTTCAGGAATTTTACTAATTGTTTGAAGGTTCTAGAGGACCTGTTAGACTCCTAATGGACAAACCATACAACATACTCCAGAGAACGGACGAGTGCCATAAGAAGAAAATAAGGTCAGCCTACAGCAATGGGCAGCTGCCTGCCCTCGGCTGGGAGGAGCCCTGGCCATGGCACCAGGGCTGCTGGGCAGCAGAAGCCTCCACAGCCCTGCAGGGAGCCTGGAGCACAGCTCTGCCTAACCATGCTCAGCCCTGGACAGATGCACATGAGTTCCCATCACAGGCTCGAGTGTGACAGTCCCAGGTGCATGCCTGTCATGCCAGCCACCAGGGAGGCTGAGGCAAGAGGAACGTTTGAGGTCAGCCTTGGCAACTTAGACCCCGAGGCAAAGGGGAAATACTTTTACAGGGGTCTCTGAGGGTGTAGCTCAGGTAGGTCACTTGCCTCACAGGCTCAAGGCCCTGGGTTCAATCCCCAGAACCCACGTACACACAAAAAGTGAACTTGGAATATTGTTTAAAATGATGGATCAGGTACACACAAGGACTTCAATATGACCTCTCAGAGGAGCTCAATTTGAGATCAGACTGAACAAAAGACCACCTGGACCATTGACTCAGTGTCTGAAACCCTCTGTGAGCATGGGAAGCACTGCTGGCAAGACACCAGAGGGCCAAAGCACTTGTGCCCCCTGCAGGGGTGTCTCTTGTCTACCGCCAAAGACTGTTCCCCTCCTGGGGCAGCTGAGAGCAAGCTGGGCCTTGGAGCAAGGACTAGTGCTTTAGATATAGACTATGCAAGCAAGGGGCAATGTCTTTAATAAAACTAAAATTAAAAAGTCACATTGAAAAAATTTTAAAAAGAAGAAAATAAGGTCAAGTAGAGGAAGCCCATTTTCACAGGAAAAAATCCCCCAGTGAAAAGCATCAGAATAGATACCAAGAAAAATACCAACAAAAACAGTGTGCTCCCACTATGTATCTACTCAACATGCAAAAGTTAGAAAGCTAGATAATACAATCCTGGCCACAGGTAGAGCTATGCAGAAGAGCCACCTGGCAGTGCTTAGTCAAAGAAGTAAACATGCACACTTTGACCTAGAAATTCCACCTGTGTGTAAACCAGGCGGTGCTTAAGCAGTTTCACAAGGGGACATGCACAGGGAAATTTATCCTCAGGTTCTTATAGAGTTGTCTGTGCTTACAGGGAGTTGATGGTTGTCAAGATGCCCACAGCTGCGAAAGTCAAAAGCTAAAAAAATAATAGACGCCAACCTGGATATATTAATAATCCCGTATCTATGATCACCTTCATAAGGTAGCTTCCCAACTTCTGAGTGGAAGTGTGTTTCTCCTTGGCCCTTACACTGTTGTGGAGACCACTAGGAGTTCAGCTTTGTGCAGGATCATCTGACCTGGACTTTTGGCAAGACCTGTACAGCCCTCACACATGCTCAGATGCTACAGGACTTTTCAGACCAGTCCAGACAACAGTAGGCATCCATTCATTGTCTGCACTCTACAGATTCCTAGATGCACGACATTCATTACCATCAAATGCAGAATTTTCATCAAAAACTAATATATATATCATTCCAATCTGAATCAAGAAAATCGGAAATATCCCCAAATCCAAAGAGTGGATCCCCATTGTGATGCTACAAGTTGAAAATTCCACAGCTGACCTCATGGGATGGTTCACAGTCAAAAGACAGCTGCATGAAAAATATTACATGACCTTCCTGCTATGTGAAAAGTGGCATGTGAAGTACACATGCGTGTCTTCCTCAGACATGGGTTCATTTGCAAGACACCTTGTGCAATTGAAAATACTCCAAAAGGGGAGAAATCAGAACCATGTCTCCAAAGTATTTCAGCAGAGACCAACTCTTTCTGTCTATCTATCTCTCAGTGAGTGTGTGTGCTCTTGTGTGTGTTTGTGTGTCTTTGTTTGTGTTTGTACCATCATAGCTGATACTTCATTGCCCCCATTGGAAAACTGACTCAGATAATGCCATCTGCCAAACTCCTAAAAACCAAAGTTCTTGCTGATAGAATGAAACATTCCTTCCTGTTGGTTTGGATGTGTCCTTTAGGAATCACTGCTACATTTAGTATACTAAAATCATCACAGTAGATCAGGTAACAAAAACATATATATTTTAAAATAATAATAATATATTAATGGAAACAACAAATACAGGATAGAGTAACAACTGTGTTACTAAACAAGGTCAAGGACAATGGCAAACTATAGATTCAAACTTTGAAGATAATTGTAATCAATGTAAATATTCCTGGGCTGCCTCAGCCCCGTCCAGGCACACAGCAACAGAATGGTTTTGCAAGCATCCTCAGGAGGGCAGGAGCCTTCTTTGCAGGACGAGAAGGAGGTTGAGGCTCGATCCACCCATCATTCTTTTGGGAGAGGCTCCTTTTCCTCAGCACAAAGTTGGATTTTTTTGTGAGGATTCTTGGCATAAAATACGTTGGCCTCTGCTGGAATCCTCAGCTCTGGGGAGAGAGGGGTGTACAAAAAGAAGGTGGCACTCAGGAGGTGCTCCCTAGGACATGCCAACATCTGAGAGCCTGTGCCAGAAAAGGCCAGAGCCACACACCTGAGAGCTCTCCAATTCAGCACCAATACCAACAAAGACAGCCTCCACAGTCCTCCCTGAGGAAGAACTAGGCAGAGCACTTCAACAGACCTAATGTCTGTTCCTACCGAAGGCTTTGGACTCCAGAATATCTCAGGTCCTCTTGCATCTGCCAAAGCACACCACTAGGGTTTGCATCTGAAATCTCCCACAAAAGGCTCCTGTGCCGAAGATTCAGTCCCCACATGAGCCATCTTCATAGGTGGGTTTGGAGGGAAGCATTGGATGGTGAGTGCTCTGATGTCAACATGAAATTCTCATTCAAGATGAATACACTACTGGGGGGTCGGAGGGACTGGAAGAAAGGTTGTGCATGGTTGGAGTAAGACCTAAACAGGGTTGTGCCCTGGGCAACAGTACCTTGTTCCTGTTGGCTCCACTGAATCCTCATTCTCCAAGGAGAGGTCCTCCCTCTCCATCTTTCTCTCTCTCCCTCTCTGCCAGCCTCGTTCTCTCTCTCCCAGTCTATGCCTTTGTGGCAAGGGCTGAGGAGCTCTCCACTTCCACACACTAGAGCTTTATGGACAGCCTCAGTGCACAACCAAAGAGAAAGCTATGAAACCCAGAGAAAAAAGGCCTAGGATTCCTCCTCTGAGTTATTTTCCTCAAGTATGGCCACAGTGAGGACAGGCTGACCAGCGCGGATACCACGTTAGAGCCATGCCTCTGCGTTGGTGGAGCCCGCCTCCATGTGAACCAGGCTTCTGAGAATGGAGGCCACATTCCAAATACTGCCCTACTGAGAACAATGGTTCCAAAGACCAGCAAAGGGACTGCTTCCCTCCAACATGGTGTATGGCCCAGTGGTGCCATGACCCCGAGTGGGGGAATACAACAGCCGCTTCTCCTTCCTCTGAACATGTGTTTCCTGTCGCCCTCCTCTAACCTAGAGCCTGTTCTCCATCCCTTCTGGGTTGGATGTGGAGATCTCTGCTATGAATTTCTTAGGCTACCAAGGCCCCAGACAGACTTCCTCTTCCATAGACTCTACTAACCTAACAGTAGGTTAAGATAGGAGACAAGTGATCCTAGAACTCATAGGGATGGTGGTCTTCAGGGTACATAGGCTGGGATAATGGCTGCTGTGGTGTTTGGCTCACAAAAACCAACCAACCAACCAACGAAAAAGCGCTGGCATTATTATCAGATGAGCTCTGTGGCTACGTGCTCAGGAAGCCCTCATCTGACTTTAGTTAGGGATCACAACCTGGCTATTGTGATCACGCCTTGCCTAGTGGACTCAGGTGCGTAAGACCATGGAATTTATGCAAAAACAGATGATTCAGGCTGTCTCCCAGGCTGTGGTTTCTTCCCAATTTCATCCTGTTACTGCTTGCTAGAATCCTGGCAATGCTCTGCCCAGGCAGTGGTTTTTTGGTCACACAGAAGGCTTTCAATAGTACTGCTTCAGTCCACAAAATGCCAGTTCCCTCTTTAGCCCATGCATTCCCATGTTCCTTTGAAACCACTCCTATCCCAGACCATGAAAACATACTGCTCCTGGAGAGAGGCTTTCCTCCTCACTCCTCAAAGATGTCAGCTTTGGATGCCTGTTCATGTCCAGGGGAGGGCACCTGGTGGGGAGCCGCAATATCCACCGGGGTATACCATTGGACCTCAAGACCTTCCACCAGCAGAAGTGCAGTTGGCTTTTTGCACGAACCCAACACACCTGTTGGAGTGTTCTTGGGGGTCAGAGACTAGTCTTTGTTGCTAAGAGTTGACCTGAGTCCACATCCTGACCCTTGCTCTCTGCTATCTGATTGTCTCACTTACTCTGACGGCGAGAGATGATTTGGCCCAGCTCATAATCCTCTGGAGTCTCCTCAGTAAGGAAGTGTAGGTCGAGGGCGCTGCGGATGACGACAGGAGCCCTATCGTGGCAGGTCACCTGGAGCAGCATGGGAGACAGGCCTTCAGGAAATGGGCCTTGAAGTGACTACTCAAGGACAGTGGGCAGGGGCATTCTGGAGGCACCTCCACTCTAAATACAAGGGCAACATCCATGACCCTACTACCCGAGGCTGACCTCCTGCTCATCGTGTGGGCTCTTCCCACAGGCTACTAGCCCAATCCTTGTACATAGGACTTCCTGGGCCTGCCATTGCTCTTTGTGGAGCTGCACTCCTCTCGGAGTGAAAGGACCCCACTACCTGCATACAGATGCAATCTCATCCCACAAGTTGGGAGGAATGGGACAATAGCCTCCAAGATCCCAGGTCTGCCCGAGGATGCAGGCGGCATTGGGAATGGCCTAGGCACAAAACCTAGAGGCTTTGGTCTGGATTGCCAGGGCCAAAAACAGACCCAGGAACATGACCACACACAGGAGAGCTGAAAGATAGCCACGAGAGCTCCTGGCCTCCAGAGGCTCAGTGCTGGCTGGGATGTAGGAGGGCACCTCATCCGGCAAGGGTGGTCATTGGGTTACCTGGACATTTAGTGTGCTTGCTCCACATCCATATCGACTCTGCAGAGAGACTCTCTCAGCTCCTTGTTCAAGGAACATGGAGAACCTCACACTGCTGTCCTCCTCCATAGACGTCAGCATCCCATACAAGGGAACCTGCAACCTAGTTCCTGTCCTATTCTCATCTGTCACCCATACCTGTCCCTGCCCTTCTGGACTGCATGCTGCCACCTGACACACAGACTCCCTCAGACATGGCAGTGGACAAGCTGCTGCACTCGCTCATCTCAGCTCCAGCCCTTCACACTGACCTCTCCCTTCTTGATTCCCATCTATCCTCCTGATCATCCAGAAGCTCCAAATTCAAGAGGGCATGAGTAGTCCATGGTATTGGACCAGTGTCTGCTCCCCACCCAGGTGTAAGCACCACGGGACACCCCTGCTCCCAGGCTTACCAGAACACTCTTGGCCATCTCTGGACTTTGTGTTTCTAAGTGGACACGAATTAAGCAGGTGTCTCCCACCTGCTTGTGGGAAAGCGGCCTGGAGGACTTGCAGGTTGATTCTGAGAACTGTGGGGGATGGAACATCAGCAAACCCAGAAACAGAAAGCCACCCCAGACTGTCAGTTGGCTCTATGGGCTTCCAGCAAATATGTCCAGGTGCTGAGGCTTCTTATTTCCTCAGGTCGGAGTGGAATGGCAGCACATGCACAGCTTGAATAAGGTAGGTGTTTACCTCCTTTCCCTTGACCTGGGGGCGTTTCCTCACCATGAAATATTGTATTCCCAGATTCATGGACAGACACACGAGTGAGTGGTCAGAGACCTTGATTTCTGCAGAGCGAAGTGGAGAGAATTGTTAGGTGGCACTCAAGGATTATACCACAAAACACCCACAACCCCTGAGAGTCTCCGCCAGGCCCATCACACTTTGGTATTTTGGGGCCAAGGCCCACTTTCTCTTGGCTGTCAGTTATCCTGAGCACACTGTGGATCATGTCTCCCCACTGTCTGATTGTCCTACTTACTCTCATCCTCAGACATCATATACAGCAGCTCAAAGTTGTCCACATCCTCATGCTGCAACAAATTTTGGTCCTAGGCCCTGCAGATGAGGCTAGTCACCGTCTCCTGAAAGGTCACCTGGATCAGGGTGGGACAAATGTCATCAGAGAATGGCTTTTAGAAGAGCTACACAGAAGACTGTGGTCAAACATTCAGGAGAAATCTCAGCTACATATACAAGGGCACAATCTTGTTATCCTGCTACCTGAGTGTGTCCTCCATATACCACCTGGGTTCTTGCAATGTGCTACTAGAACAATCCTGGTACAAATATCTGCCTGTACCTGCCATCTCCCCTCCCCCTGGGGAGCCACATTCCACTCATGTCAAAGGACCAAACTGCCTATGCACAGACACACTCTCATCTCACTGAGATGAGAGCAATGGGCCAGGGATCTGCGCACCAAGTGTGATCTGGGATGCAGGCTGCCTTTGTGGGTGGAAGAGGCAGATGCACTGAAAATTTGGGTCCTGACTGCCACGACAAAAAACAGACTCAGATACAAGAGTGTGCACTTGAGTGCTTCATGATAGCTTTGAGAGGCCCTGGCCTCTGGAAGCTCGGTGCGGGTCTGTTGTAATGATGTACTTGACTCAGCACTGGCAGTCACTGAACATGTCTCCTCTGCAGCTGGACACCTGCAGCATTAGCGTGTCTACTGCACATCCATAGAAATTCTGCCAAGAACCCCTTTAGCTCCGTATTTACCTACATGCAAAGCCTAACATTCCGAAGCTTTGGCATGACCCCCCAGGTGATCCCGACCCCAAATTCCTACACCTAGTCATGCTAAGGAGGTTCTCTTCCCTGCCACCAGGAACACATCCCCTCCTACACATGTGACAAGTCACTGCCACCTCCTCTGCTCCAACTTCACTCATTGAGAATACCAAGTTCTAGGCACTGCAGCCTGCACCCTGGACATATCTCTGCCTTCATCTGTCCACAGCACTTCCGTCTGCACTTCTGGCCTGCAAAACCCACAATACACAGGCCCACTCACCACTGAAGCTGGGCATGCTGATGCTCTCCCTCCTCAGGTCAAGCCCTTAAGACGGACCTCTCTCTTCTTTATTTCCCACCATAGCCCTGGGGTTGGCTGTGTCTCCTGCCTTCCACTGTGTGGACACCCAGGAGGCAGCCCTGCTGTCGGGCTTACCGGGATGCGCTTTGTCTCCCTCAGGCTCTGTCCCTCTAGGAGGACGTGAACAACGCGGCTGTCTTTCACCTGCTCGCTGGAGTGAAGCAGTGAGGAGCTGCTACTCACAGCTGCTGGGGTCCTGGATGCCACTGCCACAGAAGGTTCCAAGAACTGTGGGGGATGACAACATCAGCAAAGCCCAGCAACTGCACCCCACCCAGCCTGGCAGTTGGCTCTGTGGGCATTCTACAACATCCATACAGAACCTGAGGTTCTTGTCCCCTTGGAGGATGTGGAGTGGCACCAGGAGTAAAGACTGAAGAAGGTGGCTGTTTTGGGAACAAGAGATCCAGCACCTGCTGGGTGGGGATGAAATCCCAGGAGATTAACCCCATGTTGCTGCTGAAATGTAGGTTCCTCCCACAAATGACAGGCAGGAGCTCATTCCTAAGCTGGTCCTGCCTGTAAGGTTCAAGGCTCTGAACCCTGAAGGGCTCCTCCGTGTTCTGATCATTTTCACCCTGGGTTGGGACCAAGAATGGTGGGTTCAAAATGGAAATGGTGACAAACAGAAAAATGACTTGTGCCAATACACTAGAGTCAAAGCACAATGGGACAGTTCCCATCAGTACAAACACACACACACACACACACACACACACACACACACAGAGTCAGAATAGGAGTCCTGGGCCATTCATCAGGGATCAGACTAGAGGGCCTGCTGGGCTCACCTGCCCTGTGCTACTCACTGTTACTCTTGAGCTCCTCTGCGACAATCGCCAGAGGCTCTGGCGTCTAAGATGAAGCCTCACACAGTGTATCCACAAAAGGGCTAGTTGGCCCCCCTGAGATTCCTGGGAGCCTGAGGCTCGGCATTGTCTGCAACCACAGGAGAACATCCTTCTCCCTCCAGTGGCTCCAACCAAGTGAGCTCGGATGGCTTGGTCAGTGAAGTGGGTGCCTGGATACCAGGGTTCCATGTTCTGTTTGATCCATTGTCAAGGCAATGATGTCATTTCCTGTGCCCATACCTGAGCCTCTTTTCACATAAGACCACTTTCAACAGCCCTATGGGCTGCCGATTTCTCCTCCATGCCTACCCATCTCAGGTGCGCAGGTGTTCACCAACAACTCCCCAAACATCCCCACCAGCATCTGCCCTGCTTGGTGCCACTAGAGTTCCAGCTTGGAGCCTTCAAAAATGCATTCACAACCAGTCCTTCCCTCTCAGCAGCTTTTGGACCCTGGTCCCATCATTGTGCAACTCATGGTGTGCCCAGTCTTTTCTGGAAAGTAGGGTAGCATCTAATCTCTAGGGTTTATTGTGTCTATTGGCCCATAACACCCTCTGTTCTCTCTGAAACCAGAGATGGGACTCACAGGTGGCTAAAGCACAAATGTAGAGATGGGATAATCACAAGAAAGGGAGAGACAAAGAATGCACCCTAACTCCATCAGGCCTGTGTCCCACACAGGGACATGGCCAATGTCCGTCCCATCGTGGCTGCAGTTCCCTCTCTACACCATGGCAAGTTGGAGGGGACTGAGATGCAGAGGCTGCTCCCCTCTGCCATACAACTTCCCAAGGCTTCTCCTAAGATTTCAAAAGGGCCAAGTGTGTCTAGTGTTGGGGTCTCACAGAGACTCCGAGGTACCACAGCATCCTGCTGCCCAGAACCGGTTCACCCCTCACCTCAAGGGGGCTCAGCCTCTGGATTCATGGGAATTGAAGTGGGTACAGGTGATGGGATATCACCTCCAAGACTGAGTTATGCCAAGTCCATGACCCCTGTCTGCATCCCTGTCTCCAGCACCACTCCCCCCTCTCTCTTTCCTCCTCAGAGCAAACAAATCCATTTAGCAAGTGTGTCCTGTGATAAAGACATGACGGTCACCCATCCTCTCATTACAAAAACACTGAGGCTCAGCCAACATGGATCCTACAGGGAACACAGGCATAAACTCAGACTCCGATCCTCCCAGCCGAGCCTCAGTGGAGCCTGGACTCCCAGCCTCCTGAGTCAAGGAAACAGAGGTTCCTAGCCAAGCCACCTTGGATGCAGCCGCACACAAACTGAACTCATCAATGCCCCTTGCTCTCAGTTGTGAGTAAGAGGGGAAGTGGTGTTTCACAACCCTGGACATCAAGTGCAGTCTCCAGGCTTTGGGGTGTGCCCTGGCCTCTGTCTATCTGCCCAGGCTCTCCAACCCACACTGGCCTCTTACCCAACCTCCTCCTAGGGCCAAACTCAATCCTGCCTCTCAATTTCTGCTGCCTTCCCCAACACACTGCTCCCCAAAATGAGCAGGGCTGGCTCTCGGTTATCATGCTGGTGCCAGCAGCAATGCCACCCCACTGACATAATTCTGAGTCCCAACCTAGGCACTCCAGCTGTCTTTGCCACACCTGGCCTGTTTGGGCTCTGGCTCTTGCTCTTTTCTTTCATGTGCATGTGTTTTGAGGTTTTGAGTTTCTCCCACTGCAGAACTGCAGCTGTGGCAGGGTAGAGCTCATGAGGGTGACATTCTGAGCCACATCCAATCCCATCAGGACTGTTCACTGGGGTGACTGCTGGAACACAGTGATGAGTGAACACATGGGAGGTGGTTGGACCCACCTTGCCTCTGAGTGGCTTCCTTTCAGGACAGGAATGTAGGCATGGGAGCCCCTGGCGTGGGATGCTTTGCACAAGGCGTGACCATGGGCTCTCTTTCCTGGCAAAAATGGCTCCACTCAGCATGGAGAGCACTGTCATTCCTGGTGGCTAACAACAGCCCTGGACCCCAGAAAGGAACCCACACTCAAGATTAACGTCTGAGTGTGCGTGTCCTCGAGGAAATGAGGTCTCCTGATCCCAGGTGCAAAGGGGTAAGTCC
This sequence comes from Urocitellus parryii, assembly GCF_045843805.1. Classification (NCBI taxonomy): domain Eukaryota; kingdom Metazoa; phylum Chordata; class Mammalia; order Rodentia; family Sciuridae; genus Urocitellus; species Urocitellus parryii. The sequence goes on along the minus strand of NC_135548.1, from coordinate 51,969,948 downwards.
TCTAACTCCAGGGGCCATGAAGGGACATCTGAGTTTCCCTTGTCCTTCTTTCCCTCTCTAACTAACCACAGTTAGGACCCTGGCCTCATTCCCCAGTGAGGATCATTAGGCTCCATAAAGGACAGTCTCTAAGATGCTCAGTGGACCAACACCCTCTGCACAACCCATAACCCTATTCACCCAAGAGGCAAGAGGATTTCTATTCAGGAAAACCAGGAAAGGGAGAGCCTTTCTCAAGGACACAAGGACATTAGTGAGTGAGGGAGTGATTAATGGATGGAGAACTATTTCCAACACCAACTTCCAGGAGCATATATGGCCCCCTGGAGAATTCTGCAGTGTGTTGGTGATTAAGGAGAACGTGTGAATTCAGGGGTCACTAGGTCCTCTCAGCCATAAGGAGGGAAACTGCCATAAAGGAACTAGGACAAGGGTGCGAGGAATGCTCACTGGTGGGAGATCGGAAGGAAGGAAAGTGTACTCATTAGAAAAGTGTCGCCTGAAAATTCTTAGCCAGCCAAAAGTCGTGCGAACTTGTGTGGGAAAAGAGTCTTTGCACAGTGATGAAGCTAAGAGCTCACATGATGGAACACAGCATCAACTGGGACCAAATCCAATATCTGATATTCTTGTAGGAAGAGGAGAGTCTGGACCCAGATACCAGGGAGACTGGGGGATACCGGATATGTGAGGTTGGAGCCAGGGCGGGATGCCCATATGGGAACCACAGATCGTGGGCAGCAATAGGAGAGTGGGCAAGGGCTGGGAGAGTTGGGGAGACAGTCCCCTTGAAACCTGGGAGGGGTTATGGCACTGGGACAGCCCAACACCTACTGTGTTGAGCCTCTGGAGCTCAACGGAAGACACTTCCTCTGTTGTCGGCCACCCAGTTAACAGAGTTTGGTTGCAGCAGCCTAGGACCCAGCTGAAGGTCTGAGCATGTTGGCCATGCAGGTTGGATCTGGACCACAGACACCCTCATCAGAGATTGTAGGGTCTCAGCCCTGAGGCAAGACAGGCACTAAGTCAGGCCAGGTGGGGAAACGGATAGGCACACACTCTGGGGGCTGGTGCCTGTGTTACTGGGAGCACTTCTGATCGCAATTCCCTGATCTGCTGCCAACACAGGCTACAGAGGAGGGTACAGAAACACAGACCACGGATCTGCCCCACTCAGTGGGCCCAGGCCAACACCACACCCAGCAGCCTCGTGCCATACCCAATGAGTCTCGAAGCGGCCCCCTCTTCCCATCCTGAGAGCTCTTCCCTTCCTCATGTGCCAATAGCTCCCTACTGTCACTGGCAATATCTACTCTGTGAGATGTCAACATCCGTGGGTACTGTTCTCTCATCCCAGGACAGTGTGGTCCCACACACCCTGGTGAAATGGGCCACCTGGAGACTGGACCTGGAGGTTGTTGAGGCTGAATGGCAGCGGTGGTCCTCTGGCACTTAATATTATTTAAGTTAAAAAAAAACAAAAACAAAAACAAAAAACGGGTCTTGGTGCTCAAAAATGTTTGATTTGCATATTCTCATCCCCTAACCCCAATATTTTCATTATTTCCTCACATATGAAATCTTACTAGCATAAAGGTAATTTCGTATTAAACAAAGTGGATTGAAATAACATTGGTAAAAATAATCAATCACCATACTTTCAATTTTTGTTCTGCTTTCCTATTAGAAACCACTTGGATACAAGAGAACAGAGGACAGACTCATGGAAATGCTTGAAATGACAAGAAGCTCCCACTCAAGCTCAGCATTCAGTCCTGGACAGGGTAAGACCAGGCCACTTTGACATCTGTGCCAAAGAGTCTACCAGACAGAATCCTCTGACTGATCCCTGACTGAGCCATAGGAACTGGCTAGAAAAGCCTTCACATCCTCAATACATTCTTCAAGTCAGAATACTTGACAACCATTGATATCCATCTCTCGTTAACTTGCTCCCCAGCCAACCATTCTTCAACAAATTCAAAGGAGTAACTCATGCAAGCACACAGAAAGGGGTGTTCACTACACACATCCATGTGCGAAAAAGACAACTGGTATTTCTTGTTTGGGCTATTTCAAATGAAATCCCTTCTGCATGACCTCCACAAACCAAAGGAAAATATTTGTGAAATTCCCATGTAGAAGACAAGATACACTTGCCAAGGAGGCAGTGGCAAGAATTTTGACACTCCAAATGTAGAGTGTGTGTTTAGGAAGCAGTCACAGTTTCCATGAGAGAGTCCCATGAAATCAATTAGGAAGATCCATGCTCTAGCCCTACCATGCAAGTGATGTGACTTGAAAGAGTCACTTAGTCTTAGTAACCATCATCACGAACAACTAAGTCAATGAATAAAGGTCCTCAGGTGCCAAGCTACAAAATGTGGGATGAGCATGGATGAGGATGGGTGGGAGAAGTCTCCAACTCTAACACAATTAGGGAAGGATGTGCTGACCTCAAGTGGCTGGGGGGCTGGGATCCTGCCACAGAGGGGGATTCCAAACCTCACATCCCCTGACCCAGGCCAGAAGACCAGGTAGAGTCCAAGGACCCTGGGGTGGCCCAATGGCAATAAAGGTCAAAAGGAACTAGGGATCTGCCTGGTCCCTCAATCCCCTACTCTGAGCAGGGCTGCATGACGAGGCCAGAGGCCATCCACAGCAATCTGCCTTTACAGGAAAACAGGGACTGCAGGCTGCCTCTGGCTCACTGAATCAGGGTGGTGTTTTCATAAAGCAAGACCACTTCCTCACATTTGACCAGCAGCTCATGTGTTGACAGCACAATGACTGACTTGACTCAGGCCCTGATGAATGAAGTAGAAAATTCATAGCAAACCCATCTTTAGCTCTTCCACATCATCAGGGGCTCTGATTCAATTCCGTCCAGAAAGGTGTCTGAAATGATTTCTAAACATGCTGGGGACTCACCTCTGTGTGGAACTTTTCAGGAAAAAGGGGATCAAATCTCATGAAGCAACTCTTCTCTCTTCTAGCCCATGGGCAATGCAAGGAACCTGCATGATACCAGAGGCTCACTTCTCTCTTCTCATGTCTTCTGGAAAGGATTCGTTAATGCTTCCTGCAAGGTGAAGCAGAAGCCTGCATCCCCAGCTGCACAGAAGTGTTTTAGGGCAGTGTCTCCCTTAAAACCCAAAAATAAAAAAAACAGGTCATTCAACAGGCACATGGATTCGAGTACATGTTCAATGATCCCTCCTCCCTGGAGCCTTCCACATGCCCATCTTCCACATTCACAGAGCAATGCTTGGCCATTCTCAAGACCAGGAGACCATGATGCTCCTCACCAGGAAGTCAATAAGGAACATGAAGAGAGCAGCATGGATTGCAGAAGGTGGCACATCAAGGATCTTCAGCTCTGCTGCTAGAACACAAGAGCTTAACTTCAGTATTGACTTTTTGCCAACTACCAAGTACGATAGCAGTGTCAAGCCCAATATGCAGATATGCAAGTAGTAGGTGACACCCCGCATCCATTCACAAAAGTGGGCAACATCTGCATCAGAACAAGGAAGTATCTTACCCTTACTCATAAAAATCATCAGAAACAAAATAAAATGGATGCAAGACTTCTCATTTCACTATTAGGTAGCTGTTGGAATTCCCTATTAAATAATACCTCCTCCAAAATAAAAAGTATCTCAGACATGTGTCAACTATTCAATGGATGACATTTTAAAAACTATGGACTTTACTTAATATTTATGTATGCTATATCCCTGCCTAAGGCTCTATGAGAAAGGAGCACATAGAATTGGATCTTTGAAAATCTCACATTTGCTGATAAATATTACTGCTGATCTCAGGCATGGCGAAGTGAAAAGTGGGACTTTGGATATTCCAAGAATGCTATGTTGTGGGATTGGTGTCCCTGATTCATACATAGCATATGGTTTCTATGAAATCCAGTGAGGGAGCAGGAGTAACGAAGCTGATTGCACAGATGACCTCAGGGAATACTGACAGATAGGCCAAATGAAAAATATGCTCCAGCTAACCATTGGTATTTGGGCTTCTGATCCCAGTCCTGTTTTTAAAAAAGGTGCAGACAGGCAGTGTTCATTAAAAACTGTCTACCATGTAAAAGTGGGTAATTTAAATGGCATCTAGTTACACATCTGATAGAATGGTCTGGCAACATATGAATTTCATTCTAACAACAACAACAACAACAAAACATAGAAAATGAGACATAAAGATAAAACCTTGTCTTCACCAGGATGCCTAAAAATAGGTTTTATTTGGCTCATGCCAATAAATATCTTTCAATAGAATTTCTGATTTCTGAATGAATCCATTCAACTTCATACTGCACAGATCACAAGGTTTTCTTTACAGAATATTCTCTTCTTCTTCTTAAAGCCTCACATAGAAAATGTCTCACAGGACATAGGAGGGGAATGACCCAAAGGATGAGAGAATGGCTGGAACCGTTCTCAAATGTGCCCATGTAGCCTAAAGTTTGAAGGCATCTAATTGTACTCTAAAACAATTATGAACCTATTCGATCCGTTATTAATAAATATCACCACTTTACCACTTGAACCAAATCACAGAAAATTGGAAACAGATGATCATTGGCTTTGATACCTTTACTTCTGTTTCATTACTCAGAGTCGATCAACTCTATACTTCAAGTGACACAGATTTATTACAGAATGCCTAAGATCCTAAGGATCTATTTTAGCTCAGCCCATGGTATTGCTTCATTATTTTATTATTTTGTAAGTAATAAAATATAACTTCATGTTGGATGATATATTCAAGCCATGAATATATCATCCAACATTGTTCTTCCCAAAATATTAGCCCAATTTCTGCGCGCGCTCACTTACTGTTCAGGAATTTTACTAATTGTTTGAAGGTTCTAGAGGACCTGTTAGACTTCTAATGGACAAACCATACAACATACTCCAGAGAACGGACGAGTGCCATAAGAAGTATATAAGGTCAGCCTACAGCAATGGGCAGCTGCCTGCCCTCGGCTGGGAGGACCCCTGGCCATGGCACCAGGGCTGCTGGGCAGCAGAAGCCTCCACAGCCCTGCAGGGAGCCTGGAGCACAGCTCTGCCTAACCATGCTCAGCCCTGGACAGATGCACATGAGTTCCCATCACAGGCTCGAGTGTGACAGTCCCAGGTGCATGCCTGTCATGCCAGCCAACAGGGAGGCTGAGGCAAGAGGAACGTTTGAGGTCAGCCTTGGCAACTTAGACCCCGAGGCAAAGGGGAAATACTTTTACAGGGGTCTCTGAGGGTGTAGCTCAGGTAGGTCACTTGCCTCACAGGCTCAAGGCCCTGGGTTCAATCCCCAGAACCCACGTACACACAAAAAGTGAACTTGGAATATTGTTTAAAATGATGGGTCAGGTACACACAAGGACTTCAATATGACCTCTCAGAGGAGCTCAATTTGAGATCAGACTGAACAAAAGACCACCTGGACCATTGACTCAGTGTCTGAAACCCTCTGTGAGCATGGGAAGCACTGCTGGCAAGACACCAGAGGGCCAAAGCACTTGTGCCCCTTGCAGGGGCGTCTCTTGTCTACCGCCAAAGACTGTTCCCCTCCTGGGGCAGCTGAGAGCAAGCTGGGCCTTGGAGCAAGGACTAGTGCTTTAGATATAGACTATGCAAGCAAGGGGCAATGTCTTTAATAAAACTAAAATTAAAAAGTCACATTGAAAAAATTTTAAAAAGAAGAAAATAAGGTCAAGTAGAGGAAGCCCATTTTCACAGGAAAAAATCCCCCAGTGAAAAGCATCAGAATAGATACCAAGAAAAATACCAACAAAAACAGTGTGCTCCCACTATGTATCTACTCAACATGCAAAAGTTAGAAAGCTAGATAATACAATCCTGGCCACAGGTAGAGCTATGCAGAAGAGCCACCTGGCAGTGCTTAGTCAAAGAAGTAAACATGCACACTTTGACCTAGAAATTCCACCTGTGTGTAAACCAGGCGGTGCTTAAGCAGTTTCACAAGGGGACATGCACAGGGAAATTTATCCTCAGGTTCTTATAGAGTTGTCTGTGCTTACAGGGAGTTGATGGTTGTCAAGATGCCCACAGCTGCGAAAGTCAAAAGCTAAAAAAATAATAGATGCCAACCTGGATATATTAATAATGCCGTATCTATGATCACCTTCATAAGGTAGCTTCCCAACTTCTGTGTGGAAGTGTGTTTCTCCTTGGCCCTTACACTGTTGTGGAGACCACTAGAAGTTCAGCTTTGTGCAGGATCATCTGACCTGGACTTTTGGCAAGACCTGTACAGCCCTCACACATGCTCAGATGCTACAGGACTTTTCAGACCAGTCCAGACAACAGTAGGCATCCATTCATTGTCTGCACTCTACAGATTCCTAGATGCACGACATTCATTACCATCAAATGCAGAATTTTCATCAAAAACTAATATATATATATCATTCCAATCTGAATCAAGAAAATCGGAAATATCCACAAATCCAAAGAGTGGATCCCCATTGTGATGCTACAAGTTGAAAATTCCACAGCTGACCTCATGGGATGGTTCACAGTCAAAAGACAGCTGCATGAAAAATATTACATGACCTTCCTGCTATGTGAAAAGTGGCATGTGAAGTACACATGCATGTCTTCCTCAGACATGGGTTCATTTGCAAGACACCTTGTGCAATTGAAAATACTCCAAAGGGGGAGAAATCAGAACCATGTCTCCAAAGTATTTCAGCAGAGACCAACTCCATCTGTCTATCTATCTCTCAGTGAGTGTGTGTGCTCTTGTGTGTGTTTGTGTGTCTTTGTTTGTGTTTGAACCATCATAGCTGATACTTCATTGCCCCCATTGGAAAACTGACTCAGATAATGCCATCTGCCAAACTCCTAAAAACCAAAGTTCTTGCTGATAGAATGAAGCATTCCTTCCTGTTGGTTTGGATGTGTCCTTTAGGAATCACTGCTACATTTAGTATACTCAAATCATCACAGTAGATCAGGTAACAAAAACATATATATTTTAAAATAATAATAATATATTAATGGAAACAACAAATACAGGATAGAGTAACAACTGTGTTACTAAACAAGGTCAAGGACAATGGGAAACTATAGATTCAAACTTTGAAGAAAATAGTAATCAATGTAAATATTCCTGGTCTGCCTCAGCCCCGCCCAGGCACACAGCAACAGAATGGTTTTGCAAGCATCCTCAGGAGGGCAGGAGCCTTCTTTGCAGGACGAGAGGGAGGTTGAGGCTCGATCCACCCATCATTCTTTTGGGAGAGGGTCCTTTTCCTCAGCACAAAGTTGGATTTTTTGTGAGGATTCTTGGCATAAAATACGTTGGCCTCTGCTGGAATCCTCCGCTCTGGGGAGAGAGGGGTGTACAAAAAGAAGGTGGCACTCAGGAGGTGCTCCCTAGGACACGCCAACATCTGAGAGCCTGTGCCAGAAAAGGCCAGAGCCACACACCTGAGAGCTCTCCAATTCAGCACCAATACCAACAAAGACAGCCTCCACAGTCCTCCCTGAGGAAGAACTAGGCAGAGCACTTCAACAGACCTAATGTCTGTTCCTACCGAAGGCTTTGGACTCCAGAATATCTCAGGTCCTCTTGCATCTGCCAAAGCACACCACTAGGGTTTGCATCTGAAATCTCCCACAAAAGGCTCCTGTGCCGAAGATTCAGTCCCCACATGAGCCATCTTCATAGGTGGGTTTGGAGGGAAGCATTGGATGGTGAGTGCTCTGATGTCAACATGAAATTCTCATTCAAGATGAATACACTACTGGGGGGTGGGAGGGACTGGAAGAAAGGTTGAGCATGGTTGGAGTAAGACCTAAACAGGGTTGTGCCCTGGGCAACAGTACCTTGTTGCTGTTGGCTCCACTGAATCCTCATTCTCCAAGGAGAGGTCCTCCCTCTCCATCTTTCTCTCTCTCCCTCTCTGCCAGCCTCGTTCTCTCTCTCCCAGTCTATGCCTTTGTGGCAAGGGCTGAGGAGCTCTCCACTGCCACACACTAGAGCTTTATGGACAGCCTCAGTGCACAACCAAAGAGAAAGCTATGAAACCCAGAGAAAAAAGGCCTAGGATTCCTCCTCTGAGTTATTTTCCACAAGTATGGCCACAGTGAGGACAGGCTGACCAGCACGGATACCACGTTAGAGCCATGCTTCTGCGTTGGTGGAGCCCGCCTCCATGTGAACCAGGCTTCTGAGAATGGAGGCCACATTCCAAATACTGCCCTACTGAGAACAATGGTTCCAAAGACCAGCAAAGGGACTGCTTCCCTCCAACATGGTGTATGGCCCAGTGGTGCCATGACCCCGAGTGGGGGAATACAACAGCCGCTTCTCCTTCCTCTGAACATGTGTTTCCTGTCGCCCTCCTCTAACCTAGAGCCTGTTCTCCATCCCTTCTGGGTTGGATGTGGAGATCTCTGCTATGAATTTCTTAGGCTACCAAGGCCCCAGACAGACTTCCTCTTCCATAGACTCTACTAACCTAACAGTAGGTTAAGATAGGAGACAAGTGATCCTAGAACTCATAGGGATGGTGGTCTTCAGGGTACATAGGCTGGGATAATGGCTGCTGTGGTGTTTGGCTCACAAAAACCAACCAACCAACCAACGAAAAAGCGCTGGCATTATTATCAGATGAGCTCTGTGGCTACGTGCTCAGGAAGCCCTCATCTGACTTTAGTTAGGGATCACAACCTGGCTATTGTGATCACTCCTTGCCTAGTGGACTCAGGTGCGTAAGACCATGGAATTTATGCAAAAACAGATGATTCAGGCTGTCTCCCAGGCTGTGTTTTCTTCCCAATTTCATCCTGTTACTGCTTGCTAGAATCCTGGCAATGCTCTGCCCAGGCAGTGGTTTTTTGGTCACACAGAAGGCTTTCAATAGTACTGCTTCAGTCCACAAAATGCCAGTTCCCTCTTTAGCCCATGCATTCCCATGTTCCTTTGAAACCACTCCTATCCCAGACCATGAAAACATACTGCTCCTGGAGAGAGGCTTTCCTCCTCACTCCTCAAAGATGTCAGCTTTGGATGCCTGTTCATGTCCAGGGGAGGGCACCTGGTGGGGAGCCGCAATATCCACCGGGGTATACCATTGGACCTCAAGACCTTCCACCAGCAGAAGTGCAGTTGGCTTTGTGCACGAACCCAACACACCTGTTGGAGTGTTCTTGGGGGTCAGAGACTACTCTTTGTTGCTAAGAGTTGACCTGAGTCCACATCCTGACCCTTGCTCTCTGCTATCTGATTGTCTCACTTACTCTGACGGCGAGAGATGATTTGGCCCAGCTCATAATCCTCTGGATTCTCCTCAGTAAGGAAGTGTAGGTCGAGGGCGCTGCGGATGACGACAGGAGCCCTATCGTGGCAGGTCACCTGGAGCAGCATGGGAGACAGGCCTTCAGGAAATGGGCCTTGAAGTGACTACTCAAGGACAGTGGGCAGGGGCATTCTGGAGGCACCTCCACTCTAAATACAAGGGCAACATCCATGACCCTACTATCCGAGGCTGACCTCCTGCTCATCGTGTGGGCTCTTCCCACAGGCTACTAGCCCAATCCTTGTACATAGGACTTCCTGGGCCTGCCATTGCTCTTTGTGGAGCTGCACTCCTCTCGGAGTGAAAGGACCCCACTACCTGCATACAGATGCAATCTCATCCCACAAGTTGGGAGGAATGGGACAATAGCCTCCAAGATCCCAGGTCTGCCCGAGGATGCAGGCGGCATTGGGAATGGCCTAGGCACAAAACCTAGAGGCTTTGGTCTGGATTGCCAGGGCCAAAAACAGACCCAGGAACATGACCACACACAGGAGAGCTGAAAGATAGCCACGAGAGCTCCTGGCCTCCAGAGGCTCAGTGCTGGCTGGGATATAGGAGGGCACCTCATCCGGAAAGGGTGGTCATTGGGTTACCTGGACATTTAGTGTGCTTGCTCCACATCCATATCGACTCTGCAGAGAGACTCTCTCAGCTCCTTGTTCAAGGAACATGGAGAACCTCACACTGCTGTCCTCCTCCATAGACGTCAGCATCCCATACAAGGGAACCTGCAACCTAGTTCCTGTCCTATTCTCATCTGTCACCCATACCTGTCCCTGCCCTTCTGGACTGCATGCCGCCACCTGACACACAGACTCCCTCAGACATGGCAGTGGACAAGCTGCTGCACTCGCTCATCTCAGCTCCAGCCCTTCACACTGACCTCTCCCTTCTTGATTCCCATCTATCCTCCTGATCATCCAGAAGCTCCAAATTCAAGAGGGCATGAGTAGTCCATGGTATTGGACCAGTGTCTGCTCCCCACCCAGGTGAAAGCACCACGGGACACCCCTGCTCCCAGGCTTACCAGAACACTCTTGGCCATCTCTGGACTTTGTGTTTCTAAGTGGACACGAATTAAGCAGGTGTCTCCCACCTGCTTGTGGGAAAGCGGCCTGGAGGACTTGCAGGTTGATTCTGAGAACTGTGGGGGATGGAACATCAGCAAACCCAGAAAAAGAAAGCCACCCGAGACTGTCAGTTGGCTCTATGGACTTCCAGCAAATATGTCCAGGAGCTGAGGCTTCTTATTTCCTCAGGGCGGAGTGGAATGGCAGCACATGCACAGCTTGAATAAGGTAGGTGTTTACCTCCTTTCCCTTGACCTGGGGGCGTTTCCTCACGATGAAATATTGTATTCCCAGATTCATGGACAGACACACGAGTGAGTGGTCAGAGACCTTGATTTCTGCAGAGCGAAGTGGAGAGAATTGTTAGGTGGCACTCAAGGATTATACCACAAAACACCCACAACCCCTGAGAGTCTCCGCCAGGCCCATCACACTTTGGTATTTTGGGGCCAAGGCCCACTTTCTCTTGGCTGTCAGTTATCCTGAGCACACTGTGGATCATGTCTCCCCACTGTCTGATTGTCCTACTTACTCTCATCCTCAGACATCATATACAGCAGCTCAAAGTTGTCCACATCCTCATGCTGCAACAAATTTTCGTCCAAGGCCCTGCGGATGAGGCTTGTCACCGTCTCCTGAAAGGTCACCTGGATCAGGGTGGGACAAATGTCATCAGAGAATGGCTTTTAGAAGAGCTACCCAGAAGACTGTGGTCAAACATTCAGGAGAAATCTCAGCTACATATACAAGGGCACAATCTTGTTATCCTGCTACCTGAGTGTGTCCTCCATATACCACCTGGGTTCTTGCAATGTGCTACTAGAACAATCCTGGTACAAATATCTGCCTGTACCTGCCATCTCCCCTCCCCCTGGGGAGCCACATTCCACTCATGTCAAAGGACCAAACTGCCTATGCACAGACACACTCTCATCTCACTGAGATGAGAGCAATGGGCCAGGGATCTGCGCACCAAGTGTGATCTGGGATGCAGGCTGCCTTTGTGGGTGCAAGAGGCAGATGCACTGAAAATTTGGGTCCTGACTGCCACGACACAAAACAGACTCAGATACAAGAGTGTGCACTTGAGTGCTTCATGATAGCTTTGAGAGGCCCTGGCCTCTGGAAGCTCGGTGCGGGTCTGGTTGTAATGATGTACTTGACTCAGCACTGGCAGTCACTGAACATGTCTCCTCTGCAGCTGGACACCTGCAGCATTAGCGTGTCTACTGCACATCCATAGAAATTCTGCCAAGAACCCCTTTAGCTCCGTATTTACATACATGCAAAGCCTAACATTCCGAAGCTTTGGCATGACCCCCCAGGTGATCCCGACCCCAAATTCCTACACCTAGTCATGCTAAGGAGGATCTCTTCCCTGCCACCAGGAACACATCCCCTCCTACACATGTGACAAGTCACTGCCACCTCCTCTGCTCCAACTTCACTCATTGAGAATACCAAGTTCTAGGCACTGCAGCCTGCACCCTGGACATATCTCTGCCTTCATCTGTCCACAGCACTTCCGTCTGCACTTCTGGCCTGCAAAACCCACAATACACAGGCCCACTCACCACTGAAGCTGGGCATGCTGATGCTCTCCCTCCTCAGGTCAAGCCCTTAAGACGGACCTCTCTCTTCTTTATTTCCCACCATAGCCCTGTGGTTGGCTGTGTCTCCTGCCTACCACTGTGTGGACACCCAGGAGGCAGCCCTGCTGTCGGGCTTACCGGGATGCGCTTTGTCTCCCTCAGGCTCTGTCCCTCTAGGAGGACGTGAACAACGTGGCTGTCTTCCACCTGCTCGCTGGAGTGAAGCAGTGAGGAGCTGCTACTCACAGCTGCTGGGGTCCTGGATGCCACTGCCACAGAAGGTTCCAAGAACTGTGGGGGATGACAACATCAGCAAAGCCCAGCAACTGCACCCCACCCAGCCTGGCAGTTGGCTCTGTGGGCATTCTACAACATCCATCCAGAACCTGAGGTTCTTGTCCCCTTGGAGGATGTGGAGTGGCACCAGGAGTAAAGACTGAAGAAGGTGGCTGTTTTGGGAACAAGAGATCCAGCACCTGCTGGGTGGGGATGAAATCCCAGGAGATTAACCCCATGTTGCTGCTGAAATGTAGGTTCCTCCCACAAATGACAGGCAGGAGCTCATTCCTAAGCTGGTCCTGCCTGTAAGGTTCAAGGCTCTGAACCCTGAAGGGCTCCTCCGTGTTCTGATCATTTTCACCCTGGGTTGGGACCAAGAATGGTGGGTTCAAAATGGAAATGGTGACAAACAGAAAAATGACTTGTGCCAATACACTAGAGTCAAAGCACAATGGGACAGTTCCCATCAGTACAAACACACACACACACACACACACACACACACACACACACACACACACAGAGTCAGAATAGGAGTCCTGGGCCATTCATCAGGGATCAGACTAGAGGGCCTGCTGGGCTCACCTGCCCTGTGCTACTCACTGTTACTCTTGAGCTCCTCTGCGACAATCGCCAGAGGCTGTGGCGTCTAAGATGAAGCCTCACCCAGTGTATCCACAAAAGGGCTAGTTGGCCCCCCTGAGATTCCTGGGAGCCTGAGGCTCGGCATTGTCTGCAACCACAGGAGAACATCCTTCTCCCTCCAGTGGCTCCAACCAAGTGAGCTCGGATGGCTTGGTCAGTGAAGTGGGTGCCTGGATACCAGGGTTCCATGTTCTGTTTGATCCATTGTCAAGGCAATGATGTCATTTCCTGTGCCCATACCTGAGCCTCTTTTCACATAAGACCACTTTCAACAGCCCTATGGGCTGCCGATTTCTCCTCCATGCCTACCCATCTCAGGTGCGCAGGTGTTCACCAACAACTACCCAAACATCCCCACCAGCATCTGCCCTGCTTGGTGCCACTAGAGTTCCAGCTTGGAGCCTTCAAAAATGCATTCACAACCAGTCCTTCCCTCTCAGCAGCTTTTGGACCCTGGTCCCATCATTGTGCAACTCATGGTGTGCCCAGTCTTTTCTGGAAAGTAGGGTAGCATCTAATCTCTAGGGTTTATTGTGTCTATTGGCCCATAACACCCTCTGTTCTCTCTGAAACCAGAGATGGGACTCAGAGGAGGCTAAAGCACAAATGTAGAGATGGGATAATCACAAGAAAGGGAGAGACAAAGAATGCACCCTAACTCAATCAGGCCTGTGTCCCACACAGGGACATGGCCAATGTCCGTCCCATCGTGGCTGCAGTTCTCTCTCTACACCATGGCAAGTTGGAGGGGACTGAGATGCAGAGGCTGCTCCCCTCTGCCATACAACTTCCCAAGGCTTCTCCTAAGATTTCAAAAGGGCCAAGTGTGTCTAGTGTTGGGGTCTCACAGAGACTCCGAGGTACCACAGCATCCTGCTGCCCAGAACCGGTTCACCCCTCACCTCAAGGGGGCTCAGCCTCTGGATTCATGGGAATTGAAGTGGGTACAGGTGATGGGATATCACCTCCAAGACTGAGTTATGCCAAGTCCATGACCCCTGTCTGCATCCCTGTCTCCAGCACCACTCCCCCCTCTCTCTTTCCTCCTCAGAGCAAACAAATCCATTTAGCAAGTGTGTCCTGTGATAAAGACATGACGGTCACCCATCCTCTCATTACAAAAACACTGAGGCTCAGCCAACATGGATCCTACAGGGAACACAGGCATAAACTCAGACTCCAATCCTCCCAGCCGAGCCTCAGTGGAGCCTGGACTCCCAGCCTCCTGAGTCAAGGAAACAGAGGTTCCTAGCCGAGCCACCTTGGATGCAGCCGCACACAAACTGAACTCATCAATGCCCCTTGCTCTCAGTTGTGAGTAAGAGGGGAAGTGGTGTTTCACAACCCTGGACATCAAGTGCAGTCTCCAGGCTTTGGGGTGTGCCCTGGCCTCTGTCTATCTGCCCAGGCTCTCCAACCCACACTGGCCTCTTACCCAACCTCCTCCTAGGGCCAAACTCAATCCTGCCTCTCAATTTCTGCTGCCTTCCCCAACACACTGCTCCCCAAAATGAGCAGGGCTGGCTCTCGGTTATCATGCTGGTGCCAGCAGCAATGCCACCCCACTGACATAATTCTGAGTCCCAACCTAGGCACTCCAGCTGTCTTTGCCACACCTGGCCTGTTTGGGCTCTGGCTCTTGCTCTTTTCTTTCATGTGCATGTGTTTTGAGGTTTTGAGTTTCTCCCACTGCAGAACTGCAGCTGTGGCAGGGTAGAGCTCATGAGGGTGACATTCTGAGCCACATCCAATCCCATCAGGACTGTTCACTGGGATGACTGCTGGAACACAGTGATGAGTGAACACATGGGAGGTGGTTGGACCCACCTTGCCTCTGAGTGGCTTCCTTTCAGGACAGGAATGTAGGCATGGGAGCCCCTGGCGTGGGATGCTTTGCACAAGGCGTGACCATGGGCTCTCTTTCCTGGCAAAAATGGCTCCACTCAGCATGGAGAGCACTGTCATTCCTGGTGGCTAACAACAGCCCTGGACCCCAGAAAGGAACCCACACTCAAGATTAACGTCTGAGTGTGCGTGTCCTCGAGGAAATGAGGTCTCCTGATCCCAGGTGCAAAGGGGTAAGTCCTCTAACTCCAGGGGCCATGAAGGGACATCTGAGTTTCCCTTGTCCTTCTTTCCCTCTCTAACTAACCACAGTTAGGACCCTGGCCTCATTCCCCAGTGAGGATCATTAGGCTCCATAAAGGACAGTCTCTAAGATGCTCAGTGGACCAACACCCTCTGCACAACCCATAACCCTATTCACCCAAGAGGCAAGAGGATTTCTATTCAGGAAAACCAGGAAAGGGAGAGCCTTTCTCAAGGACACAAGGACATTAGTGAGTGAGGGAGTGATTAATGGATGGAGAACTATTTCCAACACCAACTTCCAGGAGCATATATGGCCCCCTGGAGAATTCTGCATTGTGTTGGTGATTAAGGAGAACGTGTGAATTCAGGGGTCACTAGGTCCTCTCAGCCATAAGGAGGGAAACTGCCATAAAGGAACTAGGACAAGGGTGCGAGGAATGCTCACTGGTGGGAGATCGGAAGGAAGGAAAGTGTACTCATTAGAAAAGTGTCGCCTGAAAATTCTTAGCCAGCCAAAAGCCGTGCGAACTTGTGTGGGAAAAGAGTCTTTGCACAGTGATGAAGCTAAGAGCTCACATGATGGAACACAGCATCAACTGGGACCAAATCCAATATCTGATATTCTTGTAGGAAGAGGAGAGTCTGGACCCAGATACCAGGGAGACTGGGGGATACCGGATATGTGAGGTTGGAGCCAGGGCGGGATGCCCATATGGGAACCACAGATCGTGGGCAGCAATAGGAGAGTGGGCAAGGGCTGGGAGAGTTGGGGAGACAGTCCCCTTGAAACCTGGGAGGGGTTATGGCACTGGGACAGCCCAACACCTACTGTGTTGAGCCTCTGGAGCTCAACGGAAGACACTTCCTCTGTTGTCGGCCACCCAGTTAACAGAGTTTGGTTGCAGCAGCCTAGGACCCAGCTGAAGGTCTGAGCATGTTGGCCATGCAGGTTGGATCTGGACCACAGACACCCTCATCAGAGATTGTAGGGTCTCAGCCTTGAGGCAAGACAGGCACTAAGTCAGGCCAGGTGGGGAAACGGATAGGCACACACTCTGGGGGCTGGTGCCTGTGTTACTGGGAGCACTTCTGATCGCAATTCCCTGATCTGCTGCCAACACAGGCTACAGAGGAGGGTACAGAAACACAGACCACGGATCTGCCCCACTCAGTGGGCCCAGGCCAACACCACACCCAGCAGCCTCGTGCCATACCCAATGAGTCTCGAAGCGGCCCCCTCTTCCCATCCTGAGAGCTCTTCCCTTCCTCATGTGCCAATAGCTCCCTACTGTCACTGGCAATATCTACTCTGTGAGATGTCAACATCCGTGGGTACTGTTCTCTCATCCCAGGACAGTGTGGTCCCACACACCCTGGTGAAATGGGCCACCTGGAGGCTGGACCTGGAGGTTGTTGAGGCTGATTGGCAGCGGTGGTCCTCTGGCACTTAATATTATTTAAGTTAAAAAAAAACAAATACAAAAACAAAAAACGGGTCTTGGTGCTCAAAAATGTTTGATTTGCATATTCTCATCCCCTAACCCCAATATTTTCATTATTTCCTCACATATGAAATCTTACTAGCATAATGGTAATTTCGTATTAAACAAAGTGGATTGAAATAACATTGGTAAAAATAATCAATCACCATACTTTCAATTTTTGTTCTGCTTTCCTATTAGAAACCACTTGGATACAAGAGAACAGAGGACAGACGCATGGAAATGCTTGAAATGACAAGAAGCTCCCACTCAAGCTCAGCATTCAGTCCTGGACAGGGTAAGACCAGGCCACTTTGACATCTGTGCCAAAGAGTCTACCAGACAGAATCCTCTGACTGATCCCTGACTGAGCCATAGGAACTGGCTAGAGAAGCCTTCACATCCTCAATACATTCTTCACGTCAGAATACTTGACAACCATTCATATCCATCTCTCGTTAACTTGCTCCCCAGCCAACCATTCTTCAACAAATTCAAAGGAGTAACTCATGCAAGCACACAGAAAGGGGTGTTCACTACACACATCCATGTGCGAAAAAGACAACTGGTATTTCTTGTTTGGGCTATTTCAAATGAAATCCCTTCTGCATGACCTCCACAAACCAAAGGAAAATATTTGTGAAATTCCCACGTAGAAGACAAGATACACTTGCCAAGGAGGCAGTGGCAAGAATTTTGACACTCCAAATGGAGAGTGTGTGTTTAGGAAGCAGTCACAGTTTCCATGAGAGAGTCCCATGAAATCAATTAGGAAGATCCATGCTCTAGCCCTACCATGCAAGTGATGTGACTTGAAAGAGTCACTTAGTCTTAGTAACCATCATCACTAACAACTAAGTCAATGAATAAAGGTCCTCAGGTGCCAAGCTACAAAATGTGGGATGAGCATGGATGAGGATGGGTGGGAGAAGTCTCCAACTCTAACACAATTAGGGAAGGATGTGCTGACCTCAAGTGGCTGGGGGGCTGGGATCCTGCCACAGAGGGGGATTCCAAACCTCACATCCCCTGACCCAGGCCAGAAGACCAGGTAGAGTCCAAGGACCCTGGGGTGGCCCAATGGCAATAAAGGTCAAAAGGAACTAGGGATCTGCCTGGTCCCTCAATCCCCTACTCTGAGCAGGGCTGCATGACGAGGCCAGAGGCCATCCACAGCAATCTGCCTTTACAGGAAAACAGGGACTGCAGGCTGCCTCTGGCTCACTGAATCAGGGTGGTGTTTTCATAAAGCAAGACCACTTCCTCACATTTGACCAGCAGCTCATGTGTTGACAGCACAATGACTGACTTGACTCAGGCCCTGATGAATGAAATAGAAAATTCATAGCAAACCCATCTTTAGCTCTTCCACATCATCAGGGGCTCTGATTCAATTCCGTCCAGAAAGGTGTCTGAAATGATTTCTAAACATGCTGGGGACTCACCTCTGTGTGGAACTTTTCAGGAAAAAGGGGATCAAATCTCATGAAGCAACTCTTCTCTCTTCTAGCCCATGGGCAATGCAAGGAACCTGCATGATACCAGAGGCTCACTTTTCTCTTCTCATGTCTTCTGGAAAGGATTCGTTAATGCTTCCTGCAAGGTGAAGCAGAAGCCTGCATCCCCAGCTGCACAGAAGTGTTTTAGGGCAGTGTCTCCCTTAAAACCCAAAAATAAAAAAACAGGTCATTCAACAGGCACATGGATTCGAGTACATGTTCAATGATCCCTCCTCCCTGGAGCCTTCCACATGCTCATCTTCCACATTCACAGAGCAATGCTTGGCCATTCTCAAGACCAGGAGACCATGATGCTCATCACCAGGAAGTCAATAAGGAACATGAAGAGAGCAGCATGGATTGCAGAAGGTGGCACATCAAGGATCTTCAGCTCTGCTGCTAGAACACAAGAGCTTAACTTCAGTATTGACTTTTTGCCAACTACCAAGTACGATAGCAGTGTCAAGCCCAATATGCAGATATGCAAGTAGTAGGTGACACCCCGCATCCATTCACAAAAGTGGGCAACATCTGCATCAGAACAAGGAAATATCTTACCCTTACTCATAAAAATCATCAGAAACAAAATAAAATGGATGCAAGACTTCTCATTTCACTATTAGGTAGCTGTTGGAATTCCCTATTAAATAATACCTCCTCCAAAATAAAAAGTATCTCAGACATGTGTCAACTATTCAATGGATGACATTTTAAAAACTATGGACTTTACTTAATATTTATGTATGCTATATCCCTGCCTAAGGCTCTATGAGAAAGGAGCACATAGAATTGGATCTTTGAAAATCTCACATTTGCTGATAAATATTACTGCTGATCTCAGGCATGGCGAAGTGAAAAGTGGGACTTTGGATATTCCAAGAATGCTATGTTGTGGGATTGGTGTCCCTGATTCATACATAGCATATGGTTTCTATGAAATCCAGTGAGGGAGCAGGAGTAACGAAGCTGATTGCACAGATGACCTCAGGGAATACTGACAGATAGGCCAAATGAAAAATATGCTCCAGCTAACCATTGGTATTTGGGCTTCTGATCCCAGTCCTGTTTTTAAAAAAGGTGCAGACAGGCAGTGTTCATTAAAAACTGTCTACCATGTAAAAGTGGGTAATTTAAATGGCATCTAGTTACACATCTGATAGAATGGTCTGGCAACATATGAATTTCATTCTAACAACAACAACAACAACCAAACATAGAAAATGAGACATAAAGATAAAACCTTGTCTTCACCAGGATGCCTAAAAATAGGTTTTATTTCGCTCATGCCAATAAATATCTTTCAATAGAATTTCTGATTTCTGAATGAATCCATTCAACTTCATACTGCACAGATCACAAGGTTTTCTTTACAGAATATTCTCTTCTTCTTCTTAAAGCCTCACATAGAAAATGTCTCACAGGACATAGGAGGGGAATGACCCAAAGGATGAGAGAATGGCTGGAACCGTTCTCAAATGTGCCCATGTAGCCTAAAGTTTGAAGGCATCTAATTGTACTCTAAAACAATTATGAACCTATTCGATCCATTATTAATAAATATCACCACTTTACCACTTGAACCAAATCACAGAAAATTGGAAACAGATGATCATTGGCTTTGATACCTTTACTTCTGTTTCATTACTCAGAGTCGATCAACTCTATACTTCAAGTGACACAGATTTATTACAGAATGCCTAAGATCCTAAGGATCTATTTTAGCTCAGCCCATGGTATTGCTTCATTATTTTATTATTTTGTAAGTAATAAAATATAACTTCATGTTGGATGATATATTCAAGCCATGAATATATCATCCAACATTGTTCTTCCCAAAATATTAGCCCAATTTCTGCGCGCGCTCACTTACTGTTCAGGAATTTTACTAATTGTTTGAAGGTTCTAGAGGACCTGTTAGACTCCTAATGGACAAACCATACAACATACTCCAGAGAACGGACGAGTGCCATAAGAAGAAAATAAGGTCAGCCTACAGCAATGGGCAGCTGCCTGCCCTCGGCTGGGAGGAGCCCTGGCCATGGCACCAGGGCTGCTGGGCAGCAGAAGCCTCCACAGCCCTGCAGGGAGCCTGGAGCACAGCTCTGCCTAACCATGCTCAGCCCTGGACAGATGCACATGAGTTCCCATCACAGGCTCGAGTGTGACAGTCCCAGGTGCATGCCTGTCATGCCAGCCACCAGGGAGGCTGAGGCAAGAGGAACGTTTGAGGTCAGCCTTGGCAACTTAGACCCCGAGGCAAAGGGGAAATACTTTTACAGGGGTCTCTGAGGGTGTAGCTCAGGTAGGTCACTTGCCTCACAGGCTCAAGGCCCTGGGTTCAATCCCCAGAACCCACGTACACACAAAAAGTGAACTTGGAATATTGTTTAAAATGATGGGTCAGGTACACACAAGGACTTCAATATGACCTCTCAGAGGAGCTCAATTTGAGATCAGACTGAACAAAAGACCACCTGGACCATTGACTCAGTGTCTGAAACCCTCTGTGAGCATGGGAAGCACTGCTGGCAAGACACCAGAGGGCCAAAGCACTTGTGCCCCCTGCAGGGGCGTCTCTTGTCTACCGCCAAAGACTGTTCCCCTCCTGGGGCAGCTGAGAGCAAGCTGGGCCTTGGAGCAAGGACTAGTGCTTTAGATATAGACTATGCAAGCAAGGGGCAATGTCTTTAATAAAACTAAAATTAAAAAGTCACATTGAAAAAATTTTAAAAAGAAGAAAATAAGGTCAAGTAGAGGAAGCCCATTTTCACAGGAAAAAATCCCCCAGTGAAAAGCATCAGAATAGATACCAAGAAAAATACCAACAAAAACAGTGTGCTCCCACTATGTATCTACTCAACATGCAAAAGTTAGAAAGCTAGATAATACAATCCTGGCCACAGGTAGAGCTATGCAGAAGAGCCACCTGGCAGTGCTTAGTCAAAGAAGTAAACATGCACACTTTGACCTAGAAATTCCACCTGTGTGTAAACCAGGCGGTGCTTAAGCAGTTTCACAAGGGGACATGCACAGGGAAATTTATCCTCAGGTTCTTATAGAGTTGTCTGTGCTTACAGGGAGTTGATGGTTGTCAAGATGCCCACAGCTGCGAAAGTCAAAAGCTAAAAAAATAATAGATGCCAACCTGGATATATTAATAATCCCGTATCTATGATCACCTTCATAAGGTAGCTTCCCAACTTCTGTGTGGAAGTGTGTTTCTCCTTGGCCCTTACACTGTTGTGGAGACCACTAGGAGTTCAGCTTTGTGCAGGATCATCTGACCTGGATTTTGGCAAGACCTGTACAGCCCTCACCCATGCTCAGATGCTACAGGACTTTTCAGACCAGTCCAGACAACAGTAGGCATCCATTCATTGTCTGCACTCTACAGATTCCTAGATGCACGACATTCATTACCATCAAATGCAGAATTTTCATCAAAAATTAATATATATATCATTCCAATCTGAATCAAGAAAATCGGAAATATCCCCAAATCCAAAGAGTGGATCCCCATTGTGATGCTACAAGTTGAAAATTCCACAGCTGACCTCATGGGATGGTTCACAGTCAAAAGACAGCTGCATGAAAAATATTACATGACCTTCCTGCTATGTGAAAAGTGGCATGTGAAGTACACATGCATGTCTTCCTCAGACATGGGTTCATTTGCAAGACACCTTGTGCAATTGAAAATACTCCAAAAGGGGAGAAATCAGAACCATGTCTCCAAAGTATTTCAGCAGAGACCAACTCCATCTGTCTATCTATCTCTCAGTGAGTGTGTGTGCTCTTGTGTGTGTTTGTGTGTCTTTGTTTGTGTTTGTACCATCATAGCTGATACTTAATTGCCCCCATTGGAAAACTGACTCAGATAATGCCATCTGCCAAACTCCTAAAAACCAAAGTTCTTGCTGATAGAATGAAACATTCCTTCCTGTTGGTTTGGATGTGTCCTTTAGGAATCACTGCTATATTTAGTATACTCAAATCATCACAGTAGATCAGGTAACAAAAACATATATATTTTAAAATAATAATAATATATTAATGGAAACAACAAATACAGGATAGAGTAACAACTGTGTTACTAAACAAGGTCAAGGACAATGGCAAACTATAGATTCAAACTTTGAAGAAAATAGTAATCAATGTAAATATTCCTGGGCTGCCTCAGCCCCGCCCAGGCACACAGCAACAGAATGGTTTTGCAAGCATCCTCAGGAGGGCAGGAGCCTTCTTTGCAGGACGAGAGGGAGGTTGAGGCTCGATCCACCCATCATTCTTTTGGGAGAGGCTCCTTTTCCTCAGCACAAAGTTGGATTTTTTGTGAGGATTCTTGGCATAAAATACGTTGGCCTCTGCTGGAATCCTCAGCTCTGGGGAGAGAGGGGTGTACAAAAAGAAGGTGGCACTCAGGAGGTGCTCCCTAGGACACGCCAACATCTGAGAGCCTGTGCCAGAAAAGGCCAGAGCCACACACCTGAGAGCTCTCCAATTCAGCACCAATACCAACAAAGACAGCCTCCACAGTCCTCCCTGAGGAAGAACTAGGCAGAGCACTTCAACAGACCTAATGTCTGTTCCTACCGAAGGCTTTGGACTCCAGAATATCTCAGGTCCTCTTGCATCTGCCAAAGCACACCACTAGGGTTTGCATCTGAAATCTCCCACAAAAGGCTCCTGTGCCGAAGATTCATTCCCCACATGAGCCATCTTCATAGGTGGGTTTGGAGGGAAGCATTGGATGGTGAGTGCTCTGATGTCAACATGAAATTCTCATTCAAGATGAATACACTACTGGGGGGTGGGAGGGACTGGAAGAAAGGTTGAGCATGGTTGGAGTAAGACCTAAACAGGGTTGTGCCCTGGGCAACAGTACCTTGTTCCTGTTGGCTCCACTGAATCCTCATTCTCCAAGGAGAGGTCCTCCCTCTCCATCTTTCTCTCTCTCCCTCTCTGCCAGCCTCGTTCTCTCTCTCCCAGTCTATGCCTTTGTGGCAAGGGCTGAGGAGCTCTCCACTGCCACACACTAGAGCTTTATGGACAGCCTCAGTGCACAACCAAAGAGAAAGCTATGAAACCCAGAGAAAAAAGGCCTAGGATTCCTCCTCTGAGTTATTTTCCTCAAGTATGGCCACAGTGAGGACAGGCTGACCAGCGCGGATACCACGTTAGAGCCATGCCTCTGCGTTGGTGGAGCCCGCCTCCATGTGAACCAGGCTTCTGAGAATGGAGGCCACATTCCAAATACTGCCCTACTGAGAACAATGGTTCCAAAGACCAGCAAAGGGACTGCTTCCCTCCAACATGGTGTATGGCCCAGTGGTGCCATGACCCCGAGTGGGGGAATACAACAGCCACTTCTCCTTCCTCTGAACATGTGTTTCCTGTCGCCCTCCTCTAACCTAGAGCCTGTTCTCCATCCCTTCTGGGTTGGATGTGGAGATCTCTGCTATGAATTTCTTAGGCTACCAAGGCCCCAGACAGACTTCCTCTTCCATAGACTCTACTAACCTAACAGTAGGTTAAGATAGGAGACAAGTGATCCTAGAACTCATAGGGATGGTGGTCTTCAGGGTACATAGGCTGGGATAATGGCTGCTGTGGTGTTTGGCTCACAAAAACCAACCAACCAACCAACGAAAAAGCGCTGGCATTATTATCAGATGAGCTCTGTGGCTACGTGCTCAGGAAGCCCTCATCTGACTTTAGTTAGGGATCACAACCTGGCTATTGTGATCACTCCTTGCCTAGTGGACTCAGGTGCGTAAGACCATGGAATTTATGCAAAAACAGATGATTCAGGCTGTCTCCCAGGCTGTGTTTTCTTCCCAATTTCATCCTGTTACTGCTTGCTAGAATCCTGGCAATGCTCTGCCCAGGCAGTGGTTTTTTTGGTCACACAGATGGCTTTCAATAGTACTGCTTCAGTCCACAAAATGCCAGTTCCCTCTTTAGCCCATGCATTCCCATGTTCCTTTGAAACCACTCCTATCCCAGACCATGAAAACATACTGCTCCTGGAGAGAGGCTTTCCTCCTCACTCCTCAAAGATGTCAGCTTTGGATGCCTGTTCATGTCCAGGGGAGGGCACCTGGTGGGGAGCCGCAATATCCACCGGGGTATACCATTGGACCTCAAGACCTTCCACCAGCAGAAGTGCAGTTGGCTTTTTGCACGAACCCAACACACCTGTTGGAGTGTTCTTGGGGGTCAGAGACTACTCTTTGTTGCTAAGAGTTGACCTGAGTCCACATCCTGACCCTTGCTCTCTGCTATCTGATTGTCTCACTTACTCTGACGGCGAGAGATGATTTGGCCCAGCTCATAATCCTCTGGAGTCTCCTCAGTAAGGAAGTGTAGGTCGAGGGCGCTGCGGATGACGACAGGAGCCCTATCGTGGCAGGTCACCTGGAGCAGCATGGGAGACAGGCCTTCAGGAAATGGGCCTTGAAGTGACTACTCAAGGACAGTGGGCAGGGGCATTCTGGAGGCACCTCCACTCTAAATACAAGGGCAACATCCATGACCCTACTACCCGAGGCTGACCTCCTGCTCATCGTGTGGGCTCTTCCCACAGGCTACTAGCCCAATCCTTGTACATAGGACTTCCTGGGCCTGCCATTGCTCTTTGTGGAGCTGCACTCCTCTCGGAGTGAAAGGACCCCACTACCTGCATACAGATGCAATCTCATCCCACAAGTTGGGAGGAATGGGACAATAGCCTCCAAGATCCCAGGTCTGCCCGAGGATGCAGGCGGCATTGGGAATGGCCTAGGCACAAAACCTAGAGGCTTTGGTCTGGATTGCCAGGGCCAAAAACAGACCCAGGAACATGACCACACACAGGAGAGCTGAAAGATAGCCACGAGAGCTCCTGGCCTCCAGAGGCTCAGTGCTGGCTGGGATGTAGGAGGGCACCTCATCCGGCAAGGGTGGTCATTGGGTTACCTGGACATTTAGTGTGCTTGCTCCACATCCATATCGACTCTGCAGAGAGACTCTCTCAGCTCCTTGTTCAAGGAACATGGAGAACCTCACACTGCTGTCCTCCTCCATAGACGTCAGCATCCCATACAAGGGAACCTGCAACCTAGTTCCTGTCCTATTCTCATCTGTCACCCATACCTGTCCCTGCCCTTCTGGACTGCATGCTGCCACCTGACACACAGACTCCCTCAGACATGGCAGTGGACAAGCTGCTGCACTCGCTCATTTCAGCTCCAGCCCTTCACACTGACCTCTCCCTTCTTGATTCCCATCTATCCTCCTGATCATCCAGAAGCTCCAAATTCAAGAGGGCATGAGTAGTCCATGGTATTGGACCAGTGTCTGCTCCCCACCCAGGTGTAATCACCACGGGACACCCCTGCTCCCAGGCTTACCAGAACACTCTTGGCCATCTCTGGACTTTGTGTTTCTAAGTGGACACGAATTAAGCAGGTGTCTCCCACCTGCTTGTGGGAAAGCGGCCTGGAGGACTTGCAGGTTGATTCTGAGAACTGTGGGGGATGGAACATCAGCAAACCCAGAAACAGAAAGCCACCACAGACTGTCAGTTGGCTCTATGGGCTTCCAGCAAATATATCCAGGTGCTGAGGCTTCTTATTTCCTCAGGTCGGAGTGGAATGGCAGCACATGCACAGCTTGAATAAGGTAGGTGTTTACCTCCTTTCCCTTGACCTGGGGGCGTTTCCTCACCATGAAAGATTGTATTCCCAGATTCATGGACAGACACACGAGTGAGTGGTCAGAGACCTTGATTTCTGCAGAGCGAAGTGGAGAGAATTGTTAGGTGGCACTCAAGGATTATACCACAAAACACCCACAACCCCTGAGAGTCTCCGCCAGGCCCATCACACTTTGGTATTTTGGGGCCAAGGCCCACTTTCTCTTGGCTGTCAGTTATCCTGAGCCCACTGTGGATCATGTCTCCCCACTGTCTGATTGTCCTACTTACTCTCATCCTCAGACATCATATACAGCAGCTCAAAGTTGTCCACATCCTCATGCTGCAACAAATTTTGGTCCAAGGCCCTGCGGATGAGGCTTGTCACCGTCTCCTGAAAGGTCACCTGGATCAGGGTGGGACAAATGTCATCAGAGAATGGCTTTTAGAAGAGCTAACCAGAAGACTGTGGTCAAACATTCAGGAGAAATCTCAGCTACATATACAAGGGCACAATCTTGTTATCCTGCTACCTGAGTGTGTCCTCCATATACCACCTGGGTTCTTGCAATGTGCTACTAGAACAATCCTGGTACAAATATCTGCCTGTACCTGCCATCTCCCCTCCCCCTGGGGAGCCACATTCCACTCATGTCAAAGGACCAAACTGCCTATGCACAGACACACTCTCATCTCACTGAGATGAGAGCAATGGGCCAGGGATCTGCGCACCAAGTGTGATCTGGGATGCAGGCTGCCTTTGTGGGTGGAAGAGGCAGATGCACTGAAAATTTGGGTCCTGACTGCCACGACACAAAACAGACTCAGATACAACAGTGTGCACTTGAGTGCTTCATGATAGCTTTGAGAGGCCCTGGCCTCTGGAAGCTCGGTGCGGGTCTGGTTGTAATGATGTACTTGACTCAGCACTGGCAGTCACTGAACATGTCTCCTCTGCAGCTGGACACCTGCAGCATTAGCGTGTCTACTGCACATCCATAGAAATTCTGCCAAGAACCCCTTTAGCTCCGTATTTACATACATGCAAAGCCTAACATTCCGAAGCTTTGGCATGACCCCCCAGGTGATCCCGACCCCAAATTCCTACACCTAGTCATGCTAAGGAGGATCTCTTCCCTGCCACCAGGAACACATCCCCTCCTACACATGTGACAAGTCACTGCCACCTCCTCTGCTCCAACTTCACTCATTGAGAATACCAAGTTCTAGGCACTGCAGCCTGCACCCTGGACATATCTCTGCCTTCATCTGTCCACAGCACTTCCGTCTGCACTTCTGGCCTGCAAAACCCACAATACACAGGCCCACTCACCACTGAAGCTGGGCATGCTGATGCTCTCCCTCCTCAGGTCAAGCCCTTAAGACGGACCTCTCTCTTCTTTATTTCCCACCATAGCCCTGGGGTTGGCTGTGTCTCCTGCCTTCCACTGTGTGGACACCCAGGAGGCAGCCCTGCTGTCGGGCTTACCGGGATGCGCTTTGTCTCCCTCAGGCTCTGTCCCTCTAGGAGGACGTGAACAACGCGGCTGTCTTCCACCTGCTCGCTGGAGTGAAGCAGTGAGGAGCTGCTACTCACAGCTGCTGGGGTCCTGGATGCCACTGCCACAGAAGGTTCCAAGAACTGTGGGGGATGACAACATCAGCAAAGCCCAGCAACTGCACCCCACCCAGCCTGGCAGTTGGCTCTGTGGGCATTCTACAACATCCATCCAGAACCTGAGGTTCTTGTCCCCTTGGAGGATGTGGAGTGGCACCAGGAGTAAAGACTGAAGAAGGTGGCTGTTTTGGGAACAAGAGATCCAGCACCTGCTGGGTGGGGATGAAATCCCAGGAGATTAACCCCATGTTGCTGCTGAAATGTAGGTTCCTCCCACAAATGACAGGCAGGAGCTCATTCCTAAGCTGGTCCTGCCTGTAAGGTTCAAGGCTCTGAACCCTGAAGGGCTCCTCCGTGTTCTGATCATTTTCACCCTGGGTTGGGACCAAGAATGGTGGGTTCAAAATGGAAATGGTGACAAACAGAAAAATGACTTGTGCCAATACACTAGAGTCAAAGCACAATGGGACAGTTCCCATCAGTACAAACACACACACACACACACACACACACACACACACACACACACACACACAGAGTCAGAATAGGAGTCCTGGGCCATTCATCAGGGATCAGACTAGAGGGCCTGCTGGGCTCACCTGCCCTGTGCTACTCACTGTTACTCTTGAGCTCCTCTGCGACAATCGCCAGAGGCTGTGGCGTCTAAGATGAAGCCTCACCCAGTGTATCCACAAAAGGGCTAGTTGGCCCCCCTGAGATTCCTGGGAGCCTGAGGCTCGGCATTGTCTGCAACCACAGGAGAACATCCTTCTCCCTCCAGTGGCTCCAACCAAGTGAGCTCGGATGGCTTGGTCAGTGAAGTGGGTGCCTGGATACCAGGGTTCCATGTTCTGTTTGATCCATTGTCAAGGCAATGATGTCATTTCCTGTGCCCATACCTGAGCCTCTTTTCACATAAGACCACTTTCAACAGCCCTATGGGCTGCCGATTTCTCCTCCATGCCTACCCATCTCAGGTGCGCAGGTGTTCACCAACAACTACCCAAACATCCCCACCAGCATCTGCCCTGCTTGGTGCCACTAGAGTTCCAGCTTGGAGCCTTCAAAAATGCATTCACAACCAGTCCTTCCCTCTCAGCAGCTTTTGGACCCTGGTCCCATCATTGTGCAACTCATGGTGTGCCCAGTCTTTTCTGGAAAGTAGGGTAGCATCTAATCTCTAGGGTTTATTGTGTCTATTGGCCCATAACACCCTCTGTTCTCTCTGAAACCAGAGATGGGACTCAGAGGAGGCTAAAGCACAAATGTAGAGATGGGATAATCACAAGAAAGGGAGAGACAAAGAATGCACCCTAACTCAATCAGGCCTGTGTCCCACACAGGGACATGGCCAATGTCCGTCCCATCGTGGCTGCAGTTCCCTCTCTACACCATGGCAAGTTGGAGGGGACTGAGATGCAGAGGCTGCTCCCCTCTGCCATACAACTTCCCAAGGCTTCTCCTAAGATTTCAAAAGGGCCAAGTGTGTCTAGTGTTGGGGTCTCACAGAGACTCCGAGGTACCACAGCATCCTGCTGCCCAGAACCGGTTCACCCCTCACCTCAAGGGGGCTCAGCCTCTGGATTCATGGGAATTGAAGTGGGTACAGGTGATGGGATATCACCTCCAAGACTGAGTTATGCCAAGTCCATGACCCCTGTCTGCATCCCTGTCTCCAGCACCACTCCCCCCTCTCTCTTTCCTCCTCAGAGCAAACAAATCCATTTAGCAAGTGTGTCCTGTGATAAAGACATGACGGTCACCCATCCTCTCATTACAAAAACACTGAGGCTCAGCCAACATGGATCCTACAGGGAACACAGGCATAAACTCAGACTCCGATCCTCCCAGCCGAGCCTCAGTGGAGCCTGGACTCCCAGCCTCCTGAGTCAAGGAAACAGAGGTTCCTAGCCAAGCCACCTTGGATGCAGCCACACACAAACTGAACTCATCAATGCCCCTTGCTCTCAGTTGTGAGTAAGAGGGGAAGTGGTGTTTCACAACCCTGGACATCAAGTGCAGTCTCCAGGCTTTGGGGTGTGCCCTGGCCTCTGTCTATCTGCCCAGGCTCTCCTACCCACACTGGCCTCTTACCCAACCTCCTCCTAGGGCCAAACTCAATCCTGCCTCTCAATTTCTGCTGCCTTCCCCAACACACTGCTCCCCAAAATGAGCAGGGCTGGCTCTCGGTTATCATGCTGGTGCCAGCAGCAATGCCACCCCACTGACATAATTCTGAGTCCCAACCTAGGCACTCCAGCTGTCTTTGCCACACCTGGCCTGTTTGGGCTCTGGCTCTTGCTCTTTTCTTTCATGTGCATGTGTTTTGAGGTTTTGAGTTTCTCCCACTGCAGAACTGCAGCTGTGGCAGGGTAGAGCTCATGAGGGTGACATTCTGAGCCACATCCAATCCCATCAGGACTGTTCACTGGGGTGACTGCTGGAACACAGTGATGAGTGAACACATGGGAGGTGGTTGGACCCACCTTGCCTCTGAGTGGCTTCCTTTCAGGACAGGAATGTAGGCATGGGAGCCCCTGGCGTGGGATGCTTTGCACAAGGCGTGACCATGGGCTCTCTTTCCTGGCAAAAATGGCTCCACTCAGCATGGAGAGCACTGTCATTCCTGGTGGCTAACAACAGCCCTGGACCCCAGAAAGGAACCCACACTCAAGATTAACGTCTGAGTGTGCGTGTCCTCGAGGAAATGAGGTCTCCTGATCCCAGGTGCAAAGGGGTAAGTCCTCTAACTCCAGGGGCCATGAAGGGACATCTGAGTTTCCCTTGTCCTTCTTTCCCTCTCTAACTAACCACAGTTAGGACCCTGGCCTCATTCCCCAGTGAGGATCATTAGGCTCCATAAAGGACAGTCTCTAAGATGCTCAGTGGACCAACACCCTCTGCACAACCCATAACCCTATTCACCCAAGAGGCAAGAGGATTTCTATTGAGGAAAACCAGGAAAGGGAGAGCCTTTCTCAAGGACACAAGGACATTAGTGAGTGAGGGAGTGATTAATGGATGGAGAACTATTTCCAACACCAACTTCCAGGAGCATATATGGCCCCCTGGAGAATTCTGCAGTGTGTTGGTGATTAAGGAGAACGTGTGAATTCAGGGGTCACTAGGTCCTCTCAGCCATAAGGAGGGAAACTGCCATAAAGGAACTAGGACAAGGGTGCGAGGAATGCTCACTGGTGGGAGATCGGATGGAAGGAAAGTGTACTCATTAGAAAAGTGTCGCCTGAAAATTCTTAGCCAGCCAAAAGTCGTGCGAACTTGTGTGGGAAAAGAGTCTTTGCACAGTGATGAAGCTAAGAGCTCACATGATGGAACACAGCATCAACTGGGACCAAATCCAATATCTGATATTCTTGTAGGAAGAGGAGAGTCTGGACCCAGATACCAGGGAGACTGGGGGATACCGGATATGTGAGGTTGGAGCCAGGGCGGGATGCCCATATGGGAACCACAGATCGTGGGCAGCAATAGGAGAGTGGGCAAGGGCTGGGAGAGTTGGGGAGACAGTCCCCTTGAAACCTGGGAGGGGTTATGGCACTGGGACAGCCCAACACCTACTGTGTTGAGCCTCTGGAGCTCAACGGAAGACACTTCCTCTGTTGTCGGCCACCCAGTTAACAGAGTTTGGTTGCAGCAGCCTAGGACCCAGCTGAAGGTCTGAGCATGTTGGCCATGCAGGTTGGATCTGGACCACAGACACCCTCATCAGAGATTGTAGGGTCTCAGCCCTGAGGCAAGACAGGCACTAAGTCAGGCCAGGTGGGGAAACGGATAGGCACACACTCTGGGGGCTGGTGCCTGTGTTACTGGGAGCACTTCTGATCGCAATTCCCTGATCTGCTGCCAACACAGGCTACAGAGGAGGGTACAGAAACACAGACCACGGATCTGCCCCACTCAGTGGGCCCAGGCCAACACCACACCCAGCAGCCTCGTGCCATACCCAATGAGTCTCGAAGCGGCCCCCTCTTCCCATCCTGAGAGCTCTTCCCTTCCTCATGTGCCAATAGCTCCCTACTGTCACTGGCAATATCTACTCTGTGAGATGTCAACATCCGTGGGTACTGTTCTCTCATCCCAGGACAGTGTGGTCCCACACACCCTGGTGAAATGGGCCACCTGGAGGCTGGACCTGGAGGTTGTTGAGGCTGAATGGCAGCGGTGGTCCTCTGGCACTTAATATTATTTAAGTTAAAAAAAAAAAACAAAAACAAAAACAAAAAACGGGTCTTGGTGCTCAAAAATGTTTGATTTGCATATTCTCATCCCCTAACCCCAATATTTTCATTATTTCCTCACATATGAAATCTTACTAGCATAAAGGTAATTTCGTATTAAACAAAGTGGATTGAAATAACATTGGTAAAAATAATCAATCACCATACTTTCAATTTTTGTTCTGCTTTCCTATTAGAAACCACTTGGATACAAGAGAACAGAGGACAGACTCATGGAAATGCTTGAAATGACAAGAAGCTTCCACTCAAGCTCAGCATTCAGTCCTGGACAGGGTAAGACCAGGCCACTTTGACATCTGTGCCAAAGAGTCAACCAGACAGAATCCTCTGACTGATCCCTGACTGAGCCATAGGAACTGGCTAGAAAAGCCTTCACATCCTCAATACATTCTTCACGTCAGAATACTTGACAACCATTGATATCCATCTCTCGTTAACTTGCTCCCCAGCCAACCTTTCTTCAACAAATTCAAAGGAGTAACTCATGCAAGCACACAGAAAGGGGTGTTCACTACACACATCCATGTGCGAAAAAGACAACTGGTATTTCTTGTTTGGGCTATTTCAAATGAAATCCCTTCTGCATGACCTCCACAAACCAAAGGAAAATATTTGTGAAATTCCCACGTAGAAGACAAGATACACTTGCCAAGGAGGCAGTGGCAAGAATTTTGACACTCCAAATGTAGAGTGTGTGTTTAGGAAGCAGTCACAGTTTCCATGAGAGAGTCCCATGAAATCAATTAGGAAGATCCATGCTCTAGCCCTACCATGCAAGTGATGTGACTCGAAAGAGTCACTTAGTCTTAGTAACCATCATCACTAACAACTAAGTCAATGAATAAAGGTCCTCAGGTGCCAAGCTACAAAATGTGGGATGAGCATGGATGAGGATGGGTGGGAGAAGTCTCCAACTCTAACACAATTAGGGAAGGATGTGCTGACCTCAAGTGGCTGGGGGGCTGGGATCCTGCCACAGAGGGGGATTCCAAACCTCACATCCCCTGACCCAGGCCAGAAGACCAGGTAGAGTCCAAGGACCCTGGGGTGGCCCAATGGCAATAAAGGTCAAAAGGAACTAGGGATCTGCCTGGTCCCTCAATCCCCTACTCTGAGCAGGGCTGCATGACGAGGCCAGAGGCCATCCACAGCAATCTGCCTTTACAGGAAAACAGGGACTGCAGGCTGCCTCTGGCTCACTGAATCAGGGTGGTGTTTTCATAAAGCAAGACCACTTCCTCACATTTGACCAGCAGCTCATGTGTTGACAGCACAATGACTGACTTGACTCAGGCCCTGATGAATGAAATAGAAAATTCATAGCAAACCCATCTTTAGCTCTTCCACATCATCAGGGGCTCTGATTCAATTCCGTCCAGAAAGGTGTCTGAAATGATTTCTAAACATGCTGGGGACTCACCTCTGTGTGGAACTTTTCAGGAAAAAGGGGATCAAATCTCATGAAGCAACTCTTCTCTCTTCTAGCCCATGGGCAATGCAAGGAACCTGCATGATACCAGAGGCTCACTTCTCTCTTCTCGTGTCTTCTGGAAAGGATTCGTTAATGCTTCCTGCAAGGTGAAGCAGAAGCCTGCATCCCCAGCTGCACAGAAGTGTTTTAGGGCAGTGTCTCCCTTAAAACCCAAAAATAAAAAAAACAGGTCATTCAACAGGCACATGGATTCGAGTACATGTTCAATGATCCCTCCTCCCTGGAGCCTTCCACATGCCCATCTTCCACATTCACAGAGCAATGCTTGGCCATTCTCAAGACCAGGAGACCATGATGCTCCTCACCAGGAAGTCAATAAGGAACATGAAGAGAGCAGCATGGATTGCAGAAGGTGGCACATCAAGGATCTTCAGCTCTGCTGCTAGAACACAAGAGCTTAACTTCAGTATTGACTTTTTGCCAACTACCAAGTACGATAGCAGTGTCAAGCCCAATATGCAGATATGCAAGTAGTAGGTGACACCCCGCATCCATTCACAAAAGTGGGCAACATCTGCATCAGAACAAGGAAGTATCTTACCCTTACTCATAAAAATCATCAGAAACAAAATAAAATGGATGCAAGACTTCTCATTTCACTATTAGGTAGCTGTTGGAATTCCCTATTAAATAATACCTCCTCCAAAATAAAAAGTATCTCAGACATGTGTCAACTATTCAATGGATGACATTTTAAAAACTATGGACTTTACTTAATATTTATGTATGCTATATCCCTGCCTAAGGCTCTATGAGAAAGGAGCACATAGAATTGGATCTTTGAAAATCTCACATTTGCTGATAAATATTACTGCTGATCTCAGGCATGGCGAAGTGAAAAGTGGGACTTTGGATATTCCAAGAATGCTATGTTGTGGGATTGGTGTCCCTGATTCATACATAGCATATGGTTTCTATGAAATCCAGTGAGGGAGCAGGAGTAACGAAGCTGATTGCACAGATGACCTCAGGGAATACTGACAGATAGGCCAAATGAAAAATATGCTCCAGCTAACCATTGGTATTTGGGCTTCTGATCCCAGTCCTGTTTTTAAAAAAGGTGCAGACAGGCAGTGTTCATTAAAAACTGTCTACCATGTAAAAGTGGGTAATTTAAATGGCATCTAGTTACACATCTGATAGAATGGTCTGGCAACATATGAATTTCATTCTAACAACAACAACAACAACAAAACATAGAAAATGAGACATAAAGATAAAACCTTGTCTTCACCAGGATGCCTAAAAATAGGTTTTATTTGGCTCATGCCAATAAATATCTTTCAATAGAATTTCTGATTTCTGAATGAATCCATTCAACTTCATACTGCACAGATCACAAGGTTTTCTTTACAGAATATTCTCTTCTTCTTCTTAAAGCCTCACATAGAAAATGTCTCACAGGACATAGGAGGGCTAAAGTTTGAAGGCATCTAATTGTACTCTAAAACAATTATGAACCTATTCGATCCATTATTAATAAATATCACCACTTTACCTCTTGAACCAAATCACAGAAAATTGGAAACAGATGATCATTGGCTTTGATACCTTTACTTCTGTTTCATTACTCAGAGTCGATCAACTCTATACTTCAAGTGACACAGATTTATTACAGAATGCCTAAGATCCTAAGGATCTATTTTAGCTCAGCCCATGGTATTGCTTCATTATTTTATTATTTTGTAAGTAATAAAATATAACTTCATGTTGGATGATATATTCAAGCCATGAATATATCATCCAACATTGTTCTTCCCAAAATATTAGCCCAATTTCTGCGCGCGCTCACTTACTGTTCAGGAATTTTACTAATTGTTTGAAGGTTCTAGAGGACCTGTTAGACTCCTAATGGACAAACCATACAACATACTCCAGAGAACGGACGAGTGCCATAAGAAGAAAATAAGGTCAGCCTACAGCAATGGGCAGCTGCCTGCCCTCGGCTGGGAGGAGCCCTGGCCATGGCACCAGGGCTGCTGGGCAGCAGAAGCCTCCACAGCCCTGCAGGGAGCCTGGAGCACAGCTCTGCCTAACCATGCTCAGCCCTGGACAGATGCACATGAGTTCCCATCACAGGCTCGAGTGTGACAGTCCCAGGTGCATGCCTGTCATGCCAGCCACCAGGGAGGCTGAGGCAAGAGGAACTTTTGAGGTCAGCCTTGGCAACTTAGACCCCGAGGCAAAGGGGAAATACTTTTACAGGGGTCTCTGAGGGTGTAGCTCAGGTAGGTCACTTGCCTCACAGGCTCAAGGCCCTGGGTTCAATCCCCAGAACCCACGTACACACAAAAAGTGAACTTGGAATATTGTTTAGAATGATGGGTCAGGTACACACAAGGACTTCAATATGACCTCTCAGAGGAACTCAATTTGAGATCAGACTGAACAAAAGACCACCTGGACCATTGACTCAGTGTCTGAAACCCTCTGTGAGCATGAGAAGCACTGCTGGCAAGACACCAGAGGGCCAAAGCACTTGTGCCCCCTGCAGGGGCGTCTCTTGTCTACCGCCAAAGACTGTTCCCCTCCTGGGGCAGCTGAGAGCAAGCTGGGCCTTGGAGCAACGACTAGTGCTTTAGACATAGACTATGCAAGCAAGGGTCAATGTCTTTAATAAAACTAAAATTAAAAAGTCACATTGAAAAAAATTTAAAAAGAAGAAAATAAGGTCAAGTAGAGGAAGCCCATTTTCACAGGAAAAAATCCCCCAGTGAAAAGCATCAGAATAGATACCAAGAAAAATACCAACAAAAACAGTGTGCTCCCACTATGTATCTACTCAACCTGCAAAAGTTAGAAAGCTAGATAATACAATCCTGGCCACAGGTAGAGCTATGCAGAAGAGCCACCTGGCAGTGCTTAGTCAAAGAAGTAAACATGCACACTTTGACCTAGAAATTCCACCTGTGTGTAAACCAGGCGGTGCTTAAGCAGTTTCACAAGGGGACATGCACAGGGAAATTTATCCTCAGGTTCTTATAGAGTTGTCTGTGCTTACAGGGAGTTGATGGTTGTCAAGATGCCCACAGCTGCGAAAGTCAAAAGCTAAAAAAATAATAGATGCCAACCTGGATATATTAATAATCCCGTATCTATGATCACCTTCATAAGGTAGCTTCCCAACTTCTGTGTGGAAGTGAGTTCCTCCTTGGCCCTTACACTGTTGTGGAGACCACTAGGAGTTCAGCTTTGTGCAGGATCATCTGACCTGGACTTTTGGCAAGACCTGTACAGCCCTCACACATGCTCAGATGCTACAGGACTTTTCAGACCAGTCCAGACAACAGTAGGCATCCATTCATTGTCTGCACTCTACAGATTCCTAGATGCACGACATTCATTACCATCAAATGCAGAATTTTCATCAAAAACTAATATATATATCATTCCAATCTGAATCAAGAAAATCGGAAATATCCCCAAATCCAAAGAGTGGATCCCCATTGTGATGCTACAAGTTGAAAATTCCACAGCTGACCTCATGGGATGGTTCACAGTCAAAAGACAGCTGCATGAAAAATATTACATGACCTTCCTGCTATGTGAAAAGTGGCATGTGAAGTACACATGCATGTCTTCCTCAGACATGGGTTCATTTGCAAGACACCTTGTGCAATTGAAAATACTCCAAAAGGGGAGAAATCAGAACCATGTCTCCAAAGTATTTCAGCAGAGACCAACTCCATCTGTCTATCTATCTCTCAGTGAGTGTGTGTGCTCTTGTGTGTGTTTGTGTGTCTTTGTTTGTGTTTGTACCATCACAGCTGATACTTCATTGCCCCCATTGGAAAACTGACTCAGATAATGCCATCTGCCAAACTCCTAAAAACCAAAGTTCTTGCTGATAGAATGAAACATTCCTTCCTGTTGGTTTGGATGTGTCCTTTAGGAATCACTGCTACATTTAGTATACTCAAATCATCACAGTAGATCAGGTAACAAAAACATATATATTTTAAAATAATAATAATATATTAATGGAAACAACAAATACAGGATAGAGTAACAACTGTGTTACTAAACAAGGTCAAGGACAATGGCAAACTATAGATTCAAACTTTGAAGAAATGTAAATATTCCTGGGCTGCCTCAGCCCCGCCCAGGCACACAGCAACAGAATGGTTTTGCAAGCATCCTCAGGAGGGCAGGAGCCTTCTTTGCAGGACGAGAGGGAGGTTGAGGCTCGATCCACCCATCATTCTTTTGGGAGAGGCTCCTTTTCCTCAGCACAAAGTTGGATTTTTTGTGAGGATTCTTGGCATAAAATACGTTGGCCTCTGCTGGAATCCTCAGCTCTGGGGAGAGAGGGGTGTACAAAAAGAAGGTGGCACTCAGGAGGTGCTCCCTAGGACACGCCAACATCTGAGAGCCTGTGCC
This sequence comes from Urocitellus parryii, assembly GCF_045843805.1. NCBI lineage: Eukaryota > Metazoa > Chordata > Mammalia > Rodentia > Sciuridae > Urocitellus > Urocitellus parryii. The sequence continues at coordinate 51,932,515 of NC_135548.1, read as the reverse complement.
AGAAAAGGCCAGAGCCACACACCTGAGAGCTCTCCAATTCAGCACCAATACCAACAAAGACAGCCTCCACAGTCCTCCCTGAGGAAGAACTAGGCAGAGCACTTCAACAGACCTAATGTCTGTTCCTACCGAAGGCTTTGGACTCCAGAATATCTCAGGTCCTCTTGCATCTGCCAAAGCACACCACTAGGGTTTGCATCTGAAATCTCCCACAAAAGGCTCCTGTGCCGAAGATTCAGTCCCCACATGAGCCATCTTCATAGGTGGGTTTGGAGGGAAGCATTGGATGGTGAGTGCTCTGATGTCAACATGAAATTCTCATTCAAGATGAATACACTACTGGGGGGTGGGAGGGACTGGAAGAAAGGTTGAGCATGGTTGGAGTAAGACCTAAACAGGGTTGTGCCCTGGGCAACAGTACCTTGTTCCTGTTGGCTCCACTGAATCCTCATTCTCCAAGGAGAGGTCCTCCCTCTCCATCTTTCTCTCTCTCCCTCTCTGCCAGCCTCGTTCTCTCTCTCCCAGTCTATGCCTTTGTGGCAAGGGCTGAGGAGCTCTCCACTGCCACACACTAGAGCTTTATGGACAGCCTCAGTGCACAACCAAAGAGAAAGCTATGAAACCCAGAGAAAAAAGGCCTAGGATTCCTCCTCTGAGTTATTTTCCTCAAGTATGGACACAGTGAGGACAGGCTGACCAGCGCGGATACCACGTTAGAGCCATGCTTCTGCGTTGGTGGAGCCCGCCTCCATGTGAACCAGGCTTCTGAGAATGGAGGCCTCATTCCAAATACTGCCCTACTGAGAACAATGGTTCCAAAGACCAGCAAAGGGACTGCTTCCCTCCAACATGGCGTATGGCCCAGTGGTGCCATGACCCCGAGTGGGGGAATACAACAGCCGCTTCTCCTTCCTCTGAACATGTGTTTCCTGTCGCCCTCCTCTAACCTAGAGCCTGTTCTCCATCCCTTCTGGGTTGGATGTGGAGATCTCTGCTATGAATTTCTTAGGCTACCAAGGCCCCAGACAGACTTCCTCTTCCATAGACTCTACTAACCTAACAGTAGGTTAAGATAGGAGACAAGTGATGCTAGAACTCATAGGGATGGTGGTCTTCAGGGTACATAGGCTGGGATAATGGCTGCTGTGGTGTTTGGCTCACAAAAACCAACCAACCAACCAACGAAAAAGCGCTGGCATTATTATCAGATGAGCTCTGTGGCTACGTGCTCAGGAAGCCCTCATCTGACTTTAGTTAGGGATCACAACCTGGCTATTGTGATCACTCCTTGCCTAGTGGACTCAGGTGCGTAAGACCATGGAATTTATGCAAAAACAGATGATTCAGGCTGTCTCCCAGGCTGTGTTTTCTTCCCAATTTCATCCTGTTACTGCTTGCTAGAATCCTGGCAATGCTCTGCCCAGGCAGTGGTTTTTTGGTCACACAGAAGGCTTTCAATAGTACTGCTTCAGTCCACAAAATGCCAGTTCCCTCTTTAGCCCATGCATTCCCATGTTCCTTTGAAACCACTCCTATCCCAGACCATGAAAACACACTGCTCCTGGAGAGAGGCTTTCCTCCTCACTCCTCAAAGATGTCAGCTTTGGATGCCTGTTCATGTCCAGGGGAGGGCACCTGGTGGGGAGCCGCAATATCCACCGGGGTATACCATTGGACCTCAAGACCTTCCACCAGCAGAAGTGCAGTTGGCTTTGTGCACGAACCCAACACACCTGTTGGAGTGTTCTTGGGGGTCAGAGACTACTCTTTGTTGCTAAGAGTTGACCTGAGTCCACATCCTGACCCTTGCTCTCTGCTATCTGATTGTCTCACTTACTCTGACGGCGAGAGATGATTTGGCCCAGCTCATAATCCTCTGGATTCTCCTCAGTAAGGAAGTGTAGGTCGAGGGCGCTGCGGATGACGACAGGAGCCCTATCGTGGCAGGTCACCTGGAGCAGCATGGGAGACAGGCCTTCAGGAAATGGGCCTTGAAGTGACTACTCAAGGACAGTGGGCAGGGGCATTCTGGAGGCACCTCCACTCTAAATACAAGGGCAACATCCATGACCCTACTACCCGAGGCTGACCTCCTGCTCATCGTGTGGGCTCTTCCCACAGGCTACTAGCCCAATCCTTGTACATAGGACTTCCTGGGCCTGCCATTGCTCTTTGTGGAGCTGCACTCCTCTCGGAGTGAAAGGACCCCACTACCTGCATACAGATGCAATCTCATCCCACAAGTTGGGAGGAATGGGACAATAGCCTCCAAGATCCCAGGTCTGCCCGAGGATGCAGGCGGCATTGGGAATGGCCTAGGCACAAAACCTAGAGGCTTTGGTCTGGATTGCCAGGGCCAAAAACAGACCCAGGAACATGACCACACACAGGAGAGCTGAAAGATAGCCACGAGAGCTCCTGGCCTCCAGAGGCTCAGTGCTGGCTGGGATGTAGGAGGGCACCTCATCCGGCAAGGGTGGTCATTGGGTTACCTGGACATTTAGTGTGCTTGCTCCACATCCATATCGACTCTGCAGAGAGACTCTCTCAGCTCCTTGTTCAAGGAACATGGAGAACCTCACACTGCTGTCCTCCTCCATAGACGTCAGCATCCCATACAAGGGAACCTGCAACCTAGTTCCTGTCCTATTCTCATCTGTCACCCATACCTGTCCCTGCCCTTCTGGACTGCATGCTGCCACCTGACACACAGACTCCCTCAGACATGGCAGTGGACAAGCTGCTGCACTCGCTCATCTCAGCTCCAGCCCTTCACACTGACCTCTCCCTTCTTGATTCCCATCTATCCTCCTGATCATCCAGAAGCTCCAAATTCAAGAGGGCATGAGTAGTCCATGGTATTGGACCAGTGTCTGCTCCCCACCCAGGTGTAATCACCACGGGACACCCCTGCTCCCAGGCTTACCAGAACACTCTTGGCCATCTCTGGACTTTGTGTTTCTAAGTGGACACGAATTAAGCAGGTGTCTCCCACCTGCTTGTGGGAAAGCGGCCTGGAGGACTTGCAGGTTGATTCTGAGAACTGTGGGGGATGGAACATCAGCAAACCCAGAAACAGAAAGCCACCCCAGACTGTCAGTTGGCTCTATGGGCTTCCAGCAAATATGTCCAGGTGCTGAGGCTTCTTATTTCCTCAGGTCGGAGTGGAATGGCAGCACATGCACAGCTTGAATAAGGTAGGTGTTTACCTCCTTTCCCTTGACCTGGGGGCGTTTCCTCACCATGAAAGATTGTATTCCCAGATTCATGGACAGACACACGAGTGAGTGGTCAGAGACCTTGATTTCTGCAGAGCGAAGTGGAGAGAATTGTTAGGTGGCACTCAAGGATTATACCACAAAACACCCACAACCCCTGAGAGTCTCCGCCAGGCCCATCACACTTTGGTATTTTGGGGCCAAGGCCCACTTTCTCTTGGCTGTCAGTTATCCTGAGCCCACTGTGGATCATGTCTCCCCACTGTCTGATTGTCCTACTTACTCTCATCCTCAGACATCATATACAGCAGCTCAAAGTTGTCCACATCCTCATGCTGCAACAAATTTTGGTCCAAGGCCCTGCGGATGAGGCTTGTCACCGTCTCCTGAAAGGTCACCTGGATCAGGGTGGGACAAATGTCATCAGAGAATGGCTTTTAGAAGAGCTACCCAGAAGACTGTGGTCAAACATTCAGGAGAAATCTCAGCTACATATACAAGGGCACAATCTTGTTATCCTGCTACCTGAGTGTGTCCTCCATATACCACCTGGGTTCTTGCAATGTGCTACTAGAACAATCCTGGTACAAATATCTGCCTGTACCTGCCATCTCCCCTCCCCCTGGGGAGCCACATTCCACTCATGTCAAAGGACCAAACTGCCTATGCACAGACACACTCTCATCTCACTGAGATGAGAGCAATGGGCCAGGGATCTGCGCACCAAGTGTGATCTGGGATGCAGGCTGCCTTTGTGGGTGGAAGAGGCAGATGCACTGAAAATTTGGGTCCTGACTGCCACGACACAAAACAGACTCAGATACAAGAGTGTGCACTTGAGTGCTTCATGATAGCTTTGAGAGGCCCTGGCCTCTGGAAGCTCAGTGCGGGTCTGGTTGTCATGATGTACTTAACTCAACACTGGCAGTCACTGAACATGTCTCCTCTGCAGCTGGACACCTGCAGCATTAGCGTGTCTACTGCACATCCATAGAAATTCTGCCAAGAACCCCTTTAGCTCCGTATTTACATACATGCAAAGCCTAACATTCCGAAGCTTTGGCATGACCCCCCAGGTGATCCCGACCCCAAATTCCTACACCTAGTCATGCTAAGGAGGTTCTCTTCCCTGCCACCAGGAACACATCCCCTCCTACACATGTGACAAGTCACTGCCACCTCCTCTGCTCCAACTTCACTCATTGAGAATACCAAGTTCTAGGCACTGCAGCCTGCACCCTGGACATATCTCTGCCTTCATCTGTCCACAGCACTTCCGTCTGCACTTCTGGCCTGCAAAACCCACAATACACAGGCCCACTCACCACTGAAGCTGGGCATGCTGATGCTCTCCCTCCTCAGGTCAAGCCCTTAAGACGGACCTCTCTCTTCTTTATTTCCCACCATAGCCCTGGGGTTGGCTGTGTCTCCTGCCTTCCACTGTGTGGACACCCAGGAGCAGCCCTGCTGTCGGGCTTACCGGGATGCGCTTTGTCTCCCTCAGGCTCTGTCCCTCTAGGAGGACGTGAACAACGCGGCTGTCTTCCACCTGCTCGCTGGAGTGAAGCAGTGAGGAGCTGCTACTCACAGCTGCTGGGGTCCTGGATGCCACTGCCACAGAAGGTTCCAAGAACTGTGGGGGATGACAACATCAGCAAAGCCCAGCAACTGCCCCCCACCCAGCCTGGCAGTTGGCTCTGTGGGCATTCTACAACATCCATCCAGAACCTGAGGTTCTTGTCCCCTTGGAGGATGTGGAGTGGCACCAGGAGTAAAGACTGAAGAAGGTGGCTGTTTTGGGAACAAGAGATCCAGCACCTGCTGGGTGGGGATGAAATCCCAGGAGATTAACCCCATGTTGCTGCTGAAATGTAGGCTCCTCCCACAAAGGACAGGCAGGAGCTCATTCCTAAGCTGGTCCTGCCTGTAAGGTTCAAGGCTCTGAACCCTGAAGGGCTCCTCCGTGTTCTGATCATTTTCACCCTGGGTTGGGACCAAGAATGGTGGGTTCAAAATGGAAATGGTGACAAACAGAAAAATGACTTGTGCCAATACACTAGAGTCAAAGCACAATGGGAGAGTTCCCATCAGTACAAACACACACACAATCACACACACACACACACACACACACACACACACACACACACAGTCAGAATAGGAGTCCTGGGCCATTCATCAGGGATCAGACTAGAGGGCCTGCTGGGCTCACCTGCCCTGTGCTACTCACTGTTACTCTTGAGCTCCTCTGCGACAATCGCCAGAGGCTCTGGCGTCTAAGATGAAGCCTCACCCAGTGTATCCACAAAAGGGCTAGTTGGCCCCCCTGAGATTCCTGGGAGCCTGAGGCTCGGCATTGTCTGCAACCACAGGAGAACATCCTTCTTCCTCCAGTGGCTCCAACCAAGTGAGCTCGGATGGCTTGGTCAGTGAAGTGGGTGCCTGGATACCAGGGTTCCATGTTCTGTTTGATCCATTGTCAAGGCAATGATGTCATTTCCTGTGCCCATACCTGAGCCTCTTTTCACATAAGACCACTTTCAACAGCCCTATGGGCTGCCGATTTCTCCTCCATGCCTACCCATCTCAGGTGTGCATTTGTTCACCAACAACTACCCAAACATCCCCACCAGCATCTGCCCTGCTTGGTGCCACTAGAGTTCCAGCTTGGAGCCTTCAAAAATGCATTCACAACCAGTCCTTCCCTCTCAGCAGCTTTTGGACCCTGGTCCCATCATTGTGCAACTCATGGTGTGCCCAGTCTTTTCTGGAAAGTAGGGTAGCATCTAATCTCTAGGGTTTATTGTGTCTATTGGCCCATAACACCCTCTGTTCTCTCTGAAACCAGAGATGGGACTCACAGGTGGCTAAAGCACAAATGTAGAGATGGGATAATCACAAGAAAGGGAGAGACAAAGAATGCACCCTAACTCAATCAGGCCTGTGTCCCACACAGGGACATGGCCAATGTCCGTCCCATCGTGGCTGCAGTTCCCTCTCTACACCATGGCAAGTTGGAGGGGACTGAGATGCAGAGGCTGCTTCCCTCTGCCATACAACTTTCCAAGGCTTCTCCTAAGATTTCAAAAGGGCCAAGTGTGTCTAGTGTTGGGGTCTCACAGAGACTCCGAGGTACCACAGCATCCTGCTGCCCAGAACCGGTTCACCCCTCACCTCAAGGGGGCTCAGCCTCTGGATTCATGGGAATTGAAGTGGGTACAGGTGATGGGATATCACCTCCAAGACTGAGTTATGCCAAGTCCATGACCCCTGTCTGCATCCCTGTCTCCAGCACCACTCCCCCCTCTCTCTTTCCTCCTCAGAGCAAACAAATCCATTTAGCAAGTGTGTCCTGTGATAAAGACATGACGGTCACCCATCCTCTCATTACAAAAACACTGAGGCTCAGCCAACATGGATCCTACAGGGAACACAGGCATAAACTCAGACTCCGATCCTCCCAGCCGAGCCTCAGTGGAGCCTGGACTCCCAGCCTCCTGAGTCAAGGAAACAGAGGTTCCTAGCCGAGCCACCTTGGATGCAGCCGCACACAAACTGAACTCATCAATGCCCCTTGCTCTCAGTTGTGAGTAAGAGGGGAAGTGGTGTTTCACAACCCTGGACATCAAGTGCAGTCTCCAGGCTTTGGGGTGTGCCCTGGCCTCTGTCTATCTGCCCAGGCTCTCCTACCCACACTGGCCTCTTACCCAACCTCCTCCTAGGGCCAAACTCAATCCTGCCTCTCAATTTCTGCTGCCTTCCCCAACACACTGCTCCCCAAAATGAGCAGGGCTGGCTCTCGGTTATCATGCTGGTGCCAGCAGCAATGCCACCCCACTGACATAATTCTGAGTCCCAACCTAGGCACTCCAGCTGTCTTTGCCACACCTGGCCTGTTTGGGCTCTGGCTCTTGCTCTTTTCTTTCATGTGCATGTGTTTTGAGGTTTTGAGTTTCTCCCACTGCAGAACTGCAGCTGTGGCAGGGTAGAGCTCATGAGGGTGACATTCTGAGCCACATCCAATCCCATCAGGACTGTTCACTGGGGTGACTGCTGGAACACAGTGATGAGTGAACACATGGGAGGTGGTTGGACCCACCTTGCCTCTGAGTGGCTTCCTTTCAGGACAGGAATGTAGGCATGGGAGCCCCTGGCGTGGGATGCTTGGCACAAGGCGTGACCATGGGCTCTCTTTCCTGGCAAAAATGGCTCCACTCAGCATGGAGAGCACTGTCATTCCTGGTGGCTAACAACAGCCCTGGACCCCAGAAAGGAACCCACACTCAAGATTAACGTCTGAGTGTGCGTGTCCTCGAGGAAATGAGGTCTCCTGATCCCAGGTGCAAAGGGGTAAGTCCTCTAACTCCAGGGGCCATGAAGGGACATCTGAGTTTCCCTCGTCCTTCTTTCCCTCTCTAACTAACCACAGTTAGGACCCTGGCCTCATTCCCCAGTGAGGATCATTAGGCTCCATAAAGGACAGTCTCTAAGATGCTCAGTGGACCAACACCCTCTGCACAACCCATAACCCTATTCACCCAAGAGGCAAGAGGATTTCTATTCAGGAAAACCAGGAAAGGGAGAGCCTTTCTCAAGGACACAAGGACATTAGTGAGTGAGGGAGTGATTAATGGATGGAGAACTATTTCCAACACCAACTTCCAGGAGCATATATGGCCCCCTGGAGAATTCTGCAGTGTGTTGGTGATTAAGGAGAACGTGTGAATTCAGGGGTCACTAGGTCCTCTCAGCCATAAGGAGGGAAACTGCCATAAAGGAACTAGGACAAGGGTGCGAGGAATGCTCACTGGTGGGAGATCGGAAGGAAGGAAAGTGTACTCATTAGAAAAGTGTCGCCTGAAAATTCTTAGCCAGCCAAAAGTCGTGCGAACTTGTGTGGGAAAAGAGTCTTTGCACAGTGATGAAGCTAAGAGCTCACATGATGGAACACAGCATCAACTGGGACCAAATCCAATATCTGATATTCTTGTAGGAAGAGGAGAGTCTGGACCCAGATACCAGGGAGACTGGGGGATACCGGATATGTGAGGTTGGAGCCAGGGCGGGATGCCCATATGGGAACCACAGATCGTGGGCAGCAATAGGAGAGTGGGCAAGGGCTGGGAGAGTTGGGGAGACAGTCCCCTTGAAACCTGGGAGGGGTTATGGCACTGGGACAGCCCAACACCTACTGTGTTGAGCCTCTGGAGCTCAACGGAAGACACTTCCTCTGTTGTCGGCCACCCAGTTAACAGAGTTTGGTTGCAGCAGCCTAGGACCCAGCTGAAGGTCTGAGCATGTTGGCCATGCAGGTTGGATCTGGACCACAGACACCCTCATCAGAGATTGTAGGGTCTCAGCCCTGAGGCAAGACAGGCACTAAGTCAGGCCAGCTGGGGAAACGGATAGGCACACACTCTGGGGGCTGGTGCCTGTGTTACTGGGAGCACTTCTGATCGCAATTCCCTGATCTGCTGCCAACACAGGCTACAGAGGAGGGTACAGAAACACAGACCACGGATCTGCCCCACTCAGTGGGCCCAGGCCAACACCACACCCAGCAGCCTCGTGCCATACCCAATGAGTCTCGAAGCGGCCCCCTCTTCCCATCCTGAGAGCTCTTCCCTTCCTCATGTGCCAATAGCTCCCTACTGTCACTGGCAATATCTACTCTGTGAGATGTCAACATCCGTGGGTACTGTTCTCTCATCCCAGGACAGTGTGGTCCCACACACCCTGGTGAAATGGGCCACCTGGAGGCTGGACCTGGAGGTTGTTGAGGCTGAATGGCAGCGGTGGTCCTCTGGCACTTAATATTATTTAAGTTAAAAAAAAAAAAAAACAAAAACAAAAACAAAAAACGGGTCTTGGTGCTCAAAAATGTTTGATTTGCATATTCTCATCCCCTAACCCCAATATTTTCATTATTTCCTCACATATGAAATCTTACTAGCATAAAGGTAATTTCGTATTAAACAAAGTGGATTGAAATAACATTGGTAAAAATAATCAATCACCATACTTTCAATTTTTGTTCTGCTTTCCTATTAGAAACCACTTGGATACAAGAGAACAGAGGACAGACTCATGGAAATGCTTGAAATGACAAGAAGCTCCCACTCAAGCTCAGCATTCAGTCCTGGACAGGGTAAGACCAGGCCACTTTGACATCTGTGCCAAAGAGTCTACCAGACAGAATCCTCTGACTGATCCCTGACTGAGCCATAGGAACTGGCTAGAAAAGCCTTCACATCCTCAATACATTCTTCACGTCAGAATACTTGACAACCATTGATATCCATCTCTCGTTAACTTGCTCCCCAGCCAACCATTCTTCAACAAATTCAAAGGAGTAACTCATGCAAGCACACAGAAAGGGGTGTTCACTACACACATCCATGTGCGAAAAAGACAACTGGTATTTCTTGTTTGGGCTATTTCAAATGAAATCCCTTCTGCATGACCTCCACAAACCAAAGGAAAATATTTGTGAAATTCCCACGTAGAAGACAAGATACACTTGCCAAGGAGGCAGTGGCAAGAATTTTGACACTCCAAATGTAGAGTGTGTGTTTAGGAAGCAGTCACAGTTTCCATGAGAGAGTCCCATGAAATCAATTAGGAAGATCCATGCTCTAGCCCTACCATGCAAGTGATGTGACTTGAAAGAGTCACTTAGTCTTAGTAACCATCATCACTAACAACTAAGTCAATGAATAAAGGTCCTCAGGTGCCAAGCTACAAAATGTGGGATGAGCATGGATGAGGATGGGTGGGAGAAGTCTCCAACTCTAACACAATTAGGGAAGGATGTGCTGACCTCAAGTGGCTGGGGGGCTGGGATCCTGCCACAGAGGGGGATTCCAAACCTCACATCCCCTGACCCAGGCCAGAAGACCAGGTAGAGTCCAAGGACCCTGGGGTGGCCCAATGGCAATAAAGGTCAAAAGGAACTAGGGATCTGCCTGGTCCCTCAATCCCCTACTCTGAGCAGGGCTGCATGACGAGGCCAGAGGCCATCCACAGCAATCTGCCTTTACAGGAAAACAGGGACTGCAGGCTGCCTCTGGCTCACTGAATCAGGGTGGTGTTTTCATAAAGCAAGACCACTTCCTCACATTTGACCAGCAGCTCATGTGTTGACAGCACAATGACTGACTTGACTCAGGCCCTGATGAATGAAATAGAAAATTCATAGCAAACCCATCTTTAGCTCTTCCACATCATCAGGGGCTCTGATTCAATTCCGTCCAGAAAGGTGTCTGAAATGATTTCTAAACATGCTGGGGACTCACCTCTGTGTGGAACTTTTCAGGAAAAAGGGGATCAAATCTCATGAAGCAACTCTTCTCTCTTCTAGCCCATGGGCAATGCAAGGAACCTGCATGATACCAGAGGCTCACTTCTCTCTTCTCGTGTCTTCTGGAAAGGATTCGTTAATGCTTCCTGCAAGGTGAAGCAGAAGCCTGCATCCCCAGCTGCACAGAAGTGTTTTAGGGCAGTGTCTCCCTTAAAACCCAAAAATAAAAAAACAGGTCATTCAACAGGCACATGGATTCGAGTACATGTTCAATGATCCCTCCTCCCTGGAGCCTTCCACATGCCCATCTTCCACATTCACAGAGCAATGCTTGGCCATTCTCAAGACCAGGAGACCATGATGCTCCTCACCAGGAAGTCAATAAGGAACATGAAGAGAGCAGCATGGATTGCAGAAGGTGGCACATCAAGGATCTTCAGCTCTGCTGCTAGAACACAAGAGCTTAACTTCAGTATTGACTTTTTGCCAACTACCAAGTACGATAGCAGTGTCAAGCCCAATATGCAGATATGCAAGTAGTAGGTGACACCCCGCATCCATTCACAAAAGTGGGCAACATCTGCATCAGAACAAGGAAGTATCTTACCCTTACTCATAAAAATCATCAGAAACAAAATAAAATGGATGCAAGACTTCTCATTTCACTATTAGGTAGCTGTTGGAATTCCCTATTAAATAATACCTCCTCCAAAATAAAAAGTATCTCAGACATGTGTCAACTATTCAATGGATGACATTTTAAAAACTATGGACTTTACTTAATATTTATGTATGCTATATCCCTGCCTAAGGCTCTATGAGAAAGGAGCACATAGAATTGGATCTTTGAAAATCTCACATTTGCTGATAAATATTACTGCTGATCTCAGGCATGGCGAAGTGAAAAGTGGGACTTTGGATATTCCAAGAATGCTATGTTGTGGGATTGGTGTCCCTGATTCATACATAGCATATGGTTTCTATGAAATCCAGTGAGGGAGCAGGAGTAACGAAGCTGATTGCACAGATGACCTCAGGGAATACTGACAGATAGGCCAAATGAAAAATATGCTCCAGCTAACCATTGGTATTTGGGCTTCTGATCCCAGTCCTGTTTTTAAAAAAGGTGCAGACAGGCAGTGTTCATTAAAAACTATCTACCATGTAAAAGTGGGTAATTTAAATGGCATCTAGTTACACATCTGATAGAATGGTCTGGCAACATATGAATTTCATTCTAACAACAACAACAACAACAAAACATAGAAAATGAGACATAAAGATAAAACCTTGTCTTCACCAGGATGCCTAAAAATAGGTTTTATTTGGCTCATGCCAATAAATATCTTTCAATAGAATTTCTGATTTCTGAATGAATCCATTCAACTTCATACTGCACAGATCACAAGGTTTTCTTTACAGAATATTCTCTTCTTCTTCTTAAAGCCTCACATAGAAAATGTCTCACAGGACATAGGAGGGGAATGACCCAAAGGATGAGAGAATGGCTGGAACCGTTCTCAAATGTGCCCATGTAGCCTAAAGTTTGAAGGCATCTAATTGTACTCTAAAACAATTATGAACCTATTCGATCCATTATTAATAAATATCACCACTTTACCACTTGAACCAAATCACAGAAAATTGGAAACAGATGATCATTGGCTTTGATACCTTTACTTCTGTTTCATTACTCAGAGTCGATCAACTCTATACTTCAAGTGACACAGATTTATTACAGAATGCCTAAGATCCTAAGGATCTATTTTAGCTCAGCCCATGGTATTGCTTCATTATTTTATTATTTTGTAAGTAATAAAATATAACTTCATGTTGGATGATATATTCAAGCCATGAATATATCATCCAACATTGTTCTTCCCAAAATATTAGCCCAATTTCTGCGCGCGCTCACTTACTGTTCAGGAATTTTACTAATTGTTTGAAGGTTCTAGAGGACCTGTTAGACTCCTAATGGACAAACCATACAACATAGTCCAGAGAACGGACGAGTGCCATAAGAAGAAAATAAGGTCAGCCTACAGCAATGGGCAGCTGCCTGCCCTCGGCTGGGAGGAGCCCTGGCCATGGCATCAGGGCTGCTGGGCAGCAGAAGCCTCCACAGCCCTGCAGGGAGCCTGGAGCACAGCTCTGCCTAACCATGCTCAGCCCTGGACAGATGCACATGAGTTCCCATCACAGGCTCGAGTGTGACAGTCCCAGGTGCATGCCTGTCATGCCAGCCACCAGGGAGGCTGAGGCAAGAGGAACGTTTGAGGTCAGCCTTGGCAACTTAGACCCCGAGGCAAAGGGGAAATACTTTTACAGGGGTCTCTGAGGGTGTAGCTCAGGTAGGTCACTTGCCTCACAGGCTCAAGGCCCTGGGTTCAATCCCCAGAACCCACGTACACACAAAAAGTGAACTTGGAATATTGTTTAAAATGATGGGTCAGGTACACACAAGGACTTCAATATGACCTCTCAGAGGAGCTCAATTTGAGATCAGACTGAACAAAAGACCACCTGGACCATTGACTCAGTGTCTGAAACCCTCTGTGAGCATGAGAAGCACTGCTGGCAAGACACCAGAGGGCCAAAGCACTTGTGCCCCCTGCAGGGGCGTCTCTTGTCTACCGCCAAAGACTGTTCCCCTCCTGGGGCAGCTGAGAGCAAGCTGGGCCTTGGAGCAAGGACTAGTGCTTTAGATATAGACTATGCAAGCAAGGGGCAATGTCTTTAATAAAACTAAAATTAAAAAGTCACATTGAAAAAATTTTAAAAAGAAGAAAATAAGGTCAAGTAGAGGAAGCCCATTTTCACAGGAAAAAATCCCCCAGTGAAAAGCATCAGAATAGATACCAAGAAAAATACCAACAAAAACAGTGTGCTCCCACTATGTATCTACTCAACCTGCAAAAGTTAGAAAGCTAGATAATACAATCCTGGCCACAGGTAGAGCTATGCAGAAGAGCCACTTGGCAGTGCTTAGTCAAAGAAGTAAACATGCACACTTTGACCTAGAAATTCCACCTGTGTGTAAACCAGGCGGTGCTTAAGCAGTTTCACAAGGGGACATGCACAGGGAAATTTATCCTCAGGTTCTTATAGAGTTGTCTGTGCTTACAGGGAGTTGATGGTTGTCAAGATGCCCACAGCTGCGAAAGTCAAAAGCTAAAAATATAATAGATGCCAACCTGGATATATTAATAATCCCGTATCTATGATCACCTTCATAAGGTAGCTTCCCAACTTCTGTGTGGAAGTGAGTTTCTCCTTGGCCCTTACACTGTTGTGGAGACCACTAGGAGTTCAGCTTTGTGCAGGATCATCTGACCTGGACTTTTGGCAAGACCTGTACAGCCCTCACACATGCTCAGATGCTACAGGACTTTTCAGACCAGTCCAGACAACAGTAGGCATCCATTCATTGTCTGCACTCTACAGATTCCTAGATGCACGACATTCATTACCATCAAATGCAGAATTTTCATCAAAAACTAATATATATATCATTCCAATCTGAATCAAGAAAATCGGAAATATCCCCAAATCCAAAGAGTGGATCCCCATTGTGATGCTACAAGTTGAAAATTCCACAGCTGACCTCATGGGATGGTTCACAGTCAAAAGACAGCTGCATGAAAAATATTGCATGACCTTCCTGCTATTTGAAAAGTGGCATGTGAAGTACACATGCATGTCTTCCTCAGACATGGGTTCATTTGCAAGACACCTTGTGCAATTGAAAATACTCCAAAAGGGGAGAAATCAGAACCATGTCTCCAAAGTATTTCAGCAGAGACCAACTCCTTCTGTCTATCTATCTCTCAGTGAGTGTGTGTGCTCTTGTGTGTGTTTGTGTGTCTTTGTGTTTGTACCATCATAGCTGATACTTCATTGCCCCCATTGGAAAACTGACTCAGATAATGCCATCTGCCAAACTCCTAAAAACCAAAGTTCTTGCTGATAGAATGAAACATTCCTTCCTGTTGGTTTGGATGTGTCCTTTAGGAATCACTGCTACATTTAGTATACTCAAATCATCACAGTAGATCAGGTAACAAAAACATATATATTTTAAAATAATAATAATATATTAATGGAAACAACAAATACAGGATAGAGTAACAACTGTGTTACTAAACAAGGTCAAGGACAATGGCAAACTATAGATTCAAACTTTGAAGAAAATAGTAATCAATGTAAATATTCCTGGGCTGCCTCAGCCCCGCCCAGGCACACAGCAACAGAATGGTTTTGCAAGCATGCTCAGGAGGGCAGGAGCCTTCTTTGCAGGACGAGAGGGAGGTTGAGGCTCGATCCACCCATCATTCTTTTGGGAGAGGCTCCTTTTCCTCAGCACAAAGTTGGATTTTTTGTGAGGATTCTTGGCATAAAATACGTTGGCCTCTGCTGGAATCCTCAGCTCTGGGGAGAGAGGGGTGTACAAAAAGAAGGTGGCACTCAGGAGGTGCTCCCTAGGACACGCCAACATCTGAGAGCCTGTGCCAGAAAAGGCCAGAGCCACACACCTGAGAGCTCTCCAATTCAGCACCAATACCAACAAAGACAGCCTCCACAGTCCTCCCTGAGGAAGAACTAGGCAGAGCACTTCAACAGACCTAATGTCTGTTCCTACCGAAGGCTTTGGACTCCAGAATATCTCAGGTCCTCTTGCATCTGCCAAAGCACACCACTAGGGTTTGCATCTGAAATCTCCCACAAAAGGCTCCTGTGCCGAAGATTCAGTCCCCACATGAGCCATCTTCATAGGTGGGTTTGGAGGGAAGCATTGGATGGTGAGTGCTCTGATGTCAACATGAAATTCTCATTCAAGATGAATACACTACTGGGGGGTGGGAGGGACTGGAAGAAAGGTTGAGCATGGTTGGAGTAAGACCTAAACAGGGTTGTGCCCTGGGCAACAGTACCTTGTTCCTGTTGGCTCCACTGAATCCTCATTCTCCAAGGAGAGGTCCTCCCTCTCCATCTTTCTCTCTCTCCCTCTCTGCCAGCCTCGTTCTCTCTCTCCCAGTCTATGCCTTTGTGGCAAGGGCTGAGGAGCTCTCCACTGCCACACACTAGAGCTTTATGGACAGCCTCAGTGCACAACCAAAGAGAAAGCTATGAAACCCAGAGAAAAAAGGCCTAGGATTCCTCCTCTGAGTTATTTTCCTCAAGTATGGACACAGTGAGGACAGGCTGACCAGCGCGGATACCACGTTAGAGCCATGCTTCTGCGTTGGTGGAGCCCGCCTCCATGTGAACCAGGCTTCTGAGAATGGAGGCCTCATTCCAAATACTGCCCTACTGAGAACAATGGTTCCAAAGACCAGCAAAGGGACTGCTTCCCTCCAACATGGCGTATGGCCCAGTGGTGCCATGACCCCGAGTGGGGGAATACAACAGCCGCTTCTCCTTCCTCTGAACATGTGTTTCCTGTCGCCCTCCTCTAACCTAGAGCCTGTTCTCCATCCCTTCTGGGTTGGATGTGGAGATCTCTGCTATGAATTTCTTAGGCTACCAAGGCCCCAGACAGACTTCCTCTTCCATAGACTCTACTAACCTAACAGTAGGTTAAGATAGGAGACAAGTGATGCTAGAACTCATAGGGATGGTGGTCTTCAGGGTACATAGGCTGGGATAATGGCTGCTGTGGTGTTTGGCTCACAAAAACCAACCAACCAACCAACGAAAAAGCGCTGGCATTATTATCAGATGAGCTCTGTGGCTACGTGCTCAGGAAGCCCTCATCTGACTTTAGTTAGGGATCACAACCTGGCTATTGTGATCACTCCTTGCCTAGTGGACTCAGGTGCGTAAGACCATGGAATTTATGCAAAAACAGATGATTCAGGCTGTCTCCCAGGCTGTGTTTTCTTCCCAATTTCATCCTGTTACTGCTTGCTAGAATCCTGGCAATGCTCTGCCCAGGCAGTGGTTTTTTGGTCACACAGAAGGCTTTCAATAGTACTGCTTCAGTCCACAAAATGCCAGTTCCCTCTTTAGCCCATGCATTCCCATGTTCCTTTGAAACCACTCCTATCCCAGACCATGAAAAGACACTGCTCCTGGAGAGAGGCTTTCCTCCTCACTCCTCAAAGATGTCAGCTTTGGATGCCTGTTCATGTCCAGGGGAGGGCACCTGGTGGGGAGCCGCAATATCCACCGGGGTATACCATTGGACCTCAAGACCTTCCACCAGCAGAAGTGCAGTTGGCTTTGTGCACGAACCCAACACACCTGTTGGAGTGTTCTTGGGGGTCAGAGACTACTCTTTGTTGCTAAGAGTTGACCTGAGTCCACATCCTGACCCTTGCTCTCTGCTATCTGATTGTCTCACTTACTCTGACGGCGAGAGATGATTTGGCCCAGCTCATAATCCTCTGGATTCTCCTCAGTAAGGAAGTGTAGGTCGAGGGCGCTGCGGATGACGACAGGAGCCCTATCGTGGCAGGTCACCTGGAGCAGCATGGGAGACAGGCCTTCAGGAAATGGGCCTTGAAGTGACTACTCAAGGACAGTGGGCAGGGGCATTCTGGAGGCACCTCCACTCTAAATACAAGGGCAACATCCATGACCCTACTACCCGAGGCTGACCTCCTGCTCATCGTGTGGGCTCTTCCCACAGGCTACTAGCCCAATCCTTGTACATAGGACTTCCTGGGCCTGCCATTGCTCTTTGTGGAGCTGCACTCCTCTCGGAGTGAAAGGACCCCACTACCTGCATACAGATGCAATCTCATCCCACAAGTTGGGAGGAATGGGACAATAGCCTCCAAGATCCCAGGTCTGCCCGAGGATGCAGGCGGCATTGGGAATGGCCTAGGCACAAAACCTAGAGGCTTTGGTCTGGATTGCCAGGGCCAAAAACAGACCCAGGAACATGACCACACACAGGAGAGCTGAAAGATAGCCACGAGAGCTCCTGGCCTCCAGAGGCTCAGTGCTGGCTGGGATGTAGGAGGCCACCTCATCCGGCAAGGGTGGTCATTGGGTTACCTGGACATTTAGTGTGCTTGCTCCACATCCATATCGACTCTGCAGAGAGACTCTCTCAGCTCCTTGTTCAAGGAACATGGAGAACCTCACACTGCTGTCCTCCTCCATAGACGTCAGCATCCCATACAAGGGAACCTGCAACCTAGTTCCTGTCCTATTCTCATCTGTCACCCATACCTGTCCCTGCCCTTCTGGACTGCATGCTGCCACCTGACACACAGACTCCCTCAGACATGGCAGTGGACAAGCTGCTGCACTCGCTCATCTCAGCTCCAGCCCTTCACACTGACCTCTCCCTTCTTGATTCCCATCTATCCTCCTGATCATCCAGAAGCTCCAAATTCAAGAGGGCATGAGTAGTCCATGGTATTGGACCAGTGTCTGCTCCCCACCCAGGTGTAAGCACCACGGGACACCCCTGCTCCCAGGCTTACCAGAACACTCTTGGCCATCTCTGGACTTTGTGTTTCTAAGTGGACACGAATTAAGCAGGTGTCTCCCACCTGCTTGTGGGAAAGCGGCCTGGAGGACTTGCAGGTTGATTCTGAGAACTGTGGGGGATGGAACATCAGCAAACCCAGAAACAGAAAGCCACCCGAGACTGTCAGTTGGCTCTATGGGCTTCCAGGAAATATGTCCAGGTGCTGAGGCTTCTTATTTCCTCAGGTCGGAGTGGAATGGCAGCACATGCACAGCTTGAATAAGGTAGGTGTTTACCTCCTTTCCCTTGACCTGGGGGCATTTCCTCACGATGAAATATTGTATTCCCAGATTCATGGACAGACACACGAGTGAGTGGTCAGAGACCTTGATTTCTGCAGAGCGAAGTGGAGAGAATTGTTAGGTGGCACTCAAGGATTATACCACAAAACACCCACAACCCCTGAGAGTCTCCGCCAGGCCCATCACACTTTGGTATTTTGGGGCCAAGGCCCACTTTCTCTTGGCTGTCAGTTATCCTGAGCCCACTGTGGATCATGTCTCCCCACTGTCTGATTGTCCTACTTACTCTCATCCTCAGACATCATATACAGCAGCTCAAAGTTGTCCACATCCTCATGCTGCAACAAATTTTGGTCCAAGGCCCTGCGGATGAGGCTTGTCACCGTCTCCTGAAAGGTCACCTGGATCAGGGTGGGACAAATGTCATCAGAGAATGGCTTTTAGAAGAGCTACCCAGAAGACTGTGGTCAAACATTCAGGAGAAATCTCAGCTACATATACAAGGGCACAATCTTGTTATCCTGCTACCTGAGTGTGTCCTCCATATACCACCTGGGTTCTTGCAATGTGCTACTAGAACAATCCTGGTACAAATATCTGCCTGTACCTGCCATCTCCCCTCCCCCTGGGGAGCCACATTCCACTCATGTCAAAGGACCAAACTGCCTATGCACAGACACACTCTCATCTCACTGAGATGAGAGCAATGGGCCAGGGATCTGCGCACCAAGTGTGATCTGGGATGCAGGCTGCCTTTGTGGGTGGAAGAGGCAGATGCACTGAAAATTTGGGTCCTGACTGCCACGACACAAAACAGACTCAGATACAAGAGTGTGCACTTGAGTGCTTCATGATAGCTTTGAGAGGCCCTGGCCTCTGGAAGCTCAGTGCGGGTCTGGTTGTCATGATGTACTTAACTCAACACTGGCAGTCACTGAACATGTCTCCTCTGCAGCTGGACACCTGCAGCATTAGCGTGTCTACTGCACATCCATAGAAATTCTGCCAAGAACCCCTTTAGCTCCGTATTTACATACATGCAAAGCCTAACATTCCGAAGCTTTGGCATGACCCCCCAGGTGATCCCGACCCCAAATTCCTACACCTAGTCATGCTAAGGAGGTTCTCTTCCCTGCCACCAGGAACACATCCCCTCCTACACATGTGACAAGTCACTGCCACCTCCTCTGCTCCAACTTCACTCATTGAGAATACCAAGTTCTAGGCACTGCAGCCTGCACCCTGGACATATCTCTGCCTTCATCTGTCCACAGCACTTCCGTCTGCACTTCTGGCCTGCAAAACCCACAATACACAGGCCCACTCACCACTGAAGCTGGGCATGCTGATGCTCTCCCTCCTCAGGTCAAGCCCTTAAGACGGACCTCTCTCTTCTTTATTTCCCACCATAGCCCTGGGGTTGGCTGTGTCTCCTGCCTTCCACTGTGTGGACACCCAGGAGGCAGCCCTGCTGTCGGGCTTACCGGGATGCGCTTTGTCTCCCTCAGGCTCTGTCCCTCTAGGAGGACGTGAACAACGCGGCTGTCTTCCACCTGCTCGCTGGAGTGAAGCAGTGAGGAGCTGCTACTCACAGCTGCTGGGGTCCTGGATGCCACTGCCACAGAAGGTTCCAAGAACTGTGGGGGATGACAACATCAGCAAAGCCCAGCAACTGCCCCCCACCCAGCCTGGCAGTTGGCTCTGTGGGCATTCTACAACATCCATCCAGAACCTGAGGTTCTTGTCCCCTTGGAGGATGTGGAGTGGCACCAGGAGTAAAGACTGAAGAAGGTGGCTGTTTTGGGAACAAGAGATCCAGCACCTGCTGGGTGGGGATGAAATCCCAGGAGATTAACCCCATGTTGCTGCTGAAATGTAGGCTCCTCCCACAAAGGACAGGCAGGAGCTCATTCCTAAGCTGGTCCTGCCTGTAAGGTTCAAGGCTCTGAACCCTGAAGGGCTCCTCCGTGTTCTGATCATTTTCACCCTGGGTTGGGACCAAGAATGGTGGGTTCAAAATGGAAATGGTGACAAACAGAAAAATGACTTGTGCCAATACACTAGAGTCAAAGCACAATGGGACAGTTCCCATCAGTACAAACAAGCACACAATCACACACACACACACACACACACACACACACACACACACACACACACACACAGAGTCAGAATAGGAGTCCTGGGCCATTCATCAGGGATCAGACTAGAGGGCCTGCTGGGCTCACCTGCCCTGTGCTACTCACTGTTACTCTTGAGCTCCTCTGCGACAATCGCCAGAGGCTCTGGCGTCTAAGATGAAGCCTCACCCAGTGTATCCACAAAAGGGCTAGTTGGCCCCCCTGAGATTCCTGGGAGCCTGAGGCTCGGCATTGTCTGCAACCACAGGAGAACATCCTTCTTCCTCCAGTGGCTCCAACCAAGTGAGCTCGGATGGCTTGGTCAGTGAAGTGGGTGCCTGGATACCAGGGTTCCATGTTCTGTTTGATCCATTGTCAAGGCAATGATGTCATTTCCTGTGCCCATACCTGAGCCTCTTTTCACATAAGACCACTTTCAACAGCCCTATGGGCTGCCGATTTCTCCTCCATGCCTACCCATCTCAGGTGTGCATTTGTTCACCAACAACTACCCAAACATCCCCACCAGCATCTGCCCTGCTTGGTGCCACTAGAGTTCCAGCTTGGAGCCTTCAAAAATGCATTCACAACCAGTCCTTCCCTCTCAGCAGCTTTTGGACCCTGGTCCCATCATTGTGCAACTCATGGTGTGCCCAGTCTTTTCTGGAAAGTAGGGTAGCATCTAATCTCTAGGGTTTATTGTGTCTATTGGCCCATAACACCCTCTGTTCTCTCTGAAACCAGAGATGGGACTCACAGGTGGCTAAAGCACAAATGTAGAGATGGGATAATCACAAGAAAGGGAGAGACAAAGAATGCACCCTAACTCAATCAGGCCTGTGTCCCACACAGGGACATGGCCAATGTCCGTCCCATCGTGGCTGCAGTTCCCTCTCTACACCATGGCAAGTTGGAGGGGACTGAGATGCAGAGGCTGCTTCCCTCTGCCATACAACTTTCCAAGGCTTCTCCTAAGATTTCAAAAGGGCCAAGTGTGTCTAGTGTTGGGGTCTCACAGAGACTCCGAGGTACCACAGCATCCTGCTGCCCAGAACCGGTTCACCCCTCACCTCAAGGGGGCTCAGCCTCTGGATTCATGGGAATTGAAGTGGGTACAGGTGATGGGATATCACCTCCAAGACTGAGTTATGCCAAGTCCATGACCCCTGTCTGCATCCCTGTCTCCAGCACCACTCCCCCCTCTCTCTTTCCTCCTCAGAGCAAACAAATCCATTTAGCAAGTGTGTCCTGTGATAAAGACATGACGGTCACCCATCCTCTCATTACAAAAACACTGAGGCTCAGCCAACATGGATCCTACAGGGAACACAGGCATAAACTCAGACTCCGATCCTCCCAGCCGAGCCTCAGTGGAGCCTGGACTCCCAGCCTCCTGAGTCAAGGAAACAGAGGTTCCTAGCCGAGCCACCTTGGATGCAGCCGCACACAAACTGAACTCATCAATGCCCCTTGCTCTCAGTTGTGAGTAAGAGGGGAAGTGGTGTTTCACAACCCTGGACATCAAGTGCAGTCTCCAGGCTTTGGGGTGTGCCCTGGCCTCTGTCTATCTGCCCAGGCTCTCCTACCCACACTGGCCTCTTACCCAACCTCCTCCTAGGGCCAAACTCAATCCTGCCTCTCAATTTCTGCTGCCTTCCCCAACACACTGCTCCCCAAAATGAGCAGGGCTGGCTCTCGGTTATCATGCTGGTGCCAGCAGCAATGCCACCCCACTGACATAATTCTGAGTCCCAACCTAGGCACTCCAGCTGTCTTTGCCACACCTGGCCTGTTTGGGCTCTGGCTCTTGCTCTTTTCTTTCATGTGCATGTGTTTTGAGGTTTTGAGTTTCTCCCACTGCAGAACTGCAGCTGTGGCAGGGTAGAGCTCATGAGGGTGACATTCTGAGCCACATCCAATCCCATCAGGACTGTTCACTGGGGTGACTGCTGGAACACAGTGATGAGTGAACACATGGGAGGTGGTTGGACCCACCTTGCCTCTGAGTGGCTTCCTTTCAGGACAGGAATGTAGGCATGGGAGCCCCTGGCGTGGGATGCTTGGCACAAGGCGTGACCATGGGCTCTCTTTCCTGGCAAAAATGGCTCCACTCAGCATGGAGAGCACTGTCATTCCTGGTGGCTAACAACAGCCCTGGACCCCAGAAAGGAACCCACACTCAAGATTAACGTCTGAGTGTGCGTGTCCTCGAGGAAATGAGGTCTCCTGATCCCAGGTGCAAAGGGGTAAGTCCTCTAACTCCAGGGGCCATGAAGGGACATCTGAGTTTCCCTCGTCCTTCTTTCCCTCTCTAACTAACCACAGTTAGGACCCTGGCCTCATTCCCCAGTGAGGATCATTAGGCTCCATAAAGGACAGTCTCTAAGATGCTCAGTGGACCAACACCCTCTGCACAACCCATAACCCTATTCACCCAAGAGGCAAGAGGATTTCTATTCAGGAAAACCAGGAAAGGGAGAGCCTTTCTCAAGGACACAAGGACATTAGTGAGTGAGGGAGTGATTAATGGATGGAGAACTATTTCCAACACCAACTTCCAGGAGCATATATGGCCCCCTGGAGAATTCTGCAGTGTGTTGGTGATTAAGGAGAACGTGTGAATTCAGGGGTCACTACGTCCTCTCAGCCATAAGGAGGGAAACTGCCATAAAGGAACTAGGACAAGGGTGCGAGGAATGCTCACTGGTGGGAGATCGGAAGGAAGGAAAGTGTACTCATTAGAAAAGTGTCGCCTGAAAATTCTTAGCCAGCCAAAAGTCGTGCGAACTTGTGTGGGAAAAGAGTCTTTGCACAGTGATGAAGCTAAGAGCTCACATGATGGAACACAGCATCAACTGGGACCAAATCCAATATCTGATATTCTTGTAGGAAGAGGAGAGTCTGGACCCAGATACCAGGGAGACTGGGGGATACCGGATATGTGAGGTTGGAGCCAGGGCGGGATGCCCATATGGGAACCACAGATCGTGGGCAGCAATAGGAGAGTGGGCAAGGGCTGGGAGAGTTGGGGAGACAGTCCCCTTGAAACCTGGGAGGGGTTATGGCACTGGGACAGCCCAACACCTACTGTGTTGAGCCTCTGGAGCTCAACGGAAGACACTTCCTCTGTTGTCGGCCACCCAGTTAACAGAGTTTGGTTGCAGCAGCCTAGGACCCAGCTGAAGGTCTGAGCATGTTGGCCATGCAGGTTGGATCTGGACCACAGACACCCTCATCAGAGATTGTAGGGTCTCAGCCCTGAGGCAAGACAGGCACTAAGTCAGGCCAGGTGGGGAAACGGATAGGCACACACTCTGGGGGCTGGTGCCTGTGTTACTGGGAGCACTTCTGATCGCAATTCCCTGATCTGCTGCCAACACAGGCTACAGAGGAGGGTACAGAAACACAGACCACGGATCTGCCCCACTCAGTGAGCCCAGGCCAACACCACACCCAGCAGCCTCGTGCCATACCCAATGAGTCTCGAAGCGGCCCCCTCTTCCCATCCTGAGAGCTCTTCCCTTCCTCATGTGCCAATAGCTCCCTACTGTCACTGGCAATATCTACTCTGTGAGATGTCAACATCCGTGGGTACTGTTCTCTCATCCCAGGACAGTGTGGTCCCACACACCCTGGTGAAATGGGCCACCTGGAGGCTGGACCTGGAGGTTGTTGAGGCTGAATGGCAGCGGTGGTCCTCTGGCACTTAATATTATTTAAGTTAAAAAAAAAAAAAAAACAAAAACAAAAAACGGGTCTTGGTGCTCAAAAATGTTTGATTTGCATATTCTCATCCCCTAACCCCAATATTTTCATTATTTCCTCACATATGAAATCTTACTAGCATAAAGGTAATTTCGTATTAAACAAAGTGGATTGAAATAACATTGGTAAAAATAATCAATCACCATACTTTCAATTTTTGTTCTGCTTTCCTATTAGAAACCACTTGGATACAAGAGAACAGAGGACAGACTCATGGAAATGCTTGAAATGACAAGAAGCTCCCACTCAAGCTCAGCATTCAGTCCTGGACAGGGTAAGACCAGGCCACTTTGACATCTGTGCCAAAGAGTCTACCAGACAGAATCCTCTGACTGATCCCTGACTGAGCCATAGGAACTGGCTAGAAAAGCCTTCACATCCTCAATACATTCTTCACGTCAGAATACTTGACAACCATTGATATCCATCTCTCGTTAACTTGCTCCCCAGCCAACCATTCTTCAACAAATTCAAAGGAGTAACTCATGCAAGCACACAGAAAGGGGTGTTCACTACACACATCCATGTGCGAAAAAGACAACTGGTATTTCTTGTTTGGGCTATTTCAAATGAAATCCCTTCTGCATGACCTCCACAAACCAAAGGAAAATATTTGTGAAATTCCCACGTAGAAGACAAGATACACTTGCCAAGGAGGCAGTGGCAAGAATTTTGACACTCCAAATGTAGAGTGTGTGTTTAGGAAGCAGTCACAGTTTCCATGAGAGAGTCCCATGAAATCAATTAGGAAGATCCATGCTCTAGCCCTACCATGCAAGTGATGTGACTTGAAAGAGTCACTTAGTCTTAGTAACCATCATCACTAACAACTAAGTCAATGAATAAAGGTCCTCAGGTGCCAAGCTACAAAATGTGGGATGAGCATGGATGAGGATGGGTGGGAGAAGTCTCCAACTCTAACACAATTAGGGAAGGATGTGCTGACCTCAAGTGGCTGGGGGGCTGGGATCCTGCCACAGAGGGGGATTCCAAACCTCACATCCCCTGACCCAGGCCAGAAGACCAGGTAGAGTCCAAGGACCCTGGGGTGGCCCAATGGCAATAAAGGTCAAAAGGAACTAGGGATCTGCCTGGTCCCTCAATCCCCTACTCTGAGCAGGGCTGCATGACGAGGCCAGAGGCCATCCACAGCAATCTGCCTTTACAGGAAAACAGGGACTGCAGGCTGCCTCTGGCTCACTGAATCAGGGTGGTGTTTTCATAAAGCAAGACCACTTCCTCACATTTGACCAGCAGCTCATGTGTTGACAGCACAATGACTGACTTGACTCAGGCCCTGATGAATGAAATAGAAAATTCATAGCAAACCCATCTTTAGCTCTTCCACATCATCAGGGGCTCTGATTCAATTCCGTCCAGAAAGGTGTCTGAAATGATTTCTAAACATGCTGGGGACTCACCTCTGTGTGGAACTTTTCAGGAAAAAGGGGATCAAATCTCATGAAGCAACTCTTCTCTCTTCTAGCCCATGGGCAATGCAAGGAACCTGCATGATACCAGAGGCTCACTTCTCTCTTCTCGTGTCTTCTGGAAAGGATTCGTTAATGCTTCCTGCAAGGTGAAGCAGAAGCCTGCATCCCCAGCTGCACAGAAGTGTTTTAGGGCAGTGTCTCCCTTAAAACCCAAAAATAAAAAAACAGGTCATTCAACAGGCACATGGATTCGAGTACATGTTCAATGATCCCTCCTCCCTGGAGCCTTCCACATGCCCATCTTCCACATTCACAGAGCAATGCTTGGCCATTCTCAAGAGCAGGAGACCATGATGCTCCTCACCAGGAAGTCAATAAGGAACATGAAGAGAGCAGCATGGATTGCAGAAGGTGGCACATCAAGGATCTTCAGCTCTGCTGCTAGAACACAAGAGCTTAACTTCAGTATTGACTTTTTGCCAACTACCAAGTACGATAGCAGTGTCAAGCCCAATATGCAGATATGCAAGTAGTAGGTGACACCCCGCATCCATTCACAAAAGTGGGCAACATCTGCATCAGAACAAGGAAGTATCTTACCCTTACTCATAAAAATCATCAGAAACAAAATAAAATGGATGCAAGACTTCTCATTTCACTATTAGGTAGCTGTTGGAATTCCCTATTAAATAATACCTCCTCCAAAATAAAAAGTATCTCAGACATGTGTCAACTATTCAATGGATGACATTTTAAAAACTATGGACTTTACTTAATATTTATGTATGCTATATCCCTGCCTAAGGCTCTATGAGAAAGGAGCACATAGAATTGGATCTTTGAAAATCTCACATTTGCTGATAAATATTACTGCTGATCTCAGGCATGGCGAAGTGAAAAGTGGGACTTTGGATATTCCAAGAATGCTATGTTGTGGGATTGGTGTCCCTGATTCATACATAGCATATGGTTTCTATGAAATCCAGTGAGGGAGCAGGAGTAACGAAGCTGATTGCACAGATGACCTCAGGGAATACTGACAGATAGGCCAAATGAAAAATATGCTCCAGCTAACCATTGGTATTTGGGCTTCTGATCCCAGTCCTGTTTTTAAAAAAGGTGCAGACAGGCAGTGTTCATTAAAAACTGTCTACCATGTAAAAGTGGGTAATTTAAATGGCATCTAGTTACACATCTGATAGAATGGTCTGGCAACATATGAATTTCATTCTAACAACAACAACAACAACAAAACATAGAAAATGAGACATAAAGATAAAACCTTGTCTTCACCAGGATGCCTAAAAATAGGTTTTATTTGGCTCATGCAAATAAATATCTTTCAATAGAATTTCTGATTTCTGAATGAATCCATTCAACTTCATACTGCACAGATCACAAGGTTTTCTTTACAGAATATTCTCTTCTTCTTCTTAAAGCCTCACATAGAAAATGTCTCACAGGACATAGGAGGGGAATGACCCAAAGGATGAGAGAATGGCTGGAACCGTTCTCAAATGTGCCCATGTAGCCTAAAGTTTGAAGGCATCTAATTGTACTCTAAAACAATTATGAACCTATTCGATCCATTATTAATAAATATCACCACTTTACCACTTGAACCAAATCACAGAAAATTGGAAACAGATGATCATTGGCTTTGATACCTTTACTTCTGTTTCATTACTCAGAGTCGATCAACTCTATACTTCAAGTGACACAGATTTATTACAGAATGCCTAAGATCCTAAGGATCTATTTTAGCTCAGCCCATGGTATTGCTTCATTATTTTATTATTTTGTAAGTAATAAAATATAACTTCATGTTGGATGATATATTCAAGCCATGAATATATCATCCAACATTGTTCTTCCCAAAATATTAGCCCAATTTCTGCGCGCGCTCACTTACTGTTCAGGAATTTTACTAATTGTTTGAAGGTTCTAGAGGACCTGTTAGACTCCTAATGGACAAACCATACAACATAGTCCAGAGAACGGACGAGTGCCATAAGAAGAAAATAAGGTCAGCCTACAGCAATGGGCAGCTGCCTGCCCTCGGCTGGGAGGAGCCCTGGCCATGACACCAGGGCTGCTGGGCAGCAGAAGCCTCCACAGCCCTGCAGGGAGCCTGGAGCACAGCTCTGCCTAACCATGCTCAGCCCTGGACAGATGCACATGAGTTCCCATCACAGGCTCGAGTGTGACAGTCCCAGGTGCATGCCTGTCATGCCAGCCACCAGGGAGGCTGAGGCAAGAGGAACGTTTGAGGTCAGCCTTGGCAACTTAGACCCCGAGGCAAAGGGGAAATACTTTTACAGGGGTCTCTGAGGGTGTAGCTCAGGTAGGTCACTTGCCTCACAGGCTCAAGGCCCTGGGTTCAATCCCCAGAACCCACGTACACACAAAAAGTGAACTTGGAATATTGTTTAAAATGATGGGTCAGGTACACACAAGGACTTCAATATGACCTCTCAGAGGAGCTCAATTTGAGATCAGACTGAACAAAAGACCACCTGGACCATTGACTCAGTGTCTGAAACCCTCTGTGAGCATGAGAAGCACTGCTGGCAAGACACCAGAGGGCCAAAGCACTTGTGCCCCCTGCAGGGGCGTCTCTTGTCTACCGCCAAAGACTGTTCCCCTCCTGGGGCAGCTGAGAGCAAGCTGGGCCTTGGAGCAACGACTAGTGCTTTAGATATAGACTATGCAAGCAAGGGGCAATGTCTTTAATAAAACTAAAATTAAAAAGTCACATTGAAAAAATTTTAAAAAGAAGAAAATAAGGTCAAGTAGAGGAAGCCCATTTTCACAGGAAAAAATCCCCCAGTGAAAAGCATCAGAATAGATACCAAGAAAAATACCAACAAAAACAGTGTGCTCCCACTATGTATCTACTCAACCTGCAAAAGTTAGAAAGCTAGATAATACAATCCTGGCCACAGGTAGAGCTATGCAGAAGAGCCACTTGGCAGTGCTTAGTCAAAGAAGTAAACATGCACACTTTGACCTAGAAATTCCACCTGTGTGTAAACCAGGCGGTGCTTAAGCAGTTTCACAAGGGGACATGCACCGGGAAATTTATCCTCAGGTTCTTATAGAGTTGTCTGTGCTTACAGGGAGTTGATGGTTGTCAAGATGCCCACAGCTGCGAAAGTCAAAAGCTAAAAATATAATAGATGCCAACCTGGATATATTAATAATCCCGTATCTATGATCACCTTCATAAGGTAGCTTCCCAACTTCTGTGTGGAAGTGAGTTTCTCCTTGGCCCTTACACTGTTGTGGAGACCACTAGGAGTTCAGCTTTGTGCAGGATCATCTGACCTGGACTTTTGGCAAGACCTGTACAGCCCTCACACATGCTCAGATGCTACAGGACTTTTCAGACCAGTCCAGACAACAGTAGGCATCCATTCATTGTCTGCACTCTACAGATTCCTAGATGCACGACATTCATTACCATCAAATGCAGAATTTTCATCAAAAACTAATATATATATCATTCCAATCTGAATCAAGAAAATCGGAAATATCCCCAAATCCAAAGAGTGGATCCCCATTGTGATGCTACAAGTTGAAAATTCCACAGCTGACCTCATGGGATGGTTCACAGTCAAAAGACAGCTGCATGAAAAATATTGCATGACCTTCCTGCTATTTGAAAAGTGGCATGTGAAGTACACATGCATGTCTTCCTCAGACATGGGTTCATTTGCAAGACACCTTGTGCAATTGAAAATACTCCAAAAGGGGAGAAATCAGAACCATGTCTCCAAAGTATTTCAGCAGAGACCAACTCCTTCTGTCTATCTATCTCTCAGTGAGTGTGTGTGCTCTTGTGTGTGTTTGTGTGTCTTTGTGTTTGTACCATCATAGCTGATACTTCATTGCCCCCATTGGAAAACTGACTCAGATAATGCCATCTGCCAAACTCCTAAAAACCAAAGTTCTTGCTGATAGAATGAAACATTCCTTCCTGTTGGTTTGGATGTGTCCTTTAGGAATCACTGCTACATTTAGTATACTCAAATCATCACAGTAGATCAGGTAACAAAAACATATATATTTTAAAATAATAATAATATATTAATGGAAACAACAAATACAGGATAGAGTAACAACTGTGTTACTAAACAAGGTCAAGGACAATGGCAAACTATAGATTCAAACTTTGAAGAAAATAGTAATCAATGTAAATATTCCTGGGCTGCCTCAGCCCCGCCCAGGCACACAGCAACAGAATGGTTTTGCAAGCATGCTCAGGAGGGCAGGAGCCTTCTTTGCAGGACGAGAGGGAGGTTGAGGCTCGATCCACCCATCATTCTTTTGGGAGAGGCTCCTTTTCCTCAGCACAAAGTTGGATTTTTTGTGAGGATTCTTGGCATAAAATACGTTGGCCTCTGCTGGAATCCTCAGCTCTGGGGAGAGAGGGGTGTACAAAAAGAAGGTGGCACTCAGGAGGTGCTCCCTAGGACACGCCAACATCTGAGAGCCTGTGCCAGAAAAGGCCAGAGCCACACACCTGAGAGCTCTCCAATTCAGCACCAATACCAACAAAGACAGCCTCCACAGTCCTCCCTGAGGAAGAACTAGGCAGAGCACTTCAACAGACCTAATGTCTGTTCCTACCGAAGGCTTTGGACTCCAGAATATCTCAGGTCCTCTTGCATCTGCCAAAGCACACCACTAGGGTTTGCATCTGAAATCTCCCACAAAAGGCTCCTGTGCCGAAGATTCAGTCCCCACATGAGCCATCTTCATAGGTGGGTTTGGAGGGAAGCATTGGATGGTGAGTGCTCTGATGTCAACATGAAATTCTCATTCAAGATGAATACACTACTGGGGGGTGGGAGGGACTGGAAGAAAGGTTGAGCATGGTTGGAGTAAGACCTAAACAGGGTTGTGCCCTGGGCAACAGTACCTTGTTCCTGTTGGCTCCACTGAATCCTCATTCTCCAAGGAGAGGTCCTCCCTCTCCATCTTTCTCTCTCTCCCTCTCTGCCAGCCTCGTTCTCTCTCTCCCAGTCTATGCCTTTGTGGCAAGGGCTGAGGAGCTCTCCACTGCCACACACTAGAGCTTTATGGACAGCCTCAGTGCACAACCAAAGAGAAAGCTATGAAACCCAGAGAAAAAAGGCCTAGGATTCCTCCTCTGAGTTATTTTCCTCAAGTATGGACACAGTGAGGACAGGCTGACCAGCGCGGATACCACGTTAGAGCCATGCTTCTGCGTTGGTGGAGCCCGCCTCCATGTGAACCAGGCTTCTGAGAATGGAGGCCTCATTCCAAATACTGCCCTACTGAGAACAATGGTTCCAAAGACCAGCAAAGGGACTGCTTCCCTCCAATATGGCGTATGGCCCAGTGGTGCCATGACCCCGAGTGGGGGAATACAACAGCCGCTTCTCCTTCCTCTGAACATGTGTTTCCTGTCGCCCTCCTCTAACCTAGAGCCTGTTCTCCATCCCTTCTGGGTTGGATGTGGAGATCTCTGCTATGAATTTCTTAGGCTACCAAGGCCCCAGACAGACTTCCTCTTCCATAGACTCTACTAACCTAACAGTAGGTTAAGATAGGAGACAAGTGATGCTAGAACTCATAGGGATGGTGGTCTTCAGGGTACATAGGCTGGGATAATGGCTGCTGTGGTGTTTGGCTCACAAAAACCAACCAACCAACCAACGAAAAAGCGCTGGCATTATTATCAGATGAGCTCTGTGGCTACGTGCTCAGGAAGCCCTCATCTGACTTTAGTTAGGGATCACAACCTGGCTATTGTGATCACTCCTTGCCTAGTGGACTCAGGTGCGTAAGACCATGGAATTTATGCAAAAACAGATGATTCAGGCTGTCTCCCAGGCTGTGTTTTCTTCCCAATTTCATCCTGTTACTGCTTGCTAGAATCCTGGCAATGCTCTGCCCAGGCAGTGGTTTTTTGGTCACACAGAAGGCTTTCAATAGTACTGCTTCAGTCCACAAAATGCCAGTTCCCTCTTTAGCCCATGCATTCCCATGTTCCTTTGAAACCACTCCTATCCCAGACCATGAAAACACACTGCTCCTGGAGAGAGGCTTTCCTCCTCACTCCTCAAAGATGTCAGCTTTGGATGCCTGTTCATGTCCAGGGGATGGCACCTGGTGGGGAGCCGCAATATCCACCGGGGTATACCATTGGACCTCAAGACCTTCCACCAGCAGAAGTGCAGTTGGCTTTGTGCACGAACCCAACACACCTGTTGGAGTGTTCTTGGGGGTCAGAGACTACTCTTTGTTGCTAAGAGTTGACCTGAGTCCACATCCTGACCCTTGCTCTCTGCTATCTGATTGTCTCACTTACTCTGACGGCGAGAGATGATTTGGCCCAGCTCATAATCCTCTGGATTCTCCTCAGTAAGGAAGTGTAGGTCGAGGGCGCTGCGGATGACGACAGGAGCCCTATCGTGGCAGGTCACCTGGAGCAGCATGGGAGACAGGCCTTCAGGAAATGGGCCTTGAAGTGACTACTCAAGGACAGTGGGCAGGGGCATTCTGGAGGCACCTCCACTCTAAATACAAGGGCAACATCCATGACCCTACTACCCGAGGCTGACCTCCTGCTCATCGTGTGGGCTCTTCCCACAGGCTACTAGCCCAATCCTTGTACATAGGACTTCCTGGGCCTGCCATTGCTCTTTGTGGAGCTGCACTCCTCTCGGAGTGAAAGGACCCCACTACCTGCATACAGATGCAATCTCATCCCACAAGTTGGGAGGAATGGGACAATAGCCTCCAAGATCCCAGGTCTGCCCGAGGATGCAGGCGGCATTGGGAATGGCCTAGGCACAAAACCTAGAGGCTTTGGTCTGGATTGCCAGGGCCAAAAACAGACCCAGGAACATGACCACACACAGGAGAGCTGAAAGATAGCCACGAGAGCTCCTGGCCTCCAGAGGCTCAGTGCTGGCTGGGATGTAGGAGGGCACCTCATCCGGCAAGGGTGGTCATTGGGTTACCTGGACATTTAGTGTGCTTGCTCCACATCCATATCGACTCTGCAGAGAGACTCTCTCAGCTCCTTGTTCAAGGAACATGGAGAACCTCACACTGCTGTCCTCCTCCATAGACGTCAGCATCCCATACAAGGGAACCTGCAACCTAGTTCCTGTCCTATTCTCATCTGTCACCCATACCTGTCCCTGCCCTTCTGGACTGCATGCTGCCACCTGACACACAGACTCCCTCAGACATGGCAGTGGACAAGCTGCTGCACTCGCTCATCTCAGCTCCAGCCCTTCACACTGACCTCTCCCTTCTTGATTCCCATCTATCCTCCTGATCATCCAGAAGCTCCAAATTCAAGAGGGCATGAGTAGTCCATGGTATTGGACCAGTGTCTGCTCCCCACCCAGGTGTAAGCACCACGGGACACCCCTGCTCCCAGGCTTACCAGAACACTCTTGGCCATCTCTGGACTTTGTGTTTCTAAGTGGACACGAATTAAGCAGGTGTCTCCCACCTGCTTGTGGGAAAGCGGCCTGGAGGACTTGCAGGTTGATTCTGAGAACTGTGGGGGATGGAACATCAGCAAACCCAGAAACAGAAAGCCACCCGAGACTGTCAGTTGGCTCTATGGGCTTCCAGGAAATATGTCCAGGTGCTGAGGCTTCTTATTTCCTCAGGTCGGAGTGGAATGGCAGCACATGCACAGCTTGAATAAGGTAGGTGTTTACCTCCTTTCCCTTGACCTGGGGGCGTTTCCTCACGATGAAATATTGTATTCCCAGATTCATGGACAGACACACGAGTGAGTGGTCAGAGACCTTGATTTCTGCAGAGCGAAGTGGAGAGAATTGTTAGGTGGCACTCAAGGATTATACCACAAAACACCCACAACCCCTGAGAGTCTCCGCCAGGCCCATCACACTTTGGTATTTTGGGGCCAAGGCCCACTTTCTCTTGGCTGTCAGTTATCCTGAGCCCACTGTGGATCATGTCTCCCCACTGTCTGATTGTCCTACTTACTCTCATCCTCAGACATCATATACAGCAGCTCAAAGTTGTCCACATCCTCATGCTGCAACAAATTTTGGTCCAAGGCCCTGCGGATGAGGCTTGTCACCGTCTCCTGAAAGGTCACCTGGATCAGAGAATGGCTTTTAGAAGAGCTACCCAGAAGACTGTGGTCAAACATTCAGGAGAAATCTCAGCTACATATACAAGGGCACAATCTTGTTATCCTGCTACCTGAGTGTGTCCTCCATATACCACCTGGGTTCTTGCAATGTGCTACTAGAACAATCCTGGTACAAATATCTGCCTGTACCTGCCATCTCCCCTCCCCCTGGGGAGCCACATTCCACTCATGTCAAAGGACCAAACTGCCTATGCACAGACACACTCTCATCTCACTGAGATGAGAGCAATGGGCCAGGGATCTGCGCACCAAGTGTGATCTGGGATGCAGGCTGCCTTTGTGGGTGGAAGAGGCAGATGCACTGAAAATTTGGGTCCTGACTGCCACGACACAAAACAGACTCAGATACAAGAGTGTGCACTTGAGTGCTTCATGATAGCTTTGAGAGGCCCTGGCCTCTGGAAGCTCGGTGCGGGTCTGGTTGTCATGATGTACTTGACTCAGCACTGGCAGTCACTGAACATGTCTCCTCTGCAGCTGGACACCTGCAGCATTAGCGTGTCTACTGCACATCCATAGAAATTCTGCCAAGAACCCCTTTAGCTCCGTATTTACATACATGCAAAGCCTAACATTCCGAAGCTTTGGCATGACCCCCCAGGTGATCCCGACCCCAAATTCCTACACCTAGTCATGCTAAGGAGGTTCTCTTCCCTGCCACCAGGAACACATCCCCTCCTACACATGTGACAAGTCACTGCCACCTCCTCTGCTCCAACTTCACTCATTGAGAATACCAAGTTCTAGGCACTGCAGCCTGCACCCTGGACATATCTCTGCCTTCATCTGTCCACAGCACTTCCGTCTGCACTTCTGGCCTGCAAAACCCACAATACACAGGCCCACTCACCACTGAAGCTGGGCATGCTGATGCTCTCCCTCCTCAGGTCAAGCCCTTAAGACGGACCTCTCTCTTCTTTATTTCCCACCATAGCCCTGGGTTTGGCTGTGTCTCCTGCCTTCCACTGTGTGGACACCCAGGAGGCAGCCCTGCTGTCGGGCTTACCGGGATGCGCTTTGTCTCCCTCAGGCTCTGTCCCTCTAGGAGGACGTGAACAACGCGGCTGTCTTCCACCTGCTCTCTGGAGTGAAGCAGTGAGGAGCTGCTACTCACAGCTGCTGGGGTCCTGGATGCCACTGCCACAGAAGGTTCCAAGAACTGTGGGGGATGACAACATCAGCAAAGCCCAGCAACTGCACCCCACCCAGCCTGGCAGTTGGCTCTGTGGGCATTCTACAACATCCATCCAGAACCTGAGGTTCTTGTCCCCTTGGAGGATGTGGAGTGGCACCAGGAGTAAAGACTGAAGAAGGTGGCTGTTTTGGGAACAAGAGATCCAGCACCTGCTGGGTGGGGATGAAATCCCAGGAGATTAACCCCATGTTGCTGCTGAAATGTAGGTTCCTCCCACAAATGACAGGCAGGAGCTCATTCCTAAGCTGGTCCTGCCTGTAAGGTTCAAGGCTCTGAACCCTGAAGGGCTCCTCCGTGTTCTGATCATTTTCACCCTGGGTTGGGACCAAGAATGGTGGGTTCAAAATGGAAATGGTGACAAACAGAAAAATGACTTGTGCCAATACACTAGAGTCAAAGCACAATGGGACAGTTCCCATCAGTACAAACACACACACACACACACACACACACACAGAGTCAGAATAGGAGTCCTGGGCCATTCATCAGGGATCAGACTAGAGGGCCTGCTGGGCTCACCTGCCCTGTGCTACTCACTGTTACTCTTGAGCTCCTCTGCGACAATCTCCAGAGGCTCTGGCGTCTAAGATGAAGCCTCACCCAGTGTATCCACAAAAGGGCTAGTTGGCCCCCCTGAGATTCCTGGGAGCCTGAGGCTCGGCATTGTCTGCAACCACAGGAGAACATCCTTCTCCCTCCAGTGGCTCCAACCAAGTGAGCTCGGATGGCTTGGTCAGTGAAGTGGGTGCCTGGATACCAGGGTTCCATGTTCTGTTTGATCCATTGTCAAGGCAATGATGTCATTTCCTGTGCCCATACCTGAGCCTCTTTTCACATAAGACCACTTTCAACAGCCCTATGGGCTGCCGATTTCTCCTCCATGCCTACCCATCTCAGGTGCGCAGGTGTTCACCAACAACTACCCAAACATCCCCACCAGCATCTGCCCTGCTTGGTGCCACTAGAGTTCCAGCTTGGAGCCTTCAAAAATGCATTCACAACCAGTCCTTCCCTCTCAGCAGCTTTTGGACCCTGGTCCCATCATTGTGCAACTCATGGTGTGCCCAGTCTTTTCTGGAAAGTAGGGTAGCATCTAATCTCTAGGGTTTATTGTGTCTATTGGCCCATAACACCCTCTGTTCTCTCTGAAACCAGAGATGGGACTCACAGGTGGCTAAAGCACAAATGTAGAGATGGGATAATCACAAGAAAGGGAGAGACAAAGAATGCACCCTAACTCCATCAGGCCTGTGTCCCACACAGGGACATGGCCAATGTCCGTCCCATCGTGGCTGCAGTTCCCTCTCTACACCATGGCAAGTTGGAGGGGACTGAGATGCAGAGGCTGCTCCCCTCTGCCATACAACTTCCCAAGGCTTCTCCTAAGATTTCAAAAGGGCCAAGTGTGTCTAGTGTTGGGGTCTCACAGAGACTCCGAGGTACCACAGCATCCTGCTGCCCAGAACCGGTTCACCCCTCACCTCAAGGGGGCTCAGCCTCTGGATTCATGGGAATTGAAGTGGGTACAGGTGATGGGATATCACCTCCAAGACTGAGTTATGCCAAGTCCATGACCCCTGTCTGCATCCCTGTCTCCAGCACCACTCCCCCCTCTCTCTTTCCTCCTCAGAGCAAACAAATCCATTTAGCAAGTGTGTCCTGTGATAAAGACATGACGGTCACCCATCCTCTCATTACAAAAACACTGAGGCTCAGCCAACATGGATCCTACAGGGAACACAGGCATAAACTCAGACTCCGATCCTCCCAGCCGAGCCTCAGTGGAGCCTGGACTCCCAGCCTCCTGAGTCAAGGAAACAGAGGTTCCTAGCCGAGCCACCTTGGATGCAGCCGCACACAAACTGAACTCATCAATGCCCCTTGCTCTCAGTTGTGAGTAAGAGGGGAAGTGGTGTTTCACAACCCTGGACATCAAGTGCAGTCTCCAGGCTTTGGGGTGTGCCCTGGCCTCTGTCTATCTGCCCAGGCTCTCCAACCCACACTGGCCTCTTACCCAACCTCCTCCTAGGGCCAAACTCAATCCTGCCTCTCAATTTCTGCTGCCTTCCCCAACACACTGCTCCCCAAAATGAGCAGGGCTGGCTCTCGGTTATCATGCTGGTGCCAGCAGCAATGCCACCCCACTGACATAATTCTGAGTCCCAACCTAGGCACTCCAGCTGTCTTTGCCACACCTGGCCTGTTTGGGCTCTGGCTCTTGCTCTTTTCTTTCATGTGCATGTGTTTTGAGGTTTTGAGTTTCTCCCACTGCAGAACTGCAGCTGTGGCAGGGTAGAGCTCATGAGGGTGACATTCTGAGCCACATCCAATCCCA
The DNA here is from genome assembly GCF_045843805.1 of Urocitellus parryii. Taxonomy (NCBI): domain Eukaryota; kingdom Metazoa; phylum Chordata; class Mammalia; order Rodentia; family Sciuridae; genus Urocitellus; species Urocitellus parryii. The sequence continues at coordinate 51,895,248 of NC_135548.1, read as the reverse complement.
TCAGGACTGTTCACTGGGGTGACTGCTGGAACACAGTGATGAGTGAACACATGGGAGGTGGTTGGACCCACCTTGCCTCTGAGTAGCTTCCTTTCAGGACAGGAATGTAGGCATGGGAGCCACTGGTGTGGGATGCTTGGCACAAGGCGTGACCATGGGCTCTCTTTCCTGGCAAAAATGGCTCCACTCAGCATGGAGAGCACTGTCATTCCTGGTGGCTAACAACAGCCCTGGACCCCAGAAAGGAACCCACACTCAAGATTAACGTCTGAGTGTGCGTGTCCTCGAGGAAATGAGGTCTCCTGATCCCAGGTGCAAAGGGGTAAGTCCTCTAACTCCAGGGGCCATGAAGGGACATCTGAGTTTCCCTTGTCCTTCTTTCCCTCTCTAACTAACCACAGTTAGGACCCTGGCCTCATTCCCCAGTGAGGATCATTAGGCTCCATAAAGGACAGTCTCTAAGATGCTCAGTGGACCAACACCCTCTGCACAACCCATAACCCTATTCACCCAAGAGGCAAGAGGATTTCTATTCAGGAAAACCAGGAAAGGGAGAGCCTTTCTCAAGGACACAAGGACATTAGTGAGTGAGGGAGTGATTAATGGATGGAGAACTATTTCCAACACCAACTTCCAGGAGCATATATGGCCCCCTGGAGAATTCTGCAGTGTGTTGGTGATTAAGGAGAACGTGTGAATTCAGGGGTCACTAGGTCCTCTCAGCCATAAGGAGGGAAACTGCCATAAAGGAACTAGGACAAGGGTGCGAGGAATGCTCACTGGTGGGAGATCGGAAGGAAGGAAAGTGTACTCATTAGAAAAGTGTCGCCTGAAAATTCTTAGCCAGCCAAAAGTCGTGCGAACTTGTGTGGGAAAAGAGTCTTTGCACAGTGATGAAGCTAAGAGCTCACATGATGGAACACAGCATCAAGTGGGACCAAATCCAATATCTGATATTCTTGTAGGAAGAGGAGAGTCTGGACCCAGATACCAGGGAGACTGGGGGATACCGGATATGTGAGGTTGGAGCCAGGGCGGGATGCCCATATGGGAACCACAGATCGTGGGCAGCAATAGGAGAGTGGGCAAGGGCTGGGAGAGTTGGGGAGACAGTCCCCTTGAAACCTGGGAGGGGTTATGGCACTGGGACAGCCCAACACCTACTGTGTTGAGCCTCTGGAGCTCAACGGAAGACACTCCCTCTGTTGTCGGCCACCCAGTTAACAGAGTTTGGTTGCAGCAGCCTAGGACCCAGCTGAAGGTCTGAGCATGTTGGCCATGCAGGTTGGATCTGGACCACAGACACCCTCATCAGAGATTGTAGGGTCTCAGCCCTGAGGCAAGACAGGCACTAAGTCAGGCCAGGTGGGGAAACGGATAGGCACACACTCTGGGGGCTGGTGCCTGTGTTACTGGGAGCACTTCTGATCGCAATTCCCTGATCTGCTGCCAACACAGGCTACAGAGGAGGGTACAGAAACACAGACCACGGATCTGCCCCACTCAGTGGGCCCAGGCCAACACCACACCCAGCAGCCTCGTGCCATACCCAATGAGTCTCGAAGCGGCCCCCTCTTCCCATCCTGAGAGCTCTTCCCTTCCTCATGTGCCAATAGCTCCCTACTGTCACTGGCAATATCTACTCTGTGAGATGTCAACATCCGTGGGTACTGTTCTCTCATCCCAGGACAGTATGGTCCCACACACCCTGGTGAAATGGGCCACCTGGAGGCTGGACCTGGAGGTTGTTGAGGCTGAATGGCAGCGGTGGTCCTCTGGCACTTAATATTATTTATGTTAAAAAAAAAAAAAAAAAAAAAAAAAAAAAACGGGTCTTGGTGCTCAAAAATGTTTGATTTGCATATTCTCATCCCCTAACCCCAATATTTTCATTATTTCCTCACATATGAAATCTTACTAGCATAAAGGTAATTTCGTATTAAACAAAGTGGATTGAAATAACATTGGTAAAAATAATCAATCACCATACTTTCAATTTTTGTTCTGCTTTCCTATTAGAAACCACTTGGATACAAGAGAACAGAGGACAGACTCATGGAAATGCTTGAAATGACAAGAAGCTTCCACTCAAGCTCAGCATTCAGTCCTGGACAGGGTAAGACCAGGCCACTTTGACATCTGTGCCAAAGAGTCTACCAGACAGAATCCTCTGACTGATCCCTGACTGAGCCATAGGAACTGGCTAGAAAAGCCTTCACATCCTCAATACATTCTTCACGTCAGAATACTTGACAACCATTGATATCCATCTCTCGTTAACTTGCTCCCCAGCCAACCTTTCTTCAACAAATTCAAAGGAGTAACTCATGCAAGCACACAGAAAGGGGTGTTCACTACACACATCCATGTGCGAAAAAGACAACTGGTATTTCTTGTTTGGGCTATTTCAAATGAAATCCCTTCTGCATGACCTCCACAAACCAAAGGAAAATATTTGTGAAATTCCCACGTAGAAGACAAGATACACTTGCCAAGGAGGCAGTGGCAAGAATTTTGACACTCCAAATGTAGAGTGTGTGTTTAGGAAGCAGTCACAGTTTCCATGAGAGAGTCCCATGAAATCAATTAGGAAGATCCATGCTCTAGCCCTACCATGCAAGTGATGTGACTTGAAAGAGTCACTTAGTCTTAGTAACCATCATCACTAACAACTAAGTCAATGAATAAAGGTCCTCAGGTGCCAAGCTACAAAATGTGGGATGAGCATGGATGAGGATGGGTGGGAGAAGTCTCCAACTCTAACACAATTAGGGAAGGATGTGCTGACCTCAAGTGGCTGGTGGGCTGGGATCCTGCCACAGATGGGGATTCCAAACCTCACATCCCCTGACCCAGGCCAGAAGACCAGGTAGAGTCCAAGGACCCTGGGGTGGCCCAATGGCAATAAAGGTCAAAAGGAACTAGGGATCTGCCTGGTCCCTCAATCCCCTACTCTGAGCAGGGCTGCATGACGAGGCCAGAGGCCATCCACAGCAATCTGCCTTTACAGGAAAACAGGGACTGCAGGCTGCCTCTGGCTCACTGAATCAGGGTGGTGTTTTCATAAAGCAAGACCACTTCCTCACATTTGACCAGCAGCTCATGTGTTGACAGCACAATGACTGACTTGACTCAGGCCCTGATGAATGAAATAGAAAATTCATAGCAAACCCATCTTTAGCTCTTCCACATCATCAGGGGCTCTGATTCAATTCCGTCCAGAAAGGTGTCTGAAATGATTTCTAAACATGCTGGGGACTCACCTCTGTGTGGAACTTTTCAGGAAAAAGGGGATCAAATCTCATGAAGCAACTCTTCTCTCTTCTAGCCCATGGGCAATGCAAGGAACCTGCATGATACCAGAGGCTCACTTCTCTCTTCTCATGTCTTCTGGAAAGGATTCGTTAATGCTTCCTGCAAGGTGAAGCAGAAGCCTGCATCCCCAGCTGCACAGAAGTGTTTTAGGGCAGTGTCTCCCTTAAAACCCAAAAATAAAAAAACAGGTCATTCAACAGGCACATGGATTCGAGTACATGTTCAATGATCCCTCCTCCCTGGAGCCTTCCACATGCCCATCTTCCACATTCACAGAGCAATGCTTGGCCATTCTCAAGACCAGGAGACCATGATGCTCATCACCAGGAAGTCAATAAGGAACATGAAGAGAGCAGCATGGATTGCAGAAGGTGGCACATCAAGGATCTTCAGCTCTGCTGCTAGAACACAAGAGCTTAACTTCAGTATTGACTTTTTGCCAACTACCAAGTACGATAGCAGTGTCAAGCCCAATATGCAGATATGCAAGTAGTAGGTGACACCCCGCATCCATTCACAAAAGTGGGCAACATCTGCATCAGAACAAGGAAGTATCTTACCCTTACTCATAAAAATCATCAGAAACAAAATAAAATGGATGCAAGACTTCTCATTTCACTATTAGGTAGCTGTTGGAATTCCCTATTAAATAATACCTCCTCCAAAATAAAAAGTATCTCAGACATGTGTCAACTATTCAATGGATGACATTTTAAAAACTATGGACTTTACTTAATATTTATGTATGCTATATCCCTGCCTAAGGCTCTATGAGAAAGGAGCACATAGAATTGGATCTTTGAAAATCTCACATTTGCTGATAAATATTACTGCTGATCTCAGGCATGGCGAAGTGAAAAGTGGGACTTTGGATATTCCAAGCATGCTATGTTGTGGGATTGGTGTCCCTGATTCATACATAGCATATGGTTTCTATGAAATCCAGTGAGGGAGCAGGAGTAACGAAGCTGATTGCACAGATGACCTCAGGGAATACTGACAGATAGGCCAAATGAAAAATATGCTCCAGCTAACCATTGGTATTTGGGCTTCTGATCCCAGTCCTGTTTTTAAAAAAGGTGCAGACAGGCAGTGTTCATTAAAAACTGTCTACCATGTAAAAGTGGGTAATTTAAATGGCATCTAGTTACACATCTGATAGAATGGTCTGGCAACATATGAATTTCATTCTAACAACAACAACAACAACAAAACATAGAAAATGAGACATAAAGATAAAACCTTGTCTTCACCAGGATGCCTCAAAATAGGTTTTATTTGGCTCATGCCAATAAATATCTTTCAATAGAATTTCTGATTTCTGAATGAATCCATTCAACTTCATACTGCACAGATCACAAGGTTTTCTTTACAGAATATTCTCTTCTTCTTCTTAAAGCCTCACATAGAAAATGTCTCACAGGACATAGGAGGGGAATGACCCAAAGGATGAGAGAATGGCTGGAACCGTTCTCAAATGTGCCCATGTAGCCTAAAGTTTGAAGGCATCTAATTGTACTCTAAAACAATTATGAACCTATTCGATCCATTATTAATAAATATCACCACTTTACCACTTGAACCAAATCACAGAAAATTGGAAACAGATGATCATTGGCTTTGATACCTTTACTTCTGTTTCATTACTCAGAGTCGATCAACTCTATACTTCAAGTGACACAGATTTATTACAGAATGCCTAAGATCCTAAGGATCTATTTTAGCTCAGCCCATGGTATTGCTTCATTATTTTATTATTTTGTAAGTAATAAAATATAACTTCATGTTGGATGATATATTCAAGCCATGAATATATCATCCAACATTGTTCTTCCCAAAATATTAGCCCAATTTCTGCGCGCGCTCACTTACTGTTCAGGAATTTTACTAATTGTTTGAAGGTTCTAGAGGACCTGTTAGACTCCTAATGGACAAACCATACAACATACTCCAGAGAACGGACGAGTGCCATAAGAAGAAAATAAGGTCAGCCTACAGCAATGGGCAGCTGCCTGCCCTCGGCTGGGAGGAGCCCTGGCCATGGCACCAGGGCTGCTGGGCAGCAGAAGCCTCCACAGCCCTGCAGGGAGCCTGGAGCACAGCTCTGCCTAACCATGCTCAGCCCTGGACAGATGCACATGAGTTCCCATCACAGGCTCGAGTGTGACAGTCCCAGGTGCATGCCTGTCATGCCAGCCACCAGGGAGGCTGAGGCAAGAGGAACGTTTGAGGTCAGCCTTGGCAACTTAGACCCCGAGGCAAAGGGGAAATACTTTTACAGGGGTCTCTGAGGGTGTAGCTCAGGTAGGTCACTTGCCTCACAGGCTCAAGGCCCTGGGTTCAATCCCCAGAACCCACGTACACACAAAAAGTGAACTTGGAATATTGTTTAAAATGATGGGTCAGGTACACACAAGGACTTCAATATGACCTCTCAGAGGAGCTCAATTTGAGATCAGACTGAACAAAAGACCACCTGGACCATTGACTCAGTGTCTGAAACCCTCTGTGAGCATGAGAAGCACTGCTGGCAAGACACCAGAGGGCCAAAGCACTTGTGCCCCCTGCAGGGGCGTCTCTTGTCTACCGCCAAAGACTGTTCCCCTCCTGGGGCAGCTGAGAGCAAGCTGGGCCTTGGAGCAAGGACTAGTGCTTTAGATATAGACTATGCAAGCAAGGGGCAATGTCTTTAATAAAACTAAAATTAAAAAGTCACATTGAAAAAATTTTAAAAAGAAGAAAATAAGGTCAAGTAGAGGAAGCCCATTTTCACAGGAAAAAATCCCCCAGTGAAAAGCATCAGAATAGATACCAAGAAAAATACCAACAAAAACAGTGTGCTCCCACTATGTATCTACTCAACCTGCAAAAGTTAGAAAGCTAGATAATACAATCCTGGCCACAGGTAGAGCTATGCAGAAGAGCCACCTGGCAGTGCTTAGTCAAAGAAGTAAACATGCACACTTTGACCTAGAAATTCCACCTGTGTGTAAACCAGGCGGTGCTTAAGCAGTTTCACAAGGGGACATGCACAGGGAAATTTATCCTCAGGTTCTTATAGAGTTGTCTGTGCTTACAGGGAGTTGATGGTTGTCAAGATGCCCACAGCTGCGAAAGTCAAAAGCTAAAAAAATAATAGATGCCAACCTGGATATATTAATAATCCCGTATCTATGATCACCTTCATAAGGTAGCTTCCCAACTTCTGTGTGGAAGTGAGTTTCTCCTTGGCCCTTACACTGTTGTGGAGACCACTAGGAGTTCAGCTTTGTGCAGGATCATCTGACCTGGACTTTTGGCAAGACCTGTACAGCCCTCACACATGCTCAGATGCTACAGGACTTTTCAGACCAGTCCAGACAACAGTAGGCATCCATTCATTGTCTGCACTCTACAGATTCCTAGATGCACGACATTCATTACCATCAAATGCAGAATTTTCATCAAAAACTAATATATATATCATTCCAATCTGAATCAAGAAAATCGGAAATATCCCCAAATCCAAAGAGTGGATCCCCATTGTGATGCTACAAGTTGAAAATTCCACAGCTGACCTCATGGGATGGTTCACAGTCAAAAGACAGCTGCATGAAAAATATTGCATGACCTTCCTGCTATTTGAAAAGTGGCATGTGAAGTACACATGCATGTCTTCCTCAGACATGGGTTCATTTGCAAGACACCTTGTGCAATTGAAAATACTCCAAAAGGGGAGAAATCAGAACCATGTCTCCAAAGTATTTCAGCAGAGACCAACTCCTTCTGTCTATCTATCTCTCAGTGAGTGTGTGTGCTCTTGTGTGTGTTTGTGTGTCTTTGTGTTTGTACCATCATAGCTGATACTTCATTGCCCCCATTGGAAAACTGACTCAGATAATGCCATCTGCCAAACTCCTAAAAACCAAAGTTCTTGCTGATAGAATGAAACATTCCTTCCTGTTGGTTTGGATGTGTCCTTTAGGAATCACTGCTACATTTAGTATACTCAAATCATCACAGTAGATCAGGTAACAAAAACATATATATTTTAAAATAATAATAATATATTAATGGAAACAACAAATACAGGATAGAGTAACAACTGTGTTACTAAACAAGGTCAAGGACAATGGCAAACTATAGATTCAAACTTTGAAGAAAATAGTAATCAATGTAAATATTCCTGGGCTGCCTCAGCCCCGCCCAGGCACACAGCAACAGAATGGTTTTGCAAGCATGCTCAGGAGGGCAGGAGCCTTCTTTGCAGGACGAGAGGGAGGTTGAGGCTCGATCCACCCATCATTCTTTTGGGAGAGGCTCCTTTTCCTCAGCACAAAGTTGGATTTTTTGTGAGGATTCTTGGCATAAAATACGTTGGCCTCTGCTGGAATCCTCAGCTCTGGGGAGAGAGGGGTGTACAAAAAGAAGGTGGCACTCAGGAGGTGCTCCCTAGGACACGCCAACATCTGAGAGCCTGTGCCAGAAAAGGCCAGAGCCACACACCTGAGAGCTCTCCAATTCAGCACCAATACCAACAAAGACAGCCTCCACAGTCCTCCCTGAGGAAGAACTAGGCAGAGCACTTCAACAGACCTAATGTCTGTTCCTACCGAAGGCTTTGGACTCCAGAATATCTCAGGTCCTCTTGCATCTGCCAAAGCACACCACTAGGGTTTGCATCTGAAATCTCCCACAAAAGGCTCCTGTGCCGAAGATTCAGTCCCCACATGAGCCATCTTCATAGGTGGGTTTGGAGGGAAGCATTGGATGGTGAGTGCTCTGATGTCAACATGAAATTCTCATTCAAGATGAATACACTACTGGGGGGTGGGAGGGACTGGAAGAAAGGTTGAGCATGGTTGGAGTAAGACCTAAACAGGGTTGTGCCCTGGGCAACAGTACCTTGTTCCTGTTGGCTCCACTGAATCCTCATTCTCCAAGGAGAGGTCCTCCCTCTCCATCTTTCTCTCTCTCCCTCTCTGCCAGCCTCGTTCTCTCTCTCCCAGTCTATGCCTTTGTGGCAAGGGCTGAGGAGCTCTCCACTGCCACACACTAGAGCTTTATGGACAGCCTCAGTGCACAACCAAAGAGAAAGCTATGAAACCCAGAGAAAAAAGGCCTAGGATTCCTCCTCTGAGTTATTTTCCTCAAGTATGGACACAGTGAGGACAGGCTGACCAGCGCGGATACCACGTTAGAGCCATGCTTCTGCGTTGGTGGAGCCCGCCTCCATGTGAACCAGGCTTCTGAGAATGGAGGCCTCATTCCAAATACTGCCCTACTGAGAACAATGGTTCCAAAGACCAGCAAAGGGACTGCTTCCCTCCAACATGGCGTATGGCCCAGTGGTGCCATGACCCCGAGTGGGGGAATACAACAGCCGCTTCTCCTTCCTCTGAACATGTGTTTCCTGTCGCCCTCCTCTAACCTAGAGCCTGTTCTCCATCCCTTCTGGGTTGGATGTGGAGATCTCTGCTATGAATTTCTTAGGCTACCAAGGCCCCAGACAGACTTCCTCTTCCATAGACTCTACTAACCTAACAGTAGGTTAAGATAGGAGACAAGTGATGCTAGAACTCATAGGGATGGTGGTCTTCAGGGTACATAGGCTGGGATAATGGCTGCTGTGGTGTTTGGCTCACAAAAACCAACCAACCAACCAACGAAAAAGCGCTGGCATTATTATCAGATGAGCTCTGTGGCTACGTGCTCAGGAAGCCCTCATCTGACTTTAGTTAGGGATCACAACCTGGCTATTGTGATCACTCCTTGCCTAGTGGACTCAGGTGCGTAAGACCATGGAATTTATGCAAAAACAGATGATTCAGGCTGTCTCCCAGGCTGTGTTTTCTTCCCAATTTCATCCTGTTACTGCTTGCTAGAATCCTGGCAATGCTCTGCCCAGGCAGTGGTTTTTTGGTCACACAGAAGGCTTTCAATAGTACTGCTTCAGTCCACAAAATGCCAGTTCCCTCTTTAGCCCATGCATTCCCATGTTCCTTTGAAACCACTCCTATCCCAGACCATGAAAACACACTGCTCCTGGAGAGAGGCTTTCCTCCTCACTCCTCAAAGATGTCAGCTTTGGATGCCTGTTCATGTCCAGGGGAGGGCACCTGGTGGGGAGCCGCAATATCCACCGGGGTATACCATTGGACCTCAAGACCTTCCACCAGCAGAAGTGCAGTTGGCTTTGTGCACGAACCCAACACACCTGTTGGAGTGTTCTTGGGGGTCAGAGACTACTCTTTGTTGCTAAGAGTTGACCTGAGTCCACATCCTGACCCTTGCTCTCTGCTATCTGATTGTCTCACTTACTCTGACGGCGAGAGATGATTTGGCCCAGCTCATAATCCTCTGGATTCTCCTCAGTAAGGAAGTGTAGGTCGAGGGCGCTGCGGATGACGACAGGAGCCCTATCGTGGCAGGTCACCTGGAGCAGCATGGGAGACAGGCCTTCAGGAAATGGGCCTTGAAGTGACTACTCAAGGACAGTGGGCAGGGGCATTCTGGAGGCACCTCCACTCTAAATACAAGGGCAACATCCATGACCCTACTACCCGAGGCTGACCTCCAGCTCATCGTGTGGGCTCTTCCCACAGGCTACTAGCCCAATCCTTGTACATAGGACTTCCTGGGCCTGCCATTGCTCTTTGTGGAGCTGCACTCCTCTCGGAGTGAAAGGACCCCACTACCTGCATACAGATGCAATCTCATCCCACAAGTTGGGAGGAATGGGACAATAGCCTCCAAGATCCCAGGTCTGCCCGAGGATGCAGGCGGCATTGGGAATGGCCTAGGCACAAAACCTAGAGGCTTTGGTCTGGATTGCCAGGGCCAAAAACAGACCCAGGAACATGACCACACACAGGAGAGCTGAAAGATAGCCACGAGAGCTCCTGGCCTCCAGAGGCTCAGTGCTGGCTGGGATGTAGGAGGGCACCTCATCAGGCAAGGGTGGTCATTGGGTTACCTGGACATTTAGTGTGCTTGCTCCACATCCATATCGACTCTGCAGAGAGACTCTCTCAGCTCCTTGTTCAAGGAACATGGAGAACCTCACACTGCTGTCCTCCTCCATAGACGTCAGCATCCCATACAAGGGAACCTGCAACCTAGTTCCTGTCCTATTCTCATCTGTCACCCATACCTGTCCCTGCCCTTCTGGACTGCATGCTGCCACCTGACACACAGACTCCCTCAGACATGGCAGTGGACAAGCTGCTGCACTCGCTCATCTCAGCTCCAGCCCTTCACACTGACCTCTCCCTTCTTGATTCCCATCTATCCTCCTGATCATCCAGAAGCTCCAAATTCAAGAGGGCATGAGTAGTCCATGGTATTGGACCAGTGTCTGCTCCCCACCCAGGTGTAAGCACCACGGGACACCCCTGCTCCCAGGCTTACCAGAACACTCTTGGCCATCTCTGGACTTTGTGTTTCTAAGTGGACACGAATTAAGCAGGTGTCTCCCACCTGCTTGTGGGAAAGCGGCCTGGAGGACTTGCAGGTTGATTCTGAGAACTGTGGGGGATGGAACATCAGCAAACCCAGAAACAGAAAGCCACCCCAGACTGTCAGTTGGCTCTATGGGCTTCCAGCAAATATGTCCAGGTGCTGAGGCTTCTTATTTCCTCAGGTCGGAGTGGAATGGCAGCACATGCACAGCTTGAATAAGGTAGGTGTTTACCTCCTTTCCCTTGACCTGGGGGCGTTTCCTCACCATGAAAGATTGTATTCCCAGATTCATGGACAGACACACGAGTGAGTGGTCAGAGACCTTGATTTCTGCAGAGCGAAGTGGAGAGAATTGTTAGGTGGCACTCAAGGATTATACCACAAAACACCCACAACCCCTGAGAGTCTCCGCCAGGCCCATCACACTTTGGTATTTTGGGGCCAAGGCCCACTTTCTCTTGGCTGTCAGTTATCCTGAGCCCACTGTGGATCATGTCTCCCCACTGTCTGATTGTCCTACTTACTCTCATCCTCAGACATCATATACAGCAGCTCAAAGTTGTCCACATCCTCATGCTGCAACAAATTTTGGTCCAAGGCCCTGCGGATGAGGCTTGTCACCGTCTCCTGAAAGGTCACCTGGATCAGAGAATGGCTTTTAGAAGAGCTACCCAGAAGACTGTGGTCAAACATTCAGGAGAAATCTCAGCTACATATACAAGGGCACAATCTTGTTATCCTGCTACCTGAGTGTGTCCTCCATATACCACCTGGGTTCTTGCAATGTGCTACTAGAACAATCCTGGTACAAATATCTGCCTGTACCTGCCATCTCCCCTCCCCCTGGGGAGCCACATTCCACTCATGTCAAAGGACCAAACTGCCTATGCACAGACACACTCTCATCTCACTGAGATGAGAGCAATGGGCCAGGGATCTGCGCACCAAGTGTGATCTGGGATGCAGGCTGCCTTTGTGGGTGGAAGAGGCAGATGCACTGAAAATTTGGGTCCTGACTGCCACGACACAAAACAGACTCAGATACAAGAGTGTGCACTTGAGTGCTTCATGATAGCTTTGAGAGGCCCTGGCCTCTGGAAGCTCGGTGCGGGTCTGGTTGTCATGATGTACTTGACTCAGCACTGGCAGTCACTGAACATGTCTCCTCTGCAGCTGGACACCTGCAGCATTAGCGTGTCTACTGCACATCCATAGAAATTCTGCCAAGAACCCCTTTAGCTCCGTATTTACATACATGCAAAGCCTAACATTCCGAAGCTTTGGCATGACCCCCCAGGTGATCCCGACCCCAAATTCCTACACCTAGTCATGCTAAGGAGGTTCTCTTCCCTGCCACCAGGAACACATCCCCTCCTACACATGTGACAAGTCACTGCCACCTCCTCTGCTCCAACTTCACTCATTGAGAATACCAAGTTCTAGGCACTGCAGCCTGCACCCTGGACATATCTCTGCCTTCATCTGTCCACAGCACTTCCGTCTGCACTTCTGGCCTGCAAAACCCACAATACACAGGCCCACTCACCACTGAAGCTGGGCATGCTGATGCTCTCCCTTCTCAGGTCAAGCCCTTAAGACGGACCTCTCTCTTCTTTATTTCCCACCATAGCCCTGGGTTTGGCTGTGTCTCCTGCCTTCCACTGTGTGGACACCCAGGAGGCAGCCCTGCTGTCGGGCTTACCGGGATGCGCTTTGTCTCCCTCAGGCTCTGTCCCTCTAGGAGGACGTGAACAACGCGGCTGTCTTCCACCTGCTCTCTGGAGTGAAGCAGTGAATAGCTGCTACTCACAGCTGCTGGGGTCCTGGATGCCACTGCCACAGAAGGTTCCAAGAACTGTGGGGGATGACAACATCAGCAAAGCCCAGCAACTGCACCCCACCCAGCCTGGCAGTTGGCTCTGTGGGCATTCTACAACATCCATCCAGAACCTGAGGTTCTTGTCCCCTTGGAGGATGTGGAGTGGCACCAGGAGTAAAGACTGAAGAAGGTGGCTGTTTTGGGAACAAGAGATCCAGCACCTGCTGGGTGGGGATGAAATCCCAGGAGATTAACCCCATGTTGCTGCTGAAATGTAGGTTCCTCCCACAAATGACAGGCAGGAGCTCATTCCTAAGCTGGTCCTGCCTGTAAGGTTCAAGGCTCTGAACCCTGAAGGGCTCCTCCGTGTTCTGATCATTTTCACCCTGGGTTGGGACCAAGAATGGTGGGTTCAAAATGGAAATGGTGACAAACAGAAAAATGACTTGTGCCAATACACTAGAGTCAAAGCACAATGGGACAGTTCCCATCAGTACAAACACACACACACACACACACACACACACAGAGTCAGAATAGGAGTCCTGGGCCATTCATCAGGGATCAGACTAGAGGGCCTGCTGGGCTCACCTGCCCTGTGCTACTCACTGTTACTCTTGAGCTCCTCTGCGACAATCGCCAGAGGCTCTGGCGTCTAAGATGAAGCCTCACCCAGTGTATCCACAAAAGGGCTAGTTGGCCCCCCTGAGATTCCTGGGAGCCTGAGGCTCGGCATTGTCTGCAACCACAGGAGAACATCCTTCTCCCTCCAGTGGCTCCAACCAAGTGAGCTCGGATGGCTTGGTCAGTGAAGTGGGTGCCTGGATACCAGGGTTCCATGTTCTGTTTGATCCATTGTCAAGGCAATGATGTCATTTCCTGTGCCCATACCTGAGCCTCTTTTCACATAAGACCACTTTCAACAGCCCTATGGGCTGCCGATTTCTCCTCCATGCCTACCCATCTCAGGTGCGCAGGTGTTCACCAACAACTACCCAAACATCCCCACCAGCATCTGCCCTGCTTGGTGCCACTAGAGTTCCAGCTTGGAGCCTTCAAAAATGCATTCACAACCAGTCCTTCCCTCTCAGCAGCTTTTGGACCCTGGTCCCATCATTGTGCAACTCATGGTGTGCCCAGTCTTTTCTGGAAAGTAGGGTAGCATCTAATCTCTAGGGTTTATTGTGTCTATTGGCCCATAACACCCTCTGTTCTCTCTGAAACCAGAGATGGGACTCACAGGTGGCTAAAGCACAAATGTAGAGATGGGATAATCACAAGAAAGGGAGAGACAAAGAATGCACCCTAACTCCATCAGGCCTGTGTCCCACACAGGGACATGGCCAATGTCCGTCCCATCGTGGCTGCAGTTCCCTCTCTACACCATGGCAAGTTGGAGGGGACTGAGATGCAGAGGCTGCTCCCCTCTGCCATACAACTTCCCAAGGCTTCTCCTAAGATTTCAAAAGGGCCAAGTGTGTCTAGTGTTGGGGTCTCACAGAGACTCCGAGGTACCACAGCATCCTGCTGCCCAGAACCGGTTCACCCCTCACCTCAAGGGGGCTCAGCCTCTGGATTCATGGGAATTGAAGTGGGTACAGGTGATGGGATATCACCTCCAAGACTGAGTTATGCCAAGTCCATGACCCCTGTCTGCATCCCTGTCTCCAGCACCACTCCCCCCTCTCTCTTTCCTCCTCAGAGCAAACAAATCCATTTAGCAAGTGTGTCCTGTGATAAAGACATGACGGTCACCCATCCTCTCATTACAAAAACACTGAGGCTCAGCCAACATGGATCCTACAGGGAACACAGGCATAAACTCAGACTCCGATCCTCCCAGCCGAGGCTCAGTGGAGCCTGGACTCCCAGCCTCCTGAGTCAAGGAAACAGAGGTTCCTAGCCGAGCCACCTTGGATGCAGCCGCACACAAACTGAACTCATCAATGCCCCTTGCTCTCAGTTGTGAGTAAGAGGGGAAGTGGTGTTTCACAACCCTGGACATCAAGTGCAGTCTCCAGGCTTTGGGGTGTGCCCTGGCCTCTGTCTATCTGCCCAGGCTCTCCAACCCACACTGGCCTCTTACCCAACCTCCTCCTAGGGCCAAACTCAATCCTGCCTCTCAATTTCTGCTGCCTTCCCCAACACACTGCTCCCCAAAATGAGCAGGGCTGGCTCTCGGTTATCATGCTGGTGCCAGCAGCAATGCCACCCCACTGACATAATTCTGAGTCCCAACCTAGGCACTCCAGCTGTCTTTGCCACACCTGGCCTGTTTGGGCTCTGGCTCTTGCTCTTTTCTTTCATGTGCATGTGTTTTGAGGTTTTGAGTTTCTCCCACTGCAGAACTGCAGCTGTGGCAGGGTAGAGCTCATGAGGGTGACATTCTGAGCCACATCCAATCCCATCAGGACTGTTCACTGGGGTGACTGCTGGAACACAGTGATGAGTGAACACATGGGAGGTGGTTGGACCCACCTTGCCTCTGAGTGGCTTCCTTTCAGGACAGGAATGTAGGCATGGGAGCCCCTGGCGTGGGATGCTTTGCACAAGGCGTGACCATGGGCTCTCTTTCCTGGCAAAAATGGCTCCACTCAGCATGGAGAGCACTGTCATTCCTGGTGGCTAACAACAGCCCTGGACCCCAGAAAGGAACCCACACTCAAGATTAACGTCTGAGTGTGCGTGTCCTCGAGGAAATGAGGTCTCCTGATCCCAGGTGCAAAGGGGTAAGTCCTCTAACTCCAGGGGCCATGAAGGGACATCTGAGTTTCCCTTGTCCTTCTTTCCCTCTCTAACTAACCACAGTTAGGACCCTGGCCTCATTCCCCAGTGAGGATCATTAGGCTCCATAAAGGACAGTCTCTAAGATGCTCAGTGGACCAACACCCTCTGCACAACCCATAACCCTATTCACCCAAGAGGCAAGAGGATTTCTATTCAGGAAAACCAGGAAAGGGAGAGCCTTTCTCAAGGACACAAGGACATTAGTGAGTGAGGGAGTGATTAATGGATGGAGAACTATTTCCAACACCAACTTCCAGGAGCATATATGGCCCCCTGGAGAATTCTGCAGTGTGTTGGTGATTAAGGAGAATGTGTGAATTCAGGGGTCACTAGGTCCTCTCAGCCATAAGGAGGGAAACTGCCATAAAGGAACTAGGACAAGGGTGCGAGGAATGCTCACTGGTGGGAGATCGGAAGGAAGGAAAGTGTACTCATTAGAAAAGTGTCGCCTGAAAATTCTTAGCCAGCCAAAAGTCGTGCGAACTTGTGTGGGAAAAGAGTCTTTGCACAGTGATGAAGCTAAGAGCTCACATGATGGAACACAGCATCAACTGGGACCAAATCCAATATCTGATATTCTTGTAGGAAGAGGAGAGTCTGGACCCAGATACCAGGGAGACTGGGGGATACCGGATATGTGAGGTTGGAGCCAGGGCGGGATGCCCATATGGGAACCACAGATCGTGGGCAGCAATAGGAGAGTGGGCAAGGGCTGGGAGAGTTGGGGAGACAGTCCCCTTGAAACCTGGGAGGGGTTATGGCACTGGGACAGCCCAACACCTACTGTGTTGAGCCTCTGGAGCTCAACGGAAGACACTTCCTCTGTTGTCGGCCACCCAGTTAACAGAGTATGGTTGCAGCAGCCTAGGACCCAGCTGAAGGTCTGAGCATGTTGGCCATGCAGGTTGGATCTGGACCACAGACACCCTCATCAGAGATTGTAGGGTCTCAGCCCTGAGGCAAGACAGGCACTAAGTCAGGCCAGGTGGGGAAACGGATAGGCACACACTCTGGGGGCTGGTGCCTGTGTTACTGGGAGCACTTCTGATCGCAATTCCCTGATCTGCTGCCAACACAGGCTACAGAGGAGGGTACAGAAACACAGACCACGGATCTGCCCCACTCAGTGGGCCCAGGCCAACACCACACCCAGCAGCCTCGTGCCATACCCAATGAGTCTCGAAGCGGCCCCCTCTTGCCATCCTGAGAGCTCTTCCCTTCCTCATGTGCCAATAGCTCCCTACTGTCACTGGCAATATCTACTCTGTGAGATGTCAACATCCGTGGGTACTGTTCTCTCATCCCAGGACAGTGTGGTCCCACACACCCTGGTGAAATGGGCCACCTGGAGGCTGGACCTGGAGGTTGTTGAGGCTGAAGGGCAGCGGTGGTCCTCTGGCACTTAATATTATTTAAGTTAAAAAAAAAACAAAAACAAAAACAAAAAACGGGTCTTGGTGCTCAAAAATGTTTGATTTGCATATTCTCATCCCCTAACCCCAATATTTTCATTATTTCCTCACATATGAAATCTTACTAGCATAAAGGTAATTTCGTATTAAACAAAGTGGATTGAAATAACATTGGTAAAAATAATCAATCACCATACTTTCAATTTTTGTTCTGCTTTCCTATTAGAAACCACTTGGATACAAGAGAACAGAGGACAGACTCATGGAAATGCTTGAAATGACAAGAAGCTCCCACTCAAGCTCAGCATTCAGTCCTGGACAGGGTAAGACCAGGCCACTTTGACATCTGTGCCAAAGAGTCTACCAGACAGAATCCTCTGACTGATCCCTGACTGAGCCATAGGAACTGGCTAGAAAAGCCTCCACATCCTCAATACATTCTTCACGTCAGAATACTTGACAACCATTGATATCCATCTCTCGTTAACTTGCTCCCCAGCCAACCATTCTTCAACAAATTCAAAGGAGTAACTCATGCAAGCACACAGAAAGGGGTGTTCACTACACACATCCATGTGCGAAAAAGACAACTGGTATTTCTTGTTTGGGCTATTTCAAATGAAATCCCTTCTGCATGACCTCCACAAACCAAAGGAAAATATTTGTGAAATTCCCACGTAGAAGACAAGATACACTTGCCAAGGAGGCAGTGGCAAGAATTTTGACACTCCAAATGTAGAGTGTGTGTTTAGGAAGCAGTCACAGTTTCCATGAGAGAGTCCCATGAAATCAATTAGGAAGATCCATGCTCTAGCCCTACCATGCAAGTGATGTGACTTGAAAGAGTCACTTAGTCTTAGTAACCATCATCACTAACAAGTAAGTCAATGAATAAAGGTCCTCAGGTGCCAAGCTACAAAATGTGGGATGAGCATGGATGAGGATGGGTGGGAGAAGTCTCCAACTCTAACACAATTAGGGAAGGATGTGCTGACCTCAAGTGGCTGGGGGGGCTGGGATCCTGCCACAGAGGGGGATTCCAAACCTCACATCCCCTGACCCAGACCAGACGACCAGGTAGAGTCCAAGGACCCTGGGGTGGCCCAATGGCAATAAAGGTCAAAAGGAACTAGGGATCTGCCTGGTCCCTCAATCCCCTACTCTGAGCAGGGCTGCATGACGAGGCCAGAGGCCATCCACAGCAATCTGCCTTTACAGGAAAACAGGGACTGCAGGCTGCCTCTGGCTCACTGAATCAGGGTGGTGTTTTCATAAAGCAAGACCACTTCCTCACATTTGACCAGCAGCTCATGTGTTGACAGCACAATGACTGACTTGACTCAGGCCCTGATGAATGAAATAGAAAATTCATAGCAAACCCATCTTTAGCTCTTCCACATCATCAGGGGCTCTGATTCAATTCCGTCCAGAAAGGTGTCTGAAATGATTTCTAAACATGCTGGGGACTCACCTCTGTGTGGAACTTTTCAGGAAAAAGGGGATCAAATCTCATGAAGCAACTCTTCTCTCTTCTAGCCCATGGGCAATGCAAGGAACCTGCATGATACCAGAGGCTCACTTCTCTCTTCTCATGTCTTCTGGAAAGGATTCGTTAATGCTTCCTGCAAGGTGAAGCAGAAGCCTGCATCCCCAGCTGCACAGAAGTGTTTTAGGGCAGTGTCTCCCTTAAAACCCAAAAATAAAAAAACAGGTCATTCAACAGGCACATGGATTCGAGTACATGTTCAATGATCCCTCCTCCCTGGAGCCTTCCACATGCCCATCTTCCACATTCACAGAGCAATGCTTGGCCATTCTCAAGAGCAGGAGACCATGATGCTCCTCACCAGGAAGTCAATAAGGAACATGAAGAGAGCAGCATGGATTGCAGAAGGTGGCACATCAAGGATCTTCAGCTCTGCTGCTAGAACACAAGAGCTTAACTTCAGTATTGACTTTTTGCCAACTACCAAGTACGATAGCAGTGTCAAGCCCAATATGCAGATATGCAAGTAGTAGGTGACACCCCGCATCCATTCACAAAAGTGGGCAACATCTGCATCAGAACAAGGAAGTATCTTACCCTTACTCATAAAAATCATCAGAAACAAAATAAAATGGATGCAAGACTTCTCATTTCACTATTAGGTAGCTGTTGGAATTCCCTATTAAATAATACCTCCTCCAAAATAAAAAGTATCTCAGACATGTGTCAACTATTCAATGGATGACATTTTAAAAACTATGGACTTTACTTAATATTTATGTATGCTATATCCCTGCCTAAGGCTCTATGAGAAAGGAGCACATAGAATTGGATCTTTGAAAATCTCACATTTGCTGATAAATATTACTGCTGATCTCAGGCATGGCGAAGTGAAAAGTGGGACTTTGGATATTCCAAGAATGCTATGTTGTGGGATTGGTGTCCCTGATTCATACATAGCATATGGTTTCTATGAAATCCAGTGAGGGAGCAGGAGTAACGAAGCTGATTGCACAGATGACCTCAGGGAATACTGACAGATAGGCCAAATGAAAAATATGCTCCAGCTAACCATTGGTATTTGGGCTTCTGATCCCAGTCCTGTTTTTAAAAAAGGTGCAGACAGGCAGTGTTCATTAAAAACTGTCTACCATGTAAAAGTGGGTAATTTAAATGGCATCTAGTTACACATCTGATAGAATGGTCTGGCAACATATGAATTTCATTCTAACAACAACAACAACAACAAAACATAGAAAATGAGACATAAAGATAAAACCTTGTCTTCACCAGGATGCCTAAAAATAGGTTTTATTTGGCTCATGCAAATAAATATCTTTCAATAGAATTTCTGATTTCTGAATGAATCCATTCAACTTCATACTGCACAGATCACAAGGTTTTCTTTACAGAATATTCTCTTCTTCTTCTTAAAGCCTCACATAGAAAATGTCTCACAGGACATAGGAGGGGAATGACCCAAAGGATGAGAGAATGGCTGGAACCGTTCCCAAATGTGCCCATGTAGCCTAAAGTTTGAAGGCATCTAATTGTACTCTAAAACAATTATGAACCTATTCGATCCGTTATTAATAAATATCACCACTTTACCACTTGAACCAAATCACAGAAAATTGGAAACAGATGATCATTGGCTTTGATACCTTTACTTCTGTTTCATTACTCAGAGTCGATCAACTCTATACTTCAAGTGACACAGATTTATTACAGAATGCCTAAGATCCTAAGGATCTATTTTAGCTCAGCCCATGGTATTGCTACATTATTTTATTATTTTGTAAGTAATAAAATATAACTTCATGTTGGATGATATATTGAAGCCATGAATATATCATCCAACATTGTTCTTCCCAAAATACTAGCCCAATTTCTGCGCGTGCTCACTTACTGTTCAGGAATTTTACTAATTGTTTGAAGGTTCTAGAGGACCTGTTAGACTCCTAATGGACAAACCATACAACATACTCCAGAGAACGGACGAGTGCCATAAGAAGAAAATAAGGTCAGCCTACAGCAATGGGCAGCTGCCTGCCCTCGGCTGGGAGGAGCCCTGGCCATGGCACCAGGGCTGCTGGGCAGCAGAAGCCTCCACAGCCCTGCAGGGAGCCTGGAGCACAGCTCTGCCTAACCATGCTCAGCCCTGGACAGATGCACATGAGTTCCCATCACAGGCTCGAGTGTGACAGTCCCAGGTGCATGCCTGTCATGCCAGCCACCAGGGAGGCTGAGGCAAGAGGAACGTTTGAGGTCAGCCTTGGCAACTTAGACCCCGAGGCAAAGGGGAAATACTTTTACAGGGGTCTCTGAGGGTGTAGCTCAGGTAGGTCACTTGCCTCACAGGCTCAAGGCCCTGGGTTCAATCCCCAGAACCCACGTACACACAAAAAGTGAACTTGGAATATTGTTTAAAATGATGGATCAGGTACACACAAGGACTTCAATATGACCTCTCAGAGGAGCTCAATTTGAGATCAGACTGAACAAAAGACCACCTGGACCATTGACTCAGTGTCTGAAACCCTCTGTGAGCATGGGAAGCACTGCTGGCAAGACACCAGAGGGCCAAAGCACTTGTGCCCCCTGCAGGGGTGTCTCTTGTCTACCGCCAAAGACTGTTCCCCTCCTGGGGCAGCTGAGAGCAAGCTGGGCCTTGGAGCAAGGACTAGTGCTTTAGATATAGACTATGCAAGCAAGGGGCAATGTCTTTAATAAAACTAAAATTAAAAAGTCACATTGAAAAAATTTTAAAAAGAAGAAAATAAGGTCAAGTAGAGGAAGCCCATTTTCACAGGAAAAAATCCCCCAGTGAAAAGCATCAGAATAGATACCAAGAAAAATACCAACAAAAACAGTGTGCTCCCACTATGTATCTACTCAACCTGCAAAAGTTAGAAAGCTAGATAATACAATCCTGGCCACAGGTAGAGCTATGCAGAAGAGCTACCTGGCAGTGCTTAGTCAAAGAAGTAAACATGCACACTTTGACCTAGAAATTCCACCTGTGTGTAAACCAGGCGGTGCTTAAGCAGTTTCACAAGGGGACATGCACAGGGAAATTTATCCTCAGGTTCTTATAGAGTTGTCTGTGCTTACAGGGAGTTGATGGTTGTCAAGATGCCCACAGCTGCGAAAGTCAAAAGCTAAAAATATAATAGATGCCAACCTGGATATATTAATAATCCCGTATCTATGATCACCTTCATAAGGTAGCTTCCCAACTTCTGTGTGGAAGTGAGTTCCTCCTTGGCCCTTACACTGTTGTGGAGACCACTAGGAGTTCAGCTTTGTGCAGGATCATCTGACCTGGATTTTGGCAAGACCTGTACAGCCCTCACACATGCTCAGATGCTACAGGACTTTTCAGACCAGTCCAGACAACAGTAGGCATCCATTCATTGTCTGCACTCTACAGATTCCTAGATGCACGACATTCATTACCATCAAATGCAGAATTTTCATCAAAAACTAATATATATATATCATTCCAATCTGAATCAAGAAAATCGGAAATATCCCCAAATCCAAAGAGTGGATCCCCATTGTGATGCTACAAGTTGAAAATTCCACAGCTGACCTCATGGGATGGTTCACAGTCAAAAGACAGCTGCATGAAAAATATTACATGACCTTCCTGCTATGTGAAAAGTGGCATGTGAAGTACACATGCATGTCTTCCTCAGACATGGGTTCATTTGCAAGACACCTTGTGCAATTGAAAATACTCCAAAAGGGGAGAAATCAGAACCATGTCTCCAAAGTATTTCAGCAGAGACCAACTCCATCTGTCTATCTATCTCTCAGTGAGTGTGTGTGCTCTTGTGTGTGTTTGTGTGTCTTTGTTTGTGTTTGTACCATCATAGCTGATACTTCAATGCCCCCATTGGAAAACTGACTCAGATAATGCCATCTGCCAAACTCCTAAAAACCAAAGTTCTTGCTGATAGAATGAAGCATTCCTTCCTGTTGGTTTGGATGTGTCCTTTAGGAATCACTGCTACATTTAGTATACTCAAATCATCACAGTAGATCAGGTAACAAAAACATATATATTTTAAAATAATAATAATATATTAATGGAAACAACAAATACAGGATAGAGTAACAACTGTGTTACTAAACAAGGTCAAGGACAATGGCAAACTATAGATTCAAACTTTGAAGAAAATAGTAATCAATGTAAATATTCCTGGGCTGCCTCAGCCCCGCCCAGGCACACAGCAACAGAATGGTTTTGCAAGCATCCTCAGGAGGGCAGGAGCCTTCTTTGCAGGACGAGAGGGAGGTTGAGGCTGGATCCACCCATCATTCTTTTGGGAGAGGCTCCTTTTCCTCAGCACAAAGTTGGATTTTTTTGTGAGGATTCTTGGCATAAAATACATTGGCCTCTGCTGGAATCCTCAGCTCTGGGGAGAGAGGGGTGTACAAAAAGAAGGTGGCACTCAGGAGGTGCTCCCTAGGACATGCCAACATCTGAGAGCCTGTGCCAGAAAAGGCCAGAGCCACACACCTGAGAGCTCTCCAATTCAGCACTAATACCAACAAAGACAGCCTCCACAGTCCTCCCTGAGGAAGAACTAGGCAGAGCACTTCAACAGACCTAATGTCTGTTCCTACCGAAGGCTTTGGACTCCAGAATATCTCAGGTCCTCTTGCATCTGCCAAAGCACACCACTAGGGTTTGCATCTGAAATCTCCCACAAAAGGCTCCTGTGCCGAAGATTCAGTCCCCACATGAGCCATCTTCATAGGTGGGTTTGGAGGGAAGCATTGGATGGTGAGTGCTCTGATGTCAACATGAAATTCTCATTCAAGATGAATACACTACTGGGGGGTGGGAGGGACTGGAAGAAAGGTTGAGCATGGTTGGAGTAAGACCTAAACAGGGTTGTGCCCTGGGCAACAGTACCTTGTTCCTGTTGGCTCCACTGAATCCTCATTCTCCAAGGAGAGGTCCTCCCTCTCCATCTTTCTCTCTCTCCCTCTCTGCCAGCCTCGTTCTCTCTCTCCCAGTCTATGCCTTTGTGGCAAGGGCTGAGGAGCTCTCCACTGCCACACACTAGAGCTTTATGGACAGCCTCAGTGCACAACCAAAGAGAAAGCTATGAAACCCAGAGAAAAAAGGCCTAGGATTCCTCCTCTGAGTTATTTTCCTCAAGTATGGCCACAGTGAGGACAGGCTGACCAGCGCGGATACCACGTTAGAGCCATGCTTCTGCGTTGGTGGAGCCCGCCTCCATGTGAACCAGGCTTCTGAGAATGGAGGCCACATTCCAAATACTGCCCTACTGAGAACAATGGTTCCAAAGACCAGCAAAGGGACTGCTTCCCTCCAACATGGTGTATGGCCCAGTGGTGCCATGACCCCGAGTGGGGGAATACAACAGCCGCTTCTCCTTCCTCTGAACATGTGTTTCCTGTCGCCCTCCTCTAACCTAGAGCCTGTTCTCCATCCCTTCTGGGTTGGATGTGGAGATCTCTGCTATGAATTTCTTAGGCTACCAAGGCCCCAGACAGACTTCCTCTTCCATAGACTCTACTAACCTAACAGTAGGTTAAGATAGGAGACAAGTGATCCTAGAACTCATAGGGATGGTGGTCTTCAGGGTACATAGGCTGGGATAATGGCTGCTGTGGTGTTTGGCTCACAAAAACCAACCAACCAACCAACGAAAAAGCGCTGGCATTATTATCAGATGAGCTCTGTGGCTACGTGCTCAGGAAGCCCTCATCTGACTTTAGTTAGGGATCACAACCTGGCTATTGTGATCACTCCTTGCCTAGTGGACTCAGGTGCGTAAGACCATGGAATTTATGCAAAAACAGATGATTCAGGCTGTCTCCCAGGCTGTGTTTTCTTCCCAATTTCATCCTGTTACTGCTTGCTAGAATCCTGGCAATGCTCTGCCCAGGCAGTGGTTTTTTGGTCACACAGAAGGCTTTCAATAGTACTGCTTCAGTCCACAAAATGCCAGTTCCCTCTTTAGCCCATGCATTCCCATGTTCCTTTGAAACCACTCCTATCCCAGACCATGAAAACATACTGCTCCTGGAGAGAGGCTTTCCTCCTCACTCCTCAAAGATGTCAGCTTTGGATGCCTGTTCATGTCCAGGGGAGGGCACCTGGTGGGGAGCCGCAATATCCACCGGGGTATACCATTGGACCTCAAGACCTTCCACCAGCAGAAGTGCAGTTGGCTTTGTGCACGAACCCAACACACCTGTTGGAGTGTTCTTGGGGGTCAGAGACTACTCTTTGTTGCTAAGAGTTGACCTGAGTCCACATCCTGACCCTTGCTCTCTGCTATCTGATTGTCTCACTTACTCTGACGGCGAGAGATGATTTGGCCCAGCTCATAATCCTCTGGATTCTCCTCAGTAAGGAAGTGTAGGTCGAGGGCGCTGCGGATGACGACAGGAGCCCTATCGTGGCAGGTCACCTGGAGCAGCATGGGAGACAGGCCTTCAGGAAATGGGCCTTGAAGTGACTACTCAAGGACAGTGGGCAGGGGCATTCTGGAGGCACCTCCACTCTAAATACAAGGGCAACATCCATGACCCTACTACCCGAGGCTGACCTCCTGCTCATCATGTGGGCTCTTCCCACAGGCTACTAGCCCAATCCTTGTACATAGGACTTCCTGGGCCTGCCATTGCTCTTTGTGGAGCTGCACTCCTCTCGGAGTGAAAGGACCCCACTACCTGCATACAGATGCAATCTCATCCCACAAGTTGGGAGGAATGGGACAATAGCCTCCAAGATCCCAGGTCTGCCCGAGGATGCAGGCGGCATTGGGAATGGCCTAGGCACAAAACCTAGAGGCTTTGGTCTGGATTGCCAGGGCCAAAAACAGACCCAGGAACATGACCACACACAGGAGAGCTGAAAGATAGCCACGAGAGCTCCTGGCCTCCAGAGGCTCAGTGCTGGCTGGGATGTAGGAGGGCACCTCATCCGGCAAGGGTGGTCATTGGGTTACCTGGACATTTAGTGTGCTTGCTCCACATCCATATCGACTCTGCAGAGAGACTCTCTCAGCTCCTTGTTCAAGGAACATGGAGAACCTCACACTGCTGTCCTCCTCCATAGACGTCAGCATCCCATACAAGGGAACCTGCAACCTAGTTCCTGTCCTATTCTCATCTGTCACCCATACCTGTCCCTGCCCTTCTGGACTGCATGCTGCCACCTGACACACAGACTCCCTCAGACATGGCAGTGGACAAGCTGCTGCACTCGCTCATCTCAGCTCCAGCCCTTCACACTGACCTCTCCCTTCTTGATTCCCATCTATCCTCCTGATCATCCAGAAGCTCCAAATTCAAGAGGGCATGAGTAGTCCATGGTATTGGACCAGTGTCTGCTCCCCACCCAGGTGTAAGCACCACGGGACACCCCTGCTCCCAGGCTTACCAGAACACTCTTGGCCATCTCTGGACTTTGTGTTTCTAAGTGGACACGAATTAAGCAGGTGTCTCCCACCTGCTTGTGGGAAAGCGGCCTGGAGGACTTGCAGGTTGATTCTGAGAACTGTGGGGGATGGAACATCAGCAAACCCAGAAACAGAAAGCCACCCCAGACTGTCAGTTGGCTCTATGGGCTTCCAGCAAATATGTCCAGGTGCTGAGGCTTCTTATTTCCTCAGGTCGGAGTGGAATGGCAGCACATGCACAGCTTGAATAAGGTAGGTGTTTACCTCCTTTCCCTTGACCTGGGGGCGTTTCCTCACCATGAAATATTGTATTCCCAGATTCATGGACAGACACACGAGTGAGTGGTCAGAGACCTTGATTTCTGCAGAGCGAAGTGGAGAGAATTGTTAGGTGGCACTCAAGGATTATACCACAAAACACCCACAACCCCTGAGAGTCTCCGCCAGGCCCATCACACTTTGGTATTTTGGGGCCAAGGCCCACTTTCTCTTGGCTGTCAGTTATCCTGAGCCCACTGTGGATCATGTCTCCCCACTGTCTGATTGTCCTACTTACTCTCATCCTCAGACATCATATACAGCAGCTCAAAGTTGTCCACATCCTCATGCTGCAACAAATTTTGGTCCTAGGCCCTGCAGATGAGGCTAGTCACCGTCTCCTGAAAGGTCACCTGGATCAGGGTGGGACAAATGTCATCAGAGAATGGCTTTTAGAAGAGCTACACAGAAGACTGTGGTCAAACATTCAGGAGAAATCTCAGCTACATATACAAGGGCACAATCTTGTTATCCTGCTACCTGAGTGTGTCCTCCATATACCACCTGGGTTCTTGCAATGTGCTACTAAAACAATCCTGGTACAAATATCTGCCTGTACCTGCCATCTCCCCTCCCCCTGGGGAGCCACATTCCACTCATGTCAAAGGACCAAACTGCCTATGCACAGACACACTCTCATCTCACTGAGATGAGAGCAATGGGCCAGGGATCTGCGCACCAAGTGTGATCTGGGATGCAGGCTGCCTTTGTGGGTGCAAGAGGCAGATGCACTGAAAATTTGGGTCCTGACTGCCACGACACAAAACAGACTCAGATACAAGAGTGTGCACTTCAGTGCTTCATGATAGCTTTGAGAGGCCCTGGCCTCTGGAAGCTCGGTGCGGGTCTGGTTGTAATGATGTACTTGACTCAGCACTGGCAGTCACTGAACATGTCTCCTCTGCAGCTGGACACCTGCAGCATTAGCGTGTCTACTGCACATCCATAGAAATTCTGCCAAGAACCCCTTTAGCTCCGTATTTACATACATGCAAAGCCTAACATTCCGAAGCTTTGGCATGACCCCCCAGGTGATCCCGACCCCAAATTCCTACACCTAGTCATGCTAAGGAGGATCTCTTCCCTGCCACCAGGAACACATCCCCTCCTACACATGTGACAAGTCACTGCCACCTCCTCTGCTCCAACTTCACTCATTGAGAATACCAAGTTCTAGGCACTACAGCCTGCACCCTGGACATATCTCTGCCTTCATCTGTCCACAGCACTTCCGTCTGCACTTCTGGCCTGCAAAACCCACAATACACAGGCCCACTCACCACTGAAGCTGGGCATGCTGATGCTCTCCCTCCTCAGGTCAAGCCCTTAAGACGGACCTCTCTCTTCTTTATTTCCCACCATAGCCCTGGGGTTGGCTGTGTCTCCTGCCTTCCACTGTGTGGACACCCAGGAGGCAGCCCTGCTGTCGGGCTTACCGGGATGCGCTTTGTCTCCCTCAGGCTCTGTCCCTCTAGGAGGACGTGAACAACGCGGCTGTCTTCCACCTGCTCGCTGGAGTGAAGCAGTGAGGAGCTGCTACTCACAGCTGCTGGGGTCCTGGATGCCACTGCCACAGAAGGTTCCAAGAACTGTGGGGGATGACAACATCAGCAAAGCCCAGCAACTGCACCCCACCCAGCCTGGCAGTTGGCTCTGTGGGCATTCTACAACATCCATCCAGAACCTGAGGTTCTTGTCCCCTTGGAGGATGTGGAGTGGCACCAGGAGTAAAGACTGAAGAAGGTGGCTGTTTTGGGAACAAGAGATCCAGCACCTGCTGGGTGGGGATGAAATCCCAGGAGATTAACCCCATGTTGCTGCTGAAATGTAGGCTCCTCCCACAAAGGACAGGCAGGAGCTCATTCCTAAGCTGGTCCTGCCTGTAAGGTTCAAGGCTCTGAACCCTGAAGGGCTCCTCCGTGTTCTGATCATTTTCACCCTGGGTTGGGACCAAGAATGGTGGGTTCAAAATGGAAATGGTGACAAACAGAAAAATGACTTGTGCCAATACACTAGAGTCAAAGCACAATGGGACAGTTCCCATCAGTGCAAACACACACACACACACACACACACACACACACACACACACACACACAGAGTCAGAATAGGAGTCCTGGGCCATTCATCAGGGATCAGACTAGAGGGCCTGCTGGGCTCACCTGCCCTGTGCTACTCACTGTTACTCTTGAGCTCCTCTGCGACAATCGCCAGAGGCTCTGGCGTCTAAGATGAAGCCTCACCCAGTGTATCCACAAAAGGGCTAGTTGGCCCCCCTGAGATTCCTGGGAGCCTGAGGCTCGGCATTGTCTGCAACCACAGGAGAACATCCTTCTCCCTCCAGTGGCTCCAACCAAGTGAGCTCGGATGGCTTGGTCAGTGAAGTGGGTGCCTGGATACCAGGGTTCCATGTTCTGTTTGATCCATTGTCAAGGCAATGATGTCATTTCCTGTGCCCATACCTGAGCCTCTTTTCACATAAGACCACTTTCAACATCCCTATGGCCTGCCGATTTCTCCTCCATGCCTACCCATCTCAGGTGCGCAGGTGTTCACCAACAACTACCCAAACATCCCCACCAGCATCTGCCCTGCTTGGTGCCACTAGAGTTCCAGCTTGGAGCCTTCAAAAATGCATTCACAACCAGTCCTTCCCTCTCAGCAGCTTTTGGACCCTGGTCCCATCATTGTGCAACTCATGGTGTGCCCAGTCTTTTCTGGAAAGTAGGGTAGCATCTAATCTCTAGGGTTTATTGTGTCTATTGGCCCATAACACCCTCTGTTCTCTCTGAAACCAGAGATGGGACTCACAGGTGGCTAAAGCACAAATGTAGAGATGGGGTAATCACAAGAAAGGGAGAGACAAAGAATGCACCCTAACTCAATCAGGCCTGTGTCCCACACAGGGACATGGCCAATGTCCGTCCCATCGTGGCTGCAGTTCCCTCTCTACACCATGGCAAGTTGGAGGGGACTGAGATGCAGAGGCTGCTCCCCTCTGCCATACAACTTCCCAAGGCTTCTCCTAAGATTTCAAAAGGGCCAAGTGTGTCTAGTGTTGGGGTCTCACAGAGACTCCGAGGTACCACAGCATCCTGCTGCCCAGAACCAGTTCACCCCTCACCTCAAGGGGGCTCAGCCTCTGGATTCATGGGAATTGAAGTGGGTACAGGTGATGGGATATCACCTCCAAGACTGAGTTATGCCAAGTCCATGACCCCTGTCTGCATCCCTGTCTCCAGCACCACTCCCCCCTCTCTCTTTCCTCCTCAGAGCAAACAAATCCATTTAGCAAGTGTGTCCTGTGATAAAGACATGACGGTCACCCATCCTCTCATTACAAAAACACTGAGGCTCAGCCAACATGGATCCTACAGGGAACACAGGCATAAACTCAGACTCCGATCCTCCCAGCCGAGCCTCAGTGGAGCCTGGACTCCCAGCCTCCTGAGTCAAGGAAACAGAGGTTCCTAGCCGAGCCACCTTGGATGCAGCCGCACACAAACTGAACTCATCAATGCCCCTTGCTCTCAGTTGTGAGTAAGAGGGGAAGTGGTGTTTCACAACCCTGGACATCAAGTGCAGTCTCCAGGCTTTGGGGTGTGCCCTGGCCTCTGTCTATCTGCCCAGGCTCTCCAACCCACACTGGCCTCTTACCCAACCTCCTCCTAGGGCCAAACTCAATCCTGCCTCTCAATTTCTGCTGCCTTCCCCAACACACTGCTCCCCAAAATGAGCAGGGCTGGCTCTCGGTTATCATGCTGGTGCCAGCAGCAATGCCACCCCACTGACATAATTCTGAGTCCCAACCTAGGCACTCCAGCTGTCTTTGCCACACCTGGCCTGTTTGGGCTCTGGCTCTTGCTCTTTTCTTTCATGTGCATGTGTTTTGAGGTTTTGAGTTTCTCCCACTGCAGAACTGCAGCTGTGGCAGGGTAGAGCTCATGAGGGTGACATTCTGAGCCACATCCAATCCCATCAGGACTGTTCACTGGGGTGACTGCTGGAACACAGTGATGAGTGAACACATGGGAGGTGGTTGGACCCACCTTGCCTCTGAGTGGCTTCCTTTCATGACAGGAATGTAGGCATGGGAGCCCCTGGCGTGGGATGCTTTGCACAAGGCGTGACCATGGGCTCTCTTTCCTGGCAAAAATGGCTCCACTCAGCATGGAGAGCACTGTCATTCCTGGTGGCTAACAACAGCCCTGGACCCCAGAAAGGAACCCACACTCAAGATTAACGTCTGAGTGTGCGTGTCCTCGAGGAAATGAGGTCTCCTGATCCCAGGTGCAAAGGGGTAAGTCCTCTAACTCCAGGGGCCATGAAGGGACATCTGAGTTTCCCTTGTCCTTCTTTCCCTCTCTAACTAACCACAGTTAGGACCCTGGCCTCATTCCCCAGTGAGGATCATTAGGCTCCATAAAGGACAGTCTCTAAGATGCTCAGTGGACCAACACCCTCTGCACAACCCATAACCCTATTCACCCAAGAGGCAAGAGGATTTCTATTCAGGAAAACCAGGAAAGGGAGAGCCTTTCTCAAGGACACAAGGACATTAGTGAGTGAGGGAGTGATTAATGGATGGAGAACTATTTCCAACACCAACTTCCAGGAGCATATATGGCCCCCTGGAGAATTCTGCAGTGTGTTGGTGATTAAGGAGAACGTGTGAATTCAGGGGTCACTAGGTCCTCTCAGCCATAAGGAGGGAAACTGCCATAAAGGAACTAGGACAAGGGTGCGAGGAATGCTCACTGGTGGGAGATCGGAAGGAAGGAAAGTGTACTCATTAGAAAAGTGTCGCCTGAAAATTCTTAGCCAGCCAAAAGTCGTGCGAACTTGTGTGGGAAAAGAGTCTTTGCACAGTGATGAAGCTAAGAGCTCACATGATGGAACACAGCATCAAGTGGGACCAAATCCAATATCTGATATTCTTGTAGGAAGAGGAGAGTCTGGACCCAGATACCAGGGAGACTGGGGGATACCGGATATGTGAGGTTGGAGCCAGGGCGGGATGCCCATATGGGAACCACAGATCGTGGGCAGCAATAGGAGAGTGGGCAAGGGCTGGGAGAGTTGGGGAGACAGTCCCCTTGAAACCTGGGAGGGGTTATGGCACTGGGACAGCCCAACACCTACTGTGTTGAGCCTCTGGAGCTCAACGGAAGACACTTCCTCTGTTGTCGGCCACCCAGTTAACAGAGTTTGGTTGCAGCAGCCTAGGACCCAGCTGAAGGTCTGAGCATGTTGGCCATGCAGGTTGGATCTGGACCACAGACACCCTCATCAGAGATTGTAGGGTCTCAGCCCTGAGGCAAGACAGGCACTAAGTCAGGCCAGGTGGGGAAACGGATAGGCACACACTCTGGGGGCTGGTGCCTGTGTTACTGGGAGCACTTCTGATCGCAATTCCCTGATCTGCTGCCAACACAGGCTACAGAGGAGGGTACAGAAACACAGACCACGGATCTGCCCCACTCAGTGGGCCCAGGCCAACACCACACCCAGCAGCCTCGTGCCATACCCAATGAGTCTCGAAGCGGCCCCCTCTTGCCATCCTGAGAGCTCTTCCCTTCCTCATGTGCCAATAGCTCCCTACTGTCACTGGCATTATCTACTCTGTGAGATGTCAACATCCATGGGTACTGTTCTCTCATCCCAGGACAGTGTGGTCCCACACACCCTGGTGAAATGGGCAACCTGGAGGCTGGACCTGGAGGTTGTTGAGGCTGAATGGCAGCGGTGGTCCTCTGGCACTTAATATTATTTAAGTTAAAAAAAAAACAAAAAACAAAAACAAAAACAAAAAACGGGTCTTGGTGCTCAAAAATGTTTGATTTGCATATTCTCATCCCCTAACCCCAATATTTTCATTATTTCCTCACATATGAAATCTTACTAGCATAAAGGTAATTTCGTATTAAACAAAGTGGATTGAAATAACATTGGTAAAAATAATCAATCACCATACTTTCTATTTTTGTTCTGCTTTCCTATTAGAAACCACTTGGATACAAGAGAACAGAGGACAGACTCATGGAAATGCTTGAAATGACAAGAAGCTCCCACTCAAGCTCAGCATTCAGTCCTGGACAGGGTAAGACCAGGCCACTTTGACATCTGTGCCAAAGAGTCTACCAGACAGAATCCTCTGACTGATCCCTGACTGAGCCATAGGAACTGGCTAGAAAAGCCTTCACATCCTCAATACATTCTTCACGTCAGAATACTTGACAACCATTGATATCCATCTCTCGTTAACTTGCTCCCCAGCCAACCATTCTTTAACAAATTCAAAGGAGTAACTCATGCAAGCACACAGAAAGGGGTGTTCACTACACACATCCATGTGCGAAAAAGACAACTGGTATTTCTTGTTTGGGCTATTTCAAATGAAATCCCTTCTGCATGACCTCCACAAACCAAAGGAAAATATTTGTGAAATTCCCACGTAGAAGACAAGATACACTTGCCAAGGAGGCAGTGGCAAGAATTTTGACACTCCAAATGTAGAGTGTGTGTTTAGGAAGCAGTCACAGTTTCCATGAGAGAGTCCCATGAAATCAATTAGGAAGATCCATGCTCTAGCCCTACCATGCAAGTGATGTGACTTGAAAGAGTCACTTAGTCTTAGTAACCATCATCACTAACAAGTAAGTCAATGAATAAAGGTCCTCAGGTGCCAAGCTACAAAATGTGGGATGAGCATGGATGAGGATGGGTGGGAGAAGTCTCCAACTCTAACACAATTAGGGAAGGATGTGCTGACCTCAAGTGGCTGGGGGGCTGGGATCCTGCCACAGAGGGGGATTCCAAACCTCACATCCCCTGACCCAGGCCAGAAGACCAGGTAGAGTCCAAGGACCCTGGGGTGGCCCAATGGCAATAAAGGTCAAAAGGAACTAGGGATCTGCCTGGTCCCTCAATCCCCTACTCTGAGCAGGGCTGCATGACGAGGCCAGAGGCCATCCACAGCAATCTGCCTTTACAGGAAAACAGGGACTGCAGGCTGCCTCTGGCTCACTGAATCAGGGTGGTGTTTTCATAAAGCAAGACCACTTCCTCACATTTGACCAGCAGCTCATGTGTTGACAGCACAATGACTGACTTGACTCAGGCCCTGATGAATGAAATAGAAAATTCATAGCAAACCCATCTTTAGCTCTTCCACATCATCAGGGGCTCTGATTCAATTCCGTCCAGAAAGGTGTCTGAAATGATTTCTAAACATGCTGGGGACTCACCTCTGTGTGGAACTTTTCAGGAAAAAGGGGATCAAATCTCATGAAGCAACTCTTCTCTCTTCTAGCCCATGGGCAATGCAAGGAACCTGCATGATACCAGAGGCTCACTTCTCTCTTCTCATGTCTTCTGGAAAGGATTCGTTAATGCTTCCTGCAAGGTGAAGCAGAAGCCTGCATCCCCAGCTGCACAGAAGTGTTTTAGGGCAGTGTCTCCCTTAAAACCCAAAAATAAAAAAACAGGTCATTCAACAGGCACATGGATTCGAGTACATGTTCAATGATCCCTCCTCCCTGGAGCCTTCCACATGCCCATCTTCCACATTCACAGAGCAATGCTTGGCCATTCTCAAGACCAGGAGACCATGATGCTCATCACCAGGAAGTCAATAAGGAACATGAAGAGAGCAGCATGGATTGCAGAAGGTGGCACATCAAGGATCTTCAGCTCTGCTGCTAGAACACAAGAGCTTAACTTCAGTATTGACTTTTTGCCAACTACCAAGTACGATAGCAGTGTCAAGCCCAATATGCAGATATGCAAGTAGTAGGTGACACCCCGCATCCATTCACAAAAGTGGGCAACATCTGCATCAGAACAAGGAAGTATCTTACCCTTACTCATAAAAATCATCAGAAACAAAATAAAATGGATGCAAGACTTCTCATTTCACTATTAGGTAGCTGTTGGAATTCCCTATTAAATAATACCTCCTCCAAAATAAAAAGTATCTCAGACATGTGTCAACTATTCAATGGATGACATTTTAAAAACTATGGACTTTACTTAATATTTATGTATGCTATATCCCTGCCTAAGGCTCTATGAGAAAGGAGCACATAGAATTGGATCTTTGAAAATCTCACATTTGCTGATAAATATTACTGCTGATCTCAGGCATGGCGAAGTGAAAAGTGGGACTTTGGATATTCCAAGCATGCTATGTTGTGGGATTGGTGTCCCTGATTCATACATAGCATATGGTTTCTATGAAATCCAGTGAGGGAGCAGGAGTAACGAAGCTGATTGCACAGATGACCTCAGGGAATACTGACAGATAGGCCAAATGAAAAATATGCTCCAGCTAACCATTGGTATTTGGGCTTCTGATCCCAGTCCTGTTTTTAAAAAAGGTGCAGACAGGCAGTGTTCATTAAAAACTGTCTACCATGTAAAAGTGGGTAATTTAAATGGCATCTAGTTACACATCTGATAGAATGGTCTGGCAACATATGAATTTCATTCTAACAACAACAACAACAACAAAACATAGAAAATGAGACATAAAGATAAAACCTTGTCTTCACCAGGATGCCTCAAAATAGGTTTTATTTGGCTCATGCCAATAAATATCTTTCAATAGAATTTCTGATTTCTGAATGAATCCATTCAACTTCATACTGCACAGATCACAAGGTTTTCTTTACAGAATATTCTCTTCTTCTTCTTAAAGCCTCACATAGAAAATGTCTCACAGGACATAGGAGGGGAATGACCCAAAGGATGAGAGAATGGCTGGAACCGTTCTCAAATGTGCCCATGTAGCCTAAAGTTTGAAGGCATCTAATTGTACTCTAAAACAATTATGAACCTATTCGATCCATTATTAATAAATATCACCACTTTACCACTTGAACCAAATCACAGAAAATTGGAAACAGATGATCATTGGCTTTGATACCTTTACTTCTGTTTCATTACTCAGAGTCGATCAACTCTATACTTCAAGTGACACAGATTTATTACAGAATGCCTAAGATCCTAAGGATCTATTTTAGCTCAGCCCATGGTATTGCTTCATTATTTTATTATTTTGTAAGTAATAAAATATAACTTCATGTTGGATGATATATTCAAGCCATGAATATATCATCCAACATTGTTCTTCCCAAAATATTAGCCCAATTTCTGCGCGCGCTCACTTACTGTTCAGGAATTTTACTAATTGTTTGAAGGTTCTAGAGGACCTGTTAGACTCCTAATGGACAAACCATACAACATACTCCAGAGAACGGACGAGTGCCATAAGAAGAAAA
This sequence comes from Urocitellus parryii, assembly GCF_045843805.1. Classification (NCBI taxonomy): domain Eukaryota; kingdom Metazoa; phylum Chordata; class Mammalia; order Rodentia; family Sciuridae; genus Urocitellus; species Urocitellus parryii. The sequence continues at coordinate 51,859,939 of NC_135548.1, read as the reverse complement.
TAAGGTCAGCCTACAGCAATGGGCAGCTGCCTGCCCTCGGCTGGGAGGAGCCCTGGCCATGGCACCAGGGCTGCTGGGCAGCAGAAGCCTCCACAGCCCTGCAGGGAGCCTGGAGCACAGCTCTGCCTAACCATGCTCAGCCCTGGACAGATGCACATGAGTTCCCATCACAGGCTCGAGTGTGACAGTCCCAGGTGCATGCCTGTCATGCCAGCCACCAGGGAGGCTGAGGCAAGAGGAACGTTTGAGGTCAGCCTTGGCAACTTAGACCCCGAGGCAAAGGGGAAATACTTTTACAGGGGTCTCTGAGGGTGTAGCTCAGGTAGGTCACTTGCCTCACAGGCTCAAGGCCCTGGGATCAATCCCCAGAACCCACGTACACACAAAAAGTGAACTTGGAATATTGTTTAAAATGATGGGTCAGGTACACACAAGGACTTCAATATGACCTCTCAGAGGAGCTCAATTTGAGATCAGACTGAACAAAAGACCACCTGGACCATTGACTCAGTGTCTGAAACCCTCTGTGAGCATGGGAAGCACTGCTGGCAAGACACCAGAGGGCCAAAGCACTTGTGCCCCCTGCAGGGGTGTCTCTTGTCTACCGCCAAAGACTGTTCCCCTCCTGGGGCTGCTGAGAGCAAGCTGGGCCTTGGAGCAAGGACTAGTACTTTAGATATAGACTATGCAAGCAAGGGGCAATGTCTTTAATAAAACTAAAATTAAAAAGTCACATTGAAAAAATTTTAAAAAGAAGAAAATAAGGTCAAGTAGAGGAAGCCCATTTTCACAGGAAAAAATCCCCCAGTGAAAAGCATCAGAATAGATACCAAGAAAAATACCAACAAAAACAGTGTGCTCCCACTATGTATCTACTCAACCTGCAAAAGTTAGAAAGCTAGATAATACAATCCTGGCCACAGGTAGAGCTATGCAGAAGAGCCACCTGGCAGTGCTTAGTCAAAGAAGTAAACATGCACACTTTGACCTAGAAATTCCACCTGTGTGTAAACCAGGCGGTGCTTAAGCAGTTTCACAAGGGGACATGCACAGGGAAATTTATCCTCAGGTTCTTATAGAGTTGTCTGTGCTTACAGGGAGTTGATGGTTGTCAAGATGCCCACAGCTGCGAAAGTCAAAAGCTAAAAAAATAATAGATGCCAACCTGGATATATTAATAATCCCGTATCTATGATCACCTTCATAAGGTAGCTTCCCAACTTCTGTGTGGAAGTGTGTTTCTCCTTGGCCCTTACACTGTTGTGGAGACCACTAGGAGTTCAGCTTTGTGCAGGATCATCTGACCTGGGCTTTTGGCAAGACCTGTACAGCCCTCACACATGCTCAGATGCTACAGGACTTTTCAGACCAGTCCAGACAACAGTAGGCATCCATTCATTGTCTGCACTCTACAGATTCCTAGATGCACGACATTCATTACCATCAAATGCAGAATTTTCATCAAAAACTAATATATATATCATTCCAATCTGAATCAAGAAAATCGGAAATATCCCCAAATCCAAAGAGTGGATCCCCATTGTGATGCTACAAGTTGAAAATTCCACAGCTGACCTCATGGGATGGTTCACAGTCAAAAGACAGCTGCATGAAAAATATTACATGACCTTCCTGCTATGTGAAAAGTGGCATGTGAAGTACACATGCATGTCTTCCTCAGACATGGGTTCATTTGCAAGACACCTTGTGCAATTGAAAATACTCCAAAAGGGGAGAAATCAGAACCATGTCTCCAAAGTATTTCAGCAGAGACCAACTCCATCTGTCTATCTATCTCTCAGTGAGTGTGTGTGCTCTTGTGTGTGTTTGTGTGTCTTTGTTTGTGTTTGTACCATCATAGCTGATACTTCATTGCCCCCATTGGAAAACTGACTCAGATAATGCCATCTGCCAAACTCCTAAAAACCAAAGTTCTTGCTGATAGAATGAAACATTCCTTCCTGTTGGTTTGGATGTGTCCTTTAGGAATCACTGCTACATTTAGTATACTCAAATCATCACAGTAGATCAGGTAACAAAAACATATATATTTTAAAATAATAATAATATATTAATGGAAACAACAAATACAGGATAGAGTAACAACTGTGTTACTAAACAAGGTCAAGGACAATGGCAAACTATAGATTCAAACTTTGAAGAAAATAGTAATCAATGTAAATATTCCTGGGCTGCCTCAGCCCCGCCCAGGCACACAGCAACAGAATGGTTTTGCAAGCATCCTCAGGAGGGCAGGAGCCTTCTTTGCAGGACGAGAGGGAGGTTGAGGCTGGATCCACCCATCATTCTTTTGGGAGAGGCTCCTTTTCCTCAGCACAAAGTTGGATTTTTTTGTGAGGATTCTTGGCATAAAATACATTGGCCTCTGCTGGAATCCTCAGCTCTGGGGAGAGAGGGGTGTACAAAAAGAAGGTGGCACTCAGGAGGTGCTCCCTAGGACATGCCAACATCTGAGAGCCTGTGCCAGAAAAGGCCAGAGCCACACACCTGAGAGCTCTCCAATTCAGCACCAATACCAACAAAGACAGCCTCCACAGTCCTCCCTGAGGAAGAACTAGGCAGAGCACTTCAACAGACCTAATGTCTGTTCCTACCGAAGGCTTTGGACTCCAGAATATCTCAGGTCCTCTTGCATCTGCCAAAGCACACCACTAGGGTTTGCATCTGAAATCTCCCACAAAAGGCTCCTGTGCCGAAGATTCAGTCCCCACATGAGCCATCTTCATAGGTGGGTTTGGAGGGAAGCATTGGATGGTGAGTGCTCTGATGTCAACATGAAATTCTCATTCAAGATGAATACACTACTGGGGGGTGGGAGGGACTGGAAGAAAGGTTGAGCATGGTTGGAGTAAGACCTAAACAGGGTTGTGCCCTGGGCAACAGTACCTTGTTCCTGTTGGCTCCACTGAATCCTCATTCTCCAAGGAGAGGTCCTCCCTCTCCATCTTTCTCTCTCTCCCTCTCTGCCAGCCTCGTTCTCTCTCTCCCAGTCTATGCCTTTGTGGCAAGGGCTGAGGAGCTCTCCACTGCCACACACTAGAGCTTTATGGACAGCCTCAGTGCACAACCAAAGAGAAAGCTATGAAACCCAGAGAAAAAAGGCCTAGGATTCCTCCTCTGAGTTATTTTCCTCAAGTATGGCCACAGTGAGGACAGCCTGACCAGCACGGATACCACGTTAGAGCCATGCTTCTGCGTTGGTGGAGCCCGCCTCCATGTGAACCAGGCTTCTGAGAATGGAGGCCACATTCCAAATACTGCCCTACTGAGAACAATGGTTCCAAAGACCAGCAAAGGGACTGCTTCCCTCCAACATGGTGTATGGCCCAGTGGTGCCATGACCCCGAGTGGGGGAATACAACAGCCGCTTCTCCTTCCTCTGAACATGTGTTTCCTGTCGCCCTCCTCTAACCTAGAGCCTGTTCTCCATCCCTTCTGGGTTGGATGTGGAGATCTCTGCTATGAATTTCTTAGGCTACCAAGGCCCCAGACAGACTTCCTCTTCCATAGACTCTACTAACCTAACAGTAGGTTAAGATAGGAGACAAGTGATCCTAGAACTCATAGGGATGGTGGTCTTCAGGGTACATAGGCTGGGATAATGGCTGCTGTGGTGTTTGGCTCACAAAAACCAACCAACCAACCAACGAAAAAGCGCTGGCATTATTATCAGATGAGCTCTGTGGCTACGTGCTCAGGAAGCCCTCATCTGACTTTAGTTAGGGATCACAACCTGGCTATTGTGATCACTCCTTGCCTAGTGGACTCAGGTGCGTAAGACCATGGAATTTATGCAAAAACAGATGATTCAGGCTGTCTCCCAGGCTGTGTTTTCTTCCCAATTTCATCCTGTTACTGCTTGCTAGAATCCTGGCAATGCTCTGCCCAGGCAGTGGTTTTTTGGTCACACAGAAGGCTTTCAATAGTACTGCTTCAGTCCACAAAATGCCAGTTCCCTCTTTAGCCCATGCATTCCCATGTTCCTTTGAAACCACTCCTATCCCAGACCATGAAAACATACTGCTCCTGGAGAGAGGCTTTCCTCCTCACTCCTCAAAGATGTCAGCTTTGGATGCCTGTTCATGTCCAGGGGAGGGCACCTGGTGGGGAGCCGCAATATCCACCGGGGTATACCATTGGACCTCAAGACCTTCCACCAGCAGAAGTGCAGTTGGCTTTGTGCACGAACCCAACACACCTGTTGGAGTGTTCTTGGGGGTCAGAGACTACTCTTTGTTGCTAAGAGTTGACCTGAGTCCACATCCTGACCCTTGCTCTCTGCTATCTGATTGTCTCACTTACTCTGACGGCGAGAGATGATTTGGCCCAGCTCATAATCCTCTGGAGTCTCCTCAGTAAGGAAGTGTAGGTCGAGGGCGCTGCGGATGACGACAGGAGCCCTATCGTGGCAGGTCACCTGGAGCAGCATGGGAGACAGGCCTTCAGGAAATGGGCCTTGAAGTGACTACTCAAGGACAGTGGGCAGGGGCATTCTGGAGGCACCTCCACTCTAAATACAAGGGCAACATCCATGACCCTACTACCCGAGGCTGACCTCCTGCTCATCATGTGGGCTCTTCCCACAGGCTACTAGCCCAATCCTTGTACATAGGACTTCCTGGGCCTGCCATTGCTCTTTGTGGAGCTGCACTCCTCTCAGAGTGAAAGGACCCCACTACCTGCATACAGATGCAATCTCATCCCACAAGTTGGGAGGAATGGGACAATAGCCTCCAAGATCCCAGGTCTGCCCGAGGATGCAGGCGGCATTGGGAATGGCCTAGGCACAAAACCTAGAGGCTTTGGTCTGGATTGCCAGGGCCAAAAACAGACCCAGGAACATGACCACACACAGGAGAGCTGAAAGATAGCCACGAGAGCTCCTGGCCTCCAGAGGCTCAGTGCTGCCTGGGATGTAGGAGGGCACCTCATCCGGCAAGGGTGGTCATTGGGTTACCTGGACATTTAGTGTGCTTGCTCCACATCCATATCGACTCTGCAGAGAGACTCTCTCAGCTCCTTGTTCAAGGAACATGGAGAACCTCACACTGCTGTCCTCCTCCATAGACGTCAGCATCCCATACAAGGGAACCTGCAACCTAGTTCCTGTCCTATTCTCATCTGTCACCCATACCTGTCCCTGCCCTTCTGGACTGCATGCTGCCACCTGACACACAGACTCCCTCAGACATGGCAGTGGACAAGCTGCTGCACTCGCTCATCTCAGCTCCAGCCCTTCACACTGACCTCTCCCTTCTTGATTCCCATCTATCCTCCTGATCATCCAGAAGCTCCAAATTCAAGAGGGCCTGAGTAGTCCATGGTATTGGACCAGTGTCTGCTCCCCACCCAGGTGTAAGCACCACGGGACACCCCTGCTCCCAGGCTTACCAGAACACTCTTGGCCATCTCTGGACTTTGTGTTTCTAAGTGGACACGAATTAAGCAGGTGTCTCCCACCTGCTTGTGGGAAAGCGGCCTGGAGGACTTGCAGGTTGATTCTGAGAACTGTGGGGGATGGAACATCAGCAAACCCAGAAACAGAAAGCCACCCCAGACTGTCAGTTGGCTCTATGGGCTTCCAGCAAATATGTCCAGGTGCTGAGGCTTCTTATTTCCTCAGGTCGGAGTGGAATGGCAGCACATGCACAGCTTGAATAAGGTAGGTGTTTACCTCCTTTCCCTTGACCTGGGGGCGTTTCCTCACCATGAAAGATTGTATTCCCAGATTCATGGACAGACACACGAGTGAGTGGTCAGAGACCTTGATTTCTGCAGAGCGAAGTGGAGAGAATTGTTAGGTGGCACTCAAGGATTATACCACAAAACACCCACAACCCCTGAGAGTCTCCGCCAGGCCCATCACACTTTGGTATTTTGGGGCCAAGGCCCACTTTCTCTTGGCTGTCAGTTATCCTGAGCCCACTGTGGATCATGTCTCCCCACTGTCTGATTGTCCTACTTACTCTCATCCTCAGACATCATATACAGCAGCTCAAAGTTGTCCACATCCTCATGCTGCAACAAATTTTGGTTCTAGGCCCTGCAGATGAGGCTAGTCACCGACTCCTGAAAGGTCACCTGGATCAGGGTGGGACAAATGTCATCAGAGAATGGCTTTTAGAAGAGCTACACAGAAGACTGTGGTCAAACATTCAGGAGAAATCTCAGCTACATATACAAGGGCACAATCTTGTTATCCTGCTACCTGAGTGTGTCCTCCATATACCACCTGGGTTATTGCAATGTGCTACTAAAACAATCCTGGTACAAATATCTGCCTGTACCTGCCATCTCCCCTCCCCCTGGGGAGCCACATTCCACTCATGTCAAAGGACCAAACTGCCTATGCACAGACACACTCTCATCTCACTGAGATGAGAGCAATGGGCCAGGGATCTGCGCACCAAGTGTGATCTGGGATGCAGGCTGCCTTTGTGGGTGGAAGAGGCAGATGCACTGAAAATTTGGGTCCTGACTGCCACGACACAAAACAGACTCAGAAACAAGAGTGTGCACTTCAGTGCTTCATGATAGCTTTGAGAGGCCCTGGCCTCTGGAAGCTCGGTGCGGGTCTGGTTGTAATGATGTACTTGACTCAGCACTGGCAGTCACTGAACATGTCTCCTCTGCAGCTGGACACCTGCAGCATTAGCGTGTCTACTGCACATCCATAGAAATTCTGCCAAGAACCCCTTTAGCTCCGTATTTACATACATGCAAAGCCTAACATTCCGAAGCTTTGGCATGACCCCCCAGGTGATCCCGACCCCAAATTCCTACACCTAGTCATGCTAAGGAGGATCTCTTCCCTGCCACCAGGAACACATCCCCTCCTACTCATGTGACAAGTCACTGCCACCTCCTCTGCTCCAACTTCACTCATTGAGAATACCAAGTTCTAGGCACTGCAGCCTGCACCCTGGACATATCTCTGCCTTCATCTGTCCACAGCACTTCCGTCTGCACTTCTGGCCTGCAAAACCCACAATACACAGGCCCACTCACCACTGAAGCTGGGCATGCTGATGCTCTCCCTCCTCAGGTCAAGCCCTTAAGACGGACCTCTCTCTTCTTTATTTCCCACCATAGCCCTGGGGTTGGCTGTGTCTCCTGCCTTCCACTGTGTGGACACCCAGGAGGCAGCCCTGCTGTCGGGCTTACCGGGATGCGCTTTGTCTCCCTCAGGCTCTGTCCCTCTAGGAGGACGTGAACAACGCGGCTGTCTTCCACCTGCTCGCTGGAGTGAAGCAGTGAGGAGCTGCTACTCACAGCTGCTGGGGTCCTGGATGCCACTGCCACAGAAGGTTCCAAGAACTGTGGGGGATGACAACATCAGCAAAGCCCAGCAACTGCACCCCACCCAGCCTGGCAGTTGGCTCTGTGGGCATTCTACAACATCCATCCAGAACCTGAGGTTCTTGTCCCCTTGGAGGATGTGGAGTGGCACCAGGAGTAAAGACTGAAGAAGGTGGCTGTTTTGGGAACAAGAGATCCAGCACCTGCTGGGTGGGGATGAAATCCCAGGAGATTAACCCCATGTTGCTGCTGAAATGTAGGCTCCTCCCACAAAGGACAGGCAGGAGCTCATTCCTAAGCTGGTCCTGCCTGTAAGGTTCAAGGCTCTGAACCCTGAAGGGCTCCTCCGTGTTCTGATCATTTTCACCCTGGGTTGGGACCAAGAATGGTGGGTTCAAAATGGAAATGGTGACAAACAGAAAAATGACTTGTGCCAATACACTAGAGTCAAAGCACAATGGGACAGTTCCCATCAGTACAAACACACACACACACACACACACACACACACACACACAGAGTCAGAATAGGAGTCCTGGGCCATTCATCAGGGATCAGACTAGAGGGCCTGCTGGGCTCACCTGCCCTGTGCTACTCACTGTTACTCTTGAGCTCCTCTGCGACAATCGCCAGAGGCTCTGGCGTCTAAGATGAAGCCTCACCCAGTGTATCCACAAAAGGGCTAGTTGGCCCCCCTGAGATTCCTGGGAGCCTGAGGCTCGGCATTGTCTGCAACCACAGGAGAACATCCTTCTCCCTCCAGTGGCTCCAACCAAGTGAGCTCGGATGGCTTGGTCAGTGAAGTGGGTGCCTGGATACCAGGGTTCCATGTTCTGTTTGATCCATTGTCAAGGCAATGATGTCATTTCCTGTGCCCATACCTGAGCCTCTTTTCACATAAGACCACTTTCAACAGCCCTATGGGCTGCCGATTTCTCCTCCATGCCTACCCATCTCAGGTGCGCAGGTGTTCACCAACAACTACCCAAACATCCCCACCAGCATCTGCCCTGCTTGGTGCCACTAGAGTTCCAGCTTGGAGCCTTCAAAAATGCATTCACAACCAGTCCTTCCCTCTCAGCAGCTTTTGGACCCTGGTCCCATCATTGTGCAACTCATGGTGTGCCCAGTCTTTTCTGGAAAGTAGGGTAGCATCTAATCTCTAGGGTTTATTGTGTCTATTGGCCCATAACACCCTCTGTTCTCTCTGAAACCAGAGATGGGACTCACAGGTGGCTAAAGCACAAATGTAGAGATGGGATAATCACAAGAAAGGGAGAGACAAAGAATGCACCCTAACTCCATCAGGCCTGTGTCCCACACAGGGACATGGCCAATGTCCGTCCCATCGTGGCTGCAGTTCCCTCTCTACACCATGGCAAGTTGGAGGGGACTGAGATGCAGAGGCTGCTCCCCTCTGCCATACAACTTCCCAAGGCTTCTCCTAAGATTTCAAAAGGGCCAAGTGTGTCTAGTGTTGGGGTCTCACAGAGACTCCGAGGTACCACAGCATCCTGCTGCCCAGAACCGGTTCACCCCTCACCTCAAGGGGGCTCAGCCTCTGGATTCATGGGAATTGAAGTGGGTACAGGTGATGGGATATCACCTCCAAGACTGAGTTATGCCAAGTCCATGACCCCTGTCTGCATCCCTGTCTCCAGCACCACTCCCCCCTCTCTCTTTCCTCCTCAGAGCAAACAAATCCATTTAGCAAGTGTGTCCTGTGATAAAGACATGACGGTCACCCATCCTCTCATTACAAAAACACTGCGGCTCAGCCAACATGGATCCTACAGGGAACACAGGCATAAACTCAGACTCCGATCCTCCCAGCCGAGCCTCAGTGGAGCCTGGACTCCCAGCCTCCTGAGTCAAGGAAACAGAGGTTCCTAGCCGAGCCACCTTGGATGCAGCCGCACACAAACTGAACTCATCAATGCCCCTTGCTCTCAGTTGTGAGTAAGAGGGGAAGTGGTGTTTCACAACCCTGGACATCAAGTGCAGTCTCCAGGCTTTGGGGTGTGCCCTGGCCTCTGTCTATCTGCCCAGGCTCTCCAACCCACACTGGCCTCTTACCCAACCTCCTCCTAGGGCCAAACTCAATCCTGCCTCTCAATTTCTGCTGCCTTCCCCAACACACTGCTCCCCAAAATGAGCAGGGCTGGCTCTCGGTTATCATGCTGGTGCCAGCAGCAATGCCACCCCACTGACATAATTCTGAGTCCCAACCTAGGCACTCCAGCTGTCTTTGCCACACCTGGCCTGTTTGGGCTCTGGCTCTTGCTCTTTTCTTTCATGTGCATGTGTTTTGAGGTTTTGAGTTTCTCCCACTGCAGAACTGCAGCTGTGGCAGGGTAGAGCTCATGAGGGTGACATTCTGAGCCACATCCAATCCCATCAGGACTGTTCACTGGGGTGACTGCTGGAACACAGTGATGAGTGAACACATGGGAGGTGGTTGGACCCACCTTGCCTCTGAGTGGCTTCCTTTCAGGACAGGAATGTAGGCATGGGAGCCCCTGGCGTGGGATGCTTTGCACAAGGCGTGACCATGGGCTCTCTTTCCTGGCAAAAATGGCTCCACTCAGCATGGAGAGCACTGTCATTCCTGGTGGCTAACAACAGCCCTGGACCCCAGAAAGGAACCCACACTCAAGATTAACGTCTGAGTGTGCGTGTCCTCGAGGAAATGAGGTCTCCTGATCCCAGGTGCAAAGGGATAAGTCCTCTAACTCCAGGGGCCATGAAGGGACATCTGAGTTTCCCTTGTCCTTCTTTCCCTCTCTAACTAACCACAGTTAGGACCCTGGCCTCATTCCCCAGTGAGGATCATTAGGCTCCATAAAGGACAGTCTCTAAGATGCTCAGTGGACCAACACCCTCTGCACAACCCATAACCCTATTCACCCAAGAGGCAAGAGGATTTCTATTCAGGAAAACCAGGAAAGGGAGAGCCTTTCTCAAGGACACAAGGACATTAGTGAGTGAGGGAGTGATTAATGGATGGAGAACTATTTCCAACACCAACTTCCAGGAGCATATATGGCCCCCTGGAGAATTCTGCAGTGTGTTGTTGATTAAGGAGAACGTGTGAATTCAGGGGTCACTAGGTCCTCTCAGCCATAAGGAGGGAAACTGCCATAAAGGAACTAGGACAAGGGTGCGAGGAATGCTCACTGGTGGGAGATCGGAAGGAAGGAAAGTGTACTCATTAGAAAAGTGTCGCCTGAAAATTCTTAGCCAGCCAAAAGTCGTGCGAACTTGTGTGGGAAAAGAGTCTTTGCACAGTGATGAAGCTAAGAGCTCACATGATGGAACACAGCATCAACTGGGACCAAATCCAATATCTGATATTCTTGTAGGAAGAGGAGAGTCTGGACCCAGATACCAGGGAGACTGGGGGATACCGGATATGTGAGGTTGGAGCCAGGGCGGGATGCCCATAGGGAACCACAGATCGTGGGCAGCAATAGGAGAGTGGGCAAGGGCTGGGAGAGTTGGGGAGACGGTCCCCTTGAAACCTGGGAGGGGTTATGGCACTGGGACAGCCCAACACCTACTGTGTTGAGCCTCTGGAGCTCAACGGAAGACACTTCCTCTGTTGTCGGCCACCCAGTTAACAGAGTTTGGTTGCAGCAGCCTAGGACCCAGCTGAAGGTCTGAGCATGTTGGCCATGCAGGTTGGATCTGGACCACAGACACCCTCATCAGAGATTGTAGGGTCTCAGCCCTGAGGCAAGACAGGCACTAAGTCAGGCCAGGTGGGGAAACGGATAGGCACACACTCTGGGGGCTGGTGCCTGTGTTACTGGGAGCACTTCTGATCGCAATTCCCTGATCTGCTGCCAACACAGGCTACAGAGGAGGGTACAGAAACACAGACCACGGATCTGCCCCACTCAGTGGGCCCAGGCCAACACCACACCCAGCAGCCTCCTGCCATACCCAATGAGTCTCGAAGCGGCCCCCTCTTGCCATCCTGAGAGCTCTTCCCTTCCTCATGTGCCAATAGCTCCCTACTGTCACTGGCAATATCTACTCTGTGAGATGTCAACATCCGTGGGTACTGTTCTCTCATCCCAGGACAGTGTGGTCCCACACACCCTGGTGAAATGGGCCACCTGGAGGCTGGACCTGGAGGTTGTTGAGGCTGAATGGCAGCGGTGGTCCTCTGGCACTTAATATTATTTAAGTTAAAAAAAAAACAAAAACAAAAACAAAAAACGGGTCTTGGTGCTCAAAAATGTTTGATTTGCATATTCTCATCCCCTAACCCCAATATTTTCATTATTTCCTCACATATGAAATCTTACTAGCATAAAGGTAATTTCGTATTAAACAAAGTGGATTGAAATAACATTGGTAAAAATAATCAATCACCATACTTTCAATTTTTGTTCTGCTTTCCTATTAGAAACCACTTGGATACAAGAGAACAGAGGACAGACTCATGGAAATGCTTGAAATGACAAGAAGCTCCCACTCAAGCTCAGCATTCAGTCCTGGACAGGGTAAGACCAGGCCACTTTGACATCTGTGCCAAAGAGTCTACCAGACAGCATCCTCTGACTGATCCCTGACTGAGCCATAGGAACTGGCTAGAAAAGCCTTCACATCCTCAATACATTCTTCACGTCAGAATACTTGACAACCATTGATATCCATCTCTCGTTAACTTGCTCCCCAGCCAACCATTCTTTAACAAATTCAAAGGAGTAACTCATGCAAGCACACAGAAAGGGGTGTTCACTACACACATCCATGTGCGAAAAAGACAACTGGTATTTCTTGTTTGGGCTATTTCAAATGAAATCCCTTCTGCATGACCTCCACAAACCAAAGGAAAATATTTGTGAAATTCCCACATAGAAGACAAGATACACTTGCCAAGGAGGCAGTGGCAAGAATTTTGACACTCCAAATGTAGAGTGTGTGTTTAGGAAGCAGTCACAGTTTCCATGAGAGAGTCCCATGAAATCAATTAGGAAGATCCATGCTCTAGCCCTACCATGCAAGTGATGTGACTTGAAAGAGTCACTTAGTCTTAGTAACCATCATCACTAACAAGTAAGTCAATGAATAAAGGTCCTCAGGTGCCAAGCTACAAAATGTGGGATGAGCATGGATGAGGATGGGTGGGAGAAGTCTCCAACTCTAACACAATTAGGGAAGGATGTGCTGACCTCAAGTGGCTGGGGGGCTGGGATCCTGCCACAGAGGGGGATTCCAAACCTCACATCCCCTGACCCAGGCCAGAAGACCAGGTAGAGTCCAAGGACCCTGGGGTGGCCCAATGGCAATAAAGGTCAAAAGGAACTAGGGATCTGCCTGGTCCCTCAATCCCCTACTCTGAGCAGGGCTGCATGACGAGGCCAGAGGCCATCCACAGCAATCTGCCTTTACAGGAAAACAGGGACTGCAGGCTGCCTCTGGCTCACTGAATCAGGGTGGTGTTTTCATAAAGCAAGACCACTTCCTCACATTTGACCAGCAGCTCATGTGTTGACAGCACAATGACTGACTTGACTCAGGCCCTGATGAATGAAATAGAAAATTCATAGCAAACCCATCTTTAGCTCTTCCACATCATCAGGGGCTCTGATTCAATTCCGTCCAGAAAGGTGTCTGAAATGATTTCTAAACATGCTGGGGACTCACCTCTGTGTGGAACTTTTCAGGAAAAAGGGGATCAAATCTCATGAAGCAACTCTTCTCTCTTCTAGCCCATGGGCAATGCAAGGAACCTGCATGATACCAGAGGCTCACTTCTCTCTTCTCATGTCTTCTGGAAAGGATTCGTTAATGCTTCCTGCAAGGTGAAGCAGAAGCCTGCATCCCCAGCTGCACAGAAGTGTTTTAGGGCAGTGTCTCCCTTAAAACCCAAAAATAAAAAAAAAAACAGGTCATTCAACAGGCACATGGATTCGAGTACATGTACAATGATCCCTCCTCCCTGGAGCCTTCCACATGCCCATCTTCCACATTCACAGAGCAATGCTTGGCCATTCTCAAGACCAGGAGACCATGATGCTCATCACCAGGAAGTCAATAAGGAACATGAAGAGAGCAGCATGGATTGCAGAAGGTGGCACATCAAGGATCTTCAGCTCTGCTGCTAGAACACAAGAGCTTAACTTCAGTATTGACTTTTTGCCAACTACCAAGTACGATAGCAGTGTCAAGCCCAATATGCAGATATGCAAGTAGTAGGTGACACCCCGCATCCATTCACAAAAGTGGGCAACATCTGCATCAGAACAAGGAAGTATCTTACCCTTACTCATAAAAATCATCAGAAACAAAATAAAATGGATGCAAGACTTCTCATTTCACTATTAGGTAGCTGTTGGAATTCCCTATTAAATAATACCTCCTCCAAAATAAAAAGTATCTCAGACATGTGTCAACTATTCAATGGATGACATTTTAAAAACTATGGACTTTACTTAATATTTATGTATGCTATATCCCTGCCTAAGGCTCTATGAGAAAGGAGCACATAGAATTGGATCTTTGAAAATCTCACATTTGCTGATAAATATTACTGCTGATCTCAGGCATGGCGAAGTGAAAAGTGGGACTTTGGATATTCCAAGAATGCTATGTTGTGGGATTGGTGTCCCTGATTCATACATAGCATATGGTTTCTATGAAATCCAGTGAGGGAGCAGGAGTAACGAAGCTGATTGCACAGATGACCTCAGGGAATACTGACAGATAGGCCAAATGAAAAATATGCTCCAGCTAACCATTGGTATTTGGGCTTCTGATCCCAGTCCTGTTTTTAAAAAAGGTGCAGACAGGCAGTGTTCATTAAAAACTGTCTACCATGTAAAAGTGGGTAATTTAAATGGCATCTAGTTACACATCTGATAGAATGGTCTGGCAACATATGAATTTCATTCTAACAACAACAACAACAACAACAAAACATAGAAAATGAGACATAAAGATAAAACCTTGTCTTCACCAGGATGCCTAAAAATAGGTTTTATTTGGCTCATGCCAATAAATATCTTTCAATAGAATTTCTGATTTCTGAATGAATCCATTCAACTTCATACTGCACAGATCACAAGGTTTTCTTTACAGAATATTCTCTTCTTCTTCTTAAAGCCTCACATAGAAAATGTCTCACAGGACATAGGAGGGGAATGACCCAAAGGATGAGAGAATGGCTGGAACCGTTCTCAAATGTGCCCATGTAGCCTAAAGTTTGAAGGCATCTAATTGTACTCTAAAACAATTATGAACCTATTCGATCCATTATTAATAAATATCACCACTTTACCACTTGAACCAAATCACAGAAAATTGGAAACAGATGATCATTGGCTTTGATACCTTTACTTCTGTTTCATTACTCAGAGTCGATCAACTCTATACTTCAAGTGACACAGATTTATTACAGAATGCCTAAGATCCTAAGGATCTATTTTAGCTCAGCCCATGGTATTGCTTCATTATTTTATTATTTTGTAAGTAATAAAATATAACTTCATGTTGGATGATATATTCAAGCCATGAATATATCATCCAACATTGTTCTTCCCAAAATATTAGCCCAATTTCTGCGCGTGCTCACTTACTGTTCAGGAATTTTACTAATTGTTTGAAGGTTCTAGAGGACCTGTTAGACTCCTAATGGACAAACCATACAACATACTCCAGAGAACGGACGAGTGCCATAAGAAGAAAATAAGGTCAGCCTACAGCAATGGGCAGCTGCCTGCCCTCGGCTGGGAGGAGCCCTGGCCATGGCACCAGGGCTGCTGGGCAGCAGAAGCCTCCACAGCCCTGCAGGGAGCCTGGAGCACAGCTCTGCCTAACCATGCTCAGCCCTGGACAGATGCACATGAGTTCCCATCACAGGCTCGAGTGTGACAGTCCCAGGTGCATGCCTGTCATGCCAGCCACCAGGGAGGCTGAGGCAAGAGGAACGTTTGAGGTCAGCCTTGGCAACTTAGACCCCGAGGCAAAGGGGAAATACTTTCACAGGGGTCTCTGAGGGTGTAGCTCAGGTAGGTCACTTGCCTCACAGGCTCAAGGCCCTGGGTTCAATCCCCAGAACCCACGTACACACAAAAAGTGAACTTGGAATATTGTTTAAAATGATGGGTCAGGAACACACAAGGACTTCAATATGACCTCTCAGAGGAGCTCAATTTGAGATCAGACTGAACAAAAGACCACCTGGACCATTGACTCAGTGTCTGAAACCCTCTGTGAGCATGGGAAGCACTGCTGGCAAGACACCAGAGGGCCAAAGCACTTGTGCCCCCTGCAGGGGTGTCTCTTGTCTACCGCCAAAGACTGTTCCCCTCCTGGGGCAGCTGAGAGCAAGCTGGGCCTTGGAGCAAGGACTAGTGCTTTAGATATAGACTATGCAAGCAAGGGGCAATGTCTTTAATAAAACTAAAATTAAAAAGTCACATTGAAAAAATTTTAAAAAGAAGAAAATAAGGTCAAGTAGAGGAAGCCCATTTTCACAGGAAAAAATCCCCCAGTGAAAAGCATCAGAATAGATACCAAGAAAAATACCAACAAAAACAGTGTGCTCCCACTATGTATCTACTCAACATGCAAAAGTTAGAAAGCTAGATAATACAATCCTGGCCACAGGTAGAGCTATGCAGAAGAGCCACCTGGCAGTGCTTAGTCAAAGAAGTAAACATGCACACTTTGACCTAGAAATTCCACCTGTGTGTAAACCAGGCGGTGCTTAAGCAGTTTCACAAGGGGACATGCACAGGGAAATTTATCCTCAGGTTCTTATAGAGTTGTCTGTGCTTACAGGGAGTTGATGGTTGTCAAGATGCCCACAGCTGCGAAAGTCAAAAGCTAAAAAAATAATAGATGCCAACCTGGATATATTAATAATCCCGTATCTATGATCACCTTCATAAGGTAGCTTCCCAACTTCTGTGTGGAAGTGTGTTTCTCCTTGGCCCTTACACTGTTGTGGAGACCACTAGGAGTTCAGCTTTGTGCAGGATCATCTGACCTGGACTTTTGGCAAGACCTGTACAGCCCTCACACATGCTCAGATGCTACAGGACTTTTCAGACCAGTCCAGACAACAGTAGGCATCCATTCATTGTCTGCACTCTACAGATTCCTAGATGCACGACATTCATTACCATCAAATGCAGAATTTTCATCAAAAACTAATATATATATATCATTCCAATCTGAATCAAGAAAATTGGAAATATCCCCAAATCCAAAGAGTGGATCCCCATTGTGATGCTACAAGTTGAAAATTCCACAGCTGACCTCATGGGATGGTTCACAGTCAAAAGACAGCTGCATGAAAAATATTACATGACCTTCCTGCTATGTGAAAAGTGGCATGTGAAGTACACATGCATGTCTTCCTCAGACATGGGTTCATTTGCAAGACACCTTGTGCAATTGAAAATACTCCAAAAGGGGAGAAATCAGAACCATGTCTCCAAAGTATTTCAGCAGAGACCAACTCCATCTGTCTATCTATCTCTCAGTGAGTGTGTGTGCTCTTGTGTGTGTTTGTGTGTCTTTGTTTGTGTTTGTACCTTCATAGCTGATACTTCATTGCCCCCATTGGAAAACTGACTCAGATAATGCCATCTGCCAAACTCCTAAAAACCAAAGTTCTTGCTGATAGAATGAAACATTCCTTCCTGTTGGTTTGGATGTGTCCTTTAGGAATCACTGCTACATTTAGTATACTCAAATCATCACAGTAGATCAGGTAACAAAAACATATATATTTTAAAATAATAATAATATATTAATGGAAACAACAAATACAGGATAGAGTAACAACTGTGTTACTAAACAAGGTCAAGGACAATGGCAAACTATAGATTCAAACTTTGAAGAAAATAGTAATCAATGTAAATATTCCAGGGCTGCCTCAGCCCCGCCCAGGCAGACAGCAACAGAATGGTTTTGCAAGCATCCTCAGGAGGGCTGGAGCCTTCTTTGCAGGACGAGAGGGAGGTTGAGGCTGGATCCACCCATCATTCTTTTGGGAGAGGCTCCTTTTCCCCAGCACAAAGCTGGATTTTTTGTGAGGATTCTTGGCATAAAATACGTTGGCCTCTGCTGGAATCCTCAGCTCTGGGGAGAGAGGGGTGTACAAAAAGAAGGTGGCACTCAGGAGGTGCTCCCTAGGACACGCCAACACTGAGAGCCTGTGCCGGAAAAGGCCAGAGCCACACACCTGAGAGCTCTCCAATTCAGCACCAATACCAACAAAGACAGCCTCCACAGTCCTCCCTGAGGAAGAACTAGGCAGAGCACTTCAACAGACCTAATGTCTGTTCCTACCGAAGGCTTTGGACTCCAGAATATCTCAGGTCCTCTTGCATCTGCCAAAGCACACCACTAGGGTTTGCATCTGAAATCTCCCACAAAAGGCTCCTGTGCCGAAGATTCAGTCCCCACATGAGCCATCTTCATAGGTGGGTTTGGAGGGAAGCATTGGATGGTGAGTGCTCTGATGTCAACATGAAATTCTCATTCAAGATGAATACACTACTGGGGGGTGGGAGGGACTGGAAGAAAGGTTGAGCATGGTTGGAGTAAGACCTAAACAGGGTTGTGCCCTGGGCAACAGTACCTTGTTCCTGTTGGCTCCACTGAATCCTCATTCTCCAAGGAGAGGTCCTCCCTCTCCATCTTTCTCTCTCTCCCTCTCTGCCAGCCTCGTTCTCTCTCTCCCAGTCTATGCCTTTGTGGCAAGGGCTGAGGAGCTCTCCACTGCCACACACTAGAGCTTTATGGACAGCCTCAGTGCACAACCAAAGAGAAAGCTATGAAACCCAGAGAAAAAAGGCCTAGGATTCCTCCTCTGAGTTATTTTCCTCAAGTATGGCCACAGTGAGGACAGGCTGACCAGCGCGGATACCACGTTAGAGCCATGCTTCTGCGTTGGTGGAGCCCGCCTCCATGTGAACCAGGCTTCTGAGAATGGAGGCCACATTCCAAATACTGCCCTACTGAGAACAATGGTTCCAAAGACCAGCAAAGGGACTGCTTCCCTCCAACATGGTGTATGGCCCAGTGGTGCCATGACCCCGAGTGGGGGAATACAACAGCCGCTTCTCCTTCCTCTGAACATGTGTTTCCTGTCGCCCTCCTCTAACCTAGAGCCTGTTCTCCATCCCTTCTGGGTTGGATGTGGAGATCTCTGCTATGAATTTCTTAGGCTACCAAGGCCCCAGACAGACTTCCTCTTCCATAGACTCTACTAACCTAACAGTAGGTTAAGATAGGAGACAAGTGATCCTAGAACTCATAGGGATGGTGGTCTTCAGGGTACATAGGCTGGGATAATGGCTGCTGTGGTGTTTGACTCACAAAAACCAACCAACCAACCAACGAAAAAGCGCTGGCATTATTATCAGATGAGCTCTGTGGCTACGTGCTCAGGAAGCCCTCATCTGACTTTAGTTAGGGATCACAACCTGGCTATTGTGATCACTCCTTGCCTAGTGGACTCAGGTGCGTAAGACCATGGAATTTATGCAAAAACAGATGATTCAGGCTGTCTCCCAGGCTGTGTTTTCTTCCCAATTTCATCCTGTTACTGCTTGCTAGAATCCTGGCAATGCTCTGCCCAGGCAGTGGTTTTTTGGTCACACAGAAGGCTTTCAATAGTACTGCTTCAGTCCACAAAATGCCAGTTCCCTCTTTAGCCCATGCATTCCCATGTTCCTTTGAAACCACTCCTATCCCAGACCATGAAAACATACTGCTCCTGGAGAGAGGCTTTCCTCCTCACTCCTCAAAGATGTCAGCTTTGGATGCCTGTTCATGTCCAGGGGAGGGCACCTGGTGGGGAGCCGCAATATCCACCGGGGTATACCATTGGACCTCAAGACCTTCCACCAGCAGAAGTGCAGTTGGCTTTGTGCACGAACCCAACACACCTGTTGGAGTGTTCTTGGGGGTCAGAGACTACTCTTTGTTGCTAAGAGTTGACCTGAGTCCACATCCTGACCCTTGCTCTCTGCTATCTGATTGTCTCACTTACTCTGACGGCGAGAGATGATTTGGCCCAGCTCATAATCCTCTGGAGTCTCCTCAGTAAGGAAGTGTAGGTCGAGGGCGCTGCGGATGACGACAGGAGCCCTATCGTGGCAGGTCACCTGGAGCAGCATGGGAGACAGGCCTTCAGGAAATGGGCCTTGAAGTGACTACTCAAGGACAGTGGGCAGGGGCATTCTGGAGGCACCTCCACTCTAAATACAAGGGCAACATCCATGACCCTACTACCCGAGGCTGACCTCCTGCTCATCATGTGGGCTCTTCCCACAGGCTACTAGCCCAATCCTTGTACATAGGACTTCCTGGGCCTGCCATTGCTCTTTGTGGAGCTGCACTCCTCTCAGAGTGAAAGGACCCCACTACCTGCATACAGATGCAATCTCATCCCACAAGTTGGGAGGAATGGGACAATAGCCTCCAAGATCCCAGGTCTGCCCGAGGATGCAGGCGGCATTGGGAATGGCCTAGGCACAAAACCTAGAGGCTTTGGTCTGGATTGCCAGGGCCAAAAACAGACCCAGGAACATGACCACACACAGGAGAGCTGAAAGATAGCCACGAGAGCTCCTGGCCTCCAGAGGCTCAGTGCTGGCTGGGATGTAGGAGGGCACCTCATCCGGCAAGGGTGGTCATTGGGTTACCTGGACATTTAGTGTGCTTGCTCCACATCCATATCAACTCTGCAGAGAGACTCTCTCAGCTCCTTGTTCAAGGAACATGGAGAACCTCACACTGCTGTCCTCCTCCATAGACGTCAGCATCCCATACAAGGGAACCTGCAACCTAGTTCCTGTCCTATTCTCATCTGTCACCCATACCTGTCCTTGCCCTTCTGGACTGCATGCTGCCACCTGACACACAGACTCCCTCAGACATGGCAGTGGACAAGCTGCTGCACTCGCTCATCTCAGCTCCAGCCCTTCACACTGACCTCTCCCTTCTTGATTCCCATCTATCCTCCTGATCATCCAGAAGCTCCAAATTCAAGAGGGCATGAGTAGTCCATGGTATTGGACCAGTGTCTGCTCCCCACCCAGGTGTAAGCACCACGGGACACCCCTGCTCCCAGGCTTACCAGAACACTCTTGGCCATCTCTGGACTTTGTGTTTCTAAGTGGACACGAATTAAGCAGGTGTCTCCCACCTGCTTGTGGGAAAGCGGCCTGGAGGACTTGCAGGTTGATTCTGAGAACTGTGGGGGATGGAACATCAGCAAACCCAGAAACAGAAAGCCACCCCAGACTGTCAGTTGGCTCTATGGGCTTCCAGCAAATATGTCCAGGTGCTGAGGCTTCTTATTTCCTCAGGTCGGAGTGGAATGGCAGCACATGCACAGCTTGAATAAGGTAGGTGTTAACCTCCTTTCCCTTGACCTGGGGGCGTTTCCTCACGATGAAATATTGTATTCCCAGATTCATGGACAGACACAAGAGTGAGTGGTCAGAGACCTTGATTTCTGCAGAGCGAAGTGGAGAGAATTGTTAGGTGGCACTCAAGGATTATACCACAAAACACCCACAACCCCTGAGAGTCTCCGCCAGGCCCATCACACTTTGGTATTTTGGGGCCAAGGCCCACTTTCTCTTGGCTGTCAGTTATCCTGAGCCCACTGTGGATCATGTCTCCCCACTGTCTGATTGTCCTACTTACTCTCATCCTCAGACATCATATACAGCAGCTCAAAGTTGTCCACATCCTCATGCTGCAACAAATTTTGGTCCAAGGCCCTGCGGATGAGGCTTGTCACCGTCTCCTGAAAGGTCACCTGGATCAGGGTGGGACAAATGTCATCAGAGAATGGCTTTTAGAAGAGCTACCCAGAAGACTGTGGTCAAACATTCAGGAGAAATCTCAGCTACATATACAAGGGCACAATCTTGTTATCCTGCTACCTGAGTGTGTCCTCCATATACCACCTGGGTTCTTGCAATGTGCTACTAGAACAATCCTGGTACAAATATCTGCCTGTACCTGCCATCTCCCCTCCCCCTGGGGAGCCACATTCCACTCATGTCAAAGGACCAAACTGCCTATGCACAGACACACTCTCATCTCACTGAGATGAGAGCAATGGGCCAGGGATCTGCGCACCAAGTGTGATCTGGGATGCAGGCTGCCTTTGTGGGTGGAAGAGGCAGATGCACTGAAAATTTGGGTCCTGACTGCCACGACACAAAACAGACTCAGATACAAGAGTGTGCACTTGAGTGCTTCATGATAGCTTTGAGAGGCCCTGGCCTCTGGAAGCTCGGTGCGGGTCTGGTTGTAATGATGTACTTGACTCAGCACTGGCAGTCACTGAACATGTCTCCTCTGCAGCTGGACACCTGCAGCATTAGCGTGTCTACTGCACATCCATAGAAATTCTGCCAAGAACCCCTTTAGCTCCGTATTTACATACATGCAAAGCCTAACATTCCGAAGCTTTGGCATGACCCCCCAGGTGATCCCGACCCCAAATTCCTACACCTAGTCATGCTAAGGAGGATCTCTTCCCTGCCACCAGGAACACATCCCCTCCTACACATGTGACAAGTCACTGCCACCTCCTCTGCTCCAACTTCACTCATTGAGAATACCAAGTTCTAGGCACTGCAGCCTGCACCCTGGACATATCTCTGCCTTCATCTGTCCACAGCACTTCCGTCTGCACTTCTGGCCTGCAAAACCCACAATACACAGGCCCACTCACCACTGAAGCTGGGCATGCTGATGCTCTCCCTCCTCAGGTCAAGCCCTTAAGACGGACCTCTCTCTTCTTTATTTCCCACCATAGCCCTGGGGTTGGCTGTGTCTCCTGCCTTCCACTGTGTGGACACCCAGGAGGCAGCCCTGCTGTCGGGCTTACCGGGATGCGCTTTGTCTCCCTCAGGCTCTGTCCCTCTAGGAGGACGTGAACAACGCGGCTGTCTTCCACCTGCTCGCTGGAGTGAAGCAGTGAGGAGCTGCTACTCACAGCTGCTGGGGTCCTGGATGCCACTGCCACAGAAGGTTCCAAGAACTGTGGGGGATGACAACATCAGCAAAGCCCAGCAACTGCACCCCACCCAGCCTGGCAGTTGGCTCTGTGGGCATTCTACAACATCCATCCAGAACCTGAGGTTCTTGTCCCCTTGGAGGATGTGGAGTGGCACCAGGAGTAAAGACTGAAGAAGGTGGCTGTTTTGGGAACAAGAGATCCAGCACCTGCTGGGTGGGGATGAAATCCCAGGAGATTAACCCCATGTTGCTGCTGAAATGTAGGTTCCTCCCACAAATGACAGGCAGGAGCTCATTCCTAAGCTGGTCCTGCCTGTAAGGTTCAAGGCTCTGAACCCTGAAGGGCTCCTCCGTGTTCTGATCATTTTCACCCTGGGTTGGGACCAAGAATGGTGGGTTCAAAATGGAAATGGTGACAAACAGAAAAATGACTTGTGCCAATACACTAGAGTCAAAGCACAATGGGACAGTTCCCATCAGTACAAACACACACACACACACACACACACACACACACACACACACACACACACAGTCAGAATAGGAGTCCTGGGCCATTCATCAGGGATCAGACTAGAGGGCCTGCTGGGCTCACCTGCCCTGTGCTACTCACTGTTACTCTTGAGCTCCTCTGCAACAATCGCCAGAGGCTCTGGCGTCTAAGATGAAGCCTCACCCAGTGTATCCACAAAAGGGCTAGTTGGCCCCCCTGAGATTCCTGGGAGCCTGAGGCTCGGCATTGTCTGCAACCACAGGAGAACATCCTTCTCCCTCCACTGGCTCCAACCAAGTGAGCTCGGATGGCTTGGTCAGTGAAGTGGGTGCCTGGATACCAGGGTTCCATGTTCTGTTTGATCCATTGTCAAGGCAATGATGTCATTTCCTGTGCCCATACCTGAGCCTCTTTTCACATAAGACCACTTTCAACAGCCCTATGGGCTGCCGATTTCTCCTCCATGCCTACCCATCTCAGGTGCGCAGGTGTTCACCAACAACTACCCAAACATCCCCACCAGCATCTGCCCTGCTTGGTGCCACTAGAGTTCCAGCTTGGAGCCTTCAAAAATGCATTCACAACCAGTCCTTCCCTCTCAGCAGCTTTTGGACCCTGGTCCCATCATTGTGCAACTCATGGTGTGCCCAGTCTTTTCTGGAAAGTAGGGTAGCATCTAATCTCTAGGGTTTATTGTGTCTATTGGCCCATAACACCCTCTGTTCTCTCTGAAACCAGAGATGGGACTCACAGGTGGCTAAAGCACAAATGTAGAGATGGGATAATCACAAGAAAGGGAGAGACAAAGAATGCACCCTAACTCCATCAGGCCTGTGTCCCACACAGGGACATGGCCAATGTCCGTCCCATCGTGGCTGCAGTTCCCTCTCTACACCATGGCAAGTTGGAGGGGACTGAGATGCAGAGGCTGCTCCCCTCTGCCATACAACTTCCCAAGGCTTCTCCTAAGATTTCAAAAGGGCCAAGTGTGTCTAGTGTTGGGGTCTCACAGAGACTCCGAGGTACCACAGCATCCTGCTGCCCAGAACCGGTTCACCCCTCACCTCAAGGGGGCTCAGCCTCTGGATTCATGGGAATTGAAGTGGGTACAGGTGATGGGATATCACCTCCAAGACTGAGTTATGCCAAGTCCATGACCCCTGTCTGCATCCCTGTCTCCAGCACCACTCCCCCCTCTCTCTTTCCTCCTCAGAGCAAACAAATCCATTTAGCAAGTGTGTCCTGTGATAAAGACATGACGGTCACCCATCCTCTCATTACAAAAACACTGAGGCTCAGCCAACATGGATCCTACAGGGAACACAGGCATAAACTCAGACTCCGATCCTCCCAGCCGAGCCTCAGTGGAGCCTGGACTCCCAGCCTCCTGAGTCAAGGAAACAGAGGTTCCTAGCCGAGCCACCTTGGATGCAGCCGCACACAAACTGAACTCATCAATGCCCCTTGCTCTCAGTTGTGAGTAAGAGGGGAAGTGGTGTTTCACAACCCTGGACATCAAGTGCAGTCTCCAGGCTTTGGGGTGTGCCCTGGCCTCTGTCTATCTGCCCAGGCTCTCCAACCCACACTGGCCTCTTACCCAACCTCCTCCTAGGGCCAAACTCAATCCTGCCTCTCAATTTCTGCTGCCTTCCCCAACACACTGCTCCCCAAAATGAGCAGGGCTGGCTCTCGGTTATCATGCTGGTGCCAGCAGCAATGCCACCCCACTGACATAATTCTGAGTCCCAACCTAGGCACTCCAGCTGTCTTTGCCACACCTGGCCTGTTTGGGCTCTGGCTCTTGCTCTTTTCTTTCATGTGCATGTGTTTTGAGGTTTTGAGTTTCTCCCACTGCAGAACTGCAGCTGTGGCAGGGTAGAGCTCATGAGGGTGACATTCTGAGCCACATCCAATCCCATCAGGACTGTTCACTGGGGTGACTGCTGGAACACAGTGATGAGTGAACACATGGGAGGTGGTTGGACCCACCTTGCCTCTGAGTGGCTTCCTTTCAGGACAGGAATGTAGGCATGGGAGCCCCTGGCGTGGGATGCTTTGCACAAGGCGTGACCATGGGCTCTCTTTCCTGGCAAAAATGGCTCCACTCAGCATGGAGAGCACTGTCATTCCTGGTGGCTAACAACAGCCCTGGACCCCAGAAAGGAACCCACACTCAAGATTAACGTCTGAGTGTGCGTGTCCTCGAGGAAATGAGGTCTCCTGATCCCAGGTGCAAAGGGGTAAGTCCTCTAACTCCAGGGGCCATGAAGGGACATCTGAGTTTCCCTTGTCCTTCTTTCCCTCTCTAACTAACCACAGTTAGGACCCTGGCCTCATTCCCCAGTGAGGATCATTAGGCTCCATAAAGGACAGTCTCTAAGATGCTCAGTGGACCAACACCCTCTGCACAACCCATAACCCTATTCACCCAAGAGGCAAGAGGATTTCTATTCAGGAAAACCAGGAAAGGGAGAGCCTTTCTCAAGGACACAAGGACATTAGTGAGTGAGGGAGTGATTAATGGATGGAGAACTATTTCCAACACCAACTTCCAGGAGCATATATGGCCCCCTGGAGAATTCTGCAGTGTGTTGGTGATTAAGGAGAACGTGTGAATTCAGGGGTCACTAGGTCCTCTCAGCCATAAGGAGGGAAACTGCCATAAAGGAACTAGGACAAGGGTGCGAGGAATGCTCACTGGTGGGAGATCGGAAGGAAGGAAAGTGTACTCATTAGAAAAGTGTCGCCTGAAAATTCTTAGCCAGCCAAAAGTCGTGCGAACTTGTGTGGGAAAAGAGTCTTTGCACAGTGATGAAGCTAAGAGCTCACATGATGGAACACAGCATCAACTGGGACCAAATCCAATATCTGATATTCTTGTAGGAAGAGGAGAGTCTGGACCCAGATACCAGGGAGACTGGGGGATACCGGATATGTGAGGTTGGAGCCAGGGCGGGATGCCCATATGGGAACCACAGATCGTGGGCAGCAATAGGAGAGTGGGCAAGGGCTGGGAGAGTTGGGGAGACAGTCCCCTTGAAACCTGGGAGGGGTTATGGCACTGGGACAGCCCAACACCTACTGTGTTGAGCCTCTGGAGCTCAACGGAAGACACTTCCTCTGTTGTCGGCCACCCAGTTAACAGAGTTTGGTTGCAGCAGCCTAGGACCCAGCTGAAGGTCTGAGCATGTTGGCCATGCAGGTTGGATCTGGACCACAGACACCCTCATCAGAGATTGTAGGGTCTCAGCCCTGAGGCAAGACAGGCACTAAGTCAGGCCAGGTGGGGAAACGGATAGGCACACACTCTGGGGGCTGGTGCCTGTGTTACTGGGAGCACTTCTGATCGCAATTCCCTGATCTGCTGCCAACACAGGCTACAGAGGAGGGTACAGAAACACAGACCACGGATCTGCCCCACTCAGTGGGCCCAGGCCAACACCACACCCAGCAGCCTCGTGCCATACCCAATGAGTCTCGAAGCGGCCCCCTCTTGCCATCCTGAGAGCTCTTCCCTTCCTCATGTGCCAATAGCTCCCTACTGTCACTGGCAATATCTACTCTGTGAGATGTCTACATCCGTGGGTACTGTTCTCTCATCCCAGGACAGTGTGGTCCCACACACCCTGGTGAAATGGGCAACCTGGAGGCTGGACCTGGAGGTTGTTGAGGCTGAATGGCAGCGGTGGTCCTCTGGCACTTAATATTATTTAAGTTAAAAAAAAACAAAAACAAAAACAAAAAACCGGTCTTGGTGCTCAAAAATGTTTGATTTGCATATTCTCATCCCCTAACCCCAATATTTTCATTATTTCCTCACATATGAAATCTTACTAGCATAAAGGTAATTTCGTATTAAACAAAGTGGATTGAAATAACATTGATAAAAATAATCAATCACCATACTTTCAATTTTTGTTCTGCTTTCCTATTAGAAACCACTTGGATACAAGAGAACAGAGGACAGACTCATGGAAATGCTTGAAATGACAAGAAGCTCCCACTCAAGCTTAGCATTCAGTCCTGGACAGGGTAAGACCAGGCCACTTTGACATCTGTGCCAAAGAGTCTACCAGACAGAATCCTCTGACTGATCCCTGACTGAGCCATAGGAACTGGCTAGAAAAGCCTTCACATCCTCAATACATTCTTCACGTCAGAATACTTGACAACCATTGATATCCATCTCTCGTTAACTTGCTCCCCAGCCAACTATTCTTCAACAAATTCAAAGGAGTAACTCATGCAAGCACACAGAAAGGGGTGTTCACTACACACATCCATGTGCGAAAAAGACAACTGGTATTTCTTGTTTGGGCTATTTCAAATGAAATCCCTTCTGCATGACCTCCACAAACCAAAGGAAAATATTTGTGAAATTCCCACGTAGAAGACAAGATACACTTGCCAAGGAGGCAGTGGCAAGAATTTTGACACTCCAAATGTAGAGTGTGTGTTTAGGAAGCAGTCACAGTTTCCATGAGAGAGTCCCATGAAATCAATTAGGAAGATCCATGCTCTAGCCCTACCATGCAAGTGATGTGACTCGAAAGAGTCACTTAGTCTTAGTAACCATCATCACTAACAACTAAGTCAATGAATAAAGGTCCTCAGGTGCCAAGCTACAAAATGTGGGATGAGCATGGATGAGGATGGGTGGGAGAAGTCTCCAACTCTAACACAATTAGGGAAGGATGTGCTGACCTCAAGTGGCTGGGGGGCTGGGATCCTGCCACAGAGGGGGATTCCAAACCTCACATCCCCTGACCCAGGCCAGAAGACCAGGTAGAGTCCAAGGACCCTGGGGTGGCCCAATGGCAATAAAGGTCAAAAGGAACTAGGGATCTGCCTGGTCCCTCAATCCCCTACTCTGAGCAGGGCTGCATGACGAGGCCAGAGGCCATCCACAGCAATCTGCCTTTACAGGAAAACAGGGACTGCAGGCTGCCTCTGGCTCACTGAATCAGGGTGGTGTTTTCATAAAGCAAGACCACTTCCTCACATTTGACCAGCAGCTCATGTGTTGACAGCACAATGACTGACTTGACTCAGGCCCTGATGAATGAAATAGAAAATTCATAGCAAACCCATCTTTAGCTCTTCCACATCATCAGGGGCTCTGATTCAATTCCGTCCAGAAAGGTGTCTGAAATGATTTCTAAACATGCTGGGGACTCACCTCTGTGTGGAACTTTTCAGGAAAAAGGGGATCAAATCTCATGAAGCAACTCTTCTCTCTTCTAGCCCATGGGCAATGCAAGGAACCTGCATGATACCAGAGGCTCACTTCTCTCTTCTCGTGTCTTCTGGAAAGGATTCGTTAATGCTTCCTGCAAGGTGAAGCAGAAGCCTGCATCCCCAGCTGCACAGAAGTGTTTTAGGGCAGTGTCTCCCTTAAAACCCAAAAATAAAAAAACAGGTCATTCAACAGGCACATGGATTCGAGTACATGTTCAATGTACTCCAGGCCTCCCTGGAGCCTTCCACATGCCCATCTTCCACATTCACAGAGCAATGCTTGGCCATTCTCAAGACCAGGAGACCATGATGCTCATCACCAGGAAGTCAATAAGGAACATGAAGAGAGCAGCATGGATTGCAGAAGGTGGCACATCAAGGATCTTCAGCTCTGCTGCTAGAACACAAGAGCTTAACTTCAGTATTGACTTTTTGCCAACTACCAAGTACGATAGCAGTGTCAAGCCCAATATGCAGATATGCAAGTAGTAGGTGACACCCCGCATCCATTCACAAAAGTGGGCAACATCTGCATCAGAACAAGGAAGTATCTTACCCTTACTCATAAAAATCATCAGAAACAAAATAAAATGGATGCAAGACTTCTCATTTCACTATTAGGTAGCTGTTGGAATTCCCTATTAAATAATACCTCCTCCAAAATAAAAAGTATCTCAGACATGTGTCAACTATTCAATGGATGACATTTTAAAAACTATGGACTTTACTTAATATTTATGTATGCTATATCCCTGCCTAAGGCTCTATGAGAAAGGAGCACATAGAATTGGATCTTTGAAAATCTCACATTTGCTGATAAATATTACTGCTGATCTCAGGCATGGCGAAGTGAAAAGTGGGACTTTGGATATTCCAAGAATGCTATGTTGTGGGATTGGTGTCCCTGATTCATACATAGCATATGGTTTCTATGAAATCCAGTGAGGGAGCAGGAGTAACGAAGCTGATTGCACAGATGACCTCAGGGAATACTGACAGATAGGCCAAATGAAAAATATGCTCCAGCTAACCATTGGTATTTGGGCTTCTGATCCCAGTCCTGTTTTTAAAAAAGGTGCAGACAGGCAGTGTTCATTAAAAACTGTCTACCATGTAAAAGTGGGTAATTTAAATGGCATCTAGTTACACATCTGATAGAATGGTCTGGCAACATATGAATTTCATTCTAACAACAACAACAACAACAACAAAACATAGAAAATGAGACATAAAGATAAAACCTTGTCTTCACCAGGATGCCTAAAAATAGGTTTTATTTGGCTCATGCCAATAAATATCTTTCAATAGAATTTCTGATTTCTGAATGAATCCATTCAACTTCATACTGCACAGATCACAAGGTTTTCTTTACAGAATATTCTCTTCTTCTTCTTAAAGCCTCACATAGAAAATGTCTCACAGGACATAGGAGGGGAATGACCCAAAGGATGAGAGAATGGCTGGAACCGTTCTCAAATGTGCCCATGTAGCCTAAAGTTTGAAGGCATCTAATTGTACTCTAAAACAATTATGAACCTATTCGATCCGTTATTAATAAATATCACCACTTTACCACTTGAACCAAATCACAGAAAATTGGAAACAGATGATCATTGGCTTTGATACCTTTACTTCTGTTTCATTACTCAGAGTCGATCAACTCTATACTTCAAGTGACACAGATTTATTACAGAATGCCTAAGATCCTAAGGATCTATTTTAGCTCAGCCCATGGTATTGCTTCATTATTTTATTATTTTGTAAGTAATAAAATATAACTTCATGTTGGATGATATATTCAAGCCATGAATATATCATCCAACATTGTTCTTCCCAAAATATTAGCCCAATTTCTGCGCGCGCTCACTTACTGTTCAGGAATTTTACTAATTGTTTGAAGGTTCTAGAGGACCTGTTAGACTCCTAATGGACAAACCATACAACATACTCCAGAGAACGGACGAGTGCCATAAGAAGAAAATAAGGTCAGCCTACAGCAATGGGCAGCTGCCTGCCCTCGGCTGGGAGGAGCCCTGGCCATGGCACCAGGGCTGCTGGGCAGCAGAAGCCTCCACAGCCCTGCAGGGAGCCTGGAGCACAGCTCTGCCTAACCATGCTCAGCCCTGGACAGATGCACATGAGTTCCCATCACAGGCTCGAGTGTGACAGTCCCAGGTGCATGCCTGTCATGCCAGCCACCAGGGAGGCTGAGGCAAGAGGAACGTTTGAGGTCAGCCTTGGCAACTTAGACCCCGAGGCAAAGGGGAAATACTTTTACAGGGGTCTCTGAGGGTGTAGCTCAGGTAGGTCACTTGCCTCACAGGCTCAAGGCCCTGGGTTCAATCCCCAGAACCCACGTACACACAAAAAGTGAACTTGGAATATTGTTTAAAATGATGGGTCAGGTACACACAAGGACTTCAATATGACCTCTCAGAGGAGCTCAATTTGAGATCAGACTGAACAAAAGACCACCTGGACCATTGACTCAGTGTCTGAAACCCTCTGTGAGCATGGGAAGCACTGCTGGCAAGACACCAGAGGGCCAAAGCACTTGTGCCCCCTGCAGGGGCATCTCTTGTCTACCGCCAAAGACTGTTCCCCTCCTGGGGCAGCTGAGAGCAAGCTGGGCCTTGGAGCAAGGACTAGTGCTTTAGATATAGACTATGCAAGCAAGGGGCAATGTCTTTAATAAAACTAAAATTAAAAAGTCACATTGAAAACATTTTAAAAAGAAGAAAATAAGGTCAAGTAGAGGAAGCCCATTTTCACAGGAAAAAATCCCCCAGTGAAAAGCATCAGAATAGATACCAAGAAAAATACCAACAAAAACAGTGTGCTCCCACTATGTATCTACTCAACATGCAAAAGTTAGAAAGCTAGATAATACAATCCTGGCCACAGGTAGAGCTATGCAGAAGAGCCACCTGGCAGTGCTTAGTCAAAGAAGTAAACATGCACACTTTGACCTAGAAATTCCACCTGTGTGTAAACCAGGCGGTGCTTAAGCAGTTTCACAAGGGGACATGCACAGCGAAATTTATCCTCAGGTTCTTATAGAGTTGTCTGTGCTTACAGGGAGTTGATGGTTGTCAAGATGCCCACAGCTGCGAAAGTCAAAAGCTAAAATATAATAGATGCCAACCTGGATATATTAATAATCCCGTATCTATGATCACCTTCATAAGGTAGCTTCCCAACTTCTGTGTGGAAGTGTGTTTCTCCTTGGCCCTTACACTGTTGTGGAGACCACTAGGAGTTCAGCTTTGTGCAGGATCATCTGACCTGGACTTTTGGCAAGACCTGTACAGCCCTCACACATGCTCAGATGCTACAGGACTTTTCAGACCAGTCCAGACAACAGTAGGCATCCATTCATTGTCTGCACTCTACAGATTCCTAGATGCACGACATTCATTACCATCAAATGCAGAATTTTCATCAAAAACTAATATATATATATCATTCCAATCTGAATCAAGAAAATCGGAAATATCCCCAAATCCAAAGAGTGGATCCCCATTGTGATGCTACAAGTTGAAAATTCCACAGCTGACCTCATGGGATGGTTCACAGTCAAAAGACAGCTGCATGAAAAATATTACATGGCCTTCCTGCTATGTGAAAAGTGGCATGTGAAGTACACATGCATGTCTTCCTCAGACATGGGTTCATTTGCAAGACACCTTGTGCAATTGAAAATACTCCAAAAGGGGAGAAATCAGAACCATGTCTCCAAAGTATTTCAGCAGAGACCAACTCCATCTGTCTATCTATCTCTCAGTGAGTGTGTGTGCTCTTGTGTGTGTTTGTGTGTCTTTGTTTGTGTTTGTACCATCATAGCTGATACTTCATTGCCCCCATTGGAAAACTGACTCAGATAATGCCATCTGCCAAACTCCTAAAAACCAAAGTTCTTGCTGACAGAATGAAACATTCCTTCCTGTTGGTTTGGATGTGTCCTTTAGGAATCACTGCTACATTTAGTATACTCAAATCATCACAGTAGATCAGGTAACAAAAACATATATATTTTAAAATAATAATAATATATTAATGGAAACAACAAATACAGGATAGAGTAACAACTGTGTTACTAAACAAGGTCAAGGACAATGGCAAACTATAGATTCAAACTTTGAAGAAAATAGTAATCAATGTAAATATTCCTGGGCTGCCTCAGACCCGCCCAGGCACACAGCCCCAGAATGGTTTTGCAAGCATGCTCAGGAGGGCTGGAGCCTTCTTTCCAGGACGAGAGGGAGGTTGAGGCTGGATCCACCCATCATTCTTTTGGGAGAGGCTCCTTTTCCCCAGCACAAAGCTGGATTTTTTGTGAGGATTCTTGGCATAAAATACGTTGGCCTCTGCTGGAATCCTCAGCTCTGGGGAGAGAGGGGTGTACAAAAAGAAGGTGGCACTCAGGAGGTGCTCCCTAGGACATGCCAACACTGAGAGCCTGTGCCAGAAACAGGCAGTAGGTTAAGATAGAAAAGGCCAGAGCCACACACCTGAGAGCTCTCCAATTCAGCACCAATACCAACAAAGACAGCCTCCACAGTCCTCCCTGAGGAAGAACTAGGCAGAGCACTTCAACAGACCTAATGTCTGTTCCTACCGAAGGCTTTGGACTCCAGAATATCTCAGGTCCTCTTGCATCTGCCAAAGCACACCACTAGGGTTTGCATCTGAAATCTCCCACAAAAGGCTCCTGTGCCGAAGATTCAGTCCCCACATGAGCCATCTTCATAGGTGGGTTTGGAGGGAAGCATTGGATGGTGAGTGCTCTGATGTCAACATGAAATTCTCATTCAAGATGAATACACTACTGGGGGGTGGGAGGGACTGGAAGAAAGGTTGAGCATGGTTGGAGTAAGACCTAAACAGGGTTGTGCCCTGGGCAACAGTACCTTGTTCCTGTTGGCTCCACTGAATCCTCATTCTCCAAGGAGAGGTCCTCCCTCTCCATCTTTCTCTCTCTCCCTCTCTGCCAGCCTCGTTCTCTCTCTCCCAGTCTATGCCTTTGTGGCAAGGGCTGAGGAGCTCTCCACTGCCACACACTAGAGCTTTATGGACAGCCTCAGTGCACAACCAAAGAGAAAGCTATGAAACCCAGAGAAAAAAGGCCTAGGATTCCTCCTCTGAGTTATTTTCCTCAAGTATGGCCACAGTGAGGACAGGCTGACCAGCGCGGATACCACGTTAGAGCCATGCTTCTGCGTTGGTGGAGCCCGCCTCCATGTGAACCAGGCTTCTGAGAATGGAGGCCACATTCCAAATACTGCCCTACTGAGAACAATGGTTCCAAAGACCA
Source organism: Urocitellus parryii (assembly GCF_045843805.1). Classification (NCBI taxonomy): domain Eukaryota; kingdom Metazoa; phylum Chordata; class Mammalia; order Rodentia; family Sciuridae; genus Urocitellus; species Urocitellus parryii. The sequence goes on along the minus strand of NC_135548.1, from coordinate 51,826,559 downwards.
GCAAAGGGACTGCTTCCCTCCAACATGGTGTATGGCCCAGTGGTGCCATGACCCCGAGTGGGGGAATACAACAGCCGCTTCTCCTTCCTCTGAACATGTGTTTCCTGTCGCCCTCCTCTAACCTAGAGCCTGTTCTCCATCCCTTCTGGGTTGGATGTGGAGATCTCTGCTATGAATTTCTTAGGCTACCAAGGCCCCAGACAGACTTCCTCTTCCATAGACTCTACTAACCTAACAGTAGGTTAAGATAGGAGACAAGTGATCCTAGAACTCATAGGGATGGTGGTCTTCAGGGTACATAGGCTGGGATAATGGCTGCTGTGGTGTTTGGCTCACAAAAACCAACCAACCAACCAACGAAAAAGCGCTGGCATTATTATCAGATGAGCTCTGTGGCTACGTGCTCAGGAAGCCCTCATCTGACTTTAGTTAGGGATCACAACCTGGCTATTGTGATCACTCCTTGCCTAGTGGACTCAGGTGCGTAAGACCATGGAATTTATGCAAAAACAGATGATTCAGGCTGTCTCCCAGGCTGTGTTTTCTTCCCAATTTCATCCTGTTACTGCTTGCTAGAATCCTGGCAATGCTCTGCCCAGGCAGTGGTTTTTTGGTCACACAGAAGGCTTTCAATAGTACTGCTTCAGTCCACAAAATGCCAGTTCCCTCTTTAGCCCATGCATTCCCATGTTCCTTTGAAACCACTCCTATCCCAGACCATGAAAACATACTGCTCCTGGAGAGAGGCTTTCCTCCTCACTCCTCAAAGATGTCAGCTTTGGATGCCTGTTCATGTCCAGGGGAGGGCACCTGGTGGGGAGCCGCAATATCCACCGGGGTATACCATTGGACCTCAAGACCTTCCACCAGCAGAAGTGCAGTTGGCTTTGTGCACGAACCCAACACACCTGTTGGAGTGTTCTTGGGGGTCAGAGACTACTCTTTGTTGCTAAGAGTTGACCTGAGTCCACATCCTGACCCTTGCTCTCTGCTATCTGATTGTCTCACTTACTCTGACGGCGAGAGATGATTTGGCCCAGCTCATAATCCTCTGGATTCTCCTCAGTAAGGAAGTGTAGGTCGAGGGCGCTGCGGATGACGACAGGAGCCCTATCGTGGCAGGTCACCTGGAGCAGCATGGGAGACAGGCCTTCAGGAAATGGGCCTTGAAGTGACTACTCAAGGACAGTGGGCAGGGGCATTCTGGAGGCACCTCCACTCTAAATACAAGGGCAACATCCATGACCCTACTACCCGAGGCTGACCTCCTGCTCATCATGTGGGCTCTTCCCACAGGCTACTAGCCCAATCCTTGTACATAGGACTTCCTGGGCCTGCCATTGCTCTTTGTGGAGCTGCACTCCTCTCGGAGTGAAAGGACCCCACTACCTGCATACAGATGCAATCTCATCCCACAAGTTGGGAGGAATGGGACAATAGCCTCCAAGATCCCAGGTCTGCCCGAGGATGCAGGCGGCATTGGGAATGGCCTAGGCACAAAACCTAGAGGCTTTGGTCTGGATTGCCAGGGCCAAAAACAGACCCAGGAACATGACCACACACAGGAGAGCTGAAAGATAGCCACGAGAGCTCCTGGCCTCCAGAGGCTCAGTGCTGGCTGGGATGTAGGAGGGCACCTCATCCGGCAAGGGTGGTCATTGGGTTACCTGGACATTTAGTGTGCTTGCTCCACATCCATATCGACTCTGCAGAGAGACTCTCTCAGCTCCTTGTTCAAGGAACATGGAGAACCTCACACTGCTGTCCTCCTCCATAGACGTCAGCATCCCATACAAGGGAACCTGCAACCTAGTTCCTGTCCTATTCTCATCTGTCACCCATACCTGTCCTTGCCCTTCTGGACTGCATGCTGCCACCTGACACACAGACTCCCTCAGACATGGCAGTGGACAAGCTGCTGCACTCGCTCATCTCAGCTCCAGCCCTTCACACTGACCTCTCCCTTCTTGATTCCCATCTATCCTCCTGATCATCCAGAAGCTCCAAATTCAAGAGGGCATGAGTAGTCCATGGTATTGGACCAGTGTCTGCTCCCCACCCAGGTGTAAGCACCACGGGACACCCCTGCTCCCAGGCTTACCAGAACACTCTTGGCCATCTCTGGACTTTGTGTTTCTAAGTGGACACGAATTAAGCAGGTGTCTCCCACCTGCTTGTGGGAAAGCGGCCTGGAGGACTTGCAGGTTGATTCTGAGAACTGTGGGGGATGGAACATCAGCAAACCCAGAAACAGAAAGCCACCCCAGACTGTCAGTTGGCTCTATGGGCTTCCAGCAAATATGTCCAGGTGCTGAGGCTTCTTATTTCCTCAGGTCGGAGTGGAATGGCAGCACATGCACAGCTTGAATAAGGTAGGTGTTAACCTCCTTTCCCTTGACCTGGGGGCGTTTCCTCACGATGAAATATTGTATTCCCAGATTCATGGACAGACACAAGAGTGAGTGGTCAGAGACCTTGATTTCTGCAGAGCGAAGTGGAGAGAATTGTTAGGTGGCACTCAAGGATTATACCACAAAACACCCACAACCCCTGAGAGTCTCCGCCAGGCCCATCACACTTTGGTATTTTGGGGCCAAGGCCCACTTTCTCTTGGCTGTCAGTTATCCTGAGCCCACTGTGGATCATGTCTCCCCACTGTCTGATTGTCCTACTTACTCTCATCCTCAGACATCATATACAGCAGCTCAAAGTTGTCCACATCCTCATGCTGCAACAAATTTTGGTCCAAGGCCCTGCGGATGAGGCTTGTCACCGTCTCCTGAAAGGTCACCTGGATCAGGGTGGGACAAATGTCATCAGAGAATGGCTTTTAGAAGAGCTACCCAGAAGACTGTGGTCAAACATTCAGGAGAAATCTCAGCTACATATACAAGGGCACAATCTTGTTATCCTGCTACCTGAGTGTGTCCTCCATATACCACCTGGGTTCTTGCAATGTGCTACTAGAACAATCCTGGTACAAATATCTGCCTGTACCTGCCATCCCCCCTCCCCCTGGGGAGCCACATTCCACTCATGTCAAAGGACCAAACTGCCTATGCACAGACACACTCTCATCTCACTGAGATGAGAGCAATGGGCCAGGGATCTGCGCACCAAGTGTGATCTGGGATGCAGGCTGCCTTTGTGGGTGGAAGAGGCAGATGCACTGAAAATTTGGGTCCTGACTGCCACGACACAAAACAGACTCAGATACAAGAGTGTGCACTTGAGTGCTTCATGATAGCTTTGAGAGGCCCTGGCCTCTGGAAGCTCGGTGCGGGTCTGGTTGTAATGATGTACTTGACTCAGCACTGGCAGTCACTGAACATGTCTCCTCTGCAGCTGGACACCTGCAGCATTAGCGTGTCTACTGCACATCCATAGAAATTCTGCCAAGAACCCCTTTAGCTCCGTATTTACATACATGCAAAGCCTAACATTCCGAAGCTTTGGCACGACCCCCCAGGTGATCCCGACCCCAAATTCCTACACCTAGTCATGCTAAGGAGGATCTCTTCCCTGCCACCAGGAACACATCCCCTCCTACACATGTGACAAGTCACTGCCACCTCCTCTGCTCCAACTTCACTCATTGAGAATACCAAGTTCTAGGCACTGCAGCCTGCACCCTGGACATATCTCTGCCTTCATCTGTCCACAGCACTTCCGTCTGCACTTCTGGCCTGCAAAACCCACAATACACAGGCCCACTCACCACTGAAGCTGGGCATGCTGATGCTCTCCCTCCTCAGGTCAAGCCCTTAAGACGGACCTCTCTCTTCTTTATTTCCCACCATAGCCCTGGGGTTGGCTGTGTCTCCTGCCTTCCACTGTGTGGACACCCAGGAGGCAGCCCTGCTGTCGGGCTTACCGGGATGCGCTTTGTCTCCCTCAGGCTCTGTCCCTCTAGGAGGACGTGAACAACGCGGCTGTCTTCCACCTGCTCGCTGGAGTGAAGCAGTGAGGAGCTGCTACTCACAGCTGCTGGGGTCCTGGATGCCACTGCCACAGAAGGTTCCAAGAACTGTGGGGGATGACAACATCAGCAAAGCCCAGCAACTGCACCCCACCCAGCCTGGCAGTTGGCTCTGTGGGCATTCTACAACATCCATCCAGAACCTGAGGTTCTTGTCCCCTTGGAGGATGTGGAGTGGCACCAGGAGTAAAGACTGAAGAAGGTGGCTGTTTTGGGAACAAGAGATCCAGCACCTGCTGGGTGGGGATGAAATCCCAGGAGATTAACCCCATGTTGCTGCTGAAATGTAGGTTCCTCCCACAAATGACAGGCAGGAGCTCATTCCTAAGCTGGTCCTGCCTGTAAGGTTCAAGGCTCTGAACCCTGAAGGGCTCCTCCGTGTTCTGATCATTTTCACCCTGGGTTGGGACCAAGAATGGTGGGTTCAAAATGGAAATGGTGACAAACAGAAAAATGACTTGTGCCAATACACTAGAGTCAAAGCACAATGGGACAGTTCCCATCAGTACAAACACACACACACACACACACACACACACACACACACACACACACAGTCAGAATAGGAGTCCTGGGCCATTCATCAGGGATCAGACTAGAGGGCCTGCTGGGCTCACCTGCCCTGTGCTACTCACTGTTACTCTTGAGCTCCTCTGCGACAATCGCCAGAGGCTCTGGCGTCTAAGATGAAGCCTCACCCAGTGTATCCACAAAAGGGCTAGTTGCCCCCCCTGAGATTCCTGGGAGCCTGAGGCTCGGCATTGTCTGCAACCACAGGAGAACATCCTTCTCCCTCCAGTGGCTCCAACCAAGTGAGCTCGGATGGCTTGGTCAGTGAAGTGGGTGCCTGGATACCAGGGTTCCATGTTCTGTTTGATCCATTGTCAAGGCAATGATGTCATTTCCTGTGCCCATACCTGAGCCTCTTTTCACATAAGACCACTTTCAACAGCCCTATGGGCTGCCGATTTCTCCTCCATGCCTACCCATCTCAGGTGCGCAGGTGTTCACCAACAACTACCCAAACATCCCCACCAGCATCTGCCCTGCTTGGTGCCACTAGAGTTCCAGCTTGGAGCCTTCAAAAATGCATTCACAACCAGTCCTTCCCTCTCAGCAGCTTTTGGACCCTGGTCCCATCATTGTGCAACTCATGGTGTGCCCAGTCTTTTCTGGAAAGTAGGGTAGCATCTAATCTCTAGGGTTTATTGTGTCTATTGGCCCATAACACCCTCTGTTCTCTCTGAAACCAGAGATGGGACTCACAGGTGGCTAAAGCACAAATGTAGAGATGGGATAATCACAAGAAAGGGAGAGACAAAGAATGCACCCTAACTCCATCAGGCCTGTGTCCCACACAGGGACATGGCCAATGTCCGTCCCATCGTGGCTGCAGTTCCCTCTCTACACCATGGCAAGTTGGAGGGGACTGAGATGCAGAGGCTGCTCCCCTCTGCCATACAACTTCCCAAGGCTTCTCCTAAGATTTCAAAAGGGCCAAGTGTGTCTAGTGTTGGGGTCTCACAGAGACTCCGAGGTACCACAGCATCCTGCTGCCCAGAACCGGTTCACCCCTCACCTCAAGGGGGCTCAGCCTCTGGATTCATGGGAATTGAAGTGGGTACAGGTGATGGGATATCACCTCCAAGACTGAGTTATGCCAAGTCCATGACCCCTGTCTGCATCCCTGTCTCCAGCACCACTCCCCCCTCTCTCTTTCCTCCTCAGAGCAAACAAATCCATTTAGCAAGTGTGTCCTGTGATAAAGACATGACGGTCACCCATCCTCTCATTACAAAAACACTGAGGCTCAGCCAACATGGATCCTACAGGGAACACAGGCATAAACTCAGACTCCGATCCTCCCAGCCGAGCCTCAGTGGAGCCTGGACTCCCAGCCTCCTGAGTCAAGGAAACAGAGGTTCCTAGCCGAGCCACCTTGGATGCAGCCGCACACAAACTGAACTCATCAATGCCCCTTGCTCTCAGTTGTGAGTAAGAGGGGAAGTGGTGTTTCACAACCCTGGACATCAAGTGCAGTCTCCAGGCTTTGGGGTGTGCCCTGGCCTCTGTCTATCTGCCCAGGCTCTCCAACCCACACTGGCCTCTTACCCAACCTCCTCCTAGGGCCAAACTCAATCCTGCCTCTCAATTTCTGCTGCCTTCCCCAACACACTGCTCCCCAAAATGAGCAGGGCTGGCTCTCGGTTATCATGCTGGTGCCAGCAGCAATGCCACCCCACTGACATAATTCTGAGTCCCAACCTAGGCACTCCAGCTGTCTTTGCCACACCTGGCCTGTTTGGGCTCTGGCTCTTGCTCTTTTCTTTCATGTGCATGTGTTTTGAGGTTTTGAGTTTCTCCCACTGCAGAACTGCAGCTGTGGCAGGGTAGAGCTCATGAGGGTGACATTCTGAGCCACATCCAATCCCATCAGGACTGTTCACTGGGGTGACTGCTGGAACACAGTGATGAGTGAACACATGGGAGGTGGTTGGACCCACCTTGCCTCTGAGTGGCTTCCTTTCAGGACAGGAATGTAGGCATGGGAGCCCCTGGCGTGGGATGCTTTGCACAAGGCGTGACCATGGGCTCTCTTTCCTGGCAAAAATGGCTCCACTCAGCATGGAGAGCACTGTCATTCCTGGTGGCTAACAACAGCCCTGGACCCCAGAAAGGAACCCACACTCAAGATTAACGTCTGAGTGTGCGTGTCCTCGAGGAAATGAGGTCTCCTGATCCCAGGTGCAAAGGGGTAAGTCCTCTAACTCCAGGGGCCATGAAGGGACATCTGAGTTTCCCTTGTCCTTCTTTCCCTGTCTAACTAACCACAGTTAGAACCCTGGCCTCATTCCCCAGTGAGGATCATTAGGCTCCATAAAGGACAGTCTCTAAGATGCTCAGTGGACCAACACCCTCTGCACAACCCATAACCCTATTCACCCAAGAGGCAAGAGGATTTCTATTCAGGAAAACCAGGAAAGGGAGAGCCTTTCTCAAGGACACAAGGACATTAGTGAGTGAGGGAGTGATTAATGGATGGAGAACTATTTCCAACACCAACTTCCAGGAGCATATATGGCCCCCTGGAGAATTCTGCAGTGTGTTGGTGATTAAGGAGAACGTGTGAATTCAGGGGTCACTAGGTCCTCTCAGCCATAAGGAGGGAAACTGCCATAAAGGAACTAGGACAAGGGTGCGAGAAATGCTCACTGGTGGGAGATCGGAAGGAAGGAAAGTGTACTCATTAGAAAAGTGTCGCCTGAAAATTCTTAGCCAGCCAAAAGTCGTGCGAACTTGTGTGGGAAAAGAGTCTTTGCACAGTGATGAAGCTAAGAGCTCACATGATGGAACACAGCATCAACTGGGACCAAATCCAATATCTGATATTCTTGTAGGAAGAGGAGAGTCTGGACCCAGATACCAGGGAGACTGGGGGATACCGGATATGTGAGGTTGGAGCCAGGGCGGGATGCCCATATGGGAAAGACAGATCGTGGGCAGCAATAGGAGAGTGGGCAAGGGCTGGGAGAGTTGGGGAGACAGTCCCCTTGAAACCTGGGAGGGGTTATGGCACTGGGACAGCCCAACACCTACTGTGTTGAGCCTCTGGAGCTCAACGGAAGACACTTCCTCTGTTGTCGGCCACCCAGTTAACAGAGTTTGGTTGCAGCAGCCTAGGACCCAGCTGAAGGTCTGAGCATGTTGGCCATGCAGGTTGGATCTGGACCACAGACACCCTCATCAGAGATTGTAGGGTCTCAGCCCTGAGGCAAGACAGGCACTAAGTCAGGCCAGGTGGGGAAACGGATAGGCACACACTCTGGGGGCTGGTGCCTGTGTTACTGGGAGCACTTCTGATCGCAATTCCCTGATCTGCTGCCAACACAGGCTACAGAGGAGGGTACAGAAACACAGACCACGGATCTGCCCCACTCAGTGGGCCCAGGCCAACACCACACCCAGCAGCCTCGTGCCATACCCAATGAGTCTCGAAGCGGCCCCCTCTTCCCATCCTGAGAGCTCTTCCCTTCCTCATGTGCCAATAGCTCCCTACTGTCACTGGCAATATCTACTCTGTGAGATGTCAACATCCGTGGGTACTGTTCTCTCATCCCAGGACAGTGTGGTCCCACACACCCTGGTGAAATGGGCCACCTGGAGGCTGGACCTGGAGGTTGTTGAGGCTGAATGGCAGCGGTGGTACTCTGGCACTTAATATTATTTAAGTTAAAAAAAAAAAAACAAAAACAAAAACAAAAAACGGGTCTTGGTGCTCAAAAATGTTTGATTTGCATATTCTCATCCCCTAACCCCAATATTTTCATTATTTCCTCACATATGAAATCTTACTAGCATAAAGGTAATTTCGTATTAAACAAAGTGGATTGAAATAACATTGGTAAAAATAATCAATCACCATACTTTCAATTTTTGTTCTGCTTTCCTATTAGAAACCACTTGGATACAAGAGAACAGAGGACAGACTCATGGAAATGCTTGAAATGACAAGAAGCTCCCACTCAAGCTCAGCATTCAGTCCTGGACAGGGTAAGACCAGGCCACTTTGACATCTGTGCCAAAGAGTCTACCAGACAGAATCCTCTGACTGATCCCTGACTGAGCCATAGGAACTGGCTAGAAAAGCCTTCACATCCTCAATACATTCTTCACGTCAGAATACTTGACAACCATTGATATCCATCTCTCGTTAACTTGCTCCCCAGCCAACCATTCTTCAACAAATTCAAAGGAGTAACTCATGCAAGCACACAGAAAGGGGTGTTCACTACAGACATCCATGTGCGAAAAAGACAACTGGTATTTCTTGTTTGGGCTATTTCAAATGAAATCCCTTCTGCATGACCTCCACAAACCAAAGGAAAATATTTGTGAAATTCCCACGTAGAAGACAAGATACACTTGCCAAGGAGGCAGTGGCAAGAATTTTGACACTCCAAATGTAGAGTGTGTGTTTAGGAAGCAGTCACAGTTTCCATGAGAGAGTCCCATGAAATCAATTAGGAAGATCCATGCTCTAGCCCTACCATGCAAGTGATGTGACTTGAAAGAGTCACTTAGTCTTAGTAACCATCATCACTAACAACTAAGTCAATGAATAAAGGTCCTCAGGTGCCAAGCTACAAAATGTGGGATGAGCATGGATGAGGATGGGTGGGAGAAGTCTCCAACTCTAACACAATTAGGGAAGGATGTGCTGACCTCAAGTGGCTGGGGGGCTGGGATCCTGCCACAGAGGGGGATTCCAAACCTCACATCCCCTGACCCAGGCCAGAAGACCAGGTAGAGTCCAAGGACCCTGGGGTGGCCCAATGGCAATAAAGGTCAAAAGGAACTAGGGATCTGCCTGGTCCCTCAATCCCCTACTCTGAGCAGGGCTGCATGACGAGGCCAGAGGCCATCCACAGCAATCTGCCTTTACAGGAAAACAGGGACTGCAGGCTGCCTCTGGCTCACTGAATCAGGGTGGTGTTTTCATAAAGCAAGACCACTTCCTCACATTTGACCAGCAGCTCATGTGTTGACAGCACAATGACTGACTTGACTCAGGCCCTGATGAATGAAATAGAAAATTCATAGCAAACCCATCTTTAGCTCTTCCACATCATCAGGGGCTCTGATTCAATTCCGTCCAGAAAGGTGTCTGAAATGATTTCTAAACATGCTGGGGACTCACCTCTGTGTGGAACTTTTCAGGAAAAAGGGGATCAAATCTCATGAAGCAACTCTTCTCTCTTCTAGCCCATGGGCAATGCAAGGAACCTGCATGATACCAGAGGCTCACTTCTCTCTTCTCATGTCTTCTGGAAAGGATTCGTTAATGCTTCCTGCAAGGTGAAGCAGAAGCCTGCATCCCCAGCTGCACAGAAGTGTTTTAGGGCAGTGTCTCCCTTAAAACCCAAAAATAAAAAAAAAACAGGTCATTCAACAGGCACATGGATTCGAGTACATGTTCAATGATCCCTCCTCCCTGGAGCCTTCCACATGCCCATCTTCCACATTCACAGAGCAATGCTTGGCCATTCTCAAGACCAGGAGACCATGATGCTCATCACCAGGAAGTCAATAAGGAACATGAAGAGAGCAGCATGGATTGCAGAAGGTGGCACATCAAGGATCTTCAGCTCTGCTGCTAGAACACAAGAGCTTAACTTCAGTATTGACTTTTTGCCAACTACCAAGTACGATAGCAGTGTCAAGCCCAATATGCAGATATGCAAGTAGTAGGTGACACCCCGCATCCATTCACAAAAGTGGGCAACATCTGCATCAGAACAAGGAAGTATCTTACCCTTACTCATAAAAATCATCAGAAACAAAATAAAATGGATGCAAGACTTCTCATTTCACTATTAGGTAGCTGTTGGAATTCCCTATTAAATAATACCTCCTCCAAAATAAAAAGTATCTCAGACATGTGTCAACTATTCAATGGATGACATTTTAAAAACTATGGACTTTACTTAATATTTATGTATGCTATATCCCTGCCTAAGGCTCTATGAGAAAGAAGCACATAGAATTGGATCTTTGAAAATCTCACATTTGCTGATAAATATTACTGCTGATCTCAGGCATGGCGAAATGAAAAGTGGGACTTTGGATATTCCAAGAATGCTATGTTGTGGGCTTGGTGTCCCTGATTCATACATAGCATATGGTTTCTATGAAATCCAGTGAGGGAGCAGGAGTAACGAAGCTGATTGCACAGATGACCTCAGGGAATACTGACAGATAGGCCAAATGAAAAATATGCTCCATCTAACCATTGGTATTTGGGCTTCTGGTCCCAGTCCTGTTTTTAAAAAAGGTGCAGACAGGCAGTGTTCATTAAAAACTGTCCACCATGTAAAAGTCGGTAATTTAAATGGCATCTAGTTACACATCTGATAGAATGGTCTGGCCACATATGAATTTCATTCTAACAACAACAACAACAACAAAACATAGAAAATGAGACATAAAGATAAAACCTTGTCTTCACCAGGATGCCTAAAAATTGGTTTTATTTGGCTCATGCCAATAAATATCTTTCAATAGAATTTCTGATTTCTGAATGAATCCATTCAACTTCATACTGCACAGATCACAAGGTTTTCTTTACAGAATATTCTCTTCTTCTTCTTAAAGCCTCACATAGAAAATATCTCACAGGACATAGGAGGGGAATGACCCAAAGGATGAGAGAATGGCTGGAACCGTTCTCAAATGTGCCCATGTAGCCTAAAGTTTGAAGGCATCTAATTGTACTCTAAAACAATTATGAACCTATTCGATCCATTATTAATAAATATCACCACTTTACCACTTGAACCAAATCACAGAAAATTGGAAACAGATGATCATTGGCTTTGATACCTTTACTTCTGTTTCATTACTCAGAGTCGATCAACTCTATACTTCAAGTGACACAGATTTATTACAGAGCGCCTAAGACCCTAAGGATCTATTTTAGCTCAGCCCATGGTATTGCTTCATTATTTTATTATTTTGTAAGTAATAAAATATAACTTCATGTTGGATGATATATTCAAGCCATGAATATATCATCCAACATTGTTCTTCCCAAAATATTAGCCCAATTTCTGCGCGCGCTCACTTACTGTTCAGGAATTTTACTAATTGTTTGAAGGTTCTAGAGGACCTGTTAGACTCCTAATGGACAAACCATACAACATACTCCAGAGAACGGACGAGTGCCATAAGAAGAAAATAAGGTCAGCCTACAGCAATGGGCAGCTGCCTGCCCTCGGCTGGGAGGAGCCCTGGCCATGGCACCAGGGCTGCTGGGCAGCAGAAGCCTCCACAGCCCTGCAGGGAGCCTGGAGCACAGCTCTGCCTAACCATGCTCAGCCCTGGACAGATGCACATGAGTTCCCATCACAGGCTCGAGTGTGACAGTCCCAGGTGCATGCCTGTCATGCCAGCCACCAGGGAGGCTGAGGCAAGAGGAACGTTTGAGGTCAGCCTTGGCAACTTAGACCCTGAGGCAAAGGGGAAATACTTTTACAGGGGTCTCTGAGGGTGTAGCTCAGGTAGGTCACTTGCCTCACAGGCTCAAGGCCCTGGGTTCAATCCCCAGAACCCATGTACACACAAAAAGTGAACTTGGAATATTGTTTAAAATGATGGGTCAGGTACACACAAGGACTTCAATATGACCTCTCAGAGGAGCTCAATTTGAGATCAGACTGAACAAAAGACCACCTGGACCATTGACTCAGTGTCTGAAACCCTCTGTGAGCATGGGAAGCACTGCTGGCAAGACACCAGAGGGCCAAAGCACTTGTGCCCCCTGCAGGGGCGTCTCTTGTCTACCGCCAAAGACTGTTCCCCTCCTGGGGCAGCTGAGAGCAAGCTGGGCCTTGGAGCAAGGACTAGTGCTTTAGATATAGACTATGCAAGCAAGGGGCAATGTCTTTAATAAAACTAAAATTAAAAAGTCACATTGAAAAAATTTTAAAAAGAAGAAAATAAGGTCAAGTAGAGGAAGCCCATTTTCACAGGAAAAAATCCCCCAGTGAAAAGCATCAGAATAGATACCAAGAAAAATACCAACAAAAACAGTGTGCTCCCACTATGTATCTACTCAACCTGCAAAAGTTAGAAAGCTAGATAATACAATCCTGGCCACAGGTAGAGCTATGCAGAAGAGCCACCTGGCAGTGCTTAGTCAAAGAAGTAAACATGCACACTTTGACCTAGAAATTCCACCTGTGTGTAAACCAGGCGGTGCTTAAGCAGTTTCACAAGGGGACATGCACAGGGAAATTTATCCTCAGGTTCTTATAGAGTTGTCTGTGCTTACAGGGAGTTGATGGTTGTCAAGATGCCCACAGCTGCGAAAGTCAAAAGCTAAAAAAATAATAGATGCCAACCTGGATATATTAATAATCCCGTATCTATGATCACCTTCATAAGGTAGCTTCCCAACTTCTGTGTGGAAGTGTGTTTCTCCTTGGCCCTTACACTGTTGTGGAGACCACTAGGAGTTCAGCTTTGTGCAGGATCATCTGACCTGGACTTTTGGCAAGACCTGTACAGCCCTCACACATGCTCAGATGCTACAGGACTTTTCAGACCAGTCCAGACAACAGTAGGCATCCATTCATTGTCTGCACTCTACAGATTCCTAGATGCACGACATTCATTACCATCAAATGCAGAATTTTCATCAAAAACTAATATATATATATATATATATATATATATATATATATATATATATATATATATATATATATCATTCCAATCTGAATCAAGAAAATCGGAAATATCCCCAAATCCAAAGAGTGGATCCCCATTGTGATGCTACAAGTTGAAAATTCCACAGCTGACCTCATGGGATGGTTCACAGTCAAAAGACAGCTGCATGAAAAATATTACATGACCTTCCTGCTATGTGAAAAGTGGCATGTGAAGTACACATGCATGTCTTACATGCATGTCTTCCTCAGACATGGGTTCATTTGCAAGACACCTTGTGCAATTGAAAATACTCCAAAAGGGGAGAAATCAGAACCATGTCTCCAAAGTATTTCAGCAGAGACCAACTCCATCTGTCTATCTATCTCTCAGTGAGTGTGTGTGCTCTTGTGTGTGTTTGTGTGTCTTTGTTTGTGTTTGTACCATCATAGCTGATACTTCATAGCCCCCATTGGAAAACTGACTCAGATAATGCCATCTGCTAAACTCCTAAAAACCAAAGTTCTTGCTGATAGAATGAAACATTCCTTCCTGTTGGTTTGGATGTGTCCTTTAGGAATCACTGCTACATTTAGTATACTCAAATCATCACAGTAGATCAGGTAACAAAAACATATATATTTTAAAATAATAATAATATATTAATGGAAACAACAAATACAGGATAGAGTAACAACTGTGTTACTAAACAAGGTCAAGGACAATGGCAAACTATAGATTCAAACTTTGAAGAAAATAGTAATCAATGTAAATATTCCTGGGCTGCCTCAGCCCCGCCCAGGCACACAGCAACAGAATGGTTTTGCAAGCATCCTCAGGAGGGCAGGAGCCTTCTTTGCAGGAGGAGAGGGAGGTTGAGGCTCGATCCACCCATCATTCTTTTGGGAGAGGCTCCTTTTCCTCAGCACAAAGTTGGATTTTTTGTGAGGATTCTTGGCATAAAATACGTTGGCCTCTGCTGGAATCCTCAGCTCTGGGGAGAGAGGGGTGTACAAAAAGAAGGTGGCACTCAGGAGGTGCTCCCTAGGACACGCCAACACTGAGAGCCTGTGCCAGAAAAGGCCAGAGCCACACACCTGAGAGCTCTCCAATTCAGCACCAATACCAACAAAGACAGCCTCCACAGTCCTCCCTGAGGAAGAACTAGGCAGAGCACTTCAACAGACCTAATGTCTGTTCCTACCGAAGGCTTTGGACTCCAGAATATCTCAGGTCCTCTTGCATCTGCCAAAGCACACCACTAGGGTTTGCATCTGAAATCTCCCACAAAAGGCTCCTGTGCCGAAGATTCAGTCCCCACATGAGCAATCTTCATAGGTGGGTTTGGAGGGAAGCATTGGATGGTGAGTGCTCTGATGTCAACATGAAATTCTCATTCAAGATGAATACACTACTGGGGGGTGGGAGGGACTGGAAGAAAGGTTGAGCATGGTTGGAGTAAGACATAAACAGGGTTGTGCCCTGGGCAACAGTACCTTGTTCCTGTTGGCTCCACTGAATCCTCATTCTCCAAGGAGAGGTCCTCCCTCTCCATCTTTCTCTCTCTCCCTCTCTGCCAGCCTCGTTCTTTCTCTCCCAGTCTATGCCTTTGTGGCAAGGGCTGAGGAGCTCTCCACTGCCACACACTAGAGCTTTATGGACAGCCTCAGTGCACAACCAAAGAGAAAGCTATGAAACCCAGAGAAAAAAGGCCTAGGATTCCTCCTCTGAGTTATTTTCCTCAAGTATGGCCACAGTGAGGACAGGCTGACCAGCACGGATACCACGTTAGAGCCATGCTTCTGCGTTGGTGGAGCCCGCCTCCATGTGAACCAGGCTTCTGAGAATGGAGGCCACATTCCAAATACTGCCCTACTGAGAACAATGGTTCCAAAGACCAGCAAAGGGACTGCTTCCCTCCAACATGGTGTATGGCCCAGTGGTGCCATGACCCCGAGTGGGGGAATACAACAGCCGCTTCTCCTTCCTCTGAACATGTGTTTCCTGTCGCCCTCCTCTAACCTAGAGCCTGTTCTCCATCCCTTCTGGGTTGGATGTGGAGATCTCTGCTATGAATTTCTTAGGCTACCAAGGCCCCAGACAGACTTCCTCTTCCATAGACTCTACTAACCTAACAGTAGGTTAAGATAGGAGACAAGTGATCCTAGAACTCATAGGGATGGTGGTCTTCAGGGTACATAGGCTGGGATAATGGCTGCTGTGGTGTTTGGCTCACAAAAACCAACCAACCAACCAACGAAAAAGCGCTGGCATTATTATCAGATGAGCTCTGTGGCTACGTGCTCAGGAAGCCCTCATCTGACTTTAGTTAGTGATCACAACCTGGCTATTGTGATCACTCCTTGCCTAGTGGACTCAGGTGCGTAAGACCATGGAATTTATGCAAAAACAGATGATTCAGGCTGTCTCCCAGGCTGTGTTTTCTTCCCAATTTCATCCTGTTACTGCTTGCTAGAATCCTGGCAATGCTCTGCCCAGGCAGTGGTTTTTTGGTCACACAGAAGGCTTTCAATAGTACTGCTTCAGTCCACAAAATGCCAGTTCCCTCTTTAGCCCATGCATTCCCATGTTCCTTTGAAACCACTCCTATCCCAGACCATGAAAACATACTGCTCCTGGAGAGAGGCTTTCCTCCTCACTCCTCAAAGATGTCAGCTTTGGATGCCTGTTCATGTCCAGGGGAGGGCACCTGGTGGGGAGCCGCAATATCCACCGGGGTATACCATTGGACCTCAAGACCTTCCACCAGCAGAAGTGCAGTTGGCTTTGTGCACGAACCCAACACACCTGTTGGAGTGTTCTTGGGGGTCAGAGACTACTCTTTGTTGCTAAGAGTTGACCTGAGTCCACATCCTGACCCTTGCTCTCTGCTATCTGATTGTCTCACTTACTCTGACGGCGAGAGATGATTTGGCCCAGCTCATAATCCTCTGGATTCTCCTCAGTAAGGAAGTGTAGGTCGAGGGCGCTGCGGATGACGACAGGAGCCCTATCGTGGCAGGTCACCTGGAGCAGCATGGGAGACAGGTCTTCAGGAAATGGGCCTTGAAGTGACTACTCAAGGACAGTGGGCAGGGGCATTCTGGAGGCACCTCCACTCTAAATACAAGGGCAACATCCATGACCCTACTACCCGAGGCTGACCTCCTGCTCATCGTGTGGGCTCTTCCCACAGGCTACTAGCCCAATCCTTGTACATAGGACTTCCTGGGCCTGCCATTGCTCTTTGTGGAGCTGCACTCCTCTCGGAGTGAAAGGACCCCACTACCTGCATACAGATGCAATCTCATCCCACAAGTTGGGAGGAATGGGACAATAGCCTCCAAGATCCCAGGTCTGCCCGAGGATGCAGGCGGCATTGGGAATGGCCTAGGCACAAAACCTAGAGGCTTTGGTCTGGATTGCCAGGGCCAAAAACAGACCCAGGAACATGACCACACACAGGAGAGCTGAAAGATAGCCACGAGAGCTCCTGGCCTCCATAGGCTCAGTGCTGGCTGGGATGTAGGAGGGCACCTCATCCGGCAAGGGTGGTCATTGGGTTACCTGGACATTTAGTGTGCTTGCTCCACATCCATATCGACTCTGCAGAGAGACTCTCTCAGCTCCTTGTTCAAGGAACATGGAGAACCTCACACTGCTGTCCTCCTCCAAGACGTCAGCATCCCATACAAGGGAACCTGCAACCTAGTTCCTGTCCTATTCTCATCTGTCACCCATACCTGTCCCTGCCCTTCTGGACTGCATGCTGCCACCTGACACACAGACTCCCTCAGACATGGCAGTGGACAAGCTGCTGCACTCGCTCATCTCAGCTCCAGCCCTTCACACTGACCTCTCCCTTCTTGATTCCCATCTATCCTCCTGATCATCCAGAAGCTCCAAATTCAAGAGGGCATGAGTAGTCCATGGTATTGGACCAGTGTCTGCTCCCCACCCAGGTGTAAGCACCACGGGACACCCCTGCTCCCAGGCTTACCAGAACACTCTTGGCCATCTCTGGACTTTGTGTTTCTAAGTGGACACGAATTAAGCAGGTGTCTCCCACCTGCTTGTGGGAAAGCGGCCTGGAGGACTTGCAGGTTGATTCTGAGAACTGTGGGGGATGGAACATCAGCAAACCCAGAAACAGAAAGCCACCCCAGACTGTCAGTTGGCTCTATGGGCTTCCAGCAAATATGTCCAGGTGCTGAGGCTTCTTATTTCCTCAGGTCGGAGTGGAATGGCAGCACATGCACAGCTTGAATAAGGTAGGTGTTTACCTCCTTTCCCTTGACCTGGGGGCGTTTCCTCACCATGAAATATTGTATTCCCAGATTCATGGACAGACACACGAGTGAGTGGTCAGAGACCTTGATTTCTGCAGAGCGAAGTGGAGAGAATTGTTAGGTGGCACTCAAGGATTATACCACAAAACACCCACAACCCCTGAGAGTCTCCGCCAGGCCCATCACACTTTGGTATTTTCGGGCCAAGGCCCACTTTCTCTTGGCTGTCAGTTATCCTGAGCCCACTGTGGATCATGTCTCCCCACTGTCTGATTGTCCTACTTACTCTCATCCTCAGACATCATATACAGCAGCTCAAAGTTGTCCACATCCTCATGCTGCAACAAATTTTGGTCCAAGGCCCTGCGGATGAGGCTTGTCACCATCTCCTGAAAGGTCACCTGGATCAGGGTGGGACAAATGTCATCAGAGAATGGCTTTTAGAAGAGCTACCCAGAAGACTGTGGTCAAACATTCAGGAGAAATCTCAGCTACATATACAAGGGCACAATCTTGTTATCCTGCTACCTGAGTGTGTCCTCCATATACCACCTGGGTTCTTGCAATGTGCTACTAGAACAATCCTGGTACAAATATCTGCCTGTACCTGCCATCTCCCCTCCCCCTGGGGAGCCACATTCCACTCATGTCAAAGGACCAAACTGCCTATGCACAGACACACTCTCATCTCACTGAGATGAGAGCAATGGGCCAGGGATCTGCGCACCAAGTGTGATCTGGGATGCAGGCTGCCTTTGTGGGTGGAAGAGGCAGATGCACTGAAAATTTGGGTCCTGACTGCCACGACACAAAACAGACTCAGATACAAGAGTGTGCACTTGAGTGCTTCATGATAGCTTTGAGAGGCCCTGGCCTCTGGAAGCTCGGTGCGGGTCTGGTTGTAGTGATGTACTTGACTCAGCACTGGCAGTCACTGAACATGTCTCCTCTGCAGCTGGACACCTGCAGCATTAGCATGTCTACTGCACATCCATAGAAATTCTGCCAAGAACCCCTTTAGCTCCGTATTTACATATATGCAAAGCCTAACATTCCGAAGCTTTGGCATGACCCCCCAGGTGATCCCGACCCCAAATTCCTACACCTAGTCATGCTAAGGAGGTTCTCTTCCCTGCCACCAGGAACACATCCCCTCCTACACATGTGACAAGTCACTGCCACCTCCTCTGCTCCAACTTCACTCATTGAGAATACCAAGTTCTAGGCACTGCAGCCTGCACCCTGGACATATCTCTGCCTTCATCTGTCCACAGCACTTCCGTCTGCACTTCTGGCCTGCAAAACCACAATACACAGGCCCACTCACCACTGAAGCTGGGCATGCTGATGCTCTCCCTCCTCAGGTCAAGCCCTTAAGACGGACCTCTCTCTTCTTTATTTCCCACCATAGCCCTGGGGTTGGCTGTGTCTCCTGCCTTCCACTGTGTGGACACCCAGGAGGCAGCCCTGCTGTCGGGCTTACCGGGATGCGCTTTGTCTCCCTCAGGCTCTGTCCCTCTAGGAGGACGTGAACAACGCAGCTGTCTTCCACCTGCTCGCTGGAGTGAAGCAGTGAGGAGCTGCTACTCACAGCTGCTGGGGTCCTGGATGCCACTGCCACAGAAGGTTCCAAGAACTGTGGGGGATGACAACATCAGCAAAGCCCAGCAACTGCACCCCACCCAGCCTGGCAGTTGGCTCTGTGGGCATTCTACAACATCCATCCAGAACCTGAGGTTCTTGTCCCCTTGGAGGATGTGGAGTGGCACCAGGAGTAAAGACTGAAGAAGGTGGCTGTTTTGGGAACAAGAGATCCAGCACCTGCTGGGTGGGGATGAAATCCCAGGAGATTAACCCCATGTTGCTGCTGAAATGTAGGTTCCTCCCACAAATGACAGGCAGGAGCTCATTCCTAAGCTGGTCCTGCCTGTAAGGTTCAAGGCTCTGAACCCTGAAGGGCTCCTCCGTGTTCTGATCATTTTCACCCTGGGTTGGGACCAAGAATGGTGGGTTCAAAATGGAAATGGTGACAAACAGAAAAATGACTTGTGCCAATACACTAGAGTCAAAGCACAATGGGACAGTTCCCATCTGTACAAACACACACACACACACACACACACACACACACACACACACAGAGTCAGAATAGGAGTCCTGGGCCATTCATCAGGGATCAGACTAGAGGGCCTGCTGGGCTCACCTGCCCTGTGCTACTCACTGTTACTCTTGAGCTCCTCTGCGACAATCGCCAGAGGCTGTGGCATCTAAGATGAAGCCTCACCCAGTGTATCCACAAAAGGGCTAGTTGGCCCCCCTGAGATTCCTGGGAGCCTGAGGCTCGGCATTGTCTGCAACCACAGGAGAACATCCTTCTCCCTCCAGTGGCTCCAACCAAGTGAGCTCGGATGGCTTGGTCAGTGAAGTGGGTGCCTGGATACCAGGGTTCCATGTTCTGTTTGATCCATTGTCAAGGCAATGATGTCATTTCCTGTGCCCATACCTGAGCCTCTTTTCACATAAGACCACTTTCAACAGCCCTATGGGCTGCCGATTTCTCCTCCAT
This sequence comes from Urocitellus parryii, assembly GCF_045843805.1. Taxonomy (NCBI): domain Eukaryota; kingdom Metazoa; phylum Chordata; class Mammalia; order Rodentia; family Sciuridae; genus Urocitellus; species Urocitellus parryii. Next base: position 51,806,518 of record NC_135548.1, on the reverse strand, counting down.
GCCTACCCATCTCAGGTGCGCAGGTGTTCACCAACAACTACCCAAACATCCCCACCAGCATCTGCCCTGCTTGGTGCCACTAGAGTTCCAGCTTGGAGCCTTCAAAAATGCATTCACAACCAGTCCTTCCCTCTCAGCAGCTTTTGGACCCTGGTCCCATCATTGTGCAACTCATGGTGTGCCCAGTCTTTTCTGGAAAGTAGGGTAGCATCTAATCTCTAGGGTTTATTGTGTCTATTGGCCCATAACACCCTCTGTTCTCTCTGAAACCAGAGATGGGACTCACAGGTGGCTAAAGCACAAATGTAGAGATGGGATAATCACAAGAAAGGGAGAGACAAAGAATGCACCCTAACTCAATCAGGCCTGTGTCCCACACAGGGACATGGCCAATGTCCGTCCCATCGTGGCTGCAGTTCCCTCTCTACACCATGGCAAGTTGGAGGGGACTGAGATGCAGAGGCTGCTCCCCTCTGCCATACAACTTCCCAAGGCTTCTCCTAAGATTTCAAAAGGGCCAAGTGTGTCTAGTGTTGGGGTCTCACAGAGACTCCGAGGTACCACAGCATCCTGCTGCCCAGAACCGGTTCACCCCTCACCTCAAGGGGGCTCAGCCTCTGGATTCATGGGAATTGAAGTGGGTACAGGTGATGGGATATCACCTCCAAGACTGAGTTATGCCAAGTCCATGACCCCTGTCTGCATCCCTGTCTCCAGCACCACTCCCCCCTCTCTCTTTCCTCCTCAGAGCAAACAAATCCATTTAGCAAGTGTGTCCTGTGATAAAGACATGACGGTCACCCATCCTCTCATTACAAAAACACTGAGGCTCAGCCAACATGGATCCTACAGGGAACACAGGCATAAACTCAGACTCCGATCCTCCCAGCCGAGCCTCAGTGGAGCCTGGACTCCCAGCCTCCTGAGTCAAGGAAACAGAGGTTCCTAGCCGAGCCACCTTGGATGCAGCCGCACACAAACTGAACTCATCAATGCCCCTTGCTCTCAGTTGTGAGTAAGAGGGGAAGTGGTGTTTCACAACCCTGGACATCAAGTGCAGTCTCCAGGCTTTGGGGTGTGCCCTGGCCTCTGTCTATCTGCCCAGGCTCTCCTACCCACACTGGCCTCTTACCCAACCTCCTCCTAGGGTCAAACTCAATCCTGCCTCTCAATTTCTGCTGCCTTCCCCAACACACTGCTCCCCAAAATGAGCAGGGCTGGCTCTCGGTTATCATGCTGGTGCCAGCAGCAATGCCACCCCACTGACATAATTCTGAGTCCCAACCTAGGCACTCCAGCTGTCTTTGCCACACCTGGCCTGTTTGGGCTCTGGCTCTTGCTCTTTTCTTTCATGTGCATGTGTTTTGAGGTTTTGAGTTTCTCCCACTGCAGAACTGCAGCTGTGGCAGGGTAGAGCTCATGAGGGTGACATTCTGAGCCACATCCAATCCCATCAGGACTGTTCACTGGGGTGACTGCTGGAACACAGTGATGAGTGAACACATGGGAGGTGGTTGGACCCACCTTGCCTCTGAGTGGCTTCCTTTCAGGACAGGAATGTAGGCATGGGAGCCCCTGGCGTGGGATGCTTTGCACAAGGCGTGACCATGGGCTCTCTTTCCTGGCAAAAATGGCTCCACTCAGCATGGAGAGCACTGTCATTCCTGGTGGCTAACAACAGCCCTGGACCCCAGAAAGGAACCCACACTCAAGATTAACGTCTGAGTGTGCGTGTCCTCGAGGAAATGAGGTCTCCTGATCCCAGGTGCAAAGGGGTAAGTCCTCTAACTCCAGGGGCCATGAAGGGACATCTGAGTTTCCCTCGTCCTTCTTTCCCTCTCTAACTAACCACAGTTAGGACCCTGGCCTCATTCCCCAGTGAGGATCATTAGGCTCCAGAAAGGACAGTCTCTAAGATGCTCAGTGGACCAACACCCTCTGCACAACCCATAACCCTATTCACCCAAGAGGCAAGAGGATTTCTATTCAGGAAAACCAGGAAAGGGAGAGCCTTTCTCAAGGACACAAGGACATTAGTGAGTGAGGGAGTGATTAATGGATGGAGAACTATTTCCAACACCAACTTCCAGGAGCATATATGGCCCCCTGGAGAATTCTGCAGTGTGTTGGTGATTAAGGAGAACGTGTGAATTCAGGGGTCACTAGGTCCTCTCAGCCATAAGGAGGGAAACTGCCATAAAGGAACTAGGACAAGGGTGCGAGGAATGCTCACTGGTGGCAGATCGGAAGGAAGGAAAGTGTACTCATTAGAAAAGTGTCGCCTGAAAATTCTTAGCCAGCCAAAAGTCGTGCGAACTTGTGTGGGAAAAGAGTCTTTGCACAGTGATGAAGCTAAGAGCTCACATGATGGAACACAGCATCAACTGGGACCAAATCCAATATCTGATATTCTTGTAGGAAGAGGAGAGTCTGGACCCAGATACCAGGGAGACTGGGGGATACCGGATATGTGAGGTTGGAGCCAGGGCGGGATGCCCATATGGGAACCACAGATCGTGGGCAGCAATAGGAGAGTGGGCAAGGGCTGGGAGAGTTGGGGAGACAGTCCCCTTGAAACCTGGGAGGGGTTATGGCACTGGGACAGCCCAACACCTACTGTGTTGAGCCTCTGGAGCTCAACGGAAGACACTTCCTCTGTTGTCGGCCACCCAGTTAACAGAGTTTGGTTGCAGCAGCCTAGGACCCAGCTGAAGGTCTGAGCATGTTGGCCATGCAGGTTGGATCTGGACCACAGACACCCTCATCAGAGATTGTAGGGTCTCAGCCCTGAGGCAAGACAGGCACTAAGTCAGGCCAGGTGGGGAAACGGATAGGCACACACTCTGGGGGCTGGTGCCTGTGTTACTGGGAGCACTTCTGATCGCAATTCCCTGATCTGCTGCCAACACAGGCTACAGAGGAGGGTACAGAAACACAGACCACGGATCTGCCCCACTCAGTGGGCCCAGGCCAACACCACACCCAGCAGCCTCGTGCCATACCCAATGAGTCTCGAAGCGGCCCCCTCTTGCCATCCTGAGAGCTCTTCCCTTCCTCATGTGCCAATAGCTCCCTACTGTCACTGGCAATATCTACTCTGTGAGATGTCAACATCCGTGGGTACTGTTCTCTCATCCCAGGACAGTGTGGTCCCACACACCCTGGTGAAATGGGCCACCTGGAGGCTGGACCTGGAGGTTGTTGAGGCTGAATGGCAGCGGTGGTACTCTGGCACTTAATATTATTTAAGTTAAAAAAAAAAAAAACAAAAACAAAAACAAAAAACGGGTCTTGGTGCTCAAAAATGTTTGATTTGCATATTCTCATCCCCTAACCCCAATATTTTCATTATTTCCTCACATATGAAATCTTACTAGCATAAAGGTAATTTCGTATTAAACAAAGTGGATTGAAATAACATTGGTAAAAATAATCAATCACCATACTTTCAATTTTTGTTCTGCTTTCCTATTAGAAACCACTTGGATACAAGAGAACAGAGGACAGACTCATGGAAATGCTTGAAATGACAAGAAGCTCCCACTCAAGCTCAGCATTCAGTCCTGGACAGGGTAAGACCAGGCCACTTTGACATCTGTGCCAAAGAGTCTACCAGACAGAATCCTCTGACTGATCCCTGACTGAGCCATAGGAACTGGCTAGAAAAGCCTTCACATCCTCAATACATTCTTCACGTCAGAATACTTGACAACCATTGATATCCATCTCTCGTTAACTTGCTCCCCAGCCAACCATTCTTCAACAAATTCAAAGGAGTAACTCATGCAAGCACACAGAAAGGGGTGTTCACTACAGACATCCATGTGCGAAAAAGACAACTGGTATTTCTTGTTTGGGCTATTTCAAATGAAATCCCTTCTGCATGACCTCCACAAACCAAAGGAAAATATTTGTGAAATTCCCACGTAGAAGACAAGATACACTTGCCAAGGAGGCAGTGGCAAGAATTTTGACACTCCAAATGTAGAGTGTGTGTTTAGGAAGCAGTCACAGTTTCCATGAGAGAGTCCCATGAAATCAATTAGGAAGATCCATGCTCTAGCCCTACCATGCAAGTGATGTGACTTGAAAGAGTCACTTAGTCTTAGTAACCATCATCACTAACAACTAAGTCAATGAATAAAGGTCCTCAGGTGCCAAGCTACAAAATGTGGGATGAGCATGGATGAGGATGGGTGGGAGAAGTCTCCAACTCTAACACAATTAGGGAAGGATGTGCTGACCTCAAGTGGCTGGGGGGCTGGGATCCTGCCACAGAGGGGGATTCCAAACCTCACATCCCCTGACCCAGGCCAGAAGACCAGGTAGAGTCCAAGGACCCTGGGGTGGCCCAATGGCAATAAAGGTCAAAAGGAACTAGGGATCTGCCTGGTCCCTCAATCCCCTACTCTGAGCAGGGCTGCATGACGAGGCCAGAGGCCATCCACAGCAATCTGCCTTTACAGGAAAACAGGGACTGCAGGCTGCCTCTGGCTCACTGAATCAGGGTGGTGTTTTCATAAAGCAAGACCACTTCCTCACATTTGACCAGCAGCTCATGTGTTGACAGCACAATGACTGACTTGACTCAGGCCCTGATGAATGAAATAGAAAATTCATAGCAAACCCATCTTTAGCTCTTCCACATCATCAGGGGCTCTGATTCAATTCCGTCCAGAAAGGTGTCTGAAATGATTTCTAAACATGCTGGGGACTCACCTCTGTGTGGAACTTTTCAGGAAAAAGGGGATCAAATCTCATGAAGCAACTCTTCTCTCTTCTAGCCCATGGGCAATGCAAGGAACCTGCATGATACCAGAGGCTCACTTCTCTCTTCTCATGTCTTCTGGAAAGGATTCGTTAATGCTTCCTGCAAGGTGAAGCAGAAGCCTGCATCCCCAGCTGCACAGAAGTGTTTTAGGGCAGTGTCTCCCTTAAAACCCAAAAATAAAAAAAAAACAGGTCATTCAACAGGCACATGGATTCGAGTACATGTTCAATGATCCCTCCTCCCTGGAGCCTTCCACATGCCCATCTTCCACATTCACAGAGCAATGCTTGGCCATTCTCAAGACCAGGAGACCATGATGCTCATCACCAGGAAGTCAATAAGGAACATGAAGAGAGCAGCATGGATTGCAGAAGGTGGCACATCAAGGATCTTCAGCTCTGCTGCTAGAACACAAGAGCTTAACTTCAGTATTGACTTTTTGCCAACTACCAAGTACGATAGCAGTGTCAAGCCCAATATGCAGATATGCAAGTAGTAGGTGACACCCCGCATCCATTCACAAAAGTGGGCAACATCTGCATCAGAACAAGGAAGTATCTTACCCTTACTCATAAAAATCATCAGAAACAAAATAAAATGGATGCAAGACTTCTCATTTCACTATTAGGTAGCTGTTGGAATTCCCTATTAAATAATACCTCCTCCAAAATAAAAAGTATCTCAGACATGTGTCAACTATTCAATGGATGACATTTTAAAAACTATGGACTTTACTTAATATTTATGTATGCTATATCCCTGCCTAAGGCTCTATGAGAAAGAAGCACATAGAATTGGATCTTTGAAAATCTCACATTTGCTGATAAATATTACTGCTGATCTCAGGCATGGCGAAATGAAAAGTGGGACTTTGGATATTCCAAGAATGCTATGTTGTGGGCTTGGTGTCCCTGATTCATACATAGCATATGGTTTCTATGAAATCCAGTGAGGGAGCAGGAGTAACGAAGCTGATTGCACAGATGACCTCAGGGAATACTGACAGATAGGCCAAATGAAAAATATGCTCCATCTAACCATTGGTATTTGGGCTTCTGGTCCCAGTCCTGTTTTTAAAAAAGGTGCAGACAGGCAGTGTTCATTAAAAACTGTCCACCATGTAAAAGTCGGTAATTTAAATGGCATCTAGTTACACATCTGATAGAATGGTCTGGCCACATATGAATTTCATTCTAACAACAACAACAACAACAAAACATAGAAAATGAGACATAAAGATAAAACCTTGTCTTCACCAGGATGCCTAAAAATAGGTTTTATTTGGCTCATGCCAATAAATATCTTTCAATAGAATTTCTGATTTCTGAATGAATCCATTCAACTTCATACTGCACAGATCACAAGGTTTTCTTTACAGAATATTCTCTTCTTCTTCTTAAAGCCTCACATAGAAAATATCTCACAGGACATAGGAGGGGAATGACCCAAAGGATGAGAGAATGGCTGGAACCGTTCTCAAATGTGCCCATGTAGCCTAAAGTTTGAAGGCATCTAATTGTACTCTAAAACAATTATGAACCTATTCGATCCATTATTAATAAATATCACCACTTTACCACTTGAACCAAATCACAGAAAATTGGAAACAGATGATCATTGGCTTTGATACCTTTACTTCTGTTTCATTACTCAGAGTCGATCAACTCTATACTTCAAGTGACACAGATTTATTACAGAGCGCCTAAGACCCTAAGGATCTATTTTAGCTCAGCCCATGGTATTGCTTCATTATTTTATTATTTTGTAAGTAATAAAATATAACTTCATGTTGGATGATATATTCAAGCCATGAATATATCATCCAACATTGTTCTTCCCAAAATATTAGCCCAATTTCTGCGCGCGCTCACTTACTGTTCAGGAATTTTACTAATTGTTTGAAGGTTCTAGAGGACCTGTTAGACTCCTAATGGACAAACCATACAACATACTCCAGAGAACGGACGAGTGCCATAAGAAGAAAATAAGGTCAGCCTACAGCAATGGGCAGCTGCCTGCCCTCGGCTGGGAGGAGCCCTGGCCATGGCACCAGGGCTGCTGGGCAGCAGAAGCCTCCACAGCCCTGCAGGGAGCCTGGAGCACAGCTCTGCCTAACCATGCTCAGCCCTGGACAGATGCACATGAGTTCCCATCACAGGCTCGAGTGTGACAGTCCCAGGTGCATGCCTGTCATGCCAGCCACCAGGGAGGCTGAGGCAAGAGGAACGTTTGAGGTCAGCCTTGGCAACTTAGACCCCGAGGCAAAGGGGAAATACTTTTACAGGGGTCTCTGAGGGTGTAGCTCAGGTAGGTCACTTGCCTCACAGGCTCAAGGCCCTGGGTTCAATCCCCAGAACCCACGTACACACAAAAAGTGAACTTGGAATATTGTTTAAAATGATGGGTCAGGTACACACAAGGACTTCAATATGACCTCTCAGAGGAGCTCAATTTGAGATCAGACTGAACAAAAGACCACCTGGACCATTGACTCAGTGTCTGAAACCCTCTGTGAGCATGGGAAGCACTGCTGGCAAGACACCAGAGGGCCAAAGCACTTGTGCCCCCTGCAGGGGCATCTCTTGTCTACCGCCAAAGACTGTTCCCCTCCTGGGGCAGCTGAGAGCAAGCTGGGCCTTGGAGCAAGGACTAGTGCTTTAGATATAGACTATGCAAGCAAGGGGCAATGTCTTTAATAAAACTAAAATTAAAAAGTCACATTGAAAAAATTTTAAAAAGAAGAAAATAAGGTCAAGTAGAGGAAGCCCATTTTCACAGGAAAAAATCCCCCAGTGAAAAGCATCAGAATAGATACCAAGAAAAATACCAACAAAAACAGTGTGCTCCCACTATGTATCTACTCAACATGCAAAAGTTAGAAAGCTAGATAATACAATCCTGGCCACAGGTAGAGCTATGCAGAAGAGCCACCTGGCAGTGCTTAGTCAAAGAAGTAAACATGCACACTTTGACCTAGAAATTCCACCTGTGTGTAAACCAGGCGGTGCTTAAGCAGTTTCACAAGGGGACATGCACAGGGAAATTTATCCTCAGGTTCTTATAGAGTTGTCTGTGCTTACAGGGAGTTGATGGTTGTCAAGATGCCCACAGCTGCGAAAGTCAAAAGCTAAAATATAATAGATGCCAACCTGGATATATTAATAATCCCGTATCTATGATCACCTTCATAAGGTAGCTTCCCAACTTCTGTGTGGAAGTGTGTTTCTCCTTGGCCCTTACACTGTTGTGGAGACCACTAGGAGTTCAGCTTTGTGCAGGATCATCTGACCTGGACTTTTGGCAAGACCTGTACAGCCCTCACACATGCTCAGATGCTACAGGACTTTTCAGACCAGTCCAGACAACAGTAGGCATCCATTCATTGTCTGCACTCTACAGATTCCTAGATGCACGACATTCATTACCATCAAATGCAGAATTTTCATCAAAAACTAATATATATATATCATTCCAATCTGAATCAAGAAAATCGGAAATATCCCCAAATCCAAAGAGTGGATCCCCATTGTGATGCTACAAGTTGAAAATTCCACAGCTGACCTCATGGGATGGTTCACAGTCAAAAGACAGCTGCATGAAAAATATTACATGGCCTTCCTGCTATGTGAAAAGTGGCATGTGAAGTACACATGCATGTCTTCCTCAGACATGGGTTCATTTGCAAGACACCTTGTGCAATTGAAAATACTCCAAAAGGGGAGAAATCAGAACCATGTCTCCAAAGTATTTCAGCAGAGACCAACTCCATCTGTCTATCTATCTCTCAGTGAGTGTGTGTGCTCTTGTGTGTGTTTGTGTGTCTTTGTTTGTGTTTGTACCATCATAGCTGATACTTCATTGCCCCCATTGGAAAACTGACTCAGATAATGCCATCTGCCAAACTCCTAAAAACCAAAGTTCTTGCTGACAGAATGAAACATTCCTTCCTGTTGGTTTGGATGTGTCCTTTAGGAATCACTGCTACATTTAGTATACTCAAATCATCACAGTAGATCAGGTAACAAAAACATATATATTTTAAAATAATAATAATATATTAATGGAAACAACAAATACAGGATAGAGTAACAACTGTGTTACTAAACAAGGTCAAGGACAATGGCAAACTATAGATTCAAACTTTGAAGAAAATAGTAATCAATGTAAATATTCCTGGGCTGCCTCAGACCCGCCCAGGCACACAGCCCCAGAATGGTTTTGCAAGCATGCTCAGGAGGGCTGGAGCCTTCTTTCCAGGACGAGAGGGAGGTTGAGGCTGGATCCACCCATCATTCTTTTGGGAGAGGCTCCTTTTCCCCAGCACAAAGCTGGATTTTTTGTGAGGATTCTTGGCATAAAATACGTTGGCCTCTGCTGGAATCCTCAGCTCTGGGGAGAGAGGGGTGTACAAAAAGAAGGTGGCACTCAGGAGGTGCTCCCTAGGACATGCCAACACTGAGAGCCTGTGCCAGAAACAGGCAGTAGGTTAAGATAGAAAAGGCCAGAGCCACACACCTGAGAGCTCTCCAATTCAGCACCAATACCAACAAAGACAGCCTCCACAGTCCTCCCTGAGGAAGAACTAGGCAGAGCACTTCAACAGACCTAATGTCTGTTCCTACCGAAGGCTTTGGACTCCAGAATATCTCAGGTCCTCTTGCATCTGCCAAAGCACACCACTAGGGTTTGCATCTGAAATCTCCCACAAAAGGCTCCTGTGCCGAAGATTCAGTCCCCACATGAGCCATCTTCATAGGTGGGTTTGGAGGGAAGCATTGGATGGTGAGTGCTCTGATGTCAACATGAAATTCTCATTCAAGATGAATACACTACTGGGGGGTGGGAGGGACTGGAAGAAAGGTTGAGCATGGTTGGAGTAAGACCTAAACAGGGTTGTGCCCTGGGCAACAGTACCTTGTTCCTGTTGGCTCCACTGAATCCTCATTCTCCAAGGAGAGGTCCTCCCTCTCCATCTTTCTCTCTCTCCCTCTCTGCCAGCCTCGTTCTCTCTCTCCCAGTCTATGCCTTTGTGGCAAGGGCTGAGGAGCTCTCCACTGCCACACACTAGAGCTTTATGGACAGCCTCAGTGCACAACCAAAGAGAAAGCTATGAAACCCAGAGAAAAAAGGCCTAGGATTCCTCCTCTGAGTTATTTTCCTCAAGTATGGCCACAGTGAGGACAGGCTGACCAGCGCGGATACCACGTTAGAGCCATGCTTCTGCGTTGGTGGAGCCCGCCTCCATGTGAACCAGGCTTCTGAGAATGGAGGCCACATTCCAAATACTGCCCTACTGAGAACAATGGTTCCAAAGACCAGCAAAGGGACTGCTTCCCTCCAACATGGTGTATGGCCCAGTGGTGCCATGACCCCGAGTGGGGGAATACAACAGCCGCTTCTCCTTCCTCTGAACATGTGTTTCCTGTCGCCCTCCTCTAACCTAGAGCCTGTTCTCCATCCCTTCTGGGTTGGATGTGGAGATCTCTGCTATGAATTTCTTAGGCTACCAAGGCCCCAGACAGACTTCCTCTTCCATAGACTCTACTAACCTAACAGTAGGTTAAGATAGGAGACAAGTGATCCTAGAACTCATAGGGATGGTGGTCTTCAGGGTACATAGGCTGGGATAATGGCTGCTGTGGTGTTTGGCTCACAAAAACCAACCAACCAACCAACGAAAAAGCGCTGGCATTATTATCAGATGAGCTCTGTGGCTACGTGCTCAGGAAGCCCTCATCTGACTTTAGTTAGGGATCACAACCTGGCTATTGTGATCACTCCTTGCCTAGTGGACTCAGGTGCGTAAGACCATGGAATTTATGCAAAAACAGATGATTCAGGCTGTCTCCCAGGCTGTGTTTTCTTCCCAATTTCATCCTGTTACTGCTTGCTAGAATCCTGGCAATGCTCTGCCCAGGCAGTGGTTTTTTGGTCACACAGAAGGCTTTCAATAGTACTGCTTCAGTCCACAAAATGCCAGTTCCCTCTTTAGCCCATGCATTCCCATGTTCCTTTGAAACCACTCCTATCCCAGACCATGAAAACATACTGCTCCTGGAGAGAGGCTTTCCTCCTCACTCCTCAAAGATGTCAGCTTTGGATGCCTGTTCATGTCCAGGGGAGGGCACCTGGTGGGGAGCCGCAATATCCACCGGGGTATACCATTGGACCTCAAGACCTTCCACCAGCAGAAGTGCAGTTGGCTTTGTGCACGAACCCAACACACCTGTTGGAGTGTTCTTGGGGGTCAGAGACTACTCTTTGTTGCTAAGAGTTGACCTGAGTCCACATCCTGACCCTTGCTCTCTGCTATCTGATTGTCTCACTTACTCTGACGGCGAGAGATGATTTGGCCCAGCTCATAATCCTCTGGATTCTCCTCAGTAAGGAAGTGTAGGTCGAGGGCGCTGCGGATGACGACAGGAGCCCTATCGTGGCAGGTCACCTGGAGCAGCATGGGAGACAGGCCTTCAGGAAATGGGCCTTGAAGTGACTACTCAAGGACAGTGGGCAGGGGCATTCTGGAGGCACCTCCACTCTAAATACAAGGGCAACATCCATGACCCTACTACCCGAGGCTGACCTCCTGCTCATCATGTGGGCTCTTCCCACAGGCTACTAGCCCAATCCTTGTACATAGGACTTCCTGGGCCTGCCATTGCTCTTTGTGGAGCTGCACTCCTCTCGGAGTGAAAGGACCCCACTACCTGCATACAGATGCAATCTCATCCCACAAGTTGGGAGGAATGGGACAATAGCCTCCAAGATCCCAGGTCTGCCCGAGGATGCAGGCGGCATTGGGAATGGCCTAGGCACAAAACCTAGAGGCTTTGGTCTGGATTGCCAGGGCCAAAAACAGACCCAGGAACATGACCACACACAGGAGAGCTGAAAGATAGCCACGAGAGCTCCTGGCCTCCATAGGCTCAGTGCTGGCTGGGATGTAGGAGGGCACCTCATCCGGCAAGGGTGGTCATTGGGTTACCTGGACATTTAGTGTGCTTGCTCCACATCCATATCGACTCTGCAGAGAGACTCTCTCAGCTCCTTGTTCAAGGAACATGGAGAACCTCACACTGCTGTCCTCCTCCAAGACGTCAGCATCCCATACAAGGGAACCTGCAACCTAGTTCCTGTCCTATTCTCATCTGTCACCCATACCTGTCCCTGCCCTTCTGGACTGCATGCTGCCACCTGACACACAGACTCCCTCAGACATGGCAGTGGACAAGCTGCTGCACTCGCTCATCTCAGCTCCAGCCCTTCACACTGACCTCTCCCTTCTTGATTCCCATCTATCCTCCTGATCATCCAGAAGCTCCAAATTCAAGAGGGCATGAGTAGTCCATGGTATTGGACCAGTGTCTGCTCCCCACCCAGGTGTAAGCACCACGGGACACCCCTGCTCCCAGGCTTACCAGAACACTCTTGGCCATCTCTGGACTTTGTGTTTCTAAGTGGACACGAATTAAGCAGGTGTCTCCCACCTGCTTGTGGGAAAGCGGCCTGGAGGACTTGCAGGTTGATTCTGAGAACTGTGGGGGATGGAACATCAGCAAACCCAGAAACAGAAAGCCACCCCAGACTGTCAGTTGGCTCTATGGGCTTCCAGCAAATATGTCCAGGTGCTGAGGCTTCTTATTTCCTCAGGTCGGAGTGGAATGGCAGCACATGCACAGCTTGAATAAGGTAGGTGTTTACCTCCTTTCCCTTGACCTGGGGGCGTTTCCTCACCATGAAATATTGTATTCCCAGATTCATGGACAGACACACGAGTGAGTGGTCAGAGACCTTGATTTCTGCAGAGCGAAGTGGAGAGAATTGTTAGGTGGCACTCAAGGATTATACCACAAAACACCCACAACCCCTGAGAGTCTCCGCCAGGCCCATCACACTTTGGTATTTTGGGGCCAAGGCCCACTTTCTCTTGGCTGTCAGTTATCCTGAGCCCACTGTGGATCATGTCTCCCCACTGTCTGATTGTCCTACTTACTCTCATCCTCAGACATCATATACAGCAGCTCAAAGTTGTCCACATCCTCATGCTGCAACAAATTTTGGTCCAAGGCCCTGCGGATGAGGCTTGTCACCGTCTCCTGAAAGGTCACCTGGATCAGGGTGGGACAAATGTCATCAGAGAATGGCTTTTAGAAGAGCTACCCAGAAGACTGTGGTCAAACATTCAGGAGAAATCTCAGCTACATATACAAGGGCACAATCTTGTTATCCTGCTACCTGAGTGTGTCCTCCATATACCACCTGGGTTCTTGCAATGTGCTACTAGAACAATCCTGGTACAAATATCTGCCTGTACCTGCCATCCCCCCTCCCCCTGGGGAGCCACATTCCACTCATGTCAAAGGACCAAACTGCCTATGCACAGACACACTCTCATCTCACTGAGATGAGAGCAATGGGCCAGGGATCTGCGCACCAAGTGTGATCTGGGATGCAGGCTGCCTTTGTGGGTGGAAGAGGCAGATGCACTGAAAATTTGGGTCCTGACTGCCACGACACAAAACAGACTCAGATACAAGAGTGTGCACTTGAGTGCTTCATGATAGCTTTGAGAGGCCCTGGCCTCTGGAAGCTCGGTGCGGGTCTGGTTGTAATGATGTACTTGACTCAGCACTGGCAGTCACTGAACATGTCTCCTCTGCAGCTGGACACCTGCAGCATTAGCGTGTCTACTGCACATCCATAGAAATTCTGCCAAGAACCCCTTTAGCTCCGTATTTACATACATGCAAAGCCTAACATTCCGAAGCTTTGGCATGACCCCCCAGGTGATCCCGACCCCAAATTCCTACACCTAGTCATGCTAAGGAGGATCTCTTCCCTGCCACCAGGAACACATCCCCTCCTACACATGTGACAAGTCACTGCCACCTCCTCTGCTCCAACTTCACTCATTGAGAATACCAAGTTCTAGGCACTGCAGCCTGCACCCTGGACATATCTCTGCCTTCATCTGTCCACAGCACTTCCGTCTGCACTTCTGGCCTGCAAAACCCACAATACACAGGCCCACTCACCACTGAAGCTGGGCATGCTGATGCTCTCCCTCCTCAGGTCAAGCCCTTAAGACGGACCTCTCTCTTCTTTATTTCCCACCATAGCCCTGGGGTTGGCTGTGTCTCCTGCCTTCCACTGTGTGGACACCCAGGAGGCAGCCCTGCTGTCGGGCTTACCGGGATGCGCTTTGTCTCCCTCAGGCTCTGTCCCTCTAGGAGGACGTGAACAACGCGGCTGTCTTCCACCTGCTCGCTGGAGTGAAGCAGTGAGGAGCTGCTACTCACAGCTGCTGGGGTCCTGGATGCCACTGCCACAGAAGGTTCCAAGAACTGTGGGGGATGACAACATCAGCAAAGCCCAGCAACTGCACCCCACCCAGCCTGGCAGTTGGCTCTGTGGGCATTCTACAACATCCATCCAGAACCTGAGGTTCTTGTCCCCTTGGAGGATGTGGAGTGGCACCAGGAGTAAAGACTGAAGAAGGTGGCTGTTTTGGGAACAAGAGATCCAGCACCTGCTGGGTGGGGATGAAATCCCAGGAGATTAACCCCATGTTGCTGCTGAAATGTAGGTTCCTCCCACAAATGACAGGCAGGAGCTCATTCCTAAGCTGGTCCTGCCTGTAAGGTTCAAGGCTCTGAACCCTGAAGGGCTCCTCCGTGTTCTGATCATTTTCACCCTGGGTTGGGACCAAGAATGGTGGGTTCAAAATGGAAATGGTGACAAACAGAAAAATGACTTGTGCCAATACACTAGAGTCAAAGCACAATGGGACAGTTCCCATCAGTACAAACACACACACACACACACACACACACACACACACACAGACAGAGTCAGAATAGGAGTCCTGGGCCATTCATCAGGGATCAGACTAGAGGGCCTGCTGGGCTCACCTGCCCTGTGCTACTCACTGTTACTCTTGAGCTCCTCTGCGACAATCGCCAGAGGCTGTGGCGTCTAAGATGAAGCCTCACCCAGTGTATCCACAAAAGGGCTAGTTGGCCCCCCTGAGATTCCTGGGAGCCTGAGGCTCGGCATTGTCTGCAACCACAGGAGAACATCCTTCTCCCTCCAGTGGCTCCAACCAAGTGAGCTCGGATGGCTTGGTCAGTGAAGTGGGTGCCTGGATACCAGGGTTCCATGTTCTGTTTGATCCATTGTCAAGGCAATGATGTCATTTCCTGTGCCCATACCTGAGCCTCTTTTCACATAAGACCACTTTCAACAGCCCTATGGGCTGCCGATTTCTCCTCCATGCCTACCCATCTCAGGTGCGCAGGTGTTCACCAACAACTACCCAAACATCCCCACCAGCATCTGCCCTGCTTGGTGCCACTAGAGTTCCAGCTTGGAGCCTTCAAAAATGCATTCACAACCAGTCCTTCCCTCTCAGCAGCTTTTGGACCCTGGTCCCATCATTGTGCAACTCATGGTGTGCCCAGTCTTTTCTGGAAAGTAGGGTAGCATCTAATCTCTAGGGTTTATTGTGTCTATTGGCCCATAACACCCTCTGTTCTCTCTGAAACCAGAGATGGGACTCACAGGTGGCTAAAGCACAAATGTAGAGATGGGATAATCACAAGAAAGGGAGAGACAAAGAATGCACCCTAACTCAATCAGGCCTGTGTCCCACACAGGGACATGGCCAATGTCCGTCCCATCGTGGCTGCAGTTCCCTCTCTACACCATGGCAAGTTGGAGGGGACTGAGATGCAGAGGCTGCTCCCCTCTGCCATACAACTTCCCAAGGCTTCTCCTAAGATTTCAAAAGGGCCAAGTGTGTCTAGTGTTGGGGTCTCACAGAGACTCCGAGGTACCACAGCATCCTGCTGCCCAGAACCGGTTCACCCCTCACCTCAAGGGGGCTCAGCCTCTGGATTCATGGGAATTGAAGTGGGTACAGGTGATGGGATATCACCTCCAAGACTGAGTTATGCCAAGTCCATGACCCCTGTCTGCATCCCTGTCTCCAGCACCACTCCCCCCTCTCTCTTTCCTCCTCAGAGCAAACAAATCCATTTAGCAAGTGTGTCCTGTGATAAAGACATGACGGTCACCCATCCTCTCATTACAAAAACACTGAGGCTCAGCCAACATGGATCCTACAGGGAACACAGGCATAAACTCAGACTCCGATCCTCCCAGCCGAGCCTCAGTGGAGCCTGGACTCCCAGCCTCCTGAGTCAAGGAAACAGAGGTTCCTAGCCGAGCCACCTTGGATGCAGCCTCACACAAACTGAACTCATCAATGCCCCTTGCTCTCAGTTGTGAGTAAGAGGGGAAGTGGTGTTTCACAACCCTGGACATCAAGTGCAGTCTCCAGGCTTTGGGGTGTGCCCTGGCCTCTGTCTATCTGCCCAGGCTCTCCTACCCACACTGGCCTCTTACCCAACCTCCTCCTAGGGTCAAACTCAATCCTGCCTCTCAATTTCTGCTGCCTTCCCCAACACACTGCTCCCCAAAATGAGCAGGGCTGGCTCTCGGTTATCATGCTGGTGCCAGCAGCAATGCCACCCCACTGACATAATTCTGAGTCCCAACCTAGGCACTCCAGCTGTCTTTGCCACACCTGGCCTGTTTGGGCTCTTGCTCTTGCTCTTTTCTTTCATGTGCATGTGTTTTGAGGTTTTGAGTTTCTCCCACTGCAGAACTGCAGCTGTGGCAGGGTAGAGCTCATGAGGGTGACATTCTGAGCCACATCCAATCCCATCAGGACTGTTCACTGGGGTGACTGCTGGAACACAGTGATGAGTGAACACATGGGAGGTGGTTGGACCCACCTTGCCTCTGAGTGGCTTCCTTTCAGGACAGGAATGTAGGCATGGGAGCCCCTGGCGTGGGATGCTTTGCACAAGGCGTGACCATGGGCTCTCTTTCCTGGCAAAAATGGCTCCACTCAGCATGGAGAGCACTGTCATTCCTGGTGGCTAACAACAGCCCTGGACCCCAGAAAGGAACCCACACTCAAGATTAACGTCTGAGTGTGCGTGTCCTCGAGGAAATGAGGTCTCCTGATCCCAGGTGCAAAGGGGTAAGTCCTCTAACTCCAGGGGCCATGAAGGGACATCTGAGTTTCCCTCGTCCTTCTTTCCCTCTCTAACTAACCACAGTTAGGACCCTGGCCTCATTCCCCAGTGAGGATCATTAGGCTCCATAAAGGACAGTCTCTAAGATGCTCAGTGGACCAACACCCTCTGCACAACCCATAACCCTATTCACCCAAGAGGCAAGAGGATTTCTATTCAGGAAAACCAGGAAAGGGAGAGCCTTTCTCAAGGACACAAGGACATTAGTGAGTGAGGGAGTGATTAATGGATGGAGAACTATTTCCAACACCAACTTCCAGGAGCATATATGGCCCCCTGGAGAATTCTGCAGTGTGTTGGTGATTAAGGAGAACGTGTGAATTCAGGGGTCACTAGGTCCTCTCAGCCATAAGGAGGGAAACTGCCATAAAGGAACTAGGACAAGGGTGCGAGGAATGCTCACTGGTGGCAGATCGGAAGGAAGGAAAGTGTACTCATTAGAAAAGTGTCGCCTGAAAATTCTTAGCCAGCCAAAAGTCGTGCGAACTTGTGTGGGAAAAGAGTCTTTGCACAGTGATGAAGCTAAGAGCTCACATGATGGAACACAGCATCAACTGGGACCAAATCCAATATCTGATATTCTTGTAGGAAGAGGAGAGTCTGGACCCAGATACCAGGGAGACTGGGGGATACCGGATATGTGAGGTTGGAGCCAGGGCGGGATGCCCATATGGGAACCACAGATCGTGGGCAGCAATAGGAGAGTGGGCAAGGGCTGGGAGAGTTGGGGAGACAGTCCCCTTGAAACCTGGGAGGGGTTATGGCACTGGGACAGCCCAACACCTACTGTGTTGAGCCTCTGGAGCTCAACGGAAGACACTTCCTCTGTTGTCGGCCACCCAGTTAACAGAGTTTGGTTGCAGCAGCCTAGGACCCAGCTGAAGGTCTGAGCATGTTGGCCATGCAGGTTGGATCTGGACCACAGACACCCTCATCAGAGATTGTAGGGTCTCAGCCCTGAGGCAAGACAGGCACTAAGTCAGGCCAGGTGGGGAAACGGATAGGCACACACTCTGGGGGCTGGTGCCTGTGTTACTGGGAGCACTTCTGATCGCAATTCCCTGATCTGCTGCCAACACAGGCTACAGAGGAGGGTACAGAAACACAGACCACGGATCTGCCCCACTCAGTGGGCCCAGGCCAACACCACACCCAGCAGCCTCGTGCCATACCCAATGAGTCTCGAAGCGGCCCCCTCTTCCCATCCTGTGAGCTCTTCCCTTCCTCATGTGCCAATAGCTCCCTACTGTCACTGGCAATATCTACTCTGTGAGATGTCAACATCCGTGGGTACTGTTCTCTCATCCCAGGACAGTGTGGTCCCACACACCCTGGTGAAATGGGCCACCTGGAGGCTGGACCTGGAGGTTGTTGAGGCTGATTGGCAGCGGTGGTCCTCTGGCACTTAATATTATTTAAGTTAAAAAAAAACAAAAACAAAAACAAAAAACGGGTCTTGGTGCTCAAAAATGTTTGATTTGCATATTCTCATCCCCTAACCCCAATATTTTCATTATTTCCTCACATATGAAATCTTACTAGCATAAAGGTAATTTCGTATTAAACAAAGTGGATTGAAATAACATTGGTAAAAATAATCAATCACCATACTTTCAATTTTTGTTCTGCTTTCCTATTAGAAACCACTTGGATACAAGAGAACAGAGGACAGACTCATGGAAATGCTTGAAATGACAAGAAGCTCCCACTCAAGCTCAGCATTCAGTCCTGGACAGGGTAAGACCAGGCCACTTTGACATCTGTGCCAAAGAGTCTACCAGACAGAATCCTCTGACTGATCCCTGACTGAGCCATAGGAACTGGCTAGAAAAGCCTTCACATCCTCAATACATTCTTCACGTCAGAATACTTGACAACCATTGATATCCATCTCTCGTTAACTTGCTCCCCAGCCAACCATTCTTCAACAAATTCAAAGGAGTAACTCATGCAAGCACACAGAAAGGGGTGTTCACTACAGACATCCATGTGCGAAAAAGACAACTGGTATTTCTTGTTTGGGCTATTTCAAATGAAATCCCTTCTGCATGACCTCCACAAAACAAAGGAAAATATTTGTGAAATTCCCACGTAGAAGACAAGATACACTTGCCAAGGAGGCAGTGGCAAGAATTTTGACACTCCAAATGTAGAGTGTGTGTTTAGGAAGCAGTCACAGTTTCCATGAGAGAGTCCCATGAAATCAATTAGGAAGATCCATGCTCTAGCCCTACCATGCAAGTGATGTGACTTGAAAGAGTCACTTAGTCTTAGTAACCATCATCACTAACAAGTAAGTCAATGAATAAAGGTCCTCAGGTGCCAAGCTACAAAATGTGGGATGAGCATGGATGAGGATGGGTGGGAGAAGTCTCCAACTCTAACACAATTAGGGAAGGATGTGCTGACCTCAAGTGGCTGGGGGGCTGGGATCCTGCCACAGAGGGGGATTCCAAACCTCACATCCCCTGACCCAGGCCAGAAGACCAGGTAGAGTCCAAGGACCCTGGGGTGGCCCAATGGCAATAAAGGTCAAAAGGAACTAGGGATCTGCCTGGTCCCTCAATCCCCTACTCTGAGCAGGGCTGCATGACGAGGCCAGAGGCCATCCACAGCAATCTGCCTTTACAGGAAAACAGGGACTGCAGGCTGCCTCTGGCTCACTGAATCAGGGTGGTGTTTTCATAAAGCAAGACCACTTCCTCACATTTGACCAGCAGCTCATGTGTTGACAGCACAATGACTGACTTGACTCAGGCCCTGATGAATGAAATAGAAAATTCATAGCAAACCCATCTTTAGCTCTTCCACATCATCAGGGGCTCTGATTCAATTCCGTCCAGAAAGGTGTCTGAAATGATTTCTAAACATGCTGGGGACTCACCTCTGTGTGGAACTTTTCAGGAAAAAGGGGATCAAATCTCATGAAGCAACTCTTCTCTCTTCTAGCCCATGGGCAATGCAAGGAACCTGCATGATACCAGAGGCTCACTTCTCTCTTCTCATGTCTTCTGGAAAGGATTCGTTAATGCTTCCTGCAAGGTGAAGCAGAAGCCTGCATCCCCAGCTGCACAGAAGTGTTTTAGGGCAGTGTCTCCCTTAAAACCCAAAAATAAAAAAAACAGGTCATTCAACAGGCACATGGATTCGAGTACATGTTCAATGATCCCTCCTCCCTGGAGCCTTCCACATGCCCATCTTCCACATTCACAGAGCAATGCTTGGCCATTCTCAAGACCAGGAGACCATGATGCTCATCACCAGGAAGTCAATAAGGAACATGAAGAGAGCAGCATGGATTGCAGAAGGTGGCACATCAAGGATCTTCAGCTCTGCTGCTAGAACACAAGAGCTTAACTTCAGTATTGACTTTTTGCCAACTACCAAGTACGATAGCAGTGTCAAGCCCAATATGCAGATATGCAAGTAGTAGGTGACACCCCGCATCCATTCACAAAAGTGGGCAACACCTGCATCAGAACAAGGAAGTATCTTACCCTTACTCATAAAAATCATCAGAAACAAAATAAAATGGATGCAAGACTTCTCATTTCACTATTAGGTAGCTGTTGGAATTCCCTATTAAATAATACCTCCTCCAAAATAAAAAAGTATCTCAGACATGTGTCAACTATTCAATGGATGACATTTTAAAAACTATGGACTTTACTTAATATTTATGTATGCTATATCCCTGCCTAAGGCTCTATGAGAAAGGAGCACATAGAATTGGATCTTTGAAAATCTCACATTTGCTGATAAATATTACTGCTGATCTCAGGCATGGCGAAGTGAAAAGTGGGACTTTGGATATTGCAAGAATGCTATGTTGTGGGATTGGTGTCCCTGATTCATACATAGCATATGGTTTCTATGAAATCCAGTGAGGGAGCAGGAGTAACGAAGCTGATTGCACAGATGACCTCAGGGAATACTGACAGATCGGCCAAATGAAAAATATGCTCCAGCTAACCATTGGTATTTGGGCTTCTGATCCCAGTCCTGTTTTTAAAAAAGGTGCAGACAGGCAGTGTTCATTAAAAACTGTCTACCATGTAAAAGTGGGTAATTTAAATGGCATCTAGTTACACATCTGATAGAATGGTCTGGCAACATATGAATTTCATTCTAACAACAACAACAACAACAAAACATAGAAAATGAGACATAAAGATAAAACCTTGTCTTCACCAGGATGCCTCAAAATAGGTTTTATTTGGCTCATGCCAATAAATATCTTTCAATAGAATTTCTGATTTCTGAATGAATCCATTCAACTTCATACTGCACAGATCACAAGGTTTTCTTTACAGAATATTCTCTTCTTCTTCTTAAAGCCTCACATAGAAAATGTCTCACAGGACATAGGAGGGGAATGACCCAAAGGATGAGAGAATGGCTGGAACCGTTCTCAAATGTGCCCATGTAGCCTAAAGTTTGAAGGCATCTAATTGTACTCTAAAACAATTATGAACCTATTCGATCCATTATTAATAAATATCACCACTTTACCACTTGAACCAAATCACAGAAAATTGGAAACAGATGATCATTGGCTTTGATACCTTTACTTCTGTTTCATTACTCAGAGTCGATCAACTCTATACTTCAAGTGACACAGATTTATTACAGAATGCCTAAGATCCTAAGGATCTATTTTAGCTCAGCCCATGGTATTGCTTCATTATTTTATTATTTTGTAAGTAATAAAAAATAACTTCATGTTGGATGATATATTCAAGCCATGAATATATCATCCAACATTGTTCTTCCCAAAATATTAGCCCAATTTCTGCGCGCGCTCACTTACTGTTCAGGAATTTTACTAATTGTTTGAAGGTTCTAGAGGACCTGTTAGACTCCTAATGGACAAACCATACAACATACTCCAGAGAACGGACGAGTGCCATAAGAAGAAAATAAGGTCAGCCTACAGCAATGGGCAGCTGCCTGCCCTCGGCTGGGAGGAGCCCTGGCCATGGCACCAGGGCTGCTGGGCAGCAGAAGCCTCCACAGCCCTGCAGGGAGCCTGGAGCACAGCTCTGCCTAACCATGCTCAGCCCTGGACAGATGCACATGAGTTCCCATCACAGGCTCGAGTGTGACAGTCCCAGGTGCATGCCTGTCATGCCAGCCACCAGGGAGGCTGAGGCAAGAGGAACGTTTGAGGTCAGCCTTGGCAACTTAGACCCTGAGGCAAAGGGGAAATACTTTTACAGGGGTCTCTGAGGGTGTAGCTCAGGTAGGTCACTTGCCTCACAGGCTCAAGGCCCTGGGTTCAATCCCCAGAACCCATGTACACACAAAAAGTGAACTTGGAATATTGTTTAAAATGATGGGTCAGGTACACACAAGGACATCAATATGACCTCTCAGAGGAGCTCAATTTGAGATCAGACTGAACAAAAGACCACCTGGACCATTGACTCAGTGTCTGAAACCCTCTGTGAGCATGGGAAGCACTGCTGGCAAGACACCAGAGGGCCAAAGCACTTGTGCCCCCTGCAGGGGCGTCTCTTGTCTACCGCCAAAGACTGTTCCCCTCCTGGGGCAGCTGAGAGCAAGCTGGGCCTTGGAGCAAGGACTAGTGCTTTAGATATAGACTATGCAAGCAAGGGGCAATGTCTTTAATAAAACTAAAATTAAAAAGTCACATTGAAAAAATTTTAAAAAGAAGAAAATAAGGTCAAGTAGAGGAAGCCCATTTTCACAGGAAAAAATCCCCCAGTGAAAAGCATCAGAATAGATACCAAGAAAAATACCAACAAAAACAGTGTGCTCCCACTATGTATCTACTCAACCTGCAAAAGTTAGAAAGCTAGATAATACAATCCTGGCCACAGGTAGAGCTATGCAGAAGAGCCACCTGGCAGTGCTTAGTCAAAGAAGTAAACATGCACACTTTGACCTAGAAATTCCACCTGTGTGTAAACCAGGCGGTGCTTAAGCAGTTTCACAAGGGGACATGCACAGGGAAATTTATCCTCAGGTTCTTATAGAGTTGTCTGTGCTTACAGGGAGTTGATGGTTGTCAAGATGCCCACAGCTGCGAAAGTCAAAAGCTAAAAAAATAATAGATGCCAACCTGGATATATTAATAATCCCGTATCTATGATCACCTTCATAAGGTAGCTTCCCAACTTCTGTGTGGAAGTGTGTTTCTCCTTGGCCCTTACACTGTTGTGGAGACCACTAGGAGTTCAGCTTTGTGCAGGATCATCTGACCTGCACTTTTGGCAAGACCTGTACAGCCCTCACACATGCTCAGATGCTACAGGACTTTTCAGACCAGTCCAGACAACAGTAGGCATCCATTCATTGTCTGCACTCTACAGATTCCTAGATGCACGACATTCATTACCATCAAATGCAGAATTTTCATCAAAAACTAATATATATATCATTCCAATCTGAATCAAGAAAATCGGAAATATCCCCAAATCCAAAGAGTGGATCCCCATTGTGATGCTACAAGTTGAAAATTCCACAGCTGACCTCATGGGATGGTTCACAGTCAAAAGACAGCTGCATGAAAAATATTACATGACCTTCCTGCTATGTGAAAAGTGGCATGTGAAGTACACATGCATGTCTTCCTCAGACATGGGTTCATTTGCAAGACACCTTGTGCAATTGAAAATACTCCAAAAGGGGAGAAATCAGAACCATGTCTCCAAAGTATTTCAGCAGAGACCAACTCCATCTGTCTATCTATCTCTCAGTGAGTGTGTGTGCTCTTGTGTGTGTTTGTGTGTCTTTGTTTGTGTTTGTACCATCATAGCTGATACTTCATTGCCCCATTGGAAAACTGACTCAGATAATGCCATATGCCAAACTCCTAAAAACCAAAGTTCTTGCTGATAGAATGAAACATTCCTTCCTGTTGGTTTGGATGTGTCCTTTAGGAATCACTGCTACATTTAGTATACTCAAATCATCACAGTAGATCAGGTAACAAAAACATATATATTTTAAAATAATAATAATATATTAATGGAAACAACAAATACAGGATAGAGTAACAACTGTGTTACTAAACAAGGTCAAGGACAATGGCAAACTATAGATTCAAACTTTGAAGAAAATAGTAATCAATGTAAATATTCCTGGGCTGCCTCAGCCCCGCCCAGGCAGACAGCAACAGAATGGTTTTGCAAGTATCCTCAGGAGGGCTGGAGCCTTCTTTGCAGGACGAGAGGGAGGTTGAGGCTCGATCCACCCATCATTCTTTTGGGAGAGGCTCCTTTTCCTCAGCACAAAGTGGGATTTTTTGTGAGGATTCTTGGCATAAAATACGTTGGCCTCTGCTGGAATCCTCAGCTCTGGGGAGAGAGGGGTGTACAAAAAGAAGGTGGCACTCAGGAGGTGCTCCCTAGGACACGCCAACATCTGAGAGCCTGTGCCAGAAAAGGCCAGAGCCACACACCTGAGAGCTCTCCAATTCAGCACCAATACCAACAAAGACAGCCTCCACAGTCCTCCCTGAGGAAGAACTAGGCAGAGCACTTCAACAGACCTAATGTCTGTTCCTACCGAAGGCTTTGGACTCCAGAATATCTCAGGTCCTCTTGCATCTGCCAAAGCACACCACTAGGGTTTGCATCTGAAATCTCCCACAAAAGGCTCCTGTGCCGAATTCAGTCCCCACATGAGCCATCTTCATAGGTGGGTTTGGAGGGAAGCATTGGATGGTGAGTGCTCTGATGTCAACATGAAATTCTCATTCAAGATGAATACACTACTGGGGGGTGGGAGGGACTGGAAGAAAGGTTGAGCATGGTTGGAGTAAGACGTAAACAGGGTTGTGCCCTGGGCAACAGTACCTTGTTCCTGTTGGCTCCACTGAATCCTCATTCTCCAAGGAGAGGTCCTCCCTCTCCATCTTTCTCTCTCTCCCTCTCTGCCAGCCTCGTTCTCTCTCTCCCAGTCTATGCCTTTGTGGCAAGGGCTGAGGAGCTCTCCACTGCCACACACTAGAGCTTTATGGACAGCCTCAGTGCACAACCAAAGAGAAAGCTATGAAACCCAGAGAAAAAAGGCCTAGGATTCCTCCTCTGAGTTATTTTCCTCAAGTATGGCCACAGTGAGGACAGGCTGACCAGCACGGATACCACGTTAGAGCCATGCTTCTGCGTTGGTGGAGCCCGCCTCCATGTGAACCAGGCTTCTGAGAATGGAGGCCACATTCCAAATACTGCCCTACTGAGAACAATGGTTCCAAAGACCAGCAAAGGGACTGCTTCCCTCCAACATGGTGTATGGCCCAGTGGTGCCATGACCCCGAGTGGGGGAATACAACAGCCGCTTCTCCTTCCTCTGAACATGTGTTTCCTGTCGCCCTCCTCTAACCTAGAGCCTGTTCTCCATCCCTTCTGGGTTGGATGTGGAGATCTCTGCTATGAATTTCTTAGGCTACCAAGGCCCCAGACAGACTTCCTCTTCCATAGACTCTACTAACCTAACAGTAGGTTAAGATAGGAGACAAGTGATCCTAGAACTCATAGGGATGGTGGTCTTCAGGGTACATAGGCTGGGATAATGGCTGCTGTGGTGTTTGGCTCACAAAAACCAACCAACCAACCAACGAAAAACCGCTGGCATTATTATCAGATGAGCTCTGTGGCTACGTGCTCAGGAAGCCCTCATCTGACTTTAGTTAGGGATCACAACCTGGCTATTGTGATCACTCCTTGCCTAGTGGACTCAGGTGCGTAAGACCATGGAATTTATGCAAAAACAGATGATTCAGGCTGTCTCCCAGGCTGTGTTTTCTTCCCAATTTCATCCTGTTACTGCTTGCTAGAATCCTGGCAATGCTCTGCCCAGGCAGTGGTTTTTTGGTCACACAGAAGGCTTTCAATAGTACTGCTTCAGTCCACAAAATGCCAGTTCCCTCTTTAGCCCATGCATTCCCATGTTCCTTTGAAACACTCCTATCCCAGACCATGAAAACATACTGCTCCTGGAGAGAGGCTTTCCTCCTCACTCCTCAAAGATGTCAGCTTTGGATGCCTGTTCATGTCCAGGGGAGGGCACCTGGTGGGGAGCCGCAATATCCACCGGGGTATACCATTGGACCTCAAGACCTTCCACCAGCAGAAGTGCAGTTGGCTTTGTGCACGAACCCAACACACCTGTTGGAGTGTTCTTGGGGGTCAGAGACTACTCTTTGTTGCTAAGAGTTGACCTGAGTCCACATCCTGACCCTTGCTCTCTGCTATCTGATTGTCTCACTTACTCTGACGGCGAGAGATGATTTGGCCCAGCTCATAATCCTCTGGATTCTCCTCAGTAAGGAAGTGTAGGTCGAGGGCGCTGCGGATGACGACAGGAGCCCTATCGTGGCAGGTCACCTGGAGCAGCATGGGAGACAGGCCTTCAGGAAATGGGCCTTGAAGTGACTACTCAAGGACAGTGGGCAGGGGCATTCTGGAGGCACCTCCACTCTAAATACAAGGGCAACATCCATGACCCTACTACCCGAGGCTGACCTCCTGCTCATCGTGTGGGCTCTTCCCACAGGCTACTAGCCCAATCCTTGTACATAGGACTTCCTGGGCCTGCCATTGCTCTTTGTGGAGCTGCACTCCTCTCGGAGTGAAAGGACCCCACTACCTGCATACAGATGCAATCTCATCCCACAAGTTGGGAGGAATGGGACAATAGCCTCCAAGATCCCAGGTCTGCCCGAGGATGCAGGCAGCATTGGGAATGGCCTAGGCACAAAACCTAGAGGCTTTGGTCTGGATTGCCAGGGCCAAAAACAGACCCAGGAACATGACCACACACAGGAGAGCTGAAAGATAGCCACGAGAGCTCCTGGCCTCCAGAGGCTCAGTGCTGGCTGGGATGTAGGAGGGCACCTCATCCGGCAAGGGTGGTCATTGGGTTACCTGGACATTTAGTGTGCTTGCTCCACATCCATATCGACTCTGCAGAGAGACTCTCTCAGCTCCTTGTTCAAGGAACATGGAGAACCTCACACTGCTGTCCTCCTCCATAGACGTCAGCATCCCATACAAGGGAACCTGCAACCTAGTTCCTGTCCTATTCTCATCTGTCACCCATACCTGTCCCTGCCCTTCTGGACTGCATGCTGCCACCTGACACACAGACTCCCTCAGACATGGCAGTGGACAAGCTGCTGCACTCGCTCATCTCAGCTCCAGCCCTTCACACTGACCTCTCCCTTCTTGATTCCCATCTATCCTCCTGATCATCCAGAAGCTCCAAATTCAAGAGGGCATGAGTAGTCCATGGTATTGGACCAGTGTCTGCTCCCCACCCAGGTGTAAGCACCACGGGACACCCCTGCTCCCAGGCTTACCAGAACACTCTTGGCCATCTCTGGAATTTGTGTTTCTAAGTGGAAACGAATTAAGCAGGTGTCTCCCACCTGCTTGTGGGAAAGCGGCCTGGAGGACTTGCAGGTTGATTCTGAGAACTGTGGGGGATGGAACATCAGCAAACCCAGAAACAGAAAGCCACCCCAGACTGTCAGTTGGCTCTATGGGCTTCCAGCAAATATGTCCAGGTGCTGAGGCTTCTTATTTCCTCAGGTCGGAGTGGAATGGCAGCACATGCACAGCTTGAATAAGGTAGGTGTTTACCTCCTTTCCCTTGACCTGGGGGCGTTTCCTCACGATGAAATATTGTATTCCCAGATTCATGGACAGACACACGAGTGAGTGGTCAGAGACCTTGATTTCTGCAGAGCGAAGTGGAGAGAATTGTTAGGTGGCACTCAAGGATTATACCACAAAACACCCACAACCCCTGAGAGTCTCCGCCAGGCCCATCACACTTTGGTATTTTGGGGCCAAGGCCCACTTTCTCTTGGCTGTCAGTTATCCTGAGCCCACTGTGGATCATGTCTCCCCACTGTCTGATTGTCCTACTTACTCTCATCCTCAGACATCATATACAGCAGCTCAAAGTTGTCCACATCCTCATGCTGCAACAAATTTTGGTCCAAGGCCCTGCGGATGAGGCTTGTCACCGTCTCCTGAAAGGTCACCTGGATCAGGTTGGGACAAATGTCATCAGAGAATGGCTTTTAGAAGAGCTACCCAGAAGACTGTGGTCAAACATTCAGGAGAAATCTCAGCTACATATACAAGGGCACAATCTTGTTATCCTGCTACCTGAGTGTGTCCTCCATATACCACCTGGGTTCTTGCAATGTGCTACTAGAACAATCCTGGTACAAATATCTGCCTGTACCTGCCATCTCCCCTCCCCCTGGGGAGCCACATTCCACTCATGTCAAAGGACCAAACTGCCTATGCACAGACACACTCTCATCTCACTGAGATGAGAGCAATGGGCCAGGGATCTGCGCACCAAGTGTGATCTGGGATGCAGGCTGCCTTTGTGGGTGGAAGAGGCAGATGCACTGAAAATTTGGGTCCTGACTGCCACGACACAAAACAGACTCAGATACAAGAGTGTGCACTTGAGTGCTTCATGATAGCTTTGAGAGGCCCTGGCCTCTGGAAGCTCGGTGCGGGTCTGGTTGTCATGATGTACTTGACTCAGCACTGGCAGTCACTGAACATGTCTCCTCTGCAGCTGGACACCTGCAGCATTAGCGTGTCTACTGCACATCCATAGAAATTCTGCCAAGAACCCCTTTAGCTCCGTATTTACCTACATGCAAAGCCTAACATTCCGAAGCTTTGGCATGACCCCCCAGGTGATCCCGACCCCAAATTCCTACACCTAGTCATGCTAAGGAGGTTCTCTTCCCTGCCACCAGGAACACATCCCCTCCTACACATGTGACAAGTCACTGCCACCTCCTCTGCTCCAACTTCACTCATTGAGAATACCAAGTTCTAGGCACTGCAGCCTGCACCCTGGACATATCTCTGCCTTCATCTGTCCACAGCACTTCCGTCTGCACTTCTGGCCTGCAAAACCCACAATACACAGGCCCACTCACCACTGAAGCTGGGCATGCTGATGCTCTCCCTCCTCAGGTCAAGCCCTTAAGACGGACCTCTCTCTTCTTTATTTCCCACCATAGCCCTGGGGTTGGCTGTGTCTCCTGCCTTCCACTGTGTGGACACCCAGGAGGCAGCCCTGCTGTCGGGCTTACCGGGATGCGCTTTGTCTCCCTCAGGCTCTGTCCCTCTAGGAGGACGTGAACAACGCGGCTGTCTTCCACCTGCTCGCTGGAGTGAAGCAGTGAGGAGCTGCTACTCACAGCTGCTGGGGTCCTGGATGCCACTGCCACAGAAGGTTCCAAGAACTGTGGGGGATGACAACATCAGCAAAGCCCAGCAACTGCACCCCACCCAGCCTGGCAGTTGGCTCTGTGGGCATTCTACAACATCCATCCAGAACCTGAGGTTCTTGTCCCCTTGGAGGATGTGGAGTGGCACCAGGAGTAAAGACTGAAGAAGGTGGCTGTTTTGGGAACAAGAGATCCAGCACCTGCTGGGTGGGGATGAAATCCCAGGAGATTAACCCCATGTTGCTGCTGAAATGTAGGTTCCTCCCACAAATGACAGGCAGGAGCTCATTCCTAAGCTGGTCCTGCCTGTAAGGTTCAAGGCTCTGAACCCTGAAGGGCTCCTCCGTGTTCTGATCATTTTCACCCTGGGTTGGGACCAAGAATGGTGGGTTCAAAATGGAATTGGTGACAAACAGAAAAATGACTTGTGCCAATACACTAGAGTCAAAGCACAATGGGACAGTTCCCATCAGTACAAACACACACACACACACACACACACACACACACACACACACACACACACAGAGTCAGAATAGGAGTCCTGGGCCATTCATCAGGGATCAGACTAGAGGGCCTGCTGGGCTCACCTGCCCTGTGCTACTCACTGTTACTCTTGAGCTCCTCTGCGACAATCGCCAGAGGCTCTGGCGTCTAAGATGAAGCCTCACCCAGTGTATCCACAAAAGGGCTAGTTGGCCCCCCTGAGATTCCTGGGAGCCTGAGGCTCGGCATTGTCTGCAACCACAGGAGAACATCCTTCTCCCTCCAGTGGCTCCAACCAAGTGAGCTCGGATGGCTTGGTCAGTGAAGTGGGTGCCTGGATACCAGGTTTCCATGTTCTGTTTGATCCATTGTCAAGGCAATGATGTCATTTCCTGTGCCCATACCTGAGCCTCTTTTCACATAAGACCACTTTCAACAGCCCTATGGGCTGCCGATTTCTCCTCCATGCCTACCCATCTCAGGTGCGCAGGTGTTCACCAACAACTACCCAAACCTCCCCACCGGCATCTGCCCTGCTTGGTGCCACTAGAGTTCCAGCTTGGAGCCTTCAAAAATGCATTCACAACCAGTCCTTCCCTCTCAGCAGCTTTTGGACCCTGGTCCCATCATTGTGCAACTCATGGTGTGCCCAGTCTTTTCTGGAAAGTAGGGTAGCATCTAATCTCTAGGGTTTATTGTGTCTATTGTCCCATAACACCCTCTGTTCTCTCTGAAACCAGAGATGGGACTCACAGGTGGCTAAAGCACAAATGTAGAGATGGGATAATCACAAGAAAGGGAGAGACAAAGAATGCACCCTAACTCAATCAGGCCTGTGTCCCACACAGGGACATGGCCAATGTCCGTCCCATCGTGGCTGCAGTTCCCTCTCTACACCATGGCAAGTTGGAGGGGACTGAGATGCAGAGGCTGCTCCCCTCTGCCATACAACTTCCCAAGGCTTCTCCTAAGATTTCAAAAGGGCCAAGTGTGTCTAGTGTTGGGGTCTCACAGAGACTCTGAGGTACCACAGCATCCTGCTGCCCAGAACCGGTTCACCCCTCACCTCAAGGGGGCTCAGCCTCTGGATTCATGGGAATTGAAGTGGGTACAGGTGATGGGATATCACCTCCAAGACTGAGTTATGCCAAGTCCATGACCCCTGTCTGCATCCCTGTCTCCAGCACCACTCCCCCCTCTCTCTTTCCTCCTCAGAGCAAACAAATCCATTTAGCAAGTGTGTCCTGTGATAAAGACATGACGGTCACCCATCCTCTCATTACAAAAACACTGAGGCTCAGCCAACATGGATCCTACAGGGAACACAGGCATAAACTCAGACTCCGATCCTCCCATCCGAGCCTCAGTGGAGCCTGGACTCCCAGCCTCCTGAGTCAAGGAAACAGAGGTTCCTAGCCGAGCCACCTTGGATGCAGCCGCACACAAACTGAACTCATCAATGCCCCTTGCTCTCAGTTGTGAGTAAGAGGGGAAGTGGTGTTTCACAACCCTGGACATCAAGTGCAGTCTCCAGGCGTTGGGGTGTGCCCTGGCCTCTGTCTATCTGCCCAGGCTCTCCAACCCACACTGGCCTCTTACCCAACCTCCTCCTAGGGCCAAACTCAATCCTGCCTCTCAATTTCTGCTGCCTTCCCCAACACACTGCTCCCCAAAATGAGTAGGGCTGGCTCTCGGTTATCATGCTGGTGCCAACAGCAATGCCACCCCACTGACATAATTCTGAGTCCCAACCTAGGCACTCCAGCTGTCTTTGCCACACCTGGCCAGTTTGGGCTCTGGCTCTTGCTCTTTTCTTTCATGTGCATGTGTTTTGAGGTTTTGAGTTTCTCCCACTGCAGAACTGCAGCTGTGGCAGGGTAGAGCTCATGAGGGTGACATTCTGAGCCACATCCAATCCCATCAGGACTGTTCACTGGGGTGACTGCTGGAACACAGTGATGAGTGAACACATGGGAGGTGGTTGGACCCACCTTGCCTCTGAGTGGCTTCCTTTCAGGACAGGAATGTAGGCATGGGAGCCCCTGGCGTGGGATGCTTTGCACAAGGCGTGACCATGGGCTCTCTTTCCTGGCAAAAATGGCTCCACTCAGCATGGAGAGCACTGTCATTCCTGGTGGCTAACAACAGCCCTGGACCCCAGAAAGGAACCCACACTCAAGATTAACTTCTGAGTGTGCGTGTCCTCGAGGAAATGAGGTCTCCTGATCCCAGGTGCAAAGGGGTAAGTCCTCTAACTCCAGGGGCCATGAAGGGACATCTGAGTTTCCCTCGTCCTTCTTTCCCTCTCTAACTAACCACAGTTAGGACCCTGGCCTCATTCCCCAGTGAGGATCATTAGGCTCCATAAAGGACAGTCTCTAAGATGCTCAGTGGACCAACACCCTCTGCACAACCCATAACCCTATTCACCCAAGAGGCAAGAGGATTTCTATTCAGGAAAACCAGGAAAGGGAGAGCCTTTCTCAAGGACACAAGGACATTAGTGAGTGAG
Organism: Urocitellus parryii; assembly: GCF_045843805.1. Taxonomy (NCBI): domain Eukaryota; kingdom Metazoa; phylum Chordata; class Mammalia; order Rodentia; family Sciuridae; genus Urocitellus; species Urocitellus parryii. The sequence continues at coordinate 51,774,407 of NC_135548.1, read as the reverse complement.
GGAGTGATTAATGGATGGAGAACTATTTCCAACACCAACTTCCAGGAGCATATATGGCCCCCTGGAGAATTCTGCAGTGTGTTGGTGATTAAGGAGAACGTGTGAATTCAGGGGTCACTAGGTCCTCTCAGCCATAAGGAGGGAAACTGCCATAAAGGAACTAGGACAAGGGTGCGAGGAATGCTCACTGGTGGGAGATCGGAAGGAAGGAAAGTGTACTCATTAGAAAAGTGTCGCCTGAAAATTCTTAGCCAGCCAAAAGTCGTGCGAACTTGTGTGGGAAAAGAGTCTTTGCACAGTGATGAAGCTAAGAGCTCACATGATGGAACACAGCATCAACTGGGACCAAATCCAATATCTGATATTCTTGTAGGAAGAGGAGAGTCTGGACCCAGATACCAGGGAGACTGGGGGATACCGGATATGTGAGGTTGGAGCCAGGGCGGGATGCCCATATGGGAACCACAGATCGTGTGCAGCAATAGGAGAGTGGGCAAGGGCTGGGAGAGTTGGGGAGACAGTCCCCTTGAAACCTGGGAGGGGTTATGGCACTGGGACAGCCCAACACCTACTGTGTTGAGCCTCTGGAGCTCAACGGAAGACACTTCCTCTGTTGTCGGCCACCCAGTTAACAGAGTTTGGTTGCAGCAGCCTAGGACCCAGCTGAAGGTCTGAGCATGTTGGCCATGCAGGTTGGATCTGGACCACAGACACCCTCATCAGAGATTGTAGGGTCTCAGCCCTGAGGCAAGACCGGCACTAAGTCAGGCCAGGTGGGGAAACGGATAGGCACACACTCTGGGGGCTGGTGCCTGTGTTACTGGGAGCACTTCTGATCGCAATTCCCTGATCTGCTGCCAACACAGGCTACAGAGGAGCGTACAGAAACACAGACCACGGATCTGCCCCACTCAGTGGGCCCAGGCCAACACCACACCCAGCAGCCTCGTGCCATACCCAATGAGTCTCGAAGCGGCCCCCTCTTCCCATCCTGAGAGCTCTTCCCTTCCTCATGTGCCAATAGCTCCCTACTGTCACTGGCAATATCTACTCTGTGAGATGTCAACATCCGTGGGTACTGTTCTCTCATCCCAGGACAGTGTGGTCCCACACACCCTGGTGAAATGGGCCACCTGGAGGCTGGACCTGGAGGTTGTTGAGGCTGAATGGCAGCGGTGGTCCTCTGGCACTTAATATTATTTAAGTTAAAAAAAAAAAAAAACAAAAACAAAAACAAAAAACGGGTCTTGGTGCTCAAAAATGTTTGATTTGCATATTCTCATCCCCTAACCCCAATATTTTCATTATTTCCTCACATATGAAATCTTACTAGCATAAAGGTAATTTCGTATTAAACAAAGTGGATTGAAATAACATTGGTAAAAATAATCAATCACCATACTTTCAATTTTTGTTCTGCTTTCCTATTAGAAACCACTTGGATACAAGAGAACAGAGGACAGACTCATGGAAATGCTTGAAATGACAAGAAGCTCCCACTCAAGCTCAGCATTCAGTCCTGGACAGGGTAAGACCAGGCCACTTTGACATCTGTGCCAAAGAGTCTACCAGACAGAATCCTCTGACTGATCCCTGACTGAGCCATAGGAACTGGCTAGAAAAGCCTTCACATCCTCAATACATTCTTCACGTCAGAATACTTGACAACCATTGATATCCATCTCTCGTTAACTTGCTCCCCAGCCAACCATTCTTCAACAAATTCAAAGGAGTAACTCATGCAAGCACACAGAAAGGGGTGTTCACTACAGACATCCATGTGCGAAAAAGACAACTGGTATTTCTTGTTTGGGCTATTTCAAATGAAATCCCTTCTGCATGACCTCCACAAACCAAAGGAAAATATTTGTGAAATTCCCACGTAGAAGACAAGATACACTTGCCAAGGAGGCAGTGGCAAGAATTTTGACACTCCAAATGTAGAGTGTGTGTTTAGGAAGCAGTCACAGTTTCCATGAGAGAGTCCCATGAAATCAATTAGGAAGATCCATGCTCTAGCCCTACCATGCAAGTGATGTGACTTGAAAGAGTCACTTAGTCTTAGTAACCATCATCACTAACAACTAAGTCAATGAATAAAGGTCCTCAGGTGCCAAGCTACAAAATGTGGGATGAGCATGGATGAAGATGGGTGGGAGAAGTCTCCAACTCTAACACAATTAGGGAAGGATGTGCTGACCTCAAGTGGCTGGGGGGCTGGGATCCTGCCACAGAGGGGGATTCCAAACCTCACATCCCCTGACCCAGGCCAGAAGACCAGGTAGAGTCCAAGGACCCTGGGGTGGCCCAATGGCAATAAAGGTCAAAAGGAACTAGGGATCTGCCTGGTCCCTCAATCCCCTACTCTGAGCAGGGCTGCATGACGAGGCCAGAGGCCATCCACAGCAATCTGCCTTTACAGGAAAACAGGGACTGCAGGCTGCCTCTGGCTCACTGAATCAGGGTGGTGTTTTCATAAAGCAAGACCACTTCCTCACATTTGACCAGCAGCTCATGTGTTGACAGCACAATGACTGACTTGACTCAGGCCCTGATGAATGAAATAGAAAATTCATAGCAAACCCATCTTTAGCTCTTCCACATCATCAGGGGCTCTGATTCAATTCCGTCCAGAAAGGTGTCTGAAATGATTTCTAAACATGCTGGGGACTCACCTCTGTGTGGAACTTTTCAGGAAAAAGGGGATCAAATCTCATGAAGCAACTCTTCTCTCTTCTAGCCCATGGGCAATGCAAGGAACCTGCATGATACCAGAGGCTCACTTCTCTCTTCTCATGTCTTCTGGAAAGGATTCGTTAATGCTTCCTGCAAGGTGAAGCAGAAGCCTGCATCCCCAGCTGCACAGAAGTGTTTTAGGGCAGTGTCTCCCTTAAAACCCAAAAATAAAAAAAACAGGTCATTCAACAGGCACATGGATTCGAGTACATGTTCAATGATCCCTCCTCCCTGGAGCCTTCCACATGCCCATCTTCCACATTCACAGAGCAATGCTTGGCCATTCTCAAGACCAGGAGACCATGATGCTCATCACCAGGAAGTCAATAAGGAACATGAAGAGAGCAGCATGGATTGCAGAAGGTGGCACATCAAGGATCTTCAGCTCTGCTGCTAGAACACAAGAGCTTAACTTCAGTATTGACTTTTTGCCAACTACCAAGTACGATAGCAGTGTCAAGCCCAATATGCAGATATGCAAGTAGTAGGTGACACCCCGCATCCATTCACAAAAGTGGGCAACATCTGCATCAGAACAAGGAAGTATCTTACCCTTACTCATAAAAATCATCAGAAACAAAATAAAATGGATGCAAGACTTCTCATTTCACTATTAGGTAGCTGTTGGAATTCCCTATTAAATAATACCTCCTCCAAAATAAAAAGTATCTCAGACATGTGTCAACTATTCAATGGATGACATTTTAAAAACTATGGACTTTACTTAATATTTATGTATGCTATATCCCTGCCTAAGGCTCTATGAGAAAGGAGCACATAGAATTGGATCTTTGAAAATCTCACATTTGCTGATAAATATTACTGCTGATCTCAGGCATGGCGAAGTGAAAAGTGGGACTTTGGATATTCCAAGAATGCTATGTTGTGGGATTGGTGTCCCTGATTCATACATAGCATATGGTTTCTATGAAATCCAGTGAGGGAGCAGGAGTAACGAAGCTGATTGCACAGATGACCTCAGGGAATACTGACAGATAGGCCAAATGAAAAATATGTTCCAGCTAACCATTGGTATTTGGGCTTCTGATCCCAGTCCTGTTTTTAAAAAAGGTGCAGACAGGCAGTGTTCATTAAAAACTGTCTACCATGTAAAAGTGGGTAATTTAAATGGCATCTAGTTACACATCTGATAGAATGGTCTGGCAACATATGAATTTCATTCTAACAACAACAACAACAACAAAACATAGAAAATGAGACATAAAGATAAAACCTTGTCTTCACCAGGATGCCTAAAAATAGGTTTTATTTGGCTCATGCAAATAAATATCTTTCAATAGAATTTCTGATTTCTGAATGAATCCATTCAACTTCATACTGCACAGATCACAAGGTTTTCTTTACAGAATATTCTCTTCTTCTTCTTAAAGCCTCACATAGAAAATATCTCACAGGACATAGGAGGGCTAAAGTTTGAAGGCATCTAATTGTACTCTAAAACAATTATGAACCTATTCGATCCATTATTAATAAATATCACCACTTTACCACTTGAACCAAATCACAGAAAATTGGAAACAGATGATCATTGGCTTTGATACCTTTACTTCTGTTTCATTACTCAGAGTCGATCAACTCTATACTTCAAGTGACACAGATTTATTACAGAATGCCTAAGATCCTAAGGATCTATTTTAGCTCAGCCCATGGTATTGTTTCATTATTTTATTATTTTGTAAGTAATAAAATATAACTTCATGTTGGATGATATATTCAAGCCATGAATATATCATCCAACATTGTTCTTCCCAAAATATTAGCCCAATTTCTGTGCGTGCTCACTTACTGTTCAGGAATTTTACTAATTGTTTGAAGGTTCTAGAGGACCTGTTAGACTCCTAATGGACAAACCATACAACATACTCCAGAGAACGGACGAGTGCCATAAGAAGAAAATAAGGTCAGCCTACAGCAATGGGCAGCTGCCTGCCCTCGGCTGGGAGGAGCCCTGGCCATGGCACCAGGGCTGCTGGGCAGCAGAAGCCTCCACAGCCCTGCAGGGAGCCTGGAGCACAGCTCTGCCTAACCATGCTCAGCCCTGGACAGATGCACATGAGTTCCCTTCACAGGCTCGAGTGTGACAGTCCCAGGTGCATGCCTGTCATGCCAGCCACCAGGGAGGCTGAGGCAAGAGGAACGTTTGAGGTCAGCCTTGGCAACTTAGACCCCGAGGCAAAGGGGAAATACTTTTACAGGGGTCTCTGAGGGTGTAGCTCAGGTAGGTCACTTGCCTCACAGGCTCAAGGCCCTGGGTTCAATCCCCAGAACCCACGTACACGCAAAAAGTGAACTTGGAATATTGTTTAAAATGATGGGTCAGGTACACACAAGGACTTCAATATGACCTCTCAGAGGAGCTCAATTTGAGATCAGACTGAACAAAAGACCACCTGGACCATAGACTCAGTGTCTGAAACCCTCTGTGAGCATGGGAAGCACTGCTGGCAAGACACCAGAGGGCCAAAGCACTTGTGCCCCCTGCAGGGGCGTCTCTTGTCTACCGCCAAAGACTGTTCCCCTCCTGGGGCAGCTGAGAGCAAGCTGGGCCTTGGAGCAAGGACTAGTGCTTTAGATATAGACTATGCAAGCAAGGGGCAATGTCTTTAATAAAACTAAAATTAAAAAGTCACATTGAAAAAATTTTAAAAAGAAGAAAATAAGGTCAAGTAGAGGAAGCCCATTTTCACAGGAAAAAATCCCCCAGTGAAAAGCATCAGAATAGATACCAAGAAAAATACCAACAAAAACAGTGTGCTCCCACTATGTATCTACTCAACATGCAAAAGTTAGAAAGCTAGATAATACAATCCTGGCCACAGGTAGAGCTATGCAGAAGAGCCACCTGGCAGTGCTTAGTCAAAGAAGTAAACATGCACACTTTGACCTAGAAATTCCACCTGTGTGTAAACCAGGCGGTGCTTAAGCAGTTTCACAAGGGGACATGCACAGGGAAATTTATCCTCAGGTTCTTATAGAGTTGTCTGTGCTTACAGGGAGTTGATGGTTGTCAAGATGCCCACAGCTGCGAAAGTCAAAAGCTAAAAAAATAATAGATGCCAACCTGGATATATTAATAATCCCGTATCTATGATCACCTTCATAAGGTAGCTTCCCAACTTCTGTGTGGAAGTGTGTTTCTCCTTGGCCCTTACACTGTTGTGGAGACCACTAGGAGTTCAGCTTTGTGCAGGATCATCTGACCTGCACTTTTGGCAAGACCTGTACAGCCCTCACACATGCTCAGATGCTACAGGACTTTTCAGACCAGTCCAGACAACAGTAGGCATCCATTCATTGTCTGCACTCTACAGATTCCTAGATGCACGACATTCATTACCATCAAATGCAGAATTTTCATCAAAAACTAATATATATATCATTCCAATCTGAATCAAGAAAATCGGAAATATCCCCAAATCCAAAGAGTGGATCCCCATTGTGATGCTACAAGTTGAAAATTCCACAGCTGACCTCATGGGATGGTTCACAGTCAAAAGACAGCTGCATGAAAAATATTACATGACCTTCCTGCTATGTGAAAAGTGGCATGTGAAGTACACATGCATGTCTTCCTCAGACATGGGTTCATTTGCAAGACACCTTGTGCAATTGAAAATACTCCAAAAGGGGAGAAATCAGAACCATGTCTCCAAAGTATTTCAGCAGAGACCAACTCCATCTGTCTATCTATCTCTCAGTGAGTGTGTGTGCTCTTGTGTGTGTTTGTGTGTCTTTGTTTGTGTTTGTACCATCATAGCTGATACTTCATTGCCCCCATTGGAAAACTGACTCAGATAATGCCATCTGCCAAACTCCTAAAAACCAAAGTTCTTGCTGATAGAATGAAACATTCCTTCCTGTTGGTTTGGATGTGTCCTTTAGGAATCACTGCTACATTTAGTATACTCAAATCATCACAGTAGATCAGGTAACAAAAACATATATATTTTAAAATAATAATAATATATTAATGGAAACAACAAATACAGGATAGAGTAACAACTGTGTTACTAAACAAGGTCAAGGACAATGGCAAACTATAGATTCAAACTTTGAAGAAAATAGTAATCAATGTAAATATTCCTGGGCTGCCTCAGCCCCGCCCAGGCACACAGCAACAGAATGGTTTTGCAAGCATCCTCAGGAGGGCAGGAGCCTTCTTTGCAGGACGAGAGGGAGGTTGAGGCTCGATCCACCCATCATTCTTTTGGGAGAGGCTCCTTTTCCTCAGCACAAAGTTGGATTTTTTGTGAGGATTCTTGGCATAAAATACGTTGGCCTCTGCTGGAATCCTCAGCTCTGGGGAGAGAGGGGTGTACAAAAAGAAGGTGGCACTCAGGAGGTGCTCCCTAGGACACGCCAACATCTGAGAGCCTGTGCCAGAAAAGGCCAGAGCCACACACCTGAGAGCTCTCCAATTCAGCACCAATACCAACAAAGACAGCCTCCACAGTCCTCCCTGAGGAAGAACTAGGCAGAGCACTTCAACAGACCTAATGTCTGTTCCTACCGAAGGCTTTGGACTCCAGAATATCTCAGGTCCTCTTGCATCTGCCAAAGCACACCACTAGGGTTTGCATCTGAAATCTCCCACAAAAGGCTCCTGTGCCGAAGATTCAGTCCCCACATGAGCCATCTTCATAGGTGGGTTTGGAGGGAAGCATTGGATGGTGAGTGCTCTGATGTCAACATGAAATTCTCATTCAAGATGAATACACTACTGGGGGGTGGGAGGGACTGGAAGAAAGGTTGAGCATGGTTGGAGTAAGACCTAAACAGGGTTGTGCCCTGGGCAACAGTACCTTGTTCCTGTTGGCTCCACTGAATCCTCATTCTCCAAGGAGAGGTCCTCCCTCTCCATCTTTCTCTCTCTCCCTCTCTGCCAGCCTCGTTCTCTCTCTCCCAGTCTATGCCTTTGTGGCAAGGGCTGAGGAGCTCTCCACTGCCACACACTAGAGCTTTATGGACAGCCTCAGTGCACAACCAAAGAGAAAGCTATGAAACCCAGAGAAAAAAGGCCTAGGATTCCTCCTCTGTGTTATTTTCCTCAAGTATGGCCACAGTGAGGACAGGCTGACCAGCGCGGATACCACGTTAGAGCCATGCTTCTGCGTTGGTGGAGCCCGCCTCCATGTGAACCAGGCTTCTGAGAATGGAGGCCACATTCCAAATACTGCCCTACTGAGAACAATGGTTCCAAAGACCAGCAAAGGGACTGCTTCCCTCCAACATGGTGTATGGCCCAGTGGTGCCATGACCCCGAGTGGGGGAATACAACAGCCGCTTCTCCTTCCTCTGAACATGTGTTTCCTGTCGCCCTCCTCTAACCTAGAGCCTGTTCTCCATCCCTTCTGGGTTGGATGTGGAGATCTCTGCTATGAATTTCTTAGGCTACCAAGGCCCCAGAGAGACTTCCTCTTCCATAGACTCTACTAACCTAACAGTAGGTTAAGATAGGAGACAAGTGATCCTAGAACTCATAGGGATGGTGGTCTTCAGGGTACATAGGCTGGGATAATGGCTGCTGTGGTGTTTGGCTCACAAAAACCAACCAACCAACCAACGAAAAACCGCTGGCATTATTATCAGATGAGCTCTGTGGCTACGTGCTCAGGAAGCCCTCATCTGACTTTAGTTAGGGATCACAACCTGGCTATTGTGATCCCTCCTTGCCTAGTGGACTCAGGTGCGTAAGACCATGGAATTTATGCAAAAACAGATGATTCAGGCTGTCTCCCAGGCTGTGTTTTCTTCCCAATTTCATCCTGTTACTGCTTGCTAGAATCCTGGCAATGCTCTGCCCAGGCAGTGGTTTTTTGGTCACACAGAAGGCTTTCAATAGTACTGCTTCAGTCCACAAAATGCCAGTTCCCTCTTTAGCCCATGCATTCCCATGTTCCTTTGAAACCACTCCTATCCCAGACCATGAAAACATACTGCTCCTGGAGAGAGGCTTTCCTCCTCACTCCTCAAAGATGTCAGCTTTGGATGCCTGTTCATGTCCAGGGGAGGGCACCTGGTGGGGAGCCGCAATATCCACCGGGGTATACCATTGGACCTCAAGACCTTCCACCAGCAGAAGTGCAGTTGGCTTTGTGCACGAACCCAACACACCTGTTGGAGTGTTCTTGGGGGTCAGAGACTACTCTTTGTTGCTAAGAGTTGACCTGAGTCCACATCCTGACCCTTGCTCTCTGCTATCTGATTGTCTCACTTACTCTGACGGCGAGAGATGATTTGGCCCAGCTCATAATCCTCTGGATTCTCCTCAGTAAGGAAGTGTAGGTCGAGGGCGCTGCGGATGACGACAGGAGCCCTATCGTGGCAGGTCACCTGGAGCAGCATGGGAGACAGGCCTTCAGGAAATGGGCCTTGAAGTGACTACTCAAGGACAGTGGGCAGGGGCATTCTGGAGGCACCTCCACCCTAAATACAAGGGCAACATCCATGACCCTACTACCCGAGACTGACCTCCTGCTCATCGTGTGGGCTCTTCCCACAGGCTACTAGCCCAATCCTTGTACATAGGACTTCCTGGGCCTGCCATTGCTCTTTGTGGAGCTGCACTCCTCTCGGAGTGAAAGGACCCCACTACCTGCATACAGATGCAATCTCATCCCACAAGTTGGGAGGAATGGGACAATAGCCTCCAAGATCCCAGGTCTGCCCGAGGATGCAGGCGGCATTGGGAATGGCCTAGGCACAAAACCTAGAGGCTTTGGTCTGGATTGCCAGGGCCAAAAACAGACCCAGGAACATGACCACACACAGGAGAGCTGAAAGATAGCCACGAGAGCTCCTGGCCTCCAGAGGCTCAGTGCTGGCTGGGATGTAGGAGGCCACCTCATCCGGCAAGGGTGGTCATTGGGTTACCTGGACATTTAGTGTGCTTGCTCCACATCCATATCGACTCTGCAGAGAGACTCTCTCAGCTCCTTGTTCAAGGAACATGGAGAACCTCACACTGCTGTCCTCCTCCATAGACGTCAGCATCCCATACAAGGGAACCTGCAACCTAGTTCCTGTCCTATTCTCATCTGTCACCCATACCTGTCCCTGCCCTTCTGGACTGCATGCTGCCACCTGACACACAGACTCCCTCAGACATGGCAGTGGACAAGCTGCTGCACTCGCTCATCTCAGCTCCAGCCCTTCACACTGACCTCTCCCTTCTTGATTCCCATCTATCCTCCTGATCATCCAGAAGCTCCAAATTCAAGAGGGCATGAGTAGTCCATGGTATTGGACCAGTGTCTGCTCCCCACCCAGGTGTAAGCACCACGGGACACCCCTGCTCCCAGGCTTACCAGAACACTCTTGGCCATCTCTGGACTTTGTGTTTCTAAGTGGACACGAATTAAGCAGGTGTCTCCCACCTGCTTGTGGGAAAGCGGCCTGGAGGACTTGCAGGTTGATTCTGAGAACTGTGGGGGATGGAACATCAGCAAACCCAGAAACAGAAAGCCACCCCAGACTGTCAGTTGGCTCTATGGGCTTCCAGCAAATATGTCCAGGTGCTGAGGCTTCTTATTTCCTCAGGTCGGAGTGGAATGGCAGCACATGCACAGCTTGAATAAGGTAGGTGTTTACCTCCTTTCCCTTGACCTGGGGGCGTTTCCTCACCATGAAATATTGTATTCCCAGATTCATGGACAGACACACGAGTGAGTGGTCAGAGACCTTGATTTCTGCAGAGCGAAGTGGAGAGAATTGTTAGGTGGCACTCAAGGATTATACCACAAAACACCCACAACCCCTGAGAGTCTCCGCCAGGCCCATCACACTTTGGTATTTTGGGGCCAAGGCCCACTTTCTCTTGGCTGTCAGTTATCCTGAGCCCACTGTGGATCATGTCTCCCCACTGTCTGATTGTCCTACTTACTCTCATCCTCAGACATCATATACAGCAGCTCAAAGTTGTCCACATCCTCATGCTGCAACAAATTTTGGTCCAAGGCCCTGCGGATGAGGCTTGTCACCGTCTCCTGAAAGGTCACCTGGATCAGGGTGGGACAAATGTCATCAGAGAATGGCTTTTAGAAAAGCTACCCAGAAGACTGTGGTCAAACATTCAGGAGAAATCTCAGCTACATATACAAGGGCACAATCTTGTTATCCTGCTACCTGAGTGTGTCCTCCATATACCACCTGGGTTCTTGCAATGTGCTACTAGAACAATCCTGGTACAAATATCTGCCTGTACCTGCCATCTCCCCTCCCCCTGGGGAGCCACATTCCACTCATGTCAAAGGACCAAACTGCCTATGCACAGACACACTCTCATCTCACTGAGATGAGAGCAATGGGCCAGGGATCTGCGCACCAAGTGTGATCTGGGATGCAGGCTGCCTTTGTGGGTGGAAGAGGCAGATGCACTGAAAATTTGGGTCCTGACTGCCACGACACAAAACAGACTCAGATACAAGAGTGTGCACTTGAGTGCTTCATGATAGCTTTGAGAGGCCCTGGCCTCTGGAAGCTCGGTGCGGGTCTGGTTGTCATGATGTACTTGACTCAGCACTGGCAGTCACTGAACATGTCTCCTCTGCAGCTGGACACCTGCAGCATTAGCGTGTCTACTGCACATCCATAGAAATTCTGCCAAGAACCCCTTTAGCTCCGTATTTACATGCATGCAAAGCCTAACATTCCGAAGCTTTGGCATGACCCCCCAGGTGATCCCGACCCCAAATTCCTACACCTAGTCATGCTAAGGAGGTTCTCTTCCCTGCCACCAGGAACACATCCCCTCCTACACATGTGACAAGTCACTGCCACCTCCTCTGCTCCAACTTCACTCATTGAGAATACCAAGTTCTAGGCACTGCAGCCTGCACCCTGGACATATCTCTGCCTTCATCTGTCCACAGCACTTCCGTCTGCACTTCTGGCCTGCAAAACCCACAATACACAGGCCCACTCACCACTGAAGCTGGGCATGCTGATGCTCTCCCTCCTCAGGTCAAGCCCTTAAGACGGACCTCTCTCTTCTTTATTTCCCACCATAGCCCTGGGGTTGGCTGTGTCTCCTGCCTTCCACTGTGTGGACACCCAGGAGGCAGCCCTGCTGTCGGGCTTACCGGGATGCGCTTTGTCTCCCTCAGGCTCTGTCCCTCTAGGAGGACGTGAACAACGCGGCTGTCTTCCACCTGCTCGCTGGAGTGAAGCAGTGAGGAGCTGCTACTCACAGCTGCTGGGGTCCTGGATGCCACTGCCACAGAAGGTTCCAAGAACTGTGGGGGATGACAACATCAGCAAAGCCCAGCAACTGCACCCCACCCAGCCTGGCAGTTGGCTCTGTGGGCATTCTACAACATCCATCCAGAACCTGAGGTTCTTGTCCCCTTGGAGGATGTGGAGTGGCACCAGGAGTAAAGACTGAAGAAGGTGGCTGTTTTGGGAACAAGAGATCCAGCACCTGCTGGGTGGGGATGAAATCCCAGGAGATTAACCCCATGTTGCTGCTGAAATGTAGGTTCCTCCCACAAATGACAGGCAGGAGCTCATTCCTAAGCTGGTCCTGCCTGTAAGGTTCAAGGCTCTGAACCCTGAAGGGCTCCTCCGTGTTCTGATCATTTTCACCCTGGGTTGGGACCAAGAATGGTGGGTTCAAAATGGAATTGGTGACAAACAGAAAAATGACTTGTGCCAATACACTAGAGTCAAAGCACAATGGGACAGTTCCCATCAGTACAAACACACACACACACACACACACACACACACACACACACACACACACACAGAGTCAGAATAGGAGTCCTGGGCCATTCATCAGGGATCAGACTAGAGGGCCTGCTGGGCTCACCTGCCCTGTGCTACTCACTGTTACTCTTGAGCTCCTCTGCGACAATCGCCAGAGGCTCTGGCGTCTAAGATGAAGCCTCACCCAGTGTATCCACAAAAGGGCTAGTTGGCCCCCCTGAGATTCCTGGGAGCCTGAGGCTCGGCATTGTCTGCAACCACAGGAGAACATCCTTCTCCCTCCAGTGGCTCCAACCAAGTGAGCTCGGATGGCTTGGTCAGTGAAGTGGGTGCCTGGATACCAGGTTTCCATGTTCTGTTTGATCCATTGTCAAGGCAATGATGTCATTTCCTGTGCCCATACCTGAGCCTCTTTTCACATAAGACCACTTTCAACAGCCCTATGGGCTGCCGATTTCTCCTCCATGCCTACCCATCTCAGGTGCGCAGGTGTTCACCAACAACTACCCAAACCTCCCCACCGGCATCTGCCCTGCTTGGTGCCACTAGAGTTCCAGCTTGGAGCCTTCAAAAATGCATTCACAACCAGTCCTTCCCTCTCAGCAGCTTTTGGACCCTGGTCCCATCATTGTGCAACTCATGGTGTGCCCAGTCTTTTCTGGAAAGTAGGGTAGCATCTAATCTCTAGGGTTTATTGTGTCTATTGTCCCATAACACCCTCTGTTCTCTCTGAAACCAGAGATGGGACTCACAGGTGGCTAAAGCACAAATGTAGAGATGGGATAATCACAAGAAAGGGAGAGACAAAGAATGCACCCTAACTCAATCAGGCCTGTGTCCCACACAGGGACATGGCCAATGTCCGTCCCATCGTGGCTGCAGTTCCCTCTCTACACCATGGCAAGTTGGAGGGGACTGAGATGCAGAGGCTGCTCCCCTCTGCCATACAACTTCCCAAGGCTTCTCCTAAGATTTCAAAAGGGCCAAGTGTGTCTAGTGTTGGGGTCTCACAGAGACTCTGAGGTACCACAGCATCCTGCTGCCCAGAACCGGTTCACCCCTCACCTCAAGGGGGCTCAGCCTCTGGATTCATGGGAATTGAAGTGGGTACAGGTGATGGGATATCACCTCCAAGACTGAGTTATGCCAAGTCCATGACCCCTGTCTGCATCCCTGTCTCCAGCACCACTCCCCCCTCTCTCTTTCCTCCTCAGAGCAAACAAATCCATTTAGCAAGTGTGTCCTGTGATAAAGACATGACGGTCACCCATCCTCTCATTACAAAAACACTGAGGCTCAGCCAACATGGATCCTACAGGGAACACAGGCATAAACTCAGACTCCGATCCTCCCATCCGAGCCTCAGTGGAGCCTGGACTCCCAGCCTCCTGAGTCAAGGAAACAGAGGTTCCTAGCCGAGCCACCTTGGATGCAGCCGCACACAAACTGAACTCATCAATGCCCCTTGCTCTCAGTTGTGAGTAAGAGGGGAAGTGGTGTTTCACAACCCTGGACATCAAGTGCAGTCTCCAGGCGTTGGGGTGTGCCCTGGCCTCTGTCTATCTGCCCAGGCTCTCCAACCCACACTGGCCTCTTACCCAACCTCCTCCTAGGGCCAAACTCAATCCTGCCTCTCAATTTCTGCTGCCTTCCCCAACACACTGCTCCCCAAAATGAGTAGGGCTGGCTCTCGGTTATCATGCTGGTGCCAACAGCAATGCCACCCCACTGACATAATTCTGAGTCCCAACCTAGGCACTCCAGCTGTCTTTGCCACACCTGGCCAGTTTGGGCTCTGGCTCTTGCTCTTTTCTTTCATGTGCATGTGTTTTGAGGTTTTGAGTTTCTCCCACTGCAGAACTGCAGCTGTGGCAGGGTAGAGCTCATGAGGGTGACATTCTGAGCCACATCCAATCCCATCAGGACTGTTCACTGGGGTGACTGCTGGAACACAGTGATGAGTGAACACATGGGAGGTGGTTGGACCCACCTTGCCTCTGAGTGGCTTCCTTTCAGGACAGGAATGTAGGCATGGGAGCCCCTGGCGTGGGATGCTTTGCACAAGGCGTGACCATGGGCTCTCTTTCCTGGCAAAAATGGCTCCACTCAGCATGGAGAGCACTGTCATTCCTGGTGGCTAACAACAGCCCTGGACCCCAGAAAGGAACCCACACTCAAGATTAACTTCTGAGTGTGCGTGTCCTCGAGGAAATGAGGTCTCCTGATCCCAGGTGCAAAGGGGTAAGTCCTCTAACTCCAGGGGCCATGAAGGGACATCTGAGTTTCCCTCGTCCTTCTTTCCCTCTCTAACTAACCACAGTTAGGACCCTGGCCTCATTCCCCAGTGAGGATCATTAGGCTCCATAAAGGACAGTCTCTAAGATGCTCAGTGGACCAACACCCTCTGCACAACCCATAACCCTATTCACCCAAGAGGCAAGAGGATTTCTATTCAGGAAAACCAGGAAAGGGAGAGCCTTTCTCAAGGACACAAGGACATTAGTGAGTGAGGGAGTGATTAATGGATGGAGAACTATTTCCAACACCAACTTCCAGGAGCATATATGGCCCCCTGGAGAATTCTGCAGTGTGTTGGTGATTAAGGAGAACGTGTGAATTCAGGGGTCACTAGGTCCTCTCAGCCATAAGGAGGGAAACTGCCATAAAGGAACTAGGACAAGGGTGCGAGGAATGCTCACTGGTGGGAGATCGGAAGGAAGGAAAGTGTACTCATTAGAAAAGTGTCGCCTGAAAATTCTTAGCCAGCCAAAAGTCGTGCGAACTTGTGTGGGAAAAGAGTCTTTGCACAGTGATGAAGCTAAGAGCTCACATGATGGAACACAGCATCAACTGGGACCAAATCCAATATCTGATATTCTTGTAGGAAGAGGAGAGTCTGGACCCAGATACCAGGGAGACTGGGGGATACCGGATATGTGAGGTTGGAGCCAGGGCGGGATGCCCATATGGGAACCACAGATCGTGTGCAGCAATAGGAGAGTGGGCAAGGGCTGGGAGAGTTGGGGAGACAGTCCCCTTGAAACCTGGGAGGGGTTATGGCACTGGGACAGCCCAACACCTACTGTGTTGAGCCTCTGGAGCTCAACGGAAGACACTTCCTCTGTTGTCGGCCACCCAGTTAACAGAGTTTGGTTGCAGCAGCCTAGGACCCAGCTGAAGGTCTGAGCATGTTGGCCATGCAGGTTGGATCTGGACCACAGACACCCTCATCAGAGATTGTAGGGTCTCAGCCCTGAGGCAAGACCGGCACTAAGTCAGGCCAGGTGGGGAAACGGATAGGCACACACTCTGGGGGCTGGTGCCTGTGTTACTGGGAGCACTTCTGATCGCAATTCCCTGATCTGCTGCCAACACAGGCTACAGAGGAGCGTACAGAAACACAGACCACGGATCTGCCCCACTCAGTGGGCCCAGGCCAACACCACACCCAGCAGCCTCGTGCCATACCCAATGAGTCTCGAAGCGGCCCCCTCTTCCCATCCTGAGAGCTCTTCCCTTCCTCATGTGCCAATAGCTCCCTACTGTCACTGGCAATATCTACTCTGTGAGATGTCAACATCCGTGGGTACTGTTCTCTCATCCCAGGACAGTGTGGTCCCACACACCCTGGTGAAATGGGCCACCTGGAGGCTGGACCTGGAGGTTGTTGAGGCTGAATGGCAGCGGTGGTCCTCTGGCACTTAATATTATTTAAGTTAAAAAAAAAACAAAAACAAAAACAAAAAACGGGTCTTGGTGCTCAAAAATGTTTGATTTGCATATTCTCATCCCCTAACCCCAATATTTTCATTATTTCCTCACATATGAAATCTTACTAGCATAAAGGTAATTTCGTATTAAACAAAGTGGATTGAAATAACATTGGTAAAAATAATCAATCACCATACTTTCAATTTTTGTTCTGCTTTCCTATTAGAAACCACTTGGATACAAGAGAACAGAGGACAGACTCATGGAAATGCTTGAAATGACAAGAAGCTCCCACTCAAGCTCAGCATTCAGTCCTGGACAGGGTAAGACCAGGCCACTTTGACATCTGTGCCAAAGAGTCTACCAGACAGAATCCTCTGACTGATCCCTGACTGAGCCATAGGAACTGGCTAGAAAAGCCTTCACATCCTCAATACATTCTTCACGTCAGAATACTTGACAACCATTGATATCCATCTCTCGTTAACTTGCTCCCCAGCCAACCATTCTTCAACAAATTCAAAGGAGTAACTCATGCAAGCACACAGAAAGGGGTGTTCACTACACACATCCATGTGCGAAAAAGACAACTGGTATTTCTTGTTTGGGCTATTTCAAATGAAATCCCTTCTGCATGACCTCCACAAACCAAAGGAAAATATTTGTGAAATTCCCACGTAGAAGACAAGATACACTTGCCAAGGAGGCAGTGGCAAGAATTTTGACACTCCAAATGTAGAGTGTGTGTTTAGGAAGCAGTCACAGTTTCCATGAGAGAGTCCCATGAAATCAATTAGGAAGATCCATGCTCTAGCCCTACCATGCAAGTGATGTGACTTGAAAGAGTCACTTAGTCTTAGTAACCATCATCACTAACAAGTAAGTCAATGAATAAAGGTCCTCAGGTGCCAAGCTACAAAATGTGGGATGAGCATGGATGAGGATGGGTGGGAGAAGTCTCCAACTCTAACACAATTAGGGAAGGATGTGCTGACCTCAAGTGGCTGGGGGGGCTGGGATCCTGCCACAGAGGGGGATTCCAAACCTCACATCCCCTGACCCAGGCCAGAAGACCAGGTAGAGTCCAAGGACCCTGGGGTGGCCCAATGGCAATAAAGGTCAAAAGGAACTAGGGATCTGCCTGGTCCCTCAATCCCCTACTCTGAGCAGGGCTGCATGACGAGGCCAGAGGCCATCCACAGCAATCTGCCTTTACAGGAAAACAGGGACTGCAGGCTGCCTCTGGCTCACTGAATCAGGGTGGTGTTTTCATAAAGCAAGACCACTTCCTCACATTTGACCAGCAGCTCATGTGTTGACAGCACAATGACTGACTTGACTCAGGCCCTGATGAATGAAATAGAAAATTCATAGCAAACCCATCTTTAGCTCTTCCACATCATCAGGGGCTCTGATTCAATTCCGTCCAGAAAGGTGTCTGAAATGATTTCTAAACATGCTGGGGACTCACCTCTGTGTGGAACTTTTCAGGAAAAAGGGGATCAAATCTCATGAAGCAACTCTTCTCTCTTCTAGCCCATGGGCAATGCAAGGAACCTGCATGATACCAGAGGCTCACTTCTCTCTTCTCATGTCTTCTGGAAAGGATTCGTTAATGCTTCCTGCAAGGTGAAGCAGAAGCCTGCATCCCCAGCTGCACAGAAGTGTTTTAGGGCAGTGTCTCCCTTAAAACCCAAAAATAAAAAAAACAGGTCATTCAACAGGCACATGGATTCGAGTACATGTTCAATGATCCCTCCTCCCTGGAGCCTTCCACATGCCCATCTTCCACATTCACAGAGCAATGCTTGGCCATTCTCAAGACCAGGAGACCATGATGCTCATCACCAGGAAGTCAATAAGGAACATGAAGAGAGCAGCATGGATTGCAGAAGGTGGCACATCAAGGATCTTCAGCTCTGCTGCTAGAACACAAGAGCTTAACTTCAGTATTGACTTTTTGCCAACTACCAAGTACGATAGCAGTGTCAAGCCCAATATGCAGATATGCAAGTAGTAGGTGACACCCCGCATCCATTCACAAAAGTGGGCAACACCTGCATCAGAACAAGGAAGTATCTTACCCTTACTCATAAAAATCATCAGAAACAAAATAAAATGGATGCAAGACTTCTCATTTCACTATTAGGTAGCTGTTGGAATTCCCTATTAAATAATACCTCCTCCAAAATAAAAAGTATCTCAGACATGTGTCAACTATTCAATGGATGACATTTTAAAAACTATGGACTTTACTTAATATTTATGTATGCTATATCCCTGCCTAAGGCTCTATGAGAAAGGAGCACATAGAATTGGATCTTTGAAAATCTCACATTTGCTGATAAATATTACTGCTGATCTCAGGCATGGCGAAGTGAAAAGTGGGACTTTGGATATTCCAAGAATGCTATGTTGTGGGATTGGTGTCCCTGATTCATACATAGCATATGGTTTCTATGAAATCCAGTGAGGGAGCAGGAGTAACGAAGCTGATTGCACAGATGACCTCAGGGAATACTGACAGATAGGCCAAATGAAAAATATGCTCCAGCTAACCATTGGTATTTGGGCTTCTGATCCCAGTCCTGTTTTTAAAAAAGGTGCAGACAGGCAGTGTTCATTAAAAACTGTCTACCATGTAAAAGTGGGTAATTTAAATGGCATCTAGTTACACATCTGATAGAATGGTCTGGCAACATATGAATTTCATTCTAACAACAACAACAACAACAAAACATAGCAAATGAGACATAAAGATAAAACCTTGTCTTCACCAGGATGCCTAAAAATAGGTTTTATTTGGCTCATGCCAATAAGTATCTTTCAATAGAATTTCTGATTTCTGAATGAATCCATTCAACTTCATACTGCACAGATCACAAGGTTTTCTTTACAGAATATTCTCTTCTTCTTCTTAAAGCCTCACATAGAAAATGTCTCACAGGACATAGGAGGGGAATGACCCAAAGGATGAGAGAATGGCTGGAACCGTTCTCAAATGTGCCCATGTAGCCTAAAGTTTGAAGGCATCTAATTGTACTCTAAAACAATTATGAACCTATTCGATCCATCATTAATAAATATCACCACTTTACCACTTGAACCAAATCACAGAAAATTGGAAACAGATGATCATTGGCTTTGATACCTTTACTTCTGTTTCATTACTCAGAGTCGATCAACTCTATACTTCAAGTGACACAGATTTATTACAGAATGCCTAAGATCCTAAGGATCTATTTTAGCTCAGCCCATGGTATTGCTTCATTATTTTATTATTTTGTAAGTAATAAAGTATAACTTCATGTTGGATGACATATTCAAGCCATGAATATATCATCCAACATTGTTCTTCCCAAAATATTAGCCCAATTTCTGCGAGTGCTCACTTACTGTTCAGGAATTTTACTAATTGTTTGAAGGTTCTAGAGGACCTGTTAGACTCCTAATGGACAAACCATACAACATACTCCAGAGAACGGACGAGTGCCATAAGAAGAAAATAAGGTCAGCCTACAGCAATGGGCAGCTGCCTGCCCTCGGCTGGGAGGAGCCCTGGCCATGGCACCAGGGCTGCTGGGCAGCAGAAGCCTCCACAACCCTGCAGGGAGCCTGGAGCACAGCTCTGCCTAACCATGCTCAGCCCTGGACAGATGCACATGAGTTCCCATCACAGGCTCGAGTGTGACAGTCCCAGGTGCATGCCTGTCATGCCAGCCACCAGGGAGGCTGAGGCAAGAGGAACGTTTGAGGTCAGCCTTGGCAACTTAGACCCCGAGGCAAAGGGGAAATACTTTTACAGGGGTCTCTGAGGGTGTAGCTCAGGTAGGTCACTTGCCTCACAGGCTCAAGGCCCTGGGTTCAATCCCCAGAACCCACGTACACACAAAAAGTGAACTTGGAATATTGTTTAAAATGATGGATCAGGTACACACAAGGACTTCAATATGACCTCTCAGAGGAGCTCAATTTGAGATCAGACTGAACAAAAGACCACCTGGACCATTGACTCAGTGTCTGAAACCCTCTGTGAGCATGGGAAGCACTGCTGGCAAGAAACCAGAGGGCCAAAGCACTTGTGCCCCCTGCAGGGGCGTCTCTTGTCTACCGCCAAAGACTGTTCCCCTCCTGGGGCAGCTGAGAGCAAGCTGGGCCTTGGAGCAAGGACTAGTGCTTTAGATATAGACTATGCAAGCAAGGGGCAATGTCTTTAATAAAACTAAAATTAAAAAGTCACATTGAAAAAATTTTAAAAAGAAGAAAATAAGGTCAAGTAGAGGAAGCCCATTTTCACAGGAAAAAATCCCCCAGTGAAAAGCATCAGAATAGATACCAAGAAAAATACCAACAAAAACAGTGTGCTCCCACTATGTATCTACTCAACATGCAAAAGTTAGAAAGCTAGATAATACAATCCTGGCCACAGGTAGAGCTATGCAGAAGAGCCACCTGGCAGTGCTTAGTCAAAGAAGTAAACATGCACACTTTGACCTAGAAATTCCACCTGTGTGTAAACCAGGCGGTGCTTAAGCAGTTTCACAAGGGGACATGCACAGCGAAATTTATCCTCAGGTTCTTATAGAGTTGTCTGTGCTTACAGGGAGTTGATGGTTGTCAAGATGCCCACAGCTGCGAAAGTCAAAAGCTAAAAAAATAATAGATGCCAACCTGGATATATTAATAATCCCGTATCTATGATCACCTTCATAAGGTAGCTTCCCAACTTCTGTGTGGAAGTGAGTTCCTCCTTGGCCCTTACACTGTTGTGGAGACCACTAGGAGTTCAGCTTTGTGCAGGATCATCTGACCTGGACTTTTGGCAAGACCTGTACAGCCCTCACACATGCTCAGATGCTACAGGACTTTTCAGACCAGTCCAGACAACAGTAGGCATCCATTCATTGTCTGCACTCTACAGATTCCTAGATGCACGACATTCATTACCATCAAATGCAGAATTTTCATCAAAAACTAATATATATATCATTCCAATCTGAATCAAGAAAATCGGAAATATCCCCAAATCCAAAGAGTGGATCCCCATTGTGATGCTACAAGTTGAAAATTCCACAGCTGACCTCATGGGATGTTTCACAGTCAAAAGACAGCTGCATGAAAAAGATTACATGACCTTCCTGCTATGTGAAAAGTGGCATGTGAAGTACACATGCATGTCTTCCTCAGACATGGGTTCATTTGCAAGACACCTTGTGCAATTGAAAATACTCCAAAAGGGGAGAAATCAGAACCATGTCTCCAAAGTATTTCAGCAGAGACCAACTCCATCTGTCTATCTATCTCTCAGTGAGTGTGTGTGCTCTTGTGTGTGTTTGTGTGTCTTTGTTTGTGTTTGTACCATCATAGCTGATACTTCATTGCCCCCATTGGAAAACTGACTCAGATAATGCCATCTGCCAAACTCCTAAAAACCAAAGTTCTTGCTGATAGAATGAAACATTCCTTCCTGTTGGTTTGGATGTGTCCTTTAGGAATCACTGCTACATTTAGTATACTCAAATCATCACAGTAGATCAGGTAACAAAAACATATATATTTTAAAATAATAATAATATATTAATGGAAACAACAAATACAGGATAGAGTAACAACTGTGTTACTAAACAAGGTCAAGGACAATGGCAAACTATAGATTCAAACTTTGAAGAAAATAGTAATCAATGTAAATATTCCTGGGCTGCCTCAGCCCCGCCCAGGCACACAGCAACAGAATGGTTTTGCAAGCATCCTCAGGAGGGCAGGAGCCTTCTTTGCAGGACGAGAGGGAGGTTGAGGCTCGATCCACCCATCATTCTTTTGGGAGAGGCTCCTTTTCCTCAGCACAAAGTTGGATTTTTTGTGAGGATTCTTGGCATAAAATACGTTGGCCTCTGCTGGAATCCTCAGCTCTGGGGAGAGAGGGGTGTACAAAAAGAAGGTGGCACTCAGGAGGTGCTCCCTAGGACACGCCAACATCTGAGAGCCTGTGCCAGAAAAGGCCAGAGCCACACACCTGAGAGCTCTCCAATTCAGCACCAATACCAACAAAGACAGCCTCCACAGTCCTCCCTGAGGAAGAACTAGGCAGAGCACTTCAACAGACCTAATGTCTGTTCCTACCGAAGGCTTTGGACTCCAGAATATCTCAGGTCCTCTTGCATCTGCCAAAGCACACCACTAGGGTTTGCATCTGAAATCTCCCACAAAAGGCTCCTGTGCCGAAGATTCAGTCCCCACATGAGCCATCTTCATAGGTGGGTTTGGAGGGAAGCATTGGATGGTGAGTGCTCTGATGTCAACATGAAATTCTCATTCAAGATGAATACACTACTGGGGGGTGGGAGGGACTGGAAGAAAGGTTGAGCATGGTTGGAGTAAGACCTAAACAGGGTTGTGCCCTGGGCAACAGTACCTTGTTCCTGTTGGCTCCACTGAATCCTCATTCTCCAAGGAGAGGTCCTCCCTCTCCATCTTTCTCTCTCTCCCTCTCTGCCAGCCTCGTTCTCTCTCTCCCAGTCTATGCCTTTGTGGCAAGGGCTGAGGAGCTCTCCACTGCCACACACTAGAGCTTTATGGACAGCCTCAGTGCACAACCAAAGAGAAAGCTATGAAACCCAGAGAAAAAAGGCCTAGGATTCCTCCTCTGAGTTATTTTCCTCAAGTATGGCCACAGTGAGGACAGGCTGACCAGCACGGATACCACGTTAGAGCCATGCTTCTGCGTTGGTGGAGCCCGCCTCCATGTGAACCAGGCTTCTGAGAATGGAGGCCACATTCCAAATACTGCCCTACTGAGAACAATGGTTCCAAAGACCAGCAAAGGGACTGCTTCCCTCCAACATGGTGTATGGCCCAGTGGTGCCATGACCCCGAGTGGGGGAATACAACAGCCGCTTCTCCTTCCTCTGAACATGTGTTTCCTGTCGCCCTCCTCTAACCTAGAGCCTGTTCTCCATCCCTTCTGGGTTGGATGTGGAGATCTCTGCTATGAATTTCTTAGGCTACCAAGGCCCCAGACAGACTTCCTCTTCCATAGACTCTACTAACCTAACAGTAGGTTAAGATAGGAGACAAGTGATCCTAGAACTCATAGGGATGGTGGTCTTCAGGGTACATAGGCTGGGATAATGGCTGCTGTGGTGTTTGGCTCACAAAAACCAACCAACCAACCAACGAAAAAGCGCTGGCATTATTATCAGATGAGCTCTGTGGCTACGTGCTCAGGAAGCCCTCATCTGACTTTAGTTAGGGATCACAACCTGGCTATTGTGATCACTCCTTGCCTAGTGGACTCAGGTGCGTAAGACCATGGAATTTATGCAAAAACAGATGATTCAGGCTGTCTCCCAGGCTGTGTTTTCTTCCCAATTTCATCCTGTTACTGCTTGCTAGAATCCTGGCAATGCTCTGCCCAGGCAGTGGTTTTTTGGTCACACAGAAGGCTTTCAATAGTACTGCTTCAGTCCACAAAATGCCAGTTCCCTCTTTAGCCCATGCATTCCCATGTTCCTTTGAAACCACTCCTATCCCAGACCATGAAAACATACTGCTCCTGGAGAGAGGCTTTCCTCCTCACTCCTCAAAGATGTCAGCTTTGGATGCCTGTTCATGTCCAGGGGAGGGCACCTGGTGGGGAGCCGCAATATCCACCGGGGTATACCATTGGACCTCAAGACCTTCCACCAGCAGAAGTGCAGTTGGCTTTGTGCACGAACCCAACACACCTGTTGGAGTGTTCTTGGGGGTCAGAGACTACTCTTTGTTGCTAAGAGTTGACCTGAGTCCACATCCTGACCCTTGCTCTCTGCTATCTGATTGTCTCACTTACTCTGACGGCGAGAGATGATTTGGCCCAGCTCATAATCCTCTGGATTCTCCTCAGTAAGGAAGTGTAGGTCGAGGGCGCTGCGGATGACGACAGGAGCCCTATCGTGGCAGGTCACCTGGAGCAGCATGGGAGACAGGCCTTCAGGAAATGGGCCTTGAAGTGACTACTCAAGGACAGTGGGCAGGGGCATTCTGGAGGCACCTCCACTCTAAATACAAGGGCAACATCCATGACCCTACTACCCGAGGCTGACCTCCTGCTCATCGTGTGGGCTCTTCCCACAGGCTACTAGCCCAATCCTTGTACATAGGACTTCCTGGGCCTGCCATTGCTCTTTGTGGAGCTGCACTCCTCTCGGAGTGAAAGGACCCCACTACCTGCATACAGATGCAATCTCATCCCACAAGTTGGGAGGAATGGGACAATAGCCTCCAAGATCCCAGGTCTGCCCGAGGATGCAGGCGGCATTGGGAATGGCCTAGGCACAAAACCTAGAGGCTTTGGTCTGGATTGCCAGGGCCAAAAACAGACCCAGGAACATGACCACACACAGGAGAGCTGAAAGATAGCCACGAGAGCTCCTGGCCTCCAGAGGCTCAGTGCTGGCTGGGATGTAGGAGGGCACCTCATCCGGCAAGGGTGGTCATTGGGTTACCTGGACATTTAGTGTGCTTGCTCCACATCCATATCGACTCTGCAGAGAGACTCTCTCAGCTCCTTGTTCAAGGAACATGGAGAACCTCACACTGCTGTCCTCCTCCATAGACGTCAGCATCCCATACAAGGGAACCTGCAACCTAGTTCCTGTCCTATTCTCATCTGTCACCCATACCTGTCCCTGCCCTTCTGGACTGCATGCTGCCACCTGACACACAGACTCCCTCAGACATGGCAGTGGACAAGCTGCTGCACTCGCTCATCTCAGCTCCAGCCCTTCACACTGACCTCTCCCTTCTTGATTCCCATCTATCCTCCTGATCATCCAGAAGCTCCAAATTCAAGAGGGCATGAGTAGTCCATGGTATTGGACCAGTGTCTGCTCCCCACCCAGGTGTAAGCACCACGGGACACCCCTGCTCCCAGGCTTACCAGAACACTCTTGGCCATCTCTGGACTTTGTGTTTCTAAGTGGACACGAATTAAGCAGGTGTCTCCCACCTGCTTGTGGGAAAGCGGCCTGGAGGACTTGCAGGTTGATTCTGAGAACTGTGGGGGATGGAACATCAGCAAACCCAGAAACAGAAAGCCACCCCAGACTGTCAGTTGGCTCTATGGGCTTCCAGCAAATATGTCCAGGTGCTGAGGCTTCTTATTTCCTCAGGTCGGAGTGGAATGGCAGCACATGCACAGCTTGAATAAGGTAGGTGTTTACCTCCTTTCCCTTGACCTGGGGGCGTTTCCTCACGATGAAAGATTGTATTCCCAGATTCATGGACAGACACACGAGTGAGTGGTCAGAGACCTTGATTTCTGCAGAGCGAAGTGGAGAGAATTGTTAGGTGGCACTCAAGGATTATACCACAAAACACCCACAACCCCTGAGAGTCTCCGCCAGGCCCATCACACTTTGGTATTTTGGGGCCAAGGCCCACTTTCTCTTGGCTGTCAGTTATCCTGAGCCCACTGTGGATCATGTCTCCACACTGTCTGATTGTCCTACTTACTCTCATCCTCAGACATCATATACAGCAGCTCAAAGTTGTCCACATCCTCATGCTGCAACAAATTTTGGTCCAAGGCCCTGCGGATGAGGCTTGTCACCGTCTCCTGAAAGGTCACCTGGATCAGGGTGGGACAAATGTCATCAGAGAATGGCTTTTAGAAGAGCTACCCAGAAGACTGTGGTCAAACATTCAGGAGAAATCTCAGCTACATATACAAGGGCACAATCTTGTTATCCTGCTACCTGAGTGTGTCCTCCATATACCACCTGGGTTCTTGCAATGTGCTACTAGAACAATCCTGGTACAAATATCTGCCTGTACCTGCCATCTCCCCTCCCCCTGGGGAGCCACATTCCACTCATGTCAAAGGACCAAACTGCCTATGCACAGACACACTCTCATCTCACTGAGATGAGAGCAATGGGCCAGGGATCTGCGCACCAAGTGTGATCTGGGATGCAGGCTGCCTTTGTGGGTGGAAGAGGCAGATGCACTGAAAATTTGGGTCCTGACTGCCACGACACAAAACAGACTCAGATACAAGAGTGTGCACTTGAGTGCTTCATGATAGCTTTGAGAGGCCCTGGCCTCTGGAAGCTCGGTGCGGGTCTGGTTGTCATGATGTACTTGACTCAGCACTGGCAGTCACTGAACATGTCTCCTCTGCAGCTGGACACCTGCAGCATTAGCGTGTCTACTGCACATCCATAGAAATTCTGCCAAGAACCCCTTTAGCTCCGTATTTACCTACATGCAAAGCCTAACATTCCGAAGCTT
This sequence comes from Urocitellus parryii, assembly GCF_045843805.1. NCBI lineage: Eukaryota > Metazoa > Chordata > Mammalia > Rodentia > Sciuridae > Urocitellus > Urocitellus parryii. Next base: position 51,747,965 of record NC_135548.1, on the reverse strand, counting down.
TGGCATGACCCCCCAGGTGATCCCGACCCCAAATTCCTACACCTAGTCATGCTAAGGAGGTTCTCTTCCCTGCCACCAGGAACACATCCCCTCCTACACATGTGACAAGTCACTGCCACCTCCTCTGCTCCAACTTCACTCATTGAGAATACCAAGTTCTAGGCACTGCAGCCTGCACCCTGGACATATCTCTGCCTTCATCTGTCCACAGCACTTCCGTCTGCACTTCTGGCCTGCAAAACCCACAATACACAGGCCCACTCACCACTGAAGCTGGGCATGCTGATGCTCTCCCTCCTCAGGTCAAGCCCTTAAGACGGACCTCTCTCTTCTTTATTTCCCACCATAGCCCTGGGGTTGGCTGTGTCTCCTGCCTTCCACTGTGTGGACACCCAGGAGGCAGCCCTGCTGTCGGGCTTACCGGGATGCGCTTTGTCTCCCTCAGGCTCTGTCCCTCTAGGAGGACGTGAACAACGCGGCTGTCTTCCACCTGCTCGCTGGAGTGAAGCAGTGAGGAGCTGCTACTCACAGCTGCTGGGGTCCTGGATGCCACTGCCACAGAAGGTTCCAAGAACTGTGGGGGATGACAACATCAGCAAAGCCCAGCAACTGCACCCCACCCAGCCTGGCAGTTGGCTCTGTGGGCATTCTACAACATCCATCCAGAACCTGAGGTTCTTGTCCCCTTGGAGGATGTGGAGTGGCACCAGGAGTAAAGACTGAAGAAGGTGGCTGTTTTGGGAACAAGAGATCCAGCACCTGCTGGGTGGGGATGAAATCCCAGGAGATTAACCCCATGTTGCTGCTGAAATGTAGGTTCCTCCCACAAATGACAGGCAGGAGCTCATTCCTAAGCTGGTCCTGCCTGTAAGGTTCAAGGCTCTGAACCCTGAAGGGCTCCTCCGTGTTCTGATCATTTTCACCCTGGGTTGGGACCAAGAATGGTGGGTTCAAAATGGAAATGGTGACAAACAGAAAAATGACTTGTGCCAATACACTAGAGTCAAAGCACAATGGGACAGTTCCCATCAGTACAAACACACACACACACACACAAACACACACACACACACACACACACACAGAGTCAGAATAGGAGTCCTGGGCCATTCATCAGGGATCAGACTAGAGGGCCTGCTGGGCTCACCTGCCCTGTGCTACTCACTGTTACTCTTGAGCTCCTCTGCGACAATCGCCAGAGGCTCTGGCGTCTAAGATGAAGCCTCACCCAGTGTATCCACAAAAGGGCTAGTTGGCCCCCCTGAGATTCCTGGGAGCCTGAGGCTCGGCATTGTCTGCAACCACAGGAGAACATCCTTCTCCCTCCAGTGGCTCCAACCAAGTGAGCTCGGATGGCTTGGTCAGTGAAGTGGGTGCCTGGATACCAGGGTTCCATGTTCTGTTTGATCCATTGTCAAGGCAATGATGTCATTTCCTGTGCCCATACCTGAGCCTCTTTTCACATAAGACCACTTTCAACAGCCCTATGGGCTGCCGATTTCTCCTCCATGCCTACCCATCTCAGGTGCGCAGGTGTTCACCAACAACTACCCAAACATCCCCACCAGCATCTGCCCTGCTTGGTGCCACTAGAGTTCCAGCTTGGAGCCTTCAAAAATGCATTCACAACCAGTCCTTCCCTCTCAGCAGCTTTTGGACCCTGGTCCCATCATTGTGCAACTCATGGTGTGCCCAGTCTTTTCTGGAAAGTAGGGTAGCATCTAATCTCTAGGGTTTATTGTGTCTATTGGCCCATAACACCCTCTGTTCTCTCTGAAACCAGAGATGGGACTCACAGGTGGCTAAAGCACAAATGTAGAGATGGGATAATCACAAGAAAGGGAGAGACAAAGAATGCACCCTAACTCAATCAGGCCTGTGTCCCACACAGGGACATGGCCAATGTCCGTCCCATCGTGGCTGCAGTTCCCTCTCTACACCATGGCAAGTTGGAGGGGACTGAGATGCAGAGGCTGCTCCCCTCTGCCATACAACTTCCCAAGGCTTCTCCTAAGATTTCAAAAGGGCCAAGTGTGTCTAGTGTTGGGGTCTCACAGAGACTCCGAGGTACCACAGCATCCTGCTGCCCAGAACCGGTTCACCCCTCACCTCAAGGGGGCTCAGCCTCTGGATTCATGGGAATTGAAGTGGGTACAGGTGATGGGATATCACCTCCAAGACTGAGTTATGCCAAGTCCATGACCCCTGTCTGCATCCCTGTCTCCAGCACCACTCCCCCCTCTCTCTTTCCTCCTCAGAGCAAACAAATCCATTTAGCAAGTGTGTCCTGTGATAAAGACATGACGGTCACCCATCCTCTCATTACAAAAACACTGAGGCTCAGCCAACATGGATCCTACAGGGAACACAGGCATAAACTCAGACTCCGATCCTCCCAGCCGAGCCTCAGTGGAGCCTGGACTCCCAGCCTCCTGAGTCAAGGAAACAGAGGTTCCTAGCCGAGCCACCTTGGATGCAGCCGCACACAAACTGAACTCATCAATGCTCTCAGTTGTGAGTAAGAGGGGAAGTGGTGTTTCACAACCCTGGACATCAAGTGCAGTCTCCAGGCTTTGGGGTGTGCCCTGGCCTCTGTCTATCTGCCCAGGCTCTCCAACCCACACTGGCCTCTTACCCAACCTCCTCCTAGGGCCAAACTCAATCCTGCCTCTCAATTTCTGCTGCCTTCCCCAACACACTGCTCCCCAAAATGAGCAGGGCTGGCTCTCGGTTATCATGCTGGTGCCAGCAGCAATGCCACCCCACTGACATAATTCTGAGTCCCAACCTAGGCACTCCAGCTGTCTTTGCCACACCTGGCCTGTTTGGGCTCTGGCTCTTGCTCTTTTCTTTCATGTGCATGTGTTTTGAGGTTTTGAGTTTCTCCCACTGCAGAACTGCAGCTGTGGCAGGGTAGAGCTCATGAGGGTGACATTCTGAGCCACATCCAATCCCATCAGGACTGTTCACTGGGGTGACTGCTGGAACACAGTGATGAGTGAACACATGGGAGGTGGTTGGACCCACCTTGCCTCTGAGTGGCTTCCTTTCAGGACAGGAATGTAGGCATGGGAGCCCCTGGCGTGGGATGCTTTGCACAAGGCGTGACCATGGGCTCTCTTTCCTGGCAAAAATGGCTCCACTCAGCATGGAGAGCACTGTCATTCCTGGTGGCTAACAACAGCCCTGGACCCCAGAAAGGAACCCACACTCATGATTAACGTCTGAGTGTGCGTGTCCTCGAGGAAATGAGGTCTCCTGATCACAGGTGCAAAGGGGTAAGTCCTCTAACTCCAGGGGCCATGAAGGGACATCTGAGTTTCCCTTGTCCTTCTTTCCCTCTCTAACTAACCACAGTTAGGACCCTGGCCTCATTCCCCAGTGAGGATCATTAGGCTCCATAAAGGAGAGTCTCTAAGATGCTCAGTGGACCAACACCCTCTGCACAACCCATAACCCTATTCACCCAAGAGGCAAGAGGATTTCTATTCAGGAAAACCAGGAAAGGGAGAGCCTTTCTCAAGGACACAAGGACATTAGTGAGTGAGGGAGTGATTAATGGATGGAGAACTATTTCCAACACCAACTTGCAGGAGCATATATGGCCCCCTGGAGAATTCTGCAGTGTGTTGGTGATTAAGGAGAACATGTGAATTCAGGGGTCACTAGGTCCTCTCAGCCATAAGGAGGGAAACTGCCATAAAGGATCTAGGACAAGGGTGCGAGGAATGCTCACTGGTGGGAGATCGGAAGGAAGGAAAGTGTACTCATTAGAAAAGTGTCGCCTGAAAATTCTTAGCCAGCCAAAAGCCGTGCGAACTTGTGTGGGATAAGAGTCTTTGCACAGTGATGAAGCTAAGAGCTCACATGATGGAACACAGCATCAACTGGGACCAAATCCAATATCTGATATTCTTGTAGGAAGAGGAGAGTCTGGACCCAGATACCAGGGAGACTGGGGGATACTGGATATGTGAGGTTGGAGCCAGGGCGGGATGCCCATATGGGAACCACAGATCGTGGGCAGCAATAGGAGAGTGGGCAAGGGCTGGGAGAGTTGGGGAGACAGTCCCCTTGAAACCTGGGAGGGGTTATGGCACTGGGACAGCCCAACACCTACTGTGTTGAGCCTCTGGAGCTCAAAGGAAGACACTTCCTCTGTTGTCGGCCACCCAGTTAACAGAGTTTGGTTGCAGCAGCCTAGGACCCAGCTGAAGGTCTGAGCATGTTGGCCATGCAGGTTGGATCTGGACCACAGACACCCTCATCAGAGATTGTAGGGTCTCAGCCCTGAGGCAAGACAGGCACTAAGTCAGGCCAGGTGGGGAAACGGATAGGCACACACTCTGGGGGCTGGTGCCTGTGTTACTGGGAGCACTTCTGATCGCAATTCCCTGATCTGCTGCCAACACAGGCTACAGAGGAGGGTACAGAAACACAGACCACGGATCTGCCCCACTCAGTGGGCCCAGGCCAACACCACACCCAGCAGCCTCGTGCCATACCCAATGAGTCTCGAAGCGGCCCCCTCTTCCCATCCTGAGAGCTCTTCCCTTCCTCATGTGCCAATAGCTCCCTACTGTCACTGGCAATATCTACTCTGTGAGATGTCAACATCCGTGGGTACTGTTCTCTCATCCCAGGACAGTGTGGTCCCACACACCCTGGTGAAATGGGCCACCTGGAGGCTGGACCTGGAGGTTGTTGAGGCTGAATGGCAGCGGTGGTCCTCTGGCACTTAATATTATTTAAGTTAAAAAAAAAAAAAAAAAAAACAAAAACAAAAAACGGGTCTTGGTGCTCAAAAATGTTTGATTTGCATATTCTCATCCCCTAACCCCAATATTTTCATTATTTCCTCACATATGAAATCTTACTAGCATAAAGGTAATTTCGTATTAAACAAAGTGGATTGAAATAACATTGGTAAAAATAATCAATCACCATACTTTCAATTTTTGTTCTGCTTTCCCATTAGAAACCACTTGGATACAAGAGAACAGAGGACAGACTCATGGAAATGCTTGAAATGACAAGAAGCTCCCACTCAAGCTCAGCATTCAGTCCTGGACAGGGTAAGACCAGGCCACTTTGACATCTGTGCCAAAGAGTCTACCAGACAGAATCCTCTGACTGATCCCTGACTGAGCCATAGGAACTGGCTAGAAAAGCCTTCACATCCTCAATACATTCTTCACGTCAGAATACTTGACAACCATTGATATCCATCTCTCGTTAACTTGCTCCCCAGCCAACCATTCTTCAACAAATTCAAAGGAGTAACTCATGCAAGCACACAGAAAGGGGTGTTCACTACACACATCCATGTGCGAAAAAGACAACTGGTATTTCTTGTCTGGGCTATTTCAAATGAAATCCCTTCTGCATGACCTCCACAAACCAAAGGAAAATATTTGTGAAATTCCCACGTAGAAGACAAGATACACTTGCCAAGGAGGCAGTGGCAAGAATTTTGACACTCCAAATGTAGAGTGTGTGTTTAGGAAGCAGTCACAGTTTCCATGAGAGAGTCCCATGAAATCAATTAGGAAGATCCATGCTCTAGCCCTACCATGCAAGTGATGTGACTTGAAAGAGTCACTTAGTCTTAGTAACCATCATCACTAACAACTAAGTCAATGAATAAAGGTCCTCAGGTGCCAAGCTACAAAATGTGGGATGAGCATGGATGAGGATGGGTGGGAGAAGTCTCCAACTCTAACACAATTAGGGAAGGATGTGCTGACCTCAAGTGGCTGGGGGGCTGGGATACTGCCACAGAGGGGGATTCCAAACCTCACATCCCCTGACCCAGGCCAGAAGACCAGGTAGAGTCCAAGGACCCTGGGGTGGCCCAGTGGCAATAAAGGTCAAAAGGAACTAGGGATCTGCCTGGTCCCTCAATCCCCTACTCTGAGCAGGGCTGCATGACGAGGCCAGAGGCCATCCACAGCAATCTGCCTTTACAGGAAAACAGGGACTGCAGGCTGCCTCTGGCTCACTGAATCAGGGTGGTGTTTTCATAAAGCAAGACCACTTCCTCACATTTGACCAGCAGCTCATGTGTTGACAGCACAATGACTGACTTGACTCAGGCCCTGATGAATGAAATAGAAAATTCATAGCAAACCCATCTTTAGCTCTTCCACATCATCAGGGGCTCTGATTCAATTCCGTCCAGAAAGGTGTCTGAAATGATTTCTAAACATGCTGGGGACTCACCTCTGTGTGGAACTTTTCAGGAAAAAGGGGATCAAATCTCATGAAGCAACTCTTCTCTCTTCTAGCCCATGGGCAATGCAAGGAACCTGCATGATACCAGAGGCTCACTTCTCTCTTCTCATGTCTTCTGGAAAGGATTCGTTAATGCTTCCTGCAAGGTGAAGCAGAAGCCTGCATCCCCAGCTGCACAGAAGTGTTTTAGGGCAGTGTCTCCCTTAAAACCCAAAAATAAAAAAACAGGTCATTCAACAGGCACATGGATTCGAGTACATGTTCAATGATCCCTCCTCCCTGGAGCCTTCCACATGCCCATCTTCCACATTCACAGAGCAATGCTTGGCCATTCTCAAGACCAGGAGACCATGATGCTCATCACCAGGAAGTCAATAAGGAACATGAAGAGAGCAGCATGGATTGCAGAAGGTGGCACATCAAGGATCTTCAGCTCTGCTGCTAGAACACAAGAGCTTAACTTCAGTATTGACTTTTTGCCAACTACCAAGTACGATAGCAGTGTCAAGCCCAATATGCAGATATGCAAGTAGTAGGTGACACCCCGCATCCATTCACAAAAGTGGGCAACATCTGCATCAGAACAAGGAAGTATCTTACCCTTACTCATAAAAATCATCAGAAACAAAATAAAATGGATGCAAGACTTCTCATTTCACTATTAGGTAGCTGTTGGAATTCCCTATTAAATAATACCTCCTCCAAAATAAAAAGTATCTCAGACATGTGTCAACTATTCAATGGATGACATTTTAAAAACTATGGACTTTACTTAATATTTATGTATGCTATATCCCTGCCTAAGGCTCTATGAGAAAGGAGCACATAGAATTGGATCTTTGAAAATCTCACATTTGCTGATAAATATTACTGCTGATCTCAGGCATGGCGAAGTGAAAAGTGGGACTTTGGATATTCCAAGAATGCTATGTTGTGGGATTGGTGTCCCTGATTCATACATAGCATATGGTTTCTATGAAATCCAGTGAGGGAGCAGGAGTAACGAAGCTGATTGCACAGATGACCTCAGGGAATACTGACAGATAGGCCAAATGAAAAATATGCTCCAGCTAACCATTGGTATTTGGGCTTCTGATCCCAGTCCTGTTTTTAAAAAAGGTGCAGACAGGCAGTGTTCATTAAAAACTGTCTACCATGTAAAAGTGGGTAATTTAAATGGCATCTAGTTACACATCTGATAGAATGGTCTGGCAACATATGAATTTCATTCTAACAACAACAACAACAACAAAACATAGAAAATGAGACATAAAGATAAAACCTTGTCTTCACCAGGATGCCTAAAAATAGGTTTTATTTGGCTCATGCCAATAAATATCTTTCAATAGAATTTCTGATTTCTGAATGAATCCATTCAACTTCATACTGCACAGATCACAAGGTTTTCTTTACAGAATATTCTCTTCTTCTTCTTACAACCTCACATAGAATATGTCTCACAGGACATAGGAGGGGAATGACCCAAAGGATGAGAGAATGGCTGGAACCGTTCTCAAATGTGCCCATGTAGCCTAAAGTTTGAAGGCATCTAATTGTACTCTAAAACAATTATGAACCTATTCGATCCATTATTAATAAATATCACCACTTTACCACTTGAACCAAATCACAGAAAATTGGAAACAGATGATCGTTGGCTTTGATACCTTTACTTCTGTTTCATTACTCAGAGTCGATCAACTCTATACTTCAAGTGACACAGATTTATTACAGAATGCCTAAGATCCTAAGGATCTATTTTAGCTCAGCCCATGGTATTGCTCCATTATTTTATTATTTTGTAAGTAATAAAATATAACTTCATGTTGGATGATATATTCAAGCCATGAATATATCATCCAACATTGTTCTTCCCAAAATATTAGCCCAATTTCTGCGCGCGCTCACTTACTGTTCAGGAATTTTACTAATTGTTTGAAGGTTCTAGAGGACCTGTTAGACTCCTAATGGACAAACCATACAACATACTCCAGAGAACGGACGAGTGCCATAAGAACAAAATAAGGTCAGCCTACAGCAATGGGCAGCTGCCTGCCCTCGGCTGGGAGGAGCCCTGGCCATGGCACCAGGGCTGCTGGGCAGCAGAAGCCTCCACAGCCCTGCAGGGAGCCTGGAGCACAGCTCTGCCTAACCATGCTCAGCCCTGGACAGATGCACATGAGTTCCCATCACAGGCTCGAGTGTGACAGTCCCAGGTGCATGCCTGTCATGCCAGCCACCAGGGAGGCTGAGGCAAGAGGAACGTTTGAGGTCAGCCTTGGCAACTTAGACCCCGAGGCAAAGGGGAAATACTTTTACAGGGGTCTCTGAGGGTGTAGCTCAGGTAGGTCACTTGCCTCACAGGCTCAAGGCCCTGGGTTCAATCCCCAGAACCCACGTACACACAAAAAGTGAACTTGGAATATTGTTTAAAATGATGGGTCAGGTACACACAAGGACTTCAATATGACCTCTCAGAGGAGCTCAATTTGAGATCAGACTGAACAAAAGACCACCTGGACCATTGACTCAGTGTCTGAAACCCTCTGTGAGCATGGGAAGCACTGCTGGCAAGACACCAGAGGGCCAAAGCACTTGTGCCCCCTGCAGGGGCGTCTCTTGTCTACCGCCAAAGACTGTTCCCCTCCTGGGGCAGCTGAGAGCAAGCTGGGCCTTGGAGCAAGGACTAGTGCTTTAGATATAGACTATGCAAGCAAGGGGCAATGTCTTTAATAAAACTAAAATTAAAAAGTCACATTGAAAAAATTTTAAAAAGAAGAAAATAAGGTCAAGTAGAGGAAGCCCATTTTCACAGGAAAAAATCCCCCAGTGAAAAGCATCAGAATAGATACCAAGAAAAATACCAACAAAAACAGTGTGCTCCCACTATGTATCTACTCAACATGCAAAAGTTAGAAAGCTAGATAATACAATCCTGGCCACAGGTAGAGCTATGCAGAAGAGCCACCTGGCAGTGCTTAGTCAAAGAAGTAAACATGCACACTTTGACCTAGAAATTCCACCTGTGTGTAAACCAGGCGGTGCTTAAGCAGTTTCACAAGGGGACATGCACAGGGAAATTTATCCTCAGGTTCTTATAGAGTTGTCTGTGCTTACAGGGAGTTGATGGTTGTCAAGATGCCCACAGCTGCGAAAGTCAAAAGCTAAAAAAATAATAGATGCCAACCTGGATATATTAATAATCCCGTATCTATGATCACCTTCATAAGGTAGCTTCCCAACTTCTGTGTGGAAGTGTGTTTCTCCTTGGCCCTTACACTGTTGTGGAGACCACTAGGAGTTCAGCTTTGTGCAGGATCATCTGACCTGCACTTTTGGCAAGACCTGTACAGCCCTCACACATGCTCAGATGCTACAGGACTTTTCAGACCAGTCCAGACAACAGTAGGCATCCATTCATTGTCTGCACTCTACAGATTCCTAGATGCACGACATTCATTACCATCAAATGCAGAATTTTCATCAAAAACTAATATATATATCATTCCAATCTGAATCAAGAAAATCGGAAATATCCCCAAATCCAAAGAGTGGATCCCCATTGTGATGCTACAAGTTGAAAATTCCACAGCTGACCTCATGGGATGGTTCACAGTCAAAAGACAGCTGCATGAAAAATATTACATGACCTTCCTGCTATGTGAAAAGTGGCATGTGAAGTACACATGCATGTCTTCCTCAGACATGGGTTCATTTGCAAGACACCTTGTGCAATTGAAAATACTCCAAAAGGGGAGAAATCAGAACCATGTCTCCAAAGTATTTCAGCAGAGACCAACTCCATCTGTCTATCTATCTCTCAGTGAGTGTGTGTGCTCTTGTGTGTGTTTGTGTGTCTTTGTTTGTGTTTGTACCATCATAGCTGATACTTCATTGCCCCCATTGGAAAACTGACTCAGATAATGCCATCTGCCAAACTCCTAAAAACCAAAGTTCTTGCTGATAGAATGAAGCATTCCTTCCTGTTGGTTTGGATGTGTCCTTTAGGAATCACTGCTACATTTAGTATACTCAAATCATCACAGTAGATCAGGTAACAAAAACATATATATTTTAAAATAATAATAATAATGTATTAATGGAAACAACAAATACAGGATAGAGTAACAACTGTGTTACTAAACAAGGTCAAGGACAATGGCAAACTATAGATTCAAACTTTGAAGAAAATAGTAATCAATGTAAATATTCCTGGGCTGCCTCAGCCCCGCCCAGGCACACAGCAACAGAATGGTTTTGCAAGCATCCTCAGGAGGGCAGGAGCCTTCTTTGCAGGACGAGAGGGAGGTTGAGGCTCGATCCACCCATCATTCTTTTGGGAGAGGCTCCTTTTCCTCAGCACAAAGTTGGATTTTTTGTGAGGATTCTTGGCATAAAATACGTTGGCCTCTGCTGGAATCCTCAGCTCTGGGGAGAGAGGGGTGTACAAAAAGAAGGTGGCACTCAGGAGGTGCTCCCTAGGACACGCCAACATCTGAGAGCCTGTGCCAGAAAAGGCCAGAGCCACACACCTGTGAGCTCTCCAATTCAGCACCAATACCAACAAAGACAGCCTCCACAGTCCTCCCTGAGGAAGAACTAGGCAGAGCACTTCAACAGACCTAATGTCTGTTCCTACCGAAGGCTTTGGACTCCAGAATATCTCAGGTCCTCTTGCATCTGCCAAAGCACACCACTAGGGTTTGCATCTGAAATCTCCCACAAAAGGCTCCTGTGCCGAAGATTCAGTCCCCACATGAGCCATCTTCATAGGTGGGTTTGGAGGGAAGCATTGGATGGTGAGTGCTCTGATGTCAACATGAAATTCTCATTCAAGATGAATACACTACTGGGGGGTGGGAGGGACTGGAAGAAAGGTTGAGCATGGTTGGAGTAAGACCTAAACAGGGTTGTGCCCTGGGCAACAGTACCTTGTTCCTGTTGGCTCCACTGAATCCTCATTCTCCAAGGAGAGGTCCTCCCTCTCCATCTTTCTCTCTCTCCCTCTCTGCCAGCCTCGTTCTCTCTCTCCCAGTCTATGCCTTTGTGGCAAGGGCTGAGGAGCTCTCCACTGCCACACACTAGAGCTTTATGGACAGCCTCAGTGCACAACCAAAGAGAAAGCTATGAAACCCAGAGAAAAAAGGCCTAGGATTCCTCCTCTGAGTTATTTTCCTCAAGTATGGCCACAGTGAGGACAGGCTGACCAGCACGGATACCACGTTAGAGCCATGCTTCTGCATTGGTGGAGCCCGCCTCCATGTGAACCAGGCTTCTGAGAATGGAGGCCACATTCCAAATACTGCCCTACTGAGAACAATGGTTCCAAAGACCAGCAAAGGGACTGCTTCCCTCCAACATGGTGTATGGCCCAGTGGTGCCATGACCCCGAGTGGGGGAATACAACAGCCGCTTCTCCTTCCTCTGAACATGTGTTTCCTGTCGCCCTCCTCTAACCTAGAGCCTGTTCTCCATCCCTTCTGGGTTGGATGTGGAGATCTCTGCTATGAATTTCTTAGGCTACCAAGGCCCCAGACAGACTTCCTCTTCCATAGACTCTACTAACCTAACAGTAGGTTAAGATAGGAGACAAGTGATCCTAGAACTCATAGGGATGGTGGTCTTCAGGGTACATAGGCTGGGATAATGGCTGCTGTGGTGTTTGGCTCACAAAAACCAACCAACCAACCAACGAAAAAGCGCTGGCATTATTATCAGATGAGCTCTGTGGCTACGTGCTCAGGAAGCCCTCATCTGACTTTAGTTAGGGATCACAACCTGGCTATTGTGATCACTCCTTGCCTAGTGGACTCAGGTGCGTAAGACCATGGAATTTATGCAAAAACAGATGATTCAGGCTGTCTCCCAGGCTGTGTTTTCTTCCCAATTTCATCCTGTTACTGCTTGCTAGAATCCTGGCAATGCTCTGCCCAGGCAGTGGTTTTTTGGTCACACAGAAGGCTTTCAATAGTACTGCTTCAGTCCACAAAATGCCAGTTCCCTCTTTAGCCCATGCATTCCCATGTTCCTTTGAAACCACTCCTATCCCAGACCATGAAAACATACTGCTCCTGGAGAGAGGCTTTCCTCCTCACTCCTCAAAGATGTCAGCTTTGGATGCCTGTTCATGTCCAGGGGAGGGCACCTGGTGGGGAGCCGCAATATCCACCACCGGGGTATACCATTGGACCTCAAGACCTTCCACCAGCAGAAGTGCAGTTGGCTTTGTGCACGAACCCAACACACCTGTTGGAGTGTTCTTGGGGGTCAGAGACTACTTTTTGTTGCTAAGAGTTGACCTGAGTCCACATCCTGACCCTTGCTCTCTGCTATCTGATTGTCTCACTTACTCTGACGGCGAGAGATGATTTGGCCCAGCTCATAATCCTCTGGATTCTCCTCAGTAAGGAAGTGTAGGTCGAGGGTGCTGAGGATGAAGACAGGAGCCCTATCGTGGCAGGTCACCTGGAGCAGCATGGGAGACAGGCCTTCAGGAAATGGGCCTTGAAGTGACTACTCAAGGACAGTGGGCAGGGGCATTCTGGAGGCACCTCCACTCTAAATATAAGGGCAACATCCATGACCCTACTACCCGAGGCTGACCTCCTGCTCATCGTGTGGGCTCTTCCCACAGGCTACTAGCCCAATCCTTGTACATAGGATTTCCTGGGCCTGCCATTGCTCTTTGTGGAGCTGCACTCCTCTCGGAGTGAAAGGACCCCACTACCTGCATACAGATGCAATCTCATCCCACAAGTTGGGAGGAATGGGACAATAGCCTCCAAGATCCCAGGTCTGCCCGAGGATGCAGGCGGCATTGGGAATGGCCTAGGCACAAAACCTAGAGGCTTTGGTCTGGATTGCCAGGGCCAAAAACAGACCCAGGAACATGACCACACACAGGAGAGCTGAAAGATAGCCACGAGAGCTCCTGGCCTCCAGAGGCTCAGTGCTGGCTGGGATGTAGGAGGCCACCTCATCCGGCAAGGGTGGTCATTGGGTTACCTGGACATTTAGTGTGCTTGCTCCACATCCCTATCGACTCTGCAGAGAGACTCTCTCAGCTCCTTGTTCAAGGAACATGGAGAACCTCACACTGCTGTCCTCCTCCATAGACGTCAGCATCCCATACAAGGGAACCTGCAACCTAGTTCCTGTCCTATTCTCATCTGTCACCCATACCTGTCCCTGCCCTTCTGGACTGCATGCTGCCACCTGACACACAGACTCCCTCAGACATGGCAGTGGACAAGCTGCTGCACTCGCTCATCTCAGCTCCAGCCCTTCACACTGACCTCTCCCTTCTTGATTCCCATCTATCCTCCTGATCATCCAGAAGCTCCAAATTCAAGAGGGCATGAGTAGTCCATGGTATTGGACCAGTGTCTGCTCCCCACCCAGGTGTAAGCACCACGGGACACCCCTGCTCCCAGGCTTACCAGAACACTCTTGGCCATCTCTGGACTTTGTGTTTCTAAGTGGACACGAATTAAGCAGGTGTCTCCCACCTGCTTGTGGGAAAGCGGCCTGGAGGACTTGCAGGTTGATTCTGAGAACTGTGGGGGATGGAACATCAGCAAACCCAGAAACAGAAAGCCACCCCAGACTGTCAGTTGGCTCTATGGGCTTCCAGCAAATATGTCCAGGTGCTGAGGCTTCTTATTTCCTCAGGTCGGAGTGGAATGGCAGCACATGCACAGCTTGAATAAGGTAGGTGTTTACCTCCTTTCCCTTGACCTGGGGGCGTTTCCTCACCATGAAAGATTGTATTCCCAGATTCATGGACAGACACACGAGTGAGTGGTCAGAGACCTTGATTTCTGCAGAGCGAAGTGGAGAGAATTGTTAGGTGGCACTCAAGGATTATACCACAAAACACCCACAACCCCTGAGAGTCTCCGCCAGGCCCATCACACTTTGGTATTTTGGGGCCAAGGCCCACTTTCTCTTGGCTGTCAGTTATCCTGAGCCCACTGTGGATCATGTCTCCCCACTGTCTGATTGTCCTACTTACTCTCATCCTCAGACATCATATACAGCAGCTCAAAGTTGTCCACATCCTCATGCTGCAACAAATTTTGGTCCAAGGCCCTGCGGATGAGGCTTGTCACCGTCTCCTGAAAGGTCACCTGGATCAGGGTGGGACAAATGTCATCAGAGAATGGCTTTTAGAAGAGCTACCCAGAAGACTGTGGTCAAACATTCAGGAGAAATCTCAGCTACATATACAAGGGCACAATCTTGTTATCCTGCTACCTGAGTGTGTCCTCCATATACCACCTGGGTTCTTGCAATGTGCTACTAGAACAATCCTGGTACAAATATCTGCCTGTACCTGCCATCTCCCCTCCCCCTGGGGAGCCACATTCCACTCATGTCAAAGGACCAAACTGCCTATGCACAGACACACTCTCATCTCACTGAGATGAGAGCAATGGGCCAGGGATCTGCGCACCAAGTGTGATCTGGGATGCAGGCTGCCTTTGTGGGTGCAAGAGGCAGATGCACTGAAAATTTGGGTCCTGACTGCCACGACACAAAACAGACTCAGATACAAGAGTGTGCACTTGAGTGCTTCATGATAGCTTTGAGAGGCCCTGGCCTCTGGAAGCTCGGTGCGGGTCTGGTTGTAATGATGTACTTGACTCAGCACTGGCAGTCACTGAACATGTCTCCTCTGCAGCTGGACACCTGCAGCATTAGCGTGTCTACTGCACATCCATAGAAATTCTGCCAAGAACCCCTTTAGCTCCGTATTTACCTACATGCAAAGCCTAACATTCCGAAGCTTTGGCATGACCCCCCAGGTGATCCCGACCCCAAATTCCTACACCTAGTCATGCTAAGGAGGTTCTCTTCCCTGCCACCAGGAACACATCCCCTCCTACACATGTGACAAGTCACTGCCACCTCCTCTGCTCCAACTTCACTCATTGAGAATACCAAGTTCTAGGCACTGCAGCCTGCACCCTGGACATATCTCTGCCTTCATCTGTCCACAGCACTTCCGTCTGCACTTCTGGCCTGCAAAACCCACAATACACAGGCCCACTCACCACTGAAGCTGGGCATGCTGATGCTCTCCCTCCTCAGGTCAAGCCCTTAAGACGGACCTCTCTCTTCTTTATTTCCCACCATAGCCCTGGGGTTGGCTGTGTCTCCTGCCTTCCACTGTGTGGACACCCAGGAGGCAGCCCTGCTGTCGGGCTTACCGGGATGCGCTTTGTCTCCCTCAGGCTCTGTCCCTCTAGGAGGACGTGAACAACGCGGCTGTCTTCCACCTGCTCGCTGGAGTGAAGCAGTGAGGAGCTGCTACTCACAGCTGCTGGGGTCCTGGATGCCACTGCCACAGAAGGTTCCAAGAACTGTGGGGGATGACAACATCAGCAAAGCCCAGCAACTGCACCCCACCCAGCCTGGCAGTTGGCTCTGTGGGCATTCTACAACATCCATCCAGAACCTGAGGTTCTTGTCCCCTTGGAGGATGTGGAGTGGCACCAGGAGTAAAGACTGAAGAAGGTGGCTGTTTTGGGAACAAGAGATCCAGCACCTGCTGGGTGGGGATGAAATCCCAGGAGATTAACCCCATGTTGCTGCTGAAATGTAGGTTCCTCCCACAAATGACAGGCAGGAGCTCATTCCTAAGCTGGTCCTGCCTGTAAGGTTCAAGGTTCTGAACCCTGAAGGGCTCCTCCGTGTTCTGATCATTTTCACCCTGGGTTGGGACCAAGAATGGTGGGTTCAAAATGGAAATGGTGACAAACAGAAAAATGACTTGTGCCAATACACTAGAGTCAAAGCACAATGGGACAGTTCCCATCAGTACAAACACACACACACACACACACACACACACACACACACACACAGAGTCAGAATAGGAGTCCTGGGCCATTCATCAGGGATCAGACTAGAGGGCCTGCTGGGCTCACCTGCCCTGTGCTACTCACTGTTACTCTTGAGCTCCTCTGCGACAATCGCCAGAGGCTCTGGCGTCTAAGATGAAGCCTCACCCAGTGTATCCACAAAAGGGCTAGTTGGCCCCCCTGAGATTCCTGGGAGCCTGAGGCTCGGCATTGTCTGCAACCACAGGAGAACATCCTTCTCCCTCCAGTGGCTCCAACCAAGTGAGCTCGGATGGCTTGGTCAGTGAAGTGGGTGCCTGGATACCAGGGTTCCATGTTCTGTTTGATCCATTGTCAAGGCAATGATGTCATTTCCTGTGCCCATACCTGAGCCTCTTTTCACATAAGACCACTTTCAACAGCCCTATGGGCTGCCGATTTCTCCTCCATGCCTACCCATCTCAGGTGCGCAGGTGTTCACCAACAACTACCCAAACATCCCCACCAGCATCTGCCCTGCTTGGTGCCACTAGAGTTCCAGCTTGGAGCCTTCAAAAATGCATTCACAACCAGTCCTTCCCTCTCAGCAGCTTTTGGACCCTGGTCCCATCATTGTGCAACTCATGGTGTGCCCAGTCTTTTCTGGAAAGTAGGGTAGCATCTAATCTCTAGGGTTTATTGTGTCTATTGGCCCATAACACCCTCTGTTCTCTCTGAAACCAGAGATGGGACTCACAGGTGGCTAAAGCACAAATGTAGAGATGGGATAATCACAAGAAAGGGAGAGACAAAGAATGCACCCTAACTCAATCAGGCCTGTGTCCCACAGAGGGACATGGCCAATGTCCGTCCCATCGTGGCTGCAGTTCCCTCTCTACACCATGGCAAGTTGGAGGGGACTGAGATGCAGAGGCTGCTCCCCTCTGCCATACAACTTCCCAAGGCTTCTCCTAAGATTTCAAAAGGGCCAAGTGTGTCTAGTGTTGGGGTCTCACAGAGACTCCGAGGTACCACAGCATCCTGCTGCCCAGAACCGGTTCACCCCTCACCTCAAGGGGGCTCAGCCTCTGGATTCATGGGAATTGAAGTGGGTACAGGTGATGGGATATCACCTCCAAGACTGAGTTATGCCAAGTCCATGACCCCTGTCTGCATCCCTGTCTCCAGCACCACTCCCCCCTCTCTCTTTCCTCCTCAGAGCAAACAAATCCATTTAGCAAGTGTGTCCTGTGATAAAGACATGACGGTCACCCATCCTCTCATTACAAAAACACTGAGGCTCAGCCAACATGGATCCTACAGGGAACACAGGCATAAACTCAGACTCCGATCCTCCCAGCCGAGCCTCAGTGGAGCCTGGACTCCCAGCCTCCTGAGTCAAGGAAACAGAGGTTCCTAGCCGAGCCACCTTGGATGCAGCTGCACACAAACTGAACTCATCAATGCCCCTTGCTCTCAGTTGTGAGTAAGAGGGGAAGTGGTGTTTCACAACCCTGGACATCAAGTGCAGTCTCCAGGCTTTGGGGTGTGCCCTGGCCTCTGTCTATCTGCCCAGGCTCTCCAACCCACACTGGCCTCTTACCCAACCTCCTCCTAGGGCCAAACTCAATCCTGCCTCTCAATTTCTGCTGCCTTCCCCAACACACTGCTCCCCAAAATGAGCAGGGCTGGCTCTCGGTTATCATGCTGGTGCCAGCAGCAATGCCACCCCACTGACATAATTCTGAGTCCCAACCTAGGCACTCCAGCTGTCTTTGCCACACCTGGCTTGTTTGGGCTCTGGCTCTTGCTCTTTTCTTTCATGTGCATGTGTTTTGAGGTTTTGAGTTTCTCCCACTGCAGAACTGCAGCTGTGGCAGGGTAGAGCTCATGAGGGTGACATTCTGAGCCACATCCAATCCCATCAGGACTGTTCACTGGGGTGACTGCTGGAACACAGTGATGAGTGAACACATGGGAGGTGGTTGGACCCACCTTGCCTCTGAGTGGCTTCCTTTCAGGACAGGAATGTAGGCATGGGAGCCCCTGGCGTGGGATGCTTTGCACAAGGTGTGACCATGGGCTCTCTTTCCTGGCAAAAATGGCTCCACTCAGCATGGAGAGCACTGTCATTCCTGGTGGCTAACAACAGCCCTGGACCCCAGAAAGGAACCCACACTCAAGATTAACGTCTGAGTGTGCGTGTCCTTGAGGAAATGAGGTCTCCTGATCCCAGGTGCAAAGGGGTAAGTCCTCTAACTCCAGGGGCCATGAAGGGACATCTGAGTTTCCCTTGTCCTTCTTTCCCTCTCTAACTAACCACAGTTAGGACCCTGGCCTCATTCCCCAGTGAGGATCATTAGGCTCCATAAAGGACAGTCTCTAAGATGCTCAGTGGACCAACACCCTCTGCACATCCCATAACCCTATTCACCCAAGAGGCAAGAGGATTTCTATTCAGGAAAACCAGGAAAGGGAGAGCCTTTCTCAAGGACACAAGGACATTAGTGAGTGAGGGAGTGATTAATGGATGGAGAACTATTTCCAACACCAACTTCCAGGAGCATATATGGCCCCCTGGAGAATTCTGCAGTGTGTTGGTGATTAAGGAGAACGTGTGAATTCAGGGGTCACTAGGTCCTCTCAGCCATAAGGAGGGAAACTGCCATAAAGGAACTAGGACAAGGGTGCGAGGAATGCTCACTGGTGGGAGATCGGAAGGAAGGAAAGTGTACTCATTAGAAAAGTGTCGCCTGATAATTCTTAGCCAGCCAAAAGCCGTGCGAACTTGTGTGGGAAAAGAGTCTTTGCACAGTGATGAAGCTAAGAGCTCACATGATGGAACACAGCATCAACTGGGACCAAATCCAATATCTGATATTCTTGTAGGAAGAGGAGAGTCTGGACCCAGATACCAGGGAGACTGGGGGATACCGGATATGTGAGGTTGGAGCCAGGGCGGGATGCCCATATGGGAACCACAGATCGTGGGCAGCAATAGGAGAGTGGGCAAGGGCTGGGAGAGTTGGGGAGACAGTCCCCTTGAAACCTGGGAGGGGTTATGGCACTGGGACAGCCCAACACCTACTGTGTTGAGCCTCTGGAGCTCAACGGAAGACACTTCCTCTGTTGTCGGCCACCCAGTTAACAGACTTTGGTTGCAGCAGCCTAGGACCCAGCTGAAGGTCTGAGCATGTGGGCCATGCAGGTTGGATCTGGACCACAGACACCCTCATCAGAGATTGTAGGGTCTCAGCCCTGAGGCAAGACAGGCACTAAGTCTGGCCAGGTGGGGAAACGGATAGGCACACACTCTGGGGGCTGGTGCCTGTGTTACTGGGAGCACTTCTGATCGCAATTCCCTGATCTGCTGCCAACACAGGCTACAGAGGAGGGTACAGAAACACAGACCACGGATCTGCCCCACTCAGTGGGCCCAGGCCAACACCACACCCAGCAGCCTCGTGCCACACCCAATGAGTCTCGAAGCGGCCCCCTCTTCCCATCCTGAGAGCTCTTCCCTTCCTCATGTGCCAATAGCTCCCTACTGTCACTGGCAATATCTACTCTGTGAGATGTCAACATCCGTGGGTACTGTTCTCTCATCCCAGGACAGTGTGGTCCCACACACCCTGGTGAAATGGGCCACCTGGAGGCTGGACCTGGAGGTTGTTGAGGCTGAATGGCAGCGGTGGTCCTCTGGCACTTAATATTATTTAAGTTAAAAAACAAAAACAAAAACAAAAACAAAAAACGGGTCTTGGTGCTCAAAAATGTTTGATTTGCATATTCTCATCCCCTAACCCCAATATTTTCATTATTTCCTCACATATGAAATCTTACTAGCATAAAGGTAATTTCGTATTAAACAAAGTGGATTGAAATAACATTGGTAAAAATAATCAATCACCATACTTTCAATTTTTGTTCTGCTTTCCCATTAGAAACCACTTGGATACAAGAGAACAGAGGACAGACTCATGGAAATGCTTGAAATGACAAGAAGCTCCCACTCAAGCTCAGCATTCAGTCCTGGACAGGGTAAGACCAGGCCACTTTGACATCTGTGCCAAAGAGTCTACCAGACAGAATCCTCTGACTGATCCCTGACTGAGCCATAGGAACTGGCTAGAAAAGCCTTCACATCCTCAATACATTCTTCACGTCAGAATACTTGACAACCATTGATATCCATCTCTCGTTAACTTGCTCCCCAGCCAACCATTCTTCAACAAATTCAAAGGAGTAACTCATGCAAGCACACAGAAAGGGGTGTTCACTACACACATCCATGTGCGAAAAAGACAACTGGTATTTCTTGTCTGGGCTATTTCAAATGAAATCCCTTCTGCATGACCTCCACAAACCAAAGGAAAATATTTGTGAAATTCCCACGTAGAAGACAAGATACACTTGCCAAGGAGGCAGTGGCAAGAATTTTGACACTCCAAATGTAGAGTGTGTGTTTAGGAAGCAGTCACAGTTTCCATGAGAGAGTCCCATGAAATCAATTAGGAAGATCCATGCTCTAGCCCTACCATGCAAGTGATGTGACTTGAAAGAGTCACTTAGTCTTAGTAACCATCATCACTAACAACTAAGTCAATGAATAAAGGTCCTCAGGTGCCAAGCTACAAAATGTGGGATGAGCATGGATGAGGATGGGTGGGAGAAGTCTCCAACTCTAACACAATTAGGGAAGGATGTGCTGACCTCAAGTGGCTGGGGGGGCTGGGATCCTGCCACAGAGGGGGATTCCAAACCTCACATCCCCTGACCCAGGCCAGAAGACCAGGTAGAGTCCAAGGACCCTGGGGTGGCCCAATGGCAATAAAGGTCAAAAGGAACTAGGGATCTGCCTGGTCCCTCAATCCCCTACTCTGAGCAGGGCTGCATGACGAGGCCAGAGGCCATCCACAGCAATCTGCCTTTACAGGAAAACAGGGACTGCAGGCTGCCTCTGGCTCACTGAATCAGGGTGGTGTTTTCATAAAGCAAGACCACTTCCTCACATTTGACCAGCAGCTCATGTGTTGACAGCACAATGACTGACTTGACTCAGGCCCTGATGAATGAAATAGAAAATTCATAGCAAACCCATCTTTAGCTCTTCCACATCATCAGGGGCTCTGATTCAATTCCGTCCAGAAAGGTGTCTGAAATGATTTCTAAACATGCTGGGGACTCACCTCTGTGTGGAACTTTTCAGGAAAAAGGGGATCAAATCTCATGAAGCAACTCTTCTCTCTTCTAGCCCATGGGCAATGCAAGGAACCTGCATGATACCAGAGGCTCACTTCTCTCTTCTCATGTCTTCTGGAAAGGATTCGTTAATGCTTCCTGCAAGGTGAAGCAGAAGCCTGCATCCCCAGCTGCACAGAAGTGTTTTAGGGCAGTGTCTCCCTTAAAACCCAAAAATAAAAAAAAAAAGGTCATTCAACAGGCACATGGATTCGAGTACATGTTCAATGATCCCTCCTCCCTGGAGCCTTCCACATGCCCATCTTCCACATTCACAGAGCAATGCTTGGCCATTCTCAAGACCAGGAGACCATGATGCTCATCACCAGGAAGTCAATAAGGAACATGAAGAGAGCAGCATGGATTGCAGAAGGTGGCACATCAAGGATCTTCAGCTCTGCTGCTAGAACACAAGAGCTTAACTTCAGTATTGACTTTTTGCCAACTACCAAGTACGATAGCAGTGTCAAGCCCAATATGCAGATATGCAAGTAGTAGGTGACACCCCGCATCCATTCACAAAAGTGGGCAACATCTGCATCAGAACAAGGAAGTATCTTACCCTTACTCATAAAAATCATCAGAAACAAAATAAAATGGATGCAAGACTTCTCATTTCACTATTAGGTAGCTGTTGGAATTCCCTATTAAATAATACCTCCTCCAAAATAAAAAGTATCTCAGACATGTGTCAACTATTCAATGGATGACATTTTAAAAACTATGGACTTTACTTAATATTTATGTATGCTATATCCCTGCCTAAGGCTCTATGAGAAAGGAGCACATAGAATTGGATCTTTGAAAATCTCACATTTGCTGATAAATATTACTGCTGATCTCAGGCATGGCGAAGTGAAAAGTGGGACTTTGGATATTCCAAGAATGCTATGTTGTGGGATTGGTGTCCCTGATTCATACATAGCATATGCAGGTCCGGTGGACAGCTGAGGGCAAGGCCCGTCCCCTCCCCCAGTGTCTGCAGGTAGGCGGGGGACTGGGAACAAAAGCAGAGCGGCCCCAAAGCCTGCTGAGGGGCGGAACCGGCCCCTCCCCTAGTGCCTGCAAGCGAGGCGACCCTGCAAGCCACGGGCGGGCGGGTCAGGCCCAGCAACCAGCCAAGTGACAGCAGATACACGCGCCTGCAGGGAACGCGGACTGGACCCACTAGGACAGGTCCGGTGGACGGCTGAGGGCTAGGCCCGTCCCCTCCCCCAGTGTCTGCAGGTAGGCGGGGGACTGGGAACAACAGCAGAGCGGCCCCAAAGCCTGCTGAGGGGCGGAACCAGCCCCTCCCCCAGTGCCTGCAAGCGAGGCGAACCTGCAAGCCACGGGCGGGCGGGTCAGGCCCAGCAACCAGCCAAGAGACAGCAGATACACGCGCCTGCGGGGAACACAGACCGGACCCACTAGGACAGGTCCGGTGGACAGATGAGGGCAAGGCCCGTCCCCTCCCCCAGTGTCTGCAGGTAGGCGGGGGACTGTGAACAAAAGCAGAGAGGCCCCAAAGCCTGCTGAGGGGCGGAACCGGCCCCTCCCCCAGTGCCTGCAAGCGAGGCGACCCTGCAAGCCACGGGCGGGCGGGTCAGGCCCAGCAACCAGCCGAGAGTCAGCAGATACACGCGCCTGCGGGGATCGCAGACCGGACCCACTAGGACAGGTCCGGTGGACAGCTGAGGGCAAGGCCCGTCCCCTCCCCCAGTGTCTGCAGGTAGGCGGGGGACTGGGAACAAAAGCAGAGCGGCCCCAAAGCCTGCTGAGGGGCGGAACCGGCCCCTCCCCTAGTGCCTGCAAGCGAGGCGACCCTGCAAGCCACGGGCGGGCGGGTCAGGCCCAGCAACCAGCCAAGTGACAGCAGATACACGCGCCTGCAGGGAACGCGGACTGGACCCACTAGGACAGGTCCGGTGGACGGCTGAGGGCTAGGCCCGTCCCCTCCCCCAGTGTCTGCAGGTAGGCGGGGGACTGGGAACAACAGCAGAGCGGCCCCAAAGCCTGCTGAGGGGCGGAACCAGCCCCTCCCCCAGTGCCTGCAAGCGAGGCGAACCTGCAAGCCACGGGCGGGCGGGTCAGGCCCAGCAACCAGCCAAGAGACAGCAGATACACGCGCCTGCGGGGAACACAGACCGGACCCACTAGGACAGGTCCGGTGGACAGCTGAGGGCAAGGCCCGTCCCCTCCCCCAGTGTCTGCAGGTAGGCGGGGGACTGTGAACAAAAGCAGAGAGGCCCCAAAGCCTGCTGAGGGGCGGAACCGGCCCCTCCCCCAGTGCCTGCAAGCGAGGCGACCCTGCAAGCCACGGGCGGGCGGGTCAGGCCCAGCAACCAGCCGAGAGTCAGCAGATACACGCGCCTGCGGGGATCGCAGACCGGACCCACTAGGACAGGTCCGGTGGACAGCTGAGGGCAAGGCCCGTCCCCTCCCCCAGTGTCTGCAGGTAGGCGGGGGACTGGGAACAAAAGCAGAGCGGCCCCAAAGCCTGCTGAGGGGCGGAACCGGCCCCTCCCCTAGTGCCTGCAAGCGAGGCGAACCTGCAAGCCTAGGGCGGGCGGGTCAGGCCCAGCAACCAGCCAAGTGACAGCAGATACACGTGCCTGCAGGGAACGCGGACTGGACCCACTAGGACAGGTCCGGTGGACAGCTGAGGGCTAGGCCCGTCCCCTCCCCCAGTGTCTGCAGGTAGGCGGGGGACTGGGAACAACAGCAGAGCGGCCCCAAAGCCTACTGAGGGGCGGAACCGGCCCCTCCCCCAGTGCCTGCAAGCGAGGCGAACCTGCAAGCCACGGGCGGGCGGGTCAGGCCCAGCAACCAGCCAAGAGACAGCAGATACACGTGCCTGCGGGGAACACAGACCGGACCCACTAGGACAGGTCCGGTGGACAGCTGAGGGCAAGGCCCGTCCCCTCCCCCAGTGTCTGCAGGTAGGCGGGGGACTGTGAACAAAAGCAGAGCGGCCCCAAAGCCTGCTGAGGGGCGGAACCGGCCCCTCCCCTAGTGCCTGCAAGCGAGGCGACCCTGCAAGCCACGGGCGGGCGGGTCAGGCCCAGCAACCAGCCAAGTGACAGCAGATACACGCGCCTGCAGGGAACGCGGACTGGACCCACTAGGACAGGTCCGGTGGACGGCTGAGGGCTAGGCCCGTCCCCTCCCCCAGTGTCTGCAGGTAGGCGGGGGACTGGGAACAACAGCAGAGCGGCCCCAAAGCCTGCTGAGGGGCGGAACCGGCCCCTCCCCCAGTGCCTGCAAGCGAGGCGAACCTGCAAGCCTAGGGCGGGCGGGTCAGGCCCAGCAACCAGCCAAGAGACAGCAGATACACGCGCCTGCAGGGAACGCGGACCGGACCCACTAGGACAGGTCCGGTGGACGGCTGAGGGCTAGGCCCGTCCCCTCCCCCAGTGTCTGCAGGTAGGCGGGGGACTGTGAACAACAACAGAGCGGGCCCAAAGCCTGCTGAGGGGTGGAATCGGCCCCTCCCCCAGAGCCTGCAAACGAGGCGAACCTGCAACCCATCGGGAGGTTAGGCCCAGCAACCTACGGAGTGACACAGGTGCCCCTGGCGCCTGCTGAGTAGGTGGACCTTTGACCGACCAGCAAAGCAGACCTAGGGCCTGCCAGCATGGTAGATGGTTCACACTAATTGGAGGAGGATCACAACCACTACCTGCCCTGCAAGAGTGATTTTCCAACTATACAAGAGCAATATAAATAAATAGAGGGAAAATATCAAAGACACAACAATTTCACCAAGCAGAAAGAAACGCCAGCGGTATGAAACGACAAGGAAAGAAAGGACCACAGGCAATGCAGGTCAACTCAACTTTAGAAGAGGTAATAGCTGCAACAGATGGAATGTCAGATAGAGAGCTCAGGACATACATGCTTCAGATGATCTGGAGTCTCAAGGAAGACATGAGACAGCAAAATCAGACAATGAAAGATCACATCGACAAACAAATCCAGGAGGTAAAAGATCAATTTCACAGGGAGATAGAGGTAATAAAAAACAAACAAATAGAAATACTAGAAATGCAGGAAACAATAAACCAACTTAAAAACTCAATTGAGAATACTACCAGCAGAGTGGATCACTTAGAAGATAGAACATCAGACAATGAAGACAGAGTATTTCAACTTGAAAAGAACATAGATAGCTCAGCAAGTCTACTAAGAAACCATGAGCAGCACATTCAAGAGCTATGGGATAATATCAAAAGACCAAACTTAAGAGTCATTGGGATACAGGAAGGCACAGAGCTCCAAACCAAAGGATTAAGCAATCTATTCAGTGAAATAATACAAGAAAACTTCCCAGACTTGAAGAATGAGACAGAATCCCAAATCCTAGAAGCCTACAGGACGCCGAATGTGCAAAATCATAAGAGATCCACACCTAGACACATTATAATGAAGATGTCCAACATACAGAATAAGGAGAGAATTTTAAAAGCTACAAGGGAAAGGAAGCAGATTACATTTAGGGGTAAACCAATCAGGATAACAGCTGATCTCTCAACACAGACTCTAAAAGCTAGAAGATCCTGGAATAACATATTTCAAACGCTTAAAGAAAATGGATTCCAACCAAGAATCGTGTATCCGGCGAAATTAAGCTTCAGGTTAGAAGATGAAATTAAAACCTTCCATGATAAACAAAAGTTAAAAGAATTCGCAGCTAGAAAACCATCTCTTCAAAAAATCCTTGGCAAAACATTACAGGAAGAGGAAATGGAAAATAACATTGATAACCAACAATGGGAGGTTGGACAGTAAAGGGGGGAAAGTAGTCAAAGAGGATAACAAATCAGGTTTAGTAACATCAATAAACAAATATGGATAGAAGAACAAACCATATCTCAATAATAACCCTAAATGTTAATGGCTTAAACTCACCAATTAAGAGACACAGGCTAGTAGAATGGATCACAAAACAAGACCCAACAATATGCTGTCTACAGGAGACGCATTTGATAGGAAAAGATGTACATAGACTGAAGGTGAAAGGTTGGGAAAAATCATATCACTCATATGGACCACGGAAACAAGCAGGAGTGTCCATACTCATATCTAATAAAATAGATTTCAAGCCAAAGCTAATCAAAAGGGATAAAGAAGGACACTTCATACTGCTCAAGGGAACCATACACCAACAAGACATAACAATCATAAATATATATGCCCCAAATAATGGTGCAGCCGTGTTCATCAAGCAAACTCTTCTCAAGTTCAAGAGTCTAATAGACCACCATACAGTAATCATGGGAGACTTCAACACACCTCTCTCACCACTGGACAGATCTTCCAAACAAAAGTTAAATAAGGAAACTATAGAACTCAATAACACAATTAACAACCTAGACTTAATTGACATATATAGACTATACCACCCAACATCAAGTAGCTACACTTTTTTCTCAGCAGCACATGGAACCTTCTCAAAAATAGACCATATACTATGTCACAGGGCAACTCTTAGACAATACAAAGAGGTAGAGATAATACCATGCATCTTGTCTGATCATAATGGAATGAAACTGAAAATCAATGATAAAAGAAGAAAGGAAAAATCAAGCACCACCTGGAGAATGAACAATAGGTTGCTGAGTGATCAATGGGTATTAGAAGACATCAAGGAGGAAATTAAAAAATTCCTAGAGTTAAATGAAAACACAGACACAACATATCGGAATCTTTGGGACACATTGAAAGCAGTTCTAAGAGGAAAATTCATTGCTTGGAGTTCATTCCTCAAAAAAAGAAAAAACCAACAAATAAATGATCTCATACTTCATCTCAAAATCCTAGAAAAAGAAGAGCAAAACAACAGCAAAAGAAGTAGAAGGCAAGAAATAATTAAAATCAGAGCTGAAATTAATGAAATTGAAACAAAAGAAACAATTGAAAAAATTGACAAAACTAAAAGCTGGTTCTTTGAAAAAATAAATAAAATTGACAGACCCTTAGCCATGCTAACGAAGAGAAGAAGAGAGAGAACCCAAATTACTAGCATACGGGATGAAAAAGGCAATATCACAACAGACACTACAGAAATACAGAAGATAATCAGAAATTACTTTGAATCCTTATACTCCAATAAAATAGAAGATAGTGAAGGCATAGATAAATTCCTTGAGTCTTACGATCTGCCCAGATTGAGCCAGGAGGATATAGACAACCTAAACAGACCAATAACAATAGAGGAAATAGAAGAAACCATCAAAAGACTACCAACTAAGAAAAGCCCAGGACCGGACGGGTATACAGCAGAGTTTTACAAAACCTTTAAAGAGGAACTAACACCAATACTTTTCAAGCTATTTCAGGAAATAGAAAAAGAGGGAGAACTTCCAAATTCATTCTACGAGGCCAACATCACCCTGATTCCGAAACCAGACAAAGACACTTCAAAGAAAGAAAACTACAGACCAATATCTCTAATGAACCTTGATGCAAAAATCCTCAATAAAATTCTGGCGAATCGGATTCAAATACATATCAAAAAAATTATACACCATGATCAAGTAGGATTCATCCCTGGTATGCAAGGTTGGTTCAATATACGGAAATCAATAAATGTTATCCACCACATCAATAGACTTAAAAATAAGAACCATATGATCATCTCGATAGATGCAGAAAAAGCATTCGACAAAGTACAGCATCCCTTTATGTTCAAAACTCTAGAAAAATTAGGGATAACTGGATCATACCTCAACATTGTAAAAGCAATCTATGATAAGCCACAGGCCAACATCATTCTGAATGGAGAAAAATTGAAGGCATTCCCTCTAAGATCTGGTACAAGACAGGGATGCCCTCTCTCACCACTTCTGTTCAACATAGTCCTCGAAACACTGGCCAGAGCAATAAGGCAGACGAAAGAAATTAAAGGCATAAAAATAGGAAAAGAAGAACTTAAATTATCACTATTTGCAGATGATATGATTCTATACCTAGCAGACCCAAAAGGGTCTACAAAGAAGCTATTAGAGCTAATAAATGAATTCAGCAAAGTGGCAGGATATAAGATCAACACGCATAAATCAAAGGCATTCCTGTATATCAGCGACAAATCCTCCGAAACGGAAATGAGGACAACTACTCCATTCACAATATCCCCCCAAAAAATAAAATACTTGGGAATCAACCTAACAAAAGAGGTGAAAGATTTATACAATGAAAATTATAGAACCCTAAAGAAAGACATAGAAGAAGACCTTAGAAGATGGAAAAATATACCCTGCTCATGGATAGGCAGAACTAACATCATCAAAATGGCGATATTACCAAAAGTCCTATATAAGTTCAATGCAATGCCAATCAAAATCCCAACAGCATATCTTGCAGAAATCGATAAAAGAATCATGAAATTCATATGGAATAATAAAAGACCCAGAATAGCAAAAACAATACTAAGCAGGAAGTGTGAATCAGGCGGTATAGCGATACCAGACTTCAAACTATACTACAGAGCAATAGTAACAAAAACAGCATGGTACTGGTACCAAAACAGGCGGGTGGACCAATGGTACAGAATAGAGGACACAGTAACCAATCCACAAAACTACAACTATCTTATTTTTGATAAAGGGGCTAAAAGCATGCAATGGAGGAAAGATAGCATCTTCAACAAATGGTGCTGGGAAAACTGGAAATCCATTTGCACCAAAATGAATCTGAATCCCTATCTCTCCCCGTGCACAAAAGTTAACTCAAAATGGATCAAGGAGCTTGATATTAAATCAGAGACATGGCATCTGATAGAGGAAAAAGTTGGCTACGACCTACATGCTGTGGGGTCGGGCTCCAAATTCCTCAATAGGACACCCATAGCGCTAGAGTTAACAAATAGAATCAACAAATGGGACTTACTCAAACTAAAAAGTTTTTTCTCAGCAAAAGAAACAATAAGAGAGATAAACAGGGAGCCTACATCCTGGGAACAAATCTTTACTCCACACACTTCAGATAGAGCCCTAATAACCAGAATATACAAAGAACTCAAAAAATTAGACAATAAGATAACAAATAACCCAATCAATAAATGGGCCAAGGACCTGAATAGACACTTCTCAGAGGAGGACATACAATCAATCAACAAGTACATGAAAAAATGCTCACCATCGCTAGCAGTCAGAGAAATGCAAATCAAAACTACCCTAAGATACCATCTCACTCCAGTAAGACTGGCAGCCATTAGGAAGTCAAACAACAATAAGTGCTGGAGAGGATGTGGGGAAAAGGGCACTCTTGTTCATTGCTGGTGGGACTGCAAATTGGTGCAGCCAATTTGGAAAGCAGTATGGAGATTTCTTGGAAAGCTGGGAATGGAACCACCATTTGACCCAGCTATTCCCCTTCTCGGTCTATTCCCTAAAGCCCTAACAAGAGCATGCTACAGGGACACTGCTACATCGATGTTCATAGCAGCTCAATTCACGATAGCAAGACTGTGGAACCAGCCTAGATGCCCTTCAATAGATGAATGGATAAAAAAAATGTGGCATTTATATACTATGGAGTATTATTCTGCATTAAAAAATGACAAAATCATAGAATTTGGAGGAAAATGGATGGCATTAGAGCAGATTATGCTAAGTGAAGCTAGTCAATCTTTAAAAAACAAATACCAAATGACTCCTTTGATATAAGGGGAGTAAACAAGGACAGGGTAGGGACGAAGAGCTTGAGAAGAAGATTTACATTAAACAGGGATGAGAGGTGGGAGGGAAAGGGAGTGAGAAGGGAAATTGCATGGAAATGGAAGGCGATCCTCAGGGTTATACAAAATGTCATATAAGAGGAAAGGAGGGGCAAGACAAGATAATACAAATGGAAGAAATGATTTACAGTAGAAGGGGTAGAGAAAGAAAAGGGGAGGGGAGGGGAGGGGAGGGGAGGGGTGGGGGGATAGTAGAGAATAGGACAGACAGCAGAATACATCAGACACTAGAAAGGCAATATGTCAAGCAATGGAAGGGAAACTGATATGATACAGCAATTTGTATATGGGGTAAAAGGGAGAGTTCATAATCCACGTGAATCAAACTGTGTAATATGATGTATTATGAACTATGTAATGTTATGAACGACCAATAAAAAAAAAAAAAAAAATGGAAACAACAAAAAAAAAAAAACATACATAGCATATGGTTTCTATGAAATCCAGTGAGGGAGCAGGAGTAACGAAGCTGATTGCACAGATGACCTCAGGGAATACTGACAGATAGGCCAAATGAAAAATATGCTCCAGCTAACCATTGGTATTTGGGCTTCTGATCCCAGTCCTGTTTTTAAAAAAGGTGCAGACAGGCAGTGTTCATTAAAAACTGTCTACCATGTAAAAGTGGGTAATTTAAATGGCATCTAGTTACACATCTGATAGAATGGTCTGGCAACATATGAATTTCATTCTAACAACAACAACAACAACAAAACATAGAAAATGAGACATAAAGATAAAACCTTGTCTTCACCAGGATGCCTAAAAATAGGTTTTATTTGGCTCATGCCAATAAATATCTTTCAATAGAATTTCAGATTTCTGAATGAATCCATTCAACTTCATACTGCACAGATCACAAGAATATTCTCTTCTTCTTCTTAAAGCCTCTAATAGAAAATGTCTCATAGGACATAGGAGGGGAATGACCCAAAGGATGAGAGAATGGCTGGAACCGTTCTCAAATGTGCCCACGTAGCCTAAAGTTTGAAGGCATCTAATTGTACTCTAAAACAATTATGAACCTATTCGATCCATTATTAATAAATATCACCACTTTACCACTTGAACCAAATCACAGAAAATTGGAAACAGATGATCGTTGGCTTTGATACCTTTACTTCTGTTTCATTACTCAGAGTCGATCAACTCTATACTTCAAGTGACACAGATTTATTACAGAATGCCTAAGATCCTAAGGATCTATTTTAGCTCAGCCCATGGTATTGCTCCATTATTTTATTATTTTGTAAGTAATAAAATATAACTTCATATTGGATGATATATTCAAGCCATGAATATATCATCCAACATTGTTCTTCCCAAAATATTAGCCCAATTTCTGCGCGCGCTCACTTACTGTTCAGGAATTTTACTAATTGTTTGAAGGTTCTAGAGGACCTGTTAGACTCCTAATGGACAAACCATACAACATACTCCAGAGAACGGACGAGTGCCATAAGAACAAAATAAGGTCAGCCTACAGCAATGGGCAGCTGCCTGCCCTCGGCTGGGAGGAGCCCTGGCCATGGCACCAGGGCTGCTGGGCAGCAGAAGCCTCCACAGCCCTGCAGGGAGCCTGGAGCACAGCTCTGCCTAACCATGCTCAGCCCTGGACAGATGCACATGAGTTCCCATCACAGGCTCGAGTGTGACAGTCCCAGGTGCATGCCTGTCATGCCAGCCACCAGGGAGGCTGAGGCAAGAGGAACGTTTGAGGTCAGCCTTGGCAACTTAGACCCCGAGGCAAAGGGGAAATACTTTTACAGGGGTCTCTGAGGGTGTAGCTCAGGTAGGTCACTTGCCTCACAGGCTCAAGGCCCTGGGTTCAATCCCCAGAACCCATGTACACACAAAAAGTGAACTTGGAATATTGTTTAAAATGATGGGTCAGGTACACACAAGGACTTCAATATGACCTCTCAGAGGAGCTCAATTTGAGATCAGACTGAACAAAAGACCACCTGGACCATTGACTCAGTGTCTGAAACCCTCTGTGAGCATGGGAAGCACTGCTGGCAAGACACCAGAGGGCCAAAGCACTTGTGCCCCCTGCAGGGGTGTCTCTTGTCTACCGCCAAAGACTGTTCCCCTCCTGGGGCAGCTGAGAGCAAGCTGGGCCTTGGAGCAAGGACTAGTGCTTTAGATATAGACTATGCAAGCAAGGGGCAATGTCTTTAATAAAACTAAAATTAAAAAGTCACATTGAAAAAATTTTAAAAAGAAGAAAATAAGGTCAAGTAGAGGAAGCCCATTTTCACAGGAAAAAATCCCCCAGTGAAAAGCATCAGAATAGATACCAAGAAAAATACCAACAAAAACAGTGTGCTCCCACTATGTATCTACTCAACCTGCAAAAGTTAGAAAGCTAGATAATACAATCCTGGCCACAGGTAGAGCTATGCAGAAGAGCCACCTGGCAGTGCTTAGTCAAAGAAGTAAACATGCACACTTTGACCTAGAAATTCCACCTGTGTGTAAACCAGGTGGTGCTTAAGCAGTTTCACAAGGGGACATGCACAGCGAAATTTATCCTCAGGTTCTTATAGAGTTGTCTGTGCTTACAGGGAGTTGATGGTTGTCAAGATGCCCACAGCTGCGAAAGTCAAAAGCTAAAAAAATAATAGATGCCAACCTGGATATATTAATAATCCCGTATCTATGATCACCTTCATAAGGTAGCTTCCCAACTTCTGTGTGGAAGTGAGTTCCTCCTTGGCCCTTACACTGTTGTGGAGACCACTAGGAGTTCAGCTTTGTGCAGGATCATCTGACCTGGACTTTTGGCAAGACCTGTACAGCCCTCACACATGCTCAGATGCTACAGGACTTTTCAGACCAGTCCAGACAACAGTAGGCATCCATTCATTGTCTGCACTCTACAGATTCCTAGATGCACGACATTCATTACCATCAAATGCAGAATTTTCATCAAAAACTAATATATATATCATTCCAATCTGAATCAAGAAAATCGGAAATATCCCCAAATCCAAAGAGTGGATCCCCATTGTGATGCTACAAGTTGAAAATTCCACAGCTGACCTCATGGGATGGTTCACAGTCAAAAGACAGCTGCATGAAAAATATTACATGACCTTCCTGCTATGTGAAAAGTGGCATGTGAAGTACACATGCATGTCTTCCTCAGACATGGGTTCATTTGCAAGACACCTTGTGCAATTGAACATACTCCAAAAGGGGAGAAATCAGAACCATGTCTCCAAAGTATTTCAGCAGAGACCAACTCCATCTGTCTATCTATCTCTCAGTGAGTGTGTGTGCTCTTGTGTGTGTTTGTGTGTCTTTGTTTGTGTTTGTACCATCATAGCTGATACTTCATTGCCCCCATTGGAAAACTGACTCAGATAATGCCATCTGCCAAACTCCTAAAAACCAAAGTTCTTGCTGATAGAATGAAACATTCCTTCCTGTTGGTTTGGATGTGTCCTCTAGGAATCACTGCTACATTTAGTATACTCAAATCATCACAGTAGATCAGGTAACAAAAACATATATATTTTAAAATAATAATAATATATTAATGGAAACAACAAATACAGGATAGAGTAACAACTGTGTTACTAAACAAGGTCAAGGACAATGGCAAACTATAGATTCAAACTTTGAAGAAAATAGTAATCAATGTAAATATTCCTGGGCTGCCTCAGCCCCGCCCAGGCACACAGCAACAGAATGGTTTTGCAAGCATCCTCCAGAGGGCAGGAGCCTTCTTTGCAGGACGAGAGGGAGGTTGAGGCTCGATCCACCCATCATTCTTTTGGGAGAGGCTCCTTTTCCTCAGCACAAAGTTGGATTTTTTGTGAGGATTCTTGGCATAAAATACGTTGGCCTCTGCTGGAATCCTCAGCTCTGGGGAGAGAGGGGTGTACAAAAAGAAGGTGGCACTCAGGAGGTGCTCCCTAGGACACGCCAACATCTGAGAGCCTGTGCCAGAAAAGGCCAGAGCCACACACCTGTGAGCTCTCCAATTCAGCACCAATACCAACAAAGACAGCCTCCACAGTCCTCCCTGAGGAAGAACTAGGCAGAGCACTTCAACAGACCTAATGTCTGTTCCTACCGAAGGCTTTGGACTCCAGAATATCTCAGGTCCTCTTGCATCTGCCAAAGCACACCACTAGGGTTTGCATCTGAAATCTCCCACAAAAGGCTCCTGTGCCGAAGATTCAGTCCCCACATGAGCCATCTTCATAGGTGGGTTTGGAGGGAAGCATTGGATGGTGAGTGCTCTGATGTCAACATGAAATTCTCATTCAAGATGAATACACTACTGGGGGGTGGGAGGGACTGGAAGAAAGGTTGAGCATGGTTGGAGTAAGACCTAAACAGGGTTGTGCCCTGGGCAACAGTACCTTGTTCCTGTTGGCTCCACTGAATCCTCATTCTCCAAGGAGAGGTCCTCCCTCTCCATCTTTCTCTCTCTCCCTCTCTGCCAGCCTCGTTCTCTCTCTCCCAGTCTATGCCTTTGTGGCAAGGGCTGAGGAGCTCTCCACTGCCACACACTAGAGCTTTATGGACAGCCTCAGTGCACAACCAAAGAGAAAGCTATGAAACCCAGAGAAAAAAGGCCTAGGATTCCTCCTCTGAGTTATTTTCCTCAAGTATGGCCACAGTGAGGACAGGCTGACCAGCGCGGATACCACTTTAGAGCCATGCTTCTGCGTTGGTGGAGCCCGCCTCCATGTGAACCAGGCTTCTGAGAATGGAGGCCACATTCCAAATACTGCCCTACTGAGAACAATGGTTCCAAAGACCAGCAAAGGGACTGCTTCCCTCCAACATGGTGTATGGCCCAGTGGTGCCATGACCCCGAGTGGGGGAATACAACAGCCGCTTCTCCTTCCTCTGAACATGTGTTTCCTGTCGCCCTCCTCTAACCTAGAGCCTGTTCTCCATCCCTTCTGGGTTGGATGTGGAGATCTCTGCTATGAATTTCTTAGGCTACCAAGGCCCCAGACAGACTTCCTCTTCCATAGACTCTACTAACCTAACAGTAGGTTAAGATAGGAGACAAGTGATCCTAGAACTCATAGGGATGGTGGTCTTCAGGGTACATAGGCTGGGATAATGGCTGCTGTGGTGTTTGGCTCACAAAAACCAACCAACCAACCAACGAAAAAGCGCTGGCATTATTATCAGATGAGCTCTGTGGCTACGTGCTCAGGAAGCCCTCATCTGACTTTAGTTAGGGATCACAACCTGGCTATTGTGATCACTCCTTGCCTAGTGGACTCAGGTGCGTAAGACCATGGAATTTATGCAAAAACAGATGATTCAGGCTGTCTCCCAGGCTGTGTTTTCTTCCCAATTTCATCCTGTTACTGCTTGCTAGAATCCTGGCAATGCTCTGCCCAGGCAGTGGTTTTTTGGTCACACAGAAGGCTTTCAATAGTACTGCTTCAGTCCACAAAATGCCAGTTCCCTCTTTAGCCCATGCATTCCCATGTTCCTTTGAAACCACTCCTATCCCAGACCATGAAAACACACTGCTCCTGGAGAGAGGCTTTCCTCCTCACTCCTCAAAGATGTCAGCTTTGGATGCCTGTTCATGTCCAGGGGAGGGCACCTGGTGGGGAGCCGCAATATCCACCGGGGTATACCATTGGACCTCAAGACCTTCCACCAGCAGAAGTGCAGTTGGCTTTGTGCACGAACCCAACACACCTGTTGGAGTGTTCTTGGGGGTCAGAGACTACTCTTTGTTGCTAAGAGTTGACCTGAGTCCACATCCTGACCCTTGCTCTCTGCTATCTGATTGTCTCACTTACTCTGACGGCGAGAGATGATTTGGCCCAGCTCATAATCCTCTGGATTCTCCTCAGTAAGGAAGTGTAGGTCGAGGGCGCTGCGGATGACGACAGGAGCCCTATCGTGGCAGGTCACCTGGAGCAGCATGGGAGACAGGCCTTCAGGAAATGGGCCTTGAAGTGACTACTCAAGGACAGTGGGCAGGGGCATTCTGGAGGCACCTCCACTCTAAATACAAGGGCAACATCCATGACCCTACTACCCGAGGCTGACCTCCTGCTCATCGTGTGGGCTCTTCCCACAGGCTACTAGCCCAATCCTTGTACATAGGACTTCCTGGGCCTGCCATTGCTCTTTGTGGAGCTGCACTCCTCTCGGAGTGAAAGGACCCCACTACCTGCATACAGATGCAATCTCATCCCACAAGTTGGGAGGAATGGGACAATAGCCTCCAAGATCCCAGGTCTGCCCGAGGATGCAGGCGGCATTGGGAATGGCCTAGGCACAAAACCTAGAGGCTTTGGTCTGGATTGCCAGGGCCAAAAACAGACCCAGGAACATGACCACACACAGGAGAGCTGAAAGATAGCCACGAGAGCTCCTGGCCTCCAGAGGCTCAGTGCTGGCTGGGATGTAGGAGGCCACCTCATCCGGCAAGGGTGGTCATTGGGTTACCTGGACATTTAGTGTGCTTGCTCCACATCCATATCGACTCTGCAGAGAGACTCTCTCAGCTCCTTGTTCAAGGAACATGGAGAACCTCACACTGCTGTCCTCCTCCATAGACGTCAGCATCCCATACAAGGGAACCTGCAACCTAGTTCCTGTCCTATTCTCATCTGTCACCCATACCTGTCCCTGCCCTTCTGGACTGCATGCTGCCACCTGACACACAGACTCCCTCAGACATGGCAGTGGACAAGCTGCTGCACTCGCTCATCTCAGCTCCAGCCCTTCACACTGACCTCTCCCTTCTTGATTCCCATCTATCCTCCTGATCATCCAGAAGCTCCAAATTCAAGAGGGCATGAGTAGTCCATGGTATTGGACCAGTGTCTGCTCCCCACCCAGGTGTAAGCACCACGGGACACCCCTGCTCCCAGGCTTACCAGAACACTCTTGGCCATCTCTGGACTTTGTGTTTCTAAGTGGACACGAATTAAGCAGGTGTCTCCCACCTGCTTGTGGGAAAGCGGCCTGGAGGACTTGCAGGTTGATTCTGAGAACTGTGGGGGATGGAACATCAGCAAACCCAGAAACAGAAAGCCACCCCAGACTGTCAGTTGGCTCTATGGGCTTCCAGCAAATATGTCCAGGTGCTGAGGCTTCTTATTTCCTCAGGTCGGAGTGGAATGGCAGCACATGCACAGCTTGAATAAGGTAGGTGTTTACCTCCTTTCCCTTGACCTGGGGGCGTTTCCTCACGATGAAAGATTGTATTCCCAGATTCATGGACAGACACACGAGTGAGTGGTCAGAGACCTTGATTTCTGCAGAGCGAAGTGGAGAGAATTGTTAGGTGGCACTCAAGGATTATACCACAAAACACCCACAACCCCTGAGAGTCTCCGCCAGGCCCATCACACTTTGGTATTTTGGGGCCAAGGCCCACTTTCTCTTGGCTGTCAGTTATCCTGAGCCCACTGTGGATCATGTCTCCCCACTGTCTGATTGTCCTACTTACTCTCATCCTCAGACATCATATACAGCAGCTCAAAGTTGTCCACATCCTCATGCTGCAACAAATTTTGGTCCAAGGCCCTGCGGATGAGGCTTGTCACCGTCTCCTGAAAGGTCACCTGGATCAGGGTGGGACAAATGTCATCAGAGAATGGCTTTTAGAAGAGCTACCCAGAAGACTGTGGTCAAACATTCAGGAGAAATCTCAGCTACATATACAAGGGCACAATCTTGTTATCCTGCTACCTGAGTGTGTCCTCCATATACCACCTGGGTTCTTGCAATGTGCTACTAGAACAATCCTGGTACAAATATCTGCCTGTACCTGCCATCTCCCCTCCCCCTGGGGAGCCACATTCCACTCATGTCAAAGGACCAAACTGCCTATGCACAGACACACTCTCATCTCACTGAGATGAGAGCAATGGGCCAGGGATCTGCGCACCAAGTGTGATCTGGGATGCAGGCTGCCTTTGTGGGTGGAAGAGGCAGATGCACTGAAAATTTGGGTCCTGACTGCCACGACACAAAACAGACTCAGATACAAGAGTGTGCACTTGAGTGCTTCATGATAGCTTTGAGAGGCCCTGGCCTCTGGAAGCTCGGTGCGGGTCTGGTTGTAATGATGTACTTGACTCAGCACTGGCAGTCACTGAACATGTCTCCTCTGCAGCTGGACACCTGCAGCATTAGCGTGTCTACTGCACATCCATAGAAATTCTGCCAAGAACCCCTTTAGCTCCGTATTTACCTACATGCAAAGCCTAACATTCCGAAGCTTTGGCATGACCCCCAGGTGATCCCGACCCCAAATTCCTACACCTAGTCATGCTAAGGAGGTTCTCTTCCCTGCCACCAGGAACACATCCCCTCCTACACATGTGACAAGTCACTGCCACCTCCTCTGCTCCAACTTCACTCATTGAGAATACCAAGTTCTAGGCACTGCAGCCTGCACCCTGGACATATCTCTGCCTTCATCTGTCCACAGCACTTCCGTCTGCACTTCTGGCCTGCAAAACCCACAATACACAGGCCCACTCACCACTGAAGCTGGGCATGCTGATGCTCTCCCTCCTCAGGTCAAGCCCTTAAGACGGACCTCTCTCTTCTTTATTTCCCACCATAGCCCTGGGGTTGGCTGTGTCTCCTGCCTTCCACTGTGTGGACACCCAGGAGGCAGCCCTGCTGTCGGGCTTACTGGGATGCGCTTTGTCTCCCTCAGGCTCTGTCCCTCTAGGAGGACGTGAACAACGCGGCTGTCTTCCACCTGCTCGCTGGAGTGAAGCAGTGAGGAGCTGCTACTCACAGCTGCTGGGGTCCTGGATGCCACTGCCACAGAAGGTTCCAAGAACTGTGGGGGATGACAACATCAGCAAAGCCCAGCAACTGCACCCCACCCAGCCTGGCAGTTGGCTCTGTGGGCATTCTACAACATCCATCCAGAACCTGAGGTTCTTGTCCCCTTGGAGGATGTGGAGTGGCACCAGGAGTAAAGACTGAAGAAGGTGGCTGTTTTGGGAACAAGAGATCCAGCACCTGCTGGGTGGGGATGAAATCCCAGGAGATTAACCCCATGTTGCTGCTGAAATGTAGGTTCCTCCCACAAATGACAGGCAGGAGCTCATTCCTAAGCTGGTCCTGCCTGTAAGGTTCAAGGCTCTGAACCCTGAAGGGCTCCTCCGTGTTCTGATCATTTTCACCCTGGGTTGGGACCAAGAATGGTGGGTTCAAAATGGAAATGGTGACAAACAGAAAAATGACTTGTGCCAATACACTAGAGTCAAAGCACAATGGGACAGTTCCCATCAGTACAAACACACACACACACACACACACACACACACACACACACACACAGAGAGTCAGAATAGGAGTCCTGGGCCATTCATCAGGGATCAGACTAGAGGGCCTGCTGGGCTCACCTGCCCTGTGCTACTCACTGTTACTCTTGAGCTCCTCTGCGACAATCGCCAGAGGCTCTGGCGTCTAAGATGAAGCCTCACCCAGTGTATCCACAAAAGGGCTAGTTGGCCCCCCTGAGATTCCTGGGAGCCTGAGGCTCGGCATTGTCTGCAACCACAGGAGAACATCCTTCTCCCTCCAGTGGCTCCAACCAAGTGAGCTCGGATGGCTTGGTCAGTGAAGTGGGTGCCTGGATACCAGGGTTCCATGTTCTGTTTGATCCATTGTCAAGGCAATGATGTCATTTCCTGTGCCCATACCTGAGCCTCTTTTCACATAAGACCACTTTCAACAGCCCTATGGGCTGCCGATTTCTCCTCCATGCCTACCCATCTCAGGTGCGCAGGTGTTCACCAACAACTACCCAAACATCCCCACCAGCATCTGCCCTGCTTGGTGCCACTAGAGTTCCAGCTTGGAGCCTTCAAAAATGCATTCACAACCAGTCCTTCCCTCTCAGCAGCTTTTGGACCCTGGTCCCATCATTGTGCAACTCATGGTGTGCCCAGTCTTTTCTGGAAAGTAGGGTAGCATCTAATCTCTAGGGTTTATTGTATCTATTGGCCCATAACACCCTCTGTTCTCTCTGAAACCAGAGATGGGACTCACAGGTGGCTAAAGCACAAATGTAGAGATGGGATAATCACAAGAAAGGGAGAGACAAAGAATGCACCCTAACTCAATCAGGCCTGTGTCCCACACAGGGACATGGCCAATGTCCGTCCCATCGTGGCTGCAGTTCCCTCTCTACACCATGGCAAGTTGGAGGGGACTGAGATGCAGAGGCTGCTCCCCTCTGCCATACAACTTCCCAAGGCTTCTCCTAAGATTTCAAAAGGGCCAAGTGTGTCTAGTGTTGGGGTCTCACAGAGACTCCGAGGTACCACAGCATCCTGCTGCCCAGAACCGGTTCACCCCTCACCTCAAGGGGGCTCAGCCTCTGGATTCATGGGAATTGAAGTGGGTACAGGTGATGGGATATCACCTCCAAGACTGAGTTATGCCAAGTCCATGACCCCTGTCTGCATCCCTGTCTCCAGCACCACTCCCCCCTCTCTCTTTCCTCCTCAGAGCAAACAAATCCATTTAGCAAGTGTGTCCTGTGATAAAGACATGACGGTCACCCATCCTCTCATTACAAAAACACTGAGGCTCAGCCAACATGGATCCTACAGGGAACACAGGCATAAACTCAGACTCCGATCCTCCCAGCCGAGCCTCAGTGGAGCCTGGACTCCCAGCCTCCTGAGTCAAGGAAACAGAGGTTCCTAGCCGAGCCACCTTGGATGCAGCCGCACACAAACTGAACTCATCAATGCCCCTTGCTCTCAGTTGTGAGTAAGAGGGGAAGTGGTGTTTCACAACCCTGGACATCAAGTGCAGTCTCCAGGCTTTGGGGTGTGCCCTGGCCTCTGTCTATCTGCCCAGGCTCTCCAACCCACACTGGCCTCTTACCCAACCTCCTCCTAGGGCCAAACTCAATCCTGCCTCTCAATTTCTGCTGCCTTCCCCAACACACTGCTCCCCAAAATGAGCAGGGCTGGCTCTCGGTTATCATGCTGGTGCCAGCAGCAATGCCACCCCACTGACATAATTCTGAGTCCCAACCTAGGCACTCCAGCTGTCTTTGCCACACCTGGCCTGTTTGGGCTCTGGCTCTTGCTCTTTTCTTTCATGTGCATGTGTTTTGAGGTTTTGAGTTTCTCCCACTGCAGAACTGCAGCTGTGGCAGGGTAGAGCTCATGAGGGTGACATTCTGAGCCACATCCAATCCCATCAGGACTGTTCACTGGGGTGACTGCTGGAACACAGTGATGAGTGAACACATGGGAGGTGGTTGGACCCACCTTGCCTCTGAGTGGCTTCCTTTCAGGACAGGAATGTAGGCATGGGAGCCCCTGGCGTGGGATGCTTTGCACAAGGCGTGACCATGGGCTCTCTTTCCTGGCAAAAATGGCTCCACTCAGCATGGAGAGCACTGTCATTCCTGGTGGCTAACAACAGCCCTGGACCCCAGAAAGGAACCCACACTCAAGATTAACGTCTGAGTGTGCGTGTCCTTGAGGAAATGAGGTCTCCTGATCCCAGGTGCAAAGGGGTAAGTCCTCTAACTCCAGGGGCCATGAAGGGACATCTGAGTTTCCCTTGTCCTTCTTTCCCTCTCTAACTAACCACAGTTAGGACCCTGGCCTCATTCCCCAGTGAGGATCATTAGGCTCCATAAAGGACAGTCTCTAAGATGCTCAGTGGACCAACACCCTCTGCACAACCCATAACCCTATTCACCCAAGAGGCAAGAGGATTTCTATTCAGGAAAACCAGGAAAGGGAGAGCCTTTCTCAAGGACATTAGTGAGTGAGGGAGTGATTAATGGATGGAGAACTATTTCCAACACCAACTTCCAGGAGCATATATGGCCCCCTGGAGAATTCTGCCGTGTGTTGGTGATTAAGGAGAACGTGTGAATTCAGGGGTCACTAGGTCCTCTCAGCCATAAGGAGGGAAACTGCCATAAAGGAACTAGGACAAGGGTGCGAGGAATGCACACTGGTGGGAGATCGGAAGGAAGGAAAGTGTACTCATTAGAAAAGTGTCGCCTGAAAATTCTTAGCCAGCCAAAAGCCGTGCGAACTTGTGTGGGAAAAGAGTCTTTGCACAGTGATGAAGCTAAGAGCTCACATGATGGAACACAGCATCAACTGGGACCAAATCCAATATCTGATATTCTTGTAGGAAGAGGAGAGTCTGGACCCAGACTGGGGGATACCGGATATGTGAGGTTGGAGCCAGGGCGGGATGCCCATATGGGAACCACAGATCGTGGGCAGCAATAGGAGAGTGGGCAAGGGCTGGGAGAGTTGGGGAGACAGTCCCCTTGAAACCTGGGAGGGGTTATGGCACTGCGACAGCCCAACACCTACTGTGTTGAGCCTCTGGAGCTCAACGGAAGACACTTCCTCTGTTGTCGGCCACCCAGTTAACAGAGTTTGGTTGCAGCAGCCTAGGACCCAGCTGAAGGTCTGAGCATGTTGGCCATGCAGGTTGGATCTGGACCACAGACACCCTCATCAGAGATTGTAGGGTCTCAGCCCTGAGGCAAGACAGGCACTAAGTCAGGCCAGGTGGGGAAACGGATAGGCACACACTCTGGGGGCTGGTGCCTGTGTTACTGGGAGCACTTCTGATCGCAATTCCCTGATCTGCTGCCAACACAGGCTACAGAGGAGGGTACAGAAACACAGACCACGGATCTGCCCCACTCAGTGGGCCCAGGCCAACACCACACCCAGCAGCCTCGTGCCATACCCAATGAGTCTCGAAGCGGCCCCCTCTTCCCATCCTGAGAGCTCTTCCCTTCCTCATGTGCCAATAGCTCCCTACTGTCACTGGCAATATCTACTCTGTGAGATGTCAACATCCGTGGGTACTGTTCTCTCATCCCAGGACAGTGTGGTCCCACACACCCTGGTGAAATGGGCCACCTGGAGGCTGGACCTGGAGGTTGTTGAGGCTGAATGGCAGCGGTGGTCCTCTGGCACTTAATATTATTTAAGTTAAAAAAAAAACAAAAACAAAAACAAAAAACGGGTCTTGGTGCTCAAAAATGTTTGATTTGCATATTCTCATCCCCTAACCCCAATATTTTCATTATTTCCTCACATATGAAATCTTACTAGCATAAAGGTAATTTCGTATTAAACAAAGTGGATTGAAATAACATTGGTAAAAATAATCAATCACCATACTTTCAATTTTTGTTCTGCTTTCCTATTAGAAACCACTTGGATACAAGAGAACAGAGGACAGACTCATGGAAATGCTTGAAATGACAAGAAGCTCCCACTCAAGCTCAGCATTCAGTCCTGGACAGGGTAAGACCAGGCCACTTTGACATCTGTGCCAAAGAGTCTACCAGACAGAATCCTCTGACTGATCCCTGACTGAGCCATAGGAACTGGCTAGAAAAGCCTTCACATCCTCAATACATTCTTCACGTCAGAATACTTGACAACCATTGATATCCATCTCTCGTTAACTTGCTCCCCAGCCAACCATTCTTCAACAAATTCAAAGGAGTAACTCATGCAAGCACACAGAAAGGGGTGTTCACTACACACATCCATGTGCGAAAAAGACAACTGGTATTTCTTGTTTGGGCTATTTCAAATGAAATCCCTTCTGCATGACCTCCACAAACCAAAGGAAAATATTTGTGAAATTCCCACGTAGAAGACAAGATACACTTGCCAAGGAGGCAGTGGCAAGAATTTTGACACTCCAAATGTAGAGTGTGTGTTTAGGAAGCAGTCACAGTTTCCATGAGAGAGTCCCATGAAATCAATTAGGAAGATCCATGCTCTAGCCCTACCATGCAAGTGATGTGACTTGAAAGAGTCACTTAGTCTTAGTAACCATCATCACTAACAACTAAGTCAATGAATAAAGGTCCTCAGGTGCCAAGCTACAAAATGTGGGATGAGCATGGATGAGGATGGGTGGGAGAAGTCTCCAACTCTAACACAATTAGGGAAGGATGTGCTGACCTCAAGTGGCTGGGGGGCTGGGATCCTGCCACAGAGGGGGATTCCAAACCTCACATCCCCTGACCCAGGCCAGAAGACCAGGTAGAGTCCAAGGACCCTGGGGTGGCCCAATGGCAATAAAGGTCAAAAGGAACTAGGGATCTGCCTGGTCCCTCAATCCCCTACTCTGAGCAGGGCTGCATGACGAGGCCAGAGGCCATCCACAGCAATCTGCCTTTACAGGAAAACAGGGACTGCAGGCTGCCTCTGGCTCACTGAATCAGGGTGGTGTTTTCATAAAGCAAGACCACTTCCTCACATTTGACCAGCAGCTCATGTGTTGACAGCACAATGACTGACTTGACTCAGGCCCTGATGAATGAAATAGAAAATTCATAGCAAACCCATCTTTAGCTCTTCCACATCATCAGGGGCTCTGATTCAATTCCGTCCAGAAAGGTGTCTGAAATGATTTCTAAACATGCTGGGGACTCACCTCTGTGTGGAACTTTTCAGGAAAAAGGGGATCAAATCTCATGAAGCAACTCTTCTCTCTTCTAGCCCATGGGCAATGCAAGGAACCTGCATGATACCAGAGGCTCACTTCTCTCTTCTCATGTCTTCTGGAAAGGATTCGTTAATGCTTCCTGCAAGGTGAAGCAGAAGCCTGCATCCCCAGCTGCACAGAAGTGTTTTAGGGCAGTGTCTCCCTTAAAACCCAAAAATAAAAAAACAGGTCATTCAACAGGCACATGGATTCGAGTACATGTTCAATGATCCCTCCTCCCTGGAGCCTTCCACATGCCCATCTTCCACATTCACAGAGCAATGCTTGGCCATTCT
This sequence comes from Urocitellus parryii, assembly GCF_045843805.1. NCBI lineage: Eukaryota > Metazoa > Chordata > Mammalia > Rodentia > Sciuridae > Urocitellus > Urocitellus parryii. The sequence continues at coordinate 51,703,164 of NC_135548.1, read as the reverse complement.
CAAGACCAGGAGACCATGATGCTCCTCACCAGGAAGTCAATAAGGAACATGAAGAGAGCAGCATGGATTGCAGAAGGTGGCACATCAAGGATCTTCAGCTCTGCTGCTAGAACACAAGAGCTTAACTTCAGTATTGACTTTTTGCCAACTACCAAGTACGATAGCAGTGTCAAGCCCAATATGCAGATATGCAAGTAGTAGGTGACACCCCGCATCCATTCACAAAAGTGGGCAACATCTGCATCAGAACAAGGAAGTATCTTACCCTTACTCATAAAAATCATCAGAAACAAAATAAAATGGATGCAAGACTTCTCATTTCACTATTAGGTAGCTGTTGGAATTCCCTATTAAATAATACCTCCTCCAAAATAAAAAGTATCTCAGACATGTGTCAACTATTCAATGGATGACATTTTAAAAACTATGGACTTTACTTAATATTTATGTATGCTATATCCCTGCCTAAGGCTCTATGAGAAAGGAGCACATAGAATTGGATCTTTGAAAATCTCACATTTGCTGATAAATATTACTGCTGATCTCAGGCATGGCGAAGTGAAAAGTGGGACTTTGGATATTGCAAGAATGCTATGTTGTGGGATTGGTGTCCCTGATTCATTCATAGCATATGGTTTCTATGAAATCCAGTGAGGGAGCAGGAGTAACGAAGCTGATTGCACAGATGACCTCAGGGAATACTGACAGATAGGCCAAATGAAAAATATGCTCCAGCTAACCATTGGTATTTGGGCTTCTGATCCCAGTCCTGTTTTTAAAAAAGGTGCAGACAGGCAGTGTTCATTAAAAACTGTCTACCATGTAAAAGTGGGTAATTTAAATGGCATCTAGTTACACATCTGATAGAATGGTCGGGCAACATATGAATTTCATTCTAACAACAACAACAACAACAAAACATAGAAAATGAGACATAAAGATAAAACCTTGTCTTCACCAGGATGCCTAAAAATAGGTTTTATTTGGCTCATGCCAATAAATATCTTTCAATAGAATTTCTGATTTCTGAATGAATCCATTCAACTTCATACTGCACAGATCACAAGGTTTTCTTTACAGAATATTCTCTTCTTCTTCTTAAAGCCTCTAATAGAAAATGTCTCATAGGACATAGGAGGGGAATGACCCAAAGGATGAGAGAATGGCTGGAACCGTTCTCAAATGTGCCCATGTAGCCTAAAGTTTGAAGGCATCTAATTGTACTCTAAAACAATTATGAACCTATTCGATCCATTATTAATAAATATCACCACTTTACCACTTGAACCAAATCACAGAAAATTGGAAACAGATGATCGTTGGCTTTGATACCTTTACTTCTGTTTCATTACTCAGAGTCGATCAACTCTATACTTCAAGTGACACAGATTTATTACAGAATGCCTAAGATCCTAAGGATCTATTTTAGCTCAGCCCATGGTATTGCTCCATTATTTTATTATTTTGTAAGTAATAAAATATAACTTCATGTTGGATGATATATTCAAGCCATGAATATATCATCCAACATTGTTCTTCCCAAAATATTAGCCCAATTTCTGCGCGCGCTCACTTACTGTTCAGGAATTTTACTAATTGTTTGAAGGTTCTAGAGGACCTGTTAGACTCCTAATGGACAAACCATACAACATACTCCAGAGAACGGACGAGTGCCATAAGAAGAAAATAAGGTCAGCCTACAGCAATGGGCAGCTGCCTGCCCTCGGCTGGGAGGAGCCCTGGCCATGGCACCAGGGCTGCTGGGCAGCAGAAGCCTCCACAGCCCTGCAGGGAGCCTGGAGCACAGCTCTGCCTAACCATGCTCAGCCCTGGACAGATGCACATGAGTTCCCATCACAGGCTCGAGTGTGACAGTCCCAGGTGCATGCCTGTCATGCCAGCCACCAGGGAGGCTGAGGCAAGAGGAACGTTTGAGGTCAGCCTTGGCAACTTAGACCCCGAGGCAAAGGGGAAATACTTTTACAGGGGTCTCTGAGGGTGTAGCTCAGGTAGGTCACTTGCCTCACAGGCTCAAGGCCCTGGGTTCAATCCCCAGAACCCACGTACACACAAAAAGTGAACTTGGAATATTGTTTAAAATGATGGATCAGGTACACACAAGGACTTCAATATGACCTCTCAGAGGAGCTCAATTTGAGATCAGACTGAACAAAAGACCACCTGGACCATTGACTCAGTGTCTGAAACCCTCTGTGAGCATGGGAAGCACTGCTGGCAAGACACCAGAGGGCCAAAGCACTTGTGCCCCCTGCAGGGGCGTCTCTTGTCTACCGCCAAAGACTGTTCCCCTCCTGGGGCAGCTGAGAGCAAGCTGGGCCTTGGAGAAAGGACTAGTGCTTTAGATATAGACTATGCAAGCAAGGGGCAATGTCTTTAATAAAACTAAAATTAAAAAGTCACATTGAAAAAATTTTAAAAAGAAGAAAATAAGGTCAAGTAGAGGAAGCCCATTTTCACAGGAAAAAATCCCCCAGTGAAAAGCATCAGAATAGATACCAAGAAAAATACCAACAAAAACAGTGTGCTCCCACTATGTATCTACTCAACCTGCAAAAGTTAGAAAGCTAGATAATACAATCCTGGCCACAGGTAGAGCTATGCAGAAGAGCCACCTGGCAGTGCTTAGTCAAAGAAGTAAACATGCACACTTTGACCTAGAAATTCCACCTGTGTGTAAACCAGGCGGTGCTTAAGCAGTTTCACAAGGGGACATGCACAGGGAAATTTATCCTCAGGTTCTTATAGAGTTGTCTGTGCTTACAGGGAGTTGATGGTTGTCAAGATGCCCACAGCTGCGAAAGTCAAAAGCTAAAAAAATAATAGATGCCAACCTGGATATATTAATAATCCCGTATCTATGATCACCTTCATAAGGTAGCTTCCCAACTTCTGTGTGGAAGTGAGTTCCTCCTTGGCCCTTACACTCTTGTGGAGACCACTAGGAGTTCAGCTTTGTGCAGGATCATCTGACCTGGACTTTTGGCAAGACCTGTACAGCCCTCACACATGCTCAGATGCTACAGGACTTTTCAGACCAGTCCAGACAACAGTAGGCATCCATTCATTGTCTGCACTCTACAGATTCCTAGATGCACGACATTCATTACCATCAAATGCAGAATTTTCATCAAAAACTAATATATATATCATTCCAATCTGAATCAAGAAAATCGGAAATATCCCCAAATCCAAAGAGTGGATCCCCATTGTGATGCTACAAGTTGAAAATTCCACAGCTGACCTCATGGGATGGTTCACAGTCAAAAGACAGCTGCATGAAAAATATTACATGACCTTCCTGCTATGTGAAAAGTGGCATGTGAAGTACACATGCATGTCTTCCTCAGACATGGGTTCATTTGCAAGACACCTTGTGCAATTGAAAATACTCCAAAAGGGGAGAAATCAGAACCATGTCTCCAAAGTATTTCAGCAGAGACCAACTCCATCTGTCTATCTATCTCTCAGTGAATGTGTGTGCTCTTGTGTGTGTTTGTGTGTCTTTGTTTGTGTTTGTACCATCATAGCTGATACTTCATTGCCCCCATTGGAAAACTGACTCAGATAATGCCATCTGCCAAACTCCTAAAAAGCAAAGTTCTTGCTGATAGAATGAAACATTCCTTCCTGTTGGTTTGGATGTGTCCTCTAGGAATCACTGCTACATTTAGTATACTCAAATCATCACAGCAGATCAGGTAACAAAAACATATATATTTTAAAATAATAATAATATATTAATGGAAACAACAAATACAGGATAGAGTAACAACTGTGTTACTAAACAAGGTCAAGGACAATGGCAAACTATAGATTCAAACTTTGAAGAAAATAGTAATCAATGTAAATATTCCTGGGCTGCCTCAGCCCCGCCCAGGCACACAGCCCCAGAATGGTTTTGCAAGCATCCTCAGGAGGGCTGGAGCCTTCTTTGCAGGACGAGAGGGAGGTTGAGGCTCGATCCACCCATCATTCTTTTGGGAGAGGCTCCTTTTCCTCAGCACAAAGTTGGATTTTTTGTGAGGATTCTTGGCATAAAATACGTTGGCCTCTGCTGGAATCCTCAGCTCTGGGGAGAGAGGGGTGTACAAAAAGAAGGTGGCACTCAGGAGGTGCTCCCTAGGACACGCCAACATCTGAGAGCCTGTGCCAGAAAAGGCCAGAGCCACACACCTGAGAGCTCTCCAATTCAGCACCAATACCAACAAAGACAGCCTCCACAGTCCTCCCTGAGGAAGAACTAGGCAGAGCACTTCAACAGACCTAATGTCTGTTCCTACCGAAGGCTTTGGACTCCAGAATATCTCAGGTCCTCTTGCATCTGCCAAAGCACACCACTAGGGTTTGCATCTGAAATCTCCCACAAAAGGCTCCTGTGCCGAAGATTCAGTCCCCACATGAGCCATCTTCATAGGTGGGTTTGGAGGGAAGCATTGGATGGTGAGTGCTCTGATGTCAACATGAAATTCTCATTCAAGATGAATACACTACTGGGGGGTGGGAGGGACTGGAAGAAAGGTTGAGCATGGTTGGAGTAAGACCTAAACAGGGTTGTGCCCTGGGCAACAGTACCTTGTTCCTGTTGGCTCCACTGAATCCTCATTCTCCAAGGAGAGGTCCTCCCTCTCCATCTTTCTCTCTCTCCCTCTCTGCCAGCCTCGTTCTCTCTCTCCCAGTCTATGCCTTTGTGGCAAGGGCTGAGGAGCTCTCCACTGCCACACACTAGAGCTTTATGGACAGCCTCAGTGCACAACCAAAGAGAAAGCTATGAAACCCAGAGAAAAAAGGCCTAGGATTCCTCCTCTGAGTTATTTTCCTCAAGTATGGCCACAGTGAGGACAGGCTGACCAGCACGGATACCACGTTAGAGCCATGCTTCTGCGTTGGTGGAGCCCGCCTCCATGTGAACCAGGCTTCTGAGAATGGAGGCCACATTCCAAATACTGCCCTACTGAGAACAATGGTTCCAAAGACCAGCAAAGGGACTGCTTCCCTCCAACATGGTGTATGGCCCAGTGGTGCCATGACCCCGAGTGGGGGAATACAACAGCCGCTTCTCCTTCCTCTGAACATGTGTTTCCTGTCGCCCTCCTCTAACCTAGAGCCTGTTCTCCATCCCTTCTGGGTTGGATGTGGAGATCTCTGCTATGAATTTCTTAGGCTACCAAGGCCCCAGACAGACTTCCTCTTCCATAGACTCTACTAACCTAACAGTAGGTTAAGATAGGAGACAAGTGATCCTAGAACTCATAGGGATGGTGGTCTTCAGGGTACATAGGCTGGGATAATGGCTGCTGTGGTGTTTGGCTCACAAAAACCAACCAACCAACCAACGAAAAAGCGCTGGCATTATTATCAGATGAGCTCTGTGGCTACGTGCTCAGGAAGCCCTCATCTGACTTTAGTTAGGGATCACAACCTGGCTATTGTGATCACTCCTTGCCTAGTGGACTCAGGTGCGTAAGACCATGGAATTTATGCAAAAACAGATGATTCAGGCTGTCTCCCAGGCTGTGTTTTCTTTCCAATTTCATCCTGTTACTGCTTGCTAGAATCCTGGCAATGCTCTGCCCAGGCAGTGGTTTTTTGGTCACACAGAAGGCTTTCAATAGTACTGCTTCAGTCCACAAAATGCCAGTTCCCTCTTTAGCCCATGCATTCCCATGTTCCTTTGAAACCACTCCTATCCCAGACCATGAAAACACACTGCTCCTGGAGAGAGGCTTTCCTCCTCACTCCTCAAAGATGTCAGCTTTGGATGCCTGTTCATGTCCAGGGGAGGGCACCTGGTGGGGAGCCGCAATATCCACCACCGGGGTATACCATTGGACCTCAAGACCTTCCACCAGCAGAAGTGCAGTTGGCTTTGTGCACGAACCCAACACACCTGTTGGAGTTTTCTTGGGGGTCAGAGACTACTCTTTGTTGCTAAGAGTTGACCTGAGTCCACATCCTGACCCTTGCTCTCTGCTATCTGATTGTCTCACTTACTCTGACGGCGAGAGATGATTTGGCCCAGCTCATAATCCTCTGGATTCTCCTCAGTAAGGAAGTGTAGGTCGAGGGCGCTGCGGATGACGACAGGAGCCCTATCGTGGCAGGTCACCTGGAGCAGCATGGGAGACAGGCCTTCAGGAAATGGGCCTTGAAGTGACTACTCAAGGACAGTGGGCAGGGGCATTCTGGAGGCACCTCCACTCTAAATACAAGGGCAACATCCATGACCCTACTACCCGAGGCTGACCTCCTGCTCATCGTGTGGGCTCTTCCCACAGGCTACTAGCCCAATCCTTGTACATAGGACTTCCTGGGCCTGCCATTGCTCTTTGTGGAGCTGCACTCCTCTCGGAGTGAAAGGACCCCACTACCTGCATACAGATGCAATCTCATCCCATAAGTTGGGAGGAATGGGACAATAGCCTCCAAGATCCCAGGTCTGCCCGAGGATGCAGGCGGCATTGGGAATGGCCTAGGCACAAAACCTAGAGGCTTTGGTCTGGATTGCCAGGGCCAAAAACAGACCCAGGAACATGACCACACACAGGAGAGCTGAAAGATAGCCACGAGAGCTCCTGGCCTCCAGAGGCTCAGTGCTGGCTGGGATGTAGGAGGGCACCTCATCCGGCAAGGGTGGTCATTGTGTTACCTGGACATTTAGTGTGCTTGCTCCACATCCATATCGACTCTGCAGAGAGACTCTCTCAGCTCCTTGTTCAAGGAACATGGAGAACCTCAACTGCTGTCCTCCTCCATAGACGTCAGCATCCCATACAAGGGAACCTGCAACCTAGTTCCTGTCCTATTCTCATCTGTCACCCATACCTGTCCCTGCCCTTCTGGACTGCATGCTGCCACCTGACACACAGACTCCCTCAGACATGGCAGTGGACAAGCTGCTGCACTCGCTCATCTCAGCTCCAGCCCTTCACACTGACCTCTCCCTTCTTGATTCCCATCTATCCTCCTGATCATCCAGAAGCTCCAAATTCAAGAGGGCATGAGTAGTCCATGGTATTGGACCAGTGTCTGCTCCCCACCCAGGTGTAAGCACCACGGGACACCCCTGCTCCCTGGCTTACCAGAACACTCTTGGCCATCTCTGGACTTTGTGTTTCTAAGTGGACACGAATTAAGCAGGTGTCTCCCACCTGCTTGTGGGAAAGCGGCCTGGAGGACTTGCAGGTTGATTCTGAGAACTGTGGGGGATGGAACATCAGCAAACCCAGAAACAGAAAGCCACCCCAGACTGTCAGTTGGCTCTATGGGCTTCCAGCAAATATGTCCAGGTGCTGAGGCTTCTTATTTCCTCAGGTCGGAGTGGAATGGCAGCACATGCACAGCTTGAATAAGGTAGGTGTTTACCTCCTTTCCCTTGACCTGGGGGCGTTTCCTCACCATGAAAGATTGTATTCCCAGATTCATGGACAGACACACGAGTGAGTGGTCAGAGACCTTGATTTCTGCAGAGCGAAGTGGAGAGAATTGTTAGGTGGCACTCAAGGATTATACCACAAAACACCCACAACCCCTGAGAGTCTCCGCCAGGCCCATCACACTTTGGTATTTTGGGGCCAAGGCCCACTTTCTCTTGGCTGTCCATTATCCTGAGCCCACTGTGGATCATGTCTCCCCACTGTCTGATTGTCCTACTTACTCTCATCCTCAGACATCATATACAGCAGCTCAAAGTTGTCCACATCCTCATGCTGCAACAAATTTTGGTCCAAGGCCCTGCGGATGAGGCTTGTCACCGTCTCCTGAAAGGTCACCTGGATCAGGGTGGGACAAATGTCATCAGAGAATGGCTTTTAGAAGAGCTACCCAGAAGACTGTGGTCAAACATTCAGGAGAAATCTCAGCTACATATACAAGGGCACAATCTTGTTATCCTGCTACCTGAGTGTGTCCTCCATATACCACCTGGGTTCTTGCAATGTGCTACTAGAACAATCCTGGTACAAATATCTGCCTGTACCTGCCATCTCCCCTCCCCCTGGGGAGCCACATTCCACTCATGTCAAAGGACCAAACTGCCTATGCACAGACACACTCTCATCTCACTGAGATGAGAGCAATGGGCCAGGGATCTGCGCACCAAGTGTGATCTGGGATGCAGGCTGCCTTTGTGGGTGGAAGAGGCAGATGCACTGAAAATTTGGGTCCTGACTGCCACGACACAAAACAGACTCAGATACAAGAGTGTGCACTTGAGTGCTTCATGATAGCTTTGAGAGGCCCTGGCCTCTGGAAGCTCGGTGCGGGTCTGGTTGTAATGATGTACTTGACTCAGCACTGGCAGTCACTGAACATGTCTCCTCTGCAGCTGGACACCTGCAGCATTAGCGTGTCTACTGCACATCCATAGAAATTCTGCCAAGAACCCCTTTAGCTCCGTATTTACCTACATGCAAAGCCTAACATTCCGAAGCTTTGGCATGACCCCCAGGTGATCCCGACCCCAAATTCCTACACCTAGTCATGCTAAGGAGGTTCTCTTCCCTGCCACCAGGAACACATCCCCTCCTACACATGTGACAAGTCACTGCCACCTCCTCTGCTCCAACTTCACTCATTGAGAATACCAAGTTCTAGGCACTGCAGCCTGCACCCTGGACATATCTCTGCCTTCATCTGTCCACAGCACTTCCGTCTGCACTTCTGGCCTGCAAAACCCACAATACACAGGCCCACTCACCACTGAAGCTGGGCATGCTGATGCTCTCCCTCCTCAGGTCAAGCCCTTAAGACGGACCTCTCTCTTCTTTATTTCCCACCATAGCCCTGGGGTTGGCTGTGTCTCCTGCCTTCCACTGTGTGGACACCCAGGAGGCAGCCCTGCTGTCGGGCTTACCGGGATGCGCTTTGTCTCCCTCAGGCTCTGTCCCTCTAGGAGGACGTGAACAACGCGGCTGTCTTCCACCTGCTCGCTGGAGTGAAGCAGTGAGGAGCTGCTACTCACAGCTGCTGGGGTCCTGGATGCCACTGCCACAGTAGGTTCCAAGAACTGTGGGGGATGACAACATCAGCAAAGCCCAGCAACTGCACCCCACCCAGCCTGGCAGTTGGCTCTGTGGGCATTCTACAACATCCATCCAGAACCTGAGGTTCTTGTCCCCTTGGAGGATGTGGAGTGGCACCAGGAGTAAAGACTGAAGAAGGTGGCTGTTTTGGGAACAAGAGATCCAGCACCTGCTGGGTGGGGATGAAATCCCAGGAGATTAACCCCATGTTGCTGCTGAAATGTAGGTTCCTCCCACAAATGACAGGCAGGAGCTCATTCCTAAGCTGGTCCTGCCTGTAAGGTTCAAGGCTCTGAACCCTGAAGGGCTCCTCCGTGTTCTGATCATTTTCACCCTGGGTTGGGACCAAGAATGGTGGGTTCAAAATGGAAATGGTGACAAACAGAAAAATGACTTGTGCCAATACACTAGAGTCAAAGCACAGTGGGACAGTTCCCATCAGTACAAACACACACACACACACACACACACACACACACACACACACACACACAGAGTCAGAATAGGAGTCCTGGGCCATTCATCAGGGATCAGACTAGAGGGCCTGCTGGGCTCACCTGCCCTGTGCTACTCACTGTTACTCTTGAGCTCCTCTGCGACAATCGCCAGAGGCTCTGGCGTCTAAGATGAAGCCTCACCCAGTGTATCCACAAAAGGGCTAGTTGGCCCCCCTGAGATTCCTGGGAGCCTGAGGCTCGGCATTGTCTGCAACCACAGGAGAACATCCTTCTCCCTCCAGTGGCTCCAACCAAGTGAGCTCGGATGGCTTGGTCAGTGAAGTGGGTGCCTGGATACCAGGGTTCCATGTTCTGTTTGATCCATTGTCAAGGCAATGATGTCATTTCCTGTGCCCATACCTGAGCCTCTTTTCACATAAGACCACTTTCAACAGCCCTATGGGCTGCCGATTTCTCCTCCATGCCTACCCATCTCAGGTGCGCAGGTGTTCACCAACAACTACCCAAACATCCCCACCAGCATCTGCCCTGCTTGGTGCCACTAGAGTTCCAGCTTGGAGCCTTCAAAAATGCATTCACAACCAGTCCTTCCCTCTCAGCAGCTTTTGGACCCTGGTCCCATCATTGTGCAACTCATGGTGTGCCCAGTCTTTTCTGGAAAGTAGGGTAGCATCTAATCTCTAGGGTTTATTGTGTCTATTGGCCCATAACACCCTCTGTTCTCTCTGAAACCAGAGATGGGACTCACAGGTGGCTAAAGCACAAATGTAGAGATGGGATAATCACAAGAAAGGGAGAGACAAAGAATGCACCCTAACTCAATCAGGCCTGTGTCCCACACAGGGACATGGCCAATGTCCGTCCCATCGTGGCTGCAGTTCCCTCTCTACACCATGGCAAGTTGGAGGGGACTGAGATGCAGAGGCTGCTCCCCTCTGCCATACAACTTCCCAAGGCTTCTCCTAAGATTTCAAAAGGGCCAAGTGTGTCTAGTGTTGGGGTCTCACAGAGACTCCGAGGTACCACAGCATCCTGCTGCCCAGAACCGGTTCACCCCTCACCTCAAGGGGGCTCAGCCTCTGGATTCATGGGAATTGAAGTGGGTACAGGTGATGGGATATCACCTCCAAGACTGAGTTATGCCAAGTCCATGACCCCTGTCTGCATCCCTGTCTCCAGCACCACTCCCCCCTCTCTCTTTCCTCCTCAGAGCAAACAAATCCATTTAGCAAGTGTGTCCTGTGATAAAGACATGAAGGTCACCCATCCTCTCATTACAAAAACACTGAGGCTCAGCCAACATGGATCCTACAGGGAACACAGGCATAAACTCAGACTCCGATCCTCCCAGCCGAGCCTCAGTGGAGCCTGGACTCCCAGCCTCCTGAGTCAAGGAAACAGAGGTTCCTAGCCGAGCCACCTTGGATGCAGCCGCACACAAACTGAACTCATCAATGCCCCTTGCTCTCAGTTGTGAGTAAGAGGGGAAGTGGTGTTTCACAACCCTGGACATCAAGTGCAGTCTCCAGGCTTTGGGGTGTGCCCTGGCCTCTGTCTATCTGCCCAGGCTCTCCAACCCACACTGGCCTCTTACCCAACCTCCTCCTAGGGCCAAACTCAATCCTGCCTCTCAATTTCTGCTGCCTTCCCCAACACACTGCTCCCCAAAATGAGCAGGGCTGGCTCTCGGTTATCATGCTGGTGCCAGCAGCAATGCCACCCCACTGACATAATTCTGAGTCCCAACCTAGGCACTCCAGCTGCCTTTGCCACACCTGGCCTGTTTGGGCTCTGGCTCTTGCTCTTTTCTTTCATGTGCATGTGTTTTGAGGTTTTGAGTTTCTCCCACTGCAGAACTGCAGCTGTGGCAGGGTAGAGCTCATGAGGGTGACATTCTGAGCCACATCCAATCCCATCAGGACTGTTCACTGGGGTGACTGCTGGAACACAGTGATGAGTGAACACATGGGAGGTGGTTGGACCCACCTTGCCTCTGAGTGGCTTCCTTTCAGGACAGGAATGTAGGCATGGGAGCCCCTGGCGTGGGATGCTTTGCACAAGGCGTGACCATGGGCTCTCTTTCCTGGCAAAAATGGCTCCACTCAGCATGGAGAGCACTGTCATTCCTGGTGGCTAACAACAGCCCTGGACCCCAGAAAGGAACCCACACTCAAGATTAACGTCTGAGTGTGCGTGTCCTCGAGGAAATGAAGTCTCCTGATCCCAGGTGCAAAGGGGTAAGTCCTCTAACTCCAGGGGCCATGAAGGGACATCTGAGTTTCCCTTGTCCTTCTTTCCCTCTCTAACTAACCACAGTTAGGACCCTGGCCTCATTCCCCAGTGAGGATCATTAGGCTCCATAAAGGACAGTCTCTAAGATGCTCAGTGGACCAACACCCTCTGCACAACCCATAACCCTATTCACCCAAGAGGCAAGAGGATTTCTATTCAGGAAAACCAGGAAAGGGAGAGCCTTTCTCAAGGACACAAGGACATTAGTGAGTGAGGGAGTGATTAATGGATGGAGAACTATTTCCAACACCAACTTCCAGGAGCATATATGGCCCCCTGGAGAATTCTGCAGTGTGTTGGTGATTAAGGAGAACGTGTGAATTCAGGGGTCACTAGGTCCTCTCAGCCATAAGGAGGGAAACTGCCATAAAGGAACTAGGACAAGGGTGCGAGGAATGCTCACTGGTGGGAGATCGGAAGGAAGGAAAGTGTACTCATTAGAAAAGTGTCGCCTGAAAATTCTTAGCCAGCCAAAAGCCGTGCGAACTTGTGTGGGAAAAGAGTCTTTGCACAGTGATGAAGCTAAGAGCTCACATGATGGAACACAGCATCAACTGGGACCAAATCCAATATCTGATATTCTTGTAGGAAGAGGAGAGTCTGGACCCAGACTGGGGGATACCGGATATGTGAGGTTGGAGCCAGGGCGGGATGCCCATATGGGAACCACAGATCGTGGGCAGCAATAGGAGAGTGGGCAAGGGCTGGGAGAGTTGGGGAGACAGTCCCCTTGAAACCTGGGAGGGGTTATGGCACTGCGACAGCCCAACACCTACTGTGTTGAGCCTCTGGAGCTCAACGGAAGACACTTCCTCTGTTGTCGGCCACCCAGTTAACAGAGTTTGGTTGCAGCAGCCTAGGACCCAGCTGAAGGTCTGAGCATGTTGGCCATGCAGGTTGGATCTGGACCACAGACACCCTCATCAGAGATTGTAGGGTCTCAGCCCTGAGGCAAGACAGGCACTAAGTCAGGCCAGGTGGGGAAACGGATAGGCACACACTCTGGGGGCTGGTGCCTGTGTTACTGGGAGCACTTCTGATCGCAATTCCCTGATCTGCTGCCAACACAGGCTACAGAGGAGGGTACAGAAACACAGACCACGGATCTGCCCCACTCAGTGGGCCCAGGCCAACACCACACCCAGCAGCCTCGTGCCATACCCAATGAGTCTCGAAGCGGCCCCCTCTTCCCATCCTGAGAGCTCTTCCCTTCCTCATGTGCCAATAGCTCCCTACTGTCACTGGCAATATCTACTCTGTGAGATGTCAACATCCGTGGGTACTGTTCTCTCATCCCAGGACAGTGTGGTCCCACACACCCTGGTGAAATGGGCCACCTGGAGGCTGGACCTGGAGGTTGTTGAGGCTGAATGGCAGCGGTGGTCCTCTGGCACTTAATATTATTTAAGTTAAAAAAAAAAACAAAAACAAAAACAAAAAAACGGGTCTTGGTGCTCAAAAATGTTTGATTTGCATATTCTCATCCCCTAACCCCAATATTTTCATTATTTCCTCACATATGAAATCTTACTAGCATAAAGGTAATTTCGTATTAAACAAAGTGGATTGAAATAACATTGGTAAAAATAATCAATCACCATACTTTCAATTTTTGTTCTGCTTTCCTATTAGAAACCACTTGGATACAAGAGAACAGAGGACAGACTCATGGAAATGCTTGAAATGACAAGAAGCTCCCACTCAAGCTCAGCATTCAGTCCTGGACAGGGTAAGACCAGGCCACTTTGACATCTGTGCCAAAGAGTCTACCAGACAGAATCCTCTGACTGATCCCTGACTGAGCCATAGGAACTGGCTAGAAAAGCCTTCACATCCTCAATACATTCTTCACGTCAGAATACTTGACAACCATTGATATCCATCTCTCGTTAACTTGCTCCCCAGCCAACCATTCTTCAACAAATTCAAAGGAGTAACTCATGCAAGCACACAGAAAGGGGTGTTCACTACACACATCCATGTGCGAAAAAGACAACTGGTATTTCTTGTTTGGGCTATTTCAAATGAAATCCCTTCTGCATGACCTCCACAAACCAAAGGAAAATATTTGTGAAATTCCCACGTAGAAGACAAGATACACTTGCCAAGGAGGCAGTGGCAAGAATTTTGACACTCCAAATGTAGAGTGTGTGTTTAGGAAGCAGTCACAGTTTCCATGAGAGAGTCCCATGAAATCAATTAGGAAGATCCATGCTCTAGCCCTACCATGCAAGTGATGTGACTTGAAAGAGTCACTTAGTCTTAGTAACCATCATCACTAACAACTAAGTCAATGAATAAAGGTCCTCAGGTGCCAAGCTACAAAATGTGGGATGAGCATGGATGAGGATGGGTGGGAGAAGTCTCCAACTCTAACACAATTAGGGAAGGATGTGCTGACCTCAAGTGGCTGGGGGGCTGGGATCCTGCCACAGAGGGGGATTCCAAACCTCACATCCCCTGACCCAGGCCAGAAGACCAGGTAGAGTCCAAGGACCCTGGGGTGGCCCAATGGCAATAAAGGTCAAAAGGAACTAGGGATCTGCCTGGTCCCTCAATCCCCTACTCTGAGCAGGGCTGCATGACGAGGCCAGAGGCCATCCACAGCAATCTGCCTTTACAGGAAAACAGGGACTGCAGGCTGCCTCTGGCTCACTGAATCAGGGTGGTGTTTTCATAAAGCAAGACCACTTCCTCACATTTGACCAGCAGCTCATGTGTTGACAGCACAATGACTGACTTGACTCAGGCCCTGATGAATGAAATAGAAAATTCATAGCAAACCCATCTTTAGCTCTTCCACATCATCAGGGGCTCTGATTCAATTCCGTCCAGAAAGGTGTCTGAAATGATTTCTAAACATGCTGGGGACTCACCTCTGTGTGGAACTTTTCAGGAAAAAGGGGATCAAATCTCATGAAGCAACTCTTCTCTCTTCTAGCCCATGGGCAATGCAAGGAACCTGCATGATACCAGAGGCTCACTTCTCTCTTCTCATGTCTTCTGGAAAGGATTCGTTAATGCTTCCTGCAAGGTGAAGCAGAAGCCTGCATCCCCAGCTGCACAGAAGTGTTTTAGGGCAGTGTCTCCCTTAAAACCCAAAAATAAAAAAAACAGGTCATTCAACAGGCACATGGATTCGAGTACATGTTCAATGATCCCTCCTCCCTGGAGCCTTCCACATGCCCATCTTCCACATTCACAGAGCAATGCTTGGCCATTCTCAAGACCAGGAGACCATGATGCTCCTCACCAGCAAGTCAATAAGGAACATGAAGAGAGCAGCATGGATTGCAGAAGGTGGCACATCAAGGATCTTCAGCTCTGCTGCTAGAACACAAGAGCTTAACTTCAGTATTGACTTTTTGCCAACTACCAAGTACGATAGCAGTGTCAAGCCCAATATGCAGATATGCAAGTAGTAGGTGACACCCCGCATCCATTCACAAAAGTGGGCAACATCTGCATCAGAACAAGGAAGTATCTTACCCTTACTCATAAAAATCATCAGAAACAAAATAAAATGGATGCAAGACTTCTCATTTCACTATTAGGTAGCTGTTGGAATTCCCTATTAAATAATACTTCCTCCAAAATAAAAAGTATCTCAGACATGTGTCAACTATTCAATGGATGACATTTTAAAAACTATGGACTTTACTTAATATTTATGTATGCTATATCCCTGCCTAAGGCTCTATGAGAAAGGAGCACATAGAATTGGATCTTTGAAAATCTCACATTTGCTGATAAATATTACTGCTGATCTCAGGCATGGCGAAGTGAAAAGTGGGACTTTGGATATTCCAAGAATGCTATGTTGTGGGATTGGTGTCCCTGATTCATACATAGCATATGGTTTCTATGAAATCCAGTGAGGGAGCAGGAGTAACGAAGCTGATTGCACAGATGACCTCAGGGAATACTGACAGATAGGCCAAATGAAAAATATGTTCCAGCTAACCATTGGTATTTGGGCTACTGATCCCAGTCCTGTTTTTAAAAAAGGTGCAGACAGGCAGTGTTCATTAAAAACTGTCTACCATGTAAAAGTGGGTAATTTAAATGGCATCTAGTTACACATCTGATAGAATGGTCGGGCAACATATGAATTTCATTCTAACAACAACAACAACAACAAAACATAGAAAATGAGACATAAAGATAAAACCTTGTCTTCACCAGGATGCCTAAAAATAGGTTTTATTTGGCTCATGCAAATAAATATCTTTCAATAGAATTTCTGATTTCTGAATGAATCCATTCAACTTCATACTGCACTGATCACAAGGTTTTCTTTACAGAATATTCTCTTCTTCTTCTTAAAGCCTCACATAGAAAATGTCTCACAGGACATAGGAGGGCTAAAGTTTGAAGGCATCTAATTGTACTCTAAAACAATTATGAACCTATTCGATCCATTATTAATAAGTATCACCACTTTACCTCTTGAACCAAATCACAGAAAATTGGAAACAGATGATCATTGGCTTTGATACCTTTACTTCTGTTTCATTACTCAGAGTCGATCAACTCTATACTTCAAGTGACACAGATTTATTACAGAATGCCTAAGATCCTAAGGATCTATTTTAGCTCAGCCTATGGTATTGCTTCATTATTTTATTATTTTGTAAGTAATAAAATATAACTTCATGTTGGATGATATATTCAAGCCATGAATATATCATCCAACATTGTTCTTCCCAAAATATTAGCCCAATTTCTGCGCGCGCTCACTTACTGTTCAGGAATTTTACTAATTGTTTGAAGGTTCTAGAGGACCTGTTAGACTCCTAATGGACAAACCATACAACATACTCCAGAGAACGGACGAGTGCCATAAGAAGAAAATAAGGTCAGCCTACAGCAATGGGCAGCTGCCTGCCCTCGGCTGGGAGGAGCCCTGGCCATGGCACCAGGGCTGCTGGGCAGCAGAAGCCTCCACAGCCCTGCAGGGAGCCTGGAGCACAGCTCTGCCTAACCATGCTCAGCCCTGGACAGATGCACATGAGTTCCCATCACAGGCTCGAGTGTGACAGTCCCAGGTGCATGCCTGTCATGCCAGCCACCAGGGAGGCTGAGGCAAGAGGAACGTTTGAGGTCAGCCTTGGCAACTTAGACCCCGAGGCAAAGGGGAAATACTTTTACAGGGGTCTCTGAGGGTGTAGCTCAGGTAGGTCACTTGCCTCACAGGCTCAAGGCCCTGGGTTCAATCCCCAGAACCCATGTACACACAAAAAGTGAACTTGGAATATTGTTTAAAATGATGGGTCAGGTACACACAAGGACTTCAATATGACCTCTCAGAGGAGCTCAATTTGAGATCAGACTGAACAAAAGACCACCTGGACCATTGACTCAGTGTCTGAAACCCTCTGTGAGCATGGGAAGCACTGCTGGCAAGACACCAGAGGGCCAAAGCACTTGTGCCCCCTGCAGGGGTGTCTCTTGTCTACCGCCAAAGACTGTTCCCCTCCTGGGGCAGCTGAGAGCAAGCTGGGCCTTGGAGCAAGGACTAGTGCTTTAGATATAGACTATGCAAGCAAGGGGCAATGTCTTTAATAAAACTAAAATTAAAAAGTCACATTGAAAAAAATTTAAAAAGAAGAAAATAAGGTCAAGTAGAGGAAGCCCATTTTCACAGGAAAAAATCCCCCAGTGAAAAGCATCAGAATAGATACCAAGAAAAATACCAACAAAAACAGTGTGCTCCCACTATGTATCTACTCCACCTGCAAAAGTTAGAAAGCTAGATAATACAATCCTTGCCACAGGTAGAGCTATGCAGAAGAGCCACCTGGCAGTGCTTAGTCAAAGAAGTAAACATGCACACTTTGACCTAGAAATTCCACCTGTGTGTAAACCAGGCGGTGCTTAAGCAGTTTCACAAGGGGACATGCACAGGGAAATTTATGCTCAGGTTCTTATAGAGTTGTCTGTGCTTACAGGGAGTTGATGGTTGTCAAGATGCCCACAGCTGCGAAAGTCAAAAGCTAAAAAAATAATAGATGCCAACCTGGATATATTAATAATCCCGTATCTATGATCACCTTCATAAGGTAGCTTCCCAACTTCTGTGTGGAAGTGTGTTTCTCCTTGGCCCTTACACTGTTGTGGAGACCACTAGGAGTTCAGCTTTGTGCAGGATCATCTGACCTGGACTTTTGGCAAGACCTGTACAGCCCTCACACATGCTCAGATGCTACAGGACTTTTCAGACCAGTCCAGACAACAGTAGGCATCCATTCATTGTCTGCACTCTACAGATTCCTAGATGCACGACATTCATTACCATCAAATGCAGAATTTTCATCAAAACCTAATATATATATCATTCCAATCTGAATCAAGAAAATCGGAAATATCCCCAAATCCAAAGAGTGGATCCCCATTGTGATGCTACAAGTTGAAAATTCCACAGCTGACCTCATGGGATGGTTCACAGTCAAAAGACAGCTGCATGAAAAATATTACATGACCTTCCTGCTATGTGAAAAGTGGCATGTGAAGTACACATGCATGTCTTCCTCAGACATGGGTTCATTTGCAAGACACCTTGTGCAATTGAAAATACTCCAAAAGGGGAGAAATCAGAACCATGTCTCCAAAGTATTTCAGCAGAGACCAACTCCATCTGTCTATCTATCTCTCAGTGAGTGTGTGTGCTCTTGTGTGTGTTTGTGTGTCTTTGTTTGTGTTTGTACCATCATAGCTGATACTTCATTGCCCCCATTGGAAAACTGACTCAGATAATGCCATCTGCCAAACTCCTAAAAACCAAAGTTCTTGCTGATAGAATGAAACATTCCTTCCTGTTGGTTTGGATGTGTCCTTTAGGACTCACTGCTACATTTAGTATACTCAAATCATCACAGTAGATCAGGTAACAAAAACATATTTATTTTAAAATAATAATAATATATTAATGGAAACAACAAATACAGGATAGAGTAACAACTGTGTTACTAAACAAGGTCAAGGACAATGGCAAACTATAGATTCAAACTTTGAAGAAAATAGTAATCAATGTAAATATTCCTGGTCTGCCTCAGCCCCGCCCAGGCACACAGCAACAGAATGGTTTTGCAAGCATCCTCAGGAGGGCAGGAGCCTTCTTTGCAGGATGAGAGGGAGGTTGAGGCTCGATCCACCCATCATTCTTTTGGGAGAGGCTCCTTTTCCTCAGCACAAAGTTGGATTTTTTGTGAGGATTCTTGGCATAAAATACGTTGGCCTCTGCTGGAATCCTCAGCTCTGGGGAGAGAGGGGTGTACAAAAAGAAGGTGGCACTCAGGAGGTGCTCCCTAGGACACGCCAACATCTGAGAGCCTGTGCCAGAAAAGGCCAGAGCCACACACCTGAGAGCTCTCCAATTCAGCACCAATACCAACAAAGACAGCCTCCACAGTCCTCCCTGAGGAAGAACTAGGCAGAGCACTTCAGCAGACCTAATGTCTGTTCCTACCGAAGGCTTTGGACTCCAGAATATCTCAGGTCCTCTTGCATCTGCCAAAGCACACCACTAGGGTTTGCATCTGAAATCTCCCACAAAAGGCTCCTGTGCCGAAGATTCAGTCCCCACATGAGCCATCTTCATAGGTGGGTTTGGAGGGAAGCATTGGATGGTGAGTGCTCTGATGTCAACATGAAATTCTCATTCAAGATGAATACACTACTGGGGGGTGGGAGGGACTGGAAGAAAGGTTGAGCATGGTTGGAGTAAGACCTAAACAGGGTTGTGCCCTGGGCAACAGTACCTTGTTCCTGTTGGCTCCACTGAATCCTCATTCTCCAAGGAGAGGTCCTCCCTCTCCATCTTTCTCTCTCTCCCTCTCTGCCAGCCTCGTTCTCTCTCTCCCAGTCTATGCCTTTGTGGCAAGGGCTGAGGAGCTCTCCACTGCCACACACTAGAGCTTTATGGACAGCCTCAGTGCACAACCAAAGAGAAAGCTATGAAACCCAGAGAAAAAAGGCCTAGGATTCCTCCTCTGAGTTATTTTCCTCAAGTATGGCCACAGTGAGGACAGGCTGACCAGCGCGGATACCACTTTAGAGCCATGCTTCTGCGTTGGTGGAGCCCGCCTCCATGTGAACCAGGCTTCTGAGAATGGAGGCCACATTCCAAATACTGCCCTACTGAGAACAATGGTTCCAAAGACCAGCAAAGGGACTGCTTCCCTCCAACATGGTGTATGGCCCAGTGGTGCCATGACCCCGAGTGGGGGAATACAACAGCCGCTTCTCCTTCCTCTGAACATGTGTTTCCTGTCGCCCTCCTCTAACCTAGAGCCTGTTCTCCATCCCTTCTGGGTTGGATGTGGAGATCTCTGCTATGAATTTCTTAGGCTACCAAGGCCCCAGACAGACTTCCTCTTCCATAGACTCTACTAACCTAACAGTAGGTTAAGATAGGAGACAAGTGATCCTAGAACTCATAGGGATGGTGGTCTTCAGGGTACATAGGCTGGGATAATGGCTGCTGTGGTGTTTGGCTCACAAAAACCAACCAACCAACCAACGAAAAAGCGCTGGCATTATTATCAGATGAGCTCTGTGGCTACGTGCTCAGGAAGCCCTCATCTGACTTTAGTTAGTGATCACAACCTGGCTATTGTGATCACTCCTTGCCTAGTGGACTCAGGTGCGTAAGACCATGGAATTTATGCAAAAACAGATGATTCAGGCTGTCTCCCAGGCTGTGTTTTCTTCCCAATTTCATCCTGTTACTGCTTGCTAGAATCCTGGCAATGCTCTGCCCAGGCAGTGGTTTTTTGGTCACACAGAAGGTTTTCAATAGTACTGCTTCAGTCCACAAAATGCCAGTTCCCTCTTTAGCCCATGCATTCCCATGTTCCTTTGAAACCACTCCTATCCCAGACCATGAAAACATACTGCTCCTGGAGAGAGGCTTTCCTCCTCACTCCTCAAAGATGTCAGCTTTGGATGCCTGTTCATGTCCAGGGGAGGGCACCTGGTGGGGAGCCGCAATATCCACCGGGGTATACCATTGGACCTCAAGACCTTCCACCAGCAGAAGTGCAGTTGGCTTTGTGCACGAACCCAACACACCTGTTGGAGTGTTCTTGGGGGTCAGAGACTACTCTTTGTTGCTAAGAGTTGACCTGAGTCCACATCCTGACCCTTGCTCTCTGCTATCTGATTGTCTCACTTACTCTGACGGCGAGAGATGATTTGGCCCAGCTCATAATCCTCTGGATTCTCCTCAGTAAGGAAGTGTAGGTCGAGGGCGCTGCGGATGACGACAGGAGCCCTATCGTGGCAGGTCACCTGGAGCAGCATGGGAGACAGGCCTTCAGGAAATGGGCCTTGAAGTGACTACTCAAGGACAGTGGGCAGGGGCATTCTGGAGGCACCTCCACTCTAAATACAAGGGCAACATCCATGACCCTACTATCCGAGGCTGACCTCCTGC
This sequence comes from Urocitellus parryii, assembly GCF_045843805.1. Classification (NCBI taxonomy): domain Eukaryota; kingdom Metazoa; phylum Chordata; class Mammalia; order Rodentia; family Sciuridae; genus Urocitellus; species Urocitellus parryii. The sequence goes on along the minus strand of NC_135548.1, from coordinate 51,681,937 downwards.
TCATCGTGTGGGCTCTTCACACAGGCTACTAGCCCAATCCTTGTACATAGGACTTCCTGGGCCTGCCATTGCTCTTTGTGGAGCTGCACTCCTCTCGGAGTGAAAGGACCCCACTACCTGCATACAGATGCAATCTCATCCCACAAGTGGGGAGGAATGGGACAATAGCCTCCAAGATCCCAGGTCTGCCCGAGGATGCAGGCGGCATTGGGAATGGCCTAGGCACAAAACCTAGAGGCTTTGGTCTGGATTGCCAGGGCCAAAAACAGACCCAGGAAAATGACCACACACAGGAGAGCTGAAAGATAGCCACGAGAGCTCCTGGCCTCCAGAGGCTCAGTGCTGGCTGGGATGTAGGAGGCCACCTCATCCGGCAAGGGTGGTCATTGGGTTACCTGGACATTTAGTGTGCTTGCTCCACATCCATATCGACTCTGCAGAGAGACTCTCTCAGCTCCTTGTTCAAGGAACATGGAGAACCTCACACTGCTGTCCTCCTCCATAGACGTCAGCATCCCATACAAGGGAACCTGCAACCTAGTTCCTGTCCTATTCTCATCTGTCACCCATACCTGTCCCTGCCCTTCTGGACTGCATGCTGCCACCTGACACACAGACTCCCTCAGACATGGCAGTGGACAAGCTGCTGCACTCGCTCATCTCAGCTCCAGCCCTTCACACTGACCTCTCCCTTCTTGATTCCCATCTATCCTCCTGATCATCCAGAAGCTCCAAATTCAAGAGGGCATGAGTAGTCCATGGTATTGGACCAGTGTCTGCTCCCCACCCAGGTGTAAGCACCACGGGACACCCCTGCTCCCAGGCTTACCAGAACACTCTTGGCCATCTCTGGACTTTGTGTTTCTAAGTGGACACGAATTAAGCAGGTGTCTCCCACCTGCTTGTGGGAAAGCGGCCTGGAGGACTTGCAGGTTGATTCTGAGAACTGTGGGGGATGGAACATCAGCAAACCCAGAAACAGAAAGCCACCCCAGACTGTCAGTTGGCTCTATGGGCTTCCAGCAAATATGTCCAGGTGCTGAGGCTTCTTATTTCCTCAGGTCGGAGTGGAATGGCAGCACATGCACAGCTTGAATAAGGTAGGTGTTTACCTCCTTTCCCTTGACCTGGGGGCGTTTCCTCACCATGAAATATTGTATTCCCAGATTCATGGACAGACACACGAGTGAGTGGTCAGAGACCTTGATTTCTGCAGAGCGAAGTGGAGAGAATTGTTAGGTGGCACTCAAGGATTATACCACAAAACACCCACAACCCCTGAGAGTCTCCTCCAGGCCCATCACACTTTGGTATTTTGGGGCCAAGGCCCACTTTCTCTTGGCTGTCCGTTATCCTGAGCCCACTGTGGATCATGTCTCCCCACTGTCTGATTGTCCTACTTACTCTCATCCTCAGACATCATATACAGCAGCTCAAAGTTGTCCACATCCTCATGCTGCAACAAATTTTGGTCCAAGGCCCTGCGGATGAGGCTTGTCACCGTCTCCTGAAAGGTCACCTGGATCAGGGTGGGACAAATGTCATCAGAGAATGGCTTTTAGAAGAGCTACCCAGAAGACTGTGGTCAAACATTCAGGAGAAATCTCAGCTACATATACAAGGGCACAATCTTGTTATCCTGCTACCTGAGTGTGTCCTCCATATACCACCTGGGTTCTTGCAATGTGCTACTAGAACAATCCTGGTACAAATATCTGCCTGTACCTGCCATCTCCCCTCCCCCTGGGGAGCCACATTCCACTCATGTCAAAGGACCAAACTGCCTATGCACAGACACACTCTCATCTCACTGAGATGAGAGCAATGGGCCAGGGATCTGCGCACCAAGTGTGATCTGGGATGCAGGCTGCCTTTGTGGGTGGAAGAGGCAGATGCACTGAAAATTTGGGTCCTGACTGCCACGACACAAAACAGACTCAGATACAAGAGTGTGCACTTGAGTGCTTCATGATAGCTTTGAGAGGCCCTGGCCTCTGGAAGCTCGGTGCGGGTCTGGTTGTAATGATGTACTTGACTCAGCACTGGCAGTCACTGAACATGTCTCCTCTGCAGCTGGACACCAGCAGCATTAGCGTGTCTACTGCACATCCATAGAAATTCTGCCAAGAACCCCTTTAGCTCCGTATTTACATACATGCAAAGCCTAACATTCCGAAGCTTTGGCATGACCCCCCCAGGTGATCCCGACCCCAAATTCCTACACCTAGTCATGCTAAGGAGGATCTCTTCCCTGCCACCAGGAACACATCCCCTCCTACACATGTGACAAGTCACTGCCACCTCCTCTGCTCCAACTTCACTCATTGAGAATACCAAGTTCTAGGCACTGCAGCCTGCACCCTGGACATATCTCTGCCTTCATCTGTCCACAGCACTTCCGTCTGCACTTCTGGCCTGCAAAACCCACAATACACAGGCCCACTCACCACTGAAGCTGGGCATGCTGATGCTCTCCCTCCTCAGGTCAAGCCCTTAAGACGGACCTCTCTCTTCTTTATTTCCCACCATAGCCCTGGGGTTGGCTGTGTCTCCTGCCTTCCACTGTGTGGACACCCAGGAGGCAGCCCTGCTGTCGGGCTTACTGGGATGCGCTTTGTCTCCCTCAGGCTCTGTCCCTCTAGGAGGACGTGAACAACGCGGCTGTCTTCCACCTGCTCGCTGGAGTGAAGCAGTGAGGAGCTGCTACTCACAGCTGCTGGGGTCCTGGATGCCACTGCCACAGAAGGTTCCAAGAACTGTGGGGGATGACAACATCAGCAAAGCCCAGCAACTGTACCCCACCCAGCCTGGCAGTTGGCTCTGTGGGCATTCTACAACATCCATCCAGAACCTGAGGTTCTTGTCCCCTTGGAGGATGTGGAGTGGCACCAGGAGTAAAGACTGAAGAAGGTGGCTGTTTTGGGAACAAGAGATTCAGCACCTGCTGGGTGGGGATGAAATCCCAGGAGATTAACCCCATGTTGCTGCTGAAATGTAGGTTCCTCCCACAAATGACAGGCAGGAGCTCATTCCTAAGCTGGTCCTGCCTGTAAGGTTCAAGGCTCTGAACCCTGAAGGGCTCCTCCGTGTTCTGATCATTTTCACCCTGGGTTGGGACCAAGAATGGTGGGTTCAAAATGGAAATGGTGACAAACAGAAAAATGACTTGTGCCAATACACTAGAGTCAAAGCACAGTGGGACAGTTCCCATCAGTACAAACACACACACACACACACACACACACACACACACACACAGAGTCAGAATAGGAGTCCTGGGCCATTCATCAGGGATCAGACTAGAGGGCCTGCTGGGCTCACCTGCCCTGTGCTACTCACTGTTACTCTTGAGCTCCTCTGCGACAATCGCCAGAGGCTCTGGCGTCTAAGATGAAGCCTCACCCAGTGTATCCACAAAAGGGCTAGTTGGCCCCCCTGAGATTCCTGGGAGCCTGAGGCTCGGCATTGTCTGCAACCACAGGAGAACATCCTTCTCCCTCCAGTGGCTCCAACCAAGTGAGCTCGGATGGCTTGGTCAGTGAAGTGGGTGCCTGGATACCAGGGTTCCATGTTCTGTTTGATCCATTGTCAAGGCAATGATGTCATTTCCTGTGCCCATACCTGAGCCTCTTTTCACATAAGACCACTTTCAACAGCCCTATGGGCTGCCGATTTCTCCTCCATGCCTACCCATCTCAGGTGCGCAGGTGTTCACCAACAACTACCCAAACATCCCCACCAGCATCTGCCCTGCTTGGTGCCACTAGAGTTCCAGCTTGGAGCCTTCAAAAATGCATTCACAACCAGTCCTTCCCTCTCAGCAGCTTTTCGACCCTGGTCCCATCATTGTGCAACTCATGGTGTGTCCAGTCTTTTCTGGAAAGTAGGGTAGCATCTAATCTCTAGGGTTTATTGTGTCTATTGGCCCATAACACCCTCTGTTCTCTCTGAAACCAGAGATGGGACTCACAGGTGGCTAAAGCACAAATGTAGAGATGGGATAATCACAAGAAAGGGAGAGACAAAGAATGCACCCTAACTCAATCAGGCCTGTGTCCCACACAGGGACATGGCCAATGTCTGTCCCATCATGGCTGCAGTTCCCTCTCTACACCATGGCAAGTTGGAGGGGACTGAGATGCAGAGGCTGCTCCCCTCTGCCATACAACTTCCCAAGGCTTCTCCTAAGATTTCAAAAGGGCCAAGTGTGTCTAGTGTTGGGGTCTCACAGAGACTCCGAGGTACCACAGCATCCTGCTGCCCAGAACCGGTTCACCCCTCACCTCAAGGGGGCTCAGCCTCTGGATTCATGGGAATTGAAGTGGGTACAGGTGATGGGATATCACCTCCAAGACTGAGTTATGCCAAGTCCATGACCCCTGTCTGCATCCCTGTCTCCAGCACCACTCCCCCCTCTCTCTTTCCTCCTCAGAGCAAACAAATCCATTTAGCAAGTGTGTCCTGTGATAAAGACATGACGGTCACCCATCCTCTCATTACAAAAACACTGAGGCTCAGCCAACATGGATCCTACAGGGAACACAGGCATAAACTCAGACTCCGATCCTCCCAGCCGAGCCTCAGTGGAGCCTGGACTCCCAGCCTCCTGAGTCAAGGAAACAGAGGTTCCTAGCCGAGCCACCTTGGATGCAGCCGCACACAAACTGAACTCATCAATGCCCCTTGCTCTCAGTTGTGAGTAAGAGGGGAAGTGGTGTTTCACAACCCTGGACATCAAGTGCAGTCTCCAGGCTTTGGGGTGTGCCCTGGCCTCTGTCTATCTGCCCAGGCTCTCCAACCCACACTGGCCTCTTACCCAACCTCCTCCTAGGGCCAAACTCAATCCTGCCTCTCAATTTCTGCTGCCTTCCCCAACACACTGCTCCCCAAAATGAGCAGGGCTGGCTCTCGGTTATCATGCTGGTGCCAGCAGCAATGCCACCCCACTGACATAATTCTGAGTCCCAACCTAGGCACTCCAGCTGTCTTTGCCACACCTGGCCTGTTTGGGCTCTGGCTCTTGCTCTTTTCTTTCATGTGCATGTGTTTTGAGGTTTTGAGTTTCTCCCACTGCAGAACTGCAGCTGTGGCAGGGTAGAGCTCATGAGGGTGACATTCTGAGCCACATCCAATCCCATCAGGACTGTTCACTGGGGTGACTGCTGGAACACAGTGATGAGTGAACACATGGGAGGTGGTTGGACCCACCTTGCCTCTGAGTGGCTTCCTTTCAGGACAGGAATGTAGGCATGGGAGCCCCTGGCATGGGATGCTTTGCACAAGGCGTGACCATGGGCTCTCTTTCCTGGCAAAAATGGCTCCACTCAGCATGGAGAGCACTGTCATTCCTGGTGGCTAACAACAGCCCTGGACCCCAGAAAGGAACCCACACTCAAGATTAACGTCTGAGTGTGCGTGTCCTCGAGGAAATGAGGTCTCCTGATCCCAGGTGCAAAGGGGTAAGTCCTCTAACTCCAGGGGCCATGAAGGGACATCTGAGTTTCCCTTGTCCTTCTTTCCCTCTCTAACTAACCACAGTTAGGACCCTGGCCTCATTCCCCAGTGAGGATCATTAGGCTCCATAAAGGACAGTCTCTAAGATGCTCAGTGGACCAACACCCTCTGCACAACCCATAACCCTATTCACCCAAGAGGCAAGAGGATTTCTATTCAGGAAAACCAGGAAAGGGAGAGCCTTTCTCAAGGACACAAGGACATTAGTGAGTGAGGGAGTGATTAATGGATGGAGAACTATTTCCAACACCAACTTCCAGGAGCATATATGGCCCCCTGGAGAATTCTGCAGTGTGTTGGTGATTAAGGAGAACGTGTGAATTCAGGGGTCACTAGGTCCTCTCAGCCATAAGGAGGGAAACTGCCATAAAGGAACTAGGACAAGGGTGCGAGGAATGCTCACTGGTGGGAGATCGGAAGGAAGGAAAGTGTACTCATTAGAAAAGTGTCGCCTGAAAATTCTTAGCCAGCCAAAAGCCGTGCGAACTTGTGTGGGAAAAGAGTCTTTGCACAGTGATGAAGCTAAGAGCTCACATGATGGAACACAGCATCAACTGGGACCAAATCCAATATCTGATATTCTTGTAGGAAGAGGAGAGTCTGGACCCAGATACCAGGGAGACTGGGGGATACCGGATATGTGAGGTTGGAGCCAGGGCGGGATGCCCATATGGGAACCACAGATCGTGGGCAGCAATAGGAGAGTGGGCAAGGGCTGGGAGAGTTGGGGAGACAGTCCCCTTGAAACCTGGGAGGGGTTATGGCACTGGGACAGCCCAACACCTACTGTGTTGAGCCTCTGGAGCTCAACGGAAGACACTTCCTCTGTTGTCGGCCACCCAGTTAACAGACTTTGGTTGCAGCAGCCTAGGACCCAGCTGAAGGTCTGAGCATGTTGGCCATGCAGGTTGGATCTGGACCACAGACACCCTCATCAGAGATTGTAGGGTCTCAGCCCTGAGGCAAGACAGGCACTAAGTCAGGCCAGGTGGGGAAACGGATAGGCACACACTCTGGGGGCTGGTGCCTGTGTTACTGGGAGCACTTCTGATCGCAATTCCCTGATCTGCTGCCAACACAGGCTACAGAGGAGGGTACAGAAACACAGACCACGGATCTGCCCCACTCAGTGGGCCCAGGCCAACACCACACCCAGCAGCCTCGTGCCATACCCAATGAGTCTCGAAGCGGCCCCCTCTTCCCATCCTGAGAGCTCTTCCCTTCCTCATGTGCCAATAGCTCCCTACTGTCACTGGCAATATCTACTCTGTGAGATGTCAACATCCGTGGGTACTGTTCTCTCATCCCAGGACAGTGTGGTCCCACACACCCTGGTGAAATGGGCCACCTGGAGGCTGGACCTGGAGGTTGTTGAGGCTGAATGGCAGCGGTGGTCCTCTGGCACTTAATATTATTTAAGTTAAAAAAAAAAACAAAAAATGGGTCTTGGTGCTCAAAAATGTTTGATTTGCATATTCTCATCCCCTAACCCCAATATTTTCATTATTTCCTCACATATGAAATCTTACTAGCATAAAGGTAATTTCGTATTAAACAAAGTGGATTGAAATAACATTGGTAAAAATAATCAATCACCATACTTTCAATTTTTGTTCTGCTTTCCTATTAGAAACCACTTGGATACAAGAGAACAGAGGACAGACTCATGGAAATGCTTGAAATGACAAGAAGCTCCCACTCAAGCTCAGCATTCAGTCCTGGACAGGGTAAGACCAGGCCACTTTGACATCTGTGCCAAAGAGTCTACCAGACAGAATCCTCTGACTGATCCCTGACTGAGCCATAGGAACTGGCTAGAAAAGCCTTCACATCCTCAATACATTCTTCACGTCAGAATACTTGACAACCATTGATATCCATCTCTCGTTAACTTGCTCCCCAGCCAACCATTCTTCAACAAATTCAAAGGAGTAACTCATGCAAGCACACAGAAAGGGGTGTTCACTACACACATCCATGTGCGAAAAAGACAACTGGTATTTCTTGTTTGGGCTATTTCAAATGAAATCCCTTCTGCATGACCTCCACAAACCAAAGGAAAATATTTGTGAAATTCCCACGTAGAAGACAAGATACACTTGCCAAGGAGGCAGTGGCAAGAATTTTGACACTCCAAATGTAGAGTGTGTGTTTAGGAAGCAGTCACAGTTTCCATGAGAGAGTCCCATGAAATCAATTAGGAAGATCCATGCTCTAGCCCTACCATGCAAGTGATGTGACTTGAAAGAGTCACTTAGTCTTAGTAACCATCATCACTAACAACTAAGTCAATGAATAAAGGTCCTCAGGTGCCAAGCTACAAAATGTGGGATGAGCATGGATGAGGATGGGTGGGAGAAGTCTCCAACTCTAACACAATTAGGGAAGGATGTGCTGACCTCAAGTGGCTGGGGGGCTGGGATCCTGCCACAGAGGGGGATTCCAAACCTCACATCCCCTGACCCAGGCCAGAAGACCAGGTAGAGTCCAAGGACCCTGGGGTGGCCCAATGGCAATAAAGGTCAAAAGGAACTAGGGATCTGCCTGGTCCCTCAATCCCCTACTCTGAGCAGGGCTGCATGACGAGGCCAGAGGCCATCCACAGCAATCTGCCTTTACAGGAAAACAGGGACTGCAGGCTGCCTATGGCTCACTGAATCAGGGTGGTGTTTTCATAAAGCAAGACCACTTCCTCACATTTGACCAGCAGCTCATGTGTTGACAGCACAATGACTGACCTGACTCAGGCCCTGATGAATGAAATAGAAAATTCATAGCAAACCCATCTTTAGCTCTTCCACATCATCAGGGGCTCTGATTCAATTCCGTCCAGAAAGGTGTCTGAAATGATTTCTAAACATGCTGGGGACTCACCTCTGTGTGGAACTTTTCAGGTAAAAGGGGATCAAATCTCATGAAGCAACTCTTCTCTCTTCTAGCCCATGGGCAATGCAAGGAACCTGCATGATACCAGAGGCTCACTTCTCTCTTCTCATGTCTTCTGGAAATGATTCGTTAATGCTTCCTGCAAGGTGAAGCAGAAGCCTGCATCCCCAGCTGCACAGAAGTGTTTTAGGGCAGTGTCTCCCTTAAAACCCAAAAATAAAAAAAACAGGTCATTCAACAGGCACATGGATTCGAGTACATGTTCAATGATCCCTCCTCCCTGGAGCCTTCCACATGCCCATCTTCCACATTCACAGAGCAATGCTTGGCCATTCTCAAGACCAGGAGACCATGATGCTCCTCACCAGGAAGTCAATAAGGAACATGAAGAGAGCAGCATGGATTGCAGAAGGTGGCACATCAAGGATCTTCAGCTCTGCTGCTAGAACACAAGAGCTTAACTTCAGTATTGACTTTTTGCCAACTACCAAGTACGATAGCAGTGTCAAGCCCAATATGCAGATATGCAAGTAGTAGGTGACACCCCGCATCCATTCACAAAAGTGGGCAACATCTGCATCAGAACAAGGAAGTATCTTACCCTTACTCATAAAAATCATCAGAAACAAAATAAAATGGATGCAAGACTTCTCATTTCACTATTAGGTAGCTGTTGGAATTCCCTATTAAATAATACTTCCTCCAAAATAAAAAGTATCTCAGACATGTGTCAACTATTCAATGGATGACATTTTAAAAACTATGGACTTTACTTAATATTTATGTATGCTATATCCCTGCCTAAGGCTCTATGAGAAAGGAGCACATAGAATTGGATCTTTGAAAATCTCACATTTGCTGATAAATATTACTGCTGATCTCAGGCATGGCGAAGTGAAAAGTGGGACTTTGGATATTCCAAGAATGCTATGTTGTGGGATTGGTGTCCCTGATTCATACATAGCATATGGTTTCTATGAAATCCAGTGAGGGAGCAGGAGTAACGAAGCTGATTGCACAGATGACCTCAGGGAATACTGACAGTTAGGCCAAATGAAAAATATGTTCCAGCTAACCATTGGTATTTGGGCTTCTGATCCCAGTCCTGTTTTTAAAAAAGGTGCAGACAGGCAGTGTTCATTAAAAACTGTCTACCATGTAAAAGTGGGTAATTTAAATGGCATCTAGTTACACATCTGATAGAATGGTCGGGCAACATATGAATTTCATTCTAACAACAACAACAACAACAAAACATAGAAAATGAGACATAAAGATAAAACCTTGTCTTCACCAGGATGCCTAAAAATAGGTTTTATTTGGCTCATGCAAATAAATACCTTTCAATAGAATTTCTGATTTCTGAATGAATCCATTCAACTTCATACTGCACAGATCACAAGGTTTTCTTTACAGAATATTCTCTTCTTCTTCTTAAACCCTCACATAGAAAATGTCTCACAGGACATAGGAGGGCTAAAGTTTGAAGGCATCTAATTGTACTCTAAAACAATTATGAACCTATTCGATCCATTATTAATAAATATCACCACTTTACCTCTTGAACCAAATCACAGAAAATTGGAAACAGATGATCATTGGCTTTGATACCTTTACTTCTGTTTCATTACTCAGAGTCGATCAACTCTATACTTCAAGTGACACAGATTTATTACAGAATGCCTAAGATCCTAAGGATCTATTTTAGCTCAGCCCATGGTATTGCTTCATTATTTTATTATTTTGTAAGTAATAAAATATAACTTCATGTTGGATGATATATTCAAGCCATGAATATATCATCCAACATTGTTCTTCCCAAAATATTAGCCCAATTTCTGCGCGCGCTCACTTACTGTTCAGGAATTTTACTAATTGTTTGAAGGTTTTAGAGGACCTGTTAGACTCCTAATGGACAAACCATACAACATACTCCAGAGAACGGACGAGTGCCATAAGAAGAAAATAAGGTCAGCCTACAGCAATGGGCAGCTGCCTGGCCTCGGCTGGGAGGAGCCCTGGCCATGGCACCAGGGCTGCTGGGCAGCAGAAGCCTCCACAGCCCTGCAGGGAGCCTGGAGCACAGCTCTGCCTAACCATGCTCAGCCCTGGACAGATGCACATGAGTTCCCATCACAGGCTCGAGTGTGACAGTCCCAGGTGCATGCCTGTCATGCCAGCCACCAGGGAGGCTGAGGCAAGAGGAACGTTTGAGGTCAGCCTTGGCAACTTAGACCCCGAGGCAAAGGGGAAATACTTTTACAGGGGTCTCTGAGGGTGTAGCTCAGGTAGGTCACTTGCCTCACAGGCTCAAGGCCCTGGGTTCAATCCCCAGAACCCACGTACACACAAAAAGTGAACTTGGAATATTGTTTAAAATGATGGGTCAGGTACACACAAGGACTTCAATATGACCTCTCAGAGGAGCTCAATTTGAGATCAGACTGAACAAAAGACCACCTGGACCATTGACTCAGTGTCTGAAACCCTCTGTGAGCATGGGAAGCACTGCTGGCAAGACACCAGAGGGCCAAAGCACTTGTGCCCCCTGCAGGGGTGTCTCCTATCTACCGCCAAAGACTGTTCCCCTCCTGGGGCAGCTGAGAGCAAGCTGGGCCTTGGAGCAAGGACTAGTGCTTTAGATATAGACTATGCAAGCAAGGGGCAATGTCTTTAATAAAACTAAAATTAAAAAGTCACATTGAAAAAATTTTAAAAAGAAGAAAATAAGGTCAAGTAGAGGAAGCCCATTTTCACAGGAAAAAATCCCCCAGTGAAAAGCATCAGAATAGATACCAAGAAAAATACCAACAAAAACAGTGTGCTCCCACTATGTATCTACTCAACATGCAAAAGTTAGAAAGCTAGATAATACAATCCTGGCCACAGGTAGAGCTATGCAGAAGAGCCACCTGGCAGTGCTTAGTCAAAGAAGTAAACATGCACACTTTGACCTAGAAATTCCACCTGTGTGTAAACCAGGCGGTGCTTAAGCAGTTTCACAAGGGGACATGCACAGGGAAATTTATCCTCAGGTTCTTATAGAGTTGTCTGTGCTTACAGGGAGTTGATGGTTGTCAAGATGCCCACAGCTGCGAAAGTCAAAAGCTAAAAAAATAATAGATGCCAACCTGGATATATTAATAATCCCGTATCTATGATCACCTTCATAAGGTAGCTTCCCAACTTCTGTGTGGAAGTGTGTTTCTCCTTGGCCCTTACACTGTTGTGGAGACCACTAGGAGTTCAGCTTTGTGCAGGATCATCTGACCTGGACTTTTGGCAAGACCTGTACAGCCCTCACACATGCTCAGATGCTACAGGACTTTTCAGACCAGTCCAGACAACAGTAGGCATCCATTCATTGTCTGCACTCTACAGATTCCTAGATGCACGACATTCATTACCATCAAATGCAGAATTTTCATCAAAAACTAATATATATATCATTCCAATCTGAATCAAGAAAATCGGAAATATCCCCAAATCCAAAGAGTGGATCCCCATTGTGATGCTACAAGTTGAAAATTCCACAGCTGACCTCATGGGATGGTTCACAGTCAAAAGACAGCTGCATGAAAAATATTACATGACCTTCCTGCTATGTGAAAAGTGGCATGTGAAGTACACATGCATGTCTTCCTCAGACATGGGTTCATTTGCAAGACACCTTGTGCAATTGAAAATACTCCAAAAGGGGAGAAATCAGAACCATGTCTCCAAAGTATTTCAGCAGAGACCAACTCCATCTGTCTATCTATCTCTCAGTGAGTGTGTGTGCTCTTGTGTGTGTTTGTGTGTCTTTGTTTGTGTTTGTACCATCATAGCTGATACTTCATTGCCCCCATTGGAAAACTGACTCAGATAATGCCATCTGCCAAACTCCTAAAAACCAAAGTTCTTGCTGATAGAATGAAACATTCCTTCCTGTTGGTTTGGATGTGTCCTTTAGGAATCACTGCTACATTTAGTATACTCAAATCATCACAGTAGATCAGGTAAAAAAAAACATATATATTTTAAAATAATAATAATATATTAATGGAAACAACAAATACAGGATAGAGTAACAACTGTGTTACTAAACAAGGTCAAGGACAATGGCAAACTATAGATTCAAACTTTGAAGAAAATAGTAATCAATGTAAATATTCCTGGGCTGCCTCAGCCCCGCCCAGGCACACAGCCCCAGAATGGTTTTGCAAGCATCCTCAGGAGGGCAGGAGCCTTCTTTGCAGGACGAGAGGGAGGTTGAGGCTCGATCCACCCATCATTCTTTTGGGAGAGGCTCCTTTTCCTCAGCACAAAGTTGGATTTTTTGTGAGGATTCTTGGCATAAAATACGTTGGCCTCTGCTGGAATCCTCAGCTCTGGGGAGAGAGGGGTGTACAAAAAGAAGGTGGCACTCAGGAGGTGCTCCCTAGGACACGCCAACATCTGAGAGCCTGTGCCAGAAAAGGCCAGAGCCACACACCTGAGAGCTCTCCAATTCAGCACCAATACCAACAAAGACAGCCTCCACAGTCCTCCCTGAGGAAGAACTAGGCAGAGCACTTCAACAGACCTAATGTCTGTTCCTACCGAAGGCTTTGGACTCCAGAATATCTCAGGTCCTCTTGCATCTGCCAAAGCACACCACTAGGGTTTGCATCTGAAATCTCCCACAAAAGGCTCCTGTGCCGAAGATTCAGTCCCCACATGAGCCATCTTCATAGGTGGGTTTGGAGGGAAACATTGGATGGTGAGTGCTCTGATGTCAACATGAAATTCTCATTCAAGATGAATACACTACTGGGGGGTGGGAGGGACTGGAAGAAAGGTTGAGCATGGTTGGAGTAAGACCTAAACAGGGTTGTGCCCTGGGCAACAGTACCTTGTTCCTGTTGGCTCCACTGAATCCTCATTCTCCAAGGAGAGGTCCTCCCTCTCCATCTTTCTCTCTCTCCCTCTCTGCCAGCCTCGTTCTCTCTCTCCCAGTCTATGCCTTTGTGGCAAGGGCTGAGGAGCTCTCCACTGCCACACACTAGAGCTTTATGGACAGCCTCAGTGCACAACCAAAGAGAAAGCTATGAAACCCAGAGAAAAAAGGCCTAGGATTCCTCCTCTGAGTTATTTTCCTCAAGTATGGCCACAGTGAGGACAGGCTGACCAGCGCGGATACCACGTTAGAGCCATGCTTCTGCGTTGGTGGAGCCCGCCTCCATGTGAACCAGGCTTCTGAGAATGGAGGCCACATTCCAAATACTGCCCTACTGAGAACAATGGTTCCAAAGACCAGCAAAGGGACTGCTTCCCTCCAACATGGTGTATGGCCCAGTGGTGCCATGACCCCGAGTGGGGGAATACAACAGCCGCTTCTCCTTCCTCTGAACATGTGTTTCCTGTCGCCCTCCTCTAACCTAGAGCCTGTTCTCCATCCCTTCTGGGTTGGATGTGGAGATCTCTGCTATGAATTTCTTAGGCTACCAAGGCCCCAGACAGACTTCCTCTTCCATAGACTCTACTAACCTAACAGTAGGTTAAGATAGGAGACAAGTGATCCTAGAACTCATAGGGATGGTGGTCTTCAGGGTACATAGGCTGGGATAATGGCTGCTGTGGTGTTTGGCTCACAAAAACCAACCAACCAACCAACGAAAAAGCGCTGGCATTATTATCAGATGAGCTCTGTGGCTACGTGCTCAGGAAGCCCTCATCTGACTTTAGTTAGGGATCACAACCTGGCTATTGTGATCACTCCTTGCCTAGTGGACTCAGGTGCGTAAGACCATGGAATTTATGCAAAAACAGATGATTCAGGCTGTCTCCCAGGCTGTGTTTTCTTCCCAATTTCATCCTGTTACTGCTTGCTAGAATCCTGGCAATGCTCTGCCCAGGCAGTGGTTTTTTGGTCACACAGAAGGCTTTCAATAGTACTGCTTCAGTCCACAAAATGCCAGTTCCCTCTTTAGCCCATGCATTCCCATGTTCCTTTGAAACCACTCCTATCCCAGACCATGAAAACATACTGCTCCTGGAGAGAGGCTTTCCTCCTCACTCCTCAAAGATGTCAGCTTTGGATGCCTGTTCATGTCCAGGGGAGGGCACCTGGTGGGGAGCCGCAATATCCACCGGGGTATACCATTGGACCTCAAGACCTTCCACCAGCAGAAGTGCAGTTGGCTTTGTGCACGAACCCAACACACCTGTTGGAGTGTTCTTGGGGGTCAGAGACTACTCTTTGTTGCTAAGAGTTGACCTGAGTCCACATCCTGACCCTTGCTCTCTGCTATCTGATTGTCTCACTTACTCTGACGGCGAGAGATGATTTGGCCCAGCTCATAATCCTCTGGATTCTCCTCAGTAAGGAAGTGTAGGTCGAGGGCGCTGCGGATGACGACAGGAGCCCTATCGTGGCAGGTCACCTGGAGCAGCATGGGAGACAGGCCTTCAGGAAATGGGCCTTGAAGTGACTACTCAAGGACAGTGGGCAGGGGCATTCTGGAGGCACCTCCACTCTAAATACAAGGGCAACATCCATGACCCTACTATCCGAGGCTGACCTCCTGCTCATCGTGTGGGCTCTTCCCACAGGCTACTAGCCCAATCCTTGTACATAGGACTTCCTGGGCCTGCCATTGCTCTTTGTGGAGCTGCACTCCTCTCGGAGTGAAAGGACCCCACTACCTGCATACAGATGCAATCTCATCCCACAAGTTGGGAGGAATGGGACAATAGCCTCCAAGATCCCAGGTCTGCCCGAGGATGCAGGCGGCATTGGGAATGGCCTAGGCACAAAACCTAGAGGCTTTGGTCTGGATTGCCAGGGCCAAAAACAGACCCAGGAACATGACCACACACAGGAGAGCTGAAAGATAGCCACGAGAGCTCCTGGCCTCCAGAGGCTCAGTGCTGGCTGGGATATAGGAGGGCACCTCATCCGGAAAGGGTGGTCATTGGGTTACCTGGACATTTAGTGTGCTTGCTCCACATCCATATCGACTCTGCAGAGAGACTCTCTCAGCTCCTTGTTCAAGGAACATGGAGAACCTCACACTGCTGTCCTCCTCCATAGACGTCAGCATCCCATACAAGGGAACCTGCAACCTAGTTCCTGTCCTATTCTCATCTGTCACCCATACCTGTCCCTGCCCTTCTGGACTGCATGCTGCCACCTGACACACAGACTCCCTCAGACATGGCAGTGGACAAGCTGCTGCACTCGCTCATCTCAGCTCCAGCCCTTCACACTGACCTCTCCCTTCTTGATTCCCATCTATCCTCCTGATCATCCAGAAGCTCCAAATTCAAGAGGGCATGAGTAGTCCATGGTATTGGACCAGTGTCTGCTCCCCACCCAGGTGCAAGCACCACGGGACACCCCTGCTCCCAGGCTTACCAGAACACTCTTGGCCATCTCTGGACTTTGTGTTTCTAAGTGGACACGAATTAAGCAGGTGTCTCCCACCTGCTTGTGGGAAAGCGGCCTGGAGGACTTGCAGGTTGATTCTGAGAACTGTGGGGGATGGAACATCAGCAAACCCAGAAACAGAAAGCCACCCCAGACTGTCAGTTGGCTCTATGGGCTTCCAGCAAATATGTCCAGGTGCTGAGGCTTCTTATTTCCTCAGGTCGGAGTGGAATGGCAGCACATGCACAGCTTGAATAAGGTAGGTGTTTACCTCCTTTCCCTTGACCTGGGGGCGTTTCCTCACGATGAAAGATTGTATTCCCAGATTCATGGACAGACACACGAGTGAGTGGTCAGAGACCTTGATTTCTGCAGAGCGAAATGGAGAGAATTGTTAGGTGGCACTCAAGGATTATACCACAAAACACCCACAACCCCTGAGAGTCTCCGCCAGGCCCATCACACTTTGGTATTTTGGGGCCAAGGCCCACTTTCTCTTGGCTGTCAGTTATCCTGAGCCCACTGTGGATCATGTCTCCCCACTGTCTGATTGTCCTACTTACTCTCATCCTCAGACATCATATACAGCAGCTCAAAGTTGTCCACATCCTCATGCTGCAACAAATTTTGGTCCAAGGCCCTGCGGATGAGGCTTGTCACCGTCTCCTGAAAGGTCACCTGGATCAGGGTGGGACAAATGTCATCAGAGAATGGCTTTTAGAAGAGCTACCCAGAAGACTGTGGTCAAACATTCAGGAGAAATCTCAGCTACATATACAAGGGCACAATCTTGTTATCCTGCTACCTGAGTGTGTCCTCCATATACCACCTGGGTTCTTGCAATGTGCTACTAGAACAATCCTGGTACAAATATCTGCCTGTACCTGCCATCTCCCCTCCCCCTGGGGAGCCACATTCCACTCATGTCAAAGGACCAAACTGCCTATGCACAGACACACTCTCATCTCACTGAGATGAGAGCAATGGGCCAGGGATCTGCGCACCAAGTGTGATCTGGGATGCAGGCTGCCTTTGTGGGTGGAAGAGGCAGATGCACTGAAAATTTGGGTCCTGACTGCCACGACACAAAACAGACTCAGATACAAGAGTGTGCACTTGAGTGCTTCATGATAGCTTTGAGAGGCCCTGGCCTCTGGAAGCTCGGTGCGGGTCTGGTTGTAATGATGTACTTGACTCAGCACTGGCAGTCACTGAACATGTCTCCTCTGCAGCTGGACACCTGCAGCATTAGCGTGTCTACTGCACATCCATAGAAATTCTGCCAAGAACCCCTTTAGCTCCGTATTTACATACATGCAAAGCCTAACATTCCGAAGCTTTGGCATGACCCCCCAGGTGATCCCTACCCCAAATTCCTACACCTAGTCATGCTAAGGAGGTTCTCTTCCCTGCCACCAGGAACACATCCCCTCCTACACATGTGACAAGTCACTGCCACCTCCTCTGCTCCAACTTCACTCATTGAGAATACCAAGTTCTAGGCACTGCAGCCTGCACCCTGGACATATCTCTGCCTTCATCTGTCCACAGCACTTCCGTCTGCACTTCTGGCCTGCAAAACCCACAATACACAGGCCCACTCACCACTGAAGTGGGCATGCTGATGCTCTCCCTCCTCAGGTCAAGCCCTTAAGACGGACCTCTCTCTTCTTTATTTCCCACCATAGCCCTGGGGTTGGCTGTGTCTCCTGCCTTCCACTGTGTGGACACCCAGGAGGCAGCCCTGCTGTCGGGCTTACCGGGATGCGCTTTGTCTCCCTCAGGCTCTGTCCCTCTAGGAGGACGTGAACAACGCGGCTGTCTTCCACCTGCTCGCTGGAGTGAAGCAGTGAGGAGCTGCTACTCACAGCTGCTGGGGTCCTGGATGCCACTGCCACAGAAGGTTCCAAGAACTGTGGGGGATGACAACATCAGCAAAGCCCAGCAACTGCACCCCACCCAGCCTGGCAGTTGGCTCTGTGGGCATTCTACAACATCCATCCAGAACCTGAGGTTCTTGTCCCCTTGGAGGATGTGGAGTGGCACCAGGAGTAAAGACTGAAGAAGGTGGCTGTTTTGGGAACAAGAGATCCAGCACCTGCTGGGTGGGGATGAAATCCCAGGAGATTAACCCCATGTTGCTACTGAAATGTAGGTTCCTCCCACAAATGACAGGCAGGAGCTCATTCCTAAGCTGGTCCTGCCTGTAAGGTTCAAGGCTCTGAACCCTGAAGGGCTCCTCCGTGTTCTGATCATTTTCACCCTGGGTTGGGACCAAGAATGGTGGGTTCAAAATGGAAATGGTGACAAACAGAAAAATGACTTGTGCCAATACACTAGAGTCAAAGCACAATGGGACAGTTCCCATCAGTACAAACACACACACACACACACACACACACACACACACAGAGTCAGAATAGGAGTCCTGGGCCATTCATCAGGGATCAGACTAGAGGGCCTGCTGGGCTCACCTGCCCTGTGCTACTCACTGTTACTCTTGAGCTCCTCTGCGACAATCGCCAGAGGCTCTGGCGTCTAAGATGAAGCCTCACCCAGTGTATCCACAAAAGGGCTAGTTGGCCCCCCTGAGATTCCTGGGAGCCTGAGGCTCGGCATTGTCTGCAACCACAGGAGAACATCCTTCTCCCTCCAGTGGCTCCAACCAAGTGAGCTCGGATGGCTTGGTCAGTGAAGTGGGTGCCTGGATACCAGGGTTCCATGTTCTGTTTGATCCATTGTCAAGGCAATGATGTCATTTCCTGTGCCCATACCTGAGCCTCTTTTCACATAAGACCACTTTCAACAGCCCTATGGGCTGCCGATTTGTCCTCCATGCCTACCCATCTCAGGTGCGCAGGTGTTCACCAACAACTACCCAAACATCCCCACCAGCATCTGCCCTGCTTGGTGCCACTAGAGTTCCAGCTTGGAGCCTTCAAAAATGCATTCACAACCAGTCCTTCCCTCTCAGCAGCTTTTGGACCCTGGTCCCATCATTGTGCAACTCATGGTGTGCCCAGTCTTTTCTGGAAAGTAGGGTAGCATCTAATCTCTAGGGTTTATTGTGTCTATTGGCCCATAACACCCTCTGTTCTCTCTGAAACCAGAGATGGGACTCACAGGTGGCTAAAGCACAAATGTAGAGATGGGATAATCACAAGAAAGGGAGAGACAAAGAATGCACCCTAACTCAATCAGGCCTGTGTCCCACACAGGGACATGGCCAATGTCCGTCCCATCGTGGCTGCAGTTCCCTCTCTACACCATGGCAAGTTGGAGGGGACTGAGATGCAGAGGCTGCTCCCCTCTGCCATACAACTTCCCAAGGCTTCTCCTAAGATTTCAAAAGGGCCAAGTGTGTCTAGTGTTGGGGTCTCACAGAGACTCCGAGGTACCACAGCATCCTGCTGCCCAGAACCGGTTCACCCCTCACCTCAAGGGGGCTCAGCCTCTGGATTCATGGGAATTGAAGTGGGTACATGTGATGGGATATCACCTCCAAGACTGAGTTATGCCAAGTCCATGACCCCTGTCTGCATCCCTGTCTCCAGCACCACTCCCCCCTCTCTCTTTCCTCCTCAGAGCAAACAAATCCATTTAGCAAGTGTGTCCTGTGATAAAGACATGACGGTCACCCATCCTCTCATTACAAAAACACTGAGGCTCAGCCAACATGGATCCTACAGGGAACACAGGCATAAACTCAGACTCCGATCCTCCCAGCCGAGCCTCAGTGGAGCCTGGACTCCCAGCCTCCTGAGTCAAGGAAACAGAGGTTCCTAGCCGAGCCACCTTGGATGCAGCCGCACACAAACTGAACTCATCAATGCTCTCAGTTGTGAGTAAGAGGGGAAGTGGTGTTTCACAACCCTGGACATCAAGTGCAGTCTCCAGGCTTTGGGGTGTGCCCTGGCCTCTGTCTATCTGCCCAGGCTCTCCAACCCACACTGGCCTCTTACCCAACCTCCTCCTAGGGCCAAACTCAATCCTGCCTCTCAATTTCTGCTGCCTTCCCCAACACACTGCTCCCCAAAATGAGCAGGGCTGGCTCTCGGTTATCATGCTGGTGCCAGCAGCAATGCCACCCCACTGACATAATTCTGAGTCCCAACCTAGGCACTCCAGCTGTCTTTGCCACACCTGGCCTGTTGGGGCTCTGGCTCTTGCTCTTTTCTTTCATGTGCATGTGTTTTGAGGTTTTGAGTTTCTCCCACTGCAGAACTGCAGCTGTGGCAGGGTAGAGCTCATGAGGGTGACATTCTGAGCCACATCCAATCCCATCAGGACTGTTCACTGGGGTGACTGCTGGAACACAGTGATGAGTGAACACATGGGAGGTGGTTGGACCCACCTTGCCTCTGAGTGGCTTCCTTTCAGGACAGGAATGTAGGCATGGGAGCCCCTGGCGTGGGATGCTTTGCACAAGGCGTGACCATGGGCTCTCTTTCCTGGCAAAAATGGCTCCACTCAGCATGGAGAGCACTGTCATTCCTGGTGGCTAACAACAGCCCTGGACCCCAGAAAGGAACCCACACTCAAGATTAACGTCTGAGTGTGCGTGTCCTCGAGGAAATGAGGTCTCCTGATCACAGGTGCAAAGGGGTAAGTCCTCTAACTCCAGGGGCCATGAAGGGACATCTGAGTTTCCCTTGTCCTTCTTTCCCTCTCTAACTAACCACAGTTAGGACCCTGGCCTCATTCCCCAGTGAGGATCATTAGGCTCCATAAAGGAGAGTCTCTAAGATGCTCAGTGGACCAACACCCTCTGCACAACCCATAACCCTATTCACCCAAGAGGCAAGAGGATTTCTATTCAGGAAAACCAGGAAAGGGAGAGCCTTTCTCAAGGACACAAGGACATTAGTGAGTGAGGGAGTGATTAATGGATGGAGAACTATTTCCAACACCAACTTCCAGGAGCATATATGGCCCCCTGGAGAATTCTGCAGTGTGTTGGTGATTAAGGAGAACATGTGAATTCAGGGGTTACTAGGTCCTCTCAGCCATAAGGAGGGAAACTGCCATAAAGGAACTAGGACAAGGGTGCGAGGAATGCTCACTGGTGGGAGATCGGAAGGAAGGAAAGTGTACTCATTAGAAAAGTGTCGCCTGAAAATTCTTAGCCAGCCAAAAGCCGTGCGAACTTGTGTGGGAAAAGAGTCTTTGCACAGTGATGAAGCTAAGAGCTCACATGATGGAACACAGCATCAACTGGGACCAAATCCAATATCTGATATTCTTGTAGGAAGAGGAGAGTCTGGACCCAGATACCAGGGAGACTGGGGGATACCGGATATGTGAGGTTGGAGCCAGGGCGGGATGCCCATATGGGAACCACAGATCGTGGGCAGCAATAGGAGAGTGGGCAAGGGCTGGGAGAGTTGGGGAGACAGTCCCCTTGAAACCTGGGAGGGGTTATGGCACTGGGACAGCCCAACACCTACTGTGTTGAGCCTCTGGAGCTCAACGGAAGACACTTCCTCTGTTGTCGGCCACCCAGTTAACAGAGTTTGGTTGCAGCAGCCTAGGACCCAGCTGAAGGTCTGAGCATGTTGGCCATGCAGGTTGGATCTGGACCACAGACACCCTCATCAGAGATTGTAGGGTCTCAGCCCTGAGGCAAGACAGGCACTAAGTCAGGCCAGGTGGGGAAACGGATAGGCACACACTCTGGGGGCTGGTGCCTGTGTTACTGGGAGCACTTCTGATCGCAATTCCCTGATCTGCTGCCAACACAGGCTACAGAGGAGGGTACAGAAACACAGACCACGGATCTGCCCCACTCAGTGGGCCCAGGCCAACACCACACCCAGCAGCCTCGTGCCATACCCAATGAGTCTCGAAGCGGCCCCCTCTTCCCATCCTGAGAGCTCTTCCCTTCCTCATGTGCCAATAGCTCCCTACTGTCACTGGCAATATCTACTCTGTGAGATGTCAACATCCGTGGGTACTGTTCTCTCATCCCAGGACAGTGTGGTCCCACACACCCTGGTGAAATGGGCCACCTGGAGGCTGGACCTGGAGGTTGTTGAGGCTGAATGGCAGCGGTGGTCCTCTGGCACTTAATATTATTTAAGTTAAAAAAAAAAAAAAACAAAAACAAAAAACGGGTCTTGGTGCTCAAAAATGTTTGATTTGCATATTCTCATCCCCTAACCCCAATATTTTCATTATTTCCTCACATATGAAATCTTACTAGCATAAAGGTAATTTCGTATTAAACAAAGTGGATTGAAATAACATTGGTAAAAATAATCAATCACCATACTTTCAATTTTTGTTCTGCTTTCCTATTAGAAACCACTTGGATACAAGAGAACAGAGGACAGACTCATGGAAATGCTTGAAATGACAAGAAGCTCCCACTCAAGCTCAGCATTCAGTCCTGGACAGGGTAAGACCAGGCCACTTTGACATCTGTGCCAAAGAGTCTACCAGACAGAATCCTCTGACTGATCCCTGACTGAGCCATAGGAACTGGCTAGAAAAGCCTTCACATCCTCAATACATTCTTCACGTCAGAATACTTGACAACCATTGATATCCATCTCTCGTTAACTTGCTCCCCAGCCAACCATTTTTCAACAAATTCAAAGGAGTAACTCATGCAAGCACACAGAAAGGGGTGTTCACTACACACATCCATGTGCGAAAAAGACAACTGGTATTTCTTGTTTGGGCTATTTCAAATGAAATCCCTTCTGCATGACCTCCACAAACCAAAGGAAAATATTTGTGAAATTCCCACATAGAAGACAAGATACACTTGCCAAGGAGGCAGTGGCAAGAATTTTGACACTCCAAATGTAGAGTGTGTGTTTAGGAAGCAGTCACAGTTTCCATGAGAGAGTCCCATGAAATCAATTAGGAAGATCCATGCTCTAGCCCTACCATGCAAGTGATGTGACTCGAAAGAGTCACTTAGTCTTAGTAACCATCATCACTAACAACTAAGTCAATGAATAAAGGTCCTCAGGTGCCAAGCTACAAAATGTGGGATGAGCATGGATGAGGATGGGTGGGAGAAGTCTCCAACTCTAACACAATTAGGGAAGGATGTGCTGACCTCAAGTGGCTGGGGGGGCTGGGATCCTGCCACAGAGGGGGATTCCAAACCTCACATCCCCTGACCCAGGCCAGAAGACCAGGTAGAGTCCAAGGACCCTGGGGTGGCCCAATGGCAATAAAGGTCAAAAGGAACTAGGGATCTGCCTGGTCCCTCAATCCCCTACTCTGAGCAGGGCTGCATGACGAGGCCAGAGGCCATCCACAGCAATCTGCCTTTACAGGAAAACAGGGACTGCAGGCTGCCTCTGGCTCACTGAATCAGGGTGGTGTTTTCATAAAGCAAGACCACTTCCTCACATTTGACCAGCAGCTCATGTGTTGACAGCACAATGACTGACTTGACTCAGGCCCTGATGAATGAAATAGAAAATTCATAGCAAACCCATCTTTAGCTCTTCCACATCATCAGGGGCTCTGATTCAATTCCGTCCAGAAAGGTGTCTGAAATGATTTCTAAACATGCTGGGGACTCACCTCTGTGTGGAACTTTTCAGGAAAAAGGGGATCAAATCTCATGAAGCAACTCTTCTCTCTTCTAGCCCATGGGCAATGCAAGGAACCTGCATGATACCAGAGGCTCACTTCTCTCTTCTCATGTCTTCTGGAAAGGATTCGTTAATGCTTCCTGCAAGGTGAAGCAGAAGCCTGCATCCCCAGCTGCACAGAAGTGTTTTAGGGCAGTGTCTCCCTTAAAACCCAAAAATAAAAAAACAGGTCATTCAACAGGCACATGGATTCGAGTACATGTTCAATGATCCCTCCTCCCTGGAGCCTTCCACATGCCCATCTTCCACATTCACAGAGCAATGCTTGGCCATTCTCAAGACCAGGAGACCATGATGCTCATCACCAGGAAGTCAATAAGGAACATGAAGAGAGCAGCATGGATTGCAGAAGGTGGCACATCAAGGATCTTCAGCTCTGCTGCTAGAACACAAGAGCTTAACTTCAGTATTGACTTTTTGCCAACTACCAAGTACGATAGCAGTGTCAAGCCCAATATGCAGATATGCAAGTAGTAGGTGACACCCCGCATCCATTCACAAAAGTGGGCAACATCTGCATCAGAACAAGGAAGTATCTTACCCTTACTCATAAAAAATCATCAGAAACAAAATAAAATGGATGCAAGACTTCTCATTTCACTATTAGGTAGCTGTTGGAATTCCCTATTAAATAATACCTCCTCCAAAATAAAAAGTATCTCAGACATGTGTCAACTATTCAATGGATGACATTTTAAAAACTATGGACTTTACTTAATATTTATGTATGCTATATCCCTGCCTAAGGCTCTATGAGAAAGGAGCACATAGAATTGGATCTTTGAAAATCTCACATTTGCTGATAAATATTACTGCTGATCTCAGGCATGGCGAAGTGAAAAGTGGGACTTTGGATATTCCAAGAATGCTATGTTGTGGGATTGGTGTCCCTGATTCATACATAGCATATGGTTTCTATGAAATCCAGTGAGGGAGCAGGAGTAACGAAGCTGATTGCACAGATGACCTCAGGGAATACTGACAGATAGGCCAAATGAAAAATATGCTCCAGCTAACCATTGGTATTTGGGCTTCTGATCCCAGTCCTGTTTTTAAAAAAGGTGCAGACAGGCAGTGTTCATTAAAAACTGTCTACCATGTAAAAGTGGGTAATTTAAATGGCATCTAGTTACACATCTGATAGAATGGTCTGGCAACATATGAATTTCATTCTAACAACAACAACAACAACAAAACATAGAAAATGAGACATAAAGATAAAACCTTGTCTTCACCAGGATGCCTAAAAATAGGTTTTATTTGGCTCATGCAAATAAATATCTTTTAAAAGAATTTCTGATTTCTGAATGAATCCATTCAACTTCATACTGCACAGATCACAAGGTTTTCTTTACAGAATATTCTCTTCTTCTTCTTAAAGCCTCACATAGAAAATGTCTCACAGGACATAGGAGGGGAATGACCCAAAGGATGAGAGAATGGCTGGAACCGTTCTCAAATGTGCCCATGTAGCCTAAAGTTTGAAGGCATCTAATTGTACTCTAAAACAATTATGAACCTATTCGATCCATTATTAATAAATATCACCACTTTACCACTTGAACCAAATCACAGAAAATTGGAAACAGATGATCATTGGCTTTGATACCTTTACTTCTGTTTCATTACTCAGAGTTGATCAACTCTATACTTCAAGTGACACAGATTTATTACAGAATGCCTAAGATCCTAAGGATCTATTTTAGCTCAGCCCATGGTATTGCTTCATTATTTTATTATTTTGTAAGTAATAAAATATAACTTCATGTTGGATGACATATTCAAGCCATGAATATATCATCCAACATTGTTCTTCCCAAAATATTAGCCCAATTTCTGCGCGCGCTCACTTACTGTTCAGGAATTTTACTAATTGTTTGAAGGTTCTAGAGGACCTGTTAGACTCCTAATGGACAAACCATACAACATACTCCAGAGAACGGACGAGTGCCATAAGAAGAATATAAGGTCAGCCTACAGCAATGGGCAGCTGCCTGCCCTCGGCTGGGAGGAGCCCTGGCCATGGCACCAGGGCTGCTGGGCAGCAGAAGCCTCCACAGCCCTGCAGGGAGCCTGGAGCACAGCTCTGCCTAACCATGCTCAGCCCTGGACAGATGCACATGAGTTCCCATCACAGGCTCGAGTGTGACAGTCCCAGGTGCATGCCTGTCATGCCAGCCACCAGGGAGGCTGAGGCAAGAGGAACGTTTGAGGTCAGCCTTGGCAACTTAGACCCCGAGGCAAAGGGGAAATACTTTTACAGGGGTCTCTGAGGGTGTAGCTCAGGTAGGTCACTTGCCTCACAGGCTCAAGGCCCTGGGTTCAATCCCCAGAACCCACGTACACACAAAAAGTGAACTTGGAATATTGTTTAAAATGATGGGTCAGGTACACACAAGGACTTCAATATGACCTCTCAGAGGAGCTCAATTTGAGATCAGACTGAACAAAAGACCACCTGGACCATTGACTCAGTGTCTGAAACCCTCTGTGGGCATGAGAAGCACTGCTGGCAAGACACCAGAGGGCCAAAGCACTTGTGCCCCCTGCAGGGGCGTCTCTTGTCTACCGCCAAAGACTGTTCCCCTCCTGGGGCAGCTGAGAGCAAGCTGGGCCTTGGAGCAAGGACTAGTGCTTTAGATATAGACTATGCAAGCAAGGGGCAATGTCTTTAATAAAACTAAAATTAAAAAGTCACATTGAAAAAATTTTAAAAAGAAGAAAATAAGGTCAAGTAGAGGAAGCCCATTTTCACAGGAAAAAATCCCCCAGTGAAAAGCATCAGAATAGATACCAAGAAAAATACCAACAAAAACAGTGTGCTCCCACTATGTATCTACTCAACCTGCAAAAGTTAGAAAGCTAGATAATACAATCCTGGCCACAGGTAGAGCTATGCAGAAGAGCCACCTGGCAGTGCTTAGTCAAAGAAGTAAACATGCACACTTTGACCTGGAAATTCCACCTGTGTGTAAACCAGGCGGTGCTTAAGCAGTTTCACAAGGGGACATGCACAGGGAAATTTATGCTCAGGTTCTTATAGAGTTGTCTGTGCTTACAGGGAGTTGATGGTTGTCAAGATGCCCACAGCTGCGAAAGTCAAAAGCTAAAAAAATAATAGATGCCAACCTGGATATATTAATAATCCCGTATCTATGATCACCTTCATAAGGTAGCTTCCCAACTTCTGTGTGGAAGTGTGTTTCTCCTTGGCCCTTACACTGTTGTGGAGACCCCTAGGAGTTCAGCTTTGTGCAGGATCATCTGACCTGGACTTTTGGCAAGACCTGTACAGCCCTCACACATGCTCAGATGCTACAGGACTTTTCAGACCAGTCCAGACAACAGTAGGCATCCATTCATTGTCTGCACTCTACAGATTCCTAGATGCACGATATTCATTACCATCAAATGCAGAATTTTCATCAAAACCTAATATATATATCATTCCAATCTGAATCAAGAAAATCGGAAATATCCCCAAATCCAAAGAGTGGATCCCCATTGTGATGCTACAAGTTGAAAATTCCACAGCTGACCTCATGGGATGGTTCACAGTCAAAAGACAGCTGCATGAAAAATATTACATGACCTTCCTGCTATGGGAAAAGTGGCATGTGAAGTACACATGCATGTCTTCCTCAGACATGGGTTCATTTGCAAGACACCTTGTGCAATTGAAAATACTCCAAAAGGGGAGAAATCAGAACCATGTCTCCAAAGTATTTCAGCAGAGACCAACTCCATCTGTCTATCTATCTCTCAGTGAGTGTGTGTGCTCTTGTGTGTGTTTGTGTGTCTTTGTTTGTGTTTGTACCATCATAGCTGATACTTCATTGCCCCCATTGGAAAACTGACTCAGATAATGCCATCTGCCAAACTCCTAAAAACCAAAGTTCTTGCTGATAGAATGAAACATTCCTTCCTGTTGGTTTGGATGTGTCCTTTAGGAATCACTGCTACATTTAGTATACTCAAATCATCACAGTAGATCAGGTAACAAAAACATATATATTTTAAAATAATAATAATATATTAATGGAAACAACAAATACAGGATAGAGTAACAACTGTGTTACTAAACAAGGTCAAGGACAATGGCAAACTATAGATTCAAACTTTGAAGAAAATAGTAATCAATGTAAATATTCCTGGGCTGCCTCAGCCCCGCCCAGGCACACAGCAACAGAATGGTTTTGCAAGCATCCTCAGGAGGGCAGGAGCCTTCTTTGCAGGATGAGAGGGAGGTTGAGGCTCGATCCACCCATCATTCTTTTGGGAGAGGCTCCTTTTCCTCAGCACAAAGTTGGATTTTTTGTGAGGATTCTTGGCATAAAATACGTTGGCCTCTGCTGGAATCCTCAGCTCTGGGGAGAGAGGGGTGTACAAAAAGAAGGTGGCACTCAGGAGGTGCTCCCTAGGACACGCCAACATCTGAGAGCCTGTGCCAGAAAAGGCCAGAGCCACACACCTGAGAGCTCTCCAATTCAGCACCAATACCAACAAAGACAGCCTCCACAGTCCTCCCTGAGGAAGAACTAGGCAGAGCACTTCAACAGACCTAATGTCTGTTCCTACCGAAGGCTTTGGACTCCAGAATATCTCAGGTCCTCTTGCATCTGCCAAAGCACACCACTAGGGTTTGCATCTGAAATCTCCCACAAAAGGCTCCTGTGCCGAAGATTCAGTCCCCACATGAGCCATCTTCATAGGTGGGTTTGGAGGGAAGCATTGGATGGTGAGTGCTCTGATGTCAACATGAAATTCTCATTCAAGATGAATACACTACTGGGGGGTGGGAGGGACTGGAAGAAAGGTTGAGCATGGTTGGAGTAAGACCTAAACAGGGTTGTGCCCTGGGCAACAGTACCTTGTTCCTGTTGGCTCCACTGAATCCTCATTCTCCAAGGAGAGGTCCTCCCTCTCCATCTTTCTCTCTCTCCCTCTCTGCCAGCCTCATTCTCTCTCTCCCAGTCTATGCCTTTGTGGCAAGGGCTGAGGAGCTCTCCACTGCCACACACTAGAGCTTTATGGACAGCCTCAGTGCACAACCAAAGAGAAAGCTATGAAACCCAGAGAAAAAAGGCCTAGGATTCCTCCTCTGAGTTATTTTCCTCAAGTATGGCCACAGTGAGGACAGGCTGACCAGCGCGGATACCACGTTAGAGCCATGCTTCTGCGTTGGTGGAGCCCGCCTCCATGTGAACCAGGCTTCTGAGAATGGAGGCCACATTCCAAATACTGCCCTACTGAGAACAATGGTTCCAAAGACCAGCAAAGGGACTGCTTCCCTCCAACATGGTGTATGGCCCAGTGGTGCCATGACCCCGAGTGGGGGAATACAACAGCCGCTTCTCCTTCCTCTGAACATGTGTTTCCTGTCGCCCTCCTCTAACCTAGAGCCTGTTCTCCATCCCTTCTGGGTTGGATGTGGAGATCTCTGCTATGAATTTCTTAGGCTACCAAGGCCCCAGACAGACTTCCTCTTCCATAGACTCTACTAACCTAACAGTAGGTTAAGATAGGAGACAAGTGATCCTAGAACTCATAGGGATGGTGGTCTTCAGGGTACATAGGCTGGGATAATGGCTGCTGTGGTGTTTGGCTCACAAAAACCAACCAACCAACCAACGAAAAAGCGCTGGCATTATTATCAGATGAGCTCTGTGGCTACGTGCTCAGGAAGCCCTCATCTGACTTTAGTTAGGGATCACAACCTGGCTATTGTGATCACTCCTTGCCTAGTGGACTCAGGTGCGTAAGACCATGGAATTTATGCAAAAACAGATGTTTCAGGCTGTCCCCCAGGCTGTGTTTTCTTCCCAATTTCATCCTGTTACTGCTTGCTAGAATCCTGGCAATGCTCTGCCCAGGCAGTGGTTTTTTGGTCACACAGAAGGCTTTCAATAGTACTGCTTCAGTCCACAAAATGCCAGTTCCCTCTTTAGCCCATGCATTCCCATGTTCCTTTGAAACCACTCCTATCCCAGACCATGAAAACATACTGCTCCTGGAGAGAGGCTTTCCTCCTCACTCCTCAAAGATGTCAGCTTTGGATGCCTGTTCATGTCCAGGGGAGGGCACCTGGTGGGGAGCCGCAATATCCACCGGGGTATACCATTGGACCTCAAGACCTTCCACCAGCAGAAGTGCAGTTGGCTTTGTGCACGAACCCAACACACCTGTTGGAGTGTTCTTGGGGGTCAGAGACTACTCTTTGTTGCTAAGAGTTGACCTGAGTCCACATCCTGACCCTTGCTCTCTGCTATCTGATTGTCTCACTTACTCTGACGGCAAGAGATGATTTGGCCCAGCTCATAATCCTCTGGATTCTCCTCAGTAAGGAAGTGTAGGTCGAGGGCGCTGCGGATGACGACAGGAGCCCTATCGTGGCAGGTCACCTGGAGCAGCATGGGAGACAGGCCTTCAGGAAATGGGCCTTGAAGTGACTACTCAAGGACAGTGGGCAGGGGCATTCTGGAGGCACCTCCACTCTAAATACAAGGGCAACATCCATGACCCTACTACCCGAGGCTGACCTCCTGCTCATCGTGTGGGCTCTTCCCACAGGCTACTAGCCCAATCCTTGTACATAGGACTTCCTGGGCCTGCCATTGCTCTTTGTGGAGCTGCACTCCTCTCGGAGTGAAAGGACCCCACTACCTGCATACAGATGCAATCTCATCCCACAAGTTGGGAGGAATGGGACAATAGCCTCCAAGATCCCAAGTCTGCCCGAGGATGCAGGCGGCATTGGGAATGGCCTAGGCACAAAACCTAGAGGCTTTGGTCTGGATTGCCAGGGCCAAAAACAGACCCAGGAACATGACCACACACAGGAGAGCTGAAAGATAGCCACGAGAGCTCCTGGCCTCCAGAGGCTCAGTGCTGGCTGGGATGTAGGAGGGCACCTCATCCGGCAAGGGTGGTCATTGGGTTACCTGGACATTTAGTGTGCTTGCTCCACATCCATATCGACTCTGCAGAGAGACTCTCTCAGCTCCTTGTTCAAGGAACATGGAGAACCTCACACTGCTGTCCTCCTCCATAGACGTCAGCATCCCATACAAGGGAACCTGCAACCTAGTTCCTGTCCTATTCTCATCTGTCACCCATACCTGTCCCTGCCCTTCTGGACTGCATGCTGCCACCTGACACACAGACTCCCTCAGACATGGCAGTGGACAAGCTGCTGCACTCGCTCATCTCAGCTCCAGCCCTTCACACTGACCTCTCCCTTCTTGATTCCCATCTATCCTCCTGATCATCCAGAAGCTCCAAATTCAAGAGGGCATGAGTAGTCCATGGTATTGGACCAGTGTCTGCTCCCCACCCAGGTGTAAGCACCACGGGACACCCCTGCTCCCAGGCTTACCAGAACACTCTTGGCCATCTCTGGACTTTGTGTTTCTAAGTGGACACGAATTAAGCAGGTGTCTCCCACCTGCTTGTGGGAAAGCGGCCTGGAGGACTTGCAGGTTGATTCTGAGAACTGTGGGGGATGGAACATCAGCAAACCCAGAAACAGAAAGCCACCCCAGACTGTCAGTTGGCTCTATGGGCTTCCAGCAAATATGTCCAGGTGCTGAGGCTTCTTATTTCCTCAGGTCGGAGTGGAATGGCAGCACATGCACAGCTTGAATAAGGTAGGTGTTTACCTCCTTTCCCTTGACCTGGGGGCGTTTCCTCACCATGAAATATTGTATTCCCAGATTCATGGACAGACACACGAGTGAGTGGTCAGAGACCTTGATTTCTGCAGAGCGAAGTGGAGAGAATTGTTAGGTGGCACTCAAGGATTATACCACAAAACACCCACAACCCCTGAGAGTCTCCGCCAGGCCCATCACACTTTGGTATTTTGGGGCCAAGGCCCACTTTCTCTTGGCTGTCAGTTATCCTGAGCCCACTGTGGATCATGTCTCCCCACTGTCTGATTGTCCTACTTACTCTCATCCTCAGACATCATATACAGCAGCTCAAAGTTGTCCACATCCTCATGCTGCAACAAATTTTGGTCCAAGGCCCTGCGGATGAGGCTTGTCACCGTCTCCTGAAAGGTCACCTGGATCAGGGTGGGACAAATGTCATCAGAGAATGGCTTTTAGAAGAGCTACCCAGAAGACTGTGGTCAAACATTCAGGAGAAATCTCAACTACATATACAAGGGCACAATCTTGTTATCCTGCTACCTGAGTGTGTCCTCCATATACCACCTGGGTTCTTGCAATGTGCTACTAGAACAATCCTGGTACAAATATCTGCCTGTACCTGCCATCTCCCCTCCCCCTGGGGAGCCACATTCCACTCATGTCAAAGGACCAAACTGCCTATGCACAGACACACTCTCATCTCACTGAGATGAGAGCAATGGGCCAGGGATCTGCGCACCAAGTGTGATCTGGGATGCAGGCTGCCTTTGTGGGTGGAAGAGGCAGATGCACTGAAAATTTGGGTCCTGACTGCCACGACACAAAACAGACTCAGATACAAGAGTGTGCACTTGAGTGCTTCATGATAGCTTTGAGAGGCCCTGGCCTCTGGAAGCTCGGTGCGGGTCTGGTTGTAATGATGTACTTGACTCAGCACTGGCAGTCACTGAACATGTCTCCTCTGCAGCTGGACACCTGCAGCATTAGCGTGTCTACTGCACATCCATAGAAATTCTGCCAAGAACCCCTTTAGCTCCGTATTTACATACATGCAAAGCCTAACATTCCGAAGCTTTGGCATGACCCCCCAGGTGATCCCGACCCCAAATTCCTACACCTAGTCATGCTAAGGAGGTTCTCTTCCCTGCCACCAGGAACACATCCCCTCCTACACATGTGACAAGTCACTGCCACCTCCTCTGCTCCAACTTCACTCATTGAGAATACCAAGTTCTAGGCACTGCAGCCTGCACCCTGGACATATCTCTGCCTTCATCTGTCCACAGCACTTCCGTCTGCACTTCTGGCCTGCAAAACCCACAATACACAGGCCCACTCACCACTGAAGCTGGGCATGCTGATGCTCTCCCTCCTCAGGTCAAGCCCTTAAGACGGACCTCTCTCTTCTTTATTTCCCACCATAGCCCTGGGGTTGGCTGTGTCTCCTGCCTTCCACTGTGTGGACACCCAGGAGGCAGCCCTGCTGTCGGGCTTACCGGGATGCGCTTTGTCTCCCTCAGGCTCTGTCCCTCTAGGAGGACGTGAACAACGCGGCTGTCTTCCACCTGCTCGCTGGAGTGAAGCAGTGAGGAGCTGCTACTCACAGCTGCTGGGGTCCTGGATGCCACTGCCACAGAAGGTTCCAAGAACTGTGGGGGATGACAACATCAGCAAAGCCCAGCAACTGCACCCCACCCAGCCTGGCAGTTGGCTCTGTGGGCATTCTACAACATCCATCCAGAACCTGGGGTTCTTGTCCCCTTGGAGGATGTGGAGTGGCACCAGGAGTAAAGACTGAAGAAGGTGGCTGTTTTGGGAACAAGAGATCCAGCACCTGCTGGGTGGGGATGAAATCCCAGGAGATTAACCCCATGTTGCTGCTGAAATGTAGGTTCCTCCCACAAATGACAGGCAGGAGCTCATTCCTAAGCTGGTCCTGCCTGTAAGGTTCAAGGCTCTGAACCCTGAAGGGCTCCTCCGTGTTCTGATCATTTTCACCCTGGGTTGGGACCAAGAATGGTGGGTTCAAAATGGAAATGGTGACAAACAGAAAAATGACTTGTGCCAATACACTAGAGTCAAAGCACAATGGGACAGTTCCCATCAGTACAAACACACACACACACACACACACACACACACACACACACACACACACACAGAGTCAGAATAGGAGTCCTGGGCCATTCATCAGGGATCAGACTAGAGGGCCTGCTGGGCTCACCTGCCCTGTGCTACTCACTGTTACTCTTGAGCTCCTCTGCGACAATCGCCAGAGGCTCTGGCGTCTAAGATGAAGCCTCACCCAGTGTATCCACAAAAGGGCTAGTTGGCCCCCCTGAGATTCCTGGGAGCCTGAGGCTCGGCATTGTCTGCAACCACAGGAGAACATCCTTCTCCCTCCAGTGGCTCCAACCAAGTGAGCTCGGATGGCTTGGTCAGTGAAGTGGGTGCCTGGATACCAGGGTTCCATGTTCTGTTTGATCCATTGTCAAGGCAATGATGTCATTTCCTGTGCCCATACCTGAGCCTCTTTTCACATAAGACCACTTTCAACAGCCCTATGGGCTGCCGATTTCTCCTCCATGCCTACCCATCTCAGGTGCGCAGGTGTTCACCAACAACTACCCAAACATCCCCACCAGCATCTGCCCTGCTTGGTGCCACTAGAGTTCCAGCTTGGAGCCTTCAAAAATGCATTCACAACCAGTCCTTCCCTCTCAGCAGCTTTTGGACCCTGGTCCCATCATTGTGCAACTCATGGTGTGCCCAGTCTTTTCTGGAAAGTAGGGTAGCATCTAATCTCTAGGGTTTATTGTGTCTATTGGCCCATAACACCCTCTGTTCTCTCTGAAACCAGAGATGGGACTCACAGGTGGCTAAAGCACAAATGTAGAGATGGGATAATCACAAGAAAGGGAGAGACAAAGAATGCACCCTAACTCAATCAGGCCTGTGTCCCACACAGGGACATGGCCAATGTCCGTCCCATCGTGGCTGCAGTTCCCTCTCTACACCATGGCAAGTTGGAGGGGACTGAGATGCAGAGGCTGCTCCCCTCTGCCATACAACTTCCCAAGGCTTCTCCTAAGATTTCAAAAGGGCCAAGTGTGTCTAGTGTTGGGGTCTCACAGAGACTCCGAGGTACCACAGCATCCTGCTGCCCAGAACCGGTTCACCCCTCACCTCAAGGGGGCTCAGCCTCTGGATTCATGGGAATTGAAGTGGGTACAGGTGATGGGATATCACCTCCAAGACTGAGTTATGCCAAGTCCATGACCCCTGTCTGCATCCCTGTCTCCAGCACCACTCCCCCCTCTCTCTTTCCTCCTCAGAGCAAACAAATCCATTTAGCAAGTGTGTCCTGTGATAAAGACATGACGGTCACCCATCCTCTCATTACAAAAACACTGAGGCTCAGCCAACATGGATCCTACAGGGAACACAGGCATAAACTCAGACTCCGATCCTCCCAGCCGAGCCTCAGTGGAGCCTGGACTCCCAGCCTCCTGAGTCAAGGAAACAGAGGTTCCTAGCCGAGCCACCTTGGATGCAGCCGCACACAAACTGAACTCATCAATGCCCCTTGCTCTCAGTTGTGAGTAAGAGGGGAAGTGGTGTTTCACAACCCTGGACATCAAGTGCAGTCTCCAGGCTTTGGGGTGTGCCCTGGCCTCTGTCTATCTGCCCAGGCTCTCCAACCCACACTGGCCTCTTACCCAACCTCCTCCTAGGGCCAAACTCAATCCTGCCTCTCAATTTCTGCTGCCTTCCCCAACACACTGCTCCCCAAAATGAGCAGGGCTGGCTCTCGGTTATCATGCTGGTGCCAGCAGCAATGCCACCCCACTGACATAATTCTGAGTCCCAACCTAGGCACTCCAGCTGTCTTTGCCACACCTGGCCTGTTTGGGCTCTGGCTCTTGCTCTTTTCGTTCATGTGCATGTGTTTTGAGGTTTTGAGTTTCTCCCACTGCAGAACTGCAGCTGTGGCAGGGTAGAGCTCATGAGGGTGACATTCTGAGCCACATCCAATCCCATCAGGACTGTTCACTGGGGTGACTGCTGGAACACAGTGATGAGTGAACACATGGGAGGTGGTTGGACCCACCTTGCCTCTGAGTGGCTTCCTTTCAGGACAGGAATGTAGGCATGGGAGCCCCTGGCGTGGGATGCTTTGCACAAGGCGTGACCATGGGCTCTCTTTCCTGGCAAAAATGGCTCCACTCAGCATGGAGAGCACTGTCATTCCTGGTGGCTAACAACAGCCCTGGACCCCAGAAAGGAACCCACACTCAAGATTAACGTCTGAGTGTGCGTGTCCTCGAGGAAATGAGGTCTCCTGATCCCAGGTGCAAAGGGGTAAGTCCTCTAACTCCAGGGGCCATGAAGGGACATCTGAGTTTCCCTTGTCCTTCTTTCCCTCTCTAACTAACCACAGTTAGGACCCTGGCCTCATTCCCCAGTGAGGATCATTAGGCTCCATAAAGGAGAGTCTCTAAGATGCTCAGTGGACCAACACCCTCTGCACAACCCATAACCCTATTCACCCAAGAGGCAAGAGGATTTCTATTCAGGAAAACCAGGAAAGGGAGAGCCTTTCTCAAGGACACAAGGACATTAGTGAGTGAGGGAGTGATTAATGGATGGAGAACTATTTCCAACACCAACTTCCAGGAGCATATATGGCCCCCTGGAGAATTCTGCAGTGTGTTGGTGATTAAGGAGAACGTGTGAATTCAGGGGTCACTAGGTCCTCTCAGCCATAAGGAGGGAAACTGCCATAAAGGAACTAGGACAAGGGTGCGAGGAATGCTCACTGGTGGGAGATCGGAAGGAAGGAAAGTGTACTCATTAGAAAAGTGTCGCCTGAAAATTCTTAGCCAGCCAAAAGCCGTGCGAACTTGTGTGGGAAAAGAGTCTTTGCACAGTGATGAAGCTAAGAGCTCACATGATGGAACACAGCATCAACTGGGACCAAATCCAATATCTGATATTCTTGTAGGAAGAGGAGAGTCTGGACCCAGATACCAGGGAGACTGGGGGATACCGGATATGTGAGGTTGGAGCCAGGGCGGGATGCCCATATGGGAACCACAGATCGTGGGCAGCAATAGGAGAGTGGGCAAGGGCTGGGAGAGTTGGGGAGACAGTCCCCTTGAAACCTGGGAGGGGTTATGGCACTGGGACAGCCCAACACCTACTGTGTTGAGCCTCTGGAGCTCAACGGAAGACACTTCCTCTGTTGTCGGCCACCCAGTTAACAGAGTTTGGTTGCAGCAGCCTAGGACCCAGCTGAAGGTCTGAGCATGTTGGCCATGCAGGTTGGATCTGGACCACAGACACCCTCATCAGAGATTGTAGGGTCTCAGCCCTGAGGCAAGACAGGCACTAAGTCAGGCCAGGTGGGGAAACGGATAGGCACACACTCTGGGGGCTGGTGCCTGTGTTACTGGGAGCACTTCTGATCGCAATTCCCTGATCTGCTGCCAACACAGGCTACAGAGGAGGGTACAGAAACACAGACCACGGATCTGCCCCACTCAGTGGGCCCAGGCCAACACCACACCCAGCAGCCTCGTGCCATACCCAATGAGTCTCGAAGCGGCCCCCTCTTCCCATCCTGAGAGCTCTTCCCTTCCTCATGTGCCAATAGCTCCCTACTGTCACTGGCAATATCTACTCTGTGAGATGTCAACATCCGTGGGTACTGTTCTCTCATCCCAGGACAGTGTGGTCCCACACACCCTGGTGAAATGGGCCACCTGGAGGCTGGACCTGGAGGTTGTTGAGGCTGAATGGCAGCGGTGGTCCTCTGGCACTTAATATTATTTAAGTTAAAAAAAAAACAAAAACAAAAACAAAAAACGGGTCTTGGTGCTCAAAAATGTTTGATTTGCATATTCTCATCCCCTAACCCCAATATTTTCATTATTTCCTCACATATGAAATCTTACTAGCATAAAGGTAATTTCGTATTAAACAAAGTGGATTGAAATAACATTGGTAAAAATAATCAATCACCATACTTTCAATTTTTGTTCTGCTTTCCTATTAGAAACCACTTGGATACAAGAGAACAGAGGACAGACTCATGGAAATGCTTGAAATGACAAGAAGCTCCCACTCAAGCTCAGCATTCAGTCCTGGACAGGGTAAGACCAGGCCACTTTGACATCTGTGCCAAAGAGTCTACCAGACAGAATCCTCTGACTGATCCCTGACTGAGCCATAGGAACTGGCTAGAAAAGCCTTCACATCCTCAATACATTCTTCACGTCAGAATACTTGACAACCATTGATATCCATCTCTCGTTAACTTGCTCCCCAGCCAACCATTCTTCAACAAATTCAAAGGAGTAACTCATGCAAGCACACAGAAAGGGGTGTTCACTACACACATCCATGTGCGAAAAAGACAACTGGTATTTCTTGTTTGGGCTATTTCAAATGAAATCCCTTCTGCATGACCTCCACAAACCAAAGGAAAATATTTGTGAAATTCCCACGTAGAAGACAAGATACACTTGCCAAGGAGGCAGTGGCAAGAATTTTGACACTCCAAATGTAGAGTGTGTGTTTAGGAAGCAGTCACAGTTTCCATGAGAGAGTCCCATGAAATCAATTAGGAAGATCCATGCTCTAGCCCTACCATGCAAGTGATGTGACTCGAAAGAGTCACTTAGTCTTAGTAACCATCATCACTAACAACTAAGTCAATGAATAAAGGTCCTCAGGTGCCAAGCTACAAAATGTGGGATGAGCATGGATGAGGATGGGTGGGAGAAGTCTCCAACTCTAACACAATTAGGGAAGGATGTGCTGACCTCAAGTGGCTGGGGGGGCTGGGATCCTGCCACAGAGGGGGATTCCAAACCTCACATCCCCTGACCCAGGCCAGAAGACCAGGTAGAGTCCAAGGACCCTGGGGTGGCCCAATGGCAATAAAGGTCAAAAGGAACTAGGGATCTGCCTGGTCCCTCAATCCCCTACTCTGAGCAGGGCTGCATGACGAGGCCAGAGGCCATCCACAGCAATCTGCCTTTACAGGAAAACAGGGACTGCAGGCTGCCTCTGGCTCACTGAATCAGGGTGGTGTTTTCATAAAGCAAGACCACTTCCTCACATTTGACCAGCAGCTCATGTGTTGACAGCACAATGACTGACTTGACTCAGGCCCTGATGAATGAAATAGAAAATTCATAGCAAACCCATCTTTAGCTCTTCCACATCATCAGGGGCTCTGATTCAATTCCGTCCAGAAAGGTGTCTGAAATGATTTCTAAACATGCTGGGGACTCACCTCTGTGTGGAACTTTTCAGGAAAAAGGGGATCAAATCTCATGAAGCAACTCTTCTCTCTTCTAGCCCATGGGCAATGCAAGGAACCTGCATGATACCAGAGGCTCACTTCTCTCTTCTCATGTCTTCTGGAAAGGATTCGTTAATGCTTCCTGCAAGGTGAAGCAGAAGCCTGCATCCCCAGCTGCACAGAAGTGTTTTAGGGCAGTGTCTCCCTTAAAACCCAAAAATAAAAAAACAGGTCATTCAACAGGCACATGGATTCGAGTACATGTTCAATGATCCCTCCTCCCTGGAGCCTTCCACATGCCCATCTTCCACATTCACAGAGCAATGCTTGGCCATTCTCAAGACCAGGAGACCATGATGCTCATCACCAGGAAGTCAATAAGGAACATGAAGAGAGCAGCATGGATTGCAGAAGGTGGCACATCAAGGATCTTCAGCTCTGCTGCTAGAACACAAGAGCTTAACTTCAGTATTGACTTTTTGCCAACTACCAAGTACGATAGCAGTGTCAAGCCCAATATGCAGATATGCAAGTAGTAGGTGACACCCCGCATCCATTCACAAAAGTGGGCAACATCTGCATCAGAACAAGGAAGTATCTTACCCTTACTCATAAAAATCATCAGAAACAAAATAAAATGGATGCAAGACTTCTCATTTCACTATTAGGTAGCTGTTGGAATTCCCTATTAAATAATACCTCCTCCAAAATAAAAAGTATCTCAGACATGTGTCAACTATTCAATGGATGACATTTTAAAAACTATGGACTTTACTTAATATTTATGTATGCTATATCCCTGCCTAAGGCTCTATGAGAAAGGAGCACATAGAATTGGATCTTTGAAAATCTCACATTTGCTGATAAATATTACTGCTGATCTCAGGCATGGCGAAGTAAAAAGTGGGACTTTGGATATTGCAAGAATGCTATGTTGTGGGATTGGTGTCCCTGATTCATACATAGCATATGGTTTCTATGAAATCCAGTGAGGGAGCAGGAGTAACGAAGCTGATTGCACAGATGACCTCAGGGAATACTGACAGATAGGCCAAATGAAAAATATGCTCCAGCTAACCATTGGTATTTGGGCTTCTGATCCCTGTCCTGTTTTTAAAAAAGGTGCAGACAGGCAGTGTTCATTAAAAACTGTCTACCATGTAAAAGTGGGTAATTTAAATGGCATCTAGTTACACATCTGATAGAATGGTCTGGCAACATATGAATTTCATTCTAACAACAACAACAACAACAAAACATAGAAAATGAGACATAAAGATAAAACCTTGTCTTCACCAGGATGCCTAAAAATAGGTTTTATTTGGCTCATGCCAATAAATATCTTTCAATAGAATTTCTGATTTCTGAATGAATCCATTCAACTTCATACTGCACAGATCACAAGGTTTTCTTTACAGAATATTCTCTTCTTCTTCTTAAAGCCTCACATAGAAAATGTCTCACAGGACATAGGAGGGGAATGACCCAAAGGATGAGAGAATGGCTGGAACCGTTCTCAAATGTGCCCATGTAGCCTAAAGTTTGAAGGCATCTAATTGTACTCTAAAACAATTATGAACCTATTCGATCCATTATTAATAAATATCACCACTTTACCACTTGAACCAAATCACAGAAAATTGGAAACAGATGATCATTGGCTTTGATACCTTTACTTCTGTTTCATTACTCAGAGTCGATCAACTCTATACTTCAAGTGACACAGATTTATTACAGAATGCCTAAGATCCTAAGGATCTATTTTAGCTCAGCCCATGGTATTGCTTCATTATTTTATTATTTTGTAAGTAATAAAATATAACTTCATGTTGGATGATATATTCAAGCCATGAATACATCATCCAACATTGTTCTTCCCAAAATATTAGCCCAATTTCTGCGCGCGCTCACTTACTGTTCAGGAATTTTACTAATTGTTTGAAGGTTCTAGAGGACCTGTTAGACTCCTAATGGACAAACCATACAACATACTCCAGAGAACGGACGAGTGCCATAAGAAGAAAATAAGGTCAGCCTACAGCAATGGGCAGCTGCCTGCCCTCGGCTGGGAGGAGCCCTGGCCATGGCACCAGGGCTGCTGGGCAGCAGAAGCCTCCACAGCCCTGCAGGGAGCCTGGAGCACAGCTCTGCCTAACCATGCTCAGCCCTGGACAGATGCACATGAGTTCCCATCACAGGCTCGAGTGTGACAGTCCCAGGTGCATGCCTGTCATGCCAGCCACCAGGGAGGCTGAGGCAAGAGGATCGTTTGAGGTCAGCCTTGGCAACTTAGACCCCGAGGCAAAGGGGAAATACTTTTACAGGGGTCTCTGAGGGTGTAGCTCAGGTAGGTCACTTGCCTCACAGGCTCAAGGCCCTGGGTTCAATCCCCAGAACCCACGTACACACAAAAAGTGAACTTGGAATATTGTTTAAAATGATGGGTCAGGTACACACAAGGACTTCAATATGACCTCTCAGAGGAGCTCAATTTGAGATCAGACTGAACAAAAGACCACCTGGACCATTGACTCAGTGTCTGAAACCCTCTGTGAGCATGGGAAGCACTGCTGGCAAGACACCAGAGGGCCAAAGCACTTGTGCCCCCTGCAGGGGCGTCTCTTGTCTACCGCCAAAGACTGTTCCCCTCCTGGGGCAGCTGAGAGCAAGCTGGGCCTTGGAGCAAGGACTAGTGCTTTAGATATAGACTATGCAAGCAAGGGGCAATGTCTTTAATAAAACTAAAATTAAAAAGTCACATTGAAAAATTTTTAAAAAGAAGAAAATAAGGTCAAGTAGAGGAAGCCCATTTTCACAGGAAAAAATCCCCCAGTGAAAAGCATCAGAATAGATACCAAGAAAAATACCAACAAAAACAGTGTGCTCCCACTATGTATCTACTCAACATGCAAAAGTTAGAAAGCTAGATAATACAATCCTGGCCACAGGTAGAGCTATGCAGAAGAGCCACCTGGCAGTGCTTAGTCAAAGAAGTAAACATGCACACTTTGACCTAGAAATTCCACCTGTGTGTAAACCAGGCGGTGCTTAAGCAGTTTCACAAGGGGACATGCACAGGGAAATTTATCCTCAGGTTCTTATAGAGTTGTCTGTGCTTACAGGGAGTTGATGGTTGTCAAGATGCCCACAGCTGCGAAAGTCAAAAGCTAAAAAAATAATAGATGCCAACCTGGATATATTAATAATCCCGTATCTATGATCACCTTCATAAGGTAGCTTCCCAACTTCTGTGTGGAAGTGTGTTTCTCCTTGGCCCTTACACTGTTGTGGAGACCACTAGGAGTTCAGCTTTGTGCAGGATCATCTGACCTGGGCTTTTGGCAAGACCTGTACAGCCCTCACACATGCTCAGATGCTACAGGACTTTTCAGACCAGTCCAGACAACAGTAGGCATCCATTCATTGTCTGCACTCTACAGATTCCTAGATGCACGACATTCATTACCATCAAATGCAGAATTTTCATCAAAAACTAATATATATATCATTCCAATCTGAATCAAGAAAATCGGAAATATCCCCAAATCCAAAGAGTGGATCCCCATTGTGATGCTACAAGTTGAAAATTCCACAGCTGACCTCATGGGATGGTTCACAGTCAAAAGACAGCTGCATGAAAAATATTACATGACCTTCCTGCTATGTGAAAAGTGGCATGTGAAGTACACATGCATGTCTTCCTCAGACATGGGTTCATTTGCAAGACACCTTGTGCAATTGAAAATACTCCAAAAGGGGAGAAATCAGAACCATGTCTCCAAAGTATTTCAGCAGAGACCAACTCCATCTGTCTATCTATCTCTCAGTGAGTGTGTGTGCTCTTGTGTGTGTTTGTGTGTCTTTGTTTGTGTTTGTACCATCACAGCTGATACTTCATTGCCCCCATTGGAAAACTGACTCAGATAATGCCATCTGCCAAACTCCTAAAAACCAAAGTTCTTGCTGATAGAATGAAACATTCCTTCCTGTTGGTTTGGATGTGTCCTTTAGGAATCACTGCTACATTTAGTATACTCAAATCATCACAGTAGATCAGGTAACAAAAACATATATATTTTAAAATAATAATAATATATTAATGGAAACAACAAATACAGGATAGAGTAACAACTGTGTTACTAAACAAGGTCAAGGACAATGGCAAACTATAGATTCAAACTTTGAAGAAAATAGTAATCAATGTAAATATTCCTGGGCTGCCTCAGCCCCGCCCAGGCACACAGCAACAGAATGGTTTTGCAAGCATCCTCAGGAGGGCAGGAGCCTTCTTTGCAGGACGAGAGGGAGGTTGAGGCTCGATCCACCCATCATTCTTTTGGGAGAGGCTCCTTTTCCTCAGCACAAAGTTGGATTTTTTGTGAGGATTCTTGGCATCAAATACGTTGGCCTCTGCTGGAATCCTCAGCTCTGGGGAGGGAGGGGTGTACAAAAAGAAGGTGGCACTCAGGAGGTGCTCCCTAGGACACGCCAACATCTCAGAGCCTGTGCCAGAAAAGGCCAGAGCCACACACCTGAGAGCTCTCCAATTCAGCACCAATACCAACAAAGACAGCCTCCACAGTCCTCCCTGAGGAAGAACTAGGCAGAGCACTTCAACAGACCTAATGTCTGTTCCTACCGAAGGCTTTGGACTCCAGAATATCTCAGGTCCTCTTGCATCTGCCAAAGCACACCACTAGGGTTTGCATCTGAAATCTCCCACAAAAGGCTCCTGCGCCGAAGATTCAGTCCCCACATGAGCCATCTTCATAGGTGGGTTTGGAGGGAAGCATTGGATGGTGAGTGCTCTGATGTCAACATGAAATTCTCATTCAAGATGAATACACTACTGGGGGGTGGGAGGGACTGGAAGAAAGGTTGAGCATGGTTGGAGTAAGACCTAAACAGGGTTGTGCCCTGGGCAACAGTACCTTGTTCCTGTTGGCTCCACTGAATCCTCATTCTCCAAGGAGAGGTCCTCCCTCTCCATCTTTCTCTCTCTCCCTCTCTGCCAGCCTCGTTCTCTCTCTCCCAGTCTATGCCTTTGTGGCAAGGGCTGAGGAGCTCTCCACTGCCACACACTAGAGCTTTATGGACAGCCTCAGTGCACAACCAAAGAGAAAGCTATGGAACCCAGAGAAAAAAGGCCTAGGATTCCTCCTCTGAGTTATTTTCCTCAAGTATGGCCACAGTGAGGACAGGCTGACCAGCACGGATACCACGTTAGAGCCATGCTTCTGCGTTGGTGGAGCCCGCCTCCATGTGAACCAGGCTTCTGAGAATGGAGGCCACATTCCAAATACTGCCCTACTGAGAACAATGGTTCCAAAGACCAGCAAAGGGACTGCTTCCCTCCAACATGGTGTATGGCCCAGTGGTGCCATGACCCCGAGTGGGGGAATACAACAGCCGCTTCTCCTTCCTCTGAACATGTGTTTCCTGTCGCCCTCCTCTAACCTAGAGCCTGTTCTCCATCCCTTCTGGGTTGGATGTGGAGATCTCTGCTATGAATTTCTTAGGCTACCAAGGCCCCAGACAGACTTCCTCTTCCATAGACTCTACTAACCTAACAGTAGGTTAAGATAGGAGACAAGTGATCCTAGAACTCATAGGGATGGTGGTCTTCAGGGTACATAGGCTGGGATAATGGCTGCTGTGGTGTTTGGCTCACAAAAACCAACCAACCAACCAACGAAAAAGCGCTGGCATTATTATCAGATGAGCTCTGTGGCTACGTGCTCAGGAAGCCCTCATCTGACTTTAGTTAGGGATCACAACCTGGCTATTGTGATCACTCCTTGCCTAGTGGACTCAGGTGCATAAGACCATGGAATTTATGCAAAAACAGATGATTCAGGCTGTCTCCCAGGCTGTGTTTTCTTCCCAATTTCATCCTGTTACTGCTTGCTAGAATCCTGGCAATGCTCTGCCCAGGCAGTGGTTTTTTGGTCACACAGAAGGCTTTCAATAGTACTGCTTCAGTCCACAAAATGCCAGTTCCCTCTTTAGCCCATGCATTCCCATGTTCCTTTGAAACCACTCCTATCCCAGACCATGAAAACATACTGCTCCTGGAGAGAGGCTTTCCTCCTCACTCCTCAAAGATGTCAGCTTTGGATGCCTGTTCATGTCCAGGGGAGGGCACCTGGTGGGGAGCCGCAATATCCACCGGGGTATACCATTGGACCTCAAGACCTTCCACCAGCAGAAGTGCAGTTGGCTTTGTGCACGAACCCAACACACCTGTTGGAGTGTTCTTGGGGGTCAGAGACTAGTCTTTGTTGCTAAGAGTTGACCTGAGTCCACATCCTGACCCTTGCTCTCTGCTATCTGATTGTCTCACTTACTCTGACGGCGAGAGATGATTTGGCCCAGCTCATAATCCTCTGGATTCTCCTCAGTAAGGAAGTGTAGGTCGAGGGCGCTGCGGATGACGACAG
This sequence comes from Urocitellus parryii, assembly GCF_045843805.1. Lineage (NCBI taxonomy): Eukaryota > Metazoa > Chordata > Mammalia > Rodentia > Sciuridae > Urocitellus > Urocitellus parryii. The sequence goes on along the minus strand of NC_135548.1, from coordinate 51,637,127 downwards.
GAGCCCTATCGTGGCAGGTCACCTGGAGCAGCATGGGAGACAGGCCTTCAGGAAATGGGCCTTGAAGTGACTACTCAAGGACAGTGGGCAGGGGCATTCTGGAGGCACCTCCACTCTAAATACAAGGGCAACATCCATGACCCTACTACCCGAGGCTGACCTCCTGCTCATCGTGTGGGCTCTTCCCACAGGCTACTAGCCCAATCCTTGTACATAGGACTTCCTGGGCCTGCCATTGCTCTTTGTGGAGCTGCACTCCTCTCGGAGTGAAAGGACCCCACTACCTGCATACAGATGCAATCTCATCCCACAAGTTGGGAGGAATGGGACAATAGCCTCCAAGATCCCAGGTCTGCCCGAGGATGCAGGCGGCATTGGGAATGGCCTAGGCACAAAACCTAGAGGCTTTGGTCTGGATTGCCAGGGCCAAAAACAGACCCAGGAACATGACCACACACAGGAGAGCTGAAAGATAGCCACGAGAGCTCCTGGCCTCCAGAGGCTCAGTGCTGGCTGGGATGTAGGAGGGCACCTCATCCGGCAAGGGTGGTCATTGGGTTACCTGGACATTTAGTGTGCTTGCTCCACATCCATATCGACTCTGCAGAGAGACTCTCTCAGCTCCTTGTTCAAGGAACATGGAGAACCTCACACTGCTGTCCTCCTCCATAGACGTCAGCATCCCATACAAGGGAACCTGCAACCTAGTTCCTGTCCTATTCTCATCTGTCACCCATACCTGTCCCTGCCCTTCTGGACTGCATGCTGCCACCTGACACACAGACTCCCTCAGACATGGCAGTGGACAAGCTGCTGCACTCGCTCATCTCAGCTCCAGCCCTTCACACTGACCTCTCCCTTCTTGATTCCCATCTATCCTCCTGATCATCCAGAAGCTCCAAATTCAAGAGGGCATGAGTAGTCCATGGTATTGGACCAGTGTCTGCTCCCCACCCAGGTGTAAGCACGACGGGACACCCCTGCTCCCAGGCTTACCAGAACACTCTTGGCCATCTCTGGACTTTGTGTTTCTAAGTGGACACGAATTAAGCAGGTGTCTCCCACCTGCTTGTGGGAAAGCGGCCTGGAGGACTTGCAGGTTGATTCTGAGAACTGTGGGGGATGGAACATCAGCAAACCCAGAAACAGAAAGCCACCCCAGACTGTCAGTTGGCTCTATGGGCTTCCAGCAAATATGTCCAGGTGCTGAGGCTTCTTATTTCCTCAGGTCGGAGTGGAATGGCAGCACATGCACAGCTTGAATAAGGTAGGTGTTTACCTCCTTTCCCTTGACCTGGGGGCGTTTCCTCACCATGAAATATTGTATTCCCAGATTCATGGACAGACACACGAGTGAGTGGTCAGAGACCTTGATTTCTGCAGAGCGAAGTGGAGAGAATTGTTAGGTGGCACTCAAGGATTATACCACAAAACACCCACAACCCCTGAGAGTCTCCGCCAGGCCCATCACACTTTGGTATTTTGGGGCCAAGGCCCACTTTCTCTTGGCTGTCAGTTATCCTGAGCCCACTGTGGATCATGTCTCCCCACTGTCTGATTGTCCTACTTACTCTCATCCTCAGACATCATATACAGCAGCTCAAAGTTGTCCACATCCTCATGCTGCAACAAATTTTGGTCCAAGGCCCTGCGGATGAGGCTTGTCACCGTCTCCTGAAAGGTCACCTGGATCAGGGTGGGACAAATGTCATCAGAGAATGGCTTTTAGAAGAGCTACCCAGAAGACTGTGGTCAAACATTCAGGAGAAATCTCAGCTACATATACAAGGGCACAATCTTGTTATCCTGCTACCTGAGTGTGTCCTCCATATACCACCTGGGTTCTTGCAATGTGCTACTAGAACAATCCTGGTACAAATATCTGCCTGTACCTGCCATCTCCCCTCCCCCTGGGGAGCCACATTCCACTCATGTCAAAGGACCAAACTGCCTATGCACAGACACACTCTCATCTCACTGAGATGAGAGCAATGGGCCAGGGATCTGCGCACCAAGTGTGATCTGGGATGCAGGCTGCCTTTGTGGGTGGAAGAGGCAGATGCACTGAAAATTTGGGTCCTGACTGCCACGACACAAAACAGACTCAGATACAAGAGTGTGCACTTGAGTGCTTCATGATAGCTTTGAGAGGCCCTGGCCTCTGGAAGCTCGGTGCGGGTCTGGTTGTCATGATGTACTTGACTCAGCACTGGCAGTCACTGAACATGTCTCCTCTGCAGCTGGACACCTGCAGCATTAGCGTGTCTACTGCACATCCATAGAAATTCTGCCAAGAACCCCTTTAGCTCCGTATTTACATACATGCAAAGCCTAACATTCCGAAGCTTTGGCATGACCCCCCAGGTGATCCCGACCCCAAATTCCTACACCTAGTCATGCTAAGGAGGTTCTCTTCCCTGCCACCAGGAACACATCCCCTCCTACACATGTGACAAGTCACTGCCACCTCCTCTGCTCCAACTTCACTCATTGAGAATACCAAGTTCTAGGCACTGCAGCCTGCACCCTGGACATATGTCTGCCTTCATCTGTCCACAGCACTTCCGTCTGCACTTCTGGCCTGCAAAACCCACAATACACAGGCCCACTCACCACTGAAGCTGGGCATGCTGATGCTCTCCCTCCTCAGGTCAAGCCCTTAAGACGGACCTCTCTCTTCTTTATTTCCCACCATAGCCCTGGGGTTGGCTGTGTCTCCTGCCTTCCACTGTGTGGACACCCAGGAGGCAGCCCTGCTGTCGGGCTTACCGGGATGCGCTTTGTCTCCCTCAGGCTCTGTCCCTCTAGGAGGACGTGAACAACGCGGCTGTCTTCCACCTGCTCGCTGGAGTGAAGCAGTGAGGAGCTGCTACTCACAGCTGCTGGGGTCCTGGATGCCACTGCCACAGAAGGTTCCAAGAACTGTGGGGGATGACAACATCAGCAAAGCCCAGCAACTGCACCCCACCCAGCCTGGCAGTTGGCTCTGTGGGCATTCTACAACATCCATCCAGAACCTGAGGTTCTTGTCCCCTTGGAGGATGTGGAGTGGCACCAGGAGTAAAGACTGAAGAAGGTGGCTGTTTTGGGAACAAGAGATCCAGCACCTGCTGGGTGGGGATGAAATCCCAGGAGATTAACCCCATGTTGCTGCTGAAATGTAGGTTCCTCCCACAAATGACAGGCAGGAGCTCATTCCTAAGCTGGTCCTGCCTGTAAGGTTCAAGGCTCTGAACCCTGAAGGGCTCCTCCGTGTTCTGATCATTTTCACCCTGGGTTGGGACCAAGAATGGTGGGTTCAAAATGGAAATGGTGACAAACAGAAAAATGACTTGTGCCAATACACTAGAGTCAAAGCACAATGGGACAGTTCCCATCAGTACAAACACACACACACACACACACACACACACACACACACACACACACACACAGAGTCAGAATAGGAGTCCTGGGCCATTCATCAGGGATCAGACTAGAGGGCCTGCTGGGCTCACCTGCACTGTGCTACTCACTGTTACTCTTGAGCTCCTCTGCGACAATCACCAGAGGCTCTGGCGTCTAAGATGAAGCCTCACACAGTGTATCCACAAAAGGGCTAGTTGGCCCCCCTGAGATTCCTGGGAGCCTGAGGCTCGGCATTGTCTGCAACCACAGGAGAACATCCTTCTCCCTCCAGTGGCTCCAACCAAGTGAGCTCGGATGGCTTGGTCAGTGAAGTGGGTGCCTGGATACCAGGGTTCCATGTTCTGTTTGATCCATTGTCAAGGCAATGATGTCATTTCCTGTGCCCATACCTGAGCCTCTTTTCACATAAGACCACTTTCAACAGCCCTATGGGCTGCCGATTTCTCCTCCATGCCTACCCATCTCAGGTGCGCAGGTGTTCACCAACAACTACCCAAACATCCCCACCAGCATCTGCCCTGCTTGGTGCCACTAGAGTTCCAGCTTGGAGCCTTCAAAAATGCATTCACAACCAGTCCTTCCCTCTCAGCAGCTTTTGGACCCTGGTCCCATCATTGTGCAACTCATGGTGTGCCCAGTCTTTTCTGGAAAGTAGGGTAGCATCTAATCTCTAGGGTTTATTGTGTCTATTGGCCCATAACACCCTCTGTTCTCTCTGAAACCAGAGATGGGACTCACAGGTGGCTAAAGCACAAATGTAGAGATGGGATAATCACAAGAAAGGGAGAGACAAAGAATGCACCCTAACTCAATCAGGCCTGTGTCCCACACAGGGACATGGCCAATGTCCGTCCCATCGTGGCTGCAGTTCCCTCTCTACACCATGGCAAGTTGGAGGGGACTGAGATGCAGAGGCTGCTCCCCTCTGCCATACAACTTCCCAAGGCTTCTCCTAAGATTTCAAAAGGGCCAAGTGTGTCTAGTGTTGGGGTCTCACAGAGACTCCGAGGTACCACAGCATCCTGCTGCCCAGAACCGGTTCACCCCTCACCTCAAGGGGGCTCAGCCTCTGGATTCATGGGAATTGAAGTGGGTACAGGTGATGGGATATCACCTCCAAGACTGAGTTATGCCAAGTCCATGACCCCTGTCTGCATCCCTGTCTCCAGCACCATTCCCCCCTCTCTCTTTCCTCCTCAGAGGAAATCCATTTAGCAAGTGTGTCCTGTGATAAAGACATGATGGTCACCCATCCTCTCATTACAAAAACACTGAGGCTCAGCCAACATGGATCCTACAGGGAACACAGGCATAAACTCAGACTCTGATCCTCCCAGCCGAGCCTCAGTGGAGCCTGGACTCCCAGCCTCCTGAGTCAAGGAAACAGAGGTTCCTAGCCGAGCCACCTTGGATGCAGCCGCACACAAACTGAACTCATCAATGCCCCTTGCTCTCAGTTGTGAGTAAGAGGGGAAGTGGTGTTTCACAACCCTGGACATCAAGTGCAGTCTCCAGGCTTTGGGGTGTGCCCTGGCCTCTGTCTATCTGCCCAGGCTCTCCAACCCACACTGGCCTCTTACCCAACCTCCTCCTAGGGCCAAACTCAATCCTGCCTCTCAATTTCTGCTGCCTTCCCCAACACACTGCTCCCCAAAATGAGCAGGGCTGGCTCTCGGTTATCATGCTGGTGCCAGCAGCAATGCCACCCCACTGACATAATTCTGAGTCCCAACCTAGGCACTCCAGCTGTCTTTGCCACACCTGGCCTGTTTGGGCTCTGGCTCTTGCTCTTTTCTTTCATGTGCATGTGTTTTGAGGTTTTGAGTTTCTCCCACTGCAGAACTGCAGCTGTGGCAGGGTAGAGCTCATGAGGGTGACATTCTGAGCCACATCCAATCCCATCAGGACTGTTCACTGGGGTGACTGCTGGAACACAGTGATGAGTGAACACATGGGAGGTGGTTGGACCCACCTTGCCTCTGAGTGGCTTCCTTTCAGGACAGGAATTTAGGCATGGGAGCCCCTGGCGTGGGATGCTTTGCACAAGGCGTGACCATGGGCTCTCTTTCCTGGCAAAAATGGCTCCACTCAGCATGGAGAGCACTGTCATTCCTGGTGGCTAACAACAGCCCTGGACCCCAGAAAGGAACCCACACTCAAGATTAATGTCTGAGTGTGCGTGTCCTCGAGGAAATGAGGTCTCCTGATCCCAGGTGCAAAGGGGTAAGTCCTCTAACTCCAGGGGCCATGAAGGGACATCTGAGTTTCCCTTGTCCTTCTTTCCCTCTCTAACTAACCACAGTTAGGACCCTGGCCTCATTCCCCAGTGAGGATCATTAGGCTCCATAAAGGACAGTCTCTAAGATGCTCAGTGGACCAACACCCTCTGCACAACCCATAACCCTATTCACCCAAGAGGCAAGAGGATTTCTATTCAGGAAAACCAGGAAAGGGAGAGCCTTTCTCAAGGACACAAGGACATTAGTGAGTGAGGGAGTGATTAATGGATGGAGAACTATTTCCAACACCAACTTCCAGGAGCATATATGGCCCCCTGGAGAATTCTGCAGTGTGTTGGTGATTAAGGAGAACGTGTGAATTCAGGGGTCACTAGGTCCTCTCAGCCATAAGGAGGGAAACTACCATAAAGGAACTAGGACAAGGGTGTGAGGAATGCTCACTGGTGGGAGATCGGAAGGAAGGAAAGTGTACTCATTAGAAAAGTGTCGCCTGAAAATTCTTAGCCAGCCAAAAGTCATGCGAACTTGTGTGGGAAAAGAGTCTTTGCACAGTGATGAAGCTAAGAGCTCACATGATGGAACACAGCATCAACTGGGACCAAATCCAATATCTGATATTCTTGTAGGAAGAGGAGAGTCTGGACCCAGATACCAGGGAGACTGGGGGATACCGGATATGTGAGGTTGGAGCCAGGGCGGGATGCCCATATGGGAACCACAGATCGTGTGCAGCAATCGGAGAGTGGGCAAGGGCTGGGAGAGTTGGGGAGACAGTCCCCTTGAAACCTGGGAGGGGTTATGGCACTGGGACAGCCCAACACCTACTGTGTAGAGCCTCTGGAGCTCAACGGAAGACACTTCCTCTGTTGTCGGCCACCCAGTTAACAGACTTTGGTTGCAGCAGCCTAGGACCCAGCTGAAGGTCTGAGCATGTTGGCCATGCAGGTTGGATCTGGACCACAGACACCCTCATCAGAGATTGTAGGGTCTCAGCCCTGAGGCAAGACAGGCACTAAGTCAGGCCAGGTGGGGAAACGGATAGGCACACACTCTGGGGGCTGGTGCCTGTGTTACTGGGAGCACTTCTGATCGCAATTCCCTGATCTGCTGCCAACACAGGCTACAGAGGAGGGTACAGAAACACAGACCACGGATCTGCCCCACTCAGTGGGCCCAGGCCAACACCACACCCAGCAGCCTCGTGCCATACCCAATGAGTCTCGAAGCGGCCCCCTCTTCCCATCCTGAGAGCTCTTCCCTTCCTCATGTGCCAATAGCTCCCTACTGTCACTGGCAATATCTACTCTGTGAGATGTCAACATCCGTGGGTACTGTTCTCTCATCCCAGGACAGTGTGGTCCCACACACCCTGGTGAAATGGGCCACCTGGAGGCTGGACCTGGAGGTTGTTGAGGCTGAATGGCAGCGGTGGTCCTCTGGCACTTAATATTATTTAAGTTAAAAAAAAAAACAAAAACAAAAACAAAAAACGGGTCTTGATGCTCAAAAATGTTTGATTTGCATATTCTCATCCCCTAACCCCAATATTTTCATTATTTCCTCACATATGAAATCTTACTAGCATAAAGGTAATTTCGTATTAAACAAAGTGGATTGAAATAACATTGGTAAAAATAATCAATCACCATACTTTCAATTTTTGTTCTGCTTTCCTATTAGAAACCACTTGGATACAAGAGAACAGAGGACAGACTCATGGAAATGCTTGAAATGACAAGAAGCTCCCACTCAAGCTCAGCATTCAGTCCTGGACAGGGTAAGACCAGGCCACTTTGACATCTGTGCCAAAGAGTCTACCAGACAGAATCCTCTGACTGATCCCTGACTGAGCCATAGGAACTGGCTAGAAAAGCCTTCACATCCTCAATACATTCTTCACGTCAGAATACTTGACAACCATTGATATCCATCTCTCGTTAACTTGCTCCCCAGCCAACCATTCTTCAACAAATTCAAAGGAGTAACTCATGCAAGCACACAGAAAGGGGTGTTCACTACACACATCCATGTGCGAAAAAGACAACTGGTATTTCTTGTTTGGGCTATTTCAAATGAAATCCCTTCTGCATGACCTCCACAAACCAAAGGAAAATATTTGTGAAATTCCCACGTAGAAGACAAGATACACTTGCCAAGGAGGCAGTGGCAAGAATTTTGACACTCCAAATGTAGAGTGTGTGTTTAGGAAGCAGTCACAGTTTCCATGAGAGAGTCCCATGAAATCAATTAGGAAGATCCATGCTCTAGCCCTACCATGCAAGTGATGTGACTTGAAAGAGTCACTTAGTCTTAGTAACCATCATCACTAACAACTAAGTCAATGAATAAAGGTCCTCAGGTGCCAAGCTACAAAATGTGGGATGAGCATGGATGAGGATGGGTGGGAGAAGTCTCCAACTCTAACACAATTAGGGAAGGATGTGCTGACCTCAAGTGGCTGGGGGGCTGGGATCCTGCCACAGAGGGGGATTCCAAACCTCACATCCCCTGACCCAGGCCAGAAGACCAGGTAGAGTCCAAGGACCCTGGGGTGGCCCAATGGCAATAAAGGTCAAAAGGAACTAGGGATCTGCCTGGTCCCTCAATCCCCTACTCTGAGCAGGGCTGCATGACGAGGCCAGAGGACATCCACAGCAATCTGCCTTTACAGGAAAACAGGGACTGCAGGCTGCCTCTGGCTCACTGAATCAGGGTGGTGTTTTCATAAAGCAAGACCACTTCCTCACATTTGACCAGCAGCTCATGTGTTGACAGCACAATGACTGACTTGACTCAGGCCCTGATGAATGAAATAGAAAATTCATAGCAAACCCATCTTTAGCTCTTCCACATCATCAGGGACTCTGATTCAATTCCGTCCAGAAAGGTGTCTGAAATGATTTCTAAACATGCTGGGGACTCACCTCTGTGTGGAACTTTTCAGGAAAAAGGGGATCAAATCTCATGAAGCAACTCTTCTCTCTTCTAGCCCATGGGCAATGCAAGGAACCTGCATGATACCAGAGGCTCACTTCTCTCTTCTCATGTCTTCTGGAAAGGATTCGTTAATGCTTCCTGCAAGGTGAAGCAGAAGCCTGCATCCCCAGCTGCACAGAAGTGTTTTAGGGCAGTGTCTCCCTTAAAACCCAAAAATAAAAAAACAGGTCATTCAACAGGCACATGGATTCGAGTACATGTTCAATGATCCCTCCTCCCTGGAGCCTTCCACATGCCCATCTTCCACATTCACAGAGCAATGCTTGGCCATTCTCAAGACCAGGAGACCATGATGCTCATCACCAGGAAGTCAATAAGGAACATGAAGAGAGCAGCATGGATTGCAGAAGGTGGCACATCAAGGATCTTCAGCTCTGCTGCTAGAACACAAGAGCTTAACTTCAGTATTGACTTTTTGCCAACTACCAAGTACGATAGCAGTGTCAAGCCCAATATGCAGATATGCAAGTAGTAGGTGACACCCCGCATCCATTCACAAAAGTGGGCAACATCTGCATCAGAACAAGGAAGTATCTTACCCTTACTCATAAAAATCATCAGAAACAAAATAAAATGGATGCAAGACTTCTCATTTCACTATTAGGTAGCTGTTGGAATTCCCTATTAAATAATACCTCCTCCAAAATAAAAAGTATCTCAGACATGTGTCAACTATTCAATGGATGACATTTTAAAAACTATGGACTTTACTTAATATTTATGTATGCTATATCCCTGCCTAAGGCTCTATGAGAAAGGAGCACATAGAATTGGATCTTTGAAAATCTCACATTTGCTGATAAATATTACTGCTGATCTCAGGCATGGCGAAGTGAAAAGTGGGACTTTGGATATTCCAAGAATGCTATGTTGTGGGATCGGTGTCCCTGATTCATACATAGCATATGGTTTCTATGAAATCCAGTGAGGGAGCAGGAGTAACGAAGCTGATTGCACAGATGACCTCAGGGAATACTGACAGATAGGCCAAATGAAAAATATGCTCCAGCTAACCATTGGTATTTGGGCTTCTGATCCCAGTCCTGTTTTTAAAAAAGGTGCAGACAGGCAGTGTTCATTAAAAACTGTCTACCATGTAAAAGTGGGTAATTTAAATGGCATCTAGTTACACATCTGATAGAATGGTCTGGCAACATATGAATTTCATTCTAACAACAACAACAACAACAAAACATAGAAAATGAGACATAAAGATAAAACCTTGTCTTCACCAGGATGCCTAAAAATAGGTTTTATTTGGCTCATGCCAATAAATATCTTTCAATAGAATTTCTGATTTCTGAATGAATCCATTCAACTTCGTACTGCACAGATCACAAGGTTTTCTTTACAGAGTATTCTCTTCTTCTTCTTAAAGCCTCACATAGAAAATGTCTCACAGGACATAGGAGGGGAATGACCCAAAGGATGAGAGAATGGCTGGAACCGTTCTCAAATGTGCCCATGTAGCCTAAAGTTTGAAGGCATCTAATTGTACTCTAAAACAATTATGAACCTATTCGATCCATTATTAATAAATATCACCACTTTACCACTTGAACCAAATCACAGAAAATTGGAAACAGATGATCATTGGCTTTGATACCTTTACTTCTGTTTCATTACTCAGAGTCGATCAACTCTATACTTCAAGTGACACAGATTTATTACAGAATGCCTAAGATCCTAAGGATCTATTTTAGCTATGCCCATGGTATTGCTTCAATATTTTATTATTTTGTAAGTAATAAAATGTAACTTCATGTTGGATGATATATTCAAGCCATGAATATATCATCCAACATTGTTCTTCCCAAAATATTAGCCCAATTTCTGCGCGTGCTCACTTACTGTTCAGGAATTTTACTAATTGTTTGAAGGTTCTAGAGGACCTGTTAGACTCCTAATGGACAAACCATACAACATACTCCAGAGAACGGACGAGTGCCATAAGAAGAAAATAAGGTCAGCCTACAGCAATGGGCAGCTGCCTGCCCTCGGCTGGGAGGAGCCCTGGCCATGGCACCAGGGCTGCTGGGCAGCAGAAGCCTCCACAGCCCTGCAGGGAGCCTGGAGCACAGCTCTGCCTAACCATGCTCAGCCCTGGACAGATGCACATGAGTTCCCATCACAGGCTCGAGTGTGACAGTCCCAGGTGCATGCCTGTCATGCCAGCCACCAGGGAGGCTGAGGCAAGAGGAACGTTTGAGGTCAGCCTTGGCAACTTAGACCCCGAGGCAAAGGGGAAATACTTTTACAGGGGTCTCTGAGGGTGTAGCTCAGGTAGGTCACTTGCCTCACAGGCTCAAGGCCCTGGGTTCAATCCCCAGAACCCACGTACACACAAAAAGTGAACTTGGAATATTGTTTAAAATGATGGGTCAGGTACACACAAGGACTTCAATATGACCTCTCAGAGGAGCTCAATTTGAGATCAGACTGAACAAAAGACCACCTGGACCATTGACTCAGTGTCTGAAACCCTCTGTGAGCATGAGAAGCACTGCTGGCAAGACACCAGAGGGCCAAAGCACTTGTGCCCCCTGCAGGGGCGTCTCTTGTCTACCGCCAAAGACTGTTCCCCTCCTGGGGCAGCTGAGAGCAAGCTGGGCCTTGGAGCAAGGACTAGTGCTTTAGATATAGACTATGCAAGCAAGGGGCAATGTCTTTAATAAAACTAAAATTAAAAAGTCACATTGAAAAAATTTTAAAAAGAAGAAAATAAGGTCAAGTAGAGGAAGCCCATTTTCACAGGAAAAAATCCCCCAGTGAAAAGCATCAGAATAGATACCAAGAAAAATACCAACAAAAACAGTGTGCTCCCACTATGTATCTACTCAACCTGCAAAAGTTAGAAAGCTAGATAATACAATCCTGGCCACAGGTAGAGCTATGCAGAAGAGCCACATGGCAGTGCTTAGTCAAAGAAGTAAACATGCACACTTTGACCTAGAAATTCCACCTGTGTGTAAACCAGGCGGTGCTTAAGCAGTTTCACAAGGGGACATGCACAGGGAAATTTATCCTCAGGTTCTTATAGAGTTGTCTGTGCTTACAGGGAGTTGATGGTTGTCAAGATGCCCACAGCTGCGAAAGTCAAAAGCTAAAAAAATAATAGATGCCAACCTGGATATATTAATAATCCCGTATCTATGATCACCTTCATAAGGTAGCTTCCCAACTTCTGTGTGGAAGTGAGTTTCTCCTTGGCCCTTACACTGTTGTGGAGACCACTAGGAGTTCAGCTTTGTGCAGGATCATCTGACCTGGACTTTTGGCAAGACCTGTACAGCCCTCACACATGCTCAGATGCTACAGGACTTTTCAGACCAGTCCAGACAACAGTAGGCATCCATTCATTGTCTGCACTCTACAGATTCCTAGATGCACGACATTCATTACCATCAAATGCAGAATTTTCATCAAAAACTAATATATATATCATTCCAATCTGAATCAAGAAAATCGGAAATATCCCCAAATCCAAAGAGTGGATCCCCATTGTGATGCTACAAGTTGAAAATTCCACAGCTGACCTCATGGGATGGTTCACAGTCAAAAGACAGCTGCATGAAAAATATTGCATGACCTTCCTGCTATTTGAAAAGTGGCATGTGAAGTACACATGCATGTCTTCCTCAGACATGGGTTCATTTGCAAGACACCTTGTGCAATTGAAAATACTCCAAAAGGGGAGAAATCAGAACCATGTCTCCAAAGTATTTCAGCAGAGACCAACTCCATCTGTCTATCTATCTCTCAGTGAGTGTGTGTGCTCTTGTGTGTGTTTGTGTGTCTTTGTTTGTGTTTGTACCATCACAGCTGATACTTCATTGCCCCCATTGGAAAACTGACTCAGATAATGCCATCTGCCAAACTCCTAAAAACCAAAGTTCTTGCTGATAGAATGAAACATTCCTTCCTGTTGGTTTGGATGTGTCCTTTAGGAATCACTGCTACATTTAGTATACTCAAATCATCACAGTAGATCAGGTAACAAAAACATATATATTTTAAAATAATAATAATATATTAATGGAAACAACAAATACAGGATAGAGTAACAACTGTGTTACTAAACAAGGTCAAGGACAATGGCAAACTATAGATTCAAACTTTGAAGAAAATAGTAATCAATGTAAATATTCCTGGGCTGCCTCAGCCCCGCCCAGGCACACAGCAACAGAATGGTTTTGCAAGCATCCTCAGGAGGGCAGGAGCCTTCTTTGCAGGACGAGAGGGAGGTTGAGGCTCGATCCACCCATCATTCTTTTGGGAGAGGCTCCTTTTCCTCAGCACAAAGTTGGATTTTTTGTGAGGATTCTTGGCATCAAATACGTTGGCCTCTGCTGGAATCCTCAGCTCTGGGGAGAGAGGGGTGTACAAAAAGAAGGTGGCACTCAGGAGGTGCTCCCTAGGACACGCCAACATCTGAGAGCCTGTGCCAGAAAAGGCCAGAGCCACACACCTGAGAGCTCTCCAATTCAGCACCAATACCAACAAAGACAGCCTCCACAGTCCTCCCTGAGGAAGAACTAGGCAGAGCACTTCAACAGACCTAATGTCTGTTCCTACCGAAGGCTTTGGACTCCAGAATATCTCAGGTCCTCTTGCATCTGCCAAAGCACACCACTAGGGTTTGCATCTGAAATCTCCCACAAAAGGCTCCTGTGCCGAAGATTCAGTCCCCACATGAGCCATCTTCATAGGTGGGTTTGGAGGGAAGCATTGGATGGTGAGTGCTCTGATGTCAACATGAAATTCTCATTCAAGATGAATACACTACTGGGGGGTGGGAGGGACTGGAAGAAAGGTTGAGCATGGTTGGAGTAAGACCTAAACAGGGTTGTGCCCTGGGCAACAGTACCTTGTTCCTGTTGGCTCCACTGAATCCTCATTCTCCAAGGAGAGGTCCTCCCTCTCCATCTTTCTCTCTCTCCCTCTCTGCCAGCCTCGTTCTCTCTCTCCCAGTCTATGCCTTTGTGGCAAGGGCTGAGGAGCTCTCCACTGCCACACACTAGAGCTTTATGGACAGCCTCAGTGCACAACCAAAGAGAAAGCTATGAAACCCAGAGAAAAAAGGCCTAGGATTCCTCCTCTGAGTTATTTTCCTCAAGTATGGCCACAGTGAGGACAGGCTGACCAGCACGGATACCACGTTAGAGCCATGCTTCTGCGTTGGTGGAGCCCGCCTCCATGTGAACCAGGCTTCTGAGAATGGAGGCCACATTCCAAATACTGCCCTACTGAGAACAATGGTTCCAAAGACCAGCAAAGGGACTGCTTCCCTCCAACATGGTGTATGGCCCAGTGGTGCCATGACCCCGAGTGGGGGAATACAACAGCCGCTTCTCCTTCCTCTGAACATGTGTTTCCTGTCGCCCTCCTCTAACCTAGAGCCTGTTCTCCATCCATTATGGGTTGGATGTGGAGATCTCTGCTATGAATTTCTTAGGCTACCAAGGCCCCAGACAGACTTCCTCTTCCATAGACTCTACTAACCTAACAGTAGGTTAAGATAGGAGACAAGTAATCCTAGAACTCATAGGGATGGTGGTCTTCAGGGTACATAGGCTGGGATAATGGCTGCTGTGGTGTTTGGCTCACAAAAACCAACCAACCAACCAACGAAAAAGCGCTGGCATTATTATCAGATGAGCTCTGTGGCTACGTGCTCAGGAAGCCCTCATCTGACTTTAGTTAGGGATCACAACCTGGCTATTGTGATCACTCCTTGCCTAGTGGACTCAGGTGCGTAAGACCATGGAATTTATGCAAAAACAGATGATTCAGGCTGTCTCCCAGGCTGTGTTTTCTTCCCAATTTCATCCTGTTACTGCTTGCTAGAATCCTGGCAATGCTCTGCCCAGGCAGTGGTTTTTTGGTCACACAGAAGGCTTTCAATAGTACTGCTTCAGTCCACAAAATGCCAGTTCCCTCTTTAGCCCATGCATTCCCATGTTCCTTTGAAACCACTCCTATCCCAGACCATGAAAACATACTGCTCCTGGAGAGAGGCTTTCCTCCTCACTCCTCAAAGATGTCAGCTTTGGATGCCTGTTCATGTCCAGGGGAGGGCACCTGGTGGGGAGCCGCAATATCCACCGGGGTATACCATTGGACCTCAAGACCTTCCACCAGCAGAAGTGCAGTTGGCTTTGTGCACGAACCCAACACACCTGTTGGAGTGTTCTTGGGGGTCAGAGACTACTCTTTGTTGCTAAGAGTTGACCTGAGTCCACATCCTGACCCTTGCTCTCTGCTATCTGATTGTCTCACTTACTCTGACAGCGAGAGATGATTTGGCCCAGCTCATAATCCTCTGGATTCTCCTCAGTAAGGAAGTGTAGGTCGAGGGCGCTGCGGATGACGACAGGAGCCCTATCGTGGCAGGTCACCTGGAGCAGCATGGGAGACAGGCCTTCAGGAAATGGGCCTTGAAGTGACTACTCAAGGACAGTGGGCAGGGGCATTCTGGAGGCACCTCCACTCTAAATACAAGGGCAACATCCATGACCCTACTACCCGAGGCTGACCTCCTGCTCATCGTGTGGGCTCTTCCCACAGGCTACTAGCCCAATCCTTGTACATAGGACTTCCTGGGCCTGCCATTGCTCTTTGTGGAGCTGCACTCCTCTCGGAGTGAAAGGACCCCACTACCTGCATACAGATGCAATCTCATCCCACAAGTTGGGAGGAATGGGACAATAGCCTCCAAGATCCCAGGTCTGCCCGAGGATGCAGGCGGCATTGGGAATGGCCTAGGCACAAAACCTAGAGGCTTTGGTCTGGATTGCCAGGGCCAAAAACAGACCCAGGAACATGACCACACACAGGAGAGCTGAAAGATAGCCACGAGAGCTCCTGGCCTCCAGAGGCTCAGTGCTGGCTGGGATGTAGGAGGGCACCTCATCCGGCAAGGGTGGTCATTGGGTTACCTGGACATTTAGTGTGCTTGCTCCACATCCATATCGACTCTGCAGAGAGACTCTCTCAGCTCCTTGTTCAAGGAACATGGAGAACCTCACACTGCTGTCCTCCTCCATAGACGTCAGCATCCCATACAAGGGAACCTGCAACCTAGTTCCTGTCCTATTCTCATCTGTCACCCATACCTGTCCCTGCCCTTCTGGACTGCATGCTGCCACCTGACACACAGACTCCCTCAGACATGGCAGTGGACAAGCTGCTGCACTCGCTCATCTCAGCTCCAGCCCTTCACACTGACCTCTCCCTTCTTGATTCCCATCTATCCTCCTGATCATCCAGAAGCTCCAAATTCAAGAGGGCATGAGTAGTCCATGGTATTGGACAAGTGTCTGCTCCCCACCCAGGTGTCAGCACCACGGGACACCCCTGCTCCCAGGCTTACCAGAACACTCTTGGCCATCTCTGGACTTTGTGTTTCTAAGTGGACACGAATTAAGCAGGTGTCTCCCACCTGCTTGTGGGAAAGCGGCCTGGAGGACTTGCAGGTTGATTCTGAGAACTGTGGGGGATGGAACATCAGCAAACCCAGAAACAGAAAGCCACCCCAGACTGTCAGTTGGCTCTATGGGCTTCCAGCAAATATGTCCAGGTGCTGAGGCTTCTTATTTCCTCAGGTCGGAGTGGAATGGCAGCACATGCACAGCTTGAATAAGGTAGGTGTTTACCTCCTTTCCCTTGACCTGGGGGCGTTTCCTCACCATGAAATATTGTATTCCCAGATTCATGGACAGACACACGAGTGAGTGGTCAGAGACCTTGATTTCTGCAGAGCGAAGTGGAGAGAATTGTTAGGTGGCACTCAAGGATTATACCACAAAACACCCACAACCCCTGAGAGTCTCCGCCAGGCCCATCACACTTTGGTATTTTGGGGCCAAGGCCCACTTTCTCTTGGCTGTCAGTTATCCTGAGCCCACTGTGGATCATGTCTCCCCACTGTCTGATTGTCCTACTTACTCTCATCCTCAGACATCATATACAGCAGCTCAAAGTTGTCCACATCCTCATGCTGCAACAAATTTTGGTCCAAGGCCCTGCGGATGAGGCTTGTCACCGTCTCCTGAAAGGTCACCTGGATCAGGGTGGGACAAATGTCATCAGAGAATGGCTTTTAGAAGAGCTACCCAGAAGACTGTGGTCAAACATTCAGGAGAAATCTCAGCTACATATACAAGGGCACAATCTTGTTATCCTGCTACCTGAGTGTGTCCTCCATATACCACCTGGGTTCTTGCAATGTGCTACTAGAACAATCCTGGTACAAATATCTGCCTGTACCTGCCATCTCCCCTCCCCCTGGGGAGCCACATTCCACTCATGTCAAAAGACCAAACTGCCTATGCACAGACACACTCTCATCTCACTGAGATGAGAGCAATGGGCCAGGGATCTGCGCACCAAGTGTGATCTGGGATGCAGGCTGCCTTTGTGGGTGGAAGAGGCAGATGCACTGAAAATTTGGGTCCTGACTGCCACGACACAAAACAGACTCAGATACAAGAGTGTGCACTTGAGTGCTTCATGATAGCTTTGAGAGGCCCTGGCCTCTGGAAGCTCGGTGCGGGTCTGTTTGTAATGATGTACTTGACTCAGCACTGGCAGTCACTGAACATGTCTGCTCTGCAGCTGGACACCTGCAGCATTAGCGTGTCTACTGCACATCCATAGAAATTCTGCCAAGAACCCCTTTAGCTCCGTATTTACATACATGCAAAGCCTAACATTCCGAAGCTTTGGCATGACCCCCCAGGTGATCCCGACCCCAAATTCCTACACCTAGTCATGCTAAGGAGGTTCTCTTCCCTGCCACCAGGAACACATCCCCTCCTACACATGTGACAAGTCACTGCCACCTCCTCTGCTCCAACTTCACTCATTGAGAATACCAAGTTCTAGGCCCTGCAGCCTGCACCCTGGACATATCTCTGCCTTCATCTGTCCACAGCACTTCCGTCTGCACTTCTGGCCTGCAAAACCCACAATACACAGGCCCACTCACCACTGAAGCTGGGCATGCTGATGCTCTCCCTCCTCAGGTCAAGCCCTTAAGACGGACCTCTCTCTTCTTTATTTCCCACCATAGCCCTGGGGTTGGCTGTGTCTCCTGCCTTCCACTGTGTGGACACCCAGGAGGCAGCCCTGCTGTCGGGCTTACTGGGATGCGCTTTGTCTCCCTCAGGCTCTGTCCCTCTAGGAGGACGTGAACAACGCGGCTGTCTTCCACCTGCTCGCTGGAGTGAAGCAGTGAGGAGCTGCTACTCACAGCTGCTGGGTTCCTGGATGCCACTGCCACAGAAGGTTCCAAGAACTGTGGGGGATGACAACATCAGCAAAGCCCAGCAACTGCACCCCACCCAGCCTGGCAGTTGGCTCTGTGGGCATTCTACAACATCCATCCAGAACCTGAGGTTCTTGTCCCCTTGGAGGATGTGGAGTGGCACCAGGAGTAAAGACTGAAGAAGGTGGCTGTTTTGGGAACAAGAGATCCAGCACCTGCTGGGTGGGGATGAAATCCCAGGAGATTAACCCCATGTTGCTGCTGAAATGTAGGTTCCTCCCACAAATGACAGGCAGGAGCTCATTCCTAAGCTGGTCCTGCCTGTAAGGTTCAAGGCTCTGAACCCTGAAGGGCTCCTCCGTGTTCTGATCATTTTCACCCTGTGTTGGGACCAAGAATGGTGGGTTCAAAATGGAAATGGTGACAAACAGAAAAATGACTTGTGCCAATACACTAGAGTCAAAGCACAATGGGACAGTTCCCATCAGTACAAACACACACACACACACACACACACACACACACACACAGAGTCAGAATAGGAGTCCTGGGCCATTCATCAGGGATCAGACTAGAGGGCCTGCTGGGCTCACCTGCCCTGTGCTACTCACTGTTACTCTTGAGCTCCTCTGCGACAATCGCCAGAGGCTGTGGCGTCTAAGATGAAGCCTCACCCAGTGTATCCACAAAAGGGCTAGTTGGCCCCCCTGAGATTCCTGGGAGCCTGAGGCTCGGCATTGTCTGCAACCACAGGAGAACATCCTTCTCCCTCCAGTGGCTCCAACCAAGTGAGCTCGGATGGCTTGGTCAGTGAAGTGGGTGCCTGGATACCAGGGTTCCATGTTCTGTTTGATCCATTGTCAAGGCAATGATGTCATTTCCTGTGCCCATACCTGAGCCTCTTTTCACATAAGACCACTTTCAACAGCCCTATGGGCTGCCGATTTCTCCTCCATGCCTACCCATCTCAGGTGCGCAGGTGTTCACCAACAACTACCCAAACATCCCCACCGGCATCTGCCCTGCTTGGTGCCACTAGAGTTCCAGCTTGGAGCCTTCAAAAATGCATTCACAACCAGTCCTTCCCTCTCAGCAGCTTTTGGACCCTGGTCCCATCATTGTGCAACTCATGGTGTGCCCAGTCTTTTCTGGAAAGTAGGGTAGCATCTAATCTCTAGGGTTTATTGTGTCTATTGGCCCATAACACCCTCTGTTCTCTCTGAAACCAGAGATGGGACTCACAGGTGGCTAAAGCACAAATGTAGAGATGGGATAATCACAAGAAAGGGAGAGACAAAGAATGCACCCTAACTCCATCAGGCCTGTGTCCCACACAGGGACATGGCCAATGTCCGTCCCATCGTGGCTGCAGTTCCCTCTCTACACCATGGCAAGTTGGAGGGGACTGAGATGCAGAGGCTGCTCCCCTCTGCCATACAACTTCCCAAGGCTTCTCCTAAGATTTCAAAAGGGCCAAGTGTGTCTAGTGTTGGGGTCTCACAGAGACTCCGAGGTACCACAGCATCCTGCTGCCCAGAACCGGTTCACCCCTCACCTCAAGGGGGCTCAGCCTCTGGATTCATGGGAATTGAAGTGGGTACAGGTGATGGGATATCACCTCCAAGACTGAGTTATGCCAAGTCCATGACCCCTGTCTGCATCCCTGTCTCCAGCACCACTCCCCCCTCTCTCTTTCCTCCTCAGAGCAAACAAATCCATTTAGCAAGTGTGTCCTGTGATAAAGACATGATGGTCACCCATCCTCTCATTACAAAAACACTGAGGCTCAGCCAACATGGATCCTACAGGGAACACAGGCATAAACTCAGACTCCGATCCTCCCAGCCGAGCCTCAGTGGAGCCTGGACTCCCAGCCTCCTGAGTCAAGGAAACAGAGGTTCCTAGCCGAGCCACCTTGGATGCAGCCGCACACAAACTGAACTCATCAATGCTCTCAGTTGTGAGTAAGAGGGGAAGTGGTGTTTCACAACCCTGGACATCAAGGGCAGTCTCCAGGCTTTGCGGTGTGCCCTGGCCTCTGTCTATCTGCCCAGGCTCTCCAACCCACACTGGCCTCTTACCCAACCTCCTCCTAGGGCCAAACTCAATCCTGCCTCTCAATTTCTGCTGCCTTCCCCAACACACTGCTCCCCAAAATGAGCAGGGCTGGCTCTCGGTTATCATGCTGGTGCCAGCAGCAATGCCACCCCACTGACATAATTCTGAGTCCCAACCTAGGCACTCCAGCTGTCTTTGCCACACCTGGCCTGTTTGGGCTCTGGCTCTTGCTCTTTTCTTTCATGTGCATGTGTTTTGAGGTTTTGAGTTTCTCCCACTGCAGAACTGCAGCTGTGGCAGGGTAGAGCTCATGAGGGTGACATTCTGAGCCACATCCAATCCCATCAGGACTGTTCACTGGGGTGACTGCTGGAACACAGTGATGAGTGAACACATGGGAGGTGGTTGGACCCACCTTGCCTCTGGGTGGCTTCCTTTCAGGACAGGAATGTAGGCATGGGAGCCCCTGGCGTGGGATGCTTTGCACAAGGCGTGACCATGGGCTCTCTTTCCTGGCAAAAATGGCTCCACTCAGCATGGAGAGCACTGTCATTCCTGGTGGCTAACAACAGCCCTGGACCCCAGAAAGGAACCCACACTCAAGATTAACGTCTGAGTGTGCGTGTCCTCGAGGAAATGAGGTCTCCTGATCCCAGGTGCAAAGGGGTAAGTCCTCTAACTCCAGGGGCCATGAAGGGACATCTGAGTTTCCCTTGTCCTTCTTTCCCTCTCTAACTAACCACAGTTAGGACCCTGGCCTCATTCCCCAGTGAGGATCATTAGGCTCCATAAAGGACAGTCTCTAAGATGCTCAGTGGACCAACACCCTCTGCACAACCCATAACCCTATTCACCCAAGAGGCAAGAGGATTTCTATTCAGGAAAACCAGGAAAGGGAGAGCCTTTCTCAAGGACACAAGGACATTAGTGAGTGAGGGAGTGATTAATGGATGGAGAACTATTTCCAACACCAACTTCCAGGAGCATATATGGCCCCCTGGAGAATTCTGCAGTGTGTTGGTGATTAAGGAGAACGTGTGAATTCAGGGGTCACTAGGTCCTCTCAGCCATAAGGAGGGAAACTGCCATAAAGGAACTAGGACAAGGGTGCGAGGAATGCTCACTGGTGGGAGATCGGAAGGAAGGAAAGTGTACTCATTAGAAAAGTGTCGCCTGAAAATTCTTAGCCAGCCAAAAGTCGTGCGAACTTGTGTGGGAAAAGAGTCTTTGCACAGTGATGAAGCTAAGAGCTCACATGATGGAACACAGCATCAACTGGGACCAAATCCAATATCTGATATTCTTGTAGGAAGAGGAGAGTCTGGACCCAGATACCAGGGAGACTGGGGGATACCGGATATGTGAGGTTGGAGCCAGGGCGGGATGCCCATATGGGAACCACAGATCGTGGGCAGCAATAGGAGAGTGGGCAAGGGCTGGGAGAGTTGGGGAGACAGTCCCCTTGAAACCTGGGAGGGGTTATGGCACTGGGACAGCCCAACACCTACTGTGTTGAGCCTCTGGAGCTCAACGGAAGACACTTCCTCTGTTGTCGGCCACCCAGTTAACAGAGTTTGGTTGCAGCAGCCTAGGACCCAGCTGAAGGTCTGAGCATGTTGGCCATGCAGGTTGGATCTGGACCACAGACACCCTCATCAGAGATTGTAGGGTCTCAGCCCTGAGGCAAGACAGGCACTAAGTCAGGCCAGGTGGGGAAACGGATAGGCACACACTCTGGGGGCTGGTGCCTGTGTTACTGGGAGCACTTCTGATCGCAATTCCCTGATCTGCTGCCAACACAGGCTACAGAGGAGGGTACAGAAACACAGACCACGGATCTGCCCCACTCAGTGGGCCCAGGCCAACACCACACCCAGCAGCCTCGTGCCATACCCAATGAGTCTCGAAGCGGCCCCCTCTTCCCATCCTGAGAGCTCTTCCCTTCCTCATGTGCCAATAGCTCCCTACTGTCACTGGCAATATCTACTCTGTGAGATGTCAACATCCGTGGGTACTGTTCTCTCATCCCAGGACAGTGTGGTCCCACACACCCTGGTGAAATGGGCCACCTGGAGGCTGGACCTGGAGGTTGTTGAGGCTGAATGGCAGCGGTGGTCCTCTGGCACTTAATATTATTTAAGTTAAAAAAAAACAAAAACAAAAACAAAAAACGGGTCTTGGTGCTCAAAAATGTTTGATTTGCATATTCTCATCCCCTAACCCCAATATTTTCATTATTTCCTCACATATGAAATCTTACTAGCATAAAGGTAATTTCGTATTAAACAAAGTGGATTGAAATAACATTGGTAAAAATAATCAATCACCATACTTTCAATTTTTGTTCTGCTTTCCTATTAGAAACCACTTGGATACAAGAGAACAGAGGACAGACTCATGGAAATGCTTGAAATGACAAGAAGCTCCCACTCAAGCTCAGCATTCAGTCCTGGACAGGGTAAGACCAGGCCACTTTGACATCTGTGCCAAAGAGTCTACCAGACAGAATCCTCTGACTGATCCCTGACTGAGCCATAGGAACTGGCTAGAAAAGCCTTCACATCCTCAATACATTCTTCACGTCAGAATACTTGACAACCATTGATATCCATCTCTCGTTAACTTGCTCCCCAGCCAACCATTCTTCAACAAATTCAAAGGAGTAACTCATGCAAGCACACAGAAAGGGGTGTTCACTACACACATCCATGTGCGAAAAAGACAACTGGTATTTCTTGTTTGGGCTATTTCAAATGAAATCCCTTCTGCATGACCTCCACAAACCAAAGGAAAATATTTGTGAAATTCCCACGTAGAAGACAAGATACACTTGCCAAGGAGGCAGTGGCAAGAATTTTGACACTCCAAATGTAGAGTGTGTGTTTAGGAAGCAGTCACAGTTTCCATGAGAGAGTCCCATGAAATCAATTAGGAAGATCCATGCTCTAGCCCTACCATGCAAGTGATGTGACTTGAAAGAGTCACTTAGTCTTAGTAACCATCATCACTAACAAGTAAGTCAATGAATAAAGGTCCTCAGGTGCCAAGCTACAAAATGTGGGATGAGCATGGATGAGGATGGGTGGGAGAAGTCTCCAACTCTAACACAATTAGGGAAGGATGTGCTGACCTCAAGTGGCTGGGGGGCTGGGATCCTGCCACAGAGGGGGATTCCAAACCTCACATCCCCTGACCCAGGCCAGAAGACCAGGTAGAGTCCAAGGACCCTGGGGTGGCCCAATGGCAATAAAGGTCAAAAGGAACTAGGGATCTGCCTGGTCCCTCAATCCCCTACTCTGAGCAGGGCTGCATGACGAGGCCAGAGGCCATCCACAGCAATCTGCCTTTACAGGAAAACAGGGACTGCAGGCTGCCTCTGGCTCACTGAATCAGGGTGGTGTTTTCATAAAGCAAGACCACTTCCTCACATTTGACCAGCAGCTCATGTGTTGACAGCACAATGACTGACTTGACTCAGGCCCTGATGAATGAAATAGAAAATTCATAGCAAACCCATATTTAGCTCTTCCACATCATCAGGGGCTCTGATTCAATTCCGTCCAGAAAGGTGTCTGAAATGATTTCTAAACATGCTGGGGACTCACCTCTGTGTGGAACTTTTCAGGAAAAAGGGGATCAAATCTCATGAAGCAACTCTTCTCTCTTCTAGCCCATGGGCAATGCAAGGAACCTGCATGATACCAGAGGCTCACTTCTCTCTTCTCATGTCTTCTGGAAAGGATTCGTTAATGCTTCCTGCAAGGTGAAGCAGAAGCCTGCATCCCCAGCTGCACAGAAGTGTTTTAGGGCAGTGTCTCCCTTAAAACCCAAAAATAAAAAAACAGGTCATTCAACAGGCACATGGATTCGAGTACATGTTCAATGATCCCTCCTCCCTGGAGCCTTCCACATGCCCATCTTCCACATTCACAGAGCAATGCTTGGCCATTCTCAAGACCAGGAGACCATGATGCTCCTCACCAGGAAGTCAATAAGGAACATGAAGAGAGCAGCATGGATTGCAGAAGGTGGCACATCAAGGATCTTCAGCTCTGCTGCTAGAACACAAGAGCTTAACTTCAGTATTGACTTTTTGCCAACTACCAAGTACGATAGCAGTGTCAAGCCCAATATGCAGATATGCAAGTAGTAGGTGACACCCCGCATCCATTCACAAAAGTGGGCAACATCTGCATCAGAACAAGGAAGTATCTTACCCTTACTCATAAAAATCATCAGAAACAAAATAAAATGGATGCAAGACTTCTCATTTCACTATTAGGTAGCTGTTGGAATTCCCTATTAAATAATACCTCCTCCAAAATAAAAAGTATCTCAGACATGTGTCAACTATTCAATGGATGACATTTTAAAAACTATGGACTTTACTTAATATTTATGTATGCTATATCCCTGCCTAAGGCTCTATGAGAAAGGAGCACATAGAATTGGATCTTTGAAAATCTCACATTTGCTGATAAATATTACTGCTGATCTCAGGCATGGCGAAGTGAAAAGTGGGACTTTGGATATTCCAAGAATGCTATGTTGTGGGATTGGTGTCCCTGATTCATACATAGCATATGGTTTCTATGAAATCCAGTGAGGGAGCAGGAGTAACGAAGCTGATTGCACAGATGACCTCAGGGAATACTGACAGATAGGCCAAATGAAAAATATGCTCCAGCTAACCATTGGTATTTGGGCTTCTGATCCCAGTCCTGTTTTTAAAAAAGGTGCAGACAGGCAGTGTTCATTAAAAACTGTCTACCATGTAAAAGTGGGTAATTTAAATGGCATCTAGTTACACATCTGATAGAATGGTCTGGCAACATATGAATTTCATTCTAACAACAACAACAACAACAAAACATAGAAAATGAGACATAAAGATAAAACCTTGTCTTCACCAGGATGCCTAAAAATAGGTTTTATTTGGCTCATGCCAATAAATATCTTTCAATAGAATTTCTGATTTCTGAATGAATCCATTCAACTTCATACTGCACAGATCACAAGGTTTTCTTTACAGAATATTCTCTTCTTCTTCTTAAAGCCTCACATAGAAAATGTCTCACAGGACATAGGAGGGGAATGACCCAAAGGATGAGAGAATGGCTGGAACCGTTCTCAAATGTGCCCATGTAGCCTAAAGTTTGAAGGCATCTAATTGTACTCTAAAACAATTATGAACCTATTCGATCCATTATTAATAAATATCACCACTTTACCACTTGAACCAAATCACAGAAAATTGGAAACAGATGATCATTGGCTTTGATACCTTTACTTCTGTTTCATTACTCAGAGTCGATCACCTCTATACTTCAAGTGACACAGATTTATTACAGAATGCCTAAGATCCTAAGGATCTATTTTAGCTCAGCCCATGGTATTGCTTCAATATTTTATTATTTTGTAAGTAATAAAATATAACTTCATGTTGGATGATATATTCAAGCCATGAATACATCATCCAACATTGTTCTTCCCAAAATATTAGCCCAATTTCTGCGCGCGCTCACTTACTGTTCAGGAATTTTACTAATTGTTTGAAGGTTCTAGAGGACCTGTTAGACTCCTAATGGACAAACCATACAACATACTCCAGAGAACGGACGAGTGCCATAAGAAGAAAATAAGGTCAGCCTACAGCAATGGGCAGCTGCCTGCCCTCGGCTGGGAGGAGCCCTGGCCATGGCACCAGGCTGCTGAGCAGCAGAAGCCTCCACAGCCCTGCAGGGAGCCTGGAGCACAGCTCTGCCTAACCATGCTCAGCCCTGGACAGATGCACATGAGTTCCCATCACAGGCTTGAGTGTGACAGTCCCAGGTGCATGCCTGTCATGCCAGCCACCAGGGAGGCTGAGGCAAGAGGAACGTTTGAGGTCAGCCTTGGCAACTTAGACCCCGAGGCAAAGGGGAAATACTTTTACAGGGGTCTCTGAGGGTGT
This sequence comes from Urocitellus parryii, assembly GCF_045843805.1. Lineage (NCBI taxonomy): Eukaryota > Metazoa > Chordata > Mammalia > Rodentia > Sciuridae > Urocitellus > Urocitellus parryii. The sequence continues at coordinate 51,611,203 of NC_135548.1, read as the reverse complement.
AGCTCAGGTAGGTCACTTGCCTCACAGGCTCAAGGCCCTGGGTTCAATCCCCAGAACCCACGTACACACAAAAAGTGAACTTGGAATATTGTTTGAAATGATGGGTCAGGTACACACAAGGACTTCAATATGACCTCTCAGAGGAGCTCAATTTGAGATCAGACTGAACAAAAGACCACCTGGACCATTGACTCAGTGTCTGAAACCCTCTGTGAGCATGGGAAGCACTGCTGGCAAGACACCAGAGGGCCAAAGCACTTGTGCCCCCTGCAGGGGCGTCTCTTGTCTACCGCCAAAGACTGTTCCCCTCCTGGGGCAGCTGAGAGCAAGCTGGGCCTTGGAGCAAGGACTAGTGCTTTAGATATAGACTATGCAAGCAAGGGGCAATGTCTTTAATAAAACTAAAATTAAAAAGTCACATTGAAAAAATTTTAAAAAGAAGAAAATAAGGTCAAGTAGAGGAAGCCCATTTTCACAGGAAAAAATCCCCCAGTGAAAAGCATCAGAATAGATACCAAGAAAAATACCAACAAAAACAGTGTGCGCCCACTATGTATCTACTCAACATGCAAAAGTTAGAAAGCTAGATAATACAATCCTGGCCACAGGTAGAGCTATGCAGAAGAGCCACCTGGCAGTGCTTAGTCAAAGAAGTAAACATGCACACTTTGACCTAGAAATTCCACCTGTGTGTAAACCAGGCGGTGCTTAAGCAGTTTCACAAGGGGACATGCACAGGGAAATTTATCCTCAGGTTCTTATAGAGTTGTCTGTGCTTACAGGGAGTTGATGGTTGTCAAGATGCCCACAGCTGCGAAAGTCAAAAGCTAAAAAAATAATAGATGCCAACCTGGATATATTAATAATCCCGTATCTATGATCACCTTCATAAGGGAGCTTCCCAACTTCTGTGTGGAAGTGTGTTTCTCCTTGGCCCTTACACTGTTGTGGAGACCACTAGGAGTTCAGCTTTGTGCAGGATCATCTGACCTGGACTTTTGGCAAGACCTGTACAGCCCTCACACATGCTCAGATGCTACAGGACTTTTCAGACCAGTCCAGACAACAGTAGGCATCCATTCATTGTCTCCACTCTACAGATTCCTAGATGCACGACATTCATTACCATCAAATGCAGAATTTTCATCAAAAACTAATATATATATATCATTCCAATCTGAATCAAGAAAATCGGAAATATCCCCAAATCCAAAGAGTGGATCCCCATTGTGATGCTACAAGTTGAAAATTCCACAGCTGACCTCATGGGATGGTTCACAGTCAAAAGACAGCTGCATGAAAAATATTACATGACCTTCCTGCTATGTGAAAAGTGGCATGTGAAGTACACATGCATGTCTTCCTCAGACATGGGTTCATTTGCAAGACACCTTGTGCAATTGAAAATACTCCAAAAGGGGAGAAATCAGAACCATGTCTCCAAAGTATTTCAGCAGAGACCAACTCCATCTGTCTATCTATCTCTCAGTGAGTGTGTGTGCTCTTGTGTGTGTTTGTGTGTCTTTGTTTGTGTTTGTACCATCACAGCTGATACTTCATTGCCCCCATTGGAAAACTGACTCAGATAATGCCATCTGCCAAACTCCTAAAAACCAAAGTTCTTGCTGATAGAATGAAACATTCCTTCCTGTTGGTTTGGATGTGTCCTTTAGGAATCACTGCTACATTTAGTATACTCAAATCATCACAGTAGATCAGGTAACAAAAACATATATATTTTAAAATAATAATAATATATTAATGGAAACAACAAATACAGGATAGAGTAACAACTGTGTTACTAAACAAGGTCAAGGACAATGGCAAACTATAGATTCAAACTTTGAAGAAAATAGTAATCAATGTAAATATTCCTGGGCTGCCTCAGCCCCGCCCAGGCACACAGCAACAGAATGGTTTTGCAAGCATCCTCAGGAGGGCAGGAGCCTTCTTTGCAGGACGAGAGGGAGGTTGAGGCTCGATCCACCCATCATTCTTTTGGGAGAGGCTCCTTTTCCTCAGCACAAAGTTGGATTTTTTGTGAGGATTCTTGGCATCAAATACGTTGGCCTCTGCTGGAATCCTCAGCTCTGGGGAGAGAGGGGTGTACAAAAAGAAGGTGGCACTCAGGAGGTGCTCCCTAGGACACGCCAACATCTCAGAGCCTGTGCCAGAAAAGGCCAGAGCCACACACCTGAGAGCTCTCCAATTCAGCACCAATACCAACAAAGACAGCCTCCACAGTCCTCCCTGAGGAAGAACTAGGCAGAGCACTTCAACAGACCTAATGTCTGTTCCTACCGAAGGCTTTGGACTCCAGAATATCTCAGGGCCTCTTGCATCTGCCAAAGCACACCACTAGGGTTTGCATCTGAAATCTCCCACAAAAGGCTCCTGCGCCGAAGATTCAGTCCCCACATGAGCCATCTTCATAGGTGGGTTTGGAGGGAAGCATTGGATGGTGAGTGCTCTGATGTCAACATGAAATTCTCATTCAAGATGAATACACTACTGGGGGGTGGGAGGGACTGGAAGAAAGGTTGAGCATGGTTGGAGTAAGACCTAAACAGGGTTGTGCCCTGGGCAACAGTACCTTGTTCCTGTTGGCTCCACTGAATCCTCATTCTCCAAGGAGAGGTCCTCCCTCTCCATCTTTCTCTCTCTCCCTCTCTGCCAGCCTCGTTCTCTCTCTCCCAGTCTATGCCTTTGTGGCAAGGGCTGAGGAGCTCTCCACTGCCACACACTAGAGCTTTATGGACAGCCTCAGTGCACAACCAAAGAGAAAGCTATGGAACCCAGAGAAAAAAGGCCTAGGATTCCTCCTCTGAGTTATTTTCCTCAAGTATGGCCACAGTGAGGACAGGCTGACCAGCACGGATACCACGTTAGAGCCATGCTTCTGCGTTGGTGGAGCCCGCCTCCATGTGAACCAGGCTTCTGAGAATGGAGGCCACATTCCAAATACTGCCCTACTGAGAACAATGGTTCCAAAGACCAGCAAAGGGACTGCTTCCCTCCAACATGGTGTATGGCCCAGTGGTGCCATGACCCCGAGTGGGGGAATACAACAGCCGCTTCTCCTTCCTCTGAACATGTGTTTCCTGTCGCCCTCCTCTAACCTAGAGCCTGTTCTCCATCCCTTCTGGGTTGGATGTGGAGATCTCTGCTATGAATTTCTTAGGCTACCAAGGCCCCAGACAGACTTCCTCTTCCATAGACTCTACTAACCTAACAGTAGGTTAAGATAGGAGACAAGTGATCCTAGAACTCATAGGGATGGTGGTCTTCAGGGTACATAGGCTGGGATAATGGCTGCTGTGGTGTTTGGCTCACAAAAACCAACCAACCAACCAACGAAAAAGCGCTGGCATTATTATCAGATGAGCTCTGTGGCTACGTGCTCAGGAAGCCCTCATCTGACTTTAGTTAGGGATCACAACCTGGCTATTGTGATCACTCCTTGCCTAGTGGACTCAGGTGCGTAAGACCATGGAATTTATGCAAAAACAGATGATTCAGGCTGTCTCCCAGGCTGTGTTTTCTGTTACTGCTTGCTAGAATCCTGGCAATGCTCTGCCCAGGCAGTGGTTTTTTGGTCACACAGAAGGCTTTCAATAGTACTGCTTCAGTCCACAAAATGCCAGTTCCCTCTTTAGCCCATGCATTCCCATGTTCCTTTGAAACCACTCCTATCCCAGACCATGAAAACATACTGCTCCTGGAGAGAGGCTTTCCTCCTCACTCCTCAAAGATGTCAGCTTTGGATGCCTGTTCATGTCCAGGGGAGGGCACCTGGTGGGGAGCCGCAATATCCACCTGGGTATACCATTGGACCTCAAGACCTTCCACCAGCAGAAGTGCAGTTGGCTTTGTGCACGAACCCAACACACCTGTTGGAGTGTTCTTGGGGGTCAGAGACTACTCTTTGTTGCTAAGAGTTGACCTGAGTCCACATCCTGACCCTTGCTCTCTGCTATCTGATTGTCTCACTTACTCTGACAGCGAGAGATGATTTGGCCCAGCTCATAATCCTCTGGATTCTCCTCAGTAAGGAAGTGTAGGTCGAGGGCGCTGCGGATGACGACAGGAGCCCTATCGTGGCAGGTCACCTGGAGCAGCATGGGAGACAGGCCTTCAGGAAATGGGCCTTGAAGTGACTACTCAAGGACAGTGGGCAGGGGCATTCTGGAGGCACCTCCACTCTAAATACAAGGGCAACATCCATGACCCTACTACCCGAGGCTGACCTCCTGCTCATCGTGTGGGCTCTTCCCACAGGCTACTAGCCCAATCCTTGTACATAGGACTTCCTGGGCCTGCCATTGCTCTTTGTGGAGCTGCACTCCTCTCGGAGTGAAAGGACCCCACTACCTGCATACAGATGCAATCTCATCCCACAAGTTGGGAGGAATGGGACAATAGCCTCCAAGATCCCAGGTCTGCCCGAGGATGCAGGCGGCATTGGGAATGGCCTAGGCACAAAACCTAGAGGCTTTGGTCTGGATTGCCAGGGCCAAAAACAGACCCAGGAACATGACCACACACAGGAGAGCTGAAAGATAGCCACGAGAGCTCCTGGCCTCCAGAGGCTCAGTGCTGGCTGGGATGTAGGAGGGCACCTCATCCGGCAAGGGTGGTCATTGGGTTACCTGGACATTTAGTGTGCTTGCTCCACATCCATATCGACTCTGCAGAGAGACTCTCTCAGCTCCTTGTTCAAGGAACATGGAGAACCTCACACTGCTGTCCTCCTCCATAGACGTCAGCATCCCATACAAGGGAACCTGCAACCTAGTTCCTGTCCTATTCTCATCTGTCACCCATACCTGTCCCTGCCCTTCTGGACTGCATGCTGCCACCTGACACACAGACTCCCTCAGACATGGCAGTGGACAAGCTGCTGCACTCGCTCATCTCAGCTCCAGCCCTTCACACTGACCTCTCCCTTCTTGATTCCCATCTATCCTCCTGATCATCCAGAAGCTCCAAATTCAAGAGGGCATGAGTAGTCCATGGTATTGGACAAGTGTCTGCTCCCCACCCAGGTGTCAGCACCACGGGACACCCCTGCTCCCAGGCTTACCAGAACACTCTTGGCCATCTCTGGACTTTGTGTTTCTAAGTGGACACGAATTAAGCAGGTGTCTCCCACCTGCTTGTGGGAAAGCGGCCTGGAGGACTTGCAGGTTGATTCTGAGAACTGTGGGGGATGGAACATCAGCAAACCCAGAAACAGAAAGCCACCCCAGACTGTCAGTTGGCTCTATGGGCTTCCAGCAAATATGTCCAGGTGCTGAGGCTTCTTATTTCCTCAGGTCGGAGTGGAATGGCAGCACATGCACAGCTTGAATAAGGTAGGTGTTTACCTCCTTTCCCTTGACCTGGGGGCGTTTCCTCACCATGAAATATTGTATTCCCAGATTCATGGACAGACACACGAGTGAGTGGTCAGAGACCTTGATTTCTGCAGAGCGAAGTGGAGAGAATTGTTAGGTGGCACTCAAGGATTATACCACAAAACACCCACAACCCCTGAGAGTCTCCGCCAGGCCCATCACACTTTGGTATTTTGGGGCCAAGGCCCACTTTCTCTTGGCTGTCAGTTATCCTGAGCCCACTGTGGATCATGTCTCCCCACTGTCTGATTGTCCTACTTACTCTCATCCTCAGACATCATATACAGCAGCTCAAAGTTGTCCACATCCTCATGCTGCAACAAATTTTGGTCCAAGGCCCTGCGGATGAGGCTTGTCACCGTCTCCTGAAAGGTCACCTGGATCAGGGTGGGACAAATGTCATCAGAGAATGGCTTTTAGAAGAGCTACCCAGAAGACTGTGGTCAAACATTCAGGAGAAATCTCAGCTACATATACAAGGGCACAATCTTGTTATCCTGCTACCTGAGTGTGTCCTCCATATACCACCTGGGTTCTTGCAATGTGCTACTAGAACAATCCTGGTACAAATATCTGCCTGTACCTGCCATCTCCCCTCCCCCTGGGGAGCCACATTCCACTCATGTCAAAGGACCAAACTGCCTATGCACAGACACACTCTCATCTCACTGAGATGAGAGCAATGGGCCAGGGATCTGCGCACCAAGTGTGATCTGGGATGCAGGCTGCCTTTGTGGGTGGAAGAGGCAGATGCACTGAAAATTTGGGTCCTGACTGCCACGACACAAAACAGACTCAGATACAAGAGTGTGCACTTGAGTGCTTCATGATAGCTTTGAGAGGCCCTGGCCTCTGGAAGCTCGGTGCGGGTCTGTTTGTAATGATGTACTTGACTCAGCACTGGCAGTCACTGAACATGTCTGCTCTGCAGCTGGACACCTGCAGCATTAGCGTGTCTACTGCACATCCATAGAAATTCTGCCAAGAACCCCTTTAGCTCCGTATTTACATACATGCAAAGCCTAACATTCCGAAGCTTTGGCATGACCCCCCAGGTGATCCCGACCCCAAATTCCTACACCTAGTCATGCTAAGGAGGTTCTCTTCCCTGCCACCAGGAACACATCCCCTCCTACACATGTGACAAGTCACTGCCACCTCCTCTGCTCCAACTTCACTCATTGAGAATACCAAGTTCTAGGCCCTGCAGCCTGCACCCTGGACATATCTCTGCCTTCATCTGTCCACAGCACTTCCGTCTGCACTTCTGGCCTGCAAAACCCACAATACACAGGCCCACTCACCACTGAAGCTGGGCATGCTGATGCTCTCCCTCCTCAGGTCAAGCCCTTAAGACGGACCTCTCTCTTCTTTATTTCCCACCATAGCCCTGGGGTTGGCTGTGTCTCCTGCCTTCCACTGTGTGGACACCCAGGAGGCAGCCCTGCTGTCGGGCTTACTGGGATGCGCTTTGTCTCCCTCAGGCTCTGTCCCTCTAGGAGGACGTGAACAACGCGGCTGTCTTCCACCTGCTCGCTGGAGTGAAGCAGTGAGGAGCTGCTACTCACAGCTGCTGGGGTCCTGGATGCCACTGCCACAGAAGGTTCCAAGAACTGTGGGGGATGACAACATCAGCAAAGCCCAGCAACTGCACCCCACCCAGCCTGGCAGTTGGCTCTGTGGGCATTCTACAACATCCATCCAGAACCTGAGGTTCTTGTCCCCTTGGAGGATGTGGAGTGGCACCAGGAGTAAAGACTGAAGAAGGTGGCTGTTTTGGGAACAAGAGATCCAGCACCTGCTGGGTGGGGATGAAATCCCAGGAGATTAACCCCATGTTGCTGCTGAAATGTAGGTTCCTCCCACAAATGACAGGCAGGAGCTCATTCCTAAGCTGGTCCTGCCTGTAAGGTTCAAGGCTCTGAACCCTGAAGGGCTCCTCCGTGTTCTGATCATTTTCACCCTGGGTTGGGACCAAGAATGGTGGGTTCAAAATGGAAATGGTGACAAACAGAAAAATGACTTGTGCCAATACACTAGAGTCAAAGCACAATGGGACAGTTCCCATCAGTACAAACACACACACACACACACACACACACACACACACACACACACACACACACAGAGTCAGAATAGGAGTCCTGGGCCATTCATCAGGGATCAGACTAGAGGGCCTGCTGGGCTCACCTGCCCTGTGCTACTCACTGTTACTCTTGAGCTCCTCTGCGACAATCGCCAGAGGCTCTGGCGTCTAAGATGAAGCCTCACCCAGTGTATCCACAAAAGGGCTAGTTGGCCCCCCTGAGATTCCTGGGAGCCTGAGGCTCGGCATTGTCTGCAACCACAGGAGAACATCCTTCTCCCTCCAGTGGCTCCAACCAAGTGAGCTCGGATGGCTTGGTCAGTGAAGTGGGTGCCTGGATACCAGGGTTCCATGTTCTGTTTGATCCATTGTCAAGGCAATGATGTCATTTCCTGTGCCCATACCTGAGCCTCTTTTCACATAAGACCACTTTCAACAGCCCTATGGGCTGCCGATTTCTCCTCCATGCCTACCCATCTCAGGTGCGCAGGTGTTCACCAACAACTACCCAAACATCCCCACCAGCATCTGCCCTGCTTGGTGCCACTAGAGTTCCAGCTTGGAGCCTTCAAAAATGCATTCACAACCAGTCCTTCCCTCTCAGCAGCTTTTGGACCCTGGTCCCATCATTGTGCAACTCATGGTGTGCCCAGTCTTTTCTGGAAAGTAGGGTAGCATCTAATCTCTAGGGTTTATTGTGTCTATTGGCCCATAACACCCTCTGTTCTCTCTGAAACCAGAGATGGGACTCACAGGTGGCTAAAGCACAAATGTAGAGATGGGATAATCACAAGAAAGGGAGAGACAAAGAATGCACCCTAACTCAATCAGGCCTGTGTCCCACACAGGGACATGGCCAATGTCCGTCCCATCGTGGCTGCAGTTCCCTCTCTACACCATGGCAAGTTGGAGGGGACTGAGATGCAGAGGCTGCTCCCCTCTGCCATACAACTTCCCAAGGCTTCTCCTAAGATTTCAAAAGGGCCAAGTGTGTCTAGTGTTGGGGTCTCACAGAGACTCCGAGGTACCACAGCATCCTGCTGCCCAGAACCGGTTCACCCCTCACCTCAAGGGGGCTCAGCCTCTGGATTCATGGGAATTGAAGTGGGTACAGGTGATGGGATATCACCTCCAAGACTGAGTTATGCCAAGTCCATGACCCCTGTCTGCATCCCTGTCTCCAGCACCACTCCCCCCTCTCTCTTTCCTCCTCAGAGCAAACAAATCCATTTAGCAAGTGTGTCCTGTGATAAAGACATGACGGTCACCCATCCTCTCATTACAAAAACACTGAGGCTCAGCCAACATGGATCCTACAGGGAACACAGGCATAAACTCAGACTCCGATCCTCCCAGCCGAGCCTCAGTGGAGCCTGGACTCCCAGCCTCCTGAGTCAAGGAAACAGAGGTTCCTAGCCGAGCCACCTTGGATGCAGCCGCACACAAACTGAACTCATCAATGCCCCTTGCTCTCAGTTGTGAGTAAGAGGGGAAGTGGTGTTTCACAACCCTGGACATCAAGTGCAGTCTCCAGGCTTTGGGGTGTGCCCTGGCCTCTGTCTATCTGCCCAGGCTCTCCAACCCACACTGGCCTCTTACCCAACCTCCTCCTAGGGCCAAACTCAATCCTGCCTCTCAATTTCTGCTGCCTTCCCCAACACACTGCTCCCCAAAATGAGCAGGGCTGGCTCTCGGTTATCATGCTGGTGCCAGCAGCAATGCCACCCCACTGACATAATTCTGAGTCCCAACCTAGGCACTCCAGCTGTCTTTGCCACACCTGGCCTGTTTGGGCTCTGGCTCTTGCTCTTTTCTTTCATGTGCATGTGTTTTGAGGTTTTGAGTTTCTCCCACTGCAGAACTGCAGCTGTGGCAGGGTAGAGCTCATGAGGGTGACATTCTGAGCCACATCCAATCCCATCAGGACTGTTCACTGGGGTGACTGCTGGAACACAGTGATGAGTGAACACATGGGAGGTGGTTGGACCCACCTTGCCTCTGAGTGGCTTCCTTTCAGGACAGGAATGTAGGCATGGGAGCCCCTGGCGTGGGATGCTTTGCACAAGGCGTGACCATGGGCTCTCTTTCCTGGCAAAAATGGCTCCACTCAGCATGGAGAGCACTGTCATTCCTGGTGGCTAACAACAGCCCTGGACCCCAGAAAGGAACCCACACTCAAGATTAACGACTGAGTGTGCGTGTCCTCGAGGAAATGAGGTCTCCTGATCCCAGGTGCAAAGGGGTAAGTCCTCTAACTCCAGGGGCCATGAAGGGACATCTGAGTTTCCCTCGTCCTTCTTTCCCTCTCTAACTAACCACAGTTAGGACCCTGGCCTCATTCCCCAGTGAGGATCATTAGGCTCCATAAAGGACAGTCTCTAAGATGCTCAGTGGACCAACACCCTCTGCACAACCCATAACCCTATTCACCCAAGAGGCAAGAGGATTTCTATTCAGGAAAACCAGGAAAGGGAGAGCCTTTCTCAAGGACACAAGGACATTAGTGAGTGAGGGAGTGATTAATGGATGGAGAACTATTTCCAACACCAACTTCCAGGAGCATATATGGCCCCCTGGAGAATTCTGCAGTGTGTTGGTGATTAAGGAGAACGTGTGAATTCAGGGGTCACTAGGTCCTCTCAGCCATAAGGAGGGAAACTGCCATAAAGGAACTAGGACAAGGGTGCGAGGAATGCTCACTGGTGGGAGATCGGAAGGAAGGAAAGTGTACTCATTAGAAAAGTGTCGCCTGAAAATTCTTAGCCAGCCAAAAGTCGTGCGAACTTGTGTGGGAAAAGAGTCTTTGCACAGTGATGAAGCTAAGAGCTCACATGATGGAACACAGCATCAACTGGGACCAAATCCAATATCTGATATTCTTGTAGGAAGAGGAGAGTCTGGACCCAGATACCAGGGAGACTGGGGGATACCGGATATGTGAGGTTGGAGCCAGGGCGGGATGCCCATATGGGAACCACAGATCGTGGGCAGCAATAGGAGAGTGGGCAAGGGCTGGGAGAGTTGGGGAGACAGTCCCCTTGAAACCTGGGAGGGGTTATGGCACTGGGACAGCCCAACACCTACTGTGTTGAGCCTCTGGAGCTCAACGGAAGACACTTCCTCTGTTGTCGGCCACCCAGTTAACAGAGTTTGGTTGCAGCAGCCTAGGACCCAGCTGAAGGTCTGAGCATGTTGGCCATGCAGGTTGGATCTGGACCACAGACACCCTCATCAGAGATTGTAGGGTCTCAGCCCTGAGGCAAGACAGGCACTAAGTCAGGCCAGGTGGGGAAACGGATAGGCACACACTCTGGGGGCTGGTGCCTGTGTTACTGGGAGCACTTCTGATCGCAATTCCCTGATCTGCTGCCAACACAGGCTACAGAGGAGGGTACAGAAACACAGACCACGGATCTGCCCCACTCAGTGGGCCCAGGCCAACACCACACCCAGCAGCCTCGTGCCATACCCAATGAGTCTCGAAGCGGCCCCCTCTTCCCATCCTGAGAGCTCTTCCCTTCCTCATGTGCCAATAGCTCCCTACTGTCACTGGCAATATCTACTCTGTGAGATGTCAACATCCGTGGGTACTGTTCTCTCATCCCAGGACAGTGTGGTCCCACACACCCTGGTGAAATGGGCCACCTGGAGGCTGGACCTGGAGGTTGTTGAGGCTGAATGGCAGCGGTGGTCCTCTGGCACTTAATATTATTTAAGTTAAAAAAAAAACAAAAACAAAAACAAAAAACGGGTCTTGGTGCTCAAAAATGTTTGATTTGCATATTCTCATCCCCTAACCCCAATATTTTCATTATTTCCTCACATATGAAATCTTACTAGCATAAAGGTAATTTCGTATTAAACAAAGTGGATTGAAATAACATTGGTAAAAATAATCAATCACCATACTTTCAATTTTTGTTCTGCTTTCCTATTAGAAACCACTTGGATACAAGAGAACAGAGGACAGACTCATGGAAATGCTTGAAATGACAAGAAGCTCCCACTCCAGCTCAGCATTCAGTCCTGGACAGGGTAAGACCAGGCCACTTTGACATCTGTGCCAAAGAGTCTACCAGACAGAATCCTCTGACTGATCCCTGACTGAGCCATAGGAACTGGCTAGAAAAGCCTTCACATCCTCAATACATTCTTCACGTCTGAATACTTGACAACCATTGATATCCATCTCTCGTTAACTTGCTCCCCAGCCAACCATTCTTCAACAAATTCAAAGGAGTAACTCATGCAAGCACACAGAAAGGGGTGTTCACTACACACATCCATGTGCGAAAAAGACAACTGGTATTTCTTGTTTGGGCTATTTCAAATGAAATCCCTTCTGCATGACCTCCACAAACCAAAGGAAAATATTTGTGAAATTCCCACGTAGAAGACAAGATACACTTGCCAAGGAGGCAGTGGCAAGAATTTTGACACTCCAAATGTAGAGTGTGTGTTTAGGAAGCAGTCACAGTTTCCATGAGAGAGTCCCATGAAATCAATTAGGAAGATCCATGCTCTAGCCCTACCATGCAAGTGATGTGACTTGAAAGAGTCACTTAGTCTTAGTAACCATCATCACTAACAAGTAAGTCAATGAATAAAGGTCCTCAGGTGCCAAGCTACAAAATGTGGGATGAGCATGGATGAGGATGGGTGGGAGAAGTCTCCAACTCTAACACAATTAGGGAAGGATGTGCTGACCTCAAGTGGCTGGGGGGCTGGGATCCTGCCCCAGAGGGGGATTCCAAACCTCACATCCCCTGACCCAGGACAGAAGACCAGGTAGAGTCCAAGGACCCTGGGGTGGCCCAATGGCAATAAAGGTCAAAAGGAACTAGGGATCTGCCTGGTCCCTCAATCCCCTACTCTGAGCAGGGCTGCATGACGAGGCCAGAGGCCATCCACAGCAATCTGCCTTTACAGGAAAACAGGGACTGCAGGCTGCCTCTGGCTCACTGAATCAGGGTGGTGTTTTCATAAAGCAAGACCACTTCCTCACATTTGACCAGCAGCTCATGTGTTGACAGCACAATGACTGACTTGACTCAGGCCCTGATGAATGAAATAGAAAATTCATAGCAAACCCATCTTTAGCTCTTCCACATCATCAGGGGCTCTGATTCAATTCCGTCCAGAAAGGTGTCTGAAATGATTTCTAAACATGCTGGGGACTCACCTCTGTGTGGAACTTTTCAGGAAAAAGGGGATCAAATCTCATGAAGCAACTCTTCTCTCTTCTAGCCCATGGGCAATGCAAGGAACCTGCATGATACCAGAGGCTCACTTCTCTCTTCTCATGTCTTCTGGAAAGGATTCGTTAATGCTTCCTGCAAGGTGAAGCAGAAGCCTGCATCCCCAGCTGCACAGAAGTGTTTTAGGGCAGTGTCTCCCTTAAAACCCAAAAATAAAAAAAACAGGTCATTCAACAGGCACATGGATTCGAGTACATGTTCAATGATCCCTCCTCCCTGGAGCCTTCCACATGCCCATCTTCCACATTCACAGAGCAATGCTTGGCCATTCTCAAGACCATGAGACCATGATGCTCATCACCAGGAAGTCAATAAGGAACATGAAGAGAGCAGCATGGATTGCAGAAGGTGGCACATCAAGGATGTTCAGCTCTGCTGCTAGAACACAAGAGCTTAACTTCAGTATTGACTTTTTGCCAACTACCAAGTACGATAGCAGTGTCAAGCCCAATATGCAGATATGCAAGTAGTAGGTGACACCCCGCATCCATTCACAAAAGTGGGCAACATCTGCATCAGAACAAGGAAGTATCTTACCCTTACTCATAAAAATCATCAGAAACAAAATAAAATGGATGCAAGACTTCTCATTTCACTATTAGGTAGCTGTTGGAATTCCCTATTAAATAATACCTCCTCCAAAATAAAAAGTATCTCAGACATGTGTCATCTATTCAATGGATGACATTTTAAAAACTATGGACTTTACTTAATATTTATGTATGCTATATCCCTGCCTAAGGCTCTATGAGAAAGGAGCACATAGAATTGGATCTTTGAAAATCTCACATTTGCTGATAAATATTACTGCTGATCTCAGGCATGGCGAAGTGAAAAGTGGGACTTTGGAAATTCCAAGAATGCTATGTTGTGGGATTGGTGTCCCTGATTCATACATAGCATATGGTTTCTATGAAATCCAGTGAGGGAGCAGGAGTAACGAAGCTGATTGCACAGATGACCTCAGGGAATACTGACAGATAGGCCAAATGAAAAATATGCTCCAGCTAACCATTGGTATTTGGGCTTCTGATCCCAGTCCTGTTTTTAAAAAAGGTGCAGACAGGCAGTGTTCATTAAAAACTGTCTACCATGTAAAAGTGGGTAATTTAAATGGCATCTAGTTACACATCTGATAGAATGGTCTGGCAACATATGAATTTCATTCTAACAACAACAACAACAACAAAACATAGAAAATGAGACATAAAGATAAAACCTTGTCTTCACCAGGATGCCTAAAAATAGGTTTTATTTGGCTCATGCCAATAAATATCTTTCAATAGAATTTCTGATTTCTGAATGAATCCATTCAACTTCATACTGCACAGATCACAAGGTTTTCTTTACAGAATATTCTCTTCTTCTTCTTAAAGCCTCACATAGAAAATGTCTCACAGGACATAGGAGGGGAATGACCCAAAGGATGAGAGAATGGCTGGAACCGTTCTCAAATGTGCCCATGTAGCCTAAAGTTTGAAGGCATCTAATTGTACTCTAAAACAATTATGAACCTATTCGATCCATTATTAATAAATATCACCACTTTACCACTTGAACCAAATCACAGAAAATTGGAAACAGATGATCATTGGCTTTGATACCTTTACTTCTGTTTCATTACTCAGAGTCGATCAACTCTATACTTCAAGTGACACAGATTTATTACAGAATGCCTAAGATCCTAAGGATCTATTTTAGCTCAGCCCATGGTATTGCTTCATTATTTTATTATTTTGTAAGTAATAAAATATAACTTCATGTTGGATGATATATTCAAGCCATGAATATATCATCCAACATTGTTCTTCCCAAAATATTAGCCCAATTTCTGAGCGCGCTCACTTACTGTTCAGGAATTTTACTAATTGTTTGAAGGTTCTAGAGGACCTGTTAGACTCCTAATGGACAAACCATACAACATACTCCAGAGAACGGACGAGTGCCATAAGAAGAAAATAAGGTCAGCCTACAGCAATGGGCAGCTGCCTGCCCTCGGCTGGGAGGACCCTGGCCATGGCACCAGGGCTGCTGGGCAGCAGAAGCCTCCACAGCCCTGCAGGGAGCCTGGAGCACAGCTCTGCCTAACCATGCTCAGCCCTGGACAGATGCACATGAGTTCCCATCACAGGCTCGAGTGTGACAGTGCCAGGTGCATGCCTGTCATGCCAGCCACCAGGGAGGCTGAGGCAAGAGGAACGTTTGAGGTCAGCCTTGGCAACTTAGACCCCGAGGCAAAGGGGAAATACTTTTACAGGGGTCTCTGAGGGTGTAGCTCAGGTAGGTCACTTGCCTCACAGGCTCAAGGCCCTGGGTTCAATCCCCAGAACCCACGTACACACAAAAAGTGAACTTGGAATATTGTTTAAAATGATGGGTCAGGTACACACAAGGACTTCAATATGACCTCTCAGAGGAGCTCAATTTGAGATCAGACTGAACAAAAGACCACCTGGACCATTGACTCAGTGTCTGAAACCCTCTGTGAGCATGGGAAGCACTGCTGGCAAGACACCAGAGGGCCAAAGCACTTGTGCCCCCTGCAGGGGCGTCTCTTGTCTACCGCCAAAGACTGTTCCCCTCCTGGGGCAGCTGAGAGCAAGCTGGGCCTTGGAGCAAGGACTAGTGCTTTAGATATAGACTATGCAAGCAAGGGGCAATGTCTTTAATAAAACTAAAATTAAAAAGTCACATTGAAAAAATTTTAAAAAGAAGAAAATAAGGTCAAGTAGAGGAAGCCCATTTTCACAGGAAAAAATCCCCCAGTGAAAAGCATCAGAATAGATACCAAGAAAAATACCAACAAAAACAGTGTGCTCCCACTATGTATCTACTCAACCTGCAAAAGTTAGAAAGCTAGATAATACAATCCTGGCCACAGGTAGAGCTATGCAGAAGAGCCACCTGGCAGTGCTTAGTCAAAGAAGTAAACATGCACACTTTGACCTAGAAATTCCACCTGTGTGTAAACCAGGCGGTGCTTAAGCAGTTTCACAAGGGGACATGCACAGGGAAATTTATCCTCAGGTTCTTATAGAGTTGTCTGTGCTTACAGGGAGTTGATGGTTGTCAAGATGCCCACAGCTGCGAAAGTCAAAAGCTAAAAAAATAATAGATGCCAACCTGGATATATTAATAATCCCGTATCTATGATCACCTTCATAAGGTAGCTTCCCAACTTCTGTGTGGAAGTGAGTTTCTCCTTGGCCCTTACACTGTTGTGGAGACCACTAGGAGTTCAGCTTTGTGCAGGATCATCTGACCTGGACTTTTGGCAAGACCTGTACAGCCCTCACACATGCTCAGTTGCTACAGGACTTTTCAGACCAGTCCAGACAACAGTAGGCATCCATTCATTGTCTGCACTCTACAGATTCCTAGATGCACGACATTCATTACCATCAAATGCAGAATTTTCATCAAAAACTAATATATATATCATTCCAATCTGAATCAAGAAAATCGGAAATATCCCCAAATCCAAAGAGTGGATCCCCATTGTGATGCTACAAGTTGAAAATTCCACAGCTGACCTCATGGGATGGTTCACAGTCAAAAGACAGCTGCATGAAAAATATTACATGACCTTCCTGCTATGTGAAAAGTGGCATGTGAAGTACACATGCATGTCTTCCTCAGACATGGGTTCATTTGCAAGACACCTTGTGCAATTGAAAATACTCCAAAAGGGGAGAAATCAGAACCATGTCTCCAAAGTATTTCAGCAGAGACCAACTCCATCTGTCTATCTATCTCTCAGTGAGTGTGTGTGCTCTTGTGTGTGTTTGTGTGTCTTTGTTTGTGTTTGTACCATCACAGCTGATACTTCATTGCCCCCATTGGAAAACTGACTCAGATAATGCCATCTGCCAAACTCCTAAAAACCAAAGTTCTTGCTGATAGAATGAAACATTCCTTCCTGTTGGTTTGGATGTGTCCTTTAGGAATCACTGCTACATTTAGTATACTCAAATCATCACAGTAGATCAGGTGACAAAAACATATATATTTTAAAATAATAATAATATATTAATGGAAACAACAAATACAGGATAGAGTAACAACTGTGTTACTAAACAAGGTCAAGGACAATGGCAAACTATAGATTCAAACTTTGAAGAAAATAGTAATCAATGTAAATATTCCTGGGCTGCCTCAGCCCCGCCCAGGCACACAGCAACAGAATGGTTTTGCAAGCATCCTCAGGAGGGCAGGAGCCTTCTTTGCAGGACGAGAGGGAGGTTGAGGCTCGATCCACCCATCATTCTTTTGGGAGAGGCTCCTTTTCCTCAGCACAAAGTTGGATTTTTTGTGAGGATTCTTGGCATCAAATACGTTGGCCTCTGCTGGAATCCTCAGCTCTGGGGAGAGAGGGGTGTACAAAAAGAAGGTGGCACTCAGGAGGTGCTCCCTAGGACACGCCAACATCTCAGAGCCTGTGCCAGAAAAGGCCAGAGCCACACACCTGAGAGCTCTCCAATTCAGCACCAATACCAACAAAGACAGCCTCCACAGTCCTCCCTGAGGAAGAACAAGGCAGAGCACTTCAACAGACCTAATGTCTGTTCCTACCGAAGGCTTTGGACTCCAGAATATCTCAGGTCCTCTTGCATCTGCCAAAGCACACCACTAGGGTTTGCATCTGAAATCTCCCACAAAAGGCTCCTGTGCCGAAGATTCAGTCCCCACATGAGCCATCTTCATAGGTGGGTTTGGAGGGAAGCATTGGATGGTGAGTGCTCTGATGTCAACATGAAATTCTCATTCAAGATGAATACACTACTGGGGGGTGGGAGGGACTGGAAGAAAGGTTGAGCATGGTTGGAGTAAGACCTAAACAGGGTTGTGCCCTGGGCAACAGTACCTTGTTCCTGTTGGCTCCACTGAATCCTCATTCTCCAAGGAGAGGTCCTCCCTCTCCATCTTTCTCTCTCTCCCTCTCTGCCAGCCTCGTTCTCTCTCTCCCAGTCTATGCCTTTGTGGCAAGGGCTGAGGAGCTCTCCACTGCCACACACTAGAGCTTTATGGACAGCCTCAGTGCACAACCAAAGAGAAAGCTATGAAACCCAGAGAAAAAAAGGCCTAGGATTCCTCCTCTGAGTTATTTTCCTCAAGTATGGCCACAGTGAGGACAGGCTGACCAGCACGGATACCACGTTAGAGCCATGCTTCTGCGTTGGTGGAGCCCGCCTCCATGTGAACCAGGCTTCTGAGAATGGAGGCCACATTCCAAATACTGCCCTACTGAGAACAATGGTTCCAAAGACCAGCAAAGGGACTGCTTCCCTCCAACATGGTGTATGGCCCAGTGGTGCCATGACCCCGAGTGGGGGAATACAACAGCCGCTTCTCCTTCCTCTGAACATGTGTTTCCTGTCGCCCTCCTCTAACCTAGAGCCTGTTCTCCATCCCTTCTGGGTTGGATGTGGAGATCTCTGCTATGAATTTCTTAGGCTACCAAGGCCCCAGACAGACTTCCTCTTCCATAGACTCTACTAACCTAACAGTAGGTTAAGATAGGAGACAAGTGATCCTAGAACTCATAGGGATGGTGGTCTTCAGGGTACATAGGCTGGGATAATGGCTGCTGTGGTGTTTGGCTCACAAAAACCAACCAACCAACCAATGAAAAAGCGCTGGCATTATTATCAGATGAGCTCTGTGGCTACGTGCTCAGGAAGCCCTCATCTGACTTTAGTTAGGGATCACAACCTGGCTATTGTGATCACTCCTTGCCTAGTGGACTCAGGTGCGTAAGACCATGGAATTTATGCAAAAACAGATGATTCAGGCTGTCTCCCAGGCTGTGTTTTCTTCCCAATTTCATCCTGTTACTGCTTGCTAGAATCCTGGCAATGCTCTGCCCAGGCAGTGGTTTTTTGGTCACACAGAAGGCTTTCAATAGTACTGCTTCAGTCCACAAAATGCCAGTTCCCTCTTTAGCCCATGCATTCCCATGTTCCTTTGAAACCACTCCTATCCCAGACCATGAAAACATACTGCTCCTGGAGAGAGGCTTTCCTCCTCACTCCTCAAAGATGTCAGCTTTGGATGCCTGTTCATGTCCAGGGGAGGGCACCTGGTGGGGAGCCGCAATATCCACCGGGGTATACCATTGGACCTCAAGACCTTCCACCAGCAGAAGTGCAGTTGGCTTTGTGCACGAACCCAACACACCTGTTGGAGTGTTCTTGGGGGTCAGAGACTACTCTTTGTTGCTAAGAGTTGACCTGAGTCCACATCCTGACCCTTGCTCTCTGCTATCTGATTGTCTCACTTACTCTGACGGCGAGAGATGATTTGGCCCAGCTCATAATCCTCTGGAGTCTCCTCAGTAAGGAAGTGTAGGTCGAGGGCGCTGCGGATGACGACAGGAGCCCTATCGTGGCAGGTCACCTGGAGCAGCATGGGAGACAGGCCTTCAGGAAATGGGCCTTGAAGTGACTACTCAAGGACAGTGGGCAGGGGCATTCTGGAGGCACCTCCACTCTAAATACAAGGGCAACATCCATGACCCTACTACCCGAGGCTGACCTCCTGCTCATCGTGTGGGCTCTTCCCACAGGCTACTAGCCCAATCCTTGTACATAGGACTTCCTGGGCCTGCCATTGCTCTTTGTGGAGCTGCACTCCTCTCGGAGTGAAAGGACCCCACTACCTGCATACAGATGCAATCTCATCCCACAAGTTGGGAGGAATGGGACAATAGCCTCCAAGATCCCAGGTCTGCCCGAGGATGCAGGCGGCATTGGGAATGGCCTAGGCACAAAACCTAGAGGCTTTGGTCTGGATTGCCAGGGCCAAAAACAGACCCAGGAACATGACCACACACAGGAGAGCTGAAAGATAGCCACGAGAGCTCCTGGCCTCCAGAGGCTCAGTGCTGGCTGGGATGTAGGAGGGCACCTCATCCGGCAAGGGTGGTCATTGGGTTACCTGGACATTTAGTGTGCTTGCTCCACATCCATATCGACTCTGCAGAGAGACTCTCTCAGCTCCTTGTTCAAGGAACATGGAGAACCTCACACTGCTGTCCTCCTCCATAGACGTCAGCATCCCATACAAGGGAACCTGCAACCTAGTTCCTGTCCTATTCTCATCTGTCACCCATACCTGTCCCTGCCCTTCTGGACTGCATGCTGCCACCTGACACACAGACTCCCTCAGACATGGCAGTGGACAAGCTGCTGCACTCGCTCATCTCAGCTCCAGCCCTTCACACTGACCTCTCCCTTCTTGATTCCCATCTATCCTCCTGATCATCCAGAAGCTCCAAATTCAAGAGGGCATGAGTAGTCCATGGTATTGGACCAGTGTCTGCTCCCCACCCAGGTGTAAGCACCACGGGACACCCCTGCTCCCAGGCTTACCAGAACACTCTTGGCCATCTCTGGACTTTGTGTTTCTAAGTGGACACGAATTAAGCAGGTGTCTCCCACCTGCTTGTGGGAAAGCGGCCTGGAGGACTTGCAGGTTGATTCTGAGAACTGTGGGGGATGGAACATCAGCAAACCCAGAAACAGAAAGCCACCCCAGACTGTCAGTTGGCTCTATGGGCTTCCAGCAAATATGTCCAGGTGCTGAGGCTTCTTATTTCCTCAGGTCGGAGTGGAATGGCAGCACATGCACAGCTTGAATAAGGTAGGTGTTTACCTCCTTTCCCTTGACCTGGGGGCGTTTCCTCACCATGAAATATTGTATTCCCAGATTCATGGACAGACACACGAGTGAGTGGTCAGAGACCTTGATTTCTGCAGAGCGAAGTGGAGAGAATTGTTAGGTGGCACTCAAGGATTATACCACAAAACACCCACAACCCCTGAGAGTCTCCGCCAGGCCCATCACACTTTGGTATTTTGGGGCCAAGGCCCACTTTCTCTTGGCTGTCAGTTATCCTGAGCCCACTGTGGATCATGTCTCCCCACTGTCTGATTGTCCTACTTACTCTCATCCTCAGACATCATATACAGCAGCTCAAAGTTGTCCACATCCTCATGCTGCAACAAATTTTGGTCCAAGGCCCTGCGGATGAGTCTTGTCACCGTCTCCTGAAAGGTCACCTGGATCAGGGTGGGACAAATGTCATCAGAGAATGGCTTTTAGAAGAGCTACCCAGAAGACTGTGGTCAAACATTCAGGAGAAATCTCAGCTACATATACAAGGGCACAATCTTGTTATCCTGCTACCTGAGTGTGTCCTCCATATACCACCTGGGTTCTTGCAATGTGCTACTAGAACAATCCTGGTACAAATATCTGCCTGTACCTGCCATCTCCCCTCCCCCTGGGGAGCCACATTCCACTCATGTCAAAGGACCAAACTGCCTATGCACAGACACACTCTCATCTCACTGAGATGAGAGCAATGGGCCAGGGATCTGCGCACCAAGTGTGATCTGGGATGCAGGCTGCCTTTGTGGGTGGAAGAGGCAGATGCACTGAAAATTTGGGTCCTGACTGCCACGACACAAAACAGACTCAGATACAAGAGTGTGCACTTGAGTGCTTCATGATAGCTTTGAGAGGCCCTGGCCTCTGGAAGCTCGGTGCGGGTCTGGTTGTAATGATGTACTTGACTCAGCACTGGCAGTCACTGAACATGTCTCCTCTGCAGCTGGACACCTGCAGCATTAGCGTGTCTACTGCACATCCATAGAAATTCTGCCAAGAACCCCTTTAGCTCCGTATTTACATACATGCAAAGCCTAACATTCCGAAGCTTTGGCATGACCCCCCAGGTGATCCCGACCCCAAATTCCTACACCTAGTCATGCTAAGGAGGTTCTCTTCCCTGCCACCAGGAACACATCCCCTCCTACACATGTGAAAAGTCACTGCCACCTCCTCTGCTCCAACTTCACTCATTGAGAATACCAAGTTCTAGGCACTGCAGCCTGCACCCTGGACATATCTCTGCCTTCATCTGTCCACAGCACTTCCGTCTTCACTTCTGGCCTGCAAAACCCACAATACACAGGCCCACTCACCACTGAAGCTGGGCATGCTGATGCTCTCCCTCCTCAGGTCAAGCCCTTAAGACGGACCTCTCTCTTCTTTATTTCCCACCATAGCCCTGGGGTTGGCTGTGTCTCCTGCCTTCCACTGTGTGGACACCCAGGAGGCAGCCCTGCTGTCGGGCTTACCGGGATGCGCTTTGTCTCCCTCAGGCTCTGTCCCTCTAGGAGGACGTGAACAACGCGGCTGTCTTCCACCTGCTCGCTGGAGTGAAGCAGTGAGGAGCTGCTACTCACAGCTGCTGGGGTCCTGGATGCCACTGCCACAGAAGGTTCCAAGAACTGTGGGGGATGACAACATCAGCAAAGCCCAGCAACTGCACCCCACCCAGCCTGGCAGTTGGCTCTGTGGGCATTCTACAACATCCATCCAGAACCTGAGGTTCTTGTCCCCTTGGAGGATGTGGAGTGGCACCAGGAGTAAAGACTGAAGAAGGTGGCTGTTTTGGGAACAAGAGATCCAGCACCTGCTGGGTGGGGATGAAATCCCAGGAGATTAACCCCATGTTGCTGCTGAAATGTAGGTTCCTCCCACAAATGACAGGCAGGAGCTCATTCCTAAGCTGGTCCTGCCTGTAAGGTTCAAGGCTCTGAACCCTGAAGGGCTCCTCCGTGTTCTGATCATTTTCACCCTGGGTTGGGACCAAGAATGGTGGGTTCAAAATGGAAATGGTGACAAACAGAAAAATGACTTGTGCCAATACACTAGAGTCAAAGCACAATGGGACAGTTCCCATCAGTACAAACACACACACACACACACACACACACACACACACACAGAGTCAGAATAGGAGTCCTGGGCCATTCATCAGGGATCAGACTAGAGGGCCTGCTGGGCTCACCTGCCCTGTGCTACTCACTGTTACTCTTGAGCTCCTCTGCGACAATCGCCAGAGGCTGTGGCGTCTAAGATGAAGCCTCACCCAGTGTATCCACAAAAGGGCTAGTTGGCCCCCCTGAGATTCCTGGGAGCCTGAGGCTCGGCATTGTCTGCAACCACAGGAGAACATCCTTCTCCCTCCAGTGGCTCCAACCAAGTGAGCTCGGATGGCTTGGTCAGTGAAGTGGGTGCCTGGATACCAGGGTTCCATGTTCTGTTTGATCCATTGTCAAGGCAATGATGTCATTTCCTGTGCCCATACCTGAGCCTCTTTTCACATAAGACCACTTTCAACAGCCCTATGGGCTGCCGATTTCTCCTCCATGCCTACCCATCTCAGGTGCGCAGGTGTTCACCAACAACTACCCAAACATCCCCACCAGCATCTGCCCTGCTTGGTGCCACTAGAGTTCCAGCTTGGAGCCTTCAAAAATGCATTCACAACCAGTCCGTCCCTCTCAGCAGCTTTTGGACCCTGGTCCCATCATTGTGCAACTCATGGTGTGCCCAGTCTTTTCTGGAAAGTAGGGTAGCATCTAATCTCTAGGGTTTATTGTGTCTATTGGCCCATAACACCCTCTGTTCTCTCTGAAACCAGAGATGGGACTCACAGGTGGCTAAAGCACAAATGTAGAGATGGGATAATCACAAGAAAGGGAGAGACAAAGAATGCACCCTAACTCCATCAGGCCTGTGTCCCACACAGGGACATGGCCAATGTCCGTCCCATCGTGGCTGCAGTTCCCTCTCTACACCATGGCAAGTTGGAGGGGACTGAGATGCAGAGGCTGCTCCCCTCTGCCATACAACTTCCCAAGGCTTCTCCTAAGATTTCAAAAGGGCCAAGTGTGTCTAGTGTTGGGGTCTCACAGAGACTCCGAGGTACCACAGCATCCTGCTGCCCAGAACCGGTTCACCCCTCACCTCAAGGGGGCTCAGCCTCTGGATTCATGGGAATTGAAGTGGGTACAGGTGATGGGATATCACCTCCAAGACTGAGTTATGCCAAGTCCATGACCCCTGTCTGCATCCCTGTCTCCAGCACCACTCCCCCCTCTCTCTTTCCTCCTCAGAGCAAACAAATCCATTTAGCAAGTGTGTCCTGTGATAAAGACATGACGGTCACCCATCCTCTCATTACAAAAACACTGAGGCTTAGCCAACATGGATCCTACAGGGAACACAGGCATAAACTCAGACTCCGATCCTCCCAGCCGAGCCTCAGTGGAGCCTGGACTCCCAGCCTCCTGAGTCAAGGAAACAGAGGTTCCTAGCCGAGCCACCTTGGATGCAGCCGCACACAAACTGAACTCATCAATGCCCCTTGCTCTCAGTTGTGAGTAAGAGGGGAAGTGGTGTTTCACAACCCGGGACATCAAGTGCAGTCTCCAGGCTTTGGGGTGTGCCCTGGCCTCTGTCTATCTGCCCAGGCTCTCCAACCCACACTGGCCTCTTACCCAACCTCCTCCTAGGGCCAAACTCAATCCTGCCTCTCAATTTCTGCTGCCTTCCCCAACACACTGCTCCCCAAAATGAGCAGGGCTGGCTCTCGGTTATCATGCTGGTGCCAGCAGCAATGCCACCCCACTGACATAATTCTGAGTCCCAACCTAGGCACTCCAGCTGTCTTTGCCACACCTGGCCTGTTTGGGCTCTGGCTCTTGCTCTTTTCTTTCATGTGCATGTGTTTTGAGGTTTTGAGTTTCTCCCACTGCTGAACTGCAGCTGTGGCAGGGTAGAGCTCATGAGGGTGACATTCTGAGCCACATCCAATCCCATCAGGACTGTTCACTGGGGTGACTGCTGGAACACAGTGATGAGTGAACACATGGGAGGTGGTTGGACCCACCTTGCCTCTGAGTGGCTTCCTTTCAGGACAGGAATGTAGGCATGGGAGCCCCTGGCGTGGGATGCTTTGCACAAGGCGTGACCATGGGCTCTCTTTCCTGGCAAAAATGGCTCCACTCAGCATGGAGAGCACTGTCATTCCTGGTGGCTAACAACAGCCCTGGACCCCAGAAAGGAACCCACACTCAAGATTAACGTCTGAGTGTGCGTGTCCTCGAGGAAATGAGGTCTCCTGATCCCAGGTGCAAAGGGGTAAGTCCTCTAACTCCAGGGGCCATGAAGGGACATCTGAGTTTCCCTCGTCCTTCTTTCCCTCTCTAACTAACCACAGTTAGGACCCTGGCCTCATTCCCCAGTGAGGATCATTAGGCTCCATAAAGGACAGTCTCTAAGATGCTCAGTGGACCAACACCCTCTGCACAACCCATAACCCTATTCACCCAAGAGGCAAGAGGATTTCTATTCAGGAAAACCAGGAAAGGGAGAGCCTTTCTCAAGGACACAAGGACATTAGTGAGTGAGGGAGTGATTAATGGATGGAGAACTATTTCCAACACCAACTTCCAGGAGCATATATGGCCCCCTGGAGAATTCTGCAGTGTGTTGGTGATTAAGGAGAACGTGTGAATTCAGGGGTCACTAGGTCCTCTCAGCCATAAGGAGGGAAACTGCCATAAAGGAACTAGGACAAGGGTGCGAGGAATGCTCACTGGTGGGAGATCGGAAGGAAGGAAAGTGTACTCATTAGAAAAGTGTCGCCTGAAAATTCTTAGCCAGCCAAAAGTCGTGCGAACTTGTGTGGGAAAAGAGTCTTTGCACAGTGATGAAGCTAAGAGCTCACATGATGGAACACAGCATCAACTGGGACCAAATCCAATATCTGATATTCTTGTAGGAAGAGGAGAGTCTGGACCCAGATACCAGGGAGACTGGGGGATACCGGATATGTGAGGTTGGAGCCAGGGCGGGATGCCCATATGGGAACCACAGATCGTGGGCAGCAATAGGAGAGTGGGCAAGGGCTGGGAGAGTTGGGGAGACAGTCCCCTTGAAACCTGGGAGGGCTTATGGCACTGGGACAGATCAACACCTACTGTGTGGAGCCTCTGGAGCTCAACGGAAGACACTTCCTCTGTTGTCGGCCACCCAGTTAACAGAGTTTGGTTGCAGCAGCCTAGGACCCAGCTGAAGGTCTGAGCATTTTGGCCATGCAGGTTGGATCTGGACCACAGACACCCTCATCAGAGATTGTAGGGTCTCAGCCCTGAGGCAAGACAGGCACTAAGTCAGGCCAGGTGGGGAAACGGATAGGCACACACTCTGGGGGCTGGTGCCTGTGTTACTGGGAGCACTTCTGATCGCAATTCCCTGATCTGCTGCCAACACAGGCTACAGAGGAGGGTACAGAAACACAGACCACGGATCTGCCCCACTCAGTGGGCCCAGGCCAAAACCACACCCAGCAGCCTCGTGCCATACCCAATGAGTCTCGAAGCGGCCCCTTCTTCCCATCCTGAGAGCTCTTCCCTTCCTCATGTGCCAATAGCTCCCTACTGTCACTGGCAATATCTACTCTGTGAGATGTCAACATCCGTGGGTACTGTTCTCTCATCCCAGGACAGTGTGGTCCCACACACCCTGGTGAAATGGGCCACCTGGAGGCTGGACCTGGAGGTTGTTGAGGCTGAATGGCAGCGGTGGTCCTCTGGCACTTAATATTATTTAAGTTAAAAAAAAACAAAAACAAAAACAAAAAACGGGTCTTGGTGCTCAAAAATGTTTGATTTGCATATTCTCATCCCCTAACCCCAATATTTTCATTATTTCCTCACATATGAAATCTTACTAGCATAAAGGTAATTTCGTATTAAACAAAGTGGATTGAAATAACATTGGTAAAAATAATCAATCACCATACTTTCAATTTTTGTTCTGCTTTCCTATTAGAAACCACTTGGATACAAGAGAACAGAGGACAGACTCATGGAAATGCTTGAAATGACAAGAAGCTCCCACTCAAGCTCAGCATTCAGTCCTGGACAGGGTAAGACCAGGCCACTTTGACATCTGTGCCAAAGAGTCTACCAGACAGAATCCTCTGACTGATCCCTGACTGAGCCATAGGAACTGGCTAGAAAAGCCTTCACATCCTCAATACATTCTTCACGTCAGAATACTTGACAACCATTGATATCCATCTCTCGTTAACTTGCTCCCCAGCCAACCATTCTTCAACAAATTCAAAGGAGTAACTCATGCAAGCACACAGAAAGGGGTGTTCACTACACACATCCATGTGCGAAAAAGACAACTGGTATTTCTTGTTTGGGCTATTTCAAATGAAATCCCTTCTGCATGACCTCCACAAACCAAAGGAAAACATTTGTGAAATTCCCACGTAGAAGACAAGATACACTTGCCAAGGAGGCAGTGGCAAGAATTTTGACACTCCAAATGTAGAGTGTGTGTTTAGGAAGCAGTCACAGTTTCCATGAGAGAGTCCCATGAAATCAATTAGGAAGATCCATGCTCTAGCCCTACCATGCAAGTGATGTGACTTGAAAGAGTCACTTAGTCTTAGTAACCATCATCACTAACAAGTAAGTCAATGAATAAAGGTCCTCAGGTGCCAAGCTACAAAATGTGGGATGAGCATGGATGAGGATGGGTGGGAGAAGTCTCCAACTCTAACACAATTAGGGAAGGATGTGCTGACCTCAAGTGGCTGGGGGGCTGGGATCCTGCCACAGAGGGGGATTCCAAACCTCACATCCCCTGACCCAGGCCAGAAGACCAGGTAGAGTCCAAGGACCCTGGGGTGGCCCAATGGCAATAAAGGTCAAAAGGAACTAAGGATCTGCCTGGTCCCTCAATCCCCTACTCTGAGCAGGGCTGCATGACGAGGCCAGAGGCCATCCACAGCAATCTGCCTTTACAGGAAAACAGGGACTGCAGGCTGCCTCTGGCTCACTGAATCAGGGTGGTGTTTTCATAAAGCAAGACCACTTCCTCACATTTGACCAGCAGCTCATGTGTTGACAGCACAATGACTGACTTGACTCAGGCCCTGATGAATGAAATAGAAAATTCATAGCAAACCCATCTTTAGCTCTTCCACATCATCAGGGGCTCTGATTCAATTCCGTCCAGAAAGGTGTCTGAAATGATTTCTAAACATGCTGGGGACTCACCTCTGTGTGGAACTTTTCAGGAAAAAGGGGATCAAATCTCATGAAGCAACTCTTCTCTCTTCTAGCCCATGGGCAATGCAAGGAACCTGCATGATACCAGAGGCTCACTTCTCTCTTCTCATGTCTTCTGGAAAGGATTCGTTAATGCTTCCTGCAAGGTGAAGCAGAAGCCTGCATCCCCAGCTGCACAGAAGTGTTTTAGGGCAGTGTCTCCCTTAAAACCCAAAAATAAAAAAAACAGGTCATTCAACAGGCACATGGATTCGAGTACATGTTCAATGATCCCTCCTCCCTGGAGCCTTCCACATGCCCATCTTCCACATTCACAGAGCAATGCTTGGCCATTCTCAAGACCAGGAGACCATGATGCTCATCACCAGGAAGTCAATAAGGAACATGAAGAGAGCAGCATGGATTGCAGAAGGTGGCACATCAAGGATCTTCAGCTCTGCTGCTAGAACACAAGAGCTTAACTTCAGTATTGACTTTTTGCCAACTACCAAGTACGATAGCAGTGTCAAGCCCAATATGCAGATATGCAAGTAGTAGGTGACACCCCGCATCCATTCACAAAAGTGGGCAACATCTGCATCAGAACAAGGAAGTATCTTACCCTTACTCATAAAAATCATCAGAAACAAAATAAAATGGATGCAAGACTTCTCATTTCACTATTAGGTAGCTGTTGGAATTCCCTATTAAATAATACCTCCTCCAAAATAAAAAGTATCTCAGACATGTGTCAACTATTCAATGGATGACATTTTAAAAACTATGGACTTTACTTAATATTTATGTATGCTATATCCCTGCCTAAGGCTCTATGAGAAAGGAGCACATAGAATTGGATCTTTGAAAATCTCACATTTGCTGATAAATATTACTGCTGATCTCAGGCATGGCGAAGTGAAAAGTGGGACTTTGGATATTCCAAGAATGCTATGTTGTGGGATTGGTGTCCCTGATTCATACATAGCATATGGTTTCTATGAAATCCAGTGAGGGAGCAGGAGTAACGAAGCTGATTGCACAGATGACCTCAGGGAATACTGACAGATAGGCCAAATGAAAAATATGCTCCAGCTAACCATTGGTATTTGGGCTTCTGATCCCAGTCCTGTTTTTAAAAAAGGTGCAGACAGGCAGTGTTCATTAAAAACTGTCTACCATGTAAAAGTGGGTAATTTAAATGGCATCTAGTTACACATCTGATAGAATGGTCTGGCAACATATGAATTTCATTCTAACAACAACAACAACAACAAAACATAGAAAATGTGACATAAAGATAAAACCTTGTCTTCACCAGGATGCCTAAAAATAGGTTTTATTTGGCTCATGCCAATAAATATCTTTCAATAGAATTTCTGATTTCTGAATGAATCCATTCAACTTCATACTGCACAGATCACAAGGTTTTCTTTACAGAATATTCTCTTCTTCTTCTTAAAGCCTCACATAGAAAATGTCTCACAGGACATAGGAGGGGAATGACCCAAAGGATGAGAGAATGGCTGGAACCGTTCTCAAATGTGCCCATGTAGCCTAAAGTTTGAAGGCATCTAATTGTACTCTAAAACAATTATGAACCTATTCGATCCATTATTAATAAATATCACCACTTTACCTCTTGAACCAAATCACAGAAAATTGGAAACAGATGATCATTGGCTTTGATACCTTTACTTCTGTTTCATTACTCAGAGTCGATCAACTCTATACTTCAAGTGACACAGATTTATTACAGAATGCCTAAGATCCTAAGGATCTATTTTAGCTCAGCCCATGGTATTGCTTCATTATTTTATTATTTTGTAAGTAATAAAATATAACTTCATGTTGGATGATATATTCAAGCCATGAATATATCATCCAACATTGTTCTTCCCAAAATATTAGCCCAATTTCTGAGCGCGCTCACTTACTGTTCAGGAATTTTACTAATTGTTTGAAGGTTCTAGAGGACCTGTTAGACTCCTAATGGACAAACCATACAACATACTCCAGAGAACGGACGAGTGCCATAAGAAGAAAATAAGGTCAGCCTACAGCAATGGGCAGCTGCCTGCCCTCGGCTGGGAGGAGCCCTGGCCATGGCACCAGGGCTGCTGGGCAGCAGAAGCCTCCACAGCCCTGCAGGGAGCCTGGAGCACAGCTCTGCCTAACCATGCTCAGCCCTGGACAGATGCACATGAGTTCCCATCCCAGGCTCGAGTGTGACAGTCCCAGGTGCATGCCTGTCATGCCAGCCACCAGGGAGGCTGAGGCAAGAGGAACGTTTGAGGTCAGCCTTGGCAACTTAGACCCCGAGGCAAAGGGGAAATACTTTTACAGGGGTCTCTGAGGGTGTAGCTCAGGTAGGTCACTTGCCTCACAGGCTCAAGGCCCTGGGTTCAATCCCCAGAACCCACGTACACACAAAAAGTGAACTTGGAATATTGTTTAAAATGATGGGTCAGGTACACACAAGGACTTCAATATGACCTCTCAGAGGAGCTCAATTTGAGATCAGACTGAACAAAAGACCACCTGGACCATTGACTCAGTGTCTGAAACCCTCTGTGAGCATGGGAAGCACTGCTGGCAAGACACCAGAGGGCCAAAGCACTTGTGCCCCCTGCAGGGGCGTCTCTTGTCTACCGCCAAAGACTGTTCCCCTCCTGGGGCAGCTGAGAGCAAGCTGGGCCTTGGAGCAAGGACTAGTGCTTTAGATATAGACTATGCAAGCAAGGGGCAATGTCTTTAATAAAACTAAAATTAAAAAGTCACATTGAAAAAATTTTAAAAAGAAGAAAATAAGGTCAAGTAGAGGAAGCCCATTTTCACAGGAAAAAATCCCCCAGTGAAAAGCATCAGAATAGATACCAAGAAAAATACCAACAAAAACAGTGTGCTCCCACTATGTATCTACTCAACCTGCAAAAGTTAGAAAGCTAGATAATACAATCCTGGCCACAGGTAGAGCTATGCAGAAGAGCCACCTGGCAGTGCTTAGTCAAAGAAGTAAACATGCACACTTTGACCTAGAAATTCCACCTGTGTGTAAACCAGGCGGTGCTTAAGCAGTTTCACAAGGGGACATGCACAGGGAAATTTATCCTCAGGTTCTTATAGAGTTGTCTGTGCTTACAGGGAGTTGATGGTTGTCAAGATGCCCACAGCTGCGAAAGTCAAAAGCTAAAAAAATAATAGATGCCAACCTGGATATATTAATAATCCCGTATCTATGATCACCTTCATAAGGTAGCTTCCCAACTTCTGTGTGGAAGTGAGTTTCTCCTTGGCCCTTACACTGTTGTGGAGACCACTAGGAGTTCAGCTTTGTGCAGGATCATCTGACCTGGACTTTTGGCAAGACCTGTACAGCCCTCACACATGCTCAGTTGCTACAGGACTTTTCAGACCAGTCCAGACAACAGTAGGCATCCATTCATTGTCTGCACTCTACAGATTCCTAGATGCACGACATTCATTACCATCAAATGCAGAATTTTCATCAAAAACTAATATATATATCATTCCAATCTGAATCAAGAAAATCGGAAATATCCCCAAATCCAAAGAGTGGATCCCCATTGTGATGCTACAAGTTGAAAATTCCACAGCTGACCTCATGGGATGGTTCACAGTCAAAAGACAGCTGCATGAAAAATATTACATGACCTTCCTGCTATGTGAAAAGTGGCATGTGAAGTACACATGCATGTCTTCCTCAGACATGGGTTCATTTGCAAGACACCTTGTGCAATTGAAAATACTCCAAAAGGGGAGAAATCAGAACCATGTCTCCAAAGTATTTCAGCAGAGACCAACTCCATCTGTCTATCTATCTCTCAGTGAGTGTGTGTGCTCTTGTGTGTGTTTGTGTGTCTTTGTTTGTGTTTGTACCATCACAGCTGATACTTCATTGCCCCCATTGGAAAACTGACTCAGATAATGCCATCTGCCAAACTCCTAAAAACCAAAGTTCTTGCTGATAGAATGAAACATTCCTTCCTGTTGGTTTGGATGTGTCCTTTAGGAATCACTGCTACATTTAGTATACTCAAATCATCACAGTAGATCAGGTGACAAAAACATATATATTTTAAAATAATAATAATATATTAATGGAAACAACAAATACAGGATAGAGTAACAACTGTGTTACTAAACAAGGTCAAGGACAATGGCAAACTATAGATTCAAACTTTGAAGAAAATAGTAATCAATGTAAATATTCCTGGGCTGCCTCAGCCCCGCCCAGGCACACAGCAACAGAATGGTTTTGCAAGCATCCTCAGGAGGGCAGGAGCCTTCTTTGCAGGACGAGAGGGAGGTTGAGGCTCGATCCACCCATCATTCTTTTGGGAGAGGCTCCTTTTCCTCAGCACAAAGTTGGATTTTTTGTGAGGATTCTTGGCATCAAATACGTTGGCCTCTGCTGGAATCCTCAGCTCTGGGGAGAGAGGGGTGTACAAAAAGAAGGTGGCACTCAGGAGGTGCTCCCTAGGACACGCCAACATCTGAGAGCCTGTGCCAGAAAAGGCCAGAGCCACACACCTGAGAGCTCTCCAATTCAGCACCAATACCAACAAAGACAGCCTCCACAGTCCTCCCTGAGGAAGAACTAGGCAGAGCACTTCAACAGACCTAATGTCTGTTCCTACCGAAGGCTTTGGACTCCAGAATATCTCAGGTCCTCTTGCATCTGCCAAAGCACACCACTAGGGTTTGCATCTGAAATCTCCCACAAAAGGCTCCTGTGCCGAAGATTCAGTCCCCACATGAGCCATCTTCATAGGTGGGTTTGGAGGGAAGCATTGGATGGTGAGTGCTCTGATGTCAACATGAAATTCTCATTCAAGATGAATACACTACTGGGGGGTGGGAGGGACTGGAAGAAAGGTTGAGCATGGTTGGAGTAAGACCTAAACAGGGTTGTACCCTGGGCAACAGTACCTTGTTCCTGTTGGCTCCACTGAATCCTCATTCTCCAAGGAGAGGTCCTCCCTCTCCATCTTTCTCTCTCTCCCTCTCTGCCAGCCTCGTTCTCTCTCTCCCAGTCTATGCCTTTGTGGCAAGGGCTGAGGAGCTCTCCACTGCCACACACTAGAGCTTTATGGACAGCCTCAGTGCACAACCAAAGAGAAAGCTATGGAACCCAGAGAAAAAAGGCCTAGGATTCCTCCTCTGAGTTATTTTCCTCAAGTATGGCCACAGTGAGGACAGGCTGACCAGCACGGATACCACGTTAGAGCCATGCTTCTGCGTTGGTGGAGCCCGCCTCCATGTGAACCAGGCTTCTGAGAATGGAGGCCACATTCCAAATACTGCCCTACTGAGAACAATGGTTCCAAAGACCAGCAAAGGGACTGCTTCCCTCCAACATGGTGTATGGCCCAGTGGTGCCATGACCCCGAGTGGGGGAATACAACAGCCGCTTCTCCTTCCTCTGAACATGTGTTTCCTGTCGCCCTCCTCTAACCTAGAGCCTGTTCTCCATCCCTTCTGGGTTGGATGTGGAGATCTCTGCTATGAATTTCTTAGGCTACCAAGGCCCCAGACAGACTTCCTCTTCCATAGACTCTACTAACCTAACAGTAGGTTAAGATAGGAGACAAGTGATGCTAGAACTCAAAGGGATGGTGGTCTTCAGGGTACATAGGCTGGGATAATGGCTGCTGTGGTGTTTGGCTCACAAAAACCAACCAACCAACCAACGAAAAAGCGCTGGCATTATTATCAGATGAGCTCTGTGGCTACGTGCTCAGGAAGCCCTCATCTGACTTTAGTTAGGGATCACAACCTGGCTATTGTGATCACTCCTTGCCTAGTGGACTCAGGTGCGTAAGACCATGGAATTTATGCAAAAACAGATGATTCAGGCTGTCTCCCAGGCTGTGTTTTCTTCCCAATTTCATCCTGTTACTGCTTGCTAGAATCCTGGCAATGCTCTGCCCAGGCAGTGGTTTTTTGGTCACACAGAAGGCTTTCAATAGTACTGCTTCAGTCCACAAAATGCCAGTTCCCTCTTTAGCCCATGCATTCCCATGTTCCTTTGAAACCACTCCTATCCCAGACCATGAAAACATACTGCTCCTGGAGAGAGGCTTTCCTCCTCACTCCTCAAAGATGTCAGCTTTGGATGCCTGTTCATGTCCAGGGGAGGGCACCTGGTGGGGAGCCGCAATATCCACCGGGGTATACCATTGGACCTCAAGACCTTCCACCAGCAGAAGTGCAGTTGGCTTTGTGCACGAACCCAACACACCTGTTGGAGTGTTCTTGGGGGTCAGAGACTACTCTTTGTTGCTAAGTGTTGACCTGAGTCCACATCCTGACCCTTGCTCTCTGCTATCTGATTGTCTCACTTACTCTGACGGCGAGAGATGATTTGGCCCAGCTCATAATCCTCTGGATTCTCCTCAGTAAGGAAGTGTAGGTCAAGGGCGCTGCGGATGACGACAGGAGCCCTATCGTGGCAGGTCACCTGGAGCAGCATGGGAGACAGGCCTTCAGGAAATGGGCCTTGAAGTGACTACTCAAGGACAGTGGGCAGGGGCATTCTGGAGGCACCTCCACTCTAAATACAAGGGCAACATCCATGACCCTACTACCCGAGGCTGACCTCCTGCTCATCGTGTGGGCTCTTCCCACAGGCTACTAGCCCAATCCTTGTACATAGGACTTCCTGGGCCTGCCATTGCTCTTTGTGGAGCTGCACTCCTCTCGGAGTGAAAGGACCCCACTACCTGCATACAGATGCAATCTCATCCCACAAGTTGGGAGGAATGGGACAATAGCCTCCAAGATCCCAGGTCTGCCCGAGGATGCAGGCGGCATTGGGAATGGCCTAGGCACAAAACCTAGAGGCTTTGGTCTGGATTGCCAGGGCCAAAAACAGACCCAGGAACATGACCACACACAGGAGAGCTGAAAGATAGCCACGAGAGCTCCTGGCCTCCAGAGGCTCAGTGCTGGCTGGGATGTAGGAGGCCACCTCATCCGGCAAGGGTGGTCATTGGGTTACCTGGACATTTAGTGTGCTTGCTCCACATCCATATCGACTCTGCAGAGAGACTCTCTCAGCTCCTTGTTCAAGGAACATGGAGAACCTCACACTGCTGTCCTCCTCCATAGACGTCAGCATCCCATACAAGGGAACCTGCAACCTAGTTCCTGTCCTATTCTCATCTGTCACCCATACCTGTCCCTGCCCTTCTGGACTGCATGCTGCCACCTGACACACAGACTCCCTCAGACATGGCAGTGGACAAGCTGCTGCACTCGCTCATCTCAGCTCCAGCCCTTCACACTGACCTCTCCCTTCTTGATTCCCATCTATCCTCCTGATCATCCAGAAGCTCCAAATTCAAGAGGGCATGAGTAGTCCATGGTATTGGACCAGTGTCTGCTCCCCACCCAGGTGTAAGCACCACGGGACACCCCTGCTCCCAGGCTTACCAGAACACTCTTGGCCATCTCTGGACTTTGTGTTTCTAAGTGGACACGAATTAAGCAGGTGTCTCCCACCTGCTTGTGGGAAAGCGGCCTGGAGGACTTGCAGGTTGATTCTGAGAACTGTGGGGGATGGAACATCAGCAAACCCAGAAACAGAAAGCCACCCCAGACTGTCAGTTGGCTCTATGGGCTTCCAGCAAATATGTCCAGGTGCTGAGGCTTCTTATTTCCTCAGGTCGGAGTGGAATGGCAGCACATGCACAGCTTGAATAAGGTAGGTGTTTACCTCCTTTCCCTTGACCTGGGGGCGTTTCCTCACGATGAAATATTGTATTCCCAGATTCATGGACAGACACACGAGTGAGTGGTCAGAGACCTTGATTTCTGCAGAGCTAAGTGGAGAGAATTGTTAGGTGGCACTCAAGGATTATACCACAAAACACCCACAACCCCTGAGAGTCTCCGCCAGGCCCATCACACTTTGGTATTTTGGGGCCAAGGCCCACTTTCTCTTGGCTGTCAGTTATCCTGAGCCCACTGTGGATCATGTCTCCCCACTGTCTGATTGTCCTACTTACTCTCATCCTCAGACATCATATACAGCAGCTCAAAGTTGTCCACATCCTCATGCTGCAACAAATTTTGGTCCAAGGCCCTGCGGATGAGGCTTGTCACCGTCTCCTGAAAGGTCACCTGGGTCAGGGTGGGACAAATGTCATCAGAGAATGGCTTTTAGAAGAGCTACCCAGAAGACTGTGGTCAAACATTCAGGAGAAATCTCAGCTACATATACAAGGGCACAATCTTGTTATCCTGCTACCTGAGTGTGTCCTCCATATACCACCTGGGTTCTTGCAATGTGCTACTAGAACAATCCTGGTACAAATATCTGCCTGTACCTGCCATCTCCCCTCCCCCTGGGGAGCCACATTCCACTCATGTCAAAGGACCAAACTGCCTATGCACAGACACACTCTCATCTCACTGAGATGAGAGCAATGGGCCAGGGATCTGCGCACCTAGTGTGATCTGGGATGCAGGCTGCCTTTGTGGGTGGAAGAGGCAGATGCACTGAAAACTTGGGTCCTGACTGCCACGACACAAAACAGACTCAGATACAAGAGTGTGCACTTGAGTGCTTCATGATAGCTTTGAGAGGCCCTGGCCTCTGGAAGCTCGGTGCGGGTCTGGTTGTCATGATGTACTTGACTCAGCACTGGCAGTCACTGAACATGTCTCCTCTGCAGCTGGACACCTGCAGCATTAGCGTGTCTACTGCACATCCATAGAAATTCTGCCAAGAACCCCTTTAGCTCCGTATTTACATACATGCAAAGCCTAACATTCCGAAGCTTTGGCATGACCCCCCAGGTGATCCCGACCCCAAATTCCTACACCTAGTCATGCTAAGGAGGTTCTCTTCCCTGCCACCAGGAATACATCCTCTCCTACACATGTGACAAGTCACTGCCACCTCCTCTGCTCCAACTTCACTCATTGAGAATACCAAGTTCTAGGCACTGCAGCCTGCACCCTGGACATATCTCTGCCTTCATCTGTCCACAGCACTTCCGTCTGCACTTCTGGCCTGCAAAACCCACAATACACAGGCCCACTCACCACTGAAGCTGGGCATGCTGATGCTCTCCCTCCTCAGGTCAAGCCCTTAAGACGGACCTCTCTCTTCTTTATTTCCCACCATAGCCCTGGGGTTGGCTGTGTCTCCTGCCTTCCACTGTGTGGACACCCAGGAGGCAGCCCTGCTGTCGGGCTTACCGGGATGCGCTTTGTCTCCCTCAGGCTCTGTCCCTCTAGGAGGACGTGAACAACGCGGCTGTCTTCCACCTGCTCGCTGGAGTGAAGCAGTGAGGAGCTGCTACTCACAGCTGCTGGGGTCCTGGATGCCACTGCCACAGAAGGTTCCAAGAACTGTGGGGGATGACAACATCAGCAAAGCCCAGCAACTGCACCCCACCCAGCCTGGCAGTTGGCTCTGTGGGCATTCTACAACATCCATCCAGAACCTGAGGTTCTTGTCCCCTTGGAGGATGTGGAGTGGCACCAGGAGTAAAGACTGAAGAAGGTGGCTGTTTTGGGAACAAGAGATCCAGCACCTGCTGGGTGGGGATGAAATCCCAGGAGATTAACCCCATGTTGCTGCTGAAATGTAGGTTCCTCCCACAAATGACAGGCAGGAGCTCATTCCTAAGCTGGTCCTGCCTGTAAGGTTCAAGGCTCTGAACCCTGAAGGGCTCCTCCGTGTTCTGATCATTTTCACCCTGGGTTGGGACAAAGAATGGTGGGTTCAAAATGGAAATGGTGACAAACAGAAAAATGACTTGTGCCAATACACTAGAGTCAAAGCACAATGGGACAGTTCCCATCAGTACAAACACACACACACACACACACACACACACACACACACACACACACACACAGAGTCAGAATAGGAGTCCTGGGCCATTCATCAGGGATCAGACTAGAGGGCCTGCTGGGCTCACCTGCCCTGTGCTACTCACTGTTACTCTTGAGCTCCTCTGCGACAATCGCCAGAGGCTCTGGCGTCTAAGATGAAGCCTCACCCAGTGTATCCACAAAAGGGCTAGTTGGCCCCCCTGAGATTCCTGGGAGCCTGAGGCTCGGCATTGTCTGCAACCACAGGAGAACATCCTTCTCCCTCCAGTGGCTCCAACCAAGTGAGCTCGGATGGCTTGGTCAGTGAAGTGGGTGCCTGGATACCAGGGTTCCATGTTCTGTTTGATCCATTGTCAAGGCAATGATGTCATTTCCTGTGCCCATACCTGAGCCTCTTTCCACATAAGACCACTTTCAACAGCCCTATGGGCTGCCGATTTCTCCTCCATGCCTACCCATCTCAGGTGCGCAGGTGTTCACCAACAACTACCCAAACATCCCCACCAGCATCTGCCCTGCTTGGTGCCACTAGAGTTCCAGCTTGGAGCCTTCAAAAATGCATTCACAACCAGTCCTTCCCTCTCAGCAGCTTTTGGACCCTGGTCCCATCATTGTGCAACTCATGGTGTGCTCAGTCTTTTCTGGAAAGTAGGGTAGCATCTAATCTCTAGGTTTTATTGTGTCTATTGGCCCATAACACCCTCTGTTCTCTCTGAAACCAGAGATGGGACTCACAGGTGGCTAAAGCACAAATGTAGATATGGGATAATCACAAGAAAGGGAGAGACAAAGAATGCACCCTAACTCAATCAGGCCTGTGTCCCACACAGGGACATGGCCAATGTCCGTCCCATCGTGGCTGCAGTTCCCTCTCTACACCATGGCAAGTTGGAGGGGACTGAGATGCAGAGGCTGCTCCCCTCTGCCATACAACTTCCCAAGGCTTCTCCTAAGATTTCAAAAGGGCCAAGTGTGTCTAGTGTTGGGGTCTCACAGAGACTCCGAGGTACCACAGCATCCTGCTGCCCAGAACCGGTTCACCCCTCACCTCAAGGGGGCTCAGCCTCTGGATTCATGGGAATTGAAGTGCGTACAGGTGATGGGATATCACCTCCAAGACTGAGTTATGCCAAGTCCATGACCCCTGTCTGCATCCCTGTCTCCAGCACCACTCCCCCCTCTCTCTTTCCTCCTCAGAGCAAACAAATCCATTTAGCAAGTGTGTCCTGTGATAAAGACATGACGGTCACCCATCCTCTCATTACAAAAACACTGAGGCTCAGCCAACATGGATCCTACAGGGAACACAGGCATAAACTCAGACTCCGATCCTCCCAGCCGAGCCTCAGTGGAGCCTGGACTCCCAGCCTCCTGAGTCAAGGAAACAGAGGTTCCTAGCCGAGCCACCTTGGATGCAGCCGCACACAAACTGAACTCATCAATGCTCTCAGTTGTGAGTAAGAGGGGAAGTGGTGTTTCACAACCCGGGACATCAAGGGCAGTCTCCAGGCTTTGGGGTGTGCCCTGGCCTCTGTCTATCTGCCCAGGCTCTCCAACCCACACTGGCCTCTTACCCAACCTCCTCCTAGGGCCAAACTCAATCCTGCCTCTCAATTTCTGCTGCCTTCCCCAACACACTGCTCCCCAAAATGAGCAGGGCTGGCTCTCGGTTATCATGCTGGTGCCAGCAGCAATGCCACCCCACTGACATAATTCTGAGTCCCAACCTAGGCACTCCAGCTGTCTTTGCCACACCTGGCCTGTTTGGGCTCTGGCTCTTGCTCTTTTCTTTCATGTGCATGTGTTTTGAGGTTTTGAGTTTCTCCCACTGCAGAACTGCAGCTGTGGCAGGGTAGAGCTCATGAGGGTCACATTCTGAGCCACATCCAATCCCATCAGGACTGTTCACTGGGGTGACTGCTGGAACACAGTGATGAGTGAACACATGGGAGGTGGTTGGACCCACCTTGCCTCTGGGTGGCTTCCTTTCAGGACAGGAATGTAGGCATGGGAGCCCCTGGCGTGGGATGCTTTGCACAAGGCGTGACCATGGGCTCTCTTTCCTGGCAAAAATGGCTCCACTCAGCATGGAGAGCACTGTCATTCCTGGTGGCTAACAACAGCCCTGGACCCCAGAAAGGAACCCACACTCAAGATTAACGTCTGAGTGTGCGTGTCCTCGAGGAAATGAGGTCTCCTGATCCCAGGTGCAAAGGGGTAAGTCCTCTAACTCCAGGGGCCATGAAGGGACATCTGAGTTTCCCTTGTCCTTCTTTGCCTCTCTAACTAACCACAGTTAGGACCCTGGCCTCATTCCCCAGTGAGGATCATTAGGCTCCATAAAGGACAGTCTCTAAGATGCTCAGTGGACCAACACCCTCTGCACAACCCATAACCCTATTCACCCAAGAGGCAAGAGGATTTCTATTCAGGAAAACCAGGAAAGGGAGAGCCTTTCTCAAGGACACAAGGACATTAGTGAGTGAGGGAGTGATTAATGGATGGAGAACTATTTCCAACACCAACTTCCAGGAGCATATATGGCCCCCTGGAGAATTCTGCAGTGTGTTGGTGATTAAGGAGAACGTGTGAATTCAGGGGTCACTAGGTCCTCTCAGCCATAAGGAGGGAAACTGCCATAAAGGAACTAGGACAAGGGTGCGAGGAATGCTCACTGGTGGGAGATCGGAAGGAAGGAATGTGTACTCATTAGAAAAGTGTCGCCTGAAAATTCTTAGCCAGCCAAAAGTCGTGCGAACTTGTGTGGGAAAAGAGTCTTTGCACAGTGATGAAGCTAAGAGCTCACATGATGGAACACAGCATCAACTGGGACCAAATCCAATATCTGATATTCTTGTAGGAAGAGGAGAGTCTGGACCCAGATACCAGGGAGACTGGGGGATACCGGATATGTGAGGTTGGAGCCAGGGCGGGATGCCCATATGGGAACCACAGATCGTGGGCAGCAATAGGAGAGTGGGCAAGGGCTGGGAGAGTTGGGGAGACAGTCCCCTTGAAACCTGGGAGGGCTTATGGCACTGGGACAGATCAACACCTACTGTGTGGAGCCTCTGGAGCTCAACGGAAGACACTTCCTCTGTTGTCGGCCACCCAGTTAACAGAGTTTGGTTGCAGCAGCCTAGGACCCAGCTGAAGGTCTGAGCATGTTGGCCATGCAGGTTGGATCTGGACCACAGACTCCCTCATCAGAGATTGTAGGGTCTCATCCCTGAGGCAAGACAGGCACTAAGTCAGGCCAGGTGGGGAAACGGATAGGCACACACTCTGGGGGCTGGTGCCTGTGTTACTGGGAGCACTTCTGATCGCAATTCCCTGATCTGCTGCCAACACAGACTACAGAGGAGGGTACAGAAACACAGACCACGGATCTGCCCCACTCAGTGGGCCCAGGCCAACACCACACCCAGCAGCCTCGTGCCATACCCAATGAGTCTCGAAGCGGCCCCCTCTTCCCATCCTGAGAGCTCTTCCCTTCCTCATGTGCCAATAGCTCCCTACTGTCACTGGCAATATCTACTCTGTGAGATGTCAACATCCGTGGGTACTGTTCTCTCATCCCAGGACAGTGTGGTCCCACACACCCTGGTGAAATGGGCCACCTGGAGGCTGGACCTGGAGGTTGTTGAGGCTGAATGGCAGCGGTGGTCCTCTGGCACTTAATATTATTTAAGTTAAAAAAAAAAACAAAAACAAAAACAAAAAACGGGTCTTGGTGCTCAAAAATGTTTGATTTGCATATTCTCATCCCCTAACCCCAATATTTTCATTATTTCCTCACATATGAAATCTTACTAGCATAAAGGTAATTTCGTATTAAACAAAGTGGATTGAAATAACATTGGTAAAAATAATCAATCACCATACTTTCAATTTTTGTTCTGCTTTCCTATTAGAAACCACTTGGATACAAGAGAACAGAGGACAGACTCATGGAAATGCTTGAAATGACAAGAAGCTCCCACTCCAGCTCAGCATTCAGTCCTGGACAGGGTAAGACCAGGCCACTTTGACATCTGTGCCAAAGAGTCTACCAGACAGAATCCTCTGACTGATCCCAGACTGAGCCATAGGAACTGGCTAGAAAAGCCTTCACATCCTCAATACATTCTTCACGTCAGAATACTTGACAACCATTGATATCCATCTCTCGTTAACTTGCTCCCCAGCCAACCATTCTTCAACAAATTCAAAGGAGTAACTCATGCAAGCACACAGAAAGGGGTGTTCACTACACACATCCATGTGCGAAAAAGACAACTGGTATTTCTTGTTTGGGCTATTTCAAATGAAATCCCTTCTGCATGACCTCCACAAACCAAAGGAAAATATTTGTGAAATTCCCACGTAGAAGACAAGATACACTTGCCAAGGAGGCAGTGGCAAGAATTTTGACACTCCAAATGTAGAGTGTGTGTTTAGGAAGCAGTCACAGTTTCCATGAGAGAGTCCCATGAAATCAATTAGGAAGATCCATGCTCTAGCCCTACCATGCAAGTGATGTGACTTGAAAGAGTCACTTAGTCTTAGTAACCATCATCACTAACAAGTAAGTCAATGAATAAAGGTCCTCAGGTGCCAAGCTACAAAATGTGGGATGAGCATGGATGAGGATGGGTGGGAGAAGTCTCCAACTCTAACACAATTAGGGAAGGATGTGCTGACCTCAAGTGGCTGGGGGGGCTGGGATCCTGCCACAGAGGGGGATTCCAAACCTCACATCCCCTGACCCAGGCCAGAAGACCAGGTAGAGTCCAAGGACCCTGGGGTGGCCCAATGGCAATAAAGGTCAAAAGGAACTAGGGATCTGCCTGGTCCCTCAATCCCCTACTCTGAGCAGGGCTGCATGACGAGGCCAGAGGCCATCCACAGCAATCTGCCTTTACAGGAAAACAGGGACTGCAGGCTGCCTCTGGCTCACTGAATCAGGGTGGTGTTTTCATAAAGCAAGACCACTTCCTCACATTTGACCAGCAGCTCATGTGTTGACAGCACAATGACTGACTTGACTCAGGCCCTGATGAATGAAATAGAAAATTCATAGCAAACCCATCTTTAGCTCTTCCACATCATCAGGGGCTCTGATTCAATTCCGTCCAGAAAGGTGTCTGAAATGATTTCTAAACATGCTGGGGACTCACCTCTGTGTGGAACTTTTCAGGAAAAAGGGGATCAAATCTCATGAAGCAACTCTTCTCTCTTCTAGCCCATGGGCAATGCAAGGAACCTGCATGATACCAGAGGCTCACTTCTCTCTTCTCGTGTCTTCTGGAAAGGATTCGTTAATGCTTCCTGAAAGGTGAAGCAGAAGCCTGCATCCCCAGCTGCACAGAAGTGTTTTAGGGCAGTGTCTCCCTTAAAACCCAAAAATAAAAAAACAGGTTATTCAACAGGCACATGGATTCGAGTACATGTTCAATGATCCCTCCTCCCTGGAGCCTTCCACATGCCCATCTTCCACATTCACAGAGCAATGCTTGGCCATTCTCAAGACCAGGAGACCATGATGCTCATCACCAGGAAGTCAATAAGGAACATGAAGAGAGCAGCATGGATTGCAGAAGGTGGCACATCAAGGATCTTCAGCTCTGCTGCTAGAACACAAGAGCTTAACTTCAGTATTGACTTTTTGCCAACTACCAAGTACGATAGCAGTGTCAAGCCCAATACGCAGATATGCAAGTAGTAGGTGACACCCCGCATCCATTCACAAAAGTGGGCAACATCTGCATCAGAACAAGGAAGTATCTTACCCTTACTCATAAAAATCATCAGAAACAAAATAAAATGGATGCAAGACTTCTCATTTCACTATTAGGTAG
Source organism: Urocitellus parryii (assembly GCF_045843805.1). NCBI lineage: Eukaryota > Metazoa > Chordata > Mammalia > Rodentia > Sciuridae > Urocitellus > Urocitellus parryii. The sequence continues at coordinate 51,567,826 of NC_135548.1, read as the reverse complement.
CTGTTGGAATTCCCTATTAAATAATACCTCCTCCAAAATAAAAAGTATCTCAGACATGTGTCAACTATTCAATGGATGACATTTTAAAAACTATGGACTTTACTTAATATTTATGTATGCTATATCCCTGCCTAAGGCTCTATGAGAAAGGAGCACATAGAATTGGATCTTTGAAAATCTCACATTTGCTGATAAATATTACTGCTGATCTCAGGCATGGCGAAGTGAAAAGTGGGACTTTGGATATTCCAAGAATGCTATGTTGTGGGATTGGTGTCCCTGATTCATACATAGCATATGGTTTCTATGAAATCCAGTGAGGGAGCAGGAGTAACGAAGCTGATTGCACAGATGACCTCAGGGAATACTGACAGATAGGCCAAATGAAAAATATGCTCCAGCTAACCATTGGTATTTGGGCTTCTGATCCCAGTCCTGTTTTTAAAAAAGGTGCAGACAGGCAGTGTTCATTAAAAACTGTCTACCATGTAAAAGTGGGTAATTTAAATGGCATCTAGTTACACATCTGATAGAATGGTCTGGCAACATATGAATTTCATTCTAACAACAACAACAACAACAAAACATAGAAAATGAGACATAAAGATAAAACCTTGTCTTCACCAGGATGCCTAAAAATAGGTTTTATTTGGCTCATGCAAAGAAATATCTTTCAATAGAATTTCTGATTTCTGAATGAATCCATTCAACTTCATACTGCACAGATCACAAGGTTTTCTTTACAGAATATTCTCTTCTTCTTCTTAAAGCCTCACATAGAAAATGTCTCACAGGACATAGGAGGGGAATGACCCAAAGGATGAGAGAATGGCTGGAACCGTTCTCAAATGTGCCCATGTAGCCTAAAGTTTGAAGGCATCTAATTGTACTCTAAAACAATTATGAACCTATTCGATCCATTATTAATAAATATCACCACTTTACCACTTGAACCAAATCACAGAAAATTGGAAACAGATGATCATTGGCTTTGATACCTTTACTTCTGTTTCATTACTCAGAGTCGATCACCTCTATACTTCAAGTGACACAGATTTATTACAGAATGCCTAAGATCCTAAGGATCTACTTTAGCTCAGCCCATGGTATTGCTTCATTATTTTATTATTTTGTAAGTAATAAAATATAACTTCATGTTGGATGATATATTCAAGCCATGAATATATCATCCAACATTGTTCTTCGCAAAATATTAGCCCAATTTCTGCGCGCGCTCACTTACTGTTCAGGAATTTTACTAATTGTTTGAAGGTTCTAGAGGACCTGTTAGACTCCTAATGGACAAACCATACAACATACTCCAGAGAACGGACGAGTGCCATAAGAAGAAAATAAGGTCAGCCTACAGCAATGGGCAGCTGCCTGCCCTCGGCTGGGAGGAGCCCTGGCCATGGCACCAGGGCTGCTGGGCAGCAGAAGCCTCCACAGCCCTGCAGGGAGCCTGGAGCACAGCTCTGCCTAACCATGCTCAGCTCTGGACAGATGCACATGAGTTCCCATCACAGGCTCGAGTGTGACAGTCCCAGGTGCATGCCTGTCATGCCAGCCACCAGGGAGGCTGAGGCAAGAGGAACGTTTGAGGTCAGCCTTGGCAACTTAGACCCCGAGGCAAAGGGGAAATACTTTTACAGGGGTCTCTGAGGGTTTAGCTCAGGTAGGTCACTTGCCTCACAGGCTCAAGGCCCTGGGTTCAATCCCCAGAACCCACGTACACACAAAAAGTGAACTTGGAATATTGTTTAAAATGATGGGTCAGGAACACACAAGGACTTCAATATGACCTCTCAGAGGAGCTCAATTTGAGATCAGACTGAACAAAAGACCACCTGGACCATTGACTCAGTGTCTGAAACCCTCTGTGAGCATGGGAAGCACTGCTGGCAAGACACCAGAGGGCCAAAGCACTTGTGCCCAATGCAGGGGCGTCTCTTGTCTACTGCCAAAGACTGTTCCCCTCCTGGGGCAGCTGAGAGCAAGCTGGGCCTTGGAGCAAGGACTAGTGCTTTAGATATAGACTATGCAAGCAAGGGGCAATGTCTTTAATAAAACTAAAATTAAAAAGTCACATTGAAAAAATTTTAAAAAGAAGAAAATAAGGTCAAGTAGAGGAAGCCCATTTTCACAGGAAAAAATCCCCCAGTGAAAAGCATCAGAATAGATACCAAGAAAAATACCAACAAAAACAGTGTGCTCCCACTATGTATCTACTCAACCTGAAAAGTTAGAAAGCTAGATAATACAATCCTGGCCACAGGTAGAGCTATGCAGAAGAGCCACCTGGCAGTGCTTAGTCAAAGAAGTAAACATGCACACTTTGACCTAGAAATTCCACCTGTGTGTAAACCAGGCGGTGCTTAAGCAGTTTCACAAGGGGACATGCACAGGGAAATTTATCCTCAGGTTCTTATAGAGTTGTCTGTGCTTACAGGGAGTTGATGGTTGTCAAGATGCCCACAGCTGCGAAAGTCAAAAGCTAAAAAAATAATAGATGCCAACCTGGATATATTAATAATCCCGTATCTATGATCACCTTCATAAGGTAGCTTCCCAACTTCTGTGTGGAAGTGTGTTTCTCCTTGGCCCTTACACTGTTGTGGAGACCACTAGGAGTTCAGCTTTGTGCAGGATCATCTGACCTGGACTTTTGGCAAGACCTGTACAGCCCTCACACATGCTCAGATGCTACAGGACTTTTCAGACCAGTCCAGACAACAGTAGGCATCCATTCATTGTCTGCACTCTACAGATTCCTAGATGCACGACATTCATTACCATCAAATGCAGAATTTTCATCAAAAACTAATATATATATCATTCCAATCTGAATCAAGAAAATCGGAAATATCCCCAAATCCAAAGAGTGGATCCCCATTGTGATGCTACAAGTTGAAAATTCCACAGCTGACCTCATGGGATGGTTCACAGTCAAAAGACAGCTGCATGAAAAATATTACATGACCTTCCTGCTATGTGAAAAGTGGCATGTGAAGTACACATGCATGTCTTCCTCAGACATGGGTTCATTTGCAAGACACCTTGTGCAATTGAAAATACTCCAAAAGGGGAGAAATCAGAACCATGTCTCCAAAGTATTTCAGCAGAGACCAACTCCATCTGTCTATCTATCTCTCAGTGAGTGTGTGTGCTCTTGTGTGTGTTTGTGTGTCTTTGTTTGTGTTTGTACCATCATAGCTGATACTTCATTGCCCCCATTGGAAAACTGACTCAGATAATGCCATCTGCCAAACTCCTAAAAACCAAAGTTCTTGCTGATAGAATGAAACATTCCTTCCTGTTGGTTTGGATGTGTCCTTTAGGAATCACTGCTACATTTAGTATACTCAAATCATCACAGTAGATCAGGTAACAAAAACATATATATTTTAAAATAATAATATATTAATGGAAACAACAAATACAGGATAGAGTAACAACTGTGTTACTAAACAAGGTCAAGGACAATGGCAAACTATAGATTCAAACTTTGAAGAAAATAGTAATCAATGTAAATATTCCTGGGCTGCCTCAGCCCCGCCCAGGCACACAGCCCCAGAATGGTTTTGCAAGCATCCTCAGGAGGGCTGGAGCCTTCTTTCCAGGACGAGAGGAAGGTTGAGGCTGGATCCACCCATCATTCTTTTGGGAGAGGCTCCTTTTCCTCAGCACAAATTTGGATTTTTTGTGAGGATTCTTGGCATCAAATACGTTGGCCTCTGCTGGAATCCTCAGCTCTGGGGAGAGAGGGGTGTACAAAAAGAAGGTGGCACTCAGGAGGTGCTCCCTAGGACACGCCAACATCTGAGAGCCTGTGCCAGAAAAGGCCAGAGCCACACACCTGAGAGCTCTCCAATTCAGCACCAATACCAACAAAGACAGCCTCCACAGTCCTCCCTGAGGAAGAACTAGGCAGAGCACTTCAACAGACCTAATGTCTGTTCCTACCGAAGGCTTTGGACTCCAGAATATCTCAGGTCCTCTTGCATCTGCCAAAGTGCACCACTAGGGTTTGCATCTGAAATCTCCCACAAAAGGTTCCTGTGCCGAAGATTCAGTCCCCACATGAGCCATCTTCATAGGTGGGTTTGGAGGGAAGCACTGGATGGTGAGTGCTCTGATGTCAACATGAAATTCTCATTCAAGATGAATACACTACTGGGGGGTGGGAGGGACTGGAAGAAAGGTTGAGCATGGTTGGAGTAAGACCTAAACAGGGTTGTGCCCTGGGCAACAGTACCTTGTTCCTGTTGGCTCCACTGAATCCTCATTCTCCAAGGAGAGGTCCTCCCTCTCCATCTTTCTCTCTCTCCCTCTCTGCCAGCCTCGTTCTCTCTCTCCCAGTCTATGCCTTTGTGGCAAGGGCTGAGGAGCTCTCCACTGCCACACACTAGAGCTTTATGGACAGCCTCAGTGCACAACCAAAGAGAAAGCTATGAAACCCAGAGAAAAAAGGCCTAGGATTCCTCCTCTGAGTTATTTTCCTCAAGTATGGCCACAGTGAGGACAGGCTGACCAGCACGGATACCACGTTAGAGCCATGCTTCTGCGTTGGTGGAGCCCGCCTCCATGTGAACCAGGCTTCTGAGAATGGAGGCCACATTCCAAATACTGCCCTACTGAGAACAATGGTTCCAAAGACCAGCAAAGGGACTGCTTCCCTCCAACATGGTGTATGGCCCAGTGGTGCCATGACCCCGAGTGAGGGAATACAACAGCCGCTTCTCCTTCCTCTGAACATGTGTTTCCTGTCGCCCTCCTCTAACCTAGAGCCTGTTCTCCATCCCTTCTGGGTTGGATGTGGAGATCTCTGCTATGAATTTCTTAGGCTACCAAGGCCCCAGACAGACTTCCTCTTCCATAGACTCTACTAACCTAACAGTAGGTTAAGATAGGAGACAAGTGATCCTAGAACTCATAGGGATGGTGGTCTTCAGGGTACATAGGCTGGGATAATGGCTGCTGTGGTGTTTGGCTCACAAAAACCAACCAACCAACCAACGAAAAAGCGCTGGCATTATTATCAGATGAGCTCTGTGGCTACGTGCTCAGGAAGCCCTCATCTGACTTTAGTTAGGGATCACAACCTGGCTATTGTGATCACTCCTTGCCTAGTGGACTCAGGTGCGTAAGACCATGGAATTTATGCAAAAACAGATGATTCAGGCTGTCTCCCAGGCTGTGTTTTCTTCCCAATTTCATCCTGTTACTGCTTGCTAGAATCCTGGCAATGCTCTGCCCAGGCAGAGGTTTTTTGGTCACACAGAAGGCTTTCAATAGTACTGCTTCAGTCCACAAAATGCCAGTTCCCTCTTTAGCCCATGCATTCCCATGTTCCTTTGAAACCACTCCTATCCCAGACCATGAAAACATACTGCTCCTGGAGAGAGGCTTTCCTCCTCACTCCTCAAAGATGTCAGCTTTGTTTTTTTTTTTTTTTTTTTTTTTTTTTTTTTTATTGGTCGTTCATAACATTACATAGTTCATAATACATCATATTACACAGTTTGATTCACGTGGATTATGAACTCCCCCTTTTACCCCATATACAAATTGCTGTATCATATCAGTTTCCCTTCCATTGCTTGACATATTGCCTTTCTAGTGTCTGATGTATTCTGCTGTCTGTCCTATTCTCTACTATCCCCCCACCCCTCCCCTCCCCTCCCCTCCCCTCCCCTTTTCTTTCTCTACCCCTTCTACTGTAAATCATTTCTTCCATTTGTATTATCTTGTCTTGCCCCTCCTTTCCTCTTATATGACATTTTGTATAACCCTGAGGATCGCCTTCCATTTCCATGCAATTTCCCTTCTCACTCCCTTTCCTCAAAGATGTCAGCTTTGGATGCCTGTTCATGTCCAGGGGAGGGCACCTGGTGGGGAGCCGCAATATCCACCGGGGTATACCATTGGACCTCAAGACCTTCCACCAGCAGAAGTGCAGTTGGCTTTGTGCACGAACCCAACACACCTGTTGGAGTGTTCTTGGGGGTCAGAGACTACTCTTTGTTGCTAAGAGTTGACCTGAGTCCACATCCTGACCCTTGCTCTCTGCTATCTGATTGTCTCACTTACTCTGACGGCGAGAGATGATTTGGCCCAGCTCATAATCCTCTGGATTCTCCTCAGTAAGGAAGTGTAGGTCGAGGGCGCTGCGGATGACGACAGGAGCCCTATCGTGGCAGGTCACCTGGAGCAGCATGGGAGACAGGCCTTCAGGAAATGGGCCTTGAAGTGACTACTCAAGGACAGTGGGCAGGGGCATTCTGGAGGCACCTCCACTCTAAATACAAGGGCAACATCCATGACCCTACTACCCGAGGCTGACCTCCTGCTCATCGTGTGGGCTCTTCCCACAGGCTACTAGCCCAATCCTTGTACATAGGACTTCCTGGGCCTGCCATTGCTCTTTGTGGAGCTGCACTCCTCTCGGAGTGAAAGGACCCCACTACCTGCATACAGATGCAATCTCATCCCACAAGTTGGGAGGAATGGGACAATAGCCTCCAAGATCCCAGGTCTGCCCGAGGATGCAGGCGGCATTGGGAATGGCCTAGGCACAAAACCTAGAGGCTTTGGTCTGGATTGCCAGGGCCAAAAACAGACCAAGGAACATGACCACACACAGGAGAGCTGAAAGATAGCCATGAGAGCTCCTGGCCTCCAGAGGCTCAGTGCTGGCTGGGATGTAGGAGGGCACCTCATCCGGCAAGGGTGGTCATTGGGTTACCTGGACATTTAGTGTGCTTGCTCCACATCCATATCGACTCTGCAGAGAGACTCTCTCAGCTCCTTGTTCAAGGAACATGGAGAACCTCACACTGCTGTCCTCCTCCATAGACGTCAGCATCCCATACAAGGGAACCTGCAACCTAGTTCCTGTCCTATTCTCATCTGTCACCCATACCTGTCCCTGCCCTTCTGGACTGCATGCTGCCACCTGACACACAGACTCCCTCAGACATGGCAGTGGACAAGCTGCTGCACTCGCTCATCTCAGCTCCAGCCCTTCACACTCACCTCTCCCTTCTTGATTCCCATCTATCCTCCTGATCATCCAGAAGCTCCAAATTCAAGAGGGTATGAGTAGTCCATGGTATTGGACCAGTGTCTGCTCCCCACCCAGGTGTAAGCACCACGGGACACCCCTGCTCCCAGGCTTACCAGAACACTCTTGGCCATCTCTGGACTTTGTGTTTCTAAGTGGACACGAATTAAGCAGGTGTCTCCCACCTGCTTGTGTTAAAGCGGCCTGGAGGACTTGCAGGTTGATTCTGAGAACTGTGGGGGATGGAACATCAGCAAACCCAGAAACAGAAAGCCACCCCAGACTGTCAGTTGGCTCTATGGGCTTCCAGCAAATATGTCCAGGTGCTGAGGCTTCTTATTTCCTCAGGTCGGAGTGGAATGGCAGCACATGCACAGCTTGAATAAGGTAGGTGTTTACCTCCTTTCCCTTGACCTGGGGGCGTTTCCTCACGATGAAATATTGTATTCCCAGATTCATGGACAGACACACGAGTGAGTGGTCAGAGACCTTGATTTCTGCAGAGCGAAGTGGAGAGAATTGTTAGGTGGCACTCAAGGATTATACCACAAAACACCCACAACCCCTGAGAGTCTCCACCAGGCCCATCACACTTTGGTATTTTGGGGCCAAGGCCCACTTTCTCTTGGCTGTCAGTTATCCTGAGCCCACAGTGGATCATGTCTCCCCACTTTCTGATTGTCCTACTTACTCTCATCCTCAGACATCATATACAGCAGCTCAAAGTTGTCCACATCCTCATGCTGCAACAAATTTTGGTCCAAGGCCCTGCGGATGAGGCTTGTCGCCGTCTCCTGAAAGGTCACCTGGATCAGGGTGGGAGAAATGTCATTAGAGAATGGCTTTTAGAAGAGCTACCCAGAAGACTGTGGTCAAACATTCAGGAGAAATCTCAGCTACATATACAAGGGCACAATCTTGTTATCCTGCTACCTGAGTGTGTCCTCCATATACCACCTGGGTTCTTGCAATGTGCTACTAGAACAATCCTGGTACAAATATCTGCCTGTACCTGCCATCTCCCCTCCCCCTGGGGAGCCACATTCCACTCATGTCAAAGGACCAAACTGCCTATGCACAGACACACTCTCATCTCACTGAGATGAGAGCAATGGGCCAGGGATCTGCGCACCAAGTGTGATCTGGGATGCAGGCTGCCTTTGTGGGTGGAAGAGGCAGATGCACTGAAAATTTGGGTCATGACTGCCACGACACAAAACAGACTCAGATACAAGAGTGTGCACTTGAGTGCTTCATGATAGCTTTGAGAGGCCCTGGCCTCTGGAAGCTCGGTGCGGGTCTGGTTGTCATGATGTACTTGACTCAGCACTGGCAGTCACTGAACATGTCTCCTCTGCAGCTGGACACCTGCAGCATTAGCGTGTCTACTGCACATCCATAGAAATTCTGCCAAGAACCTCTTTAGCTCCTTATTTACATACATGCAAAGCCTAACATTCCGAAGCTTTGGCATGACCCCCCAGGTGATCCCGACCCCAAATTCCTACACCTAGTCATGCTAAGGAGGTTCTCTTCCCTGCCACCAGGAACACATCCCCTCCTACACATGTGACAAGTCACTGCCACCTCCTCTGCTCCAACTTCACTCATTGAGAATACCAAGTTCTAGGCACTGCAGCCTGCACCCTGGACATATCTCTGCCTTCATCTGTCCACAGCACTTCCGTCTGCACTTCTGGCCTGCAAAACCCACAATACACAGGCCCACTCACCACTGAAGCTGGGCATGCTGATGCTCTCCCTCCTCAGGTCAAGCCCTTAAGACGGACCTCTCTCTTCTTTATTTCCCACCATAGCCCTGGGGTTGGCTGTGTCTCCTGCCTTCCACTGTGTGGACACCCAGGAGGCAGCCCTGCTGTCGGGCTTACCGGGATGCGCTTTGTCTCCCTCAGGCTCTGTCCCTCTAGGAGGACGTGAACAACGCGGCTGTCTTCCACCTGCTCGCTGGAGTGAAGCAGTGAGGAGCTGCTACTCACAGCTGCTGGGGTCCTGGATGCCACTGCCACAGAAGGTTCCAAGAACTGTGGGGGATGACAACATCAGCAAAGCCCAGCAACTGCACCCCACCCAGCCTGGCAGTTGGCTCTGTGGGCATTCTACAACATCCATCCAGAACCTGAGGTTCTTGTCCCCTTGGAGGATGTGGAGTGGCACCAGGAGTAAAGACTGAAGAAGGTGGCTGTTTTGGGAACAAGAGATCCAGCACCTGCTGGGTGGGGATGAAATCCCAGGAGATTAACCCCATGTTGCTGCTGAAATGTAGGTTCCTCCCACAAATGACAGGCAGGAGCTCATTCCTAAGCTGGTCCTGCCTGTAAGGTTCAAGGCTCTGAACCCTGAAGGGCTCCTCCGTGTTCTGATCATTTTCACCCTGGGTTGGGACCAAGAATGGTGGGTTCAAAATGGAAATGGTGACAAACAGAAAAATGACTTGTGCCAATACACTAGAGTCAAAGCACAATGGGACAGTTCCCATCAGTACAAACACACACACACACACACACACACACACACACACACACACACACACAGAGTCAGAATAGGAGTCCTGGGCCATTCATCAGGGATCAGACTAGAGGGCCTGCTGGGCTCACCTGCCCTGTGCTACTCACTGTTACTCTTGAGCTCCTCTGCGACAATCGCCAGAGGCTCTGGCGTCTAAGATGAAGCCTCACCCAGTGTATCCACAAAAGGGCTAGTTGGCCCCCCTGAGATTCCTGGGAGCCTGAGGCTCGGCATTGTTTGCAACCACAGGAGAACATCCTTCTCCCTCCAGTGGCTCCAACCAAGTGAGCTCGGATGGCTTGGTCAGTGAAGTGGGTGCCTGGATACCAGGGTTCCATGTTCTGTTTGATCCATTGTCAAGGCAATGATGTCATTTCCTGTGCCCATACCTGAGCCTCTTTTCACATAAGACCACTTTCAACAGCCCTATGGGCTGCCGATTTCTCCTCCATGCCTACCCATCTCAGGTGCGCAGGTGTTCACCAACAACTACCCAAACATCCCCACCAGCATCTGCCCTGCTTGGTGCCACTAGAGTTCCAGCTTGGAGCCTTCAAAAATGCATTCACAACCAGTCCTTCCCTCTCAGCAGCTTTTGGACCCTGGTCCCATCATTGTGCAACTCATGGTGTGCCCAGTCTTTTCTGGAAAGTAGGGTAGCATCTAATCTCTAGGGTTTATTGTGTCTATTGGCCCATAACACCCTCTGTTCTCTCTGAAACCAGAGATGGGACTCACAGGTGGCTAAAGCACAAATGTAGAGATGGGATAATCACAAGAAAGGGAGAGACAAAGAATGCACCCTAACTCAATCAGGCCTGTGTCCCACACAGGGACATGGCCAATGTCCGTCCCATCGTGGCTGCAGTTCCCTCTCTACACCATGGCAAGTTGGAGGGGACTGAGATGCAGAGGCTGCTCCCCTCTGCCATACAACTTCCCAAGGCTTCTCCTAAGATTTCAAAAGGGCCAAGTGTGTCTAGTGTTGGGGTCTCACAGAGACTCCGAGGTACCACAGCATCCTGCTGCCCAGAACCGGTTCACCCCTCACCTCAAGGGGGCTCAGCCTCTGGATTCATGGGAATTGAAGTGGGTACAGGTGATGGGATATCACCTCCAAGACTGAGTTATGCCAAGTCCATGACCCCTGTCTGCATCCCTGTCTCCAGCACCACTCCCCCCTCTCTCTTTCCTCCTCAGAGCAAACAAATCCATTTAGCAAGTGTGTCCTGTGATAAAGACATGACGGTCACCCATCCTCTCATTACAAAAACACTGAGGCTCAGCCAACATGGATCCTACAGGGAACACAGGCATAAACTCAGACTCCGATCCTCCCAGCCGAGCCTCAGTGGAGCCTGGACTCCCAGCCTCCTGAGTCAAGGAAACAGAGGTTCCTAGCCGAGCCACCTTGGATGCAGCCGCACACAAACTGAACTCATCAATGCCCCTTGCTCTCAGTTGTGAGTAAGAGGGGAAGTGGTGTTTCACAACCCTGGACATCAAGTGCAGTCTCCAGGCTTTGGGGTGTGCCCTGGCCTCTGTCTATCTGCCCAGGCTCTCCAACCCACACTGGCCTCTTACCCAACCTCCTCCTAGGGCCAAACTCAATCCTGCCTCTCAATTTCTGCTGCCTTCCCCAACACACTGCTCCCCAAAATGAGCAGGGCTGGCTCTCGGTTATCATGCTGGTGCCAGCAGCAATGCCACCCCACTGACATAATTCTGAGTCCCAACCTAGGCACTCCAGCTGTCTTTGCCACACCTGGCCTGTTTGGGCTCTGGCTCTTGCTCTTTTCTTTCATGTGCATGTGTTTTGAGGTTTTGAGTTTCTCCCACTGCAGAACTGCAGCTGTGGCAGGGTAGAGCTCATGAGGGTGACATTCTGAGCCACATCCAATCCCATCAGGACTGTTCACTGGGGTGACTGCTGGAACACAGTGATGAGTGAACACATGGGAGGTGGTTGGACCCACCTTGCCTCTGAGTGGCTTCCTTTCAGGACAGGAATGTAGGCATGGGAGCCCCTGGCGTGGGATGCTTTGCACAAGGCGTGACCATGGGCTCTCTTTCCTGGCAAAAATGGCTCCACTCAGCATGGAGAGCACTGTCATTCCTGGTGGCTAACAACAGCCCTGGACCCCAGAAAGGAACCCACACTCAAGATTAACGTCTGAGTGTGCGTGTCCTCGAGGAAATGATGTCTCCTGATCCCAGGTGCAAAGGGGTAAGTCCTCTAACTCCAGGGGCCATGAAGGGACATCTGAGTTTCCCTCGTCCTTCTTTCCCTCTCTAACTAACCACAGTTAGGACCCTGGCCTCATTCCCCAGTGAGAATCATTAGGCTCCATAAAGGACAGTCTCTAAGATGCTCAGTGGACCAACACCCTCTGCACAACCCATAACCCTATTCACCCAAGAGGCAAGAGGATTTCTATTCAGGAAAACCAGGAAAGGGAGAGCCTTTCTCAAGGACACAAGGACATTAGTGAGTGAGGGAGTGATTAATGGATGGAGAACTATTTCCAACACCAACTTCCAGGAGCATATATGGCCCCCTGGAGAATTCTGCAGTGTGTTGGTGATTAAGGAGAACGTGTGAATTCAGGGGTCACTAGGTCCTCTCAGCCATAAGGAGGGAAACTGCCATAAAGGAACTAGGACAAGGGTGCGAGGAATGCTCACTGGTGGGAGATCGGAAGGAAGGAAAGTGTACTCATTAGAAAAGTGTCGCCTGAAAATTCTTAGCCAGCCAAAAGTCGTGCGAACTTGTGTGGGAAAAGAGTCTTTGCACAGTGATGAAGCTAAGAGCTCAAATGATGGAACACAGCATCAACTGGGACCAAATCCAATATCTGATATTCTTGTAGGAAGAGGAGAGTCTGGACCCAGATACCAGGGAGACTGGGGGATACCGGATATGTGAGGTTGGAGCCAGGGCGGGATGCCCATATGGGAACCACAGATCGTGGGCAGCAATAGGAGAGTGGGCAAGGGCTGGGAGAGTTGGGGAGACAGTCCCCTTGAAACCTGGGAGGGGTTATGGCACTGGGACAGCCCAACACCTACTGTGTTGAGCCTCTGGAGCTCAACAGAAGACACTTCCTCTGTTGTCGGCCACCCAGTTAACAGAGTTTGGTTGCAGCAGCCTAGGACCCAGCTGAAGGTCTGAGCATGTTGGCCATGCAGGTTGGATCTGGACCACAGACACCCTCATCAGAGATTGTAGGGTCTCAGCCCTGAGGGAAGACAGGCACTAAGTCAGGCCAGGTGGGGAAACGGATAGGCACACACTCTGGGGGCTGGTGCCTGTGTTACTGGGAGCACTTCTGATCGCAATTCCCTGATCTGCTGCCAACACAGGCTACAGAGGAGCGTACAGAAACACAGACCACGGATCTGCCCCACTCAGTGGGCCCAGGCCAACACCACACCCAGCAGCCTCGTGCCATACCCAATGAGTCTCGAAGCGGCCCCCTCTTCCCATCCTGAGAGCTCTTCCCTTCCTCATGTGCCAATAGCTCCCTACTGTCACTGGCAATATCTACTCTGTGAGATGTCAACATCCGTGGGTACTGTTCTCTCATCCCAGGACAGTGTGGTCCCACACACTCTGGTGAAATGGGCCACCTGGAGGCTGGACCTGGAGGTTGTTGAGGCTGAATGGCAGCGGTGGTCCTCTGGCACTTAATATTATTTAAGTTAAAAAAAAAAAAAAAAAAAAAAAAAAAAACAAAAAACGGGTCTTGGTGCTCAAAAATGTTTGATTTGCATATTCTCATCCCCTAACCCCAATATTTTCATTATTTCCTCACATATGAAATCTTACTAGCATAAAGGTAATTTCGTATTAAACAAAGTGGATTGAAATAACATTGGTAAAAATAATCAATCACCATACTTTCAATTTTTGTTCTGCTTTCCTATTAGAAACCACTTGGATACAAGAGAACAGAGGACAGACTCATGGAAATGCTTGAAATGACAAGAAGCTCCCACTCAAGCTCAGCATTCAGTCCTGGACAGGGTAAGACCAGGCCACTTTGACATCTGTGCCAAAGAGTCTACCAGACAGAATCCTCTGACTGATCCCTGACTGAGCCATAGGAACTGGCTAGAAAAGCCTTCACATCCTCAATACATTCTTCACGTCAGAATACTTGACAACCATTGATATCCATCTCTCGTTAACTTGCTCCCCAGCCAACCATTCTTCAACAAATTCAAAGGAGTAACTCATGCAAGCACACAGAAAGGGGTGTTCACTACACACATCCATGTGCGAAAAAGACAACTGGTATTTCTTGTTTGGGCTATGTCAAATGAAATCCCTTCTGCATGACCTCCACAAACCAAAGGAAAATATTTGTGAAATTCCCACGTAGAAGACAAGATACACTTGCCAAGGAGGCAGTGGCAAGAATTTTGACACTCCAAATGTAGAGTGTGTGTTTAGGAAGCAGTCACAGTTTCCATGAGAGAGTCCCATGAAATCAATTAGGAAGATCCATGCTCTAGCCCTACCATGCAAGTGATGTGACTTGAAAGAGTCACTTAGTCTTAGTAACCATCATCACTAACAACTAAGTCAATGAATAAAGGTCCTCAGGTGCCAAGCTACAAAATGTGGGATGAGCATGGATGAGGATGGGTGGGAGAAGTCTCCAACTCTAACACAATTAGGGAAGGATGTGCTGACCTCAAGTGGCTGGGGGGCTGGGATCCTGCCACAGAGGGGGATTCCAAACCTCACATCCCCTGACCCAGGCCAGAAGACCAGGTAGAGTCCAAGGACCCTGGGGTGGCCCAATGGCAATAAAGGTCAAAAGGAACTAGGGATCTGCCTGGTCCCTCAATCCCCTACTCTGAGCAGGGCTGCATGACGAGGCCAGAGGCCATCCACAGCAATCTGCCTTTACAGGAAAACAGGGACTGCAGGCTGCCTCTGGCTCACTGAATCAGGGTGGTGTTTTCATAAAGCAAGACCACTTCCTCACATTTGACCAGCAGCTCATGTGTTGACAGCACAATGACTGACTTGACTCAGGCCCTGATGAATGAAATAGAAAATTCATAGCAAACCCATCTTTAGCTCTTCCACATCATCAGGGGCTCTGATTCAATTCCGTCCAGAAAGGTGTCTGAAATGATTTCTAAACATGCTGGGGACTCACCTCTGTGTGGAACTTTTCAGGAAAAAGGGGATCAAATCTCATGAAGCAACTCTTCTCTCTTCTAGCCCATGGGCAATGCAAGGAACCTGCATGATACCAGAGGCTCACTTCTCTCTTCTCGTGTCTTCTGGAAAGGATTCGTTAATGCTTCCTGAAAGGTGAAGCAGAAGCCTGCATCCCCAGCTGCACAGAAGTGTTTTAGGGCAGTGTCTCCCTTAAAACCCAAAAATAAAAAAACAGGTTATTCAACAGGCACATGGATTCGAGTACATGTTCAATGATCCCTCCTCCCTGGAGCCTTCCACATGCCCATCTTCCACATTCACAGAGCAATGCTTGGCCATTCTCAAGACCAGGAGACCATGATGCTCATCACCAGGAAGTCAATAAGGAACATGAAGAGAGCAGCATGGATTGCAGAAGGTGGCACATCAAGGATCTTCAGCTCTGCTGCTAGAACACAAGAGCTTAACTTCAGTATTGACTTTTTGCCAACTACCAAGTACGATAGCAGTGTCAAGCCCAATACGCAGATATGCAAGTAGTAGGTGACACCCCGCATCCATTCACAAAAGTGGGCAACATCTGCATCAGAACAAGGAAGTATCTTACCCTTACTCATAAAAATCATCAGAAACAAAATAAAATGGATGCAAGACTTCTCATTTCACTATTAGGTAGCTGTTGGAATTCCCTATTAAATAATACCTCCTCCAAAATAAAAAGTATCTCAGACATGTGTCAACTATTCAATGGATGACATTTTAAAAACTATGGACTTTACTTAATATTTATGTATGCTATATCCCTGCCTAAGGCTCTATGAGAAAGGAGCACATAGAATTGGATCTTTGAAAATCTCACATTTGCTGATAAATATTACTGCTGATCTCAGGCATGGCGAAGTGAAAAGTGGGACTTTGGATATTCCAAGAATGCTATGTTGTGGGATTGGTGTCCCTGATTCATACATAGCATATGGTTTCTATGAAATCCAGTGAGGGAGCAGGAGTAACGAAGCTGATTGCACAGATGACCTCAGGGAATACTGACAGATAGGCCAAATGAAAAATATGCTCCAGCTAACCATTGGTATTTGGGCTTCTGATCCCAGTCCTGTTTTTAAAAAAGGTGCAGACAGGCAGTGTTCATTAAAAACTGTCTACCATGTAAAAGTGGGTAATTTAAATGGCATCTAGTTACACATCTGATAGAATGGTCTGGCAACATATGAATTTCATTCTAACAACAACAACAACAACAAAACATAGAAAATGAGACATAAAGATAAAACCTTGTCTTCACCAGGATGCCTAAAAATAGGTTTTATTTGGCTCATGCAAAGAAATATCTTTCAATAGAATTTCTGATTTCTGAATGAATCCATTCAACTTCATACTGCACAGATCACAAGGTTTTCTTTACAGAATATTCTCTTCTTCTTCTTAAAGCCTCACATAGAAAATGTCTCACAGGACATAGGAGGGGAATGACCCAAAGGATGAGAGAATGGCTGGAACCGTTCTCAAATGTGCCCATGTAGCCTAAAGTTTGAAGGCATCTAATTGTACTCTAAAACAATTATGAACCTATTCGATCCATTATTAATAAATATCACCACTTTACCACTTGAACCAAATCACAGAAAATTGGAAACAGATGATCATTGGCTTTGATACCTTTACTTCTGTTTCATTACTCAGAGTCGATCAACTCTATACTTCAAGTGACACAGATTTATTACAGAATGCCTAAGATCCTAAGGATCTACTTTAGCTCAGCCCATGGTATTGCTTCATTATTTTATTATTTTGTAAGTAATAAAATATAACTTCATGTTGGATGATATATTCAAGCCATGAATATATCATCCAACATTGTTCTTCGCAAAATATTAGCCCAATTTCTGCGCGCGCTCACTTACTGTTCAGGAATTTTACTAATTGTTTGAAGGTTCTAGAGGACCTGTTAGACTCCTAATGGACAAACCATACAACATACTCCAGAGAACGGACGAGTGCCATAAGAAGAAAATAAGGTCAGCCTACAGCAATGGGCAGCTGCCTGCCCTCGGCTGGGAGGAGCCCTGGCCATGGCACCAGGGCTGCTGGGCAGCAGAAGCCTCCACAGCCCTGCAGGGAGCCTGGAGCACAGCTCTGCCTAACCATGCTCAGCCCTGGACAGATGCACATGAGTTCCCATCACAGGCTCGAGTGTGACAGTCCCAGGTGCATGCCTGTCATGCCAGCCACAAGGGAGGCTGAGGCAAGAGGAACGTTTGAGGTCAGCCTTGGCAACTTAGACCCCGAGGCAAAGGGGAAATACTTTTACAGGGGTCTCTGAGGGTTTAGCTCAGGTAGGTCACTTGCCTCACAGGCTCAAGGCCCTGGGTTCAATCCCCAGAACCCACGTACACACAAAAAGTGAACTTGGAATATTGTTTAAAATGATGGGTCAGGAACACACAAGGACTTCAATATGACCTCTCAGAGGAGCTCAATTTGAGATCAGACTGAACAAAAGACCACCTGGACCATTGACTCAGTGTCTGAAACCCTCTGTGAGCATGGGAAGCACTGCTGGCAAGACACCAGAGGGCCAAAGCACTTGTGCCCAATGCAGGGGCGTCTCTTGTCTACTGCCAAAGACTGTTCCCCTCCTGGGGCAGCTGAGAGCAAGCTGGGCCTTGGAGCAAGGACTAGTGCTTTAGATATAGACTATGCAAGCAAGGGGCAATGTCTTTAATAAAACTAAAATTAAAAAGTCACATTGAAAAAATTTTAAAAAGAAGAAAATAAGGTCAAGTAGAGGAAGCCCATTTTCACAGGAAAAAATCCCCCAGTGAAAAGCATCAGAATAGATACCAAGAAAAATACCAACAAAAACAGTGTGCTCCCACTATGTATCTACTCAACCTGAAAAGTTAGAAAGCTAGATAATACAATCCTGGCCACAGGTAGAGCTATGCAGAAGAGCCACCTGGCAGTGCTTAGTCAAAGAAGTAAACATGCACACTTTGACCTAGAAATTCCACCTGTGTGTAAACCAGGCGGTGCTTAAGCAGTTTCACAAGGGGACATGCACAGGGAAATTTATCCTCAGGTTCTTATAGAGTTGTCTGTGCTTACAGGGAGTTGATGGTTGTCAAGATGCCCACAGCTGCGAAAGTCAAAAGCTAAAAAAATAATAGATGCCAACCTGGATATATTAATAATCCCGTATCTATGATCACCTTCATAAGGTAGCTTCCCAACTTCTGTGTGGAAGTGTGTTTCTCCTTGGCCCTTACACTGTTGTGGAGACCACTAGGAGTTCAGCTTTGTGCAGGATCATCTGACCTGGACTTTTGGCAAGACCTGTACAGCCCTCACACATGCTCAGATGCTACAGGACTTTTCAGACCAGTCCAGACAACAGTAGGCATCCATTCATTGTCTGCACTCTACAGATTCCTAGATGCACGACATTCATTACCATCAAATGCAGAATTTTCATCAAAAACTAATATATATATATATATCATTCCAATCTGAATCAAGAAAATCGGAAATATCCCCAAATCCAAAGAGTGGATCCCCATTGTGATGCTACAAGTTGAAAATTCCACAGCTGACCTCATGGGATGGTTCACAGTCAAAAGACAGCTGCATGAAAAATATTACATGACCTTCCTGCTATGGGAAAAGTGGCATGTGAAGTACACATGCATGTCTTCCTCAGACATGGGTTCATTTGCAAGACACCTTGTGCAATTGAAAATACTCCAAAAGGGGAGAAATCAGAACCATGTCTCCAAAGTATTTCAGCAGAGACCAACTCCATCTGTCTATCTATCTCTCAGTGAGTGTGTGTGCTCTTGTGTGTGTTTGTGTGTCTTTGTTTGTGTTTGTACCATCATAGCTGATACTTCATTGCCCCCATTGGAAAACTGACTCAGATAATGCCATCTGCCAAACTCCTAAAAACCAAAGTTCTTGCTGATAGAATGAAACATTCCTTCCTGTTGGTTTGGATGTGTCCTTTAGGAATCACTGCTACATTTAGTATACTCAAATCATCACAGTAGATCAGGTAACAAAAACATATATATTTTAAAATAATAATAATATATTAATGGAAACAACAAATACAGGATAGAGTAACAACTGTGTTACTAAACAAGGTCAAGGACAATGGCAAACTATAGATTCAAACTTTGAAGAAAATAGTAATCAATGTAAATATTCCTGGGCTGCCTCAGCCCCGCCCAGGCACACAGCAACAGAATGGTTTTGCAAGCATCCTCAGGAGGGCAGGAGCCTTCTTTGCAGGACGAGAGGGAGGTTGAGGCTCGATCCACCCATCATTCTTTTGGGAGAGGCTCCTTTTCCTCAGCACAAAGTTGGATTTTTTGTGAGGATTCTTGGCATCAAATACGTTGGCCTCTGCTGGAATCCTCAGCTCTGGGGAGAGAGGGGTGTACAAAAAGAAGGTGGCACTCAGGAGGTGCTCCCTAGGACACGCCAACATCTCAGAGCCTGTGCCAGAAAAGGCCAGAGCCACACACCTGAGAGCTCTCCAATTCAGCACCAATACCAACAAAGACAGCCTCCACAGTCCTCCCTGAGGAAGAACTAGGCAGAGCACTTCAACAGACCTAATGTCTGTTCCTACCGAAGGCTTTGGACTCCAGAATATCTCAGGTCCTCTTGCATCTGCCAAAGCACACCACTAGGGTTTGCATCTGAAATCTCCCACAAAAGGCTCCTGTGCCGAAGATTCAGTCCCCACATGAGCCATCTTCATAGGTGGGTTTGGAGGGAAGCATTGGATGGTGAGTGCTCTGATGTCAACATGAAATTCTCATTCAAGATGAATACACTACTGGGGGGTGGGAGGGACTGGAAGAAAGGTTGAGCATGGTTGGAGTAAGACCTAAACAGTGTTGTGCCCTGGGCAACAGTACCTTGTTCCTGTTGGCTCCACTGAATCCTCATTCTCCAAGGAGAGGTCCTCCCTCTCCATCTTTCTCTCTCTCCCTCTCTGCCAGCCTCGTTCTCTCTCTCCCAGTCTATGCCTTTGTGGCAAGGGCTGAGGAGCTCTCCACTGCCACACACTAGAGCTTTATGGACAGCCTCAGTGCACAACCAAAGAGAAAGCTATGAAACCCAGAGAAAAAAGGCCTAGGATTCCTCCTCTGAGTTATTTTCCTCAAGTATGGCCACAGTGAGGACAGGCTGACCAGCACGGATACCACGTTAGAGCCATGCTTCTGCGTTGGTGGAGCCCGCCTCCATGTGAACCAGGCTTCTGAGAATGGAGGCCACATTCCAAATACTGCCCTACTGAGAACAATGGTTCCAAAGACCAGCAAAGGGACTGCTTCCCTCCAACATGGTGTATGGCCCAGTGGTGCCATGACCCCGAGTGAGGGAATACAACAGCCGCTTCTCCTTCCTCTGAACATGTGTTTCCTCTCGCCCTCCTCTAACCTAGAGCCTGTTCTCCATCCCTTCTGGGTTGGATGTGGAGATCTCTGCTATGAATTTCTTAGGCTACCAAGGCCCCAGACAGACTTCCTCTTCCATAGACTCTACTAACCTAACAGTAGGTTAAGATAGGAGACAAGTGATCCTAGAACTCATAGGGATGGTGGTCTTCAGGGTACATAGGCTGGGATAATGGCTGCTGTGGTGTTTGGCTCACAAAAACCAACCAACCAACCAACGAAAAAGCGCTGGCATTATTATCAGATGAGCTCTGTGGCTACGTGCTCAGGAAGCCCTCATCTGACTTTAGTTAGGGATCACAACCTGGCTATTGTGATCACTCCTTGCCTAGTGGACTCAGGTGCGTAAGACCATGGAATTTATGCAAAAACAGATGATTCAGGCTGTCTCCCAGGCTGTGTTTTCTTCCCAATTTCATCCTGTTACTGCTTGCTAGAATCCTGGCAATGCTCTGCCCAGGCAGTGGTTTTTTGGTCACACAGAAGGCTTTCAATAGTACTGCTTCAGTCCACAAAATGCCAGTTCCCTCTTTAGCCCATGCATTCCCATGTTCCTTTGAAACCACTCCTATCCCAGACCATGAAAACATACTGCTCCTGGAGAGAGGCTTTCCTCCTCACTCCTCAAAGATGTCAGCTTTGGATGCCTGTTCATGTCCAGGGGAGGGCACCTGGTGGGGAGCCGCAATATCCACCGGGGTATACCATTGGACCTCAAGACCTTCCACCAGCAGAAGTGCAGTTGGCTTTGTGCACGAACCCAACACACCTGTTGGAGTGTTCTTGGGGGTCAGAGACTACCCTTTGTTGCTAAGAGTTGACCTGAGTCCACATCCTGACCCTTGCTCTCTGCTATCTGATTGTCTCACTTACTCTGACGGCGAGAGATGATTTGGCCCAGCTCATAAACCTCTGGATTCTCCTCAGTAAGGAAGTGTAGGTCGAGGGCGCTGCGGATGATGACAGGAGCCCTATCGTGGCAGGTCACCTGGAGCAGCATGGGAGACAGGCCTTCAGGAAATGGGCCTTGAAGTGACTACTCAAGGACAGTGGGCAGGGGCATTCTGGAGGCACCTCCACTCTAAATACAAGGGCAACATCCATGACCCTACTACCCGAGACTGACCTCCTGCTCATCGTGTGGGCTCTTCCCACAGGCTACTAGCCCAATCCTTGTACATAGGACTTCCTGGGCCTGCCATTGCTCTTTGTGGAGCTGCACTCCTCTCGGAGTGAAAGGACCCCACTACCTGCATACAGATGCAATCTCATCCCACAAGTTGGGAGGAATGGGACAATAGCCTCCAAGATCCCAGGTCTGCCCGAGGATGCAGGCGGCATTGGGAATGGCCTAGGCACAAAACCTAGAGGCTTTGGTCTGGATTGCCAGGGCCAAAAACAGACCCAGGAACATGACCACACACAGGAGAGCTGAAAGATAGCCACGAGAGCTCCTGGCCTCCAGAGGCTCAGTGCTGGCTGGGATGTAGGAGGGCACCTCATCCGGCAAGGGTGGTCATTGGGTTACCTGGACATTTAGTGTGCTTGCTCCACATCCATATCAACTCTGCAGAGAGACTCTCTCAGCTCCTTGTTCAAGGAACATGGAGAACCTCACACTGCTGTCCTCCTCCATAGACGTCAGCATCTCATACAAGGGAACCTGCAACCTAGTTCCTGTCCTATTCTCATCTGTCACCCATACCTGTCCCTGCCCTTCTGGACTGCATGCTGCCACCTGACACACAGACTCCCTCAGACATGGCAGTGGACAAGCTGCTGCACTCGCTCATCTCAGCTCCAGCCCTTCACACTCACCTCTCAATTCTTGATTCCCATCTATCCTCCTGATCATCCAGAAGCTCCAAATTCAAGAGGGCATGAGTAGTCCATGGTATTGGACCAGTGTCTGCTCCCCACCCAGGTGTAAGCACCACGGGACACCCCTGCTCCCAGGCTTACCAGAACACTCTTGGCCATCTCTGGGCTTTGTGTTTCTAAGTGGACACGAATTAAGCAGGTGTCTCCCACCTGCTTGTGGGAAAGCGGCCTGGAGGACTTGCAGGTTGATTCTGAGAACTGTGGGGGATGGAACATCAGCAAACCCAGAAACAGAAAGCCACCCCAGACTGTCAGTTGGCTCTATGGGCTTCCAGCAAATATGTCCAGGTGCTGAGGCTTCTTATTTCCTCAGGTCGGAGTGGAATGGCAGCACATGCACAGCTTGAATAAGGTAGGTGTTTACCTCCTTTCCCTTGACCTGGGGGCGTTTCCTCACGATGAAATATTGTATTCCCAGATTCATGGACAGACACACGAGTGAGTGGTCAGAGACCTTGATTTCTGCAGAGCGAAGTGGAGAGAATTGTTAGGTGGCACTCAAGGATTATACCACAAAACACCCACAACCCCTGAGAGTCTCCGCCAGGCCCATCACACTTTGGTATTTTGGGGCCAAGGCCCACTTTCTCTTGGCTGTCAGTTATCCTGAGCCCACTGTGGATCATGTCTCCCCACTGTCTGATTGTCCTACTTACTCTCATCCTCAGACATCATATACAGCAGCTCAAAGTTGTCCACATCCTCATGCTGCAACAAATTTTGGTCCAAGGCCCTGTGGATGAGTCTTGTCACCGTCTCCTGAAAGGTCACCTGGATCAGGGTGGGATAAATATCATCAGAGAATGGCTTTTAGAAGAGCTACCCAGAAGACTGTGGTCAAACATTCAGGAGAAATCTCAGCTACATATACAAGGGCACAATCTTGTTATCCTGCTACCTGAGTGTGTCCTCCATATACCACCTGGGTTCTTGCAATGTGCTACTAGAACAATCCTGGTACAAATATCTGCCTGTACCTGCCATCTCCCCTCCCCCTGGGGAGCCACATTCCACTCATGTCAAAGGACCAAACTGCCTATGCACAGACACACTCTCATCTCACTGAGATGAGAGCAATGGGCCAGGGATCTGCGCACCAAGTGTGATCTGGGATGCAGGCTGCCTTTGTGGGTGGAAGAGGCAGATGCACTGAAAATTTGGGTCCTGACTGCCACGACACAAAACAGACTCAGATACAAGAGTGTGCACTTGAGTGCTTCATGATAGCTTTGAGAGGCCCTGGCCTCTGGAAGCTCGGTGCGGGTCTGGTTGTCATGATGTACTTGACTCAGCACTGGCAGTCACTGAACATGTCTCCTCTGCAGCTGGACACCTGCAGCATTAGCGTGTCTACTGCACATCCATAGAAATTCTGCCAAGAACCCCTTTAGCTCCGTATTTACATACATGCAAAGCCTAACATTCCGAAGCTTTGGCATGACCCCCCAGGTGATCCCGACCCCAAATTCCTACACCTAGTCATGCTAAGGAGGTTCTCTTCCCTGCCACCAGGAACACATCCCCTCCTACACATGTGACAAGTCACTGCCACCTCCTCTGCTCCAACTTCACTCATTGAGAATACCAAGTTCTAGGCACTGCAGCCTGCACCCTGGACATATCTCTGCCTTCATCTGTCCACAGCACTTCCGTCTGCACTTCTGGCCTGCAAAACCCACAATACACAGGCCCACTCACCACTGAAGCTGGGCATGCTGATGCTCTCCCTCCTCAGGTCAAGCCCTTAAGACGGACCTCTCTCTTCTTTATTTCCCACCATAGCCCTGGGGTTGGCTGTGTCTCCTGCCTTCCACTGTGTGGACACCCAGGAGGCAGCCCTGCTGTCGGGCTTACCGGGATGCGCTTTGTCTCCCTCAGGCTCTGTCCCTCTAGGAGGACGTGAACAACGCGGCTGTCTTCCACCTGCTCGCTGGAGTGAAGCAGTGAGGAGCTGCTACTCACAGCTGCTGGGGTCCTGGATGCCACTGCCACAGAAGGTTCCAAGAACTGTGGGGGATGACAACATCAGCAAAGCCCAGCAACTGCACCCCACCCAGCCTGGCAGTTGGCTCTGTGGGCATTCTACAACATCCATCCAGAACCTGAGGTTCTTGTCCCCTTGGAGGATGTGGAGTGGCACCAGGAGTAAAGACTGAAGAAGGTGGCTGTTTTGGGAACAAGAGATCCAGCACCTGCTGGGTGGGGATGAAATCCCAGGAGATTAACCCCATGTTGCTGCTGAAATGTAGGTTCCTCCCACAAATGACAGGCAGGAGCTCATTCCTAAGCTGGTCCTGCCTGTAAGGTTCAAGGCTCTGAACCCTGAAGGGCTCCTCCGTGTTCTGATCATTTTCACCCTGGGTTGGGACCAAGAATGGTGGGTTCAAAATGGAAATGGTTACAAACAGAAAAATGACTTGTGCCAATACACTAGAGTCAAAGCACAATGGGACAGTTCCCATCAGTACAAACACACACACACACACACACACACACACACACACACACACACACACAGAGTCAGAATAGGAGTCCTGGGCCATTCATCAGGGATCAGACTAGAGGGCCTGCTGGGCTCACCTGCCCTGTGCTACTCACTGTTACTCTTGAGCTCCTCTGCGACAATCGCCAGAGGCTCTGGCGTCTAAGATGAAGCCTCACCCAGTGTATCCACAAAAGGGCTAGTTGGCCCCCCTGAGATTCCTGGGAGCCTGAGGCTCGGCATTGTCTGCAACCACAGGAGAACATCCTTCTCCCTCCAGTGGCTCCAACCAAGTGAGCTCGGATGGCTTGGTCAGTGAAGTGGGTGCCTGGATACCAGGGTTCCATGTTCTGTTTGATCCATTGTCAAGGCAATGATGTCATTTCCTGTGCCCATACCTGAGCCTCTTTTCACATAAGACCACTTTCAACAGCCCTATGGGCTGCCGATTTCTCCTCCATGCCTACCCATCTCAGGTGCGCAGGTGTTCACCAACAACTACCCAAACATCCCCACCAGCATCTGCCCTGCTTGGTGCCACTAGAGTTCCAGCTTGGAGCCTTCAAAAATGCATTCACAACCAGTCCTTCCCTCTCAGCAGCTTTTGGACCCTGGTCCCATCATTGTGCAACTCATGGTGTGCCCAGTCTTTTCTGGAAAGTAGGGTAGCATCTAATCTCTAGGGTTTATTGTGTCTATTGGCCCATAACACCCTCTGTTCTCTCTGAAACCAGAGATGGGACTCACAGGTGGCTAAAGCACAAATGTAGAGATGGGATAATCACAAGAAAGGGAGAGACAAAGAATGCACCCTAACTCCATCAGGCCTGTGTCCCACACAGGGACATGGCCAATGTCCGTCCCATCGTGGCTGCAGTTCCCTCTCTACACCATGGCAAGTTGGAGGGGACTGAGATGCAGAGGCTGCTCCCCTCTGCCATACAACTTCCCAAGGCTTCTCCTAAGATTTCAAAAGGGCCAAGTGTGTCTAGTGTTGGGGTCTCACAGAGACTCCGAGGTACCACAGCATCCTGCTGCCCAGAACCGGTACACCCCTCACCTCAAGGGGGCTCAGCCTCTGGATTCATGGGAATTGAAGTGGGTACAGGTGATGGGATATCACCTCCAAGACTGAGTTATGCCAAGTCCATGACCCCTGTCTGCATCCCTGTCTCCAGCACCACTCCCCCCTCTCTCTTTCCTCCTCAGAGCAAACAAATCCATTTAGCAAGTGTGTCCTGTGATAAAGACATGACGGTCACCCATCCTCTCATTACAAAAACACTGAGGCTCAGCCAACATGGATCCTACAGGGAACACAGGCATAAACTCAGACTCCGATCCTCCCAGCCGAGCCTCAGTGGAGCCTGGACTCCCAGCCTCCTGAGTCAAGGAAACAGAGGTTCCTAGCCGAGCCACCTTGGATGCAGCCGCACACAAACTGAACTCATCAATGCCCCTTGCTCTCAGTTGTGAGTAAGAGGGGAAGTGGTGTTTCACAACCCTGGACATCAAGTGCAGTCTCCAGGCTTTGGGGTGTGCCCTGGCCTCTGTCTATCTGCCCAGGCTCTCCAACCCACACTGGCCTCTTACCCAACCTCCTCCTAGGGCCAAACTCAATCCTGCCTCTCAATTTCTGCTGCCTTCCCCAACACACTGCTCCCCAAAATGAGCAGGGCTGGCTCTCGGTTATCATGCTGGTGCCAGCAGCAATGCCACCCCACTGACATAATTCTGAGTCCCAACCTAGGCACTCCAGCTGTCTTTGCCACACCTGGCCTGTTTGGGCTCTGGCTCTTGCTCTTTTCTTTCATGTGCATGTGTTTTGAGGTTTTGAGTTTCTCCCACTGCAGAACTGCAGCTGTGGCAGGGTAGAGCTCATGAGGGTGACATTCTGAGCCACATCCAATCCCATCAGGACTGTTCACTGGGGTGACTGCTGGAACACAGTGATGAGTGAACACATGGGAGGTGGTTGGACCCACCTTGCCTCTGAGTGGCTTCCTTTCAGGACAGGAATGTAGGCATGGGAGCCCCTGGCGTGGGATGCTTTGCACAAGGCGTGACCATGGGCTCTCTTTCCTGGCAAAAATGGCTCCACTCAGCATGGAGAGCACTGTCATTCCTGGTGGCTAACAACAGCCCTGGACCCCAGAAAGGAACCCACACTCAAGATTAACGTCTGAGTGTGCGTGTCCTCGAGGAAATGAGGTCTCCTGATCCCAGGTGCAAAGGGGTAAGTCCTCTAACTCCAGGGGCCATGAAGGGACATCTGAGTTTCCCTTGTCCTTCTTTCCCTCTCTAACTAACCACAGTTAGGACCCTGGCCTCATTCCCCAGTGAGGATCATTAGGCTCCATAAAGGACAGTCTCTAAGATGCTCAGTGGACCAACACCCTCTGCACAACCCATAACCCTATTCACCCAAGAGGCAAGAGGATTTCTATTCAGGAAAACCAGGAAAGGGAGAGCCTTTCTCAAGGACACAAGGACATTAGTGAGTGAGGGAGTGATTAATGGATGGAGAACTATTTCCAACACCAACTTCCAGGAGCATATATGGCCCCCTGGAGAATTCTGCAGTGTGTTGGTGATTAAGGAGAACGTGTGAATTCAGGGGTCACTAGGTCCTCTCAGCCATAAGGAGGGAAACTGCCATAAAGGAACTAGGACAAGGGTGCGAGGAATGCTCACTGGTGGGAGATCGGAAGGAAGGAAAGTGTACTCATTAGAAAAGTGTCGCCTGAAAATTCTTAGCCAGCCAAAAGTCGTGCGAACTTGTGTGGGAAAAGAGTCTTTGCACAGTGATGAAGCTAAGAGCTCACATGATGGAACACAGCATCAACTGGGACCAAATCCAATATCTGATATTCTTGTAGGAAGAGGAGAGTCTGGACCCAGATACCAGGGAGACTGGGGGATACCGGATATGTGAGGTTGGAGCCAGGGCGGGATGCCCATATGGGAACCACAGATCGTGGGCAGCAATAGGAGAGTGGGCAAGGGCTGGGAGAGTTGGGGAGACAGTCCCCTTGAAACCTGGGAGGGGTTATGGCACTGGGACAGCCCAACACCTACTGTGTTGAGCCTCTGGAGCTCAACGGAAGACACTTCCTCTGTTGTCGGCCACCCAGTTAACAGAGTTTGGTTGCAGCAGCCTAGGACCCAGCTGAAGGTCTGAGCATGTTGGCCATGCAGGTTGGATCTGGACCACAGACACCCTCATCAGAGATTGTAGGGTCTCAGCCCTGAGGCAAGACAGGCACTAAGTCAGGCCAGGTGGGGAAACGGATAGGCACACACTCTGGGGGCTGGTGCCTGTGTTACTGGGAGCACTTCTGATCGCAATTCCCTGATCTGCTGCCAACACAGGCTACAGAGGAGGGTACAGAAACACAGACCACGGATCTGCCCCACTCAGTGGGCCCAGGCCAACACCACACCCAGCAGCCTCGTGCCATACCCAATGAGTCTCGAAGCGGCCCCCTCTTCCCATCCTGAGAGCTCTTCCCTTCCTCATGTGCCAATAGCTCCCTACTGTCACTGGCAATATCTACTCTGTGAGATGTCAACATCCGTGGGTACTGTTCTCTCATCCCAGGACAGTGTGGTCCCACACACCCTGGTGAAATGGGCCACCTGGAGGCTGGACCTGGAGGTTGTTGAGGCTGAATGGCAGCGGTGGTCCTCTGGCACTTAATATTATTTAAGTTAAACAAAAACAAAAACAAAAACAAAAAACGGGTCTTGGTGCTCAAAAATGTTTGATTTGCATATTCTCATCCCCTAACCCCAATATTTTCATTATTTCCTCACATATGAAATCTTACTAGCATAAAGGTAATTTCGTATTAAACAAAGTGTATTGAAATAGCATTGGTAAAAATAATCAATCACCATACTTTCAATTTTTGTTCTGCTTTCCTATTAGAAACCACTTGGATACAAGAGAACAGAGGACAGACTCATGGAAATGCTTGAAATGACAAGAAGCTCCCACTCAAGCTCAGCATTCAGTCCTGGACAGGGTAAGACCAGGCCACTTTGACATCTGTGCCAAAGAGTCTACCAGACAGAATCCTCTGACTGATCCCTGACTGAGCCATAGGAACTGGCTAGAAAAGCCTTCACATCCTCAATACATTCTTCACGTCAGAATACTTGACAACCATTGATATCCATCTCTCGTTAACTTGCTCCCCAGCCAACCATTCTTCAACAAATTCAAAGGAGTAACTCATGCAAGCACACAGAAAGGGGTGTTCACTACACACATCCATGTGCGAAAAAGACAACTGGTATTTCTTGTTTGGGCTATTTCAAATGAAATCCCTTCTGCATGACCTCCACAAACCAAAGGAAAATATTTGTGAAATTCCCACGTAGAAGACAAGATACACTTGCCAAGGAGGCAGTGGCAAGAATTTTGACACTCCAAATGTAGAGTGTGTGTTTAGGAAGCAGTCACAGTTTCCATGAGAGAGTCCCATGAAATCAATTAGGAAGATCCATGCTCTAGCCCTACCATGCAAGTGATGTGACTTGAAAGAGTCACTTAGTCTTAGTAACCATCATCACTAACAACTAAGTCAATGAATAAAGGTCCTCAGGTGCCAAGCTACAAAATGTGGGATGAGCATGGATGAGGATGGGTGGGAGAAGTCTCCAACTCTAACACAATTAGGGAAGGATGTGCTGACCTCAAGTGGCTGGGGGGGCTGGGATCCTGCCACAGAGGGGGATTCCAAACCTCACATCCCCTGACCCAGGCCAGAAGACCAGGTAGAGTCCAAGGACCCTGGGGTGGCCCAATGGCAATAAAGGTCAAAAGGAACTAGGGATCTGCCTGGTCCCTCAATCCCCTACTCTGAGCAGGGCTGCATGACGAGGCCAGAGGCCATCAACAGCAATCTGCCTTTACAGGGAAACAGGGACTGCAGGCTGCCTCTGGCTCACTGAATCAGGGTGGTGTTTTCATAAAGCAAGACCACTTCCTCACATTTGACCAGCAGCTCATGTGTTGACAGCACAATGACTGACTTGACTCAGGCCCTGATGAATGAAATAGAAAATTCATAGCAAACCCATCTTTAGCTCTTCCACATCATCAGGGGCTCTGATTCAATTCCGTCCAGAAAGGTGTCTGAAATGATTTCTAAACATGCTGGGGACTCACCTCTGTGTGGAACTTTTCAGGAAAAAGGGGATCAAATCTCATGAAGCAACTCTTCTCTCTTCTAGCCCATGGGCAATGCAAGGAACCTGCATGATACCAGAGGCTCACTTCTCTCTTCTCATGTCTTCTGGAAAGGATTCGTTAATGCTTCCTGCAAGGTGAAGCAGAAGCCTGCATCCCCAGCTGCACAGAAGTGTTTTAGGGCAGTGTCTCCCTTAAAACCCAAAAATAAAAAAAACAGGTCATTCAACAGGCACATGGATTCGAGTACATGTTCAATGATCCCTCCTCCCTGGAGCCTTCCACATGCCCATCTTCCACATTCACAGAGCAATGCTTGGCCATTCTCAAGACCAGGAGACCATGATGCTCATCACCAGGAAGTCAATAAGGAACATGAAGAGAGCAGCATGGATTGCAGAAGGTGGCACATCAAGGATCTTCAGCTCTGCTGCTAGAACACAAGAGCTTAACTTCAGTATTGACTTTTTGCCAACTACCAAGTACGATAGCAGTGTCAAGCCCAATATGCAGATATGCAAGTAGTAGGTGACACCCCGCATCCATTCACAAAAGTGGGCAACATCTGCATCAGAACAAGGAAGTATCTTACCCTTACTCATAAAAAATCATCAGAAACAAAATAAAATGGATGCAAGACTTCTCATTTCACTACTAGGTAGCTGTTGGAATTCCCTATTAAATAATACCTCCTCCAAAATAAAAAGTATCTCAGACATGTGTCAACTATTCAATGGATGACATTTTAAAAACTATGGACTTTACTTAATATTTATGTATGCTATATCCCTGCCTAAGGCTCTATGAGAAAGGAGCACATAGAATTGGATCTTTGAAAATCTCACATTTGCTGATAAATATTACTGCTGATCTCAGGCATGGCGAAGTGAAAAGTGGGACTTTGGATATTCCAAGAATGCTATGTTGTGGGCTTGGTGTCCCTGATTCATACATAGCATATGGTTTCTATGAAATCCAGTGAGGGAGCAGGAGTAACGAAGCT
The DNA here is from genome assembly GCF_045843805.1 of Urocitellus parryii. NCBI lineage: Eukaryota > Metazoa > Chordata > Mammalia > Rodentia > Sciuridae > Urocitellus > Urocitellus parryii. Next base: position 51,537,012 of record NC_135548.1, on the reverse strand, counting down.
GATTGCACAGATGACCTCAGGGAATACTGACAGATAGGCCAAATGAAAAATATGCTGCAGCTAACCATTGGTATTTGGGCTTCTGATCCCAGTCCTGTTTTTAAAAAAGGTGCAGACAGGCAGTGTTCATTAAAAACTGTCTACCATGTAAAAGTGGGTAATTTAAATGGCATCTAGTTACACATCTGATAGAATGGTCTGGCAACATATGAATTTCATTCTAACAACAACAACAACAACAAAACATAGAAAATGAGACATAAAGATAAAACCTTGTCTTCACCAGGATGCCTAAAAATAGGTTTTATTTGGCTCATGCCAATAAATATCTTTCAATAGAATTTCTGATTTCTGAATGAATCCATTCAACTTCATACTGCACAGATCACAAGGTTTTCTTTACAGAATATTCTCTTCTTCTTCTTAAAGCCTCACATAGAAAATGTCTCAGAGGACATAGGAGGGCTAAAGTTTGAAGGCATCTAATTGTACTCTAAAACAATTATGAACCTATTCGATCCATTATTAATAAATATCACCACTTTACCACTTGAACCAAATCACAGAAAATTGGAAACAGATGATCATTGGCTTTGATACCTTTACTTCTGTTTCATTACTCAGAGTCGATCAACTCTATACTTCAAGTGACACAGATTTATTACAGAATGCCTAAGATCCTAAGGATCTATTTTAGCTCAGCCCATGGTATTGCTTCATTATTTTATTATTTTGTAAGTAATAAAATATAACTTCATGTTGGATGATATATTCAAGCCATGAATATATCATCCAACATTGTTCTTCCCAAAATATTAGCCCAATTTCTGCGCGTGCTCACTTACTGTTCAGGAATTTTACTAATTGTTTGAAGGTTCTAGAGGACCTGTTAGACTCCTAATGGACAAACCATACAACATACTCCAGAGAACGGACGAGTGCCATAAGAAGAAAATAAGGTCAGCCTACAGCAATGGGCAGCTGCCTGCCCTCGGCTGGGAGGAGCCCTGGCCATGGCACCAGGGCTGCTGGGCAGCAGAAGCCTCCACAGCCCTGCAGGGAGCCTGGAGCACAGCTCTGCCTAACCATGCTCAGCCCTGGACAGATGCACATGAGTTCCCATCACAGGCTCGAGTGTGACAGTCCCAGGTGCATGCCTGTCATGCCAGCCACCAGGGAGGCTGAGGCAAGAGGAACGTTTGAGGTCAGCCTTGGCAACTTATACCCCGAGGCAAAGGGGAAATACTTTTACAGGGGTCTCTGAGGGTGTAGCTCAGGTAGGTCACTTGCCTCACAGGCTCAAGGCCCTGGGTTCAATCCCCAGAACCCACGTACACACAAAAAGTGAACTTGGAATATTGTTTAAAATGATGGATCAGGTACACACAAGGACTTCAATATGACCTCTCAGAGGAGCTCAATTTGAGATCAGACTGAACAAAAGACCACCTGGACCATTGACTCAGTGTCTGAAACCCTCTGTGAGCATGGGAAGCACTGCTGGCAAGACACCAGAGGGCCAAAGCACTTGTGCCCCCTGCAGGGGCGTCTCTTGTCTACCGCCAAAGACTGTTCCCCTCCTGGGGCAGCTGAGAGCAAGCTGGGCCTTGGAGCAAGGACTAGTGCTTTAGATATAGACTATGCAAGCAAGGGGCAATGTCTTTAATAAAACTAAAATTAAAAAGTCACATTGAAAAAATTTTAAAAAGAAGAAAATAAGGTCAAGTAGAGGAAGCCCATTTTCACAGGAAAAAATCCCCCAGTGAAAAGCATCAGAATAGATACCAAGAAAAATACCAACAAAAACAGTGTGCTCCCACTATGTATCTACTCAACATGCAAAAGTTAGAAAGCTAGATAATACAATCCTGGCCACAGGTAGAGCTATGCAGAAGAGCCACCTGGCAGTGCTTAGTCAAAGAAGTAAACATGCACACTTTGACCTAGAAATTCCACCTGTGTGTAAACCAGGCGGTGCTTAAGCAGTTTCACAAGGGGACATGCACAGGGAAATTTATCCTCAGGTTCTTATAGAGTTGTCTGTGCTTACAGGGAGTTGATGGTTGTCAAGATGCCCACAGCTGCGAAAGTCAAAAGCTAAAAAAATAATAGATGCCAACCTGGATATATTAATAATCCCGTATCTATGATCACCTTCATAAGGTAGCTTCCCAACTTCTGTGTGGAAGTGAGTTCCTCCTTGGCCCTTACACTCTTGTGGAGACCACTAGGAGTTCAGCTTTGTGCAGGATCATCTGACCTGGACTTTTGGCAAGACCTGTACAGCCCTCACACATGCTCAGATGCTACAGGACTTTTCAGACCAGTCCAGACAACAGTAGGCATCCATTCATTGTCTGCACTCTACAGATTCCTAGATGCACGACATTCATTACCATCAAATGCAGAATTTTCATCAAAAACTAATATATATATATCATTCCAATCTGAATCAAGAAAATCGGAAATATCCCCAAATCCAAAGAGTGGATCCCCATTGTGATGCTACAAGTTGAAAATTCCACAGCTGACCTCATGGGATGGTTCACAGTCAAAAGACAGCTGCATGAAAAATATTACATGACCTTCCTGCTATGTGAAAAGTGGCATGTGAAGTACACATGCATGTCTTCCTCAGACATGGGTTCATTTGCAAGACACCTTGTGCAATTGAAAATACTCCAAAAGGGGAGAAATCAGAACCATGTCTCCAAAGTATTTCAGCAGAGACCAACTCCATCTGTCTATCTATCTCTCAGTGAGTGTGTGTGCTCTTGTGTGTGTTTGTGTGTCTTTGTTTGTATTTGAACCATCATAGCTGATACTTCATTGCCCCCATTGGAAAACTGACTCAGATAATGCCATCTGCCAAACTCCTAAAAACCAAAGTTCTTGCTGATAGAATGAAACATTCCTTCCTGTTGGTTTGGATGTGTCCTTTAGGAATCACTGCTACATTTAGTATACTCAAATCATCACAGTAGATCAGGTAACAAAAACATATATATTTTAAAATAATAATAATATATTAATGGAAACAACAAATACAGCATAGAGTAACAACTGTGTTACTAAACAAGGTCAAGGACAATGGCAAACTATAGATTCAAACTTTGAAGAAAATAGTAATCAATGTAAATATTCCTGGGCTGCCTCAGCCCCGCCCAGGCACACAGCAACAGAATGGTTTTGCAAGCATCCTCAGGAGGGCAGGAGCCTTCTTTGCAGGACGAGAGGGAGGTTGAGGCTCGATCCACCCATCATTCTTTTGGGAGAGGCTCCTTTTCCTCAGCACAAAGTTGGATTTTTTGTGAGGATTCTTGGCATCAAATACGTTGGCCTCTGCTGGAATCCTCAGCTCTGGGGAGAGAGGGGTGTACAAAAAGAAGGTGGCACTCAGGAGGTGCTCCCTAGGACACGCCAACATCTCAGAGCCTGTGCCAGAAAAGGCCAGAGCCACACACCTGAGAGCTCTCCAATTCAGCACCAATACCAACAAAGACAGCCTCCACAGTCCTCCCTGAGGAAGAACTAGGCAGAGCACTTCAACAGACCTAATGTCTGTTCCTACCGAAGGCTTTGGACTCCAGAATATCTCAGGTCCTCTTGCATCTGCCAAAGCACACCACTAGGGTTTGCATCTGAAATCTCCCACAAAAGGCTCCTGTGCCGAAGATTCAGTCCCCACATGAGCCATCTTCATAGGTGGGTTTGGAGGGAAGCACTGGATGGTGAGTGCTCTGATGTCAACATGAAATTCTCATTCAAGATGAATACACTACTGGGGGGTGGGAGGGACTGGAAGAAAGGTTGAGCATGGTTGGAGTAAGACCTAAACAAGGTTGTGCCCTGGGCAACAGTACCTTGTTCCTGTTGGCTCCACTGAATCCTCATTCTCCAAGGAGAGGTCCTCCCTCTCCATCTTTCTCTCTCTCCCTCTCTGCCAGCCTCGTTCTCTCTCTCCCAGTCTATGCCTTTGTGGCAAGGGCTGAGGAGCTCTCCACTGCCACACACTAGAGCTTTATGGACAGCCTCAGTGCACAACCAAAGAGAAAGCTATGAAACCCAGAGAAAAAAGGCCTAGGATTCCTCCTCTGAGTTATTTTCCTCAAGTATGGCCACAGTGAGGACAGGCTGACCAGCGCGGATACCACGTTAGAGCCATGCTTCTGCGTTGGTGGAGCCCGCCTCCATGTGAACCAGGCTTCTGAGAATGGAGGCCACATTCCAAATACTGCCCTACTGAGAACAATGGTTCCAAAGACCAGCAAAGGGACTGCTTCCCTCCAACATGGTGTATGGCCCAGTGGTGCCATGACCCCGAGTGGGGGAATACAACAGCCGCTTCTCCTTCCTCTGAACATGTGTTTCCTGTCGCCCTCCTCTAACCTAGAGCCTGTTCTCCATCCCTTCTGGGTTGGATGTGGAGATCTCTGCTATGAATTTCTTAGGCTACCAAGGCCCCAGACAGACTTCCTCTTCCATAGACTCTACTAACCTAACAGTAGGTTAAGATAGGAGACAAGTGATCCTAGAACTCATAGGGATGGTGGTCTTCAGGGTACATAGGCTGGGATAATGGCTGCTGTGGTGTTTGGCTCACAAAAACCAACCAACCAACCAACCAACGAAAAAGCGCTGGCATTATTATCAGATGAGCTCTGTGGCTACGTGCTCAGGAAGCCCTCATCTGACTTTAGTTAGGGATCACAACCTGGCTATTGTGATCACTCCTTGCCTAGTGGACTCAGGTGCGTAAGACCATGGAATTTATGCAAAAACAGATGATTCAGGCTGTCTCCCAGGCTGTGTTTTCTTCCCAATTTCATCCTGTTACTGCTTGCTAGAATCCTGGCAATGCTCTGCCCAGGCAGTGGTTTTTTGGTCACACAGAAGGCTTTCAATAGTACTGCTTCAGTCCACAAAATGCCAGTTCCCTCTTTAGCCCATGCATTCCCATGTTCCTTTGAAACCACTCCTATCCCAGACCATGAAAACATACTGCTCCTGGAGAGAGGCTTTCCTCCTCACTCCTCAAAGATGTCAGCTTTGGATGCCTGTTCATGTCCAGGGGAGGGCACCTGGTGGGGAGCCGCAATATCCACCGGGGTATACCATTGGACCTCAAGACCTTCCACCAGCAGAAGTGCAGTTGGCTTTGTGCACGAACCCAACACACCTGTTGGAGTGTTCTTGGGGGTCAGAGACTACTCTTTGTTGCTAAGAGTTGACCTGAGTCCACATCCTGACCCTTGCTCTCTGCTATCTGATTGTCTCACTTACTCTGACGGCGAGAGATGATTTGGCCCAGCTCATAATCCTCTGGATTCTCCTCAGTAAGGAAGTGTAGGTCGAGGGCGCTGCGGATGAAGACAGGAGCCCTATCGTGGCAGGTCACCTGGAGCAGCATGGGAGACAGGCCTTCAGGAAATGGGCCTTGAAGTGACTACTCAAGGACAGTGGGCAGGGGCATTCTGGAGGCACCTCCACTCTAAATACAAGGGCAACATCCATGCCCCTACTACCCGAGGCTGACCTCCTGCTCATCGTGTGGGCTCTTCCCACAGGCTACTAGCCCAATCCTTGTACATAGGACTTCCTGGGCCTGCCATTGCTCTTTGTGGAGCTGCACTCCTCTCGGAGTGAAAGGACCCCACTACCTGCATACAGATGCAATCTCATCCCACAAGTTGGGAGGAATGGGACAATAGCCTCCAAGATCCCAGGTCTGCCCGAGGATGCAGGCGGCATTGGGAATGGCCTAGGCACAAAACCTAGAGGCTTTGGTCTGGATTGCCAGGGCCAAAAACAGACCCAGGAACATGACCACACACAGGAGAGCTGAAAGATAGCCACGAGAGCTCCTGGCCTCCAGAGGCTCAGTGCTGGCTGGGATGTAGGAGGCCACCTCATCCGGCAAGGGTCGTCATTGTGTTACCTGGACATTTAGTGTGCTTGCTCCACATCCATATCGACTCTGCAGAGAGACTCTCTCAGCTCCTTGTTCAAGGAACATGGAGAACCTCACACTGCTGTCCTCCTCCATAGACGTCAGCATCCCATACAAGGGAACCTGCAACCTAGTTCCTGTCCTATTCTCATCTGTCACCCATACCTGTCCCTGCCCTTCTGGACTGCATGCTGCCACCTGACACACAGACTCCCTCAGACATGGCAGTGGACAAGCTGCTGCACTCGCTCATCTCAGCTCCAGCCCTTCACACTCACCTCTCCCTTCTTGATTCCCATCTATCCTCCTGATCATCCAGAAGCTCCAAATTCAAGAGGGCATGAGTAGTCCATGGTATTGGACCAGTGTCTGCTCCCCACCCAGGTGTAAGCACCACGGGACACCCCTGCTCCCAGGCTTACCAGAACACTCTTGGCCATCTCTGGGCTTTGTGTTTCTAAGTGGACACGAATTAAGCAGGTGTCTCCCACCTGCTTGTGGGAAAGCGGCCTGGAGGACTTGCAGGTTGATTCTGAGAACTGTGGGGGATGGAACATCAGCAAACCCAGAAACAGAAAGCCACCCGAGACTGTCAGTTGGCTCTATGGGCTTCCAGCAAATATGTCCAGGTGCTGAGGCTTCTTATTTCCTCAGGTCGGAGTGGAATGGCAGCACATGCACAGCTTGAATAAGGTAGGTGTTTACCTCCTTTCCCTTGACCTGGGGGCGTTTCCTCACCATGAAATATTGTATTCCCAGATTCATGGACAGACACACGAGTGAGTGGTCAGAGACCTTGATTTCTGCAGAGTGAAGTGGAGAGAATTGTTAGGTGGCACTCAAGGATTATACCACAAAACACCCACAACCCCTGAGAGTCTCCGCCAGGCCCATCACACTTTGGTATTTTGGGGCCAAGGCCCACTTTCTCTTGGCTGTCAGTTATCCTGAGCCCACTGTGGATCATGTCTCCCCACTGTCTGATTGTCCTACTTACTCTCATCCTCAGACATCATATACAGCAGCTCAAAGTTGTCCACATCCTCATGCTGCAACAAATTTTGGTCCAAGGCCCTGCGGATGAGGCTTGTCACCGTCTCCTGAAAGGTCACCTGGATCAGGGTGGGACAAATGTCATCAGAGAATGGCTTTTAGAAGAGCTACCCAGAAGACTGTGGTCAAACATTCAGGAGAAATCTCAGCTACATATACAAGGGCACAATCTTGTTATCCTGCTACCTGAGTGTGTCCTCCATATACCACCTGGGTTCTTGCAATGTGCTACTAGAACAATCCTGGTACAAATATCTGCCTGTACCTGCCATCTCCCCTCCCCCTGGGGAGCCACATTCCACTCATGTCAAAGGACCAAACTGCCTATGCACAGACACACTCTCATCTCACTGAGATGAGAGCAATGGGCCAGGGATCTGCGCACCAAGTGTGATCTGGGATGCAGGCTGCCTTTGTGGGTGCAAGAGGCAGATGCACTGAAAATTTGGGTCCTGACTGCCACGACACAAAACAGACTCAGATACAAGAGTGTGCACTTGAGTGCTTCATGATAGCTTTGAGAGGCCCTGGCCTCTGGAAGCTCGGTGCGGGTCTGGTTGTCATGATGTACTTGACTCAGCACTGGCAGTCACTGAACATGTCTCCTCTGCAGCTGGACACCTGCAGCATTAGCGTGTCTACTGCACATCCATAGAAATTCTGCCAAGAACCCCTTTAGCTCCGTATTTACATACATGCAAAGCCTAACATTCCGAAGCTTTGGCATGACCCCCCAGGTGATCCCGACCCCAAATTCCTACACCTAGTCATGCTAAGGAGGTTCTCTTCCCTGCCACCAGGAACACATCCCCTCCTACACATGTGACAAGTCACTGCCACCTCCTCTGCTCCAACTTCACTCATTGAGAATACCAAGTTCTAGGCACTGCAGCCTGCACCCTGGACATATCTCTGCCTTCATCTGTCCACAGCACTTCCGTCTGCATTCTGGCCTGCAAAACCCACAATACACAGGCCCACTCACCACTGAAGCTGGGCATGCTGATGCTCTCCCTCCTCAGGTCAAGCCCTTAAGACGGACCTCTCTCTTCTTTATTTCCCACCATAGCCCTGGGGTTGGCTGTGTCTCCTGCCTTCCACTGTGTGGACACCCAGGAGGCAGCCCTGCTGTCGGGCTTACCGGGATGCGCTTTGTCTCCCTCAGGCTCTGTCCCTCTAGGAGGACGTGAACAACGCGGCTGTCTTCCACCTGCTCGCTGGAGTGAAGCAGTGAGGAGCTGCTACTCACAGCTGCTGGGGTCCTGGATGCCACTGCCACAGAAGGTTCCAAGAACTGTGGGGGATGACAACATCAGCAAAGCCCAGCAACTGCACCCCACCCAGCCTGGCAGTTGGCTCTGTGGGCATTCTACAACATCCATCCAGAACCTGAGGTTCTTGTCCCCTTGGAGGATGTGGAGTGGCACCAGGAGTAAAGACTGAAGAAGGTGGCTGTTTTGGGAACAAGAGATCCAGCACCTGCTGGGTGGGGATGAAATCCCAGGAGATTAACCCCATGTTGCTGCTGAAATGTAGGTTCCTCCCACAAATGACAGGCAGGAGCTCATTCCTAAGCTGGTCCTGCCTGTAAGGTTCAAGGCTCTGAACCCTGAAGGGCTCCTCCGTGTTCTGATCATTTTCACCCTGGGTTGGGACCAAGAATGGTGGGTTCAAAATTGAATTGGTGACAAACAGAAAAATGACTTGTGCCAATACACTAGAGTCAAAGCACAATGGGACAGTTCCCATCAGTACAAACACACACACACACACACACACACACACACACACACACACACACAGAGTCAGAATAGGAGTCCTGGGCCATTCATCAGGGATCAGACTAGAGGGCATGCTGGGCTCACCTGCCCTGTGCTACTCACTGTTACTCTTGAGCTCCTCTGCGACAATCGCCAGAGGCTCTGGCGTCTAAGATGAAGCCTCACCCAGTGTATCCACAAAAGGGCTAGTTGGCCCCCCTGAGATTCCTGGGAGCCTGAGGCTCGGCATTGTCTGCAACCACAGGAGAACATCCTTCTCCCTCCACTGGCTCCAACCAAGTGAGCTCGGATGGCTTGGTCAGTGAAGTGGGTGCCTGGATACCAGGGTTCCATGTTCTGTTTGATCCATTGTCAAGGCAATGATGTCATTTCCTGTGCCCATACCTGAGCCTCTTTTCACATAAGACCACTTTCAACAGCCCTATGGGCTGCCGATTTCTCCTCCATGCCTACCCATCTCAGGTGCGCAGGTGTTCACCAACAACTAACCAAACATCCCCACCAGCATCTGCCCTGCTTGGTGCCACTAGAGTTCCAGCTTGGAGCCTTCAAAAATGCATTCACAACCAGTCCTTCCCTCTCAGCAGCTTTTGGACCCTGGTCCCATCATTGTGCAACTCATGGTGTGCCCAGTCTTTTCTGGAAAGTAGGGTAGCATCTAATCTCTAGGGTTTATTGTGTCTATTGGCCCATAACACCCTCTGTTCTCTCTGAAACCAGAGATGGGACTCACAGGTGGCTAAAGCACAAATGTAGAGATGGGATAATCACAAGAAAGGGAGAGACAAAGAATGCACCCTAACTCAATCAGGCCTGTGTCCCACACAGGGACATGGCCAATGTCCGTCCCATCATGGCTGCAGTTCCCTCTCTACACCATGGCAAGTTGGAGGGGACTGAGATGCAGAGGCTGCTCCCCTCTGCCATACAACTTCCCAAGGCTTCTCCTAAGATTTCAAAAGGGCCAAGTGTGTCTAGTGTTGGGGTCTCACAGAGACTCCGAGGTACCACAGCATCCTGCTGCCCAGAACCGGTTCACCCCTCACCTCAAGGGGGCTCAGCCTCTGGATTCATGGGAATTGAAGTGGGTACAGGTGATGGGATATCACCTCCAAGACTGAGTTATGCCAAGTCCATGACCCCTGTCTGCATCCCTGTCTCCAGCACCACTCCCCCCTCTCTCTTTCCTCCTCAGAGCAAACAAATCCATTTAGCAAGTGTGTCCTGTGATAAAGACATGACGGTCACCCATCCTCTCATTACAAAAACACTGAGGCTCAGCCAACATGGATCCTACAGGGAACACAGGCATAAACTCAGACTCCGATCCTCCCAGCCGAGCCTCAGTGGAGCCTGGACTCCCAGCCTCCTGAGTCAAGGAAACAGAGGTTCCTAGCCGAGCCACCTTGGATGCAGCCGCACACAAACTGAACTCATCAATGCCCCTTGCTCTCAGTTGTGAGTAAGAGGGGAAGTGGTGTTTCACAACCCTGGACATCAAGTGCAGTCTCCAGGCTTTGGGGTGTGCCCTGGCCTCTGTCTATCTGCCCAGGCTCTCCAACCCACACTGGCCTCTTACCCAACCTCCTCCTAGGGCCAAACTCAATCCTGCCTCTCAATTTCTGCTGCCTTCCCCAACACACTGCTCCCCAAAATGAGCAGGGCTGGCTCTCGGTTATCATGCTGGTGCCAGCAGCAATGCCACCCCACTGACATAATTCTGAGTCCCAACCTAGGCACTCCAGCTGTCTTTGCCACACCTGGCCTGTTTGGGCTCTGGCTCTTGCTCTTTTCTTTCATGTGCATGTGTTTTGAGGTTTTGAGTTTCTCCCACTGCAGAACTGCAGCTGTGGCAGGGTAGAGCTCATGAGGGTCACATTCTGAGCCACATCCAATCCCATCAGGACTGTTCACTGGGGGGACTGCTGGAACACAGTGATGAGTGAACACATGGGAGGTGGTTGGACCCACCTTGCCTCTGAGTGGCTTCCTTTCAGGACAGGAATGTAGGCATGGGAGCCCCTGGCGTGGGATGCTTTGCACAAGGCGTGACCATGGGCTCTCTTTCCTGGCAAAAATGGCTCCACTCAGCATGGAGAGCACTGTCATTCCTGGTGGCTAACAACAGCCCTGGACCCCAGAAAGGAACCCACACTCAAGATTAACGTCTGAGTGTGCGTGTCCTCGAGGAAATGATGTCTCCTGATCCCAGGTGCAAAGGGGTAAGTCCTCTAACTCCAGGAGCCATGAAGGGACATCTGAGTTTCCCTCGTCCTTCTTTCCCTCTCTAACTAACCACAGTTAGGACCCTGGCCTCATTCCCCAGTGAGGATCATTAGGCTCCATAAAGGACAGTCTCTAAGATGCTCAGTGGACCAACACCCTCTGCACAACCCATAACCCTATTCACCCAAGAGGCAAGAGGATTTCTATTCAGGAAAACCAGGAAAGGGAGAGCCTTTCTCAAGGACACAAGGACATTAGTGAGTGAGGGAGTGATTAATGGATGGAGAACTATTTCCAACACCAACTTCCAGGAGCATATATGGCCCCCTGGAGAATTCTGCAGTGTGTTGGTGATTAAGGAGAACGTGTGAATTCAGGGGTCACTAGGTCCTCTCAGCCATAAGGAGGGAAACTGCCATAAAGGAACTAGGACAAGGGTGCGAGGAATGCTCACTGGTGGGAGATCGGAAGGAAGGAAAGTGTACTCATTAGAAAAGTGTCGCCTGAAAATTCTTAGCCAGCCAAAAGTCGTGCGAACTTGTGTGGGAAAAGAGTCTTTGCACAGTGATGAAGCTAAGAGCTCACATGATGGAACACAGCATCAACTGGGACCAAATCCAATATCTGATATTCTTGTAGGAAGAGGAGAGTCTGGACCCAGATACCAGGGAGACTGGGGGATACCGGATATGTGAGGTTGGAGCCAGGGCGGGATGCCCATATGGGAACCACAGATCGTGGGCAGCAATAGGAGAGTGGGCAAGGGCTGGGAGAGTTGGGGAGACAGTCCCCTTGAAACCTGGGAGGGGTTATGGCACTGGGACAGCCCAACACCTACTGTGTTGAGCCTCTGGAGCTCAACGGAAGACACTTCCTCTGTTGTCGGCCACCCAGTTAACAGAGTTTGGTTGCAGCAGCCTAGGACCCAGCTGAAGGTCTGAGCATGTTGGCCATGCAGGTTGGATCTGGACCACAGACACCCTCATCAGAGATTGTAGGGTCTCAGCCCTGAGGCAAGACAGGCACTAAGTCAGGCCAGGTGGGGAAACGGATAGGCACACACTCTGGGGGCTGGTGCCTGTGTTACTGGGAGCACTTCTGATCGCAATTCCCTGATCTGCTGCCAACACAGGCTACAGAGGAGGGTACAGAAACACAGACCACGGATCTGCCCCACTCAGTGGGCCCAGGCCAACACCACACCCAGCAGCCTCGTGCCATACCCAATGAGTCTCGAAGCGGCCCCCTCTTCCCATCCTGAGAGCTCTTCCCTTCCTCATGTGCCAATAGCTCCCTACTGTCACTGGCAATATCTACTCTGTGAGATGTCAACATCCGTGGGTACTGTTCTCTCATCCCAGGACAGTGTGGTCCCACACACCCTGGTGAAATGGGCCACCTGGAGGCTGGACCTGGAGGTTGTTGAGGCTGAATGGCAGCGGTGGTCCTCTGGCACTTAATATTATTTAAGTTAAACAAAAACAAAAACAAAAACAAAAAACGGGTCTTGGTGCTCAAAAATGTTTGATTTGCATATTCTCATCCCCTAACCCCAATATTTTCATTATTTCCTCACATATGAAATCTTACTAGCATAAAGGTAATTTCGTATTAAACAAAGTGTATTGAAATAGCATTGGTAAAAATAATCAATCACCATACTTTCAATTTTTGTTCTGCTTTCCTATTAGAAACCACTTGGATACAAGAGAACAGAGGACAGACTCATGGAAATGCTTGAAATGACAAGAAGCTCCCACTCAAGCTCAGCATTCAGTCCTGGACAGGGTAAGACCAGGCCACTTTGACATCTGTGCCAAAGAGTCTACCAGACAGAATCCTCTGACTGATCCCTGACTGAGCCATAGGAACTGGCTAGAAAAGCCTTCACATCCTCAATACATTCTTCACGTCAGAATACTTGACAACCATTGATATCCATCTCTCGTTAACTTGCTCCCCAGCCAACCATTCTTCAACAAATTCAAAGGAGTAACTCATGCAAGCACACAGAAAGGGGTGTTCACTACACACATCCATGTGCGAAAAAGACAACTGGTATTTCTTGTTTGGGCTATTTCAAATGAAATCCCTTCTGCATGACCTCCACAAACCAAAGGAAAATATTTGTGAAATTCCCACGTAGAAGACAAGATACACTTGCCAAGGAGGCAGTGGCAAGAATTTTGACACTCCAAATGTAGAGTGTGTGTTTAGGAAGCAGTCACAGTTTCCATGAGAGAGTCCCATGAAATCAATTAGGAAGATCCATGCTCTAGCCCTACCATGCAAGTGATGTGACTTGAAAGAGTCACTTAGTCTTAGTAACCATCATCACTAACAAGTAAGTCAATGAATAAAGGTCCTCAGGTGCCAAGCTACAAAATGTGGGATGAGCATGGATGAGGATGGGTGGGAGAAGTCTCCAACTCTAACACAATTAGGGAAGGATGTGCTGACCTCAAGTGGCTGGGGGGGCTGGGATCCTGCCACAGAGGGGGATTCCAAACCTCACATCCCCTGACCCAGGCCAGAAGACCAGGTAGAGTCCAAGGACCCTGGGGTGGCCCAATGGCAATAAAGGTCAAAAGGAACTAGGGATCTTCCTGGTCCCTCAATCCCCTACTCTGAGCAGGGCTGCATGACGAGGCCAGAGGCCATCCACAGCAATCTGCCTTTACAGGAAAACAGGGACTGCAGGCTGCCTCTGGCTCACTGAATCAGGGTGGTGTTTTCATAAAGCAAGACCACTTCCTCACATTTGACCAGCAGCTCATGTGTTGACAGCACAATGACTGACTTGACTCAGGCCCTGATGAATGAAATAGAAAATTCATAGCAAACCCATCTTTAGCTCTTCCACATCATCAGGGGCTCTGATTCAATTCCGTCCAGAAAGGTGTCTGAAATGATTTCTAAACATGCTGGGGACTCACCTCTGTGTGGAACTTTTCAGGAAAAAGGGGATCAAATCTCATGAAGCAACTCTTCTCTCTTCTAGCCCATGGGCAATGCAAGGAACCTGCATGATACCAGAGGCTCACTTCTCTCTTCTCATGTCTTCTGGAAAGGATTCGTTAATGCTTCCTGCAAGGTGAAGCAGAAGCCTGCATCCCCAGCTGCACAGAAGTGTTTTAGGGCAGTGTCTCCCTTAAAACCCAAAAATAAAAAAACAGGTCATACAACAGGCACATGGATTCGAGTACATGTTCAATGATCCCTCCTCCCTGGAGCCTTCCACATGCCCATCTTCCACATTCACAGAGCAATGCTTGGCCATTCTCAAGACCAGGAGACCATGATGCTCATCACCAGGAAGTCAATAAGGAACATGAAGAGAGCAGCATGGATTGCAGAAGGTGGCACATCAAGGATCTTCAGCTCTGCTGCTAGAACACAAGAGCTTAACTTCAGTATTGACTTTTTGCCAACTACCAAGTACGATAGCAGTGTCAAGCCCAATATGCAGATATGCAAGTAGTAGGTGACACCCCGCATCCATTCACAAAAGTGGGCAACATCTGCATCAGAACAAGGAAGTATCTTACCCTTACTCATAAAAATCATCAGAAACAAAATAAAATGGATGCAAGACTTCTCATTTCACTATTAGGTAGCTGTTGGAATTCCCTATTAAATAATACCTCCTCCAAAATAAAAAGTATCTCAGACATGTGTCAACTATTCAATGGATGACATTTTAAAGACTATGGACTTTACTTAATATTTATGTATGCTATATCCCTGCCTAAGGCTCTATGAGAAAGGAGCACATAGAATTGGATCTTTGAAAATCTCACATTTGCTGATAAATATTACTGCTGATCTCAGGCATGGCGAAGTGAAAAGTGGGACTTTGGATATTCCAAGAATGCTATGTTGTGGGATTGGTGTCCCTGATTCATACATAGCATATGGTTTCTATGAAATCCAGTGAGGGAGCAGGAGTAACGAAGCTGATTGCACAGATGACCTCAGGGAATACTGACAGATAGGCCAAATGAAAAATATGCTCCAGCTAACCATTGGTATTTGGGCTTCTGATCTCAGTCCTGTTTTTAAAAAAGGTGCAGACAGGCAGTGTTCATTAAAAACTGTCTACCATGTAAAAGTGGGTAATTTAAATGGCATCTAGTTACACATCTGATAGAATGGTCTGGCAACATATGAATTTCATTCTAACAACAACAACAACAACAAAACATAGAAAATGAGACATAAAGATAAAACCTTGTCTTCACCAGGATGCCTAAAAATAGGTTTTATTTGGCTCATGCCAATAAATATCTTTCAATAGAATTTCTGATTTCTGAATGAATCCATTCAACTTCATACTGCACAGATCACAAGGTTTTCTTTACAGAATATTCTCTTCTTCTTCTTAAAGCCTCACATAGAAAATGTCTCACAGGACATAGGAGGGGAATGACCCAAAGGATGAGAGAATGGCTGGAACCGTTCTCAAATGTGCCCATGTAGCCTAAAGTTTGAAGGCATCTAATTGTACTCTAAAACAATTATGAACCTATTCGATCCATTATTAATAAATATCACCACTTTACCACTTGAACCAAATCACAGAAAATTGGAAACAGATGATCATTGGCTTTGATACCTTTACTTCTGTTTCATTACTCAGAGTCGATCAACTCTATACTTCAAGTGACACAGATTTATTACAGAATGCCTAAGATCCTAAGGATCTATTTTAGCTCAGCCCATGGTATTGCTTCATTATTTTATTATTTTGTAAGTAATAAAATATAACTTCATGTTGGATGACATATTCAAGCCATGAATATATCATCCAACATTGTTCTTCCCAAAATATTAGCCCAATTTCTGCGCGCGCTCACTTACTGTTCAGGAATTTTACTAATTGTTTGAAGGTTCTAGAGGACCTGTTAGACTCCTAATGGACAAACCATACAACATACTCCAGAGAACGGACGAGTGCCATAAGAAGAAAATAAGGTCAGCCTACAGCAATGGGCAGCTGCCTGCCCTCGGCTGGGAGGAGCCCTGGCCATGGCACCAGGGCTGCTGGGCAGCAGAAGCCTCCACAGCCCTGCAGGGAGCCTGGAGCACAGCTCTGCCTAACCATGCTCAGCCCTGGACAGATGCACATGAGTTCCCATCACAGGCTCGAATGTGACAGTCCCAGGTGCATGCCTGTCATGCCAGCCACCAGGGAGGCTGAGGCAAGAGGAACGTTTGAGGTCAGCCTTGGCAACTTAGACCCCGAGGCAAAGGGGAAATACTTTTACAGGGGTCTCTGAGGGTGTAGCTCAGGTAGGTCACTTGCCTCACAGGCTCAAGGCCCTGGGTTCAATCCCCAGAACCCACGTACACACAAAAAGTGAACTTGGAATATTGTTTAAAATGATGGGTCAGGTACACACAAGGACTTCAATATGACCTCTCAGAGGAGCTCAATTTGAGATCAGACTGAACAAAAGACCACCTGGACCATTGACTCAGTGTCTGAAACCCTCTGTGAGCATGGGAAGCACTGCTGGCAAGACACCAGAGGGCCAAAGCACTTGTGCCCCCTGCAGGGGCGTCTCTTGTCTACCGCCAAAGACTGTTCCCCTCCTGGGGCAGCTGAGAGCAAGCTGGGCCTTGGAGCAAGGACTAGTGCTTTAGATATAGACTGCAAGCAAGGGGCAATGTCTTTAATAAAACTAAAATTAAAAAGTCACATTGATAAAATTTTAAAAAGAAGAAAATAAGGTCAAGTAGAGGAAGCCCATTTTCACAGGAAAAAATCCCCCAGTGAAAAGCATCAGAATAGATACCAAGAAAAATACCAACAAAAACAGTGTGCTCCCACTATGTATCTACTCAACATGCAAAAGTTAGAAAGCTAGATAATACAATCCTGGCCACAGGTAGAGCTATGCAGAAGAGCCACCTGGCAGTGCTTAGTCAAAGAAGTAAACATGCACACTTTGACCTAGAAATTCCACCTGTGTGTAAACCAGGCGGTGCTTAAGCAGTTTCACAAGGGGACATGCACAGGGAAATTTATCCTCAGGTTCTTATAGAGTTGTCTGTGCTTACAGGGAGTTGATGGTTGTCAAGATGCCCACAGCTGCGAAAGTCAAAAGCTAAAAAAATAATAGATGCCAACCTGGATATATTAATAATCCCGTATCTATGATCACCTTCATAAGGTAGCTTCCCAACTTCTGTGTGGAAGTGAGTTCCTCCTTGGCCCTTACACTGTTGTGGAGACCACTAGGAGTTCAGCTTTGTGCAGGATCATCTGACCTGGACTTTTGGCAAGACCTGTACAGCCCTCACACATGCTCAGATGCTACAGGACTTTTCAGACCAGTCCAGACAACAGTAGGCATCCATTCATTGTCTGCACTCTACAGATTCCTAGATGCACGACATTCATTACCATCAAATGCAGAATTTTCATCAAAAACTAATATATATATCATTCCAATCTGAATCAAGAAAATCGGAAATATCCCCAAATCCAAAGAGTGGATCCCCATTGTGATGCTACAAGTTGAAAATTCCACAGCTGACCTCATGGGATGGTTCACAGTCAAAAGACAGCTGCATGAAAAATATTACATGACCTTCCTGCTATGTGAAAAGTGGCATGTGAAGTACACATGCATGTCTTCCTCAGACATGGGTTCATTTGCAAGACACCTTGTGCAATTGAAAATACTCCAAAAGGGGAGAAATCAGAACCATGTCACCAAAGTATTTCAGCAGAGACCAACTCCATCTGTCTATCTATCTCTCAGTGAGCGTGTGTGCTCTTGTGTGTGTTTGTGTGTCTTTGTTTGTGTTTGTACCATCATAGCTGATACTTCATTGCCCCCATTGGAAAACTGACTCAGATAATGCCATCTGCCAAACTCCTAAAACCAAAGTTCTTGCTGATAGAATGAAACATTCCTTCCTGTTGGTTTGGATGTGTCCTTTAGGAATCACTGCTACATTTAGTATACTCAAATCATCACAGTAGATCAGGTAACAAAAACATATATATTTTAAAATAATTATAATATATTAATGGAAACAACAAATACAGGATAGAGTAACAACTGTGTTACTAAACAAGGTCAAGGACAATGGCAAACTATAGATTCAAACTTTGAAGAAAATAGTAATCAATGTAAATATTCCTGGGCTGCCTCAGCCCCGCCCAGGCACACAGCAACAGAATGGTTTTGCAAGCATCCTCAGGAGGGCAGGAGCCTTCTTTGCAGGACGAGAGGGAGGTTGAGGCTCGATCCACCCATCATTCTTTTGGGAGAGGCTCCTTTTCCACAGCACAAAGTTGGATTTTTTGTGAGGATTCTTGGCATCAAATACGTTGGCCTCTGCTGGAATCCTCAGCTCTGGGGAGAGAGGGGTGTACAAAAAGAAGGTGGCACTCAGGAGGTGCTCCCTAGGACACGCCAACATCTGAGAGCCTGTGCCAGAAAAGGCCAGAGCCACACACCTGAGAGCTCTCCAATTCAGCACCAATACCAACAAAGACAGCCTCCACAGTCCTCCCTGAGGAAGAACTAGGCAGAGCACTTCAACAGACCTAATGTCTGTTCCTACCGAAGGCTTTGGACTCCAGAATATCTCAGGTCCTCTTGCATCTGCCAAAGCACACCACTAGGGTTTGCATCTGAAATCTCCCACAAAAGGCTCCTGTGCCGAAGATTCAGTCCCCACATGAGCCATCTTCATAGGTGGGTTTGGAGGGAAGCATTGGATGGTGAGTGCTCTGATGTCAACATGAAATTCTCATTCAAGATGAATACACTACTGGGGGGTGGGAGGGACTGGAAGAAAGGTTGAGCATGGTTGGAGTAAGACCTAAACAGGGTTGTGCCCTGGGCAACAGTACCTTATTCCTGTTGGCTCCACTGAATCCTCATTCTCCAAGGAGAGGTCCTCCCTCTCCATCTTTCTCTCTCTCCCTCTCTGCCAGCCTCGTTCTCTCTCTCCCAGTCTATGCCTTTGTGGCAAGGGCTGAGGAGCTCTCCACTGCCACACACTAGAGCTTTATGGACAGCCTCAGTGCACAACCAAAGAGAAAGCTATGAAACCCAGAGAAAAAAGGCCTAGGATTCCTCCTCTGAGTTATTTTCCTCAAGTATGGCCACAGTGAGGACAGGCTGAC
Organism: Urocitellus parryii; assembly: GCF_045843805.1. Taxonomy (NCBI): domain Eukaryota; kingdom Metazoa; phylum Chordata; class Mammalia; order Rodentia; family Sciuridae; genus Urocitellus; species Urocitellus parryii. Next base: position 51,517,853 of record NC_135548.1, on the reverse strand, counting down.
CAGCGCGGATACCACGTTAGAGCCATGCTTCTGCGTTGGTGGAGCCCGCCTCCATGTGAACCAGGCTTCTGAGAATGGAGGCCACATTCCAAATACTGCCCTACTGAGAACAATGGTTCCAAAGACCAGCAAAGGGACTGCTTCCCTCCAACATGGTGTATGGCCCAGTGGTGCCATGACCCCGAGTGGGGGAATACAACAGCCGCTTCTCCTTCCTCTGAACATGTGTTTCCTGTCGCCCTCCTCTAACCTAGAGCCTGTTCTCCATCCCTTCTGGGTTGGATGTGGAGATCTCTGCTATGAATTTCTTAGGCTACCAAGGCCCCAGACAGACTTCCTCTTCCATAGACTCTACTAACCTAACAGTAGGTTAAGATAGGAGACAAGTGATCCTAGAACTCATAGGGATGGTGGTCTTCAGGGTACATAGGCTGGGATAATGGCTGCTGTGGTGTTTGGCTCACAAAAACCAACCAACCAACCAACGAAAAAGCGCTGGCATTATTATCAGATGAGCTCTGTGGCTACGTGCTCAGGAAGCCCTCATCTGACTTTAGTTAGGGATCACAACCTGGCTATTGTGATCACTCCTTGCCTAGTGGACTCAGGTGCGTAAGACCATGGAATTTATGCAAAAACAGATGATTCAGGCTGTCTCCCAGGCTGTGTTTTCTTCCCAATTTCATCCTGTTACTGCTTGCTAGAATCCTGGCAATGCTCTGCCCAGGCAGTGGTTTTTTGGTCACACAGAAGGCTTTCAATAGTACTGCTTCAGTCCACAAAATGCCAGTTCCCTCTTTAGCCCATGCATTCCCATGTTCCTTTGAAACCACTCCTATCCCAGACCATGAAAACATACTGCTCCTGGAGAGAGGCTTTCCTCCTCACTCCTCAAAGATGTCAGCTTTGGATGCCTGTTCATGTCCAGGGGAGGGCACCTGGTGGGGAGCCGCAATATCCACCGGGGTATACGATTGGACCTCAAGACCTTCCACCAGCAGAAGTGCAGTTGGCTTTGTGCACGAACCCAACACACCTGTTGGAGTGTTCTTGGGGGTCAGAGACTACTCTTTGTTGCTAAGAGTTGACCTGAGTCCACATCCTGACCCTTGCTCTCTGCTATCTGATTGTCTCACTTACTCTGACGGCGAGAGATGATTTGGCCCAGCTCATAATCCTCTGGATTCTCCTCAGTAAGGAAGTGTAGGTCGAGGGCGCTGCGGATGAAGACAGGAGCCCTATCGTGGCAGGTCACCTGGAGCAGCATGGGAGACAGGCCTTCAGGAAATGGGCCTTGAAGTGACTACTCAAGGACAGTGGGCAGGGGCATTCTGGAGGCACCTCCACTCTAAATACAAGGGCAACATCCATGCCCCTACTACCCGAGGCTGACCTCCTGCTCATCGTGTGGGCTCTTCCCACAGGCTACTAGCCCAATCCTTGTACATAGGACTTCCTGGGCCTGCCATTGCTCTTTGTGGTGCTGCACTCCTCTCGGAGTGAAAGGACCCCACTACCTGCATACAGATGCAATCTCATCCCACAAGTTGGGAGGAATGGGACAATAGCCTCCAAGATCCCAGGTCTGCCCGAGGATGCAGGCGGCATTGGGAATGGCCTAGGCACAAAACCTAGAGGCTTTGGTCTGGATTGCCAGGGCCAAAAACAGACCCAGGAACATGACCACACACAGGAGAGCTGAAAGATAGCCACGAGAGCTCCTGGCCTCCAGAGGCTCAGTGCTGGCTGGGATGTAGGAGGGCACCTCATCCGGCAAGGGTGGTCATTGGGTTACCTGGACATTTAGTGTGCTTGCTCCACATCCATATCGACTCTGCAGAGAGACTCTCTCAGCTCCTTGTTCAAGGAACATGGAGAACCTCACACTGCTGTCCTCCTCCATAGACGTCAGCATCCCATACAAGGGAACCTGCAACCTAGTTCCTGTCCTATTCTCATCTGTCACCCATACCTGTCCCTGCCCTTCTGGACTGCATGCTGCCACCTGACACACAGACTCCCTGAGACATGGCAGTGGACAAGCTGCTGCACTCGCTCATCTCAGCTCCAGCCCTTCACACTGACCTCTCCCTTCTTGATTCCCATCTATCCTCCTGATCATCCAGAAGCTCCAAATTCAAGAGGGCATGAGTAGTCCATGGTATTGGACCAGTGTCTGCTCCCCACCCAGGTGTAAGCACCACGGGACACCCCTGCTCCCAGGCTTACCAGAACACTCTTGGCCATCTCTGGACTTTGTGTTTCTAAGTGGACACGAATTAAGCAGGTGTCTCCCACCTGCTTGTGGGAAAGCGGCCTGGAGGACTTGCAGGTTGATTCTGAGAACTGTGGGGGATGGAACATCAGCAAACCCAGAAACAGAAAGCCACCCCAGACTGTCAGTTGGCTCTATGGGCTTCCAGCAAATATGTCCAGGTGCTGAGGCTTCTTATTTCCTCAGGTCGGAGTGGAATGGCAGCACATGCACAGCTTGAATAAGGTAGGTGTTTACCTCCTTTCCCTTGACCTGGGGGCGTTTCCTCACCATGAAATATTGTATTCCCAGATTCATGGACAGACACACGAGTGAGTGGTCAGAGACCTTGATTTCTGCAGAGCGAAGTGGAGAGAATTGTTAGGTGGCACTCAAGGATTATACCACAAAACACCCACAACCCCTGAGAGTCTCCGCCAGGCCCATCACACTTTGGTATTTTGGGGCCAAGGCCCACTTTCTCTTGGCTGTCAGTTATCCTGAGCCCACTGTGGATCATGTCTCCCCACTGTCTGATTGTCCTACTTACTCTCATCCTCAGACATCATATACAGCAGCTCAAAGTTGTCCACATCCTCATGCTGCAACAAATTTTGGTCCAAGGCCCTGCGGATGAGGCTTGTCACCGTCTCCTGAAAGGTCACCTGGATCAGGGTGGGACAAATGTCATCAGAGAATGGCTTTTAGAAGAGCTACCCAGAAGACTGTGGTCAAACATTCAGGAGAAATCTCAGCTACATATACAAGGGCACAATCTTGTTATCCTGCTACCTGAGTGTGTCCTCCATATACCACCTGGGTTCTTGCAATGTGCTACTAGAACAATCCTGGTACAAATATCTGCCTGTACCTGCCATCTCCCCTCCCCCTGGGGAGCCACATTCCACTCATGTCAAAGGACCAAACTGCCTATGCACAGACACACTCTCATCTCACTGAGATGAGAGCAATGGGCCAGGGATCTGCGCACCAAGTGTGATCTGGGATGCAGGCTGCCTTTGTGGGTGCAAGAGGCAGATGCACTGAAAATTTGGGTCCTGACTGCCACGACACAAAACAGACTCAGATACAAGAGTGTGCACTTGAGTGCTTCATGATAGCTTTGAGAGGCCCTGGCCTCTGGAAGCTCGGTGCGGGTCTGGTTGTCATGATGTACTTGACTCAGCACTGGCAGTCACTGAACATGTCTCCTCTGCAGCTGGACACCTGCAGCATTAGCGTGTCTACTGCACATCCATAGAAATTCTGCCAAGAACCCCTTTAGCTCCGTATTTACATACATGCAAAGCCTAACATTCCGAAGCTTTGGCATGACCCCCCAGGTGATCCCGACCCCAAATTCCTACACCTAGTCATGCTAAGGAGGTTCTCTTCCCTGCCACCAGGAACACATCCCCTCCTACACATGTGACAAGTCACTGCCACCTCCTCTGCTCCAACTTCACTCATTGAGAATACCAAGTTCTAGGCACTGCAGCCTGCACCCTGGACATATCTCTGCCTTCATCTGTCCACAGCACTTCCGTCTGCATTCTGGCCTGCAAAACCCACAATACACAGGCCCACTCACCACTGAAGCTGGGCATGCTGATGCTCTCCCTCCTCAGGTCAAGCCCTTAAGACGGACCTCTCTCTTCTTTATTTCCCACCATAGCCCTGGGGTTGGCTGTGTCTCCTGCCTTCCACTGTGTGGACACCCAGGAGGCAGCCCTGCTGTCGGGCTTACCGGGATGCGCTTTGTCTCCCTCAGGCTCTGTCCCTCAAGGAGGACGTGAACAACGCGGCTGTCTTCCACCTGCTCGCTGGAGTGAAGCAGTGAGGAGCTGCTACTCACAGCTGCTGGGGTCCTGGATGCCACTGCCACAGAAGGTTCCAAGAACTGTGGGGGATGACAACATCAGCAAAGCCCAGCAACTGCACCCCACCCAGCCTGGCAGTTGCCTCTGTGGGCATTCTACAACATCCATCCAGAACCTGAGGTTCTTGTCCCCTTGGAGGATGTGGAGTGGCACCAGGAGTAAAGACTGAAGAAGGTGGCTGTTTTGGGAACAAGAGATCCAGCACCTGCTGGGTGGGGATGAAATCCCAGGAGATTAACCCCATGTTGCTGCTGAAATGTAGGTTCCTCCCACAAATGACAGGCAGGAGCTCATTCCTAAGCTGGTCCTGCCTGTAAGGATCAAGGCTCTGAACCCTGAAGGGCTCCTCCGTGTTCTGATCATTTTCACCCTGGGTTGGGACCAAGAATGGTGGGTTCAAAATGGAAATGGTGACAAAGAGAAAAATGACTTGTGCCAATACACTAGAGTCAAAGCACAATGGGACAGTTCCCATCAGTACAAACACACACACACACACACACACACACACACACACACACACACACACACAGTCAGAATAGGAGTCCTGGGCCATTCATCAGGGATCAGACTAGAGGGCCTGCTGGGCTCACCTGCCCTGTGCTACTCACTGTTACTCTTGAGCTCCTCTGCGACAATCGCCAGAGGCTCTGGCGTCTAAGATGAAGCCTCACCCAGTGTATCCACAAAAGGGCTAGTTGGCCCCCCTGAGATTCCTGGGAGCCTGAGGCTCGGCATTGTCTGCAACCACAGGAGAACATCCTTCTCCCTCCAGTGGCTCCAACCAAGTGAGCTCGGAAGGCTTGGTCAGTGAAGTGGGTGCCTGGATACCAGGGTTCCATGTTCTGTTTGATCCATTGTCAAGGCAATGATGTCATTTCCTGTGCCCATACCTGAGCCTCTTTTCACATAAGACCACTTTCAACAGCCCTATGGGCTGCCGATTTCTCCTCCATGCCTACCCATCTCAGGTGCGCAGGTGTTCACCAACAACTACCCAAACATCCCCACCAGCATCTGCCCTGCTTGGTGCCACTAGAGTTCCAGCTTGGAGCCTTCAAAAATGCATTCACAACCAGTCCGTCCCTCTCAGCAGCTTTTGGACCCTGGTCCCATCATTGTGCAACTCATGGTGTGCCCAGTCTTTTCTGGAAAGTAGGGTAGCATCTAATCTCTAGGGTTTATTGTGTCTATTGGCCCATAACACCCTCTGTTCTCTCTGAAACCAGAGATGGGACTCACAGGTGGCTAAAGCACAAATGTAGAGATGGGATAATCACAAGAAAGGGAGAGACAAAGAATGCACCCTAACTCCATCAGGCCTGTGTCCCACACAGGGACATGGCCAATGTCCGTCCCATCGTGGCTGCAGTTCCCTCTCTACACCATGGCAAGTTGGAGGGGACTGAGATGCAGAGGCTGCTCCCCTCTGCCACACAACTTCCCAAGGCTTCTCCTAAGATTTCAAAAGGGCCAAGTGTGTCTAGTGTTGGGGTCTCACAGAGACTCCGAGGTACCACAGCATCCTGCTGCCCAGAACCGGTTCACCCCTCACCTCAAGGGGGCTCAGCCTCTGGATTCATGGGAATTGAAGTGGGTACAGGTGATGGGATATCACCTCCAAGACTGAGTTATGCCAAGTCCATGACCCCTGTCTGCATCCCTGTCTCCAGCACCACTCCCCCCTCTCTCTTTCCTCCTCAGAGCAAACAAATCCATTTAGCAAGTGTGTCCTGTGATAAAGACATGACGGTCACCCATCCTCTCATTACAAAAACACTGAGGCTCAGCCAACATGGATCCTACAGGGAACACAGGCATAAACTCAGACTCCGATCCTCCCAGCCGAGCCTCAGTGGAGCCTGGACTCCCAGCCTCCTGAGTCAAGGAAACAGAGGTTCCTAGCCGAGCCACCTTGGATGCAGCCGCACACAAACTGAACTCATCAATGCCCCTTGCTCTCAGTTGTGAGTAAGAGGGGAAGTGGTGTTTCACAACCCTGGACATCAAGTGCAGTCTCCAGGCTTTGGGGTGTGCCCTGGCCTCTGTCTATCTGCCCAGGCTCTCCAACCCACACTGGCCTCTTACCCAACCTCCTCCTAGGGCCAAACTCAATCCTGCCTCTCAATTTCTGCTGCCTTCCCCAACACACTGCTCCCCAAAATGAGCAGGGCTGGCTCTCGGTTATCATGCTGGTGCCAGCAGCAATGCCACCCCACTGACATAATTCTGAGTCCCAACCTAGGCACTCCAGCTGTCTTTGCCACACCTGGCCTGTTTGGGCTCTGGCTCTTGCTCTTTTCTTTCATGTGCATGTGTTTTGAGGTTTTGAGTTTCTCCCACTGCAGAACTGCAGCTGTGGCAGGGTAGAGCTCATGAGGGTGACATTCTGAGCCACATCCAATCCCATCAGGACTGTTCACTGGGGTGACTGCTGGAACACAGTGATGAGTGAACACATGGGAGGTGGTTGGACCCACCTTGCCTCTGAGTGGCTTCCTTTCAGGACAGGAATGTAGGCATGGGAGCCCCTGGCGTGGGATGCTTTGCACAAGGCGTGACCATGGGCTCTCTTTCCTGGCAAAAATGGCTCCACTCAGCATGGAGAGCACTGTCATTCCTGGTGGCTAACAACAGCCCTGGACCCCAGAAAGGAACCCACACTCAAGATTAACGTCTGAGTGTGCGTGTCCTCGAGGAAATGAGGTCTCCTGATCCCAGGTGCAAAGGGGTAAGTCCTCTAACTCCAGGGGCCATGAAGGGACATCTGAGTTTCCCTCGTCCTTCTTTCCCTCTCTAACTAACCACAGTTAGGACCCTGGCCTCATTCCCCAGTGAGGATCATTAGGCTCCATAAAGGACAGTCTCTAAGATGCTCAGTGGACCAACACCCTCTGCACAACCCATAACCCTATTCACCCAAGAGGCAAGAGGATTTCTATTCAGGAAAACCAGGAAAGGGAGAGCCTTTCTCAAGGACACAAGGACATTAGTGAGTGAGGGAGTGATTAATGGATGGAGAACTATTTCCAACACCAACTTCCAGGAGCATATATGGCCCCCTGGAGAATTCTGCAGTGTGTTGGTGATTAAGGAGAACGTGTGAATTCAGGGGTCACTAGGTCCTCTCAGCCATAAGGAGGGAAACTGCCATAAAGGAACTAGGACAAGGGTGCGAGGAATGCTCACTGGTGGGAGATCGGAAGGAAGGAAAGTGTACTCATTAGAAAAGTGTCGCCTGAAAATTCTTAGCCAGCCAAAAGTCGTGCGAACTTGTGTGGGAAAAGAGTCTTTGCACAGTGATGAAGCTAAGAGCTCACATGATGGAACACAGCATCAACTGGGACCAAATCCAATATCTGATATTCTTGTAGGAAGAGGAGAGTCTGGACCCAGATACCAGGGAGACTGGGGGATACCGGATATGTGAGGTTGGAGCCAGGGCGGGATGCCCATATGGGAACCACAGATCGTGGGCAGCAATAGGAGAGTGGGCAAGGGCTGGGAGAGTTGGGGAGACAGTCCCCTTGAAACCTGGGAGGGGTTATGGCACTGGGACAGCCCAACACCTACTGTGTTGAGCCTCTGGAGCTCAACGGAAGACACTTCCTCTGTTGTCGGCCACCCAGTTAACAGAGTTTGGTTGCAGCAGCCTAGGACCCAGCTGAAGGTCTGAGCATGTTGGCCATGCAGGTTGGATCTGGACCACAGACACCCTCATCAGAGATTGTAGGGTCTCAGCCCTGAGGCAAGACAGGCACTAAGTCAGGCCAGGTGGGGAAACGGATAGGCACACACTCTGGGGGCTGGTGCCTGTGTTACTGGGAGCACTTCTGATCGCAATTCCCTGATCTGCTGCCAACACAGGCTACAGAGGAGGGTACAGAAACACAGACCACGGATCTGCCCCACTCAGTGGGCCCAGGCCAACACCACACCCAGCAGCCTCGTGCCATACCCAATGAGTCTCGAAGCGGCCCCCTCTTCCCATCCTGAGAGCTCTTCCCTTCCTCATGTGCCAATAGCTCCCTACTGTCACTGGCAATATCTACTCTGTGAGATGTCAACATCCGTGGGTACTGTTCTCTCATCCCAGGACAGTGTGGTCCCACACACCCTGGTGAATTGGGCCACCTGGAGGCTGGACCTGGAGGTTGTTGAGGCTGAATGGCAGCGGTGGTCCTCTGGCACTTAATATTATTTAAGTTAAAAAAAAAAAAAAAAAAAAAAAAAAAAAAAAAAAAAAAAAAACGGGTCTTGGTGCTCAAAAATGTTTGATTTGCATATTCTCATCCCCTAACCCCAATATTTTCATTATTTCCTCACATATGAAATCTTACTAGCATAAAGGTAATTTCGTATTAAACAAAGTGGATTGAAATAACATTGGTAAAAATAATCAATCACCATACTTTCAATTTTTGTTCTGCTTTCCTATTAGAAACCACTTGGATACAAGAGAACAGAGGACAGACTCATGGAAATGCTTGAAATGACAAGAAGCTCCCACTCAAGCTCAGCATTCAGTCCTGGACAGGGTAAGACCAGGCCACTTTGACATCTGTGCCAAAGAGTCTACCAGACAGAATCCTCTGACTGATCCCTGACTGAGCCATAGGAACTGGCTAGAAAAGCCTTCACATCCTCAATACATTCTTCACGTCAGAATACTTGACAACCATTGATATCCATCTCTCGTTAACTTGCTCCCCAGCCAACCATTCTTCAACAAATTCAAAGGAGTAACTCATGCAAGCACACAGAAAGGGGTGTTCACTACACACATCCATGTGCGAAAAAGACAACTGGTATTTCTTGTTTGGGCTATGTCAAATGAAATCCCTTCTGCATGACCTCCACAAACCAAAGGAAAATATTTGTGAAATTCCCACGTAGAAGACAAGATACACTTGCCAAGGAGGCAGTGGCAAGAATTTTGACACTCCAAATGTAGAGTGTGTGTTTAGGAAGCAGTCACAGTTTCCATGAGAGAGTCCCATGAAATCAATTAGGAAGATCCATGCTCTAGCCCTACCATGCAAGTGATGTGACTTGAAAGAGTCACTTAGTCTTAGTAACCATGATCACTAACAACTAAGTCAATGAATAAAGGTCCTCAGGTGCCAAGCTACAAAATGTGGGATGAGCATGGATGAGGATGGGTGGGAGAAGTCTCCAACTCTAACACAATTAGGGAAGGATGTGCTGACCTCAAGTGGCTGGGGGGCTGGGATCCTGCCACAGAGGGGGATTCCAAACCTCACATCCCCTGACCCAGGCCAGAAGACCAGGTAGAGTCCAAGGACCCTGGGGTGGCCCAATGGCAATAAAGGTCAAAAGGAACTAGGGATCTGCCTGGTCCCTCAATCCCCTACTCTGAGCAGGGCTGCATGACGAGGCCAGAGGCCTTCCACAGCAATCTGCCTTTACAGGAAAACAGGGACTGCAGGCTGCCTCTGGCTCACTGAATCAGGGTGGTGTTTTCATAAAGCAAGACCACTTCCTCACATTTGACCAGCAGCTCATGTGTTGACAGCACAATGACTGACTTGACTCAGGCCCTGATGAATGAAATAGAAAATTCATAGCAAACCCATCTTTAGCTCTTCCACATCATCAGGGGCTCTGATTCAATTCCGTCCAGAAAGGTGTCTGAAATGATTTCTAAACATGCTGGGGACTCACCTCTGTGTGGAACTTTTCAGGAAAAAGGGGATCAAATCTCATGAAGCAACTCTTCTCTCTTCTAGCCCATGGGCAATGCAAGGAACCTGCATGATACCAGAGGCTCACTTCTCTCTTCTCATGTCTTCTGGAAAGGATTCGTTAATGCTTCCTGCAAGGTGAAGCAGAAGCCTGCATCCCCAGCTGCACAGAAGTGTTTTAGGGCAGTGTCTCCCTTAAAACCCAAAAATAAAAAAACAGGTCATTCAACAGGCACATGGATTCGAGTACATGTTCAATGATCCCTCCTCCCTGGAGCCTTCCACATGCCCATCTTCCACATTCACAGAGCAATGCTTGGCCATTCTCAAGACCAGGAGACCATGATGCTCCTCACCAGGAAGTCAATAAGGAACATGAAGAGAGCAGCATGGATTGCAGAAGGTGGCACATCAAGGATCTTCAGCTCTGCTGCTAGAACACAAGAGCTTAACTTCAGTATTGACTTTTTGCCAACTACCAAGTACGATAGCAGTGTCAAGCCCAATATGCAGATATGCAAGTAGTAGGTGACACCCCGCATCCATTCACAAAAGTGGGCAACATCTGCATCAGAACAAGGAAGTATCTTACCCTTACTCATAAAAATCATCAGAAACAAAATAAAATGGATGCAAGACTTCTCATTTCACTATTAGGTAGCTGTTGGAATTCCCTATTAAATAATACCTCCTCCAAAATAAAAAGTATCTCAGACATGTGTCAACTATTCAATGGATGACATTTTAAAAACTATGGACTTTACTTAATATTTATGTATGCTATATCCCTGCCTAAGGCTCTATGAGAAAGGAGCACATAGAATTGGATCTTTGAAAATCTCACATTTGCTGATAAATATTACTGCTGATCTCAGGCATGGCGAAGTGAAAAGTGGGACTTTGGATATTCCAAGAATGCTATGTTGTGGGATTGGTGTCCCTGATTCATACATAGCATATGGTTTCTATGAAATCCAGTGAGGGAGCAGGAGTAACGAAGCTGATTGCACAGATGACCTCAGGGAATACTGACAGATAGGCCAAATGAAAAATATGCTCCAGCTAACCATTGGTATTTGGGCTTCTGATCCCAGTCCTGTTTTTAAAAAAGGTGCAGACAGGCAGTGTTCATTAAAAACTGTCTACCATGTAAAAGTGGGTAATTTAAATGGCATCTAGTTACACATCTGATAGAATGGTCTGGCAACATATGAATTTCATTCTAACAACAACAACAACAACAAAACATAGAAAATGAGACATAAAGATAAAACCTTGTCTTCACCAGGATGCCTAAAAATAGGTTTTATTTGGCTCATGCCAATAAATACCTTTCAATAGAATTTCTGATTTCTGAATGAATCCATTCAACTTCATACTGCACAGATCACAAGGTTTTCTTTACAGAATATTCTCTTCTTCTTCTTAAAGCCTCACATAGAAAATGTCTCACAGGACATAGGAGGGGAATGACCCAAAGGATGAGAGAATGGCTGGAACCGTTCTCAAATGTGCCCATGTAGCCTAAAGTTTGAAGGCATCTAATTGTACTCTAAAACAATTATGAACCTATTCGATCCATTATTAATAAATATCACCACTTTACCACTTGAACCAAATCACAGAAAATTGGAAACAGATGATCATTGGCTTTGATACCTTTACTTCTGTTTCATTACTCAGAGTCGATCAACTCTATACTTCAAGTGACACAGATTTATTACAGAATGCCTAAGATCCTAAGGATCTATTTTAGCTCAGCCCATGGTATTGCTTCATTATTTTATTATTTTGTAAGTAATAAAATATAACTTCATGTTGGATGATATATTCAAGCCATGAATATATCATCCAACATTGTTCTTCCCAAAATATTAGCCCAATTTCTGCGCGCGCTCACTTACTGTTCAGGAATTTTACTAATTGTTTGAAGGTTCTAGAGGACCTGTTAGACTCCTAATGGACAAACCATACAACATACTCCAGAGAACGGACGAGTGCCATAAGAAGAAAATAAGGTCAGCCTACAGCAATGGGCAGCTGCCTGCCCTCGGCTGGGAGGAGCCCTGGCCATGGCACCAGGGCTGCTGGGCAGCAGAAGCCTCCACAGCCCTGCAGGGAGCCTGGAGCACAGCTCTGCCTAACCATGCTCAGCCCTGGACAGATGCACATGAGTTCCCATCACAGGCTCGAGTGTGACAGTCCCAGGTGCATGCCTGTCATGCCAGCCACCAGGGAGGCTGAGGCAAGAGGAACGTTTGAGGTCAGCCTTGGCAACTTAGACCCCGAGGCAAAGGGGAAATACTTTTACAGGGGTCTCTGAGGGTGTAGCTCAGGTAGGTCACTTGCCTCACAGGCTCAAGGCCCTGGGTTCAATCCCCAGAACCCACGTACACACAAAAAGTGAACTTGGAATATTGTTTAAAATGATGGGTCAGGTACACACAAGGACTTCAATATGACCTCTCAGAGGAGCTCAATTTGAGATCAGACTGAACAAAAGACCACCTGGACCATTGACTCAGTGTCTGAAACCCTCTGTGAGCATGGGAAGCACTGCTGGCAAGACACCAGAGGGCCAAAGCACTTGTGCCCCCTGCAGGGGCGTCTCTTGTCTACCGCCAAAGACTGTTCCCCTCCTGGGGCAGCTGAGAGCAAGCTGGGCCTTGGAGCAAGGACTAGTGCTTTAGATATAGACTATGCAAGCAAGGGGCAATGTCTTTAATAAAACTAAAATTAAAAAGTCACATTGAAAAAATTTTAAAAAGAAGAAAATAAGGTCAAGTAGAGGAAGCCCATTTTCACAGGAAAAAATCCCCCAGTGAAAAGCATCAGAATAGATACCAAGAAAAATACCAACAAAAACAGTGTGCTCCCCCTATGTATCTACTCAACATGCAAAAGTTAGAAAGCTAGATAATACAATCCTGGCCACAGGTAGAGCTATGCAGAAGAGCCACCTGGCAGTGCTTAGTCAAAGAAGTAAACATGCACACTTTGACCTAGAAATTCCACCTGTGTGTAAACCAGGCGGTGCTTAAGCAGTTTCACAAGGGGACATGCACAGGGAAATTAATCCTCAGGTTCTTATAGAGTTGTCTGTGCTTACAGGGAGTTGATGGTTGTCAAGATGCCCACAGCTGCGAAAGTCAAAAGCTAAAAAAATAATAGATGCCAACCTGGATATATTAATAATCCCGTATCTATGATCACCTTCATAAGGTAGCTTCCCAACTTCTGTGTGGAAGTGTGTTTCTCCTTGGCCCTTACACTGTTGTGGAGACCACTAGGAGTTCAGCTTTGTGCAGGATCATCTGACCTGGACTTTTGGCAAGACCTGTACAGCCCTCACACATGCTCAGATGCTACAGGACTTTTCAGACCAGTCCAGACAACAGTAGGCATCCATTCATTGTCTGCACTCTACAGATTCCTAGATGCACGACATTCATTACCATCAAATGCAGAATTTTCATCAAAAACTAATATATATGTATCATTCCAATCTGAATCAAGAAAATCGGAAATATCCCCAAATCCAAAGAGTGGATCCCCATTGTGATGCTACAAGTTGAAAATTCCACAGCTGACCTCATGGGATGGTTCACACTCAAAAGACAGCTGCATGAAAAATATTACATGACCTTCCTGCTATGTGAAAAGTGGCATGTGAAGTACACATGCATGTCTTCCTCAGACATGGGTTCATTTGCAAGACACCTTGTGCAATTGAAAATACTCCAAAAGGGGAGAAATCAGAACCATGTCTCCAAAGTATTTCAGCAGAGACCAACTCCATCTGTCTATCTATCTCTCAGTGAGTGTGTGTGCTCTTGTGTGTGTTTGTGTGTCTTTGTTTGTGTTTGTACCATCATAGCTGATACTTCATTGCCCCCATTGGAAAACTGACTCAGATAATGCCATCTGCCAAACTCCTAAAAACCAAAGTTCTTGCTGATAGAATGAAACATTCCTTCCTGTTGGTTTGGATGTGTCCTTTAGGAATCACTGCTACATTTAGTATACTCAAATCATCACAGTAGATCAGGTAACAAAAACATATATATTTTAAAATAATAATAATATATTAATGGAAACAACAAATACAGGATAGAGTAACAACTGTGTTACTAAACAAGGTCAAGGACAATGGCAAACTATAGATTCAAACTTTGAAGAAAATAGTAATCAATGTAAATATTCCTGGGCTGCCTCAGCCCCGCCCAGGCAGACAGCAACAGAATGGTTTTGCAAGCATCCTCAGGAGGGCTGGAGCCTTCTTTGCAGGACGAGAGGGAGGTTGAGGCTCGATCCACCCATCATTCTTTTGGGAGAGGCTCCTTTTCCTCAGCACAAAGTTGGATTTTTTGTGAGGATTCTTGGCATAAAATACGTTGGCCTCTGCTGGAATCCTCAGCTCTGGGAGAGAGGGGTGTACAAAAAGAAGGTGGCACTCAGGAGGTGCTCCCTAGGACACGCCAACATCTGAGAGCCTGTGCCAGAAAAGGCCAGAGCCACACACCTGAGAGCTCTCCAATTCAGCACCAATACCAACAAAGACAGCCTCCACAGTCCTCCCTGAGGAAGAACTAGGCAGAGCACTTCAACAGACCTAATGTCTGTTCCTACCGAAGGCTTTGGACTCCAGAATATCTCAGGTCCTCTTGCATCTGCCAAAGCACACCACTAGGGTTTGCATCTGAAATCTCCCACAAAAGGCTCCTGTGCCGAAGATTCAGTCCCCACATGAGCCATCTTCATAGGTGGGTTTGGAGGGAAGCACTGGATGGTGAGTGCTCTGATGTCAACATGAAATTCTCATTCAAGATGAATACACTACTGGGGGGTGGAGGGACTGGAAGAAAGGTTGAGCATGGTTGGAGTAAGACCTAAACAGGGTTGAGCCCTGGGCAGCAGTACCTTGTTCCTGTTGGCTCCACTGAATCCTCATTCTCCAAGGAGAGGTCCTCCCTCTCCATCTTTCTCTCTCTCCCTCTCTGCCAGCCTCGTTCTCTCTCTCCCAGTCTATGCCTTTGTGGCAAGGGCTGAGGAGCTCTCCACTGCCACACACTAGAGCTTTATGGACAGCCTCAGTGCACAACCAAAGAGAAAGCTATGAAACCCAGAGAAAAAAGGCCTAGGATTCCTCCTCTGAGTTATTTTCCTCAAGTATGGCCACAGTGAGGACAGGCTGACCAGCACGGATACCACGTTAGAGCCATGCTTCTGCGTTGGTGGAGCCCGCCTCCATGTGAACCAGGCTTCTGAGAATGGAGGCCACATTCCAAATACTGCCCTACTGAGAACAATGGTTCCAAAGACCAGCAAAGGGACTGCTTCCCTCCAACATGGTGTATGGCCCAGTGGTGCCATGACCCCGAGTGGGGGAATACAACAGCCGCTTCTCCTTCCTCTGAACATGTGTTTCCTGTCGCCCTCCTCTAACCTAGAGCCTGTTATCCATCCCTTCTGGGTTGGATGTGGAGATCTCTGCTATGAATTTCTTAGGCTACCAAGGCCCCAGACAGACTTCCTCTTCCATAGACTCTACTAACCTAACAGTAGGTTAAGATAGGAGACAAGTGATCCTAGAACTCATAGGGATGGTGGTCTTCAGGGTACATAGGCTGGGATAATGGCTGCTGTGGTGTTTGGCTCACAAAAACCAACCAACCAACCAACGAAAAAGCGCTGGCATTATTATCAGATGAGCTCTGTGGCTACGTGCTCAGGAAGCCCTCATCTGACTTTAGTTAGGGATCACAACCTGGCTATTGTGATCACTCCTTGCCTAGTGGACTCAGGTGCGTAAGACCATGGAATTTATGCAAAAACAGATGATTCAGGCTGTCTCCCAGGCTGTGTTTTCTTCCCAATTTCATCCTGTTACTGCTTGCTAGAATCCTGGCAATGCTCTGCCCAGGCAGTGGTTTTTTGGTCACACAGAAGGCTTTCAATAGTACTGCTTCAGTCCACAAAATGCCAGTTCCCTCTTTAGCCCATGCATTCCCATGTTCCTTTGAAACCACTCCTATCCCAGACCATGAAAACATACTGCTCCTGGAGAGAGGCTTTCCTCCTCACTCCTCAAAGATGTCAGCTTTGGATGCCTGTTCATGTCCAGGGGAGGGCACCTGGTGGGGAGCCGCAATATCCACCGGGGTATACCATTGGACCTCAAGACCTTCCACCAGCAGAAGTGCAGTTGGCTTTGTGCACGAACCCAACACACCTGTTGGAGTGTTCTTGGGGGTCAGAGACTACTCTTTGTTGCTAAGAGTTGACCTGAGTCCACATCCTGACCCTTGCTCTCTGCTATCTGATTGTCTCACTTACTCTGACGGCGAGAGATGATTTGGCCCAGCTCATAATCCTCTGGATTCTCCTCAGTAAGGAAGTGTAGGTCGAGGGCGCTGCGGATGACGACAGGAGCCCTATCGTGGCAGGTCACCTGGAGCAGCATGGGAGACAGGCCTTCAGGAAATGGGCCTTGAAGTGACTACTCAAGGACAGTGGGCAGGGGCATTCTGGAGGCACCTCCACTCTAAATACAAGGGCAACATCCATGACCCTACTACCCGAGGCTGACCTCCTGCTCATCGTGTGGGCTCTTCCCACAGGCTACTAGCCCAATCCTTGTACATAGGACTTCCTGGGCCTGCCATTGCTCTTTGTGGAGCTGCACTCCTCTCGGAGTGAAAGGACCCCACTACCTGCATACAGATGCAATCTCATCCCACAAGTTGGGAGGAATGGGACAATAGCCTCCAAGATCCCAGGTCTGCCCGAGGATGCAGGCGGCATTGGGAATGGCCTAGGCACAAAACCTAGAGGCTTTGGTCTGGATTGCCAGGGCCAAAAACAGACCCAGGAACATGACCACACACAGGAGAGCTGAAAGATAGCCACGAGAGCTCCTGGCCTCCAGAGGCTCCGTGCTGGCTGGGATGTAGGAGGGCACCTCATCCAGCAAGGGTGGTCATTGGGTTACCTGGACATTTAGTGTGCTTGCTCCACATCCATATCGACTCTGCAGAGAGACTCTCTCAGCTCCTTGTTCAAGGAACATGGAGAACCTCACACTGCTGTCCTCCTCCATAGACGTCAGCATCCCATACAAGGGAACCTGCAACCTAGTTCCTGTCCTATTCTCATCTGTCACCCATACCTGTCCCTGCCCTTCTGGACTGCATGCTGCCACCTGACACACAGACTCCCTCAGACATGGCAGTGGACAAGCTGCTGCACTCGCTCATCTCAGCTCCAGCCCTTCACACTGACCTCTCCCTTCTTGATTCCCATCTATGCTCCTGATCATCCAGAAGCTCCAAATTCAAGAGGGCATGAGTAGTCCATGGTATTGGACCAGTGTCTGCTCCCCACCCAGGTGTAAGCACCACGGGACACCCCTGCTCCCAGGCTTACCAGAACACTCTTGGCCATCTCTGGACTTTGTGTTTCTAAGTGGACACGAATTAAGCAGGTGTCTCCCACCTGCTTGTGGGAAAGCGGCCTGGAGGACTTGCAGGTTGATTCTGAGAACTGTGGGGGATGGAACATCAGCAAACCCAGAAACAGAAAGCCACCCCAGACTGTCAGTTGGCTCTATGGGCTTCCAGCAAATATGTCCAGGTGCTGAGGCTTCTTATTTCCTCAGGTCGGAGTGGAACGGCAGCACATGCACAGCTTGAATAAGGTAGGTGTTTACCTCCTTTCCCTTGACCTGGGGGCGTTTCCTCACGATGAAATATTGTATTCCCAGATTCATGGACAGACACACGAGTGAGTGGTCAGAGACCTTGATTTCTGCAGAGCGAAGTGGAGAGAATTGTTAGGTGGCACTCAAGGATTATACCACAAAACACCCACAACCCCTGAGAGTCTCCGCCAGGCCCATCACACTTTGGTATTTTGGGGCCAAGGCCCACTTTCTCTTGGCTGTCAGTTATCCTGAGCCCACTGTGGATCATGTCTCCCCACTGTCTGATTGTCCTACTTACTCTCATCCTCAGACATCATATACAGCAGCTCAAAGTTGTCCACATCCTCATGCTGCAACAAATTTTGGTCCAAGGCCCTGCGGATGAGGCTTGTCACCGTCTCCTGAAAGGTCACCTGGATCAGGGTGGGACAAATGTCATCAGAGAATGGCTTTTAGAAGAGCTACCCAGAAGACTGTGGTCAAACATTCAGGAGAAATCTCAGCTACATATACAAGGGCACAGTCTTGTTATCCTGCTACCTGAGTTTGTCCTCCATATACCACCTGGGTTCTTGCAATGTGCTACTAGAACAATCCTGGTACAAATATCTGCCTGTACCTGCCATCTCCCCTCCCCCTGGGGAGCCACATTCCACTCATGTCAAAGGACCAAACTGCCTATGCACAGACACACTCTCATCTCACTGAGATGAGAGCAATGGGCCAGGGATCTGCGCACCAAGTGTGATCTGGGATGCAGGCTGCCTTTGTGGGTGGAAGAGGCAGATGCACTGAAAATTTGGGTCCTGACTGCTACGACACAAAACAGACTCAGATACAAGAGTGTGCACTTGAGTGCTTCATGATAGCTTTGAGAGGCCCTGGCCTCTGGAAGCTCGGTGCGGGTCTGGTTGTAATGATGTACTTGACTCAGCACTGGCAGTCACTGAACATGTCTCCTCTGCAGCTGGACACCTGCAGCATTAGCGTGTCTACTGCACATCCATAGAAATTCTGCCAAGAACCCCTTTAGCTCCGTATTTACATACATGCAAAGCCTAACATTCCGAAGCTTTGGCATGACCCCCCAGGTGATCCCGACCCCAAATTCCTACACCTAGTCATGCTAAGGAGGTTCTCTTCCCTGCCACCAGGAACACATCCCCTCCTACACATGTGACAAGTCACTGCCACCTCCTCTGCTCCAACTTCACTCATTGAGAATACCAAGTTCTAGGCACTGCAGCCTGCACCCTGGACATATCTCTGCCTTCATCTGTCCACAGCACTTCCGTCTGCACTTCTGGCCTGCAAAACCCACAATACACAGGCCCACTCACCACTGAAGCTGGGCATGCTGATGCTCTCCCTCCTCAGGTCAAGCCCTTAAGACGGACCTCTCTCTTCTTTATTTCCCACCATAGCCCTGGGGTTGGCTGTGTCTCCTGCCTTCCACTGTGTGGACACCCAGGAGGCAGCCCTGCTGTCGGGCTTACCGGGATGCGCTTTGTCTACCTCAGGCTCTGTCCCTCTAGGAGGACGTGAACAACGCGGCTGTCTTCCACCTGCTCGCTGGAGTGAAGCAGTGAGGAGCTGCTACTCACAGCTGCTGGGGTCCTGGATGCCACTGCCACAGAAGGTTCCAAGAACTGTGGGGGATGACAACATCAGCAAAGCCCAGCAACTGCACCCCACCCA
Source organism: Urocitellus parryii (assembly GCF_045843805.1). Classification (NCBI taxonomy): domain Eukaryota; kingdom Metazoa; phylum Chordata; class Mammalia; order Rodentia; family Sciuridae; genus Urocitellus; species Urocitellus parryii. The sequence continues at coordinate 51,498,614 of NC_135548.1, read as the reverse complement.
GCCTGGCAGTTGGCTCTGTGGGCATTCTACAACATCCATCCAGAACCTGAGGTTCTTGTCCCCTTGGAGGATGTGGAGTGGCACCAGGAGTAAAGACTGAAGAAGGTGGCTGTTTTGGGAACAAGAGATCCAGCACCTGCTGGGTGGGGATGAAATCCCAGGAGATTAACCCCATGTTGCTGCTGAAATGTAGGTTCCTCCCACAAATGACAGGCAGGAGCTCATTCCTAAGCTGGTCCTGCCTGTAAGGTTCAAGGCTCTGAACCCTGAAGGGCTCCTCCGTGTTCTGATCATTTTCACCCTGGGTTGGGACCAAGAATGGTGGGTTCAAAATGGAAATGGTGACAAACAGAAAAATGACTTGTGCCAATACACTAGAGTCAAAGCACAATGGGACAGTTCCCATCAGTACAAACACACACACACACACACACACACACACACACACACACACACACACACAGAGTCAGAATAGGAGTCCTGGGCCATTCATCAGGGATCAGACTAGAGGGCCTGCTGGGCTCACCTGCCCTGTGCTACTCACTGTTACTCTTGAGCTCCTCTGCGACAATCGCCAGAGGCTCTGGCGTCTAAGATGAAGCCTCACCCAGTGTATCCACAAAAGGGCTAGTTGGCCCCCCTGAGATTCCTGGGAGCCTGAGGCTCGGCATTGTCTGCAACCACAGGAGAACATCCTTCTCCCTCCAGTGGCTCCAACCAAGTGAGCTCGGATGGCTTGGTCAGTGAAGTGGGTGCCTGGATACCAGGGTTCCATGTTCTGTTTGATCCATTGTCAAGGCAATGATGTCATTTCCTGTGCCCATACCTGAGCCTCTTTTCACATAAGACCACTTTCAACAGCCCTATGGGCTGCCGATTTCTCCTCCATGCCTACCCATCTCAGGTGCGCAGGTGTTCACCAACAACTACCCAAACATCCCCACCAGCATCTGCCCTGCTTGGTGCCACTAGAGTTCCAGCTTGGAGCCTTCAAAAATGCATTCACAACCAGTCCTTCCCTCTCAGCAGCTTTTGGACCCTGGTCCCATCATTGTGCAACTCATGGTGTGCCCAGTCTTTTCTGGAAAGTAGGGTAGCATCTAATCTCTAGGGTTTATTGTGTCTATTGGCCCATAACACCCTCTGTTCTCTCTGAAACCAGAGATGGGACTCACAGGTGGCTAAAGCACAAATGTAGAGATGGGATAATCACAAGAAAGGGAGAGACAAAGAATGCACCCTAACTCAATCAGGCCTGTGTCCCACACAGGGACATGGCCAATGTCCGTCCCATCGTGGCTGCAGTTCCCTCTCTACACCATGGCAAGTTGGAGGGGACTGAGATGCAGAGGCTGCTCCCCTCTGCCATACAACTTCCCAAGGCTTCTCCTAAGATTTCAAAAGGGCCAAGTGTGTCTAGTGTTGGGGTCTCACAGAGACTCCGAGGTACCACGGCATCCTGCTGCCCAGAACCGGTTCACCCCTCACCTCAAGGGGGCTCAGCCTCTGGATTCATGGGAATTGAAGTGGGTACAGGTGATGGGATATCACCTCCAAGACTGAGTTATGCCAAGTCCATGACCCCTGTCTGCATCCCTGTCTCCAGCACCACTCCCCCCTCTCTCTTTCCTCCTCAGAGCAAACAAATCCATTTAGCAAGTGTGTCCTGTGATAAAGACATGACGGTCACCCATCCTCTCATTACAAAAACACTGAGGCTCAGCCAACATGGATCCTACAGGGAACACAGGCATAAACTCAGACTCCGATCCTCCCAGCCGAGCCTCAGTGGAGCCTGGACTCCCAGCCTCCTGAGTCAAGGAAACAGAGGTTCCTAGCTGAGCCACCTTGGATGCAGCCGCACACAAACTGAACTCATCAATGCCCCTTGCTCTCAGTTGTGAGTAAGAGGGGAAGTGGTGTTTCACAACCCTGGACATCAAGTGCAGTCTCCAGGCTTTGGGGTGTGCCCTGGCCTCTGTCTATCTGCCCAGGCTCTCCAACCCACACTGGCCTCTTACCCAACCTCCTCCTAGGGCCAAACTCAATCCTGCCTCTCAATTTCTGCTGCCTTCCCCAACACACTGCTCCCCAAAATGAGCAGGGCTGGCTCTCGGTTATCATGCTGGTGCCAGCAGCAATGCCACCCCACTGACATAATTCTGAGTCCCAACCTAGGCACTCCAGCTGTCTTTGCCACACCTGGCCTGTTTGGGCTCTGGCTCTTGCTCTTTTCTTTCATGTGCATGTGTTTTGAGGTTTTGAGTTTCTCCCACTGCAGAACTGCAGCTGTGGCAGGGTAGAGCTCATGAGGGTGACATTCTGAGCCACATCCAATCCCATCAGGACTGTTCACTGGGGTGACTGCTGGAACACAGTGATGAGTGAACACATGGGAGGTGGTTGGACCCACCTTGCCTCTGAGTGGCTTCCTTTCAGGACAGGAATGTAGGCATGGGAGCCCCTGGCGTGGGATGCTTGGCACAAGGCGTGACCATGGGCTCTCTTTCCTGGCAAAAATGGCTCCACTCAGCATGGAGAGCACTGTCATTCCTGGTGGCTAACAACAGCCCTGGACCCCAGAAAGGAACCCACACTCAAGATTAACGTCTGAGTGTGCGTGTCCTCGAGGAAATGAGGTCTCCTGATCCCAGGTGCAAAGGGGTAAGTCCTCTAACTCCAGGGGCCATGAAGGGACATCTGAGTTTCCCTTGTCCTTCTTTCCCTCTCTAACTAACCACAGTTAGGACCCTGGCCTCATTCCCCAGTGAGGATCATTAGGCTCCATAAAGGACAGTCTCTAAGATGCTCAGTGGACCAACACCCTCTGCACAACCCATAACCCTATTCACCCAAGAGGCAAGAGGATTTCTATTCAGGAAAACCAGGAAAGGGAGAGCCTTTCTCAAGGACACAAGGACATTAGTGAGTGAGGGAGTGATTAATGGATGGAGAACTATTTCCAACACCAACTTCCAGGAGCATATATGGCCCCCTGGAGAATTCTGCAGTGTGTTGGTGATTAAGGAGAACGTGTGAATTCAGGGGTCACTTTGTCCTCTCAGCCATAAGGAGGGAAACTGCCATAAAGGAACTAGGACAAGGGTGCGAGGAATGCTCACTGGTGGGAGATCGGAAGGAAGGAAAGTGTACTCATTAGAAAAGTGTCGCCTGAAAATTCTTAGCCAGCCAAAAGCCGTGCGAACTTGTGTGGGAAAAGAGTCTTTGCACAGTGATGAAGCTAAGAGCTCACATGATGGAACACAGCATCAACTGGGACCAAATCCAATATCTGATATTCTTGTAGGAAGAGGAGAGTCTGGACCCAGTTACCAGGGAGACTGGGGGATACGGGATATGTGAGGTTGGAGCCAGGGCGGGATGCCCATATGGGAACCACAGATCGTGGGCAGCAATAGGAGAGTGGGCAAGGGCTGGGAGAGTTGGGGAGACAGTCCCCTTGAAACCTGGGAGGGGTTATGGCACTGGGACAGCCCAACACCTACTGTGTTGAGCCTCTGGAGCTCAACGGAAGACACTTCCTCTGTTGTCGGCCACCCAGTTAACAGAGTTTGGTTGCAGCAGCCTAGGACCCAGCTGAAGGTCTGAGCATGTTGGCCATGCAGGTTGGATCTGGACCACAGACACCCTCATCAGAGATTGTAGGGTCTCAGCCCTGAGGCAAGACAGGCACTAAGTCAGGCCAGGTGGGGAAACGGATAGGCACACACTCTGGGGGCTGGTGCCTGTGTTACTGGGAGCACTTCTGATCGCAATTCCCTGATCTGCTGCCAACACAGGCTACAGAGGAGGGTACAGAAACACAGACCATGGATCTGCCCCACTCAGTGGGCCCAGGCCAACACCACACCCAGCAGCCTCGTGCCATACCCAATGAGTCTCGAAGCGGCCCCCTCTTCCCATCCTGAGAGCTCTTCCCTTCCTCATGTGCCAATAGCTCCCTACTGTCACTGGCAATATCTACTCTGTGAGATGTCAACATCCGTGGGTACTGTTCTCTCATCCCAGGACAGTGTGGTCCCACACACCCTGGTGAAATGGGCCACCTGGAGGCTGGACCTGGAGGTTGTTGAGGCTGAATGGCAGCGGTGGTACTCTGGCACTTAATATTATTGAAGTTAAAAAAAAAACAAAAACAAAAACAAAAAACGGGTCTTGGTGCTCAAAAATGTTTGATTTGCATATTCTCATCCCCTAACCCCAATATTTTCATTATTTCCTCACATATGAAATCTTACTAGCATAAAGGTAATTTCGTATTAAACAAAGTGGATTGAAATAACATTGGTAAAAATAATCAATCACCATACTTTCAATTTTTGTTCTGCTTTCCTATTAGAAACCACTTGGATACAAGAGAACAGAGGACAGACTCATGGAAATGCTTGAAATGACAAGAAGCTCCCACTCAAGCTCAGCATTCAGTCCTGGACAGGGTAAGACCAGGCCACTTTGACATCTGTGCCAAAGAGTCTACCAGACAGAATCCTCTGACTGATCCCTGACTGAGCCATAGGAACTGGCTAGAAAAGCCTTCACATCCTCAATACATTCTTCACGTCAGAATACTTGACAACCATTGATATCCATCTCTCGTTAACTTGCTCCCCAGCCAACCATTCTTCAACAAATTCAAAGGAGTAACTCATGCAAGCACACAGAAAGGGGTGTTCACTACACACATCCATGTGCGAAAAAGACAACTGGTATTTCTTGTTTGGGCTATTTCAAATGAAATCCCTTCTGCATGACCTCCACAAACCAAAGGAAAATATTTGTGAAATTCCCACGTAGAAGACAAGATACACTTGCCAAGGAGGCAGTGGCAAGAATTTTGACACTCCAAATGTAGAGTGTGTGTTTAGGAAGCATTCACAGTTTCCATGAGAGAGTCCCATGAAATCAATTAGGAAGATCCATGCTCTAGCCCTACCAAGCAAGTGATGTGACTTGAAAGAGTCACTTAGTCTTAGTAACCATCATCACTAACAACTAAGTCAATGAATAAAGGTCCTCAGGTGCCAAGCTACAAAATGTGGGATGAGCATGGATGAGGATGGGTGGGAGAAGTCTCCAACTCTAACACAATTAGGGAAGGATGTGCTGACCTCAAGTGGCTGGGGGGGCTGGGATCCTGCCACAGAGGGGGATTCCAAACCTCACATCCCCTGACCCAGGCCAGAAGACCAGGTAGAGTCCAAGGACCCTGGGGTGGCCCAATGGCAATAAAGGTCAAAAGGAACTAGGGATCTGCCTGGTCCCTCAATCCCCTACTCTGAGCAGGGCTGCATGACGAGGCCAGAGGCCATCCACAGCAATCTGCCTTTACAGGAAAACAGGTACTGCAGGCTGCCTCTGGCTCACTGAATCAGGGTGGTGTTTTCATAAAGCAAGACCACTTCCTCACATTTGACCAGCAGCTCATGTGTTGACAGCACAATGACTGACTTGACTCAGGCCCTGATGAATGAAATAGAAAATTCATAGCAAACCCATCTTTAGCTCTTCCACATCATCAGGGGCTCTGATTCAATTCCGTGCAGAAAGGTGTCTGAAATGATTTCTAAACATGCTGGGGACTCACCTCTGTGTGGAACTTTTCAGGAAAAAGGGGATCAAATCTCATGAAGCAACTCTTCTCTCTTCTAGCCCATGGGCAATGCAAGGAACCTGCATGATACCAGAGGCTCACTTCTCTCTTCTCATGTCTTCTGGAAAGGATTCGTTAATGCTTCCTGCAAGGTGAAGCAGAAGCCTGCATCCCCAGCTGCACAGAAGTGTTTTAGGGCAGTGTCTCCCTTAAAACCCAAAAATAAAAAAACAGGTCATTCAACAGGCACATGGATTCGAGTACATGTTCAATGATCCCTCCTCCCTGGAGCCTTCCACATGCCCATCTTCCACATTCACAGAGCAATGCTTGGCCATTCTCAAGACCAGGAGACCATGATGCTCATCACCAGGAAGTCAATAAGGAACATGAAGAGAGCAGCATGGATTGCAGAAGGTGGCACATCAAGGATCTTCAGCTCTGCTGCTAGAACACAAGAGCTTAACTTCAGTATTGACTTTTTGCCAACTACCAAGTACGATAGCAGTGTCAAGCCCAATATGCAGATATGCAAGTAGTAGGTGACACCCCGCATCCATTCACAAAAGTGGGCAACATCTGCATCAGAACAAGGAAGTATCTTACCCTTACTCATAAAAATCATCAGAAACAAAATAAAATGGATGCAAGACTTCTCATTTCACTATTAGGTAGCTGTTGGAATTCCCTATTAAATAATACCTCCTCCAAAATAAAAAGTATCTCAGACATGTGTCAACTATTCAATGGATGACATTTTAAAAACTATGGACTTTACTTAATATTTATGTATGCTATATCCCTGCCTAAGGCTCTATGAGAAAGGAGCACATAGAATTGGATCTTTGAAAATCTCACATTTGCTGATAAATATTACTGCTGATCTCAGGCATGGCGAAGTGAAAAGTGGGACTTTGGATATTCCAAGAATGCTATGTTGTGGGATTGGTGTCCCTGATTCATACATAGCATATGGTTTCTATGAAATCCAGTGAGGGAGCAGGAGTAACGAAGCTGATTGCACAGATGACCTCAGGGAATACTGACAGATAGGCCAAATGAAAAATATGCTCCAGCTAACCATTGGTATTTGGGCTTCTGATCCCAGTCCTGTTTTTAAAAAAGGTGCAGACAGGCAGTGTTCATTAAAAACTGTCTACCATGTAAAAGTGGGTAATTTAAATGGCATCTAGTTACACATCTGATAGAATGGTCTGGCAACATATGAATTTCATTCTAACAACAACAACAACAACAAAACATAGAAAATGAGACATAAAGATAAAACCTTGTCTTCACCAGGATGCCTAAAAATAGGTTTTATTTGGCTCATGCAAATAAATATCTTTCAATAGAATTTCTGATTTCTGAATGAATCCATTCAACTTCATACTGCACAGATCACAAGGTTTTCTTTACAGAATATTCTCTTCTTCTTCTTAAAGCCTCACATAGAAAATGTCTCACAGGACATAGGAGGGGAATGACCCAAAGGATGAGAGAATGGCTGGAACCGTTCTCAAATGTGCCCATGTAGCCTAAAGTTTGAAGGCATCTAATTGTACTCTAAAACAATTATGAACCTATTCGATCCATTATTAATAAATATCACCACTTTACCACTTGAACCAAATCACAGAAAATTGGAAACAGATGATCATTGGCTTTGATACCTTTACTTCTGTTTCATTACTCAGAGTCGATCAACTCTATACTTCAAGTGACACAGATTTATTACAGAATGCCTAAGATCCTAAGGATCTATTTTAGCTCAGCCCATGGTATTGCTTCATTATTTTATTATTTTGTAAGTAATAAAATATAACTTCATGTTGGATGATATATTCAAGCCATGAATATATCATCCAACATTGTTCTTCCCAAAATATTAGCCCAATTTCTGCGCGCGCTCACTTACTGTTCAGGAATTTTACTAATTGTTTGAAGGTTCTAGAGGACCTGTTAGACTCCTAATGGACAAACCATACAACATACTCCAGAGAACGGACGAGTGCCATAAGAAGAAAATAAGGTCAGCCTACAGCAATGGGCAGCTGCCTGCCCTCGGCTGGGAGGAGCCCTGGCCATGGCACCAGGGCTGCTGGGCAGCAGAAGCCTCCACAGCCCTGCAGGGAGCCTGGAGCACAGCTCTGCCTAACCATGCTCAGCCCTGGACAGATGCACATGAGTTCCCATCACAGGCTCGAGTGTGACAGTCCCAGGTGCATGCCTGTCATGCCAGCCACCAGGGAGGCTGAGGCAAGAGGAACGTTTGAGGTCAGCCTTGGCAACTTAGACCCCGAGGCAAAGGGGAAATACTTTTACAGGGGTCTCTGAGGGTGTAGCTCAGGTAGGTCACTTGCCTCACAGGCTCAAGGCCCTGGGTTCAATCCCCAGAACCCACGTACACACAAAAAGTGAACTTGGAATATTGTTTAAAATGATGGGTCAGGTACACACAAGGACTTCAATATGACCTCTCAGAGGAGCTCAATTTGAGATCAGACTGAACAAAAGACCACCTGGACCATTGACTCAGTGTCTGAAACCCTCTGTGAGCATGGGAAGCACTGCTGGCAAGACACCAGAGGGCCAAAGCACTTGTGCCCCCTGCAGGGGCGTCTCTTGTCTACCGCCAAAGACTGTTCCCCTCCTGGGGCAGCTGAGAGCAAGCTGGGCCTTGGAGCAAGGACTAGTGCTTTAGATATAGACTATGCAAGCAAGGGGCAATGTCTTTAATAAAACTAAAATTAAAAAGTCACATTGATAAAATTTTAAAAAGAAGAAAATAAGGTCAAGTAGAGGAAGCCCATTTTCACAGGAAAAAATCCCCCAGTGAAAAGCATCAGAATAGATACCAAGAAAAATACCAACAAAAACAGTGTGCTCCCACTATGTATCTACTCAACATGCAAAAGTTAGAAAGCTAGATAATACAATCCTGGCCACAGGTAGAGCTATGCAGAAGAGCCACCTGGCAGTGCTTAGTCAAAGAAGTAAACATGCACAGTTTGACCTAGAAATTCCACCTGTGTGTAAACCAGGCGGTGCTTAAGCAGTTTCACAAGGGGACATGCACAGGGAAATTTATCCTCAGGTTCTTATAGAGTTGTCTGTGCTTACAGGGAGTTGATGGTTGTCAAGATGCCCACAGCTGCGAAAGTCAAAAGCTAAAAAAATAATAGATGCCAACCTGGATATATTAATAATCCCGTATCTATGATCACCTTCATAAGGTAGCTTCCCAACTTCTGTGTGGAAGTGAGTTCCTCCTTGGCCCTTACACTGTTGTGGAGACCACTAGGAGTTCAGCTTTGTGCAGGATCATCTGACCTGGACTTTTGGCAAGACCTGTACAGCCCTCACACATGCTCAGATGCTACAGGACTTTTCAGACCAGTCCAGACAACAGTAGGCATCCATTCATTGTCTGCACTCTACAGATTCCTAGATGCACGACATTCATTACCATCAAATGCAGAATTTTCATCAAAAACTAATATATATATCATTCCAATCTGAATCAAGAAAATCGGAAATATCCCCAAATCCAAAGAGTGGATCCCCATTGTGATGCTACAAGTTGAAAATTCCACAGCTGACCTCATGGGATGGTTCACAGTCAAAAGACAGCTGCATGAAAAATATTACATGACCTTCCTGCTATGTGAAAAGTGGCATGTGAAGTACACATGCATGTCTTCCTCAGACATGGGTTCATTTGCAAGACACCTTGTGCAATTGAAAATACTCCAAAAGGGGAGAAATCAGAACCATGTCACCAAAGTATTTCAGCAGAGACCAACTCCATCTGTCTATCTATCTCTCAGTGAGCGTGTGTGCTCTTGTGTGCGTTTGTGTGTCTTTGTTTGTGTTTGTACCATCATAGCTGATACTTCATTGCCCCCATTGGAAAACTGACTCAGATAATGCCATCTGCCAAACTCCTAAAAACCAAAGTTCTTGCTGATAGAATGAAACATTCCTTCCTGTTGGTTTGGATGTGTCCTTTAGGAATCACTGCTACATTTAGTATACTCAAATCATCACAGTAGATCAGGTAACAAAAACATATATATTTTAAAATAATAATAATATATTAATGGAAACAACAAATACAGGATAGAGTAACAACTGTGTTACTAAACAAGGTCAAGGACAATGGCAAACTATAGATTCAAACTTTGAAGAAAATAGTAATCAATGTAAATATTCCTGGGCTGCCTCAGCCCCGCCCAGGCACACAGCAACAGAATGGTTTTGCAAGCATCCTCAGGAGGGCAGGAGCCTTCTTTGCAGGACGAGAGGGAGGTTGAGGCTCGATCCACCCATCATTCTTTTGGGAGAGGCTCCTTTTCCTCAGCACAAAGTTGGATTTTTTGTGAGGATTCTTGGCATAAAATACGTTGGCCTCTGCTGGAATCCTCAGCTCTGGGGAGAGAAGGGTGTACAAAAAGAAGGTGGCACTCAGGAGGTGCTCCCTAGGACACGCCAACATCGGAGAGCCTGTGCCAGAAAAGGCCAGAGCCACACACCTGAGAGCTCTCCAATTCAGCACCAATACCAACAAAGACAGCCTCCACAGTCCTCCCTGAGGAAGAACTAGGCAGAGCACTTCAACAGACCTAATGTCTGTTCCTACCGAAGGCTTTGGACTCCAGAATATCTCAGGTCCTCTTGCATCTGCCAAAGCACACCACTAGGGTTTGCATCTGAAATCTCCCACAAAAGGCTCCTGTGCCGAAGATTCAGTCCCCACATGAGCCATCTTCATAGGTGGGTTTGGAGGGAAGCACTGGATGGTGAGTGCTCTGATGTCAACATGAAATTCTCATTCAAGATGAATACACTACTGGGGGGTGGGAGGGACTGGAAGAAAGGTTGAGCATGGTTGGAGTAAGACCTAAACAGGGTTGTGCCCTGGGCAACAGTACCTTGTTCCTGTTGGCTCCACTGAATCCTCATTCTCCAAGGAGAGGTCCTCCCTCTCCATCTTTCTCTCTCTCCCTCTCTGCCAGCCTCGTTCTCTCTCTCCCAGTCTATGCCTTTGTGGCAAGGGCTGAGGAGCTCTCCACTGCCACACACTAGAGCTTTATGGACAGCCTCAGTGCACAACCAAAGAGAAAGCTATGAAACCCAGAGAAAAAAGGCCTAGGATTCCTCCTCTGAGTTATTTTCCTCAAGTATGGCCACAGTGAGGACAGGCTGACCAGCGCGGATACCACGTTAGAGCCATGCCTCTGCGTTGGTGGAGCCCGCCTCCATGTGAACCAGGCTTCTGAGAATGGAGGCCACATTCCAAATACTGCCCTACTGAGAACAATGGTTCCAAAGACCAGCAAAGGGACTGCTTCCCTCCAACATGGTGTATGGCCCAGTGGTGCCATGACCCCGAGTGGGGGAATACAACAGCCGCTTCTCCTTCCTCTGAACATGTGTATCCTGTCGCCCTCCTCTAACCTAGAGCCTGTTCTCCATCCCTTCTGGGTTGGATGTGGAGATCTCTGCTATGAATTTCTTAGGCTACCAAGGCCCCAGACAGACTTCCTCTTCCATAGACTCTACTAACCTAACAGTAGGTTAAGATAGGAGACAAGTGATCCTAGAACTCATAGGGATGGTGGTCTTCAGGGTACATAGGCTGGGATAATGGCTGCTGTGGTGTTTGGCTCACAAAAACCAACCAACCAACCAACGATAAAGCGCTGGCATTATTATCAGATGAGCTCTGTGGCTACGTGCTCAGGAAGCCCTCATCTGACTTTAGTTAGGGATCACAACCTGGCTATTGTGATCACTCCTTGCCTAGTGGACTCAGGTGCGTAAGACCATGGAATTTATGCAAAAACAGATGATTCAGGCTGTCTCCCAGGCTGTGTTTTCTTCCCAATTTCATCCTTTTACTGCTTGCTAGAATCCTGGCAATGCTCTGCCCAGGCAGTGGTTTTTTGGTCACACAGAAGGCTTTCAATAGTACTGCTTCAGTCCACAAAATGCCAGTTCCCTCTTTAGCCCATGCATTCCCATGTTCCTTTGAAACCACTCCTATCCCAGACCATGAAAACATACTGCTCCTGGAGAGAGGCTTTCCTCCTCACTCCTCAAAGATGTCAGCTTTGGATGCCTGTTCATGTCCAGGGGAGGGCACCTGGTGGGGAGCCGCAATATCCACCGGGGTATACCATTGGACCTCAAGACCTTCCACCAGCAGAAGTGCAGTTGGCTTTGTGCACGAACCCAACACACCTGTTGGAGTGTTCTTGGGGGTCAGAGACTACTCTTTGTTGCTAAGAGTTGACCTGAGTCCACATCCTGACCCTTGCTCTCTGCTATCTGATTGTCTCACTTACTCTGACGGCGAGAGATGATTTGGCCCAGCTCATAATCCTCTGGATTCTCCTCAGTAAGGAAGTGTAGGTCGAGGGCGCTGCGGATGACAACAGGAGCCCTATCGTGGCAGGTCACCTGGAGCAGCATGGGAGACAGGCCTTCAGGAAATGGGCCTTGAAGTGACTACTCAAGGACAGTGGGCAGGGGCATTCTGGAGGCACCTCCACTCTAAATACAAGGGCAACATCCATGCCCCTACTACCAGAGGCTGACCTCCTGCTCATCGTGTGGGCTCTTCCCACAGGCTACTAGCCCAATCCTTGTACATAGGACTTCCTGGGCCTGCCATTGCTCTTTGTGGAGCTGCACTCCTCTCGGAGTGAAAGGACCCCACTACCTGCATACAGATGCAATCTCATCCCACAAGTTGGGAGGAATGGGACAATAGCCTCCAAGATCCCAGGTCTGCCCGAGGATGCAGGCGGCATTGGGAATGGCCTAGGCACAAAACCTAGAGGCTTTGGTCTGGATTGCCAGGGCCAAAAACAGACCCAGGAACATGACCACACACAGGAGAGCTGAAAGATAGCCACGAGAGCTCCTGGCCTCCAGAGGCTCAGTGCTGGCTGGGATGTAGGAGGGCACCTCATCCGGCAAGGGTGGTCATTGGGTTACCTGGACATTTAGTGTGCTTGCTCCACATCCATATCGACTCTGCAGAGAGACTCTCTCAGCTCCTTGTTCAAGGAACATGGAGAACCTCACACTGCTGTCCTCCTCCATAGACGTCAGCATCCCATACAAGGGAACCTGCAACCTAGTTCCTGTCCTATTCTCATCTGTCACCCATACCTGTCCCTGCCCTTCTGGACTGCATGCTGCCACCTGACACACAGACTCCCTCAGACATGGCAGTGGACAAGCTGCTGCACTCGCTCATCTCAGCTCCAGCCCTTCACACTGACCTCTCCCTTCTTGATTCCCATCTATCCTCCTGATCATCCAGAAGCTCCAAATTCAAGAGGGCATGAGTAGTCCATGGTATTGGACCAGTGTCTGCTCCCCACCCAGGTGTAAGCACCACGGGACACCCCTGCTCCCAGGCTTACCAGAACACTCTTGGCCATCTCTGGACTTTGTGTTTCTAAGTGGACACGAATTAAGCAGGTGTCTCCCACCTGCTTGTGGGAAAGCGGCCTGGAGGACTTGCAGGTTGATTCTGAGAACTGTGGGGGATGGAACATCAGCAAACCCAGAAACAGAAAGCCACCCCAGACTGTCAGTTGGCTCTATGGGCTTCCAGCAAATATGTCCAGGTGCTGAGGCTTCTTATTTCCTCAGGTCGGAGTGGAACGGCAGCACATGCACAGCTTGAATAAGGTAGGTGTTTACCTCCTTTCCCTTGACCTGGGGGCGTTTCCTCACCATGAAATATTGTATTCCCAGATTCATGGACAGACACACGAGTGAGTGGTCAGAGACGTTGATTTCTGCAGAGCGAAGTGGAGAGAATTGTTAGGTGGCACTCAAGGATTATACCACAAAACACCCACAACCCCTGAGAGTCTCCGCCAGGCCCATCACACTTTGGTATTTTGGGGCCAAGGCCCACTTTCTCTTGGCTGTCAGTTATCCTGAGCCCACTGTGGATCATGTCTCCCCACTGTCTGATTGTCCTACTTACTCTCATCCTCAGACATCATATACAGCAGCTCAAAGTTGTCCACATCCTCATGCTGCAACAAATTTTGGTCCAAGGCCCTGCGGATGAGGCTTGTCACCGTCTCCTGAAAGGTCACCTGGATCAGGGTGGGACAAATGTCATCAGAGAATGGCTTTTAGAAGAGCTACCCAGAAGACTGTGGTCAAACATTCAGGAGAAATCTCAGCTACATATACAAGGGCACAATCTTGTTATCCTGCTACCTGAGTGTGTCCTCCATATACCACATGGGTTCTTGCAATGTGCTACTAGAACAATCCTGGTACAAATATCTGCCTGTACCTGCCATCTCCCCTCCCCCTGGGGAGCCACATTCCACTCATGTCAAAGGACCAAACTGCCTATGCACAGACACACTCTCATCTCACTGAGATGAGAGCAATGGGCCAGGGATCTGCGCACCAAGTGTGATCTGGGATGCAGGCTGCCTTTGTGGGTGGAAGAGGCAGATGCACTGAAAATTTGGGTCCTGACTGCTACGACACAAAACAGACTCAGATACAAGAGTGTGCACTTGAGTGCTTCATGATAGCTTTGAGAGGCCCTGGCCTCTGGAAGCTCGGTGCGGGTCTGGTTGTCATGATGTACTTGACTCAGCACTGGCAGTCACTGAACATGTCTCCTCTGCAGCTGGACACCTGCAGCATTAGCGTGTCTACTGCACATCCATAGAAATTCTGCCAAGAACCCCTTTAGCTCCGTATTTACATACATGCAAAGCCTAACATTCCGAAGCTTTGGCATGACCCCCCAGGTGATCCCGACCCCAAATTCCTACACCTAGTCATGCTAAGGAGGTTCTCTTCCCTGCCACCAGGAACACATCCCCTCCTACACATGTGACAAGTCACTGCCACCTCCTCTGCTCCAACTTCACTCATTGAGAATACCAAGTTCTAGGCACTGCAGCCTGCACCCTGGACATATCTCTGCCTTCATCTGTCCACAGCACTTCCGTCTGCATTCTGGCCTGCAAAACCCACAATACACAGGCCCACTCACCACTGAAGCTGGGCATGCTGATGCTCTCCCTCCTCAGGTCAAGCCCTTAAGACGGACCTCTCTCTTCTTTATTTCCCACCATAGCCCTGGGGTTGGCTGTGTCTCCTGCCTTCCACTGTGTGGACACCCAGGAGGCAGCCCTGCTGTCGGGCTTACCGGGATGCGCTTTGTCTCCCTCAGGCTCTGTCCCTCTAGGAGGACGTGAACAAAGCGGCTGTCTTCCACCTGCTCGCTGGAGTGAAGCAGTGAGGAGCTGCTACTCACAGCTGCTGGGGTCCTGGATGCCACTGCCACAGAAGGTTCCAAGAACTGTGGGGGATGACAACATCAGCAAAGCCCAGCAACTGCACCCCACCCAGCCTGGCAGTTGGCTCTGTGGGCATTCTACAACATCCATCCAGAACCTGAGGTTCTTGTCCCCTTGGAGGATGTGGAGTGGCACCAGGAGTAAAGACTGAAGAAGGTGGCTGTTTTGGGAACAAGAGATCCAGCACCTGCTGGGTGGGGATGAAATCCCAGGAGATTAACCCCATGTTGCTGCTGAAATGTAGGTTCCTCCCACAAATGACAGGCAGGAGCTCATTCCTAAGCTGGTCCTGCCTGTAAGGATCAAGGCTCTGAACCCTGAAGGGCTCCTCCGTGTTCTGATCATTTTCACCCTGGGTTGGGACCAAGAATGGTGGGTTCAAAATGGAAATGGTGACAAACAGAAAAATGACTTGTGCCAATACACTAGAGTCAAAGCACAATGGGACAGTTCCCATCAGTACAAACACACACACACACACACACACACACACACACACACAGAGTCAGAATAGGAGTCCTGGGCCATTCATCAGGGATCAGACTAGAGGGCCTGCTGGGCTCACCTGCCCTGTGCTACTCACTGTTACTCTTGAGCTCCTCTGCGACAATCGCCAGAGGCTCTGGCGTCTAAGATGAAGCCTCACCCAGTGTATCCACAAAAGGGCTAGTTGGCCCCCCTGAGATTCCTGGGAGCCTGAGGCTCGGCATTGTCTGCAACCACAGGAGAACATCCTTCTCCCTCCAGTGGCTCCAACCAAGTGAGCTCGGATGGCTTGGTCAGTGAAGTGGGTGCCTGGATACCAGGGTTCCATGTTCTGTTTGATCCATTGTCAAGGCAATGATGTCATTTCCTGTGCCCATAGCTGAGCCTCTTTTCACATAAGACCACTTTCAACAGCCCTATGGGCTGCCGATTTCTCCTCCATGCCTACCCATCTCAGGTGCGCAGGTGTTCACCAACAACTACCCAAACATCCCCACCAGCATCTGCCCTGCTTGGTGCCACTAGAGTTCCAGCTTGGAGCCTTCAAAAATGCATTCACAACCAGTCCTTCCCTCTCAGCAGCTTTTGGACCCTGGTCCCATCATTGTGCAACTCATGGTGTGCCCAGTCTTTTCTGGAAAGTAGGGTAGCATCTAATCTCTAGGGTTTATTGTGTCTATTGGCCCATAACACCCTCTGTTCTCTCTGAAACCAGAGATGGGACTCACAGGTGGCTAAAGCACAAATGTAGAGATGGGATAATCACAAGAAAGGGAGAGACAAAGAATGCACCCTAACTCAATCAGGCCTGTGTCCCACACAGGGACATGGCCAATGTCCGTCCCATCGTGGCTGCAGTTCCCTCTCTACACCATGGCAAGTTGGAGGGGACTGAGATGCAGAGGCTGCTCCCCTCTGCCACACAACTTCCCAAGGCTTCTCCTAAGATTTCAAAAGGGCCAAGTGTGTCTAGTGTTGGGGTCTCACAGAGACTCCGAGGTACCACAGCATCCTGCTGCCCAGAACCGGTTCACCCCTCACCTCAAGGGGGCTCAGCCTCTGGATTCATGGGAATTGAAGTGGGTACAGGTGATGGGATATCACCTCCAAGACTGAGTTATGCCAAGTCCATGACCCCTGTCTGCATCCCTGTCTCCAGCACCACTCCCCCCTCTCTCTTTCCTCCTCAGAGCAAACAAATCCATTTAGCAAGTGTGTCCTGTGATAAAGACATGACGGTCACCCATCCTCTCATTACAAAAACACTGAGGCTCAGCCAACATGGATCCTACAGGGAACACAGGCATAAACTCAGACTCCGATCCTCCCAGCCGAGCCTCAGTGGAGCCTGGACTCCCAGCCTCCTGAGTCAAGGAAACAGAGGTTCCTAGCCGAGCCACCTTGGATGCAGCCGCACACAAACTGAACTCATCAATGCTCTCAGTTGTGAGTAAGAGGGGAAGTGGTGTTTCACAACCCGGGACATCAAGGGCAGTCTCCAGGCTTTGGGGTGTGCCCTGGCCTCTGTCTATCTGCCCAGGCTCTCCAACCCACACTGGCCTCTTACCCAACCTCCTCCTAGGGCCAAACTCAATCCTGCCTCTCAATTTCTGCTGCCTTCCCCAACACACTGCTCCCCAAAATGAGCAGGGCTGGCTCTCGGTTATCATGCTGGTGCCAGCAGCAATGCCACCCCACTGACATAATTCTGAGTCCCAACCTAGGCACTCCAGCTGTCTTTGCCACACCTGGCCTGTTTGGGCTCTGGCTCTTGCTCTTTTCTTTCATGTGCATGTGTTTTGAGGTTGTGAGTTTCTCCCACTGCAGAACTGCAGCTGTGGCAGGGTAGAGCTCATGAGGGTGACATTCTGAGCCACATCCAATCCCATCAGGACTGTTCACTGGGGTGACTGCTGGAACACAGTGATGAGTGAACACATGGGAGGTGGTTGGACCCACCTTGCCTCTGGGTGGCTTCCTTTCAGGACAGGAATGTAGGCATGGGAGCCCCTGGCGTGGGATGCTTTGCACAAGGCGTGACCATGGGCTCTCTTTCCTGGCAAAAATGGCTCCACTCAGCATGGAGAGCACTGTCATTCCTGGTGGCTAACAACAGCCCTGGACCCCAGAAAGGAACCCACACTCAAGATTAACGTCTGAGTGTGCGTGTCCTCGAGGAAATGAGGTCTCCTGATCCCAGGTGCAAAGGGGTAAGTCCTCTAACTCCAGGGGCCATGAAGGGACATCTGAGTTTCCCTTGTCCTTCTTTCCCTCTCTAACTAACCACAGTTAGGACCCTGGCCTCATTCCCCAGTGAGGATCATTAGGCTCCATAAAGGACAGTCTCTAAGATGCTCAGTGGACCAACACCCTCTGCACAACCCATAACCCTATTCACCCAAGAGGCAAGAGGATTTCTATTCAGGAAAACCAGGAAAGGGAGAGCCTTTCTCAAGGACACAAGGACATTAGTGAGTGAGGGAGTGATTAATGGATGGAGAACTATTTCCAACACCAACTTCCAGGAGCATATATGGCCCCCTGGAGAATTCTGCAGTGTGTTGGTGATTAAGGAGAACGTGTGAATTCAGGGGTCACTAGGTCCTCTCAGCCATAAGGAGGGAAACTGCCATAAAGGAACTAGGACAAGGGTGCGAGGAATGCTCACTGGTGGGAGATCGGAAGGAAGGAAAGTGTACTCATTAGAAAAGTGTCGCCTGAAAATTCTTAGCCAGCCAAAAGTCGTGCGAACTTGTGTGGGAAAAGAGTCTTTGCACAGTGATGAAGCTAAGAGCTCACATGATGGAACACAGCATCAACTGGGACCAAATCCAATATCTGATATTCTTGTAGGAAGAGGAGAGTCTGGACCCAGATACCAGGGAGACTGGGGGATACCGGATATGTGAGGTTGGAGCCAGGGCGGGATGCCCATATGGGAACCACAGATCGTGTGCAGCAATAGGAGAGTGGGCAAGGGCTGGGAGAGTTGGGGAGACAGTCCCCTTGAAACCTGGGAGGGGTTATGGCACTGGGACAGCCCAACACCTACTGTGTTGAGCCTCTGGAGCTCAACGGAAGACACTTCCTCTGTTGTCGGCCACCCAGTTAACAGAGTTTGGTTGCAGCAGCCTAGGACCCAGCTGAAGGTCTGAGCATGTTGGCCATGCAGGTTGGATCTGGACCACAGACACCCTCATCAGAGATTGTAGGGTCTCAGCCCTGAGGCAAGACAGGCACTAAGTCAGGCCAGGTGGGGAAACGGATAGGCACACACTCTGGGGGCTGGTGCCTGTGTTACTGGGAGCACTTCTGATCGCAATTCCCTGATCTGCTGCCAACACAGGCTACAGAGGAGCGTACAGAAACACAGACCACGGATCTGCCCCACTCAGTGGGCCCAGGCCAACACCACACCCAGCAGCCTCGTGCCATACCCAATGAGTCTCGAAGCGGCCCCCTCTTCCCATCCTGAGAGCTCTTCCCTTCCTCATGTGCCAATAGCTCCCTACTGTCACTGGCAATATCTACTCTGTGAGATGTCAACATCCGTGGGTACTGTTCTCTCATCCCAGGACAGTGTGGTCCCACACACCCTGGTGAAATGGGCCACCTGGAGGCTGGACCTGGAGGTTGTTGAGGCTGAATGGCAGCGGTGGTCCTCTGGCACTTAATATTATTTAAGTTAAAAAAAACAAAAACAAAAACAAAAAACGGGTCTTGGTGCTCAAAAATGTTTGATTTGCATATTCTCATCCCCTAACCCCAATATTTTCATTATTTCCTCACATATGAAATCTTACTAGCATAAAGGTAATTTCGTATTAAACAAAGTGGATTGAAATAACATTGGTAAAAATAATCAATCACCATACTTTC
Organism: Urocitellus parryii; assembly: GCF_045843805.1. Lineage (NCBI taxonomy): Eukaryota > Metazoa > Chordata > Mammalia > Rodentia > Sciuridae > Urocitellus > Urocitellus parryii. The sequence goes on along the minus strand of NC_135548.1, from coordinate 51,479,276 downwards.
AATTTTTGTTCTGCTTTCCTATTAGAAACCACTTGGATACAAGAGAACAGAGGACAGACTCATGGAAATGCTTGAAATGACAAGAAGCTCCCACTCAAGCTCAGCATTCAGTCCTGGACAGGGTAAGACCAGGCCACTTTGACATCTGTGCCAAAGAGTCTACCAGACAGAATCCTCTGACTGATCCCTGACTGAGCCATAGGGACTGGCTAGAAAAGCCTTCACATCCTCAATACATTCTTCACGTCAGAATACTTGACAACCATTGATATCCATCTCTCGTTAACTTGCTCCCCAGCCAACCATTCTTCAACAAATTCAAAGGAGTAACTCATGCAAGCACACAGAAAGGGGTGTTCACTACACACATCCATGTGCGAAAAAGACAACTGGTATTTCTTGTTTGGGCTATTTCAAATGAAATCCCTTCTGCATGACCTCCACAAACCAAAGGAAAATATTTGTGAAATTCCCACGTAGAAGACAAGATACACTTGCCAAGGAGGCAGTGGCAAGAATTTTGACACTCCAAATGTAGAGTGTGTGTTTAGGAAGCAGTCACAGTTTCCATGAGAGAGTCCCATGAAATCAATTAGGAAGATCCATGCTCTAGCCCTACCATGCAAGTGATGTGACTTGAAAGAGTCACTTAGTCTTAGTAACCATCATCACTAACAACTAAGTCAATGAATAAAGGTCCTCAGGTGCCAAGCTACAAAATGTGGGATGAGCATGGATGAGGATGGGTGGGAGAAGTCTCCAACTCTAACACAATTAGGGAAGGATGTGCTGACCTCAAGTGGCTGGGGGGGCTGGGATCCTGCCACAGAGGGGGATTCCAAACCTCACATCCCCTGACCCAGGCCAGAAGACCAGGTAGAGTCCAAGGACCCTGGGGTGGCCCAATGGCAATAAAGGTCAAAAGGAACTAGGGATCTTCCTGGTCCCTCAATCCCCTACTCTGAGCAGGGCTGCATGACGAGGCCAGAGGCCATCCACAGCAATCTGCCTTTACAGGAAAACAGGGACTGCAGGCTGCCTCTGGCTCACTGAATCAGGGTGGTGTTTTCATAAAGCAAGACCACTTCCTCACATTTGACCAGCAGCTCATGTGTTGACAGCACAATGACTGACTTGACTCAGGCCCTGATGAATGAAATAGAAAATTCATAGCAAACCCATCTTTAGCTCTTCCACATCATCAGGGGCTCTGATTCAATTCCGTCCAGAAAGGTGTCTGAAATGATTTCTAAACATGCTGGGGACTCACCTCTGTGTGGAACTTTTCAGGAAAAAGGGGATCAAATCTCATGAAGCAACTCTTCTCTCTTCTAGCCCATGGGCAATGCAAGGAACCTGCATGATACCAGAGGCTCACTTCTCTCTTCTCATGTCTTCTGGAAAGGATTCGTTAATGCTTCCTGCAAGGTGAAGCAGAAGCCTGCATCCCCAGCTGCACAGAAGTGTTTTAGGGCAGTGTCTCCCTTAAAACCCAAAAATAAAAAAACAGGTCATTCAACAGGCACATGGATTCGAGTACATGTTCAATGATCCCTCCTCCCTGGAGCCTTCCACATGCCCATCTTCCACATTCACAGAGCAATGCTTGGCCATTCTCAAGACCAGGAGACCATGATGCTCCTCACCAGGAAGTCAATAAGGAACATGAAGAGAGCAGCATGGATTGCAGAAGGTGGCACATCAAGGATCTTCAGCTCTGCTGCTAGAACACAAGAGCTTAACTTCAGTATTGACTTTTTGCCAACTACCAAGTACGATAGCAGTGTCAAGCCCAATATGCAGATATGCAAGTAGTAGGTGACACCCCGCATCCATTCACAAAAGTGGGCAACATCTGCATCAGAACAAGGAAGTATCTTACCCTTACTCATAAAAATCATCAGAAACAAAATAAAATGGATGCAAGACTTCTCATTTCACTATTAGGTAGCTGTTGGAATTCCCTATTAAATAATACCTCCTCCAAAATAAAAAGTATCTCAGACATGTGTCAACTATTCAATGGATGACATTTTAAAAACTATGGACTTTACTTAATATTTATGTATGCTATATCCCTGCCTAAGGCTCTATGAGAAAGGAGCACATAGAATTGGATCTTTGAAAATCTCACATTTGCTGATAAATATTACTGCTGATCTCAGGCATGGCGAAGTGAAAAGTGGGACTTTGGATATTCCAAGAATGCTATGTTGTGGGATTGGTGTCCCTGATTCATACATAGCATATGGTTTCTATGAAATCCAGTGAGGGAGCAGGAGTAACGAAGCTGATTGCACAGATGACCTCAGGGAATACTGACAGATAGGCCAAATGAAAAATATGCTCCAGCTAACCATTGGTATTTGGGCTTCTGATCCCAGTCCTGTTTTTAAAAAAGGTGCAGACAGGCAGTGTTCATTAAAAACTGTCTACCATGTAAAAGTGGGTAATTTAAATGGCATCTAGTTACACATCTGATAGAATGGTCGGGCAACATATGAATTTCATTCTAACAACAACAACAACAACAAAACATAGAAAATGAGACATAAAGATAAAACCTTGTCTTCACCAGGATGCCTAAAAATAGGTTTTATTTGGCTCATGCCAATAAATATCTTTCAATAGAATTTCTGATTTCTGAATGAATCCATTCAACTTCATACTGCACAGATCACAAGGTTTTCTTTACAGAATATTCTCTTCTTCTTCTTAAAGCCTCACATAGAAAATGTCTCACAGGACATAGGAGGGGAATGACCCAAAGGATGAGAGAATGGCTGGAACCGTTCTCAAATGTGCCCATGTAGCCTAAAGTTTGAAGGCATCTAATTGTACTCTAAAACAATTATGAACCTATTCGATCCATTATTAATAAATATCACCACTTTACCACTTGAACCAAATCACAGAAAATTGGAAACAGATGATCATTGGCTTTGATACCTTTACTTCTGTTTCATTACTCAGAGTCGATCAACTCTATACTTCAAGTGACACAGATTTATTACAGAATGCCTAAGATCCTAAGGATCTATTTTAGCTCAGCCCATGGTATTGCTTCATTATTTTATTATTTTGTAAGTAATAAAATATAACTTCATGTTGGATGACATATTCAAGCCATGAATATATCATCCAACATTGTTCTTCCCAAAATATTAGCCCAATTTCTGCGCGCGCACACTTACTGTTCAGGAATTTTACTAATTGTTTGAAGGTTCTAGAGGACCTGTTAGACTCCTAATGGACAAACCATACAACATACTCCAGAGAACGGACGAGTGCCATAAGAAGAAAATAAGGTCAGCCTACAGCAATGGGCAGCTGCCTGCCCTCGGCTGGGAGGAGCCCTGGCCATGGCACCAGGGCTGCTGGGCAGCAGAAGCCTCCACAGCCCTGCAGGGAGCCTGGAGCACAGCTCTGCCTAACCATGCTCAGCCCTGGACAGATGCACATGAGTTCCCATCACAGGCTCGAGTGTGACAGTCCCAGGTGCATGCCTGTCATGCCAGCCACCAGGGAGGCTGAGGCAAGAGGAACGTTTGAGGTCAGCCTTGGCAACTTAGACCCCGAGGCAAAGGGGAAATACTTTTACAGGGGTCTCTGAGGGTGTAGCTCAGGTAGGTCACTTGCCTCACAGGCTCAAGGCCCTGGGTTCAATCCCCAGAACCCACGTACACACAAAAAGTGAACTTGGAATATTGTTTAAAATGATGGGTCAGGTACACACAAGGACTTCAATATGACCTCTCAGAGGAGCTCAATTTGAGATCAGACTGAACAAAAGACCACCTGGACCATTGACTCAGTGTCTGAAACCCTCTGTGAGCATGGGAAGCACTGCTGGCAAGACACCAGAGGGCCAAAGCACTTGTGCCCCCTGCAGGGGCGTCTCTTGTCTACCGCCAAAGACTGTTCCCCTCCTGGGGCAGCTGAGAGCAAGCTGGGCCTTGGAGCAAGGACTAGTGCTTTAGATATAGACTGCAAGCAAGGGGCAATGTCTTTAATAAAACTAAAATTAAAAAGTCACATTGAAAAAATTTTAAAAAGAAGAAAATAAGGTCAAGTAGAGGAAGCCCATTTTCACAGGAAAAAATCCCCCAGTGAAAAGCATCAGAATAGATACCAAGAAAAATACCAACAAAAACAGTGTGCTCCCACTATGTATCTACTCAACATGCAAAAGTTAGAAAGCTAGATAATACAATCCTGGCCACAGGTAGAGCTATGCAGAAGAGCCACCTGGCAGTGCTTAGTCAAAGAAGTAAACATGCACACTTTGACCTAGAAATTCCACCTGTGTGTAAACCAGGCGGTGCTTAAGCAGTTTCACAAGGGGACATGCACAGGGAAATTTATCCTCAGGTTCTTATAGAGTTGTCTGTGCTTACAGGGAGTTGATGGTTGTCAAGATGCCCACAGCTGCGAAAGTCAAAAGCTAAAAAAATAATAGATGCCAACCTGGATATATTAATAATCCCGTATCTATGATCACCTTCATAAGGTAGCTTCCCAACTTCTGTGTGGAAGTGAGTTCCTCCTTGGCCCTTACACTGTTGTGGAGACCACTAGGAGTTCAGCTTTGTGCAGGATCATCTGACCTGGACTTTTGGCAAGACCTGTACAGCCCTCACACATGCTCAGATGCTACAGGACTTTTCAGACCAGTCCAGACAACAGTAGGCATCCATTCATTGTCTGCACTCTACAGATTCCTAGATGCATGACATTCATTACCATCAAATGCAGAATTTTCATCAAAAACTAATATATATATCATTCCAATCTGAATCAAGAAAATCGGAAATATCCCCAAATCCAAAGAGTGGATCCCCATTGTGATGCTACAAGTTGAAAATTCCACAGCTGACCTCATGGGATGGTTCACAGTCAAAAGACAGCTGCATGAAAAATATTACATGACCTTCCTGCTATGTGAAAAGTGGCATGTGAAGTACACATGCATGTCTTCCTCAGACATGGGTTCATTTGCAAGACACCTTGTGCAATTGAAAATACTCCAAAAGGGGAGAAATCAGAACCATGTCACCAAAGTATTTCAGCAGAGACCAACTCCATCTGTCTATCTATCTCTCAGTGAGCGTGTGTGCTCTTGTGTGTGTTTGTGTGTCTTTGTTTGTGTTTGTACCATCATAGCTGATACTTCATTGCCCCCATTGGAAAACTGACTCAGATAATGCCATCTGCCAAACTCCTAAAAACCAAAGTTCTTGCTGATAGAATGAAACATTCCTTCCTGTTGGTTTGGATGTGTCCTTTAGGAATCACTGCTACATTTAGTATACTCAAATCATCACAGTAGATCAGGTAACAAAAACATATATATTTTAAAATAATAATAATATATTAATGGAAACAACAAATACAGGATAGAGTAACAACTGTGTTACTAAACAAGGTCAAGGACAATGGCAAACTATAGATTCAAACTTTGAAGAAAATAGTAATCAATGTAAATATTCCTGGGCTGCCTCAGCCCCGCCCAGGCACACAGCAACAGAATGGTTTTGCAAGCATCCTCAGGAGGGCAGGAGCCTTCTTTGCAGGACGAGAGGGAGGTTGAGGCTCGATCCACCCATCATTCTTTTGGGAGAGGCTCCTTTTCCTCAGCACAAAGTTGGATTTTTTGTGAGGATTCTTGGCATCAAATACGTTGGCCTCTGCTGGAATCCTCAGCTCTGGGGAGAGAGGGGTGTACAAAAAGAAGGTGGCACTCAGGAGGTGCTCCCTAGGACACGCCAACATCTGAGAGCCTGTGCCAGAAAAGGCCAGAGCCACACACCTGAGAGCTCTCCAATTCAGCACCAATACCAACAAAGACAGCCTCCACAGTCCTCCCTGAGGAAGAACTAGGCAGAGCACTTCAACAGACCTAATGTCTGTTCCTACCGAAGGCTTTGGACTCCAGAATATCTCAGGTCCTCTTGCATCTGCCAAAGCACACCACTAGGGTTTGCATCTGAAATCTCCCACAAAAGGCTCCTGTGCCGAAGATTCAGTCCCCACATGAGCCATCTTCATAGGTGGGTTTGGAGGGAAGCATTGGATGGTGAGTGCTCTGATGTCAACATGAAATTCTCATTCAAGATGAATACACTACTGGGGGGTGGGAGGGACTGGAAGAAAGGTTGAGCATGGTTGGAGTAAGACCTAAACAGGGTTGTGCCCTGGGCAACAGTACCTTGTTCCTGTTGGCTCCACTGAATCCTCATTCTCCAAGGAGAGGTCCTCCCTCTCCATCTTTCTCTCTCTCCCTCTCTGCCAGCCTCGTTCTCTCTCTCCCAGTCTATGCCTTTGTGGCAAGGGCTGAGGAGCTCTCCACTGCCACACACTAGAGCTTTATGGACAGCCTCAGTGCACAACCAAAGAGAAAGCTATGAAACCCAGAGAAAAAAGGCCTAGGATTCCTCCTCTGAGTTATTTTCCTCAAGTATGGCCACAGTGAGGACAGGCTGACCAGCGCGGATACCACGTTAGAGCCATGCTTCTGCGTTGGTGGAGCCCGCCTCCATGTGAACCAGGCTTCTGAGAATGGAGGCCACATTCCAAATACTGCCCTACTGAGAACAATGGTTCCAAAGACCAGCAAAGGGACTGCTTCCCTCCAACATGGTGTATGGCCCAGTGGTGCCATGACCCCGAGTGGGGCAATACAACAGCCGCTTCTCCTTCCTCTGAACATGTGTTTCCTGTCGCCCTCCTCTAACCTAGAGCCTGTTCTCCATCCCTTCTGGGTTGGATGTGGAGATCTCTGCTATGAATTTCTTAGGCTACCAAGGCCCCAGACAGACTTCCTCTTCCATAGACTCTACTAACCTAACAGTAGGTTAAGATAGGAGACAAGTGATCCTAGAACTCATAGGGATGATGGTCTTCAGGGTACATAGGCTGGGATAATGGCTGCTGTGGTGTTTGGCTCACAAAAACCAACCAACCAAACAACGAAAAAGCGCTGGCATTATTATCAGATGAGCTCTGTGGCTACGTGCTCAGGAAGCCCTCATCTGACTTTAGTTAGGGATCACAACCTGGCTATTGTGATCACTCCTTGCCTAGTGGACTCAGGTGCGTAAGACCATGGAATTTATGCAAAAACAGATGATTCAGGCTGTCTCCCAGGCTGTGTTTTCTTCCCAATTTCATCCTGTTACTGCTTGCTAGAATCCTGGCAATGCTCTGCCCAGGCAGTGGTTTTTTGGTCACACAGAAGGCTTTCAATAGTACTGCTTCAGTCCACAAAATGCCAGTTCCCTCTTTAGCCCATGCATTCCCATGTTCCTTTGAAACCACTCCTATCCCAGACCATGAAAACATACTGCTCCTGGAGAGAGGCTTTCCTCCTCACTCCTCAAAGATGTCAGCTTTGGATGCCTGTTCATGTCCAGGGGAGGGCACCTGGTGGGGAGCCGCAATATCCACCGGGGTATACCATTGGACCTCAAGACCTTCCACCAGCAGAAGTGCAGTTGGCTTTGTGCACGAACCCAACACACCTGTTGGAGTGTTCTTGGGGGTCAGAGACTACTCTTTGTTGCTAAGAGTTGACCTGAGTCCACATCCTGACCCTTGCTCTCTGCTATCTGATTGTCTCAGTTACTCTGACGGCGAGAGATGATTTGGCCCAGCTCATAATCCTCTGGATTCTCCTCAGTAAGGAAGTGTAGGTCGAGGGCGCTGCGGATGAAGACAGGAGCCCTATCGTGGCAGGTCACCTGGAGCAGCATGGGAGACAGGCCTTCAGGAAATGGGCCTTGAAGTGACTACTCAAGGACAGTGGGCAGGGGCATTCTGGAGGCACCTCCACTCTAAATACAAGGGCAACATCCATGCCCCTACTACCCGAGGCTGACCTCCTGCTCATCGTGTGGGCTCTTCCCACAGGCTACTAGCCCAATCCTTGTACATAGGACTTCCTGGGCCTGCCATTGCTCTTTGTGGTGCTGCACTCCTCTCGGAGTGAAAGGACCCCACTACCTGCATACAGATGCAATCTCATCCCACAAGTTGGGAGGAATGGGACAATAGCCTCCAAGATCCCAGGTCTGCCCGAGGATGCAGGCGGCATTGGGAATGGCCTAGGCACAAAACCTAGAGGCTTTGGTCTGGATTGCCAGGGCCAAAAACAGACCCAGGAACATGACCACACACAGGAGAGCTGAAAGATAGCCACGAGAGCTCCTGGCCTCCAGAGGCTCAGTGCTGGCTGGGATGTAGGAGGGCACCTCATCCGGCAAGGGTGGTCATTGGGTTAGCTGGACATTTAGTGTGCTTGCTCCACATCCATATCGACTCTGCAGAGAGACTCTCTCAGCTCCTTGTTCAAGGAACATGGAGAACCTCACACTGCTGTCCTCCTCCATAGACGTCAGCATCCCATACAAGGGAACCTGCAACCTAGTTCCTGTCCTATTCTCATCTGTCACCCATACCTGTCCCTGCCCTTCTGGACTGCATGCTGCCACCTGACACACAGACTCCCTCAGACATGGCAGTGGACAAGCTGCTGCACTCGCTCATCTCAGCTCCAGCCCTTCACACTGACCTCTCCCTTCTTGATTCCCATCTATCCTCCTGATCATCCAGAAGCTCCAAATTCAAGAGGGCATGAGTAGTCCATGGTATTGGACCAGTGTCTGCTCCCCACCCAGGTGTAAGCACCACGGGACACCCCTGCTCCCAGGCTTACCAGAACACTCTTGGCCATCTCTGGACTTTGTGTTTCTAAGTGGACACGAATTAAGCAGGTGTCTCCCACCTGCTTGTGGGAAAGCGGCCTGGAGGACTTGCAGGTTGATTCTGAGAACTGTGGGGGATGGAACATCAGCAAACCCAGAAACAGAAAGCCACCCCAGACTGTCAGTTGGCTCTATGGGCTTCCAGCAAATATGTCCAGGTGCTGAGGCTTCTTATTTCCTCAGGTCGGAGTGGAACGGCAGCACATGCACAGCTTGAATAAGGTAGGTGTTTACCTCCTTTCCCTTGACCTGGGGGCGTTTCCTCACCATGAAATATTGTATTCCCAGATTCATGGACAGACACACGAGTGAGTGGTCAGAGACCTTGATTTCTGCAGAGCGAAGTGGAGAGAATTGTTAGGTGGCACTCAAGGATTATACCACAAAACACCCACAACCCCTGAGAGTCTCCGCCAGGCCCATCACACTTTGGTATTTTGGGGCCAAGGCCCACTTTCTCTTGGCTGTCAGTTATCCTGAGCCCACTGTGGATCATGTCTCCCCACTGTCTGATTGTCCTACTTACTCTCATCCTCAGACATCATATACAGCAGCTCAAAGTTGTCCACATCCTCATGCTGCAACAAATTTTGGTCCAAGGCCCTGCGGATGAGGCTTGTCACCGTCTCCTGAAAGGTCACCTGGATCAGGGTGGGAGAAATATCATCAGAGAATGGCTTTTAGAAGAGCTACCCAGAAGACTGTGGTCAAACATTCAGGAGAAATCTCAGCTACATATACAAGGGCACAATCTTGTTATCCTGCTACCTGAGTGTGTCCTCCATATACCACCTGGGTTCTTGCAATGTGCTACTAGAACAATCCTGGTACAAATATCTGCCTGTACCTGCCATCTCCCCTCCCCCTGGGGAGCCACATTCCACTCATGTCAAAGGACCAAACTGCCTATGCACAGACACACTCTCATCTCACTGAGATGAGAGCAATGGGCCAGGGATCTGCGCACCAAGTGTGATCTGGGATGCAGGCTGCCTTTGTGGGTGGAAGAGGCAGATGCACTGAAAATTTGGGTCCTGACTGCCACGACACAAAACAGACTCAGATACAAGAGTGTGCACTTGAGTGCTTCATGATAGCGTTGAGAGGCCCTGGCCTCTGGAAGCTCGGTGCGGGTCTGGTTGTCATGATGTACTTGACTCAGCACTGGCAGTCACTGAACATGTCTCCTCTGCAGCTGGACACCTGCAGCATTAGCGTGTCTACTGCACATCCATAGAAATTCTGCCAAGAACCCCTTTAGCTCCGTATTTACATACATGCAAAGCCTAACATTCCGAAGCTTTGGCATGACCCCCCAGGTGATCCCGACCCCAAATTCCTACACCTAGTCATGCTAAGGAGGTTCTCTTCCCTGCCACCAGGAACACATCCCCTCCTACACATGTGACAAGTCACTGCCACCTCCTCTGCTCCAACTTCACTCATTGAGAATACCAAGTTCTAGGCACTGCAGCCTGCACCCTGGACATATGTCTGCCTTCATCTGTCCACAGCACTTCCGTCTGCACTTCTGGCCTGCAAAACCCACAATACACAGGCCCACTCACCACTGAAGCTGGGCATGCTGATGCTCTCCCTCCTCAGGTCAAGCCCTTAAGACGGACCTCTCTCTTCTTTATTTCCCACCATAGCCCTGGGGTTGGCTGTGTCTCCTGCCTTCCACTGTGTGGACACCCAGGAGGCAGCCCTGCTGTCGGGCTTACCGGGATGCGCTTTGTCTCCCTCAGGCTCTGTCCCTCTAGGAGGACGTGAACAACGCGGCTGTCTTCCACCTGCTCGCTGGAGTGAAGCAGTGAGGAGCTGCTACTCACAGCTGCTGGGGTCCTGGATGCCACTGCCACAGAAGGTTCCAAGAACTGTGGGGGATGACAACATCAGCAAAGCCCAGCAACTGCACCCCACCCAGCCTGGCAGTTGGCTCTGTGGGCATTCTACAACATCCATCCAGAACCTGAGGTTCTTGTCCCCTTGGAGGATGTGGAGTGGCACCAGGAGTAAAGACTGAAGAAGGTGGCTGTTTTGGGAACAAGAGATCCAGCACCTGCTGGGTGGGGATGAAATCCCAGGAGATTAACCCCATGTTGCTGCTGAAATGTAGGTTCCTCCCACAAATGACAGGCAGGAGCTCATTCCTAAGCTGGTCCTGCCTGTAAGGATCAAGGCTCTGAACCCTGAAGGGCTCCTCCGTGTTCTGATCATTTTCACCCTGGGTTGGGACCAAGAATGGTGGGTTCAAAATGGAAATGGTGACAAACAGAAAAATGACTTGTGCCAATACACTAGAGTCAAAGCACAATGGGACAGTTCCCATCAGTACAAACACACACACACACACACACACACACACACACACACACACACACACAGAGTCAGAATAGGAGTCCTGGGCCATTCATCAGGGATCAGACTAGAGGGCCTGCTGGGCTCACCTGCCCTGTGCTACTCACTGTTACTCTTGAGCTCCTCTGCGACAATCGCCAGAGGCTCTGGCGTCTAAGATGAAGCCTCACCCAGTGTATCCACAAAAGGGCTAGTTGGCCCCCCTGAGATTCCTGGGAGCCTGAGGCTCGGCATTGTCTGCAACCACAGGAGAACATCCTTCTCCCTCCAGTGGCTCCAACCAAGTGAGCTCGGATGGCTTGGTCAGTGAAGTGGGTGCCTGGATACCAGGGTTCCATGTTCTGTTTGATCCATTGTCAAGGCAATGATGTCATTTCCTGTGCCCATACCTGAGCCTCTTTTCACATAAGACCACTTTCAACAGCCCTATGGGCTGCCGATTTCTCCTCCATGCCTACCCATCTCAGGTGCGCAGGTGTTCACCAACAACTACCCAAACATCCCCACCAGCATCTGCCCTGCTTGGTGCCACTAGAGTTCCAGCTTGGAGCCTTCAAAAATGCATTCACAACCAGTCCTTCCCTCTCAGCAGCTTTTGGACCCTGGTCCCATCATTGTGCAACTCATGGTGTGCCCAGTCTTTTCTGGAAAGTAGGGTAGCATCTAATCTCTAGGGTTTATTGTGTCTATTGGCCCATAACACCCTCTGTTCTCTCTGAAACCAGAGATGGGACTCACAGGTGGCTAAAGCACAAATGTAGAGATGGGATAATCACAAGAAAGGGAGAGACAAAGAATGCACCCTAACTCAATCAGGCCTGTGTCCCACACAGGGACATGGCCAATGTCCGTCCCATCGTGGCTGCAGTTCCCTCTCTACACCATGGCAAGTTGGAGGGGACTGAGATGCAGAGGCTGCTCCCCTCTGCCACACAACTTCCCAAGGCTTCTCCTAAGATTTCAAAAGGGCCAAGTGTGTCTAGTGTTGGGGTCTCACAGAGACTCCGAGGTACCACGGCATCCTGCTGCCCAGAACCGGTTCACCCCTCACCTCAAGGGGGCTCAGCCTCTGGATTCATGGGAATTGAAGTGGGTACAGGTGATGGGATATCACCTCCAAGACTGAGTTATGCCAAGTCCATGACCCCTGTCTGCATCCCTGTCTCCAGCACCACTCCCCCCTCTCTCTTTCCTCCTCAGAGCAAACAAATCCATTTAGCAAGTGTGTCCTGTGATAAAGACATGACGGTCACCCATCCTCTCATTACAAAAACACTGAGGCTCAGCCAACATGGATCCTACAGGGAACACAGGCATAAACTCAGACTCCGATCCTCCCAGCCGAGCCTCAGTGGAGCCTGGACTCCCAGCCTCCTGAGTCAAGGAAACAGAGGTTCCTAGCCGAGCCACCTTGGATGCAGCCGCACACAAACTGAACTCATCAATGCCCCTTGCTCTCAGTTGTGAGTAAGAGGGGAAGTGGTGTTTCACAACCCTGGACATCAAGTGCAGTCTCCAGGCTTTGGGGTGTGCCCTGGCCTCTGTCTATCTGCCCAGGCTCTCCAACCCACACTGGCCTCTTACCCAACCTCCTCCTAGGGCCAAACTCAATCCTGCCTCTCAATTTCTGCTGCCTTCCCCAACACACTGCTCCCCAAAATGAGCAGGGCTGGCTCTCGGTTATCATGCTGGTGCCAGCAGCAATGCCACCCCACTGACATAATTCTGAGTCCCAACCTAGGCACTCCAGCTGTCTTTGCCACACCTGGCCTGTTTGGGCTCTGGCTCTTGCTCTTTTCTTTCATGTGCATGTGTTTTGAGGTTTTGAGTTTCTCCCACTGCAGAACTGCAGCTGTGGCAGGGTAGAGCTCATGAGGGTGACATTCTGAGCCACATCCAATCCCATCAGGACTGTTCACTGGGGTGACTGCTGGAACACAGTGATGAGTGAACACATGGGAGGTGGTTGGACCCACCTTGCCTCTGAGTGGCTTCCTTTCAGGACAGGAATGTAGGCATGGGAGCCCCTGGCGTGGGATGCTTTGCAAAAGGCGTGACCATGGGCTCTCTTTCCTGGCAAAAATGGCTCCACTCAGCATGGAGAGCACTGTCATTCCTGGTGGCTAACAACAGCCCTGGACCCCAGAAAGGAACCCACACTCAAGATTAACGTCTGAGTGTGCGTGTCCTCGAGGAAATGATGTCTCCTGATCCCAGGTGCAAAGGGGTAAGTCCTCTAACTCCAGGGGCCATGAAGGGACATCTGAGTTTCCCTCGTCCTTCTTTCCCTCTCTAACTAACCACAGTTAGGACCCTGGCCTCATTCCCCAGTGAGGATCATTAGGCTCCAGAAAGGACAGTCTCTAAGATGCTCAGTGGACCAACACCCTCTGCACAACCCATAACCCTATTCACCCAAGAGGCAAGAGGATTTCTATTCAGGAAAACCAGGAAAGGGAGAGCCTTTCTCAAGGACACAAGGACATTAGTGAGTGAGGGAGTGATTAATGGATGGAGAACTATTTCCAACACCAACTTCCAGGAGCATATATGGCCCCCTGGAGAATTCTGCAGTGTGTTGGTGATTAAGGAGAACGTGTGAATTCAGGGGTCACTAGGTCCTCTCAGCCATAAGGAGGGAAACTGCCATAAAGGAACTAGGACAAGGGTGCGAGGAATGCTCACTGGTGGGAGATCGGAAGGAAGGAAAGTGTACTCATTAGAAAAGTGTCGCCTGAAAATTCTTAGCCAGCCAAAAGCCGTGCGAACTTGTGTGGGAAAAGAGTCTTTGCACAGTGATGAAGCTAAGAGCTCACATGATGGAACACAGCATCAACTGGGACCAAATCCAATATCTGATATTCTTGTAGGAAGAGGAGAGTCTGGACCCAGATACCAGGGAGACTGGGGGATACCGGATATGTGAGGTTGGAGCCAGGGCGGGATGCCCATATGGGAACCACAGATCGTGGGCAGCAATAGGAGAGTGGGCAAGGGCTGGGAGAGTTGGGGAGACAGTCCCCTTGAAACCTGGGAGGGGTTATGGCACTGGGACAGCCCAACACCTACTGTGTTGAGCCTCTGGAGCTCAACGGAAGACACTTCCTCTGTTGTCGGCCACCCAGTTAACAGAGTTTGGTTGCAGCAGCCTAGGACCCAGCTGAAGGTCTGAGCATGTTGGCCATGCAGGTTGGATCTGGACCACAGACACCCTCATCAGAGATTGTAGGGTCTCAGCCCTGAGGCAAGACAGGCACTAAGTCAGGCCAGGTGGGGAAACGGATAGGCACACACTCTGGGGGCTGGTGCCTGTGTTACTGGGAGCACTTCTGATCGCAATTCCCTGATCTGCTGCCAACACAGGCTACAGAGGAGGGTACAGAAACACAGACCACGGATCTGCCCCACTCAGTGGGCCCAGGCCAACACCACACCCAGCAGCCTCGTGCCATACCCAATGAGTCTCGAAGCGGCCCCCTCTTCCCATCCTGAGAGCTCTTCCCTTCCTCATGTGCCAATAGCTCCCTACTGTCACTGGCAATATCTACTCTGTGAGATGTCAACATCCGTGGGTACTGTTCTCTCATCCCAGGACAGTGTGGTCCCACACACCCTGGTGAAATGGGCCACCTGGAGGCTGGACCTGGAGGTTGTTGAGGCTGAATGGCAGCGGTGGTCCTCTGGCACTTAATATTATTTAAGTTAAAAAAAAAAAAAAAACAAAAACAAAAAACGGGTCTTGGTGCTCAAAAATGTTTGATTTGCATATTCTCATCCCCTAACCCCAATATTTTCATTATTTCCTCACATATGAAATCTTACTAGCATAAAGGTAATTTCGTATTAAACAAAGTGGATTGAAATAACATTGGTAAAAATAATCAATCACCATACTTTCAATTTTTGTTCTGCTTTCCTATTAGAAACCACTTGGATACAAGAGAACAGAGGACAGACTCATGGAAATGCTTGAAATGACAAGAAGCTCCCACTCAAGCTCAGCATTCAGTCCTGGACAGGGTAAGACCAGGCCACTTTGACATCTGTGCCAAAGAGTCTACCAGACAGAATCCTCTGACTGATCCCTGACTGAGCCACAGGAACTGGCTAGAAAAGCCTTCACATCCTCAATACATTCTTCACGTCAGAATACTTGACAACCATTGATATCCATCTCTCGTTAACTTGCTCCCCAGCCAACCATTCTTCAACAAATTCAAAGGAGTAACTCATGCAAGCACACAGAAAGGGGTGTTCACTACACACATCCATGTGCGAAAAAGACAACTGGTATTTCTTGTTTGGGCTATTTCAAATGAAATCCCTTCTGCATGACCTCCACAAACCAAAGGAAAATATTTGTGAAATTCCCACGTAGAAGACAAGATACACTTGCCAAGGAGGCAGTGGCAAGAATTTTGACACTCCAAATGTAGAGTGTGTGTTTAGGAAGCAGTCACAGTTTCCATGAGAGAGTCCCATGAAATCAATTAGGAAGATCCATGCTCTAGCCCTACCATGCAAGTGATGTGACTTGAAAGAGTCACTTAGTCTTAGTAACCATCATCACTAACAAGTAAGTCAATGAATAAAGGTCCTCAGGTGCCAAGCTACAAAATGTGGGATGAGCATGGATGAGGATGGGTGGGAGAAGTCTCCAACTCTAACACAATTAGGGAAGGATGTGCTGACCTCAAGTGGCTGGGGGGCTGGGATCCTGCCACAGAGGGGGATTCCAAACCTCACATCCCCTGACACAGGCCAGAAGACCAGGTAGAGTCCAAGGACCCTGGGGTGGCCCAATGGCAATAAAGGTCAAAAGGAACTAGGGATCTGCCTGGTCCCTCAATCCCCTACTCTGAGCAGGGCTGCATGACGAGGCCAGAGGCCATCCACAGCAATCTGCCTTTACAGGAAAACAGGGACTGCAGGCTGCCTCTGGCTCACTGAATCAGGGTGGTGTTTTCATAAAGCAAGACCACTTCCTCACATTTGACCAGCAGCTCATGTGTTGACAGCACAATGACTGACTTGACTCAGGCCCTGATGAATGAAATAGAAAATTCATAGCAAACCCATCTTTAGCTCTTCCACATCATCAGGGGCTCTGATTCAATTCCGTCCAGAAAGGTGTCTGAAATGATTTCTAAACATGCTGGGGACTCACCTCTGTGTGGAACTTTTCAGGAAAAAGGGGATCAAATCTCATGAAGCAACTCTTCTCTCTTCTAGCCCATGGGCAATGCAAGGAACCTGCATGATACCAGAGGCTCACTTCTCTCTTCTCATGTCTTCTGGAAAGGATTCGTTAATGCTTCCTGCAAGGTGAAGCAGAAGCCTGCATCCCCAGCTGCACAGAAGTGTTTTAGGGCAGTGTCTCCCTTAAAACCCAAAAATAAAAAAAACAGGTCATTCAACAGGCACATGGATTCGAGTACATGTTCAATGATCCCTCCTCCCTGGAGCCTTCCACATGCCCATCTTCCACATTCACAGAGCAATGCTTGGCCATTCTCAAGACCAGGAGACCATGATGCTCATCACCAGGAAGTCAATAAGGAACATGAAGAGAGCAGCATGGATTGCAGAAGGTGGCACATCAAGGATCTTCAGCTCTGCTGCTAGAACACAAGAGCTTAACTTCAGTATTGACTTTTTGCCAGCTACCAAGTACGATAGCAGTGTCAAGCCCAATATGCAGATATGCAAGTAGTAGGTGACACCCCGCATCCATTCACAAAAGTGGGCAACATCTGCATCAGAACAAGGAAGTATCTTACCCTTACTCATAAAAATCATCAGAAACAAAATAAAATGGATGCAAGACTTCTCATTTCACTATTAGGTAGCTGTTGGAATTCCCTATTAAATAATACCTCCTCCAAAATAAAAAGTATCTCAGACATGTGTCAACTATTCAATGGATGACATTTTAAAAACTATGGACTTTACTTAATATTTATGTATGCTATATCCCTGCCTAAGGCTCTATGAGAAAGGAGCACATAGAATTGGATCTTTGAAAATCTCACCTTTGCTGATAAATATTACTGCTGATCTCAGGCATGGCGAAGTGAAAAGTGGGACTTTGGATATTCCAAGAATGCTATGTTGTGGGATTGGTGTCCCTGATTCATACATAGCATATGGTTTCTATGAAATCCAGTGAGGGAGCAGGAGTAACGAAGCTGATTGCACAGATGACCTCAGGGAATACTGACAGATAGGCCAAATGAAAAATATGCTCCAGCTAACCATTGGTATTTGGGCTTCTGATCCCAGTCCTGTTTTTAAAAAAGGTGCAGACAGGCAGTGTTCATTAAAAACTGTCTACCATGTAAAAGTGGGTAATTTAAATGGCATCTAGTTACACATCTGATAGAATGGTCTGGCAACATATGAATTTCATTCTAACAACAACAACAACAACAAAACATAGAAAATGAGACATAAAGATAAAACCTTGTCTTCACCAGGATGCCTAAAAATAGGTTTTATTTGGCTCATGCAAATAAATATCTTTCAATAGAATTTCTAATTTCTGAATGAATCCATTCAACTTCATACTGCACAGATCACAAGGTTTTCTTTACAGAATATTCTCTTCTTCTTCTTAAAGCCTCACATAGAAAATGTCTCACAGGACATAGGAGGGCTAAAGTTTGAAGGCATCTAATTGTACTCTAAAACAATTATGAACCTATTCGATCCATTATTAATAAATATCACCACTTTACCTCTTGAACCAAATCACAGAAAATTGGAAACAGATGATCATTGGCTTTGATACCTTTACTTCTGTTTCATTACTCAGAGTCGATCAACTCTATACTTCAAGTGACACAGATTTATTACAGAATGCCTAAGATCCTAAGGATCTATTTTAGCTCAGCCCATGGTATTGCTTCATTATTTTATTATTTTGTAAGTAATAAAATATAACTTCATGTTGGATGATATATTCAAGCCATGAATATATCATCCAACATTGTTCTTCCCAAAATATTAGCCCAATTTCTGCGCGCGCTCACTTACTGTTCAGGAATTTTACTAATTGTTTGAAGGTTCTAGAGGACCTGTTAGACTCCTAATGGACAAACCATACAACATACTCCAGAGAACGGACGAGTGCCATAAGAAGAAAATAAGGTCAGCCTACAGCAATGGGCAGCTGCCTGCCCTCGGCTGGGAGGAGCCCTGGCCATGGCACCAGGGCTGCTGGGCAGCAGAAGCCTCCACAGCCCTGCAGGGAGCCTGGAGCACAGCTCTGCCTAACCATGCTCAGCCCTGGACAGATGCACATGAGTTCCCATCACAGGCTCCAGTGTGACAGTCCCAGGTGCATGCCTGTCATGCCAGCCACCAGGGAGGCTGAGGCAAGAGGAACGTTTGAGGTCAGCCTTGGCAACTTAGACCCCGAGGCAAAGGGGAAATACTTTTACAGGGGTCTCTGAGGGTGTAGCTCAGGTAGGTCACTTGCCTCACAGGCTCAAGGCCCTGGGTTCAATCCCCAGAACCCACGTACACACAAAAAGTGAACTTGGAATATTGTTTAAAATGATGGGTCAGGTACACACAAGGACTTCAATATGACCTCTCAGAGGAGCTCAATTTGAGATCAGACTGAACAAAAGACCACCTGGACCATTGACTCAGTGTCTGAAACCCTCTGTGAGCATGGGAAGCACTGCTGGCAAGACACCAGAGGGCCAAAGCACTTGTGCCCCCTGCAGGGGTGTCTCTTGTCTACCGCCAAAGACTGTTCCCCTCCTGGGGCAGCTGAGAGCAAGCTGGGCCTTGGAGCAAGGACTAGTGCTTTAGATATAGACTATGCAAGCAAGGGGCAATGTCTTTAATAAAACTAAAATTAAAAAGTCACATTGAAAAAATTTTAAAAAGAAGAAAATAAGGTCAAGTAGAGGAAGCCCATTTTCACAGGAAAAAATCCCCCAGTGAAAAGCATCAGAATAGATACCAAGAAAAATACCAACAAAAACAGTGTGCTCCCACTATGTATCTACTCAACCTGCAAAAGTTAGAAAGCTAGATAATACAATCGTGGCCACAGGTAGAGCTATGCAGAAGAGCCACCTGGCAGTGCTTAGTCAAAGAAGTAAACATGCACACTTTGACCTAGAAATTCCACCTGTGTGTAAACCAGGCGGTGCTTAAGCAGTTTCACAAGGGGACATGCACAGGGAAATTTATCCTCAGGTTCTTATAGAGTTGTCTGTGCTTACAGGGAGTTGATGGTTGTCAAGATGCCCACAGCTGCGAAAGTCAAAAGCTAAAAAAATAATAGATGCCAACCTGGATATATTAATAATCCCGTATCTATGATCACCTTCATAAGGTAGCTTCCCAACTTCTGTGTGGAAGTGAGTTCCTCCTTGGCCCTTACACTGTTGTGGAGACCACTAGGAGTTCAGCTTTGTGCAGGATCATCTGACCTGGACTTTTGGCAAGACCTGTACAGCCCTCACACATGCTCAGATGCTACAGGACTTTTCAGACCAGTCCAGACAACAGTAGGCATCCATTCATTGTCTGCACTCTACAGATTCCTAGATGCACGACATTCATTACCATCAAATGCAGAATTTTCATCAAAAACTAATATATATATCATTCCAATCTGAATCAAGAAAATCGGAAATATCCCCAAATCCAAAGAGTGGATCCCCATTGTGATGCTACAAGTTGAAAATTCCACAGCTGACCTCATGGGATGGTTCACAGTCAAAAGACAGCTGCATGAAAAATATTACATGACCTTCCTGCTATGTGAAAAGTGGCATGTGAAGTACACATGCATGTCTTCCTCAGACATGGGTTCATTTGCAAGACACCTTGTGCAATTGAAAATACTCCAAAAGGGGAGAAATCAGAACCATGTCTCCAAAGTATTTCAGCAGAGACCAACTCCATCTGTCTATCTATCTCTCAGTGAGTGTGTGTGCTCTTGTGTGTGTTTGTGTGTCTTTGTTTGTGTTTGTACCATCATAGCTGATACTTCATTGCCCCCATTGGAAAACTGACTCAGATAATGCCATCTGCCAAACTCCTAAAAACCAAAGTTCTTGCTGATAGAATGAAACATTCCTTCCTGTTGGTTTGGATGTGTCCTTTAGGAATCACTGCTACATTTAGTATACTCAAATCATCACAGTAGATCAGGTAACAAAAACATATATATTTTAAAATAATAATAATATATTAATGGAAACAACAAATACAGGATAGAGTAACAACTGTGTTACTAAACAAGGTCAAGGACAATGGCAAACTATAGATTCAAACTTTGAAGAAAATAGTAATCAATGTAAATATTCCTGGGCTGCCTCAGCCCCGCCCAGGCACACAGCCCCAGAATGGTTTTGCAAGCATCCTCAGGAGGGCTGGAGCCTTCTTTGCAGGACGAGAGGGAGGTTGAGGCTCGATCCACCCATCATTCTTTTGGGAGAGGCTCCTTTTCCTCAGCACAAAGTTGGATTTTTTGTGAGGATTCTTGGCATCAAATACGTTGGCCTCTGCTGGAATCCTCAGCTCTGGGGAGAGAGGGGTGTACAAAAAGAAGGTGGCACTCAGGAGGTGCTCCCTAGGACACGCCAACATCTGAGAGCCTGTGCCAGAAAAGGCCAGAGCCACACACCTGAGAGCTCTCCAATTCAGCACCAATACCAACAAAGACAGCCTCCACAGTCCTCCCTTAGGAAGAACTAGGCAGAGCACTTCAACAGACCTAATGTCTGTTCCTACCGAAGGCTTTGGACTCCAGAATATCTCAGGTCCTCTTGCATCTGCCAAAGCACACCACTAGGGTTTGCATCTGAAATCTCCCACAAAAGGCTCCTGTGCCGAAGATTCAGTCCCCACATGAGCCATCTTCATAGGTGGGTTTGGAGGGAAGCATTGGATGGTGAGTGCTCTGATGTCAACATGAAATTCTCATTCAAGATGAATACACTACTGGGGGGTGGGAGGGACTGGAAGAAAGGTTGAGCATGGTTGGAGTAAGACCTAAACAGGGTTGTGCCCTGGGCAACAGTACCTTGGTCCTGTTGGCTCCACTGAATCCTCATTCTCCAAGGAGAGGTCCTCCCTCTCCATCTTTCTCTCTCTCCCTCTCTGCCAGCCTCGTTCTCTCTCTCCCAGTCTATGCCTTTGTGGCAAGGGCTGAGGAGCTCTCCACTGCCACACACTAGAGCTTTATGGACAGCCTCAGTGCACAACCAAAGAGAAAGCTATGAAACCCAGAGAAAAAAGGCCTAGGATTCCTCCTCTGAGTTATTTTCCTCAAGTATGGCCACAGTGAGGACAGGCTGACCAGCGCGGATACCACGTTAGAGCCATGCTTCTGCGTTGGTGGAGCCCGCCTCCATGTGAACCAGGCTTCTGAGAATGGAGGCCACATTCCAAATACTGCCCTACTGAGAACAATGGTTCCAAAGACCAGCAAAGGGACTGCTTCCCTCCAACATGGTGTATGGCCCAGTGGTGCCATGACCCCGAGTGGGGGAATACAACAGCCGCTTCTCCTTCCTCTGAACATGTGTTTCCTGTCGCCCTCCTCTAACCTAGAGCCTGTTCTCCATCCCTTCTGGGTTGGATGTGGAGATCTCTGCTATGAATTTCTTAGGCTACCAAGGCCCCAGACAGACTTCCTCTTCCATAGACTCTACTAACCTAACAGTAGGTTAAGATAGGAGACAAGTGATCCTAGAACTCATAGGGATGGTGGTCTTCAGGGTACATAGGCTGGGATAATGGCTGCTGTGGTGTTTGGCTCACAAAAACCAACCAACCAACCAACGAAAAAGCGCTGGCATTATTATCAGATGAGCTCTGTGGCTACGTGCTCAGGAAGCCCTCATCTGACTTTAGTTAGGGATCACAACCTGGCTATTGTGATCACTCCTTGCCTAGTGGACTCAGGTGCGTAAGACCATGGAATTTATGCAAAAACAGATGATTCAGGCTGTCTCCCAGGCTGTGTTTTCTTCCCAATTTCATCCTGTTACTGCTTGCTAGAATCCTGGCAATGCTCTGCCCAGGCAGTGGTTTTTTGGTCACACAGAAGGCTTTCAATAGTACTGCTTCAGTCCACAAAATGCCAGTTCCCTCTTTAGCCCATGCATTCCCATGTTCCTTTGAAACCACTCCTATCCCAGACCATGAAAACATACTGCTCCTGGAGAGAGGCTTTCCTCCTCACTCCTCAAAGATGTCAGCTTTGGATGCCTGTTCATGTCCAGGGGAGGGCACCTGGTGGGGAGCCGCAATATCCACCGGGGTATACCATTGGACCTCAAGACCTTCCACCAGCAGAAGTGCAGTTGGCTTTGTGCACGAACCCAACACACCTGTTGGAGTGTTCTTGGGGGTCAGAGACTACTCTTTGTTGCTAAGAGTTGACCTGAGTCCACATCCTGACCCTTGCTCTCTGCTATCTGATTGTCTCACTTACTCTGACGGCGAGAGATGATTTGGCCCAGCTCATAATCCTCTGGATTCTCCTCAGTAAGGAAGTGTAGGTCGAGGGCGCTGCGGATGACGACAGGAGCCCTATCGTGGCAGGTCACCTGGAGCAGCATGGGAGACAGGCCTTCAGGAAATGGGCCTTGAAGTGACTACTCAAGGACAGTGGGCAGGGGCATTCTGGAGGCACCTCCACTCTAAATACAAGGGCAACATCCATGACCCTACTACCCGAGGCTGACCTCCTGCTCATCGTGTGGGCTCTTCCCACAGGCTACTAGCCCAATCCTTGTACATAGGACTTCCTGGGCCTGCCATTGCTCTTTGTGGAGCTGCACTCCTCTCGGAGTGAAAGGACCCCACTACCTGCATACAGATGCAATCTCATCCCACAAGTTGGGAGGAATGGGACAATAGCCTCCAAGATCCCAGGTCTGCCCGAGGATGCAGGCGGCATTGGGAATGGCCTAGGCACAAAACCTAGAGGCTTTGGTCTGGATTGCCAGGGCCAAAAACAGACCCAGGAACATGACCACACACAGGAGAGCTGAAAGATAGCCACGAGAGCTCCTGGCCTCCAGAGGCTCAGTGCTGGCTGGGATGTAGGAGGGCACCTCATCCCGCAAGGGTGGTCATTGGGTTACCTGGACATTTAGTGTGCTTGCTCCACATCCATATCGACTCTGCAGAGAGACTCTCTCAGCTCCTTGTTCAAGGAACATGGAGAACCTCACACTGCTGTCCTCCTCCATAGACGTCAGCATCCCATACAAGGGAACCTGCAACCTAGTTCCTGTCCTATTCTCATCTGTCACCCATACCTGTCCCTGCCCTTCTGGACTGCATGCTGCCACCTGACACACAGACTCCCTCAGACATGGCAGTGGACAAGCTGCTGCACTCGCTCATCTCAGCTCCAGCCCTTCACACTGACCTCTCCCTTCTTGATTCCCATCTATCCTCCTGATCATCCAGAAGCTCCAAATTCAAGAGGGCATGAGTAGTCCATGGTATTGGACCAGTGTCTGCTCCCCACCCAGGTGTAAGCACCACGGGACACCCCTGCTCCCAGGCTTACCAGAACACTCTTGGCCATCTCTGGACTTTGTGTTTCTAAGTGGACACGAATTAAGCAGGTGTCTCCCACCTGCTTGTGGGAAAGCGGCCTGGAGGACTTGCAGGTTGATTCTGAGAACTGTGGGGGATGGAACATCAGCAAACCCAGAAAGTGAAAGCCACCCCAGACTGTCAGTTGGCTCTATGGGCTTCCAGCAAATATGTCCAGGTGCTGAGGCTTCTTATTTCCTCAGGTCGGAGTGGAATGGCAGCACATGCACAGCTTGAATAAGGTAGGTGTTTACCTCCTTTCCCTTGACCTGGGGGCGTTTCCTCACCATGAAATATTGTATTCCCAGATTCATGGACAGACACACGAGTGAGTGGTCAGAGACCTTGATTTCTGCAGAGCGAAGTGGAGAGAATTGTTAGGTGGCACTCAAGGATTATACCACAAAACACCCACAACCCCTGAGAGTCTCCGCCAGGCCCATCACACTTTGGTATTTTGGGGCCAAGGCCCACTTTCTCTTGGCTGTCCGTTATCCTGAGCCCACTGTGGATCATGTCTCCCCACTGTCTGATTGTCCTACTTACTCTCATCCTCAGACATCATATACAGCAGCTCAAAGTTGTCCACATCCTCATGCTGCAACAAATTTTGGTCCAAGGCCCTGCGGATGAGGCTTGTCACCGTCTCCTGAAAGGTCACCTGGATCAGGGTGGGACAAATGTCATCAGAGAATGGCTTTTAGAAGAGCTACCCAGAAGACTGTGGTCAAACATTCAGGAGAAATCTCAGCTACATATACAAGGGCACAATCTTGTTATCCTGCTACCTGAGTGTGTCCTCCATATACCACCTGGGTTCTTGCAATGTGCTACTAGAACAATCCTGGTACAAATATCTGCCTGTACCTGCCATCTCCCCTCCCCCTGGGGAGCCACATTCCACTCATGTCAAAGGACCAAACTGCCTATGCACAGACACACTCTCATCTCACTGAGATGAGAGCAATGGGCCAGGGATCTGCGCACCAAGTGTGATCTGGGATGCAGGCTGCCTTTGTGGGTGGAAGAGGCAGATGCACTGAAAATTTGGGTCCTGACTGCCACGACACAAAACAGACTCAGATACAAGAGTGTGCACTTGAGTGCTTCATGATAGCTTTGAGAGGCCCTGGCCTCTGGAAGCTCGGTGCGGGTCTGGTTGTCATGATGTACTTGACTCAGCACTGGCAGTCACTGAACATGTCTCCTCTGCAGCTGGACACCTGCAGCATTAGCGTGTCTACTGCACATCCATAGAAATTCTGCCAAGAACCCCTTTAGCTCCGTATTTACATACATGCAAAGCCTAACATTCCGAAGCTTTGGCATGACCCCCCAGGTGATCCCGACCCCAAATTCCTACACCTAGTCATGCTAAGGAGGTTCTCTTCCCTGCCACCAGGAACACATCCCCTCCTACACATGTGACAAGTCACTGCCACCTCCTCTGCTCCAACTTCACTCATTGAGAATACCAAGTTCTAGGCACTGCAGCCTGCACCCTGGACATATCTCTGCCTTCATCTGTCCACAGCACTTCCGTCTGCACTTCTGGCCTGCAAAACCCACAATACACAGGCCCACTCACCACTGAAGCTGGGCATGCTGATGCTCTCCCTCCTCAGGTCAAGCCCTTAAGACGGACCTCTCTCTTCTTTATTTCCCACCATAGCCCTGGGGTTGGCTGTGTCTCCTGCCTTCCACTGTGTGGACACCCAGGAGGCAGCCCTGCTGTCGGGCTTACCGGGATGCGCTTTGTCTCCCTCAGGCTCTGTCCCTCTAGGAGGACGTGAACAACGCGGCTGTCTTCCACCTGCTCGCTGGAGTGAAGCAGTGAGGAGCTGCTACTCACAGCTGCTGGGGTCCTGGATGCCACTGCCACAGAAGGTTCCAAGAACTGTGGGGGATGACAACATCAGCAAAGCCCAGCAACTGCACCCCACCCAGCCTGGCAGTTGGCTCTGTGGGCATTCTACAACATCCATCCAGAACCTGAGGTTCTTGTCCCCTTGGAGGATGTGGAGTGGCACCAGGAGTAAAGACTGAAGAAGGTGGCTGTTTTGGGAACAAGAGATCCAGCACCTGCTGGGTGGGGATGAAATCCCAGGAGATTAACCCCATGTTGCTGCTGAAATGTAGGTTCCTCCCACAAATGACAGGCAGGAGCTCATTCCTAAGCTGGTCCTGCCTGTAAGGTTCAAGGCTCTGAACCCTGAAGGGCTCCTCCGTGTTCTGATCATTTTCACCCTGGGTTGGGACCAAGAATGGTGGGTTCAAAATGGAAATGGTGACAAACAGAAAAATGACTTGTGCCAATACACTAGAGTCAAAGCACAATGGGACAGTTCCCATCAGTACAAACACACACACACACACACACACACACACACACACACACACAGAGTCAGAATAGGAGTCCTGGGCCATTCATCAGGGATCAGACTAGAGGGCCTGCTGGGCTCACCTGCCCTGTGCTACTCACTGTTACTCTTGAGCTCCTCTGCGACAATCGCCAGAGGCTCTGGCGTCTAAGATGAAGCCTCACCCAGTGTATCCACAAAAGGGCTAGTTGGCCCCCCTGAGATTCCTGGGAGCCTGAGGCTCGGCATTGTCTGCAACCACAGGAGAACATCCTTCTCCCTCCACTGGCTCCAACCAAGTGAGCTCGGATGGCTTGGTCAGTGAAGTGGGTGCCTGGATACCAGGGTTCCATGTTCTGTTTGATCCATTGTCAAGGCAATGATGTCATTTCCTGTGCCCATACCTGAGCCTCTTTTCACATAAGACCACTTTCAACAGCCCTATGGGCTGCCGATTTCTCCTCCATGCCTACCCATCTCAGGTGCGCAGGTGTTCACCAACAACTACCCAAACATCCCCACCAGCATCTGCCCTGCTTGGTGCCACTAGAGTTCCAGCTTGGAGCCTTCAAAAATGCATTCACAACCAGTCCTTCCCTCTCAGCAGCTTTTGGACCCTGGTCCCATCATTGTGCAACTCATGGTGTGCCCAGTCTTTTCTGGAAAGTAGGGTTACATCTAATCTCTAGGGTTTATTGTGTCTATTGGCCCATAACACCCTCTGTTCTCTCTGAAACCAGAGATGGGACTCACAGGTGGCTAAAGCACAAATGTAGAGATGGGATAATCACAAGAAAGGGAGAGACAAAGAATGCACCCTAACTCAATCAGGCCTGTGTCCCACACAGGGACATGGCCAATGTCCGTCCCATCGTGGCTGCAGTTCCCTCTCTACACCATGGCAAGTTGGAGGGGACTGAGATGCAGAGGCTGCTCCCCTCTGCCATACAACTTCCCAAGGCTTCTCCTAAGATTTCAAAAGGGCCAAGTGTGTCTAGTGTTGGGGTCTCACAGAGACTCCGAGGTACCACAGCATCCTGCTGCCCAGAACCGGTTCACCCCTCACCTCAAGGGGGCTCAGCCTCTGGATTCATGGGAATTGAAGTGGGTACAGGTGATGGGATATCACCTCCAAGACTGAGTTATGCCAAGTCCATGACCCCTGTCTGCATCCCTGTCTCCAGCACCACTCCCCCCTCTCTCTTTCCTCCTCAGAGCAAACAAATCCATTTAGCAAGTGTGTCCTGTGATAAAGACATGACGGTCACCCATCCTCTCATTACAAAAACACTGAGGCTCAGCCAACATGGATCCTACAGGGAACACAGGCATAAACTCAGACTCCGATCCTCCCAGCCGAGCCTCAGTGGAGCCTGGACTCCCAGCCTCCTGAGTCAAGGAAACAGAGGTTCCTAGCCGAGCCACCTTGGATGCAGCCGCACACAAACTGAACTCATCAATGCCCCTTGCTCTCAGTTGTGAGTAAGAGGGGAAGTGGTGTTTCACAACCCTGGACATCAAGTGCAGTCTCCAGGCTTTGGGGTGTGCCCTGGCCTCTGTCTATCTGCCCAGGCTCTCCAACCCACACTGGCCTCTTACCCAACCTCCTCCTAGGGCCAAACTCAATCCTGCCTCTCAATTTCTGCTGCCTTCCCCAACACACTGCTCCCCAAAATGAGCAGGGCTGGCTCTCGGTTATCATGCTGGTGCCAGCAGCAATGCCACCCCACTGACATAATTCTGAGTCCCAACCTAGGCACTCCAGCTGTCTTTGCCACACCTGGCCTGTTTGGGCTCTGGCTCTTGCTCTTTTCTTTCAGGTGCATGTGTTTTGAGGTTTTGAGTTTCTCCCACTGCAGAACTGCAGCTGTGGCAGGGTAGAGCTCATGAGGGTGACATTCTGAGCCACATCCAATCCCATCAGGACTGTTCACTGGGGTGACTGCTGGAACACAGTGATGAGTGAACACATGGGAGGTGGTTGGACCCACCTTGCCTCTGAGTGGCTTCCTTTCAGGACAGGAATGTAGGCATGGGAGCCCCTGGCGTGGGATGCTTTGCACAAGGCGTGACCATGGGCTCTCTTTCCTGGCAAAAATGGCTCCACTCAGCATGGAGAGCACTGTCATTCCTGGTGGCTAACAACAGCCCTGGACCCCAGAAAGGAACCCACACTGAAGATTAACGTCTGAGTGTGCGTGTCCTCGAGGAAATGAGGTCTCCTGATCCCAGGTGCAAAGGGGTAAGTCCTCTAACTCCAGGGGCCATGAAGGGACATCTGAGTTTCCCTTGTCCTTCTTTCCCTCTCTAACTAACCACAGTTAGGACCCTGGCCTCATTCCCCAGTGAGGATCATTAGGCTCCATAAAGGACAGTCTCTAAGATGCTCAGGGGACCAACACCCTCTGCACAACCCATAACCCTATTCACCCAAGAGGCAAGAGGATTTCTATTCAGGAAAACCAGGAAAGGGAGAGCCTTTCTCAAGGACACAAGGACATTAGTGAGTGAGGGAGTGATTAATGGATGGAGAACTATTTCCAACACCAACTTCCAGGAGCATATATGGCCCCCTGGAGAATTCTGCAGTGTGTTGGTGATTAAGGAGAACGTGTGAATTCAGGGGTCACTAGGTCCTCTCAGCCATAAGGAGGGAAACTGCCATAAAGGAACTAGGACAAGGGTGCGAGGAATGCTCACTGGTGGGAGATCGGAAGGAAGGAAAGTGTACTCATTAGAAAAGTGTCGCCTGAAAATTCTTAGCCAGCCAAAAGCCGTGCGAACTTGTGTGGGAAAAGAGTCTTTGCACAGTGATGAAGCTAAGAGCTCACATGATGGAACACAGCATCAACTGGGACCAAATCCAATATCTGATATTCTTGTAGGAAGAGGAGAGTCTGGACCCAGATACCAGGGAGACTGGGGGATACCGGATATGTGAGGTTGGAGCCAGGGCGGGATGCCCATATGGGAACCACAGATCGTGTGCAGCAATAGGAGAGTGGGCAAGGGCTGGGAGAGTTGGGGAGACAGTCCCCTTGAAACCTGGGAGGGGTTATGGCACTGGGACAGCCCAACACCTACTGTGTTGAGCCTCTGGAGCTCAACGGAAGACACTTCCTCTGTTGTCGGCCACCCAGTTAACAGAGTTTGGTTGCAGCAGCCTAGGACCCAGCTGAAGGTCTGAGCATGTTGGCCATGCAGGTTGGATCTGGACCACAGACACCCTCATCAGAGATTGTAGGGTCTCAGCCCTGAGGCAAGACAGGCACTAAGTCAGGCCAGGTGGGGAAACGGATAGGCACACACTCTGGGGGCTGGTGCCTGTGTTACTGGGAGCACTTCTGATCGCAATTCCCTGATCTGCTGCCAACACAGGCTACAGAGGAGGGTACAGAAACACAGACCACGGATCTGCCCCACTCAGTGGGCCCAGGCCAACACCACACCCAGCAGCCTCGTGCCATACCCAATGAGTCTCGAAGCGGCCCCCTCTTCCCATCCTGAGAGCTCTTCCCTTCCTCATGTGCCAATAGCTCCCTACTGTCACTGGCAATATCTACTCTGTGAGATGTCAACATCCGTGGGTACTGTTCTCTCATCCCAGGACAGTGTGGTCCCACACACCCTGGTGAATTGGGCCACCTGGAGGCTGGACCTGGAGGTTGTTGAGGCTGAATGGCAGCGGTGGTCCTCTGGCACTTAATATTATTTAAGTTAAAAAAAAAAAAAAAAAAAAAAAAAAAAAAAAAAAAAAAAAACGGGTCTTGGTGCTCAAAAATGTTTGATTTGCATATTCTCATCCCCTAACCCCAATATTTTCATTATTTCCTCACATATGAAATCTTACTAGCATAAAGGTAATTTCGTATTAAACAAAGTGGATTGAAATAACATTGGTAAAAATAATCAATCACCATACTTTCAATTTTTGTTCTGCTTTCCTATTAGAAACCACTTGGATACAAGAGAACAGAGGACAGACTCATGGAAATGCTTGAAATGACAAGAAGCTCCCACTCAAGCTCAGCATTCAGTCCTGGACAGGGTAAGACCAGGCCACTTTGACATCTGTGCCAAAGAGTCTACCAGACAGAATCCTCTGACTGATCCCTGACTGAGCCATAGGAACTGGCTAGAAAAGCCTTCACATCCTCAATACATTCTTCACGTCAGAATACTTGACAACCATTGATATCCATCTCTCGTTAACTTGCTCCCCAGCCAACCATTCTTCAACAAATTCAAAGGAGTAACTCATGCAAGCACACAGAAAGGGGTGTTCACTACACACATCCATGTGCGAAAAAGACAACTGGTATTTCTTGTTTGGGCTATTTCAAATGAAATCCCTTCTGCATGACCTCCACAAACCAAAGGAAAATATTTGTGAAATTCCCACGTAGAAGACAAGATACACTTGCCAAGGAGGCAGTGGCAAGAATTTTGACACTCCAAATGTAGAGTGTGTGTTTAGGAAGCAGTCACAGTTTCCATGAGAGAGTCCCATGAAATCAATTAGGAAGATCCATGCTCTAGCCCTACCATGCAAGTGATGTGACTTGAAAGAGTCACTTAGTCTTAGTAACCATCATCACTAACAACTAAGTCAATGAATAAAGGTCCTCAGGTGCCAAGCTACAAAATGTGGGATGAGCATGGATGAGGATGGGTGGGAGAAGTCTCCAACTCTAACACAATTAGGGAAGGATGTGCTGACCTCAAGTGGCTGGGGGGGCTGGGATCCTGCCACAGAGGGGGATTCCAAACCTCACATCCCCTGACCCAGGCCAGAAGACCAGGTAGAGTCCAAGGACCCTGGGGTGGCCCAATGGCAATAAAGGTCAAAAGGAACTAGGGATCTGCCTGGTCCCTCAATCCCCTACTCTGAGCAGGGCTGCATGACGAGGCCAGAGGCCATCCACAGCAATCTGCCTTTACAGGAAAACAGGGACTGCAGGCTGCCTCTGGCTCACTGAATCAGGGTGGTGTTTTCATAAAGCAAGACCACTTCCTCACATTTGACCAGCAGCTCATGTGTTGACAGCACAATGACTGACTTGACTCAGGCCCTGATGAATGAAATAGAAAATTCATAGCAAACCCATCTTTAGCTCTTCCACATCATCAGGGGCTCTGATTCAATTCCGTCCAGAAAGGTGTCTGAAATGATTTCTAAACATGCTGGGGACTCACCTCTGTGTGGAACTTTTCAGGAAAAAGGGGATCAAATCTCATGAAGCAACTCTTCTCTCTTCTAGCCCATGGGCAATGCAAGGAACCTGCATGATACCAGAGGCTCACTTCTCTCTTCTCATGTCTTCTGGAAAGGATTTGTTAATGCTTCCTGCAAGGTGAAGCAGAAGCCTGCATCCCCAGCTGCACAGAAGTGTTTTAGGGCAGTGTCTCCCTTAAAACCCAAAAATAAAAAAAACCAGGTCATTCAACAGGCACATGGATTCGAGTACATGTTCAATGATCCCTCCTCCCTGGAGCCTTCCACATGCCCATCTTCCACATTCACAGAGCAATGCTTGGCCATTCTCAAGACCAGGAGACCATGATGCTCCTCACCAGGAAGTCAATAAGGAACATGAAGAGAGCAGCATGGATTGCAGAAGGTGGCACATCAAGGATCTTCAGCTCTGCTGCTAGAACACAAGAGCTTAACTTCAGTATTGACTTTTTGCCAACTACCAAGTACGATAGCAGTGTCAAGCCCAATATGCAGATATGCAAGTAGTAGGTGACACCCCGCATCCATTCACAAAAGTGGGCAACATCTGCATTAGAACAAGGAAGTATCTTACCCTTACTCATAAAAATCATCAGAAACAAAATAAAATGGATGCAAGACTTCTCATTTCACTATTAGGTAGCTGATGGAATTCCCTATTAAATAATACCTCCTCCAAAATAAAAAGTATCTCAGACATGTGTCAACTATTCAATGGATGACATTTTAAAAACTATGGACTTTACTTAATATTTATGTATGCTATATCCCTGCCTAAGGCTCTATGAGAAAGGAGCACATAGAATTGGATCTTTGAAAATCTCACCTTTGCTGATAAATATTACTGCTGATCTCAGGCATGGCGAAGTGAAAAGTGGGACTTTGGATATTCCAAGAATGCTATGTTGTGGGATTGGTGTTCCTGATTCATACATAGCATATGGTTTCTATGAAATCCAGTGAGGGAGCAGGAGTAACGAAGCTGATTGCACAGATGACCTCAGGGAATACTGACAGATAGGCCAAATGAAAAATATGCTCCAGCTAACCATTGGTATTTGGGCTTCTGATCCCAGTCCTGTTTTTAAAAAAGGTGCAGACAGGCAGTGTTCATTAAAAACTGTCTACCATGTAAAAGTGGGTAATTTAAATGGCATCTAGTTACACATCTGATAGAATGGTCGGGCAACATATGAATTTCATTCTAACAACAACAACAACAACAAAACATAGAAAATGAGACATAAAGATAAAACCTTGTCTTCACCAGGATGCCTAAAAATAGGTTTTATTTGGCTCATGCCAATAAATATCTTTCAATAGAATTTCTGATTTCTGAATGAATCCATTCAACTTCATACTGCACAGATCACAAGGTTTTCTTTACAGAATATTCTCTTCTTCTTCTTAAAGCCTCACATAGAAAATGTCTCACAGGACATAGGAGGGCTAAAGTTTGAAGGCATCTAATTGTACTCTAAAACAATTATGAACCTATTCGATCCATTATTAATAAATATCACCACTTTACCACTTGAACCAAATCACAGAAAATTGGAAACAGATGATCATTGGCTTTGATACCTTTACTTCTGTTTCATTACTCAGAGTCGATCAACTCTATACTTCAAGTGACACAGATTTATTACAGAATGCCTAAGATCCTAAGGATCTATTTTAGCTCAGCCCATGGTATTGCTTCATTATTTTATTATTTTGTAAGTAATAAAATATAACTTCATGTTGGATGATATATTCAAGCCATGAATATATCATCCAACATTGTTCTTCCCAAAATATTAGCCCAATTTCTGTGCGCGCTCACTTACTGTTCAGGAATTTTACTAATTGTTTGAAGGTTCTAGAGGACCTGTTAGACTCCTAATGGACAAACCATACAACATACTCCAGAGAACGGACGAGTGCCATAAGAAGAAAATAAGGTCAGCCTACAGCAATGGGCAGCTGCCTGCCCTCGGCTGGGAGGAGCCCTGGCCATGGCACCAGGGCTGCTGGGCAGCAGAAGCCTCCACAGCCCTGCAGGGAGCCTGGAGCACAGCTCTGCCTAACCATGCTCAGCCCTGGACAGATGCACATGAGTTCCCATCACAGGCTCGAGTGTGACAGTCCCAGGTGCATGCCTGTCATGCCAGCCACCAGGGAGGCTGAGGCAAGAGGAACGTTTGAGGTCAGCCTTGGCAACTTAGACCCCGAGGCAAAGGGGAAATACTTTTACAGGGGTCTCTGAGGGTGTAGCTCAGGCAGGTCACTTGCCTCACAGGCTCAAGGCCCTGGGTTCAATCCCCAGAACCCACGTACACACAAAAAGTGAACTTGGAATATTGTTTAAAATGATGGATCAGGTACACACAAGGACTTCAATATGACCTCTCAGAGGAGCTCAATTTGAGATCAGACTGAACAAAAGACCACCTGGACCATTGACTCAGTGTCTGAAACCCTCTGTGAGCATGGGAAGCACTGCTGGCAAGACACCAGAGGGCCAAAGCACTTGTGCCCCCTGCAGGGGCGTCTCTTGTCTACCGCCAAAGACTGTTCCCCTCCTGGGGCAGCTGAGAGCAAGCTGGGCCTTGGAGCAAGGACTAGTGCTTTAGATATAGACTATGCAAGCAAGGGGCAATGTCTTTAATAAAACTAAAATTAAAAAGTCACATTGAAAAAATTTTAAAAAGAAGAAAATAAGGTCAAGTAGAGGAAGCCCATTTTCACAGGAAAAAATCCCCCAGTGAAAAGCATCAGAATAGATACCAAGAAAAATACCAACAAAAACAGTGTGCTCCCACTATGTATCTACTCAACCTGCAAAAGTTAGAAAGCTAGATAATACAATCCTGGCCACAGGTAGAGCTATGCAGAAGAGCCACCTGGCAGTGCTTAGTCAAAGAAGTAAACATGCACACTTTGACCTAGAAATTCCACCTGTGTGTAAACCAGGCGGTGCTTAAGCAGTTTCACAAGGGGACATGCACAGGGAAATTTATCCTCAGGTTCTTATAGAGTTGTCTGTGCTTACAGGGAGTTGATGGTTGTCAAGATGCCCACAGCTGCGAAAGTCAAAAGCTAAAAAAATAATAGATGCCAACCTGGATATATTAATAATCCCGTATCTATGATCACCTTCATAAGGTAGCTTCCCAACTTCTGTGTGGAAGTGTGTTTCTCCTTGGCCCTTACACTGTTGTGGAGACCACTAGGAGTTCAGCTTTGTGCAGGATCATCTGACCTGGACTTTTGGCAAGACCTGTACAGCCCTCACACATGCTCAGATGCTACAGGACTTTTCAGACCAGTCCAGACAACAGTAGGCATCCATTCATTGTCTGCACTCTACAGATTCCTAGATGCACGACATTCATTACCATCAAATGCAGAATTTTCATGAAAAACTAATATATATATCATTCCAATCTGAATCAAGAAAATCGGAAATATCCCCAAATCCAAAGAGTGGATCCCCATTGTGATGCTACAAGTTGAAAATTCCACAGCTGACCTCATGGGATGGTTCACACTCAAAAGACAGCTGCATGAAAAATATTACATGACCTTCCTGCTATGTGAAAAGTGGCATGTGAAGTACACATGCATGTCTTCCTCAGACATGGGTTCATTTGCAAGACACCTTGTGCAATTGAAAATACTCCAAAAGGGGAGAAATCAGAACCATGTCTCCAAAGTATTTCAGCAGAGACCAACTCCATCTGTCTATCTATCTCTCAGTGAGTGTGTGTGCTCTTGTGTGTGTTTCTGTGTCTTTGTTTGTGTTTGTACCATCACAGCTGATACTTCATTGCCCCCATTGGAAAACTGACTCAGATAATGCCATCTGCCAAACTCTTAAAACCAAAGTTCTTGCTGATAGAATGAAACATTCCTTCCTGTTGGTTTGGATGTGTCCTCTAGGAATCACTGCTACATTTAGTATACTCAAATCATCACAGCAGATCAGGTAACAAAAACATATATATTTTAAAATAATAATAATATATTAATGGAAACAACAAATACAGGATAGAGTAACAACTGTGTTACTAAACAAGGTCAAGGACAATGGCAAACTATAGATTCAAACTTTGAAGAAAATAGTAATCAATGTAAATATTCCTGGGCTGCCTCAGCCCCGCCCAGGCACACAGCCCCAGAATGGTTTTGCAAGCATCCTCAGGAGGGCTGGAGCCTTCTTTGCAGGACGAGAGGGAGGTTGAGGCTCGATCCACCCATCATTCTTTTGGGAGAGGCTCCTTTTCCTCAGCACAAAGTTGGATTTTTTGTGAGGATTCTTGGCATAAAATACGTTGGCCTCTGCTGGAATCCTCAGCTCTGGGGAGAGAGGGGTGTACAAAAAGAAGGTGGCACTCAGGAGGTGCTCCCTAGGACACGCCAACATCTGAGAGCCTGTGCCAGAAAAGGCCAGAGCCACACACCTGAGAGCTCTCCAATTCAGCACCAATACCAACAAAGACAGCCTCCACAGTCCTCCCTGAGGAAGAACTAGGCAGAGCACTTCAACAGACCTAATGTCTGTTCCTACAGAAGGCTTTGGACTCCAGAATATCTCAGGTCCTCTTGCATCTGCCAAAGCACACCACTAGGGTTTGCATCTGAAATCTCCCACAAAAGGCTCCTGTGCCGAAGATTCAGTCCCCACATGAGTCATCTTCATAGGTGGGTTTGGAGGGAAGCATTGGATGGTGAGTGCTCTGATGTCAACATGAAATTCTCATTCAAGATGAATACACTACTGGGGGGTGGGAGGGACTGGAAGAAAGGTTGAGCATGGTTGGAGTAAGACCTAAATAGGGTTGTGCCCTGGGCAACCGTACCTTGTTCCTGTTGGCTCCACTGAATCCTCATTCTCCAAGGAGAGGTCCTCCCTCTCCATCTTTCTCTCTCTCCCTCTCTGCCAGCCTCGTTCTCTCTTTCCCAGTCTATGCCTTTGTGGCAAGGGCTGAGGAGCTCTCCACTGCCACACACTAGAGCTTTATGGACAGCCTCAGTGCACAACCAAAGAGAAAGCTATGAAACCCAGAGAAAAAAGGCCTAGGATTCCTCCTCTGAGTTATTTTCCTCAAGTATGGCCACAGTGAGGACAGGCTGACCAGCACGGATACCACGTTAGAGCCATGCTTCTGCGTTGGTGGAGCCCGCCTCCATGTGAACCAGGCTTCTGAGAATGGAGGCCACATTCCAAATACTGCCCTACTGAGAACAATGGTTCCAAAGACCAGCAAAGGGACTGCTTCCCTCCAACATGGTGTATGGCCCAGTGGTGCCATGACCCCGAGTGGGGGAATACAACAGCCGCTTCTCCTTCCTCTGAACATGTGTTTCCTGTCGCCCTCCTCTAACCTAGAGCCTGTTCTCCATCCCTTCTGGGTTGGATGTGGAGATCTCTGCTATGAATTTCTTAGGCTACCAAGGCCCCAGACAGACTTCCTCTTCCATAGACTCTACTAACCTAACAGTAGGTTAAGATAGGAGACAAGTGATCCTAGAACTCATAGGGATGGTGGTCTTCAGGGTACATAGGCTGGGATAATGGCTGCTGTGGTGTTTGGCTCACAAAAACCAACCAACCAACCAACGAAAAAGCGCTGGCATTATTATCAGATGAGCTCTGTGGCTACGTGCTCAGGAAGCCCTCATCTGACTTTAGTTAGGGATCACAACCTGGCTATTGTGATCACTCCTTGCCTAGTGGACTCAGGTGCGTAAGACCATGGAATTTATGCAAAAACAGATGATTCAGGCTGTCTCCCAGGCTGTGTTTTCTTCCCAATTTCATCCTGTTACTGCTTGCTAGAATCCTGGCAATGCTCTGCCCAGGCAGTGGTTTTTTGGTCACACAGAAGGCTTTCAATAGTACTGCTTCAGTCCACAAAATGCCAGTTCCCTCTTTAGCCCATGCATTCCCATGTTCCTTTGAAACCACTCCTATCCCAGACCATGAAAACATACTGCTCCTGGAGAGAGGCTTTCCTCCTCACTCCTCAAAGATGTCAGCTTTGGATGCCTGTTCATGTCCAGGGGAGGGCACCTGGTGGGGAGCCGCAATATCCACCGGGGTATACCATTGGACCTCAAGACCTTCCACCAGCAGAAGTGCAGTTGGCTTTGTGCACGAACCCAACACACCTGTTGGAGTGTTCTTGGGGGTCAGAGACTACTCTTTGTTGCTAAGAGTTGACCTGAGTCCACATCCTGACCCTTGCTCTCTGCTATCTGATTGTCTCACTTACTCTGACGGCGAGAGATGATTTGGCCCAGCTCATAATCCTCTGGATTCTCCTCAGTAAGGAAGTGTAGGTCGAGGGCGCTGCGGATGACGACAGGAGCCCTATCGTGGCAGGTCACCTGGAGCAGCATGGGAGACAGGCCTTCAGGAAATGGGCCTTGAAGTGACTACTCAAGGACAGTGGGCAGGGGCATTCTGGAGGCACCTCCACTCTAAATACAAGGGCAACATCCATGACCCTACTACCCGAGGCTGACCTCCTGCTCATCGTGTGGGCTCTTCCCACAGGCTACTAGCCCAATCCTTGTACATAGGACTTCCTGGGCCTGCCATTGCTCTTTGTGGAGCTGCACTCCTCTCGGAGTGAAAGGACCCCACTACCTGCATACAGATGCAATCTCATCCCACAAGTTGGGAGGAATGGGACAATAGCCTCCAAGATCCCAGGTCTGCCCGAGGATGCAGGCGGCATTGGGAATGGCCTAGGCACAAAACCTAGAGGCTTTGGTCTGGATTGCCAGGGCCAAAAACAGACCCAGGAACATGACCACACACAGGAGAGCTGAAAGATAGCCACGAGAGCTCCTGGCCTCCAGAGGCTCAGTGCTGGCTGGGATGTAGGAGGCCACCTCATCCGGCAAGGGTGGTCATTGGGTTACCTGGACATTTAGTGTGCTTGCTCCACATCCATATCGACTCTGCAGAGAGACTCTCTCAGCTCCTTGTTCAAGGAACATGGAGAACCTCACACTGCTGTCCTCCTCCATAGACGTCAGCATCCCATACAAGGGAACCTGCAACCTAGTTCCTGTCCTATTCTCATCTGTCACCCATACCTGTCCCTGCCCTTCTGGACTGCATGCTGCCACCTGACACACAGACTCCCTCAGACATGGCAGTGGACAAGCTGCTGCACTCGCTCATCTCAGCTCCAGCCCTTCACACTGACCTCTCCCTTCTTGATTCCCATCTATCCTCCTGATCATCCAGAAGCTCCAAATTCAAGAGGGCATGAGTAGTCCATGGTATTGGACCAGTGTCTGCTCCCCACCCAGGTGTAAGCACCACGGGACACCCCTGCTCCCAGGCTTACCAGAACACTCTTGGCCATCTCTGGACTTTGTGTTTCTAAGTGGACACGAATTAAGCAGGTGTCTCCCACCTGCTTGTGGGAAAGCGGCCTGGAGGACTTGCAGGTTGATTCTGAGAACTGTGGGGGATGGAACATCAGCAAACCCAGAAAGTGAAAGCCACCCCAGACTGTCAGTTGGCTCTATGGGCTTCCAGCAAATATGTCCAGGTGCTGAGGCTTCTTATTTCCTCAGGTCGGAGTGGAATGGCAGCACATGCACAGCTTGAATAAGGTAGGTGTTTACCTCCTTTCCCTTGACCTGGGGGCGTTTCCTCACCATGAAATATTGTATTCCCAGATTCATGGACAGACACACGAGTGAGTGGTCAGAGACCTTGATTTCTGCAGAGCGAAGTGGAGAGAATTGTTAGGTGGCACTCAAGGATTATACCACAAAACACCCACAACCCCTGAGAGTCTCCGCCAGGCCCATCACACTTTGGTATTTTGGGGCCAAGGCCCACTTTCTCTTGGCTGTCCGTTATCCTGAGCCCACTGTGGATCATGTCTCCCCACTGTCTGATTGTCCTACTTACTCTCATCCTCAGACATCATATACAGCAGCTCAAAGTTGTCCACATCCTCATGCTGCAACAAATTTTGGTCCAAGGCCCTGCGGATGAGGCTTGTCACCGTCTCCTGAAAGGTCACCTGGATCAGGGTGGGACAAATGTCATCAGAGAATGGCTTTTAGAAGAGCTACCCAGAAGACTGTGGTCAAACATTCAGGAGAAATCTCAGCTACATATACAAGGGCACAATCTTGTTATCCTGCTACCTGAGTGTGTCCTCCATATACCACCTGGGTTCTTGCAATGTGCTACTAGAACAATCCTGGTACAAATATCTGCCTGTACCTGCCATCTCCCCTCCCCCTGGGGAGCCACATTCCACTCATGTCAAAGGACCAAACTGCCTATGCACAGACACACTCTCATCTCACTGAGATGAGAGCAATGGGCCAGGGATCTGCGCACCAAGTGTGATCTGGGATGCAGGCTGCCTTTGTGGGTGGAAGAGGCAGATGCACTGAAAATTTGGGTCCTGACTGCCACGACACAAAACAGACTCAGATACAAGAGTGTGCACTTGAGTGCTTCATGATAGCTTTGAGAGGCCCTGGCCTCTGGAAGCTCGGTGCGGGTCTGGTTGTCATGATGTACTTGACTCAGCACTGGCAGTCACTGAACATGTCTCCTCTGCAGCTGGACACCTGCAGCATGAGCGTGTCTACTGCACATCCATAGAAATTCTGCCAAGAACCCCTTTAGCTCCGTATTTACATACATGCAAAGCCTAACATTCCGAAGCTTTGGCATGACCCCCCAGGTGATCCCGACCCCAAATTCCTACACCTAGTCATGCTAAGGAGGTTCTCTTCCCTGCCACCAGGAACACATCCCCTCCTACACATGTGACAAGTCACTGCCACCTCCTCTGCTCCAACTTCACTCATTGAGAATACCAAGTTCTAGGCACTGCAGCCTGCACCCTGGACATATCTCTGCCTTCATCTGTCCACAGCACTTCCGTCTGCACTTCTGGCCTGCAAAACCCACAATACACAGGCCCACTCACCACTGAAGCTGGGCATGCTGATGCTCTCCCTCCTCAGGTCAAGCCCTTAAGACGGACCTCTCTCTTCTTTATTTCCCACCATAGCCCTGGGGTTGGCTGTGTCTCCTGCCTTCCACTGTGTGGACACCCAGGAGGCAGCCCTGCTGTCGGGCTTACCGGGATGCGCTTTGTCTCCCTCAGGCTCTGTCCCTCTAGGAGGACGTGAACAACGCGGCTGTCTTCCACCTGCTCGCTGGAGTGAAGCAGTGAGGAGCTGCTACTCACAGCTGCTGGGGTCCTGGATGCCACTGCCACAGAAGGTTCCAAGAACTGTGGGGGATGACAACATCAGCAAAGCCCAGCAACTGCACCCCACCCAGCCTGGCAGTTGGCTCTGTGGGCATTCTACAACATCCATCCAGAACCTGAGGTTCTTGTCCCCTTGGAGGATGTGGAGTGGCACCAGGAGTAAAGACTGAAGAAGGTGGCTGTTTTGGGAACAAGAGATCCAGCACCTGCTGGGTGGGGATGAAATCCCAGGAGATTAACCCCATGTTGCTGCTGAAATGTAGGTTCCTCCCACAAATGACAGGCAGGAGCTCATTCCTAAGCTGGTCCTGCCTGTAAGGTTCAAGGCTCTGAACCCTGAAGGGCTCCTCCGTGTTCTGATCATTTTCACCCTGGGTTGGGACCAAGAATGGTGGGTTCAAAATGGAAATGGTGACAAACAGAAAAATGACTTGTGCCAATACACTAGAGTCAAAGCACAATGGGACAGTTCCCATCAGTACAAACACACACACACACACACACACACACACACACACACACACACACAGAGTCAGAATAGGAGTCCTGGGCCATTCATCAGGGATCAGACTAGAGGGCCTGCTGGGCTCACCTGCCCTGTGCTACTCACTGTTACTCTTGAGCTCCTCTGCGACAATCGCCAGAGGCTCTGGCGTCTAAGATGAAGCCTCACCCAGTGTATCCACAAAAGGGCTAGTTGGCCCCCCTGAGATTCCTGGGAGCCTGAGGCTCGGCATTGTCTGCAACCACAGGAGAACATCCTTCTCCCTCCACTGGCTCCAACCAAGTGAGCTCGGATGGCTTGGTCAGTGAAGTGGGTGCCTGGATACCAGGGTTCCATGTTCTGTTTGATCCATTGTCAAGGCAATGATGTCATTTCCTGTGCCCATACCTGAGCCTCTTTTCACATAAGACCACTTTCAACAGCCCTATGGGCTGCCGATTTCTCCTCCATGCCTACCCATCTCAGGTGCGCAGGTGTTCACCAACAACTACCCAAACATCCCCACCAGCATCTGCCCTGCTTGGTGCCACTAGAGTTCCAGCTTGGAGCCTTCAAAAATGCATTCACAACCAGTCCTTCCCTCTCAGCAGCTTTTGGACCCTGGTCCCATCATTGTGCAACTCATGGTGTGCCCAGTCTTTTCTGGAAAGTAGGGTTACATCTAATCTCTAGGGTTTATTGTGTCTATTGGCCCATAACACCCTCTGTTCTCTCTGAAACCAGAGATGGGACTCACAGGTGGCTAAAGCACAAATGTAGAGATGGGATAATCACAAGAAAGGGAGAGACAAAGAATGCACCCTAACTCAATCAGGCCTGTGTCCCACACAGGGACATGGCCAATGTCCGTCCCATCGTGGCTGCAGTTCCCTCTCTACACCATGGCAAGTTGGAGGGGACTGAGATGCAGAGGCTGCTCCCCTCTGCCATACAACTTCCCAAGGCTTCTCCTAAGATTTCAAAAGGGCCAAGTGTGTCTAGTGTTGGGGTCTCACAGAGACTCCGAGGTACCACAGCATCCTGCTGCCCAGAACCGGTTCACCCCTCACCTCAAGGGGGCTCAGCCTCTGGATTCATGGGAATTGAAGTGGGTACAGGTGATGGGATATCACCTCCAAGACTGAGTTATGCCAAGTCCATGACCCCTGTCTGCATCCCTGTCTCCAGCACCACTCCCCCCTCTCTCTTTCCTCCTCAGAGCAAACAAATCCATTTAGCAAGTGTGTCCTGTGATAAAGACATGACGGTCACCCATCCTCTCATTACAAAAACACTGAGGCTCAGCCAACATGGATCCTACAGGGAACACAGGCATAAACTCAGACTCCGATCCTCCCAGCCGAGCCTCAGTGGAGCCTGGACTCCCAGCCTCCTGAGTCAAGGAAACAGAGGTTCCTAGCCGAGCCACCTTGGATGCAGCCGCACACAAACTGAACTCATCAATGCCCCTTGCTCTCAGTTGTGAGTAAGAGGGGAAGTGGTGTTTCACAACCCTGGACATCAAGTGCAGTCTCCAGGCGTTGGGGTGTGCCCTGGCCTCTGTCTATCTGCCCAGGCTCTCCAACCCACACTGGCCTCTTACCCAACCTCCTCCTAGGGCCAAACTCAATCCTGCCTCTCAATTTCTGCTGCCTTCCCCAACACACTGCTCCCCAAAATGAGCAGGGCTGGCTCTCGGTTATCATGCTGGTGCCAGCAGCAATGCCACCCCACTGACATAATTCTGAGTCCCAACCTAGGCACTCCAGCTGTCTTTGCCACACCTGGCCTGTTTGGGCTCTGGCTCTTGCTCTTTTCTTTCATGTGCATGTGTTTTGAGGTTTTGAGTTTCTCCCACTGCAGAACTGCAGCTGTGGCAGGGTAGAGCTCATGAGGGTGACATTCTGAGCCACATCCAATCCCATCAGGACTGTTCACTGGGGTGACTGCTGGAACACAGTGATGAGTGAACACATGGGAGGTGGTTGGACCCACCTTGCCTCTGAGTGGCTTCCTTTCAGGACAGGAATGTAGGCATGGGAGCCCCTGGCGTGGGATGCTTTGCACAAGGCGTGACCATGGGCTCTCTTTCCTGGCAAAAATGGCTCCACTCAGCATGGAGAGCACTGTCATTCCTGGTGGCTAACAACAGCCCTGGACCCCAGAAAGGAACCCACACTCAAGTTTAACGTCTGAGTGTGCGTGTCCTCGAGGAAATGAGGTCTCCTGATCCCAGGTGCAAAGGGGTAAGTCCTCTAACTCCAGGGGCCATGAAGGGATATCTGAGTTTCCCTCGTCCTTCTTTCCCTCTCTAACTAACCACAGTTAGGACCCTGGCCTCATTCCCCAGTGAGGATCATTAGGCTCCATAAAGGACAGTCTCTAAGATGCTCAGTGGACCAACACCCTCTGCACAACCCATAACCCTATTCACCCAAGAGGCAAGAGGATTTCTATTCAGGAAAACCAGGAAAGGGAGAGCCTTTCTCAAGGACACAAGGACATTAGTGAGTGAGGGAGTGATTAATGGATGGAGAACTATTTCCAACACCAACTTCCAGGAGCATATATGGCCCCCTGGAGAATTCTGCAGTGTGTTGGTGATTAAGGAGAACGTGTGAATTCAGGGGTCACTAGGTCCTCTCAGCCATAAGGAGGGAAACTGCCATAAAGGAACTAGGACAAGGGTGCGAGGAATGCTCACTGGTGGGAGATCGGAAGGAAGGAAAGTGTACTCATTAGAAAAGTGTCGCCTGAAAATTCTTAGCCAGCCAAAAGTCGTGCGAACTTGTGTGGGAAAAGAGTCTTTGCACAGTGATGAAGCTAAGAGCTCACATGATGGAACACAGCATCAACTGGGACCAAATCCAATATCTGATATTCTTGTAGGAAGAGGAGAGTCTGGACCCAGATACCAGGGAGACTGGGGGATACCTGATATGTGAGGTTGGAGCCAGGGCGGGATGCCCATATGGGAACCACAGATCGTGGGCAGCAATAGGAGAGTGGGCAAGGGCTGGGAGAGTTGGGGAGACAGTCCCCTTGAAACCTGGGAGGGGTTATGGCACTGGGACAGCCCAACACCTACTGTGTTGAGCCTCTGGAGCTCAACGGAAGACACTTCCTCTGTTATCGGCCACCCAGTTAACAGAGTTTGGTTGCAGCAGCCTAGGACCCAGCTGAAGGTCTGAGCATGTTGGCCATGCAGGTTGGATCTGGACCACAGACACCCTCATCAGAGATTGTAGGGTCTCAGCCCTGAGGCAAGACAGGCACTAAGTCAGGCCAGGTGGGGAAACGGATAGGCACACACTCTGGGGGCTGGTGCCTGTGTTACTGGGAGCACTTCTGATCGCAATTCCCTGATCTGCTGCCAACACAGGCTACAGAGGAGGGTACAGAAACACAGACCACGGATCTGCCCCACTCAGTGGGCCCAGGCCAACACCACACCCAGCAGCCTCGTGCCATACCCAATGAGTCTCGAAGCGGCCCCCTCTTCCCATCCTGAGAGCTCTTCCCTTCCTCATGTGCCAATAGCTCCCTACTGTCACTGGCAATATCTACTCTGTGAGATGTCAACATCCGTGGGTACTGTTCTCTCATCCCAGGACAGTGTGGTCCCACACACCCTGGTGAAATGGGCCACCTGGAGGCTGGACCTGGAGGTTGTTGAGGATGAATGGCAGCGGTGGTCCTCTGGCACTTAATA
Organism: Urocitellus parryii; assembly: GCF_045843805.1. Taxonomy (NCBI): domain Eukaryota; kingdom Metazoa; phylum Chordata; class Mammalia; order Rodentia; family Sciuridae; genus Urocitellus; species Urocitellus parryii. The sequence goes on along the minus strand of NC_135548.1, from coordinate 51,434,522 downwards.
TTATTTAAGTTAATAAAAAACAAAAACAAAAACAAAAAACGGGTCTTGGTGCTCAAAAATGTTTGATTTGCATATTCTCATCCCCTAACCCCAATATTTTCATTATTTCCTCACATATGAAATCTTACCAGCATAAAGGTAATTTCGTATTAAACAAAGTGGATTGAAATAACATTGGTAAAAATAATCAATCACCATACTTTCAATTTTTGTTCTGCTTTCCTATTAGAAACCACTTGGATACAAGAGAACAGAGGACAGACTCATGGAAATGCTTGAAATGACAAGAAGCTCCCACTCAAGCTCAGCATTCAGTCCTGGACAGGGTAAGACCAGGCCACTTTGACATCTGTGCCAAAGAGTCTACCAGACAGAATCCTCTGACTGATCCCTGACTGAGCCATAGGAACTGGCTAGAAAAGCCTTCACATCCTCAATACATTCTTCACGTCAGAATACTTGACAACCATTGATATCCATCTCTCGTTAACTTGCTCCCCAGCCAACCATTCTTCAACAAATTCAAAGGAGTAACTCATGCAAGCACACAGAAAGGGGTGTTCACTACACACATCCATGTGCGAAAAAGACAACTGGTATTTCTTGTTTGGGCTATTTCAAATGAAATCCCTTCTGCATGACCTCCACAAACCAAAGGAAAATATTTGTGAAATTCCCACGTAGAAGACAAGATACACTTGCCAAGGAGGCAGTGGCAAGAATTTTGACACTCCAAATGTAGAGTGTGTGTTTAGGAAGCAGTCACAGTTTCCATGAGAGAGTCCCATGAAATCAATTAGGAAGATCCATGCTCTAGCCCTACCATGCAAGTGATGTGACTCGAAAGAGTCACTTAGTCTTAGTAACCATCATCACTAACAACTAAGTCAATGAATAAAGGTCCTCAGGTGCCAAGCTACAAAATGTGGGATGAGCATGGATGAGGATGGGTGGGAGAAGTCTCCAACTCTAACACAATTAGGGAAGGATGTGCTGACCTCAAGTGGCTGGGGGGCTGGGATCCTGCCACAGAGGGGGATTCCAAACCTCACATCCCCTGACCCAGGCGAGAAGACCAGGTAGAGTCCAAGGACCCTGGGGTGGCCCAATGGCAATAAAGGTCAAAAGGAACTAGGGATCTGCCTGGTCCCTCAATCCCCTACTCTGAGCAGGGCTGCATGACGAGGCCAGAGGCCATCCACAGCAATCTGCCTTTACAGGAAAACAGGGACTGCAGGCTGCCTCTGGCTCACTGAATCAGGGTGGTGTTTTCATAAAGCAAGACCACTTCCTCACATTTGACCAGCAGCTCATGTGTTGACAGCACAATGACTGACTTGACTCAGGCCCTGATGAATGAAATAGAAAATTCATAGCAAACCCATCTTTAGCTCTTCCACATCATCAGGGGCTCTGATTCAATTCCGTCCAGAAAGGTGTCTGAAATGATTTCTAAACATGCTGGGGACTCACCTCTGTGTGGAACTTTTCAGGAAAAAGGGGATCAAATCTCATGAAGCAACTCTTCTCTCTTCTAGCCCATGGGCAATGCAAGGAACCTGCATGATACCAGAGGCTCACTTCTCTCTTCTCATGTCTTCTGGAAAGGATTCGTTAATGCTTCCTGCAAGGTGAAGCAGAAGCCTGCATCCCCAGCTGCACAGAAGTGTTTTAGGGCAGTGTCTCCCTTAAAACCCAAAAATAAAAAAACAGGTCATTCAACAGGCACATGGATTCGAGTACATGTTCAATGATCCCTCCTCCCTGGAGCCTTCCACATGCCCATCTTCCACATTCACAGAGCAATGCTTGGCCATTCTCAAGACCAGGAGACCATGATGCTCCTCACCAGGAAGTCAATAAGGAACATGAAGAGAGCAGCATGGATTGCAGAAGGTGGCACATCAAGGATCTTCAGCTCTGCTGCTAGAACACAAGAGCTTAACTTCAGTATTGACTTTTTGCCAACTACCAAGTACGATAGCAGTGTCAAGCCCAATATGCAGATATGCAAGTAGTAGGTGACACCCCGCATCCATTCACAAGAGTGGGCAACATCTGCATCAGAACAAGGAAGTATCTTACCCTTACTCATAAAAATCATCAGAAACAAAATAAAATGGATGCAAGACTTCTCATTTCACTATTAGGTAGCTGTTGGAATTCCCTATTAAATAATACCTCCTCCAAAATAAAAAGTATCTCAGACATGTGTCAACTATTCAATGGATGACATTTTAAAAACTATGGACTTTACTTAATATTTATGTATGCTATATCCCTGCCTAAGGCTCTATGAGAAAGGAGCACATAGAATTGGATCTTTGAAAATCTCACATTTGCTGATAAATATTACTGCTGATCTCAGGCATGGCGAAGTGAAAAGTGGGACTTTGGATATTCCAAGAATGCTATGTTGTGGGATTGGTGTCCCTGATTCATACATAGCATATGGTTTCTATGAAATCCAGTGAGGGAGCAGGAGTAACGAAGCTGATTGCACAGATGACCTCAGGGAATACTGACAGATAGGCCAAATGAAAAATATGTTCCAGCTAACCATTGGTATTTGGGCTTCTGATCCCAGTCCTGTTTTTAAAAAAGGTGCAGACAGGCAGTGTTCATTAAAAACTGTCTACCATGTAAAAGTGGGTAATTTAAATGGCATCTAGTTACACATCTGATAGAATGGTCGGGCAACATATGAATTTCATTCTAACAACAACAACAACAACAAAACATAGAAAATGAGACATAAAGATAAAACCTTGTCTTCACCAGGATGCCTAAAAATAGGTTTTATTTGGCTCATGCAAATAAATATCTTTCAATAGAATTTCTGATTTCCGAATGAATCCATTCAACTTCATACTGCACAGATCACAAGGTTTTCTTTACAGAATATTCTCTTCTTCTTCTTAAAGCCTCACATAGAAAATGTCTCACAGGACATAGGAGGGCTAAAGTTTGAAGGCATCTAATTGTACTCTAAAACAATTATGAACCTATTCGATCCATTATTAATAAATATCACCACTTTACCTCTTGAACCAAATCACAGAAAATTGGAAACAGATGATCATTGGCTTTGATACCTTTACTTCTGTTTCATTACTCAGAGTCGATCAACTCTATACTTCAAGTGACACAGATTTATTACAGAATGCCTAAGATCCTAAGGATCTATTTTAGCTCAGCCCATGGTATTGCTTCATTATTTTATTATTTTGTAAGTAATAAAATATAACTTCATGTTGGATGATATATTCAAGCCATGAATATATCATCCAACATTGTTCTTCCCAAAATATTAGCCCAATTTCTGCGCGCGCTCACTTACTGTTCAGGAATTTTACTAATTGTTTGAAGGTTCTAGAGGACCTGTTAGACTCCTAATGGACAAACCATACAACATACTCCAGAGAACGGACGAGTGCCATAAGAAGAAAATAAGGTCAGCCTACAGCAATGGGCAGCTGCCTGCCCTCGGCTGGGAGGAGCCCTGGCCATGGCACCAGGGCTGCTGGGCAGCAGAAGCCTCCACAGCCCTGCAGGGAGCCTGGAGCACAGCTCTGCCTAACCATGCTCAGCCCTGGACAGATGCACATGAGTTCCCATCACAGGCTCGAGTGTGACAGTCCCAGGTGCATGCCTGTCATGCCAGCCACCAGGGAGGCTGAGGCAAGAGGAACGTTTGAGGTCAGCCTTGGCAACTTAGACCCCGAGGCAAAGGGGAAATACTTTTACAGGGGTCTCTGAGGGTGTAGCTCAGGTAGGTCACTTGCCTCACAGGCTCAAGGCCCTGGGTTCAATCCCCAGAACCCACGTACACACAAAAAGTGAACTTGGAATATTGTTTAAAATGATGGGTCAGGTACACACAAGGACTTCAATATGACCTCTCAGAGGAGCTCAATTTGAGATCAGACTGAACAAAAGACCACCTGGACCATTGACTCAGTGTCTGAAACCCTCTGTGAGCATGGGAAGCACTGCTGGCAAGACACCAGAGGGCCAAAGCACTTGTGCCCCCTGCAGGGGCGTCTCTTGTCTACCGCCAAAGACTGTTCCCCTCCTGGGGCAGCTGAGAGCAAGCTGGGCCTTGGAGCAAGGACTAGTGCTTTAGATATAGACTATGCAAGCAAGGGGCAATGTCTTTAATAAAACTAAAATTAAAAAGTCACATTGAAAAAATTTTAAAAAGAAGAAAATAAGGTCAAGTAGAGGAAGCCCATTTTCACAGGAAAAAATCCCCCAGTGAAAAGCATCAGAATAGATACCAAGAAAAATACCAACAAAAACAGTGTGCTCCCACTATGTATCTACTCAACCTGCAAAAGTTAGAAAGCTAGATAATACAATCCTGGCCACAGGTAGAGCTATGCAGAAGAGCCACCTGGCAGTGCTTAGTCAAAGAAGTAAACATGCACACTTTGACCTAGAAATTCCACCTGTGTGTAAACCAGGCGGTGCTTAAGCAGTTTCACAAGGGGACATGCACAGGGAAATTTATCCTCAGGTTCTTATAGAGTTGTCTGTGCTTACAGGGAGTTGATGGTTGTCAAGATGCCCACAGCTGCGAAAGTCAAAAGCTAAAAAAATAATAGATGCCAACCTGGATATATTAATAATCCCGTATCTATGATCACCTTCATAAGGTAGCTTCCCAACTTCTGTGTGGAAGTGAGTTCCTCCTTGGCCCTTACACTGTTGTGGAGACCACTAGGAGTTCAGCTTTGTGCAGGATCATCTGACCTGGACTTTTGGCAAGACCTGTACAGCCCTCACACATGCTCAGATGCTACAGGACTTTTCAGACCAGTCCAGACAACAGTAGGCATCCATTCATTGTCTGCACTCTACAGATTCCTAGATGCACGACATTCATTACCATCAAATGCAGAATTTTCATCAAAAACTAATATATATATCATTCCAATCTGAATCAAGAAAATCGGAAATATCCCCAAATCCAAAGAGTGGATCCCCATTGTGATGCTACAAGTTGAAAATTCCACAGCTGACCTCATGGGATGGTTCACAGTCAAAAGACAGCTGCATGAAAAATATTACATGACCTTCCTGCTATGTGAAAAGTGGCATGTGAAGTACACATGCATGTCTTCCTCAGACATGGGTTCATTTGCAAGACACCTTGTGCAATTGAAAATACTCCAAAAGGGGAGAAATCAGAACCATGTCTCCAAAGTATTTCAGCAGAGACCAACTCCATCTGTCTATCTATCTCTCAGTGAGTGTGTGTGCTCTTGTGTGTGTTTGTGTGTCTTTGTTTGTGTTTGTACCATCACAGCTGATACTTCATTGCCCCCATTGGAAAACTGACTCAGATAATGCCATCTGCCAAACTCCTAAAAACCAAAGTTCTTGCTGATAGAATGAAACATTCCTTCCTGTTGGTTTCGATGTGTCCTCTAGGAATCACTGCTACATTTAGTATACTCAAATCATCACAGCAGATCAGGTAACAAAAACATATATATTTTAAAATAATAATAATATATTAATGGAAACAACAAATACAGGATAGAGTAACAACTGTGTTACTAAACAAGGTCAAGGACAATGGCAAACTATAGATTCAAACTTTGAAGAAAATAGTAATCAATGTAAATATTCCTGGGCTGCCTCAGCCCCGCCCAGGCACACAGCAACAGAATGGTTTTGCAAGCATCCTCAGGAGGGCTGGAGCCTTCTTTGCAGGACGAGAGGGAGGTTGAGGCTCGATCCACCCATCATTCTTTTGGGATAGGCTCCTTTTCCTCAGCACAAAGTTGGATTTTTTGTGAGGATTCTTGGCATAAAATACGTTGGCCTCTGCTGGAATCCTCAGCTCTGGGGAGAGAGGGGTGTACAAAAAGAAGGTGGCACTCAGGAGGTGCTCCCTAGGACACGCCAACATCTGAGAGCCTGTGCCAGAAAAGGCCAGAGCCACACACCTGAGAGCTCTCCAATTCAGCACCAATACCAACAAAGACAGCCTCCACAGTCCTCCCTGAGGAAGAACTAGGCAGAGCACTTCAACAGACCTAATGTCTGTTCCTACAGAAGGCTTTGGACTCCAGAATATCTCAGGTCCTCTTGCATCTGCCAAAGCACACCACTAGGGTTTGCATCTGAAATCTCCCACAAAAGGCTCCTGTGCCGAAGATTCAGTCCCCACATGAGTCATCTTCATAGGTGGGTTTGGAGGGAAGCATTGGATGGTGAGTGCTCTGATGTCAACATGAAATTCTCATTCAAGATGAATACACTACTGGGGGGTGGGAGGGACTGGAAGAAAGGTTGAGCATGGTTGGAGTAAGACCTAAATAGGGTTGTGCCCTGGGCAACCGTACCTTGTTCCTGTTGGCTCCACTGAATCCTCATTCTCCAAGGAGAGGTCCTCCCTCTCCATCTTTCTCTCTCTCCCTCTCTGCCAGCCTCGTTCTCTCTCTCCCAGTCTATGCCTTTGTGGCAAGGGCTGAGGAGCTCTCCACTGCCACACACTAGAGCTTTATGGACAGCCTCAGTGCACAACCAAAGAGAAAGCTATGAAACCCAGAGAAAAAAGGCCTAGGATTCCTCCTCTGAGTTATTTTCCTCAAGTATGGCCACAGTGAGGACAGGCTGACCAGCATGGATACCACGTTAGAGCCATGCTTCTGCGTTGGTGGAGCCCGCCTCCATGTGAACCAGGCTTCTGAGAATGGAGGCCACATTCCAAATACTGCCCTACTGAGAACAATGGTTCCAAAGACCAGCAAAGGGACTGCTTCCCTCCAACATGGTGTATGGCCCAGTGGTGCCATGACCCCGAGTGGGGGAATACAACAGCCGCTTCTCCTTCCTCTGAACATGTGTTTCCTGTCGCCCTCCTCTAACCTAGAGCCTGTTCTCCATCCCTTCTGGGTTGGATGTGGAGATCTCTGCTATGAATTTCTTAGGCTACCAAGGCCCCAGACAGACTTCCTCTTCCATAGACTCTACTAACCTAACAGTAGGTTAAGATAGGAGACAAGTGATCCTAGAACTCATAGGGATGGTGGTCTTCAGGGTACATAGGCTGGGATAATGGCTGCTGTGGTGTTTGGCTCACAAAAACCAACCAACCAACCAACGAAAAAGCGCTGGCATTATTATCAGATGAGCTCTGTGGCTACGTGCTCAGGAAGCCCTCATCTGACTTTAGTTAGGGATCACAACCTGGCTATTGTGATCACTCCTTGCCTAGTGGACTCAGGTGCGTAAGACCATGGAATTTATGCAAAAACAGATGATTCAGGCTGTCTCCCAGGCTGTGTTTTCTTCCCAATTTCATCCTGTTACTGCTTGCTAGAATCCTGGCAATGCTCTGCCCAGGCAGTGGTTTTTTGGTCACACAGAAGGCTTTCAATAGTACTGCTTCAGTCCACAAAATGCCAGTTCCCTCTTTAGCCCATGCATTCCCATGTTCCTTTGAAACCACTCCTATCCCAGACCATGAAAACATACTGCTCCTGGAGAGAGGCTTTCCTCCTCACTCCTCAAAGATGTCAGCTTTGGATGCCTGTTCATGTCCAGGGGAGGGCACCTGGTGGGGAGCCGCAATATCCACCGGGGTATACCATTGGACCTCAAGACCTTCCACCAGCAGAAGTGCAGTTGGCTTTGTGCACGAACCCAACACACCTGTTGGAGTGTTCTTGGGGGTCAGAGACTACTCTTTGTTGCTAAGAGTTGACCTGAGTCCACATCCTGACCCTTGCTCTCTGCTATCTGATTGTCTCACTTACTCTGACGGCGAGAGATGATTTGGCCCAGCTCATAATCCTCTGGATTCTCCTCAGTAAGGAAGTGTAGGTCGAGGGCGCTGCGGATGACGACAGGAGCCCTATCGTGGCAGGTCACCTGGAGCAGCATGGGAGACAGGCCTTCAGGAAATGGGCCTTGAAGTGACTACTCAAGGACAGTGGGCAGGGGCATTCTGGAGGCACCTCCACTCTAAATACAAGGGCAACATCCATGACCCTACTACCCGAGGCTGACCTCCTGCTCATCGTGTGGGCTCTTCCCACAGGCTACTAGCCCAATCCTTGTACATAGGACTTCCTGGGCCTGCCATTGCTCTTTGTGGAGCTGCACTCCTCTCGGAGTGAAAGGACCCCACTACCTGCATACAGATGCAATCTCATCCCACAAGTTGGGAGGAATGGGACAATAGCCTCCAAGATCCCAGGTCTGCCCGAGGATGCAGGCGGCATTGGGAATGGCCTAGGCACAAAACCTAGAGGCTTTGGTCTGGATTGCCAGGGCCAAAAACAGACCCAGGAACATGACCACACACAGGAGAGCTGAAAGATAGCCACGAGAGCTCCTGGCCTCCAGAGGCTCAGTGCTGGCTGGGATGTAGGAGGGCACCTCATCCGGCAAGGGTGGTCATTGGGTTACCTGGACATTTAGTGTGCTTGCTCCACATCCATATCGACTCTGCAGAGAGACTCTCTCAGCTCCTTGTTCAAGGAACATGGAGAACCTCACACTGCTGTCCTCCTCCATAGACGTCAGCATCCCATACAAGGGAACCTGCAACCTAGTTCCTGTCCTATTCTCATCTGTCACCCATACCTGTCCCTGCCCTTCTGGACTGCATGCTGCCACCTGACACACAGACTCCCTCAGACATGGCAGTGGACAAGCTGCTGCACTCGCTCATCTCAGCTCCAGCCCTTCACACTGACCTCTCCCTTCTTGATTCCCATCTATCCTCCTGATCATCCAGAAGCTCCAAATTCAAGAGGGCATGAGTAGTCCATGGTATTGGACCAGTGTCTGCTCCCCACCCAGGTGTAAGCACCACGGGACACCCCTGCTCCCAGGCTTACCAGAACACTCTTGGCCATCTCTGGACTTTGTGTTTCTAAGTGGACACGAATTAAGCAGGTGTCTCCCACCTGCTTGTGGGAAAGCGGCCTGGAGGACTTGCAGGTTGATTCTGAGAACTGTGGGGGATGGAACATCAGCAAACCCAGAAACAGAAAGCCACCCCAGACTGTCAGTTGGCTCTATGGGCTTCCAGCAAATATGTCCAGGTGCTGAGGCTTCTTATTTCCTCAGGTCGGAGTGGAATGGCAGCACATGCACAGCTTGAATAAGGTAGGTGTTTACCTCCTTTCCCTTGACCTGGGGGCGTTTCCTCACCATGAAATATTGTATTCCCAGATTCATGGACAGACACACGAGTGAGTGGTCAGAGACCTTGATTTCTGCAGAGCGAAGTGGAGAGAATTGTTAGGTGGCACTCAAGGATTATACCACAAAACACCCACAACCCCTGAGAGTCTCCGCCAGGCCCATCACACTTTGGTATTTTGGGGCCAAGGCCCACTTTCTCTTGGCTGTCCGTTATCCTGAGCCCACTGTGGATCATGTCTCCCCACTGTCTGATTGTCCTACTTACTCTCATCCTCAGACATCATATACAGCAGCTCAAAGTTGTCCACATCCTCATGCTGCAACAAATTTTGGTCCAAGGCCCTGCGGATGAGGCTTGTCAACGTCTCCTGAAAGGTCACCTGGATCAGGGTGGGACAAATGTCATCAGAGAATGGCTTTTAGAAGAGCTACCCAGAAGACTGTGGTCAAACATTCAGGAGAAATCTCAACTACATATACAAGGGCACAATCTTGTTATCCTGCTACCTGAGTGTGTCCTCCATATACCACCTGGGTTCTTGCAATGTGCTACTAGAACAATCCTGGTACAAATATCTGCCTGTACCTGCCATCTCCCCTCCCCCTGGGGAGCCACATTCCACTCATGTCAAAGGACCAAACTGCCTATGCACAGACACACTCTCATCTCACTGAGATGAGAGCAATGGGCCAGGGATCTGCGCACCAAGTGTGATCTGGGATGCAGGCTGCCTTTGTGGGTGGAAGAGGCAGATGCACTGAAAATTTGGGTCCTGACTGCCACGACACAAAACAGACTCAGATACAAGAGTGTGCACTTGAGTGCTTCATGATAGCTTTGAGAGGCCCTGGCCTCTGGAAGCTCGGTGCGGGTCTGGTTGTCATGATGTACTTGACTCAGCACTGGCAGTCACTGAACATGTCTCCTCTGCAGCTGGACACCTGCAGCATTAGCGTGTCTACTGCACATCCATAGAAATTCTGCCAAGAACCCCTTTAGCTCCGTATTTACATACATGCAAAGCCTAACATTCCGAAGCTTTGGCATGACCCCCCAGGTGATCCCGACCCCAAATTCCTACACCTAGTCATGCTAAGGAGGTTCTCTTCCCTGCCACCAGGAACACATCCCCTCCTACACATGTGACAAGTCACTGCCACCTCCTCTGCTCCAACTTCACTCATTGAGAATACCAAGTTCTAGGCACTGCAGCCTGCACCCTGGACATATGTCTGCCTTCATCTGTCCACAGCACTTCCGTCTGCACTTCTGGCCTGCAAAACCCACAATACACAGGCCCACTCACCACTGAAGCTGGGCATGCTGATGCTCTCCCTCCTCAGGTCAAGCCCTTAAGACGGACCTCTCTCTTCTTTATTTCCCACCATAGCCCTGGGGTTGGCTGTGTCTCCTGCCTTCCACTGTGTGGACACCCAGGAGGCAGCCCTGCTGTCGGGCTTACCGGGATGCGCTTTGTCTCCCTCAGGCTCTGTCCCTCTAGGAGGACGTGAACAACGCGGCTGTCTTCCACCTGCTCGCTGGAGTGAAGCAGTGAGGAGCTGCTACTCACAGCTGCTGGGGTCCTGGATGCCACTGCCACAGAAGGTTCCAAGAACTGTGGGGGATGACAACATCAGCAAAGCCCAGCAACTGCACCCCACCCAGCCTGGCAGTTGGCTCTGTGGGCATTCTACAACATCCATCCAGAACCTGAGGTTCTTGTCCCCTTGGAGGATGTGGAGTGGCACCAGGAGTAAAGACTGAAGAAGGTGGCTGTTTTGGGAACAAGAGATCCAGCACCTGCTGGGTGGGGATGAAATCCCAGGAGATTAACCCCATGTTGCTGCTGAAATGTAGGTTCCTCCCACAAATGACAGGCAGGAGCTCATTCCTAAGCTGGTCCTGCCTGTAAGGTTCAAGGCTCTGAACCCTGAAGGGCTCCTCCGTGTTCTGATCATTTTCACCCTGGGTTGGGACCAAGAATGGTGGGTTCAAAATGGAAATGGTGACAAACAGAAAAATGACTTGTGCCAATACACTAGAGTCAAAGCACAATGGGACAGTTCCCATCAGTACAAACACACACACACACACACACACACACACACACACACACACACACAGAGTCAGAATAGGAGTCCTGGGCCATTCATCAGGGATCAGACTAGAGGGCCTGCTGGGCTCACCTGCCCTGTGCTACTCACTGTTACTCTTGAGCTCCTCTGCGACAATCGCCAGAGGCTCTGGCGTCTAAGATGAAGCCTCACCCAGTGTATCCACAAAAGGGCTAGTTGGCCCCCCTGAGATTCCTGGGAGCCTGAGGCTCGGCATTGTCTGCAACCACAGGAGAACATCCTTCTCCCTCCAGTGGCTCCAACCAAGTGAGCTCGGATGGCTTGGTCAGTGAAGTGGGTGCCTGGATACCAGGGTTCCATGTTCTGTTTGATCCATTGTCAAGGCAATGATGTCATTTCCTGTGCCCATACCTGAGCCTCTTTTCACATAAGACCACTTTCAACAGCCCTATGGGCTGCCGATTTCTCCTCCATGCCTACCCATCTCAGGTGCGCAGGTGTTCACCAACAACTACCCAAACATCCCCACCAGCATCTGCCCTGCTTGGTGCCACTAGAGTTCCAGCTTGGAGCCTTCAAAAATGCATTCACAACCAGTCCTTCCCTCTCAGCAGCTTTTGGACCCTGGTCCCATCATTGTGCAACTCATGGTGTGCCCAGTCTTTTCTGGAAAGTAGGGTAGCATCTAATCTCTAGGGTTTATTGTGTCTATTGGCCCATAACACCCTCTGTTCTCTCTGAAACCAGAGATGGGACTCACAGGTGGCTAAAGCACAAATGTAGAGATGGGATAATCACAAGAAAGGGAGAGACAAAGAATGCACCCTAACTCCATCAGGCCTGTGTCCCACACAGGGACATGGCCAATGTCCGTCCCATCGTGGCTGCAGTTCCCTCTCTACACCATGGCAAGTTGGAGGGGACTGAGATGCAGAGGCTGCTCCCCTCTGCCATACAACTTCCCAAGGCTTCTCCTAAGATTTCAAAAGGGCCAAGTGTGTCTAGTGTTGGGGTCTCACAGAGACTCCGAGGTACCACAGCATCCTGCTGCCCAGAACCGGTTCACCCCTCACCTCAAGGGGGCTCAGCCTCTGGATTCATGGGAATTGAAGTGGGTACAGGTGATGGGATATCACCTCCAAGACTGAGTTATGCCAAGTCCATGACCCCTGTCTGCATCCCTGTCTCCAGCACCACTCCCCCCTCTCTCTTTCCTCCTCAGAGCAAACAAATCCATTTAGCAAGTGTGTCCTGTGATAAAGACATGACGGTCACCCATCCTCTCATTACAAAAACACTGAGGCTCAGCCAACATGGATCCTACAGGGAACACAGGCATAAACTCAGACTCCAATCCTCCCAGCCGAGCCTCAGTGGAGCCTGGACTCCCAGCCTCCTGAGTCAAGGAAACAGAGGTTCCTAGCCGAGCCACCTTGGATGCAGCCGCACACAAACTGAACTCATCAATGCCCCTTGCTCTCCGTTGTGAGTAAGAGGGGAAGTGGTGTTTCACAACCCTGGACATCAAGTGCAGTCTCCAGGCTTTGGGGTGTGCCCTGGCCTCTGTCTATCTGCCCAGGCTCTCCAACCCACACTGGCCTCTTACCCAACCTCCTCCTAGGGCCAAACTCAATCCTGCCTCTCAATTTCTGCTGCCTTCCCCAACACACTGCTCCCCAAAATGAGCAGGGCTGGCTCTCGGTTATCATGCTGGTGCCAGCAGCAATGCCACCCCACTGACATAATTCTGAGTCCCAACCTAGGCACTCCAGCTGTCTTTGCCACACCTGGCCTGTTTGGGCTCTGGCTCTTGCTCTTTTCTTTCATGTGCATGTGTTTTGAGGTTTTGAGTTTCTCCCACTGCAGAACTGCAGCTGTGGCAGGGTAGAGCTCATGAGGGTGACATTCTGAGCCACATCCAATCCCATCAGGACTGTTCACTGGGGTGACTGCTGGAACACAGTGATGAGTGAACACATGGGAGGTGGTTGGACCCACCTTGCCTCTGAGTGGCTTCCTTTCAGGACAGGAATGTAGGCATGGGAGCCCCTGGCGTGGGATGCTTTGCACAAGGCGTGACCATGGGCTCTCTTTCCTGGCAAAAATGGCTCCACTCAGCATGGAGAGCACTGTCATTCCTGGTGGCTAACAACAGCCCTGGACCCCAGAAAGGAACCCACACTCAAGATTAACGTCTGAGTGTGCGTGTCCTCGAGGAAATGAGGTCTCCTGATCCCAGGTGCAAAGGGGTAAGTCCTCTAACTCCAGGGGCCATGAAGGGACATCTGAGTTTCCCTTGTCCTTCTTTCCCTCTCTAACTAACCACAGTTAGGACCCTGGCCTCATTCCCCAGTGAGGATCATTAGGCTCCATAAAGGACAGTCTCTAAGATGCTCAGTGGACCAACACCCTCTGCACAACCCATAACCCTATTCACCCAAGAGGCAAGAGGATTTCTATTCAGGAAAACCAGGAAAGGGAGAGCCTTTCTCAAGGACACAAGGACATTAGTGAGTGAGGGAGTGATTAATGGATGGAGAACTATTTCCAACACCAACTTCCAGGAGCATATATGGCCCCCTGGAGAATTCTGCAGTGTGTTGGTGATTAAGGAGAACGTGTGAATTCAGGGGTCACTAGGTCCTCTCAGCCATAAGGAGGGAAACTGCCATAAAGGAACTAGGACAAGGGTGCGAGGAATGCTCACTGGTGGGAGATCGGAAGGAAGGAAAGTGTACTCATTAGAAAAGTGTCGCCTGAAAATTCTTAGCCAGCCAAAAGTCGTGCGAACTTGTGTGGGAAAAGAGTCTTTGCACAGTGATGAAGCTAAGAGCTCACATGATGGAACACAGCATCAACTGGGACCAAATCCAATATCTGATATTCTTGTAGGAAGAGGAGAGTCTGGACCCAGATACCAGGGAGACTGGGGGATACCTGATATGTGAGGTTGGAGCCAGGGCGGGATGCCCATATGGGAACCACAGATCGTGGGCAGCAATAGGAGAGTGGGCAAGGGCTGGGAGAGTTGGGGAGACAGTCCCCTTGAAACCTGGGAGGGGTTATGGCACTGGGACAGCCAAACACCTACTGTGTTGAGCCTCTGGAGCTCAACGGAAGACACTTCCTCTGTTGTCGGCCACCCAGTTAACAGAGTTTGGTTGCAGCAGCCTAGGACCCAGCTGAAGGTCTGAGCATGTTGGCCATGCAGGTTGGATCTGGACCACAGACACCCTCATCAGAGATTGTAGGGTCTCAGCCCTGAGGCAAGACAGGCACTAAGTCAGGCCAGGTGGGGAAACGGATAGGCACACACTCTGGGGGCTGGTGCCTGTGTTACTGGGAGCACTTCTGATCGCAATTCCCTGATCTGCTGCCAACACAGGCTACAGAGGAGCGTACAGAAACACAGACCACGGATCTGCCCCACTCAGTGGGCCCAGGCCAACACCAAACCCAGCAGCCTCGTGCCATACCCAATGAGTCTCGAAGCGGCCCCCTCTTCCCATCCTGAGAGCTCTTCCCTTCCTCATGTGCCAATAGCTCCCTACTGTCACTGGCAATATCTACTCTGTGAGATGTCAACATCCGTGGGTACTGTTCTCTCATCCCAGGACAGTGTGGTCCCACACACCCTGGTGAAATGGGCCACCTGGAGGCTGGACCTGGAGGTTGTTGAGGCTGAATGGCAGCGGTGGTCCTCTGGCACTTAATATCATTTAAGTTTAAAAAAAAAAAAAAAACAAAAACAAAAACAAAAAACGGGTCTTGGTGCTCAAAAATGTTTGATTTGCATATTCTCATCCCCTAACCCCAATATTTTCATTATTTCCTCACATATGAAATCTTACTAGCATAAAGGTAATTTCGTATTAAACAAAGTGGATTGAAATAACATTGGTAAAAATAATCAATCACCATACTTTCAATTTTTGTTCTGCTTTCCTATTAGAAACCACTTGGATACAAGAGAACAGAGGACAGACTCATGGAAATGCTTGAAATGACAAGAAGCTCCCACTCAAGCTCAGCATTCAGTCCTGGACAGGGTAAGACCAGGCCACTTTGACATCTGTGCCAAAGAGTCTACCAGACAGAATCCTCTGACTGATCCCTGACTGAGCCATAGGAACTGGCTAGAAAAGCCTTCACATCCTCAATACATTCTTCACGTCAGAATACTTGACAACCATTGATATCCATCTCTCGTTAACTTGCTCCCCAGCCAACCATTCTTCAACAAATTCAAAGGAGTAACTAATGCAAGCACACAGAAAGGGGTGTTCACTACACACATCCATGTGCGAAAAAGACAACTGGTATTTCTTGTTTGGGCTATTTCAAATGAAATCCCTTCTGCATGACCTCCACAAACCAAAGGAAAATATTTGTGAAATTCCCACGTAGAAGACAAGATACACTTGCCAAGGAGGCAGTGGCAAGAATTTTGACACTCCAAATGTAGAGTGTGTGTTTAGGAAGCAGTCACAGTTTCCATGAGAGAGTCCCATGAAATCAATTAGGAAGATCCATGCTCTAGCCCTACCATGCAAGTGATGTGACTTGAAAGAGTCACTTAGTCTTAGTAACCATCATCACTAACAACTAAGTCAATGAATAAAGGTCCTCAGGTGCCAAGCTACAAAATGTGGGATGAGCATGGATGAGGATGGGTGGGAGAAGTCTCCAACTCTAACACAATTAGGGAAGGATGTGCTGACCTCAAGTGGCTGGGGGGCTGGGATCCTGCCACAGAGGGGGATTCCAAACCTCACATCCCCTGACCCAGGCCAGAAGACCAGGTAGAGTCCAAGGACCCTGGGGTGGCCCAGTGGCAATAAAGGTCAAAAGGAACTAGGGATCTGCCTGGTCCCTCAATCCCCTACTCTGAGCAGGGCTGCATGACGAGGCCAGAGGCCATCCACAGCAATCTGCCTTTACAGGAAAACAGGGACTGCAGGCTGCCTCTGGCTCACTGAATCAGGGTGGTGTTTTCATAAAGCAAGACCACTTCCTCACATTTGACCAGCAGCTCATGTGTTGACAGCACAATGACTGACTTGACTCAGGCCCTGATGAATGAAATAGAAAATTCATAGCAAACCCATCTTTAGCTCTTCCACATCATCAGGGGCTCTGATTCAATTCCGTCCAGAAAGGTGTCTGAAATGATTTCTAAACATGCTGGGGACTCACCTCTGTGTGGAACTTTTCAGGAAAAAGGGGATCAAATCTCATGAAGCAACTCTTCTCTCTTCTAGCCCATGGGCAATGCAAGGAACCTGCATGATACCAGAGGCTCACTTCTCTCTTCTCATGTCTTCTGGAAAGGATTCGTTAATGCTTCCTGCAAGGTGAAGCAGAAGCCTGCATCCCCAGCTGCACAGAAGTGTTTTAGGGCAGTGTCTCCCTTAAAACCCAAAAATAAAAAAACAGGTCATTCAACAGGCACATGGATTCGAGTACATGTTCAATGATCCCTCCTCCCTGGAGCCTTCCACATGCCCATCTTCCACATTCACAGAGCAATGCTTGGCCATTCTCAAGACCAGGAGACCATGATGCTCCTCACCAGGAAGTCAATAAGGAACATGAAGAGAGCAGCATGGATTGCAGAAGGTGGCACATCAAGGATCTTCAGCTCTGCTGCTAGAACACAAGAGCTTAACTTCAGTATTGACTTTTTGCCAACTACCAAGTACGATAGCAGTGTCAAGCCCAATATGCAGATATGCAAGTAGTAGGTGACACCCCGCATCCATTCACAAAAGTGGGCAACATCTGCATCAGAACAAGGAAGTATCTTACCCTTACTCATAAAAATCATCAGAAACAAAATAAAATGGATGCAAGACTTCTCATTTCACTATTAGGTAGCTGTTGGAATTCCCTATTAAATAATACCTCCTCCAAAATAAAAAGTATCTCAGACATGTGTCAACTATTCAATGGATGACATTTTAAAAACTATGGACTTTACTTAATATTTATGTATGCTATATCCCTGCCTAAGGCTCTATGAGAAAGGAGCACATAGAATTGGATCTTTGAAAATCTCACATTTGCTGATAAATATTACTGCTGATCTCAGGCATGGCGAAGTGAAAAGTGGGACTTTGGATATTCCAAGAATGCTATGTTGTGGGATTGGTGTCCCTGATTCATACATAGCATATGGTTTCTATGAAATCCAGTGAGGGAGCAGGAGTAACGAAGCTGATTGCACAGATGACCTCAGGGAATACTGACAGATAGGCCAAATGAAAAATATGCTCCAGCTAACCATTGGTATTTGGGCTTCTGATCCCAGTCCTGTTTTTAAAAAAGGTGCAGACAGGCAGTGTTCATTAAAAACTGTCTACCATGTAAAAGTGGGTAATTTAAATGGCATCTAGTTACACATCTGATAGAATGGTCTGGCAACATATGAATTTCATTCTAACAACAACAACAACAACAAAACATAGAAAATGAGACATAAAGATAAAACCTTGTCTTCACCAGGATGCCTAAAAATAGGTTTTATTTGGCTCATGCAAATAAATATCTTTCAATAGAATTTCTGATTTCTGAATGAATCCATTCAACTTCATACTGCACAGATCACAAGGTTTTCTTTACAGAATATTCTCTTCTTCTTCTTAAAGCCTCATATAGAAAATGTCTCACAGGACATAGGAGGGCTAAAGTTTGAAGGCATCTAATTGTACTCTAAAACAATTATGAACCTATTCGATCCATTATTAATAAATATCACCACTTTACCTCTTGAACCAAATCACAGAAAATTGGAAACAGATGATCATTGGCTTTGATACCTTTACTTCTGTTTCATTACTCAGAGTCGATCAACTCTATACTTCAAGTGACACAGATTTATTACAGAATGCCTAAGATCCTAAGGATCTATTTTAGCTCAGCCCATGGTATTGCTTCATTATTTTATTATTTTGTAAGTAATAAAATATAACTTCATGTTGGATGATATATTCAAGCCATGAATATATCATCCAACATTGTTCTTCCCAAAATATTAGCCCAATTTCTGCGCGCGCTCACTTACTGTTCAGGAATTTTACTAATTGTTTGAAGGTTCTAGAGGACCTGTTAGACTCCTAATGGACAAACCATACAACATACTCCAGAGAACGGACGAGTGCCATAAGAAGAAAATAAGGTCAGCCTACAGCAATGGGCAGCTGCCTGCCCTCGGCTGGGAGGAGCCCTGGCCATGGCACCAGGGCTGCTGGGCAGCAGAAGCCTCCACAGCCCTGCAGGGAGCCTGGAGCACAGCTCTGCCTAACCATGCTCAGCCCTGGACAGATGCACATGAGTTCCCATCACAGGCTCGAGTGTGACAGTCCCAGGTGCATGCCTGTCATGCCAGCCACCAGGGAGGCTGAGGCAAGAGGAACGTTTGAGGTCAGCCTTGGCAACTTAGACCCCGAGGCAAAGGGGAAATACTTTTACAGGGGTCTCTGAGGGTGTAGCTCAGGTAGGTCACTTGCCTCACAGGCTCAAGGCCCTGGGTTCAATCCCCAGAACCCACGTACACACAAAAAGTGAACTTGGAATATTGTTTAAAATGATGGGTCAGGTACACACAAGGACTTCAATATGACCTCTCAGAGGAGCTCAATTTGAGATCAGACTGAACAAAAGACCACCTGGACCATTGACTCAGTGTCTGAAACCCTCTGTGAGCATGGGAAGCACTGCTGGCAAGACACCAGAGGGCCAAAGCACTTGTGCCCCCTGCAGGGGTGTCTCTTGTCTACCGCCAAAGACTGTTCCCCTCCTGGGGCAGCTGAGAGCAAGCTGGGCCTTGGAGCAAGGACTAGTGCTTTAGATATAGACTATGCAAGCAAGGGGCAATGTCTTTAATAAAACTAAAATTAAAAAGTCACATTGAAAAAATTTTAAAAAGAAGAAAATAAGGTCAAGTAGAGGAAGCCCATTTTCACAGGAAAAAATCCCCCAGTGAAAAGCATCAGAATAGATACCAAGAAAAATACCAACAAAAACAGTGTGCTCCCACTATGTATCTACTCAACCTGCAAAAGTTAGAAAGCTAGATAATACAATCCTGGCCACAGGTAGAGCTATGCAGAAGAGCCACCTGGCAGTGCTTAGTCAAAGAAGTAAACATGCACACTTTGACCTAGAAATTCCACCTGTGTGTAAACCAGGCGGTGCTTAAGCAGTTTCACAAGGGGACATGCACAGGGAAATTTATCCTCAGGTTCTTATAGAGTTGTCTGTGCTTACAGGGAGTTGATGGTTGTCAAGATGCCCACAGCTGCGAAAGTCAAAAGCTAAAAAAATAATAGATGCCAACCTGGATATATTAATAATCCCGTATCTATGATCACCTTCATAAGGTAGCTTCCCAACTTCTGTGTGGAAGTGAGTTCCTCCTTGGCCCTTACACTGTTGTGGAGACCACTAGGAGTTCAGCTTTGTGCAGGATCATCTGACCTGGACTTTTGGCAAGACCTGTACAGCCCTCACACATGCTCAGATGCTACAGGACTTTTCAGACCAGTCCAGACAACAGTAGGCATCCATTCATTGTCTGCACTCTACAGATTCCTAGATGCACGACATTCATTACCATCAAATGCAGAATTTTCATCAAAAACTAATATATATATCATTCCAATCTGAATCAAGAAAATCGGAAATATCCCCAAATCCAAAGAGTGGATCCCCATTGTGATGCTACAAGTTGAAAATTCCACAGCTGACCTCATGGGATGGTTCACAGTCAAAAGACAGCTGCATGAAAAATATTACATGACCTTCCTGCTATGTGAAAAGTGGCATGTGAAGTACACATGCATGTCTTTCTCAGACATGGGTTCATTTGCAAGACACCTTGTGCAATTGAAAATACTCCAAAAGGGGAGAAATCAGAACCATGTCTCCAAAGTATTTCAGCAGAGACCAACTCCATCTGTCTATCTATCTCTCAGTGAGTGTGTGTGCTCTTGTGTGTGTTTGTGTGTCTTTGTTTGTGTTTGTACCATCATAGCTGATACTTCATTGCCCCCATTGGAAAACTGACTCAGATAATGCCATCTGCCAAACTCCTAAAAACCAAAGTTCTTGCTGATAGAATGAAACATTCCTTCCTGTTGGTTTGGATGTGTCCTTTAGGAATCACTGCTACATTTAGTATACTCAAATCATCACAGTAGATCAGGTAACAAAAACATATATATTTTAAAATAATAATAATATATTAATGGAAACAACAAATACAGGATAGAGTAACAACTGTGTTACTAAACAAGGTCAAGGACAATGGCAAACTATAGATTCAAACTTTGAAGAAAATAGTAATCAATGTAAATATTCCTGGGCTGCCTCAGCCCCGCCCAGGCACACAGCCCCAGAATGGTTTTGCAAGCATCCTCAGGAGGGCTGGAGCCTTCTTTGCAGGACGAGAGGGAGGTTGAGGCTCGATCCACCCATCATTCTTTTGGGAGAGGCTCCTTTTCCTCAGCACAAAGTTGGATTTTTTGTGAGGATTCTTGGCATCAAATACGTTGGCCTCTGCTGGAATCCTCAGCTCTGGGGAGAGAGGGGTGTACAAAAAGAAGGTGGCACTCAGGAGGTGCTCCCTAGGACACGCCAACATCTGAGAGCCTGTGCCAGAAAAGGCCAGAGCCACACACCTGAGAGCTCTCCAATTCAGCACCAATACCAACAAAGACAGCCTCCACAGTCCTCCCTGAGGAAGAACTAGGCAGAGCACTTCAACAGACCTAATGTCTGTTCCTACAGAAGGCTTTGGACTCCAGAATATCTCAGGTCCTCTTGCATCTGCCAAAGCACACCACTAGGGTTTGCATCTGAAATCTCCCACAAAAGGCTCCTGTGCCGAAGATTCAGTCCCCACATGAGCCATCTTCATAGGTGGGTTTGTAGGGAAGCATTGGATGGTGAGTGCTCTGATGTCAACATGAAATTCTCATTCAAGATGAATACACTACTGGGGGGTGGGAGGGACTGGAAGAAAGGTTGAGCATGGTTGGAGTAAGACGTAAACAGGGTTGTGCCCTGGGCAACAGTACCTTGGTCCTGTTGGCTCCACTGAATCCTCATTCTCCAAGGAGAGGTCCTCCCTCTCCATCTTTCTCTCTCTCCCTCTCTGCCAGCCTCGTTCTCTCTCTCCCAGTCTATGCCTTTGTGGCAAGGGCTGAGGAGCTCTCCACTGCCACACACTAGAGCTTTATGGACAGCCTCAGTGCACAACCAAAGAGAAAGCTATGAAACCCAGAGAAAAAAGGCCTAGGATTCCTCCTCTGAGTTATTTTCCTCAAGTATGGCCACAGTGAGGACAGGCTGACCAGCGCGGATACCACGTTAGAGCCATGCTTCTGCGTTGGTGGAGCCCGCCTCCATGTGAACCAGGCTTCTGAGAATGGAGGCCACATTCCAAATACTGCCCTACTGAGAACAATGGTTCCAAAGACCAGCAAAGGGACTGCTTCCCTCCAACATGGTGTATGGCCCAGTGGTGCCATGACCCCGAGTGGGGGAATACAACAGCCGCTTCTCCTTCCTCTGAACATGTGTTTCCTGTCGCCCTCCTCTAACCTAGAGCCTGTTCTCCATCCCTTCTGGGTTGGATGTGGAGATCTCTGCTATGAATTTCTTAGGCTACCAAGGCCCCAGACAGACTTCCTCTTCCATAGACTCTACTAACCTAACAGTAGGTTAAGATAGGAGACAAGTGATCCTAGAACTCATAGGGATGGTGGTCTTCAGGGTACATAGGCTGGGATAATGGCTGCTGTGGTGTTTGGCTCACAAAAACCAACCAACCAACCAACGAAAAAGCGCTGGCATTATTATCAGATGAGCTCTGTGGCTACGTGCTCAGGAAGCCCTCATCTGACTTTAGTTAGGGATCACAACCTGGCTATTGTGATCACTCCTTGCCTAGTGGACTCAGGTGCGTAAGACCATGGAATTTATGCAAAAACAGATGATTCAGGCTGTCTCCCAGGCTGTGTTTTCTTCCCAATTTCATCCTGTTACTGCTTGCTAGAATCCTGGCAATGCTCTGCCCAGGCAGTGGTTTTTTGGTCACACAGAAGGCTTTCAATAGTACTGCTTCAGTCCACAAAATGCCAGTTCCCTCTTTAGCCCATGCATTCCCATGTTCCTTTGAAACCACTCCTATCCCAGACCATGAAAACATACTGCTCCTGGAGAGAGGCTTTCCTCCTCACTCCTCAAAGATGTCAGCTTTGGATGCCTGTTCATGTCCAGGGGAGGGCACCTGGTGGGGAGCCGCAATATCCACCGGGGTATACCATTGGACCTCAAGACCTTCCACCAGCAGAAGTGCAGTTGGCTTTGTGCACGAACCCAACACACCTGTTGGAGTGTTCTTGGGGGTCAGAGACTACTCTTTGTTGCTAAGAGTTGACCTGAGTCCACATCCTGACCCTTGCTCTCTGCTATCTGATTGTCTCACTTACTCTGACAGCGAGAGATGATTTGGCCCAGCTCATAATCCTCTGGATTCTCCTCAGTAAGGAAGTGTAGGTCGAGGGCGCTGCGGATGACGACAGGAGCCCTATCGTGGCAGGTCACCTGGAGCAGCATGGGAGACAGGCCTTCAGGAAATGGGCCTTGAAGTGACTACTCAAGGACAGTGGGCAGGGGCATTCTGGAGGCACCTCCACTCTAAATACAAGGGCAACATCCATGACCCTACTACCCGAGGCTGACCTCCTGCTCATCGTGTGGGCTCTTCCCACAGGCTACTAGCCCAATCCTTGTACATAGGACTTCCTGGGCCTGCCATTGCTCTTTGTGGAGCTGCACTCCTCTCGGAGTGAAAGGACCCCACTACCTGCATACAGATGCAATCTCATCCCACAAGTTGGGAGGAATGGGACAATAGCCTCCAAGATCCCAGGTCTGCCCGAGGATGCAGGCGGCATTGGGAATGGCCTAGGCACAAAACCTAGAGGCTTTGGTCTGGATTGCCAGGGCCAAAAACAGACCCAGGAACATGACCACACACAGGAGAGCTGAAAGATAGCCACGAGAGCTCCTGGCCTCCAGAGGCTCAGTGCTGGCTGGGATGTAGGAGGCCACCTCATCCGGCAAGGGTGGTCATTGGGTTACCTGGACATTTAGTGTGCTTGCTCCACATCCATATCGACTCTGCAGAGAGACTCTCTCAGCTCCTTGTTCAAGGAACATGGAGAACCTCACACTGCTGTCCTCCTCCATAGACGTCAGCATCCCATACAAGGGAACCTGCAACCTAGTTCCTGTCCTATTCTCATCTGTCACCCATACCTGTCCCTGCCCTTCTGGACTGCATGCTGCCACCTGACACACAGACTCCCTCAGACATGGCAGTGGACAAGCTGCTGCACTCGCTCATCTCAGCTCCAGCCCTTCACACTGACCTCTCCCTTCTTGATTCCCATCTATCCTCCTGATCATCCAGAAGCTCCAAATTCAAGAGGGCATGAGTAGTCCATGGTATTGGACCAGTGTCTGCTCCCCACCCAGGTGTAAGCACCACGGGACACCCCTGCTCCCAGGCTTACCAGAACACTCTTGGCCATCTCTGGACTTTGTGTTTCTAAGTGGACACGAATTAAGCAGGTGTCTCCCACCTGCTTGTGGGAAAGCGGCCTGGAGGACTTGCAGGTTGATTCTGAGAACTGTGGGGGATGGAACATCAGCAAACCCAGAAACAGAAAGCCACCCCAGACTGTCAGTTGGCTCTATGGGCTTCCAGCAAATATGTCCAGGTGCTGAGGCTTCTTATTTCCTCAGGTCGGAGTGGAATGGCAGCACATGCACAGCTTGAATAAGGTAGGTGTTTACCTCCTTTCCCTTGACCTGGGGGCGTTTCCTCACCATGAAATATTGTATTCCCAGATTCATGGACAGACACACGAGTGAGTGGTCAGAGACCTTGATTTCTGCAGAGCGAAGTGGAGAGAATTGTTAGGTGGCACTCAAGGATTATACCACAAAACACCCACAACCCCTGAGAGTCTCCGCCAGGCCCATCACACTTTGGTATTTTGGGGCCAAGGCCCACTTTCTCTTGGCTGTCAGTTATCCTGAGCCCACTGTGGATCATGTCTCCCCACTGTCTGATTGTCCTACTTACTCTCATCCTCAGACATCATATACAGCAGCTCAAAGTTGTCCACATCCTCATGCTGCAACAAATTTTGGTCCAAGGCCCTGCGGATGAGGCTTGTCACCGTCTCCTGAAAGGTCACCTGGATCAGGGTGGGACAAATGTCATCAGAGAATGGCTTTTAGAAGAGCTACCCAGAAGACTGTGGTCAAACATTCAGGAGAAATCTCAGCTACATATACAAGGGCACAATCTTGTTATCCTGCTACCTGAGTGTGTCCTCCATATACCACCTGGGTTCTTGCAATGTGCTACTAGAACAATCCTGGTACAAATATCTGCCTGTACCTGCCATCTCCCCTCCCCCTGGGGAGCCACATTCCACTCATGTCAAAGGACCAAACTGCCTATGCACAGACACCCTCTCATCTCACTGAGATGAGAGCAATGGGCCAGGGATCTGCGCACCAAGTGTGATCTGGGATGCAGGCTGCCTTTGTGGGTGGAAGAGGCAGATGCACTGAAAATTTGGGTCCTGACTGCCACGACACAAAACAGACTCAGATACAAGAGTGTGCACTTGAGTGCTTCATGATAGCTTTGAGAGGCCCTGGCCTCTGGAAGCTCGGTGCGGGTCTGGTTGTCATGATGTACTTGACTCAGCACTGGCAGTCACTGAACATGTCTCCTCTGCAGCTGGACACGTGCAGCATTAGCGTGTCTACTGCACATCCATAGAAATTCTGCCAAGGACCCCTTTAGTTCCGTATTTACATACATGCAATCCTAACATTCCGAAGCTTTGGCATGACCCCCCAGGTGATCCCGACCCCAAATTCCTACACCTAGTCATGCTAAGGAGGTTCTCTTCCCTGCCACCAGGAACACATCCCCTCCTACACATGTGACAAGTCACTGCCACCTCCTCTGCTCCAACTTCACTCATTGAGAATACCAAGTTCTAGGCACTGCAGCCTGCACCCTGGACATATGTCTGCCTTCATCTGTCCACAGCACTTCCGTCTGCACTTCTGGCCTGCAAAACCCACAATACACAGGCCCACTCACCACTGAAGCTGGGCATGCTGATGCTCTCCCTCCTCAGGTCAAGCCCTTAAGACGGACCTCTCTCTTCTTTATTTCCCACCATAGCCCTGGGGTTGGCTGTGTCTCCTGCCTTCCACTGTGTGGACACCCAGGAGGCAGCCCTGCTGTCGGGCTTACCGGGATGCGCTTTGTCTCCCTCAGGCTCTGTCCCTCTAGGAGGACGTGAACAACGCGGCTGTCTTCCACCTGCTCACTGGAGTGAAGCAGTGAGGAGCTGCTACTCACAGCTGCTGGGGTCCTGGATGCCACTGCCACAGAAGGTTCCAAGAACTGTGGGGGATGACAACATCAGCAAAGCCCAGCAACTGCACCCCACCCAGCCTGGCAGTTGGCTCTGTGGGCATTCTACAACATCCATCCAGAACCTGAGGTTCTTGTCCCCTTGGAGGATGTGGAGTGGCACCAGGAGTAAAGACTGAAGAAGGTGGCTGTTTTGGGAACAAGAGATCCAGCACCTGCTGGGTGGGGATGAAATCCCAGGAGATTAACCCCATGTTGCTGCTGAAATGTAGGTTCCTCCCACAAATGACAGGCAGGAGCTCATTCCTAAGCTGGTCCTGCCTGTAAGGTTCAAGGCTCTGAACCCTGAAGGGCTCCTCCGTGTTCTGATCATTTTCACCCTGGGTTGGGACCAAGAATGGTGGGTTCAAAATGGAAATGGTGACAAACAGAAAAATGACTTGTGCCAATACACTAGAGTCAAAGCACAATGGGACAGTTCCCATCAGTACAAACACACACACACACACACACACACACACACACACACACACACACACACAGAGTCAGAATAGGAGTCCTGGGCCATTCATCAGGGATCAGACTAGAGGGCCTGCTGGGCTCACCTGCCCTGTGCTACTCACTGTTACTCTTGAGCTCCTCTGCGACAATCGCCAGAGGCTCTGTCGTCTAAGATGAAGCCTCACCCAGTGTATCCACAAAAGGGCTAGTTGGCCCCCCTGAGATTCCTGGGAGCCTGAGGCTCGGCATTGTCTGCAACCACAGGAGAACATCCTTCTCCCTCCAGTGGCTCCAACCAAGTGAGCTCGGATGGCTTGGTCAGTGAAGTGGGTGCCTGGATACCAGGGTTCCATGTTCTGTTTGATCCATTGTCAAGGCAATGATGTCATTTCCTGTGCCCATACCTGAGCCTCTTTTCACATAAGACCACTTTCAACAGCCCTATGGGCTGCCGATTTCTCCTCCATGCCTACCCATCTCAGCTGCGCAGGTGTTCACCAACAACTACCCAAACATCCCCACCAGCATCTGCCCTGCTTGGTGCCACTAGAGTTCCAGCTTGGAGCCTTCAAAAATGCATTCACAACCAGTCCTTCCCTCTCAGCAGCTTTTGGACCCTGGTCCCATCATTGTGCAACTCATGGTGTGCCCAGTCTTTTCTGGAAAGTAGGGTAGCATCTAATCTCTAGGGTTTATTGTGTCTATTGGCCCATAACACCCTCTGTTCTCTCTGAAACCAGAGATGGGACTCACAGGTGGCTAAAGCACAAATGTAGAGATGGGATAATCACAAGAAAGGGAGAGACAAAGAATGCACCCTAACTCCATCAGGCCTGTGTCCCACACAGGGACATGGCCAATGTCCGTCCCATCGTGGCTGCAGTTCCCTCTCTACACCATGGCAAGTTGGAGGGGACTGAGATGCAGAGGCTGCTCCCCTCTGCCATACAACTTCCCAAGGCTTCTCCTAAGATTTCAAAAGGGCCAAGTGTGTCTAGTGTTGGGGTCTCACAGAGACTCCGAGGTACCACAGCATCCTGCTGCCCAGAACCGGTTCACCCCTCACCTCAAGGGGGCTCAGCCTCTGGATTCATGGGAATTGAAGTGGGTACAGGTGATGGGATATCACCTCCAAGACTGAGTTATGCCAAGTCCATGACCCCTGTCTGCATCCCTGTCTCCAGCACCACTCCCCCCTCTCTCTTTCCTCCTCAGAGCAAACAAATCCATTTAGCAAGTGTGTCCTGTGATAAAGACATGACGGTCACCCATCCTCTCATTACAAAAACACTGAGGCTCAGCCAACATGGATCCTACAGGGAACACAGGCATAAACTCAGACTCCGATCCTCCCAGCCGAGCCTCAGTGGAGCCTGGACTCCCAGCCTCCTGAGTCAAGGAAACAGAGGTTCCTAACCGAGCCACCTTGGATGCAGCCGCACACAAACTGAACTCATCAATGCCCCTTGCTCTCAGTTGTGAGTAAGAGGGGAAGTGGTGTTTCACAACCCTGGACATCAAGTGCAGTCTCCAGGCGTTGGGGTGTGCCCTGGCCTCTGTCTATCTGCCCAGGCTCTCCAACCCACACTGGCCTCTTACCCAACCTCCTCCTAGGGCCAAACTCAATCCTGCCTCTCAATTTCTGCTGCCTTCCCCAACACACTGCTCCCCAAAATGAGCAGGGCTGGCTCTCGGTTATCATGCTGGTGCCAGCAGCAATGCCACCCCACTGACATAATTCTGAGTCCCAACCTAGGCACTCCAGCTGTCTTTGCCACACCTGGCCTGTTTGGGCTCTGGCTCTTGCTCTTTTCTTTCATGTGCATGTGTTTTGAGGTTTTGAGTTTCTCCCACTGCAGAACTGCAGCTGTGGCAGGGTAGAGCTCATGAGGGTGACATTCTGAGCCACATCCAATCCCATCAGGACTGTTCACTGGGGGGACTGCTGGAACACAGTGATGAGTGAACACATGGGAGGTGGTTGGACCCACCTTGCCTCTGAGTGGCTTCCTTTCAGGACAGGAATGTAGGCATGGGAGCCCCTGGCGTGGGATGCTTTGCACAAGGCGTGACCATGGGCTCTCTTTCCTGGCAAAAATGGCTCCACTCAGCATGGAGAGCACTGTCATTCCTGGTGGCTAACAACAGCCCTGGACCCCAGAGAGGAACCCACACTCAAGATTAACGTCTGAGTGTGCGTGTCCTCGAGGAAATGAGGTCTCCTGATCCCAGGTGCAAAGGGGTAAGTCCTCTAACTCCAGGGGCCATGAAGGGACATCTGAGTTTCCCTTGTCCTTCTTTCCCTCTCTAACTAACCACAGTTAGGACCCTGGCCTCATTCCCCAGTGAGGATCATTAGGCTCCATAAAGGACAGTCTCTAAGATGCTCAGTGGACCAACACCCTCTGCACAACCCATAACCCTATTCACCCAAGAGGCAAGAGGATTTCTATTCAGGAAAACCAGGAAAGGGAGAGCCTTTCTCAAGGACACAAGGACATTAGTGAGTGAGGGAGTGATTAATGGATGGAGAACTATTTCCAACACCAACTTCCAGGAGCATATATGGCCCCCTGGAGAATTCTGCAGTGTGTTGGTGATTAAGGAGAACGTGTGAATTCAGGGGTCACTAGGTCCTCTCAGCCATAAGGAGGGAAACTGCCATAAAGGAACTAGGACAAGGGTGCGAGGAATGCTCACTGGTGGGAGATCGGAAGGAAGGAAAGTGTACTCATTAGAAAAGTGTCGCCTGAAAATTCTTAGCCAGCCAAAAGTCGTGCGAACTTGTGTGGGAAAAGAGTCTTTGTACAGTGATGAAGCTAAGAGCTCACATGATGGAACACAGCATCAACTGGGACCAAATCCAATATCTGATATTCTTGTAGGAAGAGGAGAGTCTGGACCCAGATACCAGGGAGACTGGGGGATACCTGATATGTGAGGTTGGAGCCAGGGCGGGATGCCCATATGGGAACCACAGATCGTGGGCAGCAATAGGAGAGTGGGCAAGGGCTGGGAGAGTTGGGGAGACAGTCCCCTTGAAACCTGGGAGGGGTTATGGCACTGGGACAGCCCAACACCTACTGTGTTGAGCCTCTGGAGCTCAACGGAAGACACTTCCTCTGTTATCGGCCACCCAGTTAACAGAGTTTGGTTGCAGCAGCCTAGGACCCAGCTGAAGGTCTGAGCATGTTGGCCATGCAGGTTGGATCTGGACCACAGACACCCTCATCAGAGATTGTAGGGTCTCAGCCCTGAGGCAAGACAGGCACTAAGTCAGGCCAGGTGGGGAAACGGATAGGCACACACTCTGGGGGCTGGTGCCTGTGTTACTGGGAGCACTTCTGATCGCAATTCCCTGATCTGCTGCCAACACAGGCTACAGAGGAGGGTACAGAAACACAGACCACGGATCTGCCCCACTCAGTGGGCCCAGGCCAACACCACACCCAGCAGCCTCGTGCCATACCCAATGAGTCTCGAAGCGGCCCCCTCTTCCCATCCTGAGAGCTCTTCCCTTCCTCATGTGCCAATAGCTCCCTACTGTCACTGGCAATATCTACTCTGTGAGATGTCAACATCCGTGGGTACTGTTCTCTCATCCCAGGACAGTGTGGTCCCACACACCCTGGTGAAATGGGCCAACTGGAGGCTGGACCTGGAGGTTGTTGAGGCTGAATGGCAGCGGTGGTCCTCTGGCACTTAATATTATTTAAGTTAATAAAAAACAAAAACAAAAACAAAAAACGGGTCTTGGTGCTCAAAAATGTTTGATTTGCATATTCTCATCCCCTAACCCCAATATTTTCATTATTTCCTCACATACGAAATCTTACTAGCATAAAGGTAATTTCGTATTAAACAAAGTGGATTGAAATAACATTGGTAAAAATAATCAATCACCATACTTTCAATTTTTGTTCTGCTTTCCTATTAGAAACCACTTGGATACAAGAGAACAGAGGACAGACTCATGGAAATGCTTGAAATGACAAGAAGCTCCCACTCAAGCTCAGCATTCAGTCCTGGACAGGGTAAGACCAGGCCACTTTGACATCTGTGCCAAAGAGTCTACCAGACAGAATCCTCTGACTGATCCCTGACTGAGCCATAGGAACTGGCTAGAAAAGCCTTCACATCCTCAATACATTCTTCACGTCAGAATACTTGACAACCATTGATATCCATCTCTCGTTAACTTGCTCCCCAGCCAACCATTCTTCAACAAATTCAAAGGAGTAACTCATGCAAGCACACAGAAAGGGGTGTTCACTACACACATCCATGTGCGAAAAAGACAACTGGTATTTCTTGTTTGGGCTATTTCAAATGAAATCCCTTCTGCATGACCTCCACAAACCAAAGGAAAATATTTGTGAAATTCCCACGTAGAAGACAAGATACACTTGCCAAGGAGGCAGTGGCAAGAATTTTGACACTCCAAATGTAGAGTGTGTGTTTAGGAAGCAGTCACAGTTTCCATGAGAGAGTCCCATGAAATCAATTAGGAAGATCCATGCTCTAGCCCTACCATGCAAGTGATGTGACTCGAAAGAGTCACTTAGTCTTAGTAACCATCATCACTAACAACTAAGTCAATGAATAAAGGTCCTCAGGTGCCAAGCTACAAAATGTGGGATGAGCATGGATGAGGATGGGTGGGAGAAGTCTCCAACTCTAACACAATTAGGGAAGGATGTGCTGACCTCAAGTGGCTGGGGGGCTGGGATCCTGCCACAGAGGGGGATTCCAAACCTCACATCCCCTGACCCAGGCCAGAAGACCAGGTAGAGTCCAAGGACCCTGGGGTGGCCCAATGGCAATAAAGGTCAAAAGGAACTAGGGATCTGCCTGGTCCCTCAATCCCCTACTCTGAGCAGGGCTGCATGACGAGGCCAGAGGCCATCCACAGCAATCTGCCTTTACAGGAAAACAGGGACTGCAGGCTGCCTCTGGCTCACTGAATCAGGGTGGTGTTTTCATAAAGCAAGACCACTTCCTCACATTTGACCAGCAGCTCATGTGTTGACAGCACAATGACTGACTTGACTCAGGCCCTGATGAATGAAATAGAAAATTCATAGCAAACCCATCTTTAGCTCTTCCACATCATCAGGGGCTCTGATTCAATTCCGTCCAGAAAGGTGTCTGAAATGATTTCTAAACATGCTGGGGACTCACCTCTGTGTGGAACTTTTCAGGAAAAAGGGGATCAAATCTCATGAAGCAACTCTTCTCTCTTCTAGCCCATGGGCAATGCAAGGAACCTGCATGATACCAGAGGCTCACTTCTCTCTTCTCATGTCTTCTGGAAAGGATTCGTTAATGCTTCCTGCAAGGTGAAGCAGAAGCCTGCATCCCCAGCTGCACAGAAGTGTTTTAGGGCAGTGTCTCCCTTAAAACCCAAAAGTAAAAAAACAGGTCATTCAACAGGCACATGGATTCGAGTACATGTTCAATGATCCCTCCTCCCTGGAGCCTTCCACATGCCCATCTTCCACATTCACAGAGCAATGCTTGGCCATTCTCAAGACCAGGAGACCATGATGCTCCTCACCAGGAAGTCAATAAGGAACATGAAGAGAGCAGCATGGATTGCAGAAGGTGGCACATCAAGGATCTTCAGCTCTGCTGCTAGAACACAAGAGCTTAACTTCAGTATTGACTTTTTGCCAACTACCAAGTACGATAGCAGTGTCAAGCCCAATATGCAGATATGCAAGTAGTAGGTGACACCCCGCATCCATTCACAAAAGTGGGCAACATCTGCATCAGAACAAGGAAGTATCTTACCCTTACTCATAAAAATCATCAGAAACAAAATAAAATGGATGCAAGACTTCTCATTTCACTATTAGGTAGCTGTTGGAATTCCCTATTAAATAATACCTCCTCCAAAATAAAAAGTATCTCAGACATGTGTCAACTATTCAATGGATGACATTTTAAAAACTATGGACTTTACTTAATATTTATGTATGCTATATCCCTGCCTAAGGCTCTATGAGAAAGGAGCACATAGAATTGGATCTTTGAAAATCTCACATTTGCTGATAAATATTACTGCTGATCTCAGGCATGGCGAAGTGAAAAGTGGGACTTTGGATATTCCAAGAATGCTATGTTGTGGGATTGGTGTCCCTGATTCATACATAGCATATGGTTTCTATGAAATCCAGTGAGGGAGCAGGAGTAACGAAGCTGATTGCACAGATGACCTCAGGGAATACTGACAGATAGGCCAAATGAAAAATATGCTCCAGCTAACCATTGGTATTTGGGCTTCTGATCCCAGTCCTGTTTTTAAAAAAGGTGCAGACAGGCAGTGTTCATTAAAAACTGTCTACCATGTAAAAGTGGGTAATTTAAATGGCATCTAGTTACACATCTGATAGAATGGTCTGGCAACATATGAATTTCATTCTAACAACAACAACAACAACAAAACATAGAAAATGAGACATAAAGATAAAACCTTGTCTTCACCAGGATGCCTAAAAATAGGTTTTATTTGGCTCATGCAAATAAATATCTTTCAATAGAATTTCTGATTTCCGAATGAATCCATTCAACTTCATACTGCACAGATCACAAGGTTTTCTTTACAGAATATTCTCTTCTTCTTCTTAAAGCCTCACATAGAAAATGTCTCACAGGACATAGGAGGGCTAAAGTTTGAAGGCATCTAATTGTACTCTAAAACAATTATGAACCTATTCGATCCATTATTAATAAATATCACCACTTTACCTCTTGAACCAAATCACAGAAAATTGGAAACAGATGATCATTGGCTTTGATACCTTTACTTCTGTTTCATTACTCAGAGTCGATCAACTCTATACTTCAAGTGACACAGATTTATTACAGAATGCCTAAGATCCTAAGGATCTATTTTAGCTCAGCCCATGGTATTGCTTCATTATTTTATTATTTTGTAAGTAATAAAATATAACTTCATGTTGGATGATATATTCAAGCCATGAATATATCATCCAACATTGTTCTTCCCAAAATATTAGCCCAATTTCTGCGCGCGCTCACTTACTGTTCAGGAATTTTACTAATTGTTTGAAGGTTCTAGAGGACCTGTTAGACTCCTAATGGACAAACCATACAACATACTCCAGAGAACGGACGAGTTCCATAAGAAGAAAATAAGGTCAGCCTACAGCAATGGGCAGCTGCCTGCCCTCGGCTGGGAGGAGCCCTGGCCATGGCACCAGGGCTGCTGGGCAGCAGAAGCCTCCACAGCCCTGCAGGGAGCCTGGAGCACAGCTCTGCCTAACCATGCTCAGCCCTGGACAGATGCACACGAGTTCCCATCACAGGCTCGAGTGTGACAGTCCCAGGTGCATGCCTGTCATGCCAGCCACCAGGGAGGCTGAGGCAAGAGGAACGTTTGAGGTCAGCCTTGGCAACTTAGACCCCGAGGCAAAGGGGAAATACTTTTACAGGGGTCTCTGAGGGTGTAGCTCAGGTAGGTCACTTGCCTCACAGGCTCAAGGCCCTGGGTTCAATCCCCAGAACCCACGTACACACAAAAAGTGAACTTGGAATATTGTTTAAAATGATGGGTCAGGTACACACAAGGACTTCAATATGACCTCTCAGAGGAGCTCAATTTGAGATCAGACTGAACAAAAGACCACCTGGACCATTGACTCAGTGTCTGAAACCCTCTGTGAGCATGGGAAGCACTGCTGGCAAGACACCAGAGGGCCAAACCACTTGTGCCCCCTGCAGGGGTGTCTCTTGTCTACCGCCAAAGACTGTTCCCCTCCTGGGGCAGCTGAGAGCAAGCTGGGCCTTGGAGCAAGGACTAGTGCTTTAGATATAGACTATGCAAGCAAGGGGCAATGTCTTTAATAAAACTAAAATTAAAAAGTCACATTGAAAAAATTTTAAAAAGAAGAAAATAAGGTCAAGTAGAGGAAGCCCATTTTCACAGGAAAAAATCCCCCAGTGAAAAGCATCAGAATAGATACCAAGAAAAATACCAACAAAAACAGTGTGCTCCCACTATGTATCTACTCAACCTGCAAAAGTTAGAAAGCTAGATAATACAATCCTGGCCACAGGTAGAGCTATGCAGAAGAGCCACCTGGCAGTGCTTAGTCAAAGAAGTAAACATGCACACTTTGACCTAGAAATTCCACCTGTGTGTAAACCAGGCGGTGCTTAAGCAGTTTCACAAGGGGACATGCACAGGGAAATTTATCCTCAGGTTCTTATAGAGTTGTCTGTGCTTACAGGGAGTTGATGGTTGTCAAGATGCCCACAGCTGCGAAAGTCAAAAGCTAAAAAAATAATAGATGCCAACCTGGATATATTAATAATCCCGTATCTATGATCACCTTCATAAGGTAGCTTCCCAACTTCTGTGTGGAAGTGAGTTCCTCCTTGGCCCTTACACTGTTGTGGAGACCACTAGGAGTTCAGCTTTGTGCAGGATCATCTGACCTGGACTTTTGGCAAGACCTGTACAGCCCTCACACATGCTCAGATGCTACAGGACTTTTCAAACCAGTCCAGACAACAGTAGGCATCCATTCATTGTCTGCACTCTACAGATTCCTAGATGCACGACATTCATTACCATCAAATGCAGAATTTTCATCAAAACCTAATATATATATCATTCCAATCTGAATCAAGAAAATCGGAAATATCCCCAAATCCAAAGAGTGGATCCCCATTGTGATGCTACAAGTTGAAAATTCCACAGCTGACCTCATGGGATGGTTCACAGTCAAAAGACAGCTGCATGAAAAATATTACATGACCTTCCTGCTATGTGAAAAGTGGCATGTGAAGTACACATGCATGTCTTCCTCAGACATGGGTTCATTTGCAAGACACCTTGTGCAATTGAAAATACTCCAAAAGGGGAGAAATCAGAACCATGTCTCCAAAGTATTTCAGCAGAGACCAACTCCATCTGTCTATCTATCTCTCAGTGAGTGTGTGTGCTCTTGTGTGTGTTTGTGTGTCTTTGTTTGTGTTTGTACCATCATAGCTGATACTTCATTGCCCCCATTGGAAAACTGACTCAGATAATGCCATCTGCCAAACTCCTAAAAACCAAAGTTCTTGCTGATAGAATGAAACATTCCTTCCTGTTGGTTTGGATGTGTCCTTTAGGAATCACTGCTACATTTAGTATACTCAAATCATCACAGTAGATCAGGTAACAAAAACATATATATTTTAAAATAATAATAATATATTAATGGAAACAACAAATACAGGATAGAGTAACAACTGTGTTACTAAACAAGGTCAAGGACAATGGCAAACTATAGATTCAAACTTTGAAGAAAATAGTAATCAATGTAAATATTCCTGGGCTGCCTCAGCCCCGCCCAGGCACACAGCAACAGAATGGTTTTGCAAGCATCCTCAGGAGGGCAGGAGCCTTCTTTGCAGGACGAGAGGGAGGTTGAGGCTCGATCCACCCATCATTCTTTTGGGAGAGGCTCCTTTTCCTCAGCACAAAGTTGGATTTTTTGTGAGGATTCTTGGCATAAAATACGTTGGCCTCTGCTGGAATCCTCAGCTCTGGGGAGAGAGGGGTGTACAAAAAGAAGGTGGCACTCAGGAGGTGCTCCCTAGGACACGCCAACATCTGAGAGCCTGTGCCAGAAAAGGCCAGAGCCACACACCTGAGAGCTCTCCAATTCAGCACCAATACCAACAAAGACAGCCTCCACAGTCCTCCCTGAGGAAGAACTAGGCAGAGCACTTCAACAGACCTAATGTCTGTTCCTACCGAAGGCTTTGGACTCCAGAATATCTCAGGTCCTCTTGCATCTGCCAAAGCACACCACTAGGGTTTGCATCTGAAATCTCCCACAAAAGGCTCCTGTGCCGAAGATTCAGTCCCCACATGAGCCATCTTCATAGGTGGGTTTGTAGGGAAGCATTGGATGGTGAGTGCTCTGATGTCAACATGAAATTCTCATTCAAGATGAATACACTACTGGGGGGTGGGAGGGACTGGAAGAAAGGTTGAGCATGGTTGGAGTAAGACGTAAACAGGGTTGTGCCCTGGGCAACAGTACCTTGTTCCTGTTGGCTCCACTGAATCCTCATTCTCCAAGGAGAGGTCCTCCCTCTCCATCTTTCTCTCTCTCCCTCTCTGCCAGCCTCGTTCTCTCTCTCCCAGTCTATGCCTTTGTGGCAAGGGCTGAGGAGCTCTCCACTGCCACACACTAGAGCTTTATGGACAGCCTCAGTGCACAACCAAAGAGAAAGCTATGAAACCCAGAGAAAAAAGGCCTAGGATTCCTCCTCTGAGTTATTTTCCTCAAGTATGGCCACAGTGAGGACAGGCTGACCAGCGCGGATACCACGTTAGAGCCATGCTTCTGCGTTGGTGGAGCCCGCCTCCATGTGAACCAGGCTTCTGAGAATGGAGGCCACATTCCAAATACTGCCCTACTGAGAACAATGGTTCCAAAGACCAGCAAAGGGACTGCTTCCCTCCAACATGGTGTATGGCCCAGTGGTGCCATGACCCCGAGTGGGGGAATACAACAGCCGCTTCTCCTTCCTCTGAACATGTGTTTCCTGTCGCCCTCCTCTAACCTAGAGCCTGTTCTCCATCCCTTCTGGGTTGGATGTGGAGATCTCTGCTATGAATTTCTTAGGCTACCAAGGCCCCAGACAGACTTCCTCTTCCATAGACTCTACTAACCTAACAGTAGGTTAAGATAGGAGACAAGTGATCCTAGAACTCATAGGGATGGTGGTCTTCAGGGTACATAGGCTGGGATAATGGCTGCTGTGGTGTTTGGCTCACAAAAACCAACCAACCAACCAACGAAAAAGCGCTGGCATTATTATCAGATGAGCTCTGTGGCTACGTGCTCAGGAAGCCCTCATCTGACTTTAGTTAGGGATCACAACCTGGCTATTGTGATCACTCCTTGCCTAGTGGACTCAGGTGCGTAAGACCATGGAATTTATGCAAAAACAGATGATTCAGGCTGTCTCCCAGGCTGTGTTTTCTTCCCAATTTCATCCTGTTACTGCTTGCTAGAATCCTGGCAATGCTCTGCCCAGGCAGTGGTTTTTTGGTCACACAGAAGGCTTTCAATAGTACTGCTTCAGTCCACAAAATGCCAGTTCCCTCTTTAGCCCATGCATTCCCATGTTCCTTTGAAACCACTCCTATCCCAGACCATGAAAACATACTGCTCCTGGAGAGAGGCTTTCCTCCTCACTCCTCAAAGATGTCAGCTTTGGATGCCTGTTCATGTCCAGGGGAGGGCACCTGGTGGGGAGCCGCAATATCCACCGGGGTATACCATTGGACCTCAAGACCTTCCACCAGCAGAAGTGCAGTTGGCTTTGTGCACGAACCCAACACACCTGTTGGAGTGTTCTTGGGGGTCAGAGACTACTCTTTGTTGCTAAGAGTTGACCTGAGTCCACATCCTGACCCTTGCTCTCTGCTATCTGATTGTCTCACTTACTCTGACGGCGAGAGATGATTTGGCCCAGCTCATAATCCTCTGGAGTCTCCTCAGTAAGGAAGTGTAGGTCGAGGGCGCTGCGGATGACGACAGGAGCCCTATCGTGGCAGGTCACCTGGAGCAGCATGGGAGACAGGCCTTCAGGAAATGGGCCTTGAAGTGACTACTCAAGGACAGTGGGCAGGGGCATTCTGGAGGCACCTCCACTCTAAATACAAGGGCAACATCCATGACCCTACTACCCGAGGCTGACCTCCTGCTCATCGTGTGGGCTCTTCCCACAGGCTACTAGCCCAATCCTTGTACATAGGACTTCCTGGGCCTGCCATTGCTCTTTGTGGAGCTGCACTCCTCTCGGAGTGAAAGGACCCCAATACCTGCATACAGATGCAATCTCATCCCACAAGTTGGGAGGAATGGGACAATAGCCTCCAAGATCCCAGGTCTGCCCGAGGATGCAGGCGGCATTGGGAATGGCCTAGGCACAAAACCTAGAGGCTTTGGTCTGGATTGCCAGGGCCAAAAACAGACCCAGGAACATGACCACACACAGGAGAGCTGAAAGATAGCCACGAGAGCTCCTGGCCTCCAGAGGCTCAGTGCTGGCTGGGATGTAGGAGGCCACCTCATCTGGCAAGGGTGGTCATTGGGTTACCTGGACATTTAGTGTGCTTGCTCCACATCCATATCGACTCTGCAGAGAGACTCTCTCAGCTCCTTGTTCAAGGAACATGGAGAACCTCACACTGCTGTCCTCCTCCATAGACGTCAGCATCCCATACAAGGGAACCTGCAACCTAGTTCCTGTCCTATTCTCATCTGTCACCCATACCTGTCCCTGCCCTTCTGGACTGCATGCTGCCACCTGACACACAGACTCCCTCAGACATGGCAGTGGACAAGCTGCTGCACTCGCTCATCTCAGCTCCAGCCCTTCACACTGACCTCTCCCTTCTTGATTCCCATCTATCCTCCTGATCATCCAGAAGCTCCAAATTCAAGAGGGCATGAGTAGTCCATGGTATTGGACCAGTGTCTGCTCCCCACCCAGGTGTAAGCACCACGGGACACCCCTGCTCCCAGGCTTACCAGAACACTCTTGGCCATCTCTGGACTTTGTGTTTCTAAGTGGACACGAATTAAGCAGGTGTCTCCCACCTGCTTGTGGGAAAGCGGCCTGGAGGACTTGCAGGTTGATTCTGAGAACTGTGGGGGATGGAACATCAGCAAACCCAGAAACAGAAAGCCACCCCAGACTGTCAGTTGGCTCTATGGGCTTCCAGCAAATATGTCCAGGTGCTGAGGCTTCTTATTTCCTCAGGTCGGAGTGGAATGGCAGCACATGCACAGCTTGAATAAGGTAGGTGTTTACCTCCTTTCCCTTGACCTGGGGGCGTTTCCTCACCATGAAATATTGTATTCCCAGATTCATGGACAGACACACGAGTGAGTGGTCAGAGACCTTGATTTCTGCAGAGCGAAGTGGAGAGAATTGTTAGGTGGCACTCAAGGATTATACCACAAAACACCCACAACCCCTGAGAGTCTCCGCCAGGCCCATCACACTTTGGTATTTTGGGGCCAAGGCCCACTTTCTCTTGGCTGTCAGTTATCCTGAGCCCACTGTGGATCATGTCTTCCCACTGTCTGATTGTCCTACTTACTCTCATCCTCAGACATCATATACAGCAGCTCAAAGTTGTCCACATCCTCATGCTGCAACAAATTTTGGTCCAAGGCCCTGCGGATGAGGCTTGTCACCGTCTCCTGAAAGGTCACCTGGATCAGGGTGGGACAAATGTCATCAGAGAATGGCTTTTAGAAGAGCTACCCAGAAGACTGTGGTCAAACATTCAGGAGAAATCTCAGCTACATATACAAGGGCACAATCTTGTTATCCTGCTACCTGAGTGTGTCCTCCATATACCACCTGGGTTCTTGCAATGTGCTACTAGAACAATCCTGGTACAAATATCTGCCTGTACCTGCCATCTCCCCTCCCCCTGGGGAGCCACATTCCACTCATGTCAAAGGACCAAACTGCCTATGCACAGACACACTCTCATCTCACTGAGATGAGAGCAATGGGCCAGGGATCTGCGCACCAAGTGTGATCTGGGATGCAGGCTGCCTTTGTGGGTGGAAGAGGCAGATGCACTGAAAATTTGGGTCCTGACTGCCACGACACAAAACAGACTCAGATACAAGAGTGTGCACTTGAGTGCTTCATGATAGCTTTGAGAGGCCCTGGCCTCTGGAAGCTCGGTGCGGGTCTGGTTGTCATGATGTACTTGACTCAGCACTGGCAGTCACTGAACATGTCTCCTCTGCAGCTGGACACCTGCAGCATTAGCGTGTCTACTGCACATCCATAGAAATTCTGCCAAGAACCCCTTTAGCTCCGTATTTACATACATGCAAAGCCTAACATTCCGAAGCTTTGGCATGACCCCCCAGGTGATCCCGACCCCAAATTCCTACACCTAGTCATGCTAAGGAGGTTCTCTTCCCTGCCACCAGGAACACATCCCCTCCTACACATGTGACAAGTCACTGCCACCTCCTCTGCTCCAACTTCACTCATTGAGAATACCAAGTTCTAGGCACTGCAGCCTGCACCCTGGACATATCTCTGCCTTCATCTGTCCACAGCACTTCCGTCTGCACTTCTGGCCTGCAAAACCCACAATACACAGGCCCACTCACCACTGAAGCTGGGCATGCTGATGCTCTCCCTCCTCAGGTCAAGCCCTTAAGACGGACC
The DNA here is from genome assembly GCF_045843805.1 of Urocitellus parryii. NCBI lineage: Eukaryota > Metazoa > Chordata > Mammalia > Rodentia > Sciuridae > Urocitellus > Urocitellus parryii. The sequence goes on along the minus strand of NC_135548.1, from coordinate 51,394,051 downwards.
TCTCTCTTCTTTATTTCCCACCATAGCCCTGGGGTTGGCTGTGTCTCCTGCCTTCCACTGTGTGGACACCCAGGAGGCAGCCCTGCTGTCGGGCTTACCGGGATGCGCTTTGTCTCCCTCAGGCTCTGTCCCTCTAGGAGGACGTGAACAACGCGGCTGTCTTCCACCTGCTCGCTGGAGTGAAGCAGTGAGGAGCTGCTACTCACAGCTGCTGGGGTCCTGGATGCCACTGCCACAGAAGGTTCCAAGAACTGTGGGGGATGACAACATCAGCAAAGCCCAGCAACTGCACCCCACCCAGCCTGGCAGTTGGCTCTGTGGGCATTCTACAACATCCATCCAGAACCTGAGGTTCTTGTCCCCTTGGAGGATGTGGAGTGGCACCAGGAGTAAAGACTGAAGAAGGTGGCTGTTTTGGGAACAAGAGATCCAGCACCTGCTGGGTGGGGATGAAATCCCAGGAGATTAACCGCATGTTGCTGCTGAAATGTAGGTTCCTCCCACAAATGACAGGCAGGAGCTCATTCCTAAGCTGGTCCTGCCTGTAAGGTTCAAGGCTCTGAACCCTGAAGGGCTCCTCCGTGTTCTGATCATTTTCACCCTGGGTTGGGACCAAGAATGGTGGGTTCAAAATGGAAATGGTGACAAACAGAAAAATGACTTGTGCCAATACACTAGAGTCAAAGCACAATGGGACAGTTCCCATCAGTACAAACACACACACACACACACACACACACACACACACACACACACACACACAGAGTCAGAATAGGAGTCCTGGGCCATTCATCAGGGATCAGACTAGAGGGCCTGCTGGGCTCACCTGCCCTGTGCTACTCACTGTTACTCTTGAGCTCCTCTGCGACAATCGCCAGAGGCTCTGGCGTCTAAGATGAAGCCTCACCCAGTGTATCCACAAAAGGGCTAGTTGGCCCCCCTGAGATTCCTGGGAGCCTGAGGCTCGGCATTGTCTGCAACCACAGGAGAACATCCTTCTCCCTCCAGTGGCTCCAACCAAGTGAGCTCGGATGGCTTGGTCAGTGAAGTGGGTGCCTGGATACCAGGGTTCCATGTTCTGTTTGATCCATTGTCAAGGCAATGATGTCATTTCCTGTGCCCATACCTGAGCCTCTTTTCACATAAGACCACTTTCAACAGCCCTATGGGCTGCCGATTTCTCCTCCATGCCTACCCATCTCAGGTGCGCAGGTGTTCACCAACAACTACCCAAACATCCCCACCAGCATCTGCCCTGCTTGGTGCCACTAGAGTTCCAGCTTGGAGCCTTCAAAAATGCATTCACAACCAGTCCTTCCCTCTCAGCAGCTTTTGGACCCTGGTCCCATCATTGTGCAACTCATGGTGTGCCCAGTCTTTTCTGGAAAGTAGGGTAGCATCTAATCTCTAGGGTTTATTGTGTCTATTGGCCCATAACACCCTCTGTTCTCTCTGAAACCAGAGATGGGACTCACAGGTGGCTAAAGCACAAATGTAGAGATGGGATAATCACAAGAAAGGGAGAGACAAAGAATGCACCCTAACTCAATCAGGCCTGTGTCCCACACAGGGACATGGCCAATGTCCGTCCCATTGTGGCTGCAGTTCCCTCTCTACACCATGGCAAGTTGGAGGGGACTCAGATGCAGAGGCTGCTCCCCTCTGCCATACAACTTCCCAAGGCTTCTCCTAAGATTTCAAAAGGGCCAAGTGTGTCTAGTGTTGGGGTCTCACAGAGACTCCGAGGTACCACAGCATCCTGCTGCCCAGAACCGGTTCACCCCTCACCTCAAGGGGGCTCAGCCTCTGGATTCATGGGAATTGAAGTGGGTACAGGTGATGGGATATCACCTCCAAGACTGAGTTATGCCAAGTCCATGACCCCTGTCTGCATCCCTGTCTCCAGCACCACTCCCCCCTCTCTCTTTCCTCCTCAGAGCAAACAAATCCATTTAGCAAGTGTGTCCTGTGATAAAGACATGACGGTCACCCATCCTCTCATTACAAAAACACTGAGGCTCAGCCAACATGGATCCTACAGGGAACACAGGCATAAACTCAGACTCCGATCCTCCCAGCCGAGCCTCAGTGGAGCCTGGACTCCCAGCCTCCTGAGTCAAGGAAACAGAGGTTCCTAGCCGAGCCACCTTGGATGCAGCCGCACACAAACTGAACTCATCAATGCCCCTTGCTCTCAGTTGTGAGTAAGAGGGGAAGTGGTGTTTCACAACCCTGGACATCAAGTGCAGTCTCCAGGCTTTGGGGTGTGCCCTGGCCTCTGTCTATCTGCCCAGGCTCTCCAACCCACACTGGCCTCTTACCCAACCTCCTCCTAGGGCCAAACTCAATCCTGCCTCTCAATTTCTGCTGCCTTCCCCAACACACTGCTCCCCAAAATGAGCAGGGCTGGCTCTCGGTTATCATGCTGGTGCCAGCAGCAATGCCACCCCACTGACATAATTCTGAGTCCCAACCTAGGCACTCCAGCTGTCTTTGCCACACCTGGCCTGTTTGGGCTCTGGCTCTTGCTCTTTTCTTTCATGTGCATGTGTTTTGAGGTTTTGAGTTTCTCCCACTGCAGAACTGCAGCTGTGGCAGGGTAGAGCTCATGAGGGTGACATTCTGAGCCACATCCAATCCCATCAGGACTGTTCACTGGGGTGACTGCTGGAACACAGTGATGAGTGAACACATGGGAGGTGGTTGGACCCACCTTGCCTCTGAGTGGCTTCCTTTCAGGACAGGAATGTAGGCATGGGAGCCCCTGGCGTGGGATGCTTTGCACAAGGCGTGACCATGGGCTCTCTTTCCTGGCAAAAATGGCTCCACTCAGCATGGAGAGCACTGTCATTCCTGGTGGCTAACAACAGCCCTGGACCCCAGAAAGGAACCCACACTCAAGATTAACGTCTGAGTGTGCGTGTCCTCGAGGAAATGAGGTCTCCTGATCCCAGGTGCAAAGGGGTAAGTCCTCTAACTCCAGGGGCCATGAAGGGACATCTAAGTTTCCCTCGTCCTTCTTTCCCTCTCTAACTAACCACAGTTAGGACCCTGGCCTCATTCCCCAGTGAGGATCATTAGGCTCCATAAAGGACAGTCTCTAAGATGCTCAGTGGACCAACACCCTCTGCACAACCCATAACCCTATTCACCCAAGAGGCAAGAGGATTTCTATTCAGGAAAACCAGGAAAGGGAGAGCCTTTCTCAAGGACACAAGGACATTAGTGAGTGAGGGAGTGATTAATGGATGGAGAACTATTTCCAACACCAACTTCCAGGAGCATATATGGCCCCCTGGAGAATTCTGCAGTGTGTTGGTGATTAAGGAGAACGTGTGAATTCAGGGGTCACTAGGTCCTCTCAGCCATAAGGAGGGAAACTGCCATAAAGGAACTAGGACAAGGGTGCGAGGAATGCTCACTGGTGGGAGATCGGAAGGAAGGAAAGTGTACTCATTAGAAAAGTGTCGCCTGAAAATTCTTAGCCAGCCAAAAGTCGTGCGAACTTGTGTGGGAAAAGAGTCTTTGCACAGTGATGAAGCTAAGAGCTCACATGATGGAACACAGCATCAACTGGGACCAAATCCAATATCTGATATTCTTGTAGGAAGAGGAGAGTCTGGACCCAGATACCAGGGAGACTGGGGGATACCGGATATGTGAGGTTGGAGCCAGGGCGGGATGCCCATATGGGAACCACAGATCGTGGGCAGCAATAGGAGAGTGGGCAAGGGCTGGGAGAGTTGGGGAGACAGTCCCCTTGAAACCTGGGAGGGGTTATGGCACTGGGACAGCCCAACACCTACTGTGTTGAGCCTCTGGAGCTCAACGGAAGACACTTCCTCTGTTGTCGGCCACCCAGTTAACAGAGTTTGGTTGCAGCAGCCTAGGACCCAGCTGAAGGTCTGAGCATGTTGGCCATGCAGGTTGGATCTGGACCACAGACACCCTCATCAGAGATTGTAGGGTCTCAGCCCTGAGGCAAGACAGGCACTAAGTCAGGCCAGGTGGGGAAACGGATAGGCACACACTCTGGGGGCTGGTGCCTGTGTTACTGGGAGCACTTCTGATCGCAATTCCCTGATCTGCTGCCAACACAGGCTACAGAGGAGGGTACAGAAACACAGACCACGGATCTGCCCCACTCAGTGGGCCCAGGCCAACACCACACCCAGCAGCCTCGTGCCATACCCAATGAGTCTCGAAGCGGCCCCCTCTTCCCATCCTGAGAGCTCTTCCCTTCCTCATGTGCCAATAGCTCCCTACTGTCACTGGCAATATCTACTCTGTGAGATGTCAACATCCGTGGGTACTGTTCTCTCATCCCAGGACAGTGTGGTCCCACACACCCTGGTGAATTGGGCCACCTGGAGGCTGGACCTGGAGGTTGTTGAGGCTGAATGGCAGCGGTGGTCCTCTGGCACTTAATATTATTTAAGTTAAAAAAAAAAAAAACAAAAACAAAAACAAAAAACGGGTCTTGGTGCTCAAAAATGTTTGATTTGCATATTCTCATCCCCTAACCCCAATATTTTCATTATTTCCTCACATATGAAATCTTACTAGCATAAAGGTAATTTCGTATTAAACAAAGTGGATTGAAATAACATTGGTAAAAATAATCAATCACCATACTTTCAATTTTTGTTCTGCTTTCCTATTAGAAACCACTTGGATACAAGAGAACAGAGGACAGACTCATGGAAATGCTTGAAATGACAAGAAGCTCCCACTCAAGCTCAGCATTCAGTCCTGGACAGGGTAAGACCAGGCCACTTTGACATCTGTGCCAAAGAGTCTACCAGACAGAATCCTCTGACTGATCCCTGACTGAGCCATAGCAACTGGCTAGAAAAGCCTTCACATCCTCAATACATTCTTCACGTCAGAATACTTGACAACCATTGATATCCATCTCTCGTTAACTTGCTCCCCAGCCAACCATTCTTCAACAAATTCAAAGGAGTAACTCATGCAAGCACACAGAAAGGGGTGTTCACTACACACATCCATGTGCGAAAAAGACAACTGGTATTTCTTGTTTGGGCTATTTCAAATGAAATCCCTTCTGCATGACCTCCACAAACCAAAGGAAAATATTTGTGAAATTCCCACGTAGAAGACAAGATACACTTGCCAAGGAGGCAGTGGCAAGAATTTTGACACTCCAAATGTAGAGTGTGTGTTTAGGAAGCAGTCACAGTTTCCATGAGAGAGTCCCATGAAATCAATTAGGAAGATCCATGCTCTAGCCCTACCATGCAAGTGATGTGACTTGAAAGAGTCACTTAGTCTTAGTAACCATCATCACTAACAACTAAGTCAATGAATAAAGGTCCTCAGGTGCCAAGCTACAAAATGTGGGATGAGCATGGATGAGGATGGGTGGGAGAAGTCTCCAACTCTAACACAATTAGGGAAGGATGTGCTGACCTCAAGTGGCTGGGGGGCTGGGATCCTGCCACAGAGGGGGATTCCAAACCTCACATCCCCTGACCCAGGCCAGAAGACCAGGTAGAGTCCAAGGACCCTGGGGTGGCCCAGTGGCAATAAAGGTCAAAAGGAACTAGGGATCTGCCTGGTCCCTCAATCCCCTACTCTGAGCAGGGCTGCATGACGAGGCCAGAGGCCATCCACAGCAATCTGCCTTTACAGGAAAACAGGGACTGCAGGCTGCCTCTGGCTCACTGAATCAGGGTGGTGTTTTCATAAAGCAAGACCACTTCCTCACATTTGACCAGCAGCTCATGTGTTGACAGCACAATGACTGACTTGACTCAGGCCCTGATGAATGAAATAGAAAATTCATAGCAAACCCATCTTTAGCTCTTCCACATCATCAGGGGCTCTGATTCAATTCCGTCCAGAAAGGTGTCTGAAATGATTTCTAAACATGCTGGGGACTCACCTCTGTGTGGAACTTTTCAGGAAAAAGGGGATCAAATCTCATGAAGCAACTCTTCTCTCTTCTAGCCCATGGGCAATGCAAGGAACCTGCATGATACCAGAGGCTCACTTCTCTCTTCTCATGTCTTCTGGAAAGGATTCGTTAATGCTTCCTGCAAGGTGAAGCAGAAGCCTGCATCCCCAGCTGCACAGAAGTGTTTTAGGGCAGTGTCTCCCTTAAAACCCAAAAATAAAAAAACAGGTCATTCAACAGGCACATGGATTCGAGTACATGTTCAATGATCCCTCCTCCCTGGAGCCTTCCACATGCCCATCTTCCACATTCACAGAGCAATGCTTGGCCATTCTCAAGACCAGGAGACCATGATGCTCCTCACCAGGAAGTCAATAAGGAACATGAAGAGAGCAGCATGGATTGCAGAAGGTGGCACATCAAGGATCTTCAGCTCTGCTGCTAGAACACAAGAGCTTAACTTCAGTATTGACTTTTTGCCAACTACCAAGTACGATAGCAGTGTCAAGCCCAATATGCAGATATGCAAGTAGTAGGTGACACCCCGCATCCATTCACAAAAGTGGGCAACATCTGCATCAGAACAAGGAAGTATCTTACCCTTACTCATAAAAATCATCAGAAACAAAATAAAATGGATGCAAGACTTCTCATTTCACTATTAGGTAGCTGTTGGAATTCCCTATTAAATAATACCTCCTCCAAAATAAAAAGTATCTCAGACATGTGTCAACTATTCAATGGATGACATTTTAAAAACTATGGACTTTACTTAATATTTATGTATGCTATATCCCTGCCTAAGGCTCTATGAGAAAGGAGCACATAGAATTGGATCTTTGAAAATCTCACATTTGCTGATAAATATTACTGCTGATCTCAGGCATGGCGAAGTGAAAAGTGGGACTTTGGATATTCCAAGAATGCTATGTTGTGGGATTGGTGTCCCTGATTCATACATAGCATATGGTTTCTATGAAATCCAGTGAGGGAGCAGGAGTAACGAAGCTGATTGCACAGATGACCTCAGGGAATACTGACAGATAGGCCAAATGAAAAATATGCTCCAGCTAACCATTGGTATTTGGGCTTCTGATCCCAGTCCTGTTTTTAAAAAAGGTGCAGACAGGCAGTGTTCATTAAAAACTGTCTACCATGTAAAAGTGGGTAATTTAAATGGCATCTAGTTACACATCTGATAGAATGGTCTGGCAACATATGAATTTCATTCTAACAACAACAACAACAACAAAACATAGAAAATGAGACATAAAGATAAAACCTTGTCTTCACCAGGATGCCTAAAAATAGGTTTTATTTGGCTCATGCCAATAAATATCTTTCAATAGAATTTCTGATTTCTGAATGAAACCATTCAACTTCATACTGCACAGATCACAAGGTTTTCTTTACAGAATATTCTCTTCTTCTTCTTAAAGCCTCACATAGAAAATGTCTCAGAGGACATAGGAGGGCTAAAGTTTGAAGGCATCTAATTGTACTCTAAAACAATTATGAACCTATTCGATCCATTATTAATAAATATCACCACTTTACCACTTGAACCAAATCACAGAAAATTGGAAACAGATGATCATTGGCTTTGATACCTTTACTTCTGTTTCATTACTCAGAGTCGATCAACTCTATACTTCAAGTGACACAGATTTATTACAGAATGCCTAAGATCCTAAGGATCTATTTTAGCTCAGCCCATGGTATTGCTTCATTATTTTATTATTTTGTAAGTAATAAAATATAACTTCATGTTGGATGATATATTCAAGCCATGAATATATCATCCAACATTGTTCTTCTCAAAATATTAGCCCAATTTCTGTGCGCGCTCACTTACTGTTCAGGAATTTTACTAATTGTTTGAAGGTTCTAGAGGACCTGTTAGACTCCTAATGGACAAACCATACAACATACTCCAGAGAACGGACGAGTTCCATAAGAAGAAAATAAGGTCAGCCTACAGCAATGGGCAGCTGCCTGCCCTCGGCTGGGAGGAGCCCTGGCCATGGCACCAGGGCTGCTGGGCAGCAGAAGCCTCCACAGCCCTGCAGGGAGCCTGGAGCACAGCTCTGCCTAACCATGCTCAGCCCTGGACAGATGCACATGAGTTCCCATCACAGGCTCGAGTGTGACAGTCCCAGGTGCATGCCTGTCATGCCAGCCACCAGGGAGGCTGAGGCAAGAGGAACGTTTGAGGTCAGCCTTGGCAACTTAGACCCCGAGGCAAAGGGGAAATACTTTTACAGGGGTCTCTGAGGGTGTAGCTCAGGTAGGTCACTTGCCTCACAGGCTCAAGGCCCTGGGTTCAATCCCCAGAACCCACGTACACACAAAAAGTGAACTTGGAATATTGTTTAAAATGATGGGTCAGGTACACACAAGGACTTCAATATGACCTCTCAGAGGAGCTCAATTTGAGATCAGACTGAACAAAAGACCACCTGGACCATTGACTCAGTGTCTGAAACCCTCTGTGAGCATGGGAAGCACTGCTGGCAAGACACCAGAGGGCCAAAGCACTTGTGCCTCCTGCAGGGGTGTCACTTGTCTACCGCCAAAGACTGTTCCCCTCCTGGGGCAGCTGAGAGCAAGCTGGGCCTTGGAGCAAGGACTAGTGCTTTAGATATAGACTATGCAAGCAAGGGGCAATGTCTTTAATAAAACTAAAATTAAAAAGTCACATTGAAAAAATTTTAAAAAGAAGAAAATAAGGTCAAGTAGAGGAAGCCCATTTTCACAGGAAAAAATCCCCCAGTGAAAAGCATCAGAATAGATAGCAAGAAAAATACCAACAAAAACAGTGTGCTCCCACTATGTATCTACTCAACCTGCAAAAGTTAGAAAGCTAGATAATACAATCCTGGCCACAGGTAGAGCTATGCAGAAGAGCCACCTGGCAGTGCTTAGTCAAAGAAGTAAACATGCACACTTTGACCTAGAAATTCCACCTGTGTGTAAACCAGGCGGTGCTTAAGCAGTTTCACAAGGGGACATGCACAGGGAAATTTATCCTCAGGTTCTTATAGAGTTGTCTGTGCTTACAGGGAGTTGATGGTTGTCAAGATGCCCACAGCTGCGAAAGTCAAAAGCTAAAAAAATAATAGATGCCAACCTGGATATATTAATAATCCCGTATCTATGATCACCTTCATAAGGTAGCTTCCCAACTTCTGTGTGGAAGTGAGTTCCTCCTTGGCCCTTACACTGTTGTGGAGACCACTAGGAGTTCAGCTTTGTGCAGGATCATCTGACCTGGACTTTTGGCAAGACCTGTACAGCCCTCACACATGCTCAGATGCTACAGGACTTTTCAGACCAGTCCAGACAACAGTAGGCATCCATTCATTGTCTGCACTCTACAGATTCCTAGATGCACGACATTCATTACCATCAAATGCAGAATTTTCATCAAAAACTAATATATATATCATTCCAATCTGAATCAAGAAAATCGGAAATATCCCCAAATCCAAAGAGTGGATCCCCATTGTGATGCTACAAGTTGAAAATTCCACAGCTGACCTCATGGGATGGTTCACAGTCAAAAGACAGCTGCATGAAAAATATTACATGACCTTCCTGCTATGTGAAAAGTGGCATGTGAAGTACACATGCATGTCTTCCTCAGACATGGGTTCATTTGCAAGACACCTTGTGCAATTGAAAATACTCCAAAAGGGGAGAAATCAGAACCATGTCTCCAAAGTATTTCAGCAGAGACCAACTCCATCTGTCTATCTATCTCTCAGTGAGTGTGTGTGCTCTTGTGTGTGTTTGTGTGTCTTTGTTTGTGTTTGTACCATCACAGCTGATACTTCATTGCCCCCATTGGAAAACTGACTCAGATAATGCCATCTGCCAAACTCCTAAAAACCAAAGTTCTTGCTGATAGAATGAAACATTCCTTCCTGTTGGTTTGGATGTGTCCTTTAGGAATCACTGCTACATTTAGTATACTCAAATCATCACAGTAGATCAGGTAACAAAAACATATATATTTTAAAATAATAATAATATATTAATGGAAACAACAAATACAGGATAGAGTAACAACTGTGTTACTAAACAAGGTCAAGGACAATGGCAAACTATAGATTCAAACTTTGAAGAAAATAGTAATCAATGTAAATATTCCTGGGCTTCCTCAGCCCCGCCCAGGCACACAGCAACAGAATGGTTTTGCAAGCATGCTCAGGAGGGCAGGAGCCTTCTTTGCAGGACGAGAGGGAGGTTGAGGCTCGATCCACCCATCATTCTTTTGGGAGAGGCTCCTTTTCCTCAGCACAAAGTGGGATTTTTTGTGAGGATTCTTGGCATAAAATACGTTGGCCTCTGCTGGAATCCTCAGCTCTGGGGAGAGAGGGGTGTACAAAAAGAAGGTGGCACTCAGGAGGTGCTCCCTAGGACACGCCAACATCTGAGAGCCTGTGCCAGAAAAGGCCAGAGCCACACACCTGAGAGCTCTCCAATTCAGCACCAATACCAACAAAGACAGCCTCCACAGTCCTCCCTGAGGAAGAACTAGGCAGAGCACTTCAACAGACCTAATGTCTGTTCCTACCGAAGGCTTTGGACTCCAGAATATCTCAGGTCCTCTTGCATCTGCCAAAGCACACCACTAGGGTTTGCATCTGAAATCTCCCACAAAAGGCTCCTGTGCCGAAGATTCAGTCCCCACATGAGCCATCTTCATAGGTGGGTTTGTAGGGAAGCATTGGATGGTGAGTGCTCTGATGTCAACATGAAATTCTCATTCAAGATGAATACACTACTGGGGGGTGGGAGGGACTGGAAGAAAGGTTGAGCATGGTTGGAGTAAGACCTAAACAGGGTTGTGCCCTGGGCAACAGTACCTTGTTCCTGTTGGCTCCACTGAATCCTCATTCTCCAAGGAGAGGTCCTCCCTCTCCATCTTTCTCTCTCTCCCTCTCTGCCAGCCTCGTTCTCTCTCTCCCAGTCTATGCCTTTGTGGCAAGGGCTGAGGAGCTCTCCACTGCCACACACTAGAGCTTTATGGACAGCCTCAGTGCACAACCAAAGAGAAAGCTATGAAACCCAGAGAAAAAAGGCCTAGGATTCCTCCTCTGAGTTATTTTCCTCAAGTATGGCCACAGTGAGGACAGGCTGACCAGCGCGGATACCACGTTAGAGCCATGCTTCTGCGTTGGTGGAGCCCGCCTCCATGTGAACCAGGCTTCTGAGAATGGAGGCCGCATTCCAAATACTGCCCTACTGAGAACAATGGTTCCAAAGACCAGCAAAGGGACTGCTTCCCTCCAACATGGTGTATGGCCCAGTGGTGCCATGACCCCGAGTGGGGGAATACAACAGCCGCTTCTCCTTCCTCTGAACATGTGTTTCCTGTCGCCCTCCTCTAACCTAGAGCCTGTTCTCCATCCCTTCTGGGTTGGATGTGGAGATCTCTGCTATGAATTTCTTAGGCTACCAAGGCTCCAGACAGACTTCCTCTTCCATAGACTCTACTAACCTAACAGTAGGTTAAGATAGGAGACAAGTGATCCTAGAACTCATAGGGATGGTGGTCTTCAGGGTACATAGGCTGGGATAATGGCTGCTGTGGTGTTTGGCTCACAAAAACCAACCAACCAACCAACGAAAAAGCGCTGGCATTATTATCAGATGAGCTCTGTGGCTACGTGCTCAGGAAGCCCTCATCTGACTTTAGTTAGGGATCACAACCTGGCTATTGTGATCACTCCTTGCCTAGTGGACTCAGGTGCGTAAGACCATGGAATTTATGCAAAAACAGATGATTCAGGCTGTCTCCCAGGCTGTGTTTTCTTCCCAATTTCATCCTGTTACTGCTTGCTAGAATCCTGGCAATGCTCTGCCCAGGCAGTGGTTTTTTGGTCACACAGAAGGCTTTCAATAGTACTGCTTCAGTCCACAAAATGCCAGTTCCCTCTTTAGCCCATGCATTCCCATGTTCCTTTGAAACCACTCCTATCCCAGACCATGAAAACATACTGCTCCTGGAGAGAGGCTTTCCTCCTCACTCCTCAAAGATGTCAGCTTTGGATGCCTGTTCATGTCCAGGGGAGGGCACCTGGTGGGGAGCCGCAATATCCACCGGGGTATACCATTGGACCTCAAGACCTTCCACCAGCAGAAGTGCAGTTGGCTTTGTGCACGAACCCAACACACCTGTTGGAGTGTTCTTCGGGGTCAGAGACTACTCTTTGTTGCTAAGAGTTGACCTGAGTCCACATCCTGACCCTTGCTCTCTGCTATCTGATTGTCTCACTTACTCTGACGGCGAGAGATGATTTGGCCCAGCTCATAATCCTCTGGATTCTCCTCAGTAAGGAAGTGTAGGTCGAGGGCGCTGCGGATGACGACAGGAGCCCTATCGTGGCAGGTCACCTGGAGCAGCATGGGAGACAGGCCTTCAGGAAATGGGCCTTGAAGTGACTACTCAAGGACAGTGGGCAGGGGCATTCTGGAGGCACCTCCACTCTAAATACAAGGGCAACATCCATGACCCTACTACCCGAGGCTGACCTCCTGCTCATCGTGTGGGCTCTTCCCACAGGCTACTAGCCCAATCCTTGTACATAGGACTTCCTGGGCCTGCCATTGCTCTTTGTGGAGCTGCACTCCTCTCGGAGTGAAAGGACCCCACTACCTGCATACAGATGCAATCTCATCCCACAAGTTGGGAGGAATGGGACAATAGCCTCCAAGATCCCAGGTCTGCCCGAGGATGCAGGCGGCATTGGGAATGGCCTAGGCACAAAACCTAGAGGCTTTGGTCTGGATTGCCAGGGCCAAAAACAGACCCAGGAACATGACCACACACAGGAGAGCTGAAAGATAGCCACGAGAGCTCCTGGCCTCCAGAGGCTCAGTGCTGGCTGGGATGTAGGAGGCCACCTCATCCGGCAAGGGTGGTCATTGGGTTACCTGGACATTTAGTGTGCTTGCTCCACATCCATATCGACTCTGCAGAGAGACTCTCTCAGCTCCTTGTTCAAGGAACATGGAGAACCTCACACTGCTGTCCTCCTCCATAGACGTCAGCATCCCATACAAGGGAACCTGCAACCTAGTTCCTGTCCTATTCTCATCTGTCACCCATACCTGTCCCTGCCCTTCTGGACTGCATGCTGCCACCTGACACACAGACTCCCTCAGACATGGCAGTGGACAAGCTGCTGCACTCGCTCATCTCAGCTCCAGCCCTTCACACTGACCTCTCCCTTCTTGATTCCCATCTATCCTCCTGATCATCCAGAAGCTCCAAATTCAAGAGGGCATGAGTAGTCCATGGTATTGGACCAGTGTCTGCTCCCCACCCAGGTGTAAGCACCACGGGACACCCCTGCTCCCAGGCTTACCAGAACACTCTTGGCCATCTCTGGACTTTGTGTTTCTAAGTGGACACGAATTAAGCAGGTGTCTCCCACCTGCTTGTGGGAAAGCGGCCTGGAGGACTTGCAGGTTGATTCTGAGAACTGTGGGGGATGGAACATCAGCAAACCCAGAAACAGAAAGCCACCCCAGACTGTCAGTTGGCTCTATGGGCTTCCAGCAAATATGTCCAGGTGCTGAGGCTTCTTATTTCCTCAGGTCGGAGTGGAATGGCAGCACATGCACAGCTTGAATAAGGTAGGTGTTTACCTCCTTTCCCTTGACCTGGGGGCGTTTCCTCACCATGAAATATTGTATTCCCAGATTCATGGACAGACACACGAGTGAGTGGTCAGAGACCTTGATTTCTGCAGAGCGAAGTGGAGAGAATTGTTAGGTGGCACTCAAGGATTATACCACAAAACACCCACAACCCCTGAGAGTCTCCGCCAGGCCCATCACACTTTGGTATTTTGGGTCCAAGGCCCACTTTCTCTTGGCTGTCAGTTATCCTGAGCCCACTGTGGATCATGTCTTCCCACTGTCTGATTGTCCTACTTACTCTCATCCTCAGACATCATATACAGCAGCTCAAAGTTGTCCACATCCTCATGCTGCAACAAATTTTGGTCCAAGGCCCTGCGGATGAGGCTTGTCACCGTCTCCTGAAAGGTCACCTGGATCAGGGTGGGACAAATGTCATCAGAGAATGGCTTTTAGAAGAGCTACCCAGAAGACTGTGGTCAAACATTCAGGAGAAATCTCAGCTACATATACAAGGGCACAATCTTGTTATCCTGCTACCTGAGTGTGTCCTCCATATACCACCTGGGTTCTTGCAATGTGCTACTAGAACAATCCTGGTACAAATATCTGCCTGTACCTGCCATCTCCCCTCCCCCTGGGGAGCCACATTCCACTCATGTCAAAGGACCAAACTGCCTATGCACAGACACACTCTCATCTCACTGAGATGAGAGCAATGGGCCAGGGATCTGCGCACCAAGTGTGATCTGGGATGCAGGCTGCCTTTGTGGGTGGAAGAGGCAGATGCACTGAAAATTTGGGTCCTGACTGCCACGACACAAAACAGACTCAGATACAAGAGTGTGCACTTGAGTGCTTCATGATAGCTTTGAGAGGCCCTGGCCTCTGGAAGCTCGGTGCGGGTCTGGTTGTAATGATGTACTTGACTCAGCACTGGCAGTCACTGAACATGTCTCCTCTGCAGCTGGACACCTGCAGCATTAGCGTGTCTACTGCACATCCATAGAAATTCTGCCAAGAACCCCTTTAGCTCCGTATTTACATACATGCAAAGCCTAACATTCCGAAGCTTTGGCATGACCCCCCAGGTGATCCCGACCCCAAATTCCTACACCTAGTCATGCTAAGGAGGTTCTCTTCCCTGCCACCAGGAACACATCCCCTCCTACACATGTGACAAGTCACTGCCACCTCCTCTGCTCCAACTTCACTCATTGAGAATACCAAGTTCTAGGCACTGCAGCCTGCACCCTGGACATATCTCTGCCTTCATCTGTCCACAGCACTTCCGTCTGCACTTCTGGCCTGCAAAACCCACAATACACAGGCCCACTCACCACTGAAGCTGGGCATGCTGATGCTCTCCCTCCTCAGGTCAAGCCCTTAAGACGGACCTCTCTCTTCTTTATTTCCCACCATAGCCCTGGGGTTGGCTGTGTCTCCTGCCTTCCACTGTGTGGACACCCAGGAGGCAGCCCTGCTGTCGGGCTTACCGGGATGCGCTTTGTCTCCCTCAGGCTCTGTCCCTCTAGGAGGACGTGAACAACGCGGCTGTCTTCCACCTGCTCGCTGGAGTGAAGCCGTGAGGAGCTGCTACTCACAGCTGCTGGGGTCCTGGATGCCACTGCCACAGAAGGTTCCAAGAACTGTGGGGGATGACAACATCAGCAAAGCCCAGCAACTGCACCCCACCCAGCCTGGCAGTTGGCTCTGTGGGCATTCTACAACATCCATCCAGAACCTGAGGTTCTTGTCCCCTTGGAGGATGTGGAGTGGCACCAGGAGTAAAGACTGAAGAAGGTGGCTGTTTTGGGAACAAGAGATCCAGCACCTGCTGGGTGGGGATGAAATCCCAGGAGATTAACCGCATGTTGCTGCTGAAATGTAGGTTCCTCCCACAAATGACAGGCAGGAGCTCATTCCTAAGCTGGTCCTGCCTGTAAGGTTCAAGGCTCTGAACCCTGAAGGGCTCCTCCGTGTTCTGATCATTTTCACCCTGGGTTGGGACCAAGAATGGTGGGTTCAAAATGGAAATGGTGACAAACAGAAAAATGACTTGTGCCAATACACTCGAGTCAAAGCACAATGGGACAGTTCCCATCAGTACAAACACACACACACACACACACACACACACACAGAGTCAGAATAGGAGTCCTGGGCCATTCATCAGGGATCAGACTAGAGGGCCTGCTGGGCTCACCTGCCCTGTGCTACTCACTGTTACTCTTGAGCTCCTCTGCGACAATCGCCAGAGGCTCTGGCGTCTAAGATGAAGCCTCACCCAGTGTATCCACAAAAGGGCTAGTTGGCCCCCCTGAGATTCCTGGGAGCCTGAGGCTCGGCATTGTCTGCAACCACAGGAGAACATCCTTCTCCCTCCAGTGGCTCCAACCAAGTGAGCTCGGATGGCTTGGTCAGTGAAGTGGGTGCCTGGATACCAGGGTTCCATGTTCTGTTTGATCCATTGTCAAGGCAATGATGTCATTTCCTGTGCCCATACCTGAGCCTCTTTTCACATAAGACCACTTTCAACAGCCCTATGGGCTGCCGATTTCTCCTCCATGCCTACCCATCTCAGGTGCGCAGGTGTTCACCAACAACTACCCAAACATCCCCACCAGCATCTGCCCTGCTTGGTGCCACTAGAGTTCCAGCTTGGAGCCTTCAAAAATGCATTCACAACCAGTCCTTCCCTCTCAGCAGCTTTTGGACCCTGGTCCCATCATTGTGCAACTCATGGTGTGCCCAGTCTTTTCTGGAAAGTAGGGTAGCATCTAATCTCTAGGGTTTATTGTGTCTATTGGCCCATAACACCCTCTGTTCTCTCTGAAACCAGAGATGGGACTCACATGTGGCTAAAGCACAAATGTAGAGATGGGATAATCACAAGAAAGGGAGAGACAAAGAATGCACCCTAACTCAATCAGGCCTGTGTCCCACACAGGGACATGGCCAATGTCCGTCCCATCGTGGCTGCAGTTCCCTCTCTACACCATGGCAAGTTGGAGGGGACTGAGATGCAGAGGCTGCTCCCCTCTGCCATACATCTTCCCAAGGCTTCTCCTAAGATTTCAAAAGGGCCAAGTGTGTCTAGTGTTGGGGTCTCACAGAGACTCCGAGGTACCACAGCATCCTGCTGCCCAGAACCGGTTCACCCCTCACCTCAAGGGGGCTCAGCCTCTGGATTCATGGGAATTGAAGTGGGTACAGGTGATGGGATATCACCTCCAAGACTGAGTTATGCCAAGTCCATGACCCCTGTCTGCATCCCTGTCTCCAGCACCACTCCCCCCTCTCTCTTTCCTCCTCAGAGCAAACAAATCCATTTAGCAAGTGTGTCCTGTGATAAAGACATGTCGGTCACCCATCCTCTCATTACAAAAACACTAAGGCTCAGCCAACATGGATCCTACAGGGAACACAGGCATAAACTCAGACTCCGATCCTCCCAGCCGAGCCTCAGTGGAGCCTGGACTCCCAGCCTCCTGAGTCAAGGAAACAGAGGTTCCTAGCCGAGCCACCTTGGATGCAGCCGCACACAAACTGAACTCATCAATGCCCCTTGCTCTCAGTTGTGAGTAAGAGGGGAAGTGGTGTTTCACAACCCTGGACATCAAGGGCAGTCTCCAGGCTTTGGGGTGTGCCCTGGCCTCTGTCTATCTGCCCAGGCTCTCCAACCCACACTGGCCTCTTACCCAACCTCCTCCAAGGGCCAAACTCAATCCTGCCTCTCAATTTCTGCTGCCTTCCCCAACACACTGCTCCCCAAAATGAGCAGGGCTGGCTCTCGGTTATCATGCTGGTGCCAGCAGCAATGCCACCCCACTGACATAATTCTGAGTCCCAACCTAGGCACTCCAGCTGTCTTTGCCACACCTGGCCTGTTTGGGCTCTGGCTCTTGCTCTTTTCTTTCATGTGCATGTGTTTTGAGGTTTTGAGTTTCTCCCACTGCAGAACTGCAGCTGTGGCAGGGTAGAGCTCATGAGGGTGACATTCTGAGCCACATCCAATCCCATCAGGACTGTTCACTGGGGTGACTGCTGGAACACAGTGATGAGTGAACACATGGGAGGTGGTTGGACCCACCTTGCCTCTGAGTGGCTTCCTTTCAGGACAGGAATGTAGGCATGGGAGCCCCTGGCGTGGGATGCTTTGCACAAGGCGTGACCATGGGCTCTCTTTCCTGGCAAAAATGGCTCCACTCAGCATGGAGAGCACTGTCATTCCTGGTGGCTAACAACAGCCCTGGACCCCAGAAAGGAACCCACACTCAAGATTAACGTCTGAGTGTGCGTGTCCTCGAGGAAATGAGGTCTCCTGATCCCAGGTGCAAAGGGGTAAGTCCTCTAACTCCAGGGGCCATGAAGGGACATCTGAGTTTCCCTTGTCCTTCTTTCCCTCTCTAACTAACCACAGTTAGGACCCTGGCCTCATTCCCCAGTGAGGATCATTAGGCTCCATAAAGGACAGTCTCTAAGATGCTCAGTGGACCAATACCCTCTGCACAACCCATAACCCTATTCACCCAAGAGGCAAGAGGATTTCTATTCAGGAAAACCAGGAAAGGGAGAGCCTTTCTCAAGGACACAAGGACATTAGTGAGTGAGGGAGTGATTAATGGATGGAGAACTATTTCCAACACCAACTTCCAGGAGCATATATGGCCCCCTGGAGAATTCTGCAGTGTGTTGGTGATTAAGGAGAACGTGTGAATTCAGGGGTCACTAGGTCCTCTCAGCCATAAGGAGGGAAACTGCCATAAAGGAACTAGGACAAGGGTGCGAGGAATGCTCACTGGTGGGAGATCGGAAGGAAGGAAAGTGTACTCATTAGAAAAGTGTCGCCTGAAAATTCTTAGCCAGCCAAAAGCCGTGCGAACTTGTGTGGGAAAAGAGTCTTTGCACAGTGATGAAGCTAAGAGCTCACATGATGGAACACAGCATCAACTGGGACCAAATCCAATATCTGATATTCTTGTAGGAAGAGGAGAGTCTGGACCCAGATACCAGGGAGACTGGGGGATACCGGATATGTGAGGTTGGAGCCAGGGCGGGATGCCCATATGGGAACCACAGATCGTGGGCAGCAATAGGAGAGTGGGCAAGGGCTGGGAGAGTTGGGGAGACAGTCCCCTTGAAACCTGGGAGGGGTTATGGCACTGGGACAGCCCAACACCTACTGTGTTGAGCCTCTGGAGCTCAACGGAAGACACTTCCTCTGTTGTCGGCCACCCAGTTAACAGAGTTTGGTTGCAGCAGCCTAGGACCCAGCTGAAGGTCTGAGCATGTTGGCCATGCAGGTTGGATCTGGACCACAGACACCCTCATCAGAGATTGTAGGGTCTCAGCCCTGAGGCAAGACAGGCACTAAGTCAGGCCAGGTGGGGAAACGGATAGGCACACACTCTGGGGGCTGGTGCCTGTGTTACTGGGAGCACTTCTGATCGCAATTCCCTGATCTGCTGCCAACACAGGCTACAGAGGAGGGTACAGAAACACAGACCACGGATCTGCCCCACTCAGTGGGCCCAGGCCAACACCACACCCAGCAGCCTCGTGCCATACCCAATGAGTCTCGAAGCGGCCCCCTCTTCCCATCCTGAGAGCTCTTCCCTTCCTCATGTGCCAATAGCTCCCTACTGTCACTGGCAATATCTACTCTGTGAGATGTCAACATCCGTGGGTACTGTTCTCTCATCCCAGGACAGTGTGGTCCCACACACCCTGGTGAAATGGGCCACCTGGAGGCTGGACCTGGAGGTTGTTGAGGCTGAATGGCAGCGGTGGTCCTCTGGCACTTAATATTATATAAGTTAATAAAAAACAAAAACAAAAACAAAAAACGGGTCTTGGTGCTCAAAAATGTTTGATTTGCATATTCTCATCCCCTAACCCCAATATTTTCATTATTTCCTCACATATGAAATCTTACTAGCATAAAGGTAATTTCGTATTAAACAAAGTGGATTGAAATAACATTGGTAAAAATAATCAATCACCATACTTTCAATTTTTGTTCTGCTTTCCTATTAGAAACCACTTGGATACAAGAGAACAGAGGACAGACTCATGGAAATGCTTGAAATGACAAGAAGCTCCCACTCAAGCTCAGCATTCAGTCCTGGACAGGGTAAGACCAGGCCACTTTGACATCTGTGCCAAAGAGTCTACCAGACAGAATCCTCTGACTGATCCCTGACTGAGCCATAGGAACTGGCTAGAAAAGCCTTCACATCCTCAATACATTCTTCACGTCAGAATACTTGACAACCATTGATATCCATCTCTCGTTAACTTGCTCCCCAGCCAACCATTCTTCAACAAATTCAAAGGAGTAACTAATGCAAGCACACAGAAAGGGGTGTTCACTACACACATCCATGTGCGAAAAAGACAACTGGTATTTCTTGTTTGGGCTATTTCAAATGAAATCCCTTCTGCATGACCTCCACAAACCAAAGGAAAATATTTGTGAAATTCCCACGTAGAAGACAAGATACACTTGCCAAGGAGGCAGTGGCAAGAATTTTGACACTCCAAATGTAGAGTGTGTGTTTAGGAAGCAGTCACAGTTTCCATGAGAGAGTCCCATGAAATCAATTAGGAAGATCCATGCTCTAGCCCTACCATGCAAGTGATGTGACTTGAAAGAGTCACTTAGTCTTAGTAACCATCATCACTAACAACTAAGTCAATGAATAAAGGTCCTCAGGTGCCAAGCTACAAAATGTGGGATGAGCATGGATGAGGATGGGTGGGAGAAGTCTCCAACTCTAACACAATTAGGGAAGGATGTGCTGACCTCAAGTGGCTGGGGGGCTGGGATCCTGCCACAGAGGGGGATTCCAAACCTCATATCCCCTGACCCAGGCCAGAAGACCAGGTAGAGTCCAAGGACCCTGGGGTGGCCCAATGGCAATAAAGGTCAAAAGGAACTAGGGATCTGCCTGGTCCCTCAATCCCCTACTCTGAGCAGGGCTGCATGACGAGGCCAGAGGCCATCCACAGCAATCTGCCTTTACAGGAAAACAGGGACTGCAGGCTGCCTCTGGCTCACTGAATCAGGGTGGTGTTTTCATAAAGCAAGACCACTTCCTCACATTTGACCAGCAGCTCATGTGTTGACAGCACAATGACTGACTTGACTCAGGCCCTGATGAATGAAATAGAAAATTCATAGCAAACCCATCTTTAGCTCTTCCACATCATCAGGGGCTCTGATTCAATTCCGTCCAGAAAGGTGTCTGAAATGATTTCTAAACATGCTGGGGACTCACCTCTGTGTGGAACTTTTCAGGAAAAAGGGGATCAAATCTCATGAAGCAACTCTTCTCTCTTCTAGCCCATGGGCAATGCAAGGAACCTGCATGATACCAGAGGCTCACTTCTCTCTTCTCATGTCTTCTGGAAAGGATTCGTTAATGCTTCCTGCAAGGTGAAGCAGAAGCCTGCATCCCCAGCTGCACAGAAGTGTTTTAGGGCAGTGTCTCCCTTAAAACCCAAAAATAAAAAAAACAGGTCATTCAACAGGCACATGGATTCGAGTACATGTTCAATGATCCCTCCTCCCTGGAGCCTTCCACATGCCCATCTTCCACATTCACAGAGCAATGCTTGGCCATTCTCAAGACCAGGAGACCATGATGCTCATCACCAGGAAGTCAATAAGGAACATGAAGAGAGCAGCATGGATTGCAGAAGGTGGCACATCAAGGATCTTCAGCTCTGCTGCTAGAACACAAGAGCTTAACTTCAGTATTGACTTTTTGCCAACTACCAAGTACGATAGCAGTGTCAAGCCCAATATGCAGATATGCAAGTAGTAGGTGACACCCCGCATCCATTCACAAAAGTGGGCAACATCTGCATCAGAACAAGGAAGTATCTTACCCTTACTCATAAAAATCATCAGAAACAAAATAAAATGGATGCAAGACTTCTCATTTCACTATTAGGTAGCTGTTGGAATTCCCTATTAAATAATACCTCCTCCAAAATAAAAAGTATCTCAGACATGTGTCAACTATTCAATGGATGACATTTTAAAAACTATGGACTTTACTTAATATTTATGTATGCTATATCCCTGCCTAAGGCTCTATGAGAAAGGAGCACATAGAATTGGATCTTTGAAAATCTCACATTTGCTGATAAATATTACTGCTGATCTCAGGCATGGCGAAGTGAAAAGTGGGACTTTGGATATTCCAAGAATGCTATGTTGTGGGATTGGTGTCCCTGATTCATACATAGCATATGGTTTCTATGAAATCCAGTGAGGGAGCAGGAGTAACGAAGCTGATTGCACAGATGACCTCAGGGAATACTGACAGATAGGCCAAATGAAAAATATGTTCCAGCTAACCATTGGTATTTGGGCTTCTGATCCCAGTCCTGTTTTTAAAAAAGGTGCAGACAGGCAGTGTTCATTAAAAACTGTCTACCATGTAAAAGTGGGTAATTTAAATGGCATCTAGTTACACATCTGATAGAATGGTCTGGCAACATATGAATTTCATTCTAACAACAACAACAACAACAAAACATAGAAAATGAGACATAAAGATAAAACCTTGTCTTCACCAGGATGCCTAAAAATAGGTTTTATTTGGCTCATGCCAATAAATATCTTTCAATAGAATTTCTGATTTCTGAATGAATCCATTCAACTTCATACTGCACAGATCACAAGGTTTTCTTTACAGAATATTCTCTTCTTCTTCTTAAAGCCTCACATAGAAAATGTCTCACAGGACATAGGAGGGCTAAAGTTTGAAGGCATCTAATTGTACTCTAAAACAATTATGAACCTATTCGATCCATTATTAATAAATATCACCACTTTACCTCTTGAACCAAATCACAGAAAATTGGAAACAGATGATCATTGGCTTTGATACCTTTACTTCTGTTTCATTACTCAGAGTCGATCAACTCTATACTTCAAGTGACACAGATTTATTACAGAATGCCTAAGATCCTAAGGATCTATTTTAGCTCAGCCCATGGTATTGCTTCATTATTTTATTATTTTGTAAGTAATAAAATATAACTTCATGTTGGATGATATATTCAAGCCATGAATATATCATCCAACATTGTTCTTCCCAAAATATTAGCCCAATTTCTGCGCGCGCTCACTTACTGTTCAGGAATTTTACTAATTGTTTGAAGGTTCTAGAGGACCTGTTAGACTCCTAATGGACAAACCATACAACATACTCCAGAGAACGGACGAGTGCCATAAGAAGAAAATAAGGTCAGCCTACAGCAATGGGCAGCTGCCTGCCCTCGGCTGGGAGGAGCCCTGGCCATGGCACCAGGGCTGCTGGGCAGCAGAAGCCTCCACAGCCCTGCAGGGAGCCTGGAGCACAGCTCTGCCTAACCATGCTCAGCCCTGGACAGATGCACATGAGTTCCCATCACAGGCTCGAGTGTGACAGTCCCAGGTGCATGCCTGTCATGCCAGCCACCAGGGAGGCTGAGGCAAGAGGAACGTTTGAGGTCAGCCTTGGCAACTTAGACCCCGAGGCAAAGGGGAAATACTTTTACAGGGGTCTCTGAGGGTGTAGCTCAGGTAGGTCACTTGCCTCACAGGCTCAAGGCCCTGGGTTCAATCCCCAGAACCCACGTACACACAAAAAGTGAACTTGGAATATTGTTTAAAATGATGGATCAGGTACACACAAGGACTTCAATATGACCTCTCAGAGGAGCTCAATTTGAGATCAGACTGAACAAAAGACCACCTGGACCATTGACTCAGTGTCTGAAACCCTCTGTGAGCATGGGAAGCACTGCTGGCAAGACACCAGAGGGCCAAAGCACTTGTGCCCCCTGCAGGGGCGTCTCTTGTCTACCGCCAAAGACTGTTCCCCTCCTGGGGCAGCTGAGAGCAAGCTGGGCCTTGGAGCAAGGACTAGTGCTTTAGATATAGACTATGCAAGCAAGGGGCAATGTCTTTAATAAAACTAAAATTAAAAAGTCACATTGAAAAAATTTTAAAAAGAAGAAAATAAGGTCAAGTAGAGGAAGCCCATTTTCACAGGAAAAAATCCCCCAGTGAAAAGCATCAGAATAGATACCAAGAAAAATACCAACAAAAACAGTGTGCTCCCACTATGTATCGACTCAACCTGCAAAAGTTAGAAAGCTAGATAATACAATCCTGGCCACAGGTAGAGCTATGCAGAAGAGCCACCTGGCAGTGCTTAGTCAAAGAAGTAAACATGCACACTTTGACCTAGAAATTCCACCTGTGTGTAAACCAGGCGGTGCTTAAGCAGTTTCACAAGGGGACATGCACAGGGAAATTTATCCTCAGGTTCTTATAGAGTTGTCTGTGCTTACAGGGAGTTGATGGTTGTCAAGATGCCCACAGCTGCGAAAGTCAAAAGCTAAAAAAATAATAGATGCCAACCTGGATATATTAATAATCCCGTATCTATGATCACCTTCATAAGGTAGCTTCCCAACTTCTGTGTGGAAGTGAGTTCCTCCTTGGCCCTTACACTGTTGTGGAGACCACTAGGAGTTCAGCTTTGTGCAGGATCATCTGACCTGGACTTTTGGCAAGACCTGTACAGCCCTCACACATGCTCAGATGCTACAGGACTTTTCAGACCAGTCCAGACAACAGTAGGCATCCATTCATTGTCTGCACTCTACAGATTCCTAGATGCACGACATTCATTACCATCAAATGCAGAATTTTCATCAAAAACTAATATATATATATATATATATATCATTCCAATCTGAATCAAGAAAATCGGAAATATCCCCAAATCCAAAGAGTGGATCCCCATTGTGATGCTACAAGTTGAAAATTCCACAGCTGACCTCATGGGATGGTTCACAGTCAAAAGACAGCTGCATGAAAAATATTACATGACCTTCCTGCTATGTGAAAAGTGGCATGTGAAGTACACATGCATGTCTTCCTCAGACATGGGTTCATTTGCAAGACACCTTGTGCAATTGAAAATACTCCAAAAGGGGAGAAATCAGAACCATGTCTCCAAAGTATTTCAGCAGAGACCAACTCCATCTGTCTATCTATCTCTCAGTGAGTGTGTGTGCTCTTGTGTGTGTTTGTGTGTCTTTGTTTGTGTTTGTACCATCACAGCTGATACTTCATTGCCCCCATTGGAAAACTGACTCAGATAATGCCATCTGCCAAACTCCTAAAAACCAAAGTTCTTGCTGATAGAATGAAACATTCCTTCCTGTTGGTTTGGATGTGTCCTTTAGGAATCACTGCTACATTTAGTATACTCAAATCATCACAGTAGATCAGGTAACAAAAACATATATATTTTAAAATAATAATAATATATTAATGGAAACAACAAATACAGGATAGAGTAACAACTGTGTTACTAAACAAGGTCAAGGACAATGGCAAACTATAGATTCAAACTTTGAAGAAAATAGTAATCAATGTAAATATTCCTGGGCTGCCTCAGCCCCGCCCAGGCACACAGCAACAGAATGGTTTTGCAAGCATCCTCAGGAGGGCAGGAGCCTTTTTGCAGGACGAGAGGGAGGTTGAGGCTCGATCCACCCATCATTCTTTTGGGAGAGGCTCCTTTTCCTCAGCACAAAGTTGGATTTTTTGTGAGGATTCTTGGCATAAAATACGTTGGCCTCTGCTGGAATCCTCAGCTCTGGGGAGAGAGGGGTGTACAAAAAGAAGGTGGCACTCAGGAGGTGCTCCCTAGGACACGCCAACATCTGAGAGCCTGTGCCAGAAAAGGCCAGAGCCACACACCTGAGAGCTCTCCAATTCAGCACCAATACCAACAAAGACAGCCTCCACAGTCCTCCCTGAGGAAGAACTAGGCAGAGCACTTCAACAGACCTAATGTCTGTTCCTACCGAAGGCTTTGGACTCCAGAATATCTCAGGTCCTCTTGCATCTGCCAAAGCACACCACTAGGGTTTGCATCTGAAATCTCCCACAAAAGGCTCCTGTGCCGAAGATTCAGTCCCCACATGAGCCATCTTCATAGGTGGGTTTGGAGGGAAGCATTGGATGGTGAGTGCTCTGATGTCAACATGAAATTCTCATTCAAGATGAATACACTACTGGGGGGTGGGAGGGACTGGAAGAAAGGTTGAGCATGGTTGGAGTAAGACCTAAACAGGGTTGTGCCCTGGGCAACAGTACCTTGTTCCTGTTGGCTCCACTGAATCCTCATTCTCCAAGGAGAGGTCCTCCCTCTCCATCTTTCTCTCTCTCCCTCTCTGCCAGCCTCGTTCTCTCTCTCCCAGTCTATGCCTTTGTGGCAAGGGCTGAGGAGCTCTCCACTGCCACACACTAGAGCTTTATGGACAGCCTCAGTGCACAACCAAAGAGAAAGCTATGAAACCCAGAGAAAAAAGGCCTAGGATTCCTCCTCTGAGTTATTTTCCTCAAGTATGGCCACAGTGAGGACAGGCTGACCAGCGCGGATACCACGTTAGAGCCATGCTTCTGCGTTGGTGGAGCCCGCCTCCATGTGAACCAGGCTTCTGAGAATGGAGGCCACATTCCAAATACTGCCCTACTGAGAACAATGGTTCCAAAGACCAGCAAAGGGACTGCTTCCCTCCAACATGGTGTATGGCCCAGTGGTGCCATGACCCCGAGTGGGGCAATACAACAGCCGCTTCTCCTTCCTCTGAACATGTGTTTCCTGTCGCCCTCCTCTAACCTAGAGCCTGTTCTCCATCCCTTCTGGGTTGGATGTGGAGATCTCTGCTATGAATTTCTTAGGCTACCAAGGCTCCAGACAGACTTCCTCTTCCATAGACTCTACTAACCTAACAGTAGGTTAAGATAGGAGACAAGTGATCCTAGAACTCATAGGGATGGTGGTCTTCAGGGTACATAGGCTGGGATAATGGCTGCTGTGGTGTTTGGCTCACAAAAACCAACCAACCAACCAACGAAAAAGCGCTGGCATTATTATCAGATGAGCTCTGTGGCTACGTGCTCAGGAAGCCCTCATCTGACTTTAGTTAGGGATCACAACCTGGCTATTGTGATCACTCCTTGCCTAGTGGACTCAGGTGCGTAAGACCATGGAATTTATGCAAAAACAGATGATTCAGGCTGTCTCCCAGGCTGTGTTTTCTTCCCAATTTCATCCTGTTACTGCTTGCTAGAATCCTGGCAATGCTCTGCCCAGGCAGTGGTTTTTTGGTCACACAGAAGGCTTTCAATAGTACTGCTTCAGTCCACAAAATGCCAGTTCCCTCTTTAGCCCATGCATTCCCATGTTCCTTTGAAACCACTCCTATCCCAGACCATGAAAACATACTGCTCCTGGAGAGAGGCTTTCCTCCTCACTCCTCAAAGATGTCAGCTTTGGATGCCTGTTCATGTCCAGGGGAGGGCACCTGGTGGGGAGCCGCAATATCCACCGGGGTATACCATTGGACCTCAAGACCTTCCACCAGCAGAAGTGCAGTTGGCTTTGTGCACGAACCCAACACACCTGTTGGAGTGTTCTTGGGGGTCAGAGACTACTCTTTGTTGCTAAGAGTTGACCTGAGTCCACATCCTGACCCTTGCTCTCTGCTATCTGATTGTCTCACTTACTCTGACGGCGAGAGATGATTTGGCCCAGCTCATAATCCTCTGGATTCTCCTCAGTAAGGAAGTGTAGGTCGAGGGCGCTGCGGATGACGACAGGAGCCCTATCGTGGCAGGTCACCTGGAGCAGCATGGGAGACAGGCCTTCAGGAAATGGGCCTTGAAGTGACTACTCAAGGACAGTGGGCAGGGGCATTCTGGAGGCACCTCCACTCTAAATACAAGGGCAACATCCATGACCCTACTACCCGAGGCTGACCTCCTGCTCATCGTGTGGGCTCTTCCCACAGGCTACTAGCCCAATCCTTGTACATAGGACTTCCTGGGCCTGCCATTGCTCTTTGTGGAGCTGCACTCCTCTCGGAGTGAAAGGACCCCACTACCTGCATACAGATGCAATCTCATCCCACAAGTTGGGAGGAATGGGACAATAGCCTCCAAGATCCCAGGTCTGCCCGAGGATGCAGGCGGCATTGGGAATGGCCTAGGCACAAAACCTAGAGGCTTTGGTCTGGATTGCCAGGGCCAAAAACAGACCCAGGAACATGACCACACACAGGAGAGCTGAAAGATAGCCACGAGAGCTCCTGGCCTCCAGAGGCTCAGTGCTGGCTGGGATGTAGGAGGGCACCTCATCCGGCAAGGGTGGTCATTGGGTTACCTGGACATTTAGTGTGCTTGCTCCACATCCATATCGACTCTGCAGAGAGACTCTCTCAGCTCCTTGTTCAAGGAACATGGAGAACCTCACACTGCTGTCCTCCTCCATAGACGTCAGCATCCCATACAAGGGAACCTGCAACCTAGTTCCTGTCCTATTCTCATCTGTCACCCATACCTGTCCCTGCCCTTCTGGACTGCATGCTGCCACCTGACACACAGACTCCCTCAGACATGGCAGTGGACAAGCTGCTGCACTCGCTCATCTCAGCTCCAGCCCTTCACACTGACCTCTCCCTTCTTGATTCCCATCTATCCTCCTGATCATCCAGAAGCTCCAAATTCAAGAGGGCATGAGTAGTCCATGGTATTGGACCAGTGTCTGCTCCCCACCCAGGTGTAAGCACCACGGGACACCCCTGCTCCCAGGCTTACCAGAACACTCTTGGCCATCTCTGGACTTTGTGTTTCTAAGTGGACACGAATTAAGCAGGTGTCTCCCACCTGCTTGTGGGAAAGCGGCCTGGAGGACTTGCAGGTTGATTCTGAGAACTGTGGGGGATGGAACATCAGCAAACCCAGAAACAGAAAGCCACCCCAGACTGTCAGTTGGCTCTATGGGCTTCCAGCAAATATGTCCAGGTGCTGAGGCTTCTTATTTCCTCAGGTCGGAGTGGAATGGCAGCACATGCACAGCTTGAATAAGGTAGGTGTTTACCTCCTTTCCCTTGACCTGGGGGCGTTTCCTCACCATGAAATATTGTATTCCCAGATTCATGGACAGACACACGAGTGAGTGGTCAGAGACCTTGATTTCTGCAGAGCGAAGTGGAGAGAATTGTTAGGTGGCACTCAAGGATTATACCACAAAACACCCACAACCCCTGAGAGTCTCCGCCAGGCCCATCACACTTTGGTATTTTGGGTCCAAGGCCCACTTTCTCTTGGCTGTCAGTTATCCTGAGCCCACTGTGGATCATGTCTTCCCACTGTCTGATTGTCCTACTTACTCTCATCCTCAGACATCATATACAGCAGCTCAAAGTTGTCCACATCCTCATGCTGCAACAAATTTTGGTCCAAGGCCCTGCGGATGAGGCTTGTCACCGTCTCCTGAAAGGTCACCTGGATCAGGGTGGGACAAATGTCATCAGAGAATGGCTTTTAGAAGAGCTACCCAGAAGACTGTGGTCAAACATTCAGGAGAAATCTCAGCTACATATATAAGGGCACAATCTTGTTATCCTGCTACCTGAGTGTGTCCTCCATATACCACCTGGGTTCTTGCAATGTGCTACTAGAACAATCCTGGTACAAATATCTGCCTGTACCTGCCATCTCCCCTCCCCCTGGGGAGCCACATTCCACTCATGTCAAAGGACCAAACTGCCTATGCACAGACACACTCTCATCTCACTGAGATGAGAGCAATGGGCCAGGGATCTGCGCACCAAGTGTGATCTGGGATGCAGGCTGCCTTTGTGGGTGGAAGAGGCAGATGCACTGAAAATTTGGGTCCTGACTGCCACGACACAAAACAGACTCAGATACAAGAGTGTGCACTTGAGTGCTTCATGATAGCTTTGAGAGGCCCTGGCCTCTGGAAGCTCGGTGCGGGTCTGGTTGTAATGATGTACTTGACTCAGCACTGGCAGTCACTGAACATGTCTCCTCTGCAGCTGGACACCTGCAGCATTAGCGTGTCTACTGCACATCCATAGAAATTCTGCCAAGAACCCCTTTAGCTCCGTATTTACATACATGCAAAGCCTAACATTCCGAAGCTTTGGCATGACCCCCCAGGTGATCCCGACCCCAAATTCCTACACCTAGTCATGCTAAGGAGGTTCTCTTCCCTGCCACCAGGAACACATCCCCTCCTACACATGTGACAAGTCACTGCCACCTCCTCTGCTCCAACTTCACTCATTGAGAATACCAAGTTCTAGGCACTGCAGCCTGCACCCTGGACATATCTCTGCCTTCATCTGTCCACAGCACTTCCGTCTGCACTTCTGGCCTGCAAAACCCACAATACACAGGCCCACTCACCACTGAAGCTGGGCATGCTGATGCTCTCCCTCCTCAGGTCAAGCCCTTAAGACGGACCTCTCTCTTCTTTATTTCCCACCATAGCCCTGGGGTTGGCTGTGTCTCCTGCCTTCCACTGTGTGGACACCCAGGAGGCAGCCCTGCTGTCGGGCTTACCGGGATGCGCTTTGTCTCCCTCAGGCTCTGTCCCTCTAGGAGGACGTGAACAACGCGGCTGTCTTCCACCTGCTCGCTGGAGTGAAGCAGTGAGGAGCTGCTACTCACAGCTGCTGGGGTCCTGGATGCCACTGCCACAGAAGGTTCCAAGAACTGTGGGGGATGACAACATCAGCAAAGCCCAGCAACTGCACCCCACCCAGCCTGGCAGTTGGCTCTGTGGGCATTCTACAACATCCATCCAGAACCTGAGGTTCTTGTCCCCTTGGAGGATGTGGAGTGGCACCAGGAGTAAAGACTGAAGAAGGTGGCTGTTTTGGGAACAAGAGATCCAGCACCTGCTGGGTGGGGATGAAATCCCAGGAGATTAACCCCATGTTGCTGCTGAAATGTAGGTTCCTCCCACAAATGACAGGCAGGAGCTCATTCCTAAGCTGGTCCTGCCTGTAAGGTTCAAGGCTCTGAACCCTGAAGGGCTCCTCCGTGTTCTGATCATTTTCACCCTGGGTTGGGACCAAGAATGGTGGGTTCAAAATGGAAATGGTGACAAACAGAAAAATGACTTGTGCCAATACACTAGAGTCAAAGCACAATGGGACAGTTCCCATCAGTACAAACACACACACACACACACACACACACACACACACACAGAGTCAGAATAGGAGTCCTGGGCCATTCATCAGGGATCAGACTAGAGGGCCTGCTGGGCTCACCTGCCCTGTGCTACTCACTGTTACTCTTGAGCTCCTCTGCGACAATCGCCAGAGGCTGTGGCGTCTAAGATGAAGCCTCACCCAGTGTATCCACAAAAGGGCTAGTTGGCCCCCCTGAGATTCCTGGGAGCCTGAGGCTCGGCATTGTCTGCAACCACAGGAGAACATCCTTCTCCCTCCAGTGGCTCCAACCAAGTGAGCTTGGATGGCTTGGTCAGTGAAGTGGGTGCCTGGATACCAGGGTTCCATGTTCTGTTTGATCCATTGTCAAGGCAATGATGTCATTTCCTGTGCCCATACCTGAGCCTCTTTTCACATAAGACCACTTTCAACAGCCCTATGGGCTGCCGATTTCTCCTCCATGCCTACCCATCTCAGGTGCGCAGGTGTTCACCAACAACTACCCAAACATCCCCACCAGCATCTGCCCTGCTTGGTGCCACTAGAGTTCCAGCTTGGAGCCTTCAAAAATGCATTCACAACCAGTCCTTCCCTCTCAGCAGCTTTTGGACCCTGGTCCCATCATTGTGCAACTCATGGTGTGCCCAGTCTTTTCTGGAAAGTAGGGTAGCATCTAATCTCTAGGGTTTATTGTGTCTATTGGCCCATAACACCCTCTGTTCTCTCTGAAACCAGAGATGGGACTCACAGGTGGCTAAAGCACAAATGTAGAGATGGGATAATCACAAGAAAGGGAGAGACAAAGAATGCACCCTAACTCAATCAGGCCTGTGTCCCACACAGGGACATGGCCAATGTCCGTCCCATCGTGGCTGCAGTTCCCTCTCTACACCATGGCAAGTTGGAGGGGACTGAGATGCAGAGGCTGCTCCCCTCTGCCATACAACTTCCCAAGGCTTCTCCTAAGATTTCAAAAGGGCCAAGTGTGTCTAGTGTTGGGGTCTCACAGAGACTCCGAGGTACCACAGCATCCTGCTGCCCAGAACCGGTTCACCCCTCACCTCAAGGGGGCTCAGCCTCTGGATTCATGGGAATTGAAGTGGGTACAGGTGATGGGATATCACCTCCAAGACTGAGTTATGCCAAGTCCATGACCCCTGTCTGCATCCCTGTCTCCAGCACCACTCCCCCCTCTCTCTTTCCTCCTCAGAGCAAACAAATCCATTTAGCAAGTGTGTCCTGTGATAAAGACATGACGGTCACCCATCCTCTCATTACAAAAACACTGAGGCTCAGCCAACATGGATCCTACAGGGAACACAGGCATAAACTCAGACTCCGATCCTCCCAGCCGAGCCTCAGTGGAGCCTGGACTCCCAGCCTCCTGAGTCAAGGAAACAGAGGTTCCTAGCCGAGCCACCTTGGATGCAGCCGCACACAAACTGAACTCATCAATGCCCCTTGCTCTCAGTTGTGAGTAAGAGGGGAAGTGGTGTTTCACAACCCTGGACATCAAGTGCAGTCTCCAGGCTTTGGGGTGTGCCCTGGCCTCTGTCTATCTGCCCAGGCTCTCCAACCCACACTGGCCTCTTACCCAACCTCCTCCTAGGGCCAAACTCAATCCTGCCTCTCAATTTCTGCTGCCTTCCCCAACACACTGCTCCCCAAAATGAGCAGGGCTGGCTCTCGGTTATCATGCTGGTGCCAGCAGCAATGCCACCCCACTGACATAATTCTGAGTCCCAACCTAGGCACTCCAGCTGTCTTTGCCACACCTGGCCTGTTTGGGCTCTGGCTCTTGCTCTTTTCTTTCATGTGCATGTGTTTTGAGGTTTTGAGTTTCTCCCACTGCAGAACTGCAGCTGTGGCAGGGTAGAGCTCATGAGGGTGACATTCTGAGCCACATCCAATCCCATCAGGACTGTTCACTGGGGTGACTGCTGGAACACAGTGATGAGTGAACACATGGGAGGTGGTTGGACCCACCTTGCCTCTGAGTGGCTTCCTTTCAGGACAGGAATGTAGGCATGGGAGCCCCTGGCGTGGGATGCTTTGCACAAGGCGTGACCATGGGCTCTCTTTCCTGGCAAAAATGGCTCCACTCAGCATGGAGAGCACTGTCATTCCTGGTGGCTAACAACAGCCCTGGACCCCAGAAAGGAACCCACACTCAAGATTAACGTCTGAGTGTGCGTGTCCTCGAGGAAATGAGGTCTCCTGATCCCAGGTGCAAAGGGGTAAGTCCTCTAACTCCAGGGGCCATGAAGGGACATCTGAGTTTCCCTTGTCCTTCTTTCCCTCTCTAACTAACCACAGTTAGGACCCTGGCCTCATTCCCCAGTGAGGATCATTAGGCTCCATAAAGGACAGTCTCTAAGATGCTCAGTGGACCAACACCCTCTGCACAACCCATAACCCTATTCACCCAAGAGGCAAGAGGATTTCTATTCAGGAAAACCAGGAAAGGGAGAGCCTTTCTCAAGGACACAAGGACATTAGTGAGTGAGGGAGTGATTAATGGATGGAGAACTATTTCCAACACCAACTTCCAGGAGCATATATGGCCCCCTGGAGAATTCTGCAGTGTGTTGGTGATTAAGGAGAACGTGTGAATTCAGGGGTCACTAGGTCCTCTCAGCCATAAGGAGGGAAACTGCCATAAAGGAACTAGGACAAGGGTGCGAGGAATGCTCACTGGTGGGAGATCGGAAGGAAGGAAAGTGTACTCATTAGAAAAGTGTCGCCTGAAAATTCTTAGCTAGCCAAAAGCCGTGCGAACTTGTGTGGGAAAAGAGTCTTTGCACAGTGATGAAGCTAAGAGCTCACATGATGGAACACAGCATCAACTGGGACCAAATCCAATATCTGATATTCTTGTAGGAAGAGGAGAGTCTGGACCCAGATACCAGGGAGACTGGGGGATACCGGATATGTGAGGTTGGAGCCAGGGCGGGATGCCCATATGGGAACCACAGATCGTGGGCAGCAATAGGAGAGTGGGCAAGGGCTGGGAGAGTTGGGGAGACAGTCCCCTTGAAACCTGGGAGGGGTTATGGCACTGGGACAGCCCAACACCTACTGTGTTGAGCCTCTGGAGCTCAACGGAAGACACTTCCTCTGTTGTCGGCCACCCAGTTAACAGAGTTTGGTTGCAGCAGCCTAGGACCCAGCTGAAGGTCTGAGCATGTTGGCCATGCAGGTTGGATCTGGACCACAGACACCCTCATCAGAGATTGTAGGGTCTCAGCCCTGAGGCAAGACAGGCACTAAGTCAGGCCAGGTGGGGAAACGGATAGGCACACACTCTGGGGGCTGGTGCCTGTGTTACTGGGAGCACTTCTGATCGCAATTCCCTGATCTGCTGCCAACACAGGCTACAGAGGAGGGTACAGAAACACAGACCACGGATCTGCCCCACTCAGTGGGCCCAGGCCAACACCACACCCAGCAGCCTCGTGCCATACCCAATGAGTCTCGAAGCGGCCCCCTCTTCCCATCCTGAGAGCTCTTCCCTTCCTCATGTGCCAATAGCTCCCTACTGTCACTGGCAATATCTACTCTGTGAGATGTCAACATCCGTGGGTACTGTTCTCTCATCCCAGGACAGTGTGGTCCCACACACCCTGGTGAAATGGGCCACCTGGAGGCTGGACCTGGAGGTTGTTGAGGCTGAATGGCAGCGGTGGTCCTCTGGCACTTAATATTATATAAGTTAATAAAAAACAAAAACAAAAACAAAAAACGGGTCTTGGTGCTCAAAAATGTTTGATTTGCATATTCTCATCCCCTAACCCCAATATTTTCATTATTTCCTCACATATGAAATCTTACTAGCATAAAGGTAATTTCGTATTAAACAAAGTGGATTGAAATAACATTGGTAAAAATAATCAATCACCATACTTTCAATTTTTGTTCTGCTTTCCTATTAGAAACCACTTGGATACAAGAGAACAGAGGACAGACTCATGGAAATGCTTGAAATGACAAGAAGCTCCCACTCAAGCTCAGCATTCAGTCCTGGACAGGGTAAGACCAGGCCACTTTGACATCTGTGCCAAAGAGTCTACCAGACAGAATCCTCTGACTGATCCCTGACTGAGCCATAGGAACTGGCTAGAAAAGCCTTCACATCCTCAATACATTCTTCACGTCAGAATACTTGACAACCATTGATATCCATCTCTCGTTAACTTGCTCCCCAGCCAACCATTCTTCAACAAATTCAAAGGAGTAACTCATGCAAGCACACAGAAAGGGGTGTTCACTACACACATCCATGTGCGAAAAAGACAACTGGTATTTCTTGTTTGGGCTATTTCAAATGAAATCCCTTCTGCATGACCTCCACAAACCAAAGGAAACTATTTGTGAAATTCCCACGTAGAAGACAAGATACACTTGCCAAGGAGGCAGTGGCAAGAATTTTGACACTCCAAATGTAGAGTGTGTGTTTAGGAAGCAGTCACAGTTTCCATGAGAGAGTCCCATGAAATCAATTAGGAAGATCCATGCTCTAGCCCTACCATGCAAGTGATGTGACTTGAAAGAGTCACTTAGTCTTAGTAACCATCATCACTAACAAGTAAGTCAATGAATAAAGGTCCTCAGGTGCCAAGCTACAAAATGTGGGATGAGCATGGATGAGGATGGGTGGGAGAAGTCTCCAACTCTAACACAATTAGGGAAGGATGTGCTGACCTCAAGTGGCTGGGGGGCTGGGATCCTGCCACAGAGGGGGATTCCAAACCTCACATCCCCTGACCCAGGCCAGAAGACCAGGTAGAGTCCAAGGACCCTGGGGTGGCCCAATGGCAATAAAGGTCAAAAGGAACTAGGGATCTGCCTGGTCCCTCAATCCCCTACTCTGAGCAGGGCTGCATGACGAGGCCAGAGGCCATCCACAGCAATCTGCCTTTACAGGAAAACAGGGACTGCAGGCTGCCTCTGGCTCACTGAATCAGGGTGGTGTTTTCATAAAGCAAGACCACTTCCTCACATTTGACCAGCAGCTCATGTGTTGACAGCACAATGACTGACTTGACTCAGGCCCTGATGAATGAAATAGAAAATTCATAGCAAACCCATCTTTAGCTCTTCCACATCATCAGGGGCTCTGATTCAATTCCGTCCAGAAAGGTGTCTGAAATGATTTCTAAACATGCTGGGGACTCACCTCTGTGTGGAACTTTTCAGGAAAAAGGGGATCAAATCTCATGAAGCAACTCTTCTCTCTTCTAGCCCATGGGCAATGCAAGGAACCTGCATGATACCAGAGGCTCACTTCTCTCTTCTCATGTCTTCTGGAAAGGATTCGTTAATGCTTCCTGCAAGGTGAAGCAGAAGCCTGCATCCCCAGCTGCACAGAAGTGTTTTAGGGCAGTGTCTCCCTTAAAACCCAAAAATAAAAAAACAGGTCATTCAACAGGCACATGGATTCGAGTACATGTTCAATGATCCCTCCTCCCTGGAGCCTTCCACATGCCCATCTTCCACATTCACAGAGCAATGCTTGGCCATTCTCAAGACCAGGAGACCATGATGCTCCTCACCAGGAAGTCAATAAGGAACATGAAGAGAGCAGCATGGATTGCAGAAGGTGGCACATCAAGGATCTTCAGCTCTGCTGCTAGAACACAAGAGCTTAACTTCAGTATTGACTTTTTGCCAACTACCAAGTACGATAGCAGTGTCAAGCCCAATATGCAGATATGCAAGTAGTAGGTGACACCCCGCATCCATTCACAAAAGTGGGCAACATCTGCATCAGAACAAGGAAGTATCTTACCCTTACTCATAAAAATCATCAGAAACAAAATAAAATGGATGCAAGACTTCTCATTTCACTATTAGGTAGCTGTTGGAATTCCCTATTAAATAATACCTCCTCCAAAATAAAAAGTATCTCAGACATGTGTCAACTATTCAATGGATGACATTTTAAAAACTATGGACTTTACTTAATATTTATGTATGCTATATCCCTGCCTAAGGCTCTATGAGAAAGGAGCACATAGAATTGGATCTTTGAAAATCTCACATTTGCTGATAAATATTACTGCTGATCTCAGGCATGGCGAAGTGAAAAGTGGGACTTTGGATATTCCAAGAATGCTATGTTGTGGGATTGGTGTCCCTGATTCATACATAGCATATGGTTTCTATGAAATCCAGTGAGGGAGCAGGAGTAACGAAGCTGATTGCACAGATGACCTCAGGGAATACTGACAGATAGGCCAAATGAAAAATATGCTCCAGCTAACCATTGGTATTTGGGCTTCTGATCCCAGTCCTGTTTTTAAAAAAGGTGCAGACAGGCAGTGTTCATTAAAAACTGTCTACCATGTAAAAGTGGGTAATTTAAATGGCATCTAGTTACACATCTGATAGAATGGTCTGGCAACATATGAATTTCATTCTAACAACAACAACAACAACAAAACATAGAAAATGAGACATAAAGATAAAACCTTGTCTTCACCAGGATGCCTAAAAATAGGTTTTATTTGGCTCATGCCAATAAATATCTTTCAATAGAATTTCTGATTTCTGAATGAATCCATTCAACTTCATACTGCACAGATCACAAGGTTTTCTTTACAGAATATTCTCTTCTTCTTCTTAAAGCCTCACATAGAAAATGTCTCACAGGACATAGGAGGGCTAAAGTTTGAAGGCATCTAATTGTACTCTAAAACAATTATGAACCTATTCGATCCATTATTAATAAATATCACCACTTTACCACTTGAACCAAATCACAGAAAATTGGAAACAGATGATCATTGGCTTTGATACCTTTACTTCTGTTTCATTACTCAGAGTCGATCAACTCTATACTTCAAGTGACACAGATTTATTACAGAATGCCTAAGATCCTAAGGATCTATTTTAGCTCAGCCCATGGTATTGCTTCATTATTTTATTATTTTGTAAGTAATAAAATATAACTTCATGTTGGATGATATATTCAAGCCATGAATATATCATCCAACATTGTTCTTCCCAAAATATTAGCCCAATTTCTGCGCGCGCTCACTTACTGTTCAGGAATTTTACTAATTGTTTGAAGGTTCTAGAGGACCTGTTAGACTCCTAATGGACAAACCATACAACATACTCCAGAGAACGGACGAGTGCCATAAGAAGAAAATAAGGTCAGCCTACAGCAATGGGCAGCTGCCTGCCCTCGGCTGGGAGGAGCCCTGGCCATGGCACCAGGGCTGCTGGGCAGCAGAAGCCTCCACAGCCCTGCAGGGAGCCTGGAGCACAGCTCTGCCTAACCATGCTCAGCCCTGGACAGATGCACATGAGTTCCCATCACAGGCTCGAGTGTGACAGTCCCAGGTGCATGCCTGTCATGCCAGCCACCAGGGAGGCTGAGGCAAGAGGAACGTTTGAGGTCAGCCTTGGCAACTTAGACCCCGAGGCAAAGGGGAAATACTTTTACAGGGGTCTCTGAGGGTGTAGCTCAGGTAGGTCACTTGCCTCACAGGCTCAAGGCCCTGGGTTCAATCCCCAGAACCCACGTACACACAAAAAGTGAACTTGGAATATTGTTTAAAATGATGGGTCAGGAACACACAAGGACTTCAATATGACCTCTCAGAGGAGCTCAATTTGAGATCAGACTGAACAAAAGACCACCTGGACCATTGACTCAGTGTCTGAAACCCTCTGTGAGCATGGGAAGCACTGCTGGCAAGACACCAGAGGGCCAAAGCACTTGTGCCCCCTGCAGGGGCGTCTCTTGTCTACCGCCAAAGACTGTTCCCCTCCTGGGGCAGCTGAGAGCAAGCTGGGCCTTGGAGCAAGGACTAGTGCTTTAGATATAGACTATGCAAGCAAGGGGCAATGTCTTTAATAAAACTAAAATTAAAAAGTCACATTGAAAAAATTTTAAAAAGAAGAAAATAAGGTCAAGTAGAGGAAGCCCATTTTCACAGGAAAAAATCCCCCAGTGAAAAGCATCAGAATAGATACCAAGAAAAATACCAACAAAAACAGTGTGCTCCCACTATGTATCTACTCAACCTGCAAAAGTTAGAAAGCTAGATAATACAATCCTGGCCACAGGTAGAGCTATGCAGAAGAGCCACCTGGCAGTGCTTAGTCAAAGAAGTAAACATGCACACTTTGACCTAGAAATTCCACCTGTGTGTAAACCAGGCGGTGCTTAAGCAGTTTCACAAGGGGACATGCACAGGGAAATTTATCCTCAGGTTCTTATAGAGTTGTCTGTGCTTACAGGGAGTTGATGGTTGTCAAGATGCCCACAGCTGCGAAAGTCAAAAGCTAAAAAAATAATAGATGCCAACCTGGATATATTAATAATCCCGTATCTATGATCACCTTCATAAGGTAGCTTCCCAACTTCTGTGTGGAAGTGAGTTCCTCCTTGGCCCTTACACTGTTGTGGAGACCACTAGGAGTTCAGCTTTGTGCAGGATCATCTGACCTGGACTTTTGGCAAGACCTGTACAGCCCTCACACATGCTCAGATGCTACAGGACTTTTCAGACCAGTCCAGACAACAGTAGGCATCCATTCATTGTCTGCACTCTACAGATTCCTAGATGCACGACATTCATTACCATCAAATGCAGAATTTTCATCAAAAACTAATATATATATATATATCATTTCAATCTGAATCAAGAAAATCGGAAATATCCCCAAATCCAAAGAGTGGATCCCCATTGTGATGCTACAAGTTGAAAATTCCACAGCTGACCTCATGGGATGGTTCACAGTCAAAAGACAGCTGCATGAAAAATATTACATGACCTTCCTGCTATGTGAAAAGTGGCATGTGAAGTACACATGCATGTCTTCCTCAGACATGGGTTCATTTGCAAGACACCTTGTGCAATTGAAAATACTCCAAAAGGGGAGAAATCAGAACCATGTCTCCAAAGTATTTCAGCAGAGACC
Source organism: Urocitellus parryii (assembly GCF_045843805.1). Taxonomy (NCBI): domain Eukaryota; kingdom Metazoa; phylum Chordata; class Mammalia; order Rodentia; family Sciuridae; genus Urocitellus; species Urocitellus parryii. The sequence continues at coordinate 51,354,471 of NC_135548.1, read as the reverse complement.
AACTCCATCTGTCTATCTATCTCTCAGTGAGTGTGTGTGCTCTTGTGTGTGTTTGTGTGTCTTTGTTTGTGTTTGTACCATCACAGCTGATACTTCATTGCCCCCATTGGAAAACTGACTCAGATAATGCCATCTGCCAAACTCCTAAAAACCAAAGTTCTTGCTGATAGAATGAAACATTCCTTCCTGTTGGTTTGGATGTGTCCTTTAGGAATCACTGCTACATTTAGTATACTCAAATCATCACAGTAGATCAGGTAACAAAAACATATATATTTTAAAATAATAATAATATATTAATGGAAACAACAAATACAGGATAGAGTAACAACTGTGTTACTAAACAAGGTCAAGGACAATGGCAAACTATAGATTCAAACTTTGAAGAAAATAGTAATCAATGTAAATATTCCTGGGCTGCCTCAGCCCCGCCCAGGCACACAGCAACAGAATGGTTTTGCAAGCATCCTCAGGAGGGCAGGAGCCTTTTTGCAGGACGAGAGGGAGGTTGAGGCTCGATCCACCCATCATTCTTTTGGGAGAGGCTCCTTTTCCTCAGCACAAAGTTGGATTTTTTGTGAGGATTCTTGGCATAAAATACGTTGGCCTCTGCTGGAATCCTCAGCTCTGGGGAGAGAGGGGTGTACAAAAAGAAGGTGGCACTCAGGAGGTGCTCCCTAGGACACGCCAACATCTGAGAGCCTGTGCCAGAAAAGGCCAGAGCCACACACCTGAGAGCTCTCCAATTCAGCACCAATACCAACAAAGACAGCCTCCACAGTCCTCCCTGAGGAAGAACTAGGCAGAGCACTTCAACAGACCTAATGTCTGTTCCTACCGAAGGCTTTGGACTCCAGAATATCTCAGGTCCTCTTGCATCTGCCAAAGCACACCACTAGGGTTTGCATCTGAAATCTCCCACAAAAGGCTCCTGTGCCGAAGATTCAGTCCCCACATGAGCCATCTTCATAGGTGGGTTTGGAGGGAAGCATTGGATGGTGAGTGCTCTGATGTCAACATGAAATTCTCATTCAAGATGAATACACTACTGGGGGGTGGGAGGGACTGGAAGAAAGGTTGAGCATGGTTGGAGTAAGACCTAAACAGGGTTGTGCCCTGGGCAACAGTACCTTGTTCCTGTTGGCTCCACTGAATCCTCATTCTCCAAGGAGAGGTCCTCCCTCTCCATCTTTCTCTCTCTCCCTCTCTGCCAGCCTCGTTCTCTCTCTCCCAGTCTATGCCTTTGTGGCAAGGGCTGAGGAGCTCTCCACTGCCACACACTAGAGCTTTATGGACAGCCTCAGTGCACAACCAAAGAGAAAGCTATGAAACCCAGAGAAAAAAGGCCTAGGATTCCTCCTCTGAGTTATTTTCCTCAAGTATGGCCACAGTGAGGACAGGCTGACCAGCGCGGATACCACGTTAGAGCCATGCTTCTGCGTTGGTGGAGCCCGCCTCCATGTGAACCAGGCTTCTGAGAATGGAGGCCACATTCCAAATACTGCCCTACTGAGAACAATGGTTCCAAAGACCAGCAAAGGGACTGCTTCCCTCCAACATGGTGTATGGCCCAGTGGTGCCATGACCCCGAGTGGGGCAATACAACAGCCGCTTCTCCTTCCTCTGAACATGTGTTTCCTGTCGCCCTCCTCTAACCTAGAGCCTGTTCTCCATCCCTTCTGGGTTGGATGTGGAGATCTCTGCTATGAATTTCTTAGGCTACCAAGGCCCCAGACAGACTTCCTCTTCCATAGACTCTACTAACCTAACAGTAGGTTAAGATAGGAGACAAGTGATCCTAGAACTCATAGGGATGGTGGTCTTCAGGGTACATAGGCTGGGATAATGGCTGCTGTGGTGTTTGGCTCACAAAAACCAACCAACCAACCAACGAAAAAGCGCTGGCATTATTATCAGATGAGCTCTGTGGCTACGTGCTCAGGAAGCCCTCATCTGACTTTAGTTAGGGATCACAACCTGGCTATTGTGATCACTCCTTGCCTAGTGGACTCAGGTGCGTAAGACCATGGAATTTATGCAAAAACAGATGATTCAGGCTGTCTCCCAGGCTGTGTTTTCTTCCCAATTTCATCCTGTTACTGCTTGCTAGAATCCTGGCAATGCTCTGCCCAGGCAGTGGTTTTTTGGTCACACAGAAGGCTTTCAATAGTACTGCTTCAGTCCACAAAATGCCAGTTCCCTCTTTAGCCCATGCATTCCCATGTTCCTTTGAAACCACTCCTATCCCAGACCATGAAAACATACTGCTCCTGGAGAGAGGCTTTCCTCCTCACTCCTCAAAGATGTCAGCTTTGGATGCCTGTTCATGTCCAGGGGAGGGCACCTGGTGGGGAGCCGCAATATCCACCGGGGTATACCATTGGACCTCAAGACCTTCCACCAGCAGAAGTGCAGTTGGCTTTGTGCACGAACCCAACACACCTGTTGGAGTGTTCTTGGGGGTCAGAGACTACTCTTTGTTGCTAAGAGTTGACCTGAGTCCACATCCTGACCCTTGCTCTCTGCTATCTGATTGTCTCACTTACTCTGACGGCGAGAGATGATTTGGCCCAGCTCATAATCCTCTGGATTCTCCTCAGTAAGGAAGTGTAGGTCGAGGGCACTGCGGATGACGACAGGAGCCCTATCGTGGCAGGTCACCTGGAGCAGCATGGGAGTCAGGCCTTCAGGAAATGGGCCTTGAAGTGACTACTCAAGGACAGTGGGCAGGGGCATTCTGGAGGCACCTCCACTCTAAATACAAGGGCAACATCCATGACCCTACTACCCGAGGCTGACCTCCTGCTCATCGTGTGGGCTCTTCCCACAGGCTACTAGCCCAATCCTTGTACATAGGACTTCCTGGGCCTGCCATTGCTCTTTGTGGAGCTGCACTCCTCTCGGAGTGAAAGGACCCCACTACCTGCATACAGATGCAATCTCATCCCACAAGTTGGGAGGAATGGGACAATAGCCTCCAAGATCCCAGGTCTGCCCGAGGATGCAGGCGGCATTGGGAATGGCCAAGGCACAAAACCTAGAGGCTTTGGTCTGGATTGCCAGGGCCAAAAACAGACCCAGGAACATGACCACACACAGGAGAGCTGAAAGATAGCCACGAGAGCTCCTGGCCTCCAGAGGCTCAGTGCTGGCTGGGATATAGGAGGGCACCTCATCCGGAAAGGGTGGTCATTGGGTTACCTGGACATTTACTGTGCTTGCTCCACATTCATATCGACTCTGCAGAGAGACTCTCTCAGCTCCTTGTTCAAGGAACATGGAGAACCTCACACTGCTGTCCTCCTCCATAGACGTCAGCATCCCATACAAGGGAACCTGCAACCTAGTTCCTGTCCTATTCTCATCTGTCACCCATACCTGTCCCTGCCCTTCTGGACTGCATGCTGCCACCTGACACACAGACTCCCTCAGACATGGCAGTGGACAAGCTGCTGCACTCGCTCATCTCAGCTCCAGCCCTTCACACTGACCTCTCCCTTCTTGATTCCCATCTATCCTCCTGATCATCCAGAAGCTAAAATTCAAGAGGGCATGAGTAGTCCATGGTATTGGACCAGTGTCTGCTCCCCACCCAGGTGTAAGCACCACGGGACACCCCTGCTCCCAGGCTTACCAGAACACTCTTGGCCATCTCTGGACTTTGTGTTTCTAAGTGGACACGAATTAAGCAGGTGTCTCCCACCTGCTTGTGGGAAAGCGGCCTGGAGGACTTGCAGGTTGATTCTGAGAACTGTGGGGGATGGAACATCAGCAAACCCAGAAACAGAAAGCCACCCGAGACTGTCAGTTGGCTCTATGGGCTTCCAGCAAATATGTCCAGGTGCTGAGGCTTCTTATTTCCTCAGGTCGGAGTGGAATGGCAGCACATGCACAGCTTGAATAAGGTAGGTGTTTACCTCCTTTCCCTTGACCTGGGGGCGTTTCCTCACCATGAAATATTGTATTCCCAGATTCATGGACAGACACACGAGTGAGTGGTCAGAGACCTTGATTTCTGCAGAGCGAAGTGGAGAGAATTGTTAGGTGGCACTCAAGGATTATACCACAAAACACCCACAACCCCTGAGAGTCTCCGCCAGGCCCATCACACTTTGGTATTTTGGGGCCAAGGCCCACTTTCTCTTGGCTGTCAGTTATCCTGAGCCCACTGTGGATCATGTCTCCCCACTGTCTGATTGTCCTACTTACTCTCATCCTCAGACATCATATACAGCAGCTCAAAGTTGTCCACATCCTCATGCTGCAACAAATTTTGGTTCAAGGCCCTGCGGATGAGGCTTGTCACCGTCTCCTGAAAGGTCACCTGGATCAGGGTGGGACAAATGTCATCAGAGAATGGCTTTTAGAAGAGCTACCCAGAAGACTGTGGTCAAACATTCAGGAGAAATCTCAGCTACATATATAAGGGCACAATCTTGTTATCCTGCTACCTGAGTGTGTCCTCCATATACCACCTGGGTTCTTGCAATGTGCTACTAGAACAATCCTGGTACAAATATCTGCCTGTACCTGCCATCTCCCCTCCCCCTGGGGAGCCACATTCCACTCATGTCAAAGGACCAAACTGCCTATGCACAGACACACTCTCATCTCACTGAGATGAGAGCAATGGGCCAGGGATCTGCGCACCAAGTGTGATCTGGGATGCAGGCTGCCTTTGTGGGTGGAAGAGGCAGATGCACTGAAAATTTGGGTCCTGACTGCCACGACACAAAACAGACTCAGATACAAGAGTGTGCACTTGAGTGCTTCATGATAGCTTTGAGAGGCCCTGGCCTCTGGAAGCTCGGTGCGGGTCTGGTTGTCATGATGTACTTGACTCAGCACTGGCAGTCACTGAACATGTCTCCTCTGCAGCTGGACACCTGCAGCATTAGCGTGTCTACTGCACATCCATAGAAATTCTGCCAAGAACCCCTTTAGCTCCGTATTTACATACATGCAAAGCCTAACATTCCGAAGCTTTGGCATGACCCCCCAGGTGATCCCGACCCCAAATTCCTACACCTAGTCATGCTAAGGAGGATCTCTTCCCTGCCACCAGGAACACATCCCCTCCTACACATGTGACAAGTCACTGCCACCTCCTCTGCTCCAACTTCACTCATTGAGAATACCAAGTTCTAGGCACTGCAGCCTGCACCCTGGACATATCTCTGCCTTCATCTGTCCACAGCACTTCCGTCTGCACTTCTGGCCTGCAAAACCCACAATACACAGGCCCACTCACCACTGAAGCTGGGCATGCTGATGCTCTCCCTCCTCAGGTCAAGCCCTTAAGACGGACCTCTCTCTTCTTTATTTCCCACCATAGCCCTGGGGTTGGCTGTGTCTCCTGCCTTCCACTGTGTGGACACCCAGGAGGCAGCCCTGCTGTCGGGCTTACCGGGATGCGCTTTGTCTCCCTCAGGCTCTGTCCCTCTAGGAGGACGTGAACAACGCGGCTGTCTTCCACCTGCTCGCTGGAGTGAAGCAGTGAGGAGCTGCTACTCACAGCTGCTGGGGTCCTGGATGCCACTGCCACAGAAGGTTCCAAGAACTGTGGGGGATGACAACATCAGCAAAGCCCAGCAACTGCACCCCACCCAGCCTGGCAGTTGGCTCTGTGGGCATTCTACAACATCCATCCAGAACCTGAGGTTCTTGTCCCCTTGGAGGATGTGGAGTGGCACCAGGAGTAAAGACTGAAGAAGGTGGCTGTTTTGGGAACAAGAGATCCAGCACCTGCTGGGTGGGGATGAAATCCCAGGAGATTAACCCCATGTTGCTGCTGAAATGTAGGTTCCTCCCACAAATGACAGGCAGGAGCTCATTCCTAAGCTGGTCCTGCCTGTAAGGTTCAAGGCTCTGAACCCTGAAGGGCTCCTCCGTGTTCTGATCATTTTCACCCTGGGTTGGGACCAAGAATGGTGGGTTCAAAATGGAAATGGTGACAAACAGAAAAATGACTTGTGCCAATACACTAGAGTCAAAGCACAATGGGACAGTTCCCATCAGTACAAACACACACACACACACACACACACACACACACACAGAGTCAGAATAGGAGTCCTGGGCCATTCATCAGGGATCAGACTAGAGGGCCTGCTGGGCTCACCTGCCCTGTGCTACTCACTGTTACTCTTGAGCTCCTCTGCGACAATCGCCAGAGGCTCTGGCGTCTAAGATGAAGCCTCACCCAGTGTATCCACAAAAGGGCTAGTTGGCCCCCCTGAGATTCCTGGGAGCCTGAGGCTCGGCATTGTCTGCAACCACAGGAGAACATCCTTCTCCCTCCACTGGCTCCAACCAAGTGAGCTCGGATGGCTTGGTCAGTGAAGTGGGTGCCTGGATACCAGGGTTCCATGTTCTGTTTGATCCATTGTCAAGGCAATGATGTCATTTCCTGTGCCCATACCTGAGCCTCTTTTCACATAAGACCACTTTCAACAGCCCTATGGGCTGCCGATTTCTCCTCCATGCCTACCCATCTCAGGTGCGCAGGTGTTCACCAACAACTACCCAAACATCCCCACCAGCATCTGCCCTGCTTGGTGCCACTAGAGTTCCAGCTTGGAGCCTTCAAAAATGCATTCACAACCAGTCCTTCCCTCTCAGCAGCTTTTGGACCCTGGTCCCATCATTGTGCAACTCATGGTGTGCCCAGTCTTTTCTGGAAAGTAGGGTAGCATCTAATCTCTAGGGTTTATTGTGTCTATTGGCCCATAACACCCTCTGTTCTCTCTGAAACCAGAGATGGGACTCACAGGTGGCTAAAGCACAAATGTAGAGATGGGATAATCACAAGAAAGGGAGAGACAAAGAATGCACCCTAACTCCATCAGGCCTGTGTCCCACACAGGGACATGGCCAATGTCCGTCCCATCGTGGCTGCAGTTCCCTCTCTACACCATGGCAAGTTGGAGGGGACTGAGATGCAGAGGCTGCTCCCCTCTGCCATACAACTTCCCAAGGCTTCTCCTAAGATTTCAAAAGGGCCAAGTGTGTCTAGTGTTGGGGTCTCACAGAGACTCCGAGGTACCACAGCATCCTGCTGCCCAGAACCGGTTCACCCCTCACCTCAAGGGGGCTCAGCCTCTGGATTCATGGGAATTGAAGTGGGTACAGGTGATGGGATATCACCTCCAAGACTGAGTTATGCCAAGTCCATGACCCCTGTCTGCATCCCTGTCTCCAGCACCACTCCCCCCTCTCTCTTTCCTCCTCAGAGCAAACAAATCCATTTAGCAAGTGTGTCCTGTGATAAAGACATGACGGTCACCCATCCTCTCATTACAAAAACACTGAGGCTCAGCCAACATGGATCCTACAGGGAACACAGGCATAAACTCAGACTCCGATCCTCCCAGCCGAGCCTCAGTGGAGCCTGGACTCCCAGCCTCCTGAGTCAAGGAAACAGAGGTTCCTAGCCGAGCCACCTTGGATGCAGCCGCACACAAACTGAACTCATCAATGCCCCTTGCTCTCAGTTGTGAGTAAGAGGGGAAGTGGTGTTTCACAACCCTGGACATCAAGTGCAGTCTCCAGGCTTTGGGGTGTGCCCTGGCCTCTGTCTATCTGCCCAGGCTCTCCAACCCACACTGGCCTCTTACCCAACCTCCTCCTAGGGCCAAACTCAATCCTGCCTCTCAATTTCTGCTGCCTTCCCCAACACACTGCTCCCCAAAATGAGCAGGGCTGGCTCTCGGTTATCATGCTGGTGCCAGCAGCAATGCCACCCCACTGACATAATTCTGAGTCCCAACCTAGGCACTCCAGCTGTCTTTGCCACACCTGGCCTGTTTGGGCTCTGGCTCTTGCTCTTTTCTTTCATGTGCATGTGTTTTGAGGTTTTGAGTTTCTCCCACTGCAGAACTGCAGCTGTGGCAGGGTAGAGCTCATGAGGGTGACATTCTGAGCCACATCCAATCCCATCAGGACTGTTCACTGGGGTGACTGCTGGAACACAGTGATGAGTGAACACATGGGAGGTGGTTGGACCCACCTTGCCTCTGAGTGGCTTCCTTTCAGGACAGGAATGTAGGCATGGGAGCCCCTGGCGTGGGATGCTTTGCACAAGGCGTGACCATGGGCTCTCTTTCCTGGCAAAAATGGCTCCACTCAGCATGGAGAGCACTGTCATTCCTGGTGGCTAACAACAGCCCTGGACCCCAGAAAGGAACCCACACTCAAGATTAACGTCTGAGTGTGCGTGTCCTCGAGGAAATGAGGTCTCCTGATCCCAGGTGCAAAGGGGTAAGTCCTCTAACTCCAGGGGCCATGAAGGGACATCTGAGTTTCCCTTGTCCTTCTTTCCCTCTCTAACTAACCACAGTTAGGACCCTGGCCTCATTCCCCAGTGAGGATCATTAGGCTCCATAAAGGACAGTCTCTAAGATGCTCAGTGAACCAACACCCTCTGCACAACCCATAACCCTATTCACCCAAGAGGCAAGAGGATTTCTATTCAGGAAAACCAGGAAAGGGAGAGCCTTTCTCAAGGACACAAGGACATTAGTGAGTGAGGGAGTGATTAATGGATGGAGAACTATTTCCAACACCAACTTCCAGGAGCATATATGGCCCCCTGGAGAATTCTGCAGTGTGTTGGTGATTAAGGAGAATGTGTGAATTCAGGGGTCACTAGGTCCTCTCAGCCATAAGGAGGGAAACTGCCATAAAGGAACTAGGACAAGGGTGCGAGGAATGCTCACTGGTGGGAGATCGGAAGGAAGGAAAGTGTACTCATTAGAAAAGTGTCGCCTGAAAATTCTTAGCTAGCCAAAAGCCGTGCGAACTTGTGTGGGAAAAGAGTCTTTGCACAGTGATGAAGCTAAGAGCTCACATGATGGAACACAGCATCAACTGGGACCAAATCCAATATCTGATATTCTTGTAGGAAGAGGAGAGTCTGGACCCAGATACCAGGGAGACTGGGGGATACCGGATATGTGAGGTTGGAGCCAGGGCGGGATGCCCATATGGGAACCACAGATCGTGGGCAGCAATAGGAGAGTGGGCAAGGGCTGGGAGAGTTGGGGAGACAGTCCCCTTGAAACCTGGGAGGGGTTATGGCACTGGGACAGCCCAACACCTACTGTGTTGAGCCTCTGGAGCTCAACGGAAGACACTTCCTCTGTTGTCGGCCACCCAGTTAACAGAGTTTGGTTGCAGCAGCCTAGGACCCAGCTGAAGGTCTGAGCATATTGGCCATGCAGGTTGGATCTGGACCACAGACACCCTCATCAGAGATTGTAGGGTCTCAGCCCTGAGGCAAGACAGGCACTAAGTCAGGCCAGGTGGGGAAACGGATAGGCACACACTCTGGGGGCTGGTGCCTGTGTTACTGGGAGCACTTCTGATCGCAATTCCCTGATCTGCTGCCAACACAGGCTACAGAGGAGGGTACAGAAACACAGACCACGGATCTGCCCCACTCAGTGGGCCCAGGCCAACACCACACCCAGCAGCCTCGTGCCATACCCAATGAGTCTCGAAGCGGCCCCCTCTTCCCATCCTGAGAGCTCTTCCCTTCCTCATGTGCCAATAGCTCCCTACTGTCACTGGCAATATCTACTCTGTGAGATGTTAACATCCGTGGGTACTGTTCTCTCATCCCAGGACAGTGTGGTCCCACACACCCTGGTGAATTGGGCCACCTGGAGGCTGGACCTGGAGGTTGTTGAGGCTGAATGGCAGCGGTGGTCCTCTGGCACTTAATATTGCTTAAGTTAAAAACAAAAACAAAAACAAAAACAAAAAACGGGTCTTGGTGCTCAAAAATGTTTGATTTGCATATTCTCATCCCCTAACCCCAATATTTTCATTATTTCCTCACATATGAAATCTTACTAGCATAAAGGTAATTTCGTATTAAACAAAGTGGATTGAAATAACATTGGTAAAAATAATCAATCACCATACTTTCAATTTTTGTTCTGCTTTCCTATTAGAAACCACTTGGATACAAGAGAACAGAGGACAGACTCATGGAAATGCTTGAAATGACAAGAAGCTCCCACTCAAGCTCAGCATTCAGTCCTGGACAGGGTAAGACCAGGCCACTTTGACATCTGTGCCAAAGAGTCTACCAGACAGAATCCTCTGACTGATCCCTGACTGAGCCATAGGAACTGGCTAGAAAAGCCTTCACATCCTCAATACATTCTTCACGTCAGAATACTTGACAACCATTGATATCCATCTCTCGTTAACTTGCTCCCCAGCCAACCATTCTTCAACAAATTCAAAGGAGTAACTCATGCAAGCACACAGAAAGGGGTGTTCACTACACACATCCATGTGCGAAAAAGACAACTGGTATTTCTTGTTTGGGCTATTTCAAATGAAATCCCTTCTGCATGACCTCCACAAACCAAAGGAAAATATTTGTGAAATTCCCACGTAGAAGACAAGATACACTTGCCAAGGAGGCAGTGGCAAGAATTTTGACACTCCAAATGTAGAGTGTGTGTTTAGGAAGCAGTCACAGTTTCCATGAGAGAGTCCCATGAAATCAATTAGGAAGATCCATGCTCTAGCCCTACCATGCAAGTGATGTGACTTGAAAGAGTCACTTAGTCTTAGTAACCATCATCACTAACAACTAAGTCAATGAATAAAGGTCCTCAGGTGCCAAGCTACAAAATGTGGGATGAGCATGGATGAGGATGGGTGGGAGAAGTCTCCAACTCTAACACAATTAGGGAAGGATGTGCTGACCTCAAGTGGCTGGGGGGCTGGGATCCTGCCACAGAGGGGGATTCCAAACCTCACATCCCCTGACCCAGGCCAGAAGACCAGGTAGAGTCCAAGGACCCTGGGGTGGCCCAATGGCAATAAAGGTCAAAAGGAACTAGGGATCTGCCTGGTCCCTCAATCCCCTACTCTGAGCAGGGCTGCATGACGAGGCCAGAGGCCATCCACAGCAATCTGCCTTTACAGGAAAACAGGGACTGCAGGCTGCCTCTGGCTCACTGAATCAGGGTGGTGTTTTCATAAAGCAAGACCACTTCCTCACATTTGACCAGCAGCTCATGTGTTGACAGCACAATGACTGACTTGACTCCGGCCCTGATGAATGAAATAGAAAATTCATAGCAAACCCATCTTTAGCTCTTCCACATCATCAGGGGCTCTGATTCAATTCCGTCCAGAAAGGTGTCTGAAATGATTTCTAAACATGCTGGGGACTCACCTCTGTGTGGAACTTTTCAGGAAAAAGGGGATCAAATCTCATGAAGCAACTCTTCTCTCTTCTAGCCCATGGGCAATGCAAGGAACCTGCATGATACCAGAGGCTCACTTCTCTCTTCTCATGTCTTCTGGAAAGGATTCGTTAATGCTTCCTGCAAGGTGAAGCAGAAGCCTGCATCCCCAGCTGCACAGAAGTGTTTTAGGGCAGTGTCTCCCTTAAAACCCAAAAATAAAAAAACAGGTCATTCAACAGGCACATGGATTCGAGTACATGTTCAATGATCCCTCCTCCCTGGAGCCTTCCACATGCCCATCTTCCACATTCACAGAGCAATGCTTGGCCATTCTCAAGACCAGGAGACCATGATGCTCCTCACCAGGAAGTCAATAAGGAACATGAAGAGAGCAGCATGGATTGCAGAAGGTGGCACATCAAGGATCTTCAGCTCTGCTGCTAGAACACAAGAGCTTAACTTCAGTATTGACTTTTTGCCAACTACCAAGTACGATAGCAGTGTCAAGCCCAATATGCAGATATGCAAGTAGTAGGTGACACCCCGCATCCATTCACAAAAGTGGGCAACATCTGCATCAGAACAAGGAAGTATCTTACCCTTACTCATAAAAATCATCAGAAACAAAATAAAATGGATGCAAGACTTCTCATTTCACTATTAGGTAGCTGTTGGAATTCCCTATTAAATAATACCTCCTCCAAAATAAAAAGTATCTCAGACATGTGTCAACTATTCAATGGATGACATTTTAAAAACTATGGACTTTACTTAATATTTATGTATGCTATATCCCTGCCTAAGGCTCTATGAGAAAGGAGCACATAGAATTGGATCTTTGAAAATCTCACATTTGCTGATAAATATTACTGCTGATCTCAGGCATGGCGAAGTGAAAAGTGGGACTTTGGATATTCCAAGAATGCTATGTTGTGGGATTGGTGTCCCTGATTCATACATAGCATATGGTTTCTATGAAATCCAGTGAGGGAGCAGGAGTAACGAAGCTGATTGCACAGATGACCTCAGGGAATACTGACAGATAGGCCAAATGAAAAATATGCTCCAGCTAACCATTGGTATTTGGGCTTCTGATCCCAGTCCTGTTTTTAAAAAAGGTGCAGACAGGCAGTGTTCATTAAAAACTGTCTACCATGTAAAAGTGGGTAATTTAAATGGCATCTAGTTACACATCTGATAGAATGGTCTGGCAACATATGAATTTCATTCTAACAACAACAACAACAACAAAACATAGAAAATGAGACATAAAGATAAAACCTTGTCTTCACCAGGATGCCTAAAAATAGGTTTTATTTGGCTCATGCCAATAAATATCTTTCAATAGAATTTCTGATTTCTGAATGAATCCATTCAACTTCATACTGCACAGATCACAAGGTTTTCTTTACAGAATATTCTCTTCTTCTTCTTAAAGCCTCACATAGAAAATGTCTCACAGGACATAGGAGGGCTAAAGTTTGAAGGCATCTAATTGTACTCTAAAACAATTATGAACCTATTCGATCCATTATTAATAAATATCACCACTTTACCACTTGAACCAAATCACAGAAAATTGGAAACAGATGATCATTGGCTTTGATACCTTTACTTCTGTTTCATTACTCAGAGTCGATCAACTCTATACTTCAAGTGACACAGATTTATTACAGAATGCCTAAGATCCTAAGGATCTATTTTAGCTCAGCCCATGGTATTGCTTCATTATTTTATTATTTTGTAAGTAATAAAATATAACTTCATGTTGGATGATATATTCAAGCCATGAATATATCATCCAACATTGTTCTTCCCAAAATATTAGCCCAATTTCTGCGCGCGCTCACTTACTGTTCAGGAATTTTACTAATTGTTTGAAGGTTCTAGAGGACCTGTTAGACTCCTAATGGACAAACCATACAACATACTCCAGAGAACGGACGAGTGCCATAAGAAGAAAATAAGGTCAGCCTACAGCAATGGGCAGCTGCCTGCCCTCGGCTGGGAGGAGCCCTGGCCATGGCACCAGGGCTGCTGGGCAGCAGAAGCCTCCACAGCCCTGCAGGGAGCCTGGAGCACAGCTCTGCCTAACCATGCTCAGCCCTGGACAGATGCACATGAGTTCCCATCACAGGCTCGAGTGTGACAGTCCCAGGTGCATGCCTGTCATGCCAGCCACCAGGGAGGCTGAGGCAAGAGGAACGTTTGAGGTCAGCCTTGGCAACTTAGACCCCGAGGCAAAGGGGAAATACTTTTACAGGGGTCTCTGAGGGTGTAGCTCAGGTAGGTCACTTGCCTCACAGGCTCAAGGCCCTGGGTTCAATCCCCAGAACCCACGTACACACAAAAAGTGAACTTGGAATATTGTTTAAAATGATGGGTCAGGTACACACAAGGACTTCAATATGACCTCTCAGAGGAGCTCAATTTGAGATCAGACTGAACAAAAGACCACCTGGACCATTGACTCAGTGTCTGAAACCCTCTGTGAGCATGGGAAGCACTGCTGGCAAGACACCAGAGGGCCAAAGCACTTGTGCCCCCTGCAGGGGCGTCTCTTGTCTACCACCAAAGACTGTTCCCCTCCTGGGGCAGCTGAGAGCAAGCTGGGCCTTGGAGCAAGGACTAGTGCTTTAGATATAGACTATGCAAGCAAGGGGCAATGTCTTTAATAAAACTAAAATTAAAAAGTCACATTGAAAAAATTTTAAAAAGAAGAAAATAAGGTCAAGTAGAGGAAGCCCATTTTCACAGGAAAAAATCCCCCAGTGAAAAGCATCAGAATAGATACCAAGAAAAATACCAACAAAAACAGTGTGCTCCCACTATGTATCTACTCAACATGCAAAAGTTAGAAAGCTAGATAATACAATCCTGGCCACAGGTAGAGCTATGCAGAAGAGCCACCTGGCAGTGCTTAGTCAAAGAAGTAAACATGCACACTTTGACCTAGAAATTCCACCTGTGTGTAAACCAGGCGGTGCTTAAGCAGTTTCACAAGGGGACATGCACAGGGAAATTTATCCTCAGGTTCTTATAGAGTTGTCTGTGCTTACAGGGAGTTGATGGTTGTCAAGATGCCCACAGCTGCGAAAGTCAAAAGCTAAAAAAATAATAGATGCCAACCTGGATATATTAATAATCCCGTATCTATGATCACCTTCATAAGGTAGCTTCCCAACTTCTGTGTGGAAGTGTGTTTCTCCTTGGCCCTTACACTGTTGTGGAGACCACTAGGAGTTCAGCTTTGTGCAGGATCATCTGACCTGGACTTTTGGCAAGACCTGTACAGCCCTCACACATGCTCAGATGCTACAGGACTTTTCAGACCAGTCCAGACAACAGTAGGCATCCATTCATTGTCTGCACTCTACAGATTCCTAGATGCACGACATTCATTACCATCAAATGCAGAATTTTCATCAAAAACTAATATATATATCATTCCAATCTGAATCAAGAAAATCGGAAATATCCCCAAATCCAAAGAGTGGATCCCCATTGTGATGCTACAAGTTGAAAATTCCACAGCTGACCTCATGGGATGGTTCACAGTCAAAAGACAGCTGCATGAAAAATATTACATGACCTTCCTGCTATGTGAAAAGTGGCATGTGAAGTACACATGCATGTCTTCCTCAGACATGGGTTCATTTGCAAGACACCTTGTGCAATTGAAAATACTCCAAAAGGGGAGAAATCAGAACCATGTCTCCAAAGTATTTCAGCACAGACCAACTCCATCTGTCTATCTATCTCTCAGTGAGTGTGTGTGCTCTTGTGTGTGTTTGTGTGTCTTTGTTTGTGTTTGTACCATCACAGCTGATACTTCATTGCCCCCATTGGAAAACTGACTCAGATAATGCCATCTGCCAAACTCCTAAAAACCAAAGTTCTTGCTGATAGAATGAAACATTCCTTCCTGTTGGTTTGGATGTGTCCTTTAGGAATCACTGCTACATTTAGTATACTCAAATCATCACAGTAGATCAGGTAACAAAAACATATATATTTTAAAATAATAATAATATATTAATGGAAACAACAAATACAGGATAGAGTAACAACTGTGTTACTAAACAAGGTCAAGGACAATGGCAAACTATAGATTCAAACTTTGAAGAAAATAGTAATCAATGTAAATATTCCTGGGCTGCCTCAGCCCCACCCAGGCACACAGCAACAGAATGGTTTTGCAAGCATCCTCAGGAGGGCAGGAGCCTTCTTTGCAGGACAAGAGGGAGGTTGAGGCTCGATCCACCCATCATTCTTTTGGGAGAGGCTCCTTTTCCTCAGCACAAAGTTGGATTTTTTGTGAGGATTCTTGGCATAAAATACGTTGGCCTCTGCTGGAATCCTCAGCTCTGGGGAGAGAGGGGTGTACAAAAAGAAGGTGGCACTCAGGAGGTGCTCCCTAGGACACGCCAACATCTGAGAGCCTGTGCCAGAAAAGGCCAGAGCCACACACCTGAGAGCTCTCCAATTCAGCACCAATACCAACAAAGACAGCCTCCACAGTCCTCCCTGAGGAAGAACTAGGCAGAGCACTTCAACAGACCTAATGTCTGTTCCTACCGAAGGCTTTGGACTCCAGAATATCTCAGGTCCTCTTGCATCTGCCAAAGCACACCACTAGGGTTTGCATCTGAAATCTCCCACAAAAGGCTCCTGTGCCGAAGATTCAGTCCCCACATGAGCCATCTTCATAGGTGGGTTTGGAGGGAAGCATTGGATGGTGAGTGCTCTGATGTCAACATGAAATTCTCATTCAAGATGAATACACTACTGGGGGGTGGGAGGGACTGGAAGAAAGGTTGAGCATGGTTGGAGTAAGACCTAAACAGGGTTGTGCCCTGGGCAACAGTACCTTGTTCCTGTTGGCTCCACTGAATCCTCATTCTCCAAGGAGAGGTCCTCCCTCTCCATCTTTCTCTCTCTCCCTCTCTGCCAGCCTCGTTCTCTCTCTCCCAGTCTATGCCTTTGTGGCAAGGGCTGAGGAGCTCTCCACTGCCACACACTAGAGCTTTATGGACAGCCTCAGTGCACAACCAAAGAGAAAGCTATGAAACCCAGAGAAAAAAGGCCTAGGATTCCTCCTCTGAGTTATTTTCCACAAGTATGGCCACAGTGAGGACAGGCTGACCAGCACGGATACCACGTTAGAGCCATACTTCTGCATTGGTGGAGCCCGCCTCCATGTGAACCAGGCTTCTGAGAATGGAGGCCACATTCCAAATACTGCCCTACTGAGAACAATGGTTCCAAAGACCAGCAAAGGGACTGCTTCCCTCCAACATGGTGTATGGCCCAGTGGTGCCATGACCCCGAGTGGGGGAATACAACAGCCGCTTCTCCTTCCTCTGAACATGTGTTTCCTGTCGCCCTCCTCTAACCTAGAGCCTGTTCTCCATCCCTTCTGGGTTGGATGTGGAGATCTCTGCTATGAATTTCTTAGGCTACCAAGGCCCCAGACAGACTTCCTCTTCCATAGACTCTACTAACCTAACAGTAGGTTAAGATAGGAGACAAGTGATCCTAGAACTCATAGGGATGGTGGTCTTCAGGGTACATAGGCTGGGATAATGGCTGCTGTGGTGTTTGGCTCACAAAAACCAACCAACCAACCAACGAAAAAGCGCTGGCATTATTATCAGATGAGCTCTGTGGCTACGTGCTCAGGAAGCCCTCATCTGACTTTAGTTAGGGATCACAACCTGGCTATTGTGATCACTCCTTGCCTAGTGGACTCAGGTGCGTAAGACCATGGAATTTATGCAAAAACAGATGATTCAGGCTGTCTCCCAGGCTGTGTTTTCTTCCCAATTTCATCCTGTTACTGCTTGCTAGAATCCTGGCAATGCTCTGCCCAGGCAGTGGTTTTTTGGTCACACAGAAGGCTTTCAATAGTACTGCTTCAGTCCACAAAATGCCAGTTCCCTCTTTAGCCCATGCATTCCCATGTTCCTTTGAAACCACTCCTATCCCAGACCATGAAAACATACTGCTCCTGGAGAGAGGCTTTCCTCCTCACTCCTCAAAGATGTCAGCTTTGGATGCCTGTTCATGTCCAGGGGAGGGCACCTGGTGGGGAGCCGCAATATCCACCGGGGTATACCATTGGACCTCAAGACCTTCCACCAGCAGAAGTGCAGTTGGCTTTGTGCACGAACCCAACACACCTGTTGGAGTGTTCTTGGGGGTCAGAGACTACTCTTTGTTGCTAAGAGTTGACCTGAGTCCACATCCTGACCCTTGCTCTCTGCTATCTGATTGTCTCACTTACTCTGACGGCGAGAGATGATTTGGCCCAGCTCATAATCCTCTGGATTCTCCTCAGTAAGGAAGTGTAGGTCGAGGGCGCTGCGGATGACGACAGGAGCCCTATCGTGGCAGGTCACCTGGAGCAGCATGGGAGACAGGCCTTCAGGAAATGGGCCTTGAAGTGACTACTCAAGGACAGTGGGCAGGGGCATTCTGGAGGCACCTCCACTCTAAATACAAGGGCAACATCCATGACCCTACTACCCGAGGCTGACCTCCTGCTCATCGTGTGGGCTCTTCCCACAGGCTACTAGCCCAATCCTTGTACATAGGACTTCCTGGGCCTGCCATTGCTCTTTGTGGAGCTGCACTCCTCTCGGAGTGAAAGGACCCCACTACCTGCATACAGATGCAATCTCATCCCACAAGTTGGGAGGAATGGGACAATAGCCTCCAAGATCCCAGGTCTGCCCGAGGATGCAGGCGGCATTGGGAATGGCCTAGGCACAAAACCTAGAGGCTTTGGTCTGGATTGCCAGGGCCAAAAACAGACGCAGGAACATGACCACACACAGGAGAGCTGAAAGATAGCCACGAGAGCTCCTGGCCTCCAGAGGCTCAGTGCTGGCTGGGATGTAGGAGGGCACCTCATCCGGCAAGGGTGGTCATTGGGTTACCTGGACATTTAGTGTGCTTGCTCCACATCCATATCGACTCTGCAGAGAGACTCTCTCAGCTCCTTGTTCAAGGAACATGGAGAACCTCACACTGCTGTCCTCCTCCATAGACGTCAGCATCCCATACAAGGGAACCTGCAACCTAGTTCCTGTCCTATTCTCATCTGTCACCCATACCTGTCCCTGCCCTTCTGGACTGCATGCTGCCACCTGACACACAGACTCCCTCAGACATGGCAGTGGACAAGCTGCTGCACTCGCTCATCTCAGCTCCAGCCCTTCACACTGACCTCTCCCTTCTTGATTCCCATCTATCCTCCTGATCATCCAGAAGCTCCAAATTCAAGAGGGCATGAGTAGTCCATGGTATTGGACCAGTGTCTGCTCCCCACCCAGGTGTAAGCACCACGGGACACCCCTGCTCCCAGGCTTACCAGAACACTCTTGGCCATCTCTGGACTTTGTGTTTCTAAGTGGACACGAATTAAGCAGGTGTCTCCCACCTGCTTGTGGGAAAGCGGCCTGGAGGACTTGCAGGTTGATTCTGAGAACTGTGGGGGATGGAACATCAGCAAACCCAGAAACAGAAAGCCACCCGAGACTGTCAGTTGGCTCTATGGGCTTCCAGCAAATATGTCCAGGTGCTGAGGCTTCTTATTTCCTCAGGTCGGAGTGGAATGGCAGCACATGCACAGCTTGAATAAGGTAGGTGTTTACCTCCTTTCCCTTGACCTGGGGGCGTTTCCTCACCATGAAATATTGTATTCCCAGATTCATGGACAGACACACGAGTGAGTGGTCAGAGACCTTGATTTCTGCAGAGCGAAGTGGAGAGAATTGTTAGGTGGCACTCAAGGATTATACCACAAAACACCCACAACCCCTGAGAGTCTCCTCCAGGCCCATCACACTTTGGTATTTTGGGGCCAAGGCCCACTTTCTCTTGGCTGTCAGTTATCCTGAGCCCACTGTGGATCATGTCTCCCCACTGTCTGATTGTCCTACTTACTCTCATCCTCAGACATCATATACAGCAGCTCAAAGTTGTCCACATCCTCATGCTGCAACAAATTTTGGTTCAAGGCCCTGCGGATGAGGCTTG
The DNA here is from genome assembly GCF_045843805.1 of Urocitellus parryii. Lineage (NCBI taxonomy): Eukaryota > Metazoa > Chordata > Mammalia > Rodentia > Sciuridae > Urocitellus > Urocitellus parryii. Next base: position 51,335,215 of record NC_135548.1, on the reverse strand, counting down.
TCACCGTCTCCTGAAAGGTCACCTGGATCAGGGTGGGACAAATGTCATCAGAGAATGGCTTTTAGAAGAGCTACCCAGAAGACTGTGGTCAAACATTCAGGAGAAATCTCAGCTACATATATAAGGGCACAATCTTGTTATCCTGCTACCTGAGTGTGTCCTCCATATACCACCTGGGTTCTTGCAATGTGCTACTAGAACAATCCTGGTACAAATATCTGCCTGTACCTGCCATCTCCCCTCCCCCTGGGGAGCCACATTCCACTCATGTCAAAGGACCAAACTGCCTATGCACAGACACACTCTCATCTCACTGAGATGAGAGTAATGGGCCAGGGATCTGCGCACCAAGTGTGATCTGGGATGCAGGCTGCCTTTGTGGGTGGAAGAGGCAGATGCACTGAAAATTTGGGTCCTGACTGCCATGACACAAAACAGACTCAGATACAAGAGTGTGCACTTGAGTGCTTCATGATAGCTTTGAGAGGCCCTGGCCTCTGGAAGCTCGGTGCGGGTCTGGTTGTAATGATGTACTTGACTCAGCACTGGCAGTCACTGAACATGTCTCCTCTGCAGCTGGACACCTGCAGGATTAGCGTGTCTACTGCACATCCATAGAAATTCTGCCAAGAACCCCTTTAGCTCCGTATTTACATACATGCAAAGCCTAACATTCCGAAGCTTTGGCATGACCCCCCAGGTGATCCCGACCCCAAATTCCTACACCTAGTCATGCTAAGGAGGATCTCTTCCCTGCCACCAGGAACACATCCCCTCCTACACATGTGACAAGTCACTGCCACCTCCTCTGCTCCAACTTCACTCATTGAGAATACCAAGTTCTAGGCACTGCAGCCTGCACCCTGGACATATCTCTGCCTTCATCTGTCCACAGCACTTCCGTCTGCACTTCTGGCCTGCAAAACCCACAATACACAGGCCCACTCACCACTGAAGCTGGGCATGCTGATGCTCTCCCTCCTCAGGTCAAGCCCTTAAGACGGACCTCTCTCTTCTTTATTTCCCACCATAGCCGTGGGGTTGGCTGTGTCTCCTGCCTTCCACTGTGTGGACACCCAGGAGGCAGCCCTGCTGTCGGGCTTACCGGGATGCGCTTTGTCTCCCTCAGGCTCTGTCCCTCTAGGAGGACGTGAACAACGCGGCTGTCTTCCACCTGCTCGCTGGAGTGAAGCAGTGAGGAGCTGCTACTCACAGCTGCTGGGGTCCTGGATGCCACTGCCACAGAAGGTTCCAAGAACTGTGGGGGATGACAACATCAGCAAAGCCCAGCAACTGCACCCCACCCAGCCTGGCAGTTGGCTCTGTGGGCATTCTACAACATCCATCCAGAACCTGAGGTTCTTGTCCCCTTGGAGGATGTGGAGTGGCACCAGGAGTAAAGACTGAAGAAGGTGGCTGTTTTGGGAACAAGAGATCCAGCACCTGCTGGGTGGGGATGAAATCCCAGGAGATTAACCCCATGTTGCTGCTGAAATGTAGGTTCCTCCCACAAATGACAGGCAGGAGCTCATTCCTAAGCTGGTCCTGCCTGTAAGGTTCAAGGCTCTGAACCCTGAAGGGCTCCTCCGTGTTCTGATCATTTTCACCCTGGGTTGGGACCAAGAATGGTGGGTTCAAAATGGAAATGGTGACAAACAGAAAAATGACTTGTGCCAATACACTAGAGTCAAAGCACAATGGGACAGTTCCCATCAGTACAAACACACACACACACACACACACACACACACACAGAGTCAGAATAGGAGTCCTGGGCCATTCATCAGGGATCAGACTAGAGGGCCTGCTGGGCTCACCTGCCCTGTGCTACTCACTGTTACTCTTGAGCTCCTCTGCGACAATCGCCAGAGGCTGTGGCGTCTAAGATGAAGCCTCACCCAGTGTATCCACAAAAGGGCTAGTTGGCCCCCCTGAGATTCCTGGGAGCCTGAGGCTCGGCATTGTCTGCAACCACAGGAGAACATCCTTCTCCCTCCACTGGCTCCAACCAAGTGAGCTCGGATGGCTTGGTCAGTGAAGTGGGTGCCTGGATACCAGGGTTCCATGTTCTGTTTGATCCATTGTCAAGGCAATGATGTCATTTCCTGTGCCCATACCTGAGCCTCTTTTCACATAAGACCACTTTCAACAGCCCTATGGGCTGCCGATTTCTCCTCCATGCCTACCCATCTCAGGTGCGCAGGTGTTCACCAACAACTACCCAAACATCCCCACCAGCATCTGCCCTGCTTGGTGCCACTAGAGTTCCAGCTTGGAGCCTTCAAAAATGCATTCACAACCAGTCCTTCCCTCTCAGCAGCTTTTGGACCCTGGTCCCATCATTGTGCAACTCATGGTGTGCCCAGTCTTTTCTGGAAAGTAGGGTAGCATCTAATCTCTAGGGTTTATTGTGTCTATTGGCCCATAACACCCTCTGTTCTCTCTGAAACCAGAGATGGGACTCACAGGTGGCTAAAGCACAAATGTAGAGATGGGATAATCACAAGAAAGGGAGAGACAAAGAATGCACCCTAACTCCATCAGGCCTGTGTCCCACACAGGGACATGGCCAATGTCCGTCCCATCGTGGCTGCAGTTCCCTCTCTACACCATGGCAAGTTGGAGGGGACTGAGATGCAGAGGCTGCTCCCCTCTGCCATACAACTTCCCAAGGCTTCTCCTAAGATTTCAAAAGGGCCAAGTGTGTCTAGTGTTGGGGTCTCACAGAGACTCCGAGGTACCACAGCATCCTGCTGCCCAGAACCGGTTCACCCCTCACCTCAAGGGGGCTCAGCCTCTGGATTCATGGGAATTGAAGTGGGTACAGGTGATGGGATATCACCTCCAAGACTGAGTTATGCCAAGTCCATGACCCCTGTCTGCATCCCTGTCTCCAGCACCACTCCCCCCTCTCTCTTTCCTCCTCAGAGCAAACAAATCCATTTAGCAAGTGTGTCCTGTGATAAAGACATGACGGTCACCCATCCTCTCATTACAAAAACACTGAGGCTCAGCCAACATGGATCCTACAGGGAACACAGGCATAAACTCAGACTCCGATCCTCCCAGCCGAGCCTCAGTGGAGCCTGGACTCCCAGCCTCCTGAGTCAAGGAAACAGAGGTTCCTAGCCGAGCCACCTTGGATGCAGCCGCACACAAACTGAACTCATCAATGCCCCTTGCTCTCAGTTGTGAGTAAGAGGGGAAGTGGTGTTTCACAACCCTGGACATCAAGTGCAGTCTCCAGGCTTTGGGGTGTGCCCTGGCCTCTGTCTATCTGCCCAGGCTCTCCAACCCACACTGGCCTCTTACCCAACCTCCTCCTAGGGCCAAACTCAATCCTGCCTCTCAATTTCTGCTGCCTTCCCCAACACACTGCTCCCCAAAATGAGCAGGGCTGGCTCTCGGTTATCATGCTGGTGCCAGCAGCAATGCCACCCCACTGACATAATTCTGAGTCCCAACCTAGGCACTCCAGCTGTCTTTGCCACACCTGGCCTGTTTGGGCTCTGGCTCTTGCTCTTTTCTTTCATGTGCATGTGTTTTGAGGTTTTGAGTTTCTCCCACTGCAGAACTGCAGCTGTGGCAGGGTAGAGCTCATGAGGGTGACATTCTGAGCCACATCCAATCCCATCAGGACTGTTCACTGGGGTGACTGCTGGAACACAGTGATGAGTGAACACATGGGAGGTGGTTGGACCCACCTTGCCTCTGAGTGGCTTCCTTTCAGGACAGGAATGTAGGCATGGGAGCCCCTGGCGTGGGATGCTTTGCACAAGGCGTGACCATGGGCTCTCTTTCCTGGCAAAAATGGCTCCACTCAGCATGGAGAGCACTGTCATTCCTGGTGGCTAACAACAGCCCTGGACCCCAGAAAGGAACCCACACTCAAGATTAACGTCTGAGTGTGCGTGTCCTCGAGGAAATGAGGTCTCCTGATCCCAGGTGCAAAGGGGTAAGTCCTCTAACTCCAGGGGCCATGAAGGGACATCTGAGTTTCCCTTGTCCTTCTTTCCCTCTCTAACTAACCACAGTTAGGACCCTGGCCTCATTCCCCAGTGAGGATCATTAGGCTCCATAAAGGACAGTCTCTAAGATGCTCAGTGGACCAACACCCTCTGCACAACCCATAACCCTATTCACCCAAGAGGCAAGAGGATTTCTATTCAGGAAAACCAGGAAAGGGAGAGCCTTTCTCAAGGACACAAGGACATTAGTGAGTGAGGGAGTGATTAATGGATGGAGAACTATTTCCAACACCAACTTCCAGGAGCATATATGGCCCCCTGGAGAATTCTGCAGTGTGTTGGTGATTAAGGAGAACGTGTGAATTCAGGGGTCACTAGGTCCTCTCAGCCATAAGGAGGGAAACTGCCATAAAGGAACTAGGACAAGGGTTCGAGGAATGCTCACTGGTGGGAGATCGGAAGGAAGGAAAGTGTACTCATTAGAAAAGTGTCGCCTGAAAATTCTTAGCCAGCCAAAAGCCGTGCGAACTTGTGTGGGAAAAGAGTCTTTGCACAGTGATGAAGCTAAGAGCTCACATGATGGAACACAGCATCAACTGGGACCAAATCCAATATCTGATATTCTTGTAGGAAGAGGAGAGTCTGGACCCAGATACCAGGGAGACTGGGGGATACGGGATATGTGAGGTTGGAGCCAGGGCGGGATGCCCATATGGGAACCACAGATCGTGGGCAGCAATAGGAGAGTGGGCAAGGGCTGGGAGAGTTGGGGAGACAGTCCCCTTGAAACCTGGGAGGGGTTATGGCACTGGGACAGCCCAACACCTACTGTGTTGAGCCTCTGGAGCTCAACGGAAGACACTTCCTCTGTTGTCGGCCACCCAGTTAACAGAGTTTGGTTGCAGCAGCCTAGGACCCAGCTGAAGGTCTGAGCATGTTGGCCATGCAGGTTGGATCTGGACCACAGACACCCTCATCAGAGATTGTAGGGTCTCAGCCCTGAGGCAAGACAGGCACTAAGTCAGGCCAGGTGGGGAAACGGATAGGCACACACTCTGGGGGCTGGTGCCTGTGTTACTGGGAGCACTTCTGATCGCAATTCCCTGATCTGCTGCCAACACAGGCTACAGAGGAGGGTACAGAAACACAGACCACGGATCTGCCCCACTCAGTGGGCCCAGGCCAACACCACACCCAGCAGCCTCGTGCCATACCCAATGAGTCTCGAAGCGGCCCCCTCTTCCCATCCTGAGAGCTCTTCCCTTCCTCATGTGCCAATAGCTCCCTACTGTCACTGGCAATATCTACTCTGTGAGATGTCAACATCCGTGGGTACTGTTCTCTCATCCCAGGACAGTGTGGTCCCACACACCCTGGTGAAATGGGCCACCTGGAGGCTGGACCTGGAGGTTGTTGAGGCTGAATGGCAGCGGTGGTCCTCTGGCACTTAATATTGTTTAAGTTAAAAAAAAACAAAAACAAAAACAAAAAACGGGTCTTGGTGCTCAAAAATGTTTGATTTGCATATTCTCATCCCCTAACCCCAATATTTTCATTATTTCCTCACATATGAAATCTTACTAGCATAAAGGTAATTTCGTATTAAACAAAGTGGATTGAAATAACATTGGTAAAAATAATCAATCACCATACTTTCAATTTTTGTTCTGCTTTCCTATTAGAAACCACTTGGATACAAGAGAACAGAGGACAGACTCATGGAAATGCTTGAAATGACAAGAAGCTCCCACTCAAGCTCAGCATTCAGTCCTGGACAGGGTAAGACCAGGCCACTTTGACATCTGTGCCAAAGAGTCTACCAGACAGAATCCTCTGACTGATCCCTGACTGAGCCATAGGAACTGGCTAGAAAAGCCTTCACATCCTCAATACATTCTTCACGTCAGAATACTTGACAACCATTGATATCCATCTCTCGTTAACTTGCTCCCCAGCCAACCATTCTTCAACAAATTCAAAGGAGTAACTCATGCAAGCACACAGAAAGGGGTGTTCACTACACACATCCATGTGCGAAAAAGACAACTGGTATTTCTTGTTTGGGCTATTTCAAATGAAATCCCTTCTGCATGACCTCCACAAACCAAAGGAAACTATTTGTGAAATTCCCACGTAGAAGACAAGATACACTTGCCAAGGAGGCAGTGGCAAGAATTTTGACACTCCAAATGTAGAGTGTGTGTTTAGGAAGCAGTCACAGTTTCCATGAGAGAGTCCCATGAAATCAATTAGGAAGATCCATGCTCTAGCCCTACCATGCAAGTGATGTGACTTGAAAGAGTCACTTAGTCTTAGTAACCATCATCACTAACAAGTAAGTCAATGAATAAAGGTCCTCAGGTGCCAAGCTACAAAATGTGGGATGAGCATGGATGAGGATGGGTGGGAGAAGTCTCCAACTCTAACACAATTAGGGAAGGATGTGCTGACCTCAAGTGGCTGGGGGGCTGGGATCCTGCCACAGAGGGGGATTCCAAACCTCACATCCCCTGACCCAGGCCAGAAGACCAGGTAGAGTCCAAGGACCCTGGGGTGGCCCAATGGCAATAAAGATCAAAAGGAACTAGGGATCTGCCTGGTCCCTCAATCCCCTACTCTGAGCAGGGCTGCATGACGAGGCCAGAGGCCATCCACAGCAATCTGCCTTTACAGGAAAACAGGGACTGCAGGCTGCCTCTGGCTCACTGAATCAGGGTGGTGTTTTCATAAAGCAAGACCACTTCCTCACATTTGACCAGCAGCTCATGTGTTGACAGCACAATGACTGACTTGACTCAGGCCCTGATGAATGAAATAGAAAATTCATAGCAAACCCATCTTTAGCTCTTCCACATCATCAGGGGCTCTGATTCAATTCCGTCCAGAAAGGTGTCTGAAATGATTTCTAAACATGCTGGGGACTCACCTCTGTGTGGAACTTTTCAGGAAAAAGGGGATCAAATCTCATGAAGCAACTCTTCTCTCTTCTAGCCCATGGGCAATGCAAGGAACCTGCATGATACCAGAGGCTCACTTCTCTCTTCTCATGTCTTCTGGAAAGGATTCGTTAATGCTTCCTGCAAGGTGAAGCAGAAGCCTGCATCCCCAGCTGCACAGAAGTGTTTTAGGGCAGTGTCTCCCTTAAAACCCAAAAATAAAAAAAACAGGTCATTCAACAGGCACATGGATTCGAGTACATGTTCAATGATCCCTCCTCCCTGGAGCCTTCCACATGCCCATCTTCCACATTCACAGAGCAATGCTTGGCCATTCTCAAGACCAGGAGACCATGATGCTCCTCACCAGGAAGTCAATAAGGAACATGAAGAGAGCAGCATGGATTGCAGAAGGTGGCACATCAAGGATCTTCAGCTCTGCTGCTAGAACACAAGAGCTTAACTTCAGTATTGCCTTTTTGCCAACTACCAAGTACGATAGCAGTGTCAAGCCCAATATGCAGATATGCAAGTAGTAGGTGACACCCCGCATCCATTCACAAAAGTGGGCAACATCTGCATCAGAACAAGGAAGTATCTTACCCTTACTCATAAAAATCATCAGAAACAAAATAAAATGGATGCAAGACTTCTCATTTCACTATTAGGTAGCTGTTGGAATTCCCTATTAAATAATACCTCCTCCAAAATAAAAAGTATCTCAGACATGTGTCAACTATTCAATGGATGACATTTTAAAAACTATGGACTTTACTTAATATTTATGTATGCTATATCCCTGCCTAAGGCTCTATGAGAAAGGAGCACATAGAATTGGATCTTTGAAAATCTCACATTTGCTGATAAATATTACTGCTGATCTCAGGCATGGCGAAGTGAAAAGTGGGACTTTGGATATTCCAAGAATGCTATGTTGTGGGATTGGTGTCCCTGATTCATACATAGCATATGGTTTCTATGAAATCCAGTGAGGGAGCAGGAGTAACGAAGCTGATTGCACAGATGACCTCAGGGAATACTGACAGATAGGCCAAATGAAAAATATGCTCCAGCTAACCATTGGTATTTGGGCTTCTGATCCCAGTCCTGTTTTTAAAAAAGGTGCAGACAGGCAGTGTTCATTAAAAACTGTCTACCATGAAAAAGTGGGTAATTTAAATGGCATCTAGTTACACATCTGATAGAATGGTCTGGCAACATATGAATTTCATTCTAACAACAACAACAACAACAAAACATAGAAAATGAGACATAAAGATAAAACCTTGTCTTCACCAGGATGCCTAAAAATAGGTTTTATTTGGCTCATGCAAATAAATATCTTTCAATAGAATTTCTGATTTATGAATGAATCCATTCAACTTCATACTGCACAGATCACAAGGTTTTCTTTACAGAATATTCTCTTCTTCTTCTTAAAGCCTCACATAGAAAATGTCTCACAGGACATAGGAGGGGAATGACCCAAAGGATGAGAGAATGGCTGGAACCGTTCTCAAATGTGCCCATGTAGCCTAAAGTTTGAAGGCATCTAATTGTACTCTAAAACAATTATGAACCTATTCGATCCATTATTAATAAATATCACCACTTTACCACTTGAACCAAATCACAGAAAATTGGAAACAGATGATCATTGGCTTTGATACCTTTACTTCTGTTTCATTACTCAGAGTCGATCAACTCTATACTTCAAGTGACACAGATTTATTACAGAATGCCTAAGATCCTAAGGATCTATTTTAGCTCAGCCCATGGTATTGCTTCATTATTTTATTATTTTGTAAGTAATAAAATATAACTTCATGTTGGATGATATATTCAAGCCATGAATATATCATCCAACATTGTTCTTCCCAAAATATTAGCCCAATTTCTGCGCGCGCTCACTTACTGTTCAGGAATTTTACTAATTGTTTGAAGGTTCTAGAGGACCTGTTAGACTCCTAATGGACAAACCATACAACATACTCCAGAGAACGGACGAGTGCCATAAGAAGAAAATAAGGTCAGCCTACAGCAATGGGCAGCTGCCTGCCCTCGGCTGGGAGGAGCCCTGGCCATGGCACCAGGGCTGCTGGGCAGCAGAAGCCTCCACAGCCCTGCAGGGAGCCTGGAGCACAGCTCTGCCTAACCATGCTCAGCCCTGGACAGATGCACATGAGTTCCCATCACAGGCTCGAGTGTGACAGTCCCAGGTGCATGCCTGTCATGCCAGCCACCAGGGAGGCTGAGGCAAGAGGAACGTTTGAGGTCAGCCTTGGCAACTTAGACCCCGAGGCAAAGGGGAAATACTTTTACAGGGGTCTCTGAGGGTGTAGCTCAGGTAGGTCACTTGCCTCACAGGCTCAAGGCCCTGGGTTCAATCCCCAGAACCCACGTACACACAAAAAGTGAACTTGGAATATTGTTTAAAATGATGGGTCAGGTACACACAAGGACTTCAATATGACCTCTCAGAGGAGCTCAATTTGAGATCAGACTGAACAAAAGACCACCTGGACCATTGACTCAGTGTCTGCAACCCTCTGTGAGCATGGGAAGCACTGCTGGCAAGACACCAGAGGGCCAAAGCACTTGTGCCCCCTGCAGGGGTGTCTCTTGTCTACCGCCAAAGACTGTTCCCCTCCTGGGGCAGCTGAGAGCAAGCTGGGCCTTGGAGCAAGGACTAGTGCTTTAGATATAGACTATGCAAGCAAGGGGCAATGTCTTTAATAAAACTAAAATTAAAAAGTCACATTGAAAAAATTTAAAAAAGAAGAAAATAAGGTCAAGTAGAGGAAGCCCATTTTCACAGGAAAAAATCCCCCAGTGAAAAGCATCAGAATAGATACCAAGAAAAATACCAACAAAAACAGTGTGCTCCCACTATGTATCTACTCAACCTGCAAAAGTTAGAAAGCTAGATAATACAATCCTGGCCACAGGTAGAGCTATGCAGAAGAGCCACCTGGCAGTGCTTAGTCAAAGAAGTAAACATGCACACTTTGACCTAGAAATTCCACCTGTGTGTAAACCAGGCGGTGCTTAAGCAGTTTCACAAGGGGACATGCACAGGGAAATTTATCCTCAGGTTCTTATAGAGTTGTCTGTGCTTACAGGGAGTTGATGGTTGTCAAGATGCCCACAGCTGCGAAAGTCAAAAGCTAAAAAAATAATAGACGCCAACCTGGATATATTAATAATCCCGTATCTATGATCACCTTCATAAGGTAGCTTCCCAACTTCTGTGTGGAAGTGTGTTTCTCCTTGGCCCTTACACTGTTGTGGAGACCACTAGGAGTTCAGCTTTGTGCAGGATCATCTGACCTGGACTTTTGGCAAGACCTGTACAGCCCTCACACATGCTCAGATGCTACAGTACTTTTCAGACCAGTCCAGACAACAGTAGGCATCCATTCATTGTCTGCACTCTACAGATTCCTAGATGCACGACATTCATTACCATCAAATGCAGAATTTTCATCAAAAACTAATATATATATCATTCCAATCTGAATCAAGAAAATCGGAAATATCCCCAAATCCAAAGAGTGGATCCCCATTGTGATGCTACAAGTTGAAAATTCCACAGCTGACCTCATGGGATGGTTCACACTCAAAAGACAGCTGCATGAAAAATATTACATGACCTTCCTGCTATGTGAAAAGTGGCATGTGAAGTACACATGCATGTCTTCCTCAGACATGGGTTCATTTGCAAGACACCTTGTGCAATTGAAAATACTCCAAAAGGGGAGAAATCAGAACCATGTCTCCAAAGTATTTCAGCACAGACCAACTCCATCTGTCTATCTATCTCTCAGTGAGTGTGTGTGCTCTTGTGTGTATTTGTGTGTCTTTGTTTGTGTTTGTACCATCACAGCTGATACTTCATTGCCCCCATTGGAAAACTGACTCAGATAATGCCATCTGCCAAACTCCTAAAAACCAAAGTTCTTGCTGATAGAATGAAACATTCCTTCCTGTTGGTTTGGATGTGTCCTTTAGGAATCACTGCTACATTTAGTATACTCAAATCATCACAGTAGATCAGGTAACAAAAACATATATATTTTAAAATAATAATAATATATTAATGGAAACAACAAATACAGGATAGAGTAACAACTGTGTTACTAAACAAGGTCAAGGACAATGGCAAACTATAGATTCAAACTTTGAAGAAAATAGTAATCAATGTAAATATTCCTGGGCTGCCTCAGCCCCGCCCAGGCACACAGCAACAGAATGGTTTTGCAAGCATCCTCAGGAGGGCAGGAGCCTTTTTGCAGGACGAGAGGGAGGTTGAGGCTCGATCCACCCATCATTCTTTTGGGAGAGGCTCCTTTTCCTCAGCACAAAGTTGGATTTTTTGTGAGGATTCTTGGCATAAAATACGTTGGCCTCTGCTGGAATCCTCAGCTCTGGGGAGAGAGGGGTGTACAAAAAGAAGGTGGCACTCAGGAGGTGCTCCCTAGGACACGCCAACATCTGAGAGCCTGTGCCAGAAAAGGCCAGAGCCACACACCTGAGAGCTCTCCAATTCAGCACCAATACCAACAAAGACAGCCTCCACAGTCCTCCCTGAGGAAGAACTAGGCAGAGCACTTCAACAGACCTAATGTCTGTTCCTACAGAAGGCTTTGGACTCCAGAATATCTCAGGTCCTCTTGCATCTGCCAAAGCACACCACTAGGGTTTGCATCTGAAATCTCCCACAAAAGGCTCCTGTGCCGAAGATTCAGTCCCCACATGAGCCATCTTCATAGGTGGGTTTGGAGGGAAGCATTGGATGGTGAGTGCTCTGATGTCAACATGAAATTCTCATTCAAGATGAATACACTACTGGGGGGTGGGAGGGACTGGAAGAAAGGTTGAGCATGGTTGGAGTAAGACCTAAACAGGGTTGTGCCCTGGGCAACAGTACCTTGTTCCTGTTGGCTCCACTGAATCCTCATTCTCCAAGGAGAGGTCCTCCCTCTCCATCTTTCTCTCTCTCCCTCTCTGCCAGCCTCGTTCTCTCTCTCCCAGTCTATGCCTTTGTGGCAAGGGCTGAGGAGCTCTCCACTGCCACACACTAGAGCTTTATGGACAGCCTCAGTGCACAACCAAAGAGAAAGCTATGAAACCCAGAGAAAAAAGGCCTAGGATTCCTCCTCTGAGTTATTTTCCTCAAGTATGGCCACAGTGAGGACAGGCTGACCAGCGCGGATACCACGTTAGAGCCATGCTTCTGCGTTGGTGGAGCCCGCCTCCATGTGAACCAGGCTTCTGAGAATGGAGGCCACATTCCAAATACTGCCCTACTGAGAACAATGGTTCCAAAGACCAGCAAAGGGACTGCTTCCCTCCAACATGGTGTATGGCCCAGTGGTGCCATGACCCCGAGTGGGGGAATACAACAGCCGCTTCTCCTTCCTCTGAACATGTGTTTCCTGTCGCCCTCCTCTAACCTAGAGCCTGTTCTCCATCCCTTCTGGGTTGGATGTGGAGATCTCTGCTATGAATTTCTTAGGCTACCAAGGCCCCAGACAGACTTCCTCTTCCATAGACTCTACTAACCTAACAGTAGGTTAAGATAGGAGACAAGTGATCCTAGAACTCATAGGGATGGTGGTCTTCAGGGTACATAGGCTGGGATAATGGCTGCTGTGGTGTTTGGCTCACAAAAACCAACCAACCAACCAACGAAAAAGCGCTGGCATTATTATCAGATGAGCTCTGTGGCTACGTGCTCAGGAAGCCCTCATCTGACTTTAGTTAGGGATCACAACCTGGCTATTGTGATCACTCCTTGCCTAGTGGACTCAGGTGCGTAAGACCATGGAATTTATGCAAAAACAGATGATTCAGGCTGTCTCCCAGGCTGTGTTTTCTTCCCAATTTCATCCTGTTACTGCTTGCTAGAATCCTGGCAATGCTCTGCCCAGGCAGTGGTTTTTTGGTCACACAGAAGGCTTTCAATAGTACTGCTTCAGTCCACAAAATGCCAGTTCCCTCTTTAGCCCATGCATTCCCATGTTCCTTTGAAACCACTCCTATCCCAGACCATGAAAACATACTGCTCCTGGAGAGAGGCTTTCCTCCTCACTCCTCAAAGATGTCAGCTTTGGATGCCTGTTCATGTCCAGGGGAGGGCACCTGGTGGGGAGCCGCAATATCCACCGGGGTATACCATTGGACCTCAAGACCTTCCACCAGCAGAAGTGCAGTTGGCTTTGTGCACGAACCCAACACACCTGTTGGAGTGTTCTTGGGGGTCAGAGACTACTCTTTGTTGCTAAGAGTTGACCTGAGTCCACATCCTGACCCTTGCTCTCTGCTATCTGATTGTCTCACTTACTCTGACGGCGAGAGATGATTTGGCCCAGCTCATAATCCTCTGGATTCTCCTCAGTAAGGAAGTGTAGGTCGAGGGCGCTGCGGATGACGACAGGAGCCCTATCGTGGCAGGTCACCTGGAGCAGCATGGGAGACAGGCCTTCAGGAAATGGGCCTTGAAGTGACTACTCAAGGACAGTGGGCAGGGGCATTCTGGAGGCACCTCCACTCTAAATACAAGGGCAACATCCATGACCCTACTACCCGAGGCTGACCTCCTGCTCATCGTGTGGGCTCTTCCCACAGGCTACTAGCCCAATCCTTGTACATAGGACTTCCTGGGCCTGCCATTGCTCTTTGTGGAGCTGCACTCCTCTCGGAGTGAAAGGACCCCACTACCTGCATACAGATGCAATCTCATCCCACAAGTTGGGAGGAATGGGACAATAGCCTCCAAGATCCCAGGTCTGCCCGAGGATGCAGGCGGCATTGGGAATGGCCTAGGCACAAAACCTAGAGGCTTTGGTCTGGATTGCCAGGGCCAAAAACAGACCCAGGAACATGACCACACACAGGAGAGCTGAAAGATAGCCACGAGAGCTCCTGGCCTCCAGAGGCTCAGTGCTGGCTGGGATGTAGGAGGCCACCTCATCCGGCAAGGGTGGTCATTGGGTTACCTGGACATTTAGTGTGCTTGCTCCACATCCATATCGACTCTGCAGAGAGACTCTCTCAGCTCCTTGTTCAAGGAACATGGAGAACCTCACACTGCTGTCCTCCTCCATAGACGTCAGCATCCCATACAAGGGAACCTGCAACCTAGTTCCTGTCCTATTCTCATCTGTCACCCATACCTGTCCCTGCCCTTCTGGACTGCATGCTGCCACCTGACACACAGACTCCCTCAGACATGGCAGTGGACAAGCTGCTGCACTCGCTCATCTCAGCTCCAGCCCTTCACACTGACCTCTCCCTTCTTGATTCCCATCTATCCTCCTGATCATCCAGAAGCTCCAAATTCAAGAGGGCATGAGTAGTCCATGGTATTGGACCAGTGTCTGCTCCCCACCCAGGTGTAAGCACCACGGGACACCCCTGCTCCCAGGCTTACCAGAACACTCTTGGCCATCTCTGGACTTTGTGTTTCTAAGTGGACACGAATTAAGCAGGTGTCTCCCACCTGCTTGTGGGAAAGCGGCCTGGAGGACTTGCAGGTTGATTCTGAGAACTGTGGGGGATGGAACATCAGCAAACCCAGAAACAGAAAGCCACCCGAGACTGTCAGTTGGCTCTATGGGCTTCCAGCAAATATGTCCAGGTGCTGAGGCTTCTTATTTCCTCAGGTCGGAGTGGAATGGCAGCACATGCACAGCTTGAATAAGGTAGGTGTTTACCTCCTTTCCCTTGACCTGGGGGCGTTTCCTCACCATGAAATATTGTATTCCCAGATTCATGGACAGACACACGAGTGAGTGGTCAGAGACCTTGATTTCTGCAGAGCGAAGTGGAGAGAATTGTTAGGTGGCACTCAAGGATTATACCACAAAACACCCACAACCCCTGAGAGTCTCCGCCAGGCCCATCACACTTTGGTATTTTGGGTCCAAGGCCCACTTTCTCTTGGCTGTCAGTTATCCTGAGCCCACTGTGGATCATGTCTCCCCACTGTCTGATTGTCCTACTTAGTCTCATTCTCAGACATCATATACAGCAGCTCAAAGTTGTCCACATCCTCATGCTGCAACAAATTTTGGTCCAAGGCCCTGCGGATGAGGCTTGTCACCGTCTCCTGAAAGGTCACCTGGATCAGGGTGGGACAAATGTCATCAGAGAATGGCTTTTAGAAGAGCTACCCAGAAGACTGTGGTCAAACATTCAGGAGAAATCTCAGCTACATATACAAGGGCACAATCTTGTTATCCTGCTACCTGAGTGTGTCCTCCATATACCACCTGGGTTCTTGCAATGTGCTACTAGAACAATCCTGGTACAAATATCTGCCTGTACCTGCCATCTCCCCTCCCCCTGGGGAGCCACATTCCACTCATGTCAAAGGACCAAACTGCCTATGCACAGACACACTCTCATCTCACTGAGATGAGAGCAATGGGCCAGGGATCTGCGCACCAAGTGTGATCTGGGATGCAGGCTGCCTTTGTGGGTGGAAGAGGCAGATGCACTGAAAATTTGAGTCCTGACTGCCACAACACAAAACAGACTCAGATACAAGAGTGTGCACTTGAGTGCTTCATGATAGCTTTGAGAGGCCCTGGCCTCTGGAAGCTCGGTGCGGGTCTGGTTGTAATGATGTACTTGACTCAGCACTGGCAGTCACTGAACATGTCTCCTCTGCAGCTGGACACCTGCAGCATTAGCGTGTCTACTGCACATCCATAGAAATTCTGCCAAGAACCCCTTTAGCTCCGTATTTACATACATGCAAAGCCTAACATTCCGAAGCTTTGGCATGACCCCCCAGGTGATCCCGACCCCAAATTCCTACACCTAGTCATGCTAAGGAGGATCTCTTCCCTGCCACCAGGAACACATCCCCTCCTACACATGTGACAAGTCACTGCCACCTCCTCTGCTCCAACTTCACTCATTGAGAATACCAAGTTCTAGGCACTGCAGCCTGCACCCTGGACATATCTCTGCCTTCATCTGTCCACAGCACTTCCGTCTGCACTTCTGGCCTGCAAAACCCACAATACACAGGCCCACTCACCACTGAAGCTGGGCATGCTGATGCTCTCCCTCCTCAGGTCAAGCCCTTAAGACGGACCTCTCTCTTCTTTATTTCCCACCATAGCCCTGGGGTTGGCTGTGTCTCCTGCCTTCCACTGTGTGGACACCCAGGAGGCAGCCCTGCTGTCGGGCTTACCGGGATGCGCTTTGTCTCCCTCAGGCTCTGTCCCTCTAGGAGGACGTGAACAACGTGGCTGTCTTCCACCTGCTCGCTGGAGTGAAGCAGTGAGGAGCTGCTACTCACAGCTGCTGGGGTCCTGGATGCCACTGCCACAGAAGGTTCCAAGAACTGTGGGGGATGACAACATCAGCAAAGCCCAGCAACTGCACCCCACCCAGCCTGGCAGTTGGCTCTGTGGGCATTCTACAACATCCATCCAGAACCTGGGGTTCTTGTCCCCTTGGAGGATGTGGAGTGGCACCAGGAGTAAAGACTGAAGAAGGTGGCTGTTTTGGGAACAAGAGATCCAGCACCTGCTGGGTGGGGATGAAATCCCAGGAGATTAACCCCATGTTGCTGCTGAAATGTAGGTTCCTCCCACAAATGACAGGCAGGAGCTCATTCCTAAGCTGGTCCTGCCTGTAAGGTTCAAGGTTCTGAACCCTGAAGGGCTCCTCCGTGTTCTGATCATTTTCACCCTGGGTTGGGACCAAGAATGGTGGGTTCAAAATGGAAATGGTGATAAACAGAAAAATGACTTGTGCCAATACACTAGAGTCAAAGCACAATGGGACAGTTCCCATCAGTACAAACACACACACACACACACACACACACACACACACACACACACACAGAGTCAGAATAGGAGTCCTGGGCCATTCATCAGGGATCAGACTAGAGGGCCTGCTGGGCTCACCTGCCCTGTGCTACTCACTGTTACTCTTGAGCTCCTCTGCGACAATCGCCAGAGGCTCTGGCGTCTAAGATGAAGCCTCACCCAGTGTATCCACAAAAGGGCTAGTTGGCCCCCCTGAGATTCCTGGGAGCCTGAGGCTCGGCATTGTCTGCAACCACAGGAGAACATCCTTCTCCCTCCACTGGCTCCAACCAAGTGAGCTCGGATGGCTTGGTCAGTGAAGTGGGTGCCTGGATACCAGGGTTCCATGTTCTGTTTGATCCATTGTCAAGGCAATGATGTCATTTCCTGTGCCCATACCTGAGCCTCTTTTCACATAAGACCACTTTCAACAGCCCTATGGGCTGCCGATTTCTCCTCCATGCCTACCCATCTCAGGTGCGCAGGTGTTCACCAACAACTCCCCAAACATCCCCACCAGCATCTGCCCTGCTTGGTGCCACTAGAGTTCCAGCTTGGAGCCTTCAAAAATGCATTCACAACCAGTCCTTCCCTCTCAGCAGCTTTTGGACCCTGGTCCCATCATTGTGCAACTCATGGTGTGCCCAGTCTTTTCTGGAAAGTAGGGTAGCATCTAATCTCTAGGGTTTATTGTGTCTATTGGCCCATAACACCCTCTGTTCTCTCTGAAACCAGAGATGGGACTCACAGGTGGCTAAAGCACAAATGTAGAGATGGGATAATCACAAGAAAGGGAGAGACAAAGAATGCACCCTAACTCCATCAGGCCTGTGTCCCACACAGGGACATGGCCAATGTCCGTCCCATCGTGGCTGCAGTTCCCTCTCTACACCATGGCAAGTTGGAGGGGACTGAGATGCAGAGGCTGCTCCCCTATGCCATACAACTTCCCAAGGCTTCTCCTAAGATTTCAAAAGGGCCAAGTGTGTCTAGTGTTGGGGTCTCACAGAGACTCCGAGGTACCACAGCATCCTGCTGCCCAGAACCGGTTCACCCCTCACCTCAAGGGGGCTCAGCCTCTGGATTCATGGGAATTGAAGTGGGTACAGGTGATGGGATATCACCTCCAAGACTGAGTTATGCCAAGTCCATGACCCCTGTCTACATCCCTGTTTCCAGCACCACTCCCCCCTCTCTCTTTCCTCCTCAGAGCAAACAAATCCATTTAGCAAGTGTGTCCTGTGATAAAGACATGACGGTCACCCATCCTCTCATTACAAAAACACTGAGGCTCAGCCAACATGGATCCTACAGGGAACACAGGCATAAACTCAGACTCCGATCCTCCCAGCCGAGCCTCAGTGGAGCCTGGACTCCCAGCCTCCTGAGTCAAGGAAACAGAGGTTCCTAGCCGAGCCACCTTGGATGCAGCCGCACACAAACTGAACTCATCAATGCCCCTTGCTCTCAGTTGTGAGTAAGAGGGGAAGTGGTGTTTCACAACCCTGGACATCAAGGGCAGTCTCCAGGCTTTGGGGTGTGCCCTGGCCTCTGTCTATCTGCCCAGGCTCTCCAACCCACACTGGCCTCTTACCCAACCTTCTCCTAGGGCCAAACTCAATCCTGCCTCTCAATTTCTGCTGCCTTCCCCAACACACTGCTCCCCAAAATGAGCAGGGCTGGCTCTCGGTTATCATGCTGGTGCCAGCAGCAATGCCACCCCACTGACATAATTCTGAGTCCCAACCTAGGCACTCCAGCTGTCTTTGCCACACCTGGCCTGTTTGGGCTCTGGCTCTTGCTCTTTTCTTTCATGTGCATGTGTTTTGAGGTTTTGAGTTTCTCCCACTGCAGAACTGCAGCTGTGGCAGGGTAGAGCTCATGAGGGTGACATTCTGAGCCACATCCAATCCCATCAGGACTGTTCACTGGGGTGACTGCTGGAACACAGTGATGAGTGAACACATGGGAGGTGGTTGGACCCACCTTGCCTCTGAGTGGCTTCCTTTCAGGACAGGAATGTAGGCATGGGAGCCCCTGGCGTGGGATGCTTTGCACAAGGCGTGACCATGGGCTCTCTTTCCTGGCAAAAATGGCTCCACTCAGCATGGAGAGCACTGTCATTCCTGGTGGCTAACAACAGCCCTGGACCCCAGAAAGGAACCCACACTCAAGATTAACGTCTGAGTGTGCGTGTCCTCGAGGAAATGAGGTCTCCTGATCCCAGGTGCAAAGGGGTAAGTCCTCTAACTCCAGGGGCCATGAAGGGACATCTGAGTTTCCCTTGTCCTTCTTTCCCTCTCTAACTAACCACAGTTAGGACCCTGGCCTCATTCCCCAGTGAGGATCATTAGGCTCCATAAAGGACAGTCTCTAAGATGCTCAGTGGACCAACACCCTCTGCACAACCCATAACCCTATTCACCCAAGAGGCAAGAGGATTTCTATTCAGGAAAACCAGGAAAGGGAGAGCCTTTCTCAAGAACACAAGGACATTAGTGAGTGAGGGAGTGATTAATGGATGGAGAACTATTTCCAACACCAACTTCCAGGAGCATATATGGCCCCCTGGAGAATTCTGCAGTGTGTTGGTGATTAAGGAGAACGTGTGAATTCAGGGGTCACTAGGTCCTCTCAGCCATAAGGAGGGAAACTGCCATAAAGGAACTAGGACAAGGGTGCGAGGAATGCTCACTGGTGGGAGATCGGAAGGAAGGAAAGTGTACTCATTAGAAAAGTGTCGCCTGAAAATTCTTAGCCAGCCAAAAGTCGTGCGAACTTGTGTGGGAAAAGAGTCTTTGCACAGTGATGAAGCTAAGAGCTCACATGATGGAACACAGCATCAACTGGGACCAAATCCAATATCTGATATTCTTGTAGGAAGAGGAGAGTCTGGACCCAGACTGGGGGATACCGGATATGTGAGGTTGGAGCCAGGGCGGGATGCCCATATGGGAACCACAGATCGTGGGCAGCAATAGGAGAGTGGGCAAGGGCTGGGAGAGTTGGGGAGACAGTCCCCTTGAAACCTGGGAGGGGTTATGGCACTGGGACAGCCCAACACCTACTGTGTTGAGCCTCTGGAGCTCAACGGAAGACACTTCCTCTGTTGTCGGCCACCCAGTTAACAGAGTTTGGTTGCAGCAGCCTAGGACCCAGCTGAAGGTCTGAGCATGTTGGCCATGCAGGTTGGATCTGGACCACAGACACCCTCATCAGAGATTGTAGGGTCTCAGCCCTGAGGCAAGACAGGCACTAAGTCAGGCCAGGTGGGGAAACGGATAGGCACACACTCTGGGGGCTGGTGCCTGTGTTACTGGGAGCACTTCTGATCGCAATTCCCTGATCTGCTGCCAACACAGGCTACAGAGGAGGGTACAGAAACACAGACCACGGATCTGCCCCACTCAGTGGGCCCAGGCCAACACCACACCCAGCAGCCTCGTGCCATACCCAATGAGTCTCGAAGCGGCCCCCTCTTCCCATCCTGAGAGCTCTTCCCTTCCTCATGTGCCAATAGCTCCCTACTGTCACTGGCAATATCTACTCTGTGAGATGTCAACATCCGTGGGTACTGTTCTCTCATCCCAGGACAGTGTGGTCCCACACACCCTGGTGAAATGGGCCACCTGGAGGCTGGACCTGGAGGTTGTTGAGGCTGAATGGCAGCGGTGGTCCTCTGGCACTTAATATTATTTAAGTTAAAAAAACAAAAACAAAAACAAAAACAAAAAACGGGTCTTGGTGCTCAAAAATGTTTGATTTGCATATTCTCATCCCCTAACCCCAATATTTTCATTATTTCCTCACATATGAAATCTTACTAGCATAAAGGTAATTTCGTATTAAACAAAGTGGATTGAAATAACATTGGTAAAAATAATCAATCACCATACTTTCAATTTTTGTTCTGCTTTCCTATTAGAAACCACTTGGATACAAGAGAACAGAGGACAGACTCATGGAAATGCTTGAAATGACAAGAAGCTCCCACTCAAGCTCAGCATTCAGTCCTGGACAGGGTAAGACCAGGCCACTTTGACATCTGTACCAAAGAGTCTACCAGACAGAATCCTCTGACTGATCCCTGACTGAGCCATAGGAACTGGCTAGAAAAGCCTTCACATCCTCAATACATTCTTCACGTCAGAATACTTGACAACCATTGATATCCATCTCTCGTTAACTTGCTCCCCAGCCAACCATTCTTCAACAAATTCAAAGGAGTAACTCATGCAAGCACACAGAAAGGGGTGTTCACTACACACATCCATGTGCGAAAAAGACAACTGGTATTTCTTGTTTGGGCTATTTCAAATGAAATCCCTTCTGCATGACCTCCACAAACCAAAGGAAAATATTTGTGAAATTCCCACGTAGAAGACAAGATACACTTGCCAAGGAGGCAGTGGCAAGAATTTTGACACTCCAAATGTAGAGTGTGTGTTTAGGAAGCAGTCACAGTTTCCATGAGAGAGTCCCATGAAATCAATTAGGAAGATCCATGCTCTAGCCCTACCATGCAAGTGATGTGACTTGAAAGAGTCACTTAGTCTTAGTAACCATCATCACTAACAACTAAGTCAATGAATAAAGGTCCTCAGGTGCCAAGCTACAAAATGTGGGATGAGCATGGATGAGGATGGGTGGGAGAAGTCTCCAACTCTAACACAATTAGGGAAGGATGTGCTGACCTCAAGTGGCTGGGGGGCTGGGATCCTGCCACAGAGGGGGATTCCAAACCTCACATCCCCTGACCCAGGCCAGAAGACCAGGTAGAGTCCAAGGACCCTGGGGTGGCCCAATGGCAATAAAGGTCAAAAGGAACTAGGGATCTGCCTGGTCCCTCAATCCCCTACTCTGAGCAGGGCTGCATGACGAGGCCAGAGGCCATCCACAGCAATCTGCCTTTACAGGAAAACAGGGACTGCAGGCTGCCTCTGGCTCAGTGAATCAGGGTGGTGTTTTCATAAAGCAAGACCACTTCCTCACATTTGACCAGCAGCTCATGTGTTGACAGCACAATGACTGACTTGACTCCGGCCCTGATGAATGAAATAGAAAATTCATAGCAAACCCATCTTTAGCTCTTCCACATCATCAGGGGCTCTGATTCAATTCCGTCCAGAAAGGTGTCTGAAATGATTTCTAAACATGCTGGGGACTCACCTCTGTGTGGAACTTTTCAGGAAAAAGGGGATCAAATCTCATGAAGCAACTCTTCTCTCTTCTAGCCCATGGGCAATGCAAGGAACCTGCATGATACCAGAGGCTCACTTCTCTCTTCTCATGTCTTCTGGAAAGGATTCGTTAATGCTTCCTGCAAGGTGAAGCAGAAGCCTGCATCCCCAGCTGCACAGAAGTGTTTTAGGGCAGTGTCTCCCTTAAAACCCAAAAATAAAAAAACAGGTCATTCAACAGGCACATGGATTCGAGTACATGTTCAATGATCCCTCCTCCCTGGAGCCTTCCACATGCCCATCTTCCACATTCACAGAGCAATGCTTGGCCATTCTCAAGACCAGGAGACCATGATGCTCCTCACCAGGAAGTCAATAAGGAACATGAAGAGAGCAGCATGGATTGCAGAAGGTGGCACATCAAGGATCTTCAGCTCTGCTGCTAGAACACAAGAGCTTAACTTCATTATTGACTTTTTGCCAACTACCAAGTACGATAGCAGTGTCAAGCCCAATATGCAGATATGCAAGTAGTAGGTGACACCCCGCATCCATTCACAAAAGTGGGCAACATCTGGATCAGAACAAGGAAGTATCTTACCCTTACTCATAAAAATCATCAGAAACAAAATAAAATGGATGCAAGACTTCTCATTTCACTATTAGGTAGCTGTTGGAATTCCCTATTAAATAATACCTCCTCCAAAATAAAAAGTATCTCAGACATGTGTCAACTATTCAATGGATGACATTTTAAAAACTATGGACTTTACTTAATATTTATGTATGCTATATCCCTGCCTAAGGCTCTATGAGAAAGGAGCACATAGAATTGGATCTTTGAAAATCTCACATTTGCTGATAAATATTACTGCTGATCTCAGGCATGGCGAAGTGAAAAGTGGGACTTTAGATATTCCAAGAATGCTATGTTGTGGGATTGGTGTCCCTGATTCATACATAGCATATGGTTTCTATGAAATCCAGTGAGGGAGCAGGAGTAACGAAGCTGATTGCACAGATGACCTCAGGGAATACTGACAGATAGGCCAAATGAAAAATATGCTCCAGCTAACCATTGGTATTTGGGCTTCTGATCCCAGTCCTGTTTTTAAAAAAGGTGCAGACAGGCAGTGTTCATTAAAAACTGTCTACCATGTAAAAGTGGGTAATTTAAATGGCATCTAGTTACACATCTGATAGAATGGTCTGGCAACATATGAATTTCATTCTAACAACAACAACAACAACAAAACATAGAAAATGAGACATAAAGATAAAACCTTGTCTTCACCAGGATGCCTAAAAATAGGTTTTATTTGGCTCATGCCAATAAATATCTTTCAATAGAATTTCTGATTTATGAATGAATCCATTCAACTTCATACTGCACAGATCACAAGGTTTTCTTTACAGAATATTCTCTTCTTCTTCTTAAAGCCTCACATAGAAAATGTCTCACAGGACATAGGAGGGGAATGACCCAAAGGATGAGAGAATGGCTGGAACCGTTCTCAAATGTGCCCATGTAGCCTAAAGTTTGAAGGCATCTAATTGTACTCTAAAACAATTATGAACCTATTCGATCCATTATTAATAAATATCACCACTTTACCACTTGAACCAAATCACAGAAAATTGGAAACAGATGATCATTGGCTTTGATACCTTTACTTCTGTTTCATTACTCAGAGTCGATCAACTCTATACTTCAAGTGACACAGATTTATTACAGAATGCCTAAGATCCTAAGGATCTATTTTAGCTCAGCCCATGGTATTGCTTCATTATTTTATTATTTTGTAAGTAATAAAATATAACTTCATGTTGGATGATATATTCAAGCCATGAATATATCATCCAACATTGTTCTTCCCAAAATATTAGCCCAATTTCTGCGCGCGCTCACTTACTGTTCAGGAATTTTACTAATTGTTTGAAGGTTCTAGAGGACCTGTTAGACTCCTAATGGACAAACCATACAACATACTCCAGAGAACGGACGAGTGCCATAAGAAGAAAATAAGGTCAGCCTACAGCAATGGGCAGCTGCCTGCCCTCGGCTGGGAGGAGCCCTGGCCATGGCACCAGGGCTGCTGGGCAGCAGAAGCCTCCACAGCCCTGCAGGGAGCCTGGAGCACAGCTCTGCCTAACCATGCTCAGCCCTGGACAGATGCACATGAGTTCCCATCACAGGCTCGAGTGTGACAGTCCCAGGTGCATGCCTGTCATGCCAGCCACCAGGGAGGCTGAGGCAAGAGGAACGTTTGAGGTCAGCCTTGGCAACTTAGACCCCGAGGCAAAGGGGAAATACTTTTACAGGGGTCTCTGAGGGTGTAGCTCAGGTAGGTCACTTGCCTCACAGGCTCAAGGCCCTGGGTTCAATCCCCAGAACCCACGTACACACAAAAAGTGAACTTGGAATATTGTTTAGAATGATGGATCAGGTACACACAAGGACTTCAATATGACCTCTCAGAGGAGCTCAATTTGAGATCAGACTGAACAAAAGACCACCTGGACCATTGACTCAGTGTCTGAAACCCTCTGTGAGCATGGGAAGCACTGCTGGCAAGACACCAGAGGGCCAAAGCACTTGTGCCCCCTGCAGGGGCGTCTCTTGTCTACCGCCAAAGACTGTTCCCCTCCTGGGGCAGCTGAGAGCAAGCTGGGCCTTGGAGCAAGGACTAGTGCTTTAGATATAGACTATGCAAGCAAGGGGCAATGTCTTTAATAAAACTAAAATTAAAAAGTCACATTGAAAAAATTTTAAAAAGAAGAAAATAAGGTCAAGTAGAGGAAGCCCATTTTCACAGGAAAAAATCCCCCAGTGAAAAGCATCAGAATAGATACCAAGAAAAATACCAACAAAAACAGTGTGCTCCCACTATGTATCTACTCAACATGCAAAAGTTAGAAAGCTAGATAATACAATCCTGGCCACAGGTAGAGCTATGCAGAAGAGCCACCTGGCAGTGCTTAGTCAAAGAAGTAAACATGCACACTTTGACCTAGAAATTCCACCTGTGTGTAAACCAGGCGGTGCTTAAGCAGTTTCACAAGGGGACATGCACAGGGAAATTTATCCTCAGGTTCTTATAGAGTTGTCTGTGCTTACAGGGAGTTGATGGTTGTCAAGATGCCCACAGCTGCGAAAGTCAAAAGCTAAAAAAATAATAGATGCCAACCTGGATATATTAATAATCCCGTATCTATGATCACCTTCATAAGGTAGCTTCCCAACTTCTGTGTGGAAGTGTGTTTCTCCTTGGCCCTTACACTGTTGTGGAGACCACTAGGAGTTCAGCTTTGTGCAGGATCATCTGACCTGGGCTTTTGGCAAGACCTGTACAGCCCTCACACATGCTCAGATGCTACAGGACTTTTCAGACCAGTCCAGACAACAGTAGGCATCCATTCATTGTCTGCACTCTACAGATTCCTAGATGCACGACATTCATTACCATCAAATGCAGAATTTTCATCAAAAACTAATATATATATCATTCCAATCTGAATCAAGAAAATCGGAAATATCCCCAAATCCAAAGAGTGGATCCCCATTGTGATGCTACAAGTTGAAAATTCCACAGCTGACCTCATGGGATGGTTCACAGTCAAAAGACAGCTGCATGAAAAATATTACATGACCTTCCTGCTATGTGAAAAGTGGCATGTGAAGTACACATGCATGTCTTCCTCAGACATGGGTTCATTTGCAAGACACCTTGTGCAATTGAAAATACTCCAAAAGGGGAGAAATCAGAACCATGTCTCCAAAGTATTTCAGCAGAGACCAACTCCATCTGTCTATCTATCTCTCAGTGAGTGTGTGTGCTCTTGTGTGTGTTTGTGTGTCTTTGTTTGTGTTTGTACCATCATAGCTGATACTTCATTGCCCCCATTGGAAAACTGACTCAGATAATGCCATCTGCCAAACTCCTAAAAACCAAAGTTCTTGCTGATAGAATGAAACATTCCTTCCTGTTGGTTTGGATGTGTCCTTTAGGAATCACTGCTACATTTAGTATACTCAAATCATCACAGTAGATCAGGTAACAAAAACATATATATTTTAAAATAATAATAATATATTAATGGAAACAACAAATACAGGATAGAGTAACAACTGTGTTACTAAACAAGGTCAAGGACAATGGCAAACTATAGATTCAAACTTTGAAGAAAATAGTAATCAATGTAAATATTCCTGGGCTGCCTCAGCCCCGCCCAGGCACACAGCAACAGAATGGTTTTGCAAGCATCCTCAGGAGGGCAGGAGCCTTCTTTGCAGGACGAGAGGGAGGTTGAGGCTCGATCCACCCATCATTCTTTTGGGAGAGGCTCCTTTTCCTCAGCACAAAGTTGGATTTTTTTGTGAGGATTCTTGGCATAAAATACATTGGCCTCTGCTGGAATCCTCAGCTCTGGGGAGAGAGGGGTGTACAAAAAGAAGGTGGCACTCAGGAGGTGCTCCCTAGGACATGCCAACATCTGAGAGCCTGTGCCTGAAAAGGCCAGAGCCACACACCTGAGAGCTCTCCAATTCAGCACCAATACCAACAAAGACAGCCTCCACAGTCCTCCCTGAGGAAGAACTAGGCAGAGCACTTCAACAGACCTAATGTCTGTTCCTACCGAAGGCTTTGGACTCCAGAATATCTCAGGTCCTCTTGCATCTGCCAAAGCACACCACTAGGGTTTGCATCTGAAATCTCCCACAAAAGGCTCCTGTGCCGAAGATTCAGTCCCCACATGAGCCATCTTCATAGGTGGGTTTGGAGGGAAGCATTGGATGGTGAGTGCTCTGATGTCAACATGAAATTCTCATTCAAGATGAATACACTACTGGGGGGTGGGAGGGACTGGAAGAAAGGTTGAGCATGGTTGGAGTAAGACCTAAACAGGGTTGTGCCCTGGGCAACAGTACCTTGTTCCTGTTGGCTCCACTGAATCCTCATTCTCCAAGGAGAGGTCCTCCCTCTCCATCTTTCTCTCTCTCCCTCTCTGCCAGCCTCGTTCTCTCTCTCCCAGTCTATGCCTTTGTGGCAAGGGCTGAGGAGCTCTCCACTGCCACACACTAGAGCTTTATGGACAGCCTCAGTGCACAACCAAAGAGAAAGCTATGAAACCCAGAGAAAAAAGGCCTAGGATTCCTCCTCTGAGTTATTTTCCTCAAGTATGGCCACAGTGAGGACAGGCTGACCAGCGCGGCTACCACGTTAGAGCCATGCTTCTGCGTTGGTGGAGCCCGCCTCCATGTGAACCAGGCTTCTGAGAATGGAGGCCACATTCCAAATACTGCCCTACTGAGAACAATGGTTCCAAAGACCAGCAAAGGGACTGCTTCCCTCCAACATGGTGTATGGCCCAGTGGTGCCATGACCCCGAGTGGGGGAATACAACAGCCGCTTCTCCTTCCTCTGAACATGTGTTTCCTGTCGCCCTCCTCTAACCTAGAGCCTGTTCTCCATCCCTTCTGGGTTGGATGTGGAGATCTCTGCTATGAATTTCTTAGGCTACCAAGGCCCCAGACAGACTTCCTCTTCCATAGACTCTACTAACCTAACAGTAGGTTAAGATAGGAGACAAGTGATCCTAGAACTCATAGGGATGGTGGTCTTCAGGGTACATAGGCTGGGATAATGGCTGCTGTGGTGTTTGGCTCACAAAAACCAACCAACCAACCAACGAAAAAGCGCTGGCATTATTATCAGATGAGCTCTGTGGCTACGTGCTCAGGAAGCCCTCATCTGACTTTAGTTAGGGATCACAACCTGGCTATTGTGATCACTCCTTGCCTAGTGGACTCAGGTGCGTAAGACCATGGAATTTATGCAAAAACAGATGATTCAGGCTGTCTCCCAGGCTGTGTTTTCTTCCCAATTTCATCCTGTTACTGCTTGCTAGAATCCTGGCAATGCTCTGCCCAGGCAGTGGTTTTTTGGTCACACAGAAGGCTTTCAATAGTACTGCTTCAGTCCACAAAATGCCAGTTCCCTCTTTAGCCCATGCATTCCCATGTTCCTTTGAAACCACTCCTATCCCAGACCATGAAAACATACTGCTCCTGGAGAGAGGCTTTCCTCCTCACTCCTCAAAGATGTCAGCTTTGGATGCCTGTTCATGTCCAGGGGAGGGCACCTGGTGGGGAGCCGCAATATCCACCGGGGTATACCATTGGACCTCAAGACCTTCCACCAGCAGAAGTGCAGTTGGCTTTGTGCACGAACCCAACACACCTGTTGGAGTGTTCTTGGGGGTCAGAGACTACTCTTTGTTGCTAAGAGTTGACCTGAGTCCACATCCTGACCCTTGCTCTCTGCTATCTGATTGTCTCACTTACTCTGACGGCGAGAGATGATTTGGCCCAGCTCATAATCCTCTGGAGTCTCCTCAGTAAGGAAGTGTAGGTCGAGGGCGCTGCGGATGACGACAGGAGCCCTATCGTGGCAGGTCACCTGGAGCAGCATGGGAGACAGGCCTTCAGGAAATGGGCCTTGAAGTGACTACTCAAGGACAGTGGGCAGGGGCATTCTGGAGGCACCTCCACTCTAAATACAAGGGCAACATCCATGACCCTACTACCCGAGGCTGACCTCCTGCTCATCATGTGGGCTCTTCCCACAGGCTACTAGCCCAATCCTTGTACATAGGACTTCCTGGGCCTGCCATTGCTCTTTGTGGAGCTGCACTCCTCTCGGAGTGAAAGGACCCCACTACCTGCATACAGATGCAATCTCATCCCACAAGTTGGGAGGAATGGGACAATAGCCTCCAAGATCCCAGGTCTGCCCGAGGATGCAGGCGGCATTGGGAATGGCCTAGGCACAAAACCTAGAGGCTTTGGTCTGGATTGCCAGGGCCAAAAACAGACCCAGGAACATGACCACACACAGGAGAGCTGAAAGATAGCCACGAGAGCTCCTGGCCTCCAGAGGCTCAGTGCTGGCTGGGATGTAGGAGGGCACCTCATCCGGCAAGGGTGGTCATTGGGTTACCTGGACATTTAGTGTGCTTGCTCCACATCCATATCGACTCTGCAGAGAGACTCTCTCAGCTCCTTGTTCAAGGAACATGGAGAACCTCACATTGCTGTCCTCCTCCATAGACGTCAGCATCCCATACAAGGGAACCTGCAACCTAGTTCCTGTCCTATTCTCATCTGTCACCCATACCTGTCCCTGCCCTTCTGGACTGCATGCTGCCACCTGACACACAGACTCCCTCAGACATGGCAGTGGACAAGCTGCTGCACTCGCTCATCTCAGCTCCAGCCCTTCACACTGACCTCTCCCTTCTTGATTCCCATCTATCCTCCTGATCATCCAGAAGCTCCAAATTCAAGAGGGCATGAGTAGTCCATGGTATTGGACCAGTGTCTGCTCCCCACCCAGGTGTAAGCACCACGGGACACCCCTGCTCCCAGGCTTACCAGAACACTCTTGGCCATCTCTGGACTTTGTATTTCTAAGTGGACACGAATTAAGCAGGTGTCTCCCACCTGCTTGTGGGAAAGCGGCCTGGAGGACTTGCAGGTTGATTCTGAGAACTGTGGGGGATGGAACATCAGCAAACCCAGAAACAGAAAGCCACCCCAGACTGTCAGTTGGCTCTATGGGCTTCCAGCAAATATGTCCAGGTGCTGAGGCTTCTTATTTCCTCAGGTCGGAGTGGAATGGCAGCACATGCACAGCTTGAATAAGGTAGGTGTTTACCTCCTTTCCCTTGACCTGGGGGCGTTTCCTCACCATGAAATATTGTATTCCCAGATTCATGGACAGACACACGAGTGAGTGGTCAGAGACCTTGATTTCTGCAGAGCGAAGTGGAGAGAATTGTTAGGTGGCACTCAAGGATTATACCACAAAACACCCACAACCCCTGAGAGTCTCCGCCAGGCCCATCACACTTTGGTATTTTGGGGCCAAGGCCCACTTTCTCTTGGCTGTCAGTTATCCTGAGCCCACTGTGGATCATGTCTCCCCACTGTCTGATTGTCCTACTTACTCTCATCCTCAGACATCATATACAGCAGCTCAAAGTTGTCCACATCCTCATGCTGCAACAAATTTTGGTCCAAGGCCCTGCGGATGAGGCTTGTCACCGTCTCCTGAAAGGTCACCTGGATCAGGGTGGGACAAATGTCATCAGAGAATGGCTTTTAGAAGAGCTACCCAGAAGACTGTGGTCAAACATTCAGGAGAAATCTCAGCTACATATACAAGGGCACAATCTTGTTATCCTGCTACCTGAGTGTGTCCTCCATATACCACCTGGGTTCTTGCAATGTGCTACTAGAACAATCCTGGTACAAATATCTGCCTGTACCTGCCATCTCCCCTCCCCCTGGGGAGCCACATTCCACTCATGTCAAAGGACCAAACTGCCTATGCACAGACACACTCTCATCTCACTGAGATGAGAGCAATGGGCCAGGGATCTGCGCACCAAGTGTGATCTGGGATGCAGGCTGCCTTTGTGGGTGGAAGAGGCAGATGCACTGAAAATTTGGGTCCTGACTGCCACGACACAAAACAGACTCAGATACAAGAGTGTGCACTTGAGTGCTTCATGATAGCTTTGAGAGGCCCTGGCCTCTGGAAGCTCGGTGCGGGTCTGGTTGTAATGATGTACTTGACTCAGCACTGGCAGTCACTGAACATGTCTCCTCTGCAGCTGGACACCTGCAGCATTAGCGTGTCTACTGCACATCCATAGAAATTCTGCCAAGAACCCCTTTAGCTCCGTATTTACATACATGCAAAGCCTAACATTCCGAAGCTTTGGCATGACCCCCCAGGTGATCCCGACCCCAAATTCCTACACCTAGTCATGCTAAGGAGGATCTCTTCCCTGCCACCAGGAACACATCCCCTCCTACACATGTGACAAGTCACTGCCACCTCCTCTGCTCCAACTTCACTCATTGAGAATACCAAGTTCTAGGCACTGCAGCCTGCACCCTGGACATATCTCTGCCTTCATCTGTCCACAGCACTTCCGTCTGCACTTCTGGCCTGCAAAACCCACAATACACAGGCCCACTCACCACTGAAGCTGGGCATGCTGATGCTCTCCCTCCTCAGGTCAAGCCCTTAAGACGGACCTCTCTCTTCTTTATTTCCCACCATAGCCCTGGGGTTGGCTGTGTCTCCTGCCTTCCACTGTGTGGACACCCAGGAGGCAGCCCTGCTGTCGGGCTTACCGGGATGCGCTTTGTCTCCCTCAGGCTCTGTCCCTCTAGGAGGACGTGAACAACGCGGCTGTCTTCCACCTGCTCGCTGGAGTGAAGCAGTGAGGAGCTGCTACTCACAGCTGCTGGGGTCCTGGATGCCACTGCCACAGAAGGTTCCAAGAACTGTGGGGGATGACAACATCAGCAAAGCCCAGCAACTGCACCCCACCCAGCCTGGCAGTTGGCTCTGTGGGCATTCTACAACATCCATCCAGAACCTGAGGTTCTTGTCCCCTTGGAGGATGTGGAGTGGCACCAGGAGTAAAGACTGAAGAAGGTGGCTGTTTTGGGAACAAGAGATCCAGCACCTGCTGGGTGGGGATGAAATCCCAGGAGATTAACCCCATGTTGCTGCTGAAATGTAGGCTCCTCCCACAAATGACAGGCAGGAGCTCATTCCTAAGCTGGTCCTGCCTGTAAGGTTCAAGGCTCTGAACCCTGAAGGGCTCCTCCGTGTTCTGATCATTTTCACCCTGGGTTGGGACCAAGAAAGGTGGGTTCAAAATGGAAATGGTGACAAACAGAAAAATGACTTGTGCCAATACACTAGAGTCAAAGCACAATGGGACAGTTCCCATCAGTACAAACACACACACACACACACACACACACACACACACACACACAGAGTCAGAATAGGAGTCCTGGGCCATTCATCAGGGATCAGACTAGAGGGCCTGCTGGGCTCACCTGCCCTGTGCTACTCACTGTTACTCTTGAGCTCCTCTGCGACAATCGCCAGAGGCTCTGGCGTCTAAGATGAAGCCTCACCCAGTGTATCCACAAAAGGGCTAGTTGGCCCCCCTGAGATTCCTGGGAGCCTGAGGCTCGGCATTGTCTGCAACCACAGGAGAACATCCTTCTCCCTCCACTGGCTCCAACCAAGTGAGCTCGGATGGCTTGGTCAGTGAAGTGGGTGCCTGGATACCAGGGTTCCATGTTCTGTTTGATCCATTGTCAAGGCAATGATGTCATTTCCTGTGCCCATACCTGAGCCTCTTTTCACATAAGACCACTTTCAACAGCCCTATGGGCTGCCGATTTCTCCTCCATGCCTACCCATCTCAGGTGCGCAGGTGTTCACCAACAACTACCCAAACATCCCCACCAGCATCTGCCCTGCTTGGTGCCACTAGAGTTCCAGCTTGGAGCCTTCAAAAATGCATTCACAACCAGTCCTTCCCTCTCAGCAGCTTTTGGACCCTGGTCCCATCATTGTGCAACTCATGGTGTGCCCAGTCTTTTCTGGAAAGTAGGGTAGCATCTAATCTCTAGGGTTTATTGTGTCTATTGGCCCATAACACCCTCTGTTCTCTCTGAAACCAGAGATGGGACTCACAGGTGGCTAAAGCACAAATGTAGAGATGGGATAATCACAAGAAAGGGAGAGACAAAGAATGCACCCTAACTCAATCAGGCCTGTGTCCCACACAGGGACATGGCCAATGTCCGTCCCATCGTGGCTGCAGTTCCCTCTCTACACCATGGCAAGTTGGAGGGGACTGAGATGCAGAGGCTGCTCCCCTCTGCCATACAACTTCCCAAGGCTTCTCCTAAGATTTCAAAAGGGCCAAGTGTGTCTAGTGTTGGGGTCTCACAGAGACTCCGAGGTACCACAGCATCCTGCTGCCCAGAACCGGTTCACCCCTCACCTCAAGGGGGCTCAGCCTCTGGATTCATGGGAATTGAAGTGGGTACAGGTGATGGGATATCACCTCCAAGACTGAGTTATGCCAAGTCCATGACCCCCGTCTGCATCCCTGTCTCCAGCACCACTCCCCCCTCTCTCTTTCCTCCTCAGAGCAAACAAATCCATTTAGCAAGTGTGTCCTGTGATAAAGACATGACGGTCACCCATCCTCTCATTACAAAAACACTGAGGCTCAGCCAACATGGATCCTACAGGGAACACAGGCATAAACTCAGACTCCGATCCTCCCAGCCGAGCCTCAGTGGAGCCTGGACTCCCAGCCTCCTGAGTCAAGGAAACAGAGGTTCCTAGCCGAGCCACCTTGGATGCAGCCGCACACAAACTGAACTCATCAATGCCCCTTGCTCTCAGTTGTGAGTAAGAGGGGAAGTGGTGTTTCACAACCCTGGACATCAAGTGCAGTCTCCAGGCTTTGGGGTGTGCCCTGGCCTCTGTCTATCTGCCCAGGCTCTCCAACCCACACTGGCCTCTTACCCAACCTCCTCCTAGGGCCAAACTCAATCCTGCCTCTCAATTTCTGCTGCCTTCCCCAACACACTGCTCCCCAAAATGAGCAGGGCTGGCTCTCGGTTATCATGCTGGTGCCAGCAGCAATGCCACCCCACTGACATAATTCTGAGTCCCAACCTAGGCACTCCAGCTGTCTTTGCCACACCTGGCCTGTTTGGGCTCTGGCTCTTGCTCTTTTCTTTCATGTGCATGTGTTTTGAGGTTTTGAGTTTCTCCCACTGCAGAACTGCAGCTGTGGCAGGGTAGAGCTCATGAGGGTGACATTCTGAGCCACATCCAATCCCATCAGGACTGTTCACTGGGGTGACTGCTGGAACACAGTGATGAGTGAACACATGGGAGGTGGTTGGACCCACCTTGCCTCTGAGTGGCTTCCTTTCAGGACAGGAATGTAGGCATGGGAGCCCCTGGCGTGGGATGCTTTGCACAAGGCGTGACCATGGGCTCTCTTTCCTGGCAAAAATGGCTCCACTCAGCATGGAGACCACTGTCATTCCTGGTGGCTAACAACAGCCCTGGACCCCAGAAAGGAACCCACACTCAAGATTAACGTCTGAGTGTGCGTGTCCTCGAGGAAATGAGGTCTCCTGATCCCAGGTGCAAAGGGGTAAGTCCTCTAACTCCAGGGGCCATGAAGGGACATCTGAGTTTCCCTTGTCCTTCTTTCCCTCTCTAACTAACCACAGTTAGGACCCTGGCCTCATTCCCCAGTGAGGATCATTAGGCTCCATAAAGGACAGTCTCTAAGATGCTCAGTGAACCAACACCCTCTGCACAACCCATAACCGTATTCACCCAAGAGGCAAGAGGATTTCTATTCAGGAAAACCAGGAAAGGGAGAGCCTTTCTCAAGGACACAAGGACATTAGTGAGTGAGGGAGTGATTAATGGATGGAGAACTATTTCCAACACCAACTTCCAGGAGCATATATGGCCCCCTGGAGAATTCTGCAGTGTGTTGGTGATTAAGGAGAATGTGTGAATTCAGGGGTCACTAGGTCCTCTCAGCCATAAGGAGGGAAACTGCCATAAAGGAACTAGGACAAGGGTGCGAGGAATGCTCACTGGTGGGAGATCGGAAGGAAGGAAAGTGTACTCATTAGAAAAGTGTCGCCTGAAAATTCTTAGCCAGCCAAAAGCCGTGCGAACTTGTGTGGGAAAAGAGTCTTTGCACAGTGATGAAGCTAAGAGCTCACATGATGGAACACAGCATCAACTGGGACCAAATCCAATATCTGATATTCTTGTAGGAAGAGGAGAGTCTGGACCCAGATACCAGGGAGACTGGGGGATACCGGATATGTGAGGTTGGAGCCAGGGCGGGATGCCCATATGGGAACCACAGATCGTGGGCAGCAATAGGAGAGTGGGCAAGGGCTGGGAGAGTTGGGGAGACAGTCCCCTTGAAACCTGGGAGGGGTTATGGCACTGGGACAGCCCAACACCTACTGTGTTGAGCCTCTGGAGCTCAACGGAAGACACTTCCTCTGTTGTCGGCCACCCAGTTAACAGAGTTTGGTTGCAGCAGCCTAGGACCCAGCTGAAGGTCTGAGCATGTTGGCCATGCAGGTTGGATCTGGACCACAGACACCCTCATCAGAGATTGTAGGGTCTCAGCCCTGAGGCAAGACAGGCACTAAGTCAGGCCAGGTGGGGAAACGGATAGGCACACACTCTGGGGGCTGGTGCCTGTGTTACTGGGAGCACTTCTGATCGCAATTCCCTGATCTGCTGCCAACACAGGCTACAGAGGAGGGTACAGAAACACAGACCACGGATCTGCCCCACTCAGTGGGCCCAGGCCAACACCACACCCAGCAGCCTCGTGCCATACCCAATGAGTCTCGAAGCGGCCCCCTCTTCCCATCCTGAGAGCTCTTCCCTTCCTCATGTGCCAATAGCTCCCTACTGTCACTGGCAATATCTACTCTGTGAGATGTCTACATCCGTGGGTACTGTTCTCTCATCCCAGGACAGTGTGGTCCCACACACCCTGGTGAAATGGGCAACCTGGAGGCTGGACCTGGAGGTTGTTGAGGCTGAATGGCAGCGGTGGTCCTCTGGCACTTAATATTATTTAAGTTAAAAAAAAAAACAAAAACAAAAACAAAAAACCGGTCTTGGTGCTCAAAAATGTTTGATTTGCATATTCTCATCCCCTAACCCCAATATTTTCATTATTTCCTCACATATGAAATCTTACTAGCATAAAGGTAATTTCGTATTAAACAAAGTGGATTGAAATAACATTGATAAAAATAATCAATCACCATACTTTCAATTTTTGTTCTGCTTTCCTATTAGA
This sequence comes from Urocitellus parryii, assembly GCF_045843805.1. NCBI lineage: Eukaryota > Metazoa > Chordata > Mammalia > Rodentia > Sciuridae > Urocitellus > Urocitellus parryii. Next base: position 51,299,534 of record NC_135548.1, on the reverse strand, counting down.
AACCACTTGGATACAAGAGAACAGAGGACAGACTCATGGAAATGCTTGAAATGACAAGAAGCTCCCACTCAAGCTCAGCATTCAGTCCTGGACAGGGTAAGACCAGGCCACTTTGACATCTGTGCCAAAGAGTCTACCAGACAGAATCCTCTGACTGATCCCTGACTGAGCCATAGGAACTGGCTAGAAAAGCCTTCACATCCTCAATACATTCTTCACGTCAGAATACTTGACAACCATTGATATCCATCTCTCGTTAACTTGCTCCCCAGCCAACCATTCTTCAACAAATTCAAAGGAGTAACTAATGCAAGCACACAGAAAGGGGTGTTCACTACACACATCCATGTGCGAAAAAGACAACTGGTATTTCTTGTTTGGGCTATTTCAAATGAAATCCCTTCTGCATGACCTCCACAAACCAAAGGAAAATATTTGTGAAATTCCCACGTAGAAGACAAGATACACTTGCCAAGGAGGCAGTGGCAAGAATTTTGACACTCCAAATGTAGAGTGTGTGTTTAGGAAGCAGTCACAGTTTCCATGAGAGAGTCCCATGAAATCAATTAGGAAGATCCATGCTCTAGCCCTACCATGCAAGTGATGTGACTTGAAAGAGTCACTTAGTCTTAGTAACCATCATCACTAACAAGTAAGTCAATGAATAAAGGTCCTCAGGTGCCAAGCTACAAAATGTGGGATGAGCATGGATGAGGATGGGTGGGAGAAGTCTCCAACTCTAACACAATTAGGGAAGGATGTGCTGACCTCAAGTGGCTGGGGGGGCTGGGATCCTGCCACAGAGGGGGATTCCAAACCTCACATCCCCTGACCCAGGCCAGAAGACCAGGTAGAGTCCAAGGACCCTGGGGTGGCCCAATGGCAATAAAGGTCAAAAGGAACTAGGGATCTGCCTGGTCCCTCAATCCCCTACTCTGAGCAGGGCTGCATGACGAGGCCAGAGGCCATCCACAGCAATCTGCCTTTACAGGAAAACAGGGACTGCAGGCTGCCTCTGGCTCACTGAATCAGGGTGGTGTTTTCATAAAGCAAGACCACTTCCTCACATTTGACCAGCAGCTCATGTGTTGACAGCACAATGACTGACTTGACTCCGGCCCTGATGAATGAAATAGAAAATTCATAGCAAACCCATCTTTAGCTCTTCCACATCATCAGGGGCTCTGATTCAATTCCGTCCAGAAAGGTGTCTGAAATGATTTCTAAACATGCTGGGGACTCACCTCTGTGTGGAACTTTTCAGGAAAAAGGGGATCAAATCTCATGAAGCAACTCTTCTCTCTTCTAGCCCATGGGCAATGCAAGGAACCTGCATGATACCAGAGGCTCACTTCTCTCTTCTCGTGTCTTCTGGAAAGGATTCGTTAATGCTTCCTGCAAGGTGAAGCAGAAGCCTGCATCCCCAGCTGCACAGAAGTGTTTTAGGGCAGTGTCTCCCTTAAAACCCAAAAATAAAAAAACAGGTCATTCAACAGGCACATGGATTCGAGTACATGTTCAATGATCCCTCCTCCCTGGAGCCTTCCACATGCCCATCTTCCACATTCACAGAGCAATGCTTGGCCATTCTCAAGACCAGGAGACCATGATGCTCATCACCAGGAAGTCAATAAGGAACATGAAGAGAGCAGCATGGATTGCAGAAGGTGGCACATCAAGGATCTTCAGCTCTGCTGCTAGAACACAAGAGCTTAACTTCAGTATTGACTTTTTGCCAACTACCAAGTACGATAGCAGTGTCAAGCCCAATATGCAGATATGCAAGTAGTAGGTGACACCCCGCATCCATTCACAAATGTGGGCAACATCTGCATCAGAACAAGGAAGTATCTTACCCTTACTCATAAAAATCATCAGAAACAAAATAAAATGGATGCAAGACTTCTCATTTCACTATTAGGTAGCTGTTGGAATTCCCTATTAAATAATACCTCCTCCAAAATAAAAAGTATCTCAGACATGTGTCAACTATTCAATGGATGACATTTTAAAAACTATGGACTTTACTTAATATTTATGTATGCTATATCCCTGCCTAAGGCTCTATGAGAAAGGAGCACATAGAATTGGATCTTTGAAAATCTCACATTTGCTGATAAATATTACTGCTGATCTCAGGCATGGCGAAGTGAAAAGTGGGACTTTGGATATTCCAAGAATGCTATGTTGTGGGATTGGTGTCCCTGATTCATACATAGCATATGGTTTCTATGATATCCAGTGAGGGAGCAGGAGTAACGAAGCTGATTGCACAGATGACCTCAGGGAATACTGACAGATAGGCCAAATGAAAAATATGCTCCAGCTAACCATTGGTATTTGGGCTTCTGATCCCAGTCCTGTTTTTAAAAAAGGTGCAGACAGGCAGTGTTCATTAAAAACTGTCTACCATGTAAAAGTGGGTAATTTAAATGGCATCTAGTTACACATCTGATAGAATGGTCTGGCAACATATGAATTTCATTCTAACAACAACAACAACAACAACAAAACATAGAAAATGAGACATAAAGATAAAACCTTGTCTTCACCAGGATGCCTAAAAATAGGTTTTATTTGGCTCATGCCAATAAATATCTTTCAATAGAATTTCTGATTTCTGAATGAATCCATTCAACTTCATACTGCACAGATCACAAGTTTTTCTTTACAGAATATTCTCTTCTTCTTCTTAAAGCCTCACATAGAAAATGTCTCACAGGACATAGGAGGGGAATGACCCAAAGGATGAGAGAATGGCTGGAACCGTTCTCAAATGTGCCCATGTAGCCTAAAGTTTGAAGGCATCTAATTGTACTCTAAAACAATTATGAACCTATTCGATCCGTTATTAATAAATATCACCACTTTACCACTTGAACCAAATCACAGAAAATTGGAAACAGATGATCATTGGCTTTGATACCTTTACTTCTGTTTCATTACTCAGAGTCGATCAACTCTATACTTCAAGTGACACAGATTTATTACAGAATGCCTAAGATCCTAAGGATCTATTTTAGCTCAGCCCATGGTATTGCTTCATTATTTTATTATTTTGTAAGTAATAAAATATAACTTCATGTTGGATGATATATTCAAGCCATGAATATATCATCCAACATTGTTCTTCCCAAAATATTAGCCCAATTTCTGCGCGCGCTCACTTACTGTTCAGGAATTTTACTAATTGTTTGAAGGTTCTAGAGGACCTGTTAGACTCCTAATGGACAAACCATACAACATACTCCAGAGAACGGACGAGTGCCATAAGAAGAAAATAAGGTCAGCCTACAGCAATGGGCAGCTGCCTGCCCTCGGCTGGGAGGAGCCCTGGCCATGGCACCAGGGCTGCTGGGCAGCAGAAGCCTCCACAGCCCTGCAGGGAGCCTGGAGCACAGCTCTGCCTAACCATGCTCAGCCCTGGACAGATGCACATGAGTTCCCATCACAGGCTCCAGTGTGACAGTCCCAGGTGCATGCCTGTCATGCCAGCCACCAGGGAGGCTGAGGCAAGAGGAACGTTTGAGGTCAGCCTTGGCAACTTAGACCCCGAGGCAAAGGGGAAATACTTTTACAGGGGTCTCTGAGGGTGTAGCTCAGGTAGGTCACTTGCCTCACAGGCTCAAGGCCCTGGGTTCAATCCCCAGAACCCACGTACACACAAAAAGTGAACTTGGAATATTGTTTAAAATGATGGGTCAGGAACACACAAGGACTTCAATATGACCTCTCAGAGGAGCTCAATTTGAGATCAGACTGAACAAAAGACCACCTGGACCATTGACTCAATGTCTGAAACACTCTGTGAGCATGAGAAGCACTGCTGGCAAGACACCAGAGGGCCAAAGCACTTGTGCCCCCTGCAGGGGTGTCTCTTGTCTACCGCCAAAGACTGTTCCCCTCCTGGGGCAGCTGAGAGCAAGCTGGGCCTTGGAGCAAGGACTAGTGCTTTAGATATAGACTATGCAAGCAAGGGGCAATGTCTTTAATAAAACTAAAATTAAAAAGTCACATTGAAAAAATTTTAAAAAGAAGAAAATATGGTCAAGTAGAGGAAGCCCATTTTCACAGGAAAAAATCCCCCAGTGAAAAGCATCAGAATAGATACCAAGAAAAATACCAACAAAAACAGTGTGCTCCCACTATGTATCTACTCAACATGCAAAAGTTAGAAAGCTAGATAATACAATCCTGGCCACAGGTAGAGCTATGCAGAAGAGCCACCTGGCAGTGCTTAGTCAAAGAAGTAAACATGCACACTTTGACCTAGAAATTCCACCTGTGTGTAAACCAGGCGGTGCTTAAGCAGTTTCACAAGGGGACATGCACAGGGAAATTTATCCTCAGGTTCTTATAGAGTTGTCTGTGCTTACAGGGAGTTGATGGTTGTCAAGATGCCCACAGCTGCGAAAGTCAAAAGCTAAAAAAATAATAGATGCCAACCTGGATATATTAATAATCCCGTATCTATGATCACCTTCATAAGGTAGCTTCCCAACTTCTGTGTGGAAGTGTGTTTCTCCTTGGCCCTTACACTGTTGTGGAGACCACTAGGAGTTCAGCTTTGTGCAGGATCATCTGACCTGGACTTTTGGCAAGACCTGTACAGCCCTCACACATGCTCAGATGCTACAGGACTTTTCAGACCAGTCCAGACAACAGTAGGCATCCATTCATTGTCTGCACTCTACAGATTCCTAGATGCACGACATTCATTACCATCAAATGCAGAATTTTCATCAAAAACTAATATATATATATATCATTCCAATCTGAATCAAGAAAATCGGAAATATCCCCAAATCCAAAGAGTGGATCCCCATTGTGATGCTACAAGTTGAAAATTCCACAGCTGACCTCATGGGATGGTTCACAGTCAAAAGACAGCTGCATGAAAAATATTACATGACCTTCCTGCTATGTGAAAAGTGGCATGTGAAGTACACATGCATGTCTTCCTCAGACATGGGTTCATTTGCAAGACACCTTGTGCAATTGAAAATACTCCAAAAGGGGAGAAATCAGAACCATGTCTCCAAAGTATTTCAGCAGAGACCAACTCCATCTGTCTATCTATCTCTCAGTGAGTGTGTGTGCTCTTGTGTGTGTTTGTGTGTCTTTGTTTGTGTTTGTACCTTCATAGCTGATACTTCATTGCCCCCATTGGAAAACTGACTCAGATAATGCCATCTGCCAAACTCCTAAAAACCAAAGTTCTTGCTGATAGAATGAAACATTCCTTCCTGTTGGTTTGGATGTGTCCTTTAGGAATCACTGCTACATTTAGTATACTCAAATCATCACAGTAGATCAGGTAACAAAAACATATATATTTTAAAATAATAATAATATATTAATGGAAACAACAAATACAGGATAGAGTAACAACTGTGTTACTAAACAAGGTCAAGGACAATGGCAAACTATAGATTCAAACTTTGAAGAAAATAGTAATCAATGTAAATATTCCTGGGCTGCCTCAGCCCCGCCCAGGCAGACAGCAACAGAATGGTTTTGCAAGCATCCTCAGGAGGGCTGGAGCCTTCTTTGCAGGACGAGAGGGAGGTTGAGGCTGGATCCACCCATCATTCTTTTGGGAGAGGCTCCTTTTCCCCAGCACAAAGCTGGATTTTTTGTGAGGATTCTTGGCATCAAATACGTTGGCCTCTGCTGGAATCCTCAGCTCTGGGGAGAGAGGCGTGTACAAAAAGAAGGTGGCACTCAGGAGGTGCTCCCTAGGACACGCCAACACTGAGAGCCTGTGCCAGAAAAGGCCAGAGCCACACACCTGAGAGCTCTCCAATTCAGCACCAATACCAACAAAGACAGCCTCCACAGTCCTCCCTGAGGAAGAACTAGGCAGAGCACTTCAACAGACCTAATGTCTGTTCCTACCGAAGGCTTTGGACTCCAGAATATCTCAGGTCCTCTTGCATCTGCCAAAGCACACCACTAGGGTTTGCATCTGAAATCTCCCACAAAAGGCTCCTGTGCCGAAGATTCAGTCCCCACATGAGCCATCTTCATAGGTGGGTTTGGAGGGAAGCATTGGATGGTGAGTGCTCTGATGTCAACATGAAATTCTCATTCAAGATGAATACACTACTGGGGGGTGGGCGGGACTGGAAGAAAGGTTGAGCATGGTTGGAGTAAGACCTAAACAGGGTTGTGCCCTGGGCAACAGTACCTTGTTCCTGTTGGCTCCACTGAATCCTCATTCTCCAAGGAGAGGTCCTCCCTCTCCATCTTTCTCTCTCTCCCTCTCTGCCAGCCTCGTTCTCTCTCTCCCAGTCTATGCCTTTGTGGCAAGGGCTGAGGAGCTCTCCACTGCCACACACTAGAGCTTTATGGACAGCCTCAGTGCACAACCAAAGAGAAAGCTATGAAACCCAGAGAAAAAAGGCCTAGGATTCCTCCTCTGAGTTATTTTCCTCAAGTATGGCCACAGTGAGGACAGGCTGACCAGCGCGGCTACCACTTTAGAGCCATGCTTCTGCGTTGGTGGAGCCCGCCTCCATGTGAACCAGGCTTCTGAGAATGGAGGCCACATTCCAAATACTGCCCTACTGAGAACAATGGTTCCAAAGACCAGCAAAGGGACTGCTTCCCTCCAACATGGTGTATGGCCCAGTGGTGCCATGACCCCGAGTGGGGGAATACAACAGCCGCTTCTCCTTCCTCTGAACATGTGTTTCCTGTCGCCCTCCTCTAACCTAGAGCCTGTTCTCCATCCCTTCTGGGTTGGATGTGGAGATCTCTGCTATGAATTTCTTAGGCTACCAAGGCCCCAGACAGACTTCCTCTTCCATAGACTCTACTAACCTAACAGTAGGTTAAGATAGGAGACAAGTGATCCTAGAACTCATAGGGATGGTGGTCTTCAGGGTACATAGGCTGGGATAATGGCTGCTGTGGTGTTTGGCTCACAAAAACCAACCAACCAACCAACGAAAAAGCGCTGGCATTATTATCAGATGAGCTCTGTGGCTACGTGCTCAGGAAGCCCTCATCTGACTTTAGTTAGGGATCACAACCTGGCTATTGTGATCACTCCTTGCCTAGTGGACTCAGGTGCGTAAGACCATGGAATTTATGCAAAAACAGATGATTCAGGCTGTCTCCCAGGCTGTGTTTTCTTCCCAATTTCATCCTGTTACTGCTTGCTAGAATCCTGGCAATGCTCTGCCCAGGCAGTGGTTTTTTGGTCACACAGAAGGCTTTCAATAGTACTGCTTCAGTCCACAAAATGCCAGTTCCCTCTTTAGCCCATGCATTCCCATGTTCCTTTGAAACCACTCCTATCCCAGACCATGAAAACATACTGCTCCTGGAGAGAGGCTTTCCTCCTCACTCCTCAAAGATGTCAGCTTTGGATGCCTGTTCATGTCCAGGGGAGGGCACCTGGTGGGGAGCCGCAATATCCACCGGGGTATACCATTGGACCTCAAGACCTTCCACCAGCAGAAGTGCAGTTGGCTTTGTGCACGAACCCAACACACCTGTTGGAGTGTTCTTGGGGGTCAGAGACTACTCTTTGTTGCTAAGAGTTGACCTGAGTCCACATCCTGACCCTTGCTCTCTGCTATCTGATTGTCTCACTTACTCTGACGGCGAGAGATGATTTGGCCCAGCTCATAATCCTCTGGAGTCTCCTCAGTAAGGAAGTGTAGGTCGAGGGCGCTGCGGATGACGACAGGAGCCCTATCGTGGCAGGTCACCTGGAGCAGCATGGGAGACAGGCCTTCAGGAAATGGGCCTTGAAGTGACTACTCAAGGACAGTGGGCAGGGGCATTCTGGAGGCACCTCCACTCTAAATACAAGGGCAACATCCATGACCCTACTACCCGAGGCTGACCTCCTGCTCATCATGTGGGCTCTTCCCACAGGCTACTAGCCCAATCCTTGTACATAGGACTTCCTGGGCCTGCCATTGCTCTTTGTGGAGCTGCACTCCGCTCGGAGTGAAAGGACCCCACTACCTGCATACAGATGCAATCTCATCCCACAAGTTGGGAGGAATGGGACAATAGCCTCCAAGATCCCAGGTCTGCTCGAGGATGCAGGCGGCATTGGGAATGGCCTAGGCACAAAACCTAGAGGCTTTGGTCTGGATTGCCAGGGCCAAAAACAGACCCAGGAACATGACCACACACAGGAGAGCTGAAAGATAGCCACGAGAGCTCCTGGCCTCCAGAGGCTCAGTGCTGGCTGGGATGTAGGAGGGCACCTCATCCGGCAAGGGTGGTCATTGGGTTACCTGGACATTTAGTGTGCTTGCTCCACATCCATATCGACTCTGCAGAGAGACTCTCTCAGCTCCTTGTTCAAGGAACATGGAGAACCTCACATTGCTGTCCTCCTCCATAGACGTCAGCATCCCATACAAGGGAACCTGCAACCTAGTTCCTGTCCTATTCTCATCTGTCACCCATACCTGTCCTTGCCCTTCTGGACTGCATGCTGCCACCTGACACACAGACTCCCTCAGACATGGCAGTGGACAAGCTGCTGCACTCGCTCATCTCAGCTCCAGCCCTTCACACTGACCTCTCCCTTCTTGATTCCCATCTATCCTCCTGATCATCCAGAAGCTCCAAATTCAAGAGGGCATGAGTAGTCCATGGTATTGGACCAGTGTCTGCTCCCCACCCAGGTGTAAGCACCACGGGACACCCCTGCTCCCAGGCTTACCAGAACACTCTTGGCCATCTCTGGACTTTGTGTTTCTAAGTGGACACGAATTAAGCAGGTGTCTCCCACCTGCTTGTGGGAAAGCGGCCTGGAGGACTTGCAGGTTGATTCTGAGAACTGTGGGGGATGGAACATCAGCAAACCCAGAAACAGAAAGCCACCCGAGACTGTCAGTTGGCTCTATGGGCTTCCAGCAAATATGTCCAGGTGCTGAGGCTTCTTATTTCCTCAGGTCGGAGTGGAATGGCAGCACATGCACAGCTTGAATAAGGTAGGTGTTAACCTCCTTTCCCTTGACCTGGGGGCGTTTCCTCACGATGAAATATTGTATTCCCAGATTCATGGACAGACACAAGAGTGAGTGGTCAGAGACCTTGATTTCTGCAGAGCGAAGTGGAGAGAATTGTTAGGTGGCACTCAAGGATTATACCACAAAACACCCACAACCCCTGAGAGTCTCCGCCAGGCCCATCACACTTTGGTATTTTGGGGCCAAGGCCCACTTTCTCTTGGCTGTCAGTTATCCTGAGCCCACTGTGGATCATGTCTCCCCACTGTCTGATTGTCCTACTTACTCTCATCCTCAGACATCATATACAGCAGCTCAAAGTTGTCCACATCCTCATGCTGCAACAAATTTTGGTCCAAGGCCCTGCGGATGAGGCTTGTCACCGTCTCCTGAAAGGTCACCTGGATCAGGGTGGGACAAATGTCATCAGAGAATGGCTTTTAGAAGAGCTACCCAGAAGACTGTGGTCAAACATTCAGGAGAAATCTCAGCTACATATACAAGGGCACAATCTTGTTATCCTGCTACCTGAGTGTGTCCTCCATATACCACCTGGGTTCTTGCAATGTGCTACTAGAACAATCCTGGTACAAATATCTGCCTGTACCTGCCATCTCCCCTCCCCCTGGGGAGCCACATTCCACTCATGTCAAAGGACCAAACTGCCTATGCACAGACACACTCTCATCTCACTGAGATGAGAGCAATGGGCCAGGGATCTGCGCACCAAGTGTGATCTGGGATGCAGGCTGCCTTTGTGGGTGGAAGAGGCAGATGCACTGAAAATTTGGGTCCTGACTGCCACGACACAAAACAGACTCAGATACAAGAGTGTGCACTTGAGTGCTTCATGATAGCTTTGAGAGGCCCTGGCCTCTGGAAGCTCGGTGCGGGTCTGGTTGTCATGATGTACTTGACTCAGCACTGGCAGTCACTGAACATGTCTCCTCTGCAGCTGGACACCTGCAGCATTAGCGTGTCTACTGCACATCCATAGAAATTCTGCCAAGAACCCCTTTAGCTCCGTATTTACATACATGCAAAGCCTAACATTCCGAAGCTTTGGCATGACCCCCCAGGTGATCCCGACCCCAAATTCCTACACCTAGTCATGCTAAGGAGGATCTCTTCCCTGCCACCAGGAACACATCCCCTCCTACACATGTGACAAGTCACTGCCACCTCCTCTGCTCCAACTTCACTCATTGAGAATACCAAGTTCTAGGCACTGCAGCCTGCACCCTGGACATATCTCTGCCTTCATCTGTCCACAGCACTTCCGTCTGCACTTCTGGCCTGCAAAACCCACAATACACAGGCCCACTCACCACTGAAGCTGGGCATGCTGATGCTCTCCCTCCTCAGGTCAAGCCCTTAAGACGGACCTCTCTCTTCTTTATTTCCCACCATAGCCCTGGGGTTGGCTGTGTCTCCTGCCTTCCACTGTGTGGACACCCAGGAGGCAGCCCTGCTGTCGGGCTTACCGGGATGCGCTTTGTCTCCCTCAGGCTCTGTCCCTCTAGGAGGACGTGAACAATGCGGCTGTCTTCCACCTGCTCGCTGGAGTGAAGCAGTGAGGAGCTGCTACTCACAGCTGCTGGGGTCCTGGATGCCACTGCCACAGAAGGTTCCAAGAACTGTGGGGGATGACAACATCAGCAAAGCCCAGCAACTGCACCCCACCCAGCCTGGCAGTTGGCTCTGTGGGCATTCTACAACATCCATCCAGAACCTGAGGTTCTTGTCCCCTTGGAGGATGTGGAGTGGCACCAGGAGTAAAGACTGAAGAAGGTGGCTGTTTTGGGAACAAGAGATCCAGCACCTGCTGGGTGGGGATGAAATCCCAGGAGATTAACCCCATGTTGCTGCTGAAATGTAGGTTCCTCCCACAAATGACAGGCAGGAGCTCATTCCTAAGCTGGTCCTGCCTGTAAGGTTCAAGGCTCTGAATCCTGAAGGGCTCCTCCGTGTTCTGATCATTTTCACCCTGGGTTGGGACCAAGAATGGTGGGTTCAAAATGGAAATGGTGACAAACAGAAAAATGACTTGTGCCAATACACTAGAGTCAAAGCACAATGGGACAGTTCCCATCAGTACAAACACACACACACACACACACACACACACACACACACACACAGAGTCAGAATAGGAGTCCTGGGCCATTCATCAGGGATCAGACTAGAGGGCCTGCTGGGCTCACCTGCCCTGTGCTACTCACTGTTACTCTTGAGCTCCTCTGCGACAATCGCCAGAGGCTCTGGCGTCTAAGATGAAGCCTCACCCAGTGTATCCACAAAAGGGCTAGTTGGCCCCCCTGAGATTCCTGGGAGCCTGAGGCTCGGCATTGTCTGCAACCACAGGAGAACATCCTTCTCCCTCCACTGGCTCCAACCAAGTGAGCTCGGATGGCTTGGTCAGTGAAGTGGGTGCCTGGATACCAGGGTTCCATGTTCTGTTTGATCCATTGTCAAGGCAATGATGTCATTTCCTGTGCCCATACCTGAGCCTCTTTTCACATAAGACCACTTTCAACAGCCCTATGGGCTGCCGATTTCTCCTCCATGCCTACCCATCTCAGGTGCGCAGGTGTTCACCAACAACTACCCAAACATCCCCACCAGCATCTGCCCTGCTTGGTGCCACTAGAGTTCCAGCTTGGAGCCTTCAAAAATGCATTCACAACCAGTCCTTCCCTCTCAGCAGCTTTTGGACCCTGGTCCCATCATTGTGCAACTCATGGTGTGCCCAGTCTTTTCTGGAAAGTAGGGTAGCATCTAATCTCTAGGGTTTATTGTGTCTATTGGCCCATAACACCCTCTGTTCTCTCTGAAACCAGAGATGGGACTCACAGGTGGCTAAAGCACAAATGTAGAGATGGGATAATCACAAGAAAGGGAGAGACAAAGAATGCACCCTAACTCAATCAGGCCTGTGTCCCACACAGGGACATGGCCAATGTCCGTCCCATCGTGGCTGCAGTTCCCTCTCTACACCATGGCAAGTTGGAGGGGACTGAGATGCAGAGGCTGCTCCCCTCTGCCATACAACTTCCCAAGGCTTCTCCTAAGATTTCAAAAGGGCCAAGTGTGTCTAGTGTTGGGGTCTCACAGAGACTCCGAGGTACCACAGCATCCTGCTGCCCAGAACCGGTTCACCCCTCACCTCAAGGGGGCTCAGCCTCTGGATTCATGGGAATTGAAGTGGGTACAGGTGATGGGATATCACCTCCAAGACTGAGTTATGCCAAGTCCATGACCCCCGTCTGCATCCCTGTCTCCAGCACCACTCCCCCCTCTCTCTTTCCTCCTCAGAGCAAACAAATCCATTTAGCAAGTGTGTCCTGTGATAAAGACATGACGGTCACCCATCCTCTCATTACAAAAACACTGAGGCTCAGCCAACATGGATCCTACAGGGAACACAGGCATAAACTCAGACTCCGATCCTCCCAGCCGAGCCTCAGTGGAGCCTGGACTCCCAGCCTCCTGAGTCAAGGAAACAGAGGTTCCTAGCCGAGCCACCTTGGATGCAGCCGCACACAAACTGAACTCATCAATGCCCCTTGCTCTCAGTTGTGAGTAAGAGGGGAAGTGGTGTTTCACAACCCTGGACATCAAGTGCAGTCTCCAGGCTTTGGGGTGTGCCCTGGCCTCTGTCTATCTGCCCAGGCTCTCCAACCCACACTGGCCTCTTACCCAACCTCCTCCTAGGGCCAAACTCAATCCTGCCTCTCAATTTCTGCTGCCTTCCCCAACACACTGCTCCCCAAAATGAGCAGGGCTGGCTCTCGGTTATCATGCTGGTGCCAGCAGCAATGCCACCCCACTGACATAATTCTGAGTCCCAACCTAGGCACTCCAGCTGTCTTTGCCACACCTGGCCTGTTTGGGCTCTGGCTCTTGCTCTTTTCTTTCATGTGCATGTGTTTTGAGGTTTTGAGTTTCTCCCACTGCAGAACTGCAGCTGTGGCAGGGTAGAGCTCATGAGGGTGACATTCTGAGCCACATCCAATCCCATCAGGACTGTTCACTGGGGTGACTGCTGGAACACAGTGATGAGTGAACACATGGGAGGTGGTTGGACCCACCTTGCCTCTGAGTGGCTTCCTTTCAGGACAGGAATGTAGGCATGGGAGCCCCTGGCGTGGGATGCTTTGCACAAGGCGTGACCATGGGCTCTCTTTCCTGGCAAAAATGGCTCCACTCAGCATGGAGACCACTGTCATTCCTGGTGGCTAACAACAGCCCTGGACCCCAGAAAGGAACCCACACTCAAGATTAACGTCTGAGTGTGCGTGTCCTCGAGGAAATGAGGTCTCCTGATCCCAGGTGCAAAGGGGTAAGTCCTCTAACTCCAGGGGCCATGAAGGGACATCTGAGTTTCCCTTGTCCTTCTTTCCCTCTCTAACTAACCACAGTTAGGACCCTGGCCTCATTCCCCAGTGAGGATCATTAGGCTCCATAAAGGACAGTCTCTAAGATGCTCAGTGAACCAACACCCTCTGCACAACCCATAACCGTATTCACCCAAGAGGCAAGAGGATTTCTATTCAGGAAAACCAGGAAAGGGAGAGCCTTTCTCAAGGACACAAGGACATTAGTGAGTGAGGGAGTGATTAATGGATGGAGAACTATTTCCAACACCAACTTCCAGGAGCATATATGGCCCCCTGGAGAATTCTGCAGTGTGTTGGTGATTAAGGAGAACGTGTGAATTCAGGGGTCACTAGGTCCTCTCAGCCATAAGGAGGGAAACTGCCATAAAGGAACTAGGACAAGGGTGCGAGGAATGCTCACTGGTGGGAGATCGGAAGGAAGGAAAGTGTACTCATTAGAAAAGTGTCGCCTGAAAATTCTTAGCCAGCCAAAAGCCGTGCGAACTTGTGTGGGAAAAGAGTCTTTGCACAGTGATGAAGCTAAGAGCTCACATGATGGAACACAGCATCAACTGGGACCAAATCCAATATCTGATATTCTTGTAGGAAGAGGAGAGTCTGGACCCAGATACCAGGGAGACTGGGGGATACCGGATATGTGAGGTTGGAGCCAGGGCGGGATGCCCATATGGGAACCACAGATCGTGGGCAGCAATAGGAGAGTGGGCAAGGGCTGGGAGAGTTGGGGAGACAGTCCCCTTGAAACCTGGGAGGGGTTATGGCACTGGGACAGCCCAACACCTACTGTGTTGAGCCTCTGGAGCTCAACGGAAGACACTTCCTCTGTTGTCGGCCACCCAGTTAACAGAGTTTGGTTGCAGCAGCCTAGGACCCAGCTGAAGGTCTGAGCATGTTGGCCATGCAGGTTGGATCTGGACCACAGACACCCTCATCAGAGATTGTAGGGTCTCAGCCCTGAGGCAAGACAGGCACTAAGTCAGGCCAGGTGGGGAAACGGATAGGCACACACTCTGGGGGCTGGTGCCTGTGTTACTGGGAGCACTTCTGATCGCAATTCCCTGATCTGCTGCCAACACAGGCTACAGAGGAGGGTACAGAAACACAGACCACGGATCTGCCCCACTCAGTGGGCCCAGGCCAACACCACACCCAGCAGCCTCGTGCCATACCCAATGAGTCTCGAAGCGGCCCCCTCTTCCCATCCTGAGAGCTCTTCCCTTCCTCATGTGCCAATAGCTCCCTACTGTCACTGGCAATATCTACTCTGTGAGATGTCTACATCCGTGGGTACTGTTCTCTCATCCCAGGACAGTGTGGTCCCACACACCCTGGTGAAATGGGCAACCTGGAGGCTGGACCTGGAGGTTGTTGAGGCTGAATGGCAGCGGTGGTCCTCTGGCACTTAATATTATTTAAGTTAAAAAAAAAAACAAAAACAAAAACAAAAAACCGGTCTTGGTGCTCAAAAATGTTTGATTTGCATATTCTCATCCCCTAACCCCAATATTTTCATTATTTCCTCACATATGAAATCTTACTAGCATAAAGGTAATTTCGTATTAAACAAAGTGGATTGAAATAACATTGATAAAAATAATCAATCACCATACTTTCAATTTTTGTTCTGCTTTCCTATTAGAAACCACTTGGATACAAGAGAACAGAGGACAGACTCATGGAAATGCTTGAAATGACAAGAAGCTCCCACTCAAGCTCAGCATTCAGTCCTGGACAGGGTAAGACCAGGCCACTTTGACATCTGTGCCAAAGAGTCTACCAGACAGAATCCTCTGACTGATCCCTGACTGAGCCATAGGAACTGGCTAGAAAAGCCTTCACATCCTCAATACATTCTTCACGTCAGAATACTTGACAACCATTGATATCCATCTCTCGTTAACTTGCTCCCCAGCCAACCATTCTTCAACAAATTCAAAGGAGTAACTAATGCAAGCACACAGAAAGGGGTGTTCACTACACACATCCATGTGCGAAAAAGACAACTGGTATTTCTTGTTTGGGCTATTTCAAATGAAATCCCTTCTGCATGACCTCCACAAACCAAAGGAAAATATTTGTGAAATTCCCACGTAGAAGACAAGATACACTTGCCAAGGAGGCAGTGGCAAGAATTTTGACACTCCAAATGTAGAGTGTGTGTTTAGGAAGCAGTCACAGTTTCCATGAGAGAGTCCCATGAAATCAATTAGGAAGATCCATGCTCTAGCCCTACCATGCAAGTGATGTGACTTGAAAGAGTCACTTAGTCTTAGTAACCATCATCACTAACAAGTAAGTCAATGAATAAAGGTCCTCAGGTGCCAAGCTACAAAATGTGGGATGAGCATGGATGAGGATGGGTGGGAGAAGTCTCCAACTCTAACACAATTAGGGAAGGATGTGCTGACCTCAAGTGGCTGGGGGGGCTGGGATCCTGCCACAGAGGGGGATTCCAAACCTCACATCCCCTGACCCAGGCCAGAAGACCAGGTAGAGTCCAAGGACCCTGGGGTGGCCCAATGGCAATAAAGGTCAAAAGGAACTAGGGATCTGCCTGGTCCCTCAATCCCCTACTCTGAGCAGGGCTGCATGACGAGGCCAGAGGCCATCCACAGCAATCTGCCTTTACAGGAAAACAGGGACTGCAGGCTGCCTCTGGCTCACTGAATCAGGGTGGTGTTTTCATAAAGCAAGACCACTTCCTCACATTTGACCAGCAGCTCATGTGTTGACAGCACAATGACTGACTTGACTCCGGCCCTGATGAATGAAATAGAAAATTCATAGCAAACCCATCTTTAGCTCTTCCACATCATCAGGGGCTCTGATTCAATTCCGTCCAGAAAGGTGTCTGAAATGATTTCTAAACATGCTGGGGACTCACCTCTGTGTGGAACTTTTCAGGAAAAAGGGGATCAAATCTCATGAAGCAACTCTTCTCTCTTCTAGCCCATGGGCAATGCAAGGAACCTGCATGATACCAGAGGCTCACTTCTCTCTTCTCGTGTCTTCTGGAAAGGATTCGTTAATGCTTCCTGCAAGGTGAAGCAGAAGCCTGCATCCCCAGCTGCACAGAAGTGTTTTAGGGCAGTGTCTCCCTTAAAACCCAAAAATAAAAAAACAGGTCATTCAACAGGCACATGGATTCGAGTACATGTTCAATGATCCCTCCTCCCTGGAGCCTTCCACATGCCCATCTTCCACATTCACAGAGCAATGCTTGGCCATTCTCAAGACCAGGAGACCATGATGCTCCTCACCAGGAAGTCAATAAGGAACATGAAGAGAGCAGCATGGATTGCAGAAGGTGGCACATCAAGGATCTTCAGCTCTGCTGCTAGAACACAAGAGCTTAACTTCAGTATTGACTTTTTGCCAACTACCAAGTACGATAGCAGTGTCAAGCCCAATATGCAGATATGCAAGTAGTAGGTGACACCCCGCATCCATTCACAAATGTGGGCAACATCTGCATCAGAACAAGGAAGTATCTTACCCTTACTCATAAAAATCATCAGAAACAAAATAAAATGGATGCAAGACTTCTCATTTCACTATTAGGTAGCTGTTGGAATTCCCTATTAAATAATACCTCCTCCAAAATAAAAAGTATCTCAGACATGTGTCAACTATTCAATGGATGACATTTTAAAAACTATGGACTTTACTTAATATTTATGTATGCTATATCCCTGCCTAAGGCTCTATGAGAAAGGAGCACATAGAATTGGATCTTTGAAAATCTCACATTTGCTGATAAATATTACTGCTGATCTCAGGCATGGCGAAGTGAAAAGTGGGACTTTGGATATTCCAAGAATGCTATGTTGTGGGATTGGTGTCCCTGATTCATACATAGCATATGGTTTCTATGAAATCCAGTGAGGGAGCAGGAGTAACGAAGCTGATTGCACAGATGACCTCAGGGAATACTGACAGATAGGCCAAATGAAAAATATGCTCCAGCTAACCATTGGTATTTGGGCTTCTGATCCCAGTCCTGTTTTTAAAAAAGGTGCAGACAGGCAGTGTTCATTAAAAACTGTCTACCATGTAAAAGTGGGTAATTTAAATGGCATCTAGTTACACATCTGATAGAATGGTCTGGCAACATATGAATTTCATTCTAACAACAACAACAACAACAACAAAACATAGAAAATGAGACATAAAGATAAAACCTTGTCTTCACCAGGATGCCTAAAAATAGGTTTTATTTGGCTCATGCCAATAAATATCTTTCAATAGAATTTCTGATTTCTGAATGAATCCATTCAACTTCATACTGCACAGATCACAAGGTTTTCTTTACAGAATATTCTCTTCTTCTTCTTAAAGCCTCACATAGAAAATGTCTCACAGGACATAGGAGGGGAATGACCCAAAGGATGAGAGAATGGCTGGAACCGTTCTCAAATGTGCCCATGTAGCCTAAAGTTTGAAGGCATCTAATTGTACTCTAAAACAATTATGAACCTATTCGATCCGTTATTAATAAATATCACCACTTTACCACTTGAACCAAATCACAGAAAATTGGAAACAGATGATCATTGGCTTTGATACCTTTACTTCTGTTTCATTACTCAGAGTCGATCAACTCTATACTTCAAGTGACACAGATTTATTACAGAATGCCTAAGATCCTAAGGATCTATTTTAGCTCAGCCCATGGTATTGCTTCATTATTTTATTATTTTGTAAGTAATAAAATATAACTTCATGTTGGATGATATATTCAAGCCATGAATATATCATCCAACATTGTTCTTCCCAAAATATTAGCCCAATTTCTGCGCGCGCTCACTTACTGTTCAGGAATTTTACTAATTGTTTGAAGGTTCTAGAGGACCTGTTAGACTCCTAATGGACAAACCATACAACATACTCCAGAGAACGGACGAGTGCCATAAGAAGAAAATAAGGTCAGCCTACAGCAATGGGCAGCTGCCTGCCCTCGGCTGGGAGGAGCCCTGGCCATGGCACCAGGGCTGCTGGGCAGCAGAAGCCTCCACAGCCCTGCAGGGAGCCTGGAGCACAGCTCTGCCTAACCATGCTCAGCCCTGGACAGATGCACATGAGTTCCCATCACAGGCTCGAGTGTGACAGTCCCAGGTGCATGCCTGTCATGCCAGCCACCAGGGAGGCTGAGGCAAGAGGAACGTTTGAGGTCAGCCTTGGCAACTTAGACCCCGAGGCAAAGGGGAAATACTTTTACAGGGGTCTCTGAGGGTGTAGCTCAGGTAGGTCACTTGCCTCACAGGCTCAAGGCCCTGGGTTCAATCCCCAGAACCCACGTACACACAAAAAGTGAACTTGGAATATTGTTTAAAATGATGGGTCAGGTACACACAAGGACTTCAATATGACCTCTCAGAGGAGCTCAATTTGAGATCAGACTGAACAAAAGACCACCTGGACCATTGACTCAGTGTCTGAAACCCTCTGTGAGCATGGGAAGCACTGCTGGCAAGACACCAGAGGGCCAAAGCACTTGTGCCGCCTGCAGGGGCGTCTCTTGTCTACCGCCAAAGACTGTTCCCCTCCTGGGGCAGCTGAGAGAAAGCTGGGCCTTGGAGCAAGGACTAGTGCTTTAGATATAGACTATGCAAGCAAGGGGCAATGTCTTTAATAAAACTAAAATTAAAAAGTCACATTGAAAAAATTTTAAAAAGAAGAAAATAAGGTCAAGTAGAGGAAGCCCATTTTCACAGGAAAAAATCCCCCAGTGAAAAGCATCAGAATAGATACCAAGAAAAATACCAACAAAAACAGTGTGCTCCCACTATGTATCTACTCAACATGCAAAAGTTAGAAAGCTAGATAATACAATCCTGGCCACAGGTAGAGCTATGCAGAAGAGCCACCTGGCAGTGCTTAGTCAAAGAAGTAAACATGCACACTTTGACCTAGAAATTCCACCTGTGTGTAAACCAGGCGGTGCTTAAGCAGTTTCACAAGGGGACATGCACAGGGAAATTTATCCTCAAGTTCTTATAGAGTTGTCTGTGCTTACAGGGAGTTGATGGTTGTCAAGATGCCCACAGCTGCGAAAGTCAAAAGCTAAAAAAATAATAGATGCCAACCTGGATATATTAATAATCCCGTATCTATGATCACCTTCATAAGGTAGCTTCCCAACTTCTGTGTGGAAGTGTGTTTCTCCTTGGCCCTTACACTGTTGTGGAGACCACTAGGAGTTCAGCTTTGTGCAGGATCATCTGACCTGGACTTTTGGCAAGACCTGTACAGCCCTCACACATGCTCAGATGCTACAGGACTTTTCAGACCAGTCCAGACAACAGTAGGCATCCATTCATTGTCTGCACTCTACAGATTCCTAGATGCACGACATTCATTACCATCAAATGCAGAATTTTCATCAAAAACTAATATATATATATCATTCCAATCTGAATCAAGAAAATCGGAAATATCCCCAAATCCAAAGAGTGGATCCCCATTGTGATGCTACAAGTTGAAAATTCCACAGCTGACCTCATGGGATGGTTCACAGTCAAAAGACAGCTGCATGAAAAATATTACATGGCCTTCCTGCTATGTGAAAAGTGGCATGTGAAGTACACATGCATGTCTTCCTCAGACATGGGTTCATTTGCAAGACACCTTGTGCAATTGAAAATACTCCAAAAGGGGAGAAATCAGAACCATGTCTCCAAAGTATTTCAGCAGAGACCAACTCCATCTGTCTATCTATCTCTCAGTGAGTGTGTGTGCTCTTGTGTGTGTTTGTGTGTCTTTGTTTGTGTTTGTACCATCATAGCTGATACTTCATTGCCCCCATTGGAAAACTGACTCAGATAATGCCATCTGCCAAACTCCTAAAAACCAAAGTTCTTGCTGACAGAATGAAACATTCCTTCCTGTTGGTTTGGATGTGTCCTTTAGGAATCACTGCTACATTTAGTATACTCAAATCATCACAGTAGATCAGGTAACAAAAACATATATATTTTAAAATAATAATAACATATTAATGGAAACAACAAATACAGGATAGAGTAACAACTGTGTTACTAAACAAGGTCAAGGACAATGGCAAACTATAGATTCAAACTTTGAAGAAAATAGTAATCAATGTAAATATTCCTGGGCTGCCTCAGCCCCGCCCAGGCACACAGCCCCAGAATGGTTTTGCAAGCATCCTCAGGAGGGCTGGAGCCTTCTTTCCAGGACGAGAGGGAGGTTGAGGCTGGATCCACCCATCATTCTTTTGGGAGAGGCTCCTTTTCCCCAGCACAAAGCTGGATTTTTTGTGAGGATTCTTGGCATAAAATACGTTGGCCTCTGCTGGAATCCTCAGCTCTGGGGAGAGAGGGGTGTACAAAAAGAAGGTGGCACTCAGGAGGTGCTCCCTAGGACACGCCAACACTGAGAGCCTGTGCCAGAAACAGGCAGTAGGTTAAGATAGAAAAGGCCAGAGCCACACACCTGAGAGCTCTCCAATTCAGCACCAATACCAACAAAGACAGCCTCCACAGTCCTCCCTGAGGAAGAACTAGGCAGAGCACTTCAACAGACCTAATGTCTGTTCCTACCGAAGGCTTTGGACTCCAGAATATCTCAGGTCCTCTTGCATCTGCCAAAGCACACCACTAGGGTTTGCATCTGAAATCTCCCACAAAAGGCTCCTGTGCCGAAGATTCAGTCCCCACATGAGCCATCTTCATAGGTGGGTTTGGAGGGAAGCATTGGATGGTGAGTGCTCTGATGTCAACATGAAATTCTCATTCAAGATGAATACACTACTGGGGGGTGGGCGGGACTGGAAGAAAGGTTGAGCATGGTTGGAGTAAGACCTAAACAGGGTTGTGCCCTGGGCAACAGTACCTTGTTCCTGTTGGCTCCACTGAATCCTCATTCTCCAAGGAGAGGTCCTCCCTCTCCATCTTTCTCTCTCTCCCTCTCTGCCAGCCTCGTTCTCTCTCTCCCAGTCTATGCCTTTGTGGCAAGGGCTGAGGAGCTCTCCACTGCCACACACTAGAGCTTTATGGACAGCCTCAGTGCACAACCAAAGAGAAAGCTATGAAACCCAGAGAAAAAAGGCCTAGGATTCCTCCTCTGAGTTATTTTCCTCAAGTATGGCCACAGTGAGGACAGGCTGACCAGCGCGGCTACCACTTTAGAGCCATGCTTCTGCGTTGGTGGAGCCCGCCTCCATGTGAACCAGGCTTCTGAGAATGGAGGCCACATTCCAAATACTGCCCTACTGAGAACAATGGTTCCAAAGACCAGCAAAGGGACTGCTTCCCTCCAACATGGTGTATGGCCCAGTGGTGCCATGACCCCGAGTGGGGGAATACAACAGCCGCTTCTCCTTCCTCTGAACATGTGTTTCCTGTCGCCCTCCTCTAACCTAGAGCCTGTTCTCCATCCCTTCTGGGTTGGATGTGGAGATCTCTGCTATGAATTTCTTAGGCTACCAAGGCCCCAGACAGACTTCCTCTTCCATAGACTCTACTAACCTAACAGTAGGTTAAGATAGGAGACAAGTGATCCTAGAACTCATAGGGATGGTGGTCTTCAGGGTACATAGGCTGGGATAATGGCTGCTGTGGTGTTTGGCTCACAAAAACCAACCAACCAACCAACGAAAAAGCGCTGGCATTATTATCAGATGAGCTCTGTGGCTACGTGCTCAGGAAGCCCTCATCTGACTTTAGTTAGGGATCACAACCTGGCTATTGTGATCACTCCTTGCCTAGTGGACTCAGGTGCGTAAGACCATGGAATTTATGCAAAAACAGATGATTCAGGCTGTCTCCCAGGCTGTGTTTTCTTCCCAATTTCATCCTGTTACTGCTTGCTAGAATCCTGGCAATGCTCTGCCCAGGCAGTGGTTTTTTGGTCACACAGAAGGCTTTCAATAGTACTGCTTCAGTCCACAAAATGCCAGTTCCCTCTTTAGCCCATGCATTCCCATGTTCCTTTGAAACCACTCCTATCCCAGACCATGAAAACATACTGCTCCTGGAGAGAGGCTTTCCTCCTCACTCCTCAAAGATGTCAGCTTTGGATGCCTGTTCATGTCCAGGGGAGGGCACCTGGTGGGGAGCCGCAATATCCACCGGGGTATACCATTGGACCTCAAGACCTTCCACCAGCAGAAGTGCAGTTGGCTTTGTGCACGAACCCAACACACCTGTTGGAGTGTTCTTGGGGGTCAGAGACTACTCTTTGTTGCTAAGAGTTGACCTGAGTCCACATCCTGACCCTTGCTCTCTGCTATCTGATTGTCTCACTTACTCTGACGGCGAGAGATGATTTGGCCCAGCTCATAATCCTCTGGAGTCTCCTCAGTAAGGAAGTGTAGGTCGAGGGCGCTGCGGATGACGACAGGAGCCCTATCGTGGCAGGTCACCTGGAGCAGCATGGGAGACAGGCCTTCAGGAAATGGGCCTTGAAGTGACTACTCAAGGACAGTGGGCAGGGGCATTCTGGAGGCACCTCCACTCTAAATACAAGGGCAACATCCATGACCCTACTACCCGAGGCTGACCTCCTGCTCATCGTGTGGGCTCTTCCCACAGGCTACTAGCCCAATCCTTGTACATAGGACTTCCTGGGCCTGCCATTGCTCTTTGTGGAGCTGCACTCCTCTCGGAGTGAAAGGACCCCACTACCTGCATACAGATGCAATCTCATCCCACAAGTTGGGAGGAATGGGACAATAGCCTCCAAGATCCCAGGTCTGCCCGAGGATGCAGGCGGCATTGGGAATGGCCTAGGCACAAAACCTAGAGGCTTTGGTCTGGATTGCCAGGGCCAAAAGCAGACCCAGGAACATGACCACACACAGGAGAGCTGAAAGATAGCCACGAGAGCTCCTGGCCTCCAGAGGCTCAGTGCTGGCTGGGATGTAGGAGGGCACCTCATCCGGCAAGGGTGGTCATTGGGTTACCTGGACATTTAGTGTGCTTGCTCCACATCCATATCGACTCTGCAGAGAGACTCTCTCAGCTCCTTGTTCAAGGAACATGGAGAACCTCACACTGCTGTCCTCCTCCATAGACGTCAGCATCCCATACAAGGGAACCTGCAACCTAGTTCCTGTCCTATTCTCATCTGTCACCCATACCTGTCCCTGCCCTTCTGGACTGCATGCTGCCACCTGACACACAGACTCCCTCAGACATGGCAGTGGACAAGCTGCTGCACTCGCTCATCTCAGCTCCAGCCCTTCACACTGACCTCTCCCTTCTTGATTCCCATCTATCCTCCTGATCATCCAGAAGCTCCAAATTCAAGAGGGCCTGAGTAGTCCATGGTATTGGACCAGTGTCTGCTCCCCACCCAGGTGTAAGCACCACGGGACACCCCTGCTCCCAGGCTTACCAGAACACTCTTGGCCATCTCTGGACTTTGTGTTTCTAAGTGGACACGAATTAAGCAGGTGTCTCCCACCTGCTTGTGGGAAAGCGGCCTGGAGGACTTGCAGGTTGATTCTGAGAACTGTGGGGGATGGAACATCAGCAAACCCAGAAACAGAAAGCCACCCGAGACTGTCAGTTGGCTCTATGGGCTTCCAGCAAATATGTCCAGGTGCTGAGGCTTCTTATTTCCTCAGGTCGGAGTGGAATGGCAGCACATGCACAGCTTGAATAAGGTAGGTGTTAACCTCCTTTCCCTTGACCTGGGGGCGTTTCCTCACGATGAAATATTGTATTCCCAGATTCATGGACAGACACAAGAGTGAGTGGTCAGAGACCTTGATTTCTGCAGAGCGAAGTGGAGAGAATTGTTAGGTGGCACTCAAGGATTATACCACAAAACACCCACAACCCCTGAGAGTCTCCGCCAGGCCCATCACACTTTGGTATTTTGGGGCCAAGGCCCACTTTCTCTTGGCTGTCAGTTATCCTGAGCCCACTGTGGATCATGTCTCCCCACTGTCTGATTGTCCTACTTACTCTCATCCTCAGACATCATATACAGCAGCTCAAAGTTGTCCACATCCTCATGCTGCAACAAATTTTGGTCCAAGGCCCTGCGGATGAGGCTTGTCACCGTCTCCTGAAAGGTCACCTGGATCAGGGTGGGACAAATGTCATCAGAGAATGGCTTTTAGAAGAGCTACCCAGAAGACTGTGGTCAAACATTCAGGAGAAATCTCAGCTACATATACAAGGGCACAATCTTGTTATCCTGCTACCTGAGTGTGTCCTCCATATACCACCTGGGTTCTTGCAATGTGCTACTAGAACAATCCTGGTACAAATATCTGCCTGTACCTGCCATCTCCCCTCCCCCTGGGGAGCCACATTCCACTCATGTCAAAGGACCAAACTGCCTATGCACAGACACACTCTCATCTCACTGAGATGAGAGCAATGGGCCAGGGATCTGCGCACCAAGTGTGATCTGGGATGCAGGCTGCCTTTGTGGGTGGAAGAGGCAGATGCACTGAAAATTTGGGTCCTGACTGCCACGACACAAAACAGACTCAGATACAAGAGTGTGCACTTGAGTGCTTCATGATAGCTTTGAGAGGCCCTGGCCTCTGGAAGCTCGGTGCGGGTCTGGTTGTCATGATGTACTTGACTCAGCACTGGCAGTCACTGAACATGTCTCCTCTGCAGCTGGACACCTGCAGCATTAGCGTGTCTACTGCACATCCATAGAAATTCTGCCAAGAACCCCTTTAGCTCCGTATTTACATACATGCAAAGCCTAACATTCCGAAGCTTTGGCATGACCCCCCAGGTGATCCCGACCCCAAATTCCTACACCTAGTCATGCTAAGGAGGATCTCTTCCCTGCCACCAGGAACACATCCCCTCCTACACATGTGACAAGTCACTGCCACCTCCTCTGCTCCAACTTCACTCATTGAGAATACCAAGTTCTAGGCACTGCAGCCTGCACCCTGGACATATCTCTGCCTTCATCTGTCCACAGCACTTCCGTCTGCACTTGTGGCCTGCAAAACCCACAATACACAGGCCCACTCACCACTGAAGCTGGGCATGCTGATGCTCTCCCTCCTCAGGTCAAGCCCTTAAGACGGACCTCTCTCTTCTTTATTTCCCACCATAGCCCTGGGGTTGGCTGTGTCTCCTGCCTTCCACTGTGTGGACACCCAGGAGGCAGCCCTGCTGTCGTCGGGCTTACCGGGATGCGCTTTGTCTCCCTCAGGCTCTGTCCCTCTAGGAGGACGTGAACAACGCGGCTGTCTTCCACCTGCTCGCTGGAGTGAAGCAGTGAGGAGCTGCTACTCACAGCTGCTGGGGTCCTGGATGCCACTGCCACAGAAGGTTCCAAGAACTGTGGGGGATGACAACATCAGCAAAGCCCAGCAACTGCACCCCACCCAGCCTGGCAGTTGGCTCTGTGGGCATTCTACAACATCCATCCAGAACCTGAGGTTCTTGTCCCCTTGGAGGATGTGGAGTGGCACCAGGAGTAAAGACTGAAGAAGGTGGCTGTTTTGGGAACAAGAGATCCAGCACCTGCTGGGTGGGGATGAAATCCCAGGAGATTAACCCCATGTTGCTGCTGAAATGTAGGTTCCTCCCACAAATGACAGGCAGGAGCTCATTCCTAAGCTGGTCCTGCCTGTAAGGTTCAAGGCTCTGAACCCTGAAGGGCTCCTCCGTGTTCTGATCATTTTCACCCTGGGTTGGGACCAAGAATGGTGGGTTCAAAATGGAAATGGTGATAAACAGAAAAATGACTTGTGCCAATACACTAGAGTCAAAGCACAATGGGACAGTTCCCATCAGTACAAACACACACACACACACACACACACACACACACACACACACAGTCAGAATAGGAGTCCTGGGCCATTCATCAGGGATCAGACTAGAGGGCCTGCTGGGCTCACCTGCCCTGTGCTACTCACTGTTACTCTTGAGCTCCTCTGCGACAATCGCCAGAGGCTCTGGCGTCTAAGATGAAGCCTCACCCAGTGTATCCACAAAAGGGCTAGTTGGCCCCCCTGAGATTCCTGGGAGCCTGAGGCTCGGCATTGTCTGCAACCACAGGAGAACATCCTTCTCCCTCCAGTGGCTCCAACCAAGTGAGCTCGGATGGCTTGGTCAGTGAAGTGGGTGCCTGGATACCAGGGTTCCATGTTCTGTTTGATCCATTGTCAAGGCAATGATGTCATTTCCTGTGCCCATACCTGAGCCTCTTTTCACATAAGACCACTTTCAACAGCCCTATGGGCTGCCGATTTCTCCTCCATGCCTACCCATCTCAGGTGCGCAGGTGTTCACCAACAACTACCCAAACATCCCCACCAGCATCTGCCCTGCTTGGTGCCACTAGAGTTCCAGCTTGGAGCCTTCAAAAATGCATTCACAACCAGTCCTTCCCTCTCAGCAGCTTTTGGACCCTGGTCCCATCATTGTGCAACTCATGGTGTGCCCAGTCTTTTCTGGAAAGTAGGGTAGCATCTAATCTCTAGGGTTTATTGTGTCTATTGGCCCATAACACCCTCTGTTCTCTCTGAAACCAGAGATGGGACTCACAGGTGGCTAAAGCACAAATGTAGAGATGGGATAATCACAAGAAAGGGAGAGACAAAGAATGCACCCTAACTCAATCAGGCCTGTGTCCCACACAGGGACATGGCCAATGTCCGTCCCATTGTGGCTGCAGTTCCCTCTCTACACCATGGCAAGTTGGAGGGGACTGAGATGCAGAGGCTGCTCCCCTCTGCCATACAACTTCCCAAGGCTTCTCCTAAGATTTCAAAAGGGCCAAGTGTGTCTAGTGTTGGGGTCTCACAGAGACTCCGAGGTACCACAGCATCCTGCTGCCCAGAACCGGTTCACCCCTCACCTCAAGGGGGCTCAGCCTCTGGATTCATGGGAATTGAAGTGGGTACAGGTGATGGGATATCACCTCCAAGACTGAGTTATGCCAAGTCCATGACCCCTGTCTGCATCCCTGTCTCCAGCACCACTCCCCCCTCTCTCTTTCCTCCTCAGAGCAAACAAATCCATTTAGCAAGTGTGTCCTGTGATAAAGACATGACGGTCACCCATCCTCTCATTACAAAAACACTGAGGCTCAGCCAACATGGATCCTACAGGGAACACAGGCATAAACTCAGACTCCGATCCTCCCAGCCGAGCCTCAGTGGAGCCTGGACTCCCAGCCTCCTGAGTCAAGGAAACAGAGGTTCCTAGCCGAGCCACCTTGGATGCAGCCGCAAACAAACTGAACTCATCAATACCCCTTGCTCTCAGTTGTGAGTAAGAGGGGAAGTGGTGTTTCACAACCCTGGACATCAAGTGCAGTCTCCAGGCTTTGGGGTGTGCCCTGGCCTCTGTCTATCTGCCCAGGCTCTCCAACCCACACTGGCCTCTTACCCAACCTCCTCCTAGGGCCAAACTCAATCCTGCCTCTCAATTTCTGCTGCCTTCCCCAACACACTGCTCCCCAAAATGAGCAGGGCTGGCTCTCGGTTATCATGCTGGTGCCAGCAGCAATGCCACCCCACTGACATAATTCTGAGTCCCAACCTAGGCACTCCAGCTGTCTTTGCCACACCTGGCCTGTTTGGGCTCTGGCTCTTGCTCTTTTCTTTCATGTGCATGTGTTTTGAGGTTTTGAGTTTCTCCCACTGCAGAACTGCAGCTGTGGCAGGGTAGAGCTCATGAGGGTGACATTCTGAGCCACATCCAGTCCCATCAGGACTGTTCACTGGGGTGACTGCTGGAACACAGTGATGAGTGAACACATGGGAGGTGGTTGGACCCACCTTGCCTCTGAGTGGCTTCCTTTCATGACAGAATGTAGGCATGGGAGCCCCGGGCGTGGGATGCTTTGCACAAGGCGTGACCATGGGCTCTCTTTCCTGGCAAAAATGGCTCCACTCAGCATGGAGA
Organism: Urocitellus parryii; assembly: GCF_045843805.1. Lineage (NCBI taxonomy): Eukaryota > Metazoa > Chordata > Mammalia > Rodentia > Sciuridae > Urocitellus > Urocitellus parryii. The sequence continues at coordinate 51,271,286 of NC_135548.1, read as the reverse complement.
GCACTGTCATTCCTGGTGGCTAACAACAGCCCTGGACCCCAGAAAGGAACCCACACTCAAGATTAACGTCTGAGTGTGCGTGTCCTCGAGGAAATGAGGTCTCCTGATCCCAGGTGCAAAGGGGTAAGTCCTCTAACTCCAGGGGCCATGAAGGGACATCTGAGATTCCCTTGTCCTTCTTTCCCTCTCTAACTAACCACAGTTAGGACCCTGGCCTCATTCCCCAGTGAGGATCATTAGGCTCCAGAAAGGACAGTCTCTAAGATGCTCAGTGGACCAACACCCTCTGCACAACCCATAACCCTATTCACCCAAGAGGCAAGAGGATTTCTATTCAGGAAAACCAGGAAAGGGGGAGCCTTTCTCAAGGACACAAGGACATTAGTGAGTGAGGGAGTGATTAATGGATGGAGAACTATTTCCAACACCAACTTCCAGGAGCATATATGGCCCCCTGGAGAATTCTGCATTGTGTTGGTGATTAAGGAGAACGTGTGAATTCAGGGGTCACTAGGTCCTCTCAGCCATAAGGAGGGAAACTGCCATAAAGGAACTAGGACAAGGGTGCGAGGAATGCTCACTGGTGGGAGATCGGAAGGAAGGAAAGTGTACTCATTAGAAAAGTGTCGCCTGAAAATTCTTAGCCAGCCAAAAGTCGTGCGAACTTGTGTGGGAAAAGAGTCTTTGCACAGTGATGAAGCTAAGAGCTCACATGATGGAACACAGCATCAACTGGGACCAAATCCAATATCTGATATTCTTGTAGGAAGAGGAGAGTCTGGACCCAGATACCAGGGAGACTGGGGGATACCGGATATGTGAGGTTGGAGCCAGGGCGGGATGCCCATATGGGAACCACAGATCGTGGGCAGCAATAGGAGAGTGGGCAAGGGCTGGGAGAGTTGGGGAGACAGTCCCCTTGAAACCTGGGAGGGGATATGGCACTGGGACAGCCCAACACCTACTGTGTTGAGCCTCTGGAGCTCAACGGAAGACACTTCCTCTGTTGTCGGCCACCCAGTTAACAGACTTTGGTTGCAGCAGCCTAGGACCCAGCTGAAGGTCTGAGCATGTTGGCCATGCAGGTTGGATCTGGACCACAGACACCCTCATCAGAGATTGTAGGGTCTCAGCCCTGAGGCAAGACAGGCACTAAGTCAGGCCAGGTGGGGAAACGGATAGGCACACACTCTGGGGGCTGGTGCCTGTGTTACTGGGAGCACTTCTGATCGCAATTCCCTGATCTGCTGCCAACACAGGCTACAGAGGAGGGTACAGAAACACAGACCACGGATCTGCCCCACTCAGTGGGCCCAGGCCAACACCACACCCAGCAGCCTCGTGCCATACCCAATGAGTCTCGAAGCGGCCCCCTCTTGCCATCCTGAGAGCTCTTCCCTTCCTCATGTGCCAATGGCTCCCTACTGTCACTGGCAATATCTACTCTGTGAGATGTCTACATCCGTGGGTACTGTTCTCTCATCCCAGGACAGTGTGGTCCCACACACCCTGGTGAAATGGGCAACCTGGAGGCTGGACCTGGAGGTTGTTGAGGCTGAATGGCAGCGGTGGTCCTCTGGCACTTAATATTATTTAAGTTAAAAAAAAACAAAAACAAAAACAAAAAACCGGTCTTGGTGCTCAAAAATGTTTGATTTGCATATTCTCATCCCCTAACCCCAATATTTTCATTATTTCCTCACATATGAAATCTTACTAGCATAAAGGTAATTTCGTATTAAACAAAGTGGATTGAAATAACATTGGTAAAAATAATCAATCACCATACTTTCAATTTTTGTTCTGCTTTCCTATTAGAAACCACTTGGATACAAGAGAACAGAGGACAGACTCATGGAAATGCTTGAAATGACAAGAAGCTCCCACTCAAGCTCAGCATTCAGTCCTGGACAGGGTAAGACCAGGCCACTTTGACATCTGTGCCAAAGAGTCTACCAGACAGAATCCTCTGACTGATCCCTGACTGAGCCATAGGAACTGGCTAGAAAAGCCTTCACATCCTCAATACATTCTTCACGTCAGAATACTTGACAACCATTGATATCCATCTCTCGTTAACTTGCTCCCCAGCCAACCATTCTTCAACAAATTCAAAGGAGTAACTCATGCAAGCACACAGAAAGGGGTGTTCACTACACACATCCATGTGCGAAAAAGACAACTGGTATTTCTTGTTTGGGCTATTTCAAATGAAATCCCTTCTGCATGACCTCCACAAACCAAAGGAAAATATTTGTGAAATTCCCACGTAGAAGACAAGATACACTTGCCAAGGAGGCAGTGGCAAGAATTTTGACACTCCAAATGTAGAGTGTGTGTTTAGGAAGCAGTCACAGTTTCCATGAGAGAGTCCCATGAAATCAATTAGGAAGATCCATGCTCTAGCCCTACCATGCAAGTGATGTGACTTGAAAGAGTCACTTAGTCTTAGTAACCATCATCACTAACAAGTAAGTCAATGAATAAAGGTCCTCAGGTGCCAAGCTACAAAATGTGGGATGAGCATGGATGAGGATGGGTGGGAGAAGTCTCCAACTCTAACACAATTAGGGAAGGATGTGCTGACCTCAAGTGGCTGGGGGGCTGGGATCCTGCCACAGAGGGGGATTCCAAACCTCACATCCCCTGACCCAGGCCAGAAGACCAGGTAGAGTCCAAGGACCCTGGGGTGGCCCAATGGCAATAAAGGTCAAAAGGAACTAGGGATCTGCCTGGTCCCTCAATCCCCTACTCTGAGCAGGGCTGCATGACGAGGCCAGAGGCCATCCACAGCAATCTGCCTTTACAGGAAAACAGGGACTGCAGGCTGCCTCTGGCTCACTGAATCAGGGTGGTGTTTTCATAAAGCAAGACCACTTCCTCACATTTGACCAGCAGCTCATGTGTTGACAGCACAATGACTGACTTGACTCAGGCCCTGATGAATGAAATAGAAAATTCATAGCAAACCCATCTTTAGCTCTTCCACATCATCAGGGGCTCTGATTCAATTCCGTCCAGAAAGGTGTCTGAAATGATTTCTAAACATGCTGGGGACTCACCTCTGTGTGGAACTTTTCAGGAAAAAGGGGATCAAATCTCATGAAGCAACTCTTCTCTCTTCTAGCCCATGGGCAATGCAAGGAACCTGCATGATACCAGAGGCTCACTTCTCTCTTCTCATGTCTTCTGGAAAGGATTCGTTAATGCTTCCTGCAAGGTGAAGCAGAAGCCTGCATCCCCAGCTGCACAGAAGTGTTTTAGGGCAGTGTGTCCCTTAAAACCCAAAAATAAAAAAACAGGTCATTCAACAGGCACATGGATTCGAGTACATGTTCAATGATCCCTCCTCCCTGGAGCCTTCCACATGCCCATCTTCCACATTCACAGAGCAATGCTTGGCCATTCTCAAGACCAGGAGACCATGATGCTCCTCACCAGGAAGTCAATAAGGAACATGAAGAGAGCAGCATGGATTGCAGAAGGTGGCACATCAAGGATCTTCAGCTCTGCTGCTAGAACACAAGAGCTTAACTTCAGTATTGACTTTTTGCCAACTACCAAGTACGATAGCAGTGTCAAGCCCAATATGCAGATATGCAAGTAGTAGGTGACACCCCGCATCCATTCACAAAAGTGGGCAACATCTGCATCAGAACAAGGAAGTATCTTACCCTTACTCATAAAAATCATCAGAAACAAAATAAAATGGATGCAAGACTTCTCATTTCACTATTAGGTAGCTGTTGGAATTCCCTATTAAATAATACCTCCTCCAAAATAAAAAGTATCTCAGACATGTGTCAACTATTCAATGGATGACATTTTAAAAACTATGGACTTTACTTAATATTTATGTATGCTATATCCCTGCCTAAGGCTCTATGAGAAAGGAGCACATAGAATTGGATCTTTGAAAATCTCACATTTGCTGATAAATATTACTGCTGATCTCAGGCATGGCGAAGTGAAAAGTGGGACTTTGGATATTCCAAGAATGCTATGTTGTGGGATTGGTGTCCCTGATTCATACATAGCATATGGTTTCTATGAAATCCAGTGAGGGAGCAGGAGTAACGAAGCTGATTGCACAGATGACCTCAGGGAATACTGACAGATAGGCCAAATGAAAAATATGCTCCAGCTAACCATTGGTATTTGGGCTTCTGATCCCAGTCCTGTTTTTAAAAAAGGTGCAGACAGGCAGTGTTCATTAAAAACTGTCTACCATGAAAAAGTGGGTAATTTAAATGGCATCTAGTTACACATCTGATAGAATGGTCTGGCAACATATGAATTTCATTCTAACAACAACAACAACAACAAAACATAGAAAATGAGACATAAAGATAAAACCTTGTCTTCACCAGGATGCCTAAAAATAGGTTTTATTTGGCTCATGCCAATAAATATCTTTCAATAGAATTTCTGATTTCTGAATGAATCCATTCAACTTCATACTGCACAGATCACAAAGTTTTCTTTACAGAATATTCTCTTCTTCTTCTTAAAGCCTCACATAGAAAATGTCTCACAGGACATAGGAGGGGAATGACCCAAAGGATGAGAGAATGGCTGGAACCGTTCTCAAATGTGCCCATGTAGCCTAAAGTTTGAAGGCATCTAATTGTACTCTAAAACAATTATGAACCTATTCGATCCGTTATTAATAAATATCACCACTTTACCACTTGAACCAAATCACAGAAAATTGGAAACAGATGATCATTGGCTTTGATACCTTTACTTCTGTTTCATTACTCAGAGTCGATCAACTCTATACTTCAAGTGACACAGATTTATTACAGAATGCCTAAGATCCTAAGGATCTATTTTAGCTCAGCCCATGGTATTGCTTCATTATTTTATTATTTTGTAAGTAATAAAATATAACTTCATGTTGGATGATATATTCAAGCCATGAATATATCATCCAACATTGTTCTTCCCAAAATATTAGCCCAATTTCTGTGCGCGCTCACTTACTGTTCAGGAATTTTACTAATTGTTTGAAGGTTCTAGAGGACCTGTTAGACTCCTAATGGACAAACCATACAACATACTCCAGAGAACGGACGAGTGCCATAAGAAGAAAATAAGGTCAGCCTACAGCAATGGGCAGCTGCCTGCCCTCGGCTGGGAGGAGCCCTGGCCATGGCACCAGGGCTGCTGGGCAGCAGAAGCCTCCACAGCCCTGCAGGGAGCCTGGAGCACAGCTCTGCCTAACCATGCTCAGCCCTGGACAGATGCACATGAGTTCCCATCACAGGCTCGAGTGTGACAGTCCCACGTGCATGCCTGTCATGCCAGCCACCAGGGAGGCTGAGGCAAGAGGAACGTTTGAGGTCAGCCTTGGCAACTTAGACCCCGAGGCAAAGGGGAAATACTTTTACAGGGGTCTCTGAGGGTGTAGCTCAGGTAGGTCACTTGCCTCACAGGCTCAAGGCCCTGGGTTCAATCCCCAGAACCCACGTACACACAAAAAGTGAACTTGGAATATTGTTTAAAATGATGGGTCAGGTACACACAAGGACTTCAATATGACCTCTCAGAGGAGCTCAATTTGAGATCAGACTGAACAAAAGACCACCTGGACCATTGACTCAGTGTCTGAAACCCTCTGTGAGCATGGGAAGCACTGCTGGCAAGACACCAGAGGGCCAAAGCACTTGTGCCCCCTGCAGGGGCGTCTCTTGTCTACCGCCAAAGACTGTTCCCCTCCTGGGGCAGCTGAGAGCAAGCTGGGCCTTGGAGCAAGGACTAGTGCTTTAGATATAGACTATGCAAGCAAGGGGCAATGTCTTTAATAAAACTAAAATTAAAAAGTCACATTGAAAAAAAATTTAAAAAGAAGAAAATAAGGTCAAGTAGAGGAAGCCCATTTTCACAGGAAAAAATCCCCCAGTGAAAAGCATCAGAATAGATACCAAGAAAAATACCAACAAAAACAGTGTGCTCCCACTATGTATCTACTCAACCTGCAAAAGTTAGAAAGCTAGATAATACAATCCTGGCCACAGGTAGAGCTATGCAGAAGAGCCACCTGGCAGTGCTTAGTCAAAGAAGTAAACATGCACACTTTGACCTAGAAATTCCACCTGTGTGTAAACCAGGCGGTGCTTAAGCAGTTTCACAAGGGGACATGCACAGGGAAATTTATCCTCAGGTTCTTATAGAGTTGTCTGTGCTTACAGGGAGTTGATGGTTGTCAAGATGCCCACAGCTGCGAAAGTCAAAAGCTAAAAAAATAATAGATGCCAACCTGGATATATTAATAATCCCGTATCTATGATCACCTTCATAAGGTAGCTTCCCAACTTCTGTGTGGAAGTGTGTTTCTCCTTGGCCCTTACACTGTTGTGGAGACCACTAGGAGTTCAGCTTTGTGCAGGATCATCTGACCTGGACTTTTGGCAAGACCTGTACAGCCCTCACACATGCTCAGATGCTACAGGACTTTTCAGACCAGTCCAGACAACAGTAGGCATCCATTCATTGTCTGCACTCTACAGATTCCTAGATGCACGACATTCATTACCATCAAATGCAGAATTTTCATCAAAAATTAATATATATATCATTCCAATCTGAATCATGAAAATCGGAAATATCCCCAAATCCAAAGAGTGGATCCTCATTGTGATGCTACAAGTTGAAAATTCCACAGCTGACCTCATGGGATGGTTCACAGTCAAAAGACAGCTGCATGAAAAATATTACATGACCTTCCTGCTATGTGAAAAGTGGCATGTGAAGTACACATGCATGTCTTCCTCAGACATGGGTTCATTTGCAAGACACCTTGTGCAATTGAAAATACTCCAAAAGGGGAGAAATCAGAACCATGTCTCCAAAGTATTTCAGCAGAGACCAACTCCATCTGTCTATCTATCTCTCAGTGAGTGTGTGTGCTCTTGTGTGTGTTTGTGTGTCTTTGTTTGTGTTTGTACCATCATAGCTGATACTTCATTGCCCCCATTGGAAAACTGACTCAGATAATGCCATCTGCCAAACTCCTAAAAACCAAAGTTCTTGCTGATAGAATGAAACATTCCTTCCTGTTGGTTTGGATGTGTCCTTTAGGAATCACTGCTACATTTAGTATACTCAAATCATCACAGTAGATCAGGTAACAAAAACATATATATTTTAAAATAATAATAATATATTAATGGAAACAACAAATACAGGATAGAGTAACAACTGTGTTACTAAACAAGGTCAAGGACAATGGCAAACTATAGATTCAAACTTTGAAGAAAATAGTAATCAATGTAAATATTCCTGGGCTGCCTCAGCCCCGCCCAGGCACACAGCAACAGAATGGTTTTGCAAGCATCCTCAGGAGGGCAGGAGCCTTCTTTGCAGGACGAGAGGGAGGTTGAGGCTCGATCCACCCATCATTCTTTTGGGAGAGGCTCCTTTTCCTCAGCACAAAGTTGGATTTTTTGTGAGGATTCTTGGCATCAAATACGTTGGCCTCTGCTGGAATCCTCAGCTCTGGGGAGAGAGGGGTGTACAAAAAGAAGGTGGCACTCAGGAGGTGCTCCCTAGGACACGCCAACATCTGAGAGCCTGTGCCAGAAAAGGCCAGAGCCACACACCTGAGAGCTCTCCAATTCAGCACCAATACCAACAAAGACAGCCTCCACAGTCCTCCCTGAGGAAGAACTAGGCAGAGCACTTCAACAGACCTAATGTCTGTTCCTACCGAAGGCTTTGGACTCCAGAATATCTCAGGTCCTCTTGCATCTGCCAAAGCACACCACTAGGGTTTGCATCTGAAATCTCCCACAAAAGGCTCCTGTGCCGAAGATTCAGTCCCCACATGAGCCATCTTCATAGGTGGGTTTGGAGGGAAGCATTGGATGGTGAGTGCTCTGATGTCAACATGAAATTCTCATTCAAGATGAATACACTACTGGGGGGTGGGAGGGACTGGAAGAAAGGTTGAGCATGGTTGGAGTAAGACCTAAACAGGGTTGTGCCCTGGGCAACAGTACCTTGTTCCTGTTGGCTCCACTGAATCCTCATTCTCCAAGGAGAGGTCCTCCCTCTCCATCTTTCTCTCTCTCCCTCTCTGCCAGCCTCGTTCTCTCTCTCCCAGTCTATGCCTTTGTGGCAAGGGCTGAGGAGCTCTCCACTGCCACACACTAGAGCTTTATGGACAGCCTCAGTGCACAACCAAAGAGAAAGCTATGAAACCCAGAGAAAAAAGGCCTAGGATTCCTCCTCTGAGATATTTTCCTCAAGTATGGCCACAGTGAGGACAGGCTGACCAGCGCGGCTACCACTTTAGAGCCATGCTTCTGCGTTGGTGGAGCCCGCCTCCATGTGAACCAGGCTTCTGAGAATGGAGGCCACATTCCAAATACTGCCCTACTGAGAACAATGGTTCCAAAGACCAGCAAAGGGACTGCTTCCCTCCAACATGGTGTATGGCCCAGTGGTGCCATGACCCCGAGTGGGGGAATACAACAGCCGCTTCTCCTTCCTCTGAACATGTGTTTCCTGTCGCCCTCCTCTAACCTAGAGCCTGTTCTCCATCCCTTCTGGGTTGGATGTGGAGATCTCTGCTATGAATTTCTTAGGCTACCAAGGCCCCAGACAGACTTCCTCTTCCATAGACTCTACTAACCTAACAGTAGGTTAAGATAGGAGACAAGTGATCCTAGAACTCATAGGGATGGTGGTCTTCAGGGTACATAGGCTGGGATAATGGCTGCTGTGGTGTTTGGCTCACAAAAACCAACCAACCAACCAATGAAAAAGCGCTGGCATTATTATCAGATGAGCTCTGTGGCTACGTGCTCAGGAAGCCCTCATCTGACTTTAGTTAGGGATCACAACCTGGCTATTGTGATCACTCCTTGCCTAGTGGACTCAGGTGCGTAAGACCATGGAATTTATGCAAAAACAGATGATTCAGGCTGTCTCCCAGGCTGTGTTTTCTTCCCAATTTCATCCTGTTACTGCTTGCTAGAATCCTGGCAATGCTCTGCCCAGGCAGTGGTTTTTTGGTCACACAGAAGGCTTTCAATAGTACTGCTTCAGTCCACAAAATGCCAGTTCCCTCTTTAGCCCATGCATTCCCATGTTCCTTTGAAACCACTCCTATCCCAGACCATGAAAACATACTGCTCCTGGAGAGAGGCATTCCTCCTCACTCCTCAAAGATGTCAGCTTTGGATGCCTGTTCATGTCCAGGGGAGGGCACCTGGTGGGGAGCCGCAATATCCACCGGGGTATACCATTGGACCTCAAGACCTTCCACCAGCAGAAGTGCAGTTGGCTTTGTGCATGAACCCAACACACCTGTTGGAGTGTTCTTGGGGGTCAGAGACTAGTCTTTGTTGCTAAGAGTTGACCTGAGTCCACATCCTGACCCTTGCTCTCTGCTATCTGATTGTCTCACTTACTCTGACGGCGAGAGATGATTTGGCCCAGCTCATAATCCTCTGGATTCTCCTCAGTAAGGAAGTGTAGGTCGAGGGCGCTGCGGATGACGACAGGATCCCTATCGTGGCAGGTCACCTGGAGCAGCATGGGAGACAGGCCTTCAGGAAATGGGCCTTGAAGTGACTACTCAAGGACAGTGGGCAGGGGCATTCTGGAGGCACCTCCACTCTAAATACAAGGGCAACATCCATGACCCTACTACCCGAGGCTGACCTCCTGCTCATCGTGTGGGCTCTTCCCACAGGCTACTAGCCCAATCCTTGTACATAGGACTTCCTGGGCCTGCCATTGCTCTTTGTGGAGCTGCACTCCTCTCGGAGTGAAAGGACCCCACTACCTGCATACAGATGCAATCTCATCCCACAAGATGGGAGGAATGGGACAATAGCCTCCAAGATCCCAGGTCTGCCCGAGGATGCAGGCGGCATTGGGAATGGCCTAGGCACAAAACCTAGAGGCTTTGGTCTGGATTGCCAGGGCCAAAAACAGACCCAGGAACATGACCACACACAGGAGAGCTGAAAGATAGCCACGAGAGCTCCTGGCCTCCAGAGGCTCAGTGCTGGCTGGGATGTAGGAGGGCACCTCATCCGGCAAGGGTGGTCATTGGGTTACCTGGACATTTAGTGTGCTTGCTCCACATCCATATCGACTCTGCAGAGAGACTCTCTCAGCTCCTTGTTCAAGGAACATGGAGAACCTCACACTGCTGTCCTCCTCCATAGACGTCAGCTTCCCATACAAGGGAACCTGCAACCTAGTTCCTGTCCTATTCTCATCTGTCACCCATACCTGTCCCTGCCCTTCTGGACTGCATGCTGCCACCTGACACACAGACTCCCTCAGACATGGCAGTGGAAAAGCTGCTGCACTCGCTCATCTCAGCTCCAGCTCTTCACACTGACCTCTCCCTTCTTGATTCCCATCTATCCTCCTGATCATCCAGAAGCTCCAAATTCAAGAGGGCATGAGTAGTCCATGGTATTGGACCAGTGTCTGCTCCCCACCCAGGTGTAAGCACCACGGGACACCCCTGCTCCCAGGCTTACCAGAACACTCTTGGCCATCTCTGGACTTTGTGTTTCTAAGTGGACACGAATTAAGCAGGTGTCTCCCACCTGCTTGTGGGAAAGCGGCCTGGAGGACTTGCAGGTTGATTCTGAGAACTGTGGGGGATGGAACATCAGCAAACCCAGAAACAGAAAGCCACCCGAGACTGTCAGTTGGCTCTATGGGCTTCCAGCAAATATGTCCAGGTGCTGAGGCTTCTTATTTCCTCAGGTCGGAGTGGAATGGCAGCACATGCACAGCTTGAATAAGGTAGGTGTTTACCTCCTTTCCCTTGACCTGGGGGCGTTTCCTCACCATGAAATATTGTATTCCCAGATTCATGGACAGACACACGAGTGAGTGGTCAGAGACCTTGATTTCTGCAGAGCGAAGTGGAGAGAATTGTTAGGTGGCACTCAAGGATTATACCACAAAACACCCACAACCCCTGAGAGTCTCTGCCAGGCCCATCACACTTTGGTATTTTGGGGCCAAGGCCCACTTTCTCTTGGCTGTCAGTTATCCTGAGCCCACTGTGGATCATGTCTCCCCACTGTCTGATTGTCCTACTTACTCTCATCCTCAGACATCATATACAGCAGCTCAAAGTTGTCCACATCCTCATGCTGCAACAAATTTTGGTCCAAGGCCCTGCGGATGAGGCTTGTCACCGTCTCCTGAAAGGTCACCTGGATCAGGGTGGGACAAATGTCATCAGAGAATGGCTTTTAGAAGAGCTACCCAGAAGACTGTGGTCAAACATTCAGGAGAAATCTCAGCTACATATACAAGGGCACAATCTTGTTATCCTGCTACCTGAGTGTGTCCTCCATATACCACCTGGGTTCTTGCAATGTGCTACTAGAACAATCCTGGTACAAATATCTGCCTGTACCTGCCATCTCCCCTCCCCCTGGGGAGCCACATTCCACTCATGTCAAAGGACCAAACTGCCTATGCACAGACACACTCTCATCTCACTGAGATGAGAGCAATGGGCCAGGGATCTGCGCACCAAGTGTGATCTGGGATGCAGGCTGCCTTTGTGGGTGCAAGAGGCAGATGCACTGAAAATTTGGGTCCTGACTGCCACGACACAAAACAGACTCAGATACAAGAGTGTGCACTTGAGTGCTTCATGATAGCTTTGAGAGGCCCTGGCCTCTGGAAGCTCGGTGCGGGTCTGGTTGTCATGATGTACTTGACTCAGCACTGGCAGTCACTGAACATGTCTCCTCTGCAGCTGGACACCTGCAGCATTAGCGTGTCTACTGCACATCCATAGAAATTCTGCCAAGAACCCCTTTAGCTCCGTATTTACATACATGCAAAGCCTAACATTCCGAAGCTTTGGCATGACCCCCCAGGTGATCCCGACCCCAAATTCCTACAACTAGTCATGCTAAGGAGGATCTCTTCCCTGCCACCAGGAACACATCCCCTCCTACACATGTGACAAGTCACTGCCACCTCCTCTGCTCCAACTTCACTCATGGAGAATACCAAGTTCTAGGCACTGCAGCCTGCACCCTGGACATATCTCTGCCTTCATCTGTCCACAGCACTTCCGTCTTCACTTCTGGCCTGCAAAACCCACAATACACAGGCCCACTCACCACTGAAGCTGGGCATGCTGATGCTCTCCCTCCTCAGGTCAAGCCCTTAAGACGGACCTCTCTCTTCTTTATTTCCCACCATAGCCCTGGGGTTGGCTGTGTCTCCTGCCTTCCACTGTGTGGACACCCAGGAGGCAGCCCTGCTGTCGGGCTTACCGGTATGCGCTTTGTCTCCCTCAGGCTCTGTCCCTCTAGGAGGACGTGAACAACGCGGCTGTCTTCCACCTGCTCGCTGGAGTGAAGCAGTGAGGAGCTGCTACTCACAGCTGCTGGGGTCCTGGATGCCACTGCCACAGAAAGTTCCAAGAACTGTGGGGGATGACAACATCAGCAAAGCCCAGCAACTGCACCCCACCCAGCCTGGCAGTTGGCTCTGTGGGCATTCTACAACATCCATCCAGAACCTGAGGTTCTTGTCCCCTTGGAGGATGTGGAGTGGCACCAGGAGTAAAGACTGAAGAAGGTGGCTGTTTTGGGAACAAGAGATCCAGCACCTGCTGGGTGGGGATGAAATCCCAGGAGATTAACCCCATGTTGCTGCTGAAATGTAGGTTCCTCCCACAAATGACAGGCAGGAGCTCATTCCTAAGCTGGTCCTGCCTGTAAGGTTCAAGGCTCTGAACCCTGAAGGGCTCCTCCGTGTTCTGATCATTTTCACCCTGGGTTGGGACCAAGAATGGTGGGTTCAAAATGGAAATGGTGACAAACAGAAAAATGACTTGTGCCAATACACTAGAGTCAAAGCACAATGGGACAGTTCCCATCAGTACAAACACACACACACACACACACACACACACACACACACACAGAGTCAGAATAGGAGTCCTGGGCCATTCATCAGGGATCAGACTAGAGGGCCTGCTGGGCTCACCTGCCCTGTGCTACTCACTGTTACTCTTGAGCTCCTCTGCGACAATCGCCAGAGGCTCTGGCGTCTAAGATGAAGCCTCACCCAGTGTATCCACAAAAGGGCTAGTTGGCCCCCCTGAGATTCCTGGGAGCCTGAGGCTCGGCATTGTCTGCAACCACAGGAGAACATCCTTCTCCCTCCACTGGCTCCAACCAAGTGAGCTCGGATGGCTTGGTCAGTGAAGTGGGTGCCTGGATACCAGGGTTCCATGTTCTGTTTGATCCATTGTCAAGGCAATGATGTCATTTCCTGTGCCCATACCTGAGCCTCTTTTCACATAAGACCACTTTCAACAGCCCTATGGGCTGCCGATTTCTCCTCCATGCCTACCCATCTCAGGTGCGCAGGTGTTCACCAACAACTACCCAAACATCCCCACCAGCATCTGCCCTGCTTGGTGCCACTAGAGTTCCAGCTTGGAGCCTTCAAAAATGCATTCACAACCAGTCCTTCCCTCTCAGCAGCTTTTGGACCCTGGTCCCATCATTGTGCAACTCATGGTGTGCCCAGTCTTTTCTGGAAAGTAGGGTAGCATCTAATCTCTAGGGTTTATTGTGTCTATTGGCCCATAACACCCTCTGTTCTCTCTGAAACCAGAGATGGGACTCACAGGTGGCTAAAGCACAAATGTAGAGATGGGATAATCACAAGAAAGGGAGAGACAAAGAATGCACCCTAACTCCATCAGGCCTGTGTCCCACACAGGGACATGGCCAATGTCCGTCCCATTGTGGCTGCAGTTCCCTCTGTACACCATGGCAAGTTGGAGGGGACTGAGATGCAGAGGCTGCTCCCCTCTGCCATACAACTTCCCAAGGCTTCTCCTAAGATTTCAAAAGGGCCAAGTGTGTCTAGTGTTGGGGTCTCACAGAGACTCCGAGGTACCACAGCATCCTGCTGCCCAGAACCGGTTCACCCCTCACCTCAAGGGGGCTCAGCCTCTGGATTCATGGGAATTGAAGTGGGTACAGGTGATGGGATATCACCTCCAAGACTGAGTTATGCCAAGTCCATGACCCCTGTCTGCATCCCTGTCTCCAGCACCACTCCCCCCTCTCTCTTTCCTCCTCAGAGCAAACAAATCCATTTAGCAAGTGTGTCCTGTGATAAAGACATGACGGTCACCCATCCTCTCATTACAAAAACACTGAGGCTCAGCCAACATGGATCCTACAGGGAACACAGGCATAAACTCAGACTCCGATCCTCCCAGCCGAGCCTCAGTGGAGCCTGGACTCCCAGCCTCCTGAGTCAAGGAAACAGAGGTTCCTAGCCGAGCCACCTTGGATGCAGCCGCACACAAACTGAACTCATCAATGCCCCTTGCTCTCAGTTGTGAGTAAGAGGGGAAGTGGTGTTTCACAACCCTGGACATCAAGTGCAGTCTCCAGGCTTTGGGGTGTGCCCTGGCCTCTGTCTATCTGCCCAGGCTCTCCAACCCACACTGGCCTCTTACCCAACCTCCTCCTAGGGCCAAACTCAATCCTGCCTCTCAATTTCTGCTGCCTTCCCCAACACACTGCTCCCCAAAATGAGCAGGGCTGGCTCTCGGTTTTCATGCTGGTGCCAGCAGCCATGCCACCCCACTGACATAATTCTGAGTCCCAACCTAGGCACTCCAGCTGTCTTTGCCACACCTGGCCTGTTTGGGCTCTGGCTCTTGCTCTTTTCTTTCATGTGCATGTGTTTTGAGGTTTTGAGTTTCTCCCACTGCAGAACTGCAGCTGTGGCAGGGTAGAGCTCATGAGGGTGACATTCTGAGCCACATCCAATCCCATCAGGACTGTTCACTGGGGGGACTGCTGGAACACAGTGATGAGTGAACACATGGGAGGTGGTTGGACCCACCTTGCCTCTGAGTGGCTTCCTTTCAGGACAGGAATGTAGGCATGGGAGCCCCTGGCGTGGGATGCTTTGCACAAGGCGTGACCATGGGCTCTCTTTCCTGGCAAAAATGGCTCCACTCAGCATGGAGAGCACTGTCATTCCTGGTGGCTAACAACAGCCCTGGACCCCAGAAAGGAACCCACACTCAAGATTAACGTCTGAGTGTGCGTGTCCTCGAGGAAATGAGGTCTCCTGATCCCAGGTGCAAAGGGGTAAGTCCTCTAACTCCAGGGGCCATGAAGGGACATCTGAGTTTCCCTTGTCCTTCTTTCCCTCTCTAACTAACCACAGTTAGGACCCTGGCCTCATTCCCCAGTGAGGATCATTAGGCTCCATAAAGGACAGTCTCTAAGATGCTCAGTGGACCAACACCCTCTGCACAACCCATAACCCTATTCACCCAAGAGGCAAGAGGATTTCTATTCAGGAAAACCAGGAAAGGGAGAGCCTTTCTCAAGGACACAAGGACATTAGTGAGTGAGGGAGTGATTAATGGATGGAGAACTATTTCCAACACCAACTTCCAGGAGCATATATGGCCCCCTGGAGAATTCTGCAGTGTGTTGGTGATTAAGGAGAACGTGTGAATTCAGGGGTCACTAGGTCCTCTCAGCCATAAGGAGGGAAACTGCCATAAAGGAACTAGGACAAGGGTGCGAGGAATGCTCACTGGTGGGAGATCGGAAGGAAGGAAAGTGTACTCATTAGAAAAGTGTCGCCTGAAAATTCTTAGCCAGCCAAAAGTCGTGCGAACTTGTGTGGGAAAAGAGTCTTTGCACAGTGATGAAGCTAAGAGCTCACATGATGGAACACAGCATCAACTGGGACCAAATCCAATATCTGATATTCTTGTAGGAAGAGGAGAGTCTGGACCCAGATACCAGGGAGACTGGGGGATACCGGATATGTGAGGTTGGAGCCAGGGCGGGATGCCCATATGGGAACCACAGATCGTGGGCAGCAATAGGAGAGTGGGCAAGGGCTGGGAGAGTTGGGGAGACAGTCCCCTTGAAACCTGGGAGGGGTTATGGCACTGGGACAGCCCAACACCTACTGTGTTGAGCCTCTGGAGCTCAACGGAAGACACTTCCTCTGTTGTCGGCCACCCAGTTAACAGAGTTTGGTTGCAGCAGCCTAGGACCCAGCTGAAGGTCTGAGCATGTTGGCCATGCAGGTTGGATCTGGACCACAGACACCCTCATCAGAGATTGTAGGGTCTCAGCCCTGAGGCAAGACAGGCACTAAGTCAGGCCAGGTGGGGAAACGGATAGGCACACACTCTGGGGGCTGGTGCCTGTGTTACTGGGAGCACTTCTGATCGCAATTCCCTGATCTGCTGCCAACACAGGCTACAGAGGAGGGTACAGAAACACAGACCACGGATCTGCCCCACTCAGTGGGCCCAGGCCAACACCAAACCCAGCAGCCTCGTGCCATACCCAATGAGTCTCGAAGCGGCCCCCTCTTGCCATCCTGAGAGCTCTTCCCTTCCTCATGTGCCAATAGCTCCCTACTGTCACTGGCAATATCTACTCTGTGAGATGTCAACATCCGTGGGTACTGTTCTCTCATCCCAGGACAGTGTGGTCCCACACACCCTGGTGAAATGGGCCACCTGGAGGCTGGACCTGGAGGTTGTTGAGGCTGAATGGCAGCGGTGGTCCTCTGGCACTTAATATTATTTAAGTTAAAACAAAAACAAAAACAAAAACAAAAAACGGGTCTTGGTGCTCAAAAATGTTTGATTTGCATATTCTCATCCCCTAACCCCAATATTTTCATTATTTCCTCACATATGAAATCTTACTAGCATAAAGGTAATTTCGTATTAAACAAAGTGGATTGAAATAACATTGGTAAAAATAATCAATCACCATACTTTCAATTTTTGTTCTGCTTTCCTATTAGAAACCACTTGGATACAAGAGAACAGAGGACAGACTCATGGAAATGCTTGAAATGACAAGAAGCTCCCACTCAAGCTCAGCATTCAGTCCTGGACAGGGTAAGACCAGGCCACTTTGACATCTGTGCCAAAGAGTCTACTAGACAGAATCCTCTGACTGATCCCTGACTGAGCCATAGGGACTGGCTAGAAAAGCCTTCACATCCTCAATACATTCTTCACGTCAGAATACTTGACAACCATTGATATCCATCTCTCGTTAACTTGCTCCCCAGCCAACCATTCTTCAACAAATTCAAAGGAGTAACTCATGCAAGCACACAGAAAGGGGTGTTCACTACACACATCCATGTGCGAAAAAGACAACTGGTATTTCTTGTTTGGGCTATTTCAAATGAAATCCCTTCTGCATGACCTCCACAAACCAAAGGAAAATATTTGTGAAATTCCCACGTAGAAGACAAGATACACTTGCCAAGGAGGCAGTGGCAAGAATTTTGACACTCCAAATGTAGAGTGTGTGTTTAGGAAGCAGTCACAGTTTCCATGAGAGAGTCCCATGAAATCAATTAGGAAGATCCATGCTCTAGCCCTACCATGCAAGTGATGTGACTGGAAAGAGTCACTTAGTCTTAGTAACCATCATCACTAACAACTAAGTCAATGAATAAAGGTCCTCAGGTGCCAAGCTACAAAATGTGGGATGAGCATGGATGAGGATGGGTGGGAGAAGTCTCCAACTCTAACACAATTAGGGAAGGATGTGCTGACCTCAAGTGGCTGGGGGGCTGGGATCCTGCCACAGAGGGGGATTCCAAACCTCACATCCCCTGACCCAGGCCAGAAGACCAGGTAGAGTCCAAGGACCCTGGGGTGGCCCAATGGCAATAAAGGTCAAAAGGAACTAGGGATCTGCCTGGTCCCTCAATCCCCTACTCTGAGCAGGGCTGCATGACGAGGCCAGAGGCCATCCACAGCAATCTGCCTTTACAGGAAAACAGGGACTGCAGGCTGCCTCTGGCTCACTGAATCAGGGTGGTGTTTTCATAAAGCAAGACCACTTCCTCACATTTGACCAGCAGCTCATGTGTTGACAGCACAATGACTGACTTGACTCCGGCCCTGATGAATGAAATAGAAAATTCATAGCAAACCCATCTTTAGCTCTTCCACATCATCAGGGGCTCTGATTCAATTCCGTCCAGAAAGGTGTCTGAAATGATTTCTAAACATGCTGGGGACTCACCTCTGTGTGGAACTTTTCAGGAAAAAGGGGATCAAATCTCATGAAGCAACTCTTCTCTCTTCTAGCCCATGGGCAATGCAAGGAACCTGCATGATACCAGAGGCTCACTTCTCTCTTCTCATGTCTTCTGGAAAGGATTCGTTAATGCTTCCTGCAAGGTGAAGCAGAAGCCTGCATCCCCAGCTGCACAGAAGTGTTTTAGGGCAGTGTCTCCCTTAAAACCCAAAAATAAAAAAACAGGTCATTCAACAGGCACATGGATTCGAGTACATGTTCAATGATCCCTCCTCCCTGGAGCCTTCCACATGCCCATCTTCCACATTCACAGAGCAATGCTTGGCCATTCTCAAGACCAGGAGACCATGATGCTCCTCACCAGGAAGTCAATAAGGAACATGAAGAGAGCAGCATGGATTGCAGAAGGTGGCACATCAAGGATCTTCAGCTCTGCTGCTAGAACACAAGAGCTTAACTTCAGTATTGACTTTTTGCCAACTACCAAGTACGATAGCAGTGTCAAGCCCAATATGCAGATATGCAAGTAGTAGGTGACACCCCGCATCCATTCACAAAAGTGGGCAACATCTGCATCAGAACAAGGAAGTATCTTACCCTTACTCATAAAAATCATCAGAAACAAAATAAAATGGATGCAAGACTTCTCATTTCACTATTAGGTAGCTGTTGGAATTCCCTATTAAATAATACCTCCTCCAAAATAAAAAGTATCTCAGACATGTGTCAACTATTCAATGGAAGACATTTTAAAAACTATGGACTTTACTTAATATTTATGTATGCTATATCCCTGCCTAAGGCTCTATGAGAAAGAAGCACATAGAATTGGATCTTTGAAAATCTCACATTTGCTGATAAATATTACTGCTGATCTCAGGCATGGCGAAGTGAAAAGTGGGACTTTGGATATTCCAAGAATGCTATGTTGTGGGATTGGTGTCCCTGATTCATACATAGCATATGGTTTCTATGAAATCCAGTGAGGGAGCAGGAGTAACGAAGCTGATTGCACAGATGACCTGAGGGAATACTGACAGATAGGCCAAATGAAAAATATGCTCCAGCTAACCATTGGTATTTGGGCTTCTGGTCCCAGTCCTGTTTTTAAAAAAGGTGCAGACAGGCAGTGTTCATTAAAAACTGTCTACCATGTAAAAGTGGGTAATTTAAATGGCATCTAGTTACACATCTGATAGAATGGTCTGGCAACATATGAATTTCATTCTAACAACAACAACAACAACAAAACATAGAAAATGAGACATAAAGATAAAACCTTGTCTTCACCAGGATGCCTAAAAATAGGTTTTATTTGGCTCATGCCAATAAATATCTTTCAATAGAATTTCTGATTTCTGAATGAATCCATTCAACTTCATACTGCACAGATCACAAGGTTTTCTTTACAGAATATTCTCTTCTTCTTCTTAAAGCCTCACATAGAAAATGTCTCACAGGACATAGGAGGGGAATGACCCAAAGGATGAGAGAATGGCTGGAACCGTTCTCAAATGTGCCCATGTAGCCTAAAGTTTGAAGGCATCTAATTGTACTCTAAAACAATTATGAACCTATTCGATCCATTATTAATAAATATCACCACTTTACCACTTGAAACAAATCACAGAAAATTGGAAACAGATGATCATTGGCTTTGATACCTTTACTTCTGTTTCATTACTCAGAGTCGATCAACTCTATACTTCAAGTGACACAGATTTATTACAGAATGCCTAAGATCCTAAGGATCTATTTTAGCTCAGCCCATGGTATTGCTTCATTATTTTATTATTTTGTAAGTAATAAAATATAACTTCATGTTGGATGATATATTCAAGCCATGAATATATCATCCAACATTGTTCTTCCCAAAATATTAGCCCAATTTCTGCGCGCGCTCACTTACTGTTCAGGAATTTTACTAATTGTTTGAAGGTTCTAGAGGACCTGTTAGACTCCTAATGGACAAACCATACAACATACTCCAGAGAACGGACGAGTGCCATAAGAAGAAAATAAGGTCAGCCTACAGCAATGGGCAGCTGCCTGCCCTCGGCTGGGAGGAGCCCTGGCCATGGCACCAGGGCTGCTGGGCAGCAGAAGCCTCCACAGCCCTGCAGGGAGCCTGGAGCACAGCTCTGCCTAACCATGCTCAGCCCTGGACAGATGCACATGAGTTCCCATCACAGGCTCGAGTGTGACAGTCCCAGGTGCATGCCTGTCATGCCAGCCACCAGGGAAGCTGAGGCAAGAGGAACGTTTGAGGTCAGCCTTGGCAACTTAGACCCCGAGGCAAAGGGGAAATACTTTTACAGGGGTCTCTGAGGGTGTAGCTCAGGTAGGTCACTTGCCTCACAGGCTCAAGGCCCTGGGTTCAATCCCCAGAACCCACGTACACACAAAAAGTGAACTTGGAATATTGTTTAAAATGATGGGTCAGGTACACACAAGGACTTCAATATGACCTCTCAGAGGAGCTCAATTTGAGATCAGACTGAACAAAAGACCACCTGGACCATTGACTCAGTGTCTGAAACCCTCTGTGAGCATGGGAAGCACTGCTGGCAAGACACCAGAGGGCCAAAGCACTTGTGCCCCCTGCAGGGGCGTCTCTTGTCTACCGCCAAAGACTGTTCCCCTCCTGGGGCAGCTGAGAGCAAGCTGGGCCTTGGAGCAAGGACTAGTGCTTTAGATATAGACTATGCAAGCAAGGGGCAATGTCTTTAATAAAACTAAAATTAAAAAGTCACATTGAAAAAATTTTAAAAAGAAGAAAATAAGGTCAAGTAGAGGAAGCCCATTTTCACAGGAAAAAATCCCCCAGTGAAAAGCATCAGAATAGATACCAAGAAAAATACCAACAAAAACAGTGTGCTCCCACTATGTATCTACTCAACATGCAAAAGTTAGAAAGCTAGATAATACAATCCTGGCCACAGGTAGAGCTATGCAGAAGAGCCACCTGGCAGTGCTTAGTCAAAGAAGTAAACATGCACACTTTGACCTAGAAATTCCACCTGTGTGTAAACCAGGCGGTGCTTAAGCAGTTTCACAAGGGGACATGCACAGGGAAATTAATCCTCAGGTTCTTATAGAGTTGTCTGTGCTTACAGGGAGTTGATGGTTGTCAAGATGCCCACAGCTGCGAAAGTCAAAAGCTAAAAAAATAATAGACGCAAACCTGGATATATTAATAATCCCGTATCTATGATCACCTTCATAAGGTAGCTTCCCAACTTCTGTGTGGAAGTGTGTTTCTCCTTGGCCCTTACACTGTTGTGGAGACCACTAGGAGTTCAGCTTTGTGCAGGATCATCTGACCTGGACTTTTGGCAAGACCTGTACAGCCCTCACACATGCTCAGATGCTACAGGACTTTTCAGACCAGTCCAGACAACAGTAGGCATCCATTCATTGTCTGCACTCTACAGATTCCTAGATGCACGACATTCATTACCATCAAATGCAGAATTTTCATCAAAAACTAATATATATATCATTCCAATCTGAATCAAGAAAATCGGAAATATCCCCAAATCCAAAGAGTGGATCCCCATTGTGATGCTACAAGTTGAAAATTCCACAGCTGACCTCATGGGATGGTTCACAGTCAAAAGACAGCTGCATGAAAAATATTACATGACCTTCCTGCTATGTGAAAAGTGGCATGTGAAGTACACATGCATGTCTTCCTCAGACATGGGTTCATTTGCAAGACACCTTGTGCAATTGAAAATACTCCAAAAGGGGAGAAATCAGAACCATGTCTCCAAAGTATTTCAGCAGAGACCAACTCCATCTGTCTATCTATCTCTCAGTGAGTGTGTGTGCTCTTGTGTGTGTTTGTGTGTCTTTGTTTGTGTTTGTACCATCATAGCTGATACTTCATTGCCCCCATTGGAAAACTGACTCAGATAATGCCATCTGCCAAACTCCTAAAAACCAAAGTTCTTGCTGATAGAATGAAACATTCCTTCCTGTTGGTTTGGATGTGTCCTTTAGGAATCACTGCTACATTTAGTATACTCAAATCATCACAGTAGATCAGGTAACAAAAACATATATATTTTAAAATAATAATAATATATTAATGGAAACAACAAATACAGGATAGAGTAACAACTGTGTTACTAAACAAGGTCAAGGACAATGGCAAACTATAGATTCAAACTTTGAAGAAAATAGTAATCAATGTAAATATTCCTGGGCTGCCTCAGCCCCGCCCAGGCACACAGCAACAGAATGGTTTTGCAAGCATCCTCAGGAGGGCAGGAGCCTTCTTTGCAGGACGAGAGGGAGGTTGAGGCTCGATCCACCCATCATTCTTTTGGGAGAGGCTCCTTTTCCTCAGCACAAAGTTGGATTTTTTGTGAGGATTCTTGGCATCAAATACGTTGGCCTCTGCTGGAATCCTCAGCTCTGGGGAGAGAGGGGTGTACAAAAAGAAGGTGGCACTCAGGAGGTGCTCCCTAGGACACGCCAACATCTGAGAGCCTGTGCCAGAAAAGGCCAGAGCCACACACCTGAGAGCTCTCCAATTCAGCACCAATACCAACAAAGACAGCCTCCACAGTCCTCCCTGAGGAAGAACTAGGCAGAGCACTTCAACAGACCTAATGTCTGTTCCTACCGAAGGCTTTGGACTCCAGAATATCTCAGGTCCTCTTGCATCTGCCAAAGCACACCACTAGGGTTTGCATCTGAAATCTCCCACAAAAGGCTCCTGTGCCGAAGATTCAGTCCCCACATGAGCCATCTTCATAGGTGGGTTTGGAGGGAAGCATTGGATGGTGAGTGCTCTGATGTCAACATGAAATTCTCATTCAAGATGAATACACTACTGGGGGGTGGGAGGGACTGGAAGAAAGGTTGAGCATGGTTGGAGTAAGACCTAAACAGGGTTGTGCCCTGGGCAACAGTACCTTGTTCCTGTTGGCTCCACTGAATCCTCATTCTCCAAGGAGAGGTCCTCCCTCTCCATCTTTCTCTCTCTCCCTCTCTGCCAGCCTCGTTCTCTCTCTCCCAGTCTATGCCTTTGTGGCAAGGGCTGAGGAGCTCTCCACTGCCACACACTAGAGCTTTATGGACAGCCTCAGTGCACAACCAAAGAGAAAGCTATGAAACCCAGAGAAAAAGGCCTAGGATTCCTCCTCTGAGTTATTTTCCTCAAGTATGGCCACAGTGAGGACAGGCTGACCAGCGCGGATACCACGTTAGAGCCATGCTTCTGCGTTGGTGGAGCCCGCCTCCATGTGAACCAGGCTTCTGAGAATGGAGGCCACATTCCAAATACTGCCCTACTGAGAACAATGGTTCCAAAGACCAGCAAAGGGACTGCTTCCCTCCAACATGGTGTATGGCCCAGTGGTGCCATGACCCCGAGTGGGGGAATACAACAGCTGCTTCTCCTTCCTCTGAACATGTGTTTCCTGTCGCCCTCCTCTAACCTAGAGCCTGTTCTCCATCCCTTCTGGGTTGGATGTGGAGATCTCTGCTATGAATTTCTTAGGCTACCAAGGCCCCAGACAGACTTCCTCTTCCATAGACTCTACTAACCTAACAGTAGGTTAAGATAGGAGACAAGTGATCCTAGAACTCATAGGGATGGTGGTCTTCAGGGTACATAGGCTGGGATAATGGCTGCTGTGGTGTTTGGCTCACAAAAACCAACCAACCAACCAACGAAAAAGCGCTGGCATTATTATCAGATGAGCTCTGTGGCTACGTGCTCAGGAAGCCCTCATCTGACTTTAGTTAGGGATCACAACCTGGCTATTGTGATCACTCCTTGCCTAGTGGACTCAGGTGCGTAAGACCATGGAATTTATGCAAAAACAGATGATTCAGGCTGTCTCCCAGGCTGTGTTTTCTTCCCAATTTCATCCTGTTACTGCTTGCTAGAATCCTGGCAATGCTCTGCCCAGGCAGTGGTTTTTTGGTCACACAGAAGGCTTTCAATAGTACTGCTTCAGTCCACAAAATGCCAGTTCCCTCTTTAGCCCATGCATTCCCATGTTCCTTTGAAACCACTCCTATCCCAGACCATGAAAACATACTGCTCCTGGAGAGAGGCTTTCCTCCTCACTCCTCAAAGATGTCAGCTTTGGATGCCTGTTCATGTCCAGGGGAGGGCACCTGGTGGGGAGCCGCAATATCCACCGGGGTATACCATTGGACCTCAAGACCTTCCACCAGCAGAAGTGCAGTTGGCTTTGTGCACGAACCCAACACACCTGTTGGAGTGTTCTTGGGGGTCAGAGACTACTCTTTGTTGCTAAGAGTTGACCTGAGTCCACATCCTGACCCTTGCTCTCTGCTATCTGATTGTCTCACTTACTCTGACGGCGAGAGATGATTTGGCCCAGCTCATAATCCTCTGGATTCTCCTCAGTAAGGAAGTGTAGGTCGAGGGCGCTGCGGATGACGACAGGAGCCCTATCGTGGCAGGTCACCTGGAGCAGCATGGGAGACAGGCCTTCAGGAAATGGGCCTTGAAGTGACTACTCAAGGACAGTGGGCAGGGGCATTCTGGAGGCACCTCCACTCTAAATACAAGGGCAACATCCATGACCCTACTACCCGAAGCTGACCTCCTGCTCATCGTGTGGGCTCTTCCCACAGGCTACTAGCCCAATCCTTGTACATAGGACTTCCTGGGCCTGGCATTGCTCTTTGTGTAGCTGCACTCCTCTCGGAGTGAAAGGACCCCACTACCTGCATACAGATGCAATCTCATCCCACAAGTTGGGAGGAATGGGACAATAGCCTCCAAGATCCCAGGTCTGCCCGAGGATGCAGGCGGCATTGGGAATGGCCTAGGCACAAAACCTAGAGGCTTTGGTCTGGATTGCCAGGGCCAAAAACAGACCCAGGAACATGACCACACACAGGAGAGCTGAAAGATAGCCACGAGAGCTCCTGGCCTCCAGAGGCTCAGTGCTGGCTGGGATGTAGGAGGGCACCTCATCCGGCAAGGGTGGTCATTGGGTTACCTGGACATTTAGTGTGCTTGCTCCACATCCATATCGACTCTGCAGAGAGACTCTCTCAGCTCCTTGTTCAAGGAACATGGAGAACCTCACACTGCTGTCCTCCTCCATAGACGTCAGCATCCCATACAAGGGAACCTGCAACCTAGTTCCTGTCCTATTCTCATCTGTCACCCATACCTGTCCCTGCCCTTCTGGACTGCATGCTGCCACCTGACACACAGACTCCCTCAGACATGGCAGTGGACAAGCTGCTGCACTCGCTCATCTCAGCTCCAGCCCTTCACACTGACCTCTCCCTTCTTGATTCCCATCTATCCTCCTGATCATCCTGAAGCTCCAAATTCAAGAGGGCATGAGTAGTCCATGGTATTGGACCAGTGTCTGCTCCCCACCCAGGTGTAAGCACCACGGGACACCCCTGCTCCCAGGCTTACCAGAACACTCTTGGCCATCTCTGGACTTTGTGTTTCTAAGTGGACACGAATTAAGCAGGTGTCTCCCACCTGCTTGTGGGAAAGCGGCCTGGAGGACTTGCAGGTTGATTCTGAGAACTGTGGGGGATGGAACATCAGCAAACCCAGAAACAGAAAGCCACCCCAGACTGTCAGTTGGCTCTATAGGCTTCCAGCAAATATGTCCAGGTGCTGAGGCTTCTTATTTCCTCAGGTCGGAGTGGAATGGCAGCACATGCACAGCTTGAATAAGGTAGGTGTTTACCTCCTTTCCCTTGACCTGGGGGCGTTTCCTCACCATGAAATATTGTATTCCCAGATTCATGGACAGACACACGAGTGAGTGGTCAGAGACCTTGATTTCTGCAGAGCGAAGTGGAGAGAATTGTTAGGTGGCACTCAAGGATTATACCACAAAACACCCACAACCCCTGAGAGTCTCCGCCAGGCCCATCACACTTTGGTATTTTGGGGCCAAGGCCCACTTTCTCTTGGCTGTCAGTTATCCTGAGCCCACTGT
This sequence comes from Urocitellus parryii, assembly GCF_045843805.1. Taxonomy (NCBI): domain Eukaryota; kingdom Metazoa; phylum Chordata; class Mammalia; order Rodentia; family Sciuridae; genus Urocitellus; species Urocitellus parryii. The sequence continues at coordinate 51,245,227 of NC_135548.1, read as the reverse complement.
GGATCATGTCTCCCCACTGTCTGATTGTCCTACTTACTCTCATCCTCAGACATCATATACAGCAGCTCAAAGTTGTCCACATCCTCATGCTGCAACAAATTTTGGTCCAAGGCCCTGCGGATGAGGCTTGTCACCGTCTCCTGAAAGGTCACCTGGATCAGGGTGGGACAAATGTCATCAGAGAATGGCTTTTAGAAGAGCTACCCAGAAGACTGTGGTCAAACATTCAGGAGAAATCTCAGCTACATATACAAGGGCACAATCTTGTTATCCTGCTACCTGAGTGTGTCCTCCATATACCACCTGGGTTCTTGCAATGTGCTACTAGAACAATCCTGGTACAAATATCTGCCTGTACCTGCCATCTCCCCTCCCCCTGGGGAGCCACATTCCACTCATGCCAAAGGACCAAACTGCCTATGCACAGACACACTCTCATCTCACTGAGATGAGAGCAATGGGCCAGGGATCTGCGCACCAAGTGTGATCTGGGATGCAGGCTGCCTTTGTGGGTGCAAGAGGCAGATGCACTGAAAATTTGGGTCCTGACTGCCACGACACAAAACAGACTCAGATACAAGAGTGTGCACTTGAGTGCTTCATGATAGCTTTGAGAGGCCCTGGCCTCTGGAAGCTCGGTGCGGGTCTGGTTGTCATGATGTATTTGACTCAGCACTGGCAGTCACTGAACATGTCTCCTCTGCAGCTGGACACCTGCAGCATTAGCGTGTCTACTGCACATCCATAGAAATTCTGCCAAGAACCCCTTTAGCTCCGTATTTACATACATGCAAAGCCTAACATTCCGAAGCTTTGGCATGACCCCCCAGGTGATCCCGACCCCAAATTCCTACACCTAGTCATGCTAAGGAGGTTCTCTTCCCTGCCACCAGGAACACATCCCCTCCTACACATGTGACAAGTCACTGCCACCTCCTCTGCTCCAACTTCACTCATTGAGAGTACCAAGTTCTAGGCACTGCAGCCTGCACCCTGGACATATCTCTGCCTTCATCTGTCCACAGCACTTCCGTCTGCACTTGTGGCCTGCAAAACCCACAATACACAGGCCCACTCACCACTGAAGCTGGGCATGCTGATGCTCTCCCTCCTCAGGTCAAGCCCTTAAGACGGACCTCTCTCTTCTTTATTTCCCACCATAGCCCTGGGGTTGGCTGTGTCTCCTGCCTTCCACTGTGTGGACACCCAGGAGGCAGCCCTGCTGTCGTCGGGCTTACCGGGATGCGCTTTGTCTCCCTCAGGCTCTGTCCCTCTAGGAGGACGTGAACAACGCGGCTGTCTTCCACCTGCTCACTGGAGTGAAGCAGTGAGGAGCTGCTACTCACAGCTGCTGGGGTCCTGGATGCCACTGCCACAGAAGGTTCCAAGAACTGTGGGGGATGACAACATCAGCAAAGCCCAGCAACTGCACCCCACCCAGCCTGGCAGTTGGCTCTGTGGGCATTCTACAACATCCATCCAGAACCTGAGGTTCTTGTCCCCTTGGAGGATGTGGAGTGGCACCAGGAGTAAAGACTGAAGAAGGTGGCTGTTTTGGGAACAAGAGATCCAGCACCTGCTGGGTGGGGATGAAATCCCAGGAGATTAACCCCATGTTGCTGCTGAAATGTAGGTTCCTCCCACAAATGACAGGCAGGAGCTCATTCCTAAGCTGGTCCTGCCTGTAAGGTTCAAGGCTCTGAACCCTGAAGGGCTCCTCCGTGTTCTGATCATTTTCACCCTGGGTTGGGACCAAGAATGGTGGGTTCAAAATGGAAATGGTGATAAACAGAAAAATGACTTGTGCCAATACACTAGAGTCAAAGCACAATGGGACAGTTCCCATCAGTACAAACACACACACACACACACACACACACACACACACACACACACAGTCAGAATAGGAGTCCTGGGCCATTCATCAGGGATCAGACTAGAGGGCCTGCTGGGCTCACCTGCCCTGTGCTACTCACTGTTACTCTTGAGCTCCTCTGCGACAATCGCCAGAGGCTCTGGCGTCTAAGATGAAGCCTCACCCAGTGTATCCACAAAAGGGCTAGTTGGCCCCCCTGAGATTCCTGGGAGCCTGAGGCTCGGCATTGTCTGCAACCACAGGAGAACATCCTTCTCCCTCCAGTGGCTCCAACCAAGTGAGCTCGGATGGCTTGGTCAGTGAAGTGGGTGCCTGGATACCAGGGTTCCATGTTCTGTTTGATCCATTGTCAAGGCAATGATGTCATTTCCTGTGCCCATACCTGAGCCTCTTTTCACATAAGACCACTTTCAACAGCCCTATGGGCTGCCGATTTCTCCTCCATGCCTACCCATCTCAGGTGCGCAGGTGTTCACCAACAACTCCCCAAACATCCCCACCAGCATCTGCCCTGCTTGGTGCCACTAGAGTTCCAGCTTGGAGCCTTCAAAAATGCATTCACAACCAGTCCTTCCCTCTCAGCAGCTTTTGGACCCTGGTCCCATCATTGTGCAACTCATGGTGTGCCCAGTCTTTTCTGGAAAGTAGGGTAGCATCTAATCTCTAGGGTTTATTGTGTCTATTGGCCCATAACACCCTCTGTTCTCTCTGAAACCAGAGATGGGACTCACAGGTGGCTAAAGCACAAATGTAGAGATGGGATAATCACAAGAAAGGGAGAGACAAAGAATGCACCCTAACTCAATCAGGCCTGTGTCCCACACAGGGACATGGCCAATGTCCGTCCCATCGTGGCTGCAGTTCCCTCTCTACACCATGGCAAGTTGGAGGGGACTGAGATGCAGAGGCTGCTCCCCTCTGCCATACAACTTCCCAAGGCTTCTCCTAAGATTTCAAAAGGGCCAAGTGTGTCTAGTGTTGGGGTCTCACAGAGACTCCGAGGTACCACAGCATCCTGCTGCCCAGAACCGGTTCACCCCTCACCTCAAGGGGGCTCAGCCTCTGGATTCATGGGAATTGAAGTGGGTACAGGTGATGGGATATCACCTCCAAGACTGAGTTATGCCAAGTCCATGACCCCTGTCTGCATCCCTGTCTCCAGCACCACTCCCCCCTCTCTCTTTCCTCCTCAGAGCAAACAAATCCATTTAGCAAGTGTGTCCTGTGATAAAGACATGACGGTCACCCATCCTCTCATTACAAAAACACTGAGGCTCAGCCAACATGGATCCTACAGGGAACACAGGCATAAACTCAGACTCCGATCCTCCCAGCCGAGCCTCAGTGGAGCCTGGACTCCCAGCCTCCTGAGTCAAGGAAACAGAGGTTCCTAGCCGAGCCACCTTGGATGCAGCCGCACACAAACTGAACTCATCAATGCCCCTTGCTCTCAGTTGTGAGTAAGAGGGGAAGTGGTGTTTCACAACCCTGGACATCAAGTGCAGTCTCCAGGCTTTGGGGTGTGCCCTGGCCTCTGTCTATCTGCCCAGGCTCTCCTACCCACACTGGCCTCTTACCCAACCTCCTCCTAGGGCCAAACTCAATCCTGCCTCTCAATTTCTGCTGCCTTCCCCAACACACTGCTCCCCAAAATGAGCAGGGCTGGCTCTCGGTTATCATGCTGGTGCCAGCAGCAATGCCACCCCACTGACATAATTCTGAGTCCCAACCTAGGCACTCCAGCTGTCTTTGCCACACCTGGCCTGTTTGGGCTCTGGCTCTTGCTCTTTTCTTTCATGTGCATGTGTTTTGAGGTTTTGAGTTTCTCCCACTGCAGAACTGCAGCTGTGGCAGGGTAGAGCTCATGAGGGTGACATTCTGAGCCACATCCAATCCCATCAGGACTGTTCACTGGGGTGACTGCTGGAACACAGTGATGAGTGAACACATGGGAGGTGGTTGGACCCACCTTGCCTCTGAGTGGCTTCCTTTCAGGACAGGAATGTAGGCATGGGAGCCCCTGGCGTGGGATGCTTTGCACAAGGCGTGACCATGGGCTCTCTTTCCTGGCAAAAATGGCTCCACTCAGCATGGAGAGCACTGTCATTCCTGGTGGCTAACAACAGCCCTGGACCCCAGAAAGGAACCCACACTCAAGATTAACGTCTGAGTGTGCGTGTCCTCGAGGAAATGAGGTCTCCTGATCCCAGGTGCAAAGGGGTAAGTCCTCTAACTCCAGGGGCCATGAAGGGACATCTGAGTTTCCCTTGTCCTTCTTTCCCTCTCTAACTAACCACAGTTAGGACCCTGGCCTCATTCCCCAGTGAGGATCATTAGGCTCCAGAAAGGACAGTCTCTAAGATGCTCAGTGGACCAACACCCTCTGCACAACCCATAACCCTATTCACCCAAGAGGCAAGAGGATTTCTATTCAGGAAAACCAGGAAAGGGAGAGCCTTTCTCAAGGACACAAGGACATTAGTGAGTGAGGGAGTGATTAATGGATGGAGAACTATTTCCAACACCAACTTCCAGGAGCATATATGGCCCCCTGGAGAATTCTGCAGTGTGTTGGTGATTAAGGAGAACGTGTGAATTCAGGGGTCACTAGGTCCTCTCAGCCATAAGGAGGGAAACTGCCATAAAGGAACTAGGACAAGGGTGCGAGGAATGCTCACTGGTGGGAGATCGGAAGGAAGGAAAGTGTACTCATTAGAAAAGTGTCGCCTGAAAATTCTTAGCCAGCCAAAAGTCGTGCGAACTTGTGTGGGAAAAGAGTCTTTGCACAGTGATGAAGCTAAGAGCTCACATGATGGAACACAGCATCAACTGGGACCAAATCCAATATCTGATATTCTTGTAGGAAGAGGAGAGTCTGGACCCAGATACCAGGGAGACTGGGGGATACCGGATATGTGAGGTTGGAGCCAGGGCGGGATGCCCATATGGGAACCACAGATCGTGGGCAGCAATAGGAGAGTGGGCAAGGGCTGGGAGAGTTGGGGAGACAGTCCCCTTGAAACCTGGGAGGGGTTATGGCACTGGGACAGCCCAACACCTACTGTGTTGAGCCTCTGGAGCTCAACGGAAGACACTTCCTCTGTTGTCGGCCACCCAGTTAACAGAGTTTGGTTGCAGCAGCCTAGGACCCAGCTGAAGGTCTGAGCATGTTGGCCATGCAGGTTGGATCTGGACCACAGACACCCTCATCAGAGATTGTAGGGTCTCAGCCCTGAGGCAAGACAGGCACTAAGTCAGGCCAGGTGGGGAAACGGATAGGCACACACTCTGGGGGCTGGTGCCTGTGTTACTGGGAGCACTTCTGATCGCAATTCCCTGATCTGCTGCCAACACAGGCTACAGAGGAGGGTACAGAAACACAGACCACGGATCTGCCCCACTCAGTGGGCCCAGGCCAACACCACACCCAGCAGCCTCGTGCCATACCCAATGAGTCTCGAAGCGGCCCCCTCTTCCCATCCTGAGAGCTCTTCCCTTCCTCATGTGCCAATAGCTCCCTACTGTCACTGGCAATATCTACTCTGTGAGATGTCAACATCCGTGGGTACTGTTCTCTCATCCCAGGACAGTGTGGTCCCACACACCCTGGTGAAATGGGCCACCTGGAGGCTGGACCTGGAGGTTGTTGAGGCTGAATGGCAGCGGTGGTCCTCTGGCACTTAATATTATTTAAGTTAAAAAAAAACAAAAACAAAAACAAAAAACGGGTCTTGGTGCTCAAAAATGTTTGATTTGCATATTCTCATCCCCTAACCCCAATATTTTCATTATTTCCTCACATATGAAATCTTACTAGCATAAAGGTAATTTCGTATTAAACAAAGTGGATTGAAATAACATTGGTAAAAATAATCAATCACCATACTTTCAATTTTTGTTCTGCTTTCCTATTAGAAACCACTTGGATACAAGAGAACAGAGGACAGACTCATGGAAATGCTTGAAATGACAAGAAGCTCCCACTCAAGCTCAGCATTCAGTCCTGGACAGGGTAAGACCAGGCCACTTTGACATCTGTGCCAAAGAGTCTACCAGACAGAATCCTCTGACTGATCCCTGACTGAGCCATAGGAACTGGCTAGAAAAGCCTTCACATCCTCAATACATTCTTCACGTCAGAATACTTGACAACCATTGATATCCATCTCTCGTTAACTTGCTCCCCAGCCAACCATTCTTCAACAAATTCAAAGGAGTAACTCATGCAAGCACACAGAAAGGGGTGTTCACTACACACATCCATGTGCGAAAAAGACAACTGGTATTTCTTGTTTGGGCTATTTCAAATGAAATCCCTTCTGCATGACCTCCACAAACCAAAGGAAAATATTTGTGAAATTCCCACGTAGAAGACAAGATACACTTGCCAAGGAGGCAGTGGCAAGAATTTTGACACTCCAAATGTAGAGTGTGTGTTTAGGAAGCAGTCACAGTTTCCATGAGAGAGTCCCATGAAATCAATTAGGAAGATCCATGCTCTAGCCCTACCATGCAAGTGATGTGACTTGAAAGAGTCACTTAGTCTTAGTAACCATCATCACTAACAACTAAGTCAATGAATAAAGGTCCTCAGGTGCCAAGCTACAAAATGTGGGATGAGCATGGATGAGGATGGGTGGGAGAAGTCTCCAACTCTAACACAATTAGGGAAGGATGTGCTGACCTCAAGTGGCTGGGGGGCTGGGATCCTGCCACAGAGGGGGATTCCAAACCTCACATCCCCTGACCCAGGCCAGAAGACCAGGTAGAGTCCAAGGACCCTGGGGTGGCCCAATGGCAATAAAGGTCAAAAGGAACTAGGGATCTGCCTGGTCCCTCAATCCCCTACTCTGAGCAGGGCTGCATGACGAGGCCAGAGGCCATCCACAGCAATCTGCCTTTACAGGAAAACAGGGACTGCAGGCTGCCTCTGGCTCACTGAATCAGGGTGGTGTTTTCATAAAGCAAGACCACTTCCTCACATTTGACCAGCAGCTCATGTGTTGACAGCACAATGACTGACTTGACTCAGGCCCTGATGAATGAAATAGAAAATTCATAGCAAACCCATCTTTAGCTCTTCCACATCATCAGGGGCTCTGATTCAATTCCGTCCAGAAAGGTGTCTGAAATGATTTCTAAACATGCTGGGGACTCACCTCTGTGTGGAACTTTTCAGGAAAAAGGGGATCAAATCTCATGAAGCAACTCTTCTCTCTTCTAGCCCATGGGCAATGCAAGGAACCTGCATGATACCAGAGGCTCACTTCTCTCTTCTCATGTCTTCTGGAAAGGATTCGTTAATGCTTCCTGCAAGGTGAAGCAGAAGCCTGCATCCCCAGCTGCACAGAAGTGTTTTAGGGCAGTGTCTCCCTTAAAACCCAAAAATAAAAAAAAACAGGACATTCAACAGGCACATGGATTCGAGTACATGTTCAATGATCCCTCCTCCCTGGAGCCTTCCACATGCCCATCTTCCACATTCACAGAGCAATGCTTGGCCATTCTCAAGACCAGGAGACCATGATGCTCATCACCAGGAAGTCAATAAGGAACATGAAGAGAGCAGCATGGATTGCAGAAGGTGGCACATCAAGGATCTTCAGCTCTGCTGCTAGAACACAAGAGCTTAACTTCAGTATTGACTTTTTGCCAACTACCAAGTACGATAGCAGTGTCAAGCCCAATATGCAGATATGCAAGTAGTAGGTGACACCCCGCATCCATTCACAAATGTGGGCAACATCTGCATCAGAACAAGGAAGTATCTTACCCTTACTCATAAAAATCATCAGAAACAAAATAAAATGGATGCAAGACTTCTCATTTCACTATTAGGTAGCTGTTGGAATTCCCTATTAAATAATACCTCCTCCAAAATAAAAAGTATCTCAGACATGTGTCAACTATTCAATGGATGACATTTTAAAAACTATGGACTTTACTTAATATTTATGTATGCTATATCCCTGCCTAAGGCTCTATGAGAAAGGAGCACATAGAATTGGATCTTTGAAAATCTCACATTTGCTGATAAATATTACTGCTGATCTCAGGCATGGCGAAGTGAAAAGTGGGACTTTAGATATTCCAAGAATGCTATGTTGTGGGATTGGTGTCCCTGATTCATACATAGCATATGGTTTCTATGAAATCCAGTGAGGGAGCAGGAGTAACGAAGCTGATTGCACAGATGACCTCAGGGAATACTGACAGATAGGCCAAATGAAAAATATGCTCCAGCTAACCATTGGTATTTGGGCTTCTGATCCCAGTCCTGTTTTTAAAAAAGGTGCAGACAGGCAGTGTTCATTAAAAACTGTCTACCATGTAAAAGTGGGTAATTTAAATGGCATCTAGTTACACATCTGATAGAATGGTCTGGCAACATATGAATTTCATTCTAACAACAACAACAACAACAAAACATAGAAAATGAGACATAAAGATAAAACCTTGTCTTCACCAGGATGCCTAAAAATAGGTTTTATTTGGCTCATGCCAATAAATATCTTTCAATAGAATTTCTGATTTCTGAATGAATCCATTCAACTTCATACTGCACAGATCACAAGGTTTTCTTTACAGAATATTCTCTTCTTCTTCTTAAAGCCTCACATAGAAAATGTCTCACAGGACATAGGAGGGGAATGACCCAAAGGATGAGAGAATGGCTGGAACCGTTCTCAAATGTGCCCATGTAGCCTAAAGTTTGAAGGCATCTAATTGTACTCTAAAACAATTATGAACCTATTCGATCCATTATTAATAAATATCACCACTTTACCACTTGAACCAAATCACAGAAAATTGGAAACAGATGATCATTGGCTTTGATACCTTTACTTCTGTTTCATTACTCAGAGTCGATCAACTCTATACTTCAAGTGACACAGATTTATTACAGAATGCCTAAGATCCTAAGGATCTATTTTAGCTCAGCCCATGGTATTGCTTCATTATTTTATTATTTTGTAAGTAATAAAATATAACTTCATGTTGGATGATATATTCAAGCCATGAATATATCATCCAACATTGTTCTTCCCAAAATATTAGCCCAATTTCTGCGCGCGCTCACTTACTGTTCAGGAATTTTACTAATTGTTTGAAGGTTCTAGATGACCTGTTAGACTCCTAATGGACAAACCATACAACATACTCCAGAGAACGGACGAGTGCCATAAGAAGAAAATAAGGTCAGCCTACAGCAATGGGCAGCTGCCTGCCCTCGGCTGGGAGGAGCCCTGGCCATGGCACCAGGGCTGCTGGGCAGCAGAAGCCTCCACAGCCCTGCAGGGAGCCTGGAGCACAGCTCTGCCTAACCATGCTCAGCCCTGGACAGATGCACATGAGTTCCCATCACAGGCTCGAGTGTGACAGTCCCAGGTGCATGCCTGTCATGCCAGCCACCAGGGAGGCTGAGGCAAGAGGAACGTTTGAGGTCAGCCTTGGCAACTTAGACCCCGAGGCAAAGGGGAAATACTTTTACAGGGGTCTCTGAGGGTGTAGCTCAGGTAGGTCACTTGCCTCACAGGCTCAAGGCCCTGGGTTCAATCCCCAGAACCAAGTACACACAAAAAGTGAACTTGGAATATTGTTTAAAATGATGGGTCAGGTACACACAAGGACTTCAATATGACCTCTCAGAGGAGCTCAATTTGAGATCAGACTGAACAAAAGACCACCTGGACCATTGACTCAGTGTCTGAAACCCTCTGTGAGCATGGGAAGCACTGCTGGCAAGACACCAGAGGGCCAAAGCACTTGTGCCCCCTGCAGGGGCGTCTCTTGTCTACCGCCAAAGACTGTTCCCCTCCTGGGGCAGCTGAGAGCAAGCTGGGCCTTGGAGCAAGGACTAGTGCTTTAGATATAGACTATGCAAGCAAGGGGCAATATCTTTAATAAAACTAAAATTAAAAAGTCACATTGAAAAAATTTTAAAAAGAAGAAAATAAGGTCAAGTAGAGGAAGCCCATTTTCACAGGAAAAAAATCCCCCAGTGAAAAGCATCAGAATAGATACCAAGAAAAATACCAACAAAAACAGTGTGCTCCCACTATGTATCTACTCAACATGCAAAAGTTAGAAAGCTAGATAATACAATCCTGGCCACAGGTAGAGCTATGCAGAAGAGCCACCTGGCAGTGCTTAGTCAAAGAAGTAAACATGCACACTTTGACCTAGAAATTCCACCTGTGTGTAAACCAGGCGGTGCTTAAGCAGTTTCACAAGGGGACATGCACAGGGAAATTTATCCTCAGGTTCTTATAGAGTTGTCTGTGCTTACAGGGAGTTGATGGTTGTCAAGATGCCCACAGCTGCGAAAGTCAAAAGCTAAAAAAATAATAGATGCCAACCTGGATATATTAATAATCCCGTATCTATGATCACCTTCATAAGGTAGCTTCTCAACTTCAGTGTGGAAGTGTGTTTCTCCTTGGCCCTTACACTGTTGTGGAGACCACTAGGAGTTCAGCTTTGTGCAGGATCATCTGACCTGGACTTTTGGCAAGACCTGTACAGCCCTCACACATGCTCAGATGCTACAGGACTTTTCAGACCAGTCCAGACAACAGTAGGCATCCATTCATTGTCTGCACTCTACAGATTCCTAGATGCATGACATTCATTACCATCAAATGCAGAATTTTCATCAAAAACTAATATATATATATATATATATATATATATATATATATATATATATATATATATATATATATATATATATCATTCCAATCTGAATCAAGAAAATCGGAAATATCCCCAAATCCAAAGAGTGGATCCCCATTGTGATGCTACAAGTTGAAAATTCCACAGCTGACCTCATGGGATGGTTCACAGTCAAAAGACAGCTGCATGAAAAAGATTACATGACCTTCCTGCTATGTGAAAAGTGGCATGTGAAGTACACATGCATGTCTTCCTCAGACATGGGTTCATTTGCAAGACACCTTGTGCAATTGAAAATACTCCAAAAGGGGAGAAATCAGAACCATGTCTCCAAAGTATTTCAGCAGAGACCAACTCCATCTGTCTATCTATCTCTCAGTGAGTGTGTGTGCTCTTGTGTGTGTTTGTGTGTCTTTGTTTGTGTTTGTACCATCATAGCTGATACTTCATTGCCCCCATTGGAAAACTGACTCAGATAATGCCATCTGCTAAACTCCTAAAAACCAAAGTTCTTGCTGATAGAATGAAACATTCCTTCCTGTTGGTTTGGATGTGTCCTTTAGGAATCACTGCTACATTTAGTATACTCAAATCATCACAGTAGATCAGGTAACAAAAACATATATATTTTAAAATAATAATAATATATTAATGGAAACAACAAATACAGGATAGAGTAACAACTGTGTTACTAAACAAGGTCAAGGACAATGGCAAACTATAGATTCAAACTTTGAAGAAAAGAGTAATCAATGTAAATATTCCTGGGCTGCCTCAGCCCCGCCCAGGCACACAGCAACAGAATGGTTTTGCAAGCATCCTCAGGAGGGCAGGAGCCTTCTTTGCAGGACGAGAGGGAGGTTGAGGCTCGATCCACCCATCATTCTTTTGGGAGAGGCTCCTTTTCCTCAGCACAAAGTTGGATTTTTTTTGAGGATTCTTGGCATCAAATACGTTGGCCTCTGCTGGAATCCTCAGCTCTGGGGAGAGAGGGGTGTACAAAAAGAAGGTGGCACTCAGGAGGTGCTCCCTAGGACACGCCAACACTGAGAGCCTGTGCCAGAAAAGGCCAGAGCCACACACCTGAGAGCTCTCCAATTCAGCACCAATACCAACAAAGACAGCCTCCACAGTCCTCCCTGAGGAAGAACTAGGCAGAGCACTTCAACAGACCTAATGTCTGTTCCTACCGAAGGCTTTGGACTCCAGAATATCTCAGGTCCTCTTGCATCTGCCAAAGCACACCACTAGGGTTTGCATCTGAAATCTCCCACAAAAGGCTCCTGTGCCGAAGATTCAGTCCCCACATGAGCCATCTTCATAGGTGGGTTTGGAGGGAAGCATTGGATGGTGAGTGCTCTGATGTCAACATGAAATTCTCATTCAAGATGAATACACTACTGGGGGGTGGGAGGGACTGGAAGAAAGGTTGAGCATGGTTGGAGTAAGACCTAAACAGGGTTGTGCCCTGGGCAACAGTACCTTGTTCCTGTTGGCTCCACTGAATCCTCATTCTCCAAGGAGAGGTCCTCCCTCTCCATCTTTCTCTCTCTCCCTCTCTGCCAGCCTCCTTCTCTCTCTCCCAGTCTATGCCTTTGTGGCAAGGGCTGAGGAGCTCTCCACTGCCACACACTAGAGCTTTATGGACAGCCTCAGTGCACAACCAAAGAGAAAGCTATGAAACCCAGAGAAAAAAGGCCTAGGATTCCTCCTCTGAGTTATTTTCCTCAAGTATGGCCACAGTGAGGACAGGCTGACCAGCACGGATACCACGTTAGAGCCATGCTTCTGTGTTGGTGGAGCCCGCCTCCATGTGAACCAGGCTTCTGAGAATGGAGGCCACATTCCAAATACTGCCCTACTGAGAACAATGGTTCCAAAGACCAGCAAAGGGACTGCTTCCCTCCAACATGGTGTATGGCCCAGTGGTGCCATGACCCCGAGTGGGGGAATACAACAGCCGCTTCTCCTTCCTCTGAACATGTGTTTCCTGTCGCCCTCCTCTAACCTAGAGCCTGTTCTCCATCCCTTCTGGGTTGGATGTGGAGATCTCTGCTATGAATTTCTTAGGCTACCAAGGCCCCAGACAGACTTCCTCTTCCATAGACTCTACTAACCTAACAGTAGGTTAAGATAGGAGACAAGTGATCCTAGAACTCATAGGGATGGTGGTCTTCAGGGTACATAGGCTGGGATAATGGCTGCTGTGGTGTTTGGCTCACAAAAACCAACCAACCAACCAACGAAAAAGCGCTGGCATTATTATCAGATGAGCTCTGTGGCTACGTGCTCAGGAAGCCCTCATCTGACTTTAGTTAGGGATCACAACCTGGCTATTGTGATCACTCCTTGCCTAGTGGACTCAGGTGCGTAAGACCATGGAATTTATGCAAAAACAGATGATTCAGGCTGTCTCCCAGGCTGTGTTTTCTTCCCAATTTCATCCTGTTACTGCTTGCTAGAATCCTGGCAATGCTCTGCCCAGGCAGTGGTTTTTTGGTCACACAGAAGGCTTTCAATAGTACTGCTTCAGTCCACAAAATGCCAGTTCACTCTTTAGCCCATGCATTCCCATGTTCCTTTGAAACCACTCCTATCCCAGACCATGAAAACATACTGCTCCTGGAGAGAGGCTTTCCTCCTCACTCCTCAAAGATGTCAGCTTTGGATGCCTGTTCATGTCCAGGGGAGGGCACCTGGTGGGGAGCCGCAATATCCACCGGGGTATACCATTGGACCTCAAGACCTTCCACCAGCAGAAGTGCAGTTGGCTTTGTGCACGAACCCAACACACCTGTTGGAGTGTTCTTGGGGGTCAGAGACTACTCTTTGTTGCTAAGAGTTGACCTGAGTCCACATCCTGACCCTTGCTCTCTGCTATCTGATTGTCTCACTTACTCTGACGGCGAGAGATGATTTGGCCCAGCTCATAATCCTCTGGATTCTCCTCAGTAAGGAAGTGTAGGTCGAGGGCGCTGCGGATGACGACAGGAGCCCTATCGTGGCAGGTCACCTGGAGCAGCATGGGAGACAGGCCTTCAGGAAATGGGCCTTGAAGTGACTACTCAAGGACAGTGGGCAGGGGCATTCTGGAGGCACCTCCACTCTAAATACAAGGGCAACATCCATGACCCTACTACCCGAGGCTGACCTCCTGCTCATCGTGTGGGCTCTTCCCACAGGCTACTAGCCCAATCCTTGTACATAGGACTTCCTGGGCCTGCCATTGCTCTTTGTGGAGCTGCACTCCTCTCGGAGTGAAAGGACCCCACTACCTGCATACAGATGCAATCTCATCCCACAAGTTGGGAGGAATGGGACAATAGCCTCCAAGATCCCAGGTCTGCCCGAGGATGCAGGCGGCATTGGGAATGGCCTAGGCACAAAACCTAGAGGCTTTGGTCTGGATTGCCAGGGCCAAAAACAGACCAAGGAACATGACCACACACAGGAGAGCTGAAAGATAGCCACGAGAGCTCCTGGCCTCCAGAGGCTCAGTGCTGGCTGGGATGTAGGAGGGCACCTCATCCGGCAAGGGTGGTCATTGGGTTACCTGGACATTTAGTGTGCTTGCTCCACATCCATATCGACTCTGCAGAGAGACTCTCTCAGCTCCTTGTTCAAGGAACATGGAGAACCTCACACTGCTGTCCTCCTCCATAGACGTCAGCATCCCATACAAGGGAACCTGCAACCTAGTTCCTGTCCTATTCTCATCTGTCACCCATACCTGTCCCTGCCCTTCTGGACTGCATGCTGCCACCTGACACACAGACTCCCTCAGATATGGCAGTGGACAAGCTGCTGCACTCGCTCATCTCAGCTCCAGCCCTTCACACTGACCTCTCCCTTCTTGATTCCCATCTATCCTCCTGATCATCCAGAAGCTCCAAATTCAAGAGGGCATGAGTAGTCCATGGTATTGGACCAGTGTCTGCTCCCCACCCAGGTGTAAGCACCACGGGACACCCCTGCTCCCAGGCTTACCAGAACACTCTTGGCCATCTCTGGACTTTGTGTTTCTAAGTGGACACGAATTAAGCAGGTGTCTCCCACCTGCTTGTGGGAAAGCGGCCTGGAGGACTTGCAGGTTGATTCTGAGAACTGTGGGGGATGGAACATCAGCAAACCCAGAAACAGAAAGCCACCCCAGACTGTCAGTTGGCTCTATGGGCTTCCAGCAAATATGTCCAGGTGCTGAGGCTTCTTATTTCCTCAGGTCGGAGTGGAATGGCAGCACATGCACAGCTTGAATAAGGTAGGTGTTTACCTCCTTTCCCTTGACCTGGGGGCGTTTCCTCACCATGAAATATTGTATTCCCAGATTCATGGACAGACACACGAGTGAGTGGTCAGAGACCTTGATTTCTGCAGAGCGAAGTGGAGAGAATTGTTAGGTGGCACTCAAGGATTATACCACAAAACACCCACAACCCCTGAGAGTCTCCGCCAGGCCCATCACACTTTGGTATTTTGGGGCCAAGGCCCACTTTCTCTTGGCTGTCAGTTATCCTGAGCCCACTGTGGATCATGTCTCCCCACTGTCTGATTGTCCTACTTACTCTCATCCTCAGACATCATATACAGCAGCTCAAAGTTGTCCACATCCTCATGCTGCAACAAATTTTGGTCCAAGGCCCTGCGGATGAGGCTTGTCACCGTCTCCTGAAAGGTCACCTGGATCAGGGTGGGACAAATGTCATCAGAGAATGGCTTTTAGAAGAGCTACCCAGAAGACTGTGGTCAAACATTCAGGAGAAATCTCAGCTACATATACAAGGGCACAATCTTGTTATCCTGCTACCTGAGTGTGTCCTCCATATACCACCTGGGTTCTTGCAATGTGCTACTAGAACAATCCTGGTACAAATATCTGCCTGTACCTGCCATCTCCCCTCCCCCTGGGGAGCCACATTCCACTCATGTCAAAGGACCAAACTGCCTATGCACAGACACACTCTCATCTCACTGAGATGAGAGCAATGGGCCAGGGATCTGCGCACCAAGTGTGATCTGGGATGCAGGCTGCCTTTGTGGGTGGAAGAGGCAGATGCACTGAAAATTTGGGTCCTGACTGCCACGACACAAAACAGACTCAGATACAAGAGTGTGCACTTGAGTGCTTCATGATAGCTTTGAGAGGCCCTGGCCTCTGGAAGCTCGGTGCGGGTCTGGTTGTCATGATGTACTTGACTCAGCACTGGCAGTCACTGAACATGTCTCCTCTGCAGCTGGACACCTGCAGCATTAGCGTGTCTACTGCACATCCATAGAAATTCTGCCAAGAACCCCTTTAGCTCCGTATTTACATACATGCAAAGCCTAACATTCCGAAGCTTTGGCATGACCCCCCAGGTGATCCCGACCCCAAATTCCTACACCTAGTCATGCTAAGGAGGTTCTCTTCCCTGCCACCAGGAACACATCCCCTCCTACACATGTGACAAGTCACTGCCACCTCCTCTGCTCCAACTTCACTCATTGAGAATACCAAGTTCTAGGCACTGCAGCCTGCACCCTGGACATATCTCTGCCTTCATCTGTCCACAGCACTTCCGTCTGCACTTCTGGCCTGCAAAACCCACAATACACAGGCCCACTCACCACTGAAGCTGGGCATGCTGATGCTCTCCCTCCTCAGGTCAAGCCCTTAAGACGGACCTCTCTCTTCTTTATTTCCCACCATAGCCCTGGGGTTGGCTGTGTCTCCTGCCTTCCACTGTGTGGACACCCAGGAGGCAGCCCTGCTGTCGGGCTTACCGGGATGCGCTTTGTCTCCCTCAGGCTCTGTCCCTCTAGGAGGACGTGAACAACGCGGCTGTCTTCCACCTGCTCGCTGGAGTGAAGCAGTGAGGAGCTGCTACTCACAGCTGCTGGGGTCCTGGATGCCACTGCCACAGAAGGTTCCAAGAACTGTGGGGGATGACAACATCAGCAAAGCCCAGCAACTGCACCCCACCCAGCCTGGCAGTTGGCTCTGTGGGCATTCTACAACATCCATCCAGAACCTGAGGTTCTTGTCCCCTTGGAGGATGTGGAGTGGCACCAGGAGTAAAGACTGAAGAAGGTGGCTGTTTTGGGAACAAGAGATCCAGCACCTGCTGGGTGGGGATGAAATCCCAGGAGATTAACCCCATGTTGCTGCTGAAATGTAGGTTCCTCCCACAAATGACAGGCAGGAGCTCATTCCTAAGCTGGTCCTGCCTGTAAGGTTCAAGGCTCTGAACCCTGAAGGGCTCCTCCGTG
The DNA here is from genome assembly GCF_045843805.1 of Urocitellus parryii. Classification (NCBI taxonomy): domain Eukaryota; kingdom Metazoa; phylum Chordata; class Mammalia; order Rodentia; family Sciuridae; genus Urocitellus; species Urocitellus parryii. The sequence goes on along the minus strand of NC_135548.1, from coordinate 51,228,429 downwards.
TTCTGATCATTTTCACCCTGGGTTGGGACCAAGAATGGTGGGTTCAAAATGGAAATGGTGACAAACAGAAAAATGACTTGTGCCAATACACTAGAGTCAAAGCACAATGGGACAGTTCCCATCAGTACAAACACACACACACACACACACACACACACACACACACACACACACACACAGAGTCAGAATAGGAGTCCTGGGCCATTCATCAGGGATCAGACTAGAGGGCCTGCTGGGCTCACCTGCCCTGTGCTACTCACTGTTACTCTTGAGCTCCTCTGCGACAATCGCCAGAGGCTGTGGCGTCTAAGATGAAGCCTCACCCAGTGTATCCACAAAAGGGCTAGTTGGCCCCCCTGAGATTCCTGGGAGCCTGAGGCTCGGCATTGTCTGCAACCACAGGAGAACATCCTTCTCCCTCCAGTGGCTCCAACCAAGTGAGCTTGGATGGCTTGGTCAGTGAAGTGGGTGCCTGGATACCAGGGTTCCATGTTCTGTTTGATCCATTGTCAAGGCAATGATGTCATTTCCTGTGCCCATACCTGAGCCTCTTTTCACATAAGACCACTTTCAACAGCCCTATGGGCTGCCGATTTCTCCTCCATGCCTACCCATCTCAGGTGCGCAGGTGTTCACCAACAACTACCCAAACATCCCCACCAGCATCTGCCCTGCTTGGTGCCACTAGAGTTCCAGCTTGGAGCCTTCAAAAATGCATTCACAACCAGTCCTTCCCTCTCAGCAGCTTTTGGACCCTGGTCCCATCATTGTGCAACTCATGGTGTGCCCAGTCTTTTCTGGAAAGTAGGGTAGCATCTAATCTCTAGGGTTTATTGTGTCTATTGGCCCATAACACCCTCTGTTCTCTCTGAAACCAGAGATGGGACTCACAGGTGGCTAAAGCACAAATGTAGAGATGGGATAATCACAAGAAAGGGAGAGACAAAGAATGCACCCTAACTCAATCAGGCCTGTGTCCCACACAGGGACATGGCCAATGTCCGTCCCATCGTGGCTGCAGTTGACTCTCTACACCATGGCAAGTTGGAGGGGACTGAGATGCAGAGGCTGCTCCCCTCTGCCATACAACTTCCCAAGGCTTCTCCTAAGATTTCAAAAGGGCCAAGTGTGTCTAGTGTTGGGGTCTCACAGAGACTCCGAGGTACCACAGCATCCTGCTGCCCAGAACCGGTTCACCCCTCACCTCAAGGGGGCTCAGCCTCTGGATTCATGGGAATTGAAGTGGGTAAAGGTGATGGGATATCACCTCCAAAACTGAGTTATGTCAAGTCCATGACCCCTGTCTGCATCCCTGTCTCCAGCACCACTCCCCCCTCTCTCTTTCCTCCTCAGAGCAAACAAATCCATTTAGCAAGTGTGTCCTGTGATAAAGACATGACGGTCACCCATCCTCTCATTACAAAAACACTGCGGCTCAGCCAACATGGATCCTACAGGGAACACAGGCATAAACTCAGACTCCGATCCTCCCAGCCGAGCCTCAGTGGAGCCTGGACTCCCAGCCTCCTGAGTCAAGGAAACAGAGGTTCCTAGCCGAGCCACCTTGGATGCAGCCGCACACAAACTGAACTCATCAATGCCCCTTGCTCTCAGTTGTGAGTAAGAGGGGAAGTGGTGTTTCACAACCCTGGACATCAAGTGCAGTCTCCAGGCGTTGGGGTGTGCCCTGGCCTCTGTCTATCTGCCCAGGCTCTCCAACCCACACTGGCCTCTTACCCAACCTCCTCCTAGGGCCAAACTCAATCCTGCCTCTCAATTTCTGCTGCCTTCCCCAACACACTGCTCCCCAAAATGAGCAGGGCTGGCTCTCGGTTATCATGCTGGTGCCAGCAGCAATGCCACCCCACTGACATAATTCTGAGTCCCAACCTAGGCACTCCAGCTGTCTTTGCCACACCTGGCCTGTTTGGGCTCTGGCTCTTGCTCTTTTCTTTCATGTGCATGTGTTTTGAGGTTTTGAGTTTCTCCCACTGCAGAACTGCAGCTGTGGCAGGGTAGAGCTCATGAGGGTCACATTCTGAGCCACATCCAATCCCATCAGGACTGTTCACTGGGGGGACTGCTGGAACACAGTGATGAGTGAACACATGGGAGGTGGTTGGACCCACCTTGCCTCTGAGTGGCTTCCTTTCAGGACAGGAATGTAGGCATGGGAGCCCCTGGCGTGGGATGCTTTGCACAAGGCGTGACCATGGGCTCTCTTTCCTGGCAAAAATGGCTCCACTCAGCATGGAGAGCACTGTCATTCCTGGTGGCTAACAACAGCCCTGGACCCCAGAAAGGAACCCACACTCAAGATTAACGTCTGAGTGTGCGTGTCCTCGAGGAAATGAGGTCTCCTGATCCCAGGTGCAAAGGGGTAAGTCCTCTAACTCCAGGGGCCATGAAGGGACATCTGAGTTTCCCTTGTCCTTCTTTCCCTCTCTAACTAACCACAGTTAGGACCCTGGCCTCATTCCCCAGTGAGGATCATTAGGCTCCAGAAAGGACAGTCTCTAAGATGCTCAGTGGACCAACACCCTCTGCACAACCCATAACCCTATTCACCCAAGAGGCAAGAGGATTTCTATTCAGGAAAACCAGGAAAGGGAGAGCCTTTCTCAAGGACACAAGGACATTAGTGAGTGAGGGAGTGATTAATGGATGGAGAACTATTTCCAACACCAACTTCCAGGAGCATATATGGCCCCCTGGAGAATTCTGCAGTGTGTTGGTGATTAAGGAGAACGTGTGAATTCAGGGGTCACTAGGTCCTCTCAGCCATAAGGAGGGAAACTGCCATAAAGGAACTAGGACAAGGGTGCGAGGAATGCTCACTGGTGGGAGATCGGAAGGAAGGAAAGTGTACTCATTAGAAAAGTGTCGCCTGAAAATTCTTAGCCAGCCAAAAGTCGTGCGAACTTGTGTGGGAAAAGAGTCTTTGCACAGTGATGAAGCTAAGAGCTCACATGATGGAACACAGCATCAACTGGGACCAAATCCAATATCTGATATTCTTGTAGGAAGAGGAGAGTCTGGACCCAGATACCAGGGAGACTGGGGGATACCGGATATGTGAGGTTGGAGCCAGGGCGGGATGCCCATATGGGAACCACAGATCGTGGGCCGCAATAGGAGAGTGGGCAAGGGCTGGGAGAGTTGGGGAGACAGTCCCCTTGAAACCTGGGAGGGGTTATGGCACTGGGACAGCCCAACAACTACTGTGTTGAGCCTCTGGAGCTCAACGGAAGACACTTCCTCTGTTGTCGGCCACCCAGTTAACAGAGTTTGGTTGCAGCAGCCTAGGACCCAGCTGAAGGTCTGAGCATGTTGGCCATGCAGGTTGGATCTGGACCACAGACACCCTCATCAGAGATTGTAGGGTCTCAGCCCTGAGGCAAGACAGGCACTAAGTCAGGCCAGGTGGGGAAACGGATAGGCACACACTCTGGGGGCTGGTGCCTGTGTTACTGGGAACACTTCTGATCGCAATTCCCTGATCTGCTGCCAACACAGGCTACAGAGGAGGGTACAGAAACACAGACCACGGATCTGCCCCACTCAGTGGGCCCAGGCCAACACCACACCCAGCAGCCTCGTGCCATACCCAATGAGTCTCGAAGCGGCCCCCTCTTGCCATCCTGAGAGCTCTTCCCTTCCTCATGTGCCAATGGCTCCCTACTGTCACTGGCAATATCTACTCTGTGAGATGTCAACATCCGTGGGTACTGTTCTCTCATCCCAGGACAGTGTGGTCCCACACACCCTGGTGAAATGGGCCACCTGGAGGCTGGACCTGGAGGTTGTTGAGGCTGAATGGCAGCGGTGGTCCTCTGGCACTTAATATTATTGAAGTTAAAAAAAAACAAAAACAAAAACAAAAAACGGGTCTTGGTGCTCAAAAATGATTGATTTGCATATTCTCATCCCCTAACCCCAATATTTTCATTATTTCCTCACATATGAAATCTTACTAGCATAAAGGTAATTTCGTATTAAACAAAGTGGATTGAAATAACATTGGTAAAAATAATCAATCACCATACTTTCAATTTTTGTTCTGCTTTCCTATTAGAAACCACTTGGATACAAGAGAACAGAGGACAGACTCATGGAAATGCTTGAAATGACAAGAAGCTCCCACTCAAGCTCAGCATTCAGTCCTGGACAGGGTAAGACCAGGCCACTTTGACATCTGTGCCAAAGAGTCTACCAGACAGAATCCTCTGACTGATCCCTGACTGAGCCATAGGAACTGGCTAGAAAAGCCTTCACATCCTCAATACATTCTTCACGTCAGAATACTTGACAACCATTGATATCCATCTCTCGTTAACTTGCTCCCCAGCCAACCATTCTTCAACAAATTCAAAGGAGTAACTCATGCAAGCACACAGAAAGGGGTGTTCACTACACACATCCATGTGCGAAAAAGACAACTGGTATTTCTTGTTTGGGCTATTTCAAATGAAATCCCTTCTGCATGACCTCCACAAACCAAAGGAAAATATTTGTGAAATTCCCACGTAGAAGACAAGATACACTTGCCAAGGAGGCAGTGGCAAGAATTTTGACACTCCAAATGTAGAGTGTGTGTTTAGGAAGCAGTCACAGTTTCCATGAGAGAGTCCCATGAAATCAATTAGGAAGATCCATGCTCTAGCCCTACCATGCAAGTGATGTGACTTGAAAGAGTCACTTAGTCTTAGTAACCATCATCACTAACAAGTAAGTCAATGAATAAAGGTCCTCAGGTGCCAAGCTACAAAATGTGGGATGAGCATGGATGAGGATGGGTGGGAGAAGTCTCCAACTCTAACACAATTAGGGAAGGATGTGCTGACCTCAAGTGGCTGGGGGGGCTGGGATCCTGCCACAGAGGGGGATTCCAAACCTCACATCCCCTGACCCAGGCCAGAAGACCAGGTAGAGTCCAAGGACCCTGGGGTGGCCCAATGGCAATAAAGGTCAAAAGGAACTAGGGATCTGCCTGGTCCCTCAATCCCCTACTCTGAGCAGGGCTGCATGACGAGGCCAGAGGCCATCCACAGCAATCTGCCTTTACAGGAAAACAGGGACTGCAGGCTGCCTCTGGCTCACTGAATCAGGGTGGTGTTTTCATAAAGCAAGACCACTTCCTCACATTTGACCAGCAGCTCATGTGTTGACAGCACAATGACTGACTTGACTCAGGCCCTGATGAATGAAATAGAAAATTCATAGCAAACCCATCTTTAGCTCTTCCACATCATCAGGGGCTCTGATTCAATTCCGTCCAGAAAGGTGTCTGAAATGATTTCTAAACATGCTGGGGACTCACCTCTGTGTGGAACTTTTCAGGAAAAAGGGGATCAAATCTCATGAAGCAACTCTTCTCTCTTCTAGCCCATGGGCAATGCAAGGAACCTGCATGATACCAGAGGCTCACTTCTCTCTTCTCATGTCTTCTGGAAAGGATTCGTTAATGCTTCCTGCAAGGTGAAGCAGAAGCCTGCATCCCCAGCTGCACAGAAGTGTTTTAGGGCAGTGTCTCCCTTAAAACCCAAAAATAAAAAAACAGGTCATTCAACAGGCACATGGATTCGAGTACATGTTCAATGATCCCTCCTCCCTGGAGCCTTCCACATGCCCATCTTCCACATTCACAGAGCAATGCTTGGCCATTCTCAAGACCAGGAGACCATGATGCTCCTCACCAGGAAGTCAATAAGGAACATGAAGAGAGCAGCATGGATTGCAGAAGGTGGCACATCAAGGATCTTCAGCTCTGCTGCTAGAACACAAGAGCTTAACTTCAGTATTGACTTTTTGCCAACTACCAAGTACGATAGCAGTGTCAAGCCCAATATGCAGATATGCAAGTAGTAGGTGACACCCCGCATCCATTCACAAAAGTGGGCAACATCTGCATCAGAACAAGGAAGTATCTTACCCTTACTCATAAAAATCATCAGAAACAAAATAAAATGGATGCAAGACTTCTCATTTCACTATTAGGTAGCTGTTGGAATTCCCTATTAAATAATACCTCCTCCAAAATAAAAAGTATCTCAGACATGTGTCAACTATTCAATGGATGACATTTTAAAAACTATGGACTTTACTTAATATTTATGTATGCTATATCCCTGCCTAAGGCTCTATGAGAAAGGAGCACATAGAATTGGATCTTTGAAAATCTCACATTTGCTGATAAATATTACTGCTGATCTCAGGCATGGCGAAGTGAAAAGTGGGACTTTGGATATTCCAAGAATGCTATGTTGTGGGATTGGTGTCCCTGATTCATACATAGCATATGGTTTCTATGAAATCCAGTGAGGGAGCAGGAGTAACGAAGCTGATTGCACAGATGACCTCAGGGAATACTGACAGATAGGCCAAATGAAAAATATGCTCCAGCTAACCATTGGTATTTGGGCTTCTGATCCCAGTCCTGTTTTTAAAAAAGGTGCAGACAGGCAGTGTTCATTAAAAACTGTCTACCATGTAAAAGTGGGTAATTTAAATGGCATCTAGTTACACATCTGATAGAATGGTCTGGCAACATATGAATTTCATTCTAACAACAACAACAACAACAAAACATAGAAAATGAGACATAAAGATAAAACCTTGTCTTCACCAGGATGCCTAAAAATAGGTTTTACTTGGCTCATGCAAATAAATATCTTTCAATAGAATTTCTGATTTCTGAATGAATCCATTCAACTTCATACTGCACAGATCACAAGGTTTTCTTTACAGAATATTCTCTTCTTCTTCTTAAAGCCTCACATAGAAAATGTCTCACAGGACATAGGAGGGGAATGACCCAAAGGATGAGAGAATGGCTGGAACCGTTCTCAAATGTGCCCATGTAGCCTAAAGTTTGAAGGCATCTAATTGTACTCTAAAACAATTATGAACGTATTCGATCCATTATTAATAAATATCACCACTTTACCACTTGAACCAAATCACAGAAAATTGGAAACAGATGATCATTGGCTTTGATACCTTTACTTCTGTTTCATTACTCAGAGTCGATCAACTCTATACTTCAAGTGACACAGATTTATTACAGAATGCCTAAGATCCTAAGGATCTATTTTAGCTCAGCCCATGGTATTGCTTCATTATTTTATTATTTTGTAAGTAATAAAAAATAACTTCATGTTGGATGATATATTCAAGCCATGAATATATCATCCAACATTGTTCTTCCCAAAATATTAGCCCAATTTCTGCGCGTGCTCACTTACTGTTCAGGAATTTTACTAATTGTTTGAAGGTTCTAGAGGACCTGTTAGACTCCTAATGGACAAACCATACAACATACTCCAGAGAACGGATGAGTGCCATAAGAAGAAAATAAGGTCAGCCTACAGCAATGGGCAGCTGCCTGCCCTCGGCTGGGAGGAGCCCTGGCCATGGCACCAGGGCTGCTGGGCAGCAGAAGCCTCCACAGCCCTGCAGGGAGCCTGGAGCACAGCTCTGCCTAACCATGCTCAGCCCTGGACAGATGCACATGAGTTCCCATCACAGGCTCGAGTGTGACAGTCCCAGGTGCATGCCTGTCATGCCAGCCACCAGGGAGGCTGAGGCAAGAGGAACGTTTGAGGTCAGCCTTGGCAACTTAGACCCCGAGGCAAAGGGGAAATACTTTTACAGGGGTCTCTGAGGGTGTAGCTCAGGTAGGTCACTTGCCTCACAGGCTCAAGGCCCTGGGTTCAATCCCCAGAACCCACGTACACACAAAAAGTGAACTTGGAATATTGTTTAAAATGATGGGTCAGGAACACACAAGGACTTCAATATGACCTCTTAGAGGAGCTCAATTTGAGATCAGACTGAACAAAAGACCACCTGGACCATTGACTCAGTGTCTGAAACCCTCTGTGAGCATGGGAAGCACTGCTGGCAAGACACCAGAGGGCCAAAGCACTTGTGCCCCCTGCAGGGGCGTCTCTTGTCTACCGCCAAAGACTGTTCCCCTCCTGGGGCAGCTGAGAGCAAGCTGGGCCTTGGAGCAAGGACTAGTGCTTTAGATATAGACTATGCAAGCAAGGGGCAATGTCTTTAATAAAACTAAAATTAAAAAGTCACATTGAAAAAATTTTAAAAAGAAGAAAATAAGGTCAAGTAGAGGAAGCCCATTTTCACAGGAAAAAATCCCCCAGTGAAAAGCATCAGAATAGATACCAAGAAAAATACCAACAAACACAGTGTGCTCCCCCTATGTATCTACTCAACATGCAAAAGTTAGAAAGCTAGATAATACAATCCTGGCCACAGGTAGAGCTATGCAGAAGAGCCACCTGGCAGTGCTTAGTCAAAGAAGTAAACATGCACACTTTGACCTAGAAATTCCACCTGTGTGTAAACCAGGCGGTGCTTAAGCAGTTTCACCAGGGGACATGCACAGGGAAATTTATCCTCAGGTTCTTATAGAGTTGTCTGTGCTTACAGGGAGTTGATGGTTGTCAAGATGCCCACAGCTGCGAAAGTCAAAAGCTAAAAAAATAATAGATGCCAACGTGGATATATTAATAATCCCGTATCTATGATCACCTTCATAAGGTAGCTTCCCAACTTCTGTGTGGAAGTGTGTTTCTCCTTGGCCCTTACACTGTTGTGGAGACCACTAGGAGTTCAGCTTTGTGCAGGATCATCTGACCTGGACTTTTGGCAAGACCTGTACAGCCCTCACACATGCTCAGATGCTACAGGACTTTTCAGACCAGTCCAGACAACAGTAGGCATCCATTCATTGTCTGCACTCTACAGATTCCTAGATGCACGACATTCATTACCATCAAATGCAGAATTTTCATCAAAAACTAATATATATATCATTCCAATCTGAATCAAGAAAATCGGAAATATCCCCAAATCCAAAGAGTGGATCCCCATTGTGATGCTACAAGTTGAAAATTCCACAGCTGACCTCATGGGATGGTTCACAGTCAAAAGACAGCTGCATGAAAAATAGTACATGACCTTCCTGCTACGTGAAAAGTGGCATGTGAAGTACACATGCATGTCTTCCTCAGACATGGGTTCATTTGCAAGACACCTTGTGCAATTGAAAATACTCCAAAAGGGGAGAAATCAGAACCATGTCTCCAAAGTATTTCAGCAGAGACCAACTCCATCTGTCTATCTATCTCTCAGTGAGTGTGTGTGCTCTTGTGTGTGTTTGTGTGTCTTTGTTTGTGTTTGTACCATCATAGCTGATACTTCATTGCCCCCATTGGAAAACTGACTCAGATAATGCCATCTGCCAAACTCCTAAAAACCAAAGTTCTTGCTGATAGAATGAAACATTCCTTCCTGTTGGTTTGGATGTGTCCTTTAGGAATCACTGCTACATTTAGTATACTCAAATCATCACAGTAGATCAGGTAACAAAAACATATATATTTTAAAATAATAATAATATATTAATGGAAACAACAAATACAGGATAGAGTAACAACTGTGTTACTAAACAAGGTCAAGGACAATGGCAAACTATAGATTCAAACTTTGAAGAAAATAGTAATCAATGTAAATATTCCTGGGCTGCCTCAGCCCCGCCCAGGCACACAGCAACAGAATGGTTTTGCAAGCATCCTCAGGAGGGCAGGAGCCTTCTTTGCAGGACGAGAGGGAGGTTGAGGCTCGATCCACCCATCATTCTTTTGGGAGAGGCTCCTTTTCCTCAGCACAAAGTTGGATTTTTTGTGAGGATTCTTGGCATCAAATACGTTGGCCTCTGCTGGAATCCTCAGCTCTGGGGAGAGAGGGGTGTACAAAAAGAAGGTGGCACTCAGGAGGTGCTCCCTAGGACACGCCAACATCTGAGAGCCTGTGCCAGAAAAGGCCAGAGCCACACACCTGAGAGCTCTCCAATTCAGCACCAATACCAACAAAGACAGCCTCCACAGTCCTCCCTGAGGAAGAACTAGGCAGAGCACTTCAACAGACCTAATGTCTGTTCCTACCGAAGGCTTTGGACTCCAGAATATCTCAGGTCCTCTTGCATCTGCCAAAGCACACCACTAGGGTTTGCATCTGAAATCTCCCACAAAAGGCTCCTGTGCCGAAGATTCAGTCCCCACATGAGCCATCTTCATAGGTGGGTTTGGAGGGAAGCATTGGATGGTGAGTGCTCTGATGTCAACATGAAATTCTCATTCAAGATGAATACACTACTGGGGGGTGGGAGGGACTGGAAGAAAGGTTGAGCATGGTTGGAGTAAGACCTAAACAGGGTTGTGCCCTGGGCAACAGTACCTTGTTCCTGTTGGCTCCACTGAATCCTCATTCTCCAAGGAGAGGTCCTCCCTCTCCATCTTTCTCTCTCTCCCTCTCTGCCAGCCTCCTTCTCTCTCTCCCAGTCTATGCCTTTGTGGCAAGGGCTGAGGAGCTCTCCACTGCCACACACTAGAGCTTTATGGACAGCCTCAGTGCACAACCAAAGAGAAAGCTATGAAACCCAGAGAAAAAAGGCCTAGGATTCCTCCTCTGAGTTATTTTCCTCAAGTATGGCCACAGTGAGGACAGGCTGACCAGCACGGATACCACGTTAGAGCCATGCTTCTGCGTTGGTGGAGCCCGCCTCCATGTGAACCAGGCTTCTGAGAATGGAGGCCACATTCCAAATACTGCCCTACTGAGAACAATGGTTCCAAAGACCAGCAAAGGGACTGCTTGCCTCCAACATGGTGTATGGCCCAGTGGTGCCATGACCCCGAGTGGGGGAATACAACAGCCGCTTCTCCTTCCTCTGAACATGTGTTTCCTGTCGCCCTCCTCTAACCTAGAGCCTGTTCTCCATCCCTTCTGGGTTGGATGTGGAGATCTCTGCTATGAATTTCTTAGGCTACCAAGGCCCCAGACAGACTTCCTCTTCCATAGACTCTACTAACCTAACAGTAGGTTAAGATAGGAGACAAGTGATCCTAGAACTCATAGGGATGGTGGTCTTCAGGGTACATAGGCTGGGATAATGGCTGCTGTGGTGTTTGGCTCACAAAAACCAACCAACCAACCAACGAAAAAGCGCTGGCATTATTATCAGATGAGCTCTGTGGCTACGTGCTCAGGAAGCCCTCATCTGACTTTAGTTAGGGATCACAACCTGGCTATTGTGATCACTCCTTGCCTAGTGGACTCAGGTGCGTAAGACCATGGAATTTATGCAAAAACAGATGATTCAGGCTGTCTCCCAGGCTGTGTTTTCTTCCCAATTTCATCCTGTTACTGCTTGCTAGAATCCTGGCAATGCTCTGCCCAGGCAGTGGTTTTTTGGTCACACAGAAGGCTTTCAATAGTACTGCTTCAGTCCACAAAATGCCAGTTCCCTCTTTAGCCCATGCATTCCCATGTTCCTTTGAAACCACTCCTATCCCAGACCATGAAAACATACTGCTCCTGGAGAGAGGCTTTCCTCCTCACTCCTCAAAGATGTCAGCTTTGGATGCCTGTTCATGTCCAGGGGAGGGCACCTGGTGGGGAGCCGCAATATCCACCGGGGTATACCATTGGACCTCAAGACCTTCCACCAGCAGAAGTGCAGTTGGCTTTGTGCACGAACCCAACACACCTGTTGGAGTGTTCTTGGGGGTCAGAGACTACTCTTTGTTGCTAAGAGTTGACCTGAGTCCACATCCTGACCCTTGCTCTCTGCTATCTGATTGTCTCACTTACTCTGACGGCGAGAGATGATTTGGCCCAGCTCATAATCCTCTGGATTCTCCTCAGTAAGGAAGTGTAGGTCGAGGGCGCTGCGGATGACGACAGGAGCCCTATCGTGGCAGGTCACCTGGAGCAGCATGGGAGACAGGCCTTCAGGAAATGGGCCTTGAAGTGACTACTCAAGGACAGTGGGCAGGGGCATTCTGGAGGCACCTCCACTCTAAATACAAGGGCAACATCCATGACCCTACTACCCGAGGCTGACCTCCTGCTCATCGTGTGGGCTCTTCCCACAGGCTACTAGCCCAATCCTTGTACATAGGACTTCCTGGGCCTGCCATTGCTCTTTGTGGAGCTGCACTCCTCTCGGAGTGAAAGGACCCCACTACCTGCATACAGATGCAATCTCATCCCACAAGTTGGGAGGAATGGGACAATAGCCTCCAAGATCCCAGGTCTGCCCGAGGATGCAGGCGGCATTGGGAATGGCCTAGGCACAAAACCTAGAGGCTTTGGTCTGGATTGCCAGGGCCAAAAACAGACCCAGGAACATGACCACACACAGGAGAGCTGAAAGATAGCCACGAGAGCTCCTGGCCTCCAGAGGCTCAGTGCTGGCTGGGATGTAGGAGGGCACCTCATCCGGCAAGGGTGGTCATTGGGTTACCTGGACATTTAGTGTGCTTGCTCCACATCCATATCGACTCTGCAGAGAGACTCTCTCAGCTCCTTGTTCAAGGAACATGGAGAACCTCACACTGCTGTCCTCCTCCATAGACGTCAGCATCCCATACAAGGGAACCTGCAACCTAGTTCCTGTCCTATTCTCATCTGTCACCCATACCTGTCCCTGCCCTTCTGGACTGCATGCTGCCACCTGACACACAGACTCCCTCAGATATGGCAGTGGACAAGCTGCTGCACTCGCTCATCTCAGCTCCAGCCCTTCACACTGACCTCTCCCTTCTTGATTCCCATCTATCCTCCTGATCATCCAGAAGCTCCAAATTCAAGAGGGCATGAGTAGTCCATGGTATTGGACCAGTGTCTGCTCCCCACCCAGGTGTAAGCACCACGGGACACCCCTGCTCCCAGGCTTACCAGAACACTCTTGGCCATCTCTGGACTTTGTGTTTCTAAGTGGACACGAATTAAGCAGGTGTCTCCCACCTGCTTGTGGGAAAGCGGCCTGGAGGACTTGCAGGTTGATTCTGAGAACTGTGGGGGATGGAACATCAGCAAACCCAGAAACAGAAAGCCACCCCAGACTGTCAGTTGGCTCTATGGGCTTCCAGCAAATATGTCCAGGTGCTGAGGCTTCTTATTTCCTCAGGTCGGAGTGGAATGGCAGCACATGCACAGCTTGAATAAGGTAGGTGTTTACCTCCTTTCCCTTGACCTGGGGGCGTTTCCTCACCATGAAATATTGTATTCCCAGATTCATGGACAGACACACGAGTGAGTGGTCAGAGACCTTGATTTCTGCAGAGCGAAGTGGAGAGAATTGTTAGGTGGCACTCAAGGATTATACCACAAAACACCCACAACCCCTGAGAGTCTCCGCCAGGCCCATCACACTTTGGTATTTTGGGGCCAAGGCCCACTTTCTCTTGGCTGTCAGTTATCCTGAGCCCACTGTGGATCATGTCTCCCCACTGTCTGATTGTCCTACTTACTCTCATCCTCAGACATCATATACAGCAGCTCAAAGTTGTCCACATCCTCATGCTGCAACAAATTTTGGTCCAAGGCCCTGCGGATGAGGCTTGTCACCGTCTCCTGAAAGGTCACCTGGATCAGGGTGGGACAAATGTCATCAGAGAATGGCTTTTAGAAGAGCTACCCAGAAGACTGTGGTCAAACATTCAGGAGAAATCTCAGCTACATATACAAGGGCACAATCTTGTTATCCTGCTACCTGAGTGTGTCCTCCATATACCACCTGGGTTCTTGCAATGTGCTACTAGAACAATCCTGGTACAAATATCTGCCTGTACCTGCCATCTCCCCTCCCCCTGGGGAGCCACATTCCACTCATGTCAAAGGACCAAACTGCCTATGCACAGACACACTCTCATCTCACTGAGATGAGAGCAATGGGCCAGGGATCTGCGCACCAAGTGTGATCTGGGATGCAGGCTGCCTTTGTGGGTGGAAGAGGCAGATGCACTGAAAATTTGGGTCCTGACTGCCACGACACAAAACAGACTCAGATACAAGAGTGTGCACTTGAGTGCTTCATGATAGCTTTGAGAGGCCCTGGCCTCTGGAAGCTCAGTGCGGGTCTGGTTGTCATGATGTACTTGACTCAGCACTGGCAGTCACTGAACATGTCTCCTCTGCAGCTGGACACCTGCAGCATTAGCGTGTCTACTGCACATCCATAGAAATTCTGCCAAGAACCCCTTTAGCTCCGTATTTACATACATGCAAAGCCTAACATTCCGAAGCTTTGGCATGACCCCCCAGGTGATCCCGACCCCAAATTCCTACACCTAGTCATGCTAAGGAGGTTCTCTTCCCTGCCACCAGGAACACATCCCCTCCTACACATGTGACAAGTCACTGCCACCTCCTCTGCTCCAACTTCACTCATTGAGAATACCAAGTTCTAGGCACTGCAGCCTGCACCCTGGACATATCTCTGCCTTCATCTGTCCACAGCACTTCCGTCTGCACTTCTGGCCTGCAAAACCCACAATACACAGGCCCACTCACCACTGAAGCTGGGCATGCTGATGCTCTCCCTCCTCAGGTCAAGCCCTTAAGACGGACCTCTCTCTTCTTTATTTCCCACCATAGCCCTGGGGTTGGCTGTGTCTCCTGCCTTCCACTGTGTGGACACCCAGGAGGCAGCCCTGCTGTCGGGCTTACCGGGATGCGCTTTGTCTCCCTCAGGCTCTGTCCCTCTAGGAGGACGTGAACAACGCGGCTGTCTTCCACCTGCTCGCTGGAGTGAAGCAGTGAGGAGCTGCTACTCACAGCTGCTGGGGTCCTGGATGCCACTGCCACAGAAGGTTCCAAGAACTGTGGGGGATGACAACATCAGCAAAGCCCAGCAACTGCACCCCACCCAGCCTGGCAGTTGGCTCTGTGGGCATTCTACAACATCCATCCAGAACCTGAGGTTCTTGTCCCCTTGGAGGATGTGGAGTGGCACCAGGAGTAAAGACTGAAGAAGGTGGCTGTTTTGGGAACAAGAGATCCAGCACCTGCTGGGTGGGGATGAAATCCCAGGAGATTAACCCCATGTTGCTGCTGAAATGTAGGTTCCTCCCACAAATGACAGGCAGGAGCTCATTCCTAAGCTGGTCCTGCCTGTAAGGTTCAAGGCTCTGAACCCTGAAGGGCTCCTCCGTGTTCTGATCATTTTCACCCTGGGTTGGGACCAAGAATGGTGGGTTCAAAATGGAAATGGTGACAAACAGAAAAATGACTTGTGCCAATACACTAGAGTCAAAGCACAATGGGACAGTTCCCATCAGTACAAACACACACACACACACACACACACACACACACACACACACACACAGAGTCAGAATAGGAGTCCTGGGCCATTCATCAGGGATCAGACTAGAGGGCCTGCTGGGCTCACCTGCCCTGTGCTACTCACTGTTACTCTTGAGCTCCTCTGCGACAATCGCCAGAGGCTCTGGCGTCTAAGATGAAGCCTCACACAGTGTATCCACAAAAGGGCTAGTTGGCCCCCCTGAGATTCCTGGGAGCCTGAGGCTCGGCATTGTCTGCAACCACAGGAGAACATCCTTCTCCCTCCAGTGGCTCCAACCAAGTGAGCTCGGATGGCTTGGTCAGTGAAGTGGGTGCCTGGATACCAGGGTTCCATGTTCTGTTTGATCCATTGTCAAGGCAATGATGTCATTTCCTGTGCCCATACCTGAGCCTCTTTTCACATAAGACCACTTTCAACAGCCCTATGGGCTGCCGATTTCTCCTCCATGCCTACCCATCTCAGGTGCGCAGGTGTTCACCAACAACTACCCAAACATCCCCACCAGCATCTGCCCTGCTTGGTGCCACTAGAGTTCCAGCTTGGAGCCTTCAAAAATGCATTCACAACCAGTCCTTCCCTCTCAGCAGCTTTTGGACCCTGGTCCCATCATTGTGCAACTCATGGTGTGCCCAGTCTTTTCTGGAAAGTAGGGTAGCATCTAATCTCTAGGGTTTATTGTGTCTATTGGCCCATAACACCCTCTGTTCTCTCTGAAACCAGAGATGGGACTCACAGGTGGCTAAAGCACAAATGTAGAGATGGGATAATCACAAGAAAGGGAGAGACAAAGAATGCACCCTAACTCAATCAGGCCTGTGTCCCACACAGGGACATGGCCAATGTCCGTCCCATCGTGGCTGCAGTTCCCTCTCTACACCATGGCAAGTTGGAGGGGACTGAGATGCAGAGGCTGCTCCCCTCTGCCATACAACTTCCCAAGGCTTCTCCTAAGATTTCAAAAGGGCCAAGTGTGTCTAGTGTTGGGGTCTCACAGAGACTCCGAGGTACCACAGCATCCTGCTGCCCAGAACCGGTTCACCCCTCACCTCAAGGGGGCTCAGCCTCTGGATTCATGGGAATTGAAGTGGGTACAGGTGATGGGATATCACCTCCAAGACTGAGTTATGCCAAGTCCATGACCCCTGTCTGCATCCCTGTCTCCAGCACCACTCCCCCCTCTCTCTTTCCTCCTCAGAGCAAACAAATCCATTTAGCAAGTGTGTCCTGTGATAAAGACATGACGGTCACCCATCCTCTCATTACAAAAACACTGAGGCTCAGCCAACATGGATCCTACAGGGAACACAGGCATAAACTCAGACTCCGATCCTCCCAGCCGAGCCTCAGTGGAGCCTGGACTCCCAGCCTCCTGAGTCAAGGAAACAGAGGTTCCTAGCCGAGCCACCTTGGATGCAGCCGCACACAAACTGAACTCATCAATGCCCCTTGCTCTCAGTTGTGAGTAAGAGGGGAAGTGGTGTTTCACAACCCTGGACATCAAGTGCAGTCTCCAGGCGTTGGGGTGTGCCCTGGCCTCTGTCTATCTGCCCAGGCTCTCCAACCCACACTGGCCTCTTACCCAACCTCCTCCTAGGGCCAAACTCAATCCTGCCTCTCAATTTCTGCTGCCTTCCCCAACACACTGCTCCCCAAAATGAGCAGGGCTGGCTCTCGGTTATCATGCTGGTGCCAGCAGCAATGCCACCCCACTGACATAATTCTGAGTCCCAACCTAGGCACTCCAGCTGTCTTTGCCACACCTGGCCTGTTTGGGCTCTGGCTCTTGCTCTTTTCTTTCATGTGCATGTGTTTTGAGGTTTTGAGTTTCTCCCACTGCAGAACTGCAGCTGTGGCAGGGTAGAGCTCATGAGGGTGACATTCTGAGCCACATCCAATCCCATCAGGACTGTTCACTGGGGGGACTGCTGGAACACAGTGATGAGTGAACACATGGGAGGTGGTTGGACCCACCTTGCCTCTGAGTGGCTTCCTTTCAGGACAGGAATGTAGGCATGGGAGCCCCTGGCGTGGGATGCTTTGCACAAGGCGTGACCATGGGCTCTCTTTCCTGGCAAAAATGGCTCCACTCAGCATGGAGAGCACTGTCATTCCTGGTGGCTAACAACAGCCCTGGACCCCAGAAAGGAACCCACACTCAAGATTAACGTCTGAGTGTGCGTGTCCTCGAGGAAATGAGGTCTCCTGATCCCAGGTGCAAAGGGGTAAGTCCTCTAACTCCAGGGGCCATGAAGGGACATCTGAGTTTCCCTTGTCCTTCTTTCCCTCTCTAACTAACCACAGTTAGGACCCTGGCCTCATTCCCCAGTGAGGATCATTAGGCTCCAGAAAGGACAGTCTCTAAGATGCTCAGTGGACCAACACCCTCTGCACAACCCATAACCCTATTCACCCAAGAGGCAAGAGGATTTCTATTCAGGAAAACCAGGAAAGGGAGAGCCTTTCTCAAGGACACAAGGACATTAGTGAGTGAGGGAGTGATTAATGGATGGAGAACTATTTCCAACACCAACTTCCAGGAGCATATATGGCCCCCTGGAGAATTCTGCAGTGTGTTGGTGATTAAGGAGAACGTGTGAATTCAGGGGTCACTAGGTCCTCTCAGCCATAAGGAGGGAAACTGCCATAAAGGAACTAGGACAAGGGTGCGAGGAATGCTCACTGGTGGGAGATCGGAAGGAAGGAAAGTGTACTCATTAGAAAAGTGTCGCCTGAAAATTCTTAGCCAGCCAAAAGTCGTGCGAACTTGTGTGGGAAAAGAGTCTTTGCACAGTGATGAAGCTAAGAGCTCACATGATGGAACACAGCATCAACTGGGACCAAATCCAATATCTGATATTCTTGTAGGAAGAGGAGAGTCTGGACCCAGATACCAGGGAGACTGGGGGATACCGGATATGTGAGGTTGGAGCCAGGGCGGGATGCCCATATGGGAACCACAGATCGTGGGCCGCAATAGGAGAGTGGGCAAGGGCTGGGAGAGTTGGGGAGACAGTCCCCTTGAAACCTGGGAGGGGTTATGGCACTGGGACAGCCCAAAACCTACTGTGTTGAGCCTCTGGAGCTCAACGGAAGACACTTCCTCTGTTGTCGGCCACCCAGTTAACAGAGTTTGGTTGCAGCAGCCTAGGACCCAGCTGAAGGTCTGAGCATGTTGGCCATGCAGGTTGGATCTGGACCACAGACACCCTCATCAGAGATTGTAGGGTCTCAGCCCTGAGGCAAGACAGGCACTAAGTCAGGCCAGGTGGGGAAACGGATAGGCACACACTCTGGGGGCTGGTGCCTGTGTTACTGGGAGCACTTCTGATCGCAATTCCCTGATCTGCTGCCAACACAGGCTACAGAGGAGGGTACAGAAACACAGACCACGGATCTGCCCCACTCAGTGGGCCCAGGCCAACACCACACCCAGCAGCCTCGTGCCATACCCAATGAGTCTCGAAGCGGCCCCCTCTTCCCATCCTGAGAGCTCTTCCCTTCCTCATGTGCCAATAGCTCCCTACTGTCACTGGCAATATCTACTCTGTGAGATGTCAACATCCGTGGGTACTGTTCTCTCATCCCAGGACAGTGTGGTCCCACACACCCTGGTGAAATGGGCCACCTGGAGGCTGGACCTGGAGGTTGTTGAGGCTGAATGGCAGCGGTGGTCCTCTGGCACTTAATATTATTTAAGTTAAAAAACAAAAACAAAAACAAAAACAAAAAACGGGTCTTGGTGCTCAAAAATGTTTGATTTGCATATTCTCATCCCCTAACCCCAATATTTTCATTATTTCCTCACATATGAAATCTTACTAGCATAAAGGTAATTTCGTATTAAACAAAGTGGATTGAAATAACATTGGTAAAAATAATCAATCACCATACTTTCAATTTTTGTTCTGCTTTCCTATTAGAAACCACTTGGATACAAGAGAACAGAGGACAGACTCATGGAAATGCTTGAAATGACAAGAAGCTCCCACTCAAGCTCAGCATTCAGTCCTGGACAGGGTAAGACCAGGCCACTTTGACATCTGTGCCAAAGAGTCTACCAGACAGAATCCTCTGACTGATCCCTGACTGAGCCATAGGAACTGGCTAGAAAAGCCTTCACATCCTCAATACATTCTTCACGTCAGAATACTTGACAACCATTGATATCCATCTCTCGTTAACTTGCTCCCCAGCCAACCATTCTTCAACAAATTCAAAGGAGTAACTCATGCAAGCACACAGAAAGGGGTGTTCACTACACACATCCATGTGCGAAAAAGACAACTGGTATTTCTTGTTTGGGCTATTTCAAATGAAATCCCTTCTGCATGACCTCCACAAACCAAAGGAAAATATTTGTGAAATTCCCACGTAGAAGACAAGATACACTTGCCAAGGAGGCAGTGGCAAGAATTTTGACACTCCAAATGTAGAGTGTGTGTTTAGGAAGCAGTCACAGTTTCCATGAGAGAGTCCCATGAAATCAATTAGGAAGATCCATGCTCTAGCCCTACCATGCAAGTGATGTGACTTGAAAGAGTCACTTAGTCTTAGTAACCATCATCACTAACAACTAAGTCAATGAATAAAGGTCCTCAGGTGCCAAGCTACAAAATGTGGGATGAGCATGGATGAGGATGGGTGGGAGAAGTCTCCAACTCTAACACAATTAGGGAAGGATGTGCTGACCTCAAGTGGCTGGGGGGCTGGGATCCTGCCACAGAGGGGGATTCCAAACCTCACATCCCCTGACCCAGGCCAGAAGACCAGGTAGAGTCCAAGGACCCTGGGGTGGCCCAATGGCAATAAAGGTCAAAAGGAACTAGGGATCTGCCTGGTCCCTCAATCCCCTACTCTGAGCAGGGCTGCATGACGAGGCCAGAGGCCATCCACAGCAATCTGCCTTTACAGGAAAACAGGGACTGCAGGCTGCCTCTGGCTCACTGAATCAGGGTGGTGTTTTCATAAAGCAAGACCACTTCCTCACATTTGACCAGCAGCTCATGTGTTGACAACACAATGACTGACTTGACTCAGGCCCTGATGAATGAAATAGAAAATTCATAGCAAACCCATCTTTAGCTCTTCCACATCATCAGGGGCTCTGATTCAATTCCGTCCAGAAAGGTGTCTGAAATGATTTCTAAACATGCTGGGGACTCACCTCTGTGTGGAACTTTTCAGGAAAAAGGGGATCAAATCTCATGAAGCAACTCTTCTCTCTTCTAGCCCATGGGCAATGCAAGGAACCTGCATGATACCAGAGGCTCACTTCTCTCTTCTCATGTCTTCTGGAAAGGATTCGTTAATGCTTCCTGCAAGGTGAAGCAGAAGCCTGCATCCCCAGCTGCACAGAAGTGTTTTAGGGCAGTGTCTCCCTTAAAACCCAAAAATAAAAAAACAGGTCATTCAACAGGCACATGGATTCGAGTACATGTTCAATGATCCCTCCTCCCTGGAGCCTTCCACATGCCCATCTTCCACATTCACAGAGCAATGCTTGGCCATTCTCAAGGCCAGGAGACCATGATGCTCATCACCAGGAAGTCAATAAGGAACATGAAGAGAGCAGCATGGATTGCAGAAGGTGGCACATCAAGGATCTTCAGCTCTGCTGCTAGAACACAAGAGCTTAACTTCAGTATTGACTTTTTGCCAACTACCAAGTACGATAGCAGTGTCAAGCCCAATATGCAG
Source organism: Urocitellus parryii (assembly GCF_045843805.1). Lineage (NCBI taxonomy): Eukaryota > Metazoa > Chordata > Mammalia > Rodentia > Sciuridae > Urocitellus > Urocitellus parryii. The sequence continues at coordinate 51,207,554 of NC_135548.1, read as the reverse complement.
ATATGCAAGTAGTAGGTGACACCCCGCATCCATTCACAAAAGTGGGCAACATCTGCATCAGAACAAGGAAGTATCTTACCCTTACTCATAAAAATCATCAGAAACAAAATAAAATGGATGCAAGACTTCTCATTTCACTATTAGGTAGCTGTTGGAATTCCCTATTAAATAATACCTCCTCCAAAATAAAAAGTATCTCAGACATGTGTCAACTATTCAATGGATGACATTTTAAAAACTATGGACTTTACTTAATATTTATGTATGCTATATCCCTGCCTAAGGCTCTATGAGAAAGGAGCACATAGAATTGGATCTTTGAAAATCTCACATTTGCTGATAAATATTACTGCTGATCTCAGGCATGGCGAAGTGAAAAGTGGGACTTTGGATATTCCAAGAATGCTATGTTGTGGGATTGGTGTCCCTGATTCATACATAGCATATGGTTTCTATGAAATCCAGTGAGGGAGCAGGAGTAACGAAGCTGATTGCACAGATGACCTCAGGGAATACTGACAGATAGGCCAAATGAAAAATATGCTCCAGCTAACCATTGGTATTTGGGCTTCTGATCCCAGTCCTGTTTTTAAAAAAGGTGCAGACAGGCAGTGTTCATTAAAAACTGTCTACCATGTAAAAGTGGGTAATTTAAATGGCATCTAGTTACACATCTGATAGAATGGTCTGGCAACATATGAATTTCATTCTAACAACAACAACAACAACAAAACATAGAAAATGAGACATAAAGATAAAACCTTGTCTTCACCAGGATGCCTAAAAATAGGTTTTACTTGGCTCATGCAAATAAATATCTTTCAATAGAATTTCTGATTTCTGAATGAATCCATTCAACTTCATACTGCACAGATCACAAGGTTTTCTTTACAGAATATTCTCTTCTTCTTCTTAAAGCCTCACATAGAAAATGTCTCACAGGACATAGGAGGGGAATGACCCAAAGGATGAGAGAATGGCTGGAACCGTTCTCAAATGTGCCCATGTAGCCTAAAGTTTGAAGGCATCTAATTGTACTCTAAAACAATTATGAACCTATTCGATCCGTTATTAATAAATATCACCACTTTACCACTTGAACCAAATCACAGAAAATTGGAAACAGATGATCATTGGCTTTGATACCTTTACTTCTGTTTCATTACTCAGAGTCGATCAACTCTATACTTCAAGTGACACAGATTTATTACAGAATGCCTAAGATCCTAAGGATCTATTTTAGCTCAGCCCATGGTATTGCTTCATTATTTTATTATTTTGTAAGTAATAAAATATAACTTCATGTTGGATGATATATTCAAGCCATGAATATATCATCCAACATTGTTCTTCCCAAAATATTAGCCCAATTTCTGCGCGTGCTCACTTACTGTTCAGGAATTTTACTAATTGTTTGAAGGTTCTAGAGGACCTGTTAGACTCCTAATGGACAAACCATACAACATACTCCAGAGAACGGACGAGTGCCATAAGAAGAAAATAAGGTCAGCCTACAGCAATGGGCAGCTGCCTGCCCTCGGCTGGGAGGAGCCCTGGCCATGGCACCAGGGCTGCTGGGCAGCAGAAGCCTCCACAGCCCTGCAGGGAGCCTGGAGCACAGCTCTGCCTAACCATGCTCAGCCCTGGACAGATGCACATGAGTTCCCATCACAGGCTCGAGTGTGACAGTCCCAGGTGCATGCCTGTCATGCCAGCCACCAGGGAGGCTGAGGCAAGAGGAACGTTTGAGGTCAGCCTTGGCAACTTAGACCCCGAGGCAAAGGGGAAATACTTTTACAGGGGTCTCTGAGGGTGTAGCTCAGGTAGGTCACTTGCCTCACAGGCTCAAGGCCCTGGGTTCAATCCCCAGAACCCACGTACACACAAAAAGTGAACTTGGAATATTGTTTAAAATGATGGGTCAGGTACACACAAGGACTTCAATATGACCTCTCAGAGGAGCTCAATTTGAGATCAGACTGAACAAAAGACCACCTGGACCATTGACTCAGTGTCTGAAACCCTCTGTGAGCATGGGAAGCACTGCTGGCAAGACACCAGAGGGCCAAAGCACTTGTGCCCCCTGCAGGGGCGTCTCTTGTCTACCGCCAAAGACTGTTCCCCTCCTGGGGCAGCTGAGAGCAAGCTGGGCCTTGGAGCAAGGACTAGTGCTTTAGATATAGACTATGCAAGCAAGGGGCAATGTCTTTAATAAAACTAAAATTAAAAAGTCACATTGAAAACATTTTAAAAAGAAGAAAATAAGGTCAAGTAGAGGAAGCCCATTTTCACAGGAAAAAATCCCCCAGTGAAAAGCATCAGAATAGATACCAAGAAAAATACCAACAAAAACAGTGTGCTCCCACTATGTATCTACTCAACATGCAAAAGTTAGAAAGCTAGATAATACAATCCTGGCCACAGGTAGAGCTATGCAGAAGAGCCACCTGGCAGTGCTTAGTCAAAGAAGTAAACATGCACACTTTGACCTAGAAATTCCACCTGTGTGTAAACCAGGCGGTGCTTAAGCAGTTTCACAAGGGGACATGCACAGGGAAATTTATCCTCAGGTTCTTATAGAGTTGTCTGTGCTTACAGGGAGTTGATGGTTGTCAAGATGCCCACAGCTGCGAAAGTCAAAAGCTAAAAAAATAATAGACGCCAACCTGGATATATTAATAATCCCGTATCTATGATCACTTTCATAAGGTAGCTTCCCAACTTCTGTGTGGAAGTGTGTTTCTCCTTGGCCCTTACACTGTTGTGGAGACCACTAGGAGTTCAGCTTTGTGCAGGATCATCTGACCTGGACTTTTGGCAAGACCTGTACAGCCCTCACACATGCTCAGATGCTACAGGACTTTTCAGACCAGTCCAGACAACAGTAGGCATCCATTCATTGTCTGCACTCTACAGATTCCTAGATGCACGACATTCATTACCATCAAATGCAGAATTTTCATCAAAAACTAATATATATATATCATTCCAATCTGAATCAAGAAAATCGGAAATATCCCCAAATCCAAAGAGTGGATCCCCATTTTGATGCTACAAGTTGAAAATTCCACAGCTGACCTCATGGGATGGTTCACAGTCAAAAGACAGCTGCATGAAAAATATTACATGACCTTCCTGCTATGTGAAAAGTGGCATGTGAAGTACACATGCATGTCTTCCTCAGACATGGGTTCATTTGCAAGACACCTTGTGCAATTGAAAATACTCCAAAAGGGGAGAAATCAGAACCATGTCTCCAAAGTATTTCAGCAGAGACCAACTCCATCTGTCTATCTATCTCTCAGTGAGCGTGTGTGCTCTTGTGTGTGTTTGTGTGTCTTTGTTTGTGTTTGTACCATCATAGCTGATACTTCATTGCCCCCATTGGAAAACTGACTCAGATAATGCCATCTGCCAAACTCCTAAAAACCAAAGTTCTTGCTGATAGAATGAAACATTCCTTCCTGTTGGTTTGGATGTGTCCTTTAGGAATCACTGCTACATTTAGTATACTCAAATCATCACAGTAGATCAGGTAACAAAAACATATATATTTTAAAATAATAATAATATATTAATGGAAACAACAAATACAGGATAGAGTAACAACTGTGTTACTAAACAAGGTCAAGGACAATGGCAAACTATAGATTCAAACTTTGAAGAAAATAGTAATCAATGTAAATATTCCTGGGCTGCCTCAGCCCCGCCCAGGCACACAGCAACAGAATGGTTTTGCAAGCATCCTCAGGAGGGCAGGAGCCTTCTTTGCAGGACGAGAGGGAGGTTGAGGCTCGATCCACCCATCATTCTTTTGGGAGAGGCTCCTTTTCCTCAGCACAAAGTTGGATTTTTTGTGAGGATTCTTGGCATCAAATACGTTGGCCTCTGCTGGAATCCTCAGCTCTGGGGAGAGAGGGGTGTACAAAAAGAAGGTGGCACTCAGGAGGTGCTCCCTAGGACACGCCAACATCTGAGAGCCTGTGCCAGAAAAGGCCAGAGCCACACACCTGAGAGCTCTCCAATTCAGCACCAATACCAACAAAGACAGCCTCCACAGTCCTCCCTGAGGAAGAACTAGGCAGAGCACTTCAACAGACCTAATGTCTGTTCCTACCGAAGGCTTTGGACTCCAGAATATCTCAGGTCCTCTTGCATCTGCCAAAGCACACCACTAGGGTTTGCATCTGAAATCTCCCACAAAAGGCTCCTGTGCCGAAGATTCAGTCCCCACATGAGCCATCTTCATAGGTGGGTTTGGAGGGAAGCATTGGATGGTGAGTGCTCTGATGTCAACATGAAATTCTCATTCAAGATGAATACACTACTGGGGGGTGGGAGGGACTGGAAGAAAGGTTGAGCATGGTTGGAGTAAGACCTAAACAGGGTTGTGCCCTGGGCAACAGTACCTTGTTCCTGTTGGCTCCACTGAATCCTCATTCTCCAAGGAGAGGTCCTCCCTCTCCATCTTTCTCTCTCTCCCTCTCTGCCAGCCTCGTTCTCTCTCTCCCAGTCTATGCCTTTGTGGCAAGGGCTGAGGAGCTCTCCACTGCCACACACTAGAGCTTTATGGACAGCCTCAGTGCACAACCAAAGAGAAAGCTATGAAACCCAGAGAAAAAAGGCCTAGGATTCCTCCTCTGAGTTATTTTCCTCAAGTATGGCCACAGTGAGGACAGGCTGACCAGCACGGATACCACGTTAGAGCCATGCTTCTGCGTTGGTGGAGCCCGCCTCCATGTGAACCAGGCTTCTGAGAATGGAGGCCACATTCCAAATACTGCCCTACTGAGAACAATGGTTCCAAAGACCAGCAAAGGGACTGCTTCCCTCCAACATGGTGTATGGCCCAGTGGTGCCATGACCCCGAGTGGGGGAATACAACAGCCGCTTCTCCTTCCTCTGAACATGTGTTTCCTGTCGCCCTCCTCTAACCTAGAGCCTGTTCTCCATCCCTTCTGGGTTGGATGTGGAGATCTCTGCTATGAATTTCTTAGGCTACCAAGGCCCCAGACAGACTTCCTCTTCCATAGACTCTACTAACCTAACAGTAGGTTAAGATAGGAGACAAGTGATCCTAGAACTCATAGGGATGGTGGTCTTCAGGGTACATAGGCTGGGATAATGGCTGCTGTGGTGTTTGGCTCACAAAAACCAACCAACCAACCAACGAAAAAGCGCTGGCATTATTATCAGATGAGCTCTGTGGCTACGTGCTCAGGAAGCCCTCATCTGACTTTAGTTAGGGATCACAACCTGGCTATTGTGATCACTCCTTGCCTAGTGGACTCAGGTGCGTAAGACCATGGAATTTATGCAAAAACAGATGATTCAGGCTGTCTCCCAGGCTGTGTTTTCTTCCCAATTTCATCCTGTTACTGCTTGCTAGAATCCTGGCAATGCTCTGCACAGGCAGTGGTTTTTTGGTCACACAGAAGGCTTTCAATAGTACTGCTTCAGTCCACAAAATGCCAGTTCCCTCTTTAGCCCATGCATTCCCATGTTCCTTTGAAACCACTCCTATCCCAGACCATGAAAACATACTGCTCCTGGAGAGAGGCTTTCCTCCTCACTCCTCAAAGATGTCAGCTTTGGATGCCTGTTCATGTCCAGGGGAGGGCACCTGGTGGGGAGCCGCAATATCCACCGGGGTATACCATTGGACCTCAAGACCTTCCACCAGCAGAAGTGCAGTTGGCTTTGTGCACGAACCCAACACACCTGTTGGAGTGTTCTTGGGGGTCAGAGACTACTCTTTGTTGCTAAGAGTTGACCTGAGTCCACATCCTGACCCTTGCTCTCTGCTATCTGATTGTCTCACTTACTCTGACGGCGAGAGATGATTTGGCCCAGCTCATAATCCTCTGGATTCTCCTCAGTAAGGAAGTGTAGGTCGAGGGCACTGCGGATGACGACAGGAGCCCTATCGTGGCAGGTCACCTGGAGCAGCATGGGAGACAGGCCTTCAGGAAATGGGCCTTGAAGTGACTACTCAAGGACAGTGGGCAGGGGCATTCTGGAGGCACCTCCACTCTAAATACAAGGGCAACATCCATGACCCTACTACCCGAGGCTGACCTCCTGCTCATCGTGTGGGCTCTTCCCACAGGCTACTAGCCCAATCCTTGTACATAGGACTTCCTGGGCCTGCCATTGCTCTTTGTGGAGCTGCACTCCTCTCGGAGTGAAAGGACCCCACTACCTGCATACAGATGCAATCTCATCCCACAAGTTGGGAGGAATGGGACAATAGCCTCCAAGATCCCAGGTCTGCCCGAGGATGAAGGCGGCATTGGGAATGGCCTAGGCACAAAACCTAGAGGCTTTGGTCTGGATTGCCAGGGCCAAAAACAGACCCAGGAACATGACCACACACAGGAGAGCTGAATGATAGCCACGAGAGCTCCTGGCCTCCAGAGGCTCAGTGCTGGCTGGGATGTAGGAGGGCACCTCATCCGGCAAGGGTGGTCATTGGGTTACCTGGACATTTAGTGTGCTTGCTCCACATCCATATCGACTCTGCAGAGAGACTCTCTCAGCTCCTTGTTCAAGGAACATGGAGAACCTCACACTGCTGTCCTCCTCCATAGACGTCAGCATCCCATACAAGGGAACCTGCAACCTAGTTCCTGTCCTATTCTCATCTGTCACCCATACCTGTCCCTGCCCTTCTGGACTGCATGCTGCCACCTGACACACAGACTCCCTCAGACATGGCAGTGGACAAGCTGCTGCACTCGCTCATCTCAGCTCCAGCCCTTCACACTGACCTCTCCCTTCTTGATTCCCATCTATCCTCCTGATCATCCAGAAGCTCCAAATTCAAGAGGGCATGAGTAGTCCATGGTATTGGACCAGTGTCTGCTCCCCACCCAGGTGTAAGCACCACGGGACACCCCTGCTCCCAGGCTTACCAGAACACTCTTGGCCATCTCTGGACTTTGTGTTTCTAAGTGGACACGAATTAAGCAGGTGTCTCCCACCTGCTTGTGGGAAAGCGGCCTGGAGGACTTGCAGGTTGATTCTGAGAACTGTGGGGGATGGAACATCAGCAAACCCAGAAACAGAAAGCCACCCCAGACTGTCAGTTGGCTCTATGGGCTTCCAGCAAATATGTCCAGGTGCTGAGGCTTCTTATTTCCTCAGGTCGGAGTGGAATGGCAGCACATGCACAGCTTGAATAAGGTAGGTGTTTACCTCCTTTCCCTTGACCTGGGGGCGTTTCCTCACCATGAAATATTGTATTCCCAGATTCATGGACAGACACACGAGTGAGTGGTCAGAGACCTTGATTTCTGCAGAGCGAAGTGGAGAGAATTGTTAGGTGGCACTCAAGGATTATACCACAAAACACCCACAACCCCTGAGAGTCTCCGCCAGGCCCATCACACTTTGGTATTTTGGGGCCAAGGCCCACTTTCTCTTGGCTGTCAGTTATCCTGAGCCCACTGTGGATCATGTCTCCCCACTGTCTGATTGTCCTACTTACTCTCATCCTCAGACATCATATACAGCAGCTCAAAGTTGTCCACATCCTCATGCTGCAACAAATTTTGGTCCAAGGCCCTGCGGATGAGGCTTGTCACCGTCTCCTGAAAGGTCACCTGGATCAGGGTGGGACAAATGTCATCAGAGAATGGCTTTTAGAAGAGCTACCCAGAAGACTGTGGTCAAACATTCAGGAGAAATCTCAGCTACATATACAAGGGCACAATCTTGTTATCCTGCTACCTGAGTGTGTCCTCCATATACCACCTGGGTTCTTGCAATGTGCTACTAGAACAATCCTGGTACAAATATCTGCCTGTACCTGCCATCTCCCCTCCCCCTGGGGAGCCACATTCCACTCATGTCAAAGGACCAAACTGCCTATGCACAGACACACTCTCATCTCACTGAGATGAGAGCAATGGGCCAGGGATCTGCGCACCAAGTGTGATCTGGGATGCAGGCTGCCTTTGTGGGTGGAAGAGGCAGATGCACTGAAAATTTGGGTCCTGACTGCCACGACACAAAACAGACTCAGATACAAGAGTGTGCACTTGAGTGCTTCATGATAGCTTTGAGAGGCCCTGGCCTCTGGAAGCTCGGTGCGGGTCTGGTTGTCATGATGTACTTGACTCAGCACTGGCAGTCACTGAACATGTCTCCTCTGCAGCTGGACACCTGCAGCATTAGCGTGTCTAGTGCACATCCATAGAAATTCTGCCAAGAACCCCTTTAGCTCCGTATTTACATACATGCAAAGCCTAACATTCCGAAGCTTTGGCATGACCCCCCAGGTGATCCCGACCCCAAATTCCTACACCTAGTCATGCTAAGGAGGTTCTCTTCCCTGCCACCAGGAACACATCCCCTCCTACACATGTGACAAGTCACTGCCACCTCCTCTGCTCCAACTTCACTCATTGAGAATACCAAGTTCTAGGCACTGCAGCCTGCACCCTGGACATATCTCTGCCTTCATCTGTCCACAGCACTTCCGTCTGCACTTCTGGCCTGCAAAACCCACAATACACAGGCCCACTCACCACTGAAGCTGGGCATGCTGATGCTCTCCCTCCTCAGGTCAAGCCCTTAAGACGGACCTCTCTCTTCTTTATTTCCCACCATAGCCCTGGGGTTGGCTGTGTCTCCTGCCTTCCACTGTGTGGACACCCAGGAGGCAGCCCTGCTGTCGGGCTTACCGGGATGCGCTTTGTCTCCCTCAGGCTCTGTCCCTCTAGGAGGACGTGAACAATGCAGCTGTCTTCCACCTGCTCGCTGGAGTGAAGCAGTGAGGAGCTGCTACTCACAGCTGCTGGGGTCCTGGATGCCACTGCCACAGAAGGTTCCAAGAACTGTGGGGGATGTCAACATCAGCAAAGCCCAGCAACTGCACCCCACCCAGCCTGGCAGTTGGCTCTGTGGGCATTCTACAACATCCATCCAGAACCTGAGGTTCTTGTCCCCTTGGAGGATGTGGAGTGGCACCAGGAGTAAAGACTGAAGAAGGTGGCTGTTTTGGGAACAAGAGATCCAGCACCTGCTGGGTGGGGATGAAATCCCAGGAGATTAACCCCATGTTGCTGCTGAAATGTAGGTTCCTCCCACAAATGACAGGCAGGAGCTCATTCCTAAGCTGGTCCTGCCTGTAAGGTTCAAGGCTCTGAACCCTGAAGGGCTCCTCCGTGTTCTGATCATTTTCACCCTGGGTTGGGACCAAGAATGGTGGGTTCAAAATGGAATTGGTGACAAACAGAAAAATGACTTGTGCCAATACACTAGAGTCAAAGCACAATGGGACAGTTCCCATCAGTACAAACACACACACACACACACACACACACACACACACACACACAGAGTCAGAATAGGAGTCCTGGGCCATTCATCAGGGATCAGACTAGAGGGCCTGCTGGGCTCACCTGCCCTGTGCTACTCACTGTTACTCTTGAGCTCCTCTGCGACAATCGCCAGAGGCTCTGGCGTCTAAGATGAAGCCTCACCCAGTGTATCCACAAAAGGGCTAGTTGGCCCCCCTGAGATTCCTGGGAGCCTGAGGCTCGGCATTGTCTGCAACCACAGGAGAACATCCTTCTCCCTCCAGTGGCTCCAACCAAGTGAGCTCGGATGGCTTGGTCAGTGAAGTGGGTGCCTGGATACCAGGGTTCCATGTTCTGTTTGATCCATTGTCAAGGCAATGATGTCATTTCCTGTGCCCATACCTGAGCCTCTTTTCACATAAGACCACTTTCAACAGCCCTATGGGCTGCCGATTTCTCCTCCATGCCTACACATCTCAGGTGCGCAGGTGTTCACCAACAACTACCCAAACATCCCCACCGGCATCTGCCCTGCATGGTGCCACTAGAGTTCCAGCTTGGAGCCTTCAAAAATGCATTCACAACCAGTCCTTCCCTCTCAGCAGCTTTTGGACCCTGGTCCCATCATTGTGCAACTCATGGTGTGCCCAGTCTTTTCTGGAAAGTAGGGTAGCATCTAATCTCTAGGGTTTATTGTGTCTATTGGCCCATAACACCCTCTGTTCTCTCTGAAACCAGAGATGGGACTCACAGGTGGCTAAAGCACAAATGTAGAGATGGGATAATCACAAGAAAGGGAGAGACAAAGAATGCACCCTAACTCCATCAGGCCTGTGTCCCACACAGGGACATGGCCAATGTCCGTCCCATCGTGGCTGCAGTTCCCTCTCTACACCATGGCAAGTTGGAGGGGACTGAGATGCAGAGGCTGCTCCCCTCTGCCATACAACTTCCCAAGGCTTCTCCTAAGATTTCAAAAGGGCCAAGTGTGTCTAGTGTTGGGGTCTCACAGAGACTCCGAGGTACCACAGCATCCTGCTGCCCAGAACCGGTTCACCCCTCACCTCAAGGGGGCTCAGCCTCTGGATTCATGGGAATTGAAGTGGGTACAGGTGATGGGATATCACCTCCAAGACTGAGTTATGCCAAGTCCATGACCCCTGTCTGCATCCCTGTCTCCAGCACCACTCCCCCCTCTCTCTTTCCTCCTCAGAGCAAACAAATCCATTTAGCAAGTGTGTCCTGTGATAAAGACATGACGGTCACCCATCCTCTCATTACAAAAACACTGAGGCTCAGCCAACATGGATCCTACAGGGAACACAGGCATAAACTCAGACTCCGATCCTCCCAGCCGAGCCTCAGTGGAGCCTGGACTCCCAGCCTCCTGAGTCAAGGAAACAGAGGTTCCTAGCCGAGCCACCTTGGATGCAGCCGCACACAAACTGAACTCATCAATGCCCCTTGCTCTCAGTTGTGAGTAAGAGGGGAAGTGGTGTTTCACAACCCTGGACATCAAGTGCAGTCTCCAGGCTTTGGGGTGTGCCCTGGCCTCTGTCTATCTGCCCAGGCTCTCCAACCCACACTGGCCTCTTACCCAACCTCCTCCTAGGGCCAAACTCAATCCTGCCTCTCAATTTCTGCTGCCTTCCCCAACACACTGCTCCCCAAAATGAGCAGGGCTGGCTCTCGGTTATCATGCTGGTGCCAGCAGCAATGCCACCCCACTGACATAATTCTGAGTCCCAACCTAGGCACTCCAGCTGTCTTTGCCACACCTGGCCTGTTTGGGCTCTGGCTCTTGCTCTTTTCTTTCATGTGCATGTGTTTTGAGGTTTTGAGTTTCTCCCACTGCAGAACTGCAGCTGTGGCAGGGTAGAGCTCATGAGGGTGACATTCTGAGCCACATCCAATCCCATCAGGACTGTTCACTGGGGGGACTGCTGGAACACAGTGATGAGTGAACACATGGGAGGTGGTTGGACCCACCTTGCCTCTGAGTGGCTTCCTTTCAGGACAGGAATGTAGGCATGGGAGCCCCTGGCGTGGGATGCTTTGCACAAGGCGTGACCATGGGCTCTCTTTCCTGGCAAAAATGGCTCCACTCAGCATGGAGAGCACTGTCATTCCTGGTGGCTAACAACAGCCCTGGACCCCAGAAAGGAACCCACACTCAAGATTAACGTCTGAGTGTGCGTGTCCTCGAGGAAATGAGGTCTCCTGATCCCAGGTGCAAAGGGGTAAGTCCTCTAACTCCAGGGGCCATGAAGGGACATCTGAGTTTCCCTCGTCCTTCTTTCCCTCTCTAACTAACCACAGTTAGGACCCTGGCCTCATTCCCCAGTGAGGATCATTAGGCTCCATAAAGGACAGTCTCTAAGATGCTCAGTGGACCAACACCCTCTGCACAACCCATAACCCTATTCACCCAAGAGGCAAGAGGATTTCTATTCAGGAAAACCAGGAAAGGGAGAGCCTTTCTCAAGGACACAAGGACATTAGTGAGTGAGGGAGTGATTAATGGATGGAGAACTATTTCCAACACCAACTTCCAGGAGCATATATGGCCCCCTGGAGAATTCTGCAGTGTGTTGGTGATTAAGGAGAACGTGTGAATTCAGGGGTCACTAGGTCCTCTCAGCCATAAGGAGGGAAACTGCCATAAAGGAACTAGGACAAGGGTGCGAGGAATGCTCACTGGTGGGAGATCGGAAGGAAGGAAAGTGTACTCATTAGAAAAGTGTCACCTGAAAATTCTTAGCCAGCCAAAAGTCGTGCGAACTTGTGTGGGAAAAGAGTCTTTGCACAGTGATGAAGCTAAGAGCTCACATGATGGAACACAGCATCAACTGGGACCAAATCCAATATCTGATATTCTTGTAGGAAGAGGAGAGTCTGGACCCAGATACCAGGGAGACTGGGGGATACCGGATATGTGAGGTTGGAGCCAGGGCGGGATGCCCATATGGGAACCACAGATCGTGGGCAGCAATAGGAGAGTGGGCAAGGGCTGGGAGAGTTGGGGAGACAGTCCCCTTGAAACCTGGGAGGGGTTATGGCACTGGGACAGCCCAACACCTACTGTGTTGAGCCTCTGGAGCTCAACGGAAGACACTTCCTCTGTTGTCGGCCACCCAGTTAACAGAGTTTGGTTGCAGCAGCCTAGGACCCAGCTGAAGGTCTGAGCATGTTGGCCATGCAGGTTGGATCTGGACCACAGACACCCTCATCAGAGATTGTAGGGTCTCAGCCCTGAGGCAAGACAGGCACTAAGTCAGGCCAGGTGGGGAAACGGATAGGCACACACTCTGGGGGCTGGTGCCTGTGTTACTGGGAACACTTCTGATCGCAATTCCCTGATCTGCTGCCAACACAGGCTACAGAGGAGCGTACAGAAACACAGACCACGGATCTGCCCCACTCAGTGGGCCCAGGCCAACACCACACCCAGCAGCCTCGTGCCATACCCAATGAGTCTCGAAGCGGCCCCCTCTTCCCATCCTGAGAGCTCTTCCCTTCCTCATGTGCCAATAGCTCCCTACTGTCACTGGCAATATCTACTCTGTGAGATGTCAACATCCGTGGGTACTGTTCTCTCATCCCAGGACAGTGTGGTCCCACACACCCTGGTGAAATAGGCCACCTGGAGGCTGGACCTGGAGGTTGTTGAGGCTGAATGGCAGCGGTGGTCCTCAGGCACTTAATATTATTTAAGTTAAAAAAAAAAAAAAACAAAAACAAAAAACGGGTCTTGTTGCTCAAAAATGTTTGATTTGCATATTCTCATCCCCTAACCCCAATATTTTCATTATTTCCTCACATATGAAATCTTACTAGCATAAAGGTAATTTCGTATTAAACAAAGTGGATTGAAATAACATTGGTAAAAATAATCAATCACCATACTTTCAATTTTTGTTCTGCTTTCCTATTAGAAACCACTTGGATACAAGAGAACAGAGGACAGACTCAGGGAAATGCTTGAAATGACAAGAAGCTCCCACTCAAGCTCAGCATTCAGTCCTGGACAGGGTAAGACCAGGCCACTTTGACATCTGTGCCAAAGAGTCTACCAGACAGAATCCTCTGACTGATCCCTGACTGAGCCATAGGAACTGGCTAGAAAAGCCTTCACATCCTCAATACATTCTTCACGTCAGAATACTTGACAACCATTGATATCCATCTCTCGTTAACTTGCTCCCCAGCCAACCATTCTTCAACAAATTCAAAGGAGTAACTCATGCAAGCACACAGAAAGGGGTGTTCACTACACACATCCATGTGCGAAAAAGACAACTGGTATTTCTTGTTTGGGCTATTTCAAATGAAATCCCTTCTGCATGACCTCCACAAACCAAAGGAAAATATTTGTGAAATTCCCACGTAGAAGACAAGATACACTTGACAAGGAGGCAGTGGCAAGAATTTTGACACTCCAAATGTAGAGTGTGTGTTTAGGAAGCAGTCACAGTTTCCATGAGAGAGTCCCATGAAATCAATTAGGAAGATCCATGCTCTAGCCCTACCATGCAAGTGATGTGACTTGAAAGAGTCACTTAGTCTTAGTAACCATCATCACTAACAAGTAAGTCAATGAATAAAGGTCCTCAGGTGCCAAGCTACAAAATGTGGGATGAGCATGGATGAGGATGGGTGGGAGAAGTCTCCAACTCTAACACAATTAGGGAAGGATGTGCTGACCTCAAGTGGCTGGGGGGGCTGGGATCCTGCCACAGAGGGGGATTCCAAACCTCACATCCCCTGACCCAGGCCAGAAGACCAGGTAGAGTCCAAGGACCCTGGGGTGGCCCAATGGCAATAAAGGTCAAAAGGAACTAGGGATCTGCCTGGTCCCTCAATCCCCTACTCTGAGCAGGGCTGCATGACGAGGCCAGAGGCCATCCACAGCAATCTGCCTTTACAGGAAAACAGGGACTGCAGGCTGCCTCTGGCTCACTGAATCAGGGTGGTGTTTTCATAAAGCAAGACCACTTCCTCACATTTGACCAGCAGCTCATGTGTTGACAGCACAATGACTGACTTGACTCAGGCCCTGATGAATGAAATAGAAAATTCATAGCAAACCCATCTTTAGCTCTTCCACATCATCAGGGGCTCTGATTCAATTCCGTCCAGAAAGGTGTCTGAAATGATTTCTAAACATGCTGGGGACTCACCTCTGTGTGGAACTTTTCAGGAAAAAGGGGATCAAATCTCATGAAGCAACTCTTCTCTCTTCTAGCCCATGGGCAATGCAAGGAACCTGCATGATACCAGAGGCTCACTTCTCTCTTCTCATGTCTTCTGGAAAGGATTCGTTAATGCTTCCTGCAAGGTGAAGCAGAAGCCTGCATCCCCAGCTGCACAGAAGTGTTTTAGGGCAGTGTCTCCCTTAAAACCCAAAAATAAAAAAACAGGTCATTCAACAGGCACATGGATTCGAGTACATGTTCAATGATCCCTCCTCCCTGGAGCCTTCCACATGCCCATCTTCCACATTCACAGAGCAATGCTTGGCCATTCTCAAGACCAGGAGACCATGATGCTCATCACCAGGAAGTCAATAAGGAACATGAAGAGAGCAGCATGGATTGCAGAAGGTGGCACATCAAGGATCTTCAGCTCTGCTGCTAGAACACAAGAGCTTAACTTCAGTATTGACTTTTTGCCAACTACCAAGTACGATAGCAGTGTCAAGCCCAATATGCAGATATGCAAGTAGTAGGTGACACCCCGCATCCATTCACAAAAGTGGGCAACATCTGCATCAGAACAAGGAAGTATCTTACCCTTACTCATAAAAATCATCAGAAACAAAATAAAATGGATGCAAGACTTCTCATTTCACTATTAGGTAGCTGTTGGAATTCCCTATTAAATAATACCTCCTCCAAAATAAAAAGTATCTCAGACATGTGTCAACTATTCAATGGATGACATTTTAAAAACTATGGACTTTACTTAATATTTATGTATGCTATATCCCTGCCTAAGGCTCTATGAGAAAGGAGCACATAGAATTGGATCTTTGAAAATCTCACATTTGCTGATAAATATTACTGCTGATCTCAGGCATGGCGAAGTGAAAAGTGGGACTTTGGATATTCCAAGAATGCTATGTTGTGGGATTGGTGTCCCTGATTCATACATAGCATATGGTTTCTATGAAATCCAGTGAGGGAGCAGGAGTAACGAAGCTGATTGCACAGATGACCTCAGGGAATACTGACAGATAGGCCAAATGAAAAATATGCTCCAGCTAACCATTGGTATTTGGGCTTCTGATCCCAGTCCTGTTTTTAAAAATGGTGCAGACAGGCAGTGTTCATTAAAAACTGTCTACCATGTAAAAGTGGGTAATTTAAATGGCATCTAGTTACACATCTGATAGAATGGTCTGGCAACATATGAATTTCATTCTAACAACAACAACAACAACAAAACATAGAAAATGAGACATAAAGATAAAACCTTGTCTTCACCAGGATGCCTAAAAATAGGTTTTATTTGGCTCATGCAAAGAAATATCTTTCAATAGAATTTCTGATTTCTGAATGAATCCATTCAACTTCATACTGCACAGATCACAAGGTTTTCTTTACAGAATATTCTCTTCTTCTTCTTAAAGCCTCACATAGAAAATGTCTCACAGGACATAGGAGGGGAATGACCCAAAGGATGAGAGAATGGCTGGAACCGTTCTCAAATGTGCCCATGTAGCCTAAAGTTTGAAGGCATCTAATTGTACTCTAAAACAATTATGAACCTATTTGATCCATTATTAATAAATATCACCACTTTACCACTTGAACCAAATCACAGAAAATTGGAAACAGATGATCATTGGCTTTGATACCTTTACTTCTGTTTCATTACTCAGAGTCGATCAACTCTATACTTCAAGTGACACAGATTTATTACAGAATGCCTAAGATCCTAAGGATCTATTTTAGCTCAGCCCATGGTATTGCTTCATTATTTTATTATTTTGTAAGTAATAAAATATAACTTCATGTTGGATGACATATTCAAGCCATGAATATATCATCCAACATTGTTCTTCCCAAAATATTAGCCCAATTTCTGCGCACGCTCACTTACTGTTCAGGAATTTTACTAATTGTTTGAAGGTTCTAGAGGACCTGTTAGACTCCTAATGGACAAACCATACAACATACTCCAGAGAACGGACGAGTGCCATAAGAAGAAAATAAGGTCAGCCTACAGCAATGGGCAGCTGCCTGCCCTCGGCTGGGAGGAGCCCTGGCCATGGCACCAGGGCTGCTGGGCAGCAGAAGCCTCCGCAGCCCTGCAGGGAGCCTGGAGCACAGCTCTGCCTAACCATGCTCAGCCCTGGACAGATGCACATGAGTTCCCATCACAGGCTCGAGTGTGACAGTCCCAGGTGCATGCCTGTCATGCCAGCCACCAGGGAGGCTGAGGCAAGAGGAACGTTTGAGGTCAGCCTTGGCAACTTAGACCCCGAGGCAAAGGGGAAATACTTTTACAGGGGTCTCTGAGGGTGTAGCTCAGGTAGGTCACTTGCCTCACAGGCTCAAGGCCCTGGGTTCAATCCCCAGAACCCACGTACACACAAAAAGTGAACTTGGAATATTGTTTAAAATGATGGGTCAGGAACACACATGGACTTCAATATGACCTCTCAGAGGAGCTCAATTTGAGATCAGACTGAACAAAAGACCACCTGGACCATTGACTCAGTGTCTGAAACCCTCTGTGAGCATGGGAAGCACTGCTGGCAAGACACCAGAGGGCCAAAGCACTTGTGCCCCCTGCAGGGGCGTCTCTTGTCTACCGCCAAAGACTGTTCCCCTCCTGGGGCAGCTGAGAGCAAGCTGGGCCTTGGAGCAAGGACTAGTGCTTTAGATATAGACTATGCAAGCAAGGGGCAATGTCTTTAATAAAACTAAAATTAAAAAGTCACATTGAAAACATTTTAAAAAGAAGAAAATAAGGTCAAGTAGAGGAAGCCCATTTTCACAGGAAAAAATCCCCCAGTGAAAAGCATCAGAATAGATACCAAGAAAAATACCAACAAAAACAGTGTGCTCCCACTATGTATCTACTCAACATGCAAAAGTTAGAAAGCTAGATAATACAATCCTGGCCACAGGTAGAGCTATGCAGAAGAGCCACCTGGCAGTGCTTAGTCAAAGAAGTAAACATGCACACTTTGACCTAGAAATTCCACCTGTGTGTAAACCAGGCGGTGCTTAAGCAGTTTCACAAGGGGACATGCACAGCGAAATTTATCCTCAGGTTCTTATAGAGTTGTCTGTGCTTACAGGGAGTTGATGGTTGTCAAGATGCCCACAGCTGCGAAAGTCAAAAGCTAAAAAAATAATAGATGCCAACCTGGATATATTAATAATCCCGTATCTATGATCACCTTCATAAGGTAGCTTCCCAACTTCTGTGTGGAAGTGAGTTCCTCCTTGGCACTTACACTGTTGTGGAGACCACTAGGAGTTCAGCTTTGTGCAGGATCATCTGACCTGGACTTTTGGCAAGACCTGTACAGCCCTCACACATGCTCAGATGCTACAGGACTTTTCAGACCAGTCCAGACAACAGTAGGCATCCATTCATTGTCTGCACTCTACAGATTCCTAGATGCACGACATTCATTACCATCAAATGCAGAATTTTCATCAAAAACTAATATATATATCATTCCAATCTGAATCAAGAAAATCGGAAATATCCCCAAATCCAAAGAGTGGATCCCCATTGTGATGCTACAAGTTGAAAATTCCACAGCTGACCTCATGGGATGGTTCACAGTCAAAAGACAGCTGCATGAAAAATATTACATGACCTTCCTGCTATGTGAAAAGTGGCATGTGAAGTACACATGCATGTCTTCCTCAGACATGGGTTCATTTGCAAGACACCTTGTGCAATTGAAAATACTCCAAAAGGGGAGAAATCAGAACCATGTCTCCAAAGTATTTCAGCAGAGACCAACTCCATCTGTCTATCTATCTCTCAGTGAGCGTGTGTGCTCTTGTGTGTGTTTGTGTGTCTTTGTTTGTGTTTGTACCATCATAGCTGATACTTCATTGCCCCCATTGGAAAACTGACTCAGATAATGCCATCTGCCAAACTCCTAAAAACCAAAGTTCTTGCTGATAGAATGAAACATTCCTTCCTGTTGGTTTGGATGTGTCCTTTAGGAATCACTGCTACATTTAGTATACTCAAATCATCACAGTAGATCAGGTAACAAAAACATATATATTTTAAAATAATAATAATATATTAATGGAAACAACAAATACAGGATAGAGTAACAACTGTGTTACTAAACAAGGTCAAGGACAATGGCAAACTATAGATTCAAACTTTGAAGAAAATAGTAATCAATGTAAATATTCCTGGGCTGCCTCAGCCCCGCCCAGGCACACAGCAACAGAATGGTTTTGCAAGCATCCTCAGGAGGGCAGGAGCCTTCTTTGCAGGACGAGAGGGAGGTTGAGGCTCGATCCACCCATCATTCTTTTGGGAGGGGCTCCTTTTCCTCAGCACAAAGTTGGATTTTTTGTGAGGATTCTTGGCATAAAATACGTTGGCCTCTGCTGGAATCCTCAGCTCTGGGGAGAGAGGGGTGTACAAAAAGAAGGTGGCACTCAGGAGGTGCTCCCTAGGACACGCCAACATCTGAGAGCCTGTGCCAGAAAAGGCCAGAGCCACACACCTGAGAGCTCTCCAATTCAGCACCAATACCAACAAAGACAGCCTCCACAGTCCTCCCTGAGGAAGAACTAGGCAGAGCACTTCAACAGACCTAATGTCTGTTCCTACCGAAGGCTTTGGACTCCAGAATATCTCAGGTCCTCTTGCATCTGCCAAAGCACACCACTAGGGTTTGCATCTGAAATCTCCCACAAAAGGCTCCTGTGCCGAAGATTCAGTCCCCACATGAGCCATCTTCATAGGTGGGTTTGGAGGGAAGCATTGGATGGTGAGTGCTCTGATGTCAACATGAAATTCTCATTCAAGATGAATACACTACTGGGGGGTGGGAGGGACTGGAAGAAAGGTTGAGCATGGTTGGAGTAAGACCTAAACAGGGTTGTGCCCTGGGCAACAGTACCTTGTTCCTGTTGGCTCCACTGAATCCTCATTCTCCAAGGAGAGGTCCTCCCTCTCCATCTTTCTCTCTCTCCCTCTCTGCCAGCCTCGTTCTCTCTCTCCCAGTCTATGCCTTTGTGGCAAGGGCTGAGGAGCTCTCCACTGCCACACACTAGAGCTTTATGGACAGCCTCAGTGCACAACCAAAGAGAAAGCTATGAAACCCAGAGAAAAAAGGCCTAGGATTCCTCCTCTGAGTTATTTTCCTCAAGTATGGCCACAGTGAGGACAGGCTGACCAGCACGGATACCACGTTAGAGCCATGCTTCTGCGTTGGTGGAGCCCGCCTCCATGTGAACCAGGCTTCTGAGAATGGAGGCCACATTCCAAATACTGCCCTACTGAGAACAATGGTTCCAAAGACCAGCAAAGGGACTGCTTCCCTCCAACATGGTGTATGGCCCAGTGGTGCCATGACCCCGAGTGGGGGAATACAACAGCCGCTTCTCCTTCCTCTGAACATGTGTTTCCTGTCGCCCTCCTCTAACCTAGAGCCTGTTCTCCATCCCTTCTGGGTTGGATGTGGAGATCTCTGCTATGAATTTCTTAGGCTACCTAGGCCCCAGACAGACTTCCTCTTCCATAGACTCTACTAACCTAACAGTAGGTTAAGATAGGAGACAAGTGATCCTAGAACTCATAGGGATGGTGGTCTTCAGGGTACATAGGCTGGGATAATGGCTGCTGTGGTGTTTGGCTCACAAAAACCAACCAACCAACCAACGAAAAAGCGCTGGCATTATTATCAGATGAGCTCTGTGGCTACGTGCTCAGGAAGCCCTCATCTGACTTTAGTTAGGGATCACAACCTGGCTATTGTGATCACTCCTTGCCTAGTGGACTCAGGTGCGTAAGACCATGGAATTTATGCAAAAACAGATGATTCAGGCTGTCTCCCAGGCTGTGTTTTCTTCCCAATTTCATCCTGTTACTGCTTGCTAGAATCCTGGCAATGCTCTGCCCAGGCAGTGGTTTTTTGGTCACACAGAAGGCTTTCAATAGTACTGCTTCAGTCCACAAAATGCCAGTTCCCTCTTTAGCCCATGCATTCCCATGTTCCTTTGAAACCACTCCTATCCCAGACCATGAAAACATACTGCTCCTGGAGAGAGGCTTTCCTCCTCACTCCTCAAAGATGTCAGCTTTGGATGCCTGTTCATGTCCAGGGGAGGGCACCTGGTGGGGAGCCACAATATCCACCGGGGTATACCATTGGACCTCAAGACCTTCCACCAGCAGAAGTGCAGTTGGCTTTGTGCACGAACCCAACACACCTGTTGGAGTGTTCTTGGGGGTCAGAGACTACTCTTTGTTGCTAAGAGTTGACCTGAGTCCACATCCTGACCCTTGCTCTCTGCTATCTGATTGTCTCACTTACTCTGACGGCGAGAGATGATTTGGCCCAGCTCATAATCCTCTGGATTCTCCTCAGTAAGGAAGTGTAGGTCGAGGGCGCTGCGGATGACGACAGGAGCCCTATCGTGGCAGGTCACCTGGAGCAGCATGGGAGACAGGCCTTCAGGAAATGGGCCTTGAAGTGACTACTCAAGGACAGTGGGCAGGGGCATTCTGGAGGCACCTCCACTCTAAATACAAGGGCAACATCCATGACCCTACTACCCGAGGCTGACCTCCTGCTCATCGTGTGGGCTCTTCCCACAGGCTACTAGCCCAATCCTTGTACATAGGACTTCCTGGGCCTGCCATTGCTCTTTGTGGAGCTGCACTCCTCTCGGAGTGAAAGGACCCCACTACCTGCATACAGATGCAATCTCATCCCACAAGTTGGGAGGAATGGGAAAATAGCCTCCAAGATCCCAGGTCTGCCCGAGGATGCAGGCGGCATTGGGAATGGCCTAGGCACAAAACCTAGAGGCTTTGGTCTGGATTGCCAGGGCCAAAAACAGACCCAGGAACATGACCACACACAGGAGAGCTGAAAGATAGCCACGAGAGCTCCTGGCCTCCAGAGGCTCAGTGCTGGCTGGGATGTAGGAGGGCACCTCATCCGGCAAGGGTGGTCATTGGGTTACCTGGACATTTAGTGTGCTTGCTCCACATCCATATCGACTCTGCAGAGAGACTCTCTCAGCTCCTTGTTCAAGGAACATGGAGAACCTCACACTGCTGTCCTCCTCCATAGACGTCAGCATCCCATACAAGGGAACCTGCAACCTAGTTCCTGTCCTATTCTCATCTGTCACCCATACCTGTCCCTGCCCTTCTGGACTGCATGCTGCCACCTGACACACAGACTCCCTCAGACATGGCAGTGGACAAGCTGCTGCACTCGCTCATCTCAGCTCCAGCCCTTCACACTGACCTCTCCCTTCTTGATTCCCATCTATCCTCCTGATCATCCAGAAGCTCCAAATTCAAGAGGGCATGAGTAGTCCATGGTATTGGACCAGTGTCTGCTCCCCACCCAGGTGTAAGCACCACGGGACACCCCTGCTCCCAGGCTTACCAGAACACTCTTGGCCATCTCTGGACTTTGTGTTTCTAAGTGGACACGAATTAAGCAGGTGTCTCCCACCTGCTTGTGGGAAAGCGGCCTGGAGGACTTGCAGGTTGATTCTGAGAACTGTGGGGGATGGAACATCAGCAAACCCAGAAACAGAAAGCCACCCCAGACTGTCAGTTGGCTCTATGGGCTTCCAGCAAATATGTCCAGGTGCTGAGGCTTCTTATTTCCTCAGGTCGGAGTGGAATGGCAGCACATGCACAGCTTGAATAAGGTAGGTGTTTACCTCCTTTCCCTTGACCTGGGGGCGTTTCCTCACCATGAAATATTGTATTCCCAGATTCATGGACAGACACACGAGTGAGTGGTCAGAGACCTTGATTTCTGCAGAGCGAAGTGGAGAGAATTGTTAGGTGGCACTCAAGGATTATACCACAAAACACCCACAACCCCTGAGAGTCTCCGCCAGGCCCATCACACTTTGGTATTTTGGGGCCAAGGCCCACTTTCTCTTGGCTGTCAGTTATCCTGAGCCCACTGTGGATCATGTCTCCCCACTGTCTGATTGTCCTACTTACTCTCATCCTCAGACATCATATACAGCAGCTCAAAGTTGTCCACATCCTCATGCTGCAACAAATTTTGGTCCAAGGCCCTGCGGATGAGGCTTGTCACCGTCTCCTGAAAGGTCACCTGGATCAGGGTGGGACAAATGTCATCAGAGAATGGCTTTTAGAAGAGCTACCCAGAAGACTGTGGTCAAACATTCAGGAGAAATCTCAGCTACATATACAAGGGCACAATCTTGTTATCCTGCTACCTGAGTGTGTCCTCCATATACCACCTGGGTTCTTGCAATGTGCTACTAGAACAATCCTGGTACAAATATCTGCCTGTACCTGCCATCTCCCCTCCCCCTGGGGAGCCACATTCCACTCATGTCAAAGGACCAAACTGCCTATGCACAGACACACTCTCATCTCACTGAGATGAGAGCAATGGGCCAGGGATCTGCGCACCAAGTGTGATCTGGGATGCAGGCTGCCTTTGTGGGTGGAAGAGGCAGATGCACTGAAAATTTGGGTCCTGACTGCCACGACACAAAACAGACTCAGATACAAGAGTGTGCACTTGAGTGCTTCATGATAGCTTTGAGAGGCCCTGGCCTCTGGAAGCTCGGTGCGGGTCTGGTTGTCATGATGTACTTGACTCAGCACTGGCAGTCACTGAACATGTCTCCTCTGCAGCTGGACACCTGCAGCATTAGCGTGTCTACTGCACATCCATAGAAATTCTGCCAAGAACCCCTTTAGCTCCGTATTTACATACATGCAAAGCCTAACATTCCGAAGCTTTGGCATGACCCCCCAGGTGATCCCGACCCCAAATTCCTACACCTAGTCATGCTAAGGAGGTTCTCTTCCCTGCCACCAGGAACACATCCCCTCCTACACATGTGACAAGTCACTGCCACCTCCTCTGCTCCAACTTCACTCATTGAGAATACCAAGTTCTAGGCACTGCAGCCTGCACCCTGGACATATCTCTGCCTTCATCTGTCCACAGCACTTCCGTCTGCACTTCTGGCCTGCAAAACCCACAATACACAGGCCCACTCACCACTGAAGCTGGGCATGCTGATGCTCTCCCTCCTCAGGTCAAGCCCTTAAGACGGACCTCTCTCTTCTTTATTTCCCACCATAGCCCTGGGGTTGGCTGTGTCTCCTGCCTTCCACTGTGTGGACACCCAGGAGGCAGCCCTGCTGTCGGGCTTACCGGGATGCGCTTTGTCTCCCTCAGGCTCTGTCCCTCTAGGAGGACGTGAACAACGCGGCTGTCTTCCACCTGCTCGCTGGAGTGAAGCAGTGAGGAGCTGCTACTCACAGCTGCTGGGGTCCTGGATGCCACTGCCACAGAAGGTTCCAAGAACTGTGGGGGATGACAACATCAGCAAAGCCCAGCAACTGCACCCCACCCAGCCTGGCAGTTGGCTCTGTGGGCATTCTACAACATCCATCCAGAACCTGAGGTTCTTGTCCCCTTGGAGGATGTGGAGTGGCACCAGGAGTAAAGACTGAAGAAGGTGGCTGTTTTGGGAACAAGAGATCCAGCACCTGCTGGGTGGGGATGAAATCCCAGGAGATTAACCGCATGTTGCTGCTGAAATGTAGGTTCCTCCCACAAATGACAGGCAGGAGCTCATTCCTAAGCTGGTCCTGCCTGTAAGGTTCAAGGCTCTGAACCCTGAAGGGCTCCTCCGTGTTCTGATCATTTTCACCCTGGGTTGGGACCAAGAATGGTGGGTTCAAAATGGAAATGGTGACAAACAGAAAAATGACTTGTGCCAATACACTAGAGTCAAAGCACAATGGGACAGTTCCCATCAGTACAAACACACACACACACACACACACACACACACACACACACACACACACACAGAGTCAGAATAGGAGTCCTGGGCCATTCATCAGGGATCAGACTAGAGGGCCTGCTGGGCTCACCTGCCCTGTGCTACTCACTGTTACTCTTGAGCTCCTCTGCGACAATCGCCAGAGGCTCTGGCGTCTAAGATGAAGCCTCACCCAGTGTATCCACAAAAGGGCTAGTTGGCCCCCCTGAGATTCCTGGGAGCCTGAGGCTCGGCATTGTCTGCAACCACAGGAGAACATCCTTCTCCCTCCAGTGGCTCCAACCAAGTGAGCTCGGATGGCTTGGTCAGTGAAGTGGGTGCCTGGATACCAGGGTTCCATGTTCTGTTTGATCCATTGTCAAGGCAATGATGTCATTTCCTGTGCCCATACCTGAGCCTCTTTTCACATAAGACCACTTTCAACAGCCCTATGGGCTGCCGATTTCTCCTCCATGCCTACACATCTAAGGTGCGCAGGTGTTCACCAACAACTACCCAAACATCCCCACCGGCATCTGCCCTGCATGGTGCCACTAGAGTTCCAGCTTGGAGCCTTCAAAAATGCATTCACAACCAGTCCTTCCCTCTCAGCAGCTTTTGGACCCTGGTCCCATCATTGTGCAACTCATGGTGTGCCCAGTCTTTTCTGGAAAGTAGGGTAGCATCTAATCTCTAGGGTTTATTGTGTCTATTGGCCCATAACACCCTCTGTTCTCTCTGAAACCAGAGATGGGACTCACAGGTGGCTAAAGCACAAATGTAGAGATGGGATAATCACAAGAAAGGGAGAGACAAAGAATGCACCCTAACTCCATCAGGCCTGTGTCCCACACAGGGACATGGCCAATGTCCGTCCCATCGTGGCTGCAGTTCCCTCTCTACACCATGGCAAGTTGGAGGGGACTGAGATGCAGAGGCTGCTCCCCTCTGCCATACAACTTCCCAAGGCTTCTCCTAAGATTTCAAAAGGGCCAAGTGTGTCTAGTGTTGGGGTCTCACAGAGACTCCGAGGTACCACAGCATCCTGCTGCCCAGAACCGGTTCACCCCTCACCTCAAGGGGGCTCAGCCTCTGGATTCATGGGAATTGAAGTGGGTACAGGTGATGGGATATCACCTCCAAGACTGAGTTATGCCAAGTCCATGACCCCTGTCTGCATCCCTGTCTCCAGCACCACTCCCCCCTCTCTCTTTCCTCCTCAGAGCAAACAAATCCATTTAGCAAGTGTGTCCTGTGATAAAGACATGACGGTCACCCATCCTCTCATTACAAAAACACTGAGGCTCAGCCAACATGGATCCTACAGGGAACACAGGCATAAACTCAGACTCCGATCCTCCCAGCCGAGCCTCAGTGGAGCCTGGACTCCCAGCCTCCTGAGTCAAGGAAACAGAGGTTCCTAGCCGAGCCACCTTGGATGCAGCCGCACACAAACTGAACTCATCAATGCCCCTTGCTCTCAGTTGTGAGTAAGAGGGGAAGTGGTGTTTCACAACCCTGGACATCAAGTGCAGTCTCCAGGCTTTGGGGTGTGCCCTGGCCTCTGTCTATCTGCCCAGGCTCTCCAACCCACACTGGCCTCTTACCCAACCTCCTCCTAGGGCCAAACTCAATCCTGCCTCTCAATTTCTGCTGCCTTCCCCAACACACTGCTCCCCAAAATGAGCAGGGCTGGCTCTCGGTTATCATGCTGGTGCCAGCAGCAATGCCACCCCACTGACATAATTCTGAGTCCCAACCTAGGCACTCCAGCTGTCTTTGCCACACCTGGCCTGTTTGGGCTCTGGCTCTTGCTCTTTTCTTTCATGTGCATGTGTTTTGAGGTTTTGAGTTTCTCCCACTGCA
The DNA here is from genome assembly GCF_045843805.1 of Urocitellus parryii. NCBI lineage: Eukaryota > Metazoa > Chordata > Mammalia > Rodentia > Sciuridae > Urocitellus > Urocitellus parryii. Next base: position 51,181,369 of record NC_135548.1, on the reverse strand, counting down.
GAACTGCAGCTGTGGCAGGGTAGAGCTCATGAGGGTGACATTCTGAGCCACATCCAATCCCATCAGGACTGTTCACTGGGGGGACTGCTGGAACACAGTGATGAGTGAACACATGGGAGGTGGTTGGACCCACCTTGCCTCTGAGTGGCTTCCTTTCAGGACAGGAATGTAGGCATGGGAGCCCCTGGCGTGGGATGCTTTGCACAAGGCGTGACCATGGGCTCTCTTTCCTGGCAAAAATGGCTCCACTCAGCATGGAGAGCACTGTCATTCCTGGTGGCTAACAACAGCCCTGGACCCCAGAAAGGAACCCACACTCAAGATTAACGTCTGAGTGTGCGTGTCCTCGAGGAAATGAGGTCTCCTGATCCCAGGTGCAAAGGGGTAAGTCCTCTAACTCCAGGGGCCATGAAGGGACATCTGAGTTTCCCTCGTCCTTCTTTCCCTCTCTAACTAACCACAGTTAGGACCCTGGCCTCATTCCCCAGTGAGGATCATTAGGCTCCATAAAGGACAGTCTCTAAGATGCTCAGTGGACCAACACCCTCTGCACAACCCATAACCCTATTCACCCAAGAGGCAAGAGGATTTCTATTCAGGAAAACCAGGAAAGGGAGAGCCTTTCTCAAGGACACAAGGACATTAGTGAGTGAGGGAGTGATTAATGGATGGAGAACTATTTCCAACACCAACTTCCAGGAGCATATATGGCCCCCTGGAGAATTCTGCAGTGTGTTGGTGATTAAGGAGAACGTGTGAATTCAGGGGTCACTAGGTCCTCTCAGCCATAAGGAGGGAAACTGCCATAAAGGAACTAGGACAAGGGTGCGAGGAATGCTCACTGGTGGGAGATCGGAAGGAAGGAAAGTGTACTCATTAGAAAAGTGTCACCTGAAAATTCTTAGCCAGCCAAAAGTCGTGCGAACTTGTGTGGGAAAAGAGTCTTTGCACAGTGATGAAGCTAAGAGCTCACATGATGGAACACAGCATCAACTGGGACCAAATCCAATATCTGATATTCTTGTAGGAAGAGGAGAGTCTGGACCCAGATACCAGGGAGACTGGGGGATACCGGATATGTGAGGTTGGAGCCAGGGCGGGATGCCCATATGGGAACCACAGATCGTGGGCAGCAATAGGAGAGTGGGCAAGGGCTGGGAGAGTTGGGGAGACAGTCCCCTTGAAACCTGGGAGGGGTTATGGCACTGGGACAGCCCAACACCTACTGTGTTGAGCCTCTGGAGCTCAACGGAAGACACTTCCTCTGTTGTCGGCCACCCAGTTAACAGAGTTTGGTTGCAGCAGCCTAGGACCCAGCTGAAGGTCTGAGCATGTTGGCCATGCAGGTTGGATCTGGACCACAGACACCCTCATCAGAGATTGTAGGGTCTCAGCCCTGAGGCAAGACAGGCACTAAGTCAGGCCAGGTGGGGAAACGGATAGGCACACACTCTGGGGGCTGGTGCCTGTGTTACTGGGAACACTTCTGATCGCAATTCCCTGATCTGCTGCCAACACAGGCTACAGAGGAGCGTACAGAAACACAGACCACGGATCTGCCCCACTCAGTGGGCCCAGGCCAACACCACACCCAGCAGCCTCGTGCCATACCCAATGAGTCTCGAAGCGGCCCCCTCTTCCCATCCTGAGAGCTCTTCCCTTCCTCATGTGCCAATAGCTCCCTACTGTCACTGGCAATATCTACTCTGTGAGATGTCAACATCCGTGGGTACTGTTCTCTCATCCCAGGACAGTGTGGTCCCACACACCCTGGTGAAATAGGCCACCTGGAGGCTGGACCTGGAGGTTGTTGAGGCTGAATGGCAGCGGTGGTCCTCAGGCACTTAATATTATTTAAGTTAAAAAAAAAAAAAAACAAAAACAAAAAACGGGTCTTGTTGCTCAAAAATGTTTGATTTGCATATTCTCATCCCCTAACCCCAATATTTTCATTATTTCCTCACATATGAAATCTTACTAGCATAAAGGTAATTTCGTATTAAACAAAGTGGATTGAAATAACATTGGTAAAAATAATCAATCACCATACTTTCAATTTTTGTTCTGCTTTCCTATTAGAAACCACTTGGATACAAGAGAACAAAGGACAGACTCAGGGAAATGCTTGAAATGACAAGAAGCTCCCACTCAAGCTCAGCATTCAGTCCTGGACAGGGTAAGACCAGGCCACTTTGACATCTGTGCCAAAGAGTCTACCAGACAGAATCCTCTGACTGATCCCTGACTGAGCCATAGGAACTGGCTAGAAAAGCCTTCACATCCTCAATACATTCTTCACGTCAGAATACTTGACAACCATTGATATCCATCTCTCGTTAACTTGCTCCCCAGCCAACCATTCTTCAACAAATTCAAAGGAGTAACTCATGCAAGCACACAGAAAGGGGTGTTCACTACACACATCCATGTGCGAAAAAGACAACTGGTATTTCTTGTTTGGGCTATTTCAAATGAAATCCCTTCTGCATGACCTCCACAAACCAAAGGAAAATATTTGTGAAATTCCCACGTAGAAGACAAGATACACTTGACAAGGAGGCAGTGGCAAGAATTTTGACACTCCAAATGTAGAGTGTGTGTTTAGGAAGCAGTCACAGTTTCCATGAGAGAGTCCCATGAAATCAATTAGGAAGATCCATGCTCTAGCCCTACCATGCAAGTGATGTGACTTGAAAGAGTCACTTAGTCTTAGTAACCATCATCACTAACAAGTAAGTCAATGAATAAAGGTCCTCAGGTGCCAAGCTACAAAATGTGGGATGAGCATGGATGAGGATGGGTGGGAGAAGTCTCCAACTCTAACACAATTAGGGAAGGATGTGCTGACCTCAAGTGGCTGGGGGGGCTGGGATCCTGCCACAGAGGGGGATTCCAAACCTCACATCCCCTGACCCAGGCCAGAAGACCAGGTAGAGTCCAAGGACCCTGGGGTGGCCCAATGGCAATAAAGGTCAAAAGGAACTAGGGATCTGCCTGGTCCCTCAATCCCCTACTCTGAGCAGGGCTGCATGACGAGGCCAGAGGCCATCCACAGCAATCTGCCTTTACAGGAAAACAGGGACTGCAGGCTGCCTCTGGCTCACTGAATCAGGGTGGTGTTTTCATAAAGCAAGACCACTTCCTCACATTTGACCAGCAGCTCATGTGTTGACAGCACAATGACTGACTTGACTCAGGCCCTGATGAATGAAATAGAAAATTCATAGCAAACCCATCTTTAGCTCTTCCACATCATCAGGGGCTCTGATTCAATTCCGTCCAGAAAGGTGTCTGAAATGATTTCTAAACATGCTGGGGACTCACCTCTGTGTGGAACTTTTCAGGAAAAAGGGGATCAAATCTCATGAAGCAACTCTTCTCTCTTCTAGCCCATGGGCAATGCAAGGAACCTGCATGATACCAGAGGCTCACTTCTCTCTTCTCATGTCTTCTGGAAAGGATTCGTTAATGCTTCCTGCAAGGTGAAGCAGAAGCCTGCATCCCCAGCTGCACAGAAGTGTTTTAGGGCAGTGTCTCCCTTAAAACCCAAAAATAAAAAAACAGGTCATTCAACAGGCACATGGATTCGAGTACATGTTCAATGATCCCTCCTCCCTGGAGCCTTCCACATGCCCATCTTCCACATTCACAGAGCAATGCTTGGCCATTCTCAAGACCAGGAGACCATGATGCTCATCACCAGGAAGTCAATAAGGAACATGAAGAGAGCAGCATGGATTGCAGAAGGTGGCACATCAAGGATCTTCAGCTCTGCTGCTAGAACACAAGAGCTTAACTTCAGTATTGACTTTTTGCCAACTACCAAGTACGATAGCAGTGTCAAGCCCAATATGCAGATATGCAAGTAGTAGGTGACACCCCGCATCCATTCACAAAAGTGGGCAACATCTGCATCAGAACAAGGAAGTATCTTACCCTTACTCATAAAAATCATCAGAAACAAAATAAAATGGATGCAAGACTTCTCATTTCACTATTAGGTAGCTGTTGGAATTCCCTATTAAATAATACCTCCTCCAAAATAAAAAGTATCTCAGACATGTGTCAACTATTCAATGGATGACATTTTAAAAACTATGGACTTTACTTAATATTTATGTATGCTATATCCCTGCCTAAGGCTCTATGAGAAAGGAGCACATAGAATTGGATCTTTGAAAATCTCACATTTGCTGATAAATATTACTGCTGATCTCAGGCATGGCGAAGTGAAAAGTGGGACTTTGGATATTCCAAGAATGCTATGTTGTGGGATTGGTGTCCCTGATTCATACATAGCATATGGTTTCTATGAAATCCAGTGAGGGAGCAGGAGTAACGAAGCTGATTGCACAGATGACCTCAGGGAATACTGACAGATAGGCCAAATGAAAAATATGCTCCAGCTAACCATTGGTATTTGGGCTTCTGATCCCAGTCCTGTTTTTAAAAATGGTGCAGACAGGCAGTGTTCATTAAAAACTGTATACCATGTAAAAGTGGGTAATTTAAATGGCATCTAGTTACACATCTGATAGAATGGTCTGGCAACATATGAATTTCATTCTAACAACAACAACAACAACAAAACATAGAAAATGAGACATAAAGATAAAACCTTGTCTTCACCAGGATGCCTAAAAATAGGTTTTATTTGGCTCATGCAAAGAAATATCTTTCAATAGAATTTCTGATTTCTGAATGAATCCATTCAACTTCATACTGCACAGATCACAAGGTTTTCTTTACAGAATATTCTCTTCTTCTTCTTAAAGCCTCACATAGAAAATGTCTCACAGGACATAGGAGGGGAATGACCCAAAGGATGAGAGAATGGCTGGAACCATTCTCAAATGTGCCCATGTAGCCTAAAGTTTGAAGGCATCTAATTGTACTCTAAAACAATTATGAACCTATTTGATCCATTATTAATAAATATCACCACTTTACCACTTGAACCAAATCACAGAAAATTGGAAACAGATGATCATTGGCTTTGATACCTTTACTTCTGTTTCATTACTCAGAGTCGATCAACTCTATACTTCAAGTGACACAGATTTATTACAGAATGCCTAAGATCCTAAGGATCTATTTTAGCTCAGCCCATGGTATTGCTTCATTATTTTATTATTTTGTAAGTAATAAAATATAACTTCATGTTGGATGACATATTCAAGCCATGAATATATCATCCAACATTGTTCTTCCCAAAATATTAGCCCAATTTCTGCGCACGCTCACTTACTGTTCAGGAATTTTACTAATTGTTTGAAGGTTCTAGAGGACCTGTTAGACTCCTAATGGACAAACCATACAACATACTCCAGAGAACGGACGAGTGCCATAAGAAGAAAATAAGGTCAGCCTACAGCAATGGGCAGCTGCCTGCCCTCGGCTGGGAGGAGCCCTGGCCATGGCACCAGGGCTGCTGGGCAGCAGAAGCCTCCGCAGCCCTGCAGGGAGCCTGGAGCACAGCTCTGCCTAACCATGCTCAGCCCTGGACAGATGCACATGAGTTCCCATCACAGGCTCGAGTGTGACAGTCCCAGGTGCATGCCTGTCATGCCAGCCACCAGGGAGGCTGAGGCAAGAGGAACGTTTGAGGTCAGCCTTGGCAACTTAGACCCCGAGGCAAAGGGGAAATACTTTTACAGGGGTCTCTGAGGGTGTAGCTCAGGTAGGTCACTTGCCTCACAGGCTCAAGGCCCTGGGTTCAATCCCCAGAACCCACGTACACACAAAAAGTGAACTTGGAATATTGTTTAAAATGATGGGTCAGGAACACACATGGACTTCAATATGACCTCTCAGAGGAGCTCAATTTGAGATCAGACTGAACAAAAGACCACCTGGACCATTGACTCAGTGTCTGAAACCCTCTGTGAGCATGGGAAGCACTGCTGGCAAGACACCAGAGGGCCAAAGCACTTGTGCCCCCTGCAGGGGCGTCTCTTGTCTACCGCCAAAGACTGTTCCCCTCCTGGGGCAGCTGAGAGCAAGCTGGGCCTTGGAGCAAGGACTAGTGCTTTAGATATAGACTATGCAAGCAAGGGGCAATGTCTTTAATAAAACTAAAATTAAAAAGTCACATTGAAAACATTTTAAAAAGAAGAAAATAAGGTCAAGTAGAGGAAGCCCATTTTCACAGGAAAAAATCCCCCAGTGAAAAGCATCAGAATAGATACCAAGAAAAATACCAACAAAAACAGTGTGCTCCCACTATGTATCTACTCAACATGCAAAAGTTAGAAAGCTAGATAATACAATCCTGGCCACAGGTAGAGCTATGCAGAAGAGCCACCTGGCAGTGCTTAGTCAAAGAAGTAAACATGCACACTTTGACCTAGAAATTCCACCTGTGTGTAAACCAGGCGGTGCTTAAGCAGTTTCACAAGGGGACATGCACAGCGAAATTTATCCTCAGGTTCTTATAGAGTTGTCTGTGCTTACAGGGAGTTGATGGTTGTCAAGATGCCCACAGCTGCGAAAGTCAAAAGCTAAAAAAATAATAGATGCCAACCTGGATATATTAATAATCCCGTATCTATGATCACCTTCATAAGGTAGCTTCCCAACTTCTGTGTGGAAGTGAGTTCCTCCTTGGCACTTACACTGTTGTGGAGACCACTAGGAGTTCAGCTTTGTGCAGGATCATCTGACCTGGACTTTTGGCAAGACCTGTACAGCCCTCACACATGCTCAGATGCTACAGGACTTTTCAGACCAGTCCAGACAACAGTAGGCATCCATTCATTGTCTGCACTCTACAGATTCCTAGATGCACGACATTCATTACCATCAAATGCAGAATTTTCATCAAAAACTAATATATATATCATTCCAATCTGAATCAAGAAAATCGGAAATATCCCCAAATCCAAAGAGTGGATCCCCATTGTGATGCTACAAGTTGAAAATTCCACAGCTGACCTCATGGGATGGTTCACAGTCAAAAGACAGCTGCATGAAAAATATTACATGACCTTCCTGCTATGTGAAAAGTGGCATGTGAAGTACACATGCATGTCTTCCTCAGACATGGGTTCATTTGCAAGACACCTTGTGCAATTGAAAATACTCCAAAAGGGGAGAAATCAGAACCATGTCTCCAAAGTATTTCAGCAGAGACCAACTCCATCTGTCTATCTATCTCTCAGTGAGCGTGTGTGCTCTTGTGTGTGTTTGTGTGTCTTTGTTTGTGTTTGTACCATCATAGCTGATACTTCATTGCCCCCATTGGAAAACTGACTCAGATAATGCCATCTGCCAAACTCCTAAAAACCAAAGTTCTTGCTGATAGAATGAAACATTCCTTCCTGTTGGTTTGGATGTGTCCTTTAGGAATCACTGCTACATTTAGTATACTCAAATCATCACAGTAGATCAGGTAACAAAAACATATATATTTTAAAATAATAATAATATATTAATGGAAACAACAAATACAGGATAGAGTAACAACTGTGTTACTAAACAAGGTCAAGGACAATGGCAAACTATAGATTCAAACTTTGAAGAAAATAGTAATCAATGTAAATATTCCTGGGCTGCCTCAGCCCCGCCCAGGCACACAGCAACAGAATGGTTTTGCAAGCATCCTCAGGAGGGCAGGAGCCTTCTTTGCAGGACGAGAGGGAGGTTGAGGCTCGATCCACCCATCATTCTTTTGGGAGGGGCTCCTTTTCCTCAGCACAAAGTTGGATTTTTTGTGAGGATTCTTGGCATAAAATACGTTGGCCTCTGCTGGAATCCTCAGCTCTGGGGAGAGAGGGGTGTACAAAAAGAAGGTGGCACTCAGGAGGTGCTCCCTAGGACACGCCAACATCTGAGAGCCTGTGCCAGAAAAGGCCAGAGCCACACACCTGAGAGCTCTCCAATTCAGCACCAATACCAACAAAGACAGCCTCCACAGTCCTCCCTGAGGAAGAACTAGGCAGAGCACTTCAACAGACCTAATGTCTGTTCCTACCGAAGGCTTTGGACTCCAGAATATCTCAGGTCCTCTTGCATCTGCCAAAGCACACCACTAGGGTTTGCATCTGAAATCTCCCACAAAAGGCTCCTGTGCCGAAGATTCAGTCCCCACATGAGCCATCTTCATAGGTGGGTTTGGAGGGAAGCATTGGATGGTGAGTGCTCTGATGTCAACATGAAATTCTCATTCAAGATGAATACACTACTGGGGGGTGGGAGGGACTGGAAGAAAGGTTGAGCATGGTTGGAGTAAGACCTAAACAGGGTTGTGCCCTGGGCAACAGTACCTTGTTCCTGTTGGCTCCACTGAATCCTCATTCTCCAAGGAGAGGTCCTCCCTCTCCATCTTTCTCTCTCTCCCTCTCTGCCAGCCTCGTTCTCTCTCTCCCAGTCTATGCCTTTGTGGCAAGGGCTGAGGAGCTCTCCACTGCCACACACTAGAGCTTTATGGACAGCCTCAGTGCACAACCAAAGAGAAAGCTATGAAACCCAGAGAAAAAAGGCCTAGGATTCCTCCTCTGAGTTATTTTCCTCAAGTATGGCCACAGTGAGGACAGGCTGACCAGCACGGATACCACGTTAGAGCCATGCTTCTGCGTTGGTGGAGCCCGCCTCCATGTGAACCAGGCTTCTGAGAATGGAGGCCACATTCCAAATACTGCCCTACTGAGAACAATGGTTCCAAAGACCAGCAAAGGGACTGCTTCCCTCCAACATGGTGTATGGCCCAGTGGTGCCATGACCCCGAGTGGGGGAATACAACAGCCGCTTCTCCTTCCTCTGAACATGTGTTTCCTGTCGCCCTCCTCTAACCTAGAGCCTGTTCTCCATCCCTTCTGGGTTGGATGTGGAGATCTCTGCTATGAATTTCTTAGGCTACCTAGGCCCCAGACAGACTTCCTCTTCCATAGACTCTACTAACCTAACAGTAGGTTAAGATAGGAGACAAGTGATCCTAGAACTCATAGGGATGGTGGTCTTCAGGGTACATAGGCTGGGATAATGGCTGCTGTGGTGTTTGGCTCACAAAAACCAACCAACCAACCAACGAAAAAGCGCTGGCATTATTATCAGATGAGCTCTGTGGCTACGTGCTCAGGAAGCCCTCATCTGACTTTAGTTAGGGATCACAACCTGGCTATTGTGATCACTCCTTGCCTAGTGGACTCAGGTGCGTAAGACCATGGAATTTATGCAAAAACAGATGATTCAGGCTGTCTCCCAGGCTGTGTTTTCTTCCCAATTTCATCCTGTTACTGCTTGCTAGAATCCTGGCAATGCTCTGCCCAGGCAGTGGTTTTTTGGTCACACAGAAGGCTTTCAATAGTACTGCTTCAGTCCACAAAATGCCAGTTCCCTCTTTAGCCCATGCATTCCCATGTTCCTTTGAAACCACTCCTATCCCAGACCATGAAAACATACTGCTCCTGGAGAGAGGCTTTCCTCCTCACTCCTCAAAGATGTCAGCTTTGGATGCCTGTTCATGTCCAGGGGAGGGCACCTGGTGGGGAGCCACAATATCCACCGGGGTATACCATTGGACCTCAAGACCTTCCACCAGCAGAAGTGCAGTTGGCTTTGTGCACGAACCCAACACACCTGTTGGAGTGTTCTTGGGGGTCAGAGACTACTCTTTGTTGCTAAGAGTTGACCTGAGTCCACATCCTGACCCTTGCTCTCTGCTATCTGATTGTCTCAATTACTCTGACGGCGAGAGATGATTTGGCCCAGCTCATAATCCTCTGGATTCTCCTCAGTAAGGAAGTGTAGGTCGAGGGCGCTGCGGATGACGACAGGAGCCCTATCGTGGCAGGTCACCTGGAGCAGCATGGGAGACAGGCCTTCAGGAAATGGGCCTTGAAGTGACTACTCAAGGACAGTGGGCAGGGGCATTCTGGAGGCACCTCCACTCTAAATACAAGGGCAACATCCATGACCCTACTACCCGAGGCTGACCTCCTGCTCATCGTGTGGGCTCTTCCCACAGGCTACTAGCCCAATCCTTGTACATAGGACTTCCTGGGCCTGCCATTGCTCTTTGTGGAGCTGCACTCCTCTCGGAGTGAAAGGACCCCACTACCTGCATACAGATGCAATCTCATCCCACAAGTTGGGAGGAATGGGAAAATAGCCTCCAAGATCCCAGGTCTGCCCGAGGATGCAGGCGGCATTGGGAATGGCCTAGGCACAAAACCTAGAGGCTTTGGTCTGGATTGCCAGGGCCAAAAACAGACCCAGGAACATGACCACACACAGGAGAGCTGAAAGATAGCCACGAGAGCTCCTGGCCTCCAGAGGCTCAGTGCTGGCTGGGATGTAGGAGGGCACCTCATCCGGCAAGGGTGGTCATTGGGTTACCTGGACATTTAGTGTGCTTGCTCCACATCCATATCGACTCTGCAGAGAGACTCTCTCAGCTCCTTGTTCAAGGAACATGGAGAACCTCACACTGCTGTCCTCCTCCATAGACGTCAGCATCCCATACAAGGGAACCTGCAACCTAGTTCCTGTCCTATTCTCATCTGTCACCCATACCTGTCCCTGCCCTTCTGGACTGCATGCTGCCACCTGACACACAGACTCCCTGAGACATGGCAGTGGACAAGCTGCTGCACTCGCTCATCTCAGCTCCAGCCCTTCACACTGACCTCTCCCTTCTTGATTCCCATCTATCCTCCTGATCATCCAGAAGCTCCAAATTCAAGAGGGCATGAGTAGTCCATGGTATTGGACCAGTGTCTGCTCCCCACCCAGGTGTAAGCACCACGGGACACCCCTGCTCCCAGGCTTACCAGAACACTCTTGGCCATCTCTGGACTTTGTGTTTCTAAGTGGACACGAATTAAGCAGGTGTCTCCCACCTGCTTGTGGGAAAGCGGCCTGGAGGACTTGCAGGTTGATTCTGAGAACTGTGGGGGATGGAACATCAGCAAACCCAGAAACAGAAAGCCACCCCAGACTGTCAGTTGGCTCTATGGGCTTCCAGCAAATATGTCCAGGTGCTGAGGCTTCTTATTTCCTCAGGTCGGAGTGGAATGGCAGCACATGCACAGCTTGAATAAGGTAGGTGTTTACCTCCTTTCCCTTGACCTGGGGGCGTTTCCTCACCATGAAATATTGTATTCCCAGATTCATGGACAGACACACGAGTGAGTGGTCAGAGACCTTGATTTCTGCAGAGCGAAGTGGAGAGAATTGTTAGGTGGCACTCAAGGATTATACCACAAAACACCCACAACCCCTGAGAGTCTCCGCCAGGCCCATCACACTTTGGTATTTTGGGGCCAAGGCCCACTTTCTCTTGGCTGTCAGTTATCCTGAGCCCACTGTGGATCATGTCTCCCCACTGTCTGATTGTCCTACTTACTCTCATCCTCAGACATCATATACAGCAGCTCAAAGTTGTCCACATCCTCATGCTGCAACAAATTTTGGTCCAAGGCCCTGCGGATGAGGCTTGTCACCGTCTCCTGAAAGGTCACCTGGATCAGGGTGGGACAAATGTCATCAGAGAATGGCTTTTAGAAGAGCTACCCAGAAGACTGTGGTCAAACATTCAGGAGAAATCTCAGCTACATATACAAGGGCACAATCTTGTTATCCTGCTACCTGAGTGTGTCCTCCATATACCACCTGGGTTCTTGCAATGTGCTACTAGAACAATCCTGGTACAAATATCTGCCTGTACCTGCCATCTCCCCTCCCCCTGGGGAGCCACATTCCACTCATGTCAAAGGACCAAACTGCCTATGCACAGACACACTCTCATCTCACTGAGATGAGAGCAATGGGCCAGGGATCTGCGCACCAAGTGTGATCTGGGATGCAGGCTGCCTTTGTGGGTGGAAGAGGCAGATGCACTGAAAATTTGGGTCCTGACTGCCACGACACAAAACAGACTCAGATACAAGAGTGTGCACTTGAGTGCTTCATGATAGCTTTGAGAGGCCCTGGCCTCTGGAAGCTCGGTGCGGGTCTGGTTGTCATGATGTACTTGACTCAGCACTGGCAGTCACTGAACATGTCTCCTCTGCAGCTGGACACCTGCAGCATTAGCGTGTCTACTGCACATCCATAGAAATTCTGCCAAGAACCCCTTTAGCTCCGTATTTACATACATGCAAAGCCTAACATTCCGAAGCTTTGGCATGACCCCCCAGGTGATCCCGACCCCAAATTCCTACACCTAGTCATGCTAAGGAGGTTCTCTTCCCTGCCACCAGGAACACATCCCCTCCTACACATGTGACAAGTCACTGCCACCTCCTCTGCTCCAACTTCACTCATTGAGAATACCAAGTTCTAGGCACTGCAGCCTGCACCCTGGACATATCTCTGCCTTCATCTGTCCACAGCACTTCCGTCTGCACTTCTGGCCTGCAAAACCCACAATACACAGGCCCACTCACCACTGAAGCTGGGCATGCTGATGCTCTCCCTCCTCAGGTCAAGCCCTTAAGACGGACCTCTCTCTTCTTTATTTCCCACCATAGCCCTGGGGTTGGCTGTGTCTCCTGCCTTCCACTGTGTGGACACCCAGGAGGCAGCCCTGCTGTCGGGCTTACCGGGATGCGCTTTGTCTCCCTCAGGCTCTGTCCCTCTAGGAGGACGTGAACAACGCGGCTGTCTTCCACCTGCTCGCTGGAGTGAAGCAGTGAGGAGCTGCTACTCACAGCTGCTGGGGTCCTGGATGCCACTGCCACAGAAGGTTCCAAGAACTGTGGGGGATGACAACATCAGCAAAGCCCAGCAACTGCACCCCACCCAGCCTGGCAGTTGGCTCTGTGGGCATTCTACAACATCCATCCAGAACCTGAGGTTCTTGTCCCCTTGGAGGATGTGGAGTGGCACCAGGAGTAAAGACTGAAGAAGGTGGCTGTTTTGGGAACAAGAGATCCAGCACCTGCTGGGTGGGGATGAAATCCCAGGAGATTAACCGCATGTTGCTGCTGAAATGTAGGTTCCTCCCACAAATGACAGGCAGGAGCTCATTCCTAAGCTGGTCCTGCCTGTAAGGTTCAAGGCTCTGAACCCTGAAGGGCTCCTCCGTGTTCTGATCATTTTCACCCTGGGTTGGGACCAAGAATGGTGGGTTCAAAATGGAAATGGTGACAAACAGAAAAATGACTTGTGCCAATACACTAGAGTCAAAGCACAATGGGACAGTTCCCATCAGTACAAACACACACACACACACACACACACACACACACACACACACACACACAGAGTCAGAATAGGAGTCCTGGGCCATTCATCAGGGATCAGACTAGAGGGCCTGCTGGGCTCACCTGCCCTGTGCTACTCACTGTTACTCTTGAGCTCCTCTGCGACAATCGCCAGAGGCTCTGGCGTCTAAGATGAAGCCTCACCCAGTGTATCCACAAAAGGGCTAGTTGGCCCCCCTGAGATTCCTGGGAGCCTGAGGCTCGGCATTGTCTGCAACCACAGGAGAACATCCTTCTCCCTCCACTGGCTCCAACCAAGTGAGCTCGGATGGCTTGGTCAGTGAAGTGGGTGCCTGGATACCAGGGTTCCATGTTCTGTTTGATCCATTGTCAAGGCAATGATGTCATTTCCTGTGCCCATACCTGAGCCTCTTTTCACATAAGACCACTTTCAACAGCCCTATGGGCTGCCGATTTCTCCTCCATGCCTACCCATCTCAGGTGCGCAGGTGTTCACCAACAACTACCCAAACATCCCCACCAGCATCTGCCCTGCTTGGTGCCACTAGAGTTCCAGCTTGGAGCCTTCAAAAATGCATTCACAACCAGTCCTTCCCTCTCAGCAGCTTTTGGACCCTGGTCCCATCATTGTGCAACTCATGGTGTGCCCAGTCTTTTCTGGAAAGTAGGGTAGCATCTAATCTCTAGGGTTTATTGTGTCTATTGGCCCATAACACCCTCTGTTCTCTCTGAAACCAGAGATGGGACTCACAGGTGGCTAAAGCACAAATGTAGAGATGGGATAATCACAAGAAAGGGAGAGACAAAGAATGCACCCTAACTCAATCAGGCCTGTGTCCCACACAGGGACATGGCCAATGTCCGTCCCATCGTGGCTGCAGTTCCCTCTCTACACCATGGCAAGTTGGAGGGGACTGAGATGCAGAGGCTGCTCCCCTCTGCCATACAACTTCCCAAGGCTTCTCCTAAGATTTCAAAAGGGCCAAGTGTGTCTAGTGTTGGGGTCTCACAGAGACTCCGAGGTACCACAGCATCCTGCTGCCCAGAACCGGTTCACCCCTCACCTCAAGGGGGCTCAGCCTCTGGATTCATGGGAATTGAAGTGGGTACAGGTGATGGGATATCACCTCCAAGACTGAGTTATGCCAAGTCCATGACCCCTGTCTGCATCCCTGTCTCCAGCACCACTCCCCCCTCTCTCTTTCCTCCTCAGAGCAAACAAATCCATTTAGCAAGTGTGTCCTGTGATAAAGACATGACGGTCACCCATCCTCTCATTACAAAAACACTGAGGCTCAGCCAACATGGATCCTACAGGGAACACAGGCATAAACTCAGACTCCGATCCTCCCAGCCGAGCCTCAGTGGAGCCTGGACTCCCAGCCTCCTGAGTCAAGGAAACAGAGGTTCCTAGCCGAGCCACCTTGGATGCAGCCGCACACAAACTGAACTCATCAATGCTCTCAGTTGTGAGTAAGAGGGGAAGTGGTGTTTCACAACCCTGGACATCAAGGGCAGTCTCCAGGCTTTGGGGTGTGCCCTGGCCTCTGTCTATCTGCCCAGGCTCTCCAACCCACACTGGCCTCTTACCCAACCTCCTCCTAGGGCCAAACTCAATCCTGCCTCTCAATTTCTGCTGCCTTCCCCAACACACTGCTCCCCAAAATGAGCAGGGCTGGCTCTCGGTTATCATGCTGGTGCCAGCAGCAATGCCACCCCACTGACATAATTCTGAGTCCCAACCTAGGCACTCCAGCTGTCTTTGCCACACCTGGCCTGTTTGGGCTCTGGCTCTTGCTCTTTTCTTTCATGTGCATGTGTTTTGAGGTTTTGAGTTTCTCCCACTGCAGAACTGCAGCTGTGGCAGGGTAGAGCTCATGAGGGTGACATTCTGAGCCACATCCAATCCCATCAGGACTGTTCACTGGGGTGACTGCTGGAACACAGTGATGAGTGAACACATGGGAGGTGGTTGGACCCACCTTGCCTCTGAGTGGCTTCCTTTCAGGACAGGAATGTAGGCATGGGAGCCCCTGGCGTGGGATGCTTTGCACAAGGCGTGACCATGGGCTCTCTTTCCTGGCAAAAATGGCTCCACTCTGCATGGAGAGCACTGTCATTCCTGGTGGCTAACAACAGCAATGGACCCCAGAAAGGAACCCACACTCAAGATTAACGTCTGAGTGTGCGTGTCCTCGAGGAAATGAGGTCTCCTGATCCCAGGTGCAAAGGGGTAAGTCCTCTAACTCCAGGGGCCATGAAGGGACATCTGAGTTTCCCTTGTCCTTCTTTCCCTCTCTAACTAACCACAGTTAGGACCCTGGCCTCATTCCCCAGTGAGGATCATTAGGCTCCATAAAGGACAGTCTCTAAGATGCTCAGGGGACCAACACCCTCTGCACAACCCATAACCCTATTCACCCAAGAGGCAAGAGGATTTCTATTCAGGAAAACCAGGAAAGGGAGAGCCTTTCTCAAGGACACAAGGACATTAGTGAGTGAGGGAGTGATTAATGGATGGAGAACTATTTCCAACACCAACTTCCAGGAGCATATATGGCCCCCTGGAGAATTCTGCAGTGTGTTGGTGATTAAGGAGAACGTGTGAATTCAGGGGTCACTAGGTCCTCTCAGCCATAAGGAGGGAAACTGCCATAAAGGAACTAGGACAAGGGTGCGAGGAATGCTCACTGGTGGGAGATCGGAAGGAAGGAAAGTGTACTCATTAGAAAAGTGTCGCCTGAAAATTCTTAGCCAGCCAAAAGTCGTGCGAACTTGTGTGGGAAAAGAGTCTTTGCACAGTGATGAAGCTAAGAGCTCACATGATGGAACACAGCATCAACTGGGACCAAATCCAATATCTGATATTCTTGTAGGAAGAGGAGAGTCTGGACCCAGATACCAGGGAGACTGGGGGATACCGGATATGTGAGGTTGGAGCCAGGGCGGGATGCCCATATGGGAACCACAGATCGTGGGCAGCAATAGGAGAGTGGGCAAGGGCTGGGAGAGTTGGGGAGACAGTCCCCTTGAAACCTGGGAGGGGTTATGGCACTGGGACAGCCCAACACCTACTGTGTTGAGCCTCTGGAGCTCAACGGAAGACACTTCCTCTGTTGTCGGCCACCCAGTTAACAGAGTTTGGTTGCAGCAGCCTAGGACCCAGCTGAAGGTCTGAGCATGTTGGCCATGCAGGTTGGATCTGGACCACAGACACCCTCATCAGAGATTGTAGGGTCTCAGCCCTGAGGCAAGACAGGCACTAAGTCAGGCCAGGTGGGGAAATGGATAGGCACACACTCTGGGGGCTGGTGCCTGTGTTACTGGGAACACTTCTGATCGCAATTCCCTGATCTGCTGCCAACACAGGCTACAGAGGAGCGTACAGAAACACAGACCACGGATCTGCCCCACTCAGTGGGCCCAGGCCAACACCACACCCAGCAGCCTCGTGCCATACCCAATGAGTCTCGAAGCGGCCCCCTCTTGCCATCCTGAGAGCTCTTCCCTTCCTCATGTGCCAATAGCTCCCTACTGTCACTGGCAATATCTACTCTGTGAGATGTCAACATCCGTGGGTACTGTTCTCTCATCCCAGGACAGTGTGGTCCCACACACCCTGGTGAAATGGGCCACCTGGAGGCTGGACCTGGAGGTTGTTTAGGCTGAATGGCAGCGGTGGTCCTCTGGCACTTAATATTATTTAAGTTAAAAAAAAACAAAAACAAAAACAAAAAACGGGTCTTGGTGCTCAAAAATGTTTGATTTGCATATTCTCATCCCCTAACCCCAATATTTTCATTATTTCCTCACATATGAAATCTTACTAGCATAAAGGTAATTTCGTATTAAACAAAGTGGATTGAAATAACATTGGTAAAAATAATCAATCACCATACTTTCAATTTTTGTTCTGCTTTCCTATTAGAAACCACTTGGATACAAGAGAACAGAGGACAGACTCATGGAAATGCTTGAAATGACAAGAAGCTCCCACTCAAGCTCAGCATTCAGTCCTGGACAGGGTAAGACCAGGCCACTTTGACATCTGTGCCAAAGAGTCTACCAGACAGAATCCTCTGACTGATCCCTGACTGAGCCATAGGAACTGGCTAGAAAAGCCTTCACATCCTCAATACATTCTTCACGTCAGAATACTTGACAACCATTGATATCCATCTCTCGTTAACTTGCTCCCCAGCCAACCATTCTTCAACAAATTCAAAGGAGTAACTCATGCAAGCACACAGAAAGGGGTGTTCACTACACACATCCATGTGCGAAAAAGACAACTGGTATTTCTTGTTTGGGCTATTTCAAATGAAATCCCTTCTGCATGACCTCCACAAACCAAAGGAAAATATTTGTGAAATTCCCACGTAGAAGACAAGATACACTTGCCAAGGAGGCAGTGGCAAGAATTTTGACACTCCAAATGTAGAGTGTGTGTTTAGGAAGCAGTCACAGTTTCCATGAGAGAGTCCCATGAAATCAATTAGGAAGATCCATGCTCTAGCCCTACCATGCAAGTGATGTGACTTGAAAGAGTCACTTAGTCTTAGTAACCATCATCACTAACAACTAAGTCAATGAATAAAGGTCCTCAGGTGCCAAGCTACAAAATGTGGGATGAGCATGGATGAGGATGGGTGGGAGAAGTCTCCAACTCTAACACAATTAGGGAAGGATGTGCTGACCTCAAGTGGCTGGGGGGCTGGGATCCTGCCACAGAGGGGGATTCCAAACCTCACATCCCCTGACCCAGGCCAGAAGACCAGGTAGAGTCCAAGGACCCTGGCGTGGCCCAATGGCAATAAAGGTCAAAAGGAACTAGGGATCTGCCTGGTCCCTCAATCCCCTACTCTGAGCAGGGCTGCATGACGAGGCCAGAGGCCATCCACAGCAATCTGCCTTTACAGGAAAACAGGGACTGCAGGCTGCCTCTGGCTCACTGAATCAGGGTGGTGTTTTCATAAAGCAAGACCACTTCCTCACATTTGACCAGCAGCTCATGTGTTGACAGCACAATGACTGACTTGACTCAGGCCCTGATGAATGAAATAGAAAATTCATAGCAAACCCATCTTTAGCTCTTCCACATCATCAGGGGCTCTGATTCAATTCCGTCCAGAAAGGTGTCTGAAATGATTTCTAAACATGCTGGGGACTCACCTATGTGTGGAACTTTTCAGGAAAAAGGGGATCAAATCTCATGAAGCAACTCTTCTCTCTTCTAGCCCATGGGCAATGCAAGGAACCTGCATGATACCAGAGGCTCACTTCTCTCTTCTCATGTCTTCTGGAAAGGATTCGTTAATGCTTCCTGCAAGGTGAAGCAGAAGCCTGCATCCCCAGCTGCACAGAAGTGTTTTAGGGCAGTGTCTCCCTTAAAACCCAAAAATAAAAAAAAACAGGTCATTCAACAGGCACATGGATTCGAGTACGTGTTCAATGATCCCTCCTCCCTGGAGCCTTCCACATGCCCATCTTCCACATTCACAGAGCAATGCTTGGCCATTCTCAAGACCAGGAGACCACGATGCTCATCACCAGGAAGTCAATAAGGAACATGAAGAGAGCAGCATGGATTGCAGAAGGTGGCACATCAAGGATCTTCAGCTCTGCTGCTAGAACACAAGAGCTTAACTTCAGTATTGACTTTTTGCCAACTACCAAGTACGATAGCAGTGTCAAGCCCAATATGCAGATATGCAAGTAGTAGGTGACACCCCGCATCCATTCACAAAAGTGGGCAACATCTGCATCAGAACAAGGAAGTATCTTACCCTTACTCATAAAAATCATCAGAAACAAAATAAAATGGATGCACGACTTCTCATTTCACTATTAGGTAGCTGTTGGAATTCCCTATTAAATAATACCTCCTCCAAAATAAAAAGTATCTCAGACATGTGTCAACTATTCAATGGATGACATTTTAAAAACTATGGACTTTACTTAATATTTATGTATGCTATATCCCTGCCTAAGGCTCTATGAGAAAGGAGCACATAGAATTGGATCTTTGAAAATCTCACATTTGCTGATAAATATTACTGCTGATCTCAGGCATGGCGAAGTGAAAAGTGGGACTTTGGATATTCCAAGAATGCTATGTTGTGGGATTGGTGTCCCTGATTCATACATAGCATATGGTTTCTATGAAATCCAGTGAGGGAGCAGGAGTAACGAAGCTGATTGCACAGATGACCTCAGGGAATACTGACAGATAGGCCAAATGAAAAATATGTTCCAGCTAACCATTGGTATTTGGGCTTCTGATCCCAGTCCTGTTTTTAAAAAAGGTGCAGACAGGCAGTGTTCATTAAAAACTGTCTACCATGTAAAAGTGGGTAATTTAAATGGCATCTAGTTACACATCTGATAGAATGGTCTGGCAACATATGAATTTCATTCTAACAACAACAACAACAACAACAAAACATAGAAAATGAGACATAAAGATAAAACCTTGTCTTCACCAGGATGCCTAAAAATAGGTTTTATTTGGCTCATGCAAATAAATATCTTTCAATAGAATTTCTGATTTCTGAATGAATCCATTCAACTTCATACTGCACAGATCACAAGGTTTTCTTTACAGAATATTCTCTTCTTCTTCTTAAAGCCTCACATAGAAAATGTCTCACAGGACATAGGAGGGGAATGACCCAAAGGATGAGAGAATGGCTGGAACCGTTCTCAAATGTGCCCATGTAGCCTAAAGTTTGAAGGCATCTAATTGTACTCTAAAACAATTATGAACCTATTCGATCCATTATTAATAAATATCACCACTTTACCACTTGAACCAAATCACAGAAAATTGGAAACAGATGATCATTGGCTTTGATACCTTTACTTCTGTTTCATTACTCAGAGTCGATCAACTCTATACTTCAAGTGACACAGATTTATTACAGAATGCCTAAGATCCTAAGGATCTATTTTAGCTCAGCCCATGGTATTGCTTCATTATTTTATTATTTTGTAAGTAATAAAATATAACTTCATGTTGGATGACATATTCAAGCCATGAATATATCATCCAACATTGTTCTTCCCAAAATATTAGCCCAATTTCTGCGCGTGCTCACTTACTGTTCAGGAATTTTACTAATTGTTTGAAGGTTCTAGAGGACCTGTTAGACTCCTAATGGACAAACCATACAACATACTCCAGAGAACGGACGAGTGCCATAAGAAGAAAATAAGGTCAGCCTACAGCAATGGGCAGCTGCCTGCCCTCGGCTGGGAGGAGCCCTGGCCATGGCACCAGGGCTGCTGGGCAGCAGAAGCCTCCACAGCCCTGCAGGAAGCCTGGAGCACAGCTCTGCCTAACCATGCTCAGCCCTGGACAGACGCACATGAGTTCCCATCACAGGCTCGAGTGTGACAGTCCCAGGTGCATGCCTGTCATGCCAGCCACCAGGGAGGCTGAGGCAAGAGGAACGTTTGAGGTCAGCCTTGGCAACTTAGACCCCGAGGCAAAGGGGAAATACTTTTACAGGGGTCTCTGAGGGTGTAGCTCAGGTAGGTCACTTGCCTCACAGGCTCAAGGCCCTGGGTTCAATCCCCAGAACCCACGTACACACAAAAAGTGAACTTGGAATATTGTTTAAAATGATGGATCAGGTACACACAAGGACTTCAATATGACCTCTCAGAGGAGCTCAATTTGAGATCAGACTGAACAAAAGACCACCTGGACCATTGACTCAGTGTCTGAAACCCTCTGTGAGCATGGGAAGCACTGCTGGCAAGACACCAGAGGGCCAAAGCACTTGTGCCCCCTGCAGGGGCGTCCCTTGTCTACCGCCAAAGACTGTTCCCCTCCTGGGGCAGCTGAGAGCAAGCTGGGCCTTGGAGCAAGGACTAGTGCTTTAGATATAGACTATGCAAGCAAGGGGCAATGTCTTTAATAAAACTAAAATTAAAAAGTCACATTGAAAACATTTTAAAAAGAAGAAAATAAGGTCAAGTAGAGGAAGCCCATTTTCACAGGAAAAAATCCCCCAGTGAAAAGCATCAGAATAGATACCAAGAAAAATACCAACAAACACAGTGTGCTCCCACTATGTATCTACTCAACATGCAAAAGTTAGAAAGCTAGATAATACAATCCTGGCCACAGGTAGAGCTATGCAGAAGAGCCACCTGGCAGTGCTTAGTCAAAGAAGTAAACATGCACACTTTGACCTAGAAATTCCACCTGTGTGTAAACCAGGCGGTGCTTAAGCAGTTTCACAAGGGGACATGCACAGGGAAATTTATCCTCAGGTTCTTATAGAGTTGTCTGTGCTTACAGGGAGTTGATGGTTGTCAAGATGCCCACAGCTGCGAAAGTCAAAAGCTAAAAAAATAATAGATGCCAACCTGGATATATTAATAATCCCGTATCTATGATCACCTTCATAAGGTAGCTTCTCAACTTCTGTGTGGAAGTGAGTTCCTCCTTGGCCATTACACTGTTGTGGAGACCACTAGGAGTTCAGCTTTGTGCAGGATCATCTGACCTGGACTTTTGGCAAGACCTGTACAGCCCTCACACATGCTCAGATGCTACAGGACTTTTCAGACCAGTCCAGACAACAGTAGGCATCCATTCATTGTCTGCACTCTACAGATTCCTAGATGCACGACATTCATTACCATCAAATGCAGAATTTTCATCAAAAACTAATATATATATCATTCCAATCTGAATCAAGAAAATCAGAAATATCCCCAAATCCAAAGAGTGGATCCCCATTGTGATGCTACAAGTTGAAAATTCCACAGCTGACCTCATGGGATGGTTCACAGTCAAAAGACAAGCTGCATGAAAAATATTACATGACCTTCCTGCTATGTGAAAAGTGGCATGTGAAGTACACATGCATGTCTTCCTCAGACATGGGTTCATTTGCAAGACACCTTGTGCAATTGAAAATACTCCAAAAGGGGAGAAATCAGAACCATGTCGCCAAAGTATTTCAGCAGAGACCAACTCCATCTGTCTATCTATCTCTCAGTGAGCGTGTGTGCTCTTGTGTGTGTTTGTGTGTCTTTGTTTGTGTTTGTACCATCATAGCTGATACTTCATTGCCCCCATTGGAAAACTGACTCAGATAATGCCATCTGCCAAACTCCTAAAAACCAAAGTTCTTGCTGATAGAATGAAACATTCCTTCCTGTTGGTTTGGATGTGTCCTTTAGGAATCACTGCTACATTTAGTATACTCAAATCATCACAGTAGATCAGGTAACAAAAACATATATATTTTAAAATAATAATAATATATTAATGGAAACAACAAATACAGGATAGAGTAACAACTGTGTTACTAAACAAGGTCAAGGACAATGGCAAACTATAGATTCAAACTTTGAAGAAAATAGTAATCAATGTAAATATTCCTGGGCTGCCTCAGCCCCGCCCAGGCACACAGCAACAGAATGGTTTTGCAAGCATCCTCAGGAGGGCAGGAGCCTTCTTTGCAGGACGAGAGGGAGGTTGAGGCTCGATCCACCCATCATTCTTTTGGGAGAGGCTCCTTTTCCTCAGCACAAAGTTGGATTTTTTGTGAGGATTCTTGGCATCAAATACGTTGGCCTCTGCTGGAATCCTCAGCTCTGGGGAGAGAGGGGTGTACAAAAAGAAGGTGGCACTCAGGAGGTGCTCCCTAGGACACGCCAACATCTGAGAGCCTGTGCCAGAAAAGGCCAGAGCCACACACCTGAGAGCTCTCCAATTCAGCACCAATACCAACAAAGACAGCCTCCACAGTCCTCCCTGAGGAAGAACTAGGCAGAGCACTTCAACAGACCTAATGTCTGTTCCTACCGAAGGCTTTGGACTCCAGAATATCTCAGGTCCTCTTGCATCTGCCAAAGCACACCACTAGGGTTTGCATCTGAAATCTCCCACAAAAGGCTCCTGTGCCGAAGATTCAGTCCCCACATGAGCCATCTTCATAGGTGGGTTTGTAGGGAAGCATTGGATGGTGAGTGCTCTGATGTCAACATGAAATTCTCATTCAAGATGAATACACTACTGGGGGGTGGGAGGGACTGGAAGAAAGGTTGAGCATGGTTGGAGTAAGACCTAAACAGGGTTGTGCCCTGGGCAACAGTACCTTGTTCCTGTTGGCTCCACTGAATCCTCATTCTCCAAGGAGAGGTCCTCCCTCTCCATCTTTCTCTCTCTCCCTCTCTGCCAGCCTCGTTCTCTCTCTCCCAGTCTATGCCTTTGTGGCAAGGGCTGAGGAGCTCTCCACTGCCACACACTAGAGCTTTATGGACAGCCTCAGTGCACAACCAAAGAGAAAGCTATGAAACCCAGAGAAAAAAGGCCTAGGATTCCTCCTCTGAGTTATTTTCCTCAAGTATGGCCACAGTGAGGACAGGCTGACCAGCGCGGATACCACGTTAGAGCCATGCTTCTGCGTTGGTGGAGCCCGCCTCCATGTGAACCAGGCTTCTGAGAATGGAGGCCACATTCCAAATACTGCCCTACTGAGAACAATGGTTCCAAAGACCAGCAAAGGGACTGCTTCCCTCCAACATGGTGTATGGCCCAGTGGTGCCATGACCCCGAGTGGGGGAATACAACAGCCGCTTCTCCTTCCTCTGAACATGTGTTTCCTGTCGCCCTCCTCTAACCTAGAGCCTGTTCTCCATCCCTTCTGGGTTGGATGTGGAGATCTCTGCTATGAATTTCTTAGGCTACCAAGGCCCCAGACAGACTTCCTCTTCCATAGACTCTACTAACCTAACAGTAGGTTAAGATAGGAGACAAGTGATCCTAGAACTCATAGGGATGGTGGTCTTCAGGGTACATAGGCTGGGATAATGGCTGCTGTGGTGTTTGGCTCACAAAAACCAACCAACCAACCAACGAAAAAGCGCTGGCATTATTATCAGATGAGCTCTGTGGCTACGTGCTCAGGAAGCCCTCATCTGACTTTAGTTAGGGATCACAACCTGGCTATTGTGATCACTCCTTGCCTAGTGGACTCAGGTGCGTAAGACCATGGAATTTATGCAAAAACAGATGATTCAGGCTGTCTCCCAGGCTGTGTTTTCTTCCCAATTTCATCCTGTTACTGCTTGCTAGAATCCTGGCAATGCTCTGCCCAGGCAGAGGTTTTTTGGTCACACAGAAGGCTTTCAATAGTACTGCTTCAGTCCACAAAATGCCAGTTCCCTCTTTAGCCCATGCATTCCCATGTTCCTTTGAAACCACTCCTATCCCAGACCATGAAAACATACTGCTCCTGGAGAGAGGCTTTCCTCCTCACTCCTCAAAGATGTCAGCTTTGGATGCCTGTTCATGTCCAGGGGAGGGCACCTGGTGGGGAGCCGCAATATCCACCGGGGTATACCATTGGACCTCAAGACCTTCCACCAGCAGAAGTGCAGTTGGCTTTGTGCACGAACCCAACACACCTGTTGGAGTGTTCTTGGGGTTCAGAGACTACTCTTTGTTGCTAAGAGTTGACCTGAGTCCACATCCTGACCCTTGCTCTCTGCTATCTGATTGTCTCACTTACTCTGACGGCGAGAGATGATTTGGCCCAGCTCATAATCCTCTGGATTCTCCTCAGTAAGGAAGTGTAGGTCGAGGGCGCTGCGGATGACGACAGGAGCCCTATCGTGGCAGGTCACCTGGAGCAGCATGGGAGACAGGCCTTCAGGAAATGGGCCTTGAAGTGACTACTCAAGGACAGTGGGCAGGGGCATTCTGGAGGCACCTCCACTCTAAATACAAGGGCAACATCCATGACCTTACTACCCGAGGCTGACCTCCTGCTCATCGTGTGGGCTCTTCCCACAGGCTACTAGCCCAATCCTTGTACATAGGACTTCCTGGGCCTGCCATTGCTCTTTGTGGAGCTGCACTCCTCTCGGAGTGAAAGGACCCCACTACCTGCATACAGATGCAATCTCATCCCACAAGTTGGGAGGAATGGGACAATAGCCTCCAAGATCCCAGGTCTGCCCGAGGATGCAGGCGGCATTGGGAATGGCCTAGGCACAAAACCTAGAGGCTTTGGTCTGGATTGCCAGGGCCAAAAACAGACCCAGGAACATGACCACACACAGGAGAGCTGAAAGATAGCCACGAGAGCTCCTGGCCTCCAGAGGCTCAGTGCTGGCTGGGATGTAGGAGGGCACCTCATCCGGCAAGGGTGGTCATTGGGTTACCTGGACATTTAGTGTGCTTGCTCCACATCCATATCGACTCTGCAGAGAGACTCTCTCAGCTCCTTGTTCAAGGAACATGGAGAACCTCACACTGCTGTCCTCCTCCATAGACGTCAGCATCCCATACAAGGGAACCTGCAACCTAGTTCCTGTCCTATTCTCATCTGTCACCCATACCTGTCCCTGCCCTTCTGGACTGCATGCTGCCACCTGACACACAGACTCCCTCAGACATGGCAGTGAACAAGCTGCTGCACTCGCTCATCTCAGCTCCAGCCCTTCACACTGACCTCTCCCTTCTTGATTCCCATCTATCCTCCTGATCATCCAGAAGCTCCAAATTCAAGAGGGCATGAGTAGTCCATGGTATTGGACCAGTGTCTGCTCCCCACCCAGGTGTAAGCACCACGGGACACCCCTGCTCCCAGGCTTACCAGAACACTCTTGGCCATCTCTGGACTTTGTGTTTCTAAGTGGACACGAATTAAGCAGGTGTCTCCCACCTGCTTGTGGGAAAGCGGCCTGGAGGACTTGCAGGTTGATTCTGAGAACTTTGGGGGATGGAACATCAGCAAACCCAGAAACAGAAAGCCACCCCAGACTGTCAGTTGGCTCTATGGGCTTCCAGCAAATATGTCCAGGTGCTGAGGCTTCTTATTTCCTCAGGTCGGAGTGGAATGGCAGCACATGCACAGCTTGAATAAGGTAGGTGTTTACCTCCTTTCCCTTGACCTGGGGGCGTTTCCTCACCATGAAATATTGTATTCCCAGATTCATGGACAGACACACGAGTGAGTGGTCAGAGACCTTGATTTCTGCAGAGCGAAGTGGAGAGAATTGTTAGGTGGCACTCAAGGATTATACCACAAAACACCCACAACCCCTGAGAGTCTCCGCCAGGCCCATCACACTTTGGTATTTTGGGGCCAAGGCCCACTTTCTCTTGGCTGTCAGTTATCCTGAGCCCACTGTGGATCATGTCTCCCCACTGTCTGATTGTCCTACTTACTCTCATCCTCAGACATCATATACAGCAGCTCAAAGTTGTCCACATCCTCATGCTGCAACAAATTTTGGTCCAAGGCCCTGCGGATGAGGCTTGTCACCGTCTCCTGAAAGGTCACCTGGATCAGGGTGGGACAAATGTCATCAGAGAATGGCTTTTAGAAGAGCTACCCAGAAGACTGTGGTCAAACATTCAGGAGAAATCTCAGCTACATATACAAGGGCACAATCTTGTTATCCTGCTACCTGAGTGTGTCCTCCATATACCACCTGGGTTCTTGCAATGTGCTACTAGAACAATCCTGGTACAAATATCTGCCTGTACCTGCCATCTCCCCTCCCCCTGGGGAGCCACATTCCACTCATGTCAAAGGACCAAACTGCCTATGCACAGACACACTCTCATCTCACTGAGATGAGAGCAATGGGCCAGGGATCTGCGCACCAAGTGTGATCTGGGATGCAGGCTGCCTTTGTGGGTGGAAGAGGCAGATGCACTGAAAATTTGGGTCCTGACTGCCACGACACAAAACAGACTCAGATACAAGAGTGTGCACTTGAGTGCTTCATGATAGCTTTGAGAGGCCCTGGCCTCTGGAAGCTCGGTGCGGGTCTGGTTGTAATGATGTACTTGACTCAGCACTGGCAGTCACTGAACATGTCTCCTCTGCAGCTGGACACCTGCAGCATTAGCGTGTCTACTGCACATCCATAGAAATTCTGCCAAGAACCCCTTTAGCTCCGTATTTACATACATGCAAAGCCTAACATTCCGAAGCTTTGGCATGACCCCCCAGGTGATCCCGACCCCAAATTCCTACACCTAGTCATGCTAAGGAGGTTCTCTTCCCTGCCACCAGGAACACATCCCCTCCTACACATGTGACAAGTCACTGCCACCTCCTCTGCTCCAACTTCACTCATTGAGAATACCAAGTTCTAGGCACTGCAGCCTGCACCCTGGACATATCTCTGCCTTCATCTGTCCACAGCACTTCCGTCTGCACTTCTGGCCTGCAAAACCCACAATACACAGGCCCACTCACCACTGAAGCTGGGCATGCTGATGCTCTCCCTCCTCAGGTCAAGCCCTTAAGACGGACCTCTCTCTTCTTTATTTCCCACCATAGCCCTGGGGTTGGCTGTGTCTCCTGCCTTCCACTGTGTGGACACCCAGGAGGCAGCCCTGCTGTCGGGCTTACCGGGATGCGCTTTGTCTCCCTCAGGCTCTGTCCCTCTAGGAGGACGTGAACAACGCGGCTGTCTTCCACCTGCTCGCTGGAGTGAAGCAGTGAGGAGCTGCTACTCACAGCTGCTGGGGTCCTGGATGCCACTGCCACAGAAGGTTCCAAGAACTGTGGGGGATGACAACATCAGCAAAGCCCAGCAACTGCACCCCACCCAGCCTGGCAGTTGGCTCTGTGGGCATTCTACAACATCCATCCAGAACCTGAGGTTCTTGTCCCCTTGGAGGATGTGGAGTGGCACCAGGAGTAAAGACTGAAGAAGGTGGCTGTTTTGGGAACAAGAGATCCAGCACCTGCTGGGTGGGGATGAAATCCCAGGAGATTAACCCCATGTTGCTGCTGAAATGTAGGTTCCTCCCACAAATGACAGGCAGGAGCTCATTCCTAAGCTGGTCCTGCCTGTAAGGTTCAAGGCTCTGAACCCTGAAGGGCTCCTCAGTGTTCTGATCATTTTCACCCTGGGTTGGGACCAAGAATGGTGGGTTCAAAATGGAATTGGTGACAAACAGAAAAATGACTTGTGCCAATACACTAGAGTCAAAGCACAATGGGACAGTTCCCATCAGTACAAACACACACACACACACACACACACACACACACACACACACACAGAGTCAGAATAGGAGTCCTGGGCCATTCATCAGGGATCAGACTAGAGGGCCTGCTGGGCTCACCTGCCCTGTGCTACTCACTGTTACTCTTGAGCTCCTCTGCGACAATCGCCAGAGGCTCTGGCGTCTAAGATGAAGCCTCACCCAGTGTATCCACAAAAGGGCTAGTTGGCCCCCCTGAGATTCCTGGGAGCCTGAGGCTCGGCATTGTCTGCAACCACAGGAGAACATCCTTCTCCCTCCAGTGGCTCCAACCAAGTGAGCTCGGATGGCTTGGTCAGTGAAGTGGGTGCCTGGATACCAGGGTTCCATGTTCTGTTTGATCCATTGTCAAGGCAATGATGTCATTTCCTGTGCCCATACCTGAGCCTCTTTTCACATAAGACCACTTTCAACAGCCCTATGGGCTGCCGATTTCTCCTCCATGCCTACCCATCTCAGGTGCACAGGTGTTCACCAACAACTACCCAAACATCCCCACCAGCATCTGCCCTGCTTGGTGCCACTAGAGTTCCAGCTTGGAGCCTTCAAAAATGCATTCACAACCAGTCCTTCCCTCTCAGCAGCTTTTGGACCCTGGTCCCATCATTGTGCAACTCATGGTGTGCCCAGTCTTTTCTGGAAAGTAGGGTAGCATCTAATCTCTAGGGTTTATTGTGTCTATTGGCCCATAACACCCTCTGTTCTCTCTGAAACCAGAGATGGGACTCACAGGTGGCTAAAGCACAAATGTAGAGATGGGATAATCACAAGAAAGGGAGAGACAAAGAATGCACCCTAACTCAATCAGGCCTGTGTCCCACACAGGGACATGGCCAATGTCCGTCCCATCGTGGCTGCAGTTCCCTCTCTACACCATGGCAAGTTGGAGGGGACTGAGATGCAGAGGCTGCTCCCCTCTGCCATACAACTTCCCAAGGCTTCTCCTAAGATTTCAAAAGGGCCAAGTGTGTCTAGTGTTGGGGTCTCACAGAGACTCCGAGGTACCACAGCATCCTGCTGCCCAGAACCGGTTCACCCCTCACCTCAAGGGGGCTCAGCCTCTGGATTCATGGGAATTGAAGTGGGTACAGGTGATGGGATATCACCTCCAAGACTGAGTTATGCCAAGTCCATGACCCCTGTCTGCATCCCTGTCTCCAGCACCACTCCCCCCTCTCTCTTTCCTCCTCAGAGCAAACAAATCCATTTAGCAAGTGTGTCCTGTGATAAAGACATGACGGTCACCCATCCTCTCATTACAAAAACACTGAGGCTCAGCCAACATGGATCCTACAGGGAACACAGGCATAAACTCAGACTCCGATCCTCCCAGCCGAGCCTCAGTGGAGCCTGGACTCCCAGCCTCCTGAGTCAAGGAAACAGAGGTTCCTAGCCGAGCCACCTTGGATGCAGCCGCACACAAACTGAACTCATCAATGCCCCTTGCTCTCAGTTGTGAGTAAGAGGGGAAGTGGTGTTTCACAACCCTGGACATCAAGTGCAGTCTCCAGGCTTTGGGGTGTGCCCTGGCCTCTGTCTATCTGCCCAGGCTCTCCAACCCACACTGGCCTCTTACCCAACCTCCTCCTAGGGCCAAACTCAATCCTGCCTCTCAATTTCTGCTGCCTTCCCCAACACACTGCTCCCCAAAATGAGCAGGGCTGGCTCTCGGTTATCATGCTGGTGCCAGCAGCAATGCCACCCCACTGACATAATTCTGAGTCCCAACCTAGGCACTCCAGCTGTCTTTGCCACACCTGGCCTGTTTGGGCTCTGGCTCTTGCTCTTTTCTTTCATGTGCATGTGTTTTGAGGTTTTGAGTTTCTCCCACTGCAGAACTGCAGCTGTGGCAGGGTAGAGCTCATGAGGGTGACATTCTGAGCCACATCCAATCCCATCAGGACTGTTCACTGGGGGGACTGCTGGAACACAGTGATGAGTGAACACATGGGAGGTGGTTGGACCCACCTTGCCTCTGAGTGGCTTCCTTTCAGGACAGGAATGTAGGCATGGGAGCCCCTGGCGTGGGATGCTTTGCACAAGGCGTGACCATGGGCTCTCTTTCCTGGCAAAAATGGCTCCACTCAGCATGGAGAGCACTGTCATTCCTGGTGGCTAACAACAGCCCTGGACCCCAGAAAGGAACCCACACTCAAGATTAACGTCTGAGTGTGCGTGTCCTCGAGGAAATGAGGTCTCCTGATCCCAGGTGCAAAGGGGTAAGTCCTCTAACTCCAGGGGCCATGAAGGGACATCTGAGTTTCCCTCGTCCTTCTTTCCCTCTCTAACTAACCACAGTTAGGACCCTGGCCTCATTCCCCAGTGAGGATCATTAGGCTCCATAACGGACAGTCTCTAAGATGCTCAGGGGACCAACACCCTCTGCACAACCCATAACCCTATTCACCCAAGAGGCAAGAGGATTTCTATTCAGGAAAACCAGGAAAGGGAGAGCCTTTCTCAAGGACACAAGGACATTAGTGAGTGAGGGAGTGATTAATGGATGGAGAACTATTTCCAACACCAACTTCCAGGAGCATATATGGCCCCCTGGAGAATTCTGCAGTGTGTTGGTGATTAAGGAGAACGTGTGAATTCAGGGGTCACTAGGTCCTCTCAGCCATAAGGAGGGAAACTGCCATAAAGGAACTAGGACAAGGGTGCGAGGAATGCTCACTGGTGGGAGATCGGAAGGAAGGAAAGTGTACTCATTAGAAAAGTGTCGCCTGAAAATTCTTAGCCAGCCAAAAGTCGTGCGAACTTGTGTGGGAAAAGAGTCTTTGCACAGTGATGAAGCTAAGAGCTCACATGATGGAACACAGCATCAACTGGGACCAAATCCAATATCTGATATTCTTGTAGGAAGAGGAGAGTCTGGACCCAGATACCAGGGAGACTGGGGGATACCGGATATGTGAGGCTGGAGCCAGGGCGGGATGCCCATATGGGAACCACAGATCGTGGGCAGCAATAGGAGAGTGGGCAAGGGCTGGGAGAGTTGGGGAGACAGTCCCCTTGAAACCTGGGAGGGGTTATGGCACTGGGACAGCCCAACACCTACTGTGTTGAGCCTCTGGAGCTCAACGGAAGACACTTCCTCTGTTGTCGGCCACCCAGTTAACAGAGTTTGGTTGCAGCAGCCTAGGACCCAGCTGAAGGTCTGAGCATGTTGGCCATGCAGGTTGGATCTGGACCACAGACACCCTCATCAGAGATTGTAGGGTCTCAGCCCTGAGGCAAGACAGGCACTAAGTCAGGCCAGGTGGGGAAACGGATAGGCACACACTCTGGGGGTTGGTGCCTGTGTTACTGGGAGCACTTCTGATCGCAATTCCCTGATCTGCTGCCAACACAGGCTATAGAGGAGCGTACAGAAACACAGACCACGGATCTGCCCCACTCAGTGGGCCCAGGCCAACACCACACCCAGCAGCCTCGTGCCATTCCCAATGAGTCTCGAAGCGGCCCCCTCTTCCCATCCTGAGAGCTCTTCCCTTCCTCATGTGCCAATAGCTCCCTACTGTCACTGGCAATATCTACTCTGTGAGATGTCAACATCCGTGGGTACTGTTCTCTCATCCCAGGACAGTGTGGTCCCACACACCCTGGTGAAATGGGCCACCTGGAGGCTGGACCTGGAGGTTGTTGAGGCTGAATGGCAGCGGTGGTCCTCTGGCACTTAATATTATTTAAGTTAAAAAAAAACAAAAACAAAAACAAAAAACGGGTCTTGGTGCTCGAAAATGTTTGATTTGCATATTCTCATCCCCTAACCCCAATATTTTCATTATTTCCTCACATATGAAATCTTACTAGCATAAAGGTAATTTCGTATTAAACAAAGTGGATTGAAATAACATTGGTAAAAATAATCAATCACCATACTTTCAATTTTTGTTCTGCTTTCCTATTAGAAACCACTTGGATACAAGAGAACAGAGGACAGACTCATGGAAATGCTTGAAATGACAAGAAGCTCCCACTCAAGCTCAGCATTCAGTCCTGGACAGGGTAAGACCAGGCCACTTTGACATCTGTGCCAAAGAGTCTACCAGACGGAATCCTCTGACTGATCCCTGACTGAGCCATAGGAACTGGCTAGAAAAGCCTTCACATCCTCAATACATTCTTCACGTCAGAATACTTGACAACCATTGATATCCATCTCTCGTTAACTTGCTCCCCAGCCAACCATTCTTCAACAAATTCAAAGGAGTAACTCATGCAAGCACACAGAAAGGGGTGTTCACTACACACATCCATGTGCGAAAAAGACAACTGGTATTTCTTGTTTGGGCTATTTCAAATGAAATCCCTTCTGCATGACCTCCACAAACCAAAGGAAAATATTTGTGAAATTCCCACGTAGAAGACAAGATACACTTGACAAGGAGGCAGTGGCAAGAATTTTGACACTCCAAATGTAGAGTGTGTGTTTAGGAAGCAGTCACAGTTTCCATGAGAGAGTCCCATGAAATCAATTAGGAAGATCCATGCTCTAGCCCTACCATGCAAGTGATGTGACTTGAAAGAGTCACTTAGTCTTAGTAACCATCATCACTAACAACTAAGTCAATGAATAAAGGTCCTCAGGTGCCAAGCTACAAAATGTGGGATGAGCATGGATGAGGATGGGTGGGAGAAGTCTCCAACTCTAACACAATTAGGGAAGGATGTGCTGACCTCAAGTGGCTGGGGGGCTGGGATCCTGCCACAGAGGGGGATTCCAAACCTCACATCCCCTGACCCAGGCCAGAAGACCAGGTAGAGTCCAAGGACCCTGGGGTGGCCCAATGGCAATAAAGGTCAAAAGGAACTAGGGATCAGCCTGGTCCCTCAATCCCCTACTCTGAGCAGGGCTGCATGACGAGGCCAGAGGCCATCCACAGCAATCTGCCTTTACAGGAAAACAGGGACTGCAGGCTGCCTCTGGCTCACTGAATCAGGGTGGTGTTTTCATAAAGCAAGACCACTTCCTCACATTTGACCAGCAGCTCATGTGTTGACAGCACAATGACTGACTTGACTC
This sequence comes from Urocitellus parryii, assembly GCF_045843805.1. Taxonomy (NCBI): domain Eukaryota; kingdom Metazoa; phylum Chordata; class Mammalia; order Rodentia; family Sciuridae; genus Urocitellus; species Urocitellus parryii. Next base: position 51,148,137 of record NC_135548.1, on the reverse strand, counting down.
AGGCCCTGATGAATGAAATAGAAAATTCATAGCAAACCCATCTTTAGCTCTTCCACATCATCAGGGGCTCTGATTCAATTCCGTCCAGAAAGGTGTCTGAAATGATTTCTAAACATGCTGGGGACTCACCTCTGTGTGGAACTTTTCAGGAAAAAGGGGATCAAATCTCATGAAGCAACTCTTCTCTCTTCTAGCCCATGGGCAATGCAAGGAACCTGCATGATACCAGAGGCTCACTTCTCTCTTCTCATGTCTTCTGGAAAGGATTCGTTAATGCTTCCTGCAAGGTGAAGCAGAAGCCTGCATCCCCAGCTGCACAGAAGTGTTTTAGGGCAGTGTCTCCCTTAAAACCCAAAAATAAAAAAAACAGGTCATTCAACAGGCACATGGATTCAAGTACATGTTCAATGATCCCTCCTCCCTGGAGCCTTCCACATGCCCATCTTCCACATTCACAGAGCAATGCTTGGCCATTCTCAAGGCCAGGAGACCATGATGTCATCACCAGGAAGTCAATAAGGAACATGAAGAGAGCAGCATGGGATTGCAGAAGGTGGCACATCAAGGATCTTCAGCTCTGCTGCTAGAACACAAGAGCTTAACTTCAGTATTGACTTTTTGCCAACTACCAAGTACGATAGCAGTGTCAAGCCCAATATGCAGATATGCAAGTAGTAGGTGACACCCCGCATCCATTCACAAAAGTGGGCAACATCTGCATCAGAACAAGGAAGTATCTTACCCTTACTCATAAAAATCATCAGAAACAAAATAAAATGGATGCACGACTTCTCATTTCACTATTAGGTAGCTGTTGGAATTCCCTATTAAATAATACCTCCTCCAAAATAAAAAGTATCTCAGACATGTGTCAACTATTCAATGGATGACATTTTAAAAACTATGGACTTTACTTAATATTTATGTATGCTATATCCCTGCCTAAGGCTCTATGAGAAAGGAGCATATAGAATTGGATCTTTGAAAATCTCACATTTGCTGATAAATATTACTGCTGATCTCAGGCATGGCGAAGTGAAAAGTGGGACTTTGGATATTCCAAGAAGGCTATGTTGTGGGATTGGTGTCCCTGATTCATACATAGCATATGGTTTCTATGAAATCCAGTGAGGGAGCAGGAGTAACGAAGCTGATTGCACAGATGACCTCAGGGAATACTGACAGATAGGCCAAATGAAAAATATGCTCCAGCTAACCATTGGTATTTGGGCTTCTGATCCCAGTCCTGTTTTTAAAAAAGGTGCAGACAGGCAGTGTTCATTAAAAACTGTCTACCATGTAAAAGTGGGTAATTTAAATGGCATCTAGTTACACATCTGATAGAATGGTCTGGCAACATATGAATTTCATTCTAACAACAACAACAACAACAAAACATAGAAAATGAGACATAAAGATAAAACCTTGTCTTCACCAGGATGCCTAAAAATAGGTTTTATTTGGCTCATGCCAATAAATATCTTTCAATAGAATTTCTGATTTCTGAATGAATCCATTCAACTTCATACTGCACAGATCACAAGGTTTTCTTTACAGAATATTCTCTTCTTCTTCTTAAAGCCTCACATAGAAAATGTCTCACAGGACATAGGAGGGGAATGACCCAAAGGATGAGAGAATGGCTGGAACCGTTCTCAAATGTGCCCATGTAGCCTAAAGTTTGAAGGCATCTAATTGTACTCTAAAACAATTATGAACCTATTCGATCCATTATTAATAAATATCACCACTTTACCACTTGAACCAAATCACAGAAAATTGGAAACAGATGATCATTGGCTTTGATACCTTTACTTCTGTTTCATTACTCAGAGTCGATCAACTCTATACTTCAAGTGACACAGATTTATTACAGAATGCCTAAGATCCTAAGGATCTATTTTAGCTCAGCCCATGGTATTGCTTCATTATTTTATTATTTTGTAAGTAATAAAATATAACTTCATGTTGGATGACATATTCAAGCCATGAATATATCATCCAACATTGTTCTTCCCAAAATATTAGCCCAATTTCTGCGCGCGCTCACTTACTGTTCAGGAATTTTACTAATTGTTTGAAGGTTCTAGAGGACCTGTTAGACTCCTAATGGACAAACCATACAACATACTCCAGAGAACGGACGAGTGCCATAAGAAGAAAATAAGGTCAGCCTACAGCAATGGGCAGCTGCCTGCCCTCGGCTGGGAGGAGCCCTGGCCATGGCACCAGGGCTGCTGGGCAGCAGAAGCCTCCACAGCCCTGCAGGGAGCCTGGAGCACAGCTCTGCCTAACCATGCTCAGCCCTGGACAGATGCACATGAGTTCCCATCACAGGCTCGAGTGTGACAGTCCCAGGTGCATGCCTGTCATGCCAGCCACCAGGGAGGCTGAGGCAAGAGGAACGTTTGAGGTCAGCCTTGGCAACTTAGACCCCGAGGCAAAGGGGACATACTTTTACAGGGGTCTCTGAGGGTGTAGCTCAGGTAGGTCACTTGCCTCACAGGCTCAAGGCCCTGGGTTCAATCCCCAGAACCCACGTACACACAAAAAGTGAACTTGGAATATTGTTTAAAATGATGGATCAGGTACACACAAGGACTTCAATATGACCTCTCAGAGGAGCTCAATTTGAGATCAGACTGAACAAAAGACCACCTGGACCATTGACTCAGTGTCTGAAACCCTCTGTGAGCATGGGAAGCACTGCTGGCAAGACACCAGAGGGCCAAAGCACTTGTGCCCCCTGCAGGGGCGTCTCTTGTCTACCGCCAAAGACTGTTCCCCTCCTGGGGCAGCTGAGAGCAAGCTGGGCCTTGGAGCAAGGACTAGTGCTTTAGATATAGACTATGCAAGCAAGGGGCAATGTCTTTAATAAAACTAAAATTAAAAAGTCACATTGATAAAATTTTAAAAAGAAGAAAATAAGGTCAAGTAGAGGAAGCCCATTTTCACAGGAAAAAATCCCCCAGTGAAAAGCATCAGAATAGATACCAAGAAAAATACCAACAAACACAGTGTGCTCCCACTATGTATCTACTCAACATGCAAAAGTTAGAAAGCTAGATAATACAATCCTGGCCACAGGTAGAGCTATGCAGAAGAGCCACCTGGCAGTGCTTAGTCAAAGAAGTAAACATGCACACTTTGACCTAGAAATTCGACCTGTGTGTAAACCAGGCGGTGCTTAAGCAGTTTCACAAGGGGACATGCACAGGGAAATTTATCCTCAGGTTCTTATAGAGTTGTCTGTGCTTACAGGGAGTTGATGGTTGTCAAGATGCCCACAGCTGCGAAAGTCAAAAGCTAAAAAAATAATAGATGCCAACCTGGATATATTAATAATCCCGTATCTATGATCACCTTCATAAGGTAGCTTCTCAACTTCTGTGTGGAAGTGAGTTCCTCCTTGGCCCTTACACTGTTGTGGAGACCACTAGGAGTTCAGCTTTGTGCAGGATCATCTGACCTGGACTTTTGGCAAGACCTGTACAGCCCTCACACATGCTCAGATGCTACAGGACTTTTCAGACCAGTCCAGACAACAGTAGGCATCCATTCATTGTCTGCACTCTACAGATTCCTAGATGCACGACATTCATTACCATCAAATGCAGAATTTTCATCAAAAACTAATATATATATCATTCCAATCTGAATCAAGAAAATCGGAAATATCCCCAAATCCAAAGAGTGGATCCCCATTGTGATGCTACAAGTTGAAAATTCCACAGCTGACCTCATGGGATGGTTCACAGTCAAAAGACAGCTGCATGAAAAATATTACATGACCTTCCTGCTATGTGAAAAGTGGCATGTGAAGTACACATGCATGTCTTCCTCAGACATGGGTTCATTTGCAAGACACCTTGTGCAATTGAAAATACTCCAAAAGGGGAGAAATCAGAACCATGTCTCCAAAGTATTTCAGCAGAGACCAACTCCATCTGTCTATCTATCTCTCAGTGAGCGTGTGTGCTCTTGTGTGTGTTTGTGTGTCTTTGTTTGTGTTTGTACCATCATAGCTGATACTTCATTGCCCCCATTGGAAAACTGACTCAGATAATGCCATCTGCCAAACTCCTAAAAACCAAAGTTCTTGCTGATAGAATGAAACATTCCTTCCTGTTGGTTTGGATGTGTCCTTTAGGAATCACTGCTACATTTAGTATACTCAAATCATCACAGTAGATCAGGTAACAAAAACATATATATTTTAAAATAATAATAATATATTAATGGAAACAACAAATACAGGATAGAGTAACAACTGTGTTACTAAACAAGGTCAAGGACAATGGCAAACTATAGATTCAAACTTTGAAGAAAATAGTAATCAATGTAAATATTCCTGGGCTGCCTCAGCCCCGCCCAGGCACACAGCAACAGAATGGTTTTGCAAGCATCCTCAGGAGGGCAGGAGCCTTCTTTGCAGGACGAGAGGGAGGTTGAGGCTCGATCCACCCATCATTCTTTTGGGAGAGGCTCCTTTTCCTCAGCACAAAGTTGGATTTTTTGTGAGGATTCTTGGCATCAAATACGTTGGCCTCTGCTGGAATCCTCAGCTCTGGGGAGAGAGGGGTGTACAAAAAGAAGGTGGCACTCAGGAGGTGCTCCCTAGGACACGCCAACATCTGAGAGCCTGTGCCAGAAGAGGCCAGAGCCACACACCTGAGAGCTCTCCAATTCAGCACCAATACCAACAAAGACAGCCTCCACAGTCCTCCCTGAGGAAGAACTAGGCAGAGCACTTCAACAGACCTAATGTCTGTTCCTACCGAAGGCTTTGGACTCCAGAATATCTCAGGTCCTCTTGCATCTGCCAAAGCACACCACTAGGGTTTGCATCTGAAATCTCCCACAAAAGGCTCCTGTGCCGAAGATTCAGTCCCCACATGAGTCATCTTCATAGGTGGGTTTGGAGGGAAGCATTGGATGGTGAGTGCTCTGATGTCAACATGAAATTCTCATTCAAGATGAATACACTACTGGGGGGTGGGAGGGACTGGAAGAAAGGTTGAGCATGGTTGGAATAAGACCTAAATAGGGTTGTGCCCTGGGCAACCGTACCTTGTTCCTGTTGGCTCCACTGAATCCTCATTCTCCAAGGAGAGGTCCTCCCTCTCCATCTTTCTCTCTCTCCCTCTCTGCCAGCCTCGTTCTCTCTCTCCCAGTCTATGCCTTTGTGGCAAGGGCTGAGGAGCTCTCCACTGCCACACACTAGAGCTTTATGGACAGCCTCAGTGCACAACCAAAGAGAAAGCTATGAAACCCAGAGGAAAAAAGGCCTAGGATTCCTCCTCTGAGTTATTTTCCTCAAGTATGGCCACAGTGAGGACAGGCTGACCAGCACGGATACCACGTTAGAGCCATGCTTCTGCATTGGTGGAGCCCGCCTCCATGTGAACCAGGCTTCTGAGAATGGAGGCCACATTCCAAATACTGCCCTACTGAGAACAATGGTTCCAAAGACCAGCAAAGGGACTGCTTCCCTCCAACATGGTGTATGGCCCAGTGGTGCCATGACCCCGAGTGGGGGAATACAACAGCCGCTTCTCCTTCCTCTGAACATGTGTTTCCTGTCGCCCTCCTCTAACCTAGAGCCTGTTCTCCATCCCTTCTGGGTTGGATGTGGAGATCTCTGCTATGAATTTCTTAGGCTACCAAGGCCCCAGACAGACTTCCTCTTCCATAGACTCTACTAACCTAACAGTAGGTTAAGATAGGAGACAAGTGATCCTAGAACTCATAGGGATGGTGGTCTTCAGGGTACATAGGCTGGGATAATGGCTGCTGTGGTGTTTGGCTCACAAAAACCAACCAACCAACCAACGAAAAAGCGCTGGCATTATTATCAGATGAGCTCTGTGGCTACGTGCTCAGGAAGCCCTCATCTGACTTTAGTTAGGGATCACAACCTGGCTATTGTGATCACTCCTTGCCTAGTGGACTCAGGTGCGTAAGACCATGGAATTTATGCAAAAACAGATGATTCAGGCTGTCTCCCAGGCTGTGTTTTCTTCCCAATTTCATCCTGTTACTGCTTGCTAGAATCCTGGCAATGCTCTGCCCAGGCAGTGGTTTTTTGGTCACACAGAAGGCTTTCAATAGTACTGCTTCAGTCCACAAAATGCCAGTTCCCTCTTTAGCCCATGCATTCCCATGTTCCTTTGAAACCACTCCTATCCCAGACCATGAAAACATACTGCTCCTGGAGAGAGGCTTTCCTCCTCACTCCTCAAAGATGTCAGCTTTGGATGCCTGTTCATGTCCAGGGGAGGGCACCTGGTGGGGAGCCGCAATATCCACCGGGGTATACCATTGGACCTCAAGACCTTCCACCAGCAGAAGTGCAGTTGGCTTTGTGCACGAACCCAACACACCTGTTGGAGTGTTCTTGGGGGTCAGAGACTACTCTTTGTTGCTAAGAGTTGACCTGAGTCCACATCCTGACCCTTGCTCTCTGCTATCTGATTGTCTCACTTACTCTGACGGCGAGAGATGATTTGGCCCAGCTCATAATCCTCTGGATTCTCCTCAGTAAGGAAGTGTAGGTCGAGGGCGCTGCGGATGATGACAGGAGCCCTATCGTGGCAGGTCACCTGGAGCAGCATGGGAGACAGGCCTTCAGGAAATGGGCCTTGAAGTGACTACTCAAGGACAGTGGGCAGGGGCATTCTGGAGGCACCTCCACTCTAAATACAAGGGCAACATCCATGACCCTACTACCCGAGGCTGACCTCCTGCTCATCGTGTGGGCTCTTCCCACAGGCTACTAGCCCAATCCTTGTACATAGGACTTCCTGGGCCTGCCATTGCTCTTTGTGGAGCTGCACTCCTCTCGGAGTGAAAGGACCCCACTACCTGCATACAGATGCAATCTCATCCCACAAGTTGGGAGGAATGGGACAATAGCCTCCAAGATCCCAGGTCTGCCCGAGGATGCAGGCGGCATTGGGAATGGCCTAGGCACAAAACCTAGAGGCTTTGGTCTGGATTGCCAGGGCCAAAAACAGACCCAGGAACATGACCACACACAGGAGAGCTGAAAGATAGCCACGAGAGCTCCTGGCCTCCAGAGGCTCAGTGCTGGCTGGGATGTAGGAGGCCACCTCATCCGGCAAGGGTGGTCATTGGGTTACCTGGACATTTAGTGTGCTTGCTCCACATCCATATCGACTCTGCAGAGAGACTCTCTCAGCTCCTTGTTCAAGGAACATGGAGAACCTCACACTGCTGTCCTCCTCCATAGACGTCAGCATCCCATACAAGGGAACCTGCAACCTAGTTCCTGTCCTATTCTCATCTGTCACCCATACCTGTCCCTGCCCTTCTGGACTGCATGCTGCCACCTGACACACAGACTCCCTGAGACATGGCAGTGGACAAGCTGCTGCACTCGCTCATCTCAGCTCCAGCCCTTCACACTGACCTCTCCCTTCTTGATTCCCATCTATCCTCCTGATCATCCAGAAGCTCCAAATTCAAGAGGGCATGAGTAGTCCATGGTATTGGACCAGTGTCTGCTCCCCACCCAGGTGTAAGCACCACGGGACACCCCTGCTCCCAGGCTTACCAGAACACTCTTGGCCATCTCTGGACTTTGTGTTTCTAAGTGGACACGAATTAAGCAGGTGTCTCCCACCTGCTTGTGGGAAAGCGGCCTGGAGGACTTGCAGGTTGATTCTGAGAACTGTGGGGGATGGAACATCAGCAAACCCAGAAACAGAAAGCCACCCCAGACTGTCAGTTGGCTCTATGGGCTTCCAGCAAATATGTCCAGGTGCTGAGGCTTCTTATTTCCTCAGGTCGGAGTGGAATGGCAGCACATGCACAGCTTGAATAAGGTAGGTGTTTACCTCCTTTCCCTTGACCTGGGGGCGTTTCCTCACCATGAAATATTGTATTCCCAGATTCATGGACAGACACACGAGTGAGTGGTCAGAGACCTTGATTTCTGCAGAGCGAAGTGGAGAGAATTGTTAGGTGGCACTCAAGGATTATACCACAAAACACCCACAACCCCTGAGAGTCTCCGCCAGGCCCATCACACTTTGGTATTTTGGGGCCAAGGCCCACTTTCTCTTGGCTGTCAGTTATCCTGAGCCCACTGTGGATCATGTCTCCCCACTGTCTGATTGTCCTACTTACTCTCATCCTCAGACATCATATACAGCAGCTCAAAGTTGTCCACATCCTCATGCTGCAACAAATTTTGGTCCAAGGCCCTGCGGATGAGGCTTGTCACCGTCTCCTGAATGGTCACCTGGATCAGGGTGGGACAAATGTCATCAGAGAATGGCTTTTAGAAGAGCTACCCAGAAGACTGTGGTCAAACATTCAGGAGTAATCTCAGCTACATATACAAGGGCACAATCTTGTTATCCTGCTACCTGAGTGTGTCCTCCATATACCACCTGGGTTCTTGCAATGTGCTACTAGAACAATCCTGGTACAAATATCTGCCTGTACCTGCCATCTCCCCTCCCCCTGGGGAGCCACATTCCACTCATGTCAAAGGACCAAACTGCCTATGCACAGACACACTCTCATCTCACTGAGATGAGAGCAATGGGCCAGGGTTCTGCGCACCAAGTGTGATCTGGGATGCAGGCTGCCTTTGTCGGTGGAAGAGGCAGATGCACTGAAAATTTGGGTCCTGACTGCCACGACACAAAACAGACTCAGATACAAGAGTGTGCACTTAAGTGCTTCATGATAGCTTTGAGAGGCCCTGGCCTCTGGAAGCTCGGTGCGGGTCTGGTTGTCATGATGTACTTGACTCAGCACTGGCAGTCACTGAACATGTCTCCTCTGCAGCTGGACACCTGCAGCATTAGCGTGTCTACTGCACATCCATAGAAATTCTGCCAAGAACCCCTTTAGCTCCGTATTTACATACATGCAAAGCCTAACATTCCGAAGCTTTGGCATGACCCCCCAGGTGATCCCGACCCCAAATTCCTACACCTAGTCATGCTAAGGAGGTTCTCTTCCCTGCCACCAGGAACACATCCCCTCCTACACATGTGACAAGTCACTGCCACCTCCTCTGCTCCAACTTCACTCATTGAGAATACCAAGTTCTAGGCACTGCAGCCTGCACCCTGGACATATCTCTGCCTTCATCTGTCCACAGCACTTCCGTCTGCACTTCTGGCCTGCAAAACCCACAATACACAGGCCCACTCACCACTGAAGCTGGGCATGCTGATGCTCTCCCTCCTCAGGTCAAGCCCTTAAGACGGACCTCTCTCTTCTTTATTTCCCACCATAGCCCTGGGGTTGGCTGTGTCTCCTGCCTTCCACTGTGTGGACACCCAGGAGGCAGCCCTGCTGTCGGGCTTACCGGGATGCGCTTTGTCTCCCTCAGGCTCTGTCCCTCTAGGAGGACGTGAACAACGCGGCTGTCTTCCACCTGCTCGCTGGAGTGAAGCAGTGAGGAGCTGCTACTCACAGCTGCTGGGGTCCTGGATGCCACTGCCACAGAAGGTTCCAAGAACTGTGGGGGATGACAACATCAGCAAAGCCCAGCAACTGCACCCCACCCAGCCTGGCAGTTGGCTCTGTGGGCATTCTACAACATCCATCCAGAACCTGAGGTTCTTGTCCCCTTGGAGGATGTGGAGTGGCACCAGGAGTAAAGACTGAAGAAGGTGGCTGTTTTGGGAACAAGAGATCCAGCACCTGCTGGGTGGGGATGAAATCCCAGGAGATTAACCCCATGTTGCTGCTGAAATGTAGGTTCCTCCCACAAATGACAGGCAGGAGCTCATTCCTAAGCTGGTCCTGCCTGTAAGGTTCAAGGCTCTGAACCCTGAAGGGCTCCTCCGTGTTCTGATCATTTTCACCCTGGGTTGGGACCAAGAATGGTGGGTTCAAAATGGAAATGGTGACAAACAGAAAAATGACTTGTGCCAATACACTAGAGTCAAAGCACAATGGGACAGTTCCCATCAGTACAAACACACACACACACACACACACACACACACACACACACACACACAGAGTCAGAATAGGAGTCCTGGGCCATTCATCAGGGATCAGACTAGAGGGCCTGCTGGGCTCACCTGCCCTGTGCTACTCACTGTTACTCTTGAGCTCCTCTGCGACAATCGCCAGAGGCTCTGGCGTCTAAGATGAAGCCTCACCCAGTGTATCCACAAAAGGGCTAGTTGGCCCCCCTGAGATTCCTGGGAGCCTGAGGCTTGGCATTGTCTGCAACCACAGGAGAACATCCTTCTCCCTCCAGTGGCTCCAACCAAGTGAGCTCGGATGGCTTGGTCAGTGAAGTGGGTGCCTGGATACCAGGGTTCCATGTTCTGTTTGATCCATTGTCAAGGCAATGATGTCATTTCCTGTGCCCATACCTGAGCCTCTTTTCACATAAGACCACTTTCAACAGCCCTATGGGCTGCCGATTTCTCCTCCATGCCTACCCATCTCAGGTGCGCAGGTGTTCACCAACAACTACCCAAACATCCCCACCAGCATCTGCCCTGCTTGGTGCCACTAGAGTTCCAGCTTGGAGCCTTCAAAAATGCATTCACAACCAGTCCTTCCCTCTCAGCAGCTTTTGGACCCTGGTCCCATCATTGTGCAACTCATGGTGTGCCCAGTCTTTTCTGGAAAGTAGGGTAGCATCTAATCTCTAGGGTTTATTGTGTCTATTGGCCCATAACACCCTCTGTTCTCTCTGAAACCAGAGATGGGACTCACAGGTGGCTAAAGCACAAATGTAGAGATGGGATAATCACAAGAAAGGGAGAGACAAAGAATGCACCCTAACTCAATCAGGCCTGTGTCCCACACAGGGACATGGCCAATGTCCGTCCCATCGTGGCTGCAGTTCCCTCTCTACACCATGGCAAGTTGGAGGGGACTGAGATGCAGAGGCTGCTCCCCTCTGCCATACAACTTCCCAAGGCTTCTCCTAAGATTTCAAAAGGGCCAAGTGTGTCTAGTGTTGGGGTCTCACAGAGACTCCGAGGTACCACAGCATCCTGCTGCCCAGAACCGGTTCACCCCTCACCTCAAGGGGGCTCAGCCTCTGGATTCATGGGAATTGAAGTGGGTACAGGTGATGGGATATCACCTCCAAGACTGAGTTATGCCAAGTCCATGACCCCTGTCTGCATCCCTGTCTCCAGCACCACTCCCCCCTCTCTCTTTCCTCCTCAGAGCAAACAAATCCATTTAGCAAGTGTGTCCTGTGATAAAGACATGACGGTCACCCATCCTCTCATTACAAAAACACTGAGGTTCAGCCAACATGGATCCTACAGGGAACACAGGCATAAACTCAGACTCCGATCCTCCCAGCCGAGCCTCAGTGGAGCCTGGACTCCCAGCCTCCTGAGTCAAGGAAACAGAGGTTCCTAGCCGAGCCACCTTGGATGCAGCCGCACACAAACTGAACTCATCAATGCCCCTTGCTCTCAGTTGTGAGTAAGAGGGGAAGTGGTGTTTCACAACCCTGGACATCAAGTGCAGTCTCCAGGCTTTGGGGTGTGCCCTGGCCTCTGTCTATCTGCCCAGGCTCTCCAACCCACACTGGCCTCTTACCCAACCTCCTCCTAGGGCCAAACTCAATCCTGCCTCTCAATTTCTGCTGCCTTCCCCAACACACTGCTCCCCAAAATGAGCAGGGCTGGCTCTCGGTTATCATGCTGGTGCCAGCAGCAATGCCACCCCACTGACATAATTCTGAGTCCCAACCTAGGCACTCCAGCTGTCTTTGCCACACCTGGCCTGTTTGGGCTCTGGCTCTTGCTCTTTTCTTTCATGTGCATGTGTTTTGAGGTTTTGAGTTTCTCCCACTGCAGAACTGCAGCTGTGGCAGGGTAGAGCTCATGAGGGTGACATTCTGAGCCACATCCAATCCCATCAGGACTGTTCACTGGGGTGACTGCTGGAACACAGTGATGAGTGAACACATGGGAGGTGGTTGGACCCACCTTGCCTCTGAGTGGCTTCCTTTCAGGACAGGAATGTAGGCATGGGAGCCCCTGGCGTGGGATGCTTTGCACAAGGCGTGACCATGGGCTCTCTTTCCTGGCAAAAATGGCTCCACTCTGCATGGAGAGCACTGTCATTCCTGGTGGCTAACAACAGCAATGGACCCCAGAAAGGAACCCACACTCAAGATTAACGTCTGAGTGTGCGTGTCCTCGAGGAAATGAGGTCTCCTGATCCCAGGTGCAAAGGGGTAAGTCCTCTAACTCCAGGGGCCATGAAGGGACATCTGAGTTTCCCTTGTCCTTCTTTCCCTCTCTAACTAACCACAGTTAGGACCCTGGCCTCATTCCCCAGTGAGGATCATTAGGCTCCATAAAGGACAGTCTCTAAGATGCTCAGTGGACCAACACCCTCTGCACAACCCATAACCCTATTCACCCAAGAGGCAAGAGGATTTCTATTCAGGAAAACCAGGAAAGGGAGAGCCTTTCTCAAGGACACAAGGACATTAGTGAGTGAGGGAGTGATTAATGGATGGAGAACTATTTCCAACACCAACTTCCAGGAGCATATATGGCCCCCTGGAGAATTCTGCAGTGTGTTGGTGATTAAGGAGAACGTGTGAATTCAGGGGTCACTAGGTCCTCTCAGCCATAAGGAGGGAAACTGCCATAAAGGAACTAGGACAAGGGTGCGAGGAATGCTCACTGGTGGGAGATCGGAAGGAAGGAAAGTGTACTCATTAGAAAAGTGTCGCCTGAAAATTCTTAGCCAGCCAAAAGTCGTGCAAACTTGTGTGGGAAAAGAGTCTTTGCACAGTGATGAAGCTAAGAGCTCACATGATGGAACACAGCATCAACTGGGACCAAATCCAATATCTGATATTCTTGTAGGAAGAGGAGAGTCTGGACCCAAATACCAGGGAGACTGGGGGATACTGGATATGTGAGGTTGGAGCCAGGGCGGGATGCCCATATGGGAACCACAGATCGTGGGCAGCAATAGGAGAGTGGGCAAGGGCTGGGAGAGTTGGGGAGACAGTCCCCTTGAAACCTGGGAGGGGTTATGGCACTGGGACAGCCCAACACCTACTGTGTTGAGCCTCTGGAGCTCAACGGAAGACACTTCCTCTGTTGTCGGCCACCCAGTTAACAGAGTTTGGTTGCAGCAGCCTAGGACCCAGCTGAAGGTCTGAGCATGTTGGCCATGCAGGTTGGATCTGGACCACAGACACCCTCATCAGAGATTGTAGGGTCTCAGCCCTGAGGCAAGACAGGCACTAAGTCAGGCCAGGTGGGGAAACGGATAGGCACACACTCTGGGGGCTGGTGCCTGTGTTACTGGGAGCACTTCTGATCGCAATTCCCTGATCTGCTGCCAACACAGGCTACAGAGGAGCGTACAGAAACACAGACCACGGATCTGCCCCACTCAGTGGGCCCAGGCCAACACCACACCCAGCAGCCTCGTGCCATACCCAATGAGTCTCGAAGCGGCCCCCTCTTCCCATCCTGAGAGCTCTTCCCTTCCTCATGTGCCAATAGCTCCCTACTGTCACTGGCAATATCTACTCTGTGAGATGTCAACATCCGTGGGTACTGTTCTCTCATCCCAGGACAGTGTGGTCCCACACACCCTGGTGAAATGGGCCACCTGGAGGCTGGACCTGGAGGTTGTTGAGGCTGAATGGCAGCGGTGGTCCTCTGGCACTTAATATTATTTAAGTTAAAAAAAAAACAAAAAAAAAAACAAAAAACGGGTCTTGGTGCTCAAAAATGTTTGATTTGCATATTCTCATCCCCTAACCCCAATATTTTCATTATTTCCTCACATATGAAATCTTACTAGCATAAAGGTAATTTCGTATTAAACAAAGTGGATTGAAATAACATTGGTAAAAATAATCAATCACCATACTTTCAATTTTTGTTCTGCTTTCCTATTAGAAACCACTTGGATACAAGAGAACAGAGGACAGACTCATGGAAATGCTTGAAATGACAAGAAGCTCCCACTCAAGCTCAGCATTCAGTCCTGGACAGGGTAAGACCAGGCCACTTTGACATCTGTGCCAAAGAGTCTACCAGACAGAATCCTCTGACTGATCCCTGACTGAGCCATAGGAACTGGCTAGAAAAGCCTTCACATCCTCAATACATTCTTCACGTCAGAATACTTGACAACCATTGATATCCATCTCTCGTTAACTTGCTCCCCAGCCAACCATTCTTCAACAAATTCAAAGGAGTAACTCATGCAAGCACACAGAAAGGGGTGTTCACTACACACATCCATGTGCGAAAAAGACAACTGGTATTTCTTGTTTGGGCTATTTCAAATGAAATTCCTTCTGCATGATCTCCACAAACCAAAGGAAAATATTTGTGAAATTCCCACGTAGAAGACAAGATACACTTGCCAAGGAGGCAGTGGCAAGAATTTTGACACTCCAAATGTAGAGTGTGTGTTTAGGAAGCAGTCACAGTTTCCATGAGAGAGTCACATGAAATCAATTAGGAAGATCCATGCTCTAGCCCTACCATGCAAGTGATGTGACTTGAAAGAGTCACTTAGTCTTAGTAACCATCATCACTAACAAGTAAGTCAATGAATAAAGGTCCTCAGGTGCCAAGCTACAAAATGTGGGATGAGCATGGATGAGGATGGGTGGGAGAAGTCTCCAACTCTAACACAATTAGGGAAGGATGTGCTGACCTCAAGTGGCTGGGGGGGCTGGGATCCTGCCACAGAGGGGGATTCCAAACCTCACATCCCCTGACCCAGGCCAGAAGACCAGGTAGAGTCCAAGGACCCTGGGGTGGCCCAATGGCAATAAAGGTCAAAAGGAACTAGGGATCAGCCTGGTCCCTCAATCCCCTACTCTGAGCAGGGCTGCATGACGAGGCCAGAGGCCATCCACAGCAATCTGCCTTTACAGGAAAACAGGGACTGCAGGCTGCCTCTGGCTCACTGAATCAGGGTGGTGTTTTCATAAAGCAAGACCACTTCCTCACATTTGACCAGCAGCTCATGTGTTGACAGCACAATGACTGACTTGACTCAGGCCCTGATGAATGAAATAGAAAATTCATAGCAAACCCATCTTTAGCTCTTCCACATCATCAGGGGCTCTGATTCAATTCCGTCCAGAAAGGTGTCTGAAATGATTTCTAAACATGCTGGGGACTCACCTCTGTGTGGAACTTTTCAGGAAAAAGGGGATCAAATCTCATGAAGCAACTCTTCTCTCTTCTAGCCCATGGGCAATGCAAGGAACCTGCATGATACCAGAGGCTCACTTCTCTCTTCTCATGTCTTCTGGAAAGGATTCGTTAATGCTTCCTGCAAGGTGAAGCAGAAGCCTGCATCCCCAGCTGCACAGAAGTGTTTTAGGGCAGTGTCTCCCTTAAAACCCAAAAATAAAAAAAACAGGTCATTCAACAGGCACATGGATTCAAGTACATGTTCAATGATCCCTCCTCCCTGGAGCCTTCCACATGCCCATCTTCCACATTCACAGAGCAATGCTTGGCCATTCTCAAGGCCAGGAGACCATGATGTCATCACCAGGAAGTCAATAAGGAACATGAAGAGAGCAGCATGGATTGCAGAAGGTGGCACATCAAGGATCTTCAGCTCTGCTGCTAGAACACAAGAGCTTAACTTCAGTATTGACTTTTTGCCAACTACCAAGTACGATAGCAGTGTCAAGCCCAATATGCAGATATGCAAGTAGTAGGTGACACCCCGCATCCATTCACAAAAGTGGGCAACATCTGCATCAGAACAAGGAAGTATCTTACCCTTACTCATAAAAATCATCAGAAACAAAATAAAATGGATGCACGACTTCTCATTTCACTATTAGGTAGCTGTTGGAATTCCCTATTAAATAATACCTCCTCCAAAATAAAAAGTATCTCAGACATGTGTCAACTATTCAATGGATGACATTTTAAAAACTATGGACTTTACTTAATATTTATGTATGCTATATCCCTGCCTAAGGCTCTATGAGAAAGGAGCATATAGAATTGGATCTTTGAAAATCTCACATTTGCTGATAAATATTACTGCTGATCTCAGGCATGGCGAAGTGAAAAGTGGGACTTTGGATATTCCAAGAAGGCTATGTTGTGGGATTGGTGTCCCTGATTCATACATAGCATATGGTTTCTATGAAATCCAGTGAGGGAGCAGGAGTAACGAAGCTGATTGCACAGATGACCTCAGGGAATACTGACAGATAGGCCAAATGAAAAATATGCTCCAGCTAACCATTGGTATTTGGGCTTCTGATCCCAGTCCTGTTTTTAAAAAAGGTGCAGACAGGCAGTGTTCATTAAAAACTGTCTACCATGTAAAAGTGGGTAATTTAAATGGCATCTAGTTACACATCTGATAGAATGGTCTGGCAACATATGAATTTCATTCTAACAACAACAACAACAACAAAACATAGAAAATGAGACATAAAGATAAAACCTTGTCTTCACCAGGATGCCTAAAAATAGGTTTTATTTGGCTCATGCCAATAAATATCTTTCAATAGAATTTCTGATTTCTGAATGAATCCATTCAACTTCATACTGCACAGATCACAAGGTTTTCTTTACAGAATATTCTCTTCTTCTTCTTAAAGCCTCACATAGAAAATGTCTCACAGGACATAGGAGGGGAATGACCCAAAGGATGAGAGAATGGCTGGAACCGTTCTCAAATGTGCCCATGTAGCCTAAAGTTTGAAGGCATCTAATTGTACTCTAAAACAATTATGAACCTATTCGATCCATTATTAATAAATATCACCACTTTACCACTTGAACCAAATCACAGAAAATTGGAAACAGATGATCATTGGCTTTGATACCTTTACTTCTGTTTCATTACTCAGAGTCGATCAACTCTATACTTCAAGTGACACAGATTTATTACAGAATGCCTAAGATCCTAAGGATCTATTTTAGCTCAGCCCATGGTATTGCTTCATTATTTTATTATTTTGTAAGTAATAAAATATAACTTCATGTTGGATGACATATTCAAGCCATGAATATATCATCCAACATTGTTCTTCCCAAAATATTAGCCCAATTTCTGCGCGCGCTCACTTACTGTTCAGGAATTTTACTAATTGTTTGAAGGTTCTAGAGGACCTGTTAGACTCCTAATGGACAAACCATACAACATACTCCAGAGAACGGACGAGTGCCATAAGAAGAAAATAAGGTCAGCCTACAGCAATGGGCAGCTGCCTGCCCTCGGCTGGGAGGAGCCCTGGCCATGGCACCAGGGCTGCTGGGCAGCAGAAGCCTCCACAGCCCTGCAGGGAGCCTGGAGCACAGCTCTGCCTAACCATGCTCAGCCCTGGACAGATGCACATGAGTTCCCATCACAGGCTCGAGTGTGACAGTCCCAGGTGCATGCCTGTCATGCCAGCCACCAGGGAGGCTGAGGCAAGAGGAACGTTTGAGGTCAGCCTTGGCAACTTAGACCCCGAGGCAAAGGGGACATACTTTTACAGGGGTCTCTGAGGGTGTAGCTCAGGTAGGTCACTTGCCTCACAGGCTCAAGGCCCTGGGTTCAATCCCCAGAACCCACGTACACACAAAAAGTGAACTTGGAATATTGTTTAAAATGATGGATCAGGTACACACAAGGACTTCAATATGACCTCTCAGAGGAGCTCAATTTGAGATCAGACTGAACAAAAGACCACCTGGACCATTGACTCAGTGTCTGAAACCCTCTGTGAGCATGGGAAGCACTGCTGGCAAGACACCAGAGGGCCAAAGCACTTGTGCCCCCTGCAGGGGCGTCTCTTGTCTACCGCCAAAGACTGTTCCCCTCCTGGGGCAGCTGAGAGCAAGCTGGGCCTTGGAGCAAGGACTAGTGCTTTAGATATAGACTATGCAAGCAAGGGGCAATGTCTTTAATAAAACTAAAATTAAAAAGTCACATTGATAAAATTTTAAAAAGAAGAAAATAAGGTCAAGTAGAGGAAGCCCATTTTCACAGGAAAAAATCCCCCAGTGAAAAGCATCAGAATAGATACCAAGAAAAATACCAACAAACACAGTGTGCTCCCACTATGTATCTACTCAACATGCAAAAGTTAGAAAGCTAGATAATACAATCCTGGCCACAGGTAGAGCTATGCAGAAGAGCCACCTGGCAGTGCTTAGTCAAAGAAGTAAACATGCACACTTTGACCTAGAAATTCGACCTGTGTGTAAACCAGGCGGTGCTTAAGCAGTTTCACAAGGGGACATGCACAGGGAAATTTATCCTCAGGTTCTTATAGAGTTGTCTGTGCTTACAGGGAGTTGATGGTTGTCAAGATGCCCACAGCTGCGAAAGTCAAAAGCTAAAAAAATAATAGATGCCAACCTGGATATATTAATAATCCCGTATCTATGATCACCTTCATAAGGTAGCTTCTCAACTTCTGTGTGGAAGTGAGTTCCTCCTTGGCCCTTACACTGTTGTGGAGACCACTAGGAGTTCAGCTTTGTGCAGGATCATCTGACCTGGACTTTTGGCAAGACCTGTACAGCCCTCACACATGCTCAGATGCTACAGGACTTTTCAGACCAGTCCAGACAACAGTAGGCATCCATTCATTGTCTGCACTCTACAGATTCCTAGATGCACGACATTCATTACCATCAAATGCAGAATTTTCATCAAAAACTAATATATATATCATTCCAATCTGAATCAAGAAAATCGGAAATATCCCCAAATCCAAAGAGTGGATCCCCATTGTGATGCTACAAGTTGAAAATTCCACAGCTGACCTCATGGGATGGTTCACAGTCAAAAGACAGCTGCATGAAAAATATTACATGACCTTCCTGCTATGTGAAAAGTGGCATGTGAAGTACACATGCATGTCTTCCTCAGACATGGGTTCATTTGCAAGACACCTTGTGCAATTGAAAATACTCCAAAAGGGGAGAAATCAGAACCATGTCTCCAAAGTATTTCAGCAGAGACCAACTCCATCTGTCTATCTATCTCTCAGTGAGCGTGTGTGCTCTTGTGTGTGTTTGTGTGTCTTTGTTTGTGTTTGTACCATCATAGCTGATACTTCATTGCCCCCATTGGAAAACTGACTCAGATAATGCCATCTGCCAAACTCCTAAAAACCAAAGTTCTTGCTGATAGAATGAAACATTCCTTCCTGTTGGTTTGGATGTGTCCTTTAGGAATCACTGCTACATTTAGTATACTCAAATCATCACAGTAGATCAGGTAACAAAAACATATATATTTTAAAATAATAATAATATATTAATGGAAACAACAAATACAGGATAGAGTAACAACTGTGTTACTAAACAAGGTCAAGGACAATGGCAAACTATAGATTCAAACTTTGAAGAAAATAGTAATCAATGTAAATATTCCTGGGCTGCCTCAGCCCCGCCCAGGCACACAGCAACAGAATGGTTTTGCAAGCATCCTCAGGAGGGCAGGAGCCTTCTTTGCAGGACGAGAGGGAGGTTGAGGCTCGATCCACCCATCATTCTTTTGGGAGAGGCTCCTTTTCCTCAGCACAAAGTTGGATTTTTTGTGAGGATTCTTGGCATCAAATACGTTGGCCTCTGCTGGAATCCTCAGCTCTGGGGAGAGAGGGGTGTACAAAAAGAAGGTGGCACTCAGGAGGTGCTCCCTAGGACACGCCAACATCTGAGAGCCTGTGCCAGAAGAGGCCAGAGCCACACACCTGAGAGCTCTCCAATTCAGCACCAATACCAACAAAGACAGCCTCCACAGTCCTCCCTGAGGAAGAACTAGGCAGAGCACTTCAACAGACCTAATGTCTGTTCCTACCGAAGGCTTTGGACTCCAGAATATCTCAGGTCCTCTTGCATCTGCCAAAGCACACCACTAGGGTTTGCATCTGAAATCTCCCACAAAAGGCTCCTGTGCCGAAGATTCAGTCCCCACATGAGTCATCTTCATAGGTGGGTTTGGAGGGAAGCATTGGATGGTGAGTGCTCTGATGTCAACATGAAATTCTCATTCAAGATGAATACACTACTGGGGGGTGGGAGGGACTGGAAGAAAGGTTGAGCATGGTTGGAATAAGACCTAAATAGGGTTGTGCCCTGGGCAACCGTACCTTGTTCCTGTTGGCTCCACTGAATCCTCATTCTCCAAGGAGAGGTCCTCCCTCTCCATCTTTCTCTCTCTCCCTCTCTGCCAGCCTCGTTCTCTCTCTCCCAGTCTATGCCTTTGTGGCAAGGGCTGAGGAGCTCTCCACTGCCACACACTAGAGCTTTATGGACAGCCTCAGTGCACAACCAAAGAGAAAGCTATGAAACCCAGAGGAAAAAAGGCCTAGGATTCCTCCTCTGAGTTATGTTCCTCAAGTATGGCCACAGTGAGGACAGGCTGACCAGCACGGATACCACGTTAGAGCCATGCTTCTGCATTGGTGGAGCCCGCCTCCATGTGAACCAGGCTTCTGAGAATGGAGGCCACATTCCAAATACTGCCCTACTGAGAACAATGGTTCCAAAGACCAGCAAAGGGACTGCTTCCCTCCAACATGGTGTATGGCCCAGTGGTGCCATGACCCCGAGTGGGGGAATACAACAGCCGCTTCTCCTTCCTCTGAACATGTGTTTCCTGTCGCCCTCCTCTAACCTAGAGCCTGTTCTCCATCCCTTCTGGGTTGGATGTGGAGATCTCTGCTATGAATTTCTTAGGCTACCAAGGCCCCAGACAGACTTCCTCTTCCATAGACTCTACTAACCTAACAGTAGGTTAAGATAGGAGACAAGTGATCCTAGAACTCATAGGGATGGTGGTCTTCAGGGTACATAGGCTGGGATAATGGCTGCTGTGGTGTTTGGCTCACAAAAACCAACCAACCAACCAACGAAAAAGCGCTGGCATTATTATCAGATGAGCTCTGTGGCTACGTGCTCAGGAAGCCCTCATCTGACTTTAGTTAGGGATCACAACCTGGCTATTGTGATCACTCCTTGCCTAGTGGACTCAGGTGCGTAAGACCATGGAATTTATGCAAAAACAGATGATTCAGGCTGTCTCCCAGGCTGTGTTTTCTTCCCAATTTCATCCTGTTACTGCTTGCTAGAATCCTGGCAATGCTCTGCCCAGGCAGTGGTTTTTTGGTCACACAGAAGGCTTTCAATAGTACTGCTTCAGTCCACAAAATGCCAGTTCCCTCTTTAGCCCATGCATTCCCATGTTCCTTTGAAACCACTCCTATCCCAGACCATGAAAACATACTGCTCCTGGAGAGAGGCTTTCCTCCTCACTCCTCAAAGATGTCAGCTTTGGATGCCTGTTCATGTCCAGGGGAGGGCACCTGGTGGGGAGCCGCAATATCCACCGGGGTATACCATTGGACCTCAAGACCTTCCACCAGCAGAAGTGCAGTTGGCTTTGTGCACGAACCCAACACACCTGTTGGAGTGTTCTTGGGGGTCAGAGACTACTCTTTGTTGCTAAGAGTTGACCTGAGTCCACATCCTGACCCTTGCTCTCTGCTATCTGATTGTCTCACTTACTCTGACGGCGAGAGATGATTTGGCCCAGCTCATAATCCTCTGGATTCTCCTCAGTAAGGAAGTGTAGGTCGAGGGCGCTGCGGATGATGACAGGAGCCCTATCGTGGCAGGTCACCTGGAGCAGCATGGGAGACAGGCCTTCAGGAAATGGGCCTTGAAGTGACTACTCAAGGACAGTGGGCAGGGGCATTCTGGAGGCACCTCCACTCTAAATACAAGGGCAACATCCATGACCCTACTACCCGAGGCTGACCTCCTGCTCATCGTGTGGGCTCTTCCCACAGGCTACTAGCCCAATCCTTGTACATAGGACTTCCTGGGCCTGCCATTGCTCTTTGTGGAGCTGCACTCCTCTCGGAGTGAAAGGACCCCACTACCTGCATACAGATGCAATCTCATCCCACAAGTTGGGAGGAATGGGACAATAGCCTCCAAGATCCCAGGTCTGCCCGAGGATGCAGGCGGCATTGGGAATGGCCTAGGCACAAAACCTAGAGGCTTTGGTCTGGATTGCCAGGGCCAAAAACAGACCCAGGAACATGACCACACACAGGAGAGCTGAAAGATAGCCACGAGAGCTCCTGGCCTCCAGAGGCTCAGTGCTGGCTGGGATGTAGGAGGCCACCTCATCCGGCAAGGGTGGTCATTGGGTTACCTGGACATTTAGTGTGCTTGCTCCACATCCATATCGACTCTGCAGAGAGACTCTCTCAGCTCCTTGTTCAAGGAACATGGAGAACCTCACACTGCTGTCCTCCTCCATAGACGTCAGCATCCCATACAAGGGAACCTGCAACCTAGTTCCTGTCCTATTCTCATCTGTCACCCATACCTGTCCCTGCCCTTCTGGACTGCATGCTGCCACCTGACACACAGACTCCCTCAGACATGGCAGTGGACAAGCTGCTGCACTCGCTCATCTCAGCTCCAGCCCTTCACACTGACCTCTCCCTTCTTGATTCCCATCTATCCTCCTGATCATCCAGAAGCTCCAAATTCAAGAGGGCATGAGTAGTCCATGGTATTGGACCAGTGTCTGCTCCCCACCCAGGTGTAAGCACCACGGGACACCCCTGCTCCCAGGCTTACCAGAACACTCTTGGCCATCTCTGGACTTTGTGTTTCTAAGTGGACACGAATTAAGCAGGTGTCTCCCACCTGCTTGTGGGAAAGCGGCCTGGAGGACTTGCAGGTTGATTCTGAGAACTGTGGGGGATGGAACATCAGCAAACCCAGAAACAGAAAGCCACCCCAGACTGTCAGTTGGCTCTATGGGCTTCCAGCAAATATGTCCAGGTGCTGAGGCTTCTTATTTCCTCAGGTCGGAGTGGAATGGCAGCACATGCACAGCTTGAATAAGGTAGGTGTTTACCTCCTTTCCCTTGACCTGGGGGCGTTTCCTCACCATGAAATATTGTATTCCCAGATTCATGGACAGACACACGAGTGAGTGGTCAGAGACCTTGATTTCTGCAGAGCGAAGTGGAGAGAATTGTTAGGTGGCACTCAAGGATTATACCACAAAACACCCACAACCCCTGAGAGTCTCCGCCAGGCCCATCACACTTTGGTATTTTGGGGCCAAGGCCCACTTTCTCTTGGCTGTCAGTTATCCTGAGCCCACTGTGGATCATGTCTTCCCACTGTCTGATTGTCCTACTTACTCTCATCCTCAGACATCATATACAGCAGCTCAAAGTTGTCCACATCCTCATGCTGCAACAAATTTTGGTCCAAGGCCCTGCGGATGAGGCTTGTCACCGTCTCCTGAAAGGTCACCTGGATCAGGGTGGGACAAATGTCATCAGAGAATGGCTTTTAGAAGAGCTACCCAGAAGACTGTGGTCAAACATTCAGGAGAAATCTCAGCTACATATACAAGGGCACAATCTTGTTATCCTGCTACCTGAGTGTGTCCTCCATATACCACCTGGGTTCTTGCAATGTGCTACTAGAACAATCCTGGTACAAATATCTGCCTGTACCTGCCATCTCCCCTCCCCCTGGGGAGCCACATTCCACTCATGTCAAAGGACCAAACTGCCTATGCACAGACACACTCTCATCTCACTGAGATGAGAGCAATGGGCCAGGGATCTGCGCACCAAGTGTGATCTGGGATGCAGGCTGCCTTTGTGGGTGGAAGAGGCAGATGCACTGAAAACTTGGGTCCTGACTGCCACGACACAAAACAGACTCAGATACAAGAGTGTGCACTTGAGTGCTTCATGATAGCTTTGAGAGGCCCTGGCCTCTGGAAGCTCGGTGCGGGTCTGGTTGTCATGATGTACTTGACTCAGCACTGGCAGTCACTGAACATGTCTCCTCTGCAGCTGGACACCTGCAGCATTAGCGTGTCTACTGCACATCCATAGAAATTCTGCCAAGAACCCCTTTAGCTCCGTATTTACATACATGCAAAGCCTAACATTCCGAAGCTTTGGCATGACCCCCCAGGTGATCCCGACCCCAAATTCCTACACCTAGTCATGCTAAGGAGGTTCTCTTCCCTGCCACCAGGAACACATCCCCTCCTACACATGTGACAAGTCACTGCCACCTCCTCTGCTCCAACTTCACTCATTGAGAATACCAAGTTCTAGGCACTGCAGCCTGCACCCTGGACATATCTCTGCCTTCATCTGTCCACAGCACTTCCGTCTGCACTTCTGGCCTGCAAAACCCACAATACACAGGCCCACTCACCACTGAAGCTGGGCATGCTGATGCTCTCCCTCCTCAGGTCAAGCCCTTAAGACGGACCTCTCTCTTCTTTATTTCCCACCATAGCCCTGGGGTTGGCTGTGTCTCCTGCCTTCCACTGTGTGGACACCCAGGAGGCAGCCCTGCTGTCGGGCTTACCGGGATGCGCTTTGTCTCCCTCAGGCTCTGTCCCTCTAGGAGGACGTGAACAACGCGGCTGTCTTCCACCTGCTCGCTGGAGTGAAGCAGTGAGGAGCTGCTACTCACAGCTGCTGGGGTCCTGGATGCCACTGCCACAGAAGGTTCCAAGAACTGTGGGGGATGACAACATCAGCAAAGCCCAGCAACTGCACCCCACCCAGCCTGGCAGTTGGCTCTGTGGGCATTCTACAACATCCATCCAGAACCTGAGGTTCTTGTCCCCTTGGAGGATGTGGAGTGGCACCAGGAGTAAAGACTGAAGAAGGTGGCTGTTTTGGGAACAAGAGATCCAGCACCTGCTGGGTGGGGATGAAATCCCAGGAGATTAACCCCATGTTGCTGCTGAAATGTAGGTTCCTCCCACAAATGACAGGCAGGAGCTCATTCCTAAGCTGGTCCTGCCTGTAAGGTTCAAGGCTCTGAACCCTGAAGGGCTCCTCCGTGTTCTGATCATTTTCACCCTGGGTTGGGACCAAGAATGGTGGGTTCAAAATGGAAATGGTGACAAACAGAAAAATGACTTGTGCCAATACACTAGAGTCAAAGCACAATGGGACAGTTCCCATCAGTACAAACACACACACACACACACACACACACACACACACACAGAGTCAGAATAGGAGTCCTGGGCCATTCATCAGGGATCAGACTCGAGGGCCTGCTGGGCTCACCTGCCCTGTGCTACTCACTGTTACTCTTGAGCTCCTCTGCGACAATCGCCAGAGGCTCTGGCGTCTAAGATGAAGCCTCACCCAGTGTATCCACAAAAGGGCTAGTTGGCCCCCCTGAGATTCCTGGGAGCCTGAGGCTCGGCATTGTCTGCAACCACAGGAGAACATCCTTCTCCCTCCAGTGGCTCCAACCAAGTGAGCTCGGATGGCTTGGTCAGTGAAGTGGGTGCCTGGATACCAGGGTTCCATGTTCTGTTTGATCCATTGTCAAGGCAATGATGTCATTTCCTGTGCCCATACCTGAGCCTCTTTTCACATAAGACCACTTTCAACAGCCCTATGGGCTGCCGATTTCTCCTCCATGCCTACCCATCTCAGGTGCGCAGGTGTTCACCAACAACTACCCAAACATCCCCACCAGCATCTGCCCTGCTTGGTGCCACTAGAGTTCCAGCTTGGAGCCTTCAAAAGTGCATTCACAACCAGTCCTTCCCTCTCAGCAGCTTTTGGACCCTGGTCCCATCATTGTGCAACTCATGGTGTGCCCAGTCTTTTCTGGAAAGTAGGGTAGCATCTAATCTCTAGGGTTTATTGTGTCTATTGGCCCATAACACCCTCTGTTCTCTCTGAAACCAGAGATGGGACTCACAGGTGGCTAAAGCACAAATGTAGAGATGGGATAATCACAAGAAAGGGAGAGACAAAGAATGCACCCTAACTCAATCAGGCCTGTGTCCCACACAGGGACATGGCCAATGTCCGTCCCATCGTGGCTGCAGTTCCCTCTCTACACCATGGCAAGTTGGAGGGGACTGAGATGCAGAGGCTGCTCCCCTCTGCCATACAACTTCCCAAGGCTTCTCCTAAGATTTCAAAAGGGCCAAGTGTGTCTAGTGTTGGGGTCTCACAGAGACTCCGAGGTACCACAGCATCCTGCTGCCCAGAACCGGTTCACCCCTCACCTCAAGGGGGCTCAGCCTCTGGATTCATGGGAATTGAAGTGGGTACAGGTGATGGGATATCACCTCCAAGACTGAGTTATGCCAAGTCCATGACCCCTGTCTGCATCCCTGTCTCCAGCACCACTCCCCCCTCTCTCTTTCCTCCTCAGAGCAAACAAATCCATTTAGCAAGTGTGTCCTGTGATAAAGACATGACGGTCACCCATCCTCTCATTACAAAAACACTGAGGCTCAGCCAACATGGATCCTACAGGGAACACAGGCATAAACTCAGACTCCGATCCTCCCAGCCGAGCCTCAGTGGAGCCTGGACTCCCAGCCTCCTGAGTCAAGGAAACAGAGGTTCCTAGCCGAGCCACCTTGGATGCAGCCGCACACAAACTGAACTCATCAATGCCCCTTGCTCTCAGTTGTGAGTAAGAGGGGAAGTGGTGTTTCACAACCCTGGACATCAAGTGCAGTCTCCAGGCTTTGGGGTGTGCCCTGGCCTCTGTCTATCTGCCCAGGCTCTCCAACCCACACTGGCCTCTTACCCAACCTCCTCCTAGGGCCAAACTCAATCCTGCCTCTCAATTTCTGCTGCCTTCCCCAACACACTGCTCCCCAAAATGAGCAGGGCTGGCTCTCGGTTATCATGCTGGTGCCAGCAGCAATGCCACCCCACTGACATAATTCTGAGTCCCAACCTAGGCACTCCAGCTGTCTTTGCCACACCTGGCCTGTTTGGGCTCTGGCTCTTGCTCTTTTCTTTCATGTGCATGTGTTTTGAGGTTTTGAGTTTCTCCCACTGCAGAACTGCAGCTGTGGCAGGGTAGAGCTCATGAGGGTGACATTCTGAGCCACATCCAATCCCATCAGGACTGTTCACTGGGGGGACTGCTGGAACACAGTGATGAGTGAACACATGGGAGGTGGTTGGACCCACCTTGCCTCTGAGTGGCTTCCTTTCAGGACAGGAATGTAGGCATGGGAGCCCCTGGTGTGGGATGCTTTGCAAAAGGCGTGACCATGGGCTCTCTTTCCTGGCAAAAATGGCTCCACTCAGCATGGAGAGCACTGTCATTCCTGGTGGCTAACAACAGCCCTGGACCCCAGAAAGGAACCCACACTCAAGATTAACGTCTGAGTGTGCGTGTCCTCGAGGAAATGAGGTCTCCTGATCCCAGGTGCAAAGGGGTAAGTCCTCTAACTCCAGGGGCCATGAAGGGACATCTGAGTTTCCCTTGTCCTTCTTTCCCTCTCTAACTAACCACAGTTAGGACCCTGGCCTCATTCCCCAGTGAGGATCATTAGGATCCATAAAGGACAGTCTCTAAGATGCTCAGTGGACCAACACCCTCTGCACAACCCATAACCCTATTCACCCAAGAGGCAAGAGGATTTCTATTCAGGAAAACCAGGAAAGGGAGAGCCTTTCTCAAGGACACAAGGACATTAGTGAGTGAGGGAGTGATTAATGGATGGAGAACTATTTCCAACACCAACTTCCAGGAGCATATATGGCCCCCTGGAGAATTCTGCAGTGTGTTGGTGATTAAGGAGAACGTGTGAATTCAGGGGTCACTAGGTCCTCTCAGCCATAAGGAGGGAAACTGCCATAAAGGAACTAGGACAAGGGTGCGAGGAATGCTCACTGGTGGGAGATCGGAAGGAAGGAAAGTGTACTCATTAGAAAAGTGTCGCCTGAAAATTCTTAGCCAGCCAAAAGTCGTGCAAACTTGTGTGGGAAAAGAGTCTTTGCACAGTGATGAAGCTAAGAGCTCACATGATGGAACACAGCATCAACTGGGACCAAATCCAATATCTGATATTCTTGTAGGAAGAGGAGAGTCTGGACCCAGATACCAGGGAGACTGGGGGATACCGGATATGTGAGGTTGGAGCCAGGGCGGGATGCCCATATGGGAACCACAGATCGTGGGCAGCAATAGGAGAGTGGGCAAGGGCTGGGAGAGTTGGGGAGACAGTCCCCTTGAAACCTGGGAGGGGTTATGGCACTGGGACAGCCCAACACCTACTGTGTTGAGCCTCTGGAGCTCAACGGAAGACACTTCCTCTGTTGTCGGCCACCCAGTTAACAGAGTTTGGTTGCAGCAGCCTAGGACCCAGCTGAAGGTCTGAGCATGTTGGCCATGCAGGTTGGATCTGGACCACAGACACCCTCATCAGAGATTGTAGGGTCTCAGCCCTGAGGCAAGACAGGCACTAAGTCAGGCCAGGTGGGGAAACGGATAGGCACACACTCTGGGGGCTGGTGCCTGTGTTACTGGGAGCACTTCTGATCGCAATTCCCTGATCTGCTGCCAACACAGGCTACAGAGGAGGGTACAGAAACACAGACCACGGATCTGCCCCACTCAGTGGGCCCAGGCCAACACCACACCCAGCAGCCACGTGCCATACCCAATGAGTCTCGAAGCGGCCCCCTCTTCCCATCCTGAGAGCTCTTCCCTTCCTCATGTGCCAATAGCTCCCTACTGTCACTGGCAATATCTACTCTGTGAGATGTCAACATCCGTGGGTACTGTTCTCTCATCCCAGGACAGTGTGGTCCCACACACCCTGGTGAAATGGGCCACCTGGAGGCTGGACCTGGAGGTTGTTGAGGCTGAATGGCAGCGGTGGTCCTCTGGCACTTAATATTATTTAAGTTAAAAAAAAAAACAAAAACAAAAACAAAAAAACGGGTCTTGGTGCTCAAAAATGTTTGATTTGCATATTCTCATCCCCTAACCCCAATATTTTCATTATTTCCTCACATATGAAATCTTACTAGCATAAAGGTAATTTCGTATTAAACAAAGTGGATTGAAATAACATTGGTAAAAATAATCAATCACCATACTTTCAATTTTTGTTCTGCTTTCCTATTAGAAACCACTTGGATACAAGAGAACAGAGGACAGACTCATGGAAATGCTTGAAATGACAAGAAGCTCCCACTCAAGCTCAACATTCAGTCCTGGACAGGGTAAGACCAGGCCACTTTGACATCTGTGCCAAAGAGTCTACCAGACAGAATCCTCTGACTGATCCCTGACTGAGCCATAGGAACTGGCTAGAAAAGCCTTCACATCCTCAATACATTCTTCACGTCAGAATACTTGACAACCATTGATATCCATCTCTCGTTAACTTGCTCCCCAGCCAACCATTCTTCAACAAATTCAAAGGAGTAACTCATGCAAGCACACAGAAAGGGGTGTTCACTACACACATCCATGTGCGAAAAAGACAACTGGTATTTCTTGTTTGGGCTATTTCAAATGAAATCCCTTCTGCATGACCTCCACAAACCAAAGGAAAATATTTGTGAAATTCCCACGTAGAAGACAAGATACACTTGCCAAGGAGGCAGTGGCAAGAATTTTGACACTCCAAATGTAGAGTGTGTGTTTAGGAAGCAGTCACAGTTTCCATGAGAGAGTCCCATGAAATCAATTAGGAAGATCCATGCTCTAGCCCTACCATGCAAGTGATGTGACTTGAAAGAGTCACTTAGTCTTAGTAACCATCATCACTAACAACTAAGTCAATGAATAAAGGTCCTCAGGTGCCAAGCTACAAAATGTGGGATGAGCATGGATGAGGATGGGTGGGAGAAGTCTCCAACTCTAACACAATTAGGGAAGGATGTGCTGACCTCAAGTGGCTGGGGGGCTGGGATCCTGCCACAGAGGGGGATTCCAAACCTCACATCCCCTGACCCAGGCCAGAAGACCAGGTAGAGTCCAAGGACCCTGGGGTGGCCCAATGGCAATAAAGGTCAAAAGGAACTAGGGATCTGCCTGGTCCCTCAATCCCCTACTCTGAGCAGGGCTGCATGACGAGGCCAGAGGCCATCCACAGCAATCTGCCTTTACAGGAAAACAGGGACTGCAGGCTGCCTCTGGCTCACTGAATCAGGGTGGTGTTTTCATAAAGCAAGACCACTTCCTCACATTTGACCAGCAGCTCATGTGTTGACAGCACAATGACTGACTTGACTCAGGCCCTGATGAATGAAATAGAAAATTCATAGCAAACCCATCTTTAGCTCTTCCACATCATCAGGGGCTCTGATTCAATTCCGTCCAGAAAGGTGTCTGAAATGATTTCTAAACATGCTGGGGACTCACCTCTGTGTGGAACTTTTCAGGAAAAAGGGGATCAAATCTCATGAAGCAACTCTTCTCTCTTCTAGCCCATGGGCAATGCAAGGAACCTGCATGATACCAGAGGCTCACTTCTCTCTTCTCATGTCTTCTGGAAAGGATTCGTTAATGCTTCCTGCAAGGTGAAGCAGAAGCCTGCATCCCCAGCTGCACAGAAGTGTTTTAGGGCAGTGTCTCCCTTAAAACCCAAAAATAAAAAAACAGGTCATTCAACAGGCACATGGATTCGAGTACATGTTCAATGATCCCTCCTCCCTGGAGCCTTCCACATGCCCATCTTCCACATTCACAGAGCAATGCTTGGCCATTCTCAAGGCCAGGAGACCATGATGCTCATCACCAGGAAGTCAATAAGGAACATGAAGAGAGCAGCATGGATTGCAGAAGGTGGCACATCAAGGATCTTCAGCTCTGCTGCTAGAACACAAGAGCTTAACTTCAGTATTGACTTTTTGCCAACTACCAAGTACGATAGCAGTGTCAAGCCCAATATGCAGATATGCAAGTAGTAGGTGACACCCCGCATCCATTCACAAAAGTGGGCAACATCTGCATCAGAACAAGGAAGTATCTTACCCTTACTCATAAAAATCATCAGAAACAAAATAAAATGGATGCAAGACTTCTCATTTCACTATTAGGTAGCTGTTGGAATTCCCTATTAAATAATACCTCCTCCAAAATAAAAAGTATCTCAGACATGTGTCAACTATTCAATGGATGACATTTTAAAAACTATGGACTTTACTTAATATTTATGTATGCTATATCCCTGCCTAAGGCTCTATGAGAAAGGAGCACATAGAATTGGATCTTTGAAAATCTCACATTTGCTGATAAATATTACTGCTGATCTCAGGCATGGCGAAGTGAAAAGTGGGACTTTGGATATTCCAAGAATGCTATGTTGTGGGATTGGTGTCCCTGATTCATACATAGCATATGGTTTCTATGAAATCCAGTGAGGGAGCAGGAGTAACGAAGCTGATTGCACAGATGACCTCAGGGAATACTGACAGATAGGCCAAATGAAAAATATGCTCCAGCTAACCATTGGTATTTGGGCTTCTGATCCCAGTCCTGTTTTTAAAAAAGGTGCAGACAGGCAGTGTTCATTAAAAACTGTCTACCATGTAAAAGTGGGTAATTTAAATGGCATCTAGTTACACATCTGATAGAATGGTCTGGCAACATATGAATTTCATTCTAACAACAACAACAACAACAAAACATAGAAAATGAGACATAAAGATAAAACCTTGTCTTCACCAGGATGCCTAAAAATAGGTTTTATTTGGCTCATGCAAAGAAATATCTTTCAATAGAATTTCTGATTTCTGAATGAATCCATTCAACTTCATACTGCACAGATCACAAGGTTTTCTTTACAGAATATTCTCTTCTTCTTCTTAAAGCCTCACATAGAAAATGTCTCACAGGACATAGGAGGGGAATGACCCAAAGGATGAGAGAATGGCTGGAACCATTCTCAAATGTGCCCATGTAGCCTAAAGTTTGAAGGCATCTAATTGTACTCTAAAACAATTATGAACCTATTCGATCCATTATTAATAAATATCACCACTTTACCACTTGAACCAAATCACAGAAAATTGGAAACAGATGATCATTGGCTTTGATACCTTTACTTCTGTTTCATTACTCAGAGTCGATCAACTCTATACTTCAAGTGACACAGATTTATTACAGAATGCCTAAGATCCTAAGGATCTATTTTAGCTCAGCCCATGGTATTGCTTCATTATTTTATTATTTTGTAAGTAATAAAATATAACTTCATGTTGGATGATATATTCAAGCCATGAATATATCATCCAACATTGTTCTTCCCAAAATATTAGCCCAATTTCTGCGCGTGCTCACTTACTGTTCAGGAATTTTACTAATTGTTTGAAGGTTCTAGAGGACCTGTTAGACTCCTAATGGACAAACCATACAACATACTCCAGAGAACGGACGAGTGCCATAAGAAGAAAATAAGGTCAGCCTACAGCAATGGGCAGCTGCCTGCCCTCGGCTGGGAGGAGCCCTGGCCATGGCACCAGGGCTGCTGGGCAGCAGAAGCCTCCACAGCCCTGCAGGGAGCCTGGAGCACAGCTCTGCCTAACCATGCTCAGCCCTGGACAGATGCACATGAGTTCCCATCACAGGCTCGAGTGTGACAGTCCCAGGTGCATGCCTGTCATGCCAGCCACCAGGGAGGCTGAGGCAAGAGGAACGTTTGAGGTCAGCCTTGGCAACTTAGACCCCGAGGCAAAGGGGAAATACTTTTACAGGGGTCTCTGAGGGTGTAGCTCAGGTAGGTCACTTGCCTCACAGGCTCAAGGCCCTGGGTTCAATCCCCAGAACCCACGTACACACAAAAAGTGAACTTGGAATATTGTTTAAAATGATGGGTCAGGAACACACAAGGACTTCAATATGACCTCTCAGAGGAGCTCAATTTGAGATCAGACTGAACAAAAGACCACCTGGACCATTGACTCAGTGTCTGAAACCCTCTGTGAGCATGGGAAGCACTGCTGGCAAGACACCAGAGGGCCAAAGCACTTGTGCCCCCTGCAGGGGTGTCTCTTGTCTACCGCCAAAGACTGTTCCCCTCCTGGGGCAGCTGAGAGCAAGCTGGGCCTTGGTGCAAGGACTAGTGCTTTAGATATAGACTATGCAAGCAAGGGGCAATGTCTTTAATATAACTAAAATTAAAAAGTCACATTGAAAAAATTTTAAAAAGAAGAAAATAAGGTCAAGTAGAGGAAGCCCATTTTCACAGGAAAAAATCCCCCAGTGAAAAGCATCAGAATAGATACCAAGAAAAATACCAACAAAAACAGTGTGCTCCCACTATGTATCTACTCAACCTGCAAAAGTTAGAAAGCTAGATAATACAATCCTGGCCACAGGTAGAGCTATGCAGAAGAGCCACCTGGCAGTGCTTAGTCAAAGAAGTAAACATGCACACTTTGACCTAGAAATTCCACCTGTGTGTAAACCAGCGGTGCTTAAGCAGTTTCACAAGGGGACATGCACAGGGAAATTTATCCTCAGGTTCTTATAGAGTTGTCTGTGCTTACAGGGAGTTGATGGTTGTCAAGATGCCCACAGCTGCGAAAGTCAAAAGCTAAAAAAATAATAGATGCCAACCTGGATATATTAATAATCCCGTATCTATGATCACCTTCATAAGGTAGCTTCCCAACTTCTGTGTGGAAGTGAGTTCCTCCTTGGCCCTTACACTGTTGTGGAGACCACTAGGAGTTCAGCTTTGTGCAGGATCATCTGACCTGGACTTTTGGCAAGACCTGTACAGCCCTCACACATGCTCAGATGCTACAGGACTTTTCAGACCAGTCCAGACAACAGTAGGCATCCATTCATTGTCTGCACTCTACAGATTCCTAGATGCACGACATTCATTACCATCAAATGCAGAATTTTCATCAAAAACTAATATATATATATATATATATATATATATATATATATATATATATATATATATATATATATATCATTCCAATCTGAATCAAGAAAATCGGAAATATCCCCAAATCCAAAGAGTGGATCCCCATTGTGATGCTACAAGTTGAAAATTCCACAGCTGACCTCATGGGATGGTTCACAGTCAAAAGACAGCTGCATGAAAAATATTACATGACCTTCCTGCTATGTGAAAAGTGGCATGTGAAGTACACATGCATGTCTTCCTCAGACATGGGTTCATTTGCAAGACACCTTGTGCAATTGAAAATACTCCAAAAGGGGAGAAATCAGAACCATGTCTCCAAAGTATTTCAGCAGAGACCAACTCCATCTGTCTATCTATCTCTCAGTGAGTGTGTGTGCTCTTGTGTGTGTTTGTGTGTCTTTGTTTGTGTTTGTACCATCACAGCTGATACTTCATTGCCCCCATTGGAAAACTGACTCAGATAATGCCATCTGCCAAACTCCTAAAAACCAAAGTTCTTGCTGATAGAATGAAACATTCCTTCCTGTTGGTTTGGATGTGTCCTTTAGGAATCACTGCTACATTTAGTATACTCAAATCATCACAGTAGATCAGGTAACAAAAACATATATATTTTAAAATAATAATAATATATTAATGGAAACAACAAATACAGGATAGAGTAACAACTGTGTTACTAAACAAGGTCAAGGACAATGGCAAACTATAGATTCAAACTTTGAAGAAAATAGTAATCAATGTAAATATTCCTGGGCTGCCTCAGCCCCGCCCAGGCACACAGCAACAGAATGGTTTTGCAAGCATCCTCAGGAGGGCAGGAGCCTTTTTGCAGGACGAGAGGGAGGTTGAGGCTCGATCCACCCATCATTCTTTTGGGAGAGGCTCCTTTTCCTCAGCACAAAGTTGGATTTTTTGTGAGGATTCTTGGCATAAAATACGTTGGCCTCTGCTGGAATCCTCAGCTCTGGGGAGAGAGGGGTGTACAAAAAGAAGGTGGCACTCAGGAGGTGCTCCCTAGGACACGCCAACATCTGAGAGCCTGTGCCAGAAAAGGCCAGAGCCACACACCTGAGAGCTCTCCAATTCAGCACCAATACCAACAAAGACAGCCTCCACAGTCCTCCCTGAGGAAGAACTAGGCAGAGCACTTCAACAGACCTAATGTCTGTTCCTACCGAAGGCTTTGGACTCCAGAATATCTCAGGTCCTCTTGCATCTGCCAAAGCACACCACTAGGGTTTGCATCTGAAATCTCCCACAAAAGGCTCCTGTGCCGAAGATTCAGTCCCCACATGAGCCATCTTCATAGGTGGGTTTGGAGGGAAGCATTGGATGGTGAGTGCTCTGATGTCAACATGAAATTCTCATTCAAGATGAATACACTACTGGGGGGTGGGAGGGACTGGAAGAAAGGTTGAGCATGGTTGGAGTAAGACCTAAACAGGGTTGTGCCCTGGGCAACAGTACCTTGTTCCTGTTGGCTCCACTGAATCCTCATTCTCCAAGGAGAGGTCCTCCCTCTCCATCTTTCTCTCTCTCCCTCTCTGCCAGCCTCGTTCTCTCTCTCCCAGTCTATGCCTTTGTGGCAAGGGCTGAGGAGCTCTCCACTGCCACACACTAGAGCTTTATGGACAGCCTCAGTGCACAACCAAAGAGAAAGCTATGAAACCCAGAGAAAAAAGGCCTAGGATTCCTCCTCTGAGTTATTTTCCTCAAGTATGGCCACAGTGAGGACAGGCTGACCAGCACGGATACCACGTTAGAGCCATGCTTCTGCGTTGGTGGAGCCCGCCTCCATGTGAACCAGGCTTCTGAGAATGGAGGCCACATTCCAAATACTGCCCTACTGAGAACAATGGTTCCAAAGACCAGCAAAGGGACTGCTTCCCTCCAACATGGTGTATGGCCCAGTGGTGCCATGACCCCGAGTGGGGGAATACAACAGCCGCTTCTCCTTCCTCTGAACATGTGTTTCCTGTCGCCCTCCTCTAACCTAGAGCCTGTTCTCCATCCCTTCTGGGTTGGATGTGGAGATCTCTGCTATGAATTTCTTAGGCTACCAAGGCCCCAGACAGACTTCCTCTTCCATAGACTCTACTAACCTAACAGTAGGTTAAGATAGGAGACAAGTGATCCTAGAACTCATAGGGATGGTGGTCTTCAGGGTACATAGGCTGGGATAATGGCTGCTGTGGTGTTTGGCTCACAAAAACCAACCAACCAACCAACGAAAAAGCGCTGGCATTATTATCAGATGAGCTCTGTGGCTACGTGCTCAGGAAGCCCTCATCTGACTTTAGTTAGGGATCACAACCTGGCTATTGTGATCACTCCTTGCCTAGTGGACTCAGGTGCGTAAGACCATGGAATTTATGCAAAAACAGATGATTCAGGCTGTCTCCCAGGCTGTGTTTTCTTCCCAATTTCATCCTGTTACTGCTTGCTAGAATCCTGGCAATGCTCTGCCCAGGCAGTGGTTTTTTGGTCACACAGAAGGCTTTCAATAGTACTGCTTCAGTCCACAAAATGCCAGTTCCCTCTTTAGCCCATGCATTCCCATGTTCCTTTGAAACCACTCCTATCCCAGACCATGAAAACATACTGCTCCTGGAGAGAGGCTTTCCTCCTCACTCCTCAAAGATGTCAGCTTTGGATGCCTGTTCATGTCCAGGGGAGGGCACCTGGTGGGGAGCCGCAATATCCACCGGGGTATACCATTGGACCTCAAGACCTTCCACCAGCAGAAGTGCAGTTGGCTTTGTGCACGAACCCAACACACCTGTTGGAGTGTTCTTGGGGGTCAGAGACTACTCTTTGTTGCTAAGAGTTGACCTGAGTCCACATCCTGACCCTTGCTCTCTGCTATCTGATTGTCTCACTTACTCTGACGGCGAGAGATGATTTGGCCCAGCTCATAATCCTCTGGATTCTCCTCAGTAAGGAAGTGTAGGTCGAGGGCGCTGCGGATGACGACAGGAGCCCTATCGTGGCAGGTCACCTGGAGCAGCATGGGAGACAGGCCTTCAGGAAATGGGCCTTGAAGTGACTACTCAAGGACAGTGGGCAGGGGCATTCTGGAGGCACCTCCACTCTAAATACAAGGGCAACATCCATGACCCTACTACCCGAGGCTGACCTCCTGCTCATCGTGTGGGCTCTTCCCACAGGCTACTAGCCCAATCCTTGTACATAGGACTTCCTGGGCCTGCCATTGCTCTTTGTGGAGCTGCACTCCTCTCGGAGTGAAAGGACCCCACTACCTGCATACAGATGCAATCTCATCCCACAAGTTGGGAGGAATGGGACAATAGCCTCCAAGATCCCAGGTCTGCCCGAGGATGCAGGCGGCATTGGGAATGGCCTAGGCACAAAACCTAGAGGCTTTGGTCTGGATTGCCAGGGCCAAAAACAGACCCAGGAACATGACCACACACAGGAGAGCTGAAAGATAGCCACGAGAGCTCGTGGCCTCCAGAGGCTCAGTGCTGGCTGGGATGTAGGAGGGCACCTCATCCGGCAAGGGTGGTCATTGGGTTACCTGGACATTTAGTGTGCTTGCTCCACATCCATATCGACTCTGCAGAGAGACTCTCTCAGCTCCTTGTTCAAGGAACATGGAGAACCTCACACTGCTGTCCTCCTCCATAGACGTCAGCATCCCATACAAGGGAACCTGCAACCTAGTTCCTGTCCTATTCTCATCTGTCACCCATACCTGTCCCTGCCCTTCTGGACTGCATGCTGCCACCTGACACACAGACTCCCTCAGACATGGCAGTGGACAAGCTGCTGCACTCGCTCATCTCAGCTCCAGCCCTTCACACTGACCTCTCCCTTCTTGATTCCCATCTATCCTCCTGATCATCCAGAAGCTCCAAATTCAAGAGGGCATGAGTAGTCCATGGTATTGGACCAGTGTCTGCTCCCCACCCAGGTGTAAGCACCACGGGACACCCCTGCTCCCAGGCTTACCAGAACACTCTTGGCCATCTCTGGACTTTGTGTTTCTAAGTGGACACGAATTAAGCAGGTGTCTCCCACCTGCTTGTGGGAAAGCGGCCTGGAGGACTTGCAGGTTGATTCTGAGAACTGTGGGGGATGGAACATCAGCAAACCCAGAAACAGAAAGCCACCCCAGACTGTCAGTTGGCTCTATGGGCTTCCAGCAAATATGTCCAGGTGCTGAGGCTTCTTATTTCCTCAGGGCGGAGTGGAATGGCAGCACATGCACAGCTTGAATAAGGTAGGTGTTTACCTCCTTTCCCTTGACCTGGGGGCGTTTCCTCACCATGAAATATTGTATTCCCAGATTCATGGACAGACACACGAGTGAGTGGTCAGAGACCTTGATTTCTGCAGAGCGAAGTGGAGAGAATTGTTAGGTGGCACTCAAGGATTATACCACAAAACACCCACAACCCCTGAGAGTCTCCGCCAGGCCCATCACACTTTGGTATTTTGGGGCCAAGGCCCACTTTCTCTTGGCTGTCAGTTATCCTGAGCCCACTGTGGATCATGTCTTCCCACTGTCTGATTGTCCTACTTACTCTCATCCTCAGACATCATATACAGCAGCTCAAAGTTGTCCACATCCTCATGCTGCAACAAATTTTGGTCCAAGGCCCTGCGGATGAGGCTTGTCACCGTCTCCTGAAAGGTCACCTGGATCAGGGTGGGACAAATGTCATCAGAGAATGGCTTTTAGAAGAGCTACCCAGAAGACTGTGGTCAAACATTCAGGAGAAATCTCAGCTACATATACAAGGGCACAATCTTGTTATCCTGCTACCTGAGTGTGTCCTCCATATACCACCTGGGTTCTTGCAATGTGCTACTAGAACAATCCTGGTACAAATATCTGCCTGTACCTGCCATCTCCCCTCCCCCTGGGGAGCCACATTCCACTCATGTCAAAGGACCAAACTGCCTATGCACAGACACACTCTCATCTCACTGAGATGAGAGCAATGGGCCAGGGATCTGCGCACCAAGTGTGATCTGGGATGCAGGCTGCCTTTGTGGGTGGAAGAGGCAGATGCACTGAAAATTTGGGTCCTGACTGCCACGACACAAAACAGACTCAGATACAAGAGTGTGCACTTGAGTGCTTCATGATAGCTTTGAGAGGCCCTGGCCTCTGGAAGCTCGGTGCGGGTCTGGTTGTAATGATGTACTTGACTCAGCACTGGCAGTCACTGAACATGTCTCCTCTGCAGCTGGACACCTGCAGCATTAGCGTGTCTACTGCACATCCATAGAAATTCTGCCAAGAACCCCTTTAGCTCCGTATTTACATACATGCAAAGCCTAACATTCCGAAGCTTTGGCATGACCCCCCAGGTGATCCCGACCCCAAATTCCTACACCTAGTCATGCTAAGGAGGTTCTCTTCCCTGCCACCAGGAACACATCCCCTCCTACACATGTGACAAGTCACTGCCACCTCCTCTGCTCCAACTTCACTCATTGAGAATACCAAGTTCTAGGCACTGCAGCCTGCACCCTGGACATATCTCTGCCTTCATCTGTCCACAGCACTTCCGTCTGCACTTCTGGCCTGCAAAACCCACAATACACAGGCCCACTCACCACTGAAGCTGGGCATGCTGATGCTCTCCCTCCTCAGGTCAAGCCCTTAAGACGGACCTCTCTCTTCTTTATTTCCCACCATAGCCCTGGGGTTGGCTGTGTCTCCTGCCTTCCACTGTGTGGACACCCAGGAGGCAGCCCTGCTGTCGGGCTTACCGGGATGCGCTTTGTCTCCCTCAGGCTCTGTCCCTCTAGGAGGACGTGAACAACGCGGCTGTCTTCCACCTGCTCGCTGGAGTGAAGCAGTGAGGAGCTGCTACTCACAGCTGCTGGGGTCCTGGATGCCACTGCCACAGAAGGTTCCAAGAACTGTGGGGGATGACAACATCAGCAAAGCCCAGCAACTGCACCCCACCCAGCCTGGCAGTTGGCTCTGTGGGCATTCTACAACATCCATCCAGAACCTGAGGTTCTTGTCCCCTTGGAGGATGTGGAGTGGCACCAGGAGTAAAGACTGAAGAAGGTGGCTGTTTTGGGAACAAGAGATCCAGCACCTGCTGGGTGGGGATGAAATCCCAGGAGATTAACCCCATGTTGCTGCTGAAATGTAGGTTCCTCCCACAAATGACAGGCAGGAGCTCATTCCTAAGCTGGTCCTGCCTGTAAGGTTCAAGGCTCTGAACCCTGAAGGGCTCCTCCGTGTTCTGATCATTTTCACCCTGGGTTGGGACCAAGAATGGTGGGTTCAAAATGGAAATGGTGACAAACAGAAAAATGACTTGTGCCAATACACTAGAGTCAAAGCACAATGGGACAGTTCCCATCAGTACAAACACACACACACACACACACACACACACACACACACACAGAGTCAGAATAGGAGTCCTGGGCCATTCATCAGGGATCAGACTCGAGGGCCTGCTGGGCTCACCTGCCCTGTGCTACTCACTGTTACTCTTGAGCTCCTCTGCGATAATCGCCAGAGGCTCTGTCGTCTAAGATGAAGCCTCACCCAGTGTATCCACAAAAGGGCTAGTTGGCCCCCCTGAGATTCCTGGGAGCCTGAGGCTCGGCATTGTCTGCAACCACAGGAGAACATCCTTCTCCCTCCAGTGGCTCCAACCAAGTGAGCTCGGATGGCTTGGTCAGTGAAGTGGGTGCCTGGATACCAGGGTTCCATGTTCTGTTTGATCCATTGTCAAGGCAATGATGTCATTTCCTGTGCCCATACCTGAGCCTCTTTTCACATAAGACCACTTTCAACAGCCCTATGGGCTGCCGATTTCTCCTCCATGCCTACCCATCTCAGGTGCGCAGGTGTTCACCAACAACTACCCAAACATCCCCACCAGCATCTGCCCTGCTTGGTGCCACTAGAGTTCCAGCTTGGAGCCTTCAAAAGTGCATTCACAACCAGTCCTTCCCTCTCAGCAGCTTTTGGACCCTGGTCCCATCATTGTGCAACTCATGGTGTGCCCAGTCTTTTCTGGAAAGTAGGGTAGCATCTAATCTCTAGGGTTTATTGTGTCTATTGGCCCATAACACCCTCTGTTCTCTCTGAAACCAGAGATGGGACTCACAGGTGGCTAAAGCACAAATGTAGAGATGGGATAATCACAAGAAAGGGAGAGACAAAGAATGCACCCTAACTCAATCAGGCCTGTGTCCCACACAGGGACATGGCCAATGTCCGTCCCATCGTGGCTGCAGTTCCCTCTCTACACCATGGCAAGTTGGAGGGGACTGAGATGCAGAGGCTGCTCCCCTCTGCCATACAACTTCCCAAGGCTTCTCCTAAGATTTCAAAAGGGCCAAGTGTGTCTAGTGTTGGGGTCTCACAGAGACTCCGAGGTACCACAGCATCCTGCTGCCCAGAACCAGTTCACCCCTCACCTCAAGGGGGCTCAGCCTCTGGATTCATGGGAATTGAAGTGGGTACAGGTGATGGGATATCACCTCCAAGACTGAGTTATGCCAAGTCCATGACCCCTGTCTGCATCCCTGTCTCCAGCACCACTCCCCCCTCTCTCTTTCCTCCTCAGAGCAAACAAATCCATTTAGCAAGTGTGTCCTGTGATAAAGACATGACGGTCACCCATCCTCTCATTACAAAAACACTGAGGCTCAGCCAACATGGATCCTACAGGGAACACAGGCATAAACTCAGACTCCGATCCTCCCAGCCGAGCCTCAGTGGAGCCTGGACTCCCAGCCTCCTGAGTCAAGGAAACAGAGGTTCCTAGCCGAGCCACCTTGGATGCAGCCGCACACAAACTGAACTCATCAATGCCCCTTGCTCTCAGTTGTGAGTAAGAGGGGAAGTGGTGTTTCACAACCCTGGACATCAAGTGCAGTCTCCAGGCTTTGGGGTGTGCCCTGGCCTCTGTCTATCTGCCCAGGCTCTCCAACCCACACTGGCCTCTTACCCAACCTCCTCCTAGGGCCAAACTCAATCCTGCCTCTCAATTTCTGCTGCCTTCCCCAACACACTGCTCCCCAAAATGAGCAGGGCTGGCTCTCGGTTATCATGCTGGTGCCAGCAGCAATGCCACCCCACTGACATAATTCTGAGTCCCAACCTAGGCACTCCAGCTGTCTTTGCCACACCTGGCCTGTTTGGGCTCTGGCTCTTGCTCTTTTCTTTCATGTGCATGTGTTTTGAGGTTTTGAGTTTCTCCCACTGCAGAACTGCAGCTGTGGCAGGGTAGAGCTCATGAGGGTGACATTCTGAGCCACATCCAATCCCATCAGGACTGTTCACTGGGGTGACTGCTGGAACACAGTGATGAGTGAACACATGGGAGGTGGTTGGACCCACCTTGCCTCTGAGTGGCTTCCTTTCAGGACAGGAATGTAGGCATGGGAGCCCCTGGCGTGGGATGCTTTGCACAAGGCGTGACCATGGGCTCTCTTTCCTGGCAAAAATGGCTCCACTCAGCATGGAGAGCACTGTCATTCCTGGTGGCTAACAACAGCCCTGGACCCCAGAAAGGAACCCACACTCAAGATTAACGTCTGAGTGTGCGTGTCCTCGAGGAAATGAGGTCTCCTGATCCCAGGTGCAAAGGGGTAAGTCCTCTAACTCCAGGGGCCATGAAGGGACATCTGAGTTTCCCTTGTCCTTCTTTCCCTCTCTAACTAACCACAGTTAGGACCCTGGCCTCATTCCCCAGTGAGGATCATTAGGCTCCAGAAAGGACAGTCTCTAAGATGCTCAGTGGACCAACACCCTCTGCACAACCCATAACCCTATTCACCCAAGAGGCAAGAGGATTTCTATTCAGGAAAACCAGGAAAGGGAGAGCCTTTCTCAAGGACACAAGGACATTAGTGAGTGAGGGAGTGATTAATGGATGGAGAACTATTTCCAACACCAACTTCCAGGAGCATATATGGCCCCCTGGAGAATTCTGCAGTGTGTTGGTGATTAAGGAGAACGTGTGAATTCAGGGGTCACTAGGTCCTCTCAGCCATAAGGAGGGAAACTGCCATAAAGGAACTAGGACAAGGGTGCGAGGAATGCTCACTGGTGGGAGATCGGAAGGAAGGAAAGTGTACTCATTAGAAAAGTGTCGCCTGAAAATTCTTAGCCAGCCAAAAGTCGTGCGAACTTGTGTGGGAAAAGAGTCTTTGCACAGTGATGAAGCTAAGAGCTCACATGATGGAACACAGCATCAACTGGGACCAAATCCAATATCTGATATTCTTGTAGGAAGAGGAGAGTCTGGACCCAGATACCAGGGAGACTGGGGGATACCGGATATGTGAGGTTGGAGCCAGGGCGGGATGCCCATATGGGAACCACAGATCGTGGGCAGCAATAGGAGAGTGGGCAAGGGCTGGGAGAGTTGGGGAGACAGTCCCCTTGAAACCTGGGAGGGGTTATGGCACTGGGACAGCCCAACACCTACTGTGTTGAGCCTCTGGAGCTCAACGGAAGACACTTCCTCTGTTGTCGGCCACCCAGTTAACAGAGTTTGGTTGCAGCAGCCTAGGACCCAGCTGAAGGTCTGAGCATGTTGGCCATGCAGGTTGGATCTGGACCACAGACACCCTCATCAGAGATTGTAGGGTCTCAGCCCTGAGGCAAGACAGGCACTAAGTCAGGCCAGGTGGGGAAACGGATAGGCACACACTCTGGGGGCTGGTGCCTGTGTTACTGGGAGCACTTCTGATCGCAATTCCCTGATCTGCTGCCAACACAGGCTACAGAGGAGGGTACAGAAACACAGACCACGGATCTGCCCCACTCAGTGGGCCCAGGCCAACACCACACCCAGCAGCCACGTGCCATACCCAATGAGTCTCGAAGCGGCCCCCTCTTCCCATCCTGAGAGCTCTTCCCTTCCTCATGTGCCAATAGCTCCCTACTGTCACTGGCAATATCTACTCTGTGAGATGTCAACATCCGTGGGTACTGTTCTCTCATCCCAGGACAGTGTGGTCCCACACACCCTGGTGAAATGGGCCACCTGGAGGCTGGACCTGGAGGTTGTTGAGGCTGAATGGCAGCGGTGGTCCTCTGGCACTTAATATTATTGAAGTTAAAAAAAAAAACAAAAACAAAAACAAAAAAACGGGTCTTGGTGCTCAAAAATGTTTGATTTGCATATTCTCATCCCCTAACCCCAATATTTTCATTATTTCCTCACATATGAAATCTTACTAGCATAAAGGTAATTTCGTATTAAACAAAGTGGATTGAAATAACATTGGTAAAAATAATCAATCACCATACTTTCAATTTTTGTTCTGCTTTCCTATTAGAAACCACTTGGATACAAGAGAACAGAGGACAGACTCATGGAAATGCTTGAAATGACAAGAAGCTCCCACTCAAGCTCAGCATTCAGTCCTGGACAGGGTAAGACCAGGCCACTTTGACATCTGTGCCAAAGAGTCTACCAGACAGAATCCTCTGACTGATCCCTGACTGAGCCATAGGAACTGGCTAGAAAAGCCTTCACATCCTCAATACATTCTTCACGTCAGAATACTTGACAACCATTGATATCCATCTCTCGTTAACTTGCTCCCCAGCCAACCATTCTTCAACAAATTCAAAGGAGTAACTCATGCAAGCACACAGAAAGGGGTGTTCACTACACACATCCATGTGCGAAAAAGACAACTGGTATTTCTTGTTTGGGCTATTTCAAATGAAATCCCTTCTGCATGACCTCCACAAACCAAAGGAAAATATTTGTGAAATTCCCACGTAGAAGACAAGATACACTTGCCAAGGAGGCAGTGGCAAGAATTTTGACACTCCAAATGTAGAGTGTGTGTTTAGGAAGCAGTCACAGTTTCCATGAGAGAGTCCCATGAAATCAATTAGGAAGATCCATGCTCTAGCCCTACCATGCAAGTGATGTGACTTGAAAGAGTCACTTAGTCTTAGTAACCATCATCACTAACAACTAAGTCAATGAATAAAGGTCCTCAGGTGCCAAGCTAC
This sequence comes from Urocitellus parryii, assembly GCF_045843805.1. NCBI lineage: Eukaryota > Metazoa > Chordata > Mammalia > Rodentia > Sciuridae > Urocitellus > Urocitellus parryii. The sequence goes on along the minus strand of NC_135548.1, from coordinate 51,103,457 downwards.
AAAATGTGGGATGAGCATGGATGAGGATGGGTGGGAGAAGTCTCCAACTCTAACACAATTAGGGAAGGATGTGCTGACCTCAAGTGGCTGGGGGGCTGGGATCCTGCCACAGAGGGGGATTCCAAACCTCACATCCCCTGACCCAGGCCAGAAGACCAGGTAGAGTCCAAGGACCCTGGGGTGGCCCAATGGCAATAAAGGTCAAAAGGAACTAGGGATCTGCCTGGTCCCTCAATCCCCTACTCTGAGCAGGGCTGCATGACGAGGCCAGAGGCCATCCACAGCAATCTGCCTTTACAGGAAAACAGGGACTGCAGGCTGCCTCTGGCTCACTGAATCAGGGTGGTGTTTTCATAAAGCAAGACCACTTCCTCACATTTGACCAGCAGCTCATGTGTTGACAGCACAATGACTGACTTGACTCAGGCCCTGATGAATGAAATAGAAAATTCATAGCAAACCCATCTTTAGCTCTTCCACATCATCAGGGGCTCTGATTCAATTCCGTCCAGAAAGGTGTCTGAAATGATTTCTAAACATGCTGGGGACTCACCTCTGTGTGGAACTTTTCAGGAAAAAGGGGATCAAATCTCATGAAGCAACTCTTCTCTCTTCTAGCCCATGGGCAATGCAAGGAACCTGCATGATACCAGAGGCTCACTTCTCTCTTCTCATGTCTTCTGGAAAGGATTCGTTAATGCTTCCTGCAAGGTGAAGCAGAAGCCTGCATCCCCAGCTGCACAGAAGTGTTTTAGGGCAGTGTCTCCCTTAAAACCCAAAAATAAAAAAACAGGTCATTCAACAGGCACATGGATTCGAGTACATGTTCAATGATCCCTCCTCCCTGGAGCCTTCCACATGCCCATCTTCCACATTCACAGAGCAATGCTTGGCCATTCTCAAGGCCAGGAGACCATGATGCTCATCACCAGGAAGTCAATAAGGAACATGAAGAGAGCAGCATGGATTGCAGAAGGTGGCACATCAAGGATCTTCAGCTCTGCTGCTAGAACACAAGAGCTTAACTTCAGTATTGACTTTTTGCCAACTACCAAGTACGATAGCAGTGTCAAGCCCAATATGCAGATATGCAAGTAGTAGGTGACACCCCGCATCCATTCACAAAAGTGGGCAACATCTGCATCAGAACAAGGAAGTATCTTACCCTTACTCATAAAAATCATCAGAAACAAAATAAAATGGATGCAAGACTTCTCATTTCACTATTAGGTAGCTGTTGGAATTCCCTATTAAATAATACCTCCTCCAAAATAAAAAGTATCTCAGACATGTGTCAACTATTCAATGGATGACATTTTAAAAACTATGGACTTTACTTAATATTTATGTATGCTATATCCCTGCCTAAGGCTCTATGAGAAAGGAGCACATAGAATTGGATCTTTGAAAATCTCACATTTGCTGATAAATATTACTGCTGATCTCAGGCATGGCGAAGTGAAAAGTGGGACTTTGGATATTCCAAGAATGCTATGTTGTGGGATTGGTGTCCCTGATTCATACATAGCATATGGTTTCTATGAAATCCAGTGAGGGAGCAGGAGTAACGAAGCTGATTGCACAGATGACCTCAGGGAATACTGACAGATAGGCCAAATGAAAAATATGCTCCAGCTAACCATTGGTATTTGGGCTTCTGATCCCAGTCCTGTTTTTAAAAAAGGTGCAGACAGGCAGTGTTCATTAAAAACTGTCTACCATGTAAAAGTGGGTAATTTAAATGGCATCTAGTTACACATCTGATAGAATGGTCTGGCAACATATGAATTTCATTCTAACAACAACAACAACAACAAAACATAGAAAATGAGACATAAAGATAAAACCTTGTCTTCACCAGGATGCCTAAAAATAGGTTTTATTTGGCTCATGCAAAGAAATATCTTTCAATAGAATTTCTGATTTCTGAATGAATCCATTCAACTTCATACTGCACAGATCACAAGGTTTTCTTTACAGAATATTCTCTTCTTCTTCTTAAAGCCTCACATAGAAAATGTCCCACAGGACATAGGAGGGGAATGACCCAAAGGATGAGAGAATGGCTGGAACCGTTCTCAAATGTGCCCATGTAGCCTAAAGTTTGAAGGCATCTAATTGTACTCTAAAACAATTATGAACCTATTCGATCCATTATTAATAAATATCACCACTTTACCACTTGAACCAAATCACAGAAAATTGGAAACAGATGATCATTGGCTTTGATACCTTTACTTCTGTTTCATTACTCAGAGTCGATCAACTCTATACTTCAAGTGACACAGATTTATTACAGAATGCCTAAGATCCTAAGGATCTATTTTAGCTCAGCCCATGGTATTGCTTCATTATTTTATTATTTTGTAAGTAATAAAATATAACTTCATGTTGGATGACATATTCAAGCCATGAATATATCATCCAACATTGTTCTTCCCAAAATATTAGCCCAATTTCTGCGCGCGCTCACTTACTGTTCAGGAATTTTACTAATTGTTTGAAGGTTCTAGAGGACCTGTTAGACTCCTAATGGACAAACCATACAACATACTCCAGAGAACGGACGAGTGCCATAAGAAGAAAATAAGGTCAGCCTACAGCAATGGGCAGCTGCCTGCCCTCGGCTGGGAGGAGCCCTGGCCATGGCACCAGGGCTGCTGGGCAGCAGAAGCCTCCACAGCCCTGCAGGGAGCCTGGAGCACAGCTCTGCCTAACCATGCTCAGCCCTGGACAGATGCACATGAGTTCCCATCACAGGCTCGAGTGTGACAGTCCCAGGTGCATGCCTGTCATGCCAGCCACCAGGGAGGCTGAGGCAAGAGGAACGTTTGAGGTCAGCCTTGGCAACTTAGACCCCGAGGCAAAGGGGAAATACTTTTACAGGGGTCTCTGAGGGTGTAGCTCAGGTAGGTCACTTGCCTCACAGGCTCAAGGCCCTGGGTTCAATCCCCAGAACCCACGTACACACAAAAAGTGAACTTGGAATATTGTTTAAAATGATGGGTCAGGAACACACAAGGACTTCAATATGACCTCTCAGAGGAGCTCAATTTGAGATCAGACTGAACAAAAGACCACCTGGACCATTGACTCAGTGTCTGAAACCCTCTGTGAGCATGGGAAGCACTGCTGGCAAGACACCAGAGGGCCAAAGCACTTGTGCCCCCTGCAGGGGTGTCTCTTGTCTACCGCCAAAGACTGTTCCCCTCCTGGGGCAGCTGAGAGCAAGCTGGGCCTTGGAGCAAGGACTAGTGCTTTAGATATAGACTATGCAAGCAAGGGGCAATGTCTTTAATAAAACTAAAATTAAAAAGTCACATTGAAAAAATTTTAAAAAGAAGAAAATAAGGTCAAGTAGAGGAAGCCCATTTTCACAGGAAAAAATCCCCCAGTGAAAAGCATCAGAATAGATACCAAGAAAAATACCAACAAAAACAGTGTGCTCCCACTATGTATCTACTCAACATGCAAAAGTTAGAAAGCTAGATAATACAATCCTGGCCACAGGTAGAGCTATGCAGAAGAGCCACCTGGCAGTGCTTAGTCAAAGAAGTAAACATGCACACTTTGACCTAGAAATTCCACCTGTGTGTAAACCAGGCGGTGCTTAAGCAGTTTCACAAGGGGACATGCACAGGGAAATTTATCCTCAGGTTCTTATAGAGTTGTCTGTGCTTACAGGGAGTTGATGGTTGTCAAGATGCCCACAGCTGCGAAAGTCAAAAGCTAAAAAAATAATAGATGCCAACCTGGATATACTAATAATCCCGTACCTATGATCACCTTCATAAGGTAGCTTCCCAACTTCTGTGTGGAAGTGAGTTCCTCCTTGGCCCTTACACTGTTGTGGAGACCACTAGGAGTTCAGCTTTGTGCAGGATCATCTGACCTGGACTTTTGGCAAGACCTGTACAGCCCTCACACATGCTCAGATGCTACAGGACTTTTCAGACCAGTCCAGACAACAGTAGGCATCCATTCATTGTCTGCACTCTACAGATTCCTAGATGCACGACATTCATTACCATCAAATGCAGAATTTTCATCAAAAACTAATATATATATCATTCCAATCTGAATCAAGAAAATCGGAAATATCCCCAAATCCAAAGAGTGGATCCCCATTGTGATGCTACAAGTTGAAAATTCCACAGCTGACCTCATGGGATGGTTCACAGTCAAAAGACAGCTGCATGAAAAATATTACATGACCTTCCTGCTATGTGAAAAGTGGCATGTGAAGTACACATGCATGTCTTCCTCAGACATGGGTTCATTTGCAAGACACCTTGTGCAATTGAAAATATTCCAAAAGGGGAGAAATCAGAACCATGTCTCCAAAGTATTTCAGCAGAGACCAACTCCATCTGTCTATCTATCTCTCAGTGAGTGTGTGTGCTCTTGTGTGTGTTTGTGTGTCTTTGTTTGTGTTTGTACCATCATAGCTGATACTTCATTGCCCCCATTGGAAAACTGACTCAGATAATGCCATCTGCCAAACTCCTAAAAACCAAAGTTCTTGCTGATAGAATGAAACATTCCTTCCTGTTGGTTTGGATGTGTCCTTTAGGAATCACTGCTACATTTAGTATACTCAAATCATCACAGTAGATCAGGTAACAAAAACATATATATTTTAAAATAATAATATATTAATGGAAACAACAAATACAGGATAGAGTAACAACTGTGTTACTAAACAAGGTCAAGGACAATGGCAAACTATAGATTCAAACTTTGAAGAAAATAGTAATCAATGTAAATATTCCTGGGCTGCCTCAGCCCCGCCCAGGCACACAGCCCCAGAATGGTTTTGCAAGCATCCTCAGGAGGGCTGGAGAATCTTTGCAGGACGAGAGGGAGGTTGAGGCTCGATCCACCCATCATTCTTTTGGGAGAGGCTCCTTTTCCTCAGCACAAAGTTGGATTTTTTGTGAGGATTCTTGGCATCAAATACGTTGGCCTCTGCTGGAATCCTCAGCTCTGGGGAGAGAGGGGTGTACAAAAAGAAGGTGGCACTCAGGAGGTGCTCCCTAGGACACGCCAACATCTGAGAGCCTGTGCCAGAAAAGGCCAGAGCCACACACCTGAGAGCTCTCCAATTCAGCACCAATACCAACAAAGACAGCCTCCACAGTCCTCCCTGAGGAAGAACTAGGCAGAGCACTTCAACAGACCTAATGTCTGTTCCTACCGAAGGCTTTGGACTCCAGAATATCTCAGGTCCTCTTGCATCTGCCAAAGCACACCACTAGGGTTTGCATCTGAAATCTCCCACAAAAGGCTCCTGTGCCGAAGATTCAGTCCCCACATGAGCCATCTTCATAGGTGGGTTTGGAGGGAAGCATTGGATGGTGAGTGCTCTGATGTCAACATGAAATTCTCATTCAAGATGAATACACTACTGGGGGGTGGGAGGGACTGGAAGAAAGGTTGAGCATGGTTGGAGTAAGACCTAAACAGGGTTGTGCCCTGGGCAACAGTACCTTGTTCCTGTTGGCTCCACTGAATCCTCATTCTCCAAGGAGAGGTCCTCCCTCTCCATCTTTCTCTCTCTCCCTCTCTGCCAGCCTCGTTCTCTCTCTCCCAGTCTATGCCTTTGTGGCAAGGGCTGAGGAGCTCTCCACTGCCACACACTAGAGCTTTATGGACAGCCTCAGTGCACAACCAAAGAGAAAGCTATGAAACCCAGAGAAAAAAGGCCTAGGATTCCTCCTCTGAGTTATTTTCCTCAAGTATGGCCACAGTGAGGACAGGCTGACCAGCGCGGATACCACGTTAGAGCCATGCTTCTGCGTTGGTGGAGCCCGCCTCCATGTGAACCAGGCTTCTGAGAATGGAGGCCACATTCCAAATACTGCCCTACTGAGAACAATGGTTCCAAAGACCAGCAAAGGGACTGCTTCCCTCCAACATGGTGTATGGCCCAGTGGTGCCATGACCCCGATTGGGGGAATACAACAGCCGCTTCTCCTTCCTCTGAACATGTGTTTCCTGTCGCCCTCCTCTAACCTAGAGCCTGTTCTCCATCCCTTCTGGGTTGGATGTGGAGATCTCTGCTATGAATTTCTTAGGCTACCAAGGCCCCAGATAGACTTCCTCTTCCATAGACTCTACTAACCTAACAGTAGGTTAAGATAGGAGACAAGTGATCCTAGAACTCATAGGGATGGTGGTCTTCAGGGTACATAGGCTGGGATAATGGCTGCTGTGGTGTTTGGCTCACAAAAACCAACCAACCAACCAACGAAAAAGCGCTGGCATTATTATCAGATGAGCTCTGTGGCTACGTGCTCAGGAAGCCCTCATCTGACTTTAGTTAGGGATCACAACCTGGCTATTGTGATCACTCCTTGCCTAGTGGACTCAGGTGCGTAAGACCATGGAATTTATGCAAAAACAGATGATTCAGGCTGTCTCCCAGGCTGTGTTTTCTTCCCAATTTCATCCTGTTACTGCTTGCTAGAATCCTGGCAATGCTCTGCCCAGGCAGTGGTTTTTTGGTCACACAGAAGGCTTTCAATAGTACTGCTTCAGTCCACAAAATGCCAGTTCCCTCTTTAGCCCATGCATTCCCATGTTCCTTTGAAACCACTCCTATCCCAGACCATGAAAACATACTGCTCCTGGAGAGAGGCTTTCCTCCTCACTCCTCAAAGATGTCAGCTTTGGATGCCTGTTCATGTCCAGGGGAGGGCACCTGGTGGGGAGCCGCAATATCCACCGGGGTATACCATTGGACCTCAAGACCTTCCACCAGCAGAAGTGCAGTTGGCTTTGTGCACGAACCCAACACACCTGTTGGAGTGTTCTTGGGGGTCAGAGACTACTCTTTGTTGCTAAGAGTTGACCTGAGTCCACATCCTGACCCTTGCTCTCTGCTATCTGATTGTCTCACTTACTCTGACGGCGAGAGATGATTTGGCCCAGCTCATAATCCTCTGGATTCTCCTCAGTAAGGAAGTGTAGGTCGAGGGCGCTGCGGATGACGACAGGAGCCCTATCGTGGCAGGTCACCTGGAGCAGCATGGGAGACAGGCCTTCAGGAAATGGGCCTTGAAGTGACTACTCAAGGACAGTGGGCAGGGGCATTCTGGAGGCACCTCCACTCTAAATACAAGGGCAACATCCATGCCCCTACTACCCGAGGCTGACCTCCTGCTCATCGTGTGGGCTCTTCCCACAGGCTACTAGCCCAATCCTTGTACATAGGACTTCCTGGGCCTGCCATTGCTCTTTGTGGAGCTGCACTCCTCTCGGAGTGAAAGGACCCCACTACCTGCATACAGATGCAATCTCATCCCACAAGTTGGGAGGAATGGGACAATAGCCTCCAAGATCCCAGGTCTGCCCGAGGATGCAGGCGGCATTGGGAATGGCCTAGGCACAAAACCTAGAGGCTTTGGTCTGGATTGCCAGGGCCAAAAGCAGACCCAGGAACATGACCACACACAGGAGAGCTGAAAGATAGCCACGAGAGCTCGTGGCCTCCAGAGGCTCAGTGCTGGCTGGGATGTAGGAGGCCACCTCATCCGGCAAGGGTGGTCATTGGGTTACCTGGACATTTAGTGTGCTTGCTCCACACCCATATCGACTCTGCAGAGAGACTCTCTCAGCTCCTTGTTCAAGGAACATGGAGAACCTCACACTGCTGTCCTCCTCCATAGACGTCAGCATCCCATACAAGGGAACCTGCAACCTAGTTCCTGTCCTATTCTCATCTGTCACCCATACCTGTCCCTGCCCTTCTGGACTGCATGCTGCCACCTGACACACAGACTCCCTCAGACATGGCAGTGGACAAGCTGCTGCACTCGCTCATCTCAGCTCCAGCCCTTCACACTGACCTCTCCCTTCTTGATTCCCATCTATCCTCCTGATCATCCAGAAGCTCCAAATTCAAGAGGGCATGAGTAGTCCATGGTATTGGACCAGTGTCTGCTCCCCACCCAGGTGTAAGCACCACGGGACACCCCTGCTCCCAGGCTTACCAGAACACTCTTGGCCATCTCTGGACTTTGTGTTTCTAAGTGGACACGAATTAAGCAGGTGTCTCCCACCTGCTTGTGGGAAAGCGGCCTGGAGGACTTGCAGGTTGATTCTGAGAACTGTGGGGGATGGAACATCAGCAAACCCAGAAACAGAAAGCCACCCCAGACTGTCAGTTGGCTCTATGGGCTTCCAGCAAATATGTCCAGGTGCTGAGGCTTCTTATTTCCTCAGGTCGGAGTGGAATGGCAGCACATGCACAGCTTGAATAAGGTAGGTGTTTACCTCCTTTCCCTTGACCTGGGGGCGTTTCCTCACCATGAAATATTGTATTCCCAGATTCATGGACAGACACACGAGTGAGTGGTCAGAGACCTTGATTTCTGCAGAGCGAAGTGGAGAGAATTGTTAGGTGGCACTCAAGGATTATACCACAAAACACCCACAACCCCTGAGAGTCTCCGCCAGGCCCATCACACTTTGGTATTTTGGGGCCAAGGCCCACTTTCTCTTGGCTGTCAGTTATCCTGAGCCCACTGTGGATCATGTCTCCCCACTGTCTGATTGTCCTACTTACTCTCATCCTCAGACATCATATACAGCAGCTCAAAGTTGTCCACATCCTCATGCTGCAACAAATTTTGGTCCAAGGCCCTGCGGATGAGGCTTGTCACCGTCTCCTGAATGGTCACCTGGATCAGGGTGGGACAAATGTCATCAGAGAATGGCTTTTAGAAGAGCTACCCAGAAGACTGTGGTCAAACATTCAGGAGTAATCTCAGCTACATATGCAAGGGCACAATCTTGTTATCCTGCTACCTGAGTGTGTCCTCCATATACCACCTGGGTTCTTGCAATGTGCTACTAGAACAATCCTGGTACAAATATCTGCCTGTACCTGCCATCTCCCCTCCCCCTGGGGAGCCACATTCCACTCATGTCAAAGGACCAAACTGCCTATGCACAGACACACTCTCATCTCACTGAGATGAGAGCAATGGGCCAGGGTTCTGCGCACCAAGTGTGATCTGGGATGCAGGCTGCCTTTGTCGGTGGAAGAGGCAGATGCACTGAAAATTTGGGTCCTGACTGCCACGACACAAAACAGACTCAGATACAAGAGTGTGCACTTAAGTGCTTCATGATAGCTTTGAGAGGCCCTGGCCTCTGGAAGCTCGGTGCGGGTCTGGTTGTCATGATGTACTTGACTCAGCACTGGCAGTCACTGAACATGTCTCCTCTGCAGCTGGACACCTGCAGCATTAGCGTGTCTACTGCACATCCATAGAAATTCTGCCAAGAACCCCTTTAGCTCCGTATTTACATACATGCAAAGCCTAACATTCCGAAGCTTTGGCATGACCCCCCAGGTGATCCCGACCCCAAATTCCTACACCTAGTCATGCTAAGGAGGTTCTCTTCCCTGCCACCAGGAACACATCCCCTCCTACACATGTGACAAGTCACTGCCACCTCCTCTGCTCCAACTTCACTCATTGAGAATACCAAGTTCTAGGCACTGCAGCCTGCACCCTGGACATATCTCTGCCTTCATCTGTCCACAGCACTTCCGTCTGCACTTCTGGCCTGCAAAACCCACAATACACAGGCCCACTCACCACTGAAGCTGGGCATGCTGATGCTCTCCCTCCTCAGGTCAAGCCCTTAAGACGGACCTCTCTCTTCTTTATTTCCCACCATAGCCCTGGGGTTGGCTGTGTCTCCTGCCTTCCACTGTGTGGACACCCAGGAGGCAGCCCTGCTGTCGGGCTTACCGGGATGCGCTTTGTCTCCCTCAGGCTCTGTCCCTCTAGGAGGACGTGAACAACGCGGCTGTCTTCCACCTGCTCGCTGGAGTGAAGCAGTGAGGAGCTGCTACTCACAGCTGCTGGGGTCCTGGATGCCACTGCCACAGAAGGTTCCAAGAACTGTGGGGGATGACAACATCAGCAAAGCCCAGCAACTGCACCCCACCCAGCCTGGCAGTTGGCTCTGTGGGCATTCTACAACATCCATCCAGAACCTGAGGTTCTTGTCCCCTTGGAGGATGTGGAGTGGCACCAGGAGTAAAGACTGAAGAAGGTGGCTGTTTTGGGAACAAGAGATCCAGCACCTGCTGGGTGGGGATGAAATCCCAGGAGATTAACCCCATGTTGCTGCTGAAATGTAGGTTCCTCCCACAAATGACAGGCAGGAGCTCATTCCTAAGCTGGTCCTGCCTGTAAGGTTCAAGGCTCTGAACCCTGAAGGGCTCCTCCGTGTTCTGATCATTTTCACCCTGGGTTGGGACCAAGAATGGTGGGTTCAAAATGGAAATGGTGACAAACAGAAAAATGACTTGTGCCAATACACTAGAGTCAAAGCACAATGGGACAGTTCCCATCAGTACAAACACACACACACACACACACACACACACACACACACACAGAGTCAGAATAGGAGTCCTGGGCCATTCATCAGGGATCAGACTAGAGGGCCTGCTGGGCTCACCTGCCCTGTGCTACTCACTGTTACTCTTGAGCTCCTCTGCGACAATCGCCAGAGGCTCTGGCGTCTAAGATGAAGCCTCACCCAGTGTATCCACAAAAGGGCTAGTTGGCCCCCCTGAGATTCCTGGGAGCCTGAGGCTCGGCATTGTCTGCAACCACAGGAGAACATCCTTCTCCCTCCAGTGGCTCCAACCAAGTGAGCTCGGATGGCTTGGTCAGTGAAGTGGGTGCCTGGATACCAGGGTTCCATGTTCTGTTTGATCCATTGTCAAGGCAATGATGTCATTTCCTGTGCCCATACCTGAGCCTCTTTTCACATAAGACCACTTTCAACAGCCCTATGGGCTGCCGATTTCTCCTCCATGCCTACCCATCTCAGGTGCGCAGGTGTTCACCAACAACTACCCAAACATCCCCACCAGCATCTGCCCTGCTTGGTGCCACTAGAGTTCCAGCTTGGAGCCTTCAAAAATGCATTCACAACCAGTCCTTCCCTCTCAGCAGCTTTTGGACCCTGGTCCCATCATTGTGCAACTCATGGTGTGCCCAGTCTTTTCTGGAAAGTAGGGTAGCATCTAATCTCTAGGGTTTATTGTGTCTATTGGCCCATAACACCCTCTGTTCTCTCTGAAACCAGAGATGGGACTCACAGGTGGCTAAAGCACAAATGTAGAGATGGGATAATCACAAGAAAGGGAGAGACAAAGAATGCACCCTAACTCCATCAGGCCTGTGTCCCACACAGGGACATGGCCAATGTCCGTCCCATCGTGGCTGCAGTTCCCTCTCTACACCATGGCAAGTTGGAGGGGACTGAGATGCAGAGGCTGCTCCCCTCTGCCATACAACTTCCCAAGGCTTCTCCTAAGATTTCAAAAGGGCCAAGTGTGTCTAGTGTTGGGGTCTCACAGAGACTCCGAGGTACCACAGCATCCTGCTGCCCAGAACCGGTTCACCCCTCACCTCAAGGGGGCTCAGCCTCTGGATTCATGGGAATTGAAGTGGGTACAGGTGATGGGATATCACCTCCAAGACTGAGTTATGCCAAGTCCATGACCCCTGTCTGCATCCCTGTCTCCAGCACCACTCCCCCCTCTCTCTTTCCTCCTCAGAGCAAACAAATCCATTTAGCAAGTGTGTCCTGTGATAAAGACATGACGGTCACCCATCCTCTCATTACAAAAACACTGAGGCTCAGCCAACATGGATCCTACAGGGAACACAGGCATAAACTCAGACTCCGATCCTCCCAGCCGAGCCTCAGTGGAGCCTGGACTCCCAGCCTCCTGAGTCAAGGAAACAGAGGTTCCTAGCCGAGCCACCTTGGATGCAGCCGCACACAAACTGAACTCATCAATGCCCCTTGCTCTCAGTTGTGAGTAAGAGGGGAAGTGGTGTTTCACAACCCTGGACATCAAGGGCAGTCTCCAGGCTTTGGGGTGTGCCCTGGCCTCTGTCTATCTGCCCAGGCTCTCCAACCCACACTGGCCTCTTACCCAACCTCCTCCTAGGGCCAAACTCAATCCTGCCTCTCAATTTCTGCTGCCTTCCCCAACACACTGCTCCCCAAAATGAGCAGGGCTGGCTCTCGGTTATCATGCTGGTGCCAGCAGCAATGCCACCCCACTGACATAATTCTGAGTCCCAACCTAGGCACTCCAGCTGTCTTTGCCACACCTGGCCTGTTTGGGCTCTGGCTCTTGCTCTTTTCTTTCATGTGCATGTGTTTTGAGGTTTTGAGTTTCTCCCACTGCAGAACTGCAGCTGTGGCAGGGTAGAGCTCATGAGGGTGACATTCTGAGCCACATCCAATCCCATCAGGACTGTTCACTGTGGTGACTGCTGGAACACAGTGATGAGTGAACACATGGGAGGTGGTTGGACCCACCTTGCCTCTGAGTGGCTTCCTTTCAGGACAGGAATGTAGGCATGGGAGCCCCTGGCGTGGGATGCTTTGCACAAGGCGTGACCATGGGCTCTCTTTCCTGGCAAAAATGGCTCCACTCAGCATGGAGAGCACTGTCATTCCTGGTGGCTAACAACAGCCCTGGACCCCAGAAAGGAACCCACACTCAAGATTAACGTCTGAGTGTGCGTGTCCTCGAGGAAATGAGGTCTCCTGATCCCAGGTGCAAAGGGGTAAGTCCTCTAACTCCAGGGGCCATGAAGGGACATCTGAGTTTCCCTTGTCCTTCTTTCCCTCTCTAACTAACCACAGTTAGGACCCTGGCCTCATTCCCCAGTGAGGATCATTAGGCTCCAGAAAGGACAGTCTCTAAGATGCTCAGTGGACCAACACCCTCTGCACAACCCATAACCCTATTCACCCAAGAGGCAAGAGGATTTCTATTCAGGAAAACCAGGAAAGGGAGAGCCTTTCTCAAGGACACAAGGACATTAGTGAGTGAGGGAGTGATTAATGGATGGAGAACTATTTCCAACACCAACTTCCAGGAGCATATATGGCCCCCTGGAGAATTCTGCAGTGTGTTGGTGATTAAGGAGAACGTGTGAATTCAGGGGTCACTAGGTCCTCTCAGCCATAAGGAGGGAAACTGCCATAAAGGAACTAGGACAAGGGTGCGAGGAATGCTCACTGGTGGGAGATCGGAAGGAAGGAAAGTGTACTCATTAGAAAAGTGTCGCCTGAAAATTCTTAGCCAGCCAAAAGTCGTGCAAACTTGTGTGGGAAAAGAGTCTTTGCACAGTGATGAAGCTAAGAGCTCACATGATGGAACACAGCATCAACTGGGACCAAATCCAATATCTGATATTCTTGTAGGAAGAGGAGAGTCTGGACCCAAATACCAGGGAGACTGGGGGATACTGGATATGTGAGGTTGGAGCCAGGGCGGGATGCCCATATGGGAACCACAGATCGTGGGCAGCAATAGGAGAGTGGGCAAGGGCTGGGAGAGTTGGGGAGACAGTCCCCTTGAAACCTGGGAGGGGTTATGGCACTGGGACAGCCCAACACCTACTGTGTTGAGCCTCTGGAGCTCAACGGAAGACACTTCCTCTGTTGTCGGCCACCCAGTTAACAGAGTTTGGTTGCAGCAGCCTAGGACCCAGCTGAAGGTCTGAGCATGTTGGCCATGCAGGTTGGATCTGGACCACAGACACCCTCATCAGAGATTGTAGGGTCTCAGCCCTGAGGCAAGACAGGCACTAAGTCAGGCCAGGTGGGGAAACGGATAGGCACACACTCTGGGGGCTGGTGCCTGTGTTACTGGGAGCACTTCTGATCGCAATTCCCTGATCTGCTGCCAACACAGGCTACAGAGGAGCGTACAGAAACACAGACCACGGATCTGCCCCACTCAGTGGGCCCAGGCCAACACCACACCCAGCAGCCTCGTGCCATACCCAATGAGTCTCGAAGCGGCCCCCTCTTCCCATCCTGAGAGCTCTTCCCTTCCTCATGTGCCAATAGCTCCCTACTGTCACTGGCAATATCTACTCTGTGAGATGTCAACATCCGTGGGTACTGTTCTCTCATCCCAGGACAGTGTGGTCCCACACACCCTGGTGAAATGGGCCACCTGGAGGCTGGACCTGGAGGTTGTTGAGGCTGAATGGCAGCGGTGGTCCTCTGGCACTTAATATTATTTAAGTTAAAAAAAAAAAACAAAAAAAAAAACAAAAAACGGGTCTTGGTGCTCAAAAATGTTTGATTTGCATATTCTCATCCCCTAACCCCAATATTTTCATTATTTCCTCACATATGAAATCTTACTAGCATAAAGGTAATTTCGTATTAAACAAAGTGGATTGAAATAACATTGGTAAAAATAATCAATCACCATACTTTCAATTTTTGTTCTGCTTTCCTATTAGAAACCACTTGGATACAAGAGAACAGAGGACAGACTCATGGAAATGCTTGAAATGACAAGAAGCTCCCACTCAAGCTCAGCATTCAGTCCTGGACAGGGTAAGACCAGGCCACTTTGACATCTGTGCCAAAGAGTCTACCAGACAGAATCCTCTGACTGATCCCTGACTGAGCCATAGGAACTGGCTAGAAAAGCCTTCACATCCTCAATACATTCTTCACGTCAGAATACTTGACAACCATTGATATCCATCTCTCGTTAACTTGCTCCCCAGCCAACCATTCTTCAACAAATTCAAAGGAGTAACTCATGCAAGCACACAGAAAGGGGTGTTCACTACACACATCCATGTGCGAAAAAGACAACTGGTATTTCTTGTTTGGGCTATTTCAAATGAAATTCCTTCTGCATGATCTCCACAAACCAAAGGAAAATATTTGTGAAATTCCCACGTAGAAGACAAGATACACTTGCCAAGGAGGCAGTGGCAAGAATTTTGACACTCCAAATGTAGAGTGTGTGTTTAGGAAGCAGTCACAGTTTCCATGAGAGAGTCCCATGAAATCAATTAGGAAGATCCATGCTCTAGCCCTACCATGCAAGTGATGTGACTTGAAAGAGTCACTTAGTCTTAGTAACCATCATCACTAACAAGTAAGTCAATGAATAAAGGTCCTCAGGTGCCAAGCTACAAAATGTGGGATGAGCATGGATGAGGATGGGTGGGAGAAGTCTCCAACTCTAACACAATTAGGGAAGGATGTGCTGACCTCAAGTGGCTGGGGGGGCTGGGATCCTGCCACAGAGGGGGATTCCAAACCTCACATCCCCTGACCCAGGCCAGAAGACCAGGTAGAGTCCAAGGACCCTGGGGTGGCCCAATGGCAATAAAGGTCAAAAGGAACTAGGGATCTGCCTGGTCCCTCAATCCCCTACTCTGAGCAGGGCTGCATGACGAGGCCAGAGGCCATCCACAGCAATCTGCCTTTACAGGAAAACAGGGACTGCAGGCTGCCTCTGGCTCACTGAATCAGGGTGGTGTTTTCATAAAGCAAGACCACTTCCTCACATTTGACCAGCAGCTCATGTGTTGACAGCACAATGACTGACTTGACTCAGGCCCTGATGAATGAAATAGAAAATTCATAGCAAACCCATCTTTAGCTCTTCCACATCATCAGGGGCTCTGATTCAATTCCGTCCAGAAAGGTGTCTGAAATGATTTCTAAACATGCTGGGGACTCACCTCTGTGTGGAACTTTTCAGGAAAAAGGGGATCAAATCTCATGAAGCAACTCTTCTCTCTTCTAGCCCATGGGCAATGCAAGGAACCTGCATGATACCAGAGGCTCACTTCTCTCTTCTCATGTCTTCTGGAAAGGATTCGTTAATGCTTCCTGCAAGGTGAAGCAGAAGCCTGCATCCCCAGCTGCACAGAAGTGTTTTAGGGCAGTGTCTCCCTTAAAACCCAAAAATAAAAAAAACAGGTCATTCAACAGGCACATGGATTCGAGTACATGTTCAATGATCCCTCCTCCCTGGAGCCTTCCACATGCCCATCTTCCACATTCACAGAGCAATGCTTGGCCATTCTCAAGACCAGGAGACCATGATGCTCCTCACCAGGAAGTCAATAAGGAACATGAAGAGAGCAGCATGGATTGCAGAAGGTGGCACATCAAGGATCTTCAGCTCTGCTGCTAGAACACAAGAGCTTAACTTCAGTATTGACTTTTTGCCAACTACCAAGTACGATAGCAGTGTCAAGCCCAATATGCAGATATGCAAGTAGTAGGTGACACCCCGCATCCATTCACAAAAGTGGGCAACATCTGCATCAGAACAAGGAAGTATCTTACCCTTACTCATAAAAATCATCAGAAACAAAATAAAATGAATGCAAGACTTCTCATTTCACTATTAGGTAGCTGTTGGAATTCCCTATTAAATAATACCTCCTCCAAAATAAAAAGTATCTCAGACATGTGTCAACTATTCAATGGATGACATTTTAAAAACTATGGACTTTACTTAATATTTATGTATGCTATATCCCTGCCTAAGGCTCTATGAGAAAGGAGCACATAGAATTGGATCTTTGAAAATCTCACATTTGCTGATAAATATTACTGCTGATCTCAGGCATGGCGAAGTGAAAAGTGGGACTTTGGATATTCCAAGAATGCTATGTTGTGGGATTGGTGTCCCTGATTCATACATAGCATATGGTTTCTATGAAATCCAGTGAGGGAGCAGGAGTAACGAAGCTGATTGCACAGATGACCTCAGGGAATACTGACAGATAGGCCAAATGAAAAATATGCTCCAGCTAACCATTGGTATTTGGGCTTCTGATCCCAGTCCTGTTTTTAAAAAAGGTGCAGACAGGCAGTGTTCATTAAAAACTGTCTACCATGTAAAAGTGGGTAATTTAAATGGCATCTAGTTACACATCTGATAGAATGGTCTGGCAACATATGAATTTCATTCTAACAACAACAACAACAACAAAACATAGAAAATGAGACATAAAGATAAAACCTTGTCTTCACCAGGATGCCTAAAAATAGGTTTTATTTGGCTCATGCAAATAAATAACTTTCAATAGAATTTCTGATTTCTGAATGAATCCATTCAACTTCATACTGCACAGATCACAAGGTTTTCTTTACAGAATATTCTCTTCTTCTTCTTAAAGCCTCACATAGAAAATGTCTCACAGGACATAGGAGGGGAATGACCCAAAGGATGAGAGAATGGCTGGAACCGTTCTCAAATGTGCCCATGTAGCCTAAAGTTTGAAGGCATCTAATTGTACTCTAAAACAATTATGAACCTATTCGATCCATTATTAATAAATATCACCACTTTACCACTTGAACCAAATCACAGAAAATTGGAAACAGATGATCATTGGCTTTGATACCTTTACTTCTGTTTCATTACTCAGAGTCGATCAACTCTATACTTCAAGTGACACAGATTTATTACAGAATGCCTAAGATCCTAAGGATCTATTTTAGCTCAGCCCATGGTATTGCTTCATTATTTTATTATTTTGTAAGTAATAAAAAATAACTTCATGTTGGATGATATATTCAAGCCATGAATATATCATCCAACATTGTTCTTCCCAAAATATTAGCCCAATTTCTGCGCGCGCTCACTTACTGTTCAGGAATTTTACTAATTGTTTGAAGGTTCTAGAGGACCTGTTAGACTCCTAATGGACAAACCATACAACATACTCCAGAGAACGGACGAGTGCCATAAGAAGAAAATAAGGTCAGCCTACAGCAATGGGCAGCTGCCTGCCCTCGGCTGGGAGGAGCCCTGGCCATGGCACCAGGGCTGCTGGGCAGCAGAAGCCTCCACAGCCCTGCAGGGAGCCTGGAGCACAGCTCTGCCTAACCATGCTCAGCCCTGGACAGATGCACATGAGTTCCCATCACAGGCTCGAGTGTGACAGTCCCAGGTGCATGCCTGTCATGCCAGCCACCAGGGAGGCTGAGGCAAGAGGAACGTTTGAGGTCAGCCTTGGCAACTTAGACCCCGAGGCAAAGGGGAAATACATTTACAGGGGTCTCTGAGGGTGTAGCTCAGGTAGGTCACTTGCCTCACAGGCTCAAGGCCCTGGGTTCAATCCCCAGAACCCACGTACACACAAAAAGTGAACTTGGAATATTGTTTAAAATGATGGGTCAGGAACACACAAGGACTTCAATATGACCTCTCAGAGGAGCTCAATTTGAGATCAGACTGAACAAAAGACCACCTGGACCATTGACTCAGTGTCTGAAACCCTCTGTGAGCATGGGAAGCACTGCTGGCAAGACACCAGAGGGCCAAAGCACTTGTGCCCCCTGCAGGGGCGTCTCTTGTCTACCGCCAAAGACTGTTCCCCTCCTGGGGCAGCTGAGAGCAAGCTGGGCCTTGGAGCAAGGACTAGTGCTTTAGATATAGACTATGCAAGCAAGGGGCAATGTCTTTAATAAAACTAAAATTAAAAAGTCACATTGATAAAATTTTAAAAAGAAGAAAATAAGGTCAAGTAGAGGAAGCCCATTTTCACAGGAAAAATCCCCCAGTGAAAAGCATCAGAATAGATACCAAGAAAAATACCAACAAAAACAGTGTGCTCCCACTATGTATCTACTCAACATGCAAAAGTTAGAAAGCTAGATAATACAATCCTGGCCACAGGTAGAGCTATGCAGAAGAGCCACCTGGCAGTGCTTAGTCAAAGAAGTAAACATGCACACTTTGACCTAGAAATTCCACCTGTGTGTAAACCAGCGGTGCTTAAGCAGTTTCACAAGGGGACATGCACAGGGAAATTTATCCTCAGGTTCTTATAGAGTTGTCTGTGCTTACAGGGAGTTGATGGTTGTCAAGATGCCCACAGCTGCGAAAGTCAAAAGCTAAAAAAATAATAGATGCCAACCTGGATATATTAATAATCCCGTATCTATGATCACCTTCATAAGGTAGCTTCCCAACTTCTGTGTGGAAGTGTGTTTCTCCTTGGCCCTTACACTGTTGTGGAGACCACTAGGAGTTCAGCTTTGTGCAGGATCATCTGACCTGGACTTTTGGCAAGACCTGTACAGCCCTCACACATGCTCAGATGCTACAGGACTTTTCAGACCAGTCCAGACAACAGTAGGCATCCATTCATTGTCTGCACTCTACAGATTCCTAGATGCACGACATTCATTACCATCAAATGCAGAATTTTCATCAAAAACTAATATATATATCATTCCAATCTGAATCAAGAAAATCGGAAATATCCCCAAATCCAAAGAGTGGATCCCCATTGTGATGCTACAAGTTGAAAATTCCACAGCTGACCTCATGGGATGGTTCACAGTCAAAAGACAGCTGCATGAAAAATATTACATGACCTTCCTGCTATGTGAAAAGTGGCATGTGAAGTACACATGCATGTCTTCCTCAGACATGGGTTCATTTGCAAGACACCTTGTGCAATTGAAAATACTCCAAAAGGGGAGAAATCAGAACCATGTCTCCAAAGTATTTCAGCAGAGACCAACTCCATCTGTCTATCTATCTCTCAGTGAGTGTGTGTGCTCTTGTGTGTGTTTGTGTGTCTTTGTTTGTGTTTGTACCATCATAGCTGATACTTCATTGCCCCCATTGGAAAACTGACTCAGATAATGCCATCTGCCAAACTCCTAAAAACCAAAGTTCTTGCTGATAGAATGAAACATTCCTTCCTGTTGGTTTGGATGTGTCCTTTAGGAATCACTGCTACGTTTAGTATACTCAAATCATCACAGTAGATCAGGTAACAAAAACATATATATTTTAAAATAATAATAATATATTAATGGAAACAACAAATACAGGATAGAGTAACAACTGTGTTACTAAACAAGGTCAAGGACAATGGCAAACTATAGATTCAAACTTTGAAGAAAATAGTAATCAATGTAAATATTCCTGGGCTGCCTCAGCCCCGCCCAGGCACACAGCAACAGAATGGTTTTGCAAGCATCCTCAGGAGGGCAGGAGCCTTCTTTGCAGGACGAGAGGGAGGTTGAGGCTCGATCCACCCATCATTCTTTTGGGAGAGGCTCCTTTTCCTCAGCACAAAGTTGGATTTTTTGTGAGGATTCTTGGCATCAAATACGTTGGCCTCTGCTGGAATCCTCAGCTCTGGGGAGAGAGGGGTGTACAAAAAGAAGGTGGCACTCAGGAGGTGCTCCCTAGGACACGCCAACATCTGAGAGCCTGTGCCAGAAGAGGCCAGAGCCACACACCTGAGAGCTCTCCAATTCAGCACCAATACCAACAAAGACAGCCTCCACAGTCCTCCCTGAGGAAGAACTAGGCAGAGCACTTCAACAGACCTAATGTCTGTTCCTACCGAAGGCTTTGGACTCCAGAATATCTCAGGTCCTCTTGCATCTGCCAAAGCACACCACTAGGGTTTGCATCTGAAATCTCCCACAAAAGGCTCCTGTGCCGAAGATTCAGTCCCCACATGAGCCATCTTCATAGGTGGGTTTGGAGGGAAGCACTGGATGGTGAGTGCTCTGATGTCAACATGAAATTCTCATTCAAGATGAATACACTACTGGGGGGTGGGAGGGACTGGAAGAAAGGTTGAGCATGGTTGGAGTAAGACCTAAACAGGGTTGTGCCCTGGGCAACAGTACCTTGTTCCTGTTGGCTCCACTGAATCCTCATTCTCCAAGGAGAGGTCCTCCCTCTCCATCTTTCTCTCTCTCCCTCTCTGCCAGCCTCGTTCTCTCTCTCCCAGTCTATGCCTTTGTGGCAAGGGCTGAGGAGCTCTCCACTGCCACACACTAGAGCTTTATGGACAGCCTCAGTGCACAACCAAAGAGAAAGCTATGAAACCCAGAGAAAAAAGGCCTAGGATTCCTCCTCTGAGTTATTTTCCTCAAGTATGGCCACAGTGAGGACAGGCTGACCAGCACGGATACCACGTTAGAGCCATGCTTCTGCGTTGGTGGAGCCCGCCTCCATGTGAACCAGGCTTCTGAGAATGGAGGCCACATTCCAAATACTGCCCTACTGAGAACAATGGTTCCAAAGACCAGCAAAGGGAGTGCTTCCCTCCAACATGGCGTATGGCCCAGTGGTGCCATGACCCCGAGTGGGGGAATACAACAGCCGCTTCTCCTTCCTCTGAACATGTGTTTCCTGTCGCCCTCCTCTAACCTAGAGCCTGTTCTCCATCCCTTCTGGGTTGGATGTGGAGATCTCTGCTATGAATTTCTTAGGCTACCAAGGCCCCAGACAGACTTCCTCTTCCATAGACTCTACTAACCTAACAGTAGGTTAAGATAGGAGACAAGTGATCCTAGAACTCATAGGGATGGTGGTCTTCAGGGTACATAGGCTGGGATAATGGCTGCTGTGGTGTTTGGCTCACAAAAACCAACCAACCAACCAACGAAAAAGCGCTGGCATTATTATCAGATGAGCTCTGTGGCTACATGCTCAGGAAGCCCTCATCTGACTTTAGTTAGGGATCACAACCTGGCTATTGTGATCACTCCTTGCCTAGTGGACTCAGGTGCGTAAGACCATGGAATTTATGCAAAAACAGAAGATTCAGGCTGTCTCCCAGGCTGTGTTTTCTGTTACTGCTTGCTAGAATCCTGGCAATGCTCTGCCCAGGCAGTGGTTTTTTGGTCACACAGAAGGCTTTCAATAGTACTGCTTCAGTCCACAAAATGCCAGTTCCCTCTTTAGCCCATGCATTCCCATGTTCCTTTGAAAACACTCCTATCCCAGACCATGAAAACATACTGCTCCTGGAGAGAGGCTTTCCTCCTCACTCCTCAAAGATGTCAGCTTTGGATGCCTGTTCATGTCCAGGGGAGGGCACCTGGTGGGGAGCTGCAATATCCACCGGGGTATACCATTGGACCTCAAGACCTTCCACCAGCAGAAGTGCAGTTGGCTTTGTGCACGAACCCAACACACCTGTTGGAGTGTTCTTGGGGGTCAGAGACTACTCTTTGTTGCTAAGAGTTGACCTGAGTCCACATCCTGACCCTTGCTCTCTGCTATCTGATTGTCTCACTTACTCTGACGGCGAGAGATGATTTGGCCCAGCTCATAATCCTCTGGATTCTCCTCAGTAAGGAAGTGTAGGTCGAGGGCGCTGCGGATGACGACAGGAGCCCTATCGTGGCAGGTCACCTGGAGCAGCATGGGAGACAGGCCTTCAGGAAATGGGCCTTGAAGTGACTACTCAAGGACAGTGGGCAGGGGCATTCTGGAGGCACCTCCACTCTAAATACAAGGGCAACATCCATGACCCTACTACCCGAGGCTGACCTCCTGCTCATCGTGTGGGCTCTTCCCACAGGCTACTAGCCCAATCCTTGTACATAGGACTTCCTGGGCCTGCCATTGCTCTTTGTGGAGCTGCACTCCTCTCGGAGTGAAAGGACCCCACTACCTGCATACAGATGCAATCTCATCCCACAAGTTGGGAGGAATGGGACAATAGCCTCCAAGATCCCAGGTCTGCCCGAGGATGCAGGCGGCATTGGGAATGGCCTAGGCACAAAACCTAGAGGCTTTGGTCTGGATTGCCAGGGCCAAAAGCAGACCCAGGAACATGACCACACACAGGAGAGCTGAAAGATAGCCACGAGAGCTCGTGGCCTCCAGAGGCTCAGTGCTGGCTGGGATGTAGGAGGCCACCTCATCCGGCAAGGGTGGTCATTGGGTTACCTGGACATTTAGTGTGCTTGCTCCACATCCATATCGACTCTGCAGAGAGACTCTCTCAGCTCCTTGTTCAAGGAACATGGAGAACCTCACACTGCTGTCCTCCTCCATAGACGTCAGCATCCCATACAAGGGAACCTGCAACCTAGTTCCTGTCCTATTCTCATCTGTCACCCATACCTTTCCCTGCCCTTCTGGACTGCATGCTGCCACCTGACACACAGACTCCCTCAGACATGGCAGTGGACAAGCTGCTGCACTCGCTCATCTCAGCTCCAGCCCTTCACACTGACCTCTCCCTTCTTGATTCCCATCTATCCTCCTGATCATCCAGAAGCTCCAAATTCAAGAGGGCATGAGTAGTCCATGGTATTGGACCAGTGTCTGCTCCCCACCCAGGTGTAAGCACCACGGGACACCCCTGCTCCCAGGCTTACCAGAACACTCTTGGCCATCTCTGGGCTTTGTGTTTCTAAGTGGACACGAATTAAGCAGGTGTCTCCCACCTGCTTGTGGGAAAGCGGCCTGGAGGACTTGCAGGTTGATTCTGAGAACTGTGGGGGATGGAACATCAGCAAACCCAGAAACAGAAAGCCACCCCAGACTGTCAGTTGGCTCTATGGGCTTCCAGCAAATATGTCCAGGTGCTGAGGCTTCTTATTTCCTCAGGTCGGAGTGGAATGGCAGCACATGCACAGCTTGAATAAGGTAGGTGTTTACCTCCTTTCCCTTGACCTGGGGGCGTTTCCTCACCATGAAATATTGTATTCCCAGATTCATGGACAGACACACGAGTGAGTGGTCAGAGACCTTGATTTCTGCAGAGCGAAGTGGAGAGAATTGTTAGGTGGCACTCAAGGATTATACCACAAAACACCCACAACCCCTGAGAGTCTCCGCCAGGCCCATCACACTTTGGTATTTTGGGGCCAAGGCCCACTTTCTCTTGGCTGTCCGTTATCCTGAGCCCACTGTGGATCATGTCTCCCCACTGTCTGATTGTCCTACTTACTCTCATCCTCAGACATCATATACAGCAGCTCAAAGTTGTCCACATCCTCATGCTGCAACAAATTTTGGTCCAAGGCCCTGCGGATGAGGCTTGTCACCGTCTCCTGAAAGGTCACCTGGATCAGGGTGGGACAAATGTCATCAGAGAATGGCTTTTAGAAGAGCTACCCAGAAGACTGTGGTCAAACATTCAGGAGAAATCTCAGCTACATATACAAGGGCACAATCTTGTTATCCTGCTACCTGAGTGTGTCCTCCATATACCACCTGGGTTCTTGCAATGTGCTACTAGAACAATCCTGGTACAAATATCTGCCTGTACCTGCCATCTCCCCTCCCCCTGGGGAGCCACATTCCACTCATGTCAAAGGACCAAACTGCCTATGCACAGACACACTCTCATCTCACTGAGATGAGAGCAATGGGCCAGGGATCTGCGCACCAAATGTGATCTGGGATGCAGGCTGCCTTTGTGGGTGGAAGAGGCAGATGCACTGAAAATTTGGGTCCTGACTGCCACGACACAAAACAGACTCAGATACAAGAGTGTGCACTTGAGTGCTTCATGATAGCTTTGAGAGGCCCTGGCCTCTGGAAGCTCGGTGCGGGTCTGGTTGTCATGATGTACTTGACTCAGCACTGGCAGTCACTGAACATGTCTCCTCTGCAGCTGGACACCTGCAGCATTAGCGTGTCTACTGCACATCCATAGAAATTCTGCCAAGAACCCCTTTAGCTCCGTATTTACATACATGCAAAGCCTAACATTCCGAAGCTTTGGCATGACCCCCCAGGTGATCCCGACCCCAAATTCCTACACCTAGTCATGCTAAGGAGGTTCTCTTCCCTGCCACCAGGAACACATCCCCTCCTACACATGTGACAAGTCACTGCCACCTCCTCTGCTCCAACTTCACTCATTGAGAATACCAAGTTCTAGGCACTGCAGCCTGCACCCTGGACATATCTCTGCCTTCATCTGTCCACAGCACTTCCGTCTGCACTTCTGGCCTGCAAAACCCACAATACACAGGCCCACTCACCACTGAAGCTGGGCATGCTGATGCTCTCCCTCCTCAGGTCAAGCCCTTAAGACGGACCTCTCTCTTCTTTATTTCCCACCATAGCCCTGGGGTTGGCTGTGTCTCCTGCCTTCCACTGTGTGGACACCCAGGAGGCAGCCCTGCTGTCGGGCTTACCGGGATGCGCTTTGTCTCCCTCAGGCTCTGTCCCTCTAGGAGGACGTGAACAACGCGGCTGTCTTCCACCTGCTCGCTGGAGTGAAGCAGTGAGGAGCTGCTACTCACAGCTGCTGGGGTCCTGGATGCCACTGCCACAGAAGGTTCCAAGAACTGTGGGGGATGACAACATCAGCAAAGCCCAGCAACTGCACCCCACCCAGCCTGGCAGTTGGCTCTGTGGGCATTCTACAACATCCATCCAGAACCTGAGGTTCTTGTCCCCTTGGAGGATGTGGAGTGGCACCAGGAGTAAAGACTGAAGAAGGTGGCTGTTTTGGGAACAAGAGATCCAGCACCTGCTGGGTGGGGATGAAATCCCAGGAGATTAACCCCATGTTGCTGCTGAAATGTAGGTTCCTCCCACAAATGACAGGCAGGAGCTCATTCCTAAGCTGGTCCTGCCTGTAAGGTTCAAGGCTCTGAACCCTGAAGGGCTCCTCCGTGTTCTGATCATTTTCACCCTGGGTTGGGACCAAGAATGGTGGGTTCAAAATGGAAATGGTGACAAACAGAAAAATGACTTGTGCCAATACACTAGAGTCAAAGCACAATGGGACAGTTCCCATCAGTACAAACACACACACACACACACACACACACACACACACACACACACACAGAGTCAGAATAGGAGTCCTGGGCCATTCATCAGGGATCAGACTAGAGGGCCTGCTGGGCTCACCTGCCCTGTGCTACTCACTGTTACTCTTGAGCTCCTCTGCGACAATCGCCAGAGGCTCTGGCGTCTAAGATGAAGCCTCACCCAGTGTATCCACAAAAGGGCTAGTTGCCCCCCCTGAGATTCCTGGGAGCCTGAGGCTCGGCATTGTCTGCAACCACAGGAGAACATCCTTCTCCCTCCAGTGGCTCCAACCAAGTGAGCTCGGATGGCTTGGTCAGTGAAGTGGGTGCCTGGATACCAGGGTTCCATGTTCTGTTTGATCCATTGTCAAGGCAATGATGTCATTTCCTGTGCCCATACCTGAGCCTCTTTTCACATAAGACCACTTTCAACAGCGCTATGGGCTGCCGATTTCTCCTCCATGCCTACCCATCTCAGCTGCGCAGGTGTTCACCAACAACTACCCAAACATCCCCACCAGCATCTGCCCTGCTTGGTGCCACTAGAGTTCCAGCTTGGAGCCTTCAAAAATGCATTCACAACCAGTCCTTCCCTCTCAGCAGCTTTTGGACCCTGGTCCCATCATTGTGCAACTCATGGTGTGCCCAGTCTTTTCTGGAAAGTAGGGTAGCATCTAATCTCTAGGGTTTATTGTGTCTATTGGCCCATAACACCCTCTGTTCTCTCTGAAACCAGAGATGGGACTCACAGGTGGCTAAAGCACAAATGTAGAGATGGGATAATCACAAGAAAGGGAGAGACAAAGAATGCACCCTAACTCCATCAGGCCTGTGTCCCACACAGGGACATGGGCAATGTCCGTCCCATCGTGGCTGCAGTTCCCTCTCTACACCATGGCAAGTTGGAGGGGACTGAGATGCAGAGGCTGCTCCCCTCTGCCATACAACTTCCCAAGGCTTCTCCTAAGATTTCAAAAGGGCCAAGTGTGTCTAGTGTTGGGGTCTCACAGAGACTCCGAGGTACCACAGCATCCTGCTGCCCAGAACCGGTTCACCCCTCACCTCAAGGGGGCTCAGCCTCTGGATTCATGGGAATTGAAGTGGGTACAGGTGATGGGATATCACCTCCAAGACTGAGTTATGCCAAGTCCATGACCCCTGTCTGCATCCCTGTCTCCAGCACCACTCCACCCTCTCTCTTTCCTCCTCAGAGCAAACAAATCCATTTAGCAAGTGTGTCCTGTGATAAAGACATGACGGTCACCCATCCTCTCATTACAAAAACACTGAGGCTCAGCCAACATGGATCCTACAGGGAACACAGGCATAAACTCAGACTCCGATCCTCCCAGCCGAGCCTCAGTGGAGCCTGGACTCCCAGCCTCCTGAGTCAAGGAAACGGAGGTTCCTAGCCGAGCCACCTTGGATGCAGCCGCACACAAACTGAACTCATCAATGCCCCTTGCTCTCAGTTGTGAGTAAGAGGGGAAGTGGTGTTTCACAACCCTGGACATCAAGTGCAGTCTCCAGGCTTTGGGGTGTGCCCTGGCCTCTGTCTATCTGCCCAGGCTCTCCAACCCACACTGGCCTCTTACCCAACCTCCTCCTAGGGCCAAACTCAATCCTGCCTCTCAATTTCTGCTGCCTTCCCCAACACACTGCTCCCCAAAATGAGCAGGGCTGGCTCTCGGTTATCATGCTGGTGCCAGCAGCAATGCCACCCCACTGACATAATTCTGAGTCCCAACCTAGGCACTCCAGCTGTCTTTGCCACACCTGGCCTGTTTGGGCTCTGGCTCTTGCTCTTTTCTTTCATGTGCATGTGTTTTGAGGTTTTGAGTTTCTCCCACTGCAGAACTGCAGCTGTGGCAGGGTAGAGCTCATGAGGGTGACATTCTGAGCCACATCCAATCCCATCAGGACTGTTCACTGGGGGGACTGCTGGAACACAGTGATGAGTGAACACATGGGAGGTGGTTGGACCCACCTTGCCTCTGAGTGGCTTCCTTTCAGGACAGGAATGTAGGCATGGGAGCCCCTGGCGTGGGATGCTTTGCACAAGGCGTGACCATGGGCTCTCTTTCCTGGCAAAAATGGCTCCACTCAGCATGGAGAGCACTGTCATTCCTGGTGGCTAACAACAGCCCTGGACCCCAGAAAGGAACCCACACTCAAGATTAACGTCTGAGTGTGAGTGTCCTCGAGGAAATGAGGTCTCCTGATCCCAGGTGCAAAGGGGTAAGTCCTCTAACTCCAGGGGCCATGAAGGGACATCTGAGTTTCCCTCGTCCTTCTTTCCCTCTCTAACTAACCACAGTTAGGACCCTGGCCTCATTCCCCAGTGAGGATCATTAGGCTCCATAAAGGACAGTCTCTAAGATGCTCAGTGGACCAACACCCTCTGCACAACCCATAACCCTATTCACCCAAGAGGCAAGAGGATTTCTATTCAGGAAAACCAGGAAAGGGAGAGCCTTTCTCAAGGACACAAGGACATTAGTGAGTGAGGGAGTGATTAATGGATGGAGAACTATTTCCAACCCCAACTTCCAGGAGCATATATGGCCCCCTGGAGAATTCTGCAGTGTGTTGGTGATTAAGGAGAACGTGTGAATTCAGGGGTCACTAGGTCCTCTCAGCCATAAGGAGGGAAACTGCCATAAAGGAACTAGGACAAGGGTGCGAGGAATGCTCACTGGTGGGAGATCGGAAGGAAGGAAAGTGTACTCATTAGAAAAGTGTCGCCTGAAAATTCTTAGCCAGCCAAAAGCCGTGCGAACTTGTGTGGGAAAAGAGTCTTTGCACAGTGATGAAGCTAAGAGCTCACATGATGGAACACAGCATCAACTGGGACCAAATCCAATATCTGATATTCTTGTAGGAAGAGGAGAGTCTGGACCCAGATACCAGGGAGACTGGGGGATACCGGATATGTGAGGTTGGAGCCAGGGCGGGATGCCCATATGGGAACCACAGATCGTGGGCAGCAATAGGAGAGTGGGCAAGGGCTGGGAGAGTTGGGGAGACAGTCCCCTTGAAACCTGGGAGGGGTTATGGCACTGGGACAGCCCAACACCTACTGTGTTGAGCCTCTGGAGCTCAACGGAAGACACTTCCTCTGTTGTCGGCCACCCAGTTAACAGAGTTTGGTTGCAGCAGCCTAGGACCCAGCTGAAGGTCTGAGCATGTTGGCCATGCAGGTTGGATCTGGACCACAGACACCCTCATCAGAGATTGTAGGGTCTCAGCCCTGAGGCAAGACAGGCACTAAGTCAGGCCAGGTGGGGAAACGGATAGGCACACACTCTGGGGGCTGGTGCCTGTGTTACTGGGAGCACTTCTGATCGCAATTCCCTGATCTGCTGCCAACACAGGCTACAGAGGAGGGTACAGAAACACAGACCACGGATCTGCCCCACTCAGTGGGCCCAGGCCAACACCACACCCAGCAGCCTCGTGCCATACCCAATGAGTCTCGAAGCGGCCCCCTCTTCCCATCCTGAGAGCTCTTCCCTTCCTCATGTGCCAATAGCTCCCTACTGTCACTGGCAATATCTACTCTGTGAGATGTCAACATCCGTGGGTACTGTTCTCTCATCCCAGGACAGTGTGGTCCCACACACCCTGGTGAAATGGGCCACCTGGAGGCTGGACCTGGAGGTTGTTGAGGCTGAATGGCAGCAGTGGTCCTCTGGCACTTAATATTATTTAAGTTAAAAAAAAAAAAAAACAAAAACAAAAACAAAAAACGGGTCTTGGTGCTCAAAAATGTTTGATTTGCATATTCTCATCCCCTAACCCCAATATTTTCATTATTTCCTCACATATGAAATCTTACTAGCATAAAGGTAATTTCGTATTAAACAAAGTGGATTGAAATAACATTGGTAAAAATAATCAATCACCATACTTTCAATTTTTGTTCTGCTTTCCTATTAGAAACCACTTGGATACAAGAGAACAGAGGACAGACTCATGGAAATGCTTGAAATGACAAGAAGCTCCCACTCAAGCTCAGCATTCAGTCCTGGACAGGGTAAGACCAGGCCACTTTGACATCTGTGCCAAAGAGTCTACCAGACAGAATCCTCTGACTGATCCCTGACTGAGCCATAGGAACTGGCTAGAAAAGCCTTCACATCCTCAATACATTCTTCACGTCAGAATACTTGACAACCATTGATATCCATCTCTCGTTAACTTGCTCCCCAGCCAACCATTCTTCAACAAATTCAAAGGAGTAACTCATGCAAGCACACAGAAAGGGGTGTTCACTACACACATCCATGTGCGAAAAAGACAACTGGTATTTCTTGTTTGGGCTATTTCAAATGAAATCCCTTCTGCATGACCTCCACAAACCAAAGGAAAATATTTGTGAAATTCCCACGTAGAAGACAAGATACACTTGCCAAGGAGGCAGTGGCAAGAATTTTGACACTCCAAATGTAGAGTGTGTGTTTAGGAAGCAGTCACAGTTTCCATGAGAGAGTCCCATGAAATCAATTAGGAAGATCCATGCTCTAGCCCTACCATGCAAGTGATGTGACTTGAAAGAGTCACTTAGTCTTAGTAACCATCATCACTAACAACTAAGTCAATGAATAAAGGTCCTCAGGTGCCAAGCTACAAAATGTGGGATGAGCATGGATGAGGATGGGTGGGAGAAGTCTCCAACTCTAACACAATTAGGGAAGGATGTGCTGACCTCAAGTGGCTGGGGGGCTGGGATCCTGCCACAGAGGGGGATTCCAAACCTCACATCCACTGACCCAGGCCAGAAGACCAGGTAGAGTCCAAGGACCCTGGGGTGGCCCAATGGCAATAAAGGTCAAAAGGAACTAGGGATCTGCCTGGTCCCTCAATCCCCTACTCTGAGCAGGGCTGCATGACGAGGCCAGAGGCCATCCACAGCAATCTGCCTTTACAGGAAAACAGGGACTGCAGGCTGCCTCTGGCTCACTGAATCAGGGTGGTGTTTTCATAAAGCAAGACCACTTCCTCACATTTGACCAGCAGCTCATGTGTTGACAGCACAATGACTGACTTGACTCAGGCTCTGATGAATGAAATAGAAAATTCATAGCAAACCCATCTTTAGCTCTTCCACATCATCAGGGGCTCTGATTCAATTCCGTCCAGAAAGGTGTCTGAAATGATTTCTAAACATGCTGGGGACTCACCTCTGTGTGGAACTTTTCAGGAAAAAGGGGATCAAATCTCATGAAGCAACTCTTCTCTCTTCTAGCCCATGGGCAATGCAAGGAACCTGCATGATACCAGAGGCTCACTTCTCTCTTCTCATGTCTTCTGGAAAGGATTCGTTAATGCTTCCTGCAAGGTGAAGCAGAAGCCTGCATCCCCAGCTGCACAGAAGTGTTTTAGGGCAGTGTCTCCCTTAAAACCCAAAAATAAAAAAACAGGTCATTCAACAGGCACATGGATTCGAGTACATGTTCAATGATCCCTCCTCCCTGGAGCCTTCCACATGCCCATCTTCCACATTCACAGAGCAATGCTTGGCCATTCTCAAGACCAGGAGACCATGATGCTCATCACCAGGAAGTCAATAAGGAACATGAAGAGAGCAGCATGGATTGCAGAAGGTGGCACATCAAGGATCTTCAGCTCTGCTGCTAGAACACAAGAGCTTAACTTCAGTATTGACTTTTTGCCAACTACCAAGTACGATAGCAGTGTCAAGCCCAATATGCAGATATGCAAGTAGTAGGTGACACCCCGCATCCATTCACAAAAGTGGGCAACATCTGCATCAGAACAAGGAAGTATCTTACCCTTACTCATAAAAATCATCAGAAACAAAATAAAATGGATGCAAGACTTCTCATTTCACTATTAGGTAGCTGTTGGAATTCCCTATTAAATAATACCTCCTCCAAAATAAAAAGTATCTCAGACATGTGTCAACTATTCAATGGATGACATTTTAAAAACTATGGACTTTACTTAATATTTATGTATGCTATATCCCTGCCTAAGGCTCTATGAGAAAGGAGCACATAGAATTGGATCTTTGAAAATCTCACATTTGCTGATAAATATTACTGCTGATCTCAGGCATGGCGAAGTGAAAAGTGGGACTTTGGATATTCCAAGAATGCTATGTTGTGGGATTGGTGTCCCTGATTCATACATAGCATATGGTTTCTATGAAATCCAGTGAGGGAGCAGGAGTAACGAAGCTGATTGCACAGATGACCTCAGGGAATACTGACAGATAGGCCAAATGAAAAATATGCTCCAGCTAACCATTGGTATTTGGGCTTCTGATCCCAGTCCTGTTTTTAAAAAAGGTGCAGACAGGCAGTGTTCATTAAAAACTGTCTACCATGTAAAAGTGGGTAATTTAAATGGCATCTAGTTACACATCTGATAGAATGGTCTGGCAACATATGAATTTCATTCTAACAACAACAACAACAACAAAACATAGAAAATGAGACATAAAGATAAAACCTTGTCTTCACCAGGATGCCTAAAAATAGGTTTTATTTGGCTCATGCAAATAAATATCTTTCAATAGAATTTCTGATTTCTGAATGAATCCATTCAACTTCATACTGCACAGATCACAAGGTTTTTTTACAGAATATTCTCTTCTTCTTCTTAAAGCCTCACATAGAAAATGTCTCACAGGACATAGGAGGGGAATGACCCAAAGGATGAGAGAATGGCTGGAACCGTTCTCAAATGTGCCCATGTAGCCTAAAGTTTGAAGGCATCTAATTGTACTCTAAAACAATTATGAACCTATTCGATCCATTATTAATAAATATCACCACTTTACCACTTGAACCAAATCACAGAAAATTGGAAACAGATGATCATTGGCTTTGATACCTTTACTTCTGTTTCATTACTCAGAGTCGATCAACTCTATACTTCAAGTGACACAGATTTATTACAGAATGCCTAAGATCCTAAGGATCTATTTTAGCTCAGCCCATGGTATTGCTTCATTATTTTATTATTTTGTAAGTAATAAAATATAACTTCATGTTGGATGACATATTCAAGCCATGAATATATCATCCAACATTGTTCTTCCCAAAATATTAGCCCAATTTCTGCGCGCGCTCACTTACTGTTCAGGAATTTTACTAATTGTTTGAAGGTTCTAGAGGACCTGTTAGACTCCTAATGGACAAACCATACAACATACTCCAGAGAACGGACGAGTGCCATAAGAAGAAAATAAGGTCAGCCTACAGCAATGGGCAGCTGCCTGCCCTCGGCTGGGAGGAGCCCTGGCCATGGCACCAGGGCTGCTGGGCAGCAGAAGCCTCCACAGCCCTGCAGGGAGCCTGGAGCACAGCTCTGCCTAACCATGCTCAGCCCTGGACAGATGCACATGAGTTCCCATCACAGGCTCGAGTGTGACAGTCCCAGGTGCATGCCTGTCATGCCAGCCACCAGGGAGGCTGAGGCAAGAGGAACGTTTGAGTTCAGCCTTGGCAACTTAGACCCCGAGGCAAAGGGGAAATACTTTTACAGGGGTCTCTGAGGGTGTAGCTCAGGTAGGTCACTTGCCTCACAGGCTCAAGGCCCTGGGTTCAATCCCCAGAACCCACGTACACACAAAAAGTGAACTTGGAATATTGTTTAAAATGATGGGTCAGGTACACACAAGGACTTCAATATGACCTCTCAGAGGAGCTCAATTTGAGATCAGACTGAACAACAGACCACCTGGACCATTGACTCAGTGTCTGAAACCCTCTGTGAGCATGGGAAGCACTGCTGGCAAGACACCAGAGGGCCAAAGCACTTGTGCCCCCTGCAGGGGCGTCTCTTGTCTACCGCCAAAGACTGTTCCCCTCCTGGGGCAGCTGAGAGCAAGCTGGGCCTTGGAGCAAGGACTAGTGCTTTAGATATAGACTATGCAAGCAAGGGGCAATGTCTTTAATAAAACTAAAATTAAAAAGTCACATTGAAAAAATTTTAAAAAGAAGAAAATAAGGTCAAGTAGAGGAAGCCCATTTTCACAGGAAAAAATCCCCCAGTGAAAAGCATCAGAATAGATACCAAGAAAAATACCAACAAAAACAGTGTGCTCCCACTATGTATCTACTCAACCTGCAAAAGTTAGAAAGCTAGATAATACAATCCTGGCCACAGGTAGAGCTATGCAGAAGAGCCACCTGGCAGTGCTTAGTCAAAGAAGTAAACATGCACACTTTGACCTAGAAATTCCACCTGTGTGTAAACCAGGCGGTGCTTAAGCAGTTTCACAAGGGGACATGCACAGGGAAATTTATCCTCAGGTTCTTATAGAGTTGTCTGTGCTTACAGGGAGTTGATGGTTGTCAAGATGCCCACAGCTGCGAAAGTCAAAAGCTAAAAAAATAATAGATGCCAACCTGGATATATTAATAATCCCGTATCTATGATCACCTTCATAAGGTAGCTTCCCAACTTCTGTGTGGAAGTGTGTTTCTCCTTGGCCCTTACACTGTTGTGGAGACCACTAGGAGTTCAGCTTTGTGCAGGATCATCTGACCTGGACTTTTGGCAAGACCTGTACAGCCCTCACACATGCTCAGATGCTACAGGACTTTTCAGACCAGTCCAGACAACAGTAGGCATCCATTCATTGTCTGCACTCTACAGATTCCTAGATGCACGACATTCATTACCATCAAATGCAGAATTTTCATCAAAAACTAATATATATATCATTCCAATCTGAATCAAGAAAATCGGAAATATCCCCAAATCCAAAGAGTGGATCCCCATTGTGATGCTACAAGTTGAAAATTCCACAGCTGACCTCATGGGATGGTTCACAGTCAAAAGACAGCTGCATGAAAAATATTACATGACCTTCCTGCTATGTGAAAAGTGGCATGTGAAGTACACATGCATGTCTTCCTCAGACATGGGTTCATTTGCAAGACACCTTGTGCAATTGAAAATACTCCAAAAGGGGAGAAATCAGAACCATGTCTCCAAAGTATTTCAGCAGAGACCAACTCCATCTGTCTATCTATCTCTCAGTGAGTGTGTGTGCTCTTGTGTGTGTTTGTGTGTCTTTGTTTGTGTTTGTACCATCATAGCTGATACTTCATTGCCCCCATTGGAAAACTGACTCAGATAATGCCATCTGCCAAACTCCTAAAAACCAAAGTTCTTGCTGATAGAATGAAACATTCCTTCCTGTTGGTTTGGATGTGTCCTTTAGGAATCACTGCTACATTTAGTATACTCAAATCATCACAGTAGATCAGGTAACAAAAACATATATATTTTAAAATAATAATATATTAATGGAAACAACAAATACAGGATAGAGTAACAACTGTGTTACTAAACAAGGTCAAGGACAATGGCAAACTATAGATTCAAACTTTGAAGAAAATAGTAATCAATGTAAATATTCCTGGGCTGCCTCAGCCCCGCCCAGGCACACAGCCCCAGAATGGTTTTGCAAGCATCCTCAGGAGGGCTGGAGAATCTTTGCAGGACGAGAGGGAGGTTGAGGCTCGATCCACCCATCATTCTTTTGGGAGAGGCTCCTTTTCCTCAGCACAAAGTTGGATTTTTTGTGAGGATTCTTGGCATCAAATACGTTGGCCTCTGCTGGAATCCTCAGCTCTGGGGAGAGAGGGGTGTACAAAAAGAAGGTGGCACTCAGGAGGTGCTCCCTAGGACACGCCAACATCTGAGAGCCTGTGCCAGAAAAGGCCAGAGCCACACACCTGAGAGCTCTCCAATTCAGCACCAATACCAACAAAGACAGCCTCCACAGTCCTCCCTGAGGAAGAACTAGGCAGAGCACTTCAACAGACCTAATGTCTGTTCCTACCGAAGGCTTTGGACTCCAGAATATCTCAGGTCCTCTTGCATCTGCCAAAGCACACCACTAGGGTTTGCATCTGAAATCTCCCACAAAAGGCTCCTGTGCCGAAGATTCAGTCCCCACATGAGCCATCTTCATAGGTGGGTTTGGAGGGAAGCACTGGATGGTGAGTGCTCTGATGTCAACATGAAATTCTCATTCAAGATGAATACACTACTGGGGGGTGGGAGGGACTGGAAGAAAGGTTGAGCATGGTTGGAGTAAGACCTAAACAGGGTTGTGCCCTGGGCAACAGTACCTTGTTCCTGTTGGCTCCACTGAATCCTCATTCTCCAAGGAGAGGTCCTCCCTCTCCATCTTTCTCTCTCTCCCTCTCTGCCAGCCTCGTTCTCTCTCTCCCAGTCTATGCCTTTGTGGCAAGGGCTGAGGAGCTCTCCACTGCCACACACTAGAGCTTTATGGACAGCCTCAGTGCACAACCAAAGAGAAAGCTATGAAACCCAGAGAAAAAAGGCCTAGGATTCCTCCTCTGAGTTATTTTCCTCAAGTATGGCCACAGTGAGGACAGGCTGACCAGCACGGATACCACGTTAGAGCCATGCTTCTGCGTTGGTGGAGCCCGCCTCCATGTGAACCAGGCTTCTGAGAATGGAGGCCACATTCCAAATACTGCCCTACTGAGAACAATGGTTCCAAAGACCAGCAAAGGGAGTGCTTCCCTCCAACATGGTGTATGGCCCAGTGGTGCCATGACCCCGAGTGGGGGAATACAACAGCCGCTTCTCCTTCCTCTGAACATGTGTTTCCTGTCGCCCTCCTCTAACCTAGAGCCTGTTCTCCATCCCTTCTGGGTTGGATGTGGAGATCTCTGCTATGAATTTCTTAGGCTACCAAGGCCCCAGACAGACTTCCTCTTCCATAGACTCTACTAACCTAACAGTAGGTTAAGATAGGAGACAAGTGATCCTAGAACTCATAGGGATGGTGGTCTTCAGGGTACATAGGCTGGGATAATGGCTGCTGTGGTGTTTGGCTCACAAAAACCAACCAACCAACCAACGAAAAAGCGCTGGCATTATTATCAGATGAGCTCTGTGGCTACGTGCTCAGGAAGCCCTCATCTGACTTTAGTTAGGGATCACAACCTGGCTATTGTGATCACTCCTTGCCTAGTGGACTCAGGTGCGTAAGACCATGGAATTTATGCAAAAACAGATGATTCAGGCTGTCTCCCAGGCTGTGTTTTCTTCCCAATTTCATCCTGTTACTGCTTGCTAGAATCCTGGCAATGCTCTGCCCAGGCAGTGGTTTTTTGGTCACACAGAAGGCTTTCAATAGTACTGCTTCAGTCCACAAAATGCCAGTTCCCTCTTTAGCCCATGCATTCCCATGTTCCTTTGAAACCACTCCTATCCCAGACCATGAAAACATACTGCTCCTGGAGAGAGGCTTTCCTCCTCACTCCTCAAAGATGTCAGCATTGGATGCCTGTTCATGCCCAGGGGAGGGCACCTGGTGGGGAGCCGCAATATCCACCGGGGTATACCATTGGACCTCAGGACCTTCCACCAGCAGAAGTGCAGTTGGCTTTGTGCACGAACCCAACACACCTGTTGGAGTGTTCTTGGGGGTCAGAGACTACTCTTTGTTGCTAAGAGTTGACCTGAGTCCACATCCTGACCCTTGCTCTCTGCTATCTGATTGTCTCACTTACTCTGACGGCGAGAGATGATTTGGCCCAGCTCATAATCCTCTGGATTCTCCTCAGTAAGGAAGTGTAGGTCGAGGGCACTGCGGATGACGACAGGAGCCCTATCGTGGCAGGTCACCTGGAGCAGCATGGGAGACAGGCCTTCAGGAAATGGGCCTTGAAGTGACTACTCAAGGACAGTGGGCAGGGGCATTCTGGAGGCACCTCCACTCTAAATACAAGGGCAACATCCATGACCCTACTACCCGAGGCTGACCTCCTGCTCATCGTGTGGGCTCTTCCCACAGGCTACTAGCCCAATCCTTGTACATAGGACTTCCTGGGCCTGCCATTGCTCTTTGTGGAGCTGCACTCCTCTCGGAGTGAAAGGACCCCACTACCTGCATACAGATGCAATCTCATCCCACAAGTTGGGAGGAATGGGACAATAGCCTCCAAGATCCCAGGTCTGCCCGAGGATGCAGGCGGCATTGGGAATGGCCTAGGCACAAAACCTAGAGGCTTTGGTCTGGATTGCCAGGGCCAAAAACAGACCCAGGAACATGACCACACACAGGAGAGCTGAAAGATAGCCACGAGAGCTCCTGGCCTCCAGAGGCTCAGTGCTGGCTGGGATGTAGGAGGGCACCTCATCCGGCAAGGGTGGTCATTGGGTTACCTGGACATTTAGTGTGCTTGCTCCACATCCATATCGACTCTGCAGAGAGACTCTCTCAGCTCCTTGTTCAAGGAACATGGAGAACCTCACACTGCTGTCCTCCTCCATAGACGTCAGCATCCCATACAAGGGAACCTGCAACCTAGTTCCTGTCCTATTCTCATCTGTCACCCATACCTGTCCCTGCCCTTCTGGACTGCATGCTGCCACCTGACACACAGACTCCCTCAGACATGGCAGTGGACAAGCTGCTGCACTCGCTCATCTCAGCTCCAGCCCTTCACACTGACCTCTCCCTTCTTGATTCCCATCTATCCTCCTGATCATCCAGAAGCTCCAAATTCAAGAGGGCATGAGTAGTCCATGGTATTGGACCAGTGTCTGCTCCCCACCCAGGTGTAAGCACCACGGGACACCCCTGCTCCCTGGCTTACCAGAACACTCTTGGCCATCTCTGGACTTTGTGTTTCTAAGTGGACACGAATTAAGCAGGTGTCTCCCACCTGCTTGTGGGAAAGCGGCCTGGAGGACTTGCAGGTTGATTCTGAGAACTGTGGGGGATGGAACATCAGCAAACCCAGAAACAGAAAGCCACCCCAGACTGTCAGTTGGCTCTATGGGCTTCCAGCAAATATGTCCAGGTGCTGAGGCTTCTTATTTCCTCAGGGCGGAGTGGAATGGCAGCACATGCACAGCTTGAATAAGGTAGGTGTTTACCTCCTTTCCCTTGACCTGGGGGCGTTTCCTCACCATGAAATATTGTATTCCCAGATTCATGGACAGACACACGAGTGAGTGGTCAGAGACCTTGATTTCTGCAGAGCGAAGTGGAGAGAATTGTTAGGTGGCACTCAAGGATTATACCACAAAACACCCACAACCCCTGAGAGTCTCCGCCAGGCCCATCACACTTTGGTATTTTGGGGCCAAGGCCCACTTTCTCTTGGCTGTCAGTTATCCTGAGCCCACTGTGGATCATGTCTCCCCACTGTCTGATTGTCCTACTTACTCTCATCCTCAGACATCATATACAGCAGCTCAAAGTTGTCCACATCCTCATGCTGCAACAAATTTTGGTCCAAGGCCCTGCGGATGAGGCTTGTCACCGTCTCCTGAAAGGTCACCTGGATCAGGGTGGGACAAATGTCATCAGAGAATGGCTTTTAGAAGAGCTACCCAGAAGACTGTGGTCAAACATTCAGGAGAAATCTCAGCTACATATACAAGGGCACAATCTTGTTATCCTGCTACCTGAGTGTGTCCTCCATATACCACCTGGGTTCTTGCAATGTGCTACTAGAACAATCCTGGTACAAATATCTGCCTGTACCTGCCATCTCCCCTCCCCCTGGGGAGCCACATTCCACTCATGTCAAAGGACCAAACTGCCTATGCACAGACACACTCTCATCTCACTGAGATGAGAGCAATGGGCCAGGGATCTGCGCACCAAGTGTGATCTGGGATGCAGGCTGCCTTTGTGGGTGCAAGAGGCAGATGCACTGAAAATTTGGGTCCTGACTGCCACGACACAAAACAGACTCAGATACAAGAGTGTGCACTTGAGTGCTTCATGATAGCTTTGAGAGGCCCTGGCCTCTGGAAGCTCGGTGCGGGTCTGGTTGTCATGATGTACTTGACTCAGCACTGGCAGTCACTGAACATGTCTCCTCTGCAGCTGGACACCTGCAGCATTAGGGTGTCTACTGCACATCCATAGAAATTCTGCCAAGAACCCCTTTAGCTCCGTATTTACATACATGCAAAGCCTAACATTCCGAAGCTTTGGCATGACCCCCCAGGTGATCCCGACCCCAAATTCCTACACCTAGTCATGCTAAGGAGGTTCTCTTCCCTGCCACCAGGAACACATCCCCTCCTACACATGTGACAAGTCACTGCCACCTCCTCTGCTCCAACTTCACTCATTGAGAATACCAAGTTCTAGGCACTGCAGCCTGCACCCTGGACATATCTCTGCCTTCATCTGTCCACAGCACTTCCGTCTGCACTTCTGGCCTGCAAAACCCACAATACACAGGCCCACTCACCACTGAAGCTGGGCATGCTGATGCTCTCCCTCCTCAGGTCAAGCCCTTAAGACGGACCTCTCTCTTCTTTATTTCCCACCATAGCCCTGGGGTTGGCTGTGTCTCCTGCCTTCCACTGTGTGGACACCCAGGAGGCAGCCCTGCTGTCGGGCTTACCGGGATGCGCTTTGTCTCCCTCAGGCTCTGTCCCTCTAGGAGGACGTGAACAACGCGGCTGTCTTCCACCTGCTCGCTGGAGTGAAGCAGTGAGGAGCTGCTACTCACAGCTGCTGGGGTCCTGGATGCCACTGCCACAGAAGGTTCCAAGAACTGTGGGGGATGACAACATCAGCAAAGCCCAGCAACTGCACCCCACCCAGCCTGGCAGTTGGCTCTGTGGGCATTCTACAACATCCATCCAGAACCTGAGGTTCTTGTCCCCTTGGAGGATGTGGAGTGGCACCAGGAGTAAAGACTGAAGAAGGTGGCTGTTTTGGGAACAAGAGATCCAGCACCTGCTGGGTGGGGATGAAATCCCAGGAGATTAACCCCATGTTGCTGCTGAAATGTAGGTTCCTCCCACAAATGACAGGCAGGAGCTCATTCCTAAGCTGGTCCTGCCTGTAAGGTTCAAGGCTCTGAACCCTGAAGGGCTCCTCCGTGTTCTGATCATTTTCACCCTGGGTTGGGACCAAGAATGGTGGGTTCAAAATGGAAATGGTGACAAACAGAAAAATGACTTGTGCCAATACACTAGAGTCAAAGCACAATGGGACAGTTCCCATCAGTACAAACACACACACACACACACACACACACACACACACACACACACACACACACAGAGTCAGAATAGGAGTCCTGGGCCATTCATCAGGGATCAGACTAGAGGGCCTGCTGGGCTCACCTGCCCTGTGCTACTCACTGTTACTCTTGAGCTCCTCTGCGACAATCGCCAGAGGCTCTGGCGTCTAAGATGAAGCCTCACCCAGTGTATCCACAAAAGGGCTAGTTGCCCCCCCTGAGATTCCTGGGAGCCTGAGGCTCGGCATTGTCTGCAACCACAGGAGAACATCCTTCTCCCTCCAGTGGCTCCAACCAAGTGAGCTCGGATGGCTTGGTCAGTGAAGTGGGTGCCTGGATACCAGGGTTCCATGTTCTGTTTGATCCATTGTCAAGGCAATGATGTCATTTCCTGTGCCCATACCTGAGCCTCTTTTCACATAAGACCACTTTCAACAGCCCTATGGGCTGCCGATTTCTCCTCCATGCCTACCCATCTCAGCTGCGCAGGTGTTCACCAACAACTACCCAAACATCCCCACCAGCATCTGCCCTGCTTGGTGCCACTAGAGTTCCAGCTTGGAGCCTTCAAAAATGCATTCACAACCAGTCCTTCCCTCTCAGCAGCTTTTGGACCCTGGTCCCATCATTGTGCAACTCATGGTGTGCCCAGTCTTTTCTGGAAAGTAGGGTAGCATCTAATCTCTAGGGTTTATTGTGTCTATTGGCCCATAACACCCTCTGTTCTCTCTGAAACCAGAGATGGGACTCACAGGTGGCTAAAGCACAAATGTAGAGATGGGATAATCACAAGAAAGGGAGAGACAAAGAATGCACCCTAACTCCATCAGGCCTGTGTCCCACACAGGGACATGGGCAATGTCCGTCCCATCGTGGCTGCAGTTCCCTCTCTACACCATGGCAAGTTGGAGGGGACTGAGATGCAGAGGCTGCTCCCCTCTGCCATACAACTTCCCAAGGCTTCTCCTAAGATTTCAAAAGGGCCAAGTGTGTCTAGTGTTGGGGTCTCACAGAGACTCCGAGGTACCACAGCATCCTGCTGCCCAGAACCGGTTCACCCCTCACCTCAAGGGGGCTCAGCCTCTGGATTCATGGGAATTGAAGTGGGTACAGGTGATGGGATATCACCTCCAAGACTGAGTTATGCCAAGTCCATGACCCCTGTCTGCATCCCTGTCTCCAGCACCACTCCCCCCTCTCTCTTTCCTCCTCAGAGCAAACAAATCCATTTAGCAAGTGTGTCCTGTGATAAAGACATGACGGTCACCCATCCTCTCATTACAAAAACACTGAGGCTCAGCCAACATGGATCC
Organism: Urocitellus parryii; assembly: GCF_045843805.1. Classification (NCBI taxonomy): domain Eukaryota; kingdom Metazoa; phylum Chordata; class Mammalia; order Rodentia; family Sciuridae; genus Urocitellus; species Urocitellus parryii. The sequence continues at coordinate 51,061,729 of NC_135548.1, read as the reverse complement.
TACAGGGAACACAGGCATAAACTCAGACTCCGATCCTCCCAGCCGAGCCTCAGTGGAGCCTGGACTCCCAGCCTCCTGAGTCAAGGAAACGGAGGTTCCTAGCCGAGCCACCTTGGATGCAGCCGCACACAAACTGAACTCATCAATGCCCCTTGCTCTCAGTTGTGAGTAAGAGGGGAAGTGGTGTTTCACAACCCTGGACATCAAGTGCAGTCTCCAGGCTTTGGGGTGTGCCCTGGCCTCTGTCTATCTGCCCAGGCTCTCCAACCCACACTGGCCTCTTACCCAACCTCCTCCTAGGGCCAAACTCAATCCTGCCTCTCAATTTCTGCTGCCTTCCCCAACACACTGCTCCCCAAAATGAGCAGGGCTGGCTCTCGGTTATCATGCTGGTGCCAGCAGCAATGCCACCCCACTGACATAATTCTGAGTCCCAACCTAGGCACTCCAGCTGTCTTTGCCACACCTGGCCTGTTTGGGCTCTGGCTCTTGCTCTTTTCTTTCATGTGCATGTGTTTTGAGGTTTTGAGTTTCTCCCACTGCAGAACTGCAGCTGTGGCAGGGTAGAGCTCATGAGGGTGACATTCTGAGCCACATCCAATCCCATCAGGACTGTTCACTGGGGGGACTGCTGGAACACAGTGATGAGTGAACACATCGGAGGTGGTTGGACCCACCTTGCCTCTGAGTGGCTTCCTTTCAGGACAGGAATGTAGGCATGGGAGCCCCTGGCGTGGGATGCTTTGCACAAGGCGTGACCATGGGCTCTCTTTCCTGGCAAAAATGGCTCCACTCAGCATGGAGAGCACTGTCATTCCTGGTGGCTAACAACAGCCCTGGACCCCAGAAAGGAACCCACACTCAAGATTAACGTCTGAGTGTGCGTGTCCTCGAGGAAATGAGGTCTCCTGATCCCAGGTGCAAAGGGGTAAGTCCTCTAACTCCAGGGGCCATGAAGGGACATCTGAGTTTCCCTCGTCCTTCTTTCCCTCTCTAACTAACCACAGTTAGGACCCTGGCCTCATTCCCCAGTGAGGATCATTAGGCTCCATAAAGGACAGTCTCTAAGATGCTCAGTGGACCAACACCCTCTGCACAACCCATAACCCTATTCACCCAAGAGGCAAGAGGATTTCTATTCAGGAAAACCAGGAAAGGGAGAGCCTTTCTCAAGGACACAAGGACATTAGTGAGTGAGGGAGTGATTAATGGATGGAGAACTATTTCCAACCCCAACTTCCAGGAGCATATATGGCCCCCTGGAGAATTCTGCAGTGTGTTGGTGATTAAGGAGAACGTGTGAATTCAGGGGTCACTAGGTCCTCTCAGCCATAAGGAGGGAAACTGCCATAAAGGAACTAGGACAAGGGTGCGAGGAATGCTCACTGGTGGGAGATCGGAAGGAAGGAAAGTGTACTCATTAGAAAAGTGTCGCCTGAAAATTCTTAGCCAGCCAAAAGCCGTGCGAACTTGTGTGGGAAAAGAGTCTTTGCACAGTGATGAAGCTAAGAGCTCACATGATGGAACACAGCATCAACTGGGACCAAATCCAATATCTGATATTCTTGTAGGAAGAGGAGAGTCTGGACCCAGATACCAGGGAGACTGGGGGATACCGGATATGTGAGGTTGGAGCCAGGGCGGGATGCCCATATGGGAACCACAGATCGTGGGCAGCAATAGGAGAGTGGGCAAGGGCTGGGAGAGTTGGGGAGACAGTCCCCTTGAAACCTGGGAGGGGTTATGGCACTGGGACAGCCCAACACCTACTGTGTTGAGCCTCTGGAGCTCAACGGAAGACACTTCCTCTGTTGTCGGCCACCCAGTTAACAGAGTTTGGTTGCAGCAGCCTAGGACCCAGCTGAAGGTCTGAGCATGTTGGCCATGCAGGTTGGATCTGGACCACAGACACCCTCATCAGAGATTGTAGGGTCTCAGCCCTGAGGCAAGACAGGCACTAAGTCAGGCCAGGTGGGGAAACGGATAGGCACACACTCTGGGGGCTGGTGCCTGTGTTACTGGGAGCACTTCTGATCGCAATTCCCTGATCTGCTGCCAACACAGGCTACAGAGGAGGGTACAGAAACACAGACCACGGATCTGCCCCACTCAGTGGGCCCAGGCCAACACCACACCCAGCAGCCTCGTGCCATACCCAATGAGTCTCGAAGCAGCCCCCTCTTCCCATCCTGAGAGCTCTTCCCTTCCTCATGTGCCAATAGCTCCCTACTGTCACTGGCAATATCTACTCTGTGAGATGTCAACATCCGTGGGTACTGTTCTCTCATCCCAGGACAGTGTGGTCCCACACACCCTGGTGAAATGGGCCACCTGGAGGCTGGACCTGGAGGTTGTTGAGGCTGAATGGCAGCGGTGGTCCTCTGGCACTTAATATTATTTAAGTTAAAAAAAAAAAAAACAAAAACAAAAACAAAAAACGGGTCTTGGTGCTCAAAAATGTTTGATTTGCATATTCTCATCCCCTAACCCCAATATTTTCATTATTTCCTCACATATGAAATCTTACTAGCATAAAGGTAATTTCGTATTAAACAAAGTGGATTGAAATAACATTGGTAAAAATAATCAATCACCATACTTTCAATTTTTGTTCTGCTTTCCTATTAGAAACCACTTGGATACAAGAGAACAGAGGACAGACTCATGGAAATGCTTGAAATGACAAGAAGCTCCCACTCAAGCTCAGCATTCAGTCCTGGACAGGGTAAGACCAGGCCACTTTGACATCTGTGCCAAAGAGTCTACCAGACAGAATCCTCTGACTGATCCCTGACTGAGCCATAGGAACTGGCTAGAAAAGCCTTCACATCCTCAATACATTCTTCACGTCAGAATACTTGACAACCATTGATATCCATCTCTCGTTAACTTGCTCCCCAGCCAACCATTCTTCAACAAATTCAAAGGAGTAACTCATGCAAGCACACAGAAAGGGGTGTTCACTACACACATCCATGTGCGAAAAAGACAACTGGTATTTCTTGTTTGGGCTATTTCAAATGAAATCCCTTCTGCATGACCTCCACAAACCAAAGGAAAATATTTGTGAAATTCCCACGTAGAAGACAAGATACACTTGCCAAGGAGGCAGTGGCAAGAATTTTGACACTCCAAATGTAGAGTGTGTGTTTAGGAAGCAGTCACAGTTTCCATGAGAGAGTCCCATGAAATCAATTAGGAAGATCCATGCTCTAGCCCTACCATGCAAGTGATGTGACTTGAAAGAGTCACTTAGTCTTAGTAACCATCATCACTAACAAGTAAGTCAATGAATAAAGGTCCTCAGGTGCCAAGCTACAAAATGTGGGATGAGCATGGATGAGGATGGGT